>NC_139388.1:143997500-146497500 GCF_054392235.1 Sus scrofa | reverse complement strand
ATTTAGATATACTGTATAACCTATAGGAAGAAATAATAAAAAAAATTAAATGTTTGCTTGCCGATTACAAATCTCTAATTTGGCATTAAAAAAGGCCATGTAAAGGTGTCAGTGCATGATTCACAAAAATGCAGATGTATTTAAAGACAAAAGTATCAAAGCCAAGAGTAGTCTCTGTACTTCAATATCATTTGCATTTAGCTAGAGTTCTAGGACATTCATATGTGATGGGAGGACATGTCAGTGCAACTTCAGCAGGGAAATGTATAGGTTAGAAGAGGTGGGGATTGATTTGGCAGCACTGGTAAAGAAAAGGGAAGAAATACTAATATTTACCGAGTGCCACCTGGGTGCTTGAGGATGCATTTAATTATCTCACTTACTCTTCACAACAGCCCCTCAACTAATGACACAGATATGTCTTTGTGTTTGATAGAGGAAAGACTGAATGAGAACAAGGCAGTCCTGCCTTTGTGAAATTCATCCTCTAGTACAGAAAACAAAGTAAACAGAGAGGGAAAAAAAAAAAAAGAAATGACAAATTAAAATAAGCACCATGAAGGAAGCAAATGAGCAGATATAGCAAATGGTAAGAGGAAATGATGACAAGGAGGAAATGATGACAGGTAGGAAGATCAATAAAGTCTGCTCTGAGAAAGGATTTAATTGTTAATCAAAGGAAGAAATAGAGCTGTCCATGCAGGAAATAGAAAAAAAGAGTGGGATGTGCAAATGCCCTCAGATAAGAAATATCCCTACATCCACTAAGTAATGAATGGGTTGGGAGGTAAGAGTAGAAATAGAAACATCGTTAGGAGGCTATTGGTGGTGATCTAACTGAGAGTTTTTCTTGAGTTAAGAGTATTAGAGATGAAGAGAGATGAACAGAATCAAGATGCATTTTGGAGACAGAGATAGATTTTATGGTAGTACTTTGCCACATTTACTTATTAATATTCCCTACATAACAGATGAGAAATAGCCCAAAAGAACAGGAAATTAACAAAACCCTATCAATAGGTAACTTCAGGGTGAGGTTATAAACCCTGCCTTCTTTAAAGCCCTTTCCTCAGCATTACACTTCTTTGCTTTATTAATTCAAGGTTAATGTGGGTTTTATAGAGTCCTAAAAATAGAGGTGCTTGCCAGTCAAATGATTTTGAATTAGAAAATGCTTTAATGACTGGACAGTTTACAGATTTTCAGTTTACAAACACACAACTTCATTTCATCTGAAAGGGGCACCCAATTCTACTCCAGTATACTTTGTCTGCTGAAAATGTCAAAATACTCTCGCATTTCTTCCAGAGATGTTTTGTTATCCCCATACATGTGCAAAATTTTCCACTAACTAAAGCATCAATTTGTAGCAATTCTGAGCCATATGCTATTCTTACCATAAGTCTAAATTGGGTTATTTGAGTGACCAACTTGTTTTTTCAGCTTTGCTAAAAATATGCCTGTCTCTTCCATATTTAAAATGGCTGGTTGCTGATAATCTCCTACTTTTCCAAGTACGTCAACATGTGACGGAGGCTTGAAACAAAAAGGCTTGGAGTCAAAAGTTAAGCTGGAAAGGACTTTGCTCTTCATAAACTCAGTGCTTCTGCAGTTTTGTTTTTTTTTTTTTTTCACATTTGTTCTCGCTTTACTGTGACACTCTGCTCACCAGTACTTCCATTTCTTCTTTTTCTTGGCACGTGGGAGGCTTGTACTTCCTCACCCTACTTGCATGGCATACTACTTGCTCTAGAGGCAGTTAGGAGCTGCCATGCAATTCTCCGCTCCCCCACTGCAGGATCTAGCCATGTTTGAAGACTTTATTAGCCTGAGTCTCTGATGAGAATGACCTGCACCCGGGTCTTCCCACCCAACCCTCAACAGACATGCTGTAAGAAGACAAAAGAACTTTTGTTGTTTGAAGACACTAAGATTTGGGGATTTTTTGTTGTTCTGCTGCAATATAACTTTGTCTGCTTGACTGCTGTAGGTTCCTTCACGGTCTTGACAAGGAGGAAAATACAGATTTCCAAATTAGAGAAGCATGACAGATAGTAGGGGTAGAAAATGAGGTTTGGATTCAAATGGACCTGGTTTTAATCCAGTCTCTGAACTTACTCTCTTAGGCCTTCTTTTTCTTAGATGTAAAAGAGAGAGAATAGCATAATTGTGCTATGACAATATGTCAAGTGCCTACCAGTATGCCAAACCATAGATGATGTTCAATGAAAAGAGCTATTTTCGTGAGGGGTAGTGGTGAATAGTCTCACAGTCTAGAAGGAGATAACCATGTAGGCAGGGATGAATCTGAAGAGACAGCAGAAATGGGGGAAAACGGTCACTTATTCCCTCACATACCCTTTCTTCTCCCACTGCAAGTTTCTTCCCAGTCGTGAGCATGCCTCTCTCTCCCTCTGTGGACCCTGATGCTGTCTCTGCCCTCTTCCAACTCCTCTATCACAAACCACTCCCACTCATTAAACCATTCATTAAAATAATTGCGTTAGGAGTTTACTTGAGCTAGTGGACTAAAGTTCTACAGGGTATTCCTTGCATGGTGTCCAGGTAGAGGGGGCAGTGGGTTGCCTTTCACCTGAATCCAGGATGGCAAAGAGATTTCTCAAGCGTCTTAGACTCGCTAAGCCAGGTAGGCCTCCAGGGTAGCCTTTTTTTGGACCATGCCCATGGCTTGTGGAAGTTTCCTTGGCTAAGGACAGAACCCATACCACAGCAGTGACGATGCTAGATTCTTAATTGCTGGGCCCCCGGGAAACTTCTCCTGGGCAGTATTTAGAGGAGACTTTGATAAGGTTTGCATTTATGCGGCTGTCCAGAATCTGCTGGGAAAAGTCTATGATAGTTTGGCAGGGGCTTCCATGAGCTCAGGAGTTTGGCTGGCAGGGCTAGTGTTTGCATGACTCTTGAAAATTTACATCACTGTTCCATGCCATCCTCACATTAACTCTCAAAGCATTCCTGTAAAAGGGCACTAAGATGGCATTGCAAAGGATGAACTAAAGCTTAAAGCTTTTAGATCATTTTAAAAATTCACATAGATGGGAACCAGAAGAGAATATATCTAGGACTACCCATTCTATGAGGATGCAGGTCTGATCCCTGGCCTCACTCAGTGGGTCAAGGACCCGGCATTGCTGTGAGCTGAGGTGTAGGTTGCAGATGCGGCTTAGATCTGGTGTTGCTGTGGCCATGGTGTAGGCTGGCAGCTGTAGCTCTAATTCAACCCCTAGCCTGGGAACTTCCATATGCTGTATCTGCAGCCCTAAAAAAGTCAAAAGAAGAAGAAGGAGAAGGAGAAGAAAGAGAATATATCCAAAACCAATACCTCTGGTTTCAAGTCTAATAACTTTCTCTCTTTCACTGTAACAGGTATTTTCTGTCTCTGGAGAAGCAAATTTGATAATGTCTCTTGATTTTAATAGCATATAGTATCATGACAACTAGTTTTTTTTTATTACTCAAATGAATTTATCATAGATATTTCTTTTTAGGCATAGAATTGGGAATGTGAAATTACACTTTCTACATTTATAAAATAACTAAAAGAGAGAAAGAAGACATGAGGGTTTTAAAAAAATCTATAAATATACTTGAAAATAAAATTACTGGTGGGGTATCCTGTACAGTCACATGTTCTGGCTGAGAATAATACCACAGTTTCAGAGAATTTTTATCTCTTCTTACATGAACGAAAAGAGAAGGAAAAGAGGAGAGATGCTAAAAATTTAAGTCCCAAAATTTCTTAAAGAAACTATAATTGTTTTCTTGTGGCTAATATTTCTAATGTCCTATCTATTCTCAGTCAGTTTTAAACATTGGAAATATTTTTAAAGCTACAATGAAAACTCAAGATTTGTAGCCAGACAACCCTGGGTTTGAATAATAATCCCACTGTCTAAAGTAATAGTCATTGAAAAAAATTAAGTTATAGATATTGGGAAATTAAGGTGATTAAGCCTTAATTTAAAGATAGGCCTCAAGTTTCGCATCTCTAACATGTAAGTTTACAGTAACATCTATAGAATGGTAGTGAGCATTAAATGAGAGAGTAAATAGAAAGCATTTAAAGATAGTAAATTTTAGAAAATGTTACTTCTCTTTTGCCTTTGCATCCTACAGATTGATATTGCTCTCTGATTCCTATTCCTTAGTAACACACAGTCAAGATTTTATTAACTCAGTAAGTATCGGAGGAAAGGAAAGATGGAAGAAAGGATGGAAGGAAGGAAGGAAAGAGAAGGGAGGAAGAGAAGGAAAGAAATTTAAGAAAAACAATTCTAAAATTGGGTAGAGATGCTCTTCCTTCTCTGAATTTCCTTCTCTGATAGATATTGTTCTATCAGCAGAGATTGGAAGGCCTTGGAGTTACCCTGCCCTCGGGCTCTTTTCCCAGTAGAGACATAAGAGGTATAAAACATTTTCATAACACTTCTGATCACATCACTTGAAATTAGTCATTTGTTCCCAAAGCAGACCCTCCTGCTTGAAAGACCTCTGGCCTTGTTTGATTATGTCATTTATTCACAGGTGAAATTTTTACAGAAATATATTTTAGGGCCACTAATCTCATCATTATACACAATTATGCATTTATCTTTCAGACAACTGACAAGATACCAAATGTAAACCTATGAGACTGAAGAATTCCCAGTACCCAGTCCAGGTTTTGGCTTAGCTGGACTTTTGCTCTTTATGCTGCTTCAGATAGCTATTTCCATCCTCACCTGAGAGTAGCATCTCTATGGGTTGGGGCAGTTATGTCTACCATGAAGAAGGCTTAGTTTCTCATATAATTTCAGAGCCTGAAATGTGAAGTAAAGGACATGGTGAGTGTCGCCCAATGGATCGTATAAATGCAGTTCCCTCAACTTCTCACAATCAGTTTAGAGACAGATACCCTGGGTAATTATAGGCATTTATAATTAGACTTTTCTGGGGAACCATCTCAAAAAAAAAAAATGATTTGTTTAGCTGTGTACCAGATTAGTAACCACAGGGTGTTGGCAAAATCTCCCACGTTGACTATGAAAACACAGCAAGAAGTGTTGATACAAGAAGAACTTTAGAAGAGTTTCATTATTTTCCCAAAAACAATTGCATCACTTCCTAGAAACAGAAGTACATGTCTTTTCAACCACTATTTTTCTTTTTAAAAAGTAGGAGAGAGTACATAAATATGGTGATGGAATGAAAAATCATTTCATGAATGAAATTCTAGCCAATGGAATTTTACTGGCACAATCTAAAAGTCAGGATTAGACTAAGAGTATGCACATTAAAACAAACACTGAACGATGTTCTGTGTGACCATGAGGCCTCCAGAGCACCAGCATGACCTTGTTTCAATAGCCAGACCGTGACATCAAGGGGACTAGGAGAGGCAGCTAACCCTTAACCCAAGATGACTTCAAACAGCAGATAAAGCAGATGTACAATGCCTATTACACTCTTTTGAAGGTTTGTCTGTGTACAGAATCATAAATAAAAATCCCCAAATAAGCATGTTGGACCACATTACCCTCTGGGCTCCCTAATAGTGTCATATACTTGTCTGAATGCCCAGTTGCTCAATTGACTTTGTAAATCCTTAATTATCCTCTTCTAAATGGGGAGCATCTAATTTCCCTTCAAATTTCAACCTCTAGATGAGTATATTACTCCGATTTGGAAATTACCAGAACAAAAATGTGACTATTCAAAGCAGCGAAATCAACCCGAGTTGATAACAGAAATTTTTACAACCTCCTATTCTCCCTAACATAAATAGAACAATTTGAATTTAGTCACTTAAAACCTGATTGATACAAACACAAATATCTTTCCCACCACTTGTTTTATGAGCTTTTTTTTTTAACTGTTTATTTACTTATGGGGAAAACTTCCAGATATTTTAATATCAGAAATATGATCACTTTTGAAGTGCCTTTTCTTTTTTTTTAAACACTTTTTTTGGTTTGTTTTTTGTTTTTGTTTTTGTTTTTGTTTTTGCTTTTTAGGGCCACACTGAGGCATATGGAAATTCCCAGGCTAGGAGTCAAATCAGAACTACAGCTGCCGGCCTACACCACAGCCACAATACCACCAGATCTAAGCTGCATCTTCGACCTGCACCACCTACATGCCGGATTCTTAACCCGCTAAGCAAGGCCAAGGATCGAACCTGCATCCTCATGGATACTAGTCAGATTTATTTCCGCTGAGCTACAGTGGGAACTCCTGAATTGTTTTTTCTAATTCGGCCAGGGCTGACATGCATCATTGAGATTTTTATTTGATCCCTAAGCCTGTTAAATCCCCAAAACAACATGTTAGGTCTTGAGATTTTGGAGTTTAGATTTGGCTTCCTCCCTAAATCAATGAACCATTCTGTATTGGTTGAATTGTGTCCCCCTGCCCCAATCAAATTCATAAGTTGATGTCCTAACCCTTAGGACCTCACAAGGTGCCTTCATCTGAAAATAGGGTCATTGCAGATGCAATCAGTTAGGATGAGGTCATGCCAGAGTAGAGTAGGCCCCTGATCAGATATGACTGGTGTTCTTATAAAAAAGAGAAATTTGGACCTGAGACACGCACAAGGTGAATGCTATGTAGGGTGGTATGTCCACAAGCCAAGGAATGCCAAAGATTGCCAGCAGGCCACTTGGAACTAAAAGTGTAGCGTGGACAGTATCTCCTTCAGAGTCCTTGGAGGTAACGAACCCTGCCAGCTACTTGATCTTGGGCTTCCAGCCTCCAGAACTATGAGAACTAAATACTATGTTATAAGCCACCCAATCTGTGGTGCATTGTTATGGCAGCCCTAGCAAACGAATATATCTTCTTTACTGCCGTAGCAGACAATAGTCCCCTTGGCTGTTTAGTGATTCTTTTTATCTCTGCTCCTATACTTCAAATGAGAATATTTGCAGATTACCAGTGTTCCCAGTCAGGCTTCAAAATGGTAGTCATTTAAAAAAAAAAAAAAAAAAAAAAAAAAAGAACATTGAAAATGTACCTTTAAGCATTGCCCTGGCCTTCCAAAAGGTGAAAAAATATGAGACTTAGAAGAGAGAACAAGACAGTTTGTTATCTGCTTATACCTTCCTTTAAAAAAATATTGTAGCAACTCTCTGGGTACATACTAACATTGAGAAACATGTTGATAGAATTGTGAGCCTACATCATAAATAGTTAGAGCCAACGGGATGTTTAGCCAATGTTTTAAAGTAGGGAGCTAAGCAACAGGAGGATTTCAAGTAGGAAATGAATAATGAAGTATATTTGCTATCAGGAAGAGAGAGGGGCATGACCCTGATCATTTAGGAAAACAAAAGGAATCCACCAAATCCTTCTACTCTTTAGAAAATAGAAAAGGAGGAGTGATGTCAAGGAAAAAGCAGCAGTCAGCACCCAGATTGAAGTCCTGCCTTTCCTAGCCCTGGGAGAACCTGGACTAGGTGAATTTCCTAAACTGCAGCTACACTCCCAACATTCAGCTCTCTGGGCCACATGTGATATATGGAATTTTCAAACCTTATTGTGCATGTGAATCACTCGGAGGGCTTCTAAAAGTGCAGATTGCGTCTCCAGCCCCAGCGTTTCCGATTCAAGAGGTCTGGAATGGGGCCAAGAATGTACATTTCTAATAAATTCCCAGGTGATGCTAATGCACTGGCCTGGGGAATGATACTTTGAGAACCACTGGACTACATCAGTGTTGTCACATCTGCCTAATGAGAAGAATCATCCAGAAGAAGCTTATTTTAAAAATAGCAAATCCTGGGTCCTATGCCAGACTTTCTGCCTCATAACCTCCAGGGAAGGGACGATGATTTTCTATTTTAGTAAACTTTGGGTGATTAGTATGATTAAGCAAGTTTGAGAAACACTGTATCAAATCTCCATGAATTCTCTTTCGGCATCTGTCATTTTCCCATGTGGTACCAATGGGTGGGCTTTGCAATATGGTAGTAATGGATGAGAACTTAGGAGTAGCCCAGTCACTGGGGTGTGACTCTAATCCTATAGGTCAACCATAAAACCATGCTTCTCTTCATGAACAGATGCCCTGGGAGAAAGTCTTTCTTAATACCAGTTGTCCCTGGTACCATGACGCAGTCCAGAGACCACACTGAAAAAGGCCCAGGTGATGTAGCTTTTACTGGCAACTCTAACATTTCTCTTTCACTCCTTATTATCCCATAATCACACCTTTCTTTCAATATATTAATGGGAGCTCTAGCCTCAGGTTTTTTCCTCCTTAATTTCACAAGTGCTTAATGTGAGTTATGCTCTAGGTATTTTATTTCAAAACCACCTTCTTCCTTTTGTGCAGGAATACTTTTGCCGCCACCTGCTGAGTAAATTCCATTGGTTCAGCAGCTGGTTGATGGTAATTCAAGTTAACTCTTTAAAGGGTGGTTGGAGATTTGCAAAGAGCTTGTAGTAAAAGTGCTTGGGGCCCAGTTATACCTCTGTGCTGCTTTGGGACATATAATTCTTATCGCTCAGATCCATATTCCAGCCACTTACTCAAACGTGAGACATTCCTGTAAATGGCTTTCTATGGACCATCTTTTCCTCTGGTTTTAAGAATAATGGCCTCCAAAAGGGACAGGTGGAGGAAAGGGAAGGGTCAACTGGGGGTTTGGGATGGAAATGTTCTAAAATGAGGTTGTAATGATGGTCATAGAACTATAAATACAATAATAAAATAAAATAAAATAAAGAATTCAGTGGGAAAAAAAGAATAATGCCTCATGCATATCATATCTAGTCTTTGCAGCTACATTACAAGGTAAGTGTTGCTTACTCTTTTACAAGTCAGGAAACTGAGCCGAGTGAGATTAAATATAGAATCTTCAAGGTCCCACAACTAGTTAGTGTCAGTCAGGATTCAAGGCCAGACTGTCCTACTTCAAGGCCTGAGCTATATCTATGAGACTGTAGTATTATTCTGCCTTTGAAAAAATGAAAAAAATATTGGATCAAATTGGAGAGAGATATTTCAATTTGTTATTTTTTTCTTGAGTTTCTTAGGTTGCATCTAAATTTTGTTTATGTGAGAAAAGGCTGTGGCACTCTTCCTCAGTCTTGTCCATTACCTCACAGAATCTCTGCCAACCCCAACTACAAATACAAATCTAGCTCTGTGACCTGAAAGGCAATAATTGGACAGTTATTCAGAAAATGTGACTAATTGCTTTAAGTAACATAAAGACAGTTTGGACCTTAAATTATCTTGAATGATTGCTTTTGCTCAAACTCTCATTGCTGATTGCTACACATTCTTTTCCTGTTCTTTCTTTCACCAACAAGGACTTGATACAAAATCTGTGCCATCCACCAGACACGGGGATGAAAAACACATCCCTGCCTTGGCTAGCAGAGAAGATAGGCAAATACACCAACAAATTACAACACAGATGGATATTTTATCAAGAAGATTTTCTGGCAGAGGTGGTCCCTGAGTTGAAGCCCATAAAAATGAGTTAGAGTTAATCATGCAGAAAGAACAGCATGAGCAAAGCATGAAGGTGTTAGGCAGTAATTTGGCATTGCTGAAGAACAAACTAGATATAGAAGAGGATACCAGGGGCTCAGCAGAGGCTAGATTGTAGAAAACCTTAGGGAATCAGCTAAGTTGCTTTAACTTTGTCCTGAAGCCCATAAGAAAGAGATTAATGATGTTACAAAGGAAAAAAACTGTACAGATTTTGGTTTTATTAGTAAAATATTATTCTGGTAGCAGATGTGGAAGATGATTAAATGGCACAAGACCTGAATCAGGACACTGGTTATTGGGGTAATTCAGATGAGAAATGAAAGAGGCCTGTATTTAAGACAGGGCAGTGCAGATGAAGAGACAGAATTGAGAAACACTGGTAGCATTAGTAAAACTTGAAAGATAGTTAGATATCTAGAATCTCTTAATTTTTTTCTTTTCTTCCAAAGTCTTACTAAGAATATGTTACTAAATTTTCCCTATTCCCTCCGTATTCTTAGTATAACATTTCCTTAATTTTGCTTGAGTGCCTATTTTTTATTCTTTACCAGTGAAAGCAGTGGCCTCTGCCATCATGACCAATACAGCAATAAGCAACTATTTATGGATCAATATTACTAAATCATACTTTATCTAGTCTTAAAGCAAGTTTATCCCTTTGTTTTATTCCAGCATTTCTATTGGTAACCTCTGTTTGGTTTAACTTTGTGTTTTAAATGGCCTCGTGGTTTTTTAGGATGCAATCTCTTCTGCTCTTTGTATGCCACAGTTTTTTAGTGCTTATTATTTATAATTTCTCATGTTTTCTATGTATGCCTGCAATTTTATTTTTCTTTATTTCCTCTAAGTAATTCAGCAAAACACTTCTTATCTATTCCCAAAGTATTTAAAAGGATTTAAACTTCAGTTATATGTAAAATAAAATGATTAAAAATCATAATCAGCAATCACTAACTTTCTTTAAGAAATCAATGAAAAACTTATTTACTGAGGCTCTGGTGTACTTATTTCAGAAAAGAGAACACTATACTTTACTAAAAGAGGTCATAAATGAAGTTTTTCTACTGACCTCATATGTACAAATCATGTTAATTTTATTTCACATGCTATAGATCTTCAGCAATAACTTCATTTACTTTAAAGTGTAGTAAATTCAGCTCCTATCCCAAGGTAAGAAATAGCATAGCTAACTGAAAGACATGTTAATTTTAGATGTAGGTTTCTATCTCATTTGTTTTTTTTTTTCCCTAATAGCAATCACTCCATATTCAATAAATATTTGCAGTTGTTTTTTTCAAGAAGTCTAGAGAAGACTCCTTGTACCACTCAAAGACTGACAAAAATATACAAACAACTTATACAACTCAACAGCAAAAAAAAATCCAACAATCCAATTGAAAAATGGGCAGATGACCTGAATAGACATTTCTCCAAAGAAGATATACAGATGGCCAACAAGCACATTAAAAAATGCTCAACATCACTGATTATGAGAGAACTGCAAATCAAAACTACCATGAGATATCACCTCACACCAGTCAGAATGGCCATCATTAATAAGTATACAAATAACAAGTGCTGGAGGGGGTGTGGAGAAAAGGGAACCCTCCTGCACTGTTGGTGGGAATGTAAGTTGGTACAACCACTATGGAGAACAGTATGGAGGTACCTTAGAAAACTATACATAGAACTACCAGATGACCCAGCAATCCCACTCTTGGGCATATATCTGGACAAAATTTTCCTTGAAAAAAACACACGCACCTGCATGTTCATTGCAGCACAATTCACAATAGCCAAGACATGAAAAAAACCCAAATGTCCATCGACAGATGATTGGATTAGGAAGATGTGGTATATATACACAATGGAATACTACTCAGCCATGAAAAAGAACAATGCCATTTGCAGCAACATGGATGGAACTAGAGACTCTCATCCTGAGTGAAGTAAGTCAGAAAGAGAAACACAAATACCATATGACAATCACTTATATCTGGAATTTAATATATGACACAAATGAACCCTTCCACAGAAAAGGAAATCATGGACTTGGAGAAGAGACTTGTGGTTGCCAAGGGGGAGGGGGAGGGAGTGGGATGGACTGGGAGCTAGGGGTTAATAGATACAAACTGTTGCCTTTGGAATGGATTAGCAATGGGATCCTGCTGTGTAGCACTGGGAATTATGTCTAGTCATTTATGATGGAGCATGATAATGTGAGAATAAATAATGTATACATGTATGTATAACTGGGTCACCATGCTGTACAGTAGAAAAAAAAATAAGGTATGGGGGAAATTAAAAAATAAATAAATAAAATTCAAAAAAAAGACTGACGAAAATAGCACAACATCAAAGAAGAGAAGTAAATAAAGAATCAACTGTCAACTAAATTGCACCTCTCTGCATCATGTTCATACCAAGCTGTCTGAGGCATCACTCACATATACTGCAGTTTGGCCACTTAGACTCGCCATCAAGTCTTTATTGAGCATGTTCTACATGCTTAGCACAATGCTACCCTCTGTAGGTACAAGAAATATATAAAGCACAGGTCCTGCCAACAAGAGGCTTAAAATATGGTTGAGTATTCTTTAAAAAAAAAAAATCTTAAAAATGCATATGGTACAAATTATTTTTTGTATAAAAAATCATTTCAGATAATGACAACAAAATGAAGTCTTAGAACATGAATAAAATGGAGAAACACTCTAATCCATGCGCTAGGCCTAGATGTATTTTGAATTAAAATATTCAGTAAAATCCTGGGCTACTGGAAAACATAAGCACCAATATTTTTAAGAGAGCCTTTAAACATTTAAATATTCATAGTGATTAATTGAAAGTATATCAAACAAGGCATATTTTATTCATATCCTTAAGGTACCTGAATAATTACAATAGCCTTAACAACAGATTTCTTTTAAATGTCCTTCAAATGACTGAAGATGTTGAAAAATAATTTGCTCTCTTTAGTAGCTTACATGGTTTCCTTATAACCTGAATTTCATTATTTTTTTTAAAGTTGTTCTTGCAGACACTAAAAATGTGGATCAATCAACACTATTTGAATTTTCATATATTTCATGGGTCAAAGTCCACTTATAAGACACATATGTTAGGAGACTGAGCTCCATCAGAAGTTAACATTTATCAAAATTCTCCTCCTTCCTTGGGAGAATTTTGATAAATGTTAACTTCTTTTTTTTTTTTTTTGTCTTTTTGCTATTTCTTTGGGCCGCTCCCACGGCATATGGAGGTTCCCAGGCTAGGGGTCGAATCGGAGCTGTAGCCACTGGCCTACGCCAGAGCCGCAGCAACGGGGGATCTGAGCCGCGTCTGCAACCTACACCACAGCTCACGGCAACGCCGGATCGTTAACCCACTGGGCAAGGGCAGGGACCGAACCCGCAACCTCATGGTTCCTAGTCGGATTCGTTAACCACTGCGCCACGACGGGAACTCCTGATAAATGTTAACTTCTGATGGAGCTCAGTCTCCTAACCCTAGTATTCCCTGCTTCCTTCTCTCTCCTTGCTCTGAGCATGGCTTGGCATGCCTCTTCACATTACCCTGGTCCAGTCACTTTACCAAGCAACACAGCTGGATTTTTTGTTTGCTGTTTTGTTTCTCACTAGGTTTCAGTGGTGCTGAATAAAATCACTTGTTCTGCAAGAGAATGGTCATGGAAGTAGGCAGGAGTTTATTTCTTCTAATGCAAAAGTCATGGGTCTATATATAGTCAGGAATCAGGCCTACACGGCCTACTTATAAAACACAGTAACATTATATTTTATATATGTATCCCATAGGGCTCCACAGTGGTTACTATAATGGCAATAAAATTGTAGATCAAACCCTGCTTTCCACATATAACTTTTTTTGGCAGAGTTCCTAAGAAATTTATTTTGAGATTTCTTTCTCTTTCTTTCTTTCTATTTTTAGGGCTGCATTGCAGCACATGGAAGTTTCCAGGCTAGGGGTCAAATTGGAGCTGCAGCTGCTGGCCTATGCCACAGCGACAGCAATGCAGGATCCAAGCCATGTCTGCGACCTAGACCACAGCTCATGGCAATGCCAGATACTCAATCCACTGAGCAAGGCCAGGGATCAAACCCCCATCCTCATATATACTAGTCAGTCGGTACCGCGAGCCACAACGGAATGCCCTAGAGGTTTATTTCTATCCTCAATTACATAATTATGAGGACCCTTATTCATTGATAATAAAGAAAATGAAGATGAGGGCACTGGTTAAATATCAGTAAGTGTGTTGCTAAATCATGATCCAGAATATTTGAGAACATACATTACAGAGTTTATTTCAGGTGAATTAGCATGCAATATATACATTTTTATGGGTTAAAAATAGAAGAATTAAAAGTATTTTATACTGACATTTATCATTGCTACATCAGATTTCAAACCAATTGGACAAAGATATTTCTAATTGTATGAGAAATGTATTTACCAAATAATTATTTTTCAAATTTTTCCAATTATTACTTTATTATGTTCACATATAGAGCTTTAATAAACATTATCATATTAAACTGCATGTGATTATTCTGCCCCTGGGTGGAACATTTTTAAGTCAGGAAAGCTTGACATGAAATTTCCCAAATTAAAAAACAGGATGAAACAAAGAATGTTCTATAATAGTCATTGAAATTTTTAACAGCTGATCTGACAATGGACATAAATGCTACTTTTGTTGAGAATTTACCAAATAAGCATTTTTTGTGGTGTCACATACTGCGCTAGTGCTATGAGACCTATGAAAAAAATATAAGAAAAATGTCCTGACCACCATGAAATAGAATTTCATCAAGGACATGCATAATGAAAATATTTAAGGGATAATACAATAATCATCAAAAATGAGCACTATATAACTTCAGAGTTGGGGAGAGATGTAGGAAGAGAACAAAGACACAGTAGTCCCCCCTTAGCCTTGGGGAATAGTTTTCAAGACCCTAGTGATGCCTGAAACCACAGATAGTAGCAAACCCTATAAATTCTTTTTTTTTTCCTGTACATACATGCTTATTTCAAAGTTTAATTTATAAATTAGGTGCAGTAAGAGATTAGCAACAATAGCCAATAATAAAATACAACAATTATAACAACATACTGTAATACAAGTCATTTAAATATGATTGTTCTTGCACTCTCGCTCTCTAAATATCTTATTGTACGAAGTTAATGCCTTTTCCACCTTAACTAAGTATTATCACATACCATGGCTGTAACTTTTTCGGTGTGAGATACGACAGCAAAACTAGCACAGATTTCTTTTTCCTTCTTCACAACTTTAAGGATAGAAGATATCTTCTTACGCAGATTTTAACAACCTTAGCACTTGACTTTTTTCCTTTCCTTGGTAAGTTGAGAACTTGCACCTTTTCACTTAAAGGAGGCACTTTACAGCTTCTCTTTGGTGTATCCGAATGGCCAGCATCACTACTCTTGGGTTTTGGGGCCATGATTACATAAAAAGCATATCAAGTGCTTGAACACAAGCACTGTGATACCTCAGTATTCAAGCTGATAACTCAGTTGGCTGCCAAGTAACTAATTAATGAGCGGGATATGCTGGATCAAGCATTGATTTATGTCCCAGGTGGGACAGGTTGAGACTCAAGGAGAGTTCATCACGCTATTTAGGGTGGCATAGAATTTAATGCTTGTGAATTGTTAACTTCTGGAATTTTCTTTAAAAAATGTTATTAAGGTGTAGCTGATTTACAATGTTGTGCTAATTTTCCATTTAATATTTTCAGGCTGTGATTGGCCACTAGCAACTGAGACCACGGATAAGGAGGGACTTCTATACTTAAATTGTCCAAAGCCTAAGGACAAGGTGAGACTTGAACATGTGGGAGATGAGTTTTGTGTGGGCAAAAAATAACCATGAGGTATCAGAATCAAGAAGAATGGCATGCAGGGAATTGAAGATGATTCTGTCCATGACATTTCAACCCACACAGTCAGGATGCCAGTTTAAAGTTGAGATTGAGAATTTGTGTTATATAGTTGGAGGTAAGTCTGGTAAAGAGTTGATCACAGTTAATACTTATTGAGTATGTTGATCACAGTTAATACTTATTGAGTATCTCCTGTGTAACATTCAATTTACATAGATTATCACAATAACAACACAGGTAATTATTATTATATTTAGTTTACAGATTAACTCTTTGAGAGTCAATGAAATCAATTAACTTTCTCAAGCCACCAGAGCTAGTGAGTGGCACAGCCAGATTTAAATCCAAGTTTGATTCCAAAACACATGCTTTTATTACTAGGTCATATTGTCTTTCAAATGCAGTGTCATTGTAGCAAATCTCACATCCCACTGTGCTGTAGGGAGAATAGTAAACCTAAAATCAAAAAACAAACTGGGTCTGACTTCTTACTTATATTAGCTTTGTGACATTGGGCAAGCCCTCTGTAAAACTATCCCTCTTTTGTAAAAAATAAAAAAAAAATAGTAAATAGATAATAGCTAGACAACTACACAGGTGAATGATGGACAGGTAGAGGTAATAGGAGATGGACATTCCTATGTCTGCAAGCCCTCCTTGCTCCATAAAATTTGCTAAATTTAAACCTGAATAAAGGGATTGTGTATAGCATCAGTTTTCTGCTAATTACATAAAGCCATTTCAACACACATTTGAATGAAAATAATTTTAGTTCACAACTAATTCACAACTGGTTCAACTATCCAAAAGGAATGAGTCAACTATTTTGATTCTATTTCATTGACAGAATTGACAATGGTGTGACAATATAGGCTCATATTATAAAACTGCTGATACCATATTATCTATTCCCCAGTTGTCTTTATAGATGACTACAGTATTACCCTTAGTGCCTAAAGAAGGGACACTCCAAAATTATGCGTCGAATTAAGTAAATAGGGAGAGGAAAAACAAGGAGGAAGAGAGAAGGAAAGAAAGACAAGAGAAAGAAATGGTTGAATTTAAAAGCAGCCTACGGCGCATTAGCTGAGAGATATTAAATGATTCAGTATTTTTTAATTTTTTAAAATTTTTATTGATTTATTTATTTTTGTCTTTTTGCCATTTCTTGGGCCACTCCCACGGCATATGGAGGTTCCCAGGCTAGGTGTCAAATAGGAGCTGTAGCCACCGGCCTACGCCAGAGCCACAGCAACTCAGGATCCGAGCCACGTCTGCAACCTACACCACAGCTCACGGCAATGCTGGATCATTAACCCACTGAGCAAGGGCAGGGATCGAACCCGCAACCTCATGGTTCCTAGTCGGATTCGTTAACCACTGAGCCACGACGGGAACTCCCTCAGTATTTTTTTAATACACAGATTTCTCATTTCAATTCAGACAAACTAGATCCTTTTATTTAAAAAAAACAAAATTTGATAGTTAATAACTATGTCACTTATTAATTTTGCCCTCTATTTGTCACCCAAGAAGAAATTATAAGAAATCCCGAATTGACAGTGGTGAATCAGAAGCTGTGCCTGGATTTTTTACTTCTCTAGCTCAACAATTAATCATCTAACCTCATTATTGTTTTCTATGACACTTCAGCCCTTAGCTGCATCATCAAAGACAGAGAAATAACAATTGATTCCTGAGTTACTAAATGACACATAACTAGAATGCAGACCTAAGGACTTTTAGTTCCCAGCTTAGCCCAAAAGAACACAGTATCTCCAAAACATTAATAACACGTTTTGCATAAATAACTTTGGTCATGGGACTCTCCTTCCTTCATCTGGCATTCTTTTCTATCTCATTAAGTTTATGTCCTATTAATTGAATTCTAGCTCTCAATAGGTAGGCTTTTTGCTGACAAAAATTTGTTCTGATTTTTCAAACTCCCATTGTAAAATCACAACAACCATAACATGTTAAGATGTCCATATCTGTTGAGATTCACGTAAAGGTCTGAAGTTGAGGGAAAACTCTGGGAAGATGGGATTTTCTTTTTTGCATTTTTTTCTCGAGTCACGTCTATGCCATCCTGCTCAAATTCTTAAAATGTATACTCAAAATCCAGTCCAAGAAGTTGGTTTAACACTCAAAGATACAGATTATAACAATAAACTTGGTCTCAGTGGGTATTACTGACAAGAAAAAAAAAACATTAAAAATTTTTAAAAAGATGAAAAAGAAGAAACAATCCAAATCAAAATATACAATTCTCCTTCTCAGGTGGGGAGAAATACATAAACTCAAGAAAGCAGGAACTGCAAAAAAAGTCCAACTCCATTCTTTCATTATCTGTTAGAATAGAGAGAGAAAGATAAAATAAGCATGGATAGGGATAATTATTGTATATGTTGTGAGAACTAAGATGTAAGTAAGAAATATGTCAGACCACAAAATGTTCTCCTTCTTTTTTTTTTTTTTTTTTAAACTTTTTAGGGCCACACTTTTGGCCTATTGAAGCTAGAGGTCAGATAAGAGCTGCAGCTACCAGCCTACGCCACAGCCACAGCAATGACAGATCTGAGCCATGTCTGAGACATACACCACAGCTCACGGAGATGCCAGACACTTAACCCACTTCATCATCATGGATACCAGTAGGGTTCATAACCTGCTGAGCCACAATAGGAACTCCAGACATCAAAACATTCTTGTTTGAAGTAATTACATCTGTATTTTATAAATAAAAGCAATTTAAATACTTCTGGATTTTGGATAATTTAAGCTTTCTGGATTATCTAATTATGCTAAGTGTATGCCTATCTTCTGAGTAATTTTTCTGGTTTCCAAGATTGTATTGCAAAAGCATAATCAAATTATAAAACTACATCAATTGTACACCATCAAATTGTCAAATAATCTTGCCACAAAAACAAGCTCTAATCAGTACATAGCTATACCCTAAAAGGAAGAGTTCAAATTAAAATAGCCATGAAACATAATTTTTCTCCTCTCAAATCAACAAAGTAGTGTGTGAGTATTTGTGTGTGTAGTTTGTTTGTTTTTTTTTCTTTCTATAGCCACATCTGCTGCATATGGAAGTTCCTAGGCTAGCTGTTGAATCGGAGCCGCATCTGTCTGCCTACACAACAGCCACAGCAACGCCAGATCCAAGCTGCATCTGTGACCTATGCCACAGCTCACGGCAATGCCAGATCCTAAACCCACTGAGCAAGGCCAGTGATTGAACCCATATCCTCACAGACATTATGTCCAGTTCTTAACCTGCTGAGTCACAACAGGAACTCCATGTGTGCGTTCTAAGATAACCTACAGTGCTGGTTGGAGTAAAGCAAAGTAGAAACTCTCTCATATTGCTAATGAAATATTAAATCTAGAATAATTCTTTTGGAAAGTAGTCATACTACAGGGAACTTTAAAAAAATATTAAAAATTTACATATGATTTATTCCTTAAAGTATACTTTTGGTAAAAAAAAAAAAAATCACAAATATTAGGAGTTCCCGTCGTGGCACAGTGGTTAACGAATCCGACTAGGAACCATGAGGTTGCGGGTTCGGTCCCTGGCCTTGCTCAGTGGGTTAAACGATCCGGCGTTGCCGTGTGCTGTGGTGTAGGTTGCAGACGCAGCTCGGATCCTGCGTTGCTGTGGCTCTGGCGTAGGCCGGTGGCTACAGCTCCGATTCGACCTCCATATGCCGTGGGAGCAGCCCAAGAAATAGCAAAAAAAAAAAAAAAAATCACAAATATTAAAAAAAAATCTCTGCATTTCAGACCAGGTAATGATATAGCTCTATTCATCAATGGTGCTTTGCTTTCTAATTTTCTATTTTCCAAAATTTCTATAGAGAGTCTGGCTTACTTATATGATGAGGGAAAGAACGATAAGATTTATTTTAAATATTTTTTAATGGAGTGGGATGGACTGGGAAATCTGGGGTTAATAGGTGCAAACTATTGTCTTTGGAATGGATAAGCAATGAGATCCTGCTGTATGGCCCTGGAAATTATATCTAGTGATGGAGCATGGTGGAGGATAATGTGAGGGGGAAAAATGCATATGTGTGTGTGTGTGTGTGTGTGCGCGTGTGTGTGTGTGTGAGAGAGAGGGAGAGACTGGGTCACTTTGTTGTACAGTAGAAAGTTGACAGAACACTATAAACCAACTATAATGGAAAAAACAAAAATCGTTAAAAAAATAAATAAAAATTTTTAAATGGGATTAGTGTGAATTTACCAATAATGAGATGGGAACTGGGTATCTCCCTTCTTTTACTTCCTTTCGTTTTCCAAGGGATCTGTGTTTATAGCAAAGCAAGGCCCAGAATACATGTGTTACATGCAGCTTTCTAGGGGAAGGATGTAGGACCCTAAAGGTGAGTTGAGTGAGAACTTCATCGGCCTCGTGATTTTTCAGGTATGTTCCAGAAGCAACCAGCTTATTCTTATCACTGGGGCATTGTCACACAGTATTTATTGGAAAACACATTTAGATCTTTCCCTGAAGCACAGAAGTGATTATCTTTCAGTTATCTCACCCATGGGAGAACAAATAGCCAAAGAAATTGAGCTGCTTGAATGTCCACATCTGTTGTAAGAACTTATACTGAGCAGAGGAACTATTGTACTCAGCCTCATCCAGGGAATGAAATAAGAAGAACATGCTGACTCTCCAGTAAAAATGAAGAGTTCAACTTATTCGAAAAGTCAAATGAGCTCTCTTTGAAAAAAAGTTTAAACTTTTTACATGCTCTCATTAAAACAAAAAAGCTCACACAATGCAATAATACACAAAAGATCATTCATTCAACTAATCCTATAGTCAAAAACAGAAATATTGAAAGAAGGTGTTTGAGGGAGGAAAATAATGCTCGAAATTTAATTTGGTGTAACAGGCACTGTATTTGGCATTGTCTTCAGCTTTCTATGATGTTCATTCATTGAAATACCTGTTTTATACCAAATAGATCTAATCAAAAAGGCAAGTAAGAGTGTGCTAATCATATGGTGAATATACTGGGTTCAGCTGTCTAATTAAAACAGGGGTCACTTAGCCTCAAAATACTAAGTGACATGCAGGCTCTTTCACTACCTGAGAGTTGGTCATTTGCAAGATTAGCCTGGAGTCAGTCTCAAAAACCTCTTAGATGAAGGAAATGTAAATGAAATTGTAACAACAACAACAGCTCCTTTGGGGAATCTAGCCCTCCTTAATCGGATGTGTGTGCCTAGTTTGCATGTTAATTCTTAGAGATATTCTGCCTTAGAAACATGAACTCAGGTCAGAACAGAAAGATGGGGGAGGGCTACGCTGTCAGTCCAGACAGCTCTGCATCTCACCTTTCCAAATGGTAACTCCACATCAAGGTTGAGGAGCACTGGTGGGGTAATGAGGTGGAGCTGGAGGCATGGTTGTTTGTGTGGTGCCTGATCTGTGAACAGACAGAGGGTTTCAGTGGACAGAATTATTGATTATGATTCCTTTTGTCAGAAGACACTTCCCTGAACATTTTAAAGGAAAAGCAAAACCAAAATCTGTATATCAACTCACATTGGCTATGCCCAAGCAAATAAAGGTATTTTAGATAGGATCTTCCCAAGACCACCTCATTCCTGCCTCCATGCTTTGACCATCTCTGTTTCCTCTCACATTTCCAAACCAGATATTACTTGAAAGCAGAAAGCCTGTCTAATATGACTTCAGAAGCCCTAGAGCAGTTACCACAGCATTTGTTAAATGCTGACTAAAAGCTCATTGACTTCGAATGACCTTGTAGTTAAATTTAATTCTGCCACTCTCCCACTTTCAGTGACTTCCTGTTGCTCTGAGGATAAAGACAAGAATTCTTAACATGATCTTAAAGGCCCCGTTTGATCTAGCCTCTGTGCGCAATTCCAGCTTTGTTTTGAACCTTTTGCTCTTCTTCTTTCATATGCTCAGACCACACTAGCCATCTATGAATATCACGAAGAGGGATACCCCCTCCTTCCTACCACAGGACCTTTGCATGTGAAGTTTCCTCTGCCAGGAGTGCTCTTTCATTCTCTCGCTTGGGTGACTACTATTATCTCTCAGGTTTTCACTTGGAAAATCACTTTCTCAGAGACTATCCTATTGACTAGGACTGGCCCCCCACGTATGATATCTACTGTTTTCTTTTTAAGAATTCATCATAGTTTGTAGTGAATAGTTATTTCTGTGATTATTTGCTCAATATTTATTTTTATGTCCAGGCTACAAGCTTCATGAGAAGAGGAACCATGCTTGGTTTTGTTTATCACTTTGTCTGCAGCAGCTACTATTGTGCTTGGCACATAGTGATGGTCAATAATTATCTGTGACCTGAATGAACAACTCTGTATAACTGTCCCTGAGGCCCATCCCTCAACAGCATTCTCCAAATAATAGCTTAAATTCATTCAATGCAATAAAATTTTTTATGGAGTTCCCATTGTGGTTCAGCAAGTTAAGGACCAAGCATAGTCTCTGTGAGGATGCAGGTTTGATCCCAAGCCTGGCTCAGGGGGTTAAGGATACAGCATTGCTGCAAGCTGTGGTGTACGTCACAGATGTGGCTCAGATCTGGTGTTGCTGTGGCTGTGGCTGTGGCATAGCCCAGCAGCTATAGCTCTAATTCAACCCCTAGCCTGGGATCGTCCATATGCCACAGATGCAGCTGTGAAAAGAAAAATAAAATAATAAAATAAAATAAAACATTTGTATATATTTATTTAAATGTATAAAAACAAATAACTTGAAAAATATTTCCTTTTTATACATTTCTTAGTAATTTTCCTAGGAGAAGTAGCAGAAAGAAATAAAATTCTTAGAAGAAATTGTTAGAAGAAAGAATAAAAAGCAGTTAAATTTAACAGTTTTTTTGTCTTTTTATTGGATTCCTAGAGTCCTTTTTTTTTTTTTTTCCAAAAGTGTAGTTAATTTAAGGTCACCTTAAACAGCATGCCCATCCCAAGTGGCAAAACATACAGAGGATGTCCAGACAGATGTGTAGTTCTCCTATTCTTGACTGTGTTAAGCAAATAGATAATTTCTATCTTAGGAAGGCAGTGCTGCTGGAAGGACAGACAATAAAATGATATGTCTTCTTTGCAACAAAAATTGTAGTTTGGCCAGTTTCTATTTCGGAGCAAACAGAAAAAAGCTTAGTGGCACTTTTTATATGGAAATATTGTGGCTCTGGAAGAGTGGTCAGAGTCAAGGTCAGAGAAAAACAAAGCAGTTTTCCTCTTCATTCTCTGCGATGTTCAGAACCCCGTGTGACCCTGTATGAGAAGTCCCTTCCTAAATTAAAGAACAGTCTGCTTAGATTGGGTCCCTTCACTAGAGACCACTAGGTTTCTCTTCCTGTTATCATCCTGCTTAGGTTCTTGTTTAGAGGTCAGCTCTGACTAAGTAAATACTCTTGAGGCTGCATTGTTCATTTGCTCAACTTTAGGAGCAAGTACAACGGGGTAATTTGGATATCGTATGCCTGTCTAATGTCAAGTACCAGGAAAAGAAGGAACTAAAGAAATGAAGCTCTGTAAGGTAAAATGCGAAGAGCCAGGAGTTCTGGGGCATGATACAGTTCCCTGTCCCACTCTCTAAACTACTCCTCTGGTGACCCCATCTCCCTTATGGATACTTTCCACGATTCTTGCCACCATTCTCATTAGGAAACTCTGCTTCACTGACACACCTAATCGTACAATTTACTCTGCCCCTGAAGAGGGGGTTCACTCGTTTCATGCCAATTTTCTTGCCCTTTCTCTCCAGTCTTTGTGTCATTGTTCAGATTCTCATTTTCATTTTTTTTTGGGCCAGTGTTCAGTTTGAACACATGAAATTGATATTTTTGTTAGATTAAAATTATTGGATCTTGGGAATTAAATATTATTTAACCTAATAAGAGCCTTCTAACCAATATTTCTGACTGGAGTCTTTCTTTTCTCAAGTACATCCTTCATATCATTTCTGAAGCAATTCTTGGCAAATCCTGCATATCTTTGAAGGCTCCCCTTTGCTGCAAGGTAAACTTCTGAAATACATAAGGCTGAGTGGTACTAACATACACCTCCAGGTTTATCTCCTGCCTCTCCTCCTCAAAGGACCCTTGATTTAATCCTATAATCTCTTACCTGCCAGGGATCTTTCACACCTAATTACTACGGAGTTTGCTATTCCTTTTCTAAAATACCCCACTCCACTTCTGTTCAGAATCAGCTCTACTTATCCTCTAAGACCCAGTCTTTCATCTTCTTGGAAAAGTATCATTTCTTCTTTCATATTTCCATAACATTGCATACAGTATTCAAAATGTAATTATCTCATCACATTGTATATATGAGTCTGTCAGTTTCTCACTCTCTGATTCATAGTAGGACCCCAATAAATGTTTGTGAATAAAACAGAATTCTAAGCAAATCACTGGCTCTTTTCAGTGGTCAATATTATGAGGCTAAAGACTGATCAAATCTTTTACCACAAAGAAGGACCTACTAGATAGATATCGCTTTATCAGGTATGATGACATGTTCATATTTTAAGTTTCCTTTGGATCTAGAAATGTATAATCTCTGTATTCCCTTATAATAAGTATCCATGGTTACATTTCACCTAACCAAATATCACTCTAACTCATTGGACTGGGATGAAAGCCCTTAAGCACTTGGTGCACTTTTTCGAATGAATAAATTAATGAATAACTAATAACCAAGTTATTAGCTATTCATTAACAAATAATAACTCAGTCTTGAGCTGAGTACTCCCAGAAGCAGAGCCTGAACTAAAGACTGTATGTAAATGACTTATTAAGGATAAGCTCCCAGGAAAACAATAAGGGAATGAGATTTTAAGTACTTCCAGTCTCATTCTCAACTTTGAGAAACTCTGATATATGAATTATACATCCAAGTTTGTCTGATATCTAGACAAGGATCTGGGCTTTTCTCCTCCCATATCCCTATGTTATCACTGCTTTGGGGAAAAATAAAACTCTTAGGCCATTCTGGCTCTGCCTATGGGTAAGCCTCTGAAGATAATCATGGGAGCAGCTGCCAGGGAAACAAGCAGAAGCTGGCATATGGGTTCTGCTAGGTTCTGGGTAGGACTTCAGTCATATGGGATACACTACCAAGCAAATATCTGCCAAGTTGTATTTAGATGTGAGTGGAGGAGGCTGCCCATGTGCTTAGATTGGGGAACTCTGTTCAACACAGTGTCCTGTTGAAAATGATCTTCTGCCCTCCCACTATTGATGTCTGGAATCCCTTTAGCTAGGGTTAAAACTTCTTAATCTATATTGAGATTATAACTGTCTTAAAAGGAAATTGCTTTGGGTGGAAGGGAGAAAAGGTAGAAACACTTACGTCAGGCAATGCTAAACTCTTTTACATTTAATTCCATCTAATGTTTTACCCCTTTAACCCTATGACTTTCATCCACATCAAAGGATGTGTCCTTCCTGATAATTTAGAATACAGAAGTGGGCCTCTCTTAGACTTCTGAGATCTTACCACCATGAAGACGATGTCCTTTATGCTACCCAAGATCTTCCTGCTCAAAATAGATCCTCTTTATCTTGTTTTAGCCAAGCTTATAGCTCTGTGTGTTCCTCCCAAATTGTCAAACATACATAGTGCCCACACTGGTAGCAAAGCTAGTCCTCTCTCTAGATATGAGAGCCCAAAGATTTCAGTGAAAACGTCTTTTTTACTAAACGTCTTTTTTATGGGATATTTTTTAAGATTCCAGTTAAGATGGAAAAGATTGTGTGTTTGAGCTCTACTTTGAATTTGACTCTTGGACGGAATTATTTTCCTGTGGCAAGTGCAGTAGAAAGATGGACGTATGAGTGGTCACTCCGGACACCTGAACAGAGTTCAGTTAATGGTCTGCTGCTGTGGCTTGTTGGTGGCCCTTGGCTATTTGTGGTTTGGCTGAGGAGGCCTGACGCCTGTGTTCCTGGAGCTCCCCTGCCTCTGTTTGATGAACACTGTGTTAGACTGTGAGTTTCCTCCCAGAATGAGCCAGCTGTTCTACAGGGCCATACTACTCTTCTGCATGGCACTAGAGTTCCCTCTGCCCACCCCACACCAGCTCATTAATTCCTCCCCATCCACTGCTTGCTCCTGAACAGCTGAGGCGTATGGCAGTCTGCTCCATTGTCTTCAGAATTTCAGTGGCAGATGTGTAGCATATTATAAAGGCTAGAAGAATTCCCAAGGTGCACAGAGAAGACTATTTGATGATTCCTTACCTCCCCTCGCTGCTAATTACCCATGTCCTTGTTACAGATCACTCTGTCCCTCTCTCTTCTGTCTTTCTGTTTATTGGCTCTATTCCACTGCCTTCAAATATTCATGGGCTTCCCTTATCTTGGGAAATAAAATACACACAAACACCTGTTCTTGACTGCTTGCCCCTTCCTCTTTCTGTAACTGTAGTCCAATTTCTCATCTTTTATTACCAGCTTCTCTGTGTGATATATCCGCTACTCTTATTTTCTGTCCTTTCAACTCCTTCCTAAATGGCAGCCCCCAATTATCAAGGTTTTTTTTCCCATTGTCGGGCACTGTTCTAAACATTTGACAAATGTTAATTCATTTTATCCCTTGAAGTTGGCATTATTATTTATCATCTCCACTTGACAGATGTTTCCATTGTATAGACATTAAAAAAAAAAAAAAAAAAAAAAAAAAGAGGAAAGCTCAATAAAGTAACTTGCTCAAGTCTAGTCCTAGATCCAGGACTAGAAAGGAAGCCTTTTGCTCCTAGTTCATTACCCAATGGTAAACATATTGTTTTCTGATTTAAAAAAATCAGTTAAAGGATCCGGCATTGCCGTGAGCTGTGGTGTAGGTCGCAGACGCAGCTCGGATCCCGCGTTGCTGTGGCTCTGGTGTAGGCCGGTGGCTACAGCTCCGATTGGACCCCTAGCCTGGGAACCTCCATATGCCGCGGGAATGGCCCAAGAAATGGCAAAAAGACAAAAAAAAATCAGTTATTTACACTGTACATGGGATAAAGATAGGTATGTAACCTTCAGCAACATTCTCCGGAAATGCATTGTGTACCACTGGTGCCTTATCTACTGTCCTTGCATACTTGCTGGTCTTGAGTGAGGCACCATCTCTACTCTGATCCTGCTCTTCCACACTATTGAGAAGAAGAAACACTTGGAGATCCTCATACTGAGCGAAGTCAGTCAGAAGAAGGAAGACAAATACCATATGATATCACTTATATGTGGAATCTAAAATATGTCACAAATGAACTTATCTATGAAACAGAAACAGACTCAGACACAGAAAACAGACTTGTGGTTGCCAAGGAGGAAGGGGAGAAATGGGATGGACTGGAAGTATGGGGTTAGTCAATGCAAATGATTACAATGAGAATGGATAAGCAATGAGGTCCTACTACACAGTGCAGGGAACTATATCCAATCTCCTGGGACAGACCATGATGGAAAATAATATTTTTTAAGTGTATATATATGTATCATGGAATCACTTTGCTGTATAACAGAAAGTAACATAACATTGCAAATCAACCACACTTCAATTTAAATGTTGTTTAATTTAAAAACTTTAAAAACTTCACAGCAACTCAGATCCAGTTGTGCCTTCTTACCCTTCAAAGATTTCCTTGCCTTCACTTCTCTCTTCCCAGGGAAATGAAAGAGGCAGGCCCAGCTCCTCTCCTAATGCTGGTCTTCACAGCTCTCCACCAGACTATGAACAGCAGGGACTACATCAGGGGTTTAATATCTGACAATCTACTCCTCAGGAGAACTTCATCTTTGGGGTTTTTACAGCCTGACAGTCCAAAAATATTACAGTGAAGCTCAGTTATGTGACCTCCAATACTTCTGTTTTAACCTAGTCTTTTTTTTTTTTTTTTTTTTTTTTTAGACCTGTAGCATGTGGGCATTCCCAGGCTGGGGGTCAAATCAGAGCTGCAGCTGCCAGCCTATGCCACAGCCACAGCAACTCAGATCCAAGCTGTATCTGCAAACTACATACTGCAGCTCACGGCAACCCTGGATCCTTAACACACGGAGCAAGGCCAGAGAAATTCACATCCTCATGGTTACTAGTCCGGTTCATAACCCGCTGAGCCACAGAGGGAACTCCCTAACCTAGTCTTTTAAAGGAGTTCTGCCTTTTTCTCCTAAAACTTTAGAATGTATTCTAAAGAGAATAAATCTTAAATACAGTTCACACTGGTGTTCTCATGATAATATAAATTGTAGAAGCCTTAAGGATTCAGAGTAAGGGAAAATAAAAGCGATTTTTTTTTTTTTTTTGTGGGGGAGGATGACGTTTTTTCAAGAGGTATAGGATGTGAAAAGGAAAACTGGTAGAAAGGAGGGGACAAGTTTGAACAAAGACAGAGGCCTAAAAATACAAGAGTCAGAAAGCACAAGTGCAGCTGGCAGTCGTGGACACTTCACTTGGGGACTAAGCCTGGGCAGAGTTGGGCAGCAGTTGCTTAAAGAAGTCTGAGACTTTGATGCAATTTGGGAGATTACACACTGATAATTGCTAGCTAAACCATGATGCAGGAAGGAAGGTTAAATATTAAAAATCCCCTTCTGGGAGGAACATTCTAGACTACAGCTAGCAATAGTGGTTCCAGCCCCCGACTTCCAGGAAATATCATCCGTCCCTCTGCCTATTAGCGTGTCTGGCACACCTGATTTCACATCTGGCTCCTCAGGACACTCGGAAGCTTGAATATCAATTGAAGTTGTACCTCATCCCAGAAATGTTCTTGATTTCATTCTACAAAGTAAGCGGGGGGAGGTTTTCCATTCAAAAATCTGACTTGCTTGCATTATATAAACGAAACAAAGAGTTTCTTAATACCCTAAAAGTCTAACTAGCTTCTTGTAGGGAATATCCAGAGGCAGAAAAATTTTGACTGCGTAATTCTTCTCTGTAAGAAGAGTGTAAGGGTTTCTTCCACAGCATGTGTGGCAAAATCTTTGGATACTCTACTTCCAAATAGCCACTCAGTCCTTTCCCTACTGTTATGAAATGTTAAATTTCTCCTCCAACTGCTTGTTTTTCATCAGGAGGGCACATATAATGCATTTCCCTTGAATATTTATTTCAAAATTCTGATTCCACCTTATCACCAAGTCTAAGTGATTCTTGTTTGGGTGGTTTTTGTTTGTTTATTTGTTTTTAATATGTCTGGGTAATCCTTTCTTCCCTAACCACAGCGCATCTTTCTTAATTTCTTGTTTTACCATGGTAACCTTCTTTAGTCCCCAGAGTGATTTCTCTACCTCTAATCTCAGCTATAATCCAGCCCTCGTAAACGCCCACATTCAGCTATATGGCATAGGAAAAAAATAAAATAAAAAATAAAAAATCCACAAAAACTGGATTCTAATCATACCTGGCTAGAATCCTGGTTTCACTAGTTATTAGTTGTGTGACCTTGAGCATGTTACTTGAACTTGCAGGGCATCGGTTTCCTCCTCAGTTAGATGGGAACAGTGGTAATTCTACCCCAAATTGGTATTATTGGTAGGTATTGATTATTGGTATTATTCTATTGGTAGGATTAAAAGGGAGAATATATAAGAAGTGCTTAGACCAGAACTTGACACAGTGACACAGAATAGGCTCTCAGGAGGTATTGACTATTACTATTACAGCTACATTAGACATGTCAGTCATTATAGCAGCCATGCCTAGAGACTCTTGTAAGGGAAAATTTGCTGCATACAACTCTGCTAAAGGGGCATCCACAGGCCACCATAATTGGTATAAGGATTCTGTACATCCCAGGCATATTCAGTTGTACAAAGTATGCAAACCTAAGCCATAGCCTTGCCAATCAAGGAACAATAAGCTAGCAGAGATTTCCTTTCTTGAGAATCTGATTTTGCCAATGTTGAGAAAATGAGGACTTTAGCAGCAGAACCAGAGCCAAGAGGAAGCAGATATTGTAAGCAAGTAAAAATTACAAAGTTAATAAATTATATTGACAGTAGAGAGAAAGATTTGTTAATTGGTAATGGAACACAATCCAATAAGTAGAAAATATCTAGATTCAGTGGCGGAGGAAGACTAGCAAGGAATTCATTTATTCCAATGGTTGATTTTCTGGATCCTCATCTACTCTCCAACTCCAGCCTGCATACTCAAAGATATTCCATTACAATAAACCTCCCCTTGCCTGAGCTAGCCTGAGTGGGGCTCCATTTCTTACATTCCAAAGAAACTGGAAAACAACATTGGCCCCTGCAAATTAGTTGATGAGCTGGTAATCAGATCCCTACTTTAGCAATTCTACAGCCCATCAATCAATCAACTCCCTGCCCTCCCATCCACCCTGGACACTGTCCTTACAATTCTCATCCTGAGTGGGCTCTCATTACTTTTGGACACATGCTCAGCCTAATTTTCTTTCAATGGCTAGTTCAAATCCCACTTTTTCCAAGAATACCTGGGTGCCATACCAGACTGAACTGGATCCAGGCTGGCAGAACCTGAAGAATACACAACTTTAATGAAATAAAATGAGTCACAATACCTAAAAAAGACCTGTGAAGTGAGGGCTTTGGGGCCTGAGCATGAACTTCACCAGACATCTGTCTCTGATACTCAGAGGAGCTCATGAGAAAATTTTCCTCCATGAAATTATTCTTCCAGCTACATTTATGATATGTACAATCATACAGACCTGCTAGATAAATTATCACAGCCTTACATACTGCCTCCCACTTTGGGAACCTCATTTGTGACAGGGCTGCAGTATTCCCACTTCCTGGGGACTCAGGAAGAAATTCCTGATGTTGAACAGATATACATTTGGGTGGGAAATGATCAGCATATACCACTGAGCCTGCTCACTTAGCATCTAGCATACACCACTGGAGAGGGTTAGTGAAGCCATTCTTGACAGAGCTGTTGTTAAAGAAAACCTGGTCATTATATATACACATTCACAAACATGCCCACACAGAGGTTTCATAAAATAGGTTGTTATTTTCCTAAGAATAAAGACCAAAATCCATTTCTTGGCACACAAGCTTCCAGTCCTCCTTTCAAACTGTATTCTTCCCTAGTTTCTTCTCCATGCCCCAGAAATATCGATCTTGCTGTTGTTCCTTGAACGTTGTGCTTCCTGGAACCTCAGGGATTCTGCATGTGTTGTTCCCTATGCCTGAAGTGCTCTTCCCCATATGCCTGCCTTCCACGAGCCAGCACTTCTTCCTCTAGAAAAATTCCCTCATCTTTCTGGTATGGCCCCTCATGAGACAGAGAACCACATAATATGCTCCCACATCGTTCTGGGCCTCCTCTTACTTGTGAGCAGGACACAACAAAGAGAAGGCATTTCTGCAGTACAGTGGCAGTGGAATTCAGCTTTGTTGGATTTCTGTTCTTTCTGTTGTTGTCTTTTTTTTTTTCCAGTGGGAAGAATACTTTAATGAGCCCTTTGAGTCTTGTAAAGATGAAGCCCATGACCTAAAAAAGGGATGGTTAAGACAGGGTCCCCAAGATGCTCTGTATACCATTGCAAAGGGCTGCCTTCATGCTGGAAGGAGTGGATTATGGAGGAGAATTTTTGGCTTCCTTTTTTTTGTGAGGAAGGGATTGGTAGAAAGTGAAAGCATGTTTGGGGATTTACAGAAAGAGATTCTGAATAGGACCAACAGCAGAAACATGACAGCAGAGCTAAGAAAAATGGTGTCCATCCATGGACACTTACGAAAGGCAACAGCCAATAAACATTACGAGTAGTTATCATTGGTTTTAAATTACTTTACTTTTTTTTTTTTTCCGCATTCTCCTTTGCCATTCACCCTGATCCCAGGTGAAACTCTAAGTAGAGATTTTTATGAAGAGACATTTTATGTGGGTAAAGCCTTGAGGATCAGAGGGGAGCCTGGAGGGGAAGCGCCCTCGGGAGAGGAAACCCCCCTGGAAAAGCACCAGGGAAAGCCCAAGGGACCAGCAGAAGCTTAGAGCACCAGGCCAGAGTGAGAGCTTCTAAGTGACTGCAGAACATGAAAAATTCCAGAGGTCACCAGAGGACTAAGGGAAGACTCATCTTCTGAGGACACACAGAGTGGGCACAAATTCTTGTTGACAAATAAAGAAATCCACGTGGCTAGATTTGGGGATATCTGGATACAGCCAATGTCACTTGCTAATATTATTATCCCCTGATTATAAGTTCCACAGAAGCAGGGCTCATATCTATGTTGTTTCTGCTTTATGCCCACATAGCATCGTGCCTGGCACAAAGGAGGAACTTAGTAAATATATACTAAAAGAATGAATAAATGAATGAACACATGAATTTTTCAGCAAGGCTAGCTCTTTAAATTCAGGGACTTTGTGGAGTTCCCACTGTGACACAGTGGGTTAAGAATCCAACTGCAGCAGCTTGGGTTGCTGTAGAGGTATAGGTTTAACCCCTTGTCCAGTGCAATGGGTTAAGGATGGGGCATTGCTGCAGCTGTGGTGTAGGTCGAAGTTGTGACACGGATGCAGTCCCTGGCTGGGAACCTCCATATGCCAAAGGTGCAGCCATGAAAAGAAAAAAAAATTTAAATAATAAAATCAAAAACTTTATTGTAAGGTCTCCAACTCCAAAGAACCCAGCACAATGTCTGACACAGAATGGCACTAGTTTGTATCTGCTGGCTGATTTTTCTATATATAGAAGGAGGTTTTTTTTTCCTTAAGCTTGGTGATAACCATGCACACCTGCTCAAATTCACATCCTGCCTTATCTGCTAGGCACTCCCCAGGTCTGTAAAGGTGAATCATACAAAAGGAAGAACATATCGATTGGCATCAAGTACACTAGAGACTAACCCTTCCCTGCACCATCCTTGCTGCTCTTGACTCACTGAATCCGGTTGTTTGTTCCACGTCTGGAGTTTCCTGGCTGTCAGAGCCAAGAAGATGCTGCCCCATACCCAGAAGTAGACTTTAATTTGAGCCTGATTCCTAAAAGGTCCCAGGCTGCAAGTATTTATTATTATGGAGAACCTGAGCTGGCCAGAGTTCAATTAGTGCCCATAATTGTTAGGTTAAATAATGAAAACTTGTTAGTGGATATACAGTATGGTATGGCTCAGCTATTGTAGTTACCTGCCATGTTGCTAATTCATTTAAAAAAGAACATTATTTAGATTGATAAAACTAACAAAGTTATTTTAACTATCCAAAATTACTCTACTAATAAAAGAATAAGGGGAGCCTAGGAACGCACAACTAACGTATCCATTTAAAGGAAAAAATATTTTCTAAAAGTATTTTTTCAAAGATGGGAAAAATGAAGTTGTGCAGTTTAGAAAAATAGGGAGGGTATTTCAGTGAAACAACAACAATATTATTTAAATCTTTAAAGACTTCCTAATTATTTTTTGGATTCGTAAAAGTATCGTTTCCCCTCCCCACACATTTTGCAACCTTTCCATCATCATAGCTCCAGGGAAATGGAGAGTGAATGCCAACTTCAGAAGGAGGACATGGCCTGGAGGGGACAAAAGTCCTTCTGGTGCAAGAAGAAGAAACGATATAAGAAGAGAAGCAGGAGACATCTTTCCTTCTCTGCTGCAACTGCCTCAGCATCAAACTCCACAAGTGGGAGAGGGATGAAATAATAGAAAACTCAAATAGAAGGAAGGAATGGGAGTTCTTGTTGTGGCTCAGTGGGTTAAGAACCCAACTGGTATCCATGAGGGTGCAGGTTTGATCTCTGGCCTCACCCAGTGGGTTAAAGATTGGTGTTGCCACAAGCTGCAGGGTAGGTTACAGATTCGGCTTAGATCCTGCATTGCTGTGGCTGTGGTGCAGCTGGCAGCTGTAGCTCAGATTCCACCCCTAGCCTGGGAGCTTCCATATGCTTCAGGTGTGGCCCTACAAAGAAAAGAAGAGGGAAGAGAAGGAGGAGAAGAAGAAGAGGAAGAAGGAGGAGGAGGAGAAGAAGGAGAAAAAGAAGAAATGTTTAGTAATATAGTCTCCCAGGGTGTCCCAGCACACACAGGAGGACATTTCTTGTTGATTCTCTGAGTGTCTCCCAGCCCCCACATGATGGAGAAGGGTTCCCCTCATGGAAGACAGAGGAAAGCTGAACACCAGAGGGGTGCCCATGGAGCTGCTATGTTTAGGACCAGAGTGATACTTTGGCCAAGATAGCAATTCCTGTGGGTTGAACAGCCCAAGGCAGTTTCCGGAGGAAGGAAGCAGCAGAGGCTTGGGGATCTGTTGTGCTAATGAGACAACAAGGGGGCCAAGTGAGCAAAGGCACATCACAGGCTCAAATGAACTGAGGAAACAGTTCACAGGCTGCACCAGCCCTGAGTCAGCGGGCAATGCCAGCAGCTCCCCGGCAACCAGGAAAACCAAAATCAAGGACCCAGTGGACAGAACCAAGACTTCTGTGTGGACAAGCTGCCTCCCTTTATCTGTACCCATTCCCATTAGGGAATGGAAGCTTTCTCCTTCACACAGATGCCAGCTCAGCCAAGGAAAGAAGGAGCTGGGAGAAACCATGAAGAAGGAACACTTCCCTCAAAGAAAGAGAGTTAATGCAAACTGAGAAAACAGATGGACAACATACCTTCAACTGTAAGTTTAAGGACCCATCCTCTGCTATCCCGCCTCCCAGCCCCTGCCCCAGCCCATAGAGATCATAGACTTGTGAGAAAGTTTTGTTCCATACAGAAAAATTTTAAAGACATTTGAGAAATACCTAAGTTGTAGACTGTACAACTATCACCCTAGCCATTAGCAAAAGTAGAGCCTCTAAGGGCCTGACAGATGCCAACAGCATGAAATAAATACAGTGGCCCCCTTTATAAATCTGTGACTTTAGGATGTAGACACCTTTTGGGGGGGAAATAATCTGTCACTATGAGTCTTTGTTTTCAAATTTAATGCCTTATAAAGGAGATAGGAAGGAAACTGAGGCAGTGCCCAAGATGAATAATAAAAGAAGTCCATCCTAATTCCAAACAAGTCAGGATTATATATCTACAGACAAATTAAATCTAATAATCATTGCAAGTGTTGTTCTGTTGTGTAACATATAATCAGAGACAGTCAATGGAGGGTCTCACTGTAATTTTATGTCCAGTTTTTAAAAGGTAAATCACAGAATATACAGCCCAGATAAGAAGAAAATAATCAAATACACTCTTATAGTACATTACAAAATTAATAGTTTAAAGGGATTAAATAAGATTATCATAAATATGGTAATTACACCGAGTAATGTATTTCATGATAAATTAATCCTGGTCCTCCAGTTCAGAGCTGATTTGCTTGTTCTGGAGGATTTCCTAGTTCCTGAAGCTGTAAGTGTGGTCACTGTCTGAGGCAAAACACATGCATAGTTAGGAAGTTACCTAATTCCCTGCCATCCCTTCTATGCATAGCAATAACCACAGCCATCTGATACAATCAAATTAAATCAGAGCCCGAGTAACACTGCCATGAGATCAATGACTGGATACTAGCAGAAGCTATCAAGGGTCTTTTATCCATCAGGCAAATAAATTCAACGGAGCAGTGAAGGTCAATTCAAGTCAGCGCTCATTGATTACATATCATCTACGTGTAGGACACTGTGAAGGGCATTAAGGAAAAATCTTGACTGAGCACCAATACAAATGTTATAAACTGTGTATAATTAATAGTATTCATTAAGTAGTCTAAGTCATACCTATTTAATGATTACGATATGTCTAAATTCTCAACACATTCTCACTTCAAGTGATGAGAGCAAAAAAAAGGACTAAAGCCCCATGAGTCACAATTTGGCCTTTGGAATGTGGATCTTATATAAAAGTAGCTTACAAGCCAGTTCCTTAAATTTTAATATAAAATAATATAGCAAAATTATTTTGTATTCAAATTCTCTTGTTCTTAGTAATATAATAATAACATAAGGTAAACTAATATAATAACTATGATCTTCAGGCAGAAACTTGATAGATTCGTTGACATAAAATAGCCAATGCACAGAAAGACATTTAGAGGGTCATGCCATACAGCCATGAGAAAGACATCCTGGCATTTGTGACAACATGGATGGACCCTGAGAACATTAAGCTAAGTGAGATGTCAGACAGAGAAAGAGGGTATGATATCATTCCTATGTGAAATCTTAAATAGACAAACTCATAGAAACAGAGAGGAAAGTGGTAATTTACTGGGGGGGTGGTGGGAGAGATGTTGTTTAAGGGTACAAATTTCCAACGGGTAGTAAATAAGTCCTAGAGATCAAATGCACAGCATAGTGAATATAGACAACAGTATTGTATTATAATCATCAAACTTGCTAGGAGCCTAGAACTTAATTATTCCTACCACTAAAAAGCAATAATAATTATGTAACATGACAGAGGTGCTAAGTATTGGTACAATGGCAGTCATACCATAATATATAAATGTATCAAATTATCACCTTAAATTTATGTCTTGTTCTATGTCAAATTCATTTCAATAAATATAAAATTTGAAAATAATTTAAAAGCTACATAAAACAAGGAAATGTTCTTTGAGTGTGGCAGATTTCCAGTTGCTTTCTAATATCCACTCCCCTCTTCTTTATAATAGAACCCTGAAGATTAGCTTTAAATACGATTTAAATACTATATGCCCATCTCTGTTCCACTTGGGTGTGGCCATGTGACTAAACCCTGTCCCCATTATATGAAAGAGGGAAGGTGGGTGCAGATTAGTGGCTAGAGCTCAAGCAACCATATTGGAACCTGAGTCACTCTATTAAGAACAAGAGCTAGGAGTTGCCGTCGTGACGCAGTGGTTAACGAATCCGACTAGGAACCATGAGGTTGTGGGTTCGATCCCTGCCCTTGCTCAGTGGGTTAACGATCCGGAGTTTCCCTGAGCTGTGGTGTAGGTCGCAGATGTGGCTCGGATCCTGCGTTGCTGTGGCTCAGCTGGCATAGGCTGGCAGCTACAGCTCCGATTCGACCCCTAGCCTGGGAACCTCCATATGCTGCTGGAGTGGCCCAAGAAATGGCAAAAAGACAAAAAAAAAAAAAAAGAACACAAGCTAAAAATAGCATCCATATCTGATTTTTGGAAAGTGGCCAGATCATCCCTGGAGTGAGCACATGCAGAGTTTATATAAGTAGAAGAGAAATACCCTTTTTAGCTGTTATTTTAGATTTTTTTGTAGCTGATCAAAACCTAACATACAGATAAAGCCATCCTATCAGCCAAAATAAATTCTAGGCAGTTGTCAAGAGAAAAGCTAAAGTAGTACAGAGAGAACCCATACAAATAAAAGGAAATGAATAGTGTTTTCTTCATGTCCAGCCTAAAATGAATCAATTACCTAAAATGAGCAATCCTCAAGGCTTCAGGAATTGACATGAGGAGACTAATTTTTTGGCCCTAACATAGGTCATGCCCAGAAGTTCAGTGGTGACTTCAAATTATTTGCATGTAATAAAAACTTGTACGGTATTTCTGCATTTTCGAAGAGGAGAGGTGGTGCAGCATTATACCTTTGCATAACCCAAACCTACTCCCTCCCCATAATATGTATATGTCACAGCTGGTGACACTGGAAAGAGCTCAGAATCTGACATCATAAAAGCTGGGCTTGAATACTAACCCACTCTAAACCTGGAAAAGCGTATTTAAATTTTATAAATCCCCACCCCTTTATCTATGATATAAGGATAATGATAACACTGGCCCCATGTCCTGCATAGGGAAATTGGAATAATCAAATGAAATAAATATATGCCAAAGTGTCATCATAGTTATTAAAAATCATTTTGGTATTCACTTATGTTTCACTGGGAGAGGCACTTTCTTTTCAATTTTCTAGGATAATGACTTTTAGAATATGATTCTTTTGCCCACGTTAACTTCCTGTTTCTAACCATCTTATTTTCATGATCTGTGGGGAAAAAACACGTTACAATATTTGACTTTTTAAGAGCTACATGTATGCAAGTACTTAAGCTAAAAGGATGTTATTGGGAATGGGTCTTTGGCTTCTTTTGAAACCAGAATATAAGAAGCACTTGGGAAGACACTGAAAATAAAAATAAATTTATGAACTAATTATAGAAGGCTTTGCCGTTAAAATATGTCACTTGCTTATTGAAACCTAAGTGCCCTGGGCAGCAAATTCCCTTTAACCTGGAATCAAGCATGGAAACATTTCACATAGCAGAACATTTCACAACATTGTACAATTATGAACGGTCATAAAAATGACTCTGGACCTACAAAGTACTGCAGTGCATTCTGAACTATCAAAGAAACATTGCCAGTCAGCAGAACTAAAACACTGAACTGAAGTATACCACGCCTCTATCTTATTTATATAGCAGAATGGTACATAGCAATAAAAACACTGGAATATCTGGAGCAAAACAACAAAAGTTATAATTCCACTTCACAGACAGTAAAAATGAGATTGAACTTCTTGCTCAAAAAAAAGTGGATTATTTGAATTTGATTGTCAAGAACTGCCTTCTAGATTGGGATTCACTCCATAGGCTCCCTTCCATTTCAAATCTAGGGGACTTGGGGTTGCCATGTGACGAGCAGTGAACACCTCATCTCACCTCCATCTTTCTCTCTCACTCACACATACATACACACACACACATCATTAGAACCTGCCTTCTTCCATATGATCTTGAAAAATAAGACTCTCTACCAGGACTTGAACATGGCCTCATACTCTAGAGCTGATGGTACAAGGAAACACGTGCAGAAGAGGAACTGCCCAGTGGATGTTATAGTTTCATTTCACTGCTCCCTTACTGAAAACCCACCTACCAGCTACTCACCATCAGCAGGGCTGATAGGACATCTCCTCTCCTGTCCCTTCTCCAAACTCTGTCTTCCCTTATAAACTTGCTTTGTTCTTTTCTTTTTCACTGCGACTTTTAATATGATTATCTAAGCCAGAAGATGAGAGAAAAGAGAAGACAACATACCCAGGAAGTGAGCACTTAGAGACCCCAGTACAAGTCCTTTCCAGGAACTGTTCACAGATTTTTTTCTGTGCCTCATCTCAGATGTGCACCAGAAGAGGATTTTGCTTTTTGATATGTGTGTGTGTGTGTGTGTTTGTGTGTGTGTTTAGCTTTTTAGGGCCACACCAGTGGCATATGGAAGATCCCAGGCTAGGGGTCGAATTGGAACTGCAGTTGCCAGCTTACACCACAGCCACAGCAGCGCAGCATCTGAGCCATGTCTTCAACCTACATCATAGCTCACGGCAATGCTGGATTCTTAACCCACTGAGCAGGGCCAGGGAATGAACCCACGTCCTCATGGGTACTAGTCAGATTCCTTACCACTGTGGCCTGAGGGGAACTCCCCGAAGAGGGTTTTGAAAGGGGCCACAATGATTTCAGGCATCTGCTTTCTCTCACCAGTACTGTCCTACTGGACTTGGCCCTCTCTCATCCTCATGCCTTTCTTAAAGAAATCCCATCCTCAGCTCATCATCAAAGCTTAGCTGTTCTAAGTCTCATTCTTGAAAGGCTCTGCTAAGTAACTAGAGTTAATGGAAATAATGTTTCTGAGATATTAGAAAGTGGCAGTGCTCTACTGTGTTATCTGTATTTATTCAGATAATGTATTTACTTTCTAAGAGGGCATTCCATTCTTGCTTAAAGGAATAATAATGTTAGGAGTTTGGATCCTATGGTGAGTTCTATTGGGTCAGGAGAGCTTTTTTTGAAATATTTGAATAATAATAGTAATAACAACAAGAATAGCTCACACGTATATCTTTACTAAATGTCACGCACTTTTCTAAGTGCTTTACATATTTCAGTTCATTTAATGCTCATATCTTGATTTAAAAATACTGAGGCACAGGAAGATAAGTACTCTACCCAGTCATATAGACAAGAAGTTGAATTGGGATTTGAACCCAAGTAATCTGACTCTGGCTCTGGAATCACTGCTGTAACCATCTATATGGCTATCAAAAACACCACAAAGATTGAAATTAGCTTGGGAAGAAACATGAGCACTAGTCTTGACTCTGTCTCCTTGGAGAACAAGTCAAGGTCAGAGAACTCCTCTGAGATCCAAGTTAAACTAAATTTGTGATTAATGTCCTTATTTTTTTTAAGAAACAGTGACATTATGATATAATAAGGAATATGTATTTTGGTCTTTATCCATAGCTCCTAAAACAGCTCCTAATGATAAAGGTGAAAGGAACATTTTTGTTATATTTGGTTTTTGTCCACAGTTCCTGAAATATCTCCTGAGGAATAAAGGTGAAATGAGTATCTTTCTTTTATTCATGAGAATCCCCTTTCAGTGTTACCTGAGTTTATGTTAAAGAGATGACTTTTGGAAAGCCCCTGAGGAGAGGGGCTGTTTGTCAGCAGAATCAAGCATCTGGTTGAAAGACTCAGCCCCACCCTCCAACCTCTGGGGAGGGAAGAGGGACTGGAGGTTGAGTTTGTCATTAATCAATCATGCCCACTTAAAGAAGCCTCCATTCAAAACTCTAATGTAAGGGATTCAGAGAACTTCCAGACTGGTAAATACAGTGAGATCTAGGAGCGTGCTGCTCCAGAAAGGGCATAGAAGTTCTGCGCCTCGTCCCCATACTTTGTGCTATGTTTCCTCTTATAATAAACTGGCATCAATAAACTGTTTTCCTGAGTTCTATGAGCCATGCTAGCAAATTATTGGACCTGCGATGAGGGTCATGAGAACCTAGGATTTATAGCTTGTTGGTCAGAAGGACAGGAAGCCTGGACTTGTGATTGGCATCTGAAGTGATGGTGCGGACTTGTGGACTGAGCCTGCAACCCAAGGGGTCTGCACTAACTCTGAATCATTAGCATCATAACTGAATTGTAGGATGCCAAGCTGGTGCTGAAAAATTGGTATAGGAAAAACCCCACACATTTGATGTCCTAAGTGTTGAGAGCAGAGTATTTAAGAAGCGGAACCATTTTTTAAATGAAATGTTCCCAATCAGAAGCCTGATGGACACGACAAAGAGAGACCCTGAGATCAGGTTACATGAATAGCTAGTCTTGTACTGCTCAAAATCCAACCCAACACCCCTTGCCACTAGTTCCACTTCTCTCTCTCTCACACACATACGCACATATGTGCACACACACACATACTCAGAGACATCCCTGCAGATAGGGTTCTGATGAACCCTATTAAAATCCTTTGACTCCATGATCTCTTCTGCCTCTTCCAGCTATAGGATTCTGTGTAACCAATTATATAGACATACTTGGCAGTAAAATCTCAAAATATGCCCTCCTTTCAACAGAGCTCTCAAATGGAAACAGCCCAAGTTAGAGTCAGAAAAGAGGACAAGGAAGCATTTCATTATTTTATTGGATTTCCTCTATAGGGATCAAACAAATAAAGAAATATTAATTTAATTTTTAGATTCTATGCTATGAATCTCCCTCAGAGAAGCACTTAGCACAGTGACTGGCCTCTTGGAAGCATTTAATGAATGATTATCGAGGCTTTACTGAATATTATAGCAAAGATATGTCCAAGACTCACAACATAAATAGCTCCAACATCAGTCTGGGCAGAATTCTTTGAGATTAATTCCATTAGATACTTGAAAATAAATTCCACTGACCTTACTTTTCCTCTTCAATAGAAGTACATATTTTAGCTGCTCAGTGTTGAACTCCTTCCTCTTCCAAGACGGAACGTGGATATAGATCTGGATGTACTTCCTTTCTTCCCATATCTAGATAGGCTCTTAAGAACCTCATCCTTCCTTTCTGCACAGTGGAACACATTCATCTTAAATTCACTTATTTTTGTATCCTTGGACCTTACTTTTCAGTATCCTTTGTTAGGTACTCCTCCTCCAAAGCAGAAGATGTAACAGATGATGTCTCTCTTAATAGAACAGATCCTAGAGAGACCAAGGAAGCCTCCCCTGGTCTTTGGTTTGCTTTGTAAAGTGCCTGCCTGCACGCGGGGACACTGATGTACATGCCTCTGTGATGCGGACTCAGGGTACCTGAACGAGAGGATGCCTAGTGCCAACCTCGCTTTCTTAGAAACTCACTAAATACCTGTCTTAGGCAGCAATCTACATTTTGTATGGTTGGGCTAAAACATCCAACAGGACTCTCCTGCTGTAGCACATTAATAAGCCTGGGTGTGGTTGAGGCGCATTAGTGGAAGGTCTGTAATCTCTGTCTGAAGAGCTCAGGACAGTGTCTTTCAGGAATGACCTAGGGGGCTGTTCAGGTGTGCTTCTGGGTTTTTAGTCTTTTGAATGTGTGACATGGATGCTTTGCTCCTTAAGGGCGGTCTATATCCCTGTGTGGCCCAGCATAGTAACAGGCAGGCAAGAGAAGTGATTGGGTGAATGAAAGATGGAGCAAGTAACAGGCAGAATTGATAGGGAGGCTGCGGTGTGGTGATAAGAGTACCTGAGAGGAAGCAGAAAGACATTTCGAAGAGTTAACCAATCAAAACCTGGGAGCTGTGTGGTTAATTCTCAGTTCGGCTTTCTTGCATGTCAAAAGGAGGTGGTGAGAATATGTTTCTCTTGAAAGAGTCCCTGTTTTTGAAAAGGGAGTGTTTTTTCACTCTTTATCAGCCTCTGACTCCACAGCTGTGTTGTCAAAAGGGCTAGGAGCAGTGAAAGAAAAACATCATATGACATCACCTATATGTGGAATCTAAAAACAGGATACAAATGAACTTATTTGCAGAAGAGACACAGAATCACAGACTTTGAAAACAAACTTATGATTACCAAAGGGGACAGGTGGGGGAGGAAGGATGGACTGGGGGCTTGGGATTGGCCTATGCACACTGAGGTATAAGGAATGACTGGCTAATGGGAACCTGATGTACAGCACAGGGAATTCCCCTCACTAGTCCATAGTAATCTATATGGAAAAAGAAGCTGAACAAGAATAGATAGATGTATATGTGTAACTGAATCATTTTGTTGTACAGCAGAAATCACAACATTGTAAATCAACTATACTTCAGTAAACCTTTAAAAATGAAAAAAAAGGAGAGATTACAAAAGAAAAAGAAGCTTTTGCAGGTGATGAATATCTTCATTTCTTGGACTGTTAGGGTGGATTCACAGATGTGTACATATGTCAAAACTTCACATACTGCACACTAGGCACGCTAGGAATATGTACAGTGTAAATACCTCAATTATACCTCAATAAGGGTATTTTTCTTTTTCTTTCTTTCTTTGTTTTTTTAATAAGGGTATTTTAAAAAAGATTACCTAAGGTCTTAAGACATGCTTCTTAATGTTTTCTACCAATGTATTTCTGGAAGAATAAAAGGAGTCAAACCCTAGGGGTCTGGGGATATAACCCTGAATAGCCAGCTACAGAAACTTAATTTCTTTCTTACTTTCTTTCTTTATTTCTTTGGCCATGGATGTGGAAGTTCCTGGGCCAGGTACTGAATCCATGCTATAGTGGCAACCCAAGCTGCTATAGTGGCAATGCCTAATCCTTAACTTACTAAGCTACCAGCAAACTCTAGAACCCAATTTCTTTAAGTCTCATGCTATACCTTAAAAACGCATACATATGTTACTTCCTAGTCCATAAATAATTTTTGTTTGTTTTACATAAACATATTTTAATTATTAATATTAATTACTAGTCAGATTGTACAACATTGCCTCCTCCCCCCACAAATCTTCAGATTAAACAGATACCTTAAGAAGATGCACCCATTTTCTTTGCGGCATTGCTTCCCCCAGCACACAACTAAGAGGAGAATAAAACATTTTTAGCAGCACCAACTGCAAGAAAAGAAAAAAAAGGTGGGGGTGGGGTAGGTGCAAACATGTGGGCTCCAACGCTCAGACTCCTTAGACCAAGCAGCCAGTGGCTGCTCTGCTCCTCCCACTGTCCTGTCAACTGCAGCTGCCTTCTCTCTGCCAGCCTAGACCATCACCTCTTATCACTAGCCCTTCCCTAGTGAAGCTTATCCCACAGACAGATGGATCCACACAGGCAAGGCTTTCTCTTCATGTTACCTTATAAACTTGAGTGTAAGGAGTGTTGCACTGGCCAAGACTAATGGTCTCTCCAAATTAATATTTTGTTCAGTGGTGACACCAAGAGACCTTTTACTGAGAAGGAATGAGAGACATTCTGAATGACACGTATGCCAAAAGTTTGGAGCCCATCATTGTTCATTTAGTCCCTAATGTGGTTAACAAATGTATGTTGAAACATGTACTGTATATATAGAGCTGTGGTTAAGTTCATAAGCTTTAATTTTTTCAACCCCCTCCATGGACATCCCTGCATTTTTGACTTGTACTATTTATACTGTGGTCATTTCATTTGATATAAAAGATATTTCCGTGTCTACTCTGTGTTTATATTTCAATGTCTTCACTGGCTTGAAGGGTTGGGCTCTGGGGAGGAAAGGAAATGAGAAGGCCTGGAACACTAAGATTAAAAAGACATGGTTTTTTAACTGCATTAAATCAATGAAATTAGAACACACCCTCACACCATACACAAAAGTAAACTCAAAATGGCTTACAGACTTAAACATAAGACATGACACCATAAAACTCCTAGAAGATAGTTTTCTGATGTAAATTGTACCAATATTTTCTTAAGTTAGTCTCCCAAGGCAACAGAAATAAAAGTAAAAATAAATAAATCAGACCTAATCAAACTTACAAGCTTCTATATAGCAAGGAAACCATAAACAAAACAAAAAGACAACCTACAGACTGGGAGAAAATATATGCAAATAATGAGACTGACAAGGGCTTAATTTCCAAAATATAGAAACAGCTCATAAAACTCAAAAACAAACAAACAACCCAATTGAAAAATGGGCAGAAAACCCAAATAGACATTTCTCCAAAGACATACAGATGAAGATGTTCAGCATCGCTCATTATTAGAGAAATGCAAATCAAAACCACAATGTGGTACCACCTTGCACCAGTCAGAATGTCCATCATTAAAAAGTCTACAAATAGTTAAATGTTGCAGTGTGTGGAGAAATGGCAACCTTCCTACACTATTGGTGGGAATGTAAATTGGTACAACCACTAGGGAAAACAGTATGGAGGTTCCTCAAAAAACTAAGAAAAGAATTGTCATGTGCTCCAACAATCCCACTCCTGGGCATATATCCAGATAAAATTATAATTCAAAAAGGTACATGCACCCCTATGATCATAGCAGCACAACTCACAACAGCTAAGACATGCAAATAAATATTAATGAACAGATGAATGGATAAAGATGTGGTGTATATACATAGATGTGGTGTGATATACGTGTGTGTGTGTATGTGTGTATGCGTATGGAATACTACACAGCAATAAAAAAGAATGAAATAATGCAATTTGTGGCAATATGGATGGACTTGGAGATTACCACAGTAGGTGAGGTAAGTCAGAAAGAGAAAGACAAATACCATATGACTTATATGTGGAATCTAAAATATAACACAAATCACTTTTCCTACAAAACCAAATCAGACTCACAGACATAGAGAACAGATCTGTGTTTACCAAGGGGGAAGAGAGGATGGAGCAGGGAGGGACTAGGAGTTTGGGACTAGGATGTATATAGAATGGATAAACAACAAGGTCCTACTGCATAGCACAGGGAACTATATTCAATATCCTGTGATAAACCATAGGGAAAAATGTAAAAAAGAATGTATATTTGAAATATATATATGTATATGTCTATCTGAATCACTTCACTGTTATAGCAGAAATTACAACATTATAAATCAACTATAATAATAATTTTAAAAGATGTGGTCTCTCATTCAGGGGGTAATAGTCCTGTGGGGGAGCCAGAAGCATCATGCACAGTTGACTATAATGCAAGTCAAGGAGGGAGAAGCAATCGCAGAGGCATAAATAAGATATTATGGATGCACAAAGAGGAAGTTATTAATTCCAAATCAAGAAAAAATTCTTGGAGTAGGTATCATTTAAGCTGCACCCTAATGAACGAGTAGAATTTTTTCCATTAAGAAGAACATTCAAGCAAAGAAAATAGTAGGAACAGAATTGGGAAAGTGCATCATGTGTTTGGGGCAGGGATTCCCAGAAAGGCTGGGATCTGTGTGACCAGATAAACCCGGAAAGATGGGTTGGGACTAGCTTACTGAGAGATTTGAATAAATGAAAACATCCATACTTTGCATAGCAGATTCTGGGAAAACATCAAAGATTTTGGGGCACTGTCACTATCGCCACTCTCCAACCCAAGAAAACTAAGGCTTAGGAAGGGTAAGGAACTCACTCTTTTTTTTTTTTTTTTTTTTTTGTCTTTTTGCTATTTCTTTGGGCCGCTCCCCGCGGCATATGGAGGTTCCCAGGCTAGGGGTCCAATCGGAGCTGCAGTCACCGGTCTACGCCAGAGCCACAGCAACGCGGGATCCGAGCCGCGTCTGCAACCTACACCACAGCTCACGGCAACGCTGGATCGTTAACCCACTGAGCAAGGGCAGGGACCGAACCCGCCACCTCATGGTTCCTAGTCGGATTCGTTAACCACTGCGCCACGACGGGAACTCCAGGAACTCACTCTTAAGCAAGTGTGCGGGTGGTAGTGTACTGAAGTTTACTCCAAGTTAACTCACACACTACACTTAGTCTCTCTCTCTCTCTTTTTTTTTTTTTTTTGAGATATAATTGATCACAATATTACATTGCTTTAAGATGTGCTACATTACTTGATATTTGTATGTACTGTAAAATGATTACCACAATAAGCCTAGTTAACATTCATCACCACACAGTCACCAATTCTTTTCTTGTAATGAGAACTTTTAAGATTTATTCTCTTAGCAACTTTCAAATATCAACTACAGTATTTATCAGCTATAGTCACCATGCTACACATTACCTCTCCCAGTCTTTGCCTTAGTTTTTACCTATAAAATGCTAATAAAAACAGTACATTTCCATCTACCTAAAAGTTTGATCAAATAAAACTATATATGCCAAAATGCTTTCAAAATTATGAAAGAATTCTGTGTTAATTATTAGTATTATTTTATTGTCATCCCAATTACAACTAATATTATTCCTGAAGGTAGTATAAATGCATTTTTGCAAATGCAAGTAGTGTTATACTTTGTACAAGTATTACCTTATTTTTTTTTCACACCCTGTGAGATAGGAATCATTATCTCCAATTTACTGACAAGTAAACAGAGGCAGAAAGAGATTAAAAAACTGCCGAGGCACATAGTCAGTAAGTCAAGAACCAGGCTACAAATCCATGTCTTGAAATACCCAAACTCTTTGCATGAGGCTGCCCACTGCCTTTCCCACTGATGATGTTATAAATCTTTCAGGCGGGAGTGACCCATGGAAAAATGATGTCTTCACAGAGTAAATAATAATGCCAGCAATTTCAACACTTCCAACAAGGATCTCAGTATCTGATTCTGTGTTTCAAAAGAGACGGAACTATTTCTAACCCTGTTAAGGTTCATGTTGAATAAATGAGGAATATGTTTCCTTTAGGGTTGAATTAACTGGAAAACATGACCTATTCGGTCCCATCCTCTGAAAATGAAACAGTCTTCCTTTAAGGATAATTCTTCTGTTGATTTAAAAAACAAAAGAAAACAAAGCCTCCTTATTTATGTAATTGTACTGATTCCTTACAATTATTTCAAATTTTAAAAGCTTCCCTAAACATCAACTGAATCATTTGTTTCTTATTTTAAATATATGTCTCTTTTGCCGTGGTCATGAAACCTTAAAAAAAACACTAGATAGGACTGCTAAGGATTGCTAATGTAGAAAAACTTGATGAACATGATTCATGCTCAGTTTATTCTTCTAAAATAGTTTTTTATACATAGTAAAAAAAAATTTCTGAGTAGATAAGCTAGCTTTGACCAAATTCATAATCTTGGCAGTTTTTTGGTTTTCAGTGAGAACAGTCAGATACTCCAGCTGATAAAATCATTGATAATAAGGCCACCAGATTCTGATTTAACCGGAAAATAATTACTGTTGCCCTTTTTTAAAATAACATTCTTGTTTTCCTGAGTAGAGTTTTTCAAAAAATGTTGTAAACTGTTAAGATGAATATGGAGCCCTTGAAAGGCTGTATTTGAGATTGAAGTCCAACTATGATTCAGTTTGTGTCACATAAAGCAGAATACAAAGCACATGTGAAGGCATTTGAAGCAGAGCACTAGGCTCGACAGCTAAATTCAGACACATTTCTTTCTCACCATTTCAATTATTTTAGCCATTTACTGACTGGTTTCATGCATAAAATCATAGAATCCTGAGTTGGAAGAAGACTTAAAGAAGATACTTGGATTCCCTTCTTTTATAGCAAAGTCCCTAGTGGTTTCCTGGTATTTGCTGGAAGATTTGCAGTTACAGAAACTTATTACTTACTAAGGTAAACCTTTCCACAGTAGAACAAGTGCATTTGGCTTCTCTTTAGATTCGGTAAAAATCTTTCTCATTGTATTGTCTTCCTGTAAATCTTAGTCCAGCCTTTGAGGAATATGGAATAATCTCTATTTCATGTCACTCTCCTTCACACATTTGAAAGAATCTCACTTACTCACTGTTCTTAGACGCAACCAGGTTTGAAAAGAAACTTGCTGAGACAAACAGTTGAAAGGACATTAGTAAAAACATTTACAAGGGTTAACTTTGAGTGGTAAAGTAGTATAGGAAATATTTCTTTCCTCTTTATTCTTCTGCATTGATTGACTTTTATGCATGAATATATATTCTAATTAGAATACAAAGGAAAAGTAAAGCTACAACCAGGGAAAAACAAATGACCCTACGTTACCTGGAAATAAATTATTGTTCTTCCTGGACCTTGGTAAATCTCTAAGAATTTTGCACATGAAATGATGATTGTGACAATGATGATAATGATGATGGAAACTGACATATATACATACCAAGTGGTTTGCCTACATTATCATTCCTAGAATTTTACATTATCATCCTATAAGCTAGAAATTATTGCCCCCATGATCCTTCACAGATTAGGAGATTGAGGAGGCAGGCATATGTTACACTGGTCTATATTAGATGGTGGAGAGAAAGTATAAACTAATTTGACCAGATCCTATGTGTTGCTTTTCAGATAAGAGCTATGATTCTGACTCATCTCTCTGCCTATATGTCTTATTATTTTCTTCCTGGATTCACTTGTAGAAGTTGTTACAGGGACTTTTCAAAATACCTCTTTTGGGTTCCTCAAAAAATTAAAGCTGGAACTACCATATGATCCCTCAATTCCACTTCTGGGTATACATCTGAAAAAAGCTAAATCACTGTCTTAAAGAGATATCTGCACTCCACGTTCATGGCAGCATTATTTACAATAGCATGGAAATACCTAAATGTCTATTAACGAATAAGCAGATAAATAAAAAATATGTATACATATATTTCGTTCAGCCATGATAAAGAAGGAAATCTTTTTTTTTTTAAATGTAAATTCTGGGCCCCACCCTGAGGATTCTCATTCCTTAGGTGTGGGAATCTGCATTGTTAACAAGCATCCCAGATATTTCTTTTTTTTATATAGATTTATTTTATTTCATTTATTTTTTATTTTATTTATTTATTTATTTATTTTTTTGCCTTTTCTAGGGCTGCACCCGCGGCATATGAAGGTTCCCAGGCTACGGGTTGAATCGGAGCTGTAGCCGCCGGCCTATACCACAGTCACAGCAACTTGGGATCTGAGCCTCGCCTGTGACCTACACCACAGCTCACAGCAATGCCGGATCCTCAACCCACTGAGCAAGGCCAGGGATTGAACCCACAACCTCATGATTCCTAGTTGGATTCGTTAACCACTGCGCCACGATGGGAACTCCAAAGAAGGAAATATTGCCACATGCAACAACACAGATGGACCTTGAGAGCCTTATGCTAAGTGATAAAATATAGATAAAGACGAATATTGTATGACTTCACTTATAGGTACAATCTGGAAGAGCCAGCTCACAAAACAGAAAACAGACGGGTGGTCACCAGAGGTAGGGGTTGGGAGGTTGAGGAAATAGATGAAGGTGGTCAAAGTGTACAAACCTCCAGTAATAAGACAAATCCTGAGGGTGTGATGTAGAGCAGAGTGCCTATACAGCACTTTGTTTATATTTGAAAGTTGCTAAGAGAGTAAATTTTACAAATTCTCATCACAAGAAAAAAAAAGAATAATTATTTGACGTAATGTATGTTAACCAGATTTACTGTGGTCATCATTTTTCAATATAGTCATATAACTAATCATTATTTGTATGACTCTAATATAATGCTCTATGCCAGTATCTTAGAAAATAAATAAATACCTCTTCTGTGTTACTAGAATAATGTCCTTATCTCACAAAGATATATGCTTAAGCCAGAAAGAAAACTTAATTTCTTTATTTTTCTTTTCAGTTCTGCTTCCTATAGATCTGATCCACATCCTTATTTTCTTACCCTAAGTCTCGGGAAGGTTGAACAAAATCTGTATGCTTATGAAGACATTCCGCCTGACTTGGAAACTGAGCCAACCTAAGTCTTCTGAGCTTGATTTTAATATTCATGGTAATAATTTATAATAACATAATAATATCCATGTATTGAGCGCTTATTATGCACTAGGTAAGAGTTTGTATGCATTATTTCATTGAATATTTGCAATAAACCTGTTAAACTTTAGAAAAAATTTTAATCTTGGTTTACAAGTTAAAGAAACTGAGATTTAGAAAAATCAAGTTAGCTTGATTAAGATCAGTCTACTAATAAATAAACAGAACTGGGATATGCCACCAAATTTAGTCTAATATTGTTTCCATCCTCTCAAATATAATGCTATATGTTTGGTTCTACTTAACTACTATTAAGGAATTAGTACAAAAGTTGGGATTTTTTTCCCACATTCCCAATATGGTTTATGAATTCCTCAAGCAGTTAGTATTGATATTATGGTAACTCTTACCACTATTAATATAACATCAATAACAATGCCCCTTGTATACCAACTACACTTCTGGAATATTTATTTATACATTTAATCCTCATAGCTAATCTATAAAGTAAGTGAAAAAAAATTCCATTTCTTCACATACGGAATCAAAAATCTTAGTTTAAGGAATTACTTTCAAATTCCATAGCTATTAACCTAAACTTTGATCCAGGTCTGACTCCAACACACACACTGTGATACCCCTTGAAGGTAATCTGACTACGACACTTATCCAAAAGAAGTTCCTACTAATCTAGTTGGCATCCTAGTTGCTCTTGCCTTTCTCCATAGACATCCCTCTCTCCCTTCCAAATGGTTGTGTTGCACTAAGGAGAAAGATCACCTAATGTGCATGGATCATTCTTCATCCAGTGAAATGGAGAATGGTGTTTCCCATTAAGAAACATCAAGCAATGCAATCATTCACTGTTATTTACATTTTTTTCTGAACCCATTCTCTAATTAAACCTTACTTTCCTGAAATGAAGTTCATAAATTACTACATTATTTTTAAACTTATACTATTATCAATAACAATCCATTATGAAGATCCCTGGGGTCCATTTCTCATGCAAATTACACAGAAGTTGACAAGCAGAAAGTAATTTATCTTTCAAATATTTGTCCTAGGCAGTGACTCATTCGATTTGGTTTAATTAACTCCCAAGTTAGCAAAAAGAGAATTTTTAAAAATAAAGATTTACATGTAATTGGGTTAGGCCTGTTCTGAGTAAATGTTTATTAACCCCTGAAATGCCTAAGAATTGTTAAATATTGTTGCAATTGAAACAGTAGAGATCATGTACAAAATTACACCAAGGATAAACTCTTAAGATGCACCAATTTTTTTTTCAAGTTAAACTGCTGTAGATGAGTTTCCATTTGAATTCATCTATAACATAGAATTCAAGTTTTGGAGATGCTGAGATAATATTCCTTTGAGCAAAATGTTCTACACTGTTCTAATCAGCTGACTAGTTCTGTGGAAAACAGAACAGCCAGTTGAAGAGCAAACTGGTGAATGAATGAAATGTCAGATACACCAAATAGATTTTTCCTGCTAACAACAACGGAAGAAAGATTCAAAAACAGGGGACAGTTTTTCTATCTCAAAGGCTCACTATGCTCCCCTCTGAAACTGTATTGTATTTTGCAGGAAGAAGCAAGAAGAATTTCAAAATTAAGCAGGGGGACATGATAAACAGAATGGGCTCACCACTGACAAATGGCCTGCTCTCCCTCTCTTCTGTCCTGAACATTACAGATTCTCCCAGGAGTATCTCTGTAATTAGGAAGCAAACACCTTCTCAGTAAGCTTGACCTTAAGTTTCATAACAAGGGGGAGAAGCAGTGCGAAAGGAAAAACAAACAAACAAAAAGATACAAAGAAATGGCTGAAAGAAATGTGTACTTACTTAGACACCCAGATCGTGATAATATCTCAGGAAACCCACAGGCCTAAGAAGGAAGAAGTGGACCTCTTTTGTGCAACCATCTGCTGCCTGGTGGCAATATTCTCTCCACTGCAGAAATGACCCTGCATCTAACAAGGAAGGGTCTAAATGTTTGCAGTAGTGCGCACACACCCAGATTGAACACAAGGACTTCCAAATTTTTCTTGAGAATCTTGTTTGCTGAATCTAATTGGTACTGTTGGAAAAAAACGCCTTCCCACTGCTGCCCAATGCTGTTTCTGGCTGTTTGAAAATGCTGCCCATGTATGCTAACAGTCAAGGCTTTCTTACATGGGCCATTAGAAGATCTCTCCAAGATAAACTTGATGCTTCAGAAAATAATCATAATAAGGTGTCCTTAGCCTCACTGGCTTATTTAATGCTAATAATCTATGCTGATGAAAAAGCAAGTTCAGAGAGGTTAATTAAACTGTGAAGGGCAAACAACCCGTGAAGAGATAATCAGATAAATGGACTTCAGCATTCTGACTCCCTGTCTAACACTGGAGGTTTTTCTCTTTTATGACCCACTGTTCAGTTTTTTTTGGAGAACATTTTAGAGAAATGACTTTGCTTTAAAAATATTTCAAAATATTTTAAATATATAATCTTTCTGTAGTGGTCAAACATTAAGTAATTAAATTAATAAACGAATTATTTCAGGTTTCAGTGATAATTCTGTTGCTCTTTTTTCTTCCCTTCTTCTCTCGTTCTCTCCCTATGTAGTTTGATGACTATCTTTAGTGTTGTATTTGAGTTGATTTTTCTTATTTGTGTGTGTATCAGTTGTGTATTTTTGGTTTGCAGTTGCCCTGAAATTTTGATATAGGAGTCTATATAGGATTGTTTTAAGTTGATGGCCTCTGTGAAGCTTTTGATTTCTCCTTCAAATCTGAATGAGAGCCTTGCTAGGTAAAGTCATCTTGGTTGGAGGTTTTTTCCTTTCATCATGTTAAGTATATCATGCCACTCCCTTCTGGCCTGCAGAGTTTTTGCTGAAAAATCTTCCGATAACCTTATTGGGGTTCCCTTGCATGTTGTTTCTTTTCCCTAGCTGCTGTCAAGATTTTCTCTTTGTCTTTAATTTTCATCAGTTTGATTAATATGTGTCTTGGAGTGTTCCTCCTTGGATTTATTTTATGTGGTACTCTTTGTGCTTCCTGGATTTGAGTGAGTGGTTCCTTTCCCATGATAGGGAAGTATTCAGCTATTATCTCTTCGAGTATTTTTTCTGTCCCCTTCTCTCTCTCTTCTCCTTCTGTCACCCTTATAATATGGATGTTGGTGCATTTAACACTGTCCCAGAGTTCCCTTAGACTGTCTTCATTTCTTCTCAATCTTTTTTCTCTTTTCTGTTCCACATCAGTGACTTTCACTAGTCTGTTCTCCTCCTCGCTTATTTGTTCTTCTGCCTCCTGTATTCTTTTGTTGGTTGCATCTAATGAATTTTTTATTTCAGTTATTGTATTTTGCATCTCTGCTTGCTTAAGTTTTAAATCTTGTATTTCTTTGCTCAATGTTTGCTGTAAATTATTCATCTTTGCCTCCAGTTTATTTCCAGTGTCTTCTGTCATCTTCAGCATCATTAGTCTAAAGTCTTTTTCCTGGAGACTGGTAATCTCCAGATTTTTCTGGGATTTTTTCTTGTTCCCTTATCTGAATTATAGTTCTCTGCCTTTTCATTTTTATAGGTTTTTGGTGTGGTCTCCGTTTTGCAGACAGTAGAGTTATAGCCTCTCTTACTTCTGATGTCTGCCTCTCTTACTTCTGATGTCTGCCTCCCTTGTGGCTGAAGTTGGTACAGGGGCTTGCTGTAGGCTTCCTGATGTGAGGGAATGTTGCCTGTCCACTAGTAGGTGGGGATGATTCTTGTCTCTCTGGTGGATGGGGCTTTGTCTCTGGGTGAGATTAGAGGCAGCTGAGTGCCTGGGGGGTCTTTAGGCAGCCTGTTTAGGCAGCCCCGGATGGGGCTGTGATCCCACCTGGATTATTGCTTGGCCTGTGGCTTCTCAGTGCTGATGGGTAAGGCCAGATTCTCCCAAAATGGCCACCTCTAAAGGAATACACGCCAGTGAATACTCCTGAGACCTTTGCCTCCAGCGTCCTTCCCCCACAACAAGCCACAGTCACCACCTGTTTTCCCCAGAGATCCTCCAAGAACTGCAGTCAGGTCCAACCCAGACTCCCATAGAGCCTCCACCCTGCCCTGGGACCCAAGGCACATGAAAGTCCATGTGCACCTTTCAAGAATGGGGTCTCCATTTCCCCAGGTCCTGTAGAGCTCCTGTGCACAAGCCCCACTGGCCTTCAATGCCAGATGCTCTGAGGGCTTTTTCTCCCAATCCCAAATCCCCAGGCATGGAGAACTAACATGGGCCTCAGAACTCTCACTCCTGTAGGTGAGTCTCTGTGATAGTTACTTTCCAGTCTGTGGGCTTCCCACCCAGTGGGTATGGGGTTGCTTATATTGGAAAATCACTACTCCTACCATCTTGATGCGGCCTCTTCTTTGTCTTCTGGAGTAGGATATCTTTTTGAAAGTTTCCAGTCCATTTGGTTGAAGGTTGTTTAGCATTTGGTTGTGATTCTGTTGTTTTTATGAGAGAAGGTGAGCTTCAGTCCTTCTATTCCACTGTCTTAATCCCTTCAGTGATAATTCTTAAGGGACTGTAGAAGGAATATACAAAATAGCCATAATAGGAGAAAATCCGTGATAAGGATAGAAACCATACATATCTAACTAGGGCTGCAAAACATTTAAAGCAGTGATTCCCCTTCCGAGCTTGGCAATAAATCAATATTATTTCTCCAAAATTTTTCAAGTAAAAATTAATTTTGTCACCCCAATTTTTAAAATAAAGATGTAGGCAAAAAAATTTAATGATTAAGAAATGTTCAAAATAAATAACAAGGCATAATTGCTTTTCCTCCAAAAATGGCTCTTCATGGAGGTGCTAAGCAGAAACCACTGACTTATGCAAATCAACTTGCAATTTCATGCACTCCTTGTACAGCTGTCCAATTCATGTACACCACATCCAGAATGTAGGATGCTTTGGTATCAAAGTGTTGTTTCCAAACTATAAATACATTAGTGTTCTAAGGTCACATTTATTCTTCCTCCAATAAGGCAAGAAAAATGCAAAGATAAATGTCATTAATTGCTCCAGACATTTCCCTCTAGAGAAATGCAAGCTATAAACATCAATACTGCATTCTACTAATAGCATCAAGCACTGGCTTAAAGTATCATTAATTTTACATTTGTAAGAAGGTTTGCAAATGTATACCTTACATTTTACTGAAAGGGTCAATCAATAGGTCCTCCTTTCTGCTTTCATTCTAAATAGCAATACAAAAATGTGGTAGATGTGGAAGTGGAAATATACACTTCTCCATATATGTAACAGAACGTAATGCTGTATAACAAAGTACCTGGAAGTTACATTCTAAACATTTTCGAGATAGCATTTTTCAGGTTAGGGTTTTTTTTTTTTTTTTAATTGCTTTTTAAGTAGATTGTTTTTAAATCTCTTTTGCTGGATCAACCAAGGCAAAACTATAACAAGTTCTTGTGTAATTGGATAACTTGAAAATTTTTTTTAAAATGGTCCTTCCATTTTTCAACCTGTTTTTTTGATCATTTATATCGCTTTTCTGGTTGGGATTGTGTTGTTTCTTTTCCCCGTGTGATGACAACTTTGAAAAAGGATTGTAGTTCCTTTTAATAATTCTCCCCCCCATTATGTTGATTTACTGTTATGGGAATATAGTGAGATGTCAAGGAATGTTGGCATTCACAGGGAAGTAATAATGTTGACTTAGCTCCAGTTTTAGATTTTAGTTTTCTAACCAAACATGGAAACTCATGAGGTTCTTTGAATCACAAAGACTCTCACAGTAAGAATTCTTAACCTGTGTCTATAAATTTAAAAGACATCTCTAGACAGACTTCAGGAGGGCTGCAAAAACTCTGACATTGTAAAAAAAAAAAAATTAGCTGTGCTTTTTGTGAGCAGGGGATCCAAACCTTTTACCAGATTATCAGAGTGGTCCCTGACCCCACAGTGACTAAGAACCAGTGTTCTACCAGGTTCTTCTAGTTAAATATAAATTTAAAAATCTAAATTTTAAAAGGCCTCAAGTGGTGGTAATGGTTTCAGAATTATTTTCTTCCAATGTTCTTTTCAAAATTAGATTCAAACATCCTTGTATGTGATATTCAAATCTTTTTGAAAAGATTGCATAAGAATATTAGGTATAAGCACCACTTATCCATAGACCTTTCTTACTTTGCCTCAGAAATTTACAGTAGATTAATGAATACCTTTGTTCTAATTTTAATTTTTGGTCAGATTTGTGGTTTAAGTTTTTAAACTTCCCATCCCATACAAAACAGAGTTTAAAGTTCACTCAGAGATCGTAACTTGAACTGTTAGCAAAAATGAATGGTAATAGCTCTATACCTAAGGTCCTGCAGACTGGAATGAACTCAGAAAGGCACAGGCTGATACAGAGATATTTGCCTCCAGTTTGATTGCTCTTGGATAAAAATTATGTCTCAGATTAAATAAAGCTGCTGCAAATCTGTTACACAGGCCAGACATGCAGAAATCCTATTAAAGACAGAGTTTGTTAAGTTAGTTGTCTCTTACTAAGGTACCTCATCTGGAAATGTGAATTTAATTAAGGAAAATTATAGAAGATTTTTAAAGGTCCTGGGAGAAATGGACTGTCTTTAGATATCCCTTTGAGAGGCATATAATCCTAGGGCCTCTTATCAAGAACAAAATAGGGATTGAAGGCATCAATAGAAAGATGATACTTTCTAAGAAATTGTACCTCTTCATTTGTGAATAGGTTTATGTGATTATAGAAGAGGATCACGGCCCATGGTGATCCAGGCATTGTTGTAGCAGTAGTGCCACATTTTTGTGCAGTCAGACACAAACTGGCATCCTGGTACATGCTAACCTTGGGAAATACCAGAATGGTGGCTGTCAGGACCAAGATCCCACAAATGGTCTTGTCCTACAAATCCTCAGGCACTTAACTTCCTCTTGGTGGCTATGGCCCTTCCACAAAGCAGAGGTTCTCAACTAGGGGCAAATATGCCCTCCACAGTGCATTTGGCAAAGTCTGGGGATATTTCTGATTGTCACACCTAGAGAGATATTACAGGGTAGCTGTTTAACAGCCTACAATATACAGAACAACCACCCCACAACAAAGAATTATCTGGCCCAAGGTGTCAATACTTCCAAGGTTGAGAAATCCTACTTTTAGGCCAAGCTACTTTTGCCTTCTCTGCTAAATTGTAGAAATATGCTCTATTCAGACCCACGTTTTTTTACAGGGCCACTAGAATTTAGTCAGTTTAAACGCCTTGAAAATTGTAATGCTTTAGGCAGAGGGAAGTGAAAAAAATATCCTAAAATGTGCCCTCCCTACCTTCCTGGTTAACACCAACTCCTTTCTCCAAAATGCAGATTAAATGTCACCTCCTACAGCAATCAGTTTCCTATTTTAGCATCACCTCCCCCATATATTCTCATAGTACCACAGGCTTACCCCAGAGCAGCTCTATTCAAATTACTTCCCATTTCCTTACTAGATTATAAATTCATTGAAAGCTAGGTTTGTTTGTTGTTGTTGCTTTTTAAAATCCTTATATCCTAGTCCCTACTGGAATAATTAGCACAGAATATGTACACAATAAACAAATGTAAAGGAAAAGAAAAAGCCTAGAATACTGGCTTGGATTCTGAGTACCCGCCCTCCAAACTAGATTTACTCAAGACTATTTTAGGGGAGCACAACAGTCCCCAAGATATCTAAGGACACCTGACTCCCAGCGTTGTAGTAGAAATTTCTGACCTACCAGAAGATAGCCATAACGATGTTTACCTCAAATACTGCAAAACAAAGACTACAGAGATCATAAGATCTGGTTGGGGGTCTACTACAGAGCTCTCCCTGAATGCCTTTTTTTTTTTGTTCTTTTTTTGTTTGTTTTTTGGTTTTTTTAAGGAGGAGGAAGGAGGGCAAGCTTGGCATGCTTTTAAGGAGCTTGGCTTTGCAGTCTATATTCTACAGAACTTCTCCCTTCACTGAAGAAGGAAGAGGTAGAGTGAGCTGAGCGAGCACATGGGACAGGGTCATGGGGTAGCCCAACATTCATCTCTACTGGTAGTCAGTTCACACCGATTCCCAGGTACACGTCTGCTAAAGGGGCTGACCACAAATAAGGTCAATCCTTATGCTGACTGCCTATAGATTATACTCAAATCCACAAGAAAGTGGCAGAACTAAGCTTAGAATAATTTATAAATATGCTTTTGTATTAAAAACAAAAAAAATCTAGGATTATAACATGAGCAGGTATCATGTTGAAAAGCATACCTCAAGTTTATAGCAAATCAATGATCATTTGTACTGTATGGGATTATGGAATAGAAGAGAAAATGATTTAACATTACAGATAGGATGACACTATTACATTACATTGTGCTGTTATTTTGATAAAGCACATCAAATAGTTCAGTAAAATACTTAATACAATTGTAAGTAAAACATTCCTGATATGAGTTGGCATCAGGAAAGAAAGACAGGGACATTTCAGAATATTCAACTTTATTTTCCATTGACAAACACAACATAAATAACATACATTTATTAAATATACACACTAGCTACGACTTGAATGCCATCAAAATTCTGATGAACTTTTCATAGTTTTATATCCTTTGTCTCTGCAACATTGAATACTACTCTTTAAAACATACTGGAAGATATATTTAAACACACTTAAGATAACTCCCAGAAAAACTATACATAGAAGTGACAAAATCACACCTTCCCACTTAACCAAGTGTATAGGATGGAATGCTAAAAAGGAAAGGTGGGAAAACATACACTTTCTATACTGAGCTTTACATCATTGATTAAAGTACCAATGATTTCAGTTCTTACTTAGATACATTATGAAAATAATATATTCATTTGTTGTAAACAGATCAACATAATCAGTGCCTATTTCTAATTTGTTTGCTTAAAGAAATGCTCAATTCCATGCTACTTTCACAAACTCATTTTAGAAAAGAAAAGGAAGAAGGTGAAACATTTCATATACATACAGGAGGACTGGGAGGAAAAAGAGTTTAGCAGTCAGCAATGGCTTGAGTGAACTTAACATTTGCTCTTAGAGAAAAGAACACGGGCTTCTCCTGGCTCTGTCCTACTGATGCTCAGGTGTGTAAAGATCAAGGTGGCTGCCTCCTCTCTTTGCTTCTGTGAAACGGCCTAAAAGGATGAAGAATCTTAACAAGTTGGGAATACATAGGTTCCCTTTTACGTCTTTTTGTTTTCCATCCCACCCTCTGTGACTATTCCACATGAATGTCCTTTCAAAAGCTGAAAGAGCAATGAAGTGCATCAGTAAGTCAAACGCATTTCCCCTGCTTAACATTACAGCTTTGATTTCTACAGAAACTGAAAACCATAGAAACAAGCAATTTTCAAATAGCTATCAAAGTCTGGTAATTGGCTAGCTTTGGGCAAGATATTTGATCCACTTTAATTAAAAAGCCAAAGTATTCTAATTCTAAAGCAATTGACAAAAGAATTTTAAGAGCTGCTCTAAATAACTAGAGAGATGGCATCATCTGCAAAATGCTCAAAAAGCCCAAAAAGGCTAATTTGTATCTCATGGTGGTCTCTTTCCTTTTTATCTTTACTCCCATAATAAAATTATTTCATCAAAGCAGACATTAAAAAACAGACTCAGATCTGTTTCATGTATTAGGACATTAGCATATTAGAAATGTGAAACCATTCTCTCCCTTAAAAACAATCCCAGCTTCACCAATAGTAAATATTTCTTTTACTTTCTCTCTGTGAGAAAATGAATAACAGGTTGGAGGCAAGGGGGCTGGGGGAAATGTTCTTAATGAGGAAATACATAATTCAGTAGATATTTGAGTTGCTTATGATTTGAAACTGATTGATGTATACCTTCTGAAAATAATTTTTTTTTTTTTGCTTTTTTAGGGCCACACCCAAGGCATATGGAGGTTCCCAGAATAGGAATCTAATAGGAGCTGTAGCCACTTGCCTACACCACAGCCACAGCAACACCAGATCCAAGCCACATCTGCGACCTACACCACAGCTCATGGCAATGCCAGATCCCTAACCCACTGAGCAAGGCCAGGGATTGAACTGGCAACCTCATGGTTCCTAGTCAGATTCATTTCTGCTGCGCCAGGACAGGAACTCCTGAAAATAATTTTCATCCTCAATAAAGAAACTGTCTGATTTACAAATGAATGAATATGGCATATGTGTGATTGAACTGCATTTCTTTTTTAAAAAATTTTATTATAGTTGATTTATAATGTTCTGTTGATTTCTGCCGTGTGAACTGTATTTCTAGATAGTCAAAATGTACTTGGCTTGTGGTATCACAATGCAGTTGTTTACAACTCAATTTGTATAAATTTTGTCTTTAAATCGAACCCTCATTTTAGAAATTATAAAATAGAAACTATATAAAATAAAAATTCTGCGCTCTTTCATTACTTTTTCTTTTAAGAGTAGAGAACAAGGGTGATTGAGAAAGGATATATAAAGTAGCACGTTTTGAAGATATATTTCCATCTGAATTAAAAACTAATTATTGACCTCATTTGGAAAAAAAAAATGCCTTAATTCTAGACTTGTTGAGGTCTTTCATAGATATGTATAGTTTCAGTTTTTCCTTTATCACTTTGAGAACAAAGTTACCCTACACTATTCTTTTTACTTTCTTCAGTTTTATTCAAGGTAGACTCAATCCAAAAAACAAAGTGGGGGGGTGGGGGGGCATTCATGGAAGGCATGTGAAAAATTTTAGTTAACAATATACTATGAATCATTATAAAATTAAAACATTTTGGGTGAGAGTAATCCAGGGGAAAATGAACTTTCTCATGAAATTAGTACCTATCTAAATGATACCAATATAATGGAGTTTTAATTTTTGAATTTTCCCTAATTCTGTTTTATTCTTCATATGTAATCACCATCTGTTAGTTGCCATAGAATTCTCAACTAATAGCAGCTGCTTAACAAATGTGCATGTGAGTTTTAGATCAATTTTCAAATTTTGTACTTGACTCCATGTTAGGAAACATTACAGATATGTGTCACCTCTTAATAGCAATGTATTGCAAATTAGAAAACAGTCTTATGGATTCAGCTAAAGTATTAAATATTCTTCATTTTTAAAATGATAATCTCATTCATCAAAAATTCTTTTCATTTATTTAGACCTCAATTTTAGCACATTTGAGACATATACAGTCACAAAAGCAGCAAGAAAGAAGCATCTCTGAAGATTTGGCATGATTGGTGAGCTAAACTTGGTACAGAGGTAAACCATGGAAATTTTTATTATTCTATATTAAGCTTTTAATATGTTTATAGTAATACTCTGCAGTCTCTCTAAGTCACTCATCATCTAGTAACTATATTTTAAGAGAAGCTTTGGGGGCTAAAGCATGAAAAGAAGTAGGCAACAAATGTGCCTGAAATTTCAAAGAACAAAATTTTTCTATTTCTTGTAGCTAACTTAATCCCAAAACAAAAGAACTATGATTTCTGATATGCAGAAGATTGCAAGAAGATGACTAACTTGGGGTCAAAACCCAACAAAAACTATAGAATATTAAATAAGTAAAAGGCCTAACTCACTTGAAAATCTAATCTTAGAATACTTGCACAGATGGAGCACACCTGATTAAAATACTGTTTTGTCAGAGGTTTTACTTTGCCTATTACTCAATGCCATGTGGTCAGTGTCTTTTATAGTAAACTTTTACATGAGCTTCTACAATTTTATTCCATAACATGGTCAAGAGATCTTTTATATAATAAAGCAGTGTTAAGTATATATGTATGCTTTTAATTCATAATCATTTAAATCTGGCACGATTAAATGCTTATGCTGACTTAAAAATAACTTGATGCATAGCATCAGGTAAACATGGTAAATCTTGGAATAACACACTGTTTCTTCAACTTAGAGTATTTTAAAGATACCCACTATACTTATTTTATTTGAAAAGTAAATTTTTACTGGATGACATGTTAGCATTCTCTTCTATGACGAAACATAGCTGTATAAATTCACTGCTTGAAAAATAAGGACTGCTTTGTAAAGTCTAGGATAGCTGATTTTACATATATTTCTACAATGCATTCACTCACTTCTTTCTATTTGCTTTACTAGGCCTCTATTTGTCTTAATCAATACTGAGAAGTTTTTGTAAGTGTCATAATTTATGCCTGCATTTTTCTCCTGCTTAAATATGTGCTAAATATTTGAGAGTGAACTTAAAGGCCAATGAATTCAACTTGGAAACAAACATACTCTTCTGCAGTGACTTTAGATGTTCACTTCCTCGCCACATCTAGGGCCTCTGAACAGCTGGTGCTTCCTTGCCACATCTAGGGCCTCTGAACAGCTGGTCTGAAATCTAACCTCAATTATCATCCAAAGGCTGATAGTATTTAGGACTTACTTCTTATCAGGTTTTTCATGTACTGACACATGCCCCCCTAGATAACAAAACTCACATGCCGATTGCATAATTCTTCCTTTTCTATCTCTTTTTCAAGCTTGTTCAAAAACTGTCACTATCTGCTTCTACCATGTATCCCTGGGCAGACATTTATTTTACAGTTAAGTGTGAGTTTTAGACTGTTTCATCTTTATGTATTTGTGGGGTTTGATGAAAAGTAATATTTCTTTGACAGTAATTTCCATTACTACTTGGGAGTATCAGTCTCTTAAATTATTAACACAAATAAAGCACTTTTTTATATGGCAATATGACAGTGCACATTTGAAGATAAATTTGTATTTCTGTAAATAAACAAGCAGAGATCTTTCACTTGATCAGCTTGCTGGTCTATAATGGCATGAAGCACTTCAAACATATGGTGAGAACTTACTGATGCGTGTTGGTTTTTGGCAGCCTCATTCATTGAACAAATAGTCATCAAACACTTTCTACATCTCTATCCCAGTGCTGTTCTAGGTGCTGGAAGAAATAACCCAATCAAGCTCACACCACTCAAATCCACACTGCATGTGAGTCTATCTGATTGTAACCTAGGCTCAGCAGACCACACGCAACAGGTAAAGCCTCTTCATGATAAGGTCATTTAAGTGCAGTAGTTTTGTCTCATCCTCCATGAGGTGACCTGTGAGATAATCCAATTCTACAGCATAGAGAACTTTTGTAATGGGGTTTAGTAGAGGTTGTTTATCACCGTTTTTTCTAAAACCTAGACTAGTGGAACCACTATGAATTACATAAGCACTCCCAGCAGATCTTGCCGGGCTCACTCAGTTTGACATGGTCTTTTGAATCAATTCTTCATGAGTGACCTAGGCCAGTATACATATTAATCTCATAGATAGTTTTCATTTCTTAAAATTAATTCTTTCCAAAATGCCTAATGAATACACACAAAAATGTAGTTACTATAAAGGAGTACGCATAAATCTCGAGGTTTTTTTTAATCTAGGAAAGCAATAAAAGAACATGCAAATTAAAATCTTCATGAGAAAACATTAACTAGTTTGCAAGATGGGTGTTGTAAAGAGAGCATAAAATGAAGAATATTTTACATGGGTCTAATTTGGAAGATTGTTCTGCTTGTTGGGAGTTTTTTTTTTTTTTTTTAAGTGTAATTCTCAAAACTTAATGTAGTGACCTCCTTGTGCCAAAAAGATATCAGGCTTAGCTATCAAGATTTGTATACATGTAGACCATAAGAGAAATATCTTAATAATAAATATTTAGATAGCGCCACTTTGAGGAAAAGGTAGAGAAAGGGCTGTGGGGGGTCAAGAGTATTAATTTTCTTATCCCAAAAATAGGCCAAGCTATGGAAAGTCTTTATGGAAGCTTCAAAATATTTACTGGTCTTAGAATCAGAGTTAGTATTTAAATATTCAAAAGACTGAAGAGAATACTCTTGCTGGGGAAATCAGGGAAGATAATTGTCCAGAGTGCTGATAGTTAGTGCTCAAATCATTCCTTAAATAACATTTTGAAAAATCACTTCACTGACTCTCAAGCACAGTTTCATGGTGTGTCAGAATTTAAAATGTCATCAAAAGTTAGAACATTTAGCAATTTGTATAGTCCCAAATTCTGTCATATTTGAAATGAATGGAATTGACCCTTATCTGGACAATGAGTAAACCTAATTACCAACACAACCAAAACTTCAATTTTGTAAGGTTAGCAGCTAATTTATATATTGAGGAATTTTTAAATAACATTTGTACCAATGAATATTATGGATACACTACACATTTTTTTTTATCCTAACTCAACTTTTTAAAAAATGTAAGGGGAATAAGAGTGACAGAGAGAAAGAGAGAGTAAAAAAAGAACTAGGTTTTGAGCAAAAACAAACTGTTGCCTTGTCTTCAATGATCTGTGTGTTAAATTCCCCATGTACTTAGTATACTATTAACTATCCCCACCTGGCCCCCACCACAGACCAAGATCATTTATAGAAAAATGTTTTCAGCTCATAAAGAATCACATATTTAGCTACAAATGGCACAGATCCCAAAACACTACACTGTTATAAATGTATTTTCCTTTGTGTTTCAGTAATTTGGGCGCATAGGGGATTATCTATGCTTCTGAGACCATGTAGCCTTACATCAAAAATTCAACTTCAATGCATAAACAGTGGCATGCCAGAGATGCCTAAATTCACAGTAAGGTTTAGGGCTATCTGTTGCCAAAAGCTGTGAACATGCAAGTTAAGTGTTCTCTTTCATGCTTCTGTCTGTGTTATTTCATGGGATAATGAAATAGTCTGCACTTTCTGTCCATTTTTAGAGCAGCTGCAGACAGCATTTGCTACCTGGCAAAACTTTTGAAGGAGGATCTTTCTTAGCAGCAGATAAACCCAGGGATCCAAGATCTGGTTCAGTGAAGCCAGGCGAACGGCTATTAAGAAGAAGTTGCACTCGTTCTGCTTTTCTGTGTACACCTTGCAGTACTCAACTGATGTCTGATTGAAGATCGTTTTCAACATCATTATCTAAGAAAAAGGGAAAATTATTATTCCAAAGATTAATAAAGTCGTATGTACCTCCCCTACACAGTACATAGTTAGTGTAAAATAAATTAGTTGTTGGATTGAAATGATTAATTCAAGCAACATTTATACTCACAGAACACACCCCTGAATTATATATGTCTATGTATTTTCCCACATTTTTGTCTATTCAGTATGATTTTTTTATAAATACATATTCTTAGGCTCTTTCTTGGTCCTTGGGATTGAAGAAGCTGGAAAAATAACACATCTCAAAATTAGCCAAAGTCATCAGTCTTGCTGCTGAAAACACCAGTACGTTGACACCTCAGTGAGGGTCAATACTTCAACAAAACCAAAAGATATTTAATCTTCAATGGTTATAACTGAAAAAAATTACTGAAGAAAAAATAGTAAGAAAGGGGAAAATAATAGTAATATTTTTATGATTATTACTGTCATCAGCATTTTCTGATGCCTGTCAAGTTGTTCATATGCATTTAATAAACAATATAAGATAAATATTACTGCCATCAGCATTTTCTGATGCCTGTATCAAGTTGTTCCTATGCATTTAATAAACAATATAAGATAAATATTACTGCCATCAGCATTTTCTGATGCCTGTATCAAGTTGTTCCTATGCATTTAATAAACAATATAAGATAAATATTACTGCCATCAGCATTTTCTGATGCCTGTATCAAGTTGTTCCTATGCATTTAATAAACAATATAAGATAAATATTATTGTCATCTCCCTTTTACAGTTGCAGAAACCAAGGTTTAGTGATGTAAAACGGCTGAGCCAGACTTAAACTCAAGTTCACTAACATATGACAGAGAGCATTTTACATTGTTTTGGTCTCTCCCTTCTCACTGAACACACACTAGAATGTAAACTCCATGAATGCAGGATTTGGGACCACATATATTTTTTTCCACACTGTATATGCCTCATATCTAGACTAATATTAAGCAGAGAGTGTTCAATAAATACTTGTGAATGAATATATGAATATATGAAAATATGTGAATATATGACATACATACCATACACAATATAAATATATTTATATTTGAATGAATAAACATGTTTGATTTCCACAGAAGAGAAATAAAGTGAAATTCATATGCATCCAAAAAGATATTCAAGCTATTAGTCATCAGAGAAATGCATAGTATGACAAAGTAAGAAAACAGTTTATACCCACTAGTTTGACAAAAATGAAATGTGACTTTCCCAAATGTTAGTGAGGATGTGGAGCAACGTGGACTTCACATACTACCTGCAGGAGTGTGAGAAGGAGCAACCCACTGGAAGACAGCCAGGCACCATCTCATCTGCTACCTCGCAGAAGCCCCCCTCCCAAGAATACACTGCCCTGAATTCCTGCACCAGCAGCTGTGTGTATGACGTTTCATTACAGCATTGTTCATAATAGCGCCGCCCCCCCAAAAAAGGCAGGAACAACCCAAACATGGGATCACATTCACAAGCCAAGAAAGGTACTGACTTTATTACTGGCTCTTCAATTGTTCTCTCTAGATGAGCACAGCTCCTAAGCACTTGAAATGTGGTTGGAAAAAATTGAGATGTTGGGATTATACAATGAAGTGATAACTTTTATATAGTGTGTCAAATAAACTATAATATTAAAATGAACATAACTTGTTTCCTGTTACTTTTTTAAAAATGACACTCCTAGAAAATTTAAAATGATGTATGTGGCTTGCACTGTGGCTCACAATACATTTCTCAGGAACCCAAAGTGTCTCTAAGCCTCGTATTTCTTTGGATGTTCTATCCTCAGGTCACACATCTTAAATTGAAGGGGCCCCAATGTCCCTGAGCAGCCCACACACCCGAACTACAAACCTACTATCACAACAACCGCGCTTTCTTTCTTTCTTTCGTCTTTTTGCCTTTTCTAGGGCCGCTCCCGTGGCATATGGAGGTTCCCAGGCTAGGGGTCTAGTCGGAGCTGTAGCCGCTGGCCTACACCAGAGCCACAGGAACTTGGGATCCCAGTCGAATCTGCCACCTACACCACAGCTCACGGCAATGCCAGATCCTAAACCCACTAAGCAAGGTCAGGGATCAAACCTGCAACCTCATGGTTCCTAGTTGGATTCGTTAATCACTGAGCCAAGACGGGAACTCCAGCACTTTCTTTTTTGAACAATTACCCTGACTCGACACATCACAGTCACCTTTGAATCCTCCTTTGCTTCGTCCTCTGCAATTCCATTTGCTCTTGTTTCAGTCTTATCCTAGTTCAGCTCCTCCTCTCTTCTGAATTGTAGTAAGAACAGACACCCAACGGTGCAAATAAATGTCAGGACAACCCAGAAGTGGCCTGCTAAACCCCAGCTCTGATCAGATCCTCACCAGCTATAAAAACGTCAACTCGGTCTTACTGGACAGAGTTGAATCACAGGTTATTCTTAAACTAATCACTGGAAAAGGGGATGGAAATTTCCAGATTTGGCTAATAGGACAAATCCATTTTCTGAGGCTTACCCCATGATTCTTAACCAAATTATCACCTAACACCTGAAAAAAATAATGGCTCTATAAACAAATAGAAGAGAAAAATGGGGAGGCATATATTCTGACCCTAATTTCTTTCAAGGAAAATTTTTTAAAGGGATTTATTCAATAAAAGAAAAAAAAAAAACACAGCTGGGCATATAAGTAAATGTTCAGCAAAGCATTATCTATTTTAATAAGAAACCGCAAATACATGAATCTCTAGTATCAGAAGTAAAGTTTAACAAAATGTGGCCTGTTTACATAATAATATATATAATAAGGTGAAAAGAACAAAATCTAGGATAGTATCATGTATATAAAGTTATATTGTTATTACAATTAAATTAATAAAATATATAGACTTATGGAAGACAATGGAGTTATTTCTATTAAATTATTTAAACATTTTTATGTACATAAAAATATTTCAAACAACTAGGGAAAGTCTTTTGTTTAAAGGGAATTGATGATTGTTCCCTTCATTAATAAAATTGAATTATTATACACCAAATTTAAGAAAAATAAATATATTTACATTATTATTTTTTTTTCCTTTTTATGGCTATACCTGTGGCATATGGAAGTTCCCAGGCCAGGGGTTGAATTGGAGTTGCAGCTGTGGCCTATGTGCCACAGCCACATCAATGCCAGATCCTTAACCCACTGAGCCAGGCCAGGGATCAAACCCACCTGCTTACAGAGACAACATCAGGTCCTTAACCTGCTGAGACACAATGGAGACTCCCACATTAGCATCTTCTCATGCTGGCTCAGAGTCCCATGAACTGAACACTCCCTACCACTGTTGTAGGCAGAATGGTACCCCAAGGACATCCACGTCTCAGTCCTTGCAACCTGTGAATATGTTATCACATGTGACAAAAAGGACTTTGCAGATGGGTCTAATATTAAGGGCCTCAAGATGAGGAGATTCTTCTGAATTATCTGGGTGGGCTCAATGTAATCACATGGGTCCTTAAAGTCTGAGAACTTTCTCAGCTGTGAGAGAGGTATGTCCACAAAAGACTGGCCAGAGAGAGGCAATGTTACTGGTTTTGAAGATGAGGGAAGAGGGCCAGGAGTTAAAGAATTTTAGACGACCTTTACAAATTGAAAAAAGTAAAGAAATGAGTCTGATTCTTCTTTAGAGCTTCCAGAAAGTAAAGTAGGACATCCTGATACTAGCCCAGTGAGATCCATATCAGCCTTTTAACCTACAGAACTGTAAGATACATTTGATTGTTTTAAGCCACCAAGTTTATAGGAATATGTTAAAGAACCACCGTAGAAAACTAGTTTACCCACAGAGTGTGCTCTCAGCAAATGTTGAAAGGGGATGGAAGGCACGAACTTGAAAACGATTTATTCTCCCTCACAGATAAAACACCCTAGCAAGGTTGCTTACTTTGCTCACTTTCTTAGGAAAGTTTCTTTTTTGGAATAGAAATAAAGTAAAAGTAAACTTCATCATGACGCCTTCTAAATGAACACGGTTTCTAAATGCGTAACATGTAAAAATGAATTCTCTTTATTCTAGTGAGATCAATTAGATCTCAGTGTGTTTGACTAAAAGGTATAAAACTATATTTTCAATTCAGTTGCCCTTGAGAAAAATACTTGCTTATTAATTCCTTTGTCTTCTTTTCTAATTTTTCTTTTTGTCTTTTTAGGGCCACACCCATGGCATATGGAGGTTCCCAGGCTAGGGGTCCAATCGGAGCTGCAGCTGTTATCCACAGCTACAGCCACAGCAATGCCAAATCCGAGCCGCATCTGTGACCTACACCACAGCTCCCGGCAATGCTGGATCCTTAAACCACTGAGCAAGGCCAGGGATCGAACCTCCGTCCTCATGGATGTTAGTCAGATTCCTTTCTACTGAGCCTTGATGGGAATTCCTCCTTCGTCTTCTTTTTACAAACTCTTGGCTCTTTCAGTCCCTCACCTAATCTAATATTCGATCACTTACCATCTTTTAGGAAGTGTCCTGAGCCTCATCTAGAATGATACAAAAACTCACTTAAGTGACATTTTCATTTTCTTTCATAAAGTCTTGAATTTATCCAACTTTTTTATACTCAGAAAAATTCACAAAATTACTTATTAAAATGGGATTTCAGTCATTTTATACAGGCCTCCTTGATTATTTTTAAAATTAATTTTTATGAGGCTAATCATTTCACATTATTTTTATTAGGCTAATATAGGTTTCATATGCCTTACATTGGTGAGTCCACTGCAATTTCCCTTAATTTCCTATTGACAATGCAATGATTATGAAATTATGAAACCAAGCTCTGTAAGCAATAGCTGGCACATGGGGATAGACACTCTAGCTTTTCCCAGAACTCATGAGATGTGCAATATGAAGATAATTGGAATTAGGGGCAGTGAGCATGATATTGTCATTTCTAAATGGCGGCAGAGATGGAAGTACAACTCCTAATTCCTTGTCTAATTTTAATCATAAATGCAAGAGAGCATTCATGAAAAGAGCAGGGAAATGGATCTTCCAGAAACTTCCAGAAGAGAATGCAACTCCGTGGACACCTCGATATTAGATGTCCTACATTAGACATTCTCCTATTTAAGGAGTTAAACAGTGATTACAAATTTGCAAACATTTTTTTAAACGATTAGACTTCGGGAGAAAACCTTTGGCATCAATATGTAGATTTCTGCTAGAATTAATTATTCCCTTTGGTCCCATCCTACTCCTGATACAAAGAAGAAGGGACAAACAAAAACCAAGATGTTTGGCCACCGCAGAGGCTTTTTTTTTTTTTTTTTTTTTTTTTTTTAGAAAACACACTGCACAATTGCTCCTTCTAAATAGCTTTAATGATCTGGTCCAGGGAGCCATGAGACCAGTTTTGGTTGAACAGAGCAGCTGCTCTGCCAGCATCTTCCCCAGGCTCCGTGTGCCTCTCCTGTTCCTCTTGTCTCTCCCCTGATTATCAGCAGGAATACAGAGTTCTCTTTGTACCCGTGATAGCCAGGAACATAACTACATCAGTAAACCCTACATTCTCCATTCCTGCTTAGTGTTAGGGGCAATTAATTTTCTCCATCCTAAAGTTAAAAAAAAAAAAAAAAAAAGATTTGTCCCTTCCCCCTTGATAATGATCTTTTAAATGTGCAAAACACTAACCAGGGAGACTGTTTTCAATATTCTGCATTTGAATTCAATTTTGCTGCAGTGGGATTTATAACCACACCATTTAGAAACCTTCAGTACTTTACTTCTTGGTTTAAAAATGCCCTGGGGCTATGAACTACATGTAACTATTGAAGATGATAAATGAGAAAACCAGAAAAAATAATTTGTGGGGAGAGAATAAAATTTGTACTTTCCCTTAGACTCCATTACATGGCTTTTCTGCATTTCCAGTTTATTCCCAGTATTAGTGTGAAAAGAACGTTCCTGACAGCCATTTTTTATCTATGATGTTTTGTTTTCTATAATCCCCTGTTGTCAGGCTATGGGAGAATAACCTGCTCTATCGGAAACTCCCTATATAGTTTGATAAATGTGCTACACTAAAGTACACTGAAACTAGTCTGGGCCCTTTAAACCACTTAATTACTTAATTTGAAGGACTTTCATGGGAAGAAGCTTCACTGGAGGTTTAAGAAACAATTGTCATCTTTCCAGTCTGATTACAACTCTGTTCTAGGGTTGCCAAATCATCTCAGCATTCTAGATTTTGTTTCAGGCTTCTCCTGCCTTATCTAATCTGAAAGCTTTGAAAATAAACAGTCCATACACGCTTTAAAAAACTAACTACAAGTTGCATAATTTCTTCTTTACTAATACACAGTTTTATTAAATTCTTCCAAACAACAATGGACCAAGAATCAGAAGTAAATTCTACTGCTGGCACTGCCACCATTTATGACTTTAAGCAAGTCATTCACTCTCTGTGCCTTATTAAATTTACTGGTAAACCATGGGGCTGGACTGCATAGTCTCTTATATTTACTACTACTAAGGCTATATTTTTTTCTGATGAATTCTGGGGCAAAGCTAGAAAGTGAATAAAGGTTTAATCTGAAAAAGAAAAGAAACTGAAAGGATAAAAGGTGTGAAACCAAAGACAAAACTCCTCTGCAGGAAAACCCCAAATGTCTTGGTAAATGGAGGAGAGAGGAAAACTACAGTTAGAAAGTGCACATTGTAAGATGACAAAGGCCAAGATTCAGGAAGCTTTATGGGGGATATTTTAGAAGTTGCAGACCAAGGCAAACACACTGATCGAGAGTTAAAGATCTGCCATAAATCTGACTCAACCCTTCTTCTAGTTTAGGGACCAGTTACCTAACTTGAATTTTAATTTCTCCTCTTCTCTAAAATGTGATTAATACATGCTTACTGAATAGCTTCTCCATCTAGTAATATAGTTGCAAAAATTAGAATGAGACAAAGGATGATTATCTTCGATTTACACAGCATGCCTCTCCCCAAGCCCCAGGCTACTGCACTATGGCATAGGCTTCTAGAACAGAATGCTTTGAGGTCCAGAGAGAGAGCAGGGGCGTTTAGGGAAATAATGCAAAGAAATGAATGTACTGTCTACACATCTGCCTTCCTTAAATTTCTACCTAAGAATCACTAAAAAAAACCCTTCAAACTTGCCCTTTAAATGTTTGATAATGCAGAACGATTATCCAGTCACTACACAGGGGAACTCAGCATTGTAAAGAAGCCTGCAGCCTGCCACCACATTAGTTGGTACCTAGAAATTACTCTCTCCTCTCAATTAGTATGAAATGTAAAATCTGTGTGGCTCAGTATAGCTTGGTAAGTATGTTATGGCTAGATAAATATTTATTCCTCTACTAGAATAGTACAAAAATGTCAGTAGCTAAGTATTCAAATTCTGGTTGAAAGAGGGAAGGCAAAATCTACTCTAAAAATATTCATTCCTTGGATTATAGATGATGGATTAGATTTGTGATAATGTATGTCAGAAGAGGTATCTTGGTAATATTTCAAACTTTTATATCTCAGGTGTCAAGAGAAAGCCTAGACAACATGTCTTTGTCAAGGTTTAAAGAAAATTAATCTTTGAAAATATTTAGAGTTAAGATAGACTTTTTTTCTGCTAAAATAGTTTAATTTACATTCAAAATGCTCAATCCTACTATCTTATACTCAGGAAACCAGAGTATTAGAGGCAATAAAGAGTGGCTAAATAGTTAAGGAAGGAATCAGAGATGCAGGCTAAGTTTTGTGTGCTGGAATAGTCTCCTTAATATAAAAGAAAATTAAAAAACATAAATGGCCAGCAAAGGACACTGTTCAAATTATGGGAAATTATCAATATGTAGAATACATAGTATGCAATATGCAAAATATATATATTCATTCCAATGTTGCATTTAAAATCATGTTTTGGGGGTTCCTGTTGGGGCATAGCAGAAATGAATCTGACTAGGAACCATGAGGTTATGGGTTCGATCCCTGGCCTTGCTCAGCGGGTTAAGGATTCAGTGTTGCCGTGAGCTGTGGTGTAGGTTGCAGATGAGGCTCAGATCTGATGTTGCTGCGGCTGTGGTGTAGGTCCACAGCTGTAGCTCCAATTGGACCCCTAGCCTGGGAGCCTCCATATGCTGCAGGTGCGGCCCTAAAAAGAAAAAAAAAAGGGAAAAAAAATCATGTTTTTCAAGAATATTTAATAACATGAAGGATATGAAAAGTGAAAACATTTTTATTACATAACATAATCCAATTTAAAAAAACAACTCTGTGTATGTATATAGGAAAATACTAGAAGAAGTTACCAATGAGTAGGAAATTAGGCTGATTTCTATTTTCTTCTCTATGTTTCTTTGTTTTCCAAATTCTCCACAACAAATGCATTATTTTCATACTTAGTAAAGAAGCATTAATTTATCTGATATTTGAAAGCTTAGGTATAAAAAATATATATATAATTTATTAGCAAAATGTTAGTGTCACAGTCCATCCTAGAAGAATCATGTGGTCATTTTAGCTTGAAATCTTAGGTAGTTGATGTGTGCATAATTAAACAACTAATCAGTAAACAGTCTGGCACTCCACGATGGGCCAAAACATTTAACTTAATAGAAAAATTCAGTATGGCCTATTAAAGGGAATGTGACATTTAGTGGTCAATTATTGGTCTCTGTGATTCATGGACAGTAAGCCATGACAGGCAAAAGAATTCCTTCCTGTGCTATAGTAGTACAATGCAGGCTAATGACTGGTTCAAATCTGATATGATAACCTTGTATTGAACTTTGTTTCATGTCAAAACAACGCTCTTTTTAGATCTACGCTATGAGAAGGTGTTACCTCATAGGGGGATCCAAACAGACGCAACTGGTATCACAGATGGAAACTGGGTGAATATAGGCACATTGGGATCTCTTTTTGAATTCATGGCCCCCCAACCTCCTTATCTCATTAGCTCAGTGCTCTCTCATTCTCTCTCTCACACACACACACTCACCACAGTGGCTTTACACATTTTCTACTGTCCTGATTCACATCACAGAATAAATAAGCTGTTTTCATCTTCTTAGGACCAAGTTCAGCATCTGCAGCCAACCTTTCCTCTTGGTCAAACAGGAGAGGAGTCCGGTCTCCTAGCTAAGACCAACCTTCCATCTGTGCTCTGGATCCTATCCATCAGGAATGTTAGAGGCCTTATTTCCTCCTTTCTCTTTTATCGTTAACTTTTGTCTTAATCCCATTGTCATTTTAACATAACTATATTCCTCCTACTTTGAGAAGATAAAACCTTCTGTGCAATCCTCACCTTCCTATATATACTGATCCAGAAGTTATAGTTGAACTTCTCCAAAGAGTTATATATTCTGTTTATCTTCAAATTTATTCCTAAACCTGCTCTATCCTGACCTGAGTGCCCACAGATCCTCCAGAAGGGCTCTTTCAAAGTCCGCCAGAAAGAATATGAAATCTACTGGACACTTACCAGTCTTTCTTAAAACATTCTATTCCCTAAGATTCAAGTTGCCAAATATTCAGGTTGCCATTTACCAAATATTCCCAAATATTCAAATTGCCATTTGTTCTGATTTTCTTACTAATTTTCCTGGTACTTCTCCGAGTGTTCCTTTGCACTCTCCTTTATGCATCCTGAAAATGCTAGTATTTTGAAGTCTTATCATATAACGGGAGGGAGCCTCTATGCATGAATTCATTGGGTTCCCTCTTTAACCCAAACAACTTCAAAACCCATCTATGTGCTATATAGGCTGTTCCTTTTCTCTGAGCTCCAAATTGATTGATTTGGCTGCCTAAAGCACAGCTATATCTATATATCTTACATCAGACTCTCAGCAGGTTCAAACTGAAATCATTATCTTCTTCAAAGTTGCTTCTCCACTAATCTTCCCTATTTCAGTAAACCCAGTTCCCCAAAACAGAAACTAAAGAGTTATCCTTGGTTCATCTTGATTTATTGCTCTCTCCATCTAGCTGTTTCTCTCCCATTCCGCCTCATCAGTCTTATTTCTTACATCCAATCAACCACAAATTCACCCATTAACTTCCTGATATTATTCAATCTATCGCCTCTTTCATGTCCACTAACACTGAAGCTAAATTCAGACCAGCATCATCTCTTGTCTGGAAATCACTAAAGCTAAACAGAAAAAAAGGAAAAAAATGTAAAATGAAGATAAATTAAGAGACCTCTAAGACAACATCAAGCATCCTAGCATTCATATGATAAAGGTCCCAGAAGGAGGAGTGCAGGAGCGAGACAGAGAACTTATTTAAGAAATAATGGCTGAATGTTTCCCTAAACTTGAAAAGGAAGAAGATACTCAGGTGCAAAAACCAAAGCGTCTCAAATAAGATTAAGTCACAGCTCCACACCATGACACATTATAATTAAAAGAGGAAAAACTAAAGAAAAGGACAGAATCTTAAAAGCAGGAAGAGAAAAGCAGCCAGTTATGTACAAGAAAACTCCCACAAGACCATCAGCTGACTTTCTGGCAGAAAATTTGCAGGCCAGAGGTAGTGGCATGATATATTGAAAAAATACAGGAAAAGGGGTTCCCGTCGTGGCTCAGTGGTTAACAAATCTGACTAGGAACCATGAGGTTGCGGGTTCAATCCCTGGCCTCACTCAGTGGGTTAAGGATCCAGTGTTGCCGTGAGCTGTGGTGTAGGTCAAAGATGCAGCTCAGATCCCGCATTGCTGTGGCTCTGGCATAGACCGGCAGCTACAGCTCCAATTAGACCCCAAGCCTGGGAACCTCCATATGCTGTGGGAGCGGCCCTAGAAAAGGCAAAAAGACCAAAAACAAACAAACAAACAAACAAACAAAAACAGGAAAAAACCTACAACCAAGAATACATCACCCTGAAAGGATATCATTCAGATTTGAAAGAGAAATAAAAAGTTTTACAGACAAGCAAAAGCTAAAAGAGTTCAGTACCACTAAACTGGCTTCACAAGAAACAATAAAGGGACTTCTCTAAGCAGAAAAGAAAAAAACACATTTAGAAACATGAAAATTACAAAAGGAAATATCTGATTGATAAAGGCAAACATACAGTAAAGGTAGTAGAAGAGTTACTTATAAAGGAAGCAGGAAGGTTAAAAGACAAAAGTAGTAAAATCACCTACTCCCACAATAAGTAGTTAAGGTATAAACAAAACAAAAAGATGCAAAATAAGATGTCAAAAACACTAAAAGTGGTAGAGAGCAGTAAAAGTACAGGGCTGTTAAAATATATTTGAACTGAAGAACATTTAAAATACTTAAAATAATCATATATATATTATATATAGATACACACAAAAAGAGAGACAGGAATCTAAACATAATATTAAAGGCAGTTATCAAATAACAACAGAAGAGAGCCAAAGAAGAAGAAAGAAAGAAAAAAAAAAAAACTACAAAAATGACCATAAGACAATTAACAAAAAATGGTAGTAGGTATATACCTGTAAATAATTACTTTAAATGTAAATGGACTCAATGCTCTAATCAAAGACACAGAAACAAGACCTATACATATCACTTCAGATCTGAAGACACACAGACTGAAAGTGAGGGGATGGAAAAAGGTATCCCATGAAAACGGAAACAAAAAGAAATGTGAGATGACAATACTATATATAAGACATATACAATATTTATATAAGACAAAATAGACTTTAAAACAAAGACTGTACTAAGAGGCATAGAAGAACATTCCATAACTATAAGAGGATCAATCTTAGAAGAACATATGACAATTGAAAATATATATGCACCCACCATAAGGAGCACCTAAATACATAGAGCATATATTAGCCAACATAGAGACAGAAATTGACAGTAACACAATAATGGTAGCGAACTTTTAACACCCCATTTACATCAGTGGACAAGTTAGTCAGAATAGCAGTAAGGAAACACCGGCCTTAAATGGCACATTATATTAGATTGACTTAATAGATAAATATAGAACATTCCATCTAAAAGCAGCAGAATACACATTCTTTTCAAGTGCACATGGAAGAATCTCCAGGATAGATTCCATGCCAGCCACAAAACAAGTCTCAATACATTTAGGAAAAGTGAAATCATACCAACCGTCTTTCCTAACAACAGAATGAGACTAGAAATTAACTAAAAGATGCAAAAAACACTTGGAGGCTAAACAACATGCTACTAAATAACCTATTCAAAGAGGAAAAATTAAGAAGAAGAATCAGAGGAAATTAAAATACCTAGAGACAAATGAAAATAGAAACACAGCAATCCAAAAATCTGTGGGACACAGTAACATTGTAAATCAACTATACTTTAATTAAAAATAAGAAAAAAAAACAGTAGAAAACAGATTCATAGATACAGAGAACAAATGGGTGGTTGTTAGAAGGGAGGTATTGGGGGGGGTCCAAAATAGGTATAGGGGATTTAGGGGTGCAAATCTCTAGTTAGATAATAAATAGCCATAGGGATGTAAAGTACATTATAAGGGAAAACATTATAATAACTTTGTACAAGACAGATAGTTACTAATGTATGCAAATGTCAAATCATTATGTAGTACACCTGAAACTAACATAATATTGTATTTCAACCATATTTCAAAAAAATAAATAAAAATCAGATTTTTCTATAAAAACACAGGAAAAAACACTGAATCTTATAAGGAAGAATTTCTGTTGTGTATTTAACATTTTTTTCCAAAAGTATAGGTCAAGAGAAAAAACAAAAGATGGTAGGCATATCAATAGCCTTTAATAAGAATACTTACCATCAAATTTATAATACATAGAAAGAAAAAAAAATTATTTATCTATTTATTTTCTTTTTAGGGCCGCACTCAAGGCATATGGAGATTCCCAGGATAGGGATCCAATCAGAGCTGTAGCTGACAACCTACACCAACCTATGCCACAGCAACAGCAACGCGGAATCTGAGCCGAGTTTGCGATCTACACCACAGCTCACAGTAACATCGGATCCTTAACCCACTGAGCAAGGCCAGGGATCCAACCTGTGTCTTCATGGATACTAGTCAGGTTTGTTAACCGCTGAACCAGGAGAGAAACTCCAAAAAGTCCTTTTATTGCTACAAAAGTGTTACATATGGTTCTAATGTCCTTGACTGTAGAGTTCTTGCCCACAAACATGAAACCATATCTGATGCCTATATGATAATAAATATTTAAAACACGGCTCAGAGTCTAATGGATAACACATCAAAAACAGTGTAATTTACTCACAAAATTCCCTGCCAATGTTAAGTTCTAGTCAGTATTAGCATAAAAACTTCCTGACATTATATCACTTTCCTTTTTCCAACACAGAACACTTCCTCATAAAATTTACCTGCTTTCTTTACAGTTAACTCACTATGTTGACTGCAAATAGGGACTGAGTAATTGTGCAACGCCAGATCCACAACTTGAGGGGAATAAAGGGTCACAGAGGGGCATCAGTTTTGCTTTGACATTAAGAAGAACTTCCTATGATTTCCTGATCATGACAGAAGCTCAGCCTCCAATGCCTCAACCTTTTTAAAGAGAACTGTGTGAACCAAGCTTAACTTGCCTTTTTATTGTTTGGCTTTTGTGAAGGAGCAAAGCGGCAACCAAACATTTCTGGTGACCCTCCTTTTGGGTTTCCAAGAAGCAGCACTGAAGATGTTGATTCCTGCAAACCACTCACCTGCTAGCTTTGCTGTTTTAACAGATATGGAGATACACTGCAACCTGATATATAGGAAGTACTATGCGAGTATTAGTTGTCATTGGGTTTGGGATTATTATTCAGATTTAAGTATAAGAAAAGGAAGCATAAAAGATGCCCTCAGTGACACCACCTAACTAGTATGTGAATTCCAATGAGGAAAAATGTGGCTATGATACATGGCAGAATGGCAACTTGCCATGTCCAGTAGAGGCACAAGCCCCCTTTTAACCCCATCATCCACTATGGTTTATGTATCAACTTTGGAACGCACTTTACAATCACTCTTCCCCTTCAGGCACTATGTAGATTGCAGGTGACACCATCAAGTACCACACGATATTTACATTACAAATGATAAACTTTATTTTTCAGAATGCTCTTCCAAAAAAAATCCTGCTTTCCAAAAATCCTGCTTTTAAAAAATCACATAAATTATGGTTAGCACTTACAATTTTTTCCAGGTTTGAGCAAGTTTGAAGAAGATTAAATTCACGTTATATATAATGTAGAAAAATGGAAACTTGTAACCTGTTCACCTTCTATGCTTTCTCCCCCTTAGGCTGCTTTTGTCTCATCTGTTGATTTAGTTGGATTCATACCATTTGGTCCAACAGCAAAATAAATAAAGGAACCAGAATTAAGAAAACCTGAGGAAGGAATCTATTTTTCCCATGACTCAAATGCCAGGCTTATATAAGAACTATAGGCTTCTATGGAAGATAAACAGATCCCAACACCTGAATCCATTAGCTCTCTCTCTCCTTAATGTGTAAGTTCCATGAGAGGAATTTTTATTGCAGTATTAGTTTCCCAGGGAAAATCTTATAAAATTAATAGGAGTAATTATAAAAGTATTCCTATTACTACTTTAGATATTTTTATTGATTTCATTTTAAAACCTATATTTAATGTAAATATCTTCAGGAACGGTTTTGCAGGAATTAGTAAATAGATGTTATCGGAGCTTGGCTCCCATCTCATTGAACCAGAACAACTTTGTTTTTATCTGTTTCTCTAAAGACATTTTTTTGGAAATAGTTTCCCTAGATAAAACAATTGGAAAATCATTGGTTTAAGGCAACTTTGTCCAAAAGAAAATAATTCAAGCCACAAATGTGAGCCACATGTATGCTTTAAGTTTTATAGTTAACCACATCTTTAAAAAGTAAAAAGAAACATGTAGAATTGATTTTAATAATTTTTATTAAAATATAGTTGGTTTACACTGTTGTTAGTTTAATCATAACTAAAAAACTAATCAGTTTTTAATTTACCAAATATATCTGAAACATTATTTCAACACTGTAATCAAAATAAAAATGATCAATGAGATATTCTTTTTGTATGTAATCTTCAAAACCTCATGTGTATTCTACACATATCCCAATTTGGAGTAATCACAGGTCAAGTGTACAATAACCAACTGCTAGTGCTTTATACTTTTTGACGACCATCCACCTATATTTTCTCAATTAAACTGCATAGATATCATCACTATATTGTACATTATTGGTTGCCTACTCAACATCCTTTCTCCTATCTCCCCTTCTCACCAGCATATCCCCTGGAGCCTAAGTGCTTCACGGTCTACTCCATTCCTAGCTACAGGAAGTATCTGGATCAAAGATGATGATATGACTCTATACCAGGCAATGGGTTCCAAGAGGAAGTTCCCTATGGACATCCAGGGGAAAGTTTCTTCATTTTTAGGAGACAGCCATAGAGAACCACAGCCTCTCTCTCTCCTGCTAGAAGTAAACAAGGAAGCAAGTACTAGCAACCACCCTATGACCTGAGGGAAATAAGCCATGGATAGGCTGAGGCCAGCAGTATTGACTGCAGCAGAAGGGGCAAGTTTTGGTTTTTGATGACCATGCTGAGCTTCTGGATTAATCAACTCTGAACTTGAAGCCCCAACTCTGGGTTTGCAATCAGTCACGTTTTTTATTCTGAAGACACCATATTATACCACCTCCAGTGACCACTGAGGGCAACATAAACAATACTGAAAATTTTGAGCATCTTTTGAAACATTGTTTTTCCCTTCCTTTGTTAGTTTTACTGTTTCCCTATTGTTGCTAAAATTCCTTATTGTTTAATTGCTACCCCCAGGGTACCTTCCCAAACACACTTTTTGTTCTTTTCTTCTTGGGACACCAGACATTAGAGCAACTGTTTTCTAGTGCTCCTACCCACTGCTTCTAGCTAACTGTTTTCTTCCTTTGTGAAAACAGTGCCCCGTGTCCCATCCTTGTCTGTACTAAAGGTATTTTTCAGTCTTTCTGAGAACATTTATTACTAACAACAATGTGGACAACCAGAGTTAACAAATAAAGCAAAAAGCATAATGGTTTTTTTTAAATGTTCTTAGTTTGACTGTATGATTAGCACTGTTGTTCATTAGATACAATACAAGCAGCACTGGTGGCCTTGGAATAAAAACCACTTGGGTTTGATTTTTGCTCAATACCATTTACCAACTGTGGGCCTCAAAGCAAGCTGCTTAACTAGCAAATGAAAAAATAATAAAATAAAATAAAATAGAAAAATATCTTCTACCCTGAAAACTATGTGAAGAATAAATACCATGTAATATATGTAAAACACTTAAGGCCAAATTTAAACTTCAATTTCCTGACTCCAAATCTACAGCTTCCTTCAGTTTATTACAACTTCATTTCTTCATTCACTATACAGTCATTTACTGAATGGCCGATATAGGCCAGGAAGATTTAGAGGCAAATATGGCAAGGTCTCTGCTCTTAAGCAGTTAACTGTTTACAGTGAATCAGACCAATAAATGGATATTAACAAGAGGGAGTCCACTTAGTTTAGCGGTTCATTACACAGGCTATAAAATCAGACAAATCTGGAGTTGAAGGTCAGCTCTGCTTTCATTTAACTTTGTGGCCTTCAGAGAGTTACTTCCCATCTCAAAACCAATTTTCTCATCTGAAAAAGGAGATAACAGTATCCCTTCACCGTTTGTTGATAGAAGGAAATGAGATTATGTCTCTGAAATGCTTAGCTCAGCGCCTGTTGAGTAAGCGTTTGTCTACTGTGGACAATCACCCTCATTGTCATAATAAATATTATGACAACTGTAAATATAACTGTGCCTAATTAAGTGAAAAGGGTATGTGCATGCACTATGAGGCATACAAGAGAGGTATTTAAATCAGTCTCCAGGATTAGGGATGCAATGTCCCCTAAAACAGCAGAAGCTTCTGGAAAGGTTTGAAATGTGGAGTTCATACTTCTAAGTGTGAAATTGTGTGAGTCATTCTAGGCGCTGCAGATTGATTTTTACAACTGAAGGTAGGGGGTGCTGGAGGAGGAGTGGAAAGTCGGTGGTAAATGTGGCCAAATCTAAGATTTTAAAGATTAAACTGAAGAATATCCAAAGCCTTTTAATCTGAGTGAAAGGGTGCCTGAATTCCATGTCAGAGAGTCACTGTGAACACAGTGAGGAGCACTCAGGCCCTTTTTCTTCTCTATAATTATAAGAAAAAAAAGATGAAAGCAGGTTTGCAAGAATCCCAATTGCACTGTATCAGGCTAGAAGTTTTAAATCTGTCAAAACAAATTTTCTAATTTTGAATGTAGTCAAACACTTGCCTGCTAAGCAAAGAGAACTCAATAAACAGTTTTATTTGTTTTATAAATAATTTGGTAAAAAGAATAATATTTGTGAATCCCACTAGCTGAAAAATGTTTGCCTAGTAAAATTTTACCACAGTATGAGCGTGTTCTAAACCTGAAGAGACAGACAGGACTGGATGGAATTGACACTGCCCCTTTCCCGAAAAAAAACCTCTTAAATTTTAGGTATCACACTGAATGGAATCTTTTAACACTTCGACGTAGGACAAGCAAAAATTCTTGTCACTTCTGCAGGGATTTTCACAGTATGCTTTCTAGAAACCCAAGCTCCTAAGAAGGCCACTCAATTAATGAATCAGTGAAGATTCTGCAGGAAACCTTAATCACTGCAATTATGTAGCCCAGCAGTTTATGTGATTATTGAGTATTTTTGGTCAATTTGTTCTTTTTTGTGTGACATTTTCAATGAAGTAACTTGAAAATGTTTTAATAAACTAATAAAGAGACAACCCATATGAAACAGAACATTTTAGCATTAAAAAGCCTAGGTTCCACTAATTTCTAGAGGTAGGACTGGGGAGAGTTGTGTAACTGTTTAGATGATAGCATGTGCAACTGAAAGACAGGGATAAAAAAAATATACCAAACTGATAAACTGTTGTGAAGATTAAATTAGATAATAACATACATAGTCGTTCTCAAGTACTTGCATATAGTAGGCATTCGGTAAATACCTCCTTTCATTTTGTGGGTCTTTTCAGCTTCCTTTCCACCAGTCTTGCTACTATTCCAATTCCCCAGTAAGTGACATGAATACACGCACACACAGAACTTGAAAGATACACCCTTACTGTCATAATGTTTTTAATTAGACTGTAACAATGAACCCACACCTTTCACTGTTAATACCCTAATTTTAAAGAACTTTCTCTATGTATTCTAGGTGGTAGAGAAATTCTGGGACTTACTTCTCACTATCACCACCTACTTCTAAAACAGGTTGCTGCATGTAGCTGACTCCTCTTCTAGTAACTCCTTCCTATAGCCAGGGGGGCAAAAAGCCCAAGCAAAAGCAGTCAGGTTTGGTCCCAGGACTTTGATTCTTGAGATAATGACACAAAAAGCAAGGGAACTTGGAGGTGTTGGGTACATGCCAGCACACCATTTAGCAGCAGGACCTTGGCAGTGTGGCCTGATGCTCAGCATTCAGAATAGCCTGGGTCCTGCTTGTCTTCCAAACTATCCTGCCAGCCTTCCATGGATGCTGTGGGCTCTAACATCCTTTTCACATATGCCCTTTCTGCTTAGAGTCAGATTCTGTTGTTTGTGACCAAAAATCAAGCTGAGGGAGAAGACCAGAGCTCTGGAGTCAGAGGATATTCCCGTGCTTCCTGAACTTGATCTACAGAAGAATTTAATTAGAAGATGCTCAAGGAAAAAAAAAATCAAAATGTTCCCTAATATTTTTTTATAGAACAAAAGCTAAGAAACTAAGAAATTCACTTCTGGATCCAGACAAATCCTTAGTCTATTCCAGGGGGAAATTATTACCATTAAATAAATTTTAAAATATGCCACCCAGTATTCTGGCACACTAACTGATTTACAAAGAGAAAGCTGCCAGATTAACCTCAAACCCAGACTACAATTTGTCCTTTACGGAAAAATCAAGACAGAATATTTTCTTCTCTGGTTGCCTCACTGTGTTGTTGATGGCATATCTGTATGCTTTCGGAGCCTTATACAGCTCCCTCTGTTCCATTGTAAATCTCACATTACACTCTTAACTCACTGCTGGACATTTCTCTGAGTCTAAATTTTTAGTCATATCTGAACAAAACTCACAATAGTCTTTGAAGATGAAGCAGGGACCTGAAACTTTGTTATGTATAACTGTTTCTTGTATTTACAAAACAAACAAACAAAATAATAAAGAAGGCATGAGAGAGGAAAGGAGGGAGGAAGGGAGGAAGAGAAGAAGAGGGGAAGAAAGAAAAGAGAGAGAGAGAGGGATGGAGGAAGGAAGGGAGAGGGAATGAATCTGCTGTAACTGCTTCAAAATGATGTATTCACTGAAATACTGCATTTACTCTAAAAGCGAAATTAACCCCGCACATGCAGACTGTGAATATAAACTCATTAACCAAAAGCGTTTGATTGAAAGTACACAGGACCTGGCCAAGAGCAACAAAGCTATGCCTTTAGTTGGTTCCTTAGAAGCAGTGCCTGAACTGAGGATTCTGACACAGGCAAGAATCGATGTAAGAGATACAAAAAGAGAGAGTCCTGGCTTCAGTCTCCCATAGGGCCACCTCCACTGTTGGCACCCCCTGAAATTTGTTTGAATCAGGAAACTGCCTCTGTTTGTTTGTTTGTTTGTTTGTTTCTTTGTTTTTTCTTAAACTAGCTTGCTTTAGCTTGGTCTGGATCTTCCTCAGGGATGGCAGTTCTTATAACAGACTATTATTTCAGAAACAAACAGCTTATTTCTCCTTCTCTGTGACTATTCCAATATACATTTCGGTGGAGGGAGGCGGAAGCACTCATTAGATAGAACTTAATCCTAAATCTTCCCACTACTAGTTGTGTGAGCCTGGAGCAGTCACTTCCAGAGGGAAAGTCAGTTGTGGAGCCAGAGGGAAAGTCAGTTGTGGACTGTTAGCCATCTCTCTACCAGAGGCCCAGAGAGGATAGAGGAAGACAGGACCTTACTTCTTGTCAGGGTCACAGGACAAGAATTAGAGAAATCGGAGTGTCTTGTCGACTTTATCTCCAGAACACTCTGTGTGAACACATCCCCTTCTCCACCCCAACCTCAGCTTTCATCATCCCTCAGCCAACTTCAACATCTTCTACCTGGTCTCCCTGCTCCCACTCTGCTCTTTCTGCCATACAGTCTTTGCAAAGCTTTGAGATGGATCTTTTAAAAACATAAATCTAATAATGTCACTTCCCTGCTTCAAATCTTCCGGTGTCCTCTTAAAATAATATAAAAACTCCTTTGCGGAGTTGCCGTCGTGGCGCAGTGGTTAACGAACCCAACTAGGAACCATGAGATTGTGGGTTCGGTCCCTGGCCTTGCTCAGTGGGTTAAGGATCCGGCGTTGCCGTGAGCTGTGGTGCAGGTTACAGATGCGGCTTGGATCTGGTGTTGCTGTGGCTCTGGTGAAGGCCGGCAGCTACAGCTCCAATTCAACCCCTAGCCTGGGAAGCTCCATATGCCGCTGGAGCGGCCCTAAAAAAGGCAAAAAGACAAAAACAAACAAACAACAAAAAAAAAAAACAAAAAAAAACTCCTTTGCATGGCCTCCCACAATCTGGCCCCCAATGTGGCCTCTGACCTCAATTCATGATACATTATATCCCTTCCTGCTCATCTCACTTCAGCCGCATGGGGTTTTTTCTACTCCTCATACACATTTCTGATGAGGGAAGGCTGTTTCCTCTGCCTAGAATGCTCTTCCCGGAGATCGCACATACCTGGTTCTTTCTGACCACTCAGATCTCAGCTTAAATGTTACATCTCAGAGACATTCTTCTCTGATGACCCCATCTACACAAGTTTCCCATCTACACAAGTTTCCTTCTATCATATCGTGTTGCTTTATTTTCTTAACAGCATTTTTCACAATCTGGCTTCAGGTTTAATTTCTTCATTGACTTTCTCTCTCCACTAGAATGAATGCATTTTCCCTGAGAGCAAGAAACTAGTCTCCCTGTTTCACTACTATATTTTTGGCACCTAGAACAGTGCCTGATACATAATAGGTAGTCAATAAATAATGACTGCATAAATGAACAAATACATTCTGAATGGTTCTCAGCTTTCTTCCTGTATTCAAAATTGACAACGGAAAATAACATTGCTTTTTTGAGTCACAACCTACAGGGAATCATTCAGCAGACAGCACATTTCTTGAGAACAAGGACGATGCCATTGTTCTGTCAAATTGCAGCACAGTGTCTAAAACATAACTGACATTCAATAAAGTGTCACTTGAATTAATACTTCATGGATCCTCCACCTGACATTGTCAAAATATTTTCATGTTATTTTACTGTTCATAAATTTAGTAGAATGCCTCAATATCTAATTTAGAAGTATAATAGCATATAACTTTATAAAGGTATCTCCAGTTAAATTGAGTATTATTTCCCACAAGCCAAGGACTAGAATTAGCAGTACTCCAATTCAACCAATATAAGGGAAAGGAAATTCTCTAATAGAAAGTACAATTCAAGGTGAATTAGGCTACTCTGAGGCACCATGGTTTAAAGAAAAGAGCTTGGCCATCAAATCCCAGTTTGACCACTTAGTAGCTCTGTTACCTTGAATGAATCACTCAACCTCTTTTAGCTTAGATTCTTAATTATTTGTATATTGGAATATCATAGGGTTGTTGTAAGAAACAAAGAAAATTATTTCTGAAAAAGAGCCCAGCAGTTGAATACAAGACCTGAAATCATAAAACTCCTAGATGAAAACATAGGTGGTAAGCTCTTTGACATAGGTCTTGGTGTTGATTTTTTTTTTTTAATATGACCACAAAAGCAAAAATAAACAAGTGGGACTACATAAAATTTAAAAGTTCTTTACAGTAAAGGAAATAATCAACAAAATGAAAAGGCAACTTACTAAATGGAAGAAAATATTTGTAATTCATATATCTGATAAGGGGCTAATATCTAGAATATATAAAAAACACACACAATTCAATAGCAAATAAACAATCTTATTAAAAAATAGGCAGAAGATCTAAGTAGACACTTTTCCAAAGAAAACATACAGATGGCCAACAGGCACATGAAAAGATGTTCAACATCACTAATCATCAGGAAAATGCAAAGCAAAACCACAATGAGATATCACCTCGCAACTCTTAGAATGGCTATTATCAAAAAGATAAGAATTAACAAGTATTAGTGAGGATGCAGAGAAAAAGAGATCCTTGAGCACTGTTGGTGGGAATGTCAAGTGGTGCAGCTACCGTGGAAAATGGTATAGAAGCTCTTCAAACAACTAAAAACAGAACCATACAATCCATCAATTCCACTCCTGGGTATTTACCTGAAGAAAACAAAAACAATAACTTGAAAAGATATATTCATCCCCATGTTCACTGCTATATTATTTACAATAGCCAAGATACAGGAACAACCTAAGTGTCCATTGATGGATAAATGGGTAAAGATGTGATACACACACACACACAACGAAGTATTACTAACCCAGCCATAAAAAAATAAATAAAATTATGCCATTTGTGACAACACGGATGGACCTCAAGGGCATTATGCCGAGTGGAATAAGAGAAAAACAAAGAGTATGTGTTCTTACTTACATTCAGAATCAGAAAATAATAACAACCAAGCTCATAGACAAAGAGAACAGACTGAGGGTTAACAGAGAGGGTGGTGGTGGTAGAAGAAAGGGGTAAAATGGGTCAAAAGGGTAAAGAAGGAAAAAAGTAAATAGTAATAAAAACTATGTTCGAAGGTAAGAATTTACTGTATCTAAGGTTGTTAATATATTCATGTTTCCAGAACCTCAAAAATAAATAAATAAAACATACACAATAGTATTTTGTATATAAAATATTAAAAGTACTTAAAATGAATATACTAAATCCATTTTATCAATATGGATAAATCACAAAACATCATTGCTAGTTGAAAAAGGCAAACTGTAGAATAACATATATAACACCAGACCATTTTGTCACATACACGGAAACAACACTAAAACAGTATTCTGGAAAATCATAATAATGGTAACTTCTAGAAACTGGGGGAAAGAAGTATATGTCACAAATGGGAAGTGGGATAATTGTAGGTAATGTATTAGGTGCTTATTAAGTGTGATATGGTATTTAAGTATTTTACATATATCATTACATTTGATAGGAAGGAAGAAAGGAAGGAAGGGGGGAGGGAGGAAGGAAGAGCCTAACACAATGCTTGTCTCTAAAAAATTTTTTTGTGTTCCTTAAAAAGCAATAAATGTCCTATAAGTAAAGTTACTCAAACAAAACTTGGAACAATTTCACCAAGAATAGTCTAGAAAGAGATCAAACATTAGCTAGGCTGTTTTACTAAATGACCCTCAATAAACCAAGAGATTTTATAAGGTCAACCCTCTTATTTTACAAATATGGAACAGAAGTACAGGCAAGCAACACAACTTGCCCAAGATGAAATACAAATTCCTCTTGCTAATCTTCAAGGCAATCTACCAACACACTCCTCCCTCCCCTACCCTTCCGTCCCTGTTTGACTCATAACACTTCTTGACATTCTCAAACACACTGCAACAAAAACAGATTCGCTTACCATTTCCAGCACACCTGGCTTGACTGTCCTCTGTGCCTCTGCATAGACTCCCCCCCCCCCCCACAGCCAATGCTAAGGCAAACTATGTTCCTCCCTTCTTTTATCGCAACACTTAAGGAAAAAAGTTTTTCCTTATTAATGTTTCCACATCTCCATCTGACCTCAGTACTCAAGGGCTCTGATGTCGCCCTTTTCTAATTCACAAGGCAAACTGTATGATCTTCTTAATATTTAAAACAGACCAAATCATTCAAAGCTGTGGGCTCCTCTCCACCATACTTAAAAATCTAAACTCTCAAAGGAAAATGACAAAGTTCTGCATGGTTTGGCCCCACCTGCCTCCCTAGCTTCGCCTTAAAAGCATTATCATTTTATTCACCCTAATCTCTCCATCTGTCCTTCTTTACGTTCCTCTAATGCTTCCAGTTCCTACACAGACGTGTAAACAAGCTGCTCTTTCTTCTTCAAAGTATCATCTTTCAAGATTCATTATGAATGACATTTTCTCAACCACACACACATTCCACCAATGTATCAGGAGAAGATCCTCTTTGACACTATCCCAAAGCACCTTTTTCTCGCCTGCCTAACATGCCCATTGTTTTAATGATGTATATAAGGGGTAAAGGGATGCCGGAAGCTGCCCCTCCTTCTCTGTTCAGGTGGGCAGAGCAAGTCCCATTGGAGCAGATGTTGTAGAAGTAAGAAACATTTACTTTGATAAATATAGAATGAGTAGGTTTACATAGTGGAAATCTGTGTGGCACCATAAAGGAAAATCTACACAACACTCCTGGTATATACTGCTGGTCTTGGGAAGAGGTAGACCATCACGTTTTCTGGGAAAAAAAAAGAAGACCAAGCCATCTAAACTTTCTCCCAGCAAAGAAATCCGAAGCAGAGTGACTTTGGCTACACTCAATAGAGGGCAAAGACATGGAAAAGCTTAAAAGAAAAATGACTGGAGGAGAAAAACAAACTTGTGAGGAGTTGATCTCAGCGCAACCCAGATCCTAAGGACCCGGGAGGGACAGCTAGTTCCAGACAGTACATGGCCGGAGGCCAGTTGTTCTTTGGGTCTTTATACTCCAGCACCATGGGTGTGCTCCAGGGAATTGCTGTTGAGCTTCCTGGCTGAAGTTACGGGTGTGAACTAATGTGCCCTCTAATGATGGCATCCAAGAGCAGACCCACCGCAGCCTGGACAGGGACATGCTCCACCAGGGTCTCGAAGAGGCAGTGGACCAGCACTGTCCTTCTGCCTGGACGAGGGCAATCTGCAGCCGCTGCACCATGTGACAGTGAGAGGAGCCAGGGTAATGACCGATCAGACTGGTTACAAGTGTTTACTGTTTATTCACTGTCTCCCTTAGTGGACTGAAAGCTTCATGAAAGAAGCTGGTTTGTCTGTTTGGCTTACTTTCAGGGCTACCAAGTACAGCACAGACGACACCCTGCTCCCCGAGTGTCATCCACATAGGATAAAATGTGAATAGTGCCCCCTAGAGCCATGTAACTGCTCAACACCTACAACCACATGGGTCAGCTCCCCCCACCACACACACCTCCTTCACCACCACATCACTAGAGTGTCAGGCATGAAGCAAGTGCTTAATAAATATTTACTGAATAGTTGTATAAAAAAATGCATGATGGGCTATCCATTTGCACACATTTCTATGATTCTTCCTAGGAACTCTTTGGGTATTTCCCCACACGCAACTAATATGGTATGTCCAGCAGGGACAATTTTAATCTATTTTGAGGCACCGGAAGTCAGAACTGAAAAGAAGATTAGAGTGACAACTACTTTACCTTATTGATGAGGAAAGGGAAAAGCACAAACAGAGTGACTTTCTCCTGTGGTAGAAAAGCCAATTCCAGAACCCACGTCTCTTGCCAGCCCATTTTCTCTATGGCCCTCCACCTGCTCCTTCAATCGCTTTTTCTTGTTCTTCTTATGAAACAGAGGCAGAGGTCACTTAATCACTGACTGCTGCTTGTGCCTTAGGACTTTTGAGGTGGAATGTGTGTTCTGTCTGACCCTGACAAGGTGCTTGGTGGCAGGATGTTATCAGGAAATTTCATAACATCAAGAACACAGTCAGAGTTCCACTTGACTGTCTGGTGAATTCCCCCAAATGCCATCATATCTTTCATAATTTCTCTTTCAGCATTTAACAACATACTTCTTTTGCCAAATTTCCATGAATCACACCAACAGCAGCATATTCTTAACCACAGAAAATGACACATTAAGTATTCAGAAAGAGGGACAAAAAGATCAAATCTACTTTCAGGAAATAAAGGATTAGTGAAAAGTGTATTTTTAAAATTACACGATTTTTATTAGATCAATGACTGCTTAAAATAGATAGGTTTCCAAATCTAACTTAGCCTTATGTCTTTGTATTACCATTTTTTTTTTTTTTCCTTTTTAGGAAAACTGCAGCATATGGAGATTCCCAGGATAGGGGCTGAATCAGAGCTATAGCTGCCAGCCTATGCCACAGCCACAGCAATGCCAAATCCGAGCCTCGTCTTCGGGCTACACCACAGCTCACGGCAACGCCACTCCTTAACCCACTGAGCGAGCCCAGGGATCAAACCTGTGTCCTCACAGATGCTAGTCAGATTTGTTTTCCACTGAGCCACGACGGGAACTCCTACCAAGATTGTTAAAAATAGTAAAGCTAGGAGTTCTCTTGTGGCCCAGCAAGTTAAGGATCCAGCATTGTCACTACGGCAGCTTGGGTCTCTGTTTGGGGACAGGCTGGATCCCTGGCCTAGGAATTTCCACATGCTGTGAGTACAACCGGAAAAACAAACAAACAAAGAAACAAACAAACAAAAGACGTAAGGCTACTTGGTGTAGAATTTATCCTGTACTCATATTTCATGATTCTTACTTAAACTAATAGCTGATTTCTTTCTTTCTAACAGAATTAAAGTGTGAAAAATCAAGCTTCCTCTTTTACCTCTGCCACTATCTTTCATTTTTAGATTTACGGCCCCTGAACACTTATCATAAAAATCGTCAGGGGTAAAATAATATATAGATTTTGAATAAGTGCCAAGATTATCCACTGACAAGTTCTTCCTATAAATGTTGCCCTAGAGAATGTCTGGAGAGGAAAAATTACACTTTGTGCTATTTGCAGATTACAAATAATAGTAATACTTTATCATGACCTGGTCTAACTGTAAGGTAGTTTACAACTCTGTGTTTCTCACTCTTTGGTCCGATTTCAGGCTGGTGTAAACTCAACCCTGGGCTGAGAGTCGGTGGTCGGGATTCTATGAAGCCCCCGTATTCCTGATCACTTGTGAGGAGAGGAGGATAACTGAGGCACAGGCTCAACTCTCATGGAGAATGATCTGATGTAGGACAGCAACCACATGCACAATTAATGCGACTCCCACATTTACATAAGGACAGGTGTGAGCACAGGAAGAAGTCCCTGGCTGGAAAGACGAGGGACACATTCTGGACTAGTGGCAGAGGGCTTCAGAGCTGGAGGTAGTGGTCCCTCCTCCAGGTTTAAGGGAAGGGGGAAATGGGATCCAGCATGTTTTAGATTTAGAGGGTTCACTGGCAGCTGGGAGCGGGGAAAGCATCTCAGAGCTGAGTGAATGCAAGAGAGCGGTGGTGACCATAGTGACAGGGAAGGGGAGGAGGGACAAATTACAACACCTTGTAAAAATTTATGCATTTTTCTTATTTTTTTTCTGAAAACCTACATTCTCTACCACATATTTCCCTCTCCCTCCCACCCCTACCTAGTTAACTAGAATTAATCAAACTGTGAAATATCACCTGTCTCTTTTCTCTACTTTCCTGCAGGAAAAGTCTATCTGAACACAAGAAGTCAACATTATCTTCCAGTAAAATACATCACAGTAGTATTCCTAAGATGAAAGAAAGAGTCAGAATTATATTTACATACATTAACCTTGGTTTTCATTACAATCCTGTGAAATAGACTTGGTAGGTATTTTTATTTCTATTTTACAGGAAAAAACAATAGTTCTCAAAGATAGCAAGTGAATTGTCTAAGGTCACATAATTAATTATGTATGGCACTGGGACCAGACCCCATCTTCTGATTTATGTGCTTAGACATCCAGTCAATAAGCATGTATTGGGCACACCTTGTATGGCTGGTAATGATGATAGTTCCTAGGAAAAGAATAATGCACCAGATGGTTACTGCCCCTGCCCTCAGAAGGTCAATTAACCAATACGTCCAGTAAAGTGTCACTCAGACCAAGACGGAAATGCAAGGTAGAGATGACACCAAGGGCTGGAGCATCCAATCAAGCCTAGGGAGGCTCAAGAAAGCCTCCTCTAACAGAGTGACTGCTAACCTGAGGTCTTAATCAGTCCAAGATGGGTGACTGCTCAGCAGCTGGTGCCGAATGACTGAGGGTGAAATGTAAAGGGGGAAAATGGAGACACAGTGTTCTAAGTAAAGACAGCACAGTCCCCAAGAATTTCCTCTTCATAGTGCTGCTTCCCTGTGTGTATGTCCCTCTTATTAAAGAAGTCACATGCTGGGAGTTCCCGTCGTGGCTCAGCAGAGGCTGCAGTTTCCATCCCTGGCCTGGCTCAGTGGGTTAAGGATCCGGAGTTGCTATGAGCTGTGGTGTAGGTCCCAGATGTGGCTTGGATCTGGCGTGCTGTGGCTGTAGCTGTGCTTGACAGCTACAGCTCCAATTTGACCCCTAGCCTGAGACCTCCATATACCGCAAGTGCGGCCCTAAAAAAGAAAAAGAAAAAAAAAAAGTTACACGGTGTCCAACTGTCATTTCTGTATAAGAATGACTTGCTAAGGTTACTGCAAAATGTTGACAGGTACTCAGGAGACAAGATATAAGAGGAACCCCAAGAAAAAAAAAATAGGTCCTTTCTTTGGTTACCTTCTTTATGAACATGGGAATTTTCTAAGGGAAGAGCAGGATTTGAGAAGATAAATAATAATCCTCAAGAAGCATAGTGGGGAGTTGCCATTGTTGCTCAGCAGGTTACGGACCTGACATTGTCTATGTGAGGTGCTGGTTCAATCCCTGGCCTGGGTCAGTGGGTTAAGAATCTAGTGTTGCCGCAAGCTTCAGTGCAGGTCTCAGATGTGGCTTGGATCCCCTGTTGCTATGGCTGTGGCAAAGGCCCCAGTTACAGCTCTGATTTGTTCCCTGGCCCGGGAACTTCCATGGTGGTTGAAATAGAAGCGTCTCACCTCTCAGATAAGGAATTGAGAGAAAATGAAGGAGTCAGAATGTGACATGCTATAGTTGTAGGTCCTAGAGTCATGAGGCATGAATGACATGACTGTGGAACACTGGTGGATTATAAAAATGCTATAGGTATGTAAGGAGTTTGAAGAAGGACCTCCCTGCTGTTTCTCAACAGGGCAAGGCTAGGACTAAAAGCCGAAACATGACACCCAGTATCCCTCACTACCTCTCAGCTCCCCAGACAAACCATCAATCGCTGTCTGTTAAACATGGCTGCACTGCATATTCCTGAGTGTTATTCCCAGAAAAACGATACTATGGAAACTTGCATAATTGAGTTATTGACCTTAATAGCTTTTTCTAAAGAGAAAAGCCAATGAGTCACAATTATTCTACAACTCTAGACCATCTGAATTTCTTCAAATACGATGGCTTAAGAATTGTTTAATTCTTGGCTCTCTATGATAAACTCAAAATTTTTTAAAAATCTGCATTTTTAAGCCTTGATTTATCTCATTAATTTTCAAGTTATATTGGCTTCTAGATATAATATATCATTTAGATAATCTGCCACCTCCCTGTGTATGGCATCTGAAAGCCTGAGTCACTCAGATGTCTCCATTCTTATAAACAAACAAACAAACCAAAACACAATTGACCACGCAGTCTCCTTCCTAAACTTCTCCTTCTGGTTCATTAAACCATGATTCTCCGAAATAAGTGAACTTGAGCACAACAAGTAGAAAAAGACCTTAGACATCTTTTAGCCCTAATTTTGCACTTTACAGGTAAGAGGATATATAACTTTCCCAGTGTTATTATTAGGACTAGAATTCCTGGCCTCTGTCTAAGCTAAACAAACAAATCAACAACAGGAATGCCCTTGTAGCACAGCCGGTTAAGGATATGGCATTGTCACTGCAGCAGGTTGGGTCACCGATGTGGCGCGGGTTCCATCCTTGGCCCAGGAACTTCCATCTGCTGCTGGAACGGCCAAAACCAAAACCAAATCAACAAGAGCAAAAAAATTAAAACTAAACTCAGAGTCAGATATCTTAAATAGAAATCTGGTTGTAGTACTGGATTGAGTTCTTTGACTGAAGGATGTGGAGAAATAGTGGCAATCTCACAGCATGCAGTTAAATGAAGTAATGTGTGTAAAAATATTTACCGCAATGCATGGAACATAGAGATGTGTAAGAAATGTTTGCCGAAATCAATCACTCCTTAAATCGACCATTTCTAATAGCATTAGTTCTCTATCTTTCCTTCTCTGATTTACCGATTTCTTCCTACGGTCTCCACCCTTAGGTCCTAATTGACCTGTGGAAGCAAGTTGTAACTGATTTCACTTTCCCATTTTCCAGCCCAAATTAATCCACACACTGTAGCCCTACTAATCTTTTTAAAACTCTCTCACCTATTCAAAAACCACAAAAGAGGTTCTACTGCCTCCTGGCCAAAGAACTGAATCCTTATCCCACATTCATCCTAACTACCTCAATCTGGCCCCAGGAATCTTTGCAAACCATTCTTTCCATAGTTCCAAGGTGCATCCTCTGTTCTCATCAGCTGGACATACACGCTCTCAGCGGTAAGGTCAAGAAGCTATGCCATTCCATCTCTTCTTGGAAGTCTACTCTGACAAACTTAGATGGACTTTCTTCCCAGAGCCAAGGGCAATATTAACTATATCCTATCTTATATGTTCTCTAATTATTTCATTCATAAATGTGGGAATGCTTCTCTGAACAGATTATAACTTTCTGATGAATTTTTAAGAAGTATACTTAGTGTCCCTTCCACAGTGCTTAAAATATATTGTAGTAAACTTAAAAAAGTAAAGATGTCCGAATAACCCCAATTCTTCTAAAAAATTATAGATTTTCTCTATCATGTCAATTCACATATTTAATCATTTCCCCTGAAGCAACATCCTGAACATGGCAGAATTTATAGGCAGAGAAAATTAGCAATTAAATAGTACTTTTTAATACTGTAAAATAGCATTACTGCTGTAAAATAATCAGTTGCATATATTTATCACATTAGTATCTTTAAGGAAAATTTCATTTGTCAAAGTATATCAGTGATTCCTTAATTATAAAAAAACAATTCCATCTATATTGCAAAATACCTCCTTGAACTGCAACATCCCTGTTGTTGTCCATGGCTACCGAGCAGGGTATTTGCTGTTTCAAGATTAAAGGCTGTTTCAGGATTAAGGCTGCTTTAATTCAGTTCCAAAGTTGTAGATGAGAAGCTCTGTTCCTCATACGTTTTCTCTCACCATGTTGACAGTTTTAGATCTACGCTTTTTTTTTTTTTTTTTTTTTTTTTACAGTATTAGCCACATTCTGCTAGTTTGGGGAGGGCCAGGTGTATAAAAGTACAAAACGTAGTCTAGCTTCCTCTGAACAGCTCCCTTGAGTTATTCCTGCTTCTGACAATTTGGCTGTCATGTCAAATAACTGGACTATCTGATGAATATAATTCATTAAAAAACATAGTAATAATAAGTCAAACAATTGCTTTGCTGAGTCAGCTGGCTGAATCCAACAGAATTTGACGCCTCACATAAATAGCAGCGAAGAACCATAGATCATCTACCATGGTGACATAATTTCCCACTATATTCTCACTTAATTTCACATCTTCTTTTGTATTTTGTAAAGTTTCTGGAGGAAAAAATGTAAAAAAGCTTTTGATTGCGCCATAGATAAACCTCGATTTAAGTATTTACTCATCAGAACTTAACAGCAGTTTGGATGTCTCCTTATGATGGCATCTCTTCTCTGCTGTTTTCCAGCAGTGACAATTGAATATTATTAGAGTCATGATGGTCTTCCAAGATAATATATACCCAGGGTCCTTTTAAGTAAGGAGTTTGGATAATTAGATAAGTATGCTATGTCCAATGCAAAAAAAAAAAAAAAAGAAAGAAAAAAGAAAATGCTAATAGGAAATTATCTATTTATCTATCTAGATATTTGGGGGAGCATGGCTTGCAGTGGCTTTTTTTTTTGTCTTTTTAGGGCCGCACATGCAGCATATGTAAGTTCTCAGGCTGGGGTAGAATCAGAGCTGCAGCTGCTGGCCTACACCACAGCCACAGCAACACCAGATCCAAGCTGCATCTGTGACCTACGCCATGGTTTCTGGCAACTCCAGATCCTTAACCCACTGAGCAAGGCCGGGGATCAAACCTGCATCCTCATGGATACTAGTCAGGTTCTTAACCAGCTGAGCCACAGAGGGAACTCCTACAGCAGCTTTTTTTCTTTTTTTTTTTTTTTAATGTGGGATCTTGGTTCCCAGTCTGGGTATTGAACCCAGGTGACAGCAGTGAAAGTAATAAATCTTAACCACTAGACCAGTAGGAACTCCTTGGGAGTATATATTTTATAGTTAGGAAAAAAGTATAAAAAACAGTCTCTCCAACATTTATACACTGAGAATTCAATTCACTTAGTTCTCTTGTACTCATTCTTATAGTTCCCTAAACTATTAAGAAAGCAGTTTCGCCAGTTTTCTTCCTTTGAGATAATTCCAGCTTTGTACTGTAGATCTTTTTCATGATAATTGGAGCTTTAATTTCAATGGTGCACAAAACAGAAAATAGAACAATTTCCTTTAGTTAAAAAAAAACACGTCTTTTGGAAACCATGGATTTCTTCTTTTTGATATGATCACATGCTGAATTTATTTTGTTTAATGTTTTTGTTAGAAATTAACCAACAAAGTATCTAATTAAATGCTGCAAACCAATAAATATTTTAAGTGCAGATGTTAATTGAAATTAAATAAGTTCCAAATACAGTCTTTCTTAAGAGAATGAGTTTGGTCACCCAGGTTGCAATTTTCCGAAGTTATTTAACATCTTCCTAAGGCCACCATGCTCTGGTATTAGAATCAATGTTTTGAAATAAAAACATACTACATAGTTTCTTTTCTCAAAAAAAAAAAAGTGACAGTTATAAGCCTGATTAACTGTGTGAGTAAGCATTTTATTCATATGATTTACCTTTTTTCTATGACATATAGAGTACTGATATAAAGAGTGCCAGACAACAAACTCAAATATGTAGGACTCAAATGACTCAAATGTGAAAAATTCAGCTACTCTGTTTGCCTTTAACACTACGTTAATTGTCACACTTTAGCGAAGTGCATATTATTTAGAACTTTTTCCCCTTCTGTTTGGCCACCTACACACCATAGAAATAAATATGGCTAAAATTGGCACTGGTTTTGATGAGCCATGGTGATGACATCAGCCTGAGTTCTAGCTCCTGGAGTGCAGAACTGAGACCATACAGAGATTTGTGGGCAGTGAGGTCCCAACATAACTCTACTTGTCACCACACATTACTGATTGGGAGTCAAGATTTCTGCTCTAAATATACAACACCAGTTTAACACAGGTATTCTGGAATATCTGTGTTGTCAAACACAGGGGAGGGTAGGAGGGAAAAAGGAACTATGGTTCTGTTATAAAATACCAGGGATTTAAAACTACACAAGGTGCACAACAATGTTAATGTACTTAATACCACCTACTGTACACTTGTAAGTGGTCAAAATGGTCAATTTTGTGTTATGTGTATTTTACCACAATTAAAAAAGAAAAACTATACATGGGTGGGTTCTGAAAACTGTACCAGGATTTCAGGAGTTTTCCACAACTGTCTAATAAATTTCCAGGTCCAGTATGTAATCTGTTTTAACCCTGTCACAGTGACCAGATTGCTTTTCTGTGAACATCTATTAAACCAGGCTGCTTGGGGCCAAGAAACAACACATCAGGAATTAGTAAATGGAACTTACACAAAATGTCTAGCTTAGAGTAAGGCAGAGGAAAACCTGGAAAGTACGATAGAAGTACGGGTGTTTGCCTAGGATCATGTGGAAACATCACTTGCTCCTGGGGCTAGGGCCTCTGTGAGGAGGTGGGAAGTGCAGACACCTCTCCTTCCTATCCCAAGATTGGCCTTGCCTTAGCCCTGCGCGATAGCCAAGGACAATCAAAAGCTGGTTAGAGGGGAGTGACCAGGCCTCGGGGCCCACTGGCTGTCAAGCACTTCCTAGAGGTTGCAGCCCGGTTCCAAATGGCTGAGGCTGGCCAAGCGGCAGGATGCGTCTTCACTCTCCTGTCTCCAAGTCAGATACGAGCCTGCAAGCGGGTTGAGCGCCGGCCCGGCTGCTGCGGGGGGACAGCTGCAAGATCGCTGTGCCAGTCTGCGGTAGGTCGCAGGTAAAGCGCTGCTGCAGACTGAAAAATCACTCGACGTGCGAGAGGTATCTGAAGTAAGGAGAAAACCCAGAGCACCGAGTACAGTTGTCATCGCCACACCGCTTCCAGTGCACCCAGGAGAACCTCTGCTTTTGCACAAGCGCTGAAACGATACCTGGGCATTCCCTTACTTTGATTAGAATGCGAGCAACGTTTTGAAATAAGTTGGTCTCCATGTGTGCACCATCAGAGCCTAATGCAATGCCTGGCACCAGAAAGGTGCTCAGAAAGTAAGTAAGGAGCTCAGCTCCACAGCCGCGACCATCATAGCGCGGGCAGGGGCCCTTCCAAAGTTCCGCGGTTGCAAACACAACCCCGCAGGGGCTGCCACTTCCGGAAGTCTCCACAGCCCGCCGGCGCGCACTCCTCCCCTCCTCCAAACTCCCAATACTCTGAAACTACCTACCAGCAACGGCGACCAGCAGACAGACAGCACGCACATGATCCCCATGAGCTGGATGGCCGTCTCAGTCGTGATCCGGCCCCACTGGGCGCTGGACTGCGACGCCGTGGCCTTGGCGCGGCAGCGGGACACCAGAGCCTTAATGGTAGCCAGGTTGCAGGCAAAGGTAACAACCAGCGCTGAGAGCCCCAAGAATGAAAAGGCAGAAGCGAAGAAAATGTTGCCCCAGTTGTTCTCGGAGCTAGTCTCGTTGCCCCCTGTCCTGGTGCTAATGAAGCACCACGTCCCGGGCCACTGGATGGTGTACTGGCCCACGCCCAGCACCGGCAACAGGGCGAAGGCGAGCACCGCCAGCCACATGCCAAGCAGCACCGCGCGGGTGGCGCTCGTCTTCATGTGGCTCGAGTACCAGTGCGGTGCCCGGATGGCCAGCGCCCGCTCGACGGCCATGGCACTGGCGATGAAGAGCGAGGAGAGCCCAAAGGCGGTCATGGTCAAGCCGAAAAAGGTGCACAGCCGCCCGGACGGGTCGAGCTGCTCCCAGCGCTGGTGGGACAGGTACAGGACGATGACCACCGGGCTGGTAAGCAGCTGTCCGACCATGTCGGTGAGCGCCAGCCAGCCGATGCACAGCAGGAACGACTTCTTGCGCTTGCTCTCCCGGCGCCGGTAGCTCTGCGACACCAGCAGCATGGCCAGCGCGTTGCCCACGAAGCCAGTGATCAGCATGGTCATCGGGAAGACTACGGACACTGAGCCGCAATCCTCGCTGGACCCCAGGGAGCGCGTGAGGTTGCCCTGCTCCTCAGCGGAGCGCTCGGGCGCCCACATGCCCGAGTAGGAGAGGTTGAGGCGCGTGCAGAAAGGGGCGCCCCCCTGGTCCCGGGTCTCCTTCATGTTGTCCTCGAGGTGAGGAGGGGACGGCGCCCAGAGAGAAGCAACGGGAGCCGGCAGACGGGACGCGGGCGGCGGAGGCTGTCTGTGGCGACCAGGGCTGAGGCTGGGGCTGGGCTGCCCTCCATGATGCGGGGCGCAGCCGCCGCCTTACTTCGCCTCTTCGGAGGCGGCGCCAGGGCTTTTTGGCCGCGCCGCAGCCGCGCCGTCGGCTCCGGGAAGCGTTCAGAGGCCGGGCAAGCCGAGGTGCCCGGGGCCTTGTATAAGCCCGAGGGGGGCGGGGCGCCCGTGAGGTAGGAGGAGGATGCAGCAGCAGCTGCGCGCCTCTCTCCGCTGCAGCGTGACCACGGGTTGGCCGCCGGGGCTGGGAAAACCCTCCGGACGACTCCTCTCGAAATGCCCCAGGTCCTGGCCGGACCCGACGCCCAGCCAGGGCGCTTTGCCCCGCTTGGCGCCTCCTCGGGTTCTCTGCCAGACGAGCGTCGGTGGGCGGCGGAGGCTACGCTACCTCCAGCCTGTTGTCCAGGCGGACCTGAGTCCCCGCCCCCCTCATTCTCCATCCACAGGCACTTGTGCAAGGACCAGATCGTCCTCCCGAAGCTCTTTTGTAATCCGGGCAGGTGTATCTCACTTGACCCTGAGCAATGTAAGCAAACCTGTTGCAGAGAGGAGAGTGGACGTTTTTCCTTTACTACCTCGGGACTACTAGCGTGATCGTGAGCAGGCCAAGTTGCTCTGTCCCAGAGGAACACTTGAAACTGTAAACTTAGTACAGGAAAACAAAATAAAATCAGATGGTGGAATTCAAAAATAAAGAAATCCCAACTACCACCCACCACCACCACATTCTTCCCTTCCAAAAAAAAAAAAAAAAAAAAAAAAAAATTCATCTAGGGCAAAAGTGGCTAGAGGCAGGTGGCAGCCATTCACTATCTCATTTATCTCAGCGCATCTAAGATACTGAAATCAAAGTCTGCCTGCCTAAGGAGCTGGAGAGGAACGGGGGAGAAGGGCAGAGGCAAGAGGCAAGCTCTTATAGAGCCTCCCACCATCTTTTTCCAACCCTTGCCCATTCTTATGCAGTTAGGACTAGAAACTGTATTTACATGTATGAAGGCCTTCACCTAATCTTTTGTTAAACCAGTATTTTATGTTTCTACAACCATGTTTTTTTCCCAGACATGGCCCAAGGTCCTGTTAGTATTATTCCTCTTCTTTTAAGGTGAGGTGACTGAGGTTCCATGAAGTTAAAGGAAGTGCCCAAATCTTTTAGCAATTCTCAGTCTCCATCTTTTTACCTGAAGCACAGTGTTCTTTACATGGATACCATAACCACTCTCAATAGGTGAAAATCAATGTTAAGACCAGCTGTTCTCAAATCTAGGGAGAGCCTGGTTTTTCTGCCTGTTCATCTTGTCCAGGAAATGAAAAGATTTTAAAAACCTACAGACTTAATTTTTCTTCATATTTAAGAAGTTAGACCTAATCATATAGCACTGCAAAGACCATATTCAGACTTCAGCTTGACTTTCAGAGCAAGCCCCAGTCAGTTCGGTTTTTTGTTTTTCCTAGCTTAGTTAATAACCTCATTGAGTGGAAATAAGTGGTGGGAGATGAGAGTGAAATAGGTTCCTCTCCATTCTTTCTTTCTGTGGTATTGTTTTAATTCTGTATGAGAGTAAGGGGGGAAAATCATTATAGGGCTATATAGTTTTTAAAGGAGTAAAGGCAAAAACATAAATTCTATTTTAACAGCATGCATTAATCACATCGCTAATTTCATTTTGTATTTTGCTGTTAAAAATGTTTTGCACTTTTGGTTTTTATTTTCCTTTTAACATTATGTTTCTGATCAGAACAGTAGCTACAAAGGAAGAATGAAGTGGTTTACTTTTAAATCTTCCCCCCCAACTTTTGTCTTATTAGTTTTAATTAATCCCAAACCCATACTTGGGAAATGTTTTCCTAAAATGTCATTTGAGAGGTAAAATAATATTTGATGGTATTCTTAGAAACAAGCTTTATCCAAATAATTGGGATGAAAGTGCATATCAAAATTTAAGGCTATAGCAATAAAATTCTGAGTGCAATTATATATTTTATTTTAAAATTTGACCTTTTAATAGATACAGCCAAGAAAGCAAAGCTGATCTCCAGTTACATCAAAAATTATTCTTTTTAATGAATATTTGACCTCTTTGAAACTTTTGTTTCTTCCATTGCAGTGCACACCATTTAAACTTCATAAGAGTTCAAGCATAAGGACATCTAGTATCGAGGAATTAATGTTAGCTTCTCTTACCTCTACATCAATGGGTTAAATGTATTCATTTCAGATGTTTTGTGTAACACTTTTCCTCCTTTCAGTGTTTTGCTTCATCTTATTCTAACTTGTCTCTTTTGTAGTTACTCACCTTTTTAGTTATGCACCTTGTCAACAAGTAATTTTGGGGGTCTGAGCAGTCCCACAGTAGAATGATGGCAGTTGGATTTTGACTGGCACTTTTTGGTGTTGGACCGGAAATAATCTGAATTGTGTTGGTCTGAGACACTACCACCCTCTAGTGTCCAAAAAGTTAATAATATGCTGTACAATTTGTAAAGAGCAAATATATGCTTTGCTTAAGGACTTCTGGTATCTTTTGCAACAGTCTAACTCATTAACATGTAACTCTGCCCATTCTGTCTTTGAGTGTCTGTTAATCAATAGACCAGTGAGGATTAGTTATAGGGTCATATAATTGAAAGACCACATATGCAAAAACTTTTAAAGAATGTATTCATTCATTTTATATATATATATATATATATATAAAACACTGAAATTATGCCCCATAAATGGGGGGGCATAATTACAGTTGTACTCCTCTTGTATCTTACATTTTATTTATTTATTTTGTTTTTTCACTCAATGATAACTTTTTAAAATTTATTTTTATTTTTTTATAATGATTTTTTTTCCATTATAGCTAATTTACAGTGTTGTCAATTTTCTGCTGCACAGCAAGGTGACCCAGTTACACATACATGTATACATTCCTTTTTCTCACAGTCATGTTCCATCACAAGTGACCAGACATAGTTCCCAGTGCTATACAGCAGGATCCCATTGTTTATCCATTCCAAAGGCTATAGTTTGCATCTATTAACCCCCAATTCCCAGTCCCTTCTACTCCCCCCCTCCCTCTTGGCAACCAATAGAATACTACTCAGCTATAAAAAAGAACAAAATAATGCCATTTGCAGCAACATGGATGGAATTAGAGACTCTCATACTAAGTCAAGTAAGTCAGAAAGAGAAAGACAAATACCAGGAGTTCCCATTGTGGCTCAGCAGAAATGAATCCAGCTAGTATCCATGAGGATGCGGGTTCAATCCCTGGCCTTGCTCAGTGGGTGAGCAACCCACTGTTGCCGTGAGCTCTGGTGTAGGTCACAGATTCAGCTAGTTTCCTGCATTGCTGTGGCTGTGGCTGTGGCTGTGGCTGGCAGCTGCAGTTCTGATTTGACCCTTAGCCTGGGAACTTCCATATGCCACAGGCACAGCCCTAAAAAACAAACAAAAATAAAGAAAATTTTAAAAATAAAGAAAAATACCATATGATTTCCCTTATACCTGGAATCTAGTATAGGGCACAAATGAACCTTTCCACAGAAAAGAAAATCATGGACATGGAGAACAGACTTGTGGTTGTATCTTACATTTTAAAATTCATGATAGATGTCAATATTTAGATAGTGTTGATGGATTTATTCTACTTACTTCTACTGAACTTCTAAGAATTTTAAAATAGACATGGATTAAAAAAAGAGTAATAATTAGTTTCACCCAATCACATCCTTGATTGCTTCAAAATAGTTGCAATTGGAGTTCTCATCATGGATTAGCAGGTTAAGGGTCTGATGTAGTCTCCATGAGGATGTGGGGTTCAATCCTTGGCCTTGCTCAGTGGGTTAAGGATCCGGCATTGCCAAAAGCTGTGGATGTGGCTTGGATCTGGTGTTGCTGTGGCTGCGGCATTAGGCCTCAGCTGCATCTCTGATTCAACTCCTAGCCTGGGAACTTCCATATGCCTCAGGTGCAGCTGGAAAAAAAAAAAAAAAAAAAAAAAAAAGGCTGCAGTTCTACTCCATGGAGCCAACTAATTTCAGCATGTTTTTAGTCATTTATTTGATAAGTATTGAGCACCTACTCTATGTCAGAACTGTTTTAGTCATTAGAGATACAAAAGAAACATACAAAAATCTGATCATGCATGGGGTTTATATTTTGGTGTGGAATTAAAAAAATTTTTTTAACCTGAAATAACTGAAGAAAGAATGCTGATCTTAATAACTTTTGTAACTTGCCACAGAGGAGGGCTCTTATAAGAAACCCAATTTTAAAAACAAGGTACTGTTTTCATTAAAATATGGAAAATACATACAGTTTTCATGATCAAATAAGATTCATCTCAGGAACCCAATGTAGATATAGCCCTCAAATATGAATGGATATAATTATCATTTCCACAAAATAAAGGAGGTGCTGCACAATGAGTATCTTTCTATTGACTGCCTTTTCTCCAAACTTTTCTTCCTGTTTCTTTACATGTCTAGTCATTTTTAATTGAAAACTAGACATTGAAGTCCATATGCTGTAGTGACTGTAGATTCCAATTTTTTCTTCTGAGGATTATTGATTTGGGGGCTTGTTAGTTAATCAGTTAACATGCCTGGATTCCAATTGCCAACATTCTTTTCCCTCTGATCTGCAGTTTCTCTGCTGTTTTCTTTTTTTTCATGGCTATCCACTTACTCAAGTCAGAAATCCAATAGCCATCCTTGAATCTTCCTTTTCCAGTATCTTCATCTTCCAACCTGACATCCAGTAATATTAATCCTAACTCCAAAGTATATCTCATGTATATTCACTTGTGTCCATCTCCAAAGCTATTACCTGGTTCAGGTCACTACCATCGTTTGCCTCATCTACTGCAATCACTTTAATTGCCCTGAATTTATCATTTTAAACTATGTTTATTTTAAAATAAGCTAAACAAAATGCTTAAATAGCATTTAGACTATGTTTTACAAGGTTAATGATATCTTCCATACTTGTCCTTATTTTTGCTACCAAATTAACCATATAAACAGGTTGGGTATATTCTTTTCAGATTTTTCTTTATGCTCATACAAAGATATATCCACTCTAAATACATGGGTTTCTGTTTTTCAGTTTGCCAGCCCTGTATATTATTGGTACTTAAAATATTTACAATCTGAGTGAGATATATTTTGTTAATTGGGATATCTCTAACTGTAAGGTTAAATCCATTTTCACATGTCAATCAACTTCTGATTAATTGATCTTTGTTCATTTTCTATTGGATTATTATTATGCTGTTCATTTTTTAAGTTTTATTTAAGTATAGTTGATTTACAAGGTGGTGATAACTTCTGCTGTACAATTTGTAGGAGCTCTTTGGTGCTTGTTTTCCTACCATATAATTTCCTATTTTACTTTTTGTATCATGTCCATGACCATATGTAAAAAACTTATTCAGAAAAATGTTCACCTTTTACTTTACGATTTTCAGTATTACTGTTTAAGAATGTTAAGAAAGTTTCTCCTTAATTCCTAGAATTAAGTTATGTTTTGGAAAATATTTTAATATTCATATCTTTAATAAAAAAATTTAAATTTTACTTTTTAGAAAATGGTAAGGTGGAAGTAGCTTTTTTTGATGGCTTATCATATAGATAGCTGTCACCATTTATTAAATATATCATAATCCTGAATTGAAATACCATTTTGTCATATGCTATATTTCTATATAGCCTAGAATCCAGATTTTGCTTCCTATATATCATTCTCCAGTAAGAACCAGGGCTCCCTGGAGAAACGGCTGATTTATGGTTGTAGCAGGGAAAATACAAGGTGACCCTAGAGCATCTTATATTAGCAAAAATTAAAGAAATGTTCAAAAGGAGTTCCAACTACTGTGGCACAGTGGGTTAAAAACCTGATGCAGTGCCTCAAGTCACTGCAGAGGCATGGGTTTGAGCCCAGTTTGGCACAGCGGGTTACAGCATCTGGTGTTGCTGTAGCTGTGGCTTGGATTCAATCCCTGGCCTGGGAACTTCCAAAAACATTTTAAAAGAAATGCTCAAAAGGCAAAATGATGGGACATGTCAAAGGGACACGGGAGCCAATCTGAAAGAATTCCCAATGGCCAACTGAACAATGTGAGCAACAAAATATATGGTGTAATACTGAATAGAATCCAAATGTAAAATACGTATACGTCAAGTCCAGGCTGATATAAATGATTAATGGGAAAGAGGCAAACCTTTATAATAAATGTAGATACTTCTCTCTCCAGGAAGTGAAGCACAGTCCCCCCTTTTCCTTGAGGATATGCTTGACTTCATGATATTCAGGCATTTATTGCACTTGCTTTATTGAGCTTGGAGATACTGCTCCTTTAACAGAGTGACGGTTGGTGGCAATCCCCACATTGTCAGAGAACGGTTAGCTTTATTTTTTTTTTTAAGCAAGTGTTTAAAAATTAAGGTACGTACGTTGTCTTTTTAGACAATTACACACTTGAGCACACTACAGTATAATGTAAACGTGACTTTTATATGCGCTAACAAAATCACATGGCTCATTTTACTGTTAGTTGCTTTATTGTGGTGGTCTGAAACTGAACCTGCAGCATCTCTGAGGTATGCCTGTACTTACAAAGAATATAGTATGAAAGGAAAAAATAGTAGTACCTTTACAGTGGAGAAATCTGGCAATCATTAGCTTAACCAAGTGATGGTTAAACCTCACTAGTAATGTCATGTGGATATTACGCACCTCCTGATATAAGTGGTGACGAAGCCACTTCACTCTTTCCAAAGCCCCTAACTCCAGTCTAATCATAAAATATAGTAATAAACCCCAAATGTGGGTCATTCTACAGGATACTGGTCAGTGCTCCTTAAGAATGTTAATCATGAAAACAAGAATGAGAAAACTGTCACAAACCAGAGAGAATGGGGATGGGGGAGGCATAACAATATGCAGTGTGGTACCCTCTACTGGATCCTGGAATCGAAAGAGGACATTAGTGAAAGAACTGACAGAATTCAAAGAAAATCTGGAGTTCAGTTAACAGCAATGTGTGAATATTGTTCTCTTGGTTTTTGCAAATTATGGTGATACAAAATAGTAACATAAGAAATATATAGGAACACTGTATTATTTTTATTTATTTTTTGCTTTTTAGGGCCCCTGCACCCGTGGCATATAGTTATTCCCAAGCTAGGGGTTGAATCATAGCTATAGCCACCAGCCTACACCACAGCGATAGCAGACAGCAACGCAGGATCCTAGTGGCGCCTGCGACCTACATCACAGCTCACGGCAACACTGGATCCTTAACCCACTGAGCAAGGCCAGGGGTCGAACCTGCACATGGATGCTAGTCAGATTCGTTTCTGCTGAGCCATGATGGGAACTGAGATTTCCTATATATCTAGAATTATTCCCCAGTTTTCACTGTGGCTCAGCGGTAACGACCTTGACTAGTATCCCTAAGGATGCAGATCCAATCACTGGCCTCACTCAGTGGATTAAGGATCCAGTATTGCCCATGAGCTGTGATGTAGGTCGCAGATGCGGCTCAGAGCCCGTGTTGCTGTGGCATAGGCTGGCGGCTACAGCTCTAATTCGACCCCTAGCCTGGGAACTTCCATATGCTGCGGGTGTGACCCTAAAAAGACAAAAACTAAAATAAATAAAATTATTTCCCAAAGTAATTTACGATTCCTCTACAGGCATGTATTTTTTCCTGTCTTTCGTATTCTTTCACTAGGTCATTTGCATTTCTAGGTGAGTACCATTTTGTTTTGAAGTATAATGTTCATACATGAAGTGCAAAAATCTTAAATGTTTTTTTTTTTTTTTTTGCTTTTTAGGGCTGTACCTGTGGTATATGGAAATTCCCAGGCCAGAGGTCAAATTGGAGATACAGCTGTCAGCCCACACCACAGCCACAGCCACTTGGGATCTGTAACCCACTGAGCGAGGCCAGGAATTGAACCTGCGTCCTCATGAATACTAATCGGGTTTCTGCTGAGCCACAGTGGTTTTTTAAAAACATAACACAGTTGTAACCGCCATCCTGATACACATACACACATATATATATCCCAACCCAATCAACCAGCAACATGTCCCATGAGGTAATCATAATAGCTAAATGTCTGTTCTTAAACTTCATATAAATGGAATCATACAGGAAGTACTTGTTCATGCCCTGGATGAATGTTCATGTCCTCCACAAATGTTCCATATTTGAAAAGAATGCGTATTCTGGTATTAGGTACTATGTTCTACAAATATCAACTAGGTCAAATTGTGTTTTCTAAGTTTTCTATGCCCCATTTTAAATAATTTCTCTAATTGTGAATTTCCCTATTTTTGCCATGCAGGTCTATCAATTTTTGCTTCATTTATCTTGAAGACTAACACATGCATAAAGGTTTAAGACTGTTATGCTATGCTTTTGAGATTGACTTTATTATTAAAAAATGTTCTTTATCCCTATTCTTTGCTCTCAAATCTACTTTTCTGAAATTAACAGTCCACTTTTGATTAGGAATCTTTTTCCACTTTCACTTTTTAACCTATTTGCATCATGATGTTTACAGTGGGTTTCTTATAAGGACATACAGGTCTTGCTTCATTTATCAAGTGTGATAATCACTACATATAATCACAATTATAATTAATTGGGGAGCATTTGATCACATATTTAATGCAATCATTGATGTGGTTGAGTTTAAACCTACACGCCTTCCATTTCTAAACCTGTTAACTTGAGGTATTTCTACTGTGTATTTTACTTATACATAAGTCTCACAATATATCTGCTTTCAACAATTACGTTTTAGAGACTTAGGTGCATATATTTCATTTTCTCTGATCATGGTCACTAGTATCACATTAAAATTCTTAATCTCTCATAGCCACATTTTTTTCAAATCATAAGAATACAAATGATTTTCCCTGCTCAGAATTCTGAAGTGAAGTAATCACTGAAAAAGCAACATTTTCAGCAAGTTTGAATATCACAGAGGTAATGTCATTAAAGAGGATTAACATAATCACTAGCAGTACTTATTTCATTCAAAACACTTCCATTCTACATTTTTGATTTCTAGGTTTTCATTTCATTAATGAGGTTCCTTCTTTTTCTAAGGTTTCCTAGAACAGTATTTTTGATCCCCTAAAAACACAACCAAGCCTTGAGGCCTCACAAATTAGCTTACCTTATTCATCAATAAACTTTCCCTTCAAGACTGCTCAAATCAATTCCTTAGTTTGCATTTTCATTCAGACAAGGCTGATTTTCCTCCCACCTTAGCAGATTTTATGTCTACCATCAAGAATTTTATAAGAGCATTTCCCCACCAGATTGAGATTATGGCAAAGGAGTTGTCTATATATATATATATATATATATATATATATATATATATTTCAGCTTCAAGTCCAGGTCTTTTTATTCCCTTGAATAATGCTTTATTTTTAATGCATTCTTGCTCTTCTTAGGTATATTTTAATCATTTATTAAAGTATTTAAGAATTGTAAATATTTTTCTTATGCTAGTACCTTTTATTTTGCTAAAATCAGACATTCGTAAACTATTACTTATCACAAGTTCTTCTATCTGTCTATAGTGCTACCCTCTACCCTCCTTTAAGCATCCATAGGGCACAATGTGGCTGAGAGAAAAAAAAAAAAAAGGTTTATTGGTCATTCTCAGTGACTAAAGAAACTTGACTCTAATGCCACTTGGATTCATCCTTCCTGATACTATATTGTCAAGGCTCCTATTTAAGTTTGGAACCTACCATCACCACCACTAAGGTCTAGATTCCATTCCCTCACCTACCTGATGACACGTCTTCCTCCTCTTTCTCCATCACCTACCTTCCATTCTACTGGAAAATGGAGGCATGACAAAGACACAGACAACCTGAAAGAACTTTCAAGGGCCAAAGCTGGAACAATATGAGCAATAAAACAGAGCACTTAACTATGATTTAAGGACAAATTAGATACGCACAAGTCCATACAGTTATAAACAACTAGGAGACAAATTTTTCTAACAAAGGAATTCCAAATATCAGTAGATAGCCTTCTCTAACAGAAGGTGGAATTTAATGCTTCCCAGAATGGAGTAAATTAGGGGGGAAAAATTAACAATAGCGATTTTGGGCAATTCCTACCTTGATCAAGTGATGAAGGTTAACATCCCCAGTGATGTTATATGGGTATCATGTATCCCTGACATGATGTGATGAGAAGGGCACTCTACCTCTGTGGTATTTGCTCTAAAACTCACAACCCCAAACTAATCATAAGGAAAACCAGACAAACTCAGGATGAGGGACATTCTAAAGAATTCTTGGCCAGTACTCCTCAAAAGCAAGGAAAGGATGAAAAAAACTGTCAGGCCAGAGGAGATTGGAGAAACAGGACAAACAAATGTACTGCAGTACCTTGGATCACACTAATGCAAAAATGGGGAAATTCAAATAAAATCTGGACTGTAAATAATATATGTCAATGTTGGTTTCTTAGGGTTTTTTGTTTTTTGTTTGTTTTTTTTAAGGGCCACACCTGTAGCATATGGAAGTTCTCAGGCCAGGGGTTGAATCAAAGCTGCAGCTGCCATCCTACGCCACAGGACACCAATGCCAGATCTGAGCCGTAGCTGAACTAGAGCCCACACAATGCCAAATCCTTAATCCACTGAGCCAGGGCCAGAGATCGAACTTGTACCTTTATGGATACTAGTCAGGTTCGTTACCACTGAGCCACAACAGAATTCCTGGTTTCTTAGTTTTGGCAAAATTACATTGTAATAAGTTAACAACCATGGAAACTGGGTGGGAGTACATGGGAACTCTCCATACAACGTCTGCAATGTTTTGGAAATTTAAAATTATTTCAAAATAGGTAGACTTAACTACCTACCATAAATCACTATGATATACCTTAAGCTGTCTTTAAATTAAAACTGTCCACTGTTTCCCACAAATAAAACAACTGCCAGATCAGGAAAGCTATAAGGTTATTTCTATTAAAACAAAACATCTAGCAATCATGCAAAAAATAGTGGGCAGAAGGGAGAAATTCCCTATCTTTTTACCGCATCTGTAACACTGGCTGTGGATATCAAAAACCAAGAAGATTTGAGAAAGAAAATAGACTAGTACTAGTTTTACCTTAGTACTTGTGCCTACAGATGGTCTTATGCTTTAGAGCTTGCTCTGAACTTAAGACATTTGTTACCAGATACCATTCAATATTGTTCAGCTTTTTGGATTCCAAATAGAAATTTAAGAACACTTCGCAATTAAAAGGGACACTTGTTGAGTGCTATAAAGTGACAGTTAAGTCACAAAAAATAGTTGAGTAGGCAAAGTTACAGTGATCATGGCTTGGGAATGTTTTAAACCAAAAATTCATATATAAAATAAGGTGACATTACACAAAGGGTATATGTGGTGAATATAGGGAATTTAAGATGCACAATTAAAAGTAACAAACCAGATTATAAATAGCTTAAAAATGAACATTAAGTCAGAGCTTAAAAATTCTAATTTATTTCTACAAACACCACTTGATGCTTGACTTACAAGCTTTATTTACATTTGTCTACAGCATCATTTCCTTACGAAATGAACTAGTACAATTTAGTTAAACCAAATAAAATCATAATCATTTGAATTGTCTGTAAACTACTATTAGCTAAATTTATAAACCTTGCATTTGCTTATTAGTACAGCCAAAGTTTTAAATACAGAAAGCACAAGAATAAACCAACAATAACATGTAGAATCTAGAAGATCATCTGGGCAATTTAGCAGGTGGACTTTCAAGAAGTCTGAGGCACAATTACAAGAGAGTAAAAGTTCTTGTGCAACCTACAGTAAATGTAGCAAAGAAAATTAAGACAAAAAAAACAAGGGGAAGTTCATTGTAAAAATATTATCAAAATATTTCTACATAAGCTATTTTGCTTTTATCTTCAGATCAGCTGAAGAAAATCACTCATTTAAAAATAAAAAAACAAATATAATTTTGGTCTGTCTACTAAGTATCTTGAAACATTTTAATTTTCAGTTGCAGTAGACATTAATGTTAGGGAAAAACAAACAAAAAACCAAGAAAAAGAGGGTAATAATCCCCATGACAAAAAATTCCCAAGCACAATTGTCAATTTTCCTTAATATACTTACCTTGCATTGTCACTGAAGATACTGTTAAGAGAAGTACTTAAAACCAGAAGGCAAAATAGAGCTCAAATGACCAGATTTTAATTTTAAGAAATAAAACAAACCCTAAAAGTATTTTAAGCCATAAGTAATTTCAAATGAATAGGAACAATTATTTCTGCTTATGTCATGAGGAAATAAGCATTCATTTGTTACTCAGAAGAAAATTTTACACAGTGTGTTTACAGTTAAACATCTCAAAGCAAATATACAATGTCTCTGTTTGCCTTTCACCCCAAAAGAAATATACTTCAAAAGCTTTCTTCCTCATTAAGTATGATTTAACTCTGCCTACCCTATCCTGTGGTAACTGGATTTTTAAAGGCTATCACACAAAGCTTCTAAAAATATTAAACATTTTAAAATATGTTTTTCTCATCGACCATGTTAGTAGAGAAGAGATGAACCGTTAGGCATTCTTGCTCAAAATTATGTGTCATTAAGGAAGAAATAAGTTAACCTTTCTCCTCCACAATTCACAATTCTGCTTTATTCTTAGTGGTGCGAAAAGTAAAAATGGGTAAGACACAATGATTCTAAGGCACCCTTAATATAGGGAATTTCAAAGTTGTTTCTACTTGACTGTTTTACAACTAAACCTTTTTTGCTAACAACCACTTTGATATAGGTTAAACAGGCTGACTCCTTTTCCCAGATAAACAGATTGCTTTCAACTACTTTACCACAGTCTTGCCTCTATGCCCAAAGTTCAGACAAGCCTAGTTGTGATGCTCATACTTGCAGATGAGAAAAACAAGAGTTCAAATTAGAAAACAAAGTACTTTTGTTATAGCTGAAGTGGTTTTAAACGAAGCAAATGGTTGTAAATAATGAAATGATAAACAAAGCATCTATTTTGGTACATTATGGCTTAAAATACTATGTACTTTAAATTTCACAAATAAACACCGCTGTATTGTTCTGAAAAGCAATGAAAGCATGCACCTCTACTAGCAAATTTAGCACTTCTGACCAAGTAAGACACAAACTTCTTAAAAAATATGCTTCATGCATTGTACTGGACTTTTTTTTTTTTTAGGATGTAAATTTCAATACATTATTTCTTTTTTGAACTTGAACGGGAACCAGAATGGGATGATCCAGAAGATGACCTGTGGTGCCTGTAAGACATAATGGAAAAACAGGTAAACTGATAAGATGGAGCTAAATATCAGCATTCATTCATAAGACTTTGAGAATATAGAAAATTGAACCTCACTACACTGGCAAAAGGAGTAATTTAAATCTAAGTTATAAACTTATGCACATAAAGTTAACTAGTACTTAGGCCCTGGATATGAGCCTAGAAGTAGTGTAACTTAAAAACCTCTCTCAAGATATAGCCACCTCTCAATTATTTAAGTTAATGAAGGAAAGCCTTGCAAATCATATTAAGACTACAGATTAATATACAACAAGGGCATATAAACTTGGTAATGGCAGTGTGACTAAATCATTCTCTGTGATACACTGTCAATAGTGTGATAAGTCTATATGTAAAAACAGATACAGCAAGGCTTCTGACTGTGTATGGGAACATATATTCATAAATAATTATGTTTTGGAAATCTAAGTCACACAAGATGATTGTACAATTAGTTACAGGATTATATTCATGCAGCTAATATGAGTAAGTCAATATATCAACCTGGGTAAAGTAGTGGTGTTCCGAGGGGATGGCCCTGGGCTCAGGGTTGTTTAGTGTTTTCACCAATCACCTGGCTTATGGAATAGAGAACATGTTCATTAAGTTTAGATGACAACAAACTAGGGGGATTATATGTGGCTAAGGTAAAAATTTGCAGAATTGGTAAAAAAAAAAAAAAAAAAAAAAAAAAAAAAAAAAAAAAAAAAAAGGCAACAATGAGTAATTTTCTTTCAAAAGAACAAATGCACAGAAACAAGACTAGTTGTGTGTAACCTTAATATCTAAACTTCAAAATGAGAAGAAGCAAAATCAATCATAACATACAAGCAGAGGCAATCCTACCACTGAACCCAGCAAAAATCAACTTTACCTAATCCTTACTTTCACAAGCTGAAAGGATATAAAAAATTTGCAATGATTATTAAGGAAGCCATTAAAATGACTGTAAGACATTGAGAACCAAGAGAAAGACAATAAAACTGAATAATTAGCCTGATGTAGAAAACGCTGACAGATGACACACTCTCCAAATTTTAAAAATGTCAACATAGATAAAGTAATCTTGTGAAGACCTTTCTCCATAAAAATTGGATTCAGACTGCAAGATGGAAAACATTAGCTACAAGAACAATTTCCTTAGAGATAAAGGGTGTGAAACAATAACTTGTTGTGGAAATGCATTTATACATATTTAAATTAGGGCATATTCCAATGATCTATAATAATCTTCTATCAGATGCCCCAGAATCCTGCAGTTTCTAATATTTAATCTAAAACAAATAGCATAAATACTTACAAAAATCAACCTCTAAATTACGTTGACATAAAGCTTCTGAATTAAAATCTTAAGACAGAAATAACCGAGAGTTGGCTATAATAATTATATATGAAAATAAAAACTTAAACAATAAAATGATCAAATAGATGAGCGTGGTTTGATCTACCACTTTTCTAAACAACTTGATCAGAGCAGAGTAATTAATCTGTTTTTTGAAGTTCAAAGTTGAAAAGAATAAAGTGGGAACAAAGGAGATAATGAAAAACTAATCCTTGACTAAGAAGTTTAGTTAACCTATTAAAAACACTTAAGAACACCCATTCTTATTTCTACAGAAACCCAAACCTTTCAGGTGACCGTGATCTTGTTCGTCTTTTTTTGGGATCACCAGTTGAAGAAGATCTAGAACGACTTCTCTTTCTGTTCCTCTCGGGAGAAGATGATGAACTTGAATAAGATCTTTTTCGTGGGGAAGAAGAGCCCCTGTGGGACCTGGAGCTGGATGTTCATTGATTGAGAAACAAATCAAACATTTCATTAAAAGAAGAAATGAGGCAGATAGTTCAGTTAATAGCTCCAAAAATAAGCAAACACAAGTTACATCTATAAAAATTTCGTAAAAAAGAATACTTACTGCTTACTCAATAGAAGACTTCTGGTTCAACCATGAAATCAATTCTATTCAAATAATTTACTTTAATCACTAAAATCCTAAGATAAGTGCTCATTACTTATAATTAAAAACCAGCATTAACACATTAGGGTAGAATCTTAAAAATTCTTTTTTTTTTTTTTTTTTTTTTAAGTTTAAGGCTTTCATTTTAAAGTATACATAAATAGCAAAACCAATAGACAACAGCACATTTGCACTACCTTATGTCTAGCAAATACATTCTTCCACTTTGGGATAATAAAAAAACGTATCATACAACTTCCCGAGGAAAATAAGCACAACAATTCGTTGTAGAATTATGCAACTTATTAATCAAGTTGCTCTAGAAAAAGCAGGAATCAGGAGAAAAAAATGACAAAGACCAGTAGCTATTAAATTGCTAAATATTTAAAAATAAAAGGAATAACTTTGAAACTTGACTTATATTAACAATGTTTAGTTTTATGAAGGATTACTGTCCATGAAGTATGAAGTGTTGACATTCACATGTTTCAGGTAGAGGTAAATGTGCAAATGTTAAAATACATTTTTTCCCTTCATTTACATATTTTGTTTGAAGTAATTTAGCCCAAACTTCCCAAAAAATTCACCTTTGGGCTTAAAATAAAATCATAAAGCCCAAAAGGAGAATTCTTTGGAAAGTTATAAGCAATGAAAAAAATGTTTGAAAATAGTATGAAGGCTGGTCTGTAAACCTTAATCAAAGTGCTTCCCAAAGGGAGGTAGGACATAAGGATCTTCACTTAAGAAGCACTCAGATAAAAGAACTAAAACATTGATAATACATAATAATAATCTCATTTGCTCTCTCTTTTGTATTGGCTTAATATGAGGTTATCATTCTTTTCTCCTTAGTGTTGTTAAATTGCAGTTGCCCTCTAATGCCACAGATTTGGCTCTAATGAGCTATTTAAGCAATCATTTTTACCAAAATAGCTACCACTACACTTCAAGTATAGTTTCACACAAGTAGAATTTTAGTTGTTTTCTTATTCATGTCAGATGCTTTTAAAGGCAGCATATTTTGACTGAGTTTAGAAAAACTTTAAGAGACTAAAAGCTTTCATTTGCTTCTTTACAAATTATTTTTTCCCTTGTAGGTCTAAATGGCAACCTGAGATTAAGAAGAATGCTTACTTTAAGACCACATCCTATCTAATCAACCAAACTTGATTTAGTTTGCAGAATTTAAGGAGTGTCTACACTCTTACATACTATACATACTGTGTACAATATTATGTTATTATAGAGAAATGGAAACAAAACCTTCTAGAAACCTGATCTGATATAAATGTCAAAATTGTTTCTATAAATATTGAAACAACTGCCTTTCAAAACAAAATACGTTTTGAGGCAGGGTTGTATTTTTCCTTTAAAGTAGAGTAAAATTTTTTTTTTTGCATATCTCTAAATTTAACAACTACTGCAAACATAACCTTATTTAATGAATAGACATTTGGTGGTAAGACTTGGCTCCATATTCCTACTCCATCATATTTTAGCACAAAAATAGCAAACCTTGTATAATGCAATAACCACCTTAATTCAATCATGGGAATGTCTTGGCACACTGCTGGCAATGGAAACGTCTCATGGTGAGAAAATTAAGCTGAGGCAAGTGCATTAGTTTTCTAATGCTAAAATAAAATTGACAAATAGAAGCAAAATAAGAGGGAAAAAAGCAGCAACGCCTCCTGCAGCCTTTAAATATTTTTTCTCTCTGCTTTACAGAGAGATGCTACCTCATTCACCTTGATTTCGACCCACGAGATCTCGAACGTTCTCTGGAAGTGGAACGAGATCTTGACTGCGAACTGGAAGAACTTCTTGAACGGGACCTGGAACAACATGGAATGATTTTTTTTTCCAGGACCACTTAATTAAGCTTTGTGATATGAACACTGAAAGAAAGATATGCATTAGAATTTTCAAATAAAAAGGTAACTATTTGGAATGTACATTTCCAAAACACCAACATTTTAAGACAACTAAGTGTTTTATTGTGTTATTATTTATGCCAAGACTAAAGGTAACATCATTTTTGAAAATAATCAACTATTCTTTCTAAGTTTGACAAAATTACTCTAAAAATGATTTAAGATTGTACAAGTAAAAACACTTAGGACTATCACTTTATTTAACATTGAATACTTTATGTTCACAAATATTTAAAAGTAACGTGGAATTTACACATCCAGCAATATTGAATGTTATAGTTTATATTTAACTTCTGTGAAATATCACTATCAATTTCCCTTACAAAAACCTATTTCCTTGGTCACTATAGAGTATGAAGCTTAAATGTTGACATGCGTATCTTTTTAACACCTATGTTTTTCTGTCTACTCAAAGGTTAGAGAATTAAGGGGAAAATACATTAACTATCCTGTTACTGTTTTAGATAATTATACTACTGAAGAATGACACAAAGGGAAATAAGGTTTATTTGAACTGCTGAAAATCAACAAATAAAATAAGTATCATTTATTACTCTACTTTACATACTTGATTTGTCCCTGAAAACAGTAATCTGTACAAAAACATTAAATTTTCATCTTAAAATTGCTATCTCTATAATCACTCTTTTAAGCTTTTAGTCTTCACAATACTCAATTAACAACTATCTGTTACACAGTCAATTAGCTAATATTTTATTCCTAAATATAGTTAAAATTTATCGCTCATGGTTTCACCTAACTGAATAGGAGTTCTTCAAGGGAACAGTGCTTATATAAGACACTGCTTTCTCTCACCCCAAGTTTCATTTTTATTGTTCACTATACAATCAGGGAATATTAAAATTTTACATTACTAACAAAATAATATTCCAGCACAACACAAATTAAAACATTTATTCCTGGACCACTCTATAGTCTGAGCATTAAAACAGAACTAACACAGGTGAATTTGCTCCTTTATTCAAAATACCTATACCAAAGTAATTATTAAAACACTGCGTAGTAAGTGAATTTTAAAAGTCTATTTTAATAAAAGGCATGGTACTAAAATGGACTAGGAGGTTTCATATTAAAATTTTGCACTCCTCAAAATACTGGACAATAACTTCATGGTCCTAAAAAAATTATCTTTTAAAAGGTGACTTCAACGAAAACTCAACGAAAATTCTAAAAGGAAAGCTTATTTAGTCAAGAAAAACAAAATTTATAAATAAAGAAGTTAGATACTGACATTTTGACTGGTGTTACCCTTGACCTGTACCCGTTTACCTGGACCTAGACCTTGAACTGGAGGGGGAGGATGAGCGTGATGAAGATCGTGAATGTGAAGACCGAGACTTTGAGCGACTCCGTCTATTAGATTTCTTTTTATTACTATCTTCTTCTTCACTGGCATCAAGATTATATTTTGAGAGATCAGCATCATCTTCATCCTCATCCTAATAAAAATTCAGAGTTAAGACATCTCCATATGGATATATCACATCACTAACATCTCAGCAAATTCATTCTCAATCCTGAAATTTGCCTACTACATTTCTCATCTCGGCTAAACATTTCAAAGAAGTAAATGCAAAAGTCATACTCATTTCCTCTTTCTTGTCACAATGTATTACCAAATGAGCTGTCAAGAATTTTCAGTTTGGAGTTCCTCTTGTGGCTCAGCGGGAATGAGTCTAACTAGCATCCAGGAAGACGTAGGTTCCATCCCTGGCCTCACTCAGTGGGTTAAGGAGCCAGCGTTGCCGAAGTTGTGGTGTAGGTAGCAGATGAGGCTCGGATCTGGCATTGCTGTGGCTGGCAGCTACAGCTCTGATTTGATCCCCAGCCTGGGACTCTCCATATGCCGTGGGTGCGGCCCTAAAAAAACAAAGACAAATACACATAAAAAAGAATTGTTATTTTTTATTCCCTTAGAAGTTTCTGAATCCATCTTCCCTGGTCCTGGTTCAGAACTTCATCCTTCGCTCTAGTATATTACCATAACCTCTTAGGTAGCCTCTCTGAGAAGCCATTCTAACTCCCCAATATCTCATTACATTGATAGTCAACATTCTAAAACACAGATCAGATAAATATATTTTGCTTTTTAAAAACTTGTTCCCATTGATTTGTTTAGCTGCATTAAAAAGAGTGCCTCCTATGATCAGACCCCAAATATGCTTAATTTGAATCTATTCCCCCACAGGATTTTATATCAGGCCCTAGAGAACAAATATATGTCACCAGACCCAATGTGGCTGCTGTCCCCCTCATCACGTTCTCCCCTTTGCTCCAACCATACTAGCCTGTATATGATTTTTTTCAATGTTGCTGGCTTGTTTCCTGCTGGGGAACCTTTATTTGCTGTTCTCACTGCCTAAAAGTTCTCTGACTCTAGCTCTTAGAGCAGGCTCCTTCCTATCATTCTATCGTTCAAATCTCAACAGAAATTTCACTGCCTCAGAAATTCCCCATCCATTGAAAGAAAGCAAAGAATCTCCTTTAATGATGTGCTATCACATCATGTTGTCTTCATAACATTATTGTATCTAAATTATCTTGTGCATTTATGTCTTTCTCCCTATAGAATTCAAATTCCATTAAAAGAAGGGTGATTCAGTCATTATTGAATCTCCAGAGCCAGAATGGTGCTTGGTAGAGGAGAGGCTCAAAATCTTTGTGAAAACAAACAATTACACTGGAGAAAATAAATATCTTCACCACAGGCCGAAGGCTGTCAGACATTCACATGTTAGGCGGCAGCTTGAATAAGACAAAGGGAAAATATGACAAGGAAATCATTTACCTCATCTAATTTATATTTAGAAAGATCTTCATCCTCATCCTCTTCTTCTCCCTCAGATTCTTTATCTTCAACTTCCTTTAAAATGGATGCAGGACCAACTGCCTTCCCTCTGTATTTTTTCTTTTTACGTCCAAACTAGAAAAAGTTTCACAATATATCTGTTAGCTGAAACCATTAAAATTAATACTTTTTTCTAAGAAATTACACCTATATATTTAGGCCAATATATATTTGTATATTAATTAAGTTAATTTTTTTCTAACATGTTTCTCTAAGTGGCATTTAACCTGCACACTAATGAATAGCTTACCTCATCATATTCACCATCAGATTCTTCTCTTTCTATATATTCAACATTTTCTCTTTCATTAAACCCACCACCATATCCTAAAAAAGTGCAGACATAAACTGTTATCCTATGACAATTCATCAAAATAACAAAAACATATCAAAATCACCTACAAGCCATAGGAACAAAAAAGGAAAACCTTATCAACACTTGCCTATCCCTATATTACTGGTCTTAAAAAAACCACTACAGAGAACAATTCTCAAAGTTAGATACCATAGCTGGGAAAGTCCTGTGACTACACCTTTAGCCCTTCTCAATTTCAAAATATTGTGTATGAATTGAGTAATGAATTAGTGAAATATATGGGGTGGAAAACATCTCATTAAACATCTCATTAAACCAAGTTTTAAAAGGACTTTCCTCTGTAATTTATCATAATTCTTTTGGGAGCAGAGGGCTTGGTAAGAACCAAAAATCAAATTTTGCTGGGCTAAAGTGTATCTAAAGCTCAGAAAATTCTTATTATATAGGTATGTATGACACAACAAAGGACATCCAAATTGGTTTTAATGAATTCTTTTAAATATACAGTTAAAGGTTACTCAGGTTTCTTAAAGAAGCCAGTAAACTTTTCAACTGAAAATACTGTATTAAAAAGCAGTAAGATCAGCAAACTATTATTGCTTGATGTCACAACGAACACCTACAATTTAGGCTGAAAAGTTTAACAGAGACTGAAATGAGAAAGTCAGTTTTAGAGAAAATGAGAAATTCTGAAAAAAATACTCATTGAGAAAAGTAATAGAGTCCTGTGGTCAAGAGTAAAACAATCTCGTATTTCAGAATAGTACCAGTACATAGAGTGATCCCCAGATTTAAGAATCTAATAAACTGCAAAATGTTTATTTATAAACAGAAAAGTATTTTTAAAAATTTATAGGATTTTTATGGAGTTCCTGCTGTGGCTCAGCAGAAAGGAATCTAAGTAACCATGAGGATGCAGGTTTGATCCCTGATCTCACTCAGTGAGTCAAGGATCCAGCAGTGCGTGAGCTGTGGTGTAGGTTGCAGTCATGGCTCGGATCTGGCATTGTTGTGGCTGTGGTGTAGGCTGGCAGCTGTAGCTCCGATTTGACCCCTAGCCTGGGACCCTCCATATGCTGAGGGCATGGCCCTAAAAAGACCAAAAAAAAAAAAAAAATTTTTTTTATAGGATTTGTGACTTGAAATCTGTCAATCGTGGGCATTAAAAACCCCATCACCTGGAGTTCCCATCGTGGCTCAGCAGTTAACGAACCCGACTAGCATCCATGAGGACATTCGTTCGATTCCTGGTCTTGCTCAGGATCCAGCATTGGGTTAAGGATCCAGCATTGCTGTGAGCTGTGGCGTAAGTCACAGCCATGGCTCAGATCCCATGTTGCTGTGGCTCTGGTGTAGGCGGAGAACTATATAGCTCTGATTCGACCTCTAACCTCAGAACCTGCATGTGCTGCAGATGAGGCCCTAAAAAGACAAACAAAAACAAAAACAAAAAGAAAAAACAAACAAACACCAAAGAAAATAAACCTCATCATTTACACTATTACCATTTCTTAGAAGAGCAACAAACAAATAGAAAGGAGATTAAGTGTCCCAAGAAAAGAATGTAATAAAATTTACCCTCTTAAAAAAAAAAAAAAAAAAAAAAAAAAAAAAAAAAAAAAAAAAAAAAAAAAATCAGAGTTCCCCTTGTGGCTCAGCAGAAATGAATCTGACTAACATCCATAAGGAAGCAGGTTTGATCCCTGGCCTCACTCAGTGGATTAAAAGATCCAACATTGTCGTGGGCTGTGGTGTAGGCCAGCAGCTATAGCCCCAATTCGAGCCCTAGCCTGGGAACCTCCACGTGCTGTGATTGTGGCCCTAAAAAGATGAAAAAAATAAATAAATAAATAACATTAATACAATATCCTTTCTTTTTTTCCATTACACTCTGTACCAGTAAAAACCTGCAATACATCAGTGTTCATCATTGGAATATTTGACATCATCCTTTTTTCCCTGTTCCTATTTTGTTCCAGAGACAAAATAGACTGCAATTGTAATGTTCAAGAATTTATTTATGTTTCTGTGCACGTGATATAAAAGTGAAAGTGTCTTCAATACCAAAACGTTTCCTTGGTAAAATCTTGGCTCTAGTTTTTTCACAGTATCAAATATAAGAAAACAGGAACAAGTACAACTGAGGATATTTTTACCTCAAGAAAACAACTCACATCAATGTTAATTTTGTAATATACTGTAGAAAGTTAAAATTCAACAGTAGAGTTTCAAATCTCTCAATAACAATATTACATCAGTATACCCTGAGATTAAGGTATGAGTAAGTCTGATAAATAGCAAACAAGACATTATTAGACATGACTAATGGTAAAGATCTGAACCTCATAATACTTAGATGGGAAATAATTCACATAAGAAAAAAAATAAAAAGCAGATGTTCCATGGTGGTTCAGTAGGTTAAGGATCTGGTAGTGTCACTGCTGTGGTACAGCTTTGATCCCTGGGCTGGGAACTTCTGCATGTTGTGGATGTGGCAAAAAGAAAAAAAAAAAACAGGTACTACAGAATAGAATGATTGTTTTTAAGCCAATAGTGCAGAAAAATGCCTGGTAAATTGGATTATTTATATGTAGAAATGCAAACATATTAAAATCAATATTAACTATTAATTGCAATAGTTGGGTTTTTAGAGGAGTTCTTTGTTCAGTTGGTAATCTGCAGCTAAAAAACGATATGGCAAATATGGAAAGCTAAAGAATCAATTACACCAAGACTAAAGATTAAGTGAACTGTAACCTCATACAGTTTTGCATAAGTAAAATTACTTTATTAAAGTGAATATGATAGAAAATACAAAGCTATTTCCATGTTCTTACATAGGCTACAGAAAAAGAACCTAAGTAATCTGCTAACAATAAAGAGATTATTAAATTATATTGTGCAAACCCATATAACAAATATACTTCATGAACTCTTTCCCTATATGTGGGAAATACATTAGCTCTATCACTAAAAAGAAAAAAAAGAAAAAAAAAAAAAAAACAAAAAAAACCCCAAACTTCAGCATCATTGCTACTGAATAATAGGTAAGTTAGATGAATGACTGGCAAATCTACGGGTTTTCTTCATTCTGTCAATTTGAAGTTCTTCAGTTAATAGTGTAAAAATTGGTCTTCTTGCTTCTACTCTTGCCACTCCCACCCCTTAATTATTTTTCTATAAACCAGCAATGTTTAAAGAAAATTAGATGTGTCATTTCCTCATTAAAAACCCTCTGGGTATTTCCCACTTCATTTAGAATACAATAAAATGCCTTACCCTGATTTATACGGCCTTTGACTACGTCTTTTTTCTTTTTTGGTCTTTTGTCTTTTTAGGGCCACACATATGGAGGTTCCCATGCTAGGGGTCTAATTGGAGCTGTTGCTGCCTGTCTACGCCACAGATCTACGCAACACAAGTTCCGAGCCACCTCTGTGACCTACATTACAACTCATGCCAATGCCGGAACCTTAATCCACTGAGCCACGCCAGGGATCGAACCTGTAACCTCATGGTTCCTAGTCGGATTCGTTTATGCTGTGCCATGATGGGAACTCCAATGCCTTTGCCTCTCTCTCTTTCTGTCTGTCTGTCTCTCTCTGCTTTTTAGGGCTGCATCCACAGCATATACAAGTTCTCAAGCTAGGGGCTGAACTAGAGGTGTAGTCTCCAGCCTAGGCCAGGGCCAAAGCAACTTGGGATCTGAGCTGCTTCTGCAACCTATACCACAGTTCACGGTAATGCCAGATCCTTAACCCACCGGGCAAAGCCAGGGATTTAACCTGCACCTTCATGGATCCTAGTCGGGTTCATTAACCACTGAGCCATGAAGGGAACTCCAACCTTTGCCTACTTTTGAAGTGTTCTCTGGAGCTGCTAGGAGTTCATCAAGCATGCTAAACTCTTAAAACGTCTCAGGGCCTGATTCACACAAGCTATGTGCCCTTACTTGAAATGATTTCTCAACTATTACTTTCACTTCTATTAACTTTTACTTCTTAGCTTAAACTTTCTTAAAGAAGACTTCATTAATTTTTGCCTTTGCATGTTGGTTTTGCTCACCCAAGTATCCCCAGCACCTTGCCCAAAGGCTGATAATTAGTTCTTTAATACATGAGTATAGTAATCACAATTCTGGCACCATTTAAAGAATTTTTTCTTTTAAAAAAGCCCTTGGATTTCCCGTCACAGCTCAGTAGTTAATGAATCCAACTAGGATCCATGAGGTTTCGGGTTCAATCCCCGGCCTGACTCAGTGGGTTAAGGATCCGGTGTTGCTGTGAGCTGTGGTGCAGGTTGCAGATGCAGCTTGGATCCTGCGTTTTTGTGACTCTGATGCAGGCCAGAGGCTACAGCTCCTAGCCTGGAAACCTCCATATGCCACGGGTGCGGCCCTAGAAAAGACAAAAAAAGACGAAAAAGACAAAAAGGCTCTCTAGTACAATTTAGATGAAACAAGCAACCCAGAACTCTGGACGTTTTTAGCAAGTGTTACAATAAAAACAGTATCTTCAGGAGTTCCTGTTGTGGCTCAGTGGGTTAAGAACCTTACAAAGAGTCTGTGAGGATGCAGGTTAAATCCCTGGACTCACTCAGTAGGTTAAGGATCTGGCACTGCTGGAAGTTACGGCATAGGTTGCAGATGTGGCTTGGATCTGCTGTTGCTGTGGTGTAGGACTGCAGCTGCAGTTCGATTCAACCCCCAGACCAAGAACTTCCATATACTGCAGGTGCGGCCGTGAAAAGAAAAAAAAAAAAAAAAAAAAAAAAAAAATCTTCAAATCTTTCTCATAGTAAAATGTAAAAAAGTGAGCAAGGAACAGTAAAGGATCAAACACATATTTAAAATAGGCCTGAACCAGCCTGAGACAACAGAAATGGAGAGGAAAGAGGATGAATATAAGATGTGCTTCAAAGGAAGAACTAAGGCATTAATTTGAAAATTGTTAGATTCTATATTTTGATTACTTAATAGAGAATAAAAAGTAAAGAGAAACCAAAGAGCAGCAATGTATTAGTTCATATCTTCAGCAGCGACCAGCAAAGACAACTACTTATATGCAGGAAAATAGTAAAGGGTCAACGCACTAGAATGCTAGAAAAAAGATAATGAGTAAAGTGAGAAAGTATTAAACTCTGACAACTTCAGATGTTAGACTATAGCTCTTGCATTAGTGCATCCTTTAAAGGAGTCACAAAATGGGTCAGAGAGAGAATAAATAAAAGGCTTTGAGGATTACATTTTTTAAAACTTAAAAAATTCTGGACTTTATTCTAAAAGCAATCCAAATGGTTTTAAACAATTGCAAGTTTTTGTTTTGGAACAAAAACCTCTGGCTGCAACTCAGCAGGAGGGCAGTGTGTACAGACACCAACAAGTTGGATATTTTTCCAAGAAACAAGATTAAGTGGTATCTCTGCCTAGAGTAGTGATGGAAAAGACTTTTGGAGATAGAGGAGCAATGAAAGAGTCATTAAGAAAGACATCTAAATTTCTGGCTTATGTAACAAGCAAGTATATGGTGAGTGGTGCTAATCACGAGAAAGAGATCACTAGAAGAGGGCCAGGTCCTAGGGGAAAATCATGAATTCAGTTTGGATATGAGTTTGACATTTATATGGTTATGTTGCTGAATATACAGGTCAAAGAAGTCTGAGCTAAAGACATAAATTTGGTTATCACGGTGTGCCAATGGTTATTTAATTTTAGGGCTTAAAAGAAAATGCCTAGAAAATACTGGACCTTGAACTCCAATATTCTGTGGCTAGTTAGAAAATAAAACAAAAAAGGAGACAGAATAAGCAACCTGAGGAGTGGGGGTGGAGGAAGGCTAGGAAGAAAAAAAAAAGGAAAAAAATGTAAACCTTCAAGAAGTGAGGGAAGAAAAAAAAGGAGAACCTTATTAAGGAAGACCTTCATCTACACAGTGCAGACAGTTTAAAGTGAGGAAAAGAAAACAAGGAAGTCATTCGCTAGGTCTAGTTTTGACAAAGTGATTATACATATAGAAGGAAGTCTTTGACTATATGAGTTGTTCAATGATAAAATCATAGTTGAAGTTTGCTGATTATGTGGTTCGACTAACTGACAATAATGGGAAAAGCATATTCTATTAGGTAAGTATTTTCATTTCACCATTGACAACACACAGCACCAATAACAGCTTATTACTTAGGCAAATGGCTACTGAACATCATTTGAATCACCTGCAAATTTTTGGGACCCACTTTCAAAGAGCTCTGATAGCTGTTTTGGAACTTAGATTTTTAGTTTTTGTAAATGACTCTAATGGTAGCCAAGTTTGGGAACTACTGCCTAAGCTTTAGACAAATATTTAAAAGGTGCCCCATGCTGCTTCTTTGTCACACTAAGAGATCAAATGAGTGAAAAAATGGTATCACCCTTCCATTACTAATAACAAACATTTAACATAGTGGAGCAAAGGGAGAGGAATAAGGCATTTCTAGAAGTATCCCAGTGTCTTTAATTGTTAGGATAGGGCTTCATGATGCTGTACTTTGTAAAGTGTAAAATTATGAAATAAAAGGATGATTTTTGTAGATAAGGTAAAAAAAAATTAAAGTAAGAAAATAAGGGCAGAATTAGGAGACTTCTTATTTACTGTTCTCTTATGTGGTGATATAATTATCAGTTCAATTTTCAGTTCTTTTAAAATCACTTAGTTGGAATATGTTTGAATCTTACCTGTTCTTTCTTCCAGCTTAGCATACTTTGGAGTATTACACATGTTACACTCTGATCTTCTGGCCCAATTCACATTACTACAACTTTAAAGGTGAAAATATCAAATTAGTAGACTATAACAGCAAATTTTAAACATTCTAGAATTTTAAAATAAAAATTAGAGTGAAAACAGTCATAAAGAAATGCTTACTAGGGATACCACAAATAAAACACACCAATGTACATTTTCTGTAGAGAGAATATACATTCCAATACATTGAACTATTTAAGGAGAGAAGTGAAAAGCTATACAGTATGAAGAGTGCCTTTGTCATTTTATGAGACATTAGAAATTTCAGAGATTCTGCTGCTTCAGGAGGAAAAAATATCTTTTTATTTAGTTTTCTTTTTAGGACCACACCTGTGGCATACGGAAGTTCCCAGGCTAAGGGCTGATGCCTTTTGCCACAGCCATAGCAATGCTGGATTGGAGACGTGTCTGTGACTTACACCACAGCATGCAGTAATGCCAGATCCTTAACCCACTGAGCAAGGCCAGGGATCAAACTTGCATCCTCATTAATACCAGTCAGGTTCTTAACCCGCTGGGCCACAATGGGAACTCCAAAAAATACCATTTTAAATGAAAGGTTCTACTAATCTCCCAGTCTCTGAATTCATATCAAGATTAACGTTATACCCTTCAAGTAATGTTAAATTTTTTTTTTTTTTGAGGAATCGGTTCAAGTGCTGGATTCTATAACATAGCAAATTTAATGACTTAATCTATTGCTAGAAAATTATCCAATACTAAATTTAATATCTTTAAGATCAGAAATTTGTGTGAGAACCTCTTCTGATTCAGTCCTCTTTCATATTTTTTGATTCATCGGTTTAACAGAAAAGATGGATATTGAAAAAACCAGTATAGCACTCAAAAATCAAAAATATTAAGAAATCTGGAGTTCCCATTGTGGCACAGTGGTTAACGGGAATCCGACTAGGAACCATGAGGTTGCGGTTTCAGTCCCTGACCTTGCTCAGAGGGTTAAGGATCCAGCGTTGCCATGAGCTGTGGTGTAGGTTGCAGATGTAGCTTGGATCCCACGTTGCTGTGGCTCTGGCGTAGGCTGATGGCTACAGCTCCGATTAGACCCCTAGCCTGGGAAACTCCATATGCCGCGGGAGCAGCCCAAGAAATGGCAAAAGGACCAAAAAAAAAAAAAAAAAAAAAAAAAAAAAAATTAAGAAATCTACCAATATGGAATGATTACGTATGGCATGCAACTTATGATTCTAAAATTACTATGTAAACAGGCAAAATAAACTTCGTGGCATATTTCACTTTGATACAAGGTTAAAAATTTTTTTTTGTTTTTTGGGGTTTTTTTTTGTCTTTTGTCCTTTTTAGGGCCACACCTGAGGTTCCCAGGCTAGAGGTCTAATCGAAGCTACAGCTGCTGGCCTATGCCACAGCCATAGCAACACCAGATCTGAGCTGCGTCTGCGAACTACACCACAGCTCACAGCAACGCTGGATCCTTAACCCACTGAGCAAGGCCAGGGATCGAACCTGCAACCTCATGGTTCCTAGTTGGATTCATTTCCACTATGCCAAGGTGGGAACTCCCCAGGTTAAAGTTTTTGATCTTTTTCAATAATAGAAAGAAATAGGTTTTAGTGCTTTTGAATACCCCCCCCCACCTTTTTTGTTAGCTCACCTTAAACATTTGTTTACTGGTAAAGATAGTTCATCTTACTAACAACTAATATTAATATAAGTTCTTTATACTAATATAAGATACAGACTGAATAACAATCAACAGATCTTTGATTTAAAGGTTATTTTGGCTAGTCAATGTGCCTAGTAAGAATAGGTAAGATTAACATGTAGGGCTATATCATTATGGAAAAAAGCGAGGATGATTTGAAACATACGTTTTACACTGCCAGTCATTAGCACTAAACAAGCCTCGGCTCTTTTCTGCGAGTGTCTTTCCTATTTCAGTCCCCCCAGCTTTCATCATCTTAGCCTCAGTTGTTTTCTCTGAAAATAGAAAAATGTAGTATGAATCTGGGGAAATAAAGAAATGTTGTTTATACAATCTTAATAGAAGCTTCCTTAAATGCTTACCTCGACCACATCTATTACAGCTAGTTCTTCTAGCAAAGTTTACATTTCCACATCTGAAAATAAAAAATATTTAGAGACATCTATTAAACTTATATCATCTAAAATTCTAAGGTCAAAACCTTTAAATAGGTGCTCTCTATATACCTGAGTCCAAAACGTCTACCACCATCTCTTGTCATGTTAATGTCAGTGTTAACTACCCACCCCCAAGTCCTCAAAATATAGGTGGAAAAAATATAAGATCTGAAGTTACTAGTTGAGGATAAGAAACTCCAATCTTTCACTTCTTAACTATGTGATCCTGCTATGTCACTTAGGATCTGTGTCTCAGGTCCTCGTATTAGCACATTATCATTAATTATAATGAAATCCCCTTACAAAGCCTAAGTGAGATATAAGTCCACTTGAACAATTACTGATGAGGCACGAGGGAGTTCAAAAAAACTTTAAAGAAACTTGTAACTCTCAGAATAGAAAACAAGATTATACAAAATTTGGTTAAGAATTTAAAAAAATACAAAATCATAAGGGTCGACCAAGGGTGGGGGAGATAGGTAAGCCAGAGATGGCTTCATGGATCTTAATAAAACACTCTCCCGTTAGAAGTAGTAAGTGGAATGGTAAGAATCAAAGGAAGATAGGCTGAATGACTAAAAATAAACAGGTTCAATAATCAAAAGGAAAGTGAGTTCTGGTGTATTTATTAAACCTCTGAAACCTAGTGAAAAACTACAACCAATAATCTCAACACAAATGGAGTAACACAATATCACTTTATGCTAATATTCAACAATTAAAAACAAATTTATTGCGTTCACTAATATGGCTTTCATAGTGCATCCACATATGGGTAATAGCATGCTAAATGCTCTGAATAACATGTAAAGCTTACATTTTAAAGAACTAATTACCTTTTTTTGAGATGTTACATTGGAATGAAACAAAGTGAGATAAACAAGGGAATGAACACTAAACCGAAACACTCCAATTAATTTTTAAATTGTTTTTCCCTTTAAAGAATATCCTGTATGACTCCAATAAGCATTGAAAATATTCTGAAATTTTTTTTCTGGATTTATACATGTTGAAAGAATTACTCTTTTATATGTATGTAACTGAATTGAAGTGCACTCTCCTAGAAAAACCTACTTCAAATATTTGAGTATGTTATTAACGACACTGTCAAAAGCACATTTCTACAAGTGACCAACAAGTCAGCTGTTGTTTGTTCTATCTGAATCTGTTATAGACTTGAGACCCTGCAAGTCACCCTAATTTTTATGCAATTGAGAACTATCAATTTATCATGTACAAAAATATGTATTTTAACTATTTAAAACGTCAATAGAAAACAAATGCTGGGTAAATATGGACTTTTTCTCCTCTGACATTTGATTCTAAAACTACTATCTGTAACTATTGATTAATCAGTATTTGATACATTTCATCGATCTCCACACACAATCTAGGCTGTATCATGTATTCTTTGTAAGGGAGCTATTCCACACTAGGTTTTAAATTTAACCTACTTAGCGTACATGGTCTATAAGTAATAGGACTAGAATTAAACTCAGGTTTATGTGCTTCAAAGTTTTTACTCTTTACTACCATGAACTCCATATGCTATCCGTGGCTAGTTTAGGGACAAGAAGTCAAAGGTTTTTATTGGAACATGAGTTGTGGATTCAATTTTTTGGACAATTACCTTCCACAATAATTTCCATAAATCTCTAATATGTATATACCTATTTCAGCACCCGTCAATAAAATCTAATAGCAGTATAATAGCGCACACTGGCTTCAGGAGAGCCACGAAAAACACGTGTTTCTCCGAAGCAGGCATTCTCCCGGACTGAGCAGGCAAAAACAGAGGCCTCAGGTGTTTCGGTTCTAACTAGTCGAAAGGTTCTTCTTGTGGGGAAATTAAAGGTCAACAAAGAAAAAATTGGAATTTCCCCCAACCAAAGGAGGACAGTGTTGGGCAGAGAAGGGAGAATATAAACAGTACAGACACAAAGTTTTGCTAAAGAAACAAAACAAACAACAACAAAATGAGTTCAAGGAAACAACGCTTTCCGCGATCTAGAGTCAAGTTCTGCAGGGAAAAGTCACGTGAGCGAGATCTGATACCGAGGTGGCCACAACCGGGGAGATTTCCTTATTGCTGAAACCTGGCCGGAGGCGGGGGTGGGGTGTGGGGCAAAGGGAGGGCTGTCTCGCCCTCCAAAACGATGGGCTGTCTTGGAGAGATATACTCGAGGAAACGCTGGAGACATAGTCAAAACAAAGGCTCCCGAAAGACCTCATCGTGAGGAGACTAAGATCCTCCTTCCCGCCCGGAGTCGGCAGTTCGCCACCTCCACCCGGTTTGAGGCACCAGAGATCGTAGATACGTAAAATGCCCAAACGACCTGAGAAAGCCTCCATCTACCAACCTCACTCCAATTCGGGACCCTTCATGAACTCACTTTTTGTCAGGGCAAATCCAGTCACCGTCACTGACTCGGAAATTCTTGGTCGACATCTTGAACGCCGCCACCACAGCCACCCGCAGCTACGTCTTCACTGGAGGAAGGGGCCGGGGACTTTTGGCACTCCGGGGCTGTCTCCGCGTCGCCGGACTCCGGCCCACCACTGCGACAGGGTTTGATAGTGAGATCACTTAGCCAGAATTGAGTTTGAACGTTATTGTCCAGATAAAGATGCCTGTGCGAGTTTTTCCTGGCCGAAAGAGTTGCAATACAACTGTATTCTCTAGAGCTAAACTAACAGGCGCTACGGGGACAGCCCAGGCGGGAGGGCTTCGTGGCACTACAGGCCTCGGAGAGCCCCCTACAGGCTGGAGGACCCAAAAGGAAAGTACTTCCGCTCAGATGGGCGGGGGAGCTAGGGGGCGGGGCGGAAGTGACGGTGAGCCTTTTGAAGCTCGAAAAGGCGGGTATCTCCGTCCACGCTAAGTTTGTGAAGTGTAGTGGGCCCTTCAAGTTTTGGGAAAAGTTTTAATAAAGGTCTGAGGGCGCTGTGCTTTCACCATGCACGTGGAATGTCGTTTAGACACCTACTGTTTTGGAGTAAGTAAGTAGGTGTAACAAAACCAGTATTATGGAACCGACCAGTGATTTTAGAACTAGGTTAATTGACAGTGTTGTTAAAATTACCTGTGGCTTTTTCCAATCTAGCCGCTGGCTTTCCTCCAGAGGTAACACTTTCCTGTATTTGGAATTTATTCCTTTGCTTTTTAAAAGTTTAGTATAAGTATGTGTTTAATTTGATAAACTATTGAGCTTTACAAGGATAGTTTATTGTTTATGTAATCATCTGCAACTTTTTTTCGCTCAACAATAGGCATTTAAATCATCCCAAATTGTTGCATATATTTGTTTGTAGCTCTCGTAACTTAATTTTACTGTTATGTACTGGGGATGTTAACTGTGTTTGACAGTTTATCCTTTGTATTTCCCAGCTTTTGTCATTAATTCGGCTACAAAAATGCAAGTTTTTTTTTTTTTTTAAGAGTATACCATATATCTAGAAAGAACGATTTCAACCACTTTCTAATTATAATTGCTTTAAAGTTTTGGCGATTGTAATTCTTGGTTATCTAGGAGTTTGAAGTTGTTGATTTTTTTTTCCTTGAGAACTGGTCATATTTTTCCAGTTCTTTGTATACTGAGTAATTGTGATTTTTATCCAAGACGATTTGAATACTATGTTGCATAGACTCTGGAGAATGTAGATTTTTTTGTTTTGTTTTGTTTTAGGAGGTCATCATCAATCCAATTTGGTTCACATCTCAAGTTGAGTCTCACCTGAGGGTGCTGGTTCCCTATCAGTTCAGTTTTCAAAGGCTTTACTGTGCTGCATTGAGTCTTTTCTATACACACAACACTCAGGATTTATTTTGGAACTGGGTAATAATTTAAATTGTAGTTCAGTTCCATATCTCTTGCTACACAGCTTTTTGTCTAGCCTGCAGATGCTCAGTTCAGGTGTGAGCACAGAACTTATGCGGATTCATATGTAAAATTAGGGAGTTCCCTTCCCCAGCTCTCCTCTTTTTGATATTCCTCTTGTACACTCTGTTTTGCAGGGTGTCCTTTTCCTAGTAGAAATATGCGACTTGGAGTTTTAGCTTTGTGCCATAGCTACAGCAGCTGACCGTGACCCACACTGGAACAAAGAGGTAGGAAAAAAGAGGAAAAAACAAAACAGAAGTCTTCCTCCAAACTTTTCAGACCATAGAGGCACCCTTTCCCAGTTTCCCTGCCTGGAAAGACAGGGATTCTCTTGGTGGTGTAGCTATCCAAACCTGGGCCCTGACTGTCAGGTCAAAGCCTGGAGGGCAAAAAGGAGAAAAAAAGCAAAATATTACCCACAGACTTTAGTTCACAGAAGCTCCTTTTCTCCCTTCATCTGGCTAGAAATAGGGGGTTTTCATTTTTGCTCTCTGTTCTGCCACCACATTTTCATTAGGTGCCAGGCCTTCGGTCAAAAACACACAGGGCATTTTGCTTAGTTTTTATTCTCTTCCCTGTCTTCCTGTTTTTGTTTACTTTTTGGTCCTCAGGCATTTGCTTTTTGTATTTTATCCTGACCTTTTAGTTGTGATTAGTGGGAAAGATAGGCAGAAGTGGTCTTACTTCATTTTGGCTGGCACTGCAAGTCACGAAATACAAGTTACCACTATGCATCCATCAGAATGATCAAGATGAAAAATCAGGCGATTGTTGGAGAGACTGTCAAGCAGCTAGAATTCTTATACACTGCTAGTGGAGTGTCAAATGATTCCATGCTTTGGAAAATGTTTGTTAGGCTCTATTAAATCTGAACATATGCATACCCTATGACCCTAAAAGTCCACTGCTAAGTATATTCCCAACAGAAATGCATGTATGTTTGCTAAAGGTGTATGTAGTAATGTTCATTGCTGCACTATTCATAATAGCCCCAAACCAGAAGTTCCCAATTGCTTATGAATGGTGCCTGGGTAAATTAACTGTGATACGTTCACACAGTGGCATTCTATGTAAGACAGTGACAATAAACAAATCATAACCACAATGAAAATTATAGCTATCACTTGAAAACACAATACTGAATTGAAAAAGCCAAATACAAATTGGTACACACATGTTATATGATTCTGTTTATATGAAGTTCAAAAGCAAGCCAAACTAGGGCATGGGGGATGGGGGGGATAGTGACTGGAAGGGAACATAAGCCTTTTGGAAACCTGGTGATATTTTTCATGATCTGGGTTCTGGTTACACAGGTATCTTCATTTTATAAAAATTCATTGAAATGGGTACTTGTCTGGGCATTTAAAAAAAAATTTTAACGTGTGAATGAACACTTCAATTTTCCCATCTCACCATATCTTACCTATCCTCACTCAGTAGAGCCTTGTTAAATAGCACACCAACTTTAGGGGCAAAGGGAATGATAACAGACCCCTCTGTGACTGACCTGAGTATGAGTGGTATGTGGATACCTTTTGGCCCTCATGGTGATTGAGGTTTCTTTTAGTTGTGATGTTGAATCTGCCATAATTCTTATTAAGTTGTATTACAAAGCTGAGGGTTCTACAGTTAACTGAGGGTTTGAGGTGGCAGTGATCCTACTTCTGAGGATTACCTACATTTCTAGACTCAAAGAGAATTTTCTTAAAATACAGATAAATCAAGCACATTTTGTTCTTGTATGTTCAGACATATGCCTGAAAAAATATCTGCTATTGAGGAGTTCCCGGTGTGGCTCAGTGGTAATGAATCTGACTAGTATCCATGAGGAAGTGGGTTCACATACCAGGCTTTGCTCAGTGGGTTAAGGATCTGGCGCTGCCATGAGCTGTGGTGTGGGTCGCAGATGTGGCTCGGATCCTATGTTGCTGTGGTTATGGCATAGGCTGACAGGTTTGGATCGCATTCGACCTCTAGCCTGGGAACTTTCACATGCCACACCTGCAGCCCTAAAAGGCAAAAAAAGACCAAAAAATCTGCTATTTCCAAACAACGAAAAGTAACTTTTTATAAAGTTCCAAATCTTAAATTCAGTGCATGATTCATGATCAAAATATATTCAAATAATTTTTTTTTAGTTGACCAGAATTTTTTTAAAAGAAAAAATTTATATACATGCCATAAAATATATATGTATATGTGGTGTATCTTTATGTCAGGAAATATCTGGAATTATAACTTAGCAAGCAACCATAAAATGTTTTTTCTTGAAATAAGTAGGTCTTACTCTGAAGAACAAGGAATTTATTTATTTATTTATTATGGCTGAACCCGCAACATGCAGAAATTCCTGGGCCAGGGATTGATTGAATCAGTGCCACAGCAGTGACAATGCTGGATCCTTAACCCACTGAACCACCAGAGAACTCCAGAACAAGGAATTTAAATAAATAAATCTATGAACTTAATATTCATATCTAAGTAATTCCCTAGTTTTCATCTGGGAATGTGTGGAAAGTGAAAGCCACTTCTTGGGTCACCTGGACAGCAGTGACTTTAGGCAAAGTTGTGGAGTGTGTGAAGTAGTGCCTGAGTTTTGGAGCAATATGTGCAGCCTGCAAGATGGAGGGTGGCTATGGCCTCCAAAAAGGCACTCAGAATTTGAAAATTGGGTAATATCATCATTTGGAATTAAGGTTGGAAGGATTAGCATGTGATTGATTAGATCAGCCATCTGAAAATAGAATTAACTCATTCTAAAATCTGGTTTGTGTTTGTATTATTAAGGTGAACAGGATCTCCTAAATCCAATCCATATTCTTGATGGAATTATTTTAATAATAGCTATTTACTAGTATGCTAAGCCTTTCCATCTATCATCACATTTAGACTCCCAAACAGTCCTTAGGAAAGATGTTAATAGCCTCTTTTGTAGGTGAGAAATCAAGGTTTAGAAAGTGAAATACCTTGTGAAAGACTGTAAAATGCAATATATAAGTTTAGAGTCTGATTTCTTGGTTTCAAGTCCTAGCTCTACTACTTGTTAATAATGTATCCTTAAACAAATTGCTTAAACTATCTATATATTATTTTTTCATCTAGGGAGTAGAGATGATAAGAGTATCAGCATTTTAGAATTGCTAAAAGGATTAAGAAAGCTAAATTTAGGTTCTTGATAAACAGAACTCAACAATAATGATTGTTATTATTTAATTAAAGGCTTACAGGCAATAGATGCTAGAGGTGGTGAATAGCATGCAATTAAGGTACCAAAAAGTTAATCAACTGTAGTTAGTAACATCTTTCCAGGTGAATTGTGTGTCAACAGAAAGATGACTTGAGTTTCTGTTGTGGCTCAGCAGTAATGAACCAGACTGATGTCCACAAGAATGCAGGTTTTATCCCTGGCCTTTCTCAGTGGGTTAAGGATCTGGCATTGCCATGAGCTGTAGGTTCGCAGATGCAGCTAGGATTCTGCATTGCTGTGGCTGTGGTGTAGGCCGGTGGCTGCAGCTCTGATTGGGAACTTCCATATGTCATGGGTGTGGCCCTAAAAAAAAAAAAAAAAAAAAAAAAAAAGACTTGAGGTAAGTGTAGAATAACAGAAGAAAAAATATAAGCATATATCTGTCAATGACCAGAAGAGGAGAAGGCTGTTTGAGTTCAAGGACTATGGGTAATTTTTCAAAGAGAAATATTCAAGACTAGAGAAGGAATTTCAGCTATCCTATCTTGAAAGAAAAATCTCAAGATTACCCATTTTCTTTCTTCTAATTATAGTTGATTCTTGAATAACAAGTGTTTGGACTGCATAGGTCCAGTTATACCCCAGGTTTTTTTTTTTTTTTTCTAATGAATACAGTAATACACAGTCCCAGGTTGGTTGAATCTGTGGCTGTGGAACCACAGATTGGGAAGGCCAACTACTGATCTTGATCATCTTCCATTTTAGTATCTGCTAGGGTTCAGGAGACCAAGGGATGACTGTATATTGCTAACCAGACAACCCTCTATTTTCTCTCCTGAGTGCTTTTCTCACTCTGAGTACCAAGGTGAAATACCCAGAGTGAATTCTCCATAAACGTTTTTCTTTCAAGATTTAGCTCTCTTCATAGATTGATAAATTGGCATTCTGAGGGGAATATTAGTTTCTTATGGGTCCTTTTAACATATCGATCCCAAAGGGGTTAATTTGCCCTGGTGAAAATGATTAACTTGAGTTTCCAAACCTACAAAGCTAAGAGTCTGCCTTGACTATTGTATTAGAGCTTTGTGTGCTTGCAGGTAACAAAAATAAAAATAAAATGGCTTAAATAATAAAAAAGGAGAGGGAGTTGAAGAAGATATTTGATGGAATAGGAAGGCAAGGGTACAGCACAAATTCAGGAGACAAAAAGTCATCTGGCATCCAAGCAGTGTATTCCTCTCTTTCCCCTGAATCTACTTACACAGCACTTTCTTTTTACAGACTAGTCTGGTCTGCTACTTAGTTCACAGGACAGACAGAAACAATTACCACCCTTAGACCAGAGCAAGAGGGACTCTTAACCCAGTCCTCCATCTCCAGGGAAAGGGGTGTGGGGGTTACTTTGGAGAACCTTCTTCCAAATGTTCTAAGTTTGTATGGTGCCTTCATCTGGTGGGGCCTAGGTGACATGGCTATGTGTGGGTGCTGGAAGTGAAGCCCTGAAATGTTCTACTGTCCACTGAGGACCAGCCTGCTCAGCAGGCCCATCTGGGAAGGATACCCCAGATCTGAACTAGGACTTTATTGGCCTTAGTCCCCGTTTCTCCCTTTCAGGACTCTCTTGACAATACCCACCTCTTACTGTGCATGGGGTCCACCAGATCCCCAAGGAGCTCTGGGATTTGCACCTGTGGGGCAGCTGTTGATTCTCGTATTAGTTTTCTATTGCTGTGTAATAAATTACTACACATTTATTTATAATCTGTCAGTTTCTGTGGGTCAGAAGTCTGAGTATGGCTTATTCTCTGTTTAGGGCCCTACCAGACCAAGGTATCGTCTGGGGGTGCAGTTTCATCTGGGGCTCAGGGCCATCTTCCAAGCTCATTTAGGTTGTTGATAGAATTCAGTTCCTTGTAGCTGGGGGACTAGGGTCCCTGTCTTTCCTGATGTCAGCCAGGGCTTTCTCTCAACTCTTAGAGACTGCCTTTAGGTCCTAATCACATGGGCCTTTTGCAACATGGAGCTTACTTCTCCAAAGCCTGCAGGAGAATTTCTCTACACTCTATTCCTGTTGCTGCTACTGCTGTACCGTTACTATTACTTACCATCACCACCACTGCAACTGTCATCTTATATACATAATGTAATGATGAGAGAAACAGTTCCATCACCTTTGCATTGTAGTATAACCTAATGAAAGGAGTGACATCCCATTACATTAACAGGTCCTGCCCACAGGCAAAGGGAGGTAATACAGGGCATGTAAACCAGGGGGTAGTGATCCTGGAGCCATCTTAAAAACTCTGCCTACCACAGCTTTTGGATAGACAAATGTTCCAACAGATGGTCACTACAGTTGTCACTGTCTCAGGGCATTGAAACATCCTTAAACTGACTGTCCACCTTTTCTCTTTCATTTTATGTATGTATGTATGTATGTATGTATGTATGTATGTATGCCTTTTAGGGCCACACCTGCAGCATATGGAGGTTCCCAGGCTAGGGGTCAAATCAGAGCTGCAGCTGCTGGCCTACACTACAGCCACAGCAATGCAGGATTTGAGCGCGTCTGAAACCTATACCGCAGCTCATAGCAACACTGGATCCTTTAACCCACTGCATGAGGCCAAGGATCCAATCCACATCTTCATGGATACTGACCAGGTTCATAACAAACTGAGCCACAACGGGAACTCTATCTTTCACATTTTTAAAAGAATCAATAGAGTTTATAATAGTGCTTGGGATGTGTGTGAATATCTATAGACCTGCAAATCTCACATACGCCAAATATATATCTCTAAGAAGTTTTTGTCAAACAGATTTTTTTTTTACAATTTAAAATAAATGTGCTGAAAGAAATGTCGAGAAGTTGTTAAGCATTGTTTACCTAGTACGCTTTACGATTTGACATTCCTGGAAATTCAGTGGATTAAAAGATGTGATTATACATATATATATTCTTCATATATATCCTGCAACTTAAATTAGTCTTTTTGTTCTGGGCAAACCACTAATAGGAAATTATTGCCAGCTGGTGTTTCAGAGTCCTTTATAAATTAATTATAGTATTTACTAGTTGTGTGGGAGTGGAAAAGTCTAATTAGGTCAAGGTGGCTGGCCCTGCTGGAGGCTGAAAGGCAAAGCAAGTATAAGGTGTCCATTACAAATTTAATGCAGTACTTTCTAGACTACATGCTTTTTAAAAAAAGTGGATAATACTGAGATTATGCCCAAATTTATGGGAAAAATCATATAATCTGAAAACAAATTTATTAAAATCTGCCATCAACCTGTGACAAAGATAAGATATTTTAGCTGACATAGGACTTCAGAGGTGTTTCATGCCACAGGAATAATGGGATGCTTGATGCTAACACATATACATTCATTCACTTACTCGCTGTATAGGACAGGGTGAGGTATTGTAACTACAAAGAGGATGATAGATATCACAGCCTCTTTAAGGAGCGCACAGAGTGCTGGTGAATAGAGACGTTTAAAGAGCAGTGTCCTAAGTGTCGTATAGGCATAATTAGAGGATATTATGGACAATCCCAGGTGGATCAACTCTCACAGTTCATGGGTGAAAAAGGGAACTGCATCAGTTTTATTTCATTATAAGTAACAGAAACCAAAAGTGGTTAAACAGCCCCTTTCAGGGTTAGGACAGGAGTGAGGCAAAAAAGCCACATGGTACATGACGCTTAAGGCCCTCTCTCTCAGGCGCTGGCTGAGCCTGGACGTGTCACTTGAGGGTACCTCCTTAAATTTTGTTCACTTGGTATCTGACTCACCCTAGAACTGGTCCAGTTTATTCCTTCGGTCTTACCCTTAGTCAAATTTTTTTCTCCCAGTTTTCCTTCCAGTGAAAAACAGTTGAGAAGTTCATTTGCATGATAGAAATAACTAAAAGCAATTTAGTGTATACATTCTTTTAAAAGGAATGTTCAGTTTAGCAGAAGTTAAGACCTTAACTTTAAACCATTGTTCAAAAACTCAAATGTTTACAAGGGCCAGGCAGCAGCTTAAATGAGTGAAGCAGGCCTGTGTAAGACACTAGGTTGTAAAGGAGTTTGTGACAAATTATTCAAAAACATTCAGATATCATCTAAAAATACTGTTTTAGCCAAACAAAAAGTGCCTGCTGGAGTATTTGGTCAGTAGAATAGCTGTTTGTGCCCCCTGCCCAAGGTTAAAGGCATTCAGTTGCTATGTTAGGATTTCTGTAGGCAAATGGATGTGAGTACTTTAAGAGAAATGGGTGGAAAATATTACTTTGTAAGATTCCTTGTGAGGCCTTATTAAGCATTTCTTTGGCTTTCTCATAGACTACAAGATTGGGTCAAATTATTTCCATTCTTTACTGTCACTGCTTGTTCTGTTGCCTGTATTCAGTGAGCCACAGGATGTAACTGGAGAGTTGCTCACAGCTAGAAACTAGAGAAAAAGTTTAAAAACAAAGTTATAACATTGCTAGAACTCTTAAAAATCTCTTATCTGGAGGAGTGGATAAAGCGGTCACAGTTTATATCTGCTTAATGTGCTTTCCTATTGCAATCTCTTACTCCAGATGCTTCTGGGGAGAATGGTAATCAGGGTGCTCCCTGTAACCCCAAGCACAATTTGGGATTCTTGTCCCGGGCTGTCCAATGAGAACACCCAGTCTCCTAAAGGGGAGGAAGAAGTAGTGGCCTGGGTCATTCACTTACTTTACCTGAGGGATAGTACTAGGAAAAAGGAAAGGGAGGTGATCTGGTCTAATCTCAACCAGACTTCCAGATAAATAGAATAATGATTTTATAGGAAGAGTTGCCTTATATGTAGGATTGCTTACTGTAAATAAATCTATTGATTGATGGAACATGGCCTTCCAAAAGAATGTCATGTAAGCTACACAACTCTCAGGTATAAAATGGAGATATTTCATAAATTACATGCTTCTCTCTGTGAGGTAATAATCTACAAAGCCTCGCACAGGTCTTGTCTATTATTCTGGATGCATGGATTCAAAGGACTTGGCAGGAATGTCCCAGACCTTTCTCTGCTTTGTCTTTGCCTGTACTCTTAAAATTTTTGATAAAACTTGATGCTAGGTAAGAGCTCTGATTTGTATGAGTCTGATTTAATAATCCTATGTGTTAGCCTGCCTGGTCATGGTGATTAATTGAAAAATGAATATGTAAACCATGAAAGACCAATCAGAATTATTACCTAGGATTTGGTTCGGAATGTTGGGAGAGAGAAGTTCTCTCTCCTTTTGAGTTCCTAAGCTAGTAAATGAGAGTGTGAGAGAGCCCTCTTACAAAAAGAGTCAAGGAGAGATAATCAGAGCTGATGGGTGGAGAAAATTAAAGGGAGTGGAGTGGGTAAGGGATAGGGAGAGAGCGTGAATTCTGAACATAGCATTTCAATCCCTGAATTTTGTTCTGTCTGAAGCCGCATCTATTTCCTGTACTTCCAAATTACATAAGCCAAGTGAATATATTCTCTTTTTGACCAAGATGGATTACAGTGGGTTTCTGTCACTTGAAACCAAGAATTGTGACTAAAATTATAGATAAAATTTGGTATGGGCTGGGAGGAGGACCTGGGAGCTCAGGAACAAACAAGCCTGCTAGAAAAGAATAATAGATCTCAGAGATAAAAATCAGATCAGAAACAAGGAAAATACGTACCTGAAAGTTATTTCAGACTTCCACCTCTAGTTCAGGCATAAACATTATTAGAATTTTAATAAGATTGCAACTATTAGAACAATATTTTTAAGCTCTTACCCTATGCAATGTGAAGGGATGCTCTTTTATCTTCCTCTTCTTTTGCTAGCTATACTCTGTGTGTACCTCTTTTGGGACTCTGTGACATGCTAGCACGTAGTGTTTTATAGCTTTGGCTTTAAAGCAAAGCTCTATTTTAGCGATTATCCCTCCATGCTGTAATTACCCATTTGTTTTATCCCAAATTTCTCATGGATAGTAAATGAATCTTATTTATTTCTTTAATTTCAGCACCTGGAATATAGTTAGTACTCAATATTTGTAGAACACATGAGAGAAATTGTGTTTTTGCCATCATTGAAATTATGCACAAGCCTGACCAGTGTGAAATTGTACAGGTTTGATTCACTCCCATTCCCTACCACATGTGCCTGATTGCTTGATATGCAACAAAATGTTTGATTGTGATGAATGCTATTATTGTTAAGGCATGTTGCTAACATTTGCTGCAATAAACAAGGAAGCACTACTTTAAATTGTTCCACAGTTTAGCATAGTGGTTAAAATCTTGGGCTTTTCCGTATGTTTAGCAAAAAAGATGACCTCAAGTTGAAGGTTAGGTGTCTATTCTTTTCAGTATATGGGCCACACAAATCCTTGACCTTGGTAGTTTTCTAATGAGTTCAGATACATGTACTTTACATTTTCTAGGTCTTCTCATGGTTCTTATTAAAATAGTTGGTGCAAAACAAGCCCTTCCTGCTTTCCAGATGACAAATATCATCTATTTAGCTTTCTAGTTTGATAGCATACATAGTTCACAAAGATTTACTGTGGGTTATTACATATTTTGAGGCAATGTCTATATCATTTATATTGTCAGTATATTGTACTTATTGGGACGTGTAAATTCAGCTTATGCGCTATTGAAAACATTATTGATCTAGCAAATATTTTAATTCATTCAGAGAGAAGATAACATTAGTAGTTATTAGCATTCAGCTGGGGGGGACACAGAGAATTATACCTATGTATATATTAGCTCTCCAGTTGAGTTATAATTTAGTCCACAGTAATCTAGATCATACCAGATAGTTTTTTCCAAATGAATAAGTTCTCAATTTTTACCACCTACTGGTAAAAGAGGAACTGGTGCTTAGATGTACTGTTTAAATCTTAGAGATACTGCATGTACCATTTGTGTTTGTTGCATTTCATCCATTTATTAGTAGACAAAAAACCACCAACTTAAAAAAAATCATTGGAATATAGTTGACTTACAATGTTTTGTTAGTTTCAAATGTATAGCAAAATGAGTCAGTTATACATATAACCATTCCTTTTTCTCATATATAAAAAACCACCAATTAAAAAAAAAAATCTTGGGCTTTTAGAACTGGAATTCTTGCTCTGCTGAATGCTTGCCGTATAACCTTGGTCAAAATGTTACCTCTCAGTTTCCTCATCTGTATAATAGGGATAATCATCATTTTGTTATTGTCAATATTAAATAGGTACTTTAAACTCTGAGAGAAGAATATCTAGCATATAGTAACTGCTATGTGTTTGCTACAATTATTCTTATTGTTCTCCAAATCTCAGTTTTATCACAGGGGATAATATTACATGCGTGTGAATTTCAACAAGGTAATGTATATAAAATGCTTGATAGTGAATACATAATAAGGAACAAGTATTAACAGCTATTAGTAGGAGAGTTAGATGAGTTGAATGTTACCATGTGTACCAAACATGTATTCCCAGTTTTCAAGAATAAAACAGGAATATAACTCATTTAACATTAAAATACACTCACACACTCATAAGTAGTTTAGTTTTGGGGATAATGGTACAAGCATTAGAATTGCCTCAGTTTGGATCTTGGCTTTACTGCATATTATTTGTGTGATATTGGGCAAGTTATTTAACTTCTCTGAGTTATCTTTAGTAAAAGGAGAATAATGATAGTATCTACTCCATAATGTGGTTATGAGGATTAATTGAAGTAATCCCTCTAAAGTAATAAACACAATGCCAGGAAAATAGTGACAGTAAGTTTTGATTCTTCTTATCTCTCTGGGCATTAATTCCATTCAGTGATGAATGAAGATAACAGTATTTATCTGACCAGGCTACTATGTGGCTAAAATTTGATTGAATTAGTGAAAATATCTAGGAAATAATATTGGAGGATTTCCCACTGTGGCACAGTGGGTTAAGCATCCAGTGTTGCCACGGCTGTGGCATAGGTTGCAGCTGCTTCTCGGATTTGATCCCTGGCCTGGAATCTTTCATATGCTGTGGATGTGGCCGAAAAAGGGGAAAAAAAGCAAATATTTGATAAATGCAAGTTTTCTGTCCCATTTTTATGATTCATGAGGCAACTTGGAGTTTAACAATGCCTTCAGGTTATTGGTATAAATATCAATTTGATTCCCACATTTGTGGGTATAGGACAGAAAGGATTGAGTAGAATTTGATCAGCGACACACAGTAAATGTTGTTTATTGAATAAATATGATTCAGTTGGCTTATTAGCTGCTGTTTATAAAAGTAGATTGTGTCAGAAATACCCTGTTTTTCTATATTCTTTTGATTCATGTCAGAGATAAATGGCAATTTATTCTCTTCAGAGAAGGGTAGAAAAGTAGACTGGTATCCCAGGTTTCTTGCAGCGAACACTGGTGCATAATCTTCTGGAACTGAAGGAGAATGTTATTAATCAAAAGGTGTGCAAAGAGGCAGAGGACTTCATTATGCTGTTTTGCTCCCACAACTTGCACCTGGAGCTTTTTAATGAACGTGCCCTTTGGAGACAGGTGGCACTCTGCAAAGTGTAAACCTCTCTAAACCTCTTCTTGTCTCAAACTGACACGTCGTCATGGCACTGTGAATAATCAATCTAAGTCTTAAATGATGTGAAAGGCTGTGGTAGGACTATAATTAGTTGAAAAAAATTTCTTTTTCTGGTCTTTAGGAGCACACATGACTGGAACAGGGGAAAGAAAGAATGTCAAGAAATAGCTGGGGGATAAATTCACATATTCATTGAAAAAGGCAAGCCTGTAAAAAAAGATATTGTGTACTAGGTGAGCAAGCACAGTAGGTGGCAGTTTAGTAACATACAATATTATGTTTAGAAATCATCTTTTAAAAGAATATTTAGGAAAACATGTATCTTAAGTGTTACATATTTATTGTCATCTTTTTTTGGGGGAAAGTTCTGTTTGTGATCTCTGCTTACAGGAACAGAATTATTGTAAACTTGTCAAATGACATAGACTATAAAGAGGACATTAGGGTGCTCCAGGAATTTTTCGCCATATTTTGTTAGCATCCCATTTACTTTGAAACATGATTTGTGTGTGTGTGTGTGTGTATGTGTATGTGTGTGTGTATGTATGTATATATATATATATTTGAAGAGCTAAAGCACTCAGGAATGACTCTCAAATAAAATTAACACCACAACCAACTACTGATTCCATGGGGGTAGGGGGAGAACTGACTGTAATTTTAGCATTTCATGAATGTTTTCTTTAATTGTTAAAATACTTAGTATATTAAGAGGAGTATGGAGGTGTTTCCATTGTGGCTCAGTGGGTTAAGAACCTGACTAATATCCATGAGGACATGGGTTTGATCCCTGGCCTTGCTCATTGGGTTAAGGATCGGCATTGCAACCTGCTGCATCATAGATCTAAGATGCAGCTTGGATCTGGTGTGGCTGTGGCATAGGCTAGGTGGCTACTGCTCTGGTACAGCCTTTAGCCTGGGAACTTCCATATGCCATGGATGTGGCCCTAAAAAGACAAAAATTAAAATTAAAAGAGCGGTATGGAAAGGGAGAGAGTAGAGGCAGAGGATATGAGGAAGAAGAGGTAAAATTTCCAAGAATATTTGAATATTAAAAGGAGAAAAAAATAAGAGCTCAACTTTCCCTGAGATTCAGGCTCAAGATTGCCTCTTGTTACATGGGATTCTTACTGACCGAAAAGTCTAGGTATTAGGAAAATTTCAATCCCAGAGCAGAAAGCTGATAGTTCTTCCTAAGATGGAATCAGACCATTACACACGCTGTATTGGTTTAATTGAGCATACATTATTTCCTTCAGCAAAAAATCTGCCGTGCTACCCTGTTTTTTTGGGCACCAGAGCTTGACAGATTTCTCACACAAGTAAGCAGTCGAGAGTGATACAATTTTGACATGAAATGTGCTTATACTTTGAAAGCCATTAAACAAGACTTGTTTGCTTATAATTTTCTAATAAAATAAAGGACCTTCTGTGGAAAGCAGTTTTAAAACACATCATAACATTTTAAGTCTCTAGGTCTTGCAGTGTTTGTTCCAATTTTCTAGTGACAGACACAGAGTAATAAGATTTCCCTAACAGATGCTTAGTGCTGGGTACTCACTTGTCACTCAAACTGACAGGATTTTAGGGAAAAACACTCTTCACCATGTTATCATTTTGAAAGATCAACTATTGCACATAATTCAGTTTTGCTTAATTGAAAAAATAAACTTCACAAAATATAATTTATTAAAAGTAATACGATAGAGTTAACTAGAAACACACCCTGAACAACCCACTAGATCTCATTCTACAAATTAGTGTGTGCTGGACCAAATTCTGATCTTGCATGTCTGGAGAAAAGCTTTAGCTCACTTTACAATAATATTGAAGTATTTTGGAATTGGGAAAAATACTTAGAGAACATTTATTCCAAATTAATGCTCACATTTAAGGATTTTTTCTTTTTATATACCTGAGCTATTTGGATTTAATTCCTATTTAAATAATGTATAGCAAGCATCATTCAGGCTACATAGTTTCCTCATTCATCCTTTGATTCATTCATTCTCTCAACAATTTATCAAGCATCTCTAATGTACTGTTAGAGATATATAACATATATAACGATAACAGTCAAGGAACTATGTTAGAGATTGGAAATGCAGGAATAATTATTTCACTATTCCTATCTTTGAGGAGGAGCTCAGAGTATAGCTGGACAAATAGATGAATAAATCAGCAGCTATATTGTGATGAAGGTCATGACAAGTTTGTGTACAGTCCTGTGGGAAAACAGAAGAGGGAACAATCTTATGTCTTTGGGGGTTCTGCAAAGACAACACAGAAGAAATCACATTTGTGCTGGAGCAAGAATTCTCAGAGGTGAATTGGGGACTGTGGGTAGGATATAGGATATTGGAAAGGAAACAGGCATGAAGGTAGAAGTATGTTTGGAAAATGATGGTGTAAAATCTATGGAATAATGAGAAATGATGTCCAATCAGACTGGACAGGAAATTCAGGGAAAGACTGCAAATACTAGATTCTAAAGAGTTTGGCATGACTTTTGTAGGATGAGGACAATTGAAAAAATTTGAAGACAGGGATATGATCTGATTTGTATTTTTGAAAAGCTCTCTGACAATGGTATGAAAGACAATGTAGACTAGATTAGTAATGGGCATTTGATTATGTTTTGGTGTTATGCAAGAGAAATGGAAGTGACAATGGCCAAAGGCATATATTCAGATACATTTTAGAGACTGAATTAGCAGCTTTGTGGTCAGTTGCTTGGGAGAGTCTGGCACTATGGGAAAGGGAAAAAAGGGAGAAGTTAAGGATGGCTTCAAGAGGTCTAGTTTGGGTGATTAGTTTTGAGGGCTTGGATAGGCATTTATTTAATCCTCTTCACAAGCTTTTGAGGCTCAAAACAGATGACAAAAACCTAAGCTTTGAGACGCTAAGTAGTTTGCCAAAGTTATAAATAGTAATTTATGAAGGACAGATTCAAGCGTTTTCTGTTTGACTAATTCCAGAACCCAAGCTCGGGGGCGGGAGGGTGGGTGGGTGGGGGGATGGGAAATACAGGAGGAAAGTCATGGTTTGAATAGAAGATAATAAAGTTTGTCCTTTAACATCTTCAGCTTGATATATTTGAAAGGCCAAAGAGTGGAGATATTCAGAAAAGAATTAGAACGGTCCTGAAGTTCGTGAAAGAAAGATAGGGGGTGAGAAAGTCCAGATGATTGAAACCACAAGAGTGACTCAGATGGCCCAGAGAATAGAGTAGGGAAGAGGATTGAGCAAAAAGCTTTCAGTGGTCATGGAACAAAAGGATTTTGGGGGTGGGAGGGAATGAGAAGGCACACACTCAACTGGCTTTTTGGAAAGCCAGAATAATATGCTTACACATAAGTCAGTGAAGTGGAGATTTACTTTTCCTCCCTTGAGTGTACTTTGGATAGAAGGTTGGACCCTCAACATCTTAATTGTCCACCGTTGCTTTAAAAGCATTGTTATGATTATGAAAGACTGTCACTCACAGCCTCTTCTTTTCCATAGTTCACAGTCTCTTCCCATTCAGGATCACCATCTTCCACTTCAGACAGATTTCATCATCCTACTGGGCCACAAGTCCACATCCTCAGTGATGCGTCCACTCTCATCTCAGTTCCTAGACTGTACCTGAGCCAAATTTACCTCCAGTATGTTTCCATAATTTTCAAGGAATTGCTCCACTTGTGAAATCTTAACCATGAAATTCCAGTGACTGAGCAGAGTACCTATCTTTCTCCCACTAATTCAATTTAGATTCAACTTAGTTCACATTATTTATTGAGTATTCATCATGTGTTGTGTGCTAGGATGTAGGAATTACATCTGTATGATTAAGACATTGTCCCTAATCTGAAGAATTTCACAGAATAGACAGGGAGCAGATATGCAAATTTTTTGTAATCCTGGTGTGATTAGTAAAATAATAGAGGTGTATTATAGTACAGTAGTGTGATACAGTGGACAGTTTGAACTGTGTACTTGGCTTGAAAATGGTAGTTGAGCTGGAACTGGCACAGTGCCAATTCTTTAGCATTCTCTTGGGCAGCCTATAATCAAGGGCTTGTTCTGGGAGTAATGGCATGAGTGTGCAGGGATGGGATGAAAATTGGTAGCTATTTTTTGCAGACAGATTACCACAGGAAGATTTTAAAAAGGAAAAGACTCCTGAGATGAGTTGAAGGCTGAGAGGTTCCATCAGGTGAATGGGGATTTAGTAGGAGAGGAGAAGCTCTTCAGGAAGAACAGCAGTGACTTGAAAACAGGAAGCAGCATAGTCCTTTGGTATGCCAGGACCTGTGGATTCCTGAGAGTATCTGAAGAAGGAATGAGAAATGAACTGGCTAGGCAAGCATGATTATAGAAAGCCTTGCTATGAGAAGTAAATTAAACTTTATCTACCAGACTGCAGAATGCCCTTCAAGAGCTCTTATGAGGGGAGCAGCTGATCTTCACTCTCATTGATTCTTGTACTTTGTTGGCTTCATATGTTCTTGATTGATAAGCCTCCTTTGGCTTCATTTCCTTATTATTCAATCCAACTGACAACTCATGGTCCTTAAGCTAAACCTCTCTCACTAGCACCCGCAGTTCTCACCACTTTTATGACCTTGTTATTCCATTATCCTAATCCTCAGTTCTAGAATGATCTAACCATCTGTTTGTTCTGATCCTGGAACCAGGCATTGAATAATACTGAAGCAAAATGTCTAACCATGTTGATAGCCTGCATTATGCATTTATGATTTCCAGCTACTGACTCTCAATATTGTCTAGCAAATCTTTACATATCCTTACCCATTCTCTATGCTAGTATTTTTTTGAACTACTCTTAACAACCTTTGCACTTAATGCTGCACTATTTTCTCTTAGCAGTTTACCTTGAATACTTAACAGAGGAAATAGCTATGATAGTTGTGAAAAACTTCTTTCACGATGTCTCCTTGAAGTTCATTTATTCTTTCTCTTTCTAGGTCATCCTGTTCCTTTCCTTCCAATTTCCTGCCGTCATCCTAGGACTTATTTTACTTCTTCTATACCTCTGAATTGATTTATAGTTCTCATTCATCCTTATCTTCTTCCATCTTTTCACTGAGTCACTCTTCCTCTTTGTCTTCACTTATGCTCATGACCTCATGCTTTCTACCTCTTGAAAATTCTTGCTGTAATAATTATGCCCTTTCTTATTTGCTTTCTCAATCTATCTCTTTCCACAACTTCCTCCTCCATCTGAAATATACAAAACTATTTTCTATCTTGTAATTTTCTTCAGCTTTGCCTCTACCCAAATCAGTATTCTCTCAGTGTACTCCCAGCTTATTCTTTCTTATTTCATATTTACTCCTTAGCAACCTGCAACTTGACTTGTCTTGATCAAGTGCCAGTCAGGGTTTCTGACACATGGTACACATGTGGTAAATAAGAATTAATGTCAATTTCTAATTGTCAATATTATGATTTCTTGTTAGCTCTCATCTTACCTTTTGCTAAGGGGTGAGGGACACATTCCATTTTTAAGGTCCTGCCCCTAGCTCATGGAAACTTGAAATCCACACATATGAATGGACATACTGGCTGGGATTCTGTGCTCCACAGGTTTCTCCCAAAATCAATCTTACTCCATTTGTGTTTTGGTTTGTTGGAGCCTTTCTGAACCAGTCAGTGAATGTAGTGGATACTACCATTGATTATACATATGACCATTGATTAATAGGTATGAACTTTTGAGGGAAATTTTACCACTAAGTAAAAAATAATTATTTTATTGTTTTTCTTAAGAGTGTGGTACCCATTTAACACATGATAATCAGATGTTTAGAGCAATAGAAGTTTGTCATATGCTAGAAAGATTTTTACAAAGGTAGAAACCATGGTTTCCTGGCATGTAATAGATAATACAATTTTATAGAGTGATTAGATGACTCTTACTTATATGTAACCCAGTCAGAATTTTCTAAATGAACATAGAATGTATGTCTGATATTTCAAATTAAATTACCATCCATTGTGAGGGTTTAGACTTACCACACATTCTAAGTGACTTTTGCTATTGTTACTGAAAGGAAAAAAACTACCAATCAGTACAGCAATTTTTAGGTAAATTTTATTTTCCTCTGGTGAATTTCATCTGTTGAGAGTGTTGTTTTAGATACAGTCTTTCCATAGAAGCACACATAAACTCATGAAGGGTTTGAATTTAAACTACTGCTATAAAAGTAGGCACTTATTGGCCTTTAGTTTATTTAAGATATCTTTTATCTTTTGGACTGTGAGCTCATTTAATAGCATCAAGTGAAGGAAGCTGGAATAGCATCTCCTATTTTGCATACCTTTGGGGCCTTCCTGTATAATGTTGACATTCAGTCTCAGCCAACCTGACAATAAAATGATCCATTTTATCCAACACAGCGGCAGAGGCGGAGATACTGCATCTTTTCACTCTGCCTCCCACTCCCACATCCAGTCCGATGCTTCCTCTGGGCCAAACACATGCACGCATAAAGCACTTCACCAACAGTTTTTCATGTTTTCTGTTAAATTGGGTTTACTCTTCTTACATGAATTTTCCCCTAGATACTTTTTCCAAATAGCACAGAAAGTATTTGAGGTGAACTAAAACTTTTTAGTAATAAACTTTGTCGTTTTTCTGGGACTAAGTAATAAACTTTGTACTGTTTCTGGGACTAAGAAACACTATTAACAAATAAAAATGTCCATAGACAGGACTACTGATAAGTTCAGAAGAAATCTCTGATGCTTTAAAAATTATGTGTATATACTTAAAATAATTATTTTAGTCACTAAGAGTATTGAGTAAAAATTTTGCTTCCTTAATTCTACTCCCTGTTACTTCTGTTTATTTTTTTAAAAAGCATTTTTTTAACCTAAAAACAATTATGGTTGGTTACTTAGATTTTTTTTTTTTAAATTGAAAACAAATCATTCCTTGTTGGGCCATGTTTTTTTGGCACTGTAGAATTCTAGAAGGACCAGATAGATTTGAAAAGCTGGAAAATTCTGACTGTATTATTTTATTATAGATAACAGTATAATTATTTGAGAAGAACCCAAAGTACCAATGTCCCTAAAATACCTTTTATCAACTTGTCAAATCTCTAAAAACTCAATCATCTTTCTTTTAAAGCCCTTATTTTCTTGAATGTTCTTATTAAAATAAAAATATGTTATTGATAGGCTGCTAACCTATATGTTAATGACAAAGGTAGGATTCTAACTAAAAAAATGAGACCTGGGCAGAAAGATTTTGGGTAAGAAATGGTGGCATAAAGGCTGTCGGGAAAGCATGCAGTGGTCAATGGAAAACCCTGCTTAGCTATAGGTGGTATGAGATGTAGGTCCTATATCAGTTAGCAAATTTGCAATATTCAGAAAATCTGGTAGGAAATATCTAAAGCAAAAAAGAGAACTTATTGGCTCTCATAACCTATGTGCCACTTATCAATTTTTTGCCTCTCCTAGTTCACCTTTCAGTTTCTTTTAGTGTTTTTCTCCTTTGAAGTGAGATTTCTGTTAAAAATTCTCAGTAGAGGGCACCAGAGGGATCTTGCAGGAGAGGGCCCTCCTACCTTGTATGACTGATGCTCAGTGGGCTAGCAATGTGGGTGTAAGGAGATCTAGTGAATCTCTGCCCCAATCTCGTGCCCAGAGCATAGTCCTTTGGTAACTTTGCAGTCTTGGCAATAACCTTCCTGCTGTGCACTTGACATGGAAATTATTTTTCTACAGGCTTCCTCTTTGAATCAGTGCCCTGTTTCCCTTTGCAGGTACTTGTGTAACTCGCCTGTGTTCCAGAGAATTTCCTCCAAGCAGCCGCTGCTCCCTCTGTAAGCCTGGGATGCTTTGCCTGTGGCGTAGAAGGTTTCTACCCCTTTACCATTGCTGATTACCTGTTCCCCACTTGCTTTCCACAGAGTTGCTTTCTAATTGCTCAGCAGCTGCTGGACAGCTCCAGTCTGGGAAACCCAGTTCATTTCTGGCTTATCATTGAGCCAAACTATGCCTTCTCCTGAAGGTCTAAAACCCAAGCCTGGGAAGGAGGCCCCCTCTCAAGTTTTTCCTTCTTTGGTACCATATAAAATGTGCTTATACCTTTTAGTTACTCTTGTAATATAGCTTAATAACTGTTATACTGAATTCCCCATGTTTATTTCTTTATGTAGTCTATTTTCTGACTGGATCCAGACTGATAGATACACTTTGGACTCAGAGTTCAAAAATTATTATCAGGATCAGTCTCTCATGGCTGTGCTTCCTTTCAATTGTCTCTACCTCATCCAAGTTCCTTTTTTTTTTTTTTTTTTTTTTTGTGGCTTACATATTTTTATACCGTCAAATATATTTGAAGAGTCAAAGCTTCTTTTTACCAGAAACTCTGGCTCATATTTCCTCACATGTCAGTAGCTTGGCTTGGGTTACATGCACATGTCAGATCCTATTTACTGTGTCCCCTAGGGATTCTCAGTTTCCCACCATGTACTTTCCTGGACTCAGTCACTTCCACTATCTAGGATCTGTCTCTTACAACACCTTACTTCTAGTATCAGTTTCTAAAGTACTTAAGAATTTGTTGTTCCAAGTAACAATAACCCAACTCAAACTGGCTTAGGTCAAAACAGAATATACTGACTCATGCAACAGAGAAGTCCACAGATAAGCAAGTTGATTGAGAGTTCAAATTATGTCGTTAAGAGCCCCCTCTGGGTTTCTTCCATTCTCAGGCTGACTTTCTTTGTGAGCATAATGTACAGGGCAGCTCCAGTCATCAGATATTTACATTACTGGATCTAATCAAAGAGTCAGAGCTTCTCTTTTCTCTCAAGCCTTTCTCTTCTCTTTGGGAGCATATGTCACTGGGTTGTTATAATGGTTAAATCGGCTGATATTTGTTATGTTAGCTACTGTTGTTATTATATCATTAATTCTGTTCATTAACTCTTCTGCTCTTCTTCAAGTGGATAGAATATCTGCATCATTTTACAGTCCTGTTTTAGAGTTGGAGGTGAAGATGTTCACTCCCATACAAATTATATATGTGATAGTGAAGATGTCTGAATTTTCTAAAGGATCAGAAGAATACTTTTTGCCAGAAATAAGAGTGAAAAGCTGGGAAGGCAATTGTGATAGTTCATTTTGTGTATCAACTGGTCTGGACCATGGGGTGCTCAGATAGTTTGTCAAACATTATTCTGGGTATGTTTGTGAGAGTGTTTTTAGATGAAATTAACATTTGAGTTGGTGGACAGCAGATTGCTCTTCCTCATGTGAGTGAGGCTCACCCAATCAGTTGAAGTCCTGAAAAGAGAAAAGGGATAAACTTCACGTGAGTAAGAGGGAACTTCTTCTACCTGGCTGATAAAGTGGGACTCCAGTCTTTTCCTGTCTTGGACTTGAACTGAAACACTGGCTCTTATGGATTCTTGAGCCCACCAGCTTTGGGGTCTTGAACTGTACCATTGGCTCTCCTGGCTGTCCACCTTGTCAACTGCAAATCTTAGGACTTCTTGGCCTTCATAATCACATGGGCTAATTCCTTATGCTAAATCTAGATGTCTCTCTGTCAGTCTGTCTGTCTGTCTATCTGTCTGTCAATCTACATCCTGTTGGTTCTGTGTCAGTACTGACCTCTAAGAAGAAAGGGAAGAGGGGAAGGAGACAGGACGGGCAGGGGTGATAGTGGAGGAAAACATGAGAAATGGAGGAAAACTGGGGACTTCTGTTTTCACGACACAGTTTTGTCTTGGCTATGTAATATTATTTGTAATAAATGTATATTTGGTCATTCAGATGTATTTCTCATATATATTTGGCCTTCATCTATAATTCCTGGATCACAGCTTCTAAAACCCTTGGAATTGAGTGATAAGAGCAAATGGAAGCATCTTTTATTTTAATATTTGGTCTGTAGTCCTCATTCCTGAAAACACTTCAGAATCATAAAGGTGAAGTGAGTGTTATTTATAACAAGCCCCTTTCAACCACAACTGAGGTTATGTTAATGAGCTGACCTTCAGAAATCCTCTAAAAATGTGGGTGGGGTAGTTACCAGGGATGCTGACCTTAAGTGTAGAGTTGGAACTTTCTTCCCACCCCCTGCCTTTTGAGGAGGGGCTGAAAGTTAAATTTATTGTCAATGACCAATTATTGAATTAACCATGGCTATATAATGAAGCCTCCTTAAAAACTCAAAAAAAGAGGAGGTTTGGAGAGCTTCCAGATTGGTGAACCAAAATGCTTCTGTATACCATCATGTCAGGCCACATCCCCCTCTAGGACAGAAGCTCCTTTGTTAAGGACCTCACCCTCTGTACCTTTATGAGGTAGTTGATTTGTATACTTTAATATCTTTTGTAACAGACTAGGATCTCACTAGTAAACTGGTTCCCTGAATTCTGTGATATGTTCTAGCAAATCAGTTAAACTCAGAGAGGATGGCATGGAGACCTCTGAATTAGAGCCAGTTAGTCAGAAGCATAGGAAATGACCTGGACTTATGATTGGCACCTGAAGTAGAGGACAGTCTTGTGGGTTTGATCCCTTAACTTATGGAATCTAATACTATCTTTGAGTAGACATTGTCAGAATTAAGTTGAATTGTAGAAGACCTAGCTGGTGTCTGAGAATTGTTTAGTGATGTGGGCAAGCCTCCCCCCCAATTAGAGTCCACCTGTATGTGAGATCATATAGTATTTGTCTTTCTCTGTCTGACTTATTTCATTTAGCATGATGCCCTCAAGGTCCATCCATGTTGCAAATGGCAGAATTTCCTTCTTTATGGCTATGTTTTAATTTTCTTTATCCATTCATCTGTTGATGAATACTTAGGTGGTTACTATATCTTGGCTATTGTAAATAATGTTGCAATTAACATGGGGGTATAGCTATCCTCTTTTTTTAATTTTGTCTTTCATCTTTTTAGGGCTGCACACGCAGCATATGGAGATTCCCAGGGTAGGGGTCTAATCGGAGCTATAGCTGCCAGCCTATGCCAGAGCCACAGCAATGCCAGATCTGAGCTGCGTCTGTGACCTACACCACAGCTCACAGCAACACTGGATCCTTAACTCACTGAGTGAGGCCAGGGATCGAACCCACAACCTCATGGTTCCTAGCCAGATTCACTTCCACTGTGCCACGACGAGAACTCCTGTAGCTATCTTCTTAAGATAGTTATTTCTTTTCCTTCAGATATATATATCTGAAAGTAGAATTGCTGGATTATAAAACAGTTCTATTTTTATATTTAAGGAATATTTCTACAGTTTTTCTTAGGTGCTTCACTAACTTACATTTTCACCAACAATGCACAAGGGTTCCCTTTTCTCCACATCCTTGCCAACACCTATCATTCCTTGTCTTTTTGATAGTAGCCATTCTAACAGGTATAAGGTGATATCTCATTGTGGTTTTGATTCGCATTGCCCTGATGACTAGTGACATTGAGCACCTTTTTACATACCTGTTGACCTGTTGTATATCTTTTTTGGAAAAGTGTCTTTTCAGTTCCTATGCCCATTTTAATCAGATTGTTTGGGTTTTTTGCTATTCAGTTATATGAATTCTTTATATATTTTGGATGTTAACCTTTTAGCAGATACATGGTTTGCAGATATTTTCTCCCATTCCATGGATTGCCTTTTCATTTTGTTGATGGTTTCCTTTGCAGTGCAGAAGCCTTTTAGTTCTGTGTATCCCCACTTATGTATTTTTTGCTTTTGTTGCCTTTGCTTTTGGTTCTAAACCAAAAATTCATTGCTACAACCAATGTTAAAAACATATACCCTATGTTCTTTTAGAAGTTTTACGGTTTCAAATCTTACTGAAAGTAAGCTAAAGTTTTAGAGTAAGTAAGTAAAGTTTTATGGTCTCAAGTATTTAATCCATTTTTGAGTTGATTTTTTTGTATGGTATAAGATAGTGGTATATTTTCATTCTTTTGCCAGTGGCTCTGTAGTTTTCCCAACACCATTTATTGAAGAGGCTGTCCTTTTCCCGTTGCATATTCTTTGCTCCTTTGTTATAAATTGACCACATATGCGTGGATTTATTTCTGGGCTTTTATTCTGTTACGTTTGATTGTGTGTCAGTTTTTATGCCAGTGCAGGTAGTATTTTGATATGAAGAGATGGAGGAGATAATTCCCAGTGAGAAATAGCATGAATAAAAGAACAGGGTTAAAAAATAATAGAACCTGTTCTGGGATGAATAAATAAACCAATATAGTTTGTCATGGACTACATGTTTGTTCCCCACTTCATCTCAGATTTATATGTTGAAACTCTAGCCCCCAATGGAATGATATTAAGAGATGGGGCCTTCGGGAAGTAATTATGTGAGTGAAGTCTTATAGGGATTAGCATTCTTTTAAGAAGAGACATGGAAGAGCTTGCTTCCTTTCTCTGCTGTCCACCATGTGAAGGCACAGTAAGAAGATGGCCATCTGCAAACCAGGAAGTGGGCCCTCACCAGTCACTGAATGTGCAGGTACTTCCTAGCCACCATGACTGTGGGAAATAAGTGTTGTTTAAGCCATCAGTCTAAGATAGTCTAAGGGGTCTGAAATGATTAAGACATAGGTGAAGCATAACATTTAGTGAGTCAGTTTGAAAGAGAGTGAGGTTAGAGAAACAGGTAGGGAGAAGATTGGTCAACCTTAAGAAAAAGCTAAGACCTTATATTTAAAAAGTACAGAAGAGGAGTTGCCATCGTGGGACAGTGGTTAACGAATCCGACTAGGAACCATGAGGTTGCGGGTTCAGTCCCTGGCTTTGCTCAGTGGGTTAAGGATCCAGTGTTGCCGTGAGCTGTGGTGTAGGTCGCAGATGGGTCTCGGATCCTGTGTTGCTGTGGCTGTGGTGTAGGCCAGAAGCTACAGCTCTGATTAGACCCCTAGCCTGGGAACCTCTATATGCCGCGGAAGCGGCCCTAGAAAAGGCAAAAAGACAAGAAAAGAAAAGAAAGATCTGTAGTTACTTTAAATGTGACCAGTCTAGATGCATCAATAAAAGGAAATTTAAAAATAAATAAATAAAATAAAAGTAAAAAGTACAGAAGAATGTACAAAATGTATCTGTACAGCTCAAGGGATTATTACAAAGTTAACACACCAGTGAAACCACTCCCCAGGTCTCAAACAAAGAACATTACCCACACACGAGAAGCCCCACTCATACCCCTCCTCAAACACTAGGCCTTTGTTTCTTCCTGAAGGAAATAACCCTGGCTTCTAATGCCCTAGGTTAATGCTGTCTGTTTTGAATTCTATAGAAATGTCATTAGATAATACTTATTATTTTGTGTCAAGTTCTTTCACTCAGTATTGTTGATGAGATTATTTATGTGGTTGAATGTATCTGTAGTTGATGTATTTTCTTTTTTCTTTTTTCTTTTTTTTTTTTTTTGTCTTTTTGCCTTTTCTAGGGCCGCTCCCGTGGCATATAGAGGTTCCCAGGCTAGGGTCTAATCGGAGCCAGAGCCACCAGCCTATGCCAGAGCCACAGCAACTCCGATCCGAGCCACATCTGAAATCTACACCACAGGTTACGGCAACGCTGGATCCTTAACCTACTGAGCAAGGCCAGGGATTGAACCCGCAACCTCATGGTTCCTAGTCGGATTCGTTAACCACTGCGCCATGACGGGAACTCCGAGTAGTTTATTTATTTTCATTGTTTTATGAGTATTCACTCTGTGAATATTCATGCCGTAATTTATTCACCAAAGTGACTATTGTTTGTGTAGAATACAGGGGTACAGGATATGTATATATTCAGTTTTAGTAGATTCTGAGACTCAGCTTTCCAGAACAGTCCTATCTATACACTTCCACCAGCAGTAGCTAAGAGTTCTTATTACTGCACAACCTCTCCAACACTTGGTGTTTTCAGACTTGTAATCTTTAGCCTAGGAAATTTGGACTAAATTTCTTATGCAGTGTTGAGCCACTGAAGGATTTTGGTTTGGAAAGTGTGAACAGGGGAGATGCATCTGGTAGGGTTTCATGGATTAGAATATGAGAAAGATTTGAAGGAAGAGACCAGTTGGGATGCTATTGTAATGATTTCATGAAAATAATGCGGAAGCAAGCTAGAGTTTTAAAAGAGGGGCTGAAAAGAAAGAGACAAGAAATATTTATTACTTCTGTAGTCTGTGCCTACAAATAGTAAGACTGGGCAATTAATAACTTGTGGGAATAAAGGAAGCAAGGGTGGTGGAGATGAGCACGTTCTTGAGCTTAAGTGACTGACAGACTGGTGGAGTCAGTCAACTTAAGGCTTGGGGAGAATTCTCATTTGGGGAAATTGTTTTTACGTACATTTTATCATTTACTTTATTTGAATGTCTTACCAAAGCCTTAGTTCGAATCTGTGGTCATCTTTTTCTTCAGCTCATTTCGGTGGAAGATCATTCTTAGTAGGTGTTGGATCTGTCAGGGAAGAAAGAACCAAGGCTAAGGTGGAATAGTTAAATCATATCCCTCTCAGTGAACTTAGCATCCAGAGAAATCAATAGAAGACTTTCTATTATTCGAACCTGACAGTTTTGGTATAAGAAGTGATAAAAGCTAGGAGAATGACAGGTCTGGGGCTTCTAAGAAGCCTAAGTCCTGATGGCTTTTAAAAAGAGTATAGTAATACTCAACCCATATTAAAAGAAATACTGAAAGGGCTTCTCTAAATAAAAAAGAAGTAAGAAGAAATAGGATGGAGGAAATCACAATTGGAAAGCAATCACTTAAATAAGCCAGTATACAGATCCTAAAGGGAAAAAAAAAAACCTACTGTAAAAGTGATGATAAATACAAGGAACAGCAAAAGGACAAACATGAAGATGTTAAAAAAGGACTTCAAAATCATAGAATGTGAGGAAGGAAAGTAAGAAAATCTAGACTTTTTTTTTTCTTAATAATGTGTTTGAGCCTATATGACTATCAGGCTAAAGCAAGCAAATATAGGAAGGGGTTAACATACTTAAAAAACAGAGCAACCACAAATCAAAACCAAGCATTTACATTCACAAAAACTAAAAAGGAAAGCACACAAGCATAAAATAAATGGAAATCATCCAACCAAAAAAAGAAAGGAACAAAGGAGAAAAACTTTCCTTGAAAAAAACACATGCACCCATGTGTTCACTGCAACATTATCCACAATAGCCAAGACAAGGAAACAACTTAAATGTCCATCGACAGAAGAATGGATTAAGCAAATGTGGTATAAATACACAGTGGAATACTGCTCAGCGATAAAAAAGAACAAAATAATGCCATTTGCAGCAACATGGATGGAACTAGAGACTCTCATATAAGTGAAGTAAGTCAGCAAGAGAAAGACAAATTCCATATAATATCACATATCTAGAATGTAATTTACGGCAAAAATGAACCTTTCCACAGAAAAGAAACTCATGGGCATGGAGAGCAGACTCATATTTGCCAAGTGGGAAAAGGAGGGAGTGGATGGACTGGGAATCTGGAGTTAATAGATGCAACCTATTGCCTTTGGAATGAATAAGCAATGAGATCCTGCTGTATAGCACTGGGAACTATGTCTAGTCACTTCTGATGGAGCATGATGGAGGATAAATCTGAGAAAAAGAATGTGTATATGTATATGTGTGTGCGAGTGTGTGTGTGACTGAGTCACTTTGCTGAACAGTAGAAAATTGACAGAACCCTGTAAACCAACTATAATGGAAAAAATAAAAATCACTAAAAAAACAAAGTAGTAGCTAATCTGTGTGCTCATTTCCATCATTATTCTTTCTTTTTCTCTAGCCATTTTTTCTATCACTGACACAAGCAGTGGCTTCTCCATTTTTCAATAAGTTATTTATTTAACTGGGCGTTCACAGGGATATGGCAAATGTATAGATGCTCCAGGATCAGCACTCCCACTTCTTTCACTTATCCTGGTATTAAAATTGCTTATTTTAATTTTTTAAACAGTTTGCTTGGATAACAGTTCAGGAATTTCTGGGTTTCCCTATTTATATGAGTTCTTATTGAATGGATTTCATGGGCTTTATATCTGTTTTAGCATAACTTCTTTAGTATAGTCTTTCATTTAATATTTGGCAATATTTTCTCTGTTATTGTATCCAAAGGCAAAATACAGCTCATTAAGCTTATTTATATTGTTTCCTTCAATGAAATCACTTTGACAATGGTTTTATCTTAAATTTGTACCTTCTTGACATTGATAACTTACTGTGTGGCACTAACACGAAACAGAAGTAATAGTTCCTATATGTCTAGACACTTTAAAATTTATAAGGCACATTTATATCTATTTTATATCCATTTACTTTCTCCATCACCCTGTGTGTGAGGTGTTATTACTTTCATTTTTCAGATAAAGAAACAGCGGCTCAAGGACATGAGTAAGAATATAGTTAGGACCTCAGATCAGATCTTCTAATGCTAGATTCAGTACATGTGATGGTTAATTTTATGTGTCAACTTGACCAGGCCACAGGATGCTCAGATGTCTAGTTAAATGTAATTTTGGGGTGTGTCTGTGAAAGTGTTTCCAGGAGAGATTAGCATTTAAATTGATGGAATGAATAAAGCAGAGTGCTCTCCCTCAATGTGGGTGGGCATCATCCAGCCCATCAAGGGCCTACATGGCACAAAATGATGGAGCAAGGGCAAATTCTTCTCTCTGCCTGACTGTTAAGGCTTAGACATCAGTCTTCTCCTGCCCTTTGAAACTTAGACCATCACCGCTCCTGGTTCTCAGGTCATTAAACTTAGATTGGAATTTAAACCACTGGCTTTCCTGGGTTCCTGTTTGCAGACTGCAAATAGTATGACTTCTCAGAACCTTTATAATCATGTGAGCCTATTCCTCATAATGCATCCCATTCTTTTATTATGCCAACTAAAAATTTGTCCTTGCCATCTGCCTCTATAAGTCACTAACTGCTGCAGCTACTGACCTTCAACACCCCCGAAAGGAGCTCAGGGTGGAGAACAGGAGTGAGGCACTCTGTGCTCTGGGAAAAACTAGCAGAACAGGCTTTCAGATAGTTAGATATTTTCAGATTTTCTGATCCCAAATTCTTGTGTCTCCTTATATCTAGAAAAGCACTAAAGATGGAGATTATCTGCTTCTTTTGACTAGGAGGAACCTTCTGCCAAAATGTGTGCTTGATTCCATGTATCCCCATTCACGAAAATCACGCATATACTGACATTTTTCCCTCCCTCTTAAGGGCAGTTCTTCAAAGTTGTCTGAGACACTCTCTCCCAGGCTGTAGTCCTCATTTTGCTTCAAATAAAACTTAACCTACAACTCTCACATTGTGTATTTTTTCCAGTTGGTAATTGGTTCAGTTTCTCTGAACTCTAATGCAATATTCTTTTTGCAATGTCTCTGCCCGCATCACTTTTTGCATCTCGCTATAGAATTTCTTGTTATTTCTCAACTGTTAACCAAAAACTATATTCTTGCTAGGCGAGAATTATCTGTATATGGAGTACATATACTTTAAGCATTAGACCACATCAGCAATTAAAATATTCAGGTTAATTTAGCACCTAGAACCAGCCTATAGGCAGGAGTTAATCTTAAGGCATGAGGTTACCTTTTATTTTTTTTTCATTTGCTTTAACTAATATCACCACTCTGTGTGAATAAGATTCAGTTAAAAGCCAGCGAACTTTTATTAAAGGCCTATTTTACATCCGACTTCTTTGTGGCCCTGGTAAAAGCTGTGAACTATAGCCTTATCATATTGTCAAAAAGCTGGTTTTCATAGTCTTAAGAATTGAGTCAATGCCTATGTAATATTTTTCTTGAGAGAAAATTATTTTCTTGGATATGTTATATAGATCACTATGTGTGGATTTTTGATGAGATTGGCCATTGGTAAATTTATTAAAGAAAATAACCCAACACAAAACAAAGAAAGAAAAGGCTACTCTTATAATAGTTTAACATTAAATATCACTCAGCACACAAAAGACTGAAATGCAGGTGAGAACAGATGTAATGTTTGTTGATTTATTATCAGCATGCAACTCAATCATGCAGTGGAGTCTGCTGACTAAGATCAATGTAATGGAAAACACAACTCTCTTGAGTGCCGTTCTTCTAGGCTCTTCTAGTGAAAAGATATTTTTAGTCAACACTATGAAATTCAAAGAACTGTGAAAGGTAATGAGGTATTCTTCACAGAGCAGTTTACCATATCCATTCTATCACTGAAAGAATAATGATGTGAATCAGAAAAGCTGAATAGATATATATTTAAAGTCTCGAAGAATGGTGTGGGTATACAGTTATTTAATTATTTGAATGTTTTGTTAATGTTTACTTCCTGGATAACAAGTGGGCATCTCCATATTCAACCAGATTTATGAACATAGTTAAACTTCCATGCTTCAGTGGGGATTGGAGAATGGTCTAGACCACATGAACAAAATTGGAGAAAGGGATTTATTAAATTCCAGGATGATGAGGAGTAAGTAATTCTTTTTTTAAAAAAAATCTTATTGTAGTTTGTTTACAATGTGTCAGTTTCTGCTATACAGCAAAGCGACCCAGTCATACACACACACACACACACACACACACACACACACACACACACTCCCTTTCTTATATTATTTTCCATCATGGTCTGTACCCAGAGACTGGATATAGTTCTTTGTGCTATAAAGTAGGACCTCATTGTTTATCCATTCTAAATGTAATAGTTTGCATCTACTAACCCCAAACTGGGAGTAGGAAATTCTTACTCAAGACTATGAGAATGCTGTGATGCAAAGTGATTGACAAATATGAACTTTAAATCTGTAGAAGTCAGAGGAAAGAAAGGACATCATTAGATTTGCAGAGTCAACTTTTTTTTTAGTCAGAAAATAAGGTAGTAAAAAAGCAAAAGCCATTTGGGAATGAACAGGTGGTTCCTTGACAGTTTTCCCATTTGGCATTGCTAGGGGCTAAGATGACTGAGGCTTTTCTTTATGGAACTGTGAACACATGATGAGTGGAAAGAGTCAAGCTGGCTAAAAGGACCAAGAGCTGAACAGATTATATAGACTTTCTTCCCTATATCCACTAGCAATAGACTTTACCAAGTATTCTATCATTAGATAAACAATTTAAAATATAAACAGCAGAAAAGTTACAAATGTAGTCAATTATTTAGTTTTTGCAAAGGATTCTAAACAATGTTTAATTTTAAAAAATGGAACTGGATAATTTTGGAATTCAATTAATAATACAGAGCCACAGACTCAGGAGAAAAATTTTAAGGTTATTTAACTGCTCATGATATAGGGATCCTTTCTGTGTAGTGTTCAGGTTGGGTGACAGTCTAGTATTTGGTTCTCTGTTGATACAGTACTTTATGAGGCATCTCATTCCATTGTGTACACTCTTATATTTGTACCTTTTTTTGGTCTTCCTAGACAAATTTTCTGATTTCTAGCAGCATTTTGCCCTCTAGCAGAACTACTAATCATGGCTCTGTCCCTACCTAAATGAGATACCTGTGTGACCCACTGCAGAGTAGCAGTCATTTTCCTTCTTGAATTTGAATCTTGAGCACTGTGACAAATATTTGGTATTGTTTCATTTCCAGCAGTGCTACCCTGGCCAGACTATTTTTTTTTTCCCCCTGAGACTCTGCCTGTATTTCCTGCTTTCTGATTTTCTGAATGAATCTGCCCTGTTTTTTTCTTGGTTCCAAAACCGATTCTCCAGCTTCCTGTCAATTCTGTGTGTGGCGGTCAGCTGGGGAACCCACAAAAAATGAAGATTCCCAGACCTTACCCCCTCAAGTATGTTATTTAGTAATGTGAGGTGGGAGTACAGAGAGTTAAATTTATAACCCACTCCAGGTGACTGAGGCAGTCAGACACTGGGCTGACTTTTGGGACCACTGTTCAGATGACATAACTCAATTATGAATTTTTGTTTTAATAGAAAATTTCTAAAAATGGAAAAGATTTACCAACTCACTGAATGGATTAATCCCAGTTCTTTTATTCATTAGTTCAACAGACACCAGACATCTGTACTGTCAGGCATCATGATGAGCTTTGGGATACATAATATAATTAAGATTTTGTGAGGCTGTTTGTGGACACTGAGGCACTAAAAAGGAAGCCAGGAGCTGGATTTTGAGATCCTATATTCAGTACTTAGCCCCAGTAATCTTCAAAAGAAATGGGCAAGTATTTATTTCTGTATTTCTACATGAGCCATTTGCCTCAAGAATGTAACAATGTAGATTTTTAATTCTAGATATCTTCCTTCATGTATGTAAAAAAATTTCTAGGTAAAACAAGAAATCTAAGCTCTAATTATTTAGTTTTATACATAATAATAAAATTAAACCGTATCCATTTTCTGCTAGGTTTAATAAAAAAAGATTTTCTTCATATACTGTTCTGCCTCACAGTTATATGCATAATATACAATTAAAAACAACTGTAGTTGAACAGGATATGAAAATGTTCAGAGGCTCCCTTTTTAGCTAACAACAAAAATAACTTTATGTAAAATACTTGCTGTTAAATTAGGACCAGATTTCATATTATTTTGGAGGATATTTTAAGATTCTAAATCATTGGTCTTAAATAAATTTTGAAAACCTTCTCAGAAATTTTTGTTGACCTCTGAATTTCTCGTTGTAAGTCTAAATAGTTGTAAAAGATGTAGCTTACAGAAATTTGTAAACATTGACCTAAAACTTTCATCAGTCTTTAAAATTATCCATTTTGATTTCCACCATAATCCATATAGAAATACTTGGACAAACTCATTTTAACAGAAGTTCTTCATTTTTTTTTTCTATCTGAAATTCTGTTACCACATCACTTTTCCAATAGAATTTTATCGTAATTTAATGTATTCTTTCTGCTTGAAAGTCTTTGACCACTTTTTTTTCTGCCACAAAATATATATGTAATTTGAAAAGTAATTAAAAAATCTGTGACCATGAGTCTTCATGTTAAAATTTCTTCTGAATTGCATTTTCATCATGCTTTTAAATAGAAAAACCTGAACAACATAAATAATTTTACTTTTAAATAATAAACATGAAGATAAAATTTATTAGAAACATGTCCATTATTCAGATGGTAGGGTTATTTTTTCAATAAATAAATGTGTATATGAGTGGATTCAAATTACTTATTGTTAGGAGACAAAGCTCAGTATCAATCTGTTCTATTTTTGTTTTTATAGATGTAAGATCTGAGAAAACATATTCCCATAAATAAGTAGATGAGAATGGAATTTTGTTTTAACAATGTCACTCAAACATTTGAACTCCTTCCAAGTTATATGCCAAAATCACATAGTTATCTATCATCAAAATTATTTTTAATGATCCACCAGCTGTCATTTTAATTAGATTTTCTTTCAGTTTTGTTAAAGGCAAGGAATCAAGACTAATTCCAGCTTTTATGATCTAATTATTAGTCATTTACTTTCTCAGCACCAACATTAGTATTTTAAGTTGTCCTTTTGTTTAGAAATCTGGAGATTTTTGCACTTTATGATCTGTGTACCATAGTAAGATGGTAAAATGATTGATAGGCACAACTCTTTAAAAATGATCAACTAGCATGAATATTGTCAGTCAAATTTTGGAAAGAGTACGTGTGAAGTGTATGATCTGGAAATTATTTCCCTAAAATTGTTTTCCCCAAAATATAACATATCCCATTTTGAAATCTGTCAGTCTACGCATGTCTCCTTTTAAAGATAGTTACTGGTTATTTAACATTATGTGAATATGGATTTGTCTGTATTAGAACAAAGAGCTCTTTGGTGTATTGTGTATTCTAAAATAGCTCAAAAAGATTCCCTATCCCATATGTTCTTCTTACAATGTGACATTGACACTCTTGCCATTGAGAAGTGGGGATCTGTTTTCCCTTCGTTTGGATTTTAGTGGATTGGTGACTATGGTGGAATAACGCTGTGTGATTTTTTTTTTTGAGGTTAGATCATAAAAGATCTTCTGCCTATCGACTCAGGATGCTTACTCTTCAAACCCAACTGCTATGCTGTGAGGAAGTTAGCACTCATGGAATGGCTGTGCATACGTATTTCAGCTGACAGCCTCATTTGAGGTCCTGTACAACAACCCCCATGGACTATGGTGTGTGTGTGTTGCTTTCAGTCATTATGTTTTAGGGTGATTCATTATGTAATAATTAAAATGGGACCTAATGAATACCTTAGTAATCAAAATAATTTGACATCCACTCAATTCAAAAGGTATAGGCTGATTTGGGCTAAAATTTACCTTTTGCATATTATCAAAATTGCAGAGTACATTAGTAATGCATAAAGATTGCAGGGAATATATTAAACAGTTAATGTTTAATTTCATTAAAGAAAATATAGCTTGATTTTTATGTTCCAATTTATTATTGATTAGAGTACTCTATATATATGAAATTACCAAACTCTTCATCATTTAATTTACTTCTTAAAAATGTAATTATTATTTTCAAAGAAATACTTATCCTTAAATTTAAAAGCCAAACAGTACCACAAGCTTAAAAACAAATAAATATGAGTAAACCCCTCCCCTTCTCATGCTCTTTAAGTAAAAATTTTCAGTCTCTTTTAGCTATTTACCTCCCAATTTCTAGTATGCTTTATTGCTAGTTCTGTGTTTTTGTTTTTAATTTTTAACAGAATCTATTAGCTTCCTTCTATAGAAGCTTAGGATTATCTCTTTTACACTCCCTCCTCAACCGTAATTTCAATGTACACACCTATTTTTCCTCCTATTCTCCTGCTATAGTTGTATCATGCTTTTCTGATACACTAATACTTAGTTTAAATTTGTATTGTTCTATGATTACATTTCTTCTCTCTTTTCACAAGTTTTTAGCGTCATTTGGTTTGTTATCTAGGTCCCAGTGATGATTTTAGTCCTAAACTTTCTCACAGAACTAGAAAACAGCTTTCAGTAAAGTTCATGCCTTCCTCCCTCCCTCTTCCTCTGCTCTCTGTGTTTTTCTGGAGCCTGCTGTCCTGTACAAATCTGCTTTCATTGCTTCCCTAGGCCAAAGATCCTAGCTGACATTCTAGGCTGTCATTGCTGGGAATTTTCTTTTTCTTTACCTTTGTGTTATATTCCTTGTTTCTTGAATTTTATGTCTTCTTTAGTTTATTTCTTTGTCTTGATGAAGCACATTTTCTAGGATTTTTTTTTTTCTTTTTTTTACAGAGGATGCATGTAAAATAAGATTTTTGAAGATATAGTTTTAGGTTAGAAAGAAATTTTTTTTTTTTTTTTGTCTTTTTATGGCTGCACTCTCAGCATATCAAGGTCCCCAGGCTAGGGGTCCAATTGGAGCTACAGCCACTGGTCTATGCCACAGCCACAGCAATGCCAGATCCGAGGCACGTCTGTGACCTATACCATAGCTCACAGCAACGCTGGATCCACTGAGCAAGGACAGGGATCGAACCTGCAATCTCATGGTTCCTAGTCACATTGGTTTCCGCTGCACCATGACGGGAACTCCTTTTTTTTCAGAAAAAAATCTTTCCCTAACCTAAAACTAAGAATTTGGAAAGCATTACTTTGTTGATTTCTGTTAATTTGTTATAATTTTTAAGTCTGAAGCTACTTGAATTTCTGATTTTTAAAAATATATTCCGGACCTTTTTTTTGGTGGTTTGTGCTTGAATCATTTGTTTCACTTTTCTGAGCGCTGTTAATCAGATTTCACTAGTCTGTGTCCTTTCCATCTTACAAAATTGTGTTTTTATCTCTTGTCTATTGTCCCTTCTGTCTCATTTCCTCTTCCATTTTCTTTGTCCTTGTGATTTTATACATTGTTTTTCATTAACTCTTATTTTAGTGGTATTTCAGGTTTGAACTATGTGTTTAATCCATCAAATTTAACTTGAATTCTTTTATTTTTTTACAGTTTTTACTTCACTGATTTACTGATTCTGCCCGCTGTAGTTATTTTTAAATTGTATGATTTTGCAGCATTTATTCAACTTGTATATAACTATATGAAAAATTAATTGTATACACACATATATCTTTATTGTTTTCTCTTGATTCATTAGTGTTAAAAGAGATAGAAAAGGTGTAATATTAAGTGTTCATTCAGGAGAACTACAAAAACATAAGGAATTGATTAAGAAATTAGACTGAAAGGGTCAAAAAGGGATGGTGAGGTTACCTACCTATCACCTGTCTGGCTGGAGGAGCAACAGAGGAAATGGGGTTACCTAGAGCCCAGGGTTGCTGTGCTGAGGAGCCTGTTGAAGTTCTACTGTTGCTTTGCTGCTGCTGTTTAACTATCATATTTGCAGGCAGCGAGAACCCCCTACCCCCACTGATGCTGCAGGAACCCAGGAGCCCAAAGTCTCCTACTACAGAGACTGCAGCTACTGCTGCTGGAGCTGGAGCCCATAAGCATCAAGTTGGTGAGGCTGATGGGGCACCACCTATGCCACTGCTGTGAAATGATACCCCCTGAGCAGGACCCCAGGCCTGCACTTGCCCTGCCCCTCCTGCTGATGCAGAAAAAAAACCCACACAGATTTTTCTATCCCTCCTGCCTTTCAGTCCCCCAACAGTGCCTCTCATTGGCAGAATCTCACTGGAAAGCAGCTGGCAAGGAAGTCTGTGAGATGTTGTTTACAGGCTCCCGGCCATCTTATGATACAGAGGAGATTCCAGAAGGCTGGGAATAATGCTGAGAGCCAAATGACAAATAGCCAGCCCGAAGGGCTTAAAGGGAAACTCAGTAACTGACTTGTGAATATTATCATTTTTTTCTGGGTAGACATATATATCTGGCACATCCTCTGAGTGTGATACACATCTATAAATATATTGTGTATACATATTTTTAATAGAGGCCTTTGAGAATAAAATCAGAAACTGCTTGTAGCAAAGAGGTTTGATCGTTTTCCAACTGTGAAGAAAACTTTAATGATTATGATATTTCATTGATTATTTTGGCATTTCCAGAGTTTATCTTCTATATTGCTATTTTGCTGACATTTTACAGAATTTGGAGCAAGTATACGGTTTTAATACGTTGTTAAGTGAGACTTTTCCTGTTGTCTCAGATTTTCAGTTAAGGCCAAAAACGGAGCACAAGGGATGTTAAATTCTTCACGTTCTGAAGATTACTGTGAAGATAGTCAAAATTAGGTTCAGAAACTCTCACCAGGGCCAGCTAGGATAGAGAGCAGGACTAGACCTACTGCTACAAGCCTACTCTCTTCCACTTTTCTTTCCTCTGCCCTGGATGCACCTAATGAGAAAAAAAAAGAGCAGGGCTATTCTCCATATCCACCTCCACCCTCACCCTAGCTTTTAGCTTGTCTTGTAAAGTGAATATAATTTTTCAGGTGAATCTGGTTGTTTTTACTGCTAAAATGGAAGATGAAGAAATTCCTGTTTGGCCAATACGTAATCATGGAAAATAAGAGGATGTCTGTCACTCAGGTTCCTCCTGTCAAAGAGATGAGGAATTCAACTCTGCTCCTCAGCTATTCACTCATGTTTTGAAAAGTCAAATGGAGACCCCATTCATGACAGAATATAATATTTTTATTTACTTGCTCGTATGCCTTCTGGGCAGAGCTATTCAGAATAAAGGAATACGTGCTGTTAACAATTGATATCAATATCATACTTGAATAGCATTTGACAAGAGGACACAGCAATATCTAAATCCTACCCTGTCTTAGCCATTCTTCCCTGGGAAATCCTCAAAGAAAGTATTTGTGCAAGATACACTGACCACAGAGCATAATGACATCACATTGTCCAACAACTGCTGGGACTTCACTCCCAAACTCAAAGCAGAACAGATGAGAACTAAACGGAACTCCACAAAAGCTCCCTCATCTGTATATACTGGGATGGCCAGGAAGCAACAAAGGCTAATAGTTTTGTTTTGACCATTTCTACCGCAATAGCCAATCCACATTTGAATCTTACTATCTCCTGTGGTAAAAACTTCACTCATCAGTGCCAAGGTGCAAGATGTAAGGACAGCTGAAGACAGAATCTGTCCCAGTGCCCTCCCTGGGGCCGCCTTGGGCTGTCATTTCAGCTGCCTCATGGAAGAGATGTGTGTGACCTTTATTTCTATGCCATTCAGCCTGAAGTCTGATCATCCAGATCATCAGTGGGTTGAGGTGGTCTTTAGGGTGCAGCAGAAGTGAATAAAGCCTAGAATTCCTTAGAGGGGCCAGTGAGACCATTGTGCTCATGTCAGCCTTTGACGTAATCACTATGGATAGTTTAAAAATTTGAGGTTTCAGGTCCTCCTGTTCTAGTGAAGAGTAAGCCTTAATCATTCCTGCTGTGTAAAATTTTTGCTGATGGTCCTGGGATTGCTTTATCTTCGCCTCTGCTGAGACATATTTTGTCTGTCTTGTTGATTCTTGTTGTGAGCCACACGGGAAGTCCTGTCTTGTTGATTCTTTATTGTTGAAAGTATAAAGTACATTCTAGACTTTATAGTGTGACTTTTCTGGTTTGGCCCTCTGTCTTCTACCGGACAATGTGCTCCTTTGGGGGCAGGTGCCTTGTCATTTACCTCTTTGTATTTCCAGGATCCAACACAGTATTTGGAATTGAGTAGGCACTCAATAATTGTTTGATGATGAAGTTGCCTAGTGTACATAGAATATTATTTAGGTTCATTAGTGCTTTACCAGCATTTTTTTTTTTTAAACTATTTTCAAATTTCTCTTCTAGAAGTTTTTCTCAGTATTTCTCTTTCTTAAAAATTGGTTTATCATTTTTAATACAGCTTTTAAAAAACATTCAATGAATTTTATTATATTTATGATTATATAATCATCACAATCTGATTTTATTTTTTTAAATTTTTAATGATTTTTATTTTTTCCTTTACAACTGCTTTACAGCATTCTGTCAATTTTCTACTGTACAGCAAAGTGACCCAGTCACAAATACATATATACATTCTTTTTCTCACATTATCTTCCATAATGCTCCATCATAAGTAACTAGATATAGTTCTCAGTGCTGTACAGCAGGATCGCATTGCTTATGCACTCCAAATGCAATAGTTTGCATCTATTAACCCCAGATTCCCAGTCCATCCCACTCCCTCCTCCTCCCCCTTGGCAAACACAAGTCTGTTCTCCACGTCCATGAATTTCTTTTGTGTGGAAAGGTTCATTTTTGCAGTATATCACATTTTGGACGTAAGTGAAATCATATGGTGTTTTTCTTTCTCTTTCTGACTTATTTCACTTAGTATGAAAGTCTAGTTCCATCCACGTTACTGCAAATGGCATTATTCTTTTTTATGGCTGAATAGTATTCCATTGTGTATATATACCACATCTTTTTAATCCATTCATCTGTCAATGAACATTTAGGTTCTTTCCATGTTTTGCTGTTGTGAATAGTGCTGCAATGAACAAATAGGTGTATGTGTCTATTTCAAGTAAAGTTTTGTCTAAATTATGCCCAAGAGTGGGGTTGCTGGGTCATACGGTAGTTCTATATTTAGTTTTCTGAGGTACCTCCATACTGTTTTGCATAGTAGTTGTACCAATTTACATTCCCATCAACAAAGTAGAGGGGTTCCCTTTTCTCCACACCCTCTCCAGCATTTGTTATTTATGGACTTATTGATGATGGCCATTCTGACTGCTGTGAGGTGGTACCTCATAGTAGTTTTGATTTGCATTTCTCTAATAATCAGTGGTGGTGAGCATTTTTTCATGTGCTTATTGGCCGTCTGTATATCTTCCTTGGAGAAATGTTTATTCAGGTCTTTTGCCCATTTTTCCATTGGATTATTGTTTTTTTTTTTGCTGTTAAGCTGTATATGTTGTTTTTATATTTTAGAGATTAAGCCCTTGTCTGTTGCATGTTTGAAATTATATTCTCCCATTCTGTGAGTTGTCTTTTTTTTTTTTTTTAATGGTTTCCTTTGCTGTGTAAAAGCTTGCAGTTTAATTAGGTCCCTTTGGTTTATTTTTGCTTATATTTCTGTTGCCTTGGGAGATTGACCTGAGAAAACATTTGTAAGGTTGATGTAAGAGAATGTTTTGCCTGTGTTCTCTCCTAGGAGTTTGATGGTGTCTTATCTTATGTTTAAATCTTTAAGCCATTTTGAATTTATTTTTGTGCATGGTGTGAAGGTGTGTTCCAGTTTCATTGATTTACATACAACTTGTTCAGTTTTCCCGGTACCACATGCTGAAGAGACTGTTTTCTTCCCTTTTTATATTCTTGCCTCCATTGTCAAAAATTAATTGACCATAGGTGTCTGGGTTTATTTCTGGGTTCTCTCTTCTGTTCCATTGGTCAGTCTGTCTGTTTGGTACCAGTACCACATTGTCTTGATTACTATGGCTTTGTAATACAGCCTGAAGTTTGGGAGAATTATGCCTCCAGCTTGGTTTCTGGATTGCTTTGGCAAAAGTGGGTCTTTTGTGGTTCCATATAAATATTTGGATTGTTTGCTTTGGCAAAAGTGGGTCTTTTATGGTTCCATATAAATATTTGGATTGTTTGTTGTAGTTCCGTGAGAAATTTCATGGGTAATTTCATAAGGATTGCATTGAATCTGTAGATTGCTTTGGCCAGTATGGCCATTTTTACAATATGAATTTTTCCAACCCTGGGGCATAGACTAGCTTTCCATTTCTTTGACTCCTCTTTAATTTCCTTATTTAACGTTTTATAGTTCTCAGCATATAAGTCTCTCACCTCCTTGGTCAGGTGTATTCCCAAGTATTTAATTTTTTTGGGGTGCGATTTTAAAAGGTATTGTATTTTTGTATTCCTTTTCTAATATTTCATTGTTAGTATACAGAAATGTGACCAGTTTCTGAATGTTAATCTTGTATCCTGCTACTTTGCTGAATTCATTGGTCAGTTTGAATAGTTTTTGTGTGGAGTCCTTAGAGTTTTCTATGTATAGTACATGTCATCTGCATACAGTGACAATTTTTACTCTTCTCTTCCAGATTGGATACCTTTTATTTTTTTTGTTTGTCGGATACTGTGGCTAGGATTTCCAATACTGTGTTGAATAACAGTGGTGATAGTGGGCACTTGTTCCAGATGTTAGTGGGACGGTTTTCAGCTTTTCTCCATTGAGTATTATATTTGCTGTGGGTTTGTCATAAGTGGCTTTTATTATGTTAGGGTATATTCCCTCTGTACCCTCTTTGGTAAGAGATTTCATCATGAATGGATGTTGAACTTTGTCAAATGCTTTTTCTGCATCTATTGAAATGATCATGACTTTTCTTTTGTTAATATGGTGTATGATGTTGATTGATTTGTGTATGTTGAATCATCCACGTGAATCTGGGATGAATCCCGCCTGGTCGTAGTGTGTGATCTTTTTTATATGTTGTTGGATTCAGTTGGCTAAAATTTTTATTGAGAATATTTGCATCTATATTCACCAAAGACCACCTAATTTTAGAACATTTCTATTCCAAACCCTCAGTCTATCCTTCTCCTGCAACCTGTCTCTTTTGGTAACTAAGTTTTTCAAAGTCTGTGAGTCTGTTTCTGTTCTGTAAGTAAGTTCAGTGTATCCTTTTTTTTTTTTTTTTTTTTTTTTTTTTTTTTTTAGATTCCACGTATAAGTGATAGCATGTGATGTTTGTGTCTCATTGTCTGACTAACTTCACTTAGGATATTTCTATGTCCATGCATTTTGCTGCACATGCCATTATTTCATTTCTTTTTATGGCTAACATTCCATTGTGTGTATGTAGCACATTTTCTTTATCCACTCTTCTGTTGATGTACATTTAGGTTGATTCCATGTCTTGGCTATTGTATATAGTGCTGCAGTGAACTTTGGAGTACATGTATCTTTTCAAGTCCTGGTTTTCTCTGGATAGATGCCCAGGAGGGGGATTGCTGGATCAAATGGTCATTCTATTTTTAGTTTTTTGAGGAATTTCTATACTGTTTTCCATAGTGGTTACGCCAGTTTACATTCCCACCAACAATGTAAGAGTGTTTTCTTTTCTCCACAACCTCTCCAGCATTCATAGTTTGTAGACTTTTTGATAGTGGCCAATCTGGCTGGTGTAAGGTAGCTTTGATTTGCATTCCTCTAATAATTAGTGATGTTGAACATCTTTTCATGTGTTTTTTGGCCATCTGTATGTATTCTTTGGAGAATTGCCTGGTTCAATCTTCGGCCCATTTTTTGATGGGGTCATTTGTTTTTTTGGTATTGAGCGGCAGGTGGTGTTTATAAATTTTGGAGATTAATCCCTTGTCAGTCGCTTCTTGTGCAAATATTTTCTCCCATTCTGTAGTTTGTCTTTTCGTTTCATTTAGGGTTTCCTTTGCTGTACAGAAACTTAAGTTTAATTAGGTCCCATTTGTTTATTTTTGTTTTTGTTGTCATTACTGTAGGAGGTGGATCTGAGAAGATATTATATTGCTAAGTGGTTTATGTCAGCGAGTGTTTGGCTTATGTTTTCCTCTAAGAGTTTTATAGTATCCACTCTTATAATTAGGTCTTTAATCCATTTTAAATTTATTTTTGTGTATGTTGTTAGGGAGTATTCAAATTTCATTCTTTTACATGTAGCTATCAAGTTTTTCCAGCACCATTTATTAAAGGGACTGTGTTTTCTTCATTGTATATTCTTACCTCCTTTGTCATGGATTAGTTGATCATAGGGCATGGGTTTAATTCTGGGCTTCCTATTCTGTTCCACCAATCTTTATTTCTGTTTTTGTGCCAGTACTATACTCTTTTGATGACTGTAGCTTTGTAGTATAGCCTGAAGTCAGGAAGCCTGATTCTTCCAGCTCAGTTTTTCTTTCTCAGGATTGCTTTGGTTATTCTGGGTCTTTTGTGTTTACAAACTTTAGAATATTTTGATCTAGTTCTGTGAAAAATGCCATTGGTAATTTGATAGGGATTGCACTGAATCTGTAGATGGCCTTGGGTAATATAGTCACTTTGAAAGTATTGATTCTTCCAATCCAAGAGCATGGTATATCTTTCCATCTCTTTGTGCCATCTTTGATTTCTTTTATCAATGTTTTATAGTTTTCAGAGTACAGGTCTTTCGTCTCTTTATGTAGGTTTATTTCTAGGGATTTTATTTATTTTTTGGTGCAATGGTAAATGGTATTGTTTCCCTAATTTCTCTTTCTGAGCTTTTATTGTTAATATATAGAAATGGAATTGATTTCTGTGTATTAATTTTATATCCTGCAATTTTACTGAATTCAGTGATGAGCTCTAACAGCTTTCTAGTAGCATCTTTAGGATTTTCTAGGTGTAGTATGTCATCTGCAAGCAGTGATAGCTTTACTTCTTCCTTTCCAATTTGGATTCCTTTTATTTCTTTTTCTTCTCTTATTGCTGAGGCTAGGACTTCCAAAACTCTGTTGAAAAGTAGTGGTGAGTGTTTACATCCTTGTATTGTTCCTGATCTTAGTGAGAATTCTTTCAGCTTTTTACCATTGAGAATGATGTTAGCTGTGGGTTTGTCATACATGGCTTTTGTTATGTTGAGGTAGGTTCCCTTTATGCCCACTTTCTGGAGGGATTTTATAAGATATAAATTTGGGATTTTGTCACAAGCTGTTTCTGCATCTATTGAGAGAATCATATCAGTTTGCATGTTGTTAATGCGGTGTATCACACAGATTGATTTGCAGAGTGAAAAATCCTTGTCTCCCCAGGATAAATCCCACTTTATCATGGTGCATGGTCCTTTTAATGTATTGCTGGATTTGGTTTGCTAGTATTTTGCTAGTATATCAAATCAGTGATATTGGTCCTTAATTTTTTCTTTTGTGTGTGTGTGTGTGTGTCTTTTTGCCATTTCTTGGGCCGCTGCCGCGGCATATGAACATTTCCAGGCTAGGGGTCGAATCAGAGCTGTAGCCACCAGCCTACGCCACAGCCATAGCAATGCAGGATCCGAGCCACGTCTGCAACCCACACCACAGCTCATGGCAACACCGGATCCTTAACCCACTGAGCAAGGCCAGGGATCGAACCCACAACCTCATGGTTCCTAGTTGGATTCACTGATCACTGAGCCATGACTGGAACTCCAGTCTGTAATTTTCTCTTTTTGTGGTATCTTTTTGTGGTTTTGGTCTCTGGGTGATGATGGTCTCATAGAATGAGTTTGTGGGTATTTCTTCCTCTGCAATTTTTTGGAATAGTTTCAGAAGGATAGGTGTTAACTCTTCTCTGAATGTTTGATAGAATTCTCCTGCAGAGACATCTGTCCTGGACTTTGTTGGAAGTTTTTAAATCACAGTTTCAATTTCAGTACTTGTGATTTGTCCATTCATCTTTTCTATTTCTTCTTGGTTTAATCTTCGAAGATTGTACTTTTCTAAGAATTTGTGCATTTCTTCTAGGTTGTCCAATTTATTGGCATATAGTTGCTTGTAGTAGTCTTTATGATCCTTTGCATTTCTGTAATGTTCATTGTAACTTCTCTTTATTCATTTCTAATTTTATTGATTTGAGTCCTCTCTTTTTTTCTTGATGAGTCTCACTAAGGGTTTACAATTTTGTTGATCTTTTCAAAGAACCAGCTTTTAGTTTCATTAATCTTTTCTGTGATTTTCTTTATTCTGTTTCATTTATTTCTTTTCTGATGTTTATGATTTCTTTCCTTCTGCTAGTTTTGTGTTTTGTCTCTTTCTCTAGTAGCTTAAGGTGTAAAGTTAGGTTTTTTTATTTGAGATTTTTCTTGTTTCCTGAGGTAGGGTTGTATTGCTATAAACTTCCCTTTTAGAACTGCTTTTTCTGCATCCTATAGGTTTTGGATTGTTGTGTCTTTGTTTTCATTTGCTTCTAGGTATTTTTTAATTTTCTCCTTGATTTCTTCAGTGATCCATTGGTTGTTTTAGCAGCATGTTGTTTAGTCTCCATGTGTTTTTGTTTTTTGCAGTGTTTTTCTTTTTGTTGATTTCTAGTCTTATAGCTTTGTGGTTAGAAAAGATGCTTGATATAATTTCCATTTTCTTAAATTAACTGAGGCTTGATTTGTGTCCCAGAATGTAATCTATCCTAGAGAATGTCCCCTGTACACTTGAGATGAATGTGTATTCTGCTGCTTTTGGATGGAATATTCTGTAATCCATCTGGTCTAATGCATAATTTAAGGCCTGTGTATCCTTGTTGATTTTCTGTCTGGATGATCTGTCCTTTACTGTAAGTGGAGTGTTAAAGTCCCCTGCTATTATTGTGTTATTGTCCATTTCTCCTTTTAGGGTTTTTAGTAGTTGCCTTATATATTGAGGTGATCCTATGTTGGGTGCGTATATATTTACAATTTTTATATACTCTTCTTTGATCCTTTGATCATTCTGTAATGCCCTTCTTTGTCTCTTATAACTTTATCTATCTATCTGTCTATCTATCTATTTATTTTGTCTTTTTAGGGCCTCACCTGCAGCATACAGAAGTTTGCTGGGTAGGGATCAAATCGGAGTCACAGCTGCCAGCCTATGCCACAACCACAGCAGCGCCAGATCTGAGACACTCCCGTGACCTACACCACAGGTCATGGCAACGTCAGATCCTTAATCCACTCAGCAAGGCCAGGGATCGAACTTCTTCATGTCTATAGTTAGTTTCGTTTCCACTGAGTCATAGCAGGAACTCCGTAACATTCTTTATTTTAAGATCTATTTTGTCTGATATGAGTATTGCTACTCTGGCTTTCTTTTGATTTCCATTTGCATGGAATATTTTCTTCCATCTTCTCACTTTCAGTTTGTATGTGTCCCTAGCACTGAAGTGGGTTTCTTGAAGATAGCATGTATAGGGGTCTTGTATTTGTATCTATTTAATCAGTCTATGTCTTTTTGTTGGGGCGTTTAGTCCATTTAAATTTAAGGTAATTGTTGATAAGTATGTTCTTATTGCCATTTTGTTAATTGTTTTGATTTGTTTTTGTTGGTCTTTTCTCTTATTCTCTTCTCTTGGGGTTTAAAGACTAGTGTTGTGTTTGAATTGCTTTTTTTATCTGTATATATCTCTTATACATTTTTGGTTTGTAGTTAACATGAAGTTTTGATATAGGAGTCCACACACACACACACACACACACACACGATTATTTTAAGTTTCTAGTCTCTTAAATGCAAATGCATCTCCAATATCCTGCATTTGTACCCTCCTCTTCTCACGATTTCTGGTTTTGATAGCATATCTGTGTGTGGATGATTTCCTACCTTTACTATGTGTATGCTTTTACCAGTGAGCCTACTATTTTTGTTTCTAGTTGTAGCCTTTTCCACCTAAACAAATTCCTTTGATGTTTGTTGTAAAGCTGGTTTAGTAATGCTGAATTCTCTTAGCTTTTGCTTGTCTGTAAAGCTTTTGATTTCTCCTTTAAATCTGGATAAATCTTGCTGGGTAGAGTAATCTTGGTTGGAGGTTTTTTTCCTTTCATCACTGTTATAATTATATTGTGCCACTCCTTTCTGGCCTGCAGAGTTTCTCCTGAAAAACCAGCCAATAACCTTATCAGGGTTCCTTTGTATGTTATTTGTTTCTTTTCCCTAGCTGCTTTCAGTATTTTCTCTTTGTCTTTAATCTTGGTCAGTTTGAGTAATATGACCAAGATTGGGAGGTTCCTCTTTGGGTTCATTTTTTTCTTTTTTCTTTCTTTATGGCCAGACTGCAGTATATGGAAGTTCCCAGGCTAGGGGTTGAATTGGAGCTGTCCCTGCCAGCCTATACCACAGCCACAGCAATGGAGAATCCAAGCGGCATCTGCAACCTCCTTCATAGCTCATGGCAACTCTAGATCCTTGACCCACTGAGTGAGGCTAGGGATCAATCCCATGTCCTCATGGATTCTAATTTGGTTTGACCACTGAGCCACAATGGGAACTCCAACCATGATGGGAACTTCGGGTTTATTTTATATGGTATTTGTTGGGCTTCCTGGATTTGAGTGATTCCTTCCCAATGTTAGGGAAGTTTTCATCTATTATCTCTTCAAATATTTTCTCTGGTCCTTTCTCTCTGTCTTCTTCTGGCACCCCTATAAGATGGATGTTGATGCATTTAAAGTTGTCCCAGAGTTCTCTTAGACTGTCTGTATTTCTTTTCAATCTTTTTTCTCTTTTCTGTTCCACATCAGAGATTTTCATCAGTCTGTCTTCCACCTTGCTTATTCATTCTTCTGCCTCCTGTATTCTGCTCTTGGTTCCTTCTTGTGAATTTTTTATTTCAGTTAATTGTATTTTGCATCTCTGATTGCTTAATCCTTAAATCTTCTATTTCTTTGTTAAATCTTTCTTGTAATTTATCAGTCTTTACTTCCAGTTTATTTCTAAGATCTTAAATCATCTTGAGTATCTTTAAAGTCTTTTTCATGGAGGCTGATATCTCTAGATCATTTAGCTGTTTTTTTTTTTGTTTTTTTTTTCCTTATTATTTTATCTGAGTGATAATTCTCTGTATTTAATTTTTATAGATTTGTGTGTGTGTGTGGTTTCATTTTTGCAGGCAATAGTGTTGTAGCCTCTCTTGCTTCTGATGTTTGCCTCCCTTGTACCTGAAGTTGGTACAAGGGGCTTGCTGCAGGCTTTCTGATGGGAGGAACTCATTCCTGCCCACTGGTAGTTGGAGCTGATTCTTATCCTCCTGGTGGCTAGGGTTTTGTCTCTGGGTATGATTAGAAGTGGCTCTGTGCCTGGGAAGCCTATAGGCAGACTGTTTGCTGATGTGTGGTGTTGTGTTCCCACCCAGTTTGTTGTTTGGTCTGGGGCTTCTCAGCTTTGATAGGTGGGCAGATTTTTTTCCAAAATGGCCACTTCCAAGGGAGTTCTCACTGACAGTTATTCCCAAGACCTTTGCCTCCAATGTCTTCTTCCCCAACAATGAGCCACAGTCATTCCTTGTTTTCCCAGGTGATCCTCCAATAACCACAGGCAGGCGTGACCCAGATTTCTATGTAGTCTCTGCTTTGCCCTGGGACCCAGTGCACATGAAACCCTGTGTATGGCTTTCAAGAGTGGAGTCTCTGTTTCCTCCAGTCCTGTGGAGCTTCAGTGCACAATTCCTGCTGCACCTCAACGCCAAATACTTCAGGGGCTCCTCTTCCCAATGTCAGACCCCCCAGGTGTGGGAAGCTGACATGAGGCTCAAAACTCTCACTTCCATGCATGAACCTCTGCAATATAGTTACTTTCCAGTCTTGAGCCTCCCACATGGTGGGTATGAGGTTTGCTTATATTGCATAGTGGCTCCTCCTACTGTCTCAATATGGCCTTCTCCTTGTCTTTTATTGTAGGAGATCTTTTATTGGTAGTTTCCAGTCTATTTTGTTGATGGTTGTTCAACAGCTGGTTGTAATTTTCTTATTTTCATGAGAGAAGCTGAACTCCAGTCCTTCTCCTCTGCCATCTTAATCCTGTCTCTCCACATTTTCATTACAGCTTAATGGACTAAATTTGTCTTTTGCCTTTGCACCTATTCTTTTAGAAGAACATATATAAAAAGAAAATATATTTGGCAGAAGACATATGTGAAGAAGTCCTGAGACAGAAGCCAGGTCTTTAGAAATAAAGTGGTACCAGAGGGAAGTATAATAGAAGGCTCTTGCTTTGGAGTGACTCAGTGTAGGTGGTTGAAATAGGAAGCTGAGATCAGTCCTAAGAGGATAAGTACAGTTATTTTCCATTTCATTGTTCCCTTCTCCATTGCTCTTTTTCAGATCAAAATGATGGTTACAATGAGAAAATATAAATGTGAAAAAATAATGAGAAGTGCTTATTCTTTCTCACAAGTCACTGTGCAGAGTTATGTATATCAGCTCATTTAATCCACACAACTACTCTATAAAGAACATAATGTTATTATCTGTAATTAATAAACCAGAAAATTGAGGCTCAGAGGATTTGAGCAAGTTACCATAAATCTTACTACCATTTATGGCAGAGACTTAATGCAGACATAACTGTAGTCTGTCCCATGACCATGATCACCATGCTCTGCTGTATCCTGAAGGCTAAGTGTTCTTGGGAACAGAAACAATGGGAATCTTGGAGAGCAGGGATGGCCTACTTTTCATACAAGTTTTGGGAAGTTACCCACCTGAGCTGCACATTTTATGAAAGTGGCAATCCAGCAAGTTGGGGATTTACTTAGAGTTTTAAACTGACACCTTCACTGAGATTTAGAAGTAACTGAGAGACACTTTAGTTTGAACTTTGAGATTGACATGTTTTGCTTACTGTTCTGCACGATAGTCATTTTCTGGTGAAAAGAATGATTTACTTGTATAAAAGAATGACCTGTGATTGGCTTATTGTCAAAAACAAATAAAAAAAGTTATAATAAATCAAGACAGGTTATTTTGAAGGTGGTGATAACCTGGAATCAGGTGCAGTATTAGCTTTTTTTTGTATATGTATATAATTTCATTTACCTTGTCTAGAGCATCCATTTTTGTGTGGTTTTTTTGAATAATGAATGGAGTTATTTTAACTGAGTGCTAATGTGGTGAATGCCAGGTGAGAAATTCAATTGAAATGCTGTCACAAGATCCTTTTGTTTTACTGACAAGAGGTGTCATGTTCTCTTGAATCCCAATACATGGAGTGTGAACTGATAAATAGTTTGGAGATGAAATTGTCAGTCACCATTATCACACTCAAGCAATTATCTTTTCTGGTAGCTTGCTCTGCCATAAATTTCAAGTTCTGGAATGTGAAAGTAAAGAGGAAAAAATAATATGGATGTGACCATAAATTGGAAAAATGCTTAGGTTAGAAAGGTAAGATTCCTTAGGACTTTTAATATAGTCAGGAAAATTTGCTGCTACTTCCAAGATTGAGAGAGGCAAGGAAGGTTAGGAAGAGGGGAACCATCAGAGGTGGATCTACCTTGAAACTAAGAAATCTTAATCTTTAGGGTTTTTTCCATGATAGAGACCCCTTCAGTGAATGCAGTGTGTTCACATGGCAATAAACTATAGTAAAATTTGTGTAAGATATATAATAGCAATCAGTTAAGTCTTTTTTCTTTTTCCACTTTGACTTCTCTTCCATTACATTTCTTCTTCTTTTGGGTGGTTTTGGGGTTACCCCAGACATTCTTTGAAGCCTAGCTAAGGAAATTTTAGTGCAGAGTATGTTTTGTTTTAGTTTAATGTGATCCATACCATTACTTCCTGGGGTGGTCAATGCTTTTTCTTCTCCCTACATGATATTGCATCCTCTGTAAGGCAACCAAAGTTTGTTTACATTTGTAGAGTGAGCTTAAGCAAAGTCACTTGAGGTCTAGGCTCGTAACTCACTCAGTGTTTGTCACTGCAGCTGTGTTTTGTTACTCAAAGAAAGTCACAAGGCCAGCCCAGGTTCAAGGAATGGGGAAATAGATACCACATCACTGTGAGAATTGCTTTAAAGAATTTATGGTCATTTTTTATACTCTGCCATATAGGATTTCCCAATTTAACAAAAGTCTTAAGCATTTACTCAATAATACTAAGTTTTGAATCTGAAAGAAATGACTGAACTACCAATAATAATAAAAAAGAGTCAACTGTGCTGAATAAACATTCTGTACTCCCTCTATAAAATGGTGTTGGAGAATTACTGTTACATAAAGAGTCAATCAAAGAGTATGGAACAAAAAATATTGTGGGCATGGAGAGAAGGATCAACAAAATATGTCTTTGAGATTGAGTTGAATTTACATTTGGTGTGTATAACCCAGATGCTTGGTAGCTTGGCCTTGGTTTGGATAAGTTAACATTACTTAAGAGTTGAGAGGTTTGGGGAAAGTTACCTCTTCTTTCTTTGAGAATCAGTTTTTCATCTCATTGAAATGATAGTCATTTTCTGTTGAAGAGAATGATCTACATCTTTAAAAGAATGACCTGTGATTGGCTTATTTGCAGAAATCAATAAAAAAAAAAATACCGTAAACTAAGATTACTTTGAAAATGGTAAACAGCTTGAAGTCAGGTGCAGTATTAGCTTTTTTGTATATGTATGTAATTTCATTTACTTTGTTTAGAGCTTTTTTCCTTACATTTTTATGGATATTTAGTATATTAAAAATGTATTAAAATATTTAATAGTCTTCTGGTAGTTACTAGGCGGACAGATACATTTTTATTGAACCTGCCTACTGTGTCCCAGGTTCTATTCTAAGAACTGGGGTTATAGCAGTGAATAAGACAAAATTCACAAAATTCTTATCCTATAGAAGTTTTCATTTTAGTGAGAGGCTTATATCTATTAAGAGACTGACTTACTCTTGAGGAGTTTATAGTCTAGCTCTTCACAAACTTAAGTTCCTTTTCTTAGTATAAAGACATGAATAAAAATATGAGGAAAAATACTTGGAGCAAACGTCTATGGAGATTTTGTACATTTCCTACTTAAAAGTGTACTTTAATTGATCAAAAAGAGTTTAAGGAGAAGAGTTGCTGGGAGTTCACATATAATGAACTTGCCCAAACTGTAAATGGAGGCTAAATAATTTAGAATTACTCTAATCCAGTTAGCTGGAAAAATTGGGTCTCTCTCTGTCACATTTAAAAGAAAGATCTTATCAAAAGCAAGCTGTTCTCTTGTTTCTTTAGTATTCTGGAGAATTAAAAGAAAATCTAATTTAGGAAAGCTTTTCTGTTTTAAAAAAAGCCCCTCAACATGTTGAAAAGGCAACATTAAATATGTATTCCCTATCTGAATCACAATGATATCAAAAATATCAAATATTGAGTTTGTATGCATTTTCTTTTACCATCTACTCTTTCTATAGAAATAACATTACAATATTAATTAAGCTTATTAATTTATTTTTCTCCGAGAGATGGATAAATTATCCTTATCCAGTTGCCTGGCTGAGGAGGGGAAACTTTCAGTTTTGTTGACATTAAAATTTCAAGGGAGGAGTTCCCGTCGTGGCGCAGTGGTTAACGAATCCGACTAGGAACCATGAGGTTGCGGGTTCGGTCCCTGCCCTTGCTCAGTGGGTTAACGATCTGGCGTTGCCGCGAGCTGTGGTGTAGATTGCAGACGCGGCTCGGATCCCGCGTTGCTGTGGGCCGGTATGGCTCCGATTCAACCCCTAGCCTGGGAACCTCCATATGCCGGAGGGGCGGCCCAAGAAATAGCAAAAAGACAAAAAAAAAAAAAAAAAAAAAAAAAAAAAAATTTCAAGGGAGAACTCATTTTATGTCTTTAAACTTTGGCAGTTGATTTTGTACTTGCGATTAAATATAGCATTTCCAAAAACACTAGAAATACTAGAAAAACAGATCAACCTCTCAATTTTAATTTAGCTGTAAACCTATTAATGTCCTAAGGTTTAAAAAGTTTTATTTTCCTGGGCTTTAAAACATGAATTAATAGCGATGATGAGCACAGTGACTTTGTCTACATATGTCTGGGAAGATGTAGAATGTTGTCTTGTTGACTGATATGGGGTTTTAAAAAATACAATTTATAATTAAAAAACCCATTCTCAAAAGGTGTCTCCTTAGTGGTAGTTATGTATTTTTGCTTATTTCACATTTAGTCCAAGCTTGATTGTGTACTGTAATTAAATTGGTGTTTTTATTTTATTTTATTTTATTTTATTCTCTTTTTGCCTTTTTTTTTTAGGGCCACACCCACAGTATATGGAGGTTCCCAGGCTAGGGGTCTAATTGGAGCTACAGCTGCCGGCCTACGCCACAGCCACAGCAATGCCAGATCTGAGCCGTGTCTGCAGCCTACACCACAGCTCATGGCAACACCGGATCCTTAGCCCACTGAGCGAGGCCAGGGATCGAACCCACAACCTCACGGTACCTAGTTGGATTTGTTTCTGCTGCGCCATGATGGGAACTCCATGTGTTTTCATTTTAAAAGCATATCATTTTCTGTCTTTTCTATCGAGAATATGGCTTAATAATTCAGCTAAGCCTTTCTCCAAATATCCTTTTTATTTTTTTTCCTGCCATTTTTGTTACAAAAAAGAATTTTTCTTCCTTTCTTATTTTTAATACATTAAGAGCTGTTTTCCTCTTGCTTCGCACTTTATTTTGAAGGAGAGTTTGAGCAAATATAACCATGTTTGGCTTCATTTCTCTAAACTGAAATTAAGCTGTCTTTTTTTTTTCTTTCTTTTTTTTAGGGCTGCACTCACAGAATATGGAGGTTCCCAGGCCCGGGGTCCTATTGGAGCTACAGCTGCCAGCTACAGCAGCTCCAGATCTGAGCCACGTCTGTGACCTACACCACAGCTCATGGCAATGCTGGATCCTTAACCCACTGAGTGAGGCCAGGGATCAAACCCACAACCTCATGGTTCCTAGTCGGATTCATTTTTGCTGCGCCACGACGGGAACTCCTTAAGCTATCTTAAAGTAACAACTTCTATGATAAAATTGATCTTTTTCTTTTCCCCTGTGCTCTAAACCAAATACTGTTTTAGTCATACATTTAAGCATCTTTGTATTCACACTGTTCTTTCTCCAAATAGTCCATTTTATTTTTTAACTCAATTTTATTATATTTATAGTTGTACAGCAATCATCATAACCCAATTTTGCAGCATTTCTTTTTTTTTTTTTTTTTTTTAATTTTCCCACTGTACAGCAAGGGGGTCAGGTTATCCTTACATGTATACATTACAATTACATTTTTCCCCCACCCTTTCTTCTGTTGCAACATGAGTATCTAGACATAGTTCTCAATGCTATTCAGCAGGATCTCCTTGTAAATCTATTCTAAGTTGTGTCTGATAAGCCCAAGCTCCCGATCCCTCCCACTCCCTCCCCCTCCCATTAGGCAGCCACAAGTCTCTTCTCCAAGTCCATGATTTTCTTTTCTGAGGAGATGTTCATTTGTGCTGGATATTAGATTCCAGTTATAAGTGATATCATATGGTATTTGTCTTTGTCTTTCTGGCTCATGTCACTCAGTATGAGATTCTCTAGTTCCATCCATGTTGCTGCAAATGGCATTATGTCATTCTTTTTTATGGCTGAGTAGTATTCCATTGTGTATATATACCACCTCTTCCGAATCCAGTCATCTGTCGATGGACATTTGGGTTGTTTCCATGTCCTGGCTATTGTGAATAGGACTGCAATGAACATGTGGGTGCACGTGTCTCTTTTAAGTAGAGTTTTGTCCGGATAGATGCCCAAGAGTGGGATTGCGGGGTCATATGGAAGTTCTATGTATAGATTTCTAAGTTATCTCCAAACTGTTTTCCATAGTGGCTGTACCAGTTTACATTTCCACCAGCAGTGTAGGAGGGTTCCCTTTTCTCCACAGCCCCTCCAGCACTTGTTATTTGTGGATTTATTAATGATGGCCATTCTGACTGGTGTGAGGTGATATCTCATGCTAGTTTTGTTTGCATTTCTCTTAAAATCAGCGATGTTGAGCATTTTTTCATGTGTTTGTTGGCCATCTGTATATCTTCTTTGGAGAAATGTCTATTTAGGTCTTTTGCCCATTTTTCCATTGATTGATTGGTTTTTTTGCTGTTGGGTTGTATAAGTTGTTTATATATTCTAGAGATTAAGCCCTTGTCAGTTGCATCATTTGAAACTATTTTCTCCCATTCTGTAAGCTGTCTTTTTGTTTTCTTTTGGGTTTCCTTTGCTGTGCAAAAGCTTTTCAGTTTGATGAGGTCCCATGGGTTTATTTTTGCTCTAGTTTTTATTGCTTTGGGAGAATGACCTGAGAAAATATTCATGATGTTGATGTCAGAGAGTGTTTTGCCTACGTTTTCTTCTAGGAGTTTGATGGTGTCCTGTCGTATATTGAAGTCTTTCAGCCATTTTGAGTTTATTTTGGTGCATGGTGTGAGGGTGTGTTCTAGTTTCATTGCTTTGCATGCAGCTGTCCAGGTTTCCCAGCAATGCTTGCTGAATAGACTTTCTTTTTCCCATTTTATGTTCTTGCCTCCCTTGTCAAAGATTAATTGACCATAGGTGTCAGGGTTTATTTCAGGGTTCTCTATTCTGTTCCATTCGTCTGTCTGTCTGTTTTGGTACCAGTACCACACTGTTTTGATGACTGTGGCTTTGTAGTATTTCTTGAAGTCTGGGAGAGTTATGCCTCCTGCTTGGTTTTTGTTTCTCAGAATTGCTTTGGCAATTCTGGGTCTTTTGTGGTTCCATATAAATGTTTGGATTGTTTGTTCTAGTTCTGTGAAAAATGTCCTGGGTAATTTGATAGGGATTGCACTGAATCTGTAGATTGCCTTGGGTAGTATGGCCATTTTTATAATATTGATTTTCCCAATCCAGGAACATTGAATATCTTTCCATTTCTTTACATCTTCTTTGATTTCTTTGATTAAAGTTTTATAGTTCTCGGCATATAGGTCCTTTACCTCTTTGGTCAGGTGTATTCCGAGGTATTTGATTTTGTGAGGTACAATTTTAAAAGGTATCATTTTTTTGTATTCCTTTTCTAATGTTTCATTGCTGGTATACAGAAATGCAACTGACTTCTGAATGTTAATCTTATATCCTGCTACTTTGCTGAATTTATTAATCAGTTCAAGGAGTTTTGGGGTTGAGTCCTTAGGGTTTTCTATGTATAGTATCATGTCGTCTGCATACAGTGACAGTTTTATCTCTTCTCTTCCTATATGGATGCCTTTTATTTCTTTTGTTTGTCTAATTGCTGTGGCTAAGACTTCCAAAACGATGTTGAAGAGCAGTGGTGAGAGTGGGCATCCCTGTCTTGTTCCAGATTTGAGTGAGAAGGCTTTCAGTTTTTCCCCATTGAGGATTATATTTGCTGTGGGTTTATCATAAATGGCTTTGATTATATTCAGGAATGTTCCCTCTATACCCACTTTGGCGAGGGTCTTGATCATGAATGGATGTTGAACTTTGTCAAATGCTTTTTCTGCGTCTATTGAGATGATCATATGATTTTTGACTTTTTTTTTGTTAATGTGGTGTATGATGCTGATTGATTTGCGTATGTTGAACCATCCTTGTGAACCTGGGATGAACCCAACCTGGTCATGGTGTATCATTTTTTTGGTATGTTGTTGGATTCGGTTGGCTAAGATTTTGTTGAGAATTTTTGCATCTATATTCATCAATGATATTGGCCGATAGTTTTCTTTTTTGGTGGTATCTCTGTCTGGTTTTGGAATGAGGGTGATGTTGGCCTCATAGAATGTCTTTGGGAGTATTCCTCCTTCTTCAACCTTTTGAAAGAGTTTAAGGAGGATGGGCACCAATTCCTCTTTATATGTTTGATAGAATTCACCTGTGAAGCCATCTGGTCCTGGACTTTTATTTGTAGGGGGTGATTTTATGACCTCTTCAATTTCATTTCTAGTGATTGGTCTGTTCAGTTGGTCTGTTTCTACTTGATTCAGTTTTGGTAGACTGTAAGATTCTAGAAAATTGTCCATTTCTTCTAGATTGTCAAACTTGTTGCCATATAGTTGTTCATAGTATTCTCTTATGGTTTTTTGTATTTCTGCTGTATCCGTTGTGATTTCTCCTTTTCCATTTATAATTTTGGTTATTTGGGTTCTTTCTCTCCTCTTTTTAGTGAGTCTGGCCAGGGGTTTGTCAATTTTGTTCACCTTTTCAAAGAACCAGCTCTTGGTTTTGTTAATTTTCTTTACTGTTTTTTGAGTCTCTATTTTATTGATTTCTTCTTTGATCTTTATATTTTCCTTCCTTCTGCTGACTTTAGGACTTTTTTGTTCTTCTTTTTCTAATTCATTTAGGTGGAGGGTTAAGTTGTCAATTTGGGACTTTTCTTTTTTGAGAAAGGCCTGTATTGCTATAAATTTCCCTCTGAGCACTGCTTTCGCAGCATCCCATAGATTTTGAGAGGTTGTGTCTTCATTATCATTTGTTTCAAGGCAGTTTTTAATTTCCTTTTTGATCTCCTCATTGACCCATTGGTTTTTTAGTAGCATGTTGTTGAGTCTCCATGGAGTAGGTTTTTTCTCTTTGCTTTTCCCATGGTTGATTTCTAATTTCATGGCATTGTGGTCAGAGAAGATACTTGAGATAATCTCTACGCTCCTAAATTTATTGAGATTCGCTTTGTGTCCCAATATGTGGTCGATTCTTGAGAATGTTCCATGAGCATTTGAGAAGAATGTGTATTCTGATTTTTTTGGATGTAGTGTCCTGAAGATATCAATTAAGTCTAACTTTTCTATTGTTTCCTTTAGGATCTCTGTTGCTTTATTGGTTTTCTGTCTAGAGGATCTGTCCATTGATGTGAGGGGGGTATTAAGGTCTCCTACTATGATTGTATTCTCATCAATATCTCCCTTTATGTCTGTTAATATTTGTTGTATGTATCTGGGTGCTCCTATATTTGGGGCATATATGTTGATGATAGTAACATCCTCTCCTTGGATGGATCCCTTAATCATTAAATAGTGTCCTTCTTTGTCTTTCTTTACGTCTTTTGTTTTAAAGTCTATTTTGTCTGATATGAGTGTTGCGACTCCTGCTTTTCTGTCTTGTCTATTGGCGTGACATATTTTTCCCCACCCTTTCACTTTCAATCTGTATGTATCTTTTGTCCTAAGGTGAGTTTCTTGTAGGCAGCATATTGAAGGTTTTTGCCTTTTTATCCACTCAGCCACTCTGTGTCTTTTGATTGGGGCATTCAGTCCATTGACATTTAAGGTGATAATTGATAGATGATTATTTATTGCCATTTGAACCTCGTGTTCCAGTTGATTCTATGGTTCTCTATTGTTCCTTTCGTTTTTTTTTTTTTGGTTGGATGGTCTCCTATTGTTATCTGCTTGAGTGTATTTTATTTTATTTTTTTTCATTTTTTGCAAATGCAATATTTGGTTTTGGCTTGTGGTTGCCCTGTTTTTTAAGTATGCTAACCCCTTCCCATAATTGTGTGTTTTAGCCTGATGGTCCTGTAGATTCAAACACTTCATTACTATATTAAAATTAAGAAGAGAAACATACAAACAAACAAAAATGGTTATTTACTTCCTAACATCCCTTGCCCACATTTTACGGTTTTGATGACTCTTTTTTATTTTTTTCTCTTTAATTTTATTTTGTTTGAGGCCTGTTCATGATTAAATCTGTATGCTGGCTTATTTGAGTGACTGCTCTCTGATTGCGGTTTCCTCAGTCCTAGTTCTTCCTCTTCTTCTTCTTTTTTTCTTTTTTTATTTTCTTTTTTCTTCCCTTTCCTTCCTTTCTTTTTGGTTTAGAGAAGCCCTTTCAATATTTCCTTTAACCTGGGTTTTGTGTTGCTGTATTCTTTAAGTTTTTGTTTGTTGGGAAAAATTTTTATTTCCCCTTCTATTTTAAATGATATTCTTGCTGGATAGAGTATTCTAGGTTGCATATTTTTTCCTTTGAGCACTTTAAATATCTCTTGCCATTCCCTCCTGGCCTGTAGTGTTTCTGTAGAGAAATCAGCTGATATTCTTATGGGGGTTCCCTTGTAGGTAACATTCTGTTTTTCTCTTGCTGCCTTTAAGATCCTCTCTTTATCACTAACTTTTGCCATTTTTATTATGATGTGTCTTGGTGTGGGTCTGTTTGGGTTCAGTTTGTTTGGGGCCCTCTGTGCTTCTTGTATCTTGAATCCAGTATCCTTTAGTTTTGGGAAGTTTCCATCGATAATTTCTTCAAATATATTTTCCATCCCCTTATCTTTTTCTACTCCTTCTGGAATTCCTATTATGCGTAGATTGGCCCACTTTATATTATCCCATAGGTCTCTTATATTGCTTTCCAGTTTTTTGATTCGGTTTTCTGTCTGTTGACCAGATCGAGTGGTTTCCATTATTCTATCTTCCATATCACTGATTCGTTCTTCTGCATTATTCATTCTGGTTTTTACTGCCCCTAGTTCAGTTTGCATCTCTGCAAATGAATGTTCTAGTTTTTCTTGGCTCCTCCTTATATTTTCTAGTTCCTTTCTGAGGGTATCTGCATTACTGTTCATATCTTCTCTTAATTCCTTCAGTATTTTCACTATTTCTCTTTTGAACTCCAGGTCTGTCTGACTGCAGAGATCTGATTCATTGTTGACTGTTTTAGGTGAGTTCTCCTGTTGGTTTGACTGGGGGTGGTTTCTCAGCTTCTTCATCTTGCTTGTTGTTTACTTTCTCCTGAGGGAGTTGTACTCTCTGTTATCGGGCAGTGTTTGCCTTGTCACTGCCGTGGAATATTTCCTGAGGGCTGGCGTTGTTGGTCAATCTTTTTTGAGGCAATGTGGCTTTTTTGGAGTGTTGATGGGGCTAACAATGTTTCTTTGAAGCAAAGGAGGGCTTCCTGAGGGCAGACAGGACTGGGAGGTCCACACCACGATGGTAGCAGATTTCACTTGGTCATGCAGAGCTTGCTCTGGTGTTTTTAGGCTGTGGGGTTCTTGCAGGGGGTTGGCGGTGTTGGGCAGCTGCTCTTCAGGGGTGCATCACCCCCTGGGGGCTGGAGCAGCTATCTGGGTCACTGAGAACCTAAGAGGCTCTTCCCTAAGGCAGCCCAACTCAGAAGGACAGCCTGAGAATGTAGGCGGATCTTTTCACAGTCTGGCCAAGCTTGTTGCAGCTTTTCTGGGCTGCAGGGGCTCTTCTAGGGGGCTGGTGGTGCTGAGCAGCTATTCTGTGGGAGTGGGGCACCCCCTGGGGGCTTGGGCAGGTAGCAGGGCCACTGGAAACCCAAGAGGCTCCTCCCCAGGGCAGCACAACTCAGAAAGACTGTCTGAGATCTTTTCCCGACTCGGCCAGGCTTGTTGCAGCTTTTCTGGGCTGCAGGGGGTCCTGCCTGGAGCTGGCAGTCCTATGCAGCTGGTCCACTAGGTCTCAGCACCCCCTGGGGGCTTGGGAGGGTAGCAGGGCCATTGGAGACCCAGGAGGCTCCTCTCCGGGGCAGCCCGACTCTGAAAAACCATCTGAGATCCTTTCCCGACTTGGCCAGGCTTGTTGCAGCTTTTCTGGGCTGCAGGGGGTCCTGCCTGGAGCTGGCAGTCCTATGCAGCTGGTCCACTAGGTCTCAGCACCCCCTGGGGGCTTGGGCGGGTAGCAGGGCCGTTGGAGACCCAAGAGGCTCTTCCCCGGGGCAGCCCGACTCAGAAAAACCGTCCAAGAATTAGGCCGATCTATTTATGGCTTGGCTAGGCTTGTTCTAGCTTTTCTGGGCTGCAGACCTTTTCTCGGGGGCTGGTGGTGTTTGGTGCTGCTCTGCGGAAGTGTAGCCCCTCCAAAGGGCAAGCAGGCCTGTGCAGGGACAGCCCCTGCGGTGGTAGGCTTCAGGCAATTGTTGAGGCCAGCCCTCCTGGATGGCAGGCAGCCCCATGTTTGGCAAGAGCGTAGGGGGTGGTGGGGGTGGGGGGAGGGAATGCACTGGGAAGCACAGCTTTCTACTAGCTAGCGGGCCTGTAAGCTTGCTGTAGCGTGGGGGGTATTCTATGGGGACCCACCCCTTCTTCTCTCCCCTCCCCAGCACGGGCGCAGACCAGGCTCTTCTCCCAGGTTCGCTCTGATGCGGCTTTCCACTTCCCTGCCCCTAGAGTATTGTTCCCTTCCTCTGCGACAGCTTTGTTTTCTAGTCTCCCAGGCAGTCTCTGCCCCGTCAAATGGTTTCTAGACCTCCCAAGCAGTTTCCGCTCCGCCCCACCCCCCCAGCCCGGGGACTATCCTCCGGGCCGAGGTCTTGGTGCCCAGCCCCCACCCAGGCATCGCCCGGCCCTTTCTCGGGGACTAACCTTCAGAGGCGAGCTCTCGGTGCCCAGCCCCCACCCAGGCATCTCAATTTTTGGTGACTGTGCCCGTAGTTCAGATGGTCCGTTGGGTTCTTGATCGGCTTTTCCGTACTCCAACTTACTGCTACACTCTTCTCTGCATCTGGAGATTTCTCCGGTTTGTTTGATCTTTCCCCCGGTAGGTGACTTTCCAGGGTGCGGGAACCCTTTCTCCTCCGCAGTTCCCTTTTGGGAGCGCCCATCCCACTCTGATTCACCTTCTCTCACTCTCCTCTTTTCTCCCGTTCTGCCCAGTAATGTCACGAACTTCTTGCCGTTATTGGAGTTTAGGTTCCTCTGCCAGCGATTGGTTGCTGTTCTGTGCGAGTCATTTATTCTGTAGATGTGCTTTTTTTGTTGTGTTTGTGGGAGAGGGCGAGCGTGTCTCCCTACTCCTCTGCCATCTTGTCCTCTCTTCCAATTTTGCAGCATTTCCATCCCAAACCTGCAGCCCTTCCCTCCCGCCTCAGTCTGTCTCCTTTGGTAATCTTAAATTTTTCAGTCTGTAAATCAGTGTCTGTTCTGCAAAGAAGTTTCATTGTATCCATTTTTTAGACCAAACAGTACATTTTAGTCATGTAAATAGATGGTCTAAATCTATGGATTTGAGTCACCCTCCATTAGATTGCTTAACTTTAACCTTTCAGTCTTTGTCAGCTCCTTTTTATTTATTTATTTATTTATTTTTATGGCCTCACCTTTGGCACATGGAAGTTCCCAGTCTAGGGATTGAGTCGGAGCTGCAGTTGAGGCCTACACCACAGTCACGGCAACACCAGATCAGAGCTGCCTCTGCGACCTGTGCTGCATCTTGCAGCAATGCCACATCCTTAATCCAGTGAACAAGGCTAGGGATCAAACCCACATCCTCACAGAGACATCGGGTCCTTAACCCATTGAGGTACAACAGGAACTCCATGTCAGTTCCTTTTTATATAACATGTTTTTCTATATAGGGAACATTGCCCAAACAGCATAGACCATTAAAAGTAGATATGTTGAAGTTTGTTAAAGTGAAAATCTTTTGCTCATTGAAAGACTTCATTAAGAAAATGAAAAGACAAAGCCAAGGAAGACAGCAGGGCCTGCAGCAGGTTCTCCAGATGCTGGAGCAGTGAGGACAGATCCTGCTGGGCCATATCCAGATATACAATCTTTCACTCTTCAAGGATGAGGGCCTGTGAGCACCCCATGGTTCGGGTGGGACAATCACTTTGCTGGGGGTAGGCATGCCTCACAACAGGACCTGAGTGGATGAGTGTCCATCCTCACAGCCACATTTTCTTGGGTTCACCCATCTTGAAGACAGGAGGGAAAAGCCAGAAACCAAGAGAGCACCATGCATGCCACAGGATGTGTTACCCAGGAGTTGGTGAGTGATGGGTTTTTGATCTCATCACATTCCTTTCTGCCTTCTAGGCTCTGGCTATTGACCAAAAAATATATTCAAACATGTTCTAAAAAAAGAAAAGAAAGAAAATAAAATTAAAAGACAAATGACATATCTGACATGGACTTGTATCCAGAATATATAAAGAACTCTTACAACTCAACAATAAGAAGACAAACAGGAGTTCCTTTCATGGCTCAGTGGGTTAAAGACCTGACATTGTCTCTGTGAGGATGCAGGTTTGATCCCTGGCCTCACTCAGTGGGTTAAGGATTTAGCATCGCCAGATGCTGTAGCATAGGTCACAGTTGTGGCTTGGATATGGTGCTGCCATGGCTGTGGAGTAAGCCTTCAGCTGCAGCTCCAGTTGACCCCTAGCCTAGGAACTTCCATATGCCACAGGTGCAGCCATTAAAAAAAAAAAAAAAAAAAAAAAAAAACAATAAAATAAGACACAAACAATCCAATTAAAAATAGGCAAAATATTTCATCATATACTTAATCAAAAAAATATGCAAAAGGCATCACTAGTCATCAGGATAATACAAATTAAAATCACAATGAGATACCATTGCATAAAATTAAAGTAGCCAGTAGTGCTAAGTGTTGGTGAGGTGGTGAAACAGCTTGAGCTCTCAAACATTGCTGCTGGAAATACAAAATTGTACAGCCATTTTGGAAAACAGTTTGGCAGTTTCTTGTAAAATTAAACATGTACTTGTAAAGCTGAGGAATTCCATTCCTAATTATTTATCCAAGAGAAAGAAAAATGGATTCAAATGCTCCTAGTCACTTTATAATATCAAAAAAGAAAAGAAAACCATCCAAATGTCTTTTAGTTGCTGAATAACTAAGCAAATTGTGCTATATCCATATGGTGGAATCCTACTCAGTAAAAGAAAGGAAAGAACTCCTGATACACAGGATAACATGGAATCATCTTGAAAACATCACACAAGGTGAAAGAAACCGGACACAAAAAACTTTATACTGTAATCTCATTTATGTGCAGTTTTTAGGAAAGGCCACAGAAAGCAGACCAGTGATCAGACAGGGTGACAGGGGGATTTATCTCAAAAGGATATTAGGGACTTTTTGGGGAGATGGAAATGTTTTGTGTCTTGAGTATGGTGTTTATACATGTTTATACATTTGCCAAATTCATTGAATTATATTCTTAAAATGAGTTGATTTTATCCATGTAAATTATGCTATAATAAAGCCATTAACAAAGGAATTTTTACTTATCATAAATCGGTTGGAAAATACAGAAAGCTATAAAAAACAAATGAAAAATGTGTTTCTCATTATATACTATAGCTGCAATTAATTTATATTTTAACCATTATTGAATAATTGAACATTACAGAAAATGCAAAATCGCAGTTGTGTACAACTCAATGAATTTTCACAAAGTGAATATATCCATGTAATTATGACTGAGCTAATGAAACAGATTAGCACTCCAGAAATATGTCTCCGGCTCTCTTCTAAGTAGTAACCCCTCTATTCAGTAATGCCAGAATTTAGTTTTGTGTTTTTGAAATTTATTTATGTGTAATTATTTATATTATGTCTAGTTCCTTTAATTCAAAAATATCTTTGTAAGATTCATCCATGTTGCACATAGTTGTGGTTCATTCTTTGCTATTGTTTTATAGTTTTCCCTTGTATGAATATGTTAGGATTTATTTATTCATTGTACTGTATATGATTATTGCATTATTTCTAGCATTGGGTTATTAAGAATAGGGTTGCAGTTAACCTTCTTGTATGTGCTTTTTTCTTTTTTCGGTGGATGCACCCACGACATATGGAAGTTCCAGGGCCAGGTATCAAATCCAAGCCACAGGTGTAACCAGAGCCACAGTAGTGGCAATTCCAGATCCCTAACTTGCTGGGACATGAAGGAACTCCTTTTGTATGTGTCTTTTTTTAAATTTTTTATTTTATTTTATTTTATTTATTTATTTATTTATTTTGTCTTTTTATACCCTCAGCATATGGAAGTTCCCAGGATAGGGGTCAAATCAAAGCTGCATTATAATAATGTATCATAAGGTTTTTAACCATCCACTGTAGCTATTATCTGAGCTTTAGTTTCCTTAACTATACAGCAGTGATAGTCATATACACGTTACAGGATTTTTGTAATTGTGAAAATAATCTGAACAGTTCTTTACATAATATATGGCATATAATAGATGCTCAACAAAATAGTTCCTTCCCCCTTCCATTGTTGTATTCATTTTTCCTATTAGAGGAGAATAATTCAAATATATTAAGTAGATTTTCTTTAAATTCTATTGTCAGAGTTTTATAGTTAGATTTATACTTAAGTATATCATCTTTGGGGTTGTAAATGTATTGTGCTTTAATTTCAAATCCAACTGTTTGTTGTTAACATGTAGGAGAGCAATTGGTTTTTGCATCTTAAGCTAATATCCAGCAGCAACCTTGCTATAACCACCACTTATTAGTTCTAGGAGGCTTTTCTTGTTATTGTTCCTTTGTGATTTTTTTACATGGACAGTCATGTCATTTGTGAACAAAGATAGTTTTATTCCTTCCTTCCCAATCTGTACATCTTTATTATTTCTTGTCTTACTGTGCTAGCTGGGTCTTCAAGAATGATGTTGATAGGAATGGTGAGAGGTGACATGCTTGTTTTGTTCCACTCTTAGTGGGGAAACATCTGGTTTCTTACCATTAAGTGTGATGTTAGCTATAGATTTTTTATAGAAGTTCCTCATCAAGTTGAGGAACTTCCCAATGTCTACCTAGTGTTCTGAGAGATTTGTTTTTGTTTTTGTTTTTTTAATCAATTGATGTTGGATTATGTCACTTTTTCTGTATCAATTGATATGACCATAGGATTTTTCTGTCTTCTGTAGTCTGTTGATGTGATGGATTATATGAACTGGTTTTCAAATATTGTCTCAACCTTCGTATAACTGGAAGAAATTTCACTTAGTTATGGTTTATAATTTTTTTATTTATTTTTGGTTTAGATTCGCTAATATTTTGTTGAGAATTTTTTCATCTATGAGTGACATTGGTCTGTAATTTTCCTTTCTTATAGTGTCTTTATTTGATTTTAGTATTGGGTACATACTGGATTCATAGAACAAATTAGGAAGTATTCCATCTGCTTCTTTTTTTTGGAAGAGGTTGAGTAGAATTGGTGTCTTTCTTTCATTAAATGTTTGGTAGATACCAGTGAAACCATCTGGCCCTGGTGCTTTCATTTTTGGAATGACTAATTTCTGATTCAGTTTCTTTAAATAGGTAAAGATAGGTCTATTCAGATTATCTAATTCTTCTCATTTGAATTTTGATAGTTTGTTCATCAAGGAATTAGTTCATTCCATCTTAAGTTATCAAATTTGTGGGCATAGAGTTGTTCACGGCATTTCATTATTATCCTTTCAGTGCCCGTTGCATGTCCCATTTCTGGTATTTGTAAATTTGTGTTCTCTTTTTTTATCTTGGTTAGTATGGCTAGGGGTTTATCAATTTTCCTGACATTTTCAAAGACCCAACTTTTGGTTTTGTTGATTTTTTTCTCTTGTTTTCCTCTTTTAAATTTTATTGCTTTCTGCTCTAATTTTTATTATTTCTTTTCTTATGCTTTTAAGATTAAATTTATCTTTCTTCTAGTTTCCTAAAATGGAAGTCTAGATTATTTATTTAGATACTTTTTCTAGTAATGCTATAAATTTCCCTCTAAGCACTACTTTTGCTGTATCCTACAAATTTTTATAAATTGTACTTTAATTTTTATTTAAGCACATGTTTAAATTTCTCTTGAAATTTTTGTTTTGCTTTTTTTTTTTGTTTTTTTGTTTTTTTGTTTTTTAAGTGCTGCACATGTAGCATATGGAAGTTCCCAGGCTAGTGGAGCTGCCACTGCCAGCCTATGCCACATACACAGCAACACAGGATCTGAGCCACGTCTGCAACCTACACCACAGCTCACAGCAACACCAGATCCTTAACCCACTGAGTGAGGCCAGAGATCAAACCCACATCCTCATGGATACTAGTTGGGTTCATTACTGCTGAGCCACAACGGGAAATCCCAAGATTTATTTTTTTGATTTATGTCTTATTTGGTACAGTGTTTTTTAAGGTTCAAAAATTTGAAATTTTTTCCCCCATTATTTTTCTATTAATAATTTGTAGTTTAGGGAGTTTCTGTTGTGGCTCAATGGTTAATGAACCCGACTAGGATCCATGAGGATGTGGGTTCAATACCTCACCTTGTTCAGTGGGTTAGGATCTGGCATTGCCATGAGCTCTGGTGTAGTTCACAGACCCAGCTCGGATCCCTTATTGCTGTGGCTGTGGTGTGGGCTGGCAGCTACAGCTCCGATTTGACCCCTAGCCTGGGAACCTCCATATGCCACAGGTGCAGCCCTAAAAAGACAAAAGACAAAATAATAATAATAATAATAATTTGTAGTTTAGTTTTATTGTGGTCTGAGAACATAACTTCTACTCTTGAATTAGTTAAGACATACTTTATGGCCAAGAACATAGTCTATATTGGTGAATGTTCCATGGGAGCTGGAAAAGAATGTGTATTCTGTTGACATTGAATGAAGGATTATATAAATGTCAATGAATCAAATAGATTAATGGTGCTTTTCAGGTCAAATATATCCTTACTGATATTCTGCCTGCCTGATCTATCAATTGATGAAAGAGAGGGTATTGAAGTCTTCAACTGTAATAGTAGATTTGTCTATTTCTCCTTGTAGTTCTGTCAGTTTTTCCCTCATGTGTTGGTGCTCCGTTTTTAGATGCATGAAAGTTAAGGATTATAATGTCTTCTTGGAAAACTGATCCCTTAATTATTATGTAATGTTCCATCTTATTCATGGTAATTTTTCCCTGTTTAAAGCCTGTTTTAATATAGCTATTCCAGCTTTCTTTTAACTAATGTTAGCATGGTATATGTTCTCTATTCCTTTACTTTTAACCTATCAGTATATTTAAGAGATATTTAACCTTTACTTAAAGTGGATTTCTTATAGACAACATAGAGCTGGATCTTGTTTTTTGTTTTTTATCCAGTTTGATGATCTGCACTTTTCTTTTTTTTTGGCCACAACCATGGCATGTGGAAGTTTCTGGGCCAGGGATCAAACCTGTGCCACAGCAGCAACCCAAGCCACTGCAGTGACAATGCTGGATCCTTAATCCACTGCTCCACAAGGGAACGCCACAATTTGTCTTTTGAATGGTACGTTTATAACATTCACATATAAAGTGATTATGGATATAGTTGAAGTAATCTTTATTATGTTTTAAACTTTTTTCTATTCATTAAACTTGTTCTATGTTTCTTTACCTTTTTTTCCCCACAGAAACATGTGGTTTGTGAAGAGAAAGAATGAAAGTGTGGGGGATGAAGAACCTTTGATTTCTGAGTGGCCGCATGATCACCTATATAATCGAGTAGCAGCTATGCTGTGTTCAGTTACTAAAGGTAAAAGTTAACAGTGGAATTTAGAAATGGATACAACTTCTGGGAAGTTGGTTCACTGGGTGTGTAAGGAAATGCAAACTAAGAAGAAGAAAATGAAATATATAATCCCCTGGTTATTGTTATCCGTAATAGCTAAAAAGAATGAAAATGCTGGGTGGACCTTGATGGTGTATCAAGCTCAGATTTGAGGTAATTTGAGCTATGCCACTAGTTTCAAAGCTGCCCACAAAAGGAAAAAGTATGCCAGGACAACGGAAATTACCTCTAAGATCTCCGGTAGTCAGGAAGGCAGTTAACATGGGGAAAAGGCAAAACCAAGAAACTAGTGAAACCAGGGGGTATTGTGTGAAGGAATTGTTTAGTTTTGTAAATTATATTATCATTAGCTCACTGAAATTTTTTACTAAAATGAATTGTGGGGATAATTTAGGGGCCTTGTCTTTGGTTTTGAATACTGCAGGGTGGAAAAGCATTTTAAGTTGATACAAGATCTGCAGCTCACTATTGAATAATTTGATAGCTGTACATAATCCATACACAGAAACTGTTCCCAAAGGAACATCTAGTCTGGGGAACTGGATGAAAGTAACAGTAAAGTCTCTTTACACTGAGAATGGGACTACCCAGTTCCCTCTATAAATGTGAGACTGACTTTGTTATGATCAGGATATTTACCCATTGAATGTGCCAGCTACCTAGGTTACGGTTAATGCTGTGATGAATGCTGTGTTCCCCTTTTGCAGGAACACTCCATATAACTTTACTTCTGCAAATTCAAACAGCAGTCCAGGAAACCTAATCAGGTTTGCTGTCTCGGCTTCCCCTTATGGATCTTACAGATATTGATAAACATGTTAGGTTAATTAACAAGAGAATGCAGGAAGGCAGAGGGGACTCCTCCCCATGAAGGTGGAAAAAATTAACATTATTAAGAAGTGTTGTGAATAAAGCAAATATTAATAGGAGTGAAACAAAGAGGAAAAAAGAATCAACAGCAAGGTAGAAATCTTTAGGTGGTGATTAAAAATGGGTTGAATAAATGAATAATTTAACATTGATGTTGTTAAAAGATAAATTGAGGCATATTAAAAATGTTAAGAGTTTTTATGAGCAAAAATCTATTTGAATCAGGCAGCACCAAACCAGAGGCGGTTGGTTAGGAGCTCTTCACCGAAAGAAAAGGGGAAAGACTTTTACAGAAAAGTTGTAGCAAAGCAGGGAAACAAATTGATTGGCCATAGTTTAGGTGGTTGCCTTCTCTGGGAAAGAGTAGTCAGCTGTTTGTGATTGGTTGTCCTCAGGTTTTGATTTCTTAACTTGGTGGCATTTACAGGCTTGGTTTTTTGTTTGCTTACATAGGCTGCCAAGGCATTAGAACCACTTCAGTCTAATGGCCTTTTTGCTGGATTAAATTAAAAATGGGATTAAAACAAAGATCTTAATATAAGACTCTTAAAGTTGGGTGGGCCAAAGCAACCCTTGGCTGGACCCCCAACATTAAAGACCCAAAACAATCCTGTAATTTACCGTAGTCCAGAGAAATTTAGCTAGCCAAAAGGCAAAGATTACAATGAGAAACCTGATCTGCAAACCCTTGGGGCAGTAGGCTGACAACTTAATCCAGATAAAGATTGACAGAAGGGCCTGGGAACCTTTGACACCCTGCTGGGGGTCCAAAGCCCCTGTACACAAGTAGATAAACTGTCTTGGGATGGAGAAATTCCTGGGACACCATAATGTCAGAGCCCCACACGCAGTGGTACCAGAACCCTTTGAAGAAGCCATCACTAGAGCTAAAATTTGATTGAAATAACATGTAAAATTTAAGGATTGACGGCATTATAAAAGTTGAATATTTAAACAGTCATTATGTAAAGAAATTGTGTCTCATTTACCTGAATATTTTATGGGAGTGAATATTATGTCAGACTGGGGAGCACTTTCCCTACCTAGTACTGTAAAACCAAAATTTGTTGATGAAGTCCTATTGGAAGGTACAGTTAGGAATGTACATGTTGATGGAATCAAAGTAAAAATTTGTGGAAAAACTGGTAGGTTTGAGCAGGCTTTATGTGAAGTGGCTGTGTTTGTACTGGTCATTGTATCACAGGGGATTGTTTCCCCTACCTGTAAAACAGAAGACTTATAAATTTGACTTTTATGCTAATAGGTATCAGTAAGATTGTCTGGACTCACAGAGTGTAGAGTAGAAGCTGGAATGCTGATAGAGATGAATTCTCTCTGTGATAGCAGAGACAGAAACTTAGGGCAAAAGCCTGTGAGTACCTCCCCGCAGTGACTACTGGGATTTTGAACTGGAGAATTTCCATTTGAGAAGCAATTACTAGCTTGCTACTGGATGTTAATTGAAACTGCCACTAAACTTGAAATACCCATGATGTGTCAGTGATGTTGGAGAGATACTCTAATGGGAATTGCAGTGCCCAGAAGATTTCCATAATAAAATGGAAATGGTTTATACAGCATCATGCTATCCAGGGAATGCAAGGAGAGGTATTCTCAAGCAAGGAGCCTCTTTTCCGCTAGGACTGACACTGGAACTATGTGAGGAGCTGCTGCTTTCTATCATCACTTGGGCAATGTCTTGTGATTAGCTCTTGACTGAACAATAAAGAGCTTCTTGGTTTGTGGATGGTAGTTCCAAAGTGAATAGATAATGCCCTATTTGAAGGCTGCCACTCTGAAGAAAGTAAAAACAGATCAGCCTACAATTGGTGGGCTGAATTGCATGCTGTTTTCCTAGCACTGATGGAAGAATTGAACAGTGATAAAAGCCCCTATATTTGACATTTGGGTTTTTACTGACTCATGGGCAATGGCCAGTGGCTTGACCATATAATCAGTCAGGAGGGCAGTGGAAAGCTGACCTCTTACAGGAATGGCCATGTGAATCACAGCCCTATGGAAATCACTGTGGAAATTTGAGGGGTGCATTAAAGTAGGACGTGTTGATCCCCCATCACAGCTTCCTTCCAGGTTTAGAAGGCGATTGCAATCAATAAGCAGATATTCCCATGTGATTGCTTAAGGTAGCCACCTCAATCTTTGAAATGAGTGGACATGGAGGTACTGCAGCAATGTAAAGATGGGCTGAATTTGGACATCAGCCCTTAAAATGTCCTCTCTGAAAATGCCAATAAGAACTCTTCTGTCTGCCAGCAAAAGAAACAGAGATTACAGATGGCTATGTGGCTATGTGGGAAGGTCCTGAACATGGCTGACCAGTTAGACTGTTGCTGGTAGCTCTGGGTGCTGCAAATAGGTCTTGACTAGAATAGATATTGACTCTGGATTGGGATTTGCTTATTGGGTAGTAGATGCAAATGCATCAGTTTGAACTCTGAGTCATATGTCTTCAGATCAAGGACACAGTTTATAGCTTAAAATACCAACAGGGGACAGGGAGATATCCTCCTCTGAGTAATAACTTGATGGAGAATTGGGATGAGTAATTAAAACATTGTTTGTCTAAAACAAGTGGGAGATACGGGCATGAAGTGCTGGCTTACACACCTTCATGAGAGTGTGCTTACACTCAAGAGGAGTAGGATTAAAGGAATATTCCCACTAGAGAGATTCCTCTGTTTTTCTGGTGGATCTGGGGAAGAGGTGGTGGAAGAGGATCCTGGCTATGCAGTTCTTGCCAAGGGGAGAAGGACACTGGTATACTTTTTTCTTTCCTCCCCATATCATCTCAGTTTTGTCTTTTCCCAGCTCAGTGCAATGGTCACAGGACCAGGGGTTCAACTACTAATGCTGGAAGCAGGGATGCTTCCTAAGCAAGAAACTGTGTCTATATTTTTAAACCTTTATGTCAGAACTTCGAAGGGCCCAGTGGGTGGGTTATGCCTTTACCCCATCTGGCAAAATTGGGGTTAACAGTGAATGCAGCTATACTGCCTAGTGGTTAAAAAGCCCATGAATTCTGCACCAGTGTCACCTTACCCTGTATAAATGGGAGTGAACTGAGAGGTAGGTACTTGCTAGCCTAGCATTACTGCCTGCAGTCTAGACCAGCACAGTGGCTGAACATAGTGACCTTTCCAAGGGTGAAAAAAGATTTGATACAAATGAAGGAATAAAAGCTGAGGGTAAATAACTGAAATATTTAATGAGGAAAATTCTATATTATATTAATACTTTAAAAGAGTATTGGGGAGTTCCTATTGTGACACAGTGGAAATGAATCTGACTAGGAACCATGAGGTTGCTGGTTCGATCTCTGGCCTTGCTCAGTGGGTTAAGGATCCAGTGTTGCTGTGAGCTGTGGTGTAGGTCACAGATGCGGCTCGGATCTGGCGTTGCTGTGGCTCTGGTGTAGGCTGGCAGCTGTAGCTCCGATTAAACCCCTAGCCTGGGAACCTCCACATGCCGGTGGGTGCGGCCCTGAAGAGACAAAAAAAAAAAAAAAAGAGTATTAATTATTAAAATTGTTAAAAACTTAGATTTTCTAGGACAGGACCATTCTGGAGTTATTCTGCTATGATCATGAACTGTTCTGAAATATATGGGAAGAATGACCCTGAAAGTGATTCAGAGATCATCAGGGCTGTCTTCTTGGTTTCAAAATTGATCATTTCTATGTGGTAAAGCCTCCATAACTCTAACTAAAAGGGTTTAGAGACTTCCGGTTTGGTGAAAACACTGTATGCTGGGAGAATGGCATATTTAAATTCCAAGGAGACAGAAATTCCTGCACTCAGGACACTTTGAGACCTTACCCTTATACCTTTTCATCTGGCTCTTTGTCTACATCCTTTATCATATCTTTTATTTACAATAGACTGGTAAATGTAAATCAGTGTTTTCCTGAGTTCTTTGAGTCAATCTAACAAATTATTGAACCTGAGCAAGAGATCATAGGAATCCTTGATTTATAGCTGGATGACATGTGAGGCTTAGACTTGTGATTGGCATCCGAAGTGAGGGCATCTTGTGGAACTGAGCCCTTAAGAGATCTGACACCAAGTTTAGGTAGACAGTGTCTGAATCACATGGTAGGGTCTCTAGCTGGTGTTGGACAATTGGATGGTAAGGGAAAAAACCCACACAACTGTGGATTTTCAACTTCTCTCAGTTTTACCGAGACCTCAATTCTTTGATAAGAAAATCCAAGAAAAGTCGTTGATTTTTAATTTGTTCAACTTTTTTCTTGTAAGAATTAGAGTGACTTTCTTTTTGTGTGTGTGTGTGTGAGTATGTGTCTTTTTAGGGCTGCACCTGCTGCGTATGGAGGTTCCCAGGCTAGGGGTCGAATTGGAGCTGTAGCTGCTGGCCTACATCATGGCCACAGCAGCACAAGATCTAAGCCGTGTCTGCAACCTACACCACAGCTCACAGCAATGCTGGATCCTTAAACCACTGAGCGAGGCCAGGGATCAAACCTGTGTCCTCAGATTCGTTTCCGCCGAGCCTCGACGGAAGCCCTGGGAGTGACTTTCAAGCGCTTTACATGTCAGAGCTGAAACTAAGTCTGTCCATAGTAATTACATCTATAGTTTCTTCTGCATTTTATACTGGAACTTGCTTGTTTAGGCTGTACTGTGGATGACTATAGGTTTGCCTGGGATCTTGGTTATATTGTTGTAAATAAGCTAAAGCCTATAACTTATTTTAGTGCCCCTTTTCAATTTTATTTATTATTGCCCACACCCACAGCATGTGGAAGTTCCCAGGCCAAGGATCAAACCTGAGCCACAGTGGTAATCTAAGCCACAACAGTGACAGTGCTGATTCCTTAACCACTAGGCCACCAAGGAACTCCCTCTTTTTCAGTTCTAAATGTTTCTCAATTTGGATGCAAATTGTATTGTCACCATTGTTATAACACCCATGAATACTTACAGACTTCTCTGACAAAGGCCATTTGTATTTGACTCCTGTACCCATCTAGTTTTGTTACTAGAAAACTACTACTTTTTCCTATCTTTTCTTTCTTATTATCTCTCCTGTTTCAGTATTTGTGTTCCTTTTTGCTTTTTTCATAGAGTATCCTATGGAGATAACTAGAGTATGTCCTACTGCGACGATTAAGATCCTTTGTGACCACACAGCTTGACTGTCTGTCCTAAGATTTGAGAATGACCATCTTAACATGATCATCTTAGTTCTGTTAGGGCTGCTTTAAAAGAATACGATAGTCTGGGTGGTTTATAAACAACAGAAACTTATTTCTCACATTTCTGAAGGCTGGGAGATTTATCCAAGGTAAAGTTCTCGGCAGAGTCAATATCTAGGTAGGACCCACTTCCTGATACTTAGTCGACTGTCTTCTTACTATGTCCTCACTTAGTGAAAGGGTCAAGGGAGGACACTAACCCCATTCATAAAAGTTCTGCTCTTAAGCCCTAATCACCTCCAAAAGCCCCACCTCCAAATACCATCTCTTTGGGAATTAGGATTTAACATATTTGAGAGGATATAAACATGCAGTCTGTAGCATTCTGCCCCTGATCTCCCAAAATTCATGTTCTTCTTGTGTGAAAACTACAAATTATTATATTCTAACAGCCTCCAAAGTCTAACTCATTTCAGTAGAATCTAAAATCCAGAGTCTTCTAAGTATTATCTAAGTCAGATGTGAATGAGACTCAAGGTACAATACATCTTGAGCTGTAAACCTGTAGTATACTTTCAAAATACAGTGGTGAGATAGGCACATCCATTCCAAAAGGAAAGATACAGAATAAGAAAGGGATAATTGGTCCCAAGTAGTCCAAACTCTAAGACAAACTCCATGAGATCTTTGGGCTGGAGAATAATCCTCTTTGACTCAGTGCTGTGTCCTCCAGGCTCTGTCCCACCTTCTAGACCCACTGCCAAGAAAGGGTAGGGAGAGGTTCCTGCCCCAACAGCTTTGCCAAGCAGGGGTTTTCCATCCAGTTAAAAGGAGGGTGATTGTTCTCCCTTTTGAAACCAAGGAGGCACCCTTGATGATCTCTGAATCACTTTCAGGGTCATTTTTCCCTTGTATTTAAGAATAGTTCATGTTCACAGCAGAAGAGCTCCATGATCCTGTCTTAAAAAATCTTAAGTTCAACATCCCTCTTTATACCTTCCTGTTTTTCCTTTTCAGTTCAAACTGGCAGCTTTCCAGCTGGTGTGGCTGACTAAGCTTGTGGTTAATCCCAGTACTAATCGCCTTATTAAAATGGTCATGATCCCTTGGCCACACCTCTAGTGTTCTGTTCCCAACACAGTCCCTCATTTTTTGCAGTATGGATAGGCTGAGAGTTTTCCAGGTCTTTAATTTATATTTCTTTTTGGTTAATAATTCAATTTTCAAGTTATTTCTCTCTCCTTACCTTTTGCTATAATCAGAAGGAGAAAAACCACATCTTCAACAGTTTTCTTGGAAATTTCTTCAGCTAAATATCCAATTTCATTATTCATAAGTTGTACCCTCCACAAAACACTAGAACATGAATACTATTCAGCCAAGTTCCTTGCCACTTTATAACAAGGATCACCTTTCCTCCATGGTCCAATAACATGTCCCACATTTCTGTCTGAGACCTCAGCATGGCCTTTACTGTCCATATTTTTATGAACATTCTGTTCATAGTGGCTTAGGTTTTCTCTAAGAAGACCGAGGCTTTCTCTATAACTTTCTTCTTTCTTTCTAAGTCTGCACAGTATTCACCATTAATTATCCATTCATGACAATGTAGGTTTGTTTCTAACATTTCAAAACTCATCTGGCCTTTGCCCATTACCTAGTTCCAAAGCCACCTCCACATTTTAAGGGTTTTTGTTTGTTTTTATAACAATACTCCCACTTTTTGGTACCAATTTCTGTGATAGTTATGGCCCTCTGTAACCACAGTACCAAGATTTGAGAATGCCTGTCTTGACTTATTTGTTTGTTCTAGAAAATTCTTAAATACAATGATACATAAGATATACTTGTAAATTATCAAGTAACTTTACCGTTTGCTTCAGGACGTTTCTAACTTCTGGACAATTTTTGTCTCACCTGGGTGAAGAGTTTGCTTATGCAACAAGAGCTTACTTAGGAGAAACTTGTATCAGAACTATTGTTTTTCTTTGTCTACCAATTGTAGACTATTGCTAATTAACTTGTCCAATCAGTTCTTCACCTTGAAAGATTTGCCTGTTTGAGCCAGGACCTCAAAATCATGTATCCATGTGTATGTATGTATCGATCTGTCTGTCTATCTATACATCTATTCATCTACCTATCTCTATCTATATCTATCTATCTACTTATCATCTTCTCTTCTGACATTCCCCTTTTGAGAGCTACTAAGACTCTTATTAAAGTTATTTTGTCCCTTGTAGTAGGTTTATTCAAATTAATTTTTCTTGATCTGCAAGTTATTCTAATGGTCTTAGACTTCTTGTAATAGAATTTCTGAGGCAAATATATTGGTTAGACTCCACTGTAAAATTCCCCTGAAAAATTAAAACAGAAAAGACAGACAAAATTTTGGGAGAAAGGGCCTTCATTGCCAGGAAATCTATCTGGCTATTTCCTTATTCCACCAATTACCATCATAACAAACCATTAATTCTGACACATTCCCATGTATTAAGAATATTCATATCTCATTGCTACAGGTGAGGAACTTGGGACTGAGGCTAATTGACTTGCTCAAGGTCACTTCATGAACCAGTAGCCTACCTGAGATACAGCCCAAGTCTCTTGACTCTCAGCCCAGGCTCTGTGCACCAGATGTGCTCTGCCATCATTCTGCCATCAGTAAGGTACTGACCTCATTTACTTCTTAGTTGGCAGAAGTCTACCCTGTGTGCTATTGTCATTTCTGTAGTTCATACCTGAATTATTTTCCTGCTTGACCACCTTTTCAATGTTACAGTATTTTCAGAGTATGGAAAACATACTATAAAATAATCTTTTTAAAAAATGACATTAGATATGTAGGTATGAGAATTCTTAAAATATACTGAGTTTTACAATGTATAGCTTTTTAATAACTGAAAAAATTCAGATAGGCATCCAAATTGAGACTTACAGGTAAGATCTCTGTAGCTATTCATACACTGTACCCTTCAGAAGGAAAATGGGCAAACTAATGTTGCTTTGTAGCACCTAGAATAGCTAATAAATCACACATTGTACTGTAAATACATTGTCTTTTATGTAAACATGCTTGATTTAGGCAAAACACCTTTCACTTACAATTCTCTATCACCTCTGTCTTGGCAGTGTGTCTCTGAAGATGTCATAAATTGAAATGGCTTGTCTTTCAATGGATTTCGGTTTTTTTTGTTTTGTTTTGTTTATATCTCCTTTCTTCATTCATTAGAATCATATTTGCTAGGAAGCTACCTTCATGATTTGTTTCTTTGTAAGTCATGTTTGATCAAATGGACTGTTATTACCAAGGACTTCATCATTCCTACTCACCTCAGAAAGTATGAAGAGGTAATGAATCTCATTTAAAGAAGTTTCAGGGAAGTTCCTGTCGTGGCTTAGTTGAAAGATAGCTTACTAGTATCCATGAGGACACAGGTTTGATCCCTGGCCTCGCTCAGTGGGTTAAGGATCTGGCATTGCCGTGAGCTGTGGTGCAAGTGACAGATGTGGCTCGAATCGTGTGTTGCTGTGGCTGTGGTGTAGGCTGGCAGCTACAGCTCTGATTTGACCCCTATCCTGGGAACTTTGATATGCTGCAAGCGTGGCCATAAAAGGCAAAAAAAAAAAGAAAAAGAAAAATTAAAAAAAAAATTTCAGAAGCTTTGTGAGGGATGGTTAGAAAGAGCTTTCAGGGAGCCAGAAGTGAGTTTATTCATCTAAAAAGAGAATTTTCTAAGAATCCTGAGTAATTGCTCCCGGCTAAAACAAGCACTTGGTGGCCTTTTTAGCTAGGACTTAACAATGACATGATCCTAAGACTTTTTGCAGAATTCCTAGAGACTCAAAAGCTTGATCCCTAGTATTTTTTTTTTTTTTGTTGTTGTTGTTAATTAAATCTTTATTTCTCTTTAAGAGAAAAGCATCTGTTTATTAATATTCCCAAAGAGGTTTTTTTTTTAATTCACCACTGTGCTGCTTTATAATTTCCCATAATTTTTCCATAGTTTTTTCTTTGTTTTTTTTTTAATTTTTTAATAAAGTGTAGTTGATTTACCATGTTCCTTCAATTTCTGAGAACAGCAAAGTAACCCATCCACCCATCCGCACCCATTCTTTTTTTTTTTTTTTCGTAACCCAAGAGACCGAACAGAGTTGATCCCTAGTATTTTAAAGGGGAACACCAATTTTTCTCCTTCAGCGCTGTGTGAAAAGCTTTTGTTTTGAAGAGCTTTTACTGCTTATTTAGGGAAGATAGATAAAATTCTTGAACTGCATATATGTGAATCAGATAATCTCTGGATGAAGGAATTTGGATGGCAGCCACAGGAATATGGAATAGGAAAGAATTGGTCTTAAAAAAAGATCCACAGGAAGGATAGCAATTTTAGGCACCAAGTAAGAAAAAGTAAACAAAGCTAGGCACCTGTGTGTCTTGAAGGGATTTAAAGATGATGAAGAAACAGTTCCTGCCTGGATCTAGCTCAGTGCAGAATATATTTATATAAACATGACACCATAAGAACAGCTAAGTATGGAAATAGGATTCAGCCAAGCTGAGGACTTTTTTGTGTGCGTTTGTCTTTTTTTTTTTTTTTTTTTTTAGGGCCACACCCACAGCATATGGAAATTCCCAGGCTTGGGTCAAATTGGAGCTATAGCTGCTGGCCTTTGCCACAGCTACAGCAATGTGGTATCTGAGCTGCGTCTGTGACCTAAACCACAGCTCATTGCAATGCTGGATCCTTAACCCACTGAGCAAGGCCAGGGATCAAACCTGCATCCTCACGGATACTAGTTGGGTTTGTAACCCACTGAGTCATAGTGGGAATTCCCACTGAGAACTTTTTAGGAAGAAATAATGTCTGAGCGCACATATACATATATATATGTTTTTGTTTTTGTTTTTGTTTTTTGGCCACACCTGCGGTATGTAAAAGTTTCTGGGCCAGGGGCTGAATCTGAGCCACAGCTACAACCTACACCACAGCTTTCAGTGACATCAGATCCTTTAACCTACTGCGTGGGCTGGGGACTGAACCTGTGCTTCTGCAGTGACCTGAACCTCTGCAGTTAGATTCTAAATCCACAGCACCACAGCAGGAATGCCTGAGAATATTTTTTTAAAAACTCAGCTCTGATATTTAAAATATGTATTAGTTTGCTAGGACTGCCATAACAAAATACTACAGACTAGGTGGCTTAAATAACAGATGTTAATTTTGGCACAGTTCTGGAGACTAGAAGTCCAGGATCAAGGTGTCAGCAGGGCTGATTTTCTTCTGAGGCCTTTTTCCTTGACTTGCAGATGGCCACCTACTTGCTGTGTCCTCCCATGGTCTTTATATTTCCTCATTTTATAAAAAGACACTAGTCAGATTAGATTAGGGTCCACTCATTGGACCTCATTTAATCCTAATTACCTCTTTAAAGTGCCTATCTCAAAATACAGTCACATCTGAGGTACTGGGGTTAGGGTATCAACATGTGAATTTGGGGGGGAGCACAATTTAATAATAAAATAAAATGTTACAGATTTCTGAAAGGTAGCATTGACTTTTCCTTTCCATCGTATTTATTTTTTATTTTCTCCTTCTTAATTGAGAAGCAGTGTAGCATACTAAGAGCATGAGCTTTGTAGCCAGCCTACTTGAATTTCAGTCTTTGCTACTTACTAGATGTATAAACAAAGGAAGGTTACTTGATTTCTCTGTATCTCAGTTTTCTTGCACGTGAAATGGAGATGTTAATAACTACCTCATTGGGTTGCTGTGAAGTTTAAATGGATGAATACATATAACATACTTAGTGGTGTCTGGCACATAATAAACACTAAATAAGTGTAAAGTATGAGGATAGTAATAATTTCTGGGCATAAAATTGTACAATATGATACTTATATGTACCAGTGCTCATAAATAAAGATTCGTATTCTTTGGAGCTGTATCTCATTTTTCATCGCATGTCATAATCAGAAAGAAAGATGTATAAGTTTAAGGTGATTTATCCCAGCTACAATTTCTGTCACTTACTATTCACATATTCACAGACAGCATACATCTGTCTGATCATCTGCGTTTCTAAAATAATTCCAGTGAAACTTCAGACACCTAATATTGTTAATAATAAAAACTCCATGTGTCTTTTTCATTTATGAGGGTGATAATTCCATACTTTGGTTTGCTGTGCTAAATTCACCCTTAATCTAGGCTTTGCTGTATTTCTGGTGTATGTGTTAGCCCTTTTATTTATTTTATTTTTAAATCTTTTTACAACCCGTAATGTATTTATTAGTAGATTCAACAGACATAAATTATTCTGAGAACTTGCTATAAACATCTCTGAATACTTAGTCTTTTTTAAAATTGAAGTATGGTTGATTTACAGTGTCATGTTATTTTCAGGTGTATAGCACAGTGATTCAGTTGTATATATGTATATTTATATATATTCTCTTTCACATTCTTTGCCCTTGTATATTTCCCAGTGCTATACAGTAGCTTCTTGTTGGTTATCTATTTTATATATAGTAGTGTGTATATGTTAATCTCAACCTCCTAATTTATCCCTATTGGTAACCATAAATTTATTTTCTATGTCTGTGAGTCTCCTTCTATTTTGCAAATAAGTTTATTTGTATTTTTTTTTAAAGATTCTATAATGTGATATCATGTGATATTTGTCTTTGACTTATTTCACTTAGTATGATAATCTCTAGGTCTGTCCATGTTGTTGCAAATGAAATTATTTCATTTTTTTTATGTGTACACACACACACACACTCACACACACACACACACATCACATCTTCCTTGTCCTTTCATCTGTCAATGGACATTTAAGTATTTAGGTTGCTTCCATGTCTTGACTATTGTAAATAGTGCTGCAGTGAACACTGGGGTGCATGTATCTTTCCAAATTATAGTTTTCTCTGGATATATGCCCAGGAATGATATTCCAGGATCATATATTAATTCTTTTAGTTTTTTTAAGGAACATTCATACTGTTCTACATAGTGACAGTACTAATTTACATTCTCATCAACAGTATATAGGAAGGTTCCCTTTTCTCCACACTCTCTCCATTATTTATTATTTTTAGACTTTTTGATGATGGTCATTCTGACTAGAGTGAAGTGATTCCTCATTGTTATTTTGATTTTCATTTCCCTAACAATTAGTGATGTTGAACATCTTTTCATGTGCCTGTTGGTCATCTGTATGTCTTCTTTGGAGAAATGTCTGTTTAGATCTTCTGTCCATTTTTTGACTCGGTTGCTTGTTTTTTTTTTTTTTGATAAGCAAATAGAAAAAAATTTTTAATGATGAACTTATCCAAGTGATGTCTCTATAGCAATAGCACTCTTTTTGGGTTTTTTGTTTGTTTGGTTTTTGGTGTTTTGTTTTGTTTTGTTTTGTTTTTTTTGGCTGCCTCACAGCACTTAGGGTTCCTGGGCCAGGAATCAGATCTGAGACATAGTTGCAACCTATGCCACAGCTGTGGCAATGCTGGATCCTTAACCTGCTGTGCCAGGCCAGAGATGGAGCCTGCATTCCAGTGTTCCAGAGATGCTGCCAATCTGTCGTGCCACAGCAGGAATGCAGCATTTTATTCTTTTTATTAACACTTATGCAGCATTTTCTCTTTGCTTGGCTCTGCTCTAAGCACTTTCCATATATTAAATTATTTCGTCCTCACCTTAGCTCTATAAGTGAATGGTATTATTCCCTTTATGGAAGAGGAAACTGAAGTACAAAGCAATTGCCCTTCACAGAGTAAGTAGTGGAGCCATCATCAGGCCTAGGTAATCATGGTTGGATTTTCATTCTGGGCAATCTTTCCTTTTTTGGCTTAAAGCATACTCCTCATTTCCCATCTTTCTGGCCACTTCTTAATATCCTTTATTAGATATTAGATCTTCTTCTTTAGATAGGATGGCTGTTGAATACTGGAGTTTCCCAGGGCTCTATTCTTGGAATGCTTGCATTTTCCCTTTGAACTTATTTTTTTTTATTCTTTTTTAAACTCATTTCTAGCGCTCATCTATAATCTAAGTAAAAATGGATGCTACATTTGTATCTCCAGAAGCACCTTTTTCTCCAGTTGAATACACATTTCTAACCAGCTACTAGGCTACTCCAACTGGGTGCTGAGCATACCTATCACTGAGCTCTCCCTTTACCTCACTCTCCCCAAACTCCTCTTTAGTCCCAATATCTAAGCCTAGTAATGGATTCTGGTCTTCCCCATTTCACATGTACAATATGAAACCAATTTCTTCTGATTCTAGCCTCACATGACTCTTTTCTTGCCACTAATGTCTAATATCATACTTTAGGATCTGTAAGTAGGTGTTATTTTTCTCTTGTCTTATAACTCACTAGTGATTTTCAGTTGCAAAAAGTTACTGTTTGAGTATTTTGCAGTTAGATTATACTAGCATTCTCCGCAGTTTGAAAGTTTTAACCATTTCATTACTGTTATTTCCCTCTTATCCCCTGCCTGAGACAGGATTTTATTTCTTGAGCTAGCATTCTTCCTTCTATTTGCTAAGAAAGAATCCACTTCCTATTTTATCTCAGTAATATTCTCCTACAGAAACAAGATACTTTCAGGATCAAGCCTTTTTTCAGAGTTTTAAAAAATAAATGTGTTATTTTTGTTTGTTTCCTCTCTTAGCAGTTACCATGCACAACTAGAATGCAAAGATATAAACATGTTTTAAGAAACACCTGGCATGTTTTTCTTTGGTCTTGTTCCTTGATCTACAAAATCTCTTTGTGAATGATATTAATTACATTATATATTATCTCTCACTTGGACTTTTGCAACAACCTTTAAATCTGTGTGTTTAATTTATCCTCTATTTATTAATCTTCCTAAAAATGGAAAAAAAGATATATTGGCCACTGGATAAAGTGAAAATTCCTTCAGGATGGCTTGCAGGTCTTGGACAGGTTAGCTGGATATGACTTCTCCAGCCTCAGCTCCCTTTCCACCCTCATCCTCTAAATTTAAGTTGCAGTAACTCTGGTCTCTATGACTTTACACAAGCTTTTCTCCCTTATTCTAATGCCATTTGCTCCTTCATATCTAAAAAGTCATACATTCCATCAAGAGCTAACCCTGACATGACTTGTGGATGCTCTTTCCCAGTTTTTCTAACCACCTATGGGTTGTGTTAGGAGGACAACCCTGCCCTGCTTGTGTTAAAGGCCAGGACTCTTATGTCTAATTTTCATCTGACTCCTGGCTGCCAACACTTTTCTTACAATTGTTTAACTCCCAAACTTTTGTTTCTAAAAATTGATTTAAATTCTTTTACTTTATTCTTAGCACTAATTTTTAAATAGAATTCCACTTCTGACTTTTTCCCCACACAAGGCAGTCATCCCACAAGATGAAGCCTTGATCCCAGCTCAGTCAACTTTCAGGAAACTCCTATAAATCCGATGGCCCTTGAAAGGAGGGATCATGCAGAATGTTAAAAAATCTTTCCATTTTTCTTAGACATAATTGGTCTCTTGGAACTTCCCTGGTCATCCTCTATTCAGACCTCTGTTACTGTATTTCTCTATTACAGTTATGGCTGCTATAATATTTCAGACCACATTCTCAGGTGTGAAGAGGATAACTTGGCATTTTGCAATCCACTTCTATTGGATCTTCTATTGGATGCTGTCAGCGTTGCTTCCAGAGGCCCTCATATCCCTTTTACCACCTCTGTTCTCATCCTGATGTCAGTGTGTCATTTCCCCAGCCTGCTCCTGTGATGTTTCTGCAGAGGGCTGCCTTCAGCCTGCTGCAGCTGCTTCTCCTGAAGCCCAGAGGGCTGGAGGAGCCTGAGAATTATATCCCTCCAGGGGGGCTTTTTGCCAGTGACTGGAGGGTGAGGGAGTCCCACCCAAGGGACATGAGCACTCTCCACCCTGAGGTGTAGATTGTAGCCATTTCTGTGGGACTTTGCCCGAACACTTACTTCACTTCTTCTATGCTGTTTCCCCTTCTCTCTTTGGTTTCTCTCAGGAATATTTCCCCAGTAATTTACTTGCACAGGACCCCCTTTCTCAGAATCTACTTCTGGTTATTTTGACCTCAGATACCACTTCATCTCCCTTTTAAGTCTGTTTTATTTGATCACAGAAAAAAATATCTAAATCAATTCTGAATAAACTTTGTCACTTCAGATTTAATCTCAACCAATTTAGAATTTTTGTTATCAAATCTCTTCTCTCTTCTCCACAACTTCTGGTCGAGTGCACATGGTGGTGGTGATGATGTTTCTACAGGGTCATAAGGGATTGTGTCCATCTGGGCTCAGTTGTCAGAATCTGTCAGAGTGACATGTTATCTTGTTGCTCAATTGTGTTTCCATGTTTGTTCTCATTACAACAGTTGCAATGCCTAGGTCCCTGCCCTTTTTGTTTATTTATTTATTTTTTAATTCCCACACTTAGAGTGGAGACACTGACTCTTGAGTGAAAATAAATATAATACCTTTGTAAGCTCAACATTATCATCCTAGCTTTATAGATAATGTAAATGAGGATCATAGATGTTAAATACTTGAGGCAAATTAAGATAGTTGATTAATAGTAGAACCAGAGTGTTGGTCTTCTGACTCAATATAAATTCATCCACACTTGCCTTCCTCATCACCAAGTTCTCATGGTTGTTCTCTATCACCAAGTTCTCATGGTTCTCTATACTTGGGGCTCAAGGGAAGGTCTTGCTTTTCTGGTGGCTGAGATCACCCTAAGCAAGACCTTCCCTTAAGCCCCAGGCAAGTTGTGGAAAAGAGATTCAATAACAGACATCTTCCTGCAGACCTGTCAGAGAAGAGTCATTCTAAAGCCTTCGTCAATACTGGGAATAAAAACCAGAATATCCTTCCTAGGCTTGCTCCTTAAAAAGGAATATTAATTAATACCTTTCCTTCCTCCTTAGAGAAACTCTCCACTGTTTGAAACTTTCATTGGAAACCTACCTGTGATAAGATGAGGTATCAGTTTTAATATTAATTTTATCTGTTTGGTAAGCCTTCTATGAGGGAGAGGAAGAGGGAAAGTATTGGGTCTTCAAGGAAAGTTTGTGTTTGTAGCTTGCATCAGAAAGAGGACCAGATAATAACAGAAACATCCCTTGGTGCAATGGAAGAAATGTACTCCAAGAGCATTTGAAATAAGGACAGTGCTGTTGAATGATTGCTATTAGAGTGAGCAAGAAGTCTTAGCAATGTACTCTCTTTTAATCCCATCAGTTCTCACTCTTAGGAGTTAAAGACCCTGGATCAGGCTGTATCTTGTAGGATCTAAAAGGCATCTCTGATATCTTCAGAGAAGCAGAGATGGTATGACCTCTTGTTCCTATGCATGTGTGCAGGCCTTCAGGCCCTCCTGTTGTAGCATCATGCCTGTGCTGAGCTGTATGACTACAGGAGCTGCGTGGAACAATACTGCTCACATATTCTGCCTGGCAGGAGGGAGGAACAGCACAGTTTGAAAGATGTGAGTTAGTTAATATGCTATACTTTGCCTCTCAGGCACTTGGGGGCACATCTTTTGTTATTCTGCTTATTTCTCCTGACAAGGGCATGATTTAGCAGTTTGTTAGGGAACAACATTACCATTTAGTGGAAGAGCACTTTCTGTTTTAAGACTTTTAACTTGAATTAATGTCATGTAGAGTATATTTGTTTTAACCTATTGACTCTTAGCACTTAAACACCTTAGGCAAGATGCATCTGTATGTACAGAACCTAAAATCATTTGCAATTTGGTAATATGTCTCATTGTAGCATTTTTGAATGCCATTATGAATTAAATACAGTAATATCATCTTATATTCTATTTTGAGATCTTAAAGTTGACATTTACTTTTTGCAAATAAATTCCATGCAAAAATTGGCATAGTATTCTCTCCAGCTTGTACATTTATGGTATTTTAATCTTTTCACTTAAAACTCTGAATAGTAATTTGGGGACTTTTTTTTTTTTTTTATTCCTAGGGATATATTGGGAATGAAGAGATGTCTATATTAGGAAGTATATTAAAAAGCTAAATAATATTTGGTACATTAAGGACTGCCTTCAAATAAAATTTCAAGCTTAATATAATTTGACCTCAGCTAAAACTTCCTACTGGTTGTGGCCCCTCCCTCTAGTGTCCACTGTCATCAGGATAACCTTTTACCTTCTCTCTCTTGCATACATCTTCTCCTGTGCTTCCAGGAGCATGGGTCTCTTCTGCCTCACCAAAAGCCATGATGACTCCTTCCTGCTGGAGTCCAGGGGGAGGTGATAGCAAGGATGTCCCTGGTTCCTCCTTAACGGTAACAGCTCCTGAATGATCCTCAACCCCATGCTCCTGCTTCAGAATCTCAGTAACTTCTGACTATGATGGCTTCCTCTAGATAATCACTTGAACTCACTTCTTTCAAGTCTGCTTAGATGTCATCCCCCCTCAGGAAGATCTTCCCTTATTGCCCTATATTTATTGAATTAATGAATGAATACATGCTATGAAATGAGAAATACAAGGTGTCGAGGAGAATTGATGTCTTTAGAAAGCAACCTTAAATTAATTGTTTCATCATCCTCCACAGTGGTTGATTTTATTTTCAACTCTTACATGCACTAAACGTTGCTTTTTTTTATCATTTATTTATATATATATATTTTTTCTACTGTACCGCATGGTGACCCAGTTACACATACATGTATACGTTCTTTTTTCTCACATTACGTGTTCCATCATAAGTGACTAGACAGAGTTCCCAGTGCTACACAGCAGGATCCCATTGCTAATCCATCCCGAAGGCAACAGTCTGCATCTATTTACCCCAAGTTCCCAGTCCATCCCACTCTTTCCCCTTCCCCCCTGGCAACCACAAGTCTATTCTCCAAGTCCATGATTTTCTTTTCTGTGGAAAGGTTCCTTTGTGCTGTACATTAGATTCCAGATATAAGTGATATCATATGGTATTTGTCTTTCTCTTTCTGACTTAGTTCACTCAGGATGAGAGTCTCTAGTTCCATCCATGTTTCTGCAAATGGCATTACTTTGTTCTTTTTTATGGCTGAGTAGTATTTGATTGTGTATATACCACATCTTCCTAATCCAGTCATCTATCAGTGGACATTTGGGTTGATTCTGTGTCTTGGCTATTGTGGATAATGCTGCAATGAGCATGCGGGTGCATGTGTCTTTTTTAAGTAGAGTTTTGTCCAGATATATGCCCAGGAGTGGGATTGCTGGGTCATGTGGTAGTTCTTTGTATGGTTTTCTAAGATACCTCCATGTTGTTCTCCTTAGTGGCTGTACCAGCTTACATTCCCACCAACAGTGCAAGAGGGTTCCCTTTTCTCCATACCCCCTCCAGCATTTGTTATTTGTGGACTTATTAATGACGGCCATTCTGACTGGTGTGAGGTGGTATCTCACGTTGCTTTTAATTATACACATACACAAACATATACACCCTTGTGCATGTACAGGTGTTTAACTACTGACAAGCAAATTAATATATTAAAATTATACCCAGTTTAGAAGAAGGAATTGCATCACAAAACCTTAGCTTAACGTTTTTTCAAAGTTATTTCTATATGCAAACATTACATTTCTTATCTTATTATTTTTTTTTTTTTACAAATGCAAAAGTTCATTTAATCTTGAAATCCTCTAGGTGAACTCAGCTATATACTCAAAGCCATAGTTCTGGTCAATATGTTTATGTATATTCAGTCTCAATCTGTAACAAAATTTAGCCACCACTGGCAGATAAAAGTCTACATTTTTAAAGTATAGTAAGGATTTTCCGTAGGATAAAGAAGGTTTTGCCCTCTAAACTTTTGGAAAAAGCTTAACAATATTTTTGAGGTAGAATAGTGACTTTACACTTAAGGCAATGATGTGAAGACAGTAGAGGAAGCTGTGTAAAAGCAGAATGTGGTGGATGTAGAGTATAGTGCCTTTTTTCTGTGCCTGCTTTTCCACCTGTCATTGGTGAAGCCAGACCTTGCTCCCAGCCAAGGTAAGAATCTGGCTAAACTCTGAATTAACTCTTTACTCCTGCCATTGCCATAAACAGAGAATTCTTTTGGATTCAAATGCAGTAATTTCCTTTAGAAGGGAGGAGCATGAAGTCAGAAACATGAGCTTGGACTTGTCAGGAGCCAAGATACCACATCAATCGGGAGCACTCTGTGCTTGGATCAGGGGCCCAGAGGCCACTAACAGAGGAGAGTGGGAGGGAAGTTAGCTAGTTATACAGCTTGCCTTTTTTTGCCAAAGATTTTTTGCATTTCACAAAGTTTTCACAAGGATTTCTCTTTAAATTTCACAGTTATTCTACTGGGCAGATATTCTTAACCCTACTTATAGAAAAGAAAATAGAAGCCTTAAGAGATGAAATAACTTGCTAATGTTTCACAGTTAATGAATCACAAAGGCAGGATTTGAACTCAGTTCTATAAGGCTCAACATCCATGATTTCTGTGCTATACCATATCATCTAGAAAATAAAAAAGGTGACACAAACTTTGATGACACCATTACAATTTTATTTCGTTATTACTTGCCCAACACTGTATATATACACCTTTATCAGGCCGAGTGTATGGATTAATAATGGAATGTAATATAAACTAAGATATATTTTTTTATTTGATAAGGGCAGCCCTACCCTCTGAAGTTTTCAACTCTGAAGGTCATTGGAAAAGGAATGTGCACATTTCATGAGAGCCTCAAGTGCTTTTTGGGAGAGAAAACATTTCAAATCTTCAAACCAGCCTTCAGCACTGAAATGGATGTGCGAGTGTAATTACTATAGTTAAAACAAGAAGGACCAAACATGAAGTACAGGAGTAAATCCTAGAGGGGTAACCCATGGAGCATTTTAGGACATCTTTGTGTGACTTGGAGGTTCAGAGTTATATCTAGCTGAATATTAAAAGAAACATGACCTAAAATATACCCACAAGATGGTTAAGTGGAATATAGTTACAAATGTGCCATCACCTAGAATGACCTGTGGGTTTCCTTTTCCACTTTAACATGTTATAGTTTTCCTTGAGAATGTTTCCTCTCTACTCTCAAGGGACATTGTAAAGTCCTTTATTCCTAAATTCAGTGTGTTGTAGCAGTGCACCCAAGTCCTTGGGGGCACATCTTCACCCTTTAGGTGCCTCCCACATAACTGGGACTGGCCAGGACTGGCAGTGCCATCAGAGTGGCATGGTGAGATGATTGTTCCTGCTAGCATGGTACTTCTTTTGCAGAATCACATGAAATTTTGGATGATTCTAACTTAGGACACAGAATGAGTTCAGGGTTCTGGCTACTGATAGCTGAACTCCAATGATTGGCATTGTGCTGTGTATATGTGCTCATGTGTCAGCTCTTCCCTAACTGTGTTCCAGTTGCAGTGCTACCGCTGATCCATAGTACTGGAGGGTTCTGGTGTTGGCACCATGCCCCTCATGTGTTCTCCTAGCTGGTGGGTGTATGTGGAGGAAGGGGTGATCAACATCAAAAGAGAGTAGGTTTTAAGAATGCAATGAAGATGGATTTAAAAGTTTAGTATAGATTGAAAGTTTGTGTCCTTCCAAAATTCATATGTTAAAATCTCATTCCCAGTGTGATGGTGTTTAGAAGTGGGGCCTTTCGGAAGTGATTAGGTCCTGAGAGTGGAACTCGCATGAATAGGATTAGTGTCCTTATAAAAGAGACCCCAGAGGGCTCCCTAGCTACTTCCACCATGTAAGGATGGACTGAGAAAAAGGCAGTCTATGAATTAGGAGGTAGGCTCTCACAGGCACCAAAAGAGCCCTTATGTTGGCCCTCCCAGCCTCCAAAATGTGAGAAATAAATTTCTTTTTGCTCATAAACTACTCAGTCTTTGGTATTCTATTATATCAGCCCAAATAGAGTAAGACAGTGTTCAAGAGAAGAGATAGTTTGAAGAACTATTATCCTTTGTTTATGTTATAAAATTTTAAATGGTACATTTAACAATCAGAAAGTGAATTATCATTCACATTTTTCTCAACACTCTGAATAAGATCTGCATTTGGGATCCTTATCAATGAAACACAGTAACAAACTTTGAAACAGTCATTGGAAGACAATATTCTTGGGTGGCACAGTGAGTGATGAATATGAATCGTCATATAAATAATGATGTAACCAGCATTAAATAAATAGTATTAGGGAACTAGAGAGTCAAGATCCATCATGTCTCAATACATAAAGTTTCAAAGAGTCATGACATTGTAAATAATATCAGCATTGCTACAATATTATCTTAGCAAGGGATGTGAAATTAGCCAGAAATAGAGCATTTGATGCTAAAGAACACAAAGATGGTTTCTGGACCTGAATAGAAAGAGATGGTAGCTGGACACTATCAAGAATCTAGGAGAAGCAAACTATTCAATTTAGAATGCATAAGCAATGAGGTCCTACTGTTTGGCACAGGGAACTATATCCAGTCTTGGGATAAACTGTGATGTAAGATAATATAAGAAAAGGAATGTAGGAGTTATGGCTCAGTGGTAATGAACCCGACTAGGGTCCATGAGGACTCAGTTTCGATCTCTGGCCTCACTCAGTGGGTTAAGGATCCCATGTTGCCATGAGCTGTGGCGTGGTCATAGACGAGGCTGGATCCTGCCTTGCTGTGGCTGTGGTGTAGGCCGGCAGCTACAGCTCTGATTCGACCCCTAGCCTGGGAACTTCCATATGCCACAGGTGCGGCCCTAAAAAAGACAAAAACAAAGAAAAAGAAAAGAGAAAAGGGATGTATATATCTACACACACACACACAAAGAATGTATATATATTTATACACACATACGTGTGTGTGTATATATATATAAAATGTATGGCTGGGTCTCTGCTGTACAGCAGAAGTTGGCACAATAATGAAAATCAACTATACTTTAATAATAAATATATTTTAAAAAATCTATTGTCCATGCACTGAATGGACAATAAAACATGTATTTCTTTTCTACCCACTTTTCTGAGTCTTTATTTAGACAACTAACTATACCTAGCATGGGTTTGTGACATTTTAAAGTCAAACTATTTATATTGCATATAAAAAGATTTCTCCCAGGTCTGGCATAACCTAGAGATTCCTTGATGCTAGCAAAGGAAACTAAAGGCATCAGAGGATGTCTCCATTATAAAGAACCTGAATGTATCCATCAAGTTATGAGGCAAATGCTTTTGGAGAAAATTATTATGTGTATCTAATTGGCAGGCTCAGGAAGTAGTCTGAAAAAATGGGAAAACCCCCAAAACATTAATTAGGGGAAAGGTAAATAGGCAACCTTTTTTGCCAGTAAAAAAAAAAAAGTATAACATCAATGTGAACATTAGATACCTCTGAGTGCCAAGCTTTAATAACAGGGAGGGGCACAGTATAATAATAGGCCCAGCTCTTGATTACTTTTCCTAATGAGAGTGAAGCACAGCATGGAAAAGTGACAACTTGAGATAATTCAAAATGTCACATTAGCTTTGGGTTTCAATCTCTTCTATAACCAGTCTTCATAAAACCTGCTAATGAGTAGTAAATTGGACTGATTTGAGTTTTACTTCAATTTGTTTCTTGTGCAAATCTTTAGAGAAAGGGTGTAAGACACTGGGATGTCATGGATAGCACATTAGAGCAGAAGTCAAGCAACCTGAGTTAGAGTCTGCACTCTGCAGTTAACAATCTGTGTGGCCCTGGGCAAGGAAGGCAAGGAAATTAGCCATTCGTGAACGTCTGTCAGGTGCCATGCATTGTGCTACATCCAAAGGAGACAGGTAAATAAGACTGGTGCTGTGTCCGTGAGCCACTCACAGTCTAGTGGTGGAGACTGATATGTAAAAAGATAACTGGAGTATTTTATGATGTCTTTTATAGAGTTATGAACATTGTACTGTGGGAATTCAGAATATTGTATGACTAACAATGAGAAAATCGATAGGGGTGCATGCTAGTCAGTGCTGTCCAACGGTAAATGATGCAAATAGTAATTAAAATAATTATAGCATTCTAGGAAGTACATTGAAAAGAGGAAAAAGAAACAGGTGATATTAACTTTAATAATAGTTTTATTTAATTTTACATACCCAAAATATTATTTCAATATGTAATAAAGTTAATAAATAAGATGGTTTATATATTTTTTTGTATCTAAGTCTTTGAAATTCAGCATGTATTTCACACAGCACAGATCAATTCCAATTAGCTACATTTCAAGTGTTTAGTGGCCACACATGGCTTGTGGCTACTATCTTGAACAATGTAAGATTAGTCTGCATTTATGTCCAAAAAGATTTAAACCATATGTGTGCCTGTCAATGAGGGATTCTTAGCTTAACATAAAGATATGTAAAAAGGCCTAAGGGCTTTGATTCTCCTATAGCAATAGTTCTAATATATGGGTTCATAAACTGATACTGGACTAGGAGCGTAAGAATCCTGTAGGAAGCTTGCAAAAAACAGATTCCTCGAACTTTGAGTTTTGAATCATTGGGTCTGAGTGGAGCTTAGGATCTGTATTTTATAAAAGGCCTCTGATTATTCCTAAATGTATCCTAGGTTGAGGACTATTGGCAGATTGGCTCAAAAGGTAATTTGATTTTAGGTAGCATTAGCAGAAAAATAGTTCTCTGTGTGAAAAAACCATGAGTTAAGTGTTTCTGAGGAACTACCTCCCTTCTCTTCTTGAACTGACGTGGTGTCTAGAACCAGTCCTGCCTTCCCATCAGCTCTTCCACTTGCTCAGTCAAGAGTTGATGGTGTCTCTGCAGTAGGCTTCAGGAAGGTGTGCTGATTTCATTTTCCCCTTTGCTTCACACTTTTTTGTTTGATATCTTTCAAATGAGTTGTCCCAAACCTGGTTATGAAATCATTCTAGGTAACACTAAAAAAACTTTCATGAATTCCTCTCAGATTTATCTCAGCAGGAGCTTAGTGAGTGGGGCTTCAAACTATCACAAACTCCCCAGGAAGTATTTGGTGTGTGGAGAGGAAGTTGGGATGCAGTACCTACAGAATCAGTGGGAATGTATTGCTAGGGTTAGTACTTTCATTGCCGGATTTCAGATCTGTTTTGCCACCATATATAGCATAATTGAATGGCCTTGGGCAGTCCTTGTTTGACATTTGGCTCTGTTGCTTACTAACCGTGTGATTTTTGTTAGGTTGTTTACTATATCTGAGCCTGTTTGCTTATCGGTAAAATGGAAATAATTAATAAGGCTTTTGTTACTCCAGGGCTCATTTCTTGGTCCCCTTTATGTTCAGTCACCCTGTGATCTCATTTGGTCCTATGGTTTTTAAATAGCCTCTAAGCTGATGACTCTCTAATTACTACCTTTAACCTGCCCTTTTTGTCTAACCTGAACCAACTGTGTCCACATACTTTAAGCAGTATCTTCACTTGAATACCATATCTAACATGCCTAAAACATCACCTCATAATCACCTTCTAAAATCAGTTTCAACTATAATCTAATTCATCTCGGTAAAAGGAAAATTTCCAGTTATACAGGTCAAAAACCTTGGACTCATCCTTGATTTTTCTCCTTCTCCCACTTCGCATTAGCAAATCTTGTCAGCACTGCTTTTAAAATATATTCGGAATTTGATAATTTCTCACCAACTCTGCAACTACAACCCTGATTATATCTTGCCTAAATCATTTTAATTATTTATAAACTATATTCCTTGGTTCTGCTTTTTCTCTTCTCCTATTGTGTGTTCTCAATAGAGTAGTCAGAGAGACCCTTCAAGACATAAATCAAAAGTCACATTACTGCTCTACTCCAAAGGAAATGGTTTCCCTTTTCCCTTCCCAGAGTAGAACCCAAAGTACTTAAAATTGCCTACAAAGCAGACTTTTGGATCTGAAACTCTGCTTCTCTCCAGTCTCAAACTTTTCCTCAGTTCTCCTTTTCTTTTGCTTCATGCATTTCTTGCAATTCCTTTAACACAACAAAAACAATCTTGCCTCTAGATCTCTCCTCATGGAATATTCTGCCCGCAGTGTTTTACTTTCTCACTTTCTTGAGGTTCTGCTCAAACGTCATCTTCTATGTAAGGCCTTCCCTGACTTTATTTAAATAACTTATCCACCTTCATTACTTGATATTTTTAAAATACATTTAACTTTTGATAATTGTCTGTCTCTTTTTACTAGAATGTAACCTGCCCAATAGCCAGGATTTCAGTCTGTTTTGTTGATTCATATCCTCAGCAACAAAGACAGTAAATATCATATACTAGCTATACAACAAATATTTGCTGGATGATGTAAATACATGTTAATACCAAGTACATAGTAAGCACTCATGCAAATCAGAGTTAAAGAGTCCCCTGCCCTTTAACAGGGACGACTTTATGCAGAAATTTAGCATTTTAGGGTTGTTTGTTTTGTTTTGTTTTTGTCAAGCACACCAGAGATTAAAAAAGCATAATTAGGAACTTGATTAAATTTGTGAGACTGTCATGAGAAACAGAATATTAGTCCAGCGAACATTTTGAGAGAGTTTCTTTGGCTGAGACAATGGGTCCCTGTCCTATAACTTGCTAATTTGTAGATTTGTACTTTCATTCTTATTTCTTCTTCTGTCTAGTGGGTATCTACAGAATTTGCTACCTGGTTTTCCATTCCTAGGGATTTTTCCAACCACTGTCCACATGGTTGTAGCAGGAATTACTCTGTTAATAAAGTGTGCCCATATTCCCTTGAAGTGTGGTTGAGCAATCAGTAAGCATTTATACCATAACCAGTGAGTTTCTTTTGATAGAATTTGGACTTGAAACTGAGACATGATCCAGTATCTCCATGAGTGCATGTAGTGGGTTGAATTATGCCCCTTCAACTATATATTCAAGTCCTAACCCTTCAGAACCCTGGGAATGTGACCTTATTTGGAAATAGGTCTTTGAAGATATAACTAAGATATGATGAGGTCTGAGAAGTGAAGGAAACTATACAAGAGAAAAGAATGATACTGTTATGCTGAGAGAAGCCAAAGAGTAAATTCTAAGGGCATTTGAAGTTTCTGGTTCCAGTTTCCCTTGAGTCCAAACTGAGCTCCAATAAAATTTCCGCATTAGCTTACAATAACTTTTCAAATCATTTTTAGTTGATTTCTATTGTTTGCAACTACAATAATCCTAATCAATACATTTCTATACCAGAAGGACTTCTTTCATGGATCACCTTTCCTTCAGGACTTCAAATATTTAGAAATGTAACCCTTCCCTCACTGTTTCAGTTAGCAGTAGTTTAAATCAAGCATCTCTCTTTATCTCAAGGAAAACCACTGAGTGCCTTTGGATTTGGAAGTGACTCACAGAAATGAAAACAAAATAATCATCACTAGAGAAATGTTCCTTGTTCCATGACTTCTTTAGGGACTATTATATTAGGGCAGAGATTTCTGAACTCCATTTCTGAGAACCTGTTGCATGTAAAGTACTGTTCTGGGTGCTGGAGGAATGCAGGGGTGAATGAGGCATTGTTCTTTTCTTCAAAGTGTTTAGAGATAGCAAAGGAAGAAACCTGGAAACAATACCTTAAAAACTAGGATGAAATGAAGCAAATATTATGACAGCAGTGTAGCCAGTGGGTTCAGAAGAGAGTGTGATTATTTCTACCTGGGGCTATCAGTGACGCCTTGAAGGATGAGATGAATGTTGACACATGGGGAGAGCTGATACTCCACTCTTAAAAAAATGAAGTTAGATATTCCTGTTAAATACCCTCACAACTTCCTGTGTATGTCCCTGTTCAGTGTGTGTTTACCACTATACCGCAAACTCTAAGAGCAGTGATCACATTTGTCATGGTCAATGTTAAATCTTCAGAGCTTACCATTATGCCTAGTACCTAGCAGTTGTCAAAATATGCTTTTTGCATGAATGAATGAACTGGGTAAGAAGGTTATGCTACATAGAGAATGGAGTAAGAGGGCAGTTCTCTATTTGAGTGATTTTAAGGACCTCAATAGGAAGAGCTCATGTAGTTTTACTCTAGCCTTTTTACATTAATGTGACTAGATACACCTCACGTTTTTTTCTTTCTGTTTCAACTAGCAAACTCTCTCTATTGCTCTGTTCAGGTTACTGAAAAAAGAATTTGGCTGATTTGTCCATCTTTTCCAATTTGACCTTAAACATCACTGGCCAGTTATACACTGGCCACCCTTGAGTCGTGTGTCTACCAATAGGTCAATCATCCATAGCTGGAAAGAGGTTCTGTACCAATTTGCATTCCCACCAACAGTGTATAAGGAATTCTCTTTTCTCCGCATTCTCACCAACGCTTGTTATCTCTTGTTTTTTTTTTAAATGTTATTTTTTTCTATAATGTTTAAAGGTTACACCCCATTTACAGTTATTACAAAATATTTGTGTATTCCTTGTGTTGTACAATACTTGCAGCCTGTCTTACACCCAACAGTTTGTATCTCACTCGTCCTCATCACTATATTGCCCCTCCCCAACCTTCCCTCTGGTAACTACTGGTTTATTCTCTGTATCTGTGAGTCTGCTTCTTTCTTGTTATATTCACTAGTTTGTCGTATTTGTTAGATTCCACATATAAATGATATTATACGGTATTTGTCTTTCTTTGTTTGACTTATTTCACTTAGTATAATGCCCTCCAAGTCCATCCATGTTGCTGCAAATGGCAGTTTCATTCTTCTTTATGACTTAATAATATCCCATTATATATATGTACATGTGTACGTACATACACACACACACATACACATACACATACCACATCTTTATCCATTCATCTGTTGGTAGACATTTAGGTCGCTTCTGTATCTTGCAATTTCAAATAATGCTGCTGTGAACATAGAGTGCATGTATCTTTTCAAATTGATGTTTTTGTTTTATATATATAATGTCATTTAAACTTCTGAACAAAATTTTTAGTTTTGAAATAATAAAACTCTAATGGCAGAGTAATAGTTGAATGTGAATGATATTCTGGGGAAAAGTTTTCTACTTTTTGCTATTTTATGTCTTGCCCCATAAATATTTGTTTAAAAAGCTATTGAAGTGAAGACATTGTCTATTTGTTGGCTGAAAAGTGTTTCTCATGTCTCTTCAAAGGTGTTGGGATGAATGCTAACATTTTATTTTTTTCTTTTTATGGCCACATTGTGGCATATGGAAATTCCCAGGCTAGGGGTTGAAAAGGAGCTGTAGCTGCTGACTTACACCACAAGCCACAGCACTGCCAGATCTGAACTGCATCTGTGACCTATGCCACAGCTTGTGGCAATGCTGGATCCTTGACACATTAAGCAAGGCCAGGGATTAAACCCACATCCCCATGGATACTAGTCAGGTTCCTAACCCACTGAGCTACAATGGGAGCTAAATGCTAATATTTCATTCATACAATAATGTTGATTCACATGAGGCTTGGCAGTACTCAGCATCTAAGAGTCCCTAGCGCTAAATAACAGATTAATGTTACATTGACCTGACCTATCCTTTATGACATTTAGAAATTTCCTCTTCTTCTTTTGGCTCTGTGTTGACTGTGTTCCTAAGAGATGGATGTGTTCTGACCATTAGAATGAAGAGCAAGTGAGAGAAGGTGGACAGTTGTGAAGAGGACTTCTCCTTTCTTCTTTGGCTCATCCACCGTAGATGTTTTCGCAGGAGTATAAGCTCCTCCTTCCCTACCTAATGTCATTCACTTGTCTGCCTTTATTTATTTATTTATTTATTTATTTATTGCTTTTTTAGGGTCTTACCCACAGCATATGGAAGTTCCCAGCCTACAGGTCTAATCAGAGCTGCAGCTCCTGGCCTATATCACAGACATAGCAACACAGGCTCTGAACCACATCTACAACCTATACCACAGCTCATAGCAGTGCCGGATCCTTAACCCATTGAATGAGTCCAGGGATCGAACCCATGTCCTCATGGATCCTAGTTGGATTCATTACCACTGAGCCACAAAGGGAACTCCCTGCCCTTCACTTTTAGATCTTTCCCACTGAATTTTTAATCCAATTCTGACTGAGTATTCAAATATTAAGAACCTTAGTTGTGCAGGGAGGTTTGATTTGAGAATATATAAGAGTTTGAACTCTAGAGCCTCTAATAACTTCAAATTAGGGTACTGGGAAAGAGAAGTATGAATATGAGTGTGGTCAATTTCAGCTCTCCACAAAGAAGGGATCTTATTAGTTTCTGAGGAATTACTAGATTCACCCCTTAGCTCTATATTTCTGAATAGGGGTACAAGTTGTTTGAGACTTTCAAGAAATTAAGTCATTCTTTATGTTCTGTTTAAGTTTAAATTACACCATTCTTTCTGGTACTATGTAGGCAAGAGTTTTATTTAATAACCAAAGTCAAATTAACCATCTCAGTCACTTTTGAGAGAAAATATTTTTCTCAGGTAATGCGCATATCATTTGAAAACACTCTTTACATGTTCTTCCTCTTCAGTCCAATGATTCTTTGACTATAGACTTTTAGTTTTAAGATCCTTTGAAAAGAAAAAAAAATGAATACTATGATATAGAAGACAGGATTGCCAGACAGGATTGGTAGAAAAAAAAAAATGAGCCTTTCAGTTCTCAGAAAAGGAGAGAGATAGATGGAAGATCAGAGGAAACAGATCAGACATTAGTCATTTCTATCTATGTGCTCCACCCAGGTCATCCTTGAAAGATGGATGCAAACTATATAAACACAAAATATAGAATTTGTGGTGGAAGTTAAAATAGGAACTTGTCCTTCATTGCTACTTTGGGTTTCTGGGAAGGTATTACCTAATAGAATTGCCAGTATCACCTTCGGTGTGTTTATGTGTCCTGAGCTGAAGAGAATGATGGTGTGATACATTTATGTAGAGAGAAGCCTGGATACAAGACATCTCGGTTGGCTCCTGTGTGCTATAGAAAGGATACAGAATCTCCTTTTATAATTATAGGAGATGACGCAGAGAGAGCTAAGAGTAGAAAGCCAGAAAGCCCACTTTGGATAGGGGTGATATGGAGAATGTAGCTGAGATTTTAAATAATTTATAGTATGAATGAAGCCAGGATGAGCCTAATCATCAAAGTGGATAAGGAGATCACCAGTCATCATAAGAAATTAACCAGGTTTCACCACCATGAATATGAACAGCATATATCAGAGGGAAGTAAATAATTATAAAGAGCAAAGTACACTTTTAAGGAAGCCAACAAGGTTCTAGAGAAAGGGACAAGGGACAACTCTTTGATTTTGTGATTCTTCCCTCTGCCATTAGCACACTTAAGATAATATTTAGGAACCTTCATACTGTTCTCCATAGTGGCTGTACCAGTTTACATTCCCAACAACAGTGTATGAGGGTTCTCTTTTCTCCACACCCTCTTCAGCATTTATTGTTTGTAGACTTTTTGATGATGACCATCTGACGGGTATGAGGGGATATCTCACTGTAGTTTTGATTTGTATTTCGCTAATAATTAGGAATGTTGAGCATCTTTTCATGTGCCATCTGTCTATCTTCTTTGGAGAAATGACTATTTAAATCATCTGCTCATTTTTTGATTTTTTTTTATATTGAGCTTCATGTGTTGTTTGCATATTTTGGAGATTAATTTCTTGTTGGTTGCTTTGTCAAATATTTTCTCCCATTCTGTGGATTGTCTTTTTGGTTTTTCTTTTCTTTATGGTTCCCTTTGCTGTGCAGAAGCTTTTAAGTTTAATTAGGTCCCATTAGTTTATTTTTGTTTTTATTTTCGCTACTCTAGTAGGAGGTGGATCCAAAAAGATATTTCTGTGATATGTGTCAGAGAGTGTTCTGCTGATGTTCACAAAATGAATGGACCTAGAGATTATCATATTAAGTGAAGTAAGCCAGGCAGAGAAAGACAAATATCATCTGATATCACTTATGTGGAATCTAATAAAAAATGATAGAAAAGTACTTGTTTGTAGGACAGAAACAGACTCAAAGATTTTGAGGTCAAACCTAGGGTTACCAAAGAGAAACTGTGGGGTGGGGGATAAATTGGGAGGATAGGGTTGGCATGTGCACACTGCTATGTATAGGGTAGGTAACCAACAAGGACCTATTGAATGGCACATATATATATGATTCACTTTACTGTAAACCTAAAGCTAATACAACATTGTAAATCAACTATACTCCAATAAATTTTTTTTTAAAAGTTAGTATTTATCTCCAGAGGCTATGTTCACTTAGAGAAATAGACATGGGAGAAAACTTGAAAGACTCTGCAAGTACTGCAAGAGATTATGTTAATATGATTTTTTTAAGTACACAAGACGGAGTTACTTGACTTGGTAAGCTTAAATTTTCCACTCTCCAGTAAAATGGGGGAGTTGAGAGCAAGATATGACCAGACATAGAAAATAAAGAGCCCATATCTTTCATGCAACTGAGTTTGTAATATGTTAAATTATTGGCTCCTACAGTGCAATTAAACAGAAAGTGTGTAATACATGACATGTGACAGAGTGTCTTTTCTTGAAGAGTCCCTTCTCCATTGAATTCCACAGTGTTATCTCTGGGTCTTCATATTTGTGCTTTGATTATATGATTTGGGGGAATAGCCCTAATTGTGTAGTTATAAATTTGAGCCTTTATTTGCAAGGCTCAGTTTTTACAGTTTTTGTCAGTTGTTAAATTCACAAATGTTACCAGCTTGAACACTTATTAGAACTAAAATGGGAGGGAGTCTGTGGTTAGTGGCGGGAAAAGCCTTGAATAGGAACTCATGCAGGGCAAAGATCATAGAACTGTAAATGTGCTATGTGAGCTAGGGAGCAGCTGTTCTATATCTGGGTCAGTTTATTTGTTGCAGAACAGAAGAATCTTATTTCCTTGCACCAGCTTTTCTGCCATGCAATTGGCCAGGTGAATGCTGTATCAAAATACCATGAGTTCAAGCCCTCCTGAGGTATGATAAAGATGGTGTATTTTCATAGTATTGGCTCTGAAAAATTAGCCATAGTAAGCTGGTCATCTTTTTTTATCCTTTTTGTTACCATTCCCTGTTTGTGATATTTTTAACTGAGAATATAGCCATATGTTTTATTCTTGTGTAATCTCTGTAGAATGCAAAGTGAATTCCTGATACTACCTATTTTAGAAATAGAACTCAAAGGATTTGTGTGTAAAAAATATTAAATAAATAAATAGAGATCAGATTAACATTCATTGAACACCTATTTGTGTCCAGTATTATTTCAGATGTGATGGTTGCAAACATAAATAAGCCGTGGCCCCTGCCTTTGAGGACTTCACACAGTAGTGGAATCTGACTTTGGTTCTCTATACAATTAGTTGAAAATATTAATGATAATGAAAACAATAACCATTATTTAGTTAGCACCCCCTTGTTAGACAGTACTATGTGTTTTGCTTATGTTGCTGTCAATTCTTTGGATAACAGTTCAGTAAAATGTAATTTATTTGCATTTAATTTTAAAAAACTTCTCTAACTCACTCAGATACATTAGGGAGGCAGAGTCAGAAATTGAACCCATGGCTGTCTGACTTTCCATTGTAACAATTTATATAGCAATTGAATATACCTTGGCTAAATATAAATATAATTTATAATGGGCTCATAGCAGCCAAAAAACCAGGTTGGTGTGGAAAAGAACAGTTAGAGTGGGACTCACATAATTTCTTAAGACCAAAAGAGGATGGTGTTTGTGCCGTGTTTCCTATTTACACCCAAGGGAAGCATCATTTGCTAAAGAGGTTGACTTAGTAGCTGAAGAACATTATCAGTGGCCAAAATGCATTTTTCCTGAGCTCATCACCATTGGGAACATCACAGTTTGTTTCTCGACTTCTAAGTCTCTGAGTCTAATAGTGTCTAACCTCCCAACATTATTCATTTTGAAATATAATGATATTATTCACTTAGAGATGAACATAGATTTATAGAGAAAGAGTAGATATGTTTATTGAGGAAAGTAAAATAAAGCATGTTTCTTATACCTTTACACTTTAAAGTAGACTGGGGATTCTTTTGATATTTAAATGCATCTATTTGTGTATCCAGTAGATGTCAGCATTGGGCTGTTTCTGGCCATTCTGTCGGGCCTCCATATTAATTTGAAAGAACTATAAATATTCAGTATGAAATATACTGAGATGTAAAATAGCAGGTGCAGCAAATCTGTGGTGAAGATACATTTAATGGGTGAAGGATTCAATATTCCATCTACCAAGCAAACAACTGTATATAAAAACCCCATCTGTAGCTTTTTTATCCATGTCCATTTTAAAAAATCAATTTATTTCAAAATACCAGTATACTATTTTGTAAAAGATAGCTTTATACAATTAAGTGACAAAATGGATTAAAGTCATTGACATAAATGTAAATATTTGAGTAATTTTAGGTTGCATCTGCTTAAAATAAAAAAAGGGACACTGAAGGGTTTTTACAAATCTCATTAGGATATAATTTCAACCATAAAGTTTTTGGCAAAGTGTTTTTTGAATTACTTTCTTTTCTCCTCAATATTAAGATTCCTGCTCTCTTGGAGCACATTAAAACCACTTCTGGTAATATGCACCCCAATGAAGTCAAATGGTTGGTTGATCAACATTAAGTGGAAGATACTATGTATAATTCATGCTTTCACAAGATTCTTAAGTTGACATGAGTATTTTAGATTCTTGGAACATAGAACACAAGTTTTCTCAGAAATTTCTCAATTTCATAGCTGGGTTAAATAGATCAGGAATTGTGTCAAACAGAAACTGATTAGTAAGAAATGAAGACATCCTTGTTTTCTTAGGAGTGGAGTTTTATTCATCCAGCTTTTGTCAATTCATGATATATAAATATATAGTAGCTGAGAGATGAAAGGCTGGAAAAAAATAGAGAAATCATTTAGTATAGCACCTTCACGAAGAAACCGAAGACCAAAGAGGTCTTGCTTGAGATGTAAGAGATAGTGTGTAAGCATGAGTCTTTTAGTAATCTGAGTCATTTCAGAACAAAAAGTTCTGTAGTAGACTCCAAGAGGAATGAAAAATTGTTCTTACTCTCAAGGACTTTGGAAGATAAGATATTTGAAAAATCAGAAATATTAATAGAATATCAAAATATATTTAGCAACCTTATTAACAGATATGTTTTCAATGTGCAGATGAGGGACATTTAGTTTAGTTAAGGAGGGTCTTCATGATTTCTAGACAATGAGCTATTTCTTGCTTTAAAACTATTCCAGGATCTATATTATCAAACTAGGAAAAGAGAGCATCGTTATCTGATGGAGTAGTACATGGGATCTGAAAATGGCTTGACCAACCACTATGTTTTGGTGTTTGGTTTTTTTTTCCCCCCCTCCTCAGTTAAGGATTACCCTATCCCAATATTTCTCAAGTGCTCATAAGTGCCTGCATTAGAATCATCTCAGAGATTAGGATTCAAAAGATTGACTGGTTGACTTAACAGAAAAACAAAAATAAAACTAACAATTTTGAGGCACAGCTAAATGAAGGTGCCACTGACCTAACTTACATTGAGCTGTCCACACTGATTCATCTTGAGACCAAAAGCATGAAATTTGTTACTATAGGGAATATTGGTTTTAGCCATAAAAAAGAACCAAGTTAGACGGTTTTTACAGAAGTCAAAACTGTAACCGTGGCCTCATTTATACTGTTCTCACCCAAAATAGTCTTAGATCACTATGTGTGAAGACTATATCCAAAGTGAGTGAGTGGTTTGAGGCTTTGGAAATGTGTGTATCTGGTCATGTCAATATGTTAAAATGACATTCACAGTATGATCTACTTCAAAATAATTTGGGTGAGTTTCAGTGGTCACACAATGGCTACCATCTGGAAGTGAAGGTTTAGCAAATATTTTCCTTGCTTTTTTCTGAATGATAGGTAAGAACATCTCTTTTATAAGCACTGCGTAATATGTCCAACCATTTTTTCTTAGCTCTTTGGGACACTACAGGGAACTACATTAGATAATAACTCAGTCCTGGGAAAAATTCCGATGATGAACCCAGCTTGTACAAATCCTCTTTGACATTAATCTGCCATATGCAATTGCTGTGTGTGAGGTTGAAGATCTTATTCCAATTCTGTGTACCAGAACACAAAGCTGTATCATATACTTCATTCAAATTATTGGGAAGATAGTCCTCTCCATGTGACAAGTGTAGCTCTAGGGATATGGACAGATTCTGGTGATTGATACCCAGTTTATCAATTCATAGACTACCTATTGTCATGATCAGTTACAAAAATTATTGTGTGTTTACTTGGATTTTTGTGAGCTGCAGAAGGAAAAAATGTGCTTCTCATTTGGATTAAGAAAGAAATTCTAAATAACATCCTTGGTATGTATTCAACACTCCCTGTTTCTCTATGCAGAGAAGAAAAGAGGATTGGAGGAATAAGAGATAGAGATATGGTTATGAGGGTGTAGTTCTTAGAGATTGGGCATAGTCTTGTTACTCTTTGTTTGTGTAATAGTTTTAAGAGATAAAAGTCCAGTTTGAAAGTTTACGTCTTAAATAGATTTAATTTTTTCAGATTGAATTCATAGGTTTTCCTTATCAAGACCTTCATTTTCCCTTTCCAAGCTGAATTATTTTAGTATGTTCATAAATCTTGTTTTATTACTCTTGATACTTTAACTTGTTTTATCAATCAGTTGCCATTTGTCCACATACCTTTTGTGTTGGTGACCCAAGAAATGGGGTGGGATATTGGAAGAGTATTTGTTTCCTTCCCATGAGTATCCTAGAAGTATTTCTTACTTGAAGCCATGTATTTTGGTTTCAATGGCTAGACTTTGATTTGCTGTGCAAAATACCATCTCACTGATGGATATTGATTATGAAGTTGATTAAAGTGATTGGTTCAAATGGACGATAATTCACGAGGCAAATGCAGATTTAGGGTTTAGTTGACAATTTACTGTTCAGAGAAACAAATATCCTGGTGCCATCCTGATACTGTGTAATCTCTAGGGCCAGTCTGTTTATTTTTTTCAGTGTACCAAACTAGTCTCATAGGATTTTAGTGTACTTTTGCTAATATTAACTGAGAAATGTGTGTGAGTATGTGTTTTATTTGAACTTTTTCATCGTAAAAATGATATGCATACCTTTTAATTCAGGGTTAGCTTTTTTTACTTGATTTTCCCTGCAGACTGCCTGTCAGTGCTTCAGAAACATCAACAACTGATAGATTTCTCTACAGCTGCCTAAGCCATGGTAATAAAATGTGAATGTGCTTTCACAATATCTGAAAACTTCTGCTTGGGATTATAAGTAGAAAGAGCTGTGTTATAAGGTTTTAGCATATTTTTTAATGTTGTTATGAAAATTATGAAACTTATAATAATATATCACTCTGGGACTGCTTTGGCTTTATTGGTTCCAACAACAAGAGATCCTCCCATTAAAATCCTTTGTGTCTCTCTCTTGCTCTCTCTCTCTCTCTTTAGGACTCATTAAAACAGAAGTCAGGAGATTTGACTCTCAAAGACAGCACAATAATAAGCACCAAAGTGCTGTTCTCAAAGAAATAAGATAAAATCCTGCATGGGTGAAACGCTAGAGAAAAGAAAAACGTGTTTTCAATGTCTTCTATGCATATATTCTTATGATTTACAGCAATTTAGGGATTATTTTCTGTAGTTTGAATGACAGATCATGTCTCCCCTGAGTACGAATATTGCTGATTATTTTTTACATTATATTAATCTGAATTTGAAATAATTATTCCCTGAAAAAAAGATTTTAGAGTCTACATAAAATCAATATGGTCAGATTCTGTGTTTTTATTATTTTCCTGAAGTACACAGAGCAGATGATTTTATTTTTTAAATAGGAAAATAACAATTGCTGGTCATCCAAAGAGAATCAGTGATAAATACCATTTAGAGGTAGAAACTCAACAGGCTGACTCTGCCTTAAGCCTGAGGCAGCCCTATGTGTAGATTTTGCTCAGACTCCAGCCAGGGAACAAGCTAGAGGCCCAAATGTCACTGCTGGAAAAATACAATATATTCCAGATCAGTCATTTGGGGTCCTGAGGCTGCCAAGAACACTCTATGTCAGTTGGCATACAGAACATGTTAGCATAGAGGAGGGTTAAGGAAAGAATACTCACACTCCACCAGGACAAAAGGAGATGGCTCTTATTAAAATACAATATGCAGATTTTAGAGACTATAACTGGGGTGTCCAGTTAATGAGGTATTTGTTAAGAACCACAATGAGAGGCAACTAATCCTGCTTCACATCAAATCACAGTAATAATCCCTTGAGATAAACATCTATACATCTTAAAATCTTAAACCTCCACATGAAAATTTGCCTTGAAATACAATTTAAGAGGAAATATGGCCAAAAGCACTATAAATTCATTTTTTGAATCATTTTCCTTTACAATAAAAATCCACATTCTCTCAGACATATTTAACTTTATAGAAGAGTATTGTATTTCTGTTTGTCCTAAAAATGTAACATATTTCCTGTGTATTTTTGCATCAACCTTTTAGCCTCAAGCTTTATTCCAGGAAGAAAGGACTGATTATACCTGTCTTTTTAAGAGTGAAGTTATATGGAATCCTGTATTTCTTCTAACTAGGGATAACAGAAATTATTTTCTTCATTTAATATGTAGTTTTACTAATTTTTCTGTCTTGATTTATGTGAGTATATGCACCACATTTAAAGCTTCCTAACCCCAAGGAAAGTACTAAGTATAAACCTTAAAAGAATTTAGTTCATGTAAATAAACTCTGTCCACAGTTATTCAAACTCAATACTCATGGATCAGTACACTTGAAATATGAACTTTTAGACTTCTGGGTATAAAGGACAGGACAGATAGCAATACTTTTGTGGAAAGGTCCAAGTATCTCCCTAAGCACAGAAATCATAGCCAAATAAACTCCAGAGTTTTTTTCTTTTTATGGGTAGATGGCATGAAATATCAAATTAGAATTGGTTTCATTTGGTTTGCATCAAATTTTTACCACTACCATGTTTGGAATTTTTCTAGGCATAGGGGTTGCAAAATGATACAAAGAGTATATAAAATAAGGGTCTTATTCTTAAGGGGTTGATGGTTGGGGATGTTTAGGGGTAAGATCCATACACAAGAACAGAGCCCAGCTTAAGCTACATACATGAGCTGGCATAAGGTGTGTCTTCAGGGCTTGGACACACTTCACCCAGTGTTCATTTTGATGATTTTTACAGTCTAACGCTGAGGGCAAGGATTCTTGGTGTCATGGTTTGGGTTCCTTCAGAGGTGGACTCTAAGACAAGGATTCAAGGGCAATTGGTTTCTAAGAGAGATATCAGAAACCACTTGTGGGAGAGTAAGGAAGTGGAACAGGGAATGACAGAAAGCCAATAAGTGGCTCCGTTAAGTAGGTTGCCACTCTGAGCCACTCTAGGGGTCCTGGGGCACAGTATGAAGTATGGCCTCAGAGTTAGGTCTCCCTCTCCGTCTCTTATCAGCCATTGTTTATGGGCTGCTTCTAGGGTTCATGAATTTCCCTGCACCCATGGCCTGCCCCAGGCATGTACAGAGCAGGCCTTGGTGGCCAGAAAAGCCCTCAGATGGTTGCAGATGCTGGCAGTTGCTCTTTGGAAGGTGTGTAGAAAATGGTGAATGCAGAGGGGATGTGAGAAGACACTGACAGCATCAGCTACACTAGGTAAGAGATACAAAGTTTAAGCATCTTAGGTCAATCTCACTTTGAAATAATATTTTAGATTGAAGTTGAAACATTTTATATGGCAAATGTTACAAGAAACAAAATTGCCTTTGGGAATACATTAGGAAGATGTCATTTTGGACATTGGTATATAGTTTCTCAGTAGATGGAACTTCTAGGTTTATGGTAAGCACTGGAACAGAGCATTGTTTTTGCAGTTGAGAAAATGAAGTGGTTGACTTGCATTTGGAGGCAATGTTGTACCAAAAATTGCTATCTATAAACATCAAAATCATATTCATTCATTGAGAGACACATGAGACTTGAGACTGTTCTTGTTCACAGTTAATTTAGAGCTTGTGCTCCTTGAGTGGAATGGTGAGCAGAATTACCTGCACTGTTTAACTTCTCTCTCTCTTTCTTTCTCCTTGGGACTTAAGTTAATTAAGTGCAACTTAAATATGCATATGAAGTGACTCCATTTGTATATAAAGACGAGACTTAATGGAATCATAAATGGGTCCACTCTTTGGATATAATTGGGAAGTGTGGTATGCTTAGAAAATGGAATGGATTACAACTACCTTTCCCAGAAATCAGTTAAGGCTTTTTAAATGATTGACATGATAAGTTCAGGAACTAAATATATGTAAAGAATTAGCTACCAAAAGGTAAACTGCAGACTTTGCTCTTTAAGATAAAGCAGTAGGATAAAACAGTGTTTCTTTATAGTAAAATGTGGAAGAAATCACAATCTTAATCCAAATATTGCTTTTTTGAACAGATCAGAGAAAAACAAATCAAGAGTTGGAAGGTAAGAACAGAAAATGAGAGAAAAATGCAAATATTCTGATCCACATGATTATAGCTTATGGGCACTGTTCTTGAGAAGTTTATTCTAAGTGATATTTTTCCAGGAGGTAGACCTTTCTAGCTTAAGTTCCCAGTAGCCTTCACTGTTCTTAACTCTGTATTTCAATTATACCACTTTTATCTGAGCTCTTAAAAGAAAATAGCTGAGGCGCTGAGATGTTGGAATGTATACTTCATAGAGGCTGAGAAGTTGGTTATGCTTACTGCTGCATCCTTAATCCCCAGGGCAATGCCTGGCATACAGCATGTGATTAATAAATAAATATTGAAAGAATAAATGGTGGATGTGTTAAGGTGACTTCCTTCCCAGTATCTAGCCTAATTCCCCAATTTCCAAGTTCTCAGAGCCCCACGAGAAAGATTCTGAAATCTGTCCATAGGAAATGGGGTTCAGAGATATTTAACAAAGTGGGATAATGGGAAGAGGGAAAGCCTAATGGAAGGTAGATGCAGGATGGTTGAGAGAAGAGTTTCCATGAGTGAAAAGGAAGGTGGCATGATGGGTAACAGTGCTGAATGAGGGAAAGAGCAGCAGTTTGGCAAGAGCATAAGTCAGTACTTAAGGGTGTTCCTGGTTCCCTGGTGTACTCCACGGCCTCTTTTCTCTATGCTGCCACCTTCTTATAAATTTCCATTGTAACATGTATCACATTGTATTGCCATTATTTTTGGTAGGCCTAGCTTTCTACTTGTAGGCTGAGAGAACCCCTTCAAATTCTAGGATCCAGAGAGGGAAGTGACAGGACCTTTCATTGCTTTCTATTTTTTTTTTTTTTTTGCCATTGCTTTCTAAATCGTACATAAACACTGCCCGTGAACATGCTAGGGTAAGTCCTTTTCCAAACAAATTCTGTTCTCTAATGTGCTATGAATCTACCCCTGTTACCTCTCCTTGAGAGGCCTTAGATCTGTTAATCTGCTAGGACAACTCCTACTCACCTTTAAATCTTAGCAGATAGTCTGTGTCCTCTGTGAAGATTCTAACTAGGGCACTCTTCTTCCTATGGTCACACTGCCTAGCACTTACTGTTCTATGTCATAACACTGTGCTTGGTGTCTCTTTGCTCTCTAGGCTATTTTTGGGTGCTTTTTCAGCCCTGCCTCGGTGGTCTCCACCAATCCTGCAGACTCTGCTATGTCTCCAAGGCTTACCTAAAGGGAACTGCCTATAAAGTGCTTGAGCAGCCAGTTACCTGTGTACTACAGTAGTATGCAGGAAGGAGAGTATGCTTCCCAAACTGTAGTCCATTGGCCCTGGGTCGAGTGAGTAGACTGTATATGTGGTCTCAGAACTTGCCTTTATTCCTTCCTCAGAAGCCCCTGTTTCTGCCACCTTCAACCCACCCCATTGTCTCTGGACATGATTTTCAAATTATCTTTTTGTCTCTTATTCCATATCATCAGTGGGGCTAAGTAGTAGATAGGAGACGGCACATGGGCTCCTGGAAGCCAATGAAGTTGGAGTAATTTGCTCTAGAGATACATGTAGTTCTCATAGTCAAATGCTGCAGCTGTACATCTCCGAGGACAGTCAGTGGGCATTTCATCTTTGTATTCCTGGATCCTAAGGATTTGTTAGCTGAATAAGTAGATGAGACTATGTAGTTGCTTGGCGGTTTCCTTACTATTCTGAACCTCTGGAATTTGAATGTGAACCACCTCATGCTAAAGAATGATAAACCTTAGCAGCAGTGTTAAGTTTCTGACCCAACTAACATCTAGAAGATGGGAAACATTAATTCCATCCCTTCTGAGCCAGTATTTGGATTTATGGCCAGAAAAGAAGTGCTTTAATTCCTTGAAGCATTTACCACATCTATAAAATAAGAACAATGGCTTCCTATCACTTAAAATTGGAAGGATTTACTGACCTTAACCAAATGGTTGTCTAGAATTAGCCATATACTATACTTTGCATTCCTAGGATGTTTTATTCTTTTTGAAACATGATCAGCCACCGTATGTTATTTGATCCTTTTAGCAGCATAATGAAGAAAATGAGTCAGCTATGAGAGCTATTTTAAACTCAAGTGGTAGGTAAAAGCAAACAAAACACCAACAACACAAAAAACCACGCAGGGAAACTCTGTGACTTGCCATAATCTTATAACTAGTTTTGACAGAACCAGGGCCCTTCCATGAGGCTATGAGGCTTCACAACAGCCCTCATTTTGGCCTGATTCTTAACTCCTTCCTCCTTCCTTCTTCACCACATCCTTGCCATGGCCATATGGTGGGCGGATCATATTTCTCCACCCCTTTACTTGGCCATGTGACCTTCTTTGCCCACTTACACATGGGCCGGCATGCCAACCCCAGGCATAGGCCTTAAGAGGCCCTGCCTGTTTTCACTCTTCCTCCTGAACTTCTGCTATTGCCACAAAAGACACATGCCTGGCAAGGAGGAAGGATGCTTTATGCAGAGCTTCCTCAGTTGACCCACAGACATGCAGTAAGAAGTAAAGCTGCCACAGCTTCTGCAACCAGAGGCAGAGAAGCATTCCCTTGACTTAAGCCAAGCCCAGTGTTGATCAGCTGGACCCCAGCCTTTTTCAGATCTGCAAGAATAATTATTCTTTAAGGCACTAAGTTTAAGAGTGGTTTGTTAGACAGTGTTATTATGGTAGTGGGCTACTGATACTCATAGGAAAGACTTATTCCTATTTTATTTTATTTTATTTTATTTATTTATTTTTTTGTCTTTTGTCTTTCTAGGGCCGCACCCATGGAGGTTCCCAGGGTTCCCAGGCTAGGGGTCTTATTGGAGCTGTTGCCGCCAGCCTGTGCCAGAGCCACAGCAACGCCAGATCTGAGCTGCGTCTGCAACCTACACCACAGCTCACGGCAGCACTGGATCCTTAACCCACTGAGCGAGGCCAGGGATTGAACCTGCAACCTCATGGTTCCTAGTCAGATTTGTTTCTGCTGTGCCACAACAGGAACTCCTGTTATTCCTATTTTAGATAAGAAAATTGAGGCACAGAGAGGCTAGGTAATTTGCTTAGTGTTGTTCAGTAAGCACAAGATCTAGGATTCTAACTCAGGAATGTATCTCCACAGGCAGAGTTCTTTCATTCCATACCTTGTCTCTCTAGTATTCTAAAAGAATTAGTTATCAAAGCAAATTCAATAATTCAGGAATTATGTTTTAAAAGGTAAAGCAGAAAGGCAGTGTGGTGTAAAATAATGTGCAAGGATTTTGAGTCAGATGTTCCCAGATTCAGTTCTCAATTCTACTGCTTACTAGCTATGTGGTTTTGTGTGAATTATCTGATGACTCTGGATTTTAGTTCCCCTAAAAGAATGGTAATAGTATTGGCTATAATATGACTATTCATTACTTAATTAATCCCATTCATTGAGCCCTCCTATGTGCTAGATTCTGTTCTAGGTACTCACAATACAAAAATGAATAAGACTCACTCAGGTAGATACAGTCTAGAAACAAAAATAGGCAGTACACAGTGAGATAAAGGGAATGTGACTGTGGGTCCCAGGGCAGATAAGGAGCCCAGAATAGGGGGTACTAATCTTGCATACTAGTCAGGGTTCCCCAGAGAAACAGAACCAATAGGATATATATTATACTATTTATTATAAGATGTACTCTAAGGAATTGTCTTACATTATTATGGAGACTGGGAAGTCCAAGCTCTGCAGTCAATAAGCTATGAAACCAGGACAATTGATGGTTTAGTTCCAGTGTGGGTCCTAAAACCTAAGAAGCAGGAGAGTATATAGTAGAAGTTTCATTCTGAATCTGAGTCAGAAGACAGGAAAAGACTGATGTCTCAGCTCAGAGTACACAGAGGAAGTAAATTCTCCTTAATTCAGCCTTTTTCTTCTATTCATGCCTTCAACAGATTAGATGAGACCCACCCATGTGGCAGGAGGCAGTCTGCTTTAGTCAGTCTGTGATTCAAAACTAATCTCACCTGGAAACACCTTCACAGGCACACTTAGAATAATATTTAACCCAAAATCTGGGCACCCTTTAGTCAAGTTAACCCTTAAAAATTAACTGTCATGTTCTGATTTGGGAGGTCATTAAGGAAGACTTCCCAAAGGAGGTTATACCTATGAGTCTTGTAAAAGAGAATTTGCATAAAGCATTATCCTAACATATATTAGATGGTCATTAAATGCTAGTTTTCTTTCTATCTTCTTCAAAAGTCATAAGAAAAAAAATATACATATATTTTTTGGCCCAGCCAGCAAGAACTTTTCAGGCATAAAGCATCTGTGACTTTTTTCTTTCCTTATGTGCTGAACTAAAAAAATGCCGATTCTCTTGCTGATTATCAGGGTCACTTGCATGGTTCATTTGTAATTGCACAACATAATTCCACCCCCAAATAGAATACTTTTTGATGGTGTTTTAAAATCTCCAATTGCTTTTTACTTATGAGGTGAATTTACAGTGAGTTATGTTACAAGGTAATTTAACCTGACAAGACACACCATACTAAACATTCACAGACACAATTTTGTTTCTCCCTGGAGAAGAAGCTGTTAGAATAGAGTGGTAATCGCTGTAACATGATCAGCATGGGGGAGATTGATCACACCTAGGAAAGTGACCTCTCAGAGGTTCTTTGCAAAAGGCACACCTTTCCTGTTGATTGATTACACATCAGGGTGACCATCCTTGGGTGGAAAAAGCCAATGTGGTCCTTACCTTATGCTAGCACATGCACTTTTTTTTTTTCTGTTAGGGTTCATGCAAAATTTACAGCAGCTGTGGTGTAGGACCTCTGATATTCATGCCATGAAAACCCCACTAGTTTTGAAGGGGATAGAGAAGAAAAGGGATTTATTATCCACATATATAGGTACAGTAAATCCAATTCAAAATATGGTTATATTTAAATAAACCCACAGAGAGCAGTCTTCTTCAGAAATGCTGAGAAGGGGATTAAGATGTATTTATAGAGAAAAGACCATTACCCTCTGCATCTGTCCCCAATGTGCCTTAGGGTTTGTGGTGTATTGGTAGTTTGCACTCCTCAGTTTTCATTCCAGCTCATTACTCTTTTACCTCCATACAAAATCTCTGTTCATTAAGGCTCACTCCATCCTCCACCCCAAGTTGTCAATGCATCACCTAACTGGTTCCTTCCCCTCATTACTTAAAGAATTTGGCATTGGCTTTGTAACATTTTTCTTCACCCCATTTCTTGTCTGAGTAACTTCAGTATATGCAAGGATAGTTTGTCTGTTCCAGTCTCTCTGTGCTTTCACCTCCTCAACATCAAGGATCTTAACTTTTATTAACTCACCACCTAGAGCATGTCATCATTTGCTTATCAACATCTAAAACGGCCTCAATTCTGAAATTATAATTTAAATAATTCTAATTTTGAACTACATCTTCCTACATTTTCTTTCCGTATCTTAGCTTCCTCTGATATTATGACTAGACCTGCCCCTCAAATTCTTAGGACCTCTAATCCCTTGATCCTTTACTTTTCCTCTCTCAGCTCCCTCTCATTGTCACTTCCTTATCCTATAGATAAGCTCTATTGTCTATCACTTCAAACAAAATTTTTTTGCTCTTATTTTCAAGTCTCTTGTCCTCTTTTCTTATGTCTCAGCCATATGGAAAATCCTCAACTTTATATCAGTCTTTTTTCTTTTCCTCTTCTCTTTATCCAGGATTCTGAACACTACTAAAAAATAATCACACAACTTCGCAAAACAATGCCATTTAATTGCTACTAACAATAATTAATATTGGTTAATTTCTTGATCTCCTCAAATGGATCAACCCATCTAAAATTCCTTATGTGGATTTTACATCAGTTTTTCTCCACACTCTTCAAACGTCCATACTTTGTAACTCTCTTCCTTTCAGCAGATGACTTTGCCTCTGATTTCATAAAGAAAAGATAACTCATTAGATTAAAACTACTTCAAAGTTCTGCCGCCTCACCTACAACCTATTGCATTGAACCACTTCTTCCTTGTTCTCTTTCAATGAATTTGGAACTATAAATCTTATTTTAAAGATAGTCCTCCATGATTCCATGCCTTTTCCTGCTCATCCTTATTTGCTTATACAAAATATCCAATTTCTTATGCCAGAAACTTGATTCTCTTGTTTGACTCCTTTATTCCTCCTTTTCCATATTAGAAAGTTACTAAGAACTGTCAAAACTACCTCCTAAATATTTTTCAGATTCGTCTCTTTCTTCATCCTATTGCCACTGGGTTGCTACAATAGCCTTTTTTATAACCAACCATTTGGCCTCCCATTGTACCTCAATCCAGTCTGTTCTTTGCATCTCAGCCAGAGTGATTTTCCAAATGCCAGTGTGATCCTGTGACTTCCCAGCTTAAAGTCTTTCTGTGCTCCACATGCCTTTAAAATAAAGTTCAAAGTCTGTAAGGCAGCTTGCAAGTCTTCCATTACCTTGTAAGTGTATCTCTCCTGTTTTATTTCTCACCAATGCCTTCTACCTCACCTTGAAAACTAAGCTGTGAATCAATGGGATTTCTACAGATTTGACACTCCTGGTCTTACCTCAGGGGCATTGCACTTGCTGTAGTTTTTACCTTTCTTTAATCCTGTTCTTTATTCCACTTCAGGTTTCGACTTCGTACTTCCTTTATGAATTTTTAAGTTGACCATTCTTTTAAGATGTAGTTAGATATCCCTCTCATGTTTTTCCATTGCATGTTGTATTTTCACCATTTTTAATCTTTATCACACTATATTGCAGTTGTTTGTTTTTCTATGCTCTGTGCTCTTCCACAGTGTGCTTTTTTTTTTTTGCTTTTTAGTTAGGGCTGCACCTGCAGCATATGGAGGTTCCCAGGCTAGGGCTATAATCATTGGAGCTACAGCTGCCAGCCTTTGCCACAACCATAGCAATGCAGGATCTGAGTCACATCTGTGACCTACACCACAGCCCACAACAACACCGGATCCTTAACCCACTGAGTAATGCCAGGGATCGAACCTGCAACCTCACGGTTACTAGTCAGATTTGTTTCTGCTGCACCACAAGGAGAACTCCCACCGTGTGCTCTTCCACACTAGACATTAAGTTCCTGGAGGGCAGGGTTTGTCTTTTTCACTAGGTTAATCTCTCCCACGAGGTTGGCATAAAGTAGAGGCTCAGTCGTTTGTTGACAGAAGGAATTCCCGTAGCATAGGAACACATGTTATTATATTTCTCTTTACTGGTTGTAGAGCAGCAGAGATGATTGGAACTACCAGTAGCCAGATAGTTGACTTGCAGAAAAATGAGGAAGTGTGGGCAGCTTATTCACTATAGCATCAGTCAATGGTGAGAATCAAAGAATCAGGAGAATCAAAAAATATAATCATGGCACAGTTTGAATTCATCTTCATTTGAATATCATTTTTATTGTGGGGAGTTTCAGTGTCTTGTGATATTCCATGACATTCATCCTCATGCCTCTATCTTTGTTATGAATGAAATGATCCTTTACAGAGTTGTGGGATTTTTTTTGTTTTTTTGTGGGGGGGGGTCGGAAATGGATGGAGAAGACAATCTTTCATTTTTGGAACCATTTAATGCCAGAAAAATCTTCAAATCTCATGTTAAGATGCAGTATTTTGTTTTTGTGCCAGGCAATAGGCTTCATTCCATAGTGGCATTTTATTAGAAATGTACTATCAGATCATTTTCAGGAGGGCATTTGGAGTGGATTATTATATGGAAAAGGAATTTTCAGAACTCAGCCTTGTATTTAAAACTCGTGGATAAAATAGCAAGAGAGTAGTTGGTCTAATGGGACCACTTAAAACTCTATATTGCAAATAGTGTTGCTAAAGAGATCTTTTAGGTCTCATAATTCTGAGTTGTACCCACTCACTGCTAGTTTGAGTCATGTTTCAGGGAGGGTATTTGACAATTGAGTAGTAATGAGGTTTAGTGTACATTTTATTTAACCTTCTATCAGGTAGGCCAATTAAAATGTTACATCTGAAAAAGCACATATTTCAATTTCTGCCTAGGGATGCAATACATTATGTTTGGCCATGCTTTTGCTTTATACCCTTCAATTAATGACATCTCCCAATTTACTCTTGTGGGCTGGTTAGTTCTTTTCCTATGCCCAGTGATAATAAACCCCAAGCCATGAATTTGATCCCATAAAAGGCAGTTGGTATTCACTGAATGGAACATGAAAGATAAGCCTTGCCTATGTCCATACTTTGACTAACTCTTTTTCAGTTGCGGTCAAAAAAAAGCAAAAGTGAGATGGGTTTTTTTCAAAGGGCATTTTTTCCTTCTAAAAAAATAAATCAAAGCAGCCTGGCCAAGAGAGAACTATTACTGTTACTGGAACCCTTTCTTTGTAACTTTAGTTTACTTAGAATCCCAGGGTAAAGTAAAAAAAAAAAAAAAAAAAAAAAATGGACCAGTCTGGTTGATAGAATCCTAGAGAATTTTACTGTGTTTCTGATGACACCAGGATCATAAAAAACAGCAACATAACAAATTGAGCCCAATTCTAAGGCAAAAAAAAAAAAAAATTATAACATATTTCAGTGATTTATTTACTCCAGAAAAATGAAAAATTAATGATAACAAAGCATGAAAGTAGAGACTGAGCAATCAAGGGATTATTTAGGGACACAGAAAAAGAGAGAAAGGAAGCTGAACAAGATATGTCTTCTATATAGCGTAGATTCTTATTGGAATTCAGTTATACCTGAGACCATGTCAATCTAAGAACTATAAATTACGTGGTCTAATTATTTGGTAGGTTTTGGATCTGACCTTGAGTTTGGCTGTGTATTCACCAAAAAAAAAAAAAAAATCAGATTATATAAACAAAATAAATTTATTTTCTCATAGTCCGAAAGATGGAAAGTTTCCAGAAGGGTTTGGTTTATGGTGACAGCTCTTTTCCTGCCTTGCAGATGGCTGCTTTTGCCCTCACATGACTTGCCTTTGGGGAGAGAGAGAGAGAGAGATTTCTCTTTTTTCCTCTTCTTATAAGGCCACCCATCCTATTGGCTTAGAGTCCCACCCTTATGATATCATTTAGTCTTAATTACCTCCTAAAGACACCATTTCCAAATAAATCCATATGTTGAGGGTTCAACATATGGATTCTAGGGAGGACAGAATTCAGTCCATAGCAGACCCTAAGAAAGATGAAGAGAATTTAGGAACAAATGTACAACCCATATGCAGTAACAAGGCCATGAATAAAAAGCTTATGTAAACTCACTGATTTTGTTAGAATCCCAAATTCAGCTGAACCAAATTTTTCAAAAAGCAATATGTAACTGCTGAAACAAAAGAAGACAAATTGAGTGATAAACGTGGGGATTCACCATCGGTTCCTCTTTCAAGGAAGGACCTTGTTGCTGAGCTGCTACGAGTACTGTTTGTAGACAGATTTCAGGGCGCAGCCCCTGTAGGTATTGCTTCACCTATAGCGAACCCCTTGCCAAGGGTTACACCTTTCCCAGGGCAGTGAAATTCTGAAGACTGACCCAGGAAGGGGTATTGAGAGATTGTTATTTCAACACAGAAAGTGATGGCTCTCCTGGGCCATTTTAGCTCCAGAGCTCCTGTGGGGTTGGCTGAAGTTGTCATTGGTCCCACCTCCTTGCTTCCTTCTATTTTATGGGTGATGGTCCTGCCACTAACAAATATTCTGCACACTACACCCCATCTCAGTGTCTGCTTCTTGAAGAACCTAACCTACAAGAGTTTGTGATCCAGTTTCATATGACTCATCTATTTAGAATCATTATAAAGTCTGATCAAAAGCAAAAGAATGAGGTATCTTTATGTATCCTGACAACTTAACTTTACAACATGATTCATTTGACCTAATCACTGTTTCCAGGAATTTCTGTTGCTTGTTTTTAGTATACAAATGTATGTGTATAATTTCTATAAAATTTAATCACTATACATATGTATAGTATATATACCCATTTTTTTGTATATCCACTTGTTTTTATGTTTTTGATTAAATCATGGTTTTTCTTCCATGTCAGTACATAGACAGTTTCACAATAGACAGTTTCAGTTCCCCCCCAAACTTTTTAATTTGAAAAATTTCAACTCTTCGGAAAAGTTGTGAAAATATTACTTATCAATTATGAATAGTTTGCCACCTTTTCTTTATTTCTATGTGTGTAAGTGTATATATATATGTAATATATGTAGTTATGTAATTATGCAAATGTTTTAGGCTCAGTTATTTGAAAGCTAGCTGCAGAACTCAAACAGTTCTCCTGTAAATACTTCAGAATATATTTCGTAAATTCAAGAATTTTCACGTAATAACACAAAGCATAATATCACTATCATATTCCAAATATTCAACATTGTTACAGTATTTCTAATGCATAATCCATCTTCAAATTTTCCTATTCAAAATGGTTTTTGTTTTGATCCATGATCCAACCAGAGATTGTACAATGAATTTAGTTGCATGTCTTTCTAATATTCTTTATTTACTCTACCCGTTTCCCCCCCCCCCCCTTTTTTGGTATTTCATGGCATTACTATTTTTGAAGGGTTCAAGCCAGTTGTTCTGTAGAGTAACCTTCAATTTAAATTTGCCTGAATTTTTCTTCGTACCATAAATGATGTGTCTTTCAAGATATATAAGGAACTATATTGTGTCAGTTTGTTCCACCGATGATGTTAACGTCCACCAGATTTCTTCATTGTAAAGGCAGTTTTTGAGGAAGCAAATGTGAATAAAGATTTTTATAGTCTAAAACTCCCTTCCCATTTAAACAATTTCTTTAACTTTTACACTTCAGCTTATTTCTCCAAACCATATTAGCCCACATCCCATGACAAATGATGGGGACGTTATCAAAAGATCTGGAGAAAGTGAACTCATAAATGTGACATTCGTCTTCAACTCAGAAATTTGTCCTTCGAAGTACCATCTAGTAATCTTATCTTCTTATTGTGGCCCTTTGTCATTTTATGGACACTCACTGTCTACCCAAAAATACTTGGGAAATTTCCCTCATGGATGCGAGCATTCTTAACCTCTTGTCACCTAAGATATTGCTTGTATCTGTATTTGTTCTCCCCAGTGTCCAGTAAAACTCAAGTAGATCACATGAACATCGACATTATATATATATATCCTATATATCAAATGTGGGGGATTAAAGGTAAACCTTAAAAGATGACAAAATATATTGCAGACTATCATCAGTTAGCCCTTTCTGGAGTTAGAAAAATAAAGGATATTGGAGATCATATAGATAAAGGAAAAGAAAATACAAAGTAGGAACACAGTACAAGCAAATTGACCACAATTTTTTGTGAATAGCTCATTCTACTTCCAGTGGAACATTTTCCTTTAAATATCTGAATCAGCCAGTTTGGGTTTAAAATTTTGGCTTCTCACTTTTATCACTGCTTGATCCTGGATGTGTTACTTAAAATCCCTAAGCTTCATTTTCCTCATCTATTGAATGGATATAATAATAACTATATTGCATCATTTTTGTAAGGATTAGAAATATTGGGAGTTCGTTTCATGGCACAGCGGAAATGAATCCGACTAGGAACCATGAGGTTGTAGGTTCGATCCCTGGCCTCGCTCAGTGGGTTAAGGATCTGGCATTGCCATGAGCTGTGGTGTAGGTCGCAGACGTGGCTTGGATCCTGCATTGCTGTTGGCTGTGGCATAGGCCGGCAGCTACAGCTCCAATTAGACCCCCAGCCTGGGAACCTCCATATGCCGTGGGTGTGGCCCTAAAAAAAAAAAAAACAAAAACAATAAAAAAAATATTGAGGGAGTTCCCGTCGTGGCGCAGTGGTTAACGAATCCGACTAGGAACCATGAGGTTGCGGGTTCGGTCCCTGCCCTTGCTCAGTGGGTTAACGATCCGGCGTTGCTGTGAGCTGTGGTGTAGGTTGCAGACGCGGCTCGGATCCCGCGTTGCTGTGGCTCTGGTGTAGGCCGGTGGCTATAGCTCCGATTCGACCCCTAGCCTGGGAACCTCCATATGCCTCGGGAGCGGCCCAAGAAATAGCAAAAAGACAAAAAATAAAAATAAAAATAAAAAAATAAATAAAAAAACATTGAATGCATAGTTTCTAATTTCCAGTAGATATTAAACAAAAAGCATCTCCTGTTATTACTACTACTAATGAACCTTTTTATGGTGTTTTGTAGTGTACATTCACATCAGTCATTCTCTCTTGATTCTTGTAAGAAAAAATATACAGATATGCATTGGAGAGTCAGCAAGATTAGAAAATTAGCAATTTGCCAAGCCACTTGCTGAGAAAACATTAAATAAAGCTGGAATCCAAACCTATGTATTTTGATTTTTAACTGGTATTCCTTTCACTATACAGGGTTAAACTAAGAGTGAAACAAAAGTGCCATCTTCCCACACAAAGAAAACACTTATTTTTAATGACTCTAAAATAGATGAATAAATAGCAGTTATATATAGTTTATACAGTGCTAACATTAATGAAAGGAGAAATGTCATCTCCAAATAAAAAAAAAAAAACTATTAAACAATTCAAGAAGCAATATTTCTTAGAAACAAAATAATTATCCCAACATTTTTTCATAAAAGATGTTGTCCCAAGTATGTAGTTGAAAACCAAACCACTGTTCCTTTGCATTTTTTTTTTTTTTTGTCTTTTTGCTATTTCTTTGGGCCGCTCCCGCGGCATATGGAGGTTCCCAGGCTAGGGGTCGAATTGGAGCTGTAGCCACCGGCCTACACCAGAGCCACAGCAACGCTCCTTTGCATTTTTTAAGAGCTACAGGATGGGTTTTAGGAGGATGATTATTAGATTTCTAACCCTGTTCGGCAAAATTTCATGCTTGTTTTAGAACAAGTTATTCTTTATGGTTGGCTTTATGGGTACTTGTTTATATTCAGACGAGTTAATTAATTGGGGTAATTAGTTAATGTAAATTAATTAAAATAGTACATATGTACATTTTAATAAGTACGTATGTTCTGGCTTATACCTGTGTAAGATACCTGATGTGTACATGATCTTTGGAAGGTAGATAAATAAGTACATATGTAAATAAATAAATATTTCCTGAGCTCCTACTAATATGCCTTGTACTGTGCTAGGCCCTAGAGATTAATAGCAACAACAAAGCACTTATATTGCTCTGAAAATGATTTCATTTTGATGGATGAGAAAAATGAATACACAATGAAAATATATCATGTAATATATAAAAAAACTTCAACAAAGGCTAGTTTGTGATACAGATCACAAAAATAACAAAAAACACATTATTTCAGGATTCCAGAGAATAAATTAGAACCTTACTTTTTTTTCTTTTTTTTTTTAATGCTAAGGTCTGAGGGGAGTCAGTGAGATTTATGCACCTTCAGAACGCTTTCGGGCTCTCTGGATCAACCACTGGGCTAAGCCATGATCCTTTGGATCTTTACCTCACTGTAGTCATGTTTCTATGAAGTAATGTTGGTTTTCTGTTGAGTCAGCACTCCAATCCAAGGCCCTTGCTCTTAGTCCAGGGACTTGTCCTTTGATAAAACTTTTGACGGAGTTCTGTCAAATTACATGGCATGAACACAGTAGAGTGAGCTGATTGATTGATTGATTGATTGATTTTTTTTTTAGCACCAAGTTTTTGGTCTCTATTGGGTTGCTTTTCTCATAGAATAAAGAGTAGGGGTGAGGTACACATAGAAAGTTAGGCTGATGTCAGAAGCCATCAAGATGTGTTCTGATACCTGGACAAAGATTATCCCTTCAGCATGACTTTTTCTCTGACCATCTCCTGGGTTAAGCAGTCAGAATCACAGAATCACAGGATTCCTGTATCACAGCTCTGTATGTTTATAAAGCATTTTCATGCATTACCTCATCATGCAATGAGCCTGTGATATAGGATGGGCAGATTTTATCCTTCTCTGACAGATGGGGAAGCTGAGAGACAGCAGGTTTATTTCGTTTGTTCAACATCACAGATAGAATAAAAGCTGAACTGAGAGTAAAACTCAGTTACTCAGGCTCTAAAATCTTTGCTGTTTTCAGTTCAACACACCAGATTTATGCTGTGCCACCCCAAATATTATGGTGCCCTGTTTTCTGCTTTCGTTTTTTTTCTCTACTCTCTTTTCCTTCTCTTTATCCCTTTTTTTCCTGCTGCTTCTTTTCCTTTCTAACTCCATTCTTTATTCTTCATTCTTTGCCATCCCCTTCCTTTACTTTTATTCCTCTTCTTCCCATTCCTGCCCTCCATTTTATTCTTCTGCTTGAAATTTATAACTAACCTGACATTGGCTAGCTGAAGAAGGACTTCCCTGATCAAACTGCCTCCACTTTGGTGATTTGAATAGATTTCAAATAAGTATATAGGAAGTATTATTATTATTGTAAAATCATAACCCAGAATATGTGGAATAGTAGGTTAGAACAGAACTTCAGTCATTTCTAATTATTCCACTGAGCAATTGATTACCCTTAGGCCTGATATTCTAACCTCTGAGGAGCAGGGGGCTGGCATCAAAGGCAGCCAGGACAACTTCCTTGGGAAAAGAAGAAGTAATATGGGTTTTTATAAATGAACGGGTCTTACAAAACAGTTCTCAATGTTGTTTTCTGTCTGCTCCTGCCCATTTCTGGGAAAATCAGATCAAAACAAGGTCAACTAGGAACATCTATGCATGAAGCATAACAAAAATAATGTCACGTATGTGACACAGGTGACACAAGAATGACTATTGCTTGTGTGTTATAATCACAGTCTTAGGATATCCTAGGAAGTGGGATGTTGAACAGAAATGTCATCCTAAGCAAATTTTCATTCTTCTTTTTTAAATATAAGGTAGTGTGTACTTTCCATTTCCCCTGCCCATTTTGTTTCTGCCTCTTTAAAATGAAGTACTTAAGATTTCTTTTTGAAACTATTTTTGGAAATAACTGGAGCATGCAGTTACTTGAGTAACATGCAAAACAGTAAGTCCCCATTTCTTCAGAGCTCCAGAATTGTCCCTTTCGGAGTCTGAAATTCAACCACCCATCTGTGCATTTGGTCTCCAGAGATCAATCAAAGCCAAAAAAGATGAAAGTCTTTGGGAATCTTGGGCTTTTTGAACATTGAAACCAGTGAATCTGGAGTCAGGAAAATTTTGGATTCTGAGTCCGAGACTTGCCTTTAGTATTCTGTGAACTTGGGGGGAAAATGCTTGATTTCTCTGAGTTTCCTTATGTGCAAAATAAGGAGCCTGGAGCAGGAGAAAATTTTGATTTTAAGATATTGTAGGAATAGTCTTCATTTCCAAACCCTTGAGATGCCAAAGGAAAAGCTGTAGGCCACTGGGTAGATAGAAATCACTTTCTGATTTATCTTTCATTGACTTTTACAATAACATTTTAATGGAACAGATGTTTTTGATGTTTAGTGAATAATTAATATAAATTGCCATGATAACATTGCTTTACTGTTTTCATCCTGGTTCATTAACTGGCATTAAAGATACCAAGTGACTTATATTTTGCATGTGCTGTGATGTAATCATCCAGAAGCCATATTCCTTCCCCCACCAAAGGATCCCCAAGCCTACCATTTGAATCAATAGAGGTGTGAAATTCATTTCCAGGTCATCTCTTTAGGAGATCGCAAGGTCATTGGCACCCATCAAGAACACGGATGAGGAAAACAAGATACTGGGATAGAGGAAGCAAGAAAGAAGCCAATTCCCACTGCTCCCTGAAGTTTAAATAGTTCCCCTGTGGTTTCAAGTTCAGTTCTGTTCTGCTTTTAATTTAAAACCATTCTCTACCAGGCAACTGATTTTTGCTAGTCTCTTGGGTGATTTTCTAAGACAGATTTCACTGTATTCTACCCTTGTGTGTGCACTTAGCTCCCATTAGCAGTAATGGGTGTTATGCATGTATAGCTCCCATTAACAATAATGGAAATTATGCGTGTGCATCCAGAGGAAAGTATGCTCCCCAATGTTGGAATTTTTTCAGGAGAAAAGTACTCCTTATGCAGCATTTGGCTTTTGTTTTAGGCTCTCTATTGTGGTGACGATTTGTGCTGCAGAGAATGAACGCTGTGTGAAAGACTGCCAGCCTCCCCATGTGCAATCTGTACAGTATTTTTTAAACTCTTGGCTTATAATTTTTTGTGTAACTAAAACAACAGTTGGGCAAAACTTGTTAAAGAGGTAAAATAGATCCAGATCATTTAATAAAGGGTCAGGGAGGGGGCTGAGTAAGTCCTTTAAAGCCAGGGATTCTGGCAAGTTAATATTACCTGTTTCAAGGTAACGTGTACAAAGTAGATTTGAACAGATGGAGAAAATAATTCTTCAAAAATAACTGAGTGCTATTTATGCAGACCATAATAACATTCCTCCAGATGAACGTGCTTTAACTCAGAGACAATTTTTTATCATAATACAGCAATGAAAAATGGTAGGCCAAAGGATATTGTACAAGGTTGTGAATCATCAGCATATTAAATTTAGAAAAAAAAATCATGCAAAAAGGATATTTAATTTTAATATGAAGTCAAGAATATGATTCATCTTCATTTTTATGATTGGCATAATGCACTTAGCACTTGAAAGTGTTTTTGGATTGTCAGAGTGATGGTGTAAGTATTTATCTCTTCTGAAAGTGCCTTTTGTTGAAGGTCCATTATTATTATTCTGTGATAGAGACTGGTCTTACCAAGCTTGGGAGACTCCCTGGCACTACTTGGCAATGTTTAAAGTCAGATCCTGTATAAGACTTGGACTTTGGTAGTAAGAGTGAGTCACATAACCTTGGAGTTTGAGAGCATAAACCTTGGGAAGTGATATCCCGAAGAACAAACGATGACTCTGTCACTTGGGAATTTATTTTACCTCTGTGAGCCCAAGTTTCCTCAGTTGTAAAATGAAGATCATAATTCTCATCTTGTAGTTGTTCTGAGGATTAAATAAGGTCCAAAATTGCATTAGCTGAGCTATTATCAATAGATACAGGGAAGTAAAATGTGACAATGCTAGAAATCAAAACAGTTCTCTAGCCAGATCATCTTGACTACATTCCAATTATTTCTACCCTGTTGTGTATTTTACACATGAACTTTATATTTTCACTAACTAAAAACATGCCCATCAGAGCCTGTACTTCTAATTTTAGGGGAAGGATACACCTAATAATATTCTTAGGAAAAGAATTCCAAATATACAAGCTAATTATTTCCTTTATTTTTCATAATAACCAAAGATAAAAAAATTATAAACTCTAAATTTGTAAAGAATATACAGCTACACAGGAATGTAAATTTCTTTGTTGAGGATGATGTAGACTCATTTTATTTCCCTTGTTGACTCATCACTGTGGATTTGAATGTGCAAGGAGTTTGTAAATAATGAAATTCTTTGTAACACTTATGCATATATTCTATTACTATCTTACAGATCTTGAAATATTATATAAAAATATAGATCTCATTCATTTAATAGATTAATTAGGAATCATTTAGCATATTACATTGGAAAGAGAGACTATGCCTGTGGCCACAGGCATGGTACTTAATTTCCACAAACATCTATTTCTTCATCTGCAAAATGAAAATAACACACTTCATCAGATTTTTTTTAGGAATAAATACAAATATAACATGTATAAAGCACCTACTGTGGTTCTTAATAAAAAAATTTTTTTTCACTCAGCAAGGTCTTGAAGATGAAGAGATCAGCCCTAAGAAGGTACTGCAGTTGTAGGGTGTGGGCAGGCAGCACCACACAAGGTACCTTGGCTTCTGAGAAAATATTCGTGTGGGAAGAATAAGCATTGATGTGAATGAGGAAGGCTCTAGAAGGTGATAAAGGATATCCATTTTGCTGATTACTCAGGTTTGCCCAGGGCCAGTATAGCCAATTGCGGTAAGAACATCCATGCCTATGTTCTTTTCAGAGTGGCCTGACTGAATCTGGAAGGGTGAAATTCATTTCTTGGAGATGCCAAGGCAAAGATCCCTTCCACTTTGTCCTAGGACAGATGGTGAATTGCAACCTTATTGTGGCCAAGGGTTACTTTGCATAATCCCTAATTTTTAGAATGATTCCAAGCAAATTGCATTTATTAAATAATGATTGTGGTCCCATTTTTATGACATGGGTATCTGTCAATAAGGATACCCATGTTAAATCTAGATAGTTAAATCTAGATAGCCTGTGCTTTTGTAGAGTTGATGTAATCCGTCTTGAAAGAAAAATAGCCTCTAGAATTTTATATTAGGAAATATTCACCTTAGACTTTTATTGTTTGTCCACTTATTGACATATTGGAAACACATAATATTGCTTTGTGGACCTCTAAGGATCTATGAACTTGGGTTTGTTACTTTTGTTTACAGACCATTGTATCTAAGATCTGGGCAGTGCTGATTTGCTCAGGTTGGGACAGAGCCATTGTGAGTAGTAATCACTGTCCCCAGCACTCTCTATACTCCTACCTTACTTTTTTTTATAGCACTCATTTCAGCTTTTTACTTACACATTATGTTTTTGTTTACTGTCTGTCTCTATGAGAACAGTGACTTTGTTTCTTGTTCTTACTGATCACTGTGACCTTGATCATTGCCTGATATGCAGTAGGTGTTTGGTAACTATTTGCTGAATGAAGTGGTTGATGAACAATTGCTACCTTTTAATAGCTACATTCTCCTGTAAAGGTACACTGGGGAAATGGAGTCTATTGGGTTCTACCTGCAAGACTGGAGGTATGGTACCAGGAACTGACTCAGGATGTTGGTTTGGCAGAAGATGCAAGTGGGAGCCTGCATCATCCATGAGCTCTTCAGACATGTCAGTTGATCCTTCTGAGCCTTGGGGTTTGGATCTGTGAAAAGGGGTTAATAATAAACCTCACAGTGTTTCAGAAAAGATCAAGTATAATTATATTGCCCTATTGTTTTATGGACTGCAAATGTTTATTAGCATGGCATCACTAGAAAAAGCAAGATATTCGGGACATTGTCCTAATATTTGTGCTCTGACTCTAAAAGCTATATGGATTTGGGTGAAATCTCTTTCTTTTTCTAGGTCTCAATTTCTTCCCCTAGAAAAGAAGTTGTTATTAATGATCCTGAACATCCCATCCAGCTATGAAAGTCTGTGTCACTAAGGACTATATATATTTTTTTCATGTTCCTTCCTGAGGTTAGGGATTATGTAGGTGTTTTTCCAATTTCTATGAAAATAATATTAAAGAGATTTAGTGTTTACTTCATTTTCTTTATCGCCATTAGGCATTGTCCTACTTAGAGTGACAAATTCACCGTCTAACAGTGCTCAAGTTTTCAGTATCTTTTACTACGACAGCCTGCAGTGGCTACAAGGAGCACCTTTTCCCACATAATTACCACTGTTGACGTGAGACTCAGCACAGTTGACAGAGGCAGCTTGCTGTGATGGCAGAAAGGGTGCTGAGTTATACAGAAGTCCAGCTCTCACAGTCACATTATTCTGTCATTGGGAAACTTGTCTTCCATCCCTCCACTGAATGTGAGAAAGGGAACTGCTTTGCCTGTGCAGAACATTCTCTTTTCAGAGAGTTTCTGAGGAGATCATGACAGCCATGGGCTGGATTTATGGTTGAACTGTGCTTACCAGGTTACATCTTCCATCCCAGGCTGATGAATCCCGTGGTTTACATTAACATGTCTGGATTCTACATGGTGGAGCCCATGCCATCTATCGGGAGGCAGGCGCCGAGGGCCAGGGAAGCCACTACATTGCGCTGGGGGGTTTGATGCCATGCAGAGGATGCTGTTATTAGGAAAAGAAACCTCCTTTAGAGCATCAACTTCTTATTTCCACAAAAGGATAAGGAACTGTCCCTCTACCTATCTCAAATCCTAGCTGGGGCTGTTAAACAGTATTGGACTTGAAGCTGTTGAACTAGGAGTGAAGTAGATGGAAAACTACTAAGTCTGTGTTGGGGCAGGTGGTTACTCACTTGGATTTCAGTGAAATAGGTGGAGTGATGGAGAAACTGCAAAGACTCATTCGAGTTCACGTACCTTATATTTTAATGAGTTAAAAGTGTTTTAAGGTTTTCCATAATCTTATTCCAATTTATAGGTCTAACTCTTTTCTCATTTCTCTACAGAACCTGGCCTTGATCAACCAGTCAAATCTTACAGCCTTTAATAAGTCACATTGAATTTTATCTCTGTTGCTTTGCTCATGTGACATCTTTGTCCTAGAGAGCTCTCTCCTTTGCCCCCATTCATCTTATTCCTGCACTTCTCTTAAGGTGTAGATCCAGTCCTGTATGCCTCATTGACCCTATAATCCATATGCATTTTTCCTTTTTCTGAACTATTACTATTTTTATCCTCACTTGCTCAACTTCTTCATAGATTTATATTGCCCTTTGATATCAGAGCATGCTTTTTTTTTTTTTTTTTTTTGGTCTTTTCCAGGGCCGCTCCCGTGGCATATGGAGGTTCCCAGGCTAAGGGTCTAATTGGAGCTGTAGCCACCGGCCTACGCCAGGGCCACAGCAATGCAGGATCCGAGCCTCATCTGCGACCTACACCACAGCTCACGGCAACACCAGATCATTAACCCACTGAGCAAGGCCAGAGATCGAACCTGCAACCTCATGGTTCCTAGTCGGATTCGTTAACCACTGCGCCACGATGGGAACTCCATCAGAGCATGCTTTTTAAAAAATACTTCTTATGCTTTCTAGTGAAGTATTGGAAATGTAAGAAGTTTATACAAATTTCTTATTTATTAGTTTCAAGGGCCTAAATGATTTTTTTTTTTTTTTTTTGGTCTTTTTAGGGCTGCACCCACAGCAGATAGAAGTTCCCAGGCTAGCGGTCAAACTGGAGCTGTAGATGATGGCCTACACCATAGAGACAACAATGCCAGATCCAAGCTGCATCTATGACCTACTGCAGCTTGCAACAATGCCAGATTATTGAGCGAGATCAGGATCAGAGGGACATCCTCATGGACCCGCTGAGCAACAATGGGAACTCCAAAGGTCTAAATGATTTTTAACCAGTGGTCTTTTTCTAATGTCTAATCCCAATGAAATCATCTTCAATGTCCCAAAACTTTGTCTTTCACTTGCTTTGAACTCTTTTTGTTAAAAATCTATAAAGAGTCCTAAAAAGAGCCTAGTACAGATGCTGGAGTATATTAAATACTCAATAAATATTAGCTTTATCAATGTCACCTTCACTGGCTTTGTTTCTCATGGCTCAGTTTGTGTCAAAATAGAACATGTTTCATGACTAGTACCTCCTAAACATGCATTGCCCCACATCCATCTCAAGGAGGAAGAGTTACCCTAATTCATTGTCTTCAGGGTCACTATCTTCTTTTTCTCCCTTCCATCACCATAATACTTCTTTCTTCTAGTCATTTTTAGTATCTTCTAAATTTGTTTTCCCCTTTAACCAATACATTGACCTCTCTCCCCATGGAATATTCCGTAGTTCATGGGCTATTTATGCTTAATAGCATTACAAAGTCATTAATAAAACTATTATGAATTATTATAATTTCAGTAATTTTAATGTATTTCTAAAATAGTGTCAAGAATCCAGTGATTCTGTTTCATGTCCTTTATAGAATGCACTCAAAGTCATTTGCTTAGATTTTTTTTCCAAATGCTTCCTAATCATTCTTGTTTAATTTTAGATGTAAGCAGAGTGAGACATCTCTGTTTAAAGAAATGTTGTTTACCACAAAAGTATAACATGCAACAGCTGGTTGAAAAGAACCCAAAATGAAGAATTATAACATTATGAACAGAAATGTTAATTTTCTTTCTTGTTAACTTGTTTTGGTTCTTGAAACTAGCTTGCATTTTCTCTAGAAGTTGGTTAGAGAGTGCAGACAGAAGGACGAAAGTTATATTAAGGGTCACTGTATACTAGAGTCAGTTAGATCTCTTTGGAATTTTGACTCTGCCTTTCCCTAACTGGGTACTGAACAATTTATTTAACTTCCCTCAGCCTCAGTTTTTTTCATATATAGAATGATTATAGTACAGGTGCAACCTACCTTATAAGGTTTTCATGTTTTTTAAATTACATAATGTTTGTAAAAGACAACACAATGCCCTAGAATGTAGTGAGCACTTGTTGCAACTCTAGAGTGATTGCATCAGCTAGAAGAAAACTTTGCTTATTTCATAGTCTATCAATAATTTCCTAGGCAGTTACCTTGGCCTGCCATTCTCTACAGCTCTGAATTCACTGGAGTCACACTATCTGTAGTTTTTTGGGAATTGCAGGGGGCTGCAACTTAATTAATTCAACCGTTTTCTCAGTTCCTGGGTGTGTGTGTGTGGGGGGGGGTCCCTATGATAAACTGGGGAATTATGTGAGGAGGTTTAGCCATAAACAAAATTATGAAGGAGACAACTTATGCTCTTTAGTGTCTTTGAATTTACTCTTTATGTCCATTGCTGAAAATTTTATGTGCCTCAGTATGTGTAAAAACAGCTATAGTTAATTGTAGATTTGTCATTAATTCAGTTCATAGGCACAGCTTCAAGCAGAAGATGGTAACTAAAAGCCCGGTAATAAATGACAGGAGCAATTCAGGCAAAGAATCAGGCAGCTCTAACATGGAGTACGCCTTTATTTATATATTTATTCATTAATATATTTATTCATCCAGCAATTATTGAGGACCTTCTATGTTCTAGGCACTGTCTAGGTGCTTGGGATATGTGAGTTAACAAAACAAACACCAAAAAAATGGTGTTTCTGTTGTGGTTCAGCAGGTTAAGAACCTGACATAGTGTCTGTGAGGATGCAGGTTTAGTCCCCGGCCTCACTCAGGGGTTAAGGATCCAACGTTGTTTCAAGCTGCAGTGTAGGTCGCAGGTTCAGCTTGAATCCTGCGTTGCTGTGGCTGTGGTGTAGGCCTGCAGCTACAGCTCTGATTCGATCTCTGGCCTAGGAACTTCCATGTGCTATAGGGAAGATAGAAGAGTATACAGAGTCCTACCTTAGTCTGTGGGTCACAGGAGGCCCCCTCAAAGGAGCGTTATTTAAACTGAGTAGGCAATAGCATGAGGGAATGAAGCTTGTTTCAAGGAGGGCTATGAAAAAGCACAGTGGTTTGAAAAAGTATGCTGAGAATCAGGGCCTGATAGGCAAGCTGATATTTTGTCACTCTTTACACTGGATATTTAAAAACTGTTCGTTCGATATTTGTTTCTTGGGGCCAGGGAGAAATTGATTTTTCTATTATAAAAAATTATATGCAAAACACATTCACTTAGTAATTCACTTCAGCAGGGTCAAAGCCAAGTCGATATTGTGGAATTATTCAGTGAAATGTTCCCCATTTTCTTCTCTTCAGTTTGTATGTGTTTTGAATTAGAGAACTTCTTGGGGGATGTATTAAAAATGCAGAATTTAGGTAATAAAATAAATTACTCACCCCTGATAAATAGCACTAGGCCACATATTATTTGGTTTTGGAAATTCAACTTACTTCCAACTTTCAGCTGTTAACTGTAAATATGTTTTGCAGAAATACTTATTAGGTTAGTGTGTCTGGGGGACAAGGAGAATGCTTTTATTTATATTTGAGGGAGCTGACTCCTTTTTCAGGAGCAACCCCAACGTAAACAAGGAGTTGAAGACCCGAGTTAGTAAGCCCAGAATTTCTGAAGTGCTCCAGTGAGGTGAGCCCAGCTAACTGAGCCACTACTTATCTAAGTTATCTAAATTGGCTGAGCCGCTACTTATCTAAGTTGGGGGTGACCAAAGCGAGCGTTAAGTGCAAAGGAGAGTGTGTGTGACGAGACTGAAAAGATAAGTGGGGTCCAGTTATGAAGGAATGGTATGTGATGTGAGGAGTTTGCAGTTGACACAGAAAAAATTGTGGTTTAGAGAGATCTTTCCTGTGGCAATGTAAACCAAGGCATTGGAGGGAAGCAAGACCCTAGAGGAAAAGGCATCAGGAAAACGTTTGAAAAATTGAGGTAAGAAATGATAGTAGATTGAACTTGGAGGGTGTCAGCAAGTAGAGTGTGGGGAGTGTCTTGAAACATGAAGCAGAGTAACTGGAAGTGTCAGGGGAGGTGCTATCAGGGGAACCTAGTGGCAGGTAACAAAGCCCCACCTGCTAGGTGGGAGATCAAGGGGAGGACTCCAGGCCACAGACCATGGTCGTAGGGCATAAATGGTGAGAGTAAGGTGAGGTTTATTTAATAGGCAAGGATTTATAAACAAACTGGGATCCTGGCCATGGAACTGTCATGCCAAGGAGAGACTTTATTATAAGAAAAGGGGCATGAGAAGAAGAAGAGGAGAGATGTACAGAGAAAGGTACAGTTAAGTGAGGATGTGGATTTGTGAGGCATCTCAGTCTAAGGGCCTTAATTGTCACACTTGTGCATCGCCAGCTACTTGGAAAGAATTTGAGAGTCTAAGATGCTAATAGCTGATAATGGCATAATGTTTTACATATTCAGTCTTTGCCTCCCTCCAATTCATTTTCTGCACAGCACCCAGAATTCTTAAACAGAAACCTGATCATTCATCGCTCTACTTCAGTGTCCTTTTGGGTAAGTACCAAAATCGTTGTGATGGTTTACACAGCCCTGCCTCCTCTTAGGCCCTTCTGGCCTCACTCTGAGGCATTCTCTCTCACCTTCAGTGTTCAACCACCAGGGTCTTTTTTCAATTAAAAAAAAAAAATTCTAACCAATATTCTGCCTATTTCTAGGCTTCTAGACTTGCTGTGTTTGATGTTTTGGAACCTTCCTCTCCTCCTCACTTACTTTTGAAGTTCTGGCCTAAATGCTGCTTCTTCAGGAAAGTCCCTTATTACGTATTCTCAGCTACAGCTACCTCCATTTTCCTTTCCTAGCCCTTATTTTGTAATCAAATAGTCATTTTAGAAATATTTTATCATGTCTGTCTTCACAAGCAGACTGTAAACTCCTTGAAAGAGGAATCATGCTTGTTTATTTACTGTAGTATAATCTTGTGCCCAGCACAATGGCTGCAACATATTTAAGTCATCAGTAAATATTTGTTGAATGAATAGTTGAATCCATGGATTATTTTTACATACCCTGTAGCTATGCCTTAATTCAAACCATTGGTGTTTTTAGTGGTCATGTTGAAAGTCATGAGTCACAGAGAAATAAGCATCTTTGAATAGGGGTTGACCTTTCTAACATCCCTTAAATTACATTGTTTAGGAATTTTCCTCCTTGACAGTAGAATGTTATCTTTGTTGAGCTAAGAGCAAGTAGAGAGAAAGGACAGAAACGTACCTAAGCTAGCCTTTTGAGGGAGGAGAGTGGAGGGTAGCAAAGCTAGGTCATCTTTGTTGTAGCAACAAAATCTCTAAATACAGATATTCTTAAGTAGAAGGAAGATGTTCAGTAGATATTTTACTAACATGGATTCTTTTTTGAGATATTAATTGCAAGTTGAAGTGTTCATTTTCTTTTTCTCCTTGAATGTTTCCCCATTTCTGTCCTCCATTTAACCAGATAACAAATTTCATACTTCCTTGCCACATGAAAGGTCTTTGGCAGGATTTCCTGGCTTCTGTTTGCCTACTGAGGATAATAAAATTTGAAGAGAGAGGAAATTGGTATCTCTGTGTGAAACCAAGAGAGACAGAAGGTTCTCCAAAGAAAAAAAGAGCTTTCTCCAGGTGTGGGGGAGGAAATAGGTCTGCTGGTCTTGGAACAGAGGGAGGATGTTCACTTTTATCCTGGAGGCACTTAAAGGTACCAGGGTTTCAGGGGAAATCTCCAGGTAATAAAGCAGGTAGGTTAGATACCAAGCTTAGGGTCCTAGCCTTGTTAAAGAGCCCCTGCCCTGTGCATGGCATGGAAATGGCACACTGGTGAACTTGATGGGATCATGTGGCTGCAGAAAAATCCAACTGTTACCAATGTGAGCAGATACCTTGTGATCAACGTTCTAATGCCTGGATCTGGAGTAAGGCCTTAGAACCTCAACATAAACCTGGGGATAGAAAAAAAATCTGGAAATAATTGAGGTTGAGTTTTTTACCACCTCAGTGCTCTGGGTACTCAGAAATTAGATGGTTTACAGATAGTAATGAGATGTGATTTTGTTTATTTATCTGATTAAGATTTATACCTGCTATATTAAGCAAATGAACAGTAACAAAACAAAGCTGTATTAGTCTTCTCTTCCTGTTTTAAGGGATAGTTCATTTTTATTTAAACAGCTCAACATTGAACTACCTACTTCACTGATCTCATCAGCAGCAGACAGCTCTTAACAGTATGTTGACAATAAGACCAAGAAATAAAACCCAAGTCTAATCCATTCTGACAGTCATATCAGAATGGAGCTGCCTTCTTTATATGGATGAAAAAAACAAAACACTGAGCACCAAACAACAAAAAGTTGATCTATTTTCAGCAAAGAACAATTATCTCAGTGAAGCACAGATGTATTACCTTAAGCAGAATAAGGCAGATACAGTATGTGTTCTCATTTTAGGAGGAAACTGCAAAGGCAACAGGTCTACTATAAGAGCAGGTTGATGTTGGACTGGCAACACCAACCTGACATTGGTAGAGAAATGATGGCAAACAAAGTGAAATTTGGAAATCAGCATGATGACTGCTTATTTTTGTGGCTTGATATATTGAGACAAGCCTTCTCTATGTAATCATTTTTACCTGTGAATTGTTTTATCATGTATTTCATTTATTTCAACAATATTTAGTGAAAGCTTATTGTGGGCTAGGCTATGGAAGACAGAAATTAACTTGGGAAAGTGACAATACATGTGCAAGAATGATTATAACACAAGGCAAGTAATAAGACAGGAGAGCATATCACTCTTTCCTTCCTCTTCTCTCTTCCTCTGTCCTTTTCCTTTCCTTTTTTCTTCTCTTCCCTTTACTTTCATTTTGTTTCTAGCTGTACCTCCATATATAATGTGTAAAAATTTATGAACATGTAGGAAATATCAGGTTGTCAATTTCAGCCTCTGCTACCAACACTGGGTGTGGACACAAACAATAGAATTGAGGGAGTGGCAAGGAGAGTGGGATCTGAGAATTTATAGGCGGTGATGTTTCCCAAGGCAACCAGACCTGTCTGTTTTTGCAGGGGAAAAGCCTGAAAAGAAAAAAAGGCTGAGATAAGGCAAAATAAAGAAAGCAGTGCTCAGTGGAAAAGAATCTAATTAACATCCATGAGGACACAGGTTCCATCTCTGGCCTTGCTCAGTGGGTTAAGGATCCGGCATTGCCGTGAGTTGTAGTGTAGGTCGCAGACGCAGCTTGGATCTGGCGTTACTGTTGCTGTGGTGTGGGCCAGTGGCTACAGCTCCAATTTGACCCCTAGCCTGGGAAACTTCATGTGCCATGGGTGAGGCCCTAAAAAGACAAAAAAAAAAAAAAAAAAAAAAGAAAAGAAAACGGTGCCAGCAGTATGTTGGTGCTTCCCCGCATTTATGAAGTATGCTCATCAATTATTTAGGAATTTTGTTTGGCAGATGTTAAACTGTTGGTAGCTTGAAATCAGCCACGGTGGAAATATTTATATCATAGGAAGAAGTAAATGCTACAGATCACGATGTCAAACAAAAACCAGTAAGCTGTCTACCAGTCCACAAATAGAAATGACAACTCCAAGGGTTTTTCACCTTCCTAGTGGGCAGAATTACAGGTATTCTGTGAGAGCTTTAAGAGCATCTAAGGCAGGCAACACCAAAGCTGAGGATATACCAGAGACTGCAAAACTGTCTAGGGGAACTAGAGGAGCAGGAATCTTGTGAGACTGAAAAGAATAGGGAAGGAGGATGTGCTGATGATGCCGGATAGCCCACCCTTCACTTCTTTGATCACTAGGCGTAAGCCAAAGGACAATTAGGTGAGTGGGTAATAGTCATTTGGGGAGGGGAGAATTTTCACTCTATGTGTCAGCCACTGATAATATTTCCCATGGTGTTTTCCATTAAATAAATTTCATACTGCAGCTCTGTGAGAAGGCATGGTACATAAAAGAAGCAGTGCTTTCACCCAAATAATGTTTGCTTGACTTATATAGTAAGCCACACCTACATTATGTTTTTTGTTCTTATCTCTAACTATACACTTAAACATATGTAGACACAGTAATAAACATCTGAATGGTACAGGAAGGTATCAAAACAAAAATAAAAGTCTTTGTTTTCTAACTTCAATGTTTCAGGTTCACCCTGGGTTCTATTACTTTTCATATGCCATACTCACCATGAGGCTCTGGTTCTTCTTGTTAAAAAAATAGCAATAATGACCAAATGAGGGCTAAACCGAGAAATTTTAGTATATTATATGAGAACCGGGATGCAGCATGCCAGTGAAGCCACTGAGTTGCAGAGTAGAAAGTGTTTTTTGTTTTTAAAGAAAAATAACAATTTCATGATTTTTTTAACAACAAAATTTCTATTTTGTTCCTAATGAGATTTTTTTCAATCTCATTTCTTCTTTCTCCTGTAGATTTGATGTAATTATTGTCATACCAAGAAGCATTTTGTCTCATATTTACAAGTCCTTTATTTTCTTATTCTATTTTTAATCTCCTTTCCTCAATTACCCTAGAATTGGCTACCTAAACAACTTCCCTTATCAGCATTTTTAAAGACAAACTGAGAAGTAAAACCCTTCTACCCTAAGAAATTATAAAGAAAGTACAGGCAAAATATATCTAGTATTTTAAGTAGAATTGTAAACAAAAGATACCAGCAATAAAAGGATGTCTTTTAGATTTTGCCTGAAAATAAGCTTTAACTTTTAATTTCTATGGGCACATTAGTCAATGTGTATCTTTTATGTCAGATAGTTTTGGTATTGAATTACAATAGATATATACAAATATTTATTAGCTCAATGGTATTATATCAGTCTAATTTTTTAATTAGAGAATATCAGATAGTACATCTAAATAAATGTCAAGAATCATCAGAATGTTTTCAAACCCCAAAGGTTCAGGTAGAACAATATATGCAGGTAATATTGCCTGGTTCCACAAGACTCAACTAAAATAAACAACAGCACATTGCATAACGTATTTCATATTTAATATTACATTTAAATTATATTTAAATATTTTGTAATTCCTTTATTAACAATACCAGAAATTTTTGGTCCATTTATGATACCTTTTATTACAGGGAATTCATCAGGTTTTAGCAACAGAAAATTTCAATTCAAATATCTGTTCCTGTATAAACAGGATATGAATATAGAAAAAAGATATATTAATATTTATGTGTGTGTGTATATATATATATATATATATATATATCACATATCAATGCATAATATACATGCACTCCCAAATTGGTAATTTGTATTACTTGAATGATCCTCTCAAAGATGAAGCTCTAATTGCCTTACTCTTTTTTTTTTTTTTTTGGTCTTTTTAGGGCCACACTTGAGGAATATGAAGGTTCCTAGGCTAGGGGTCCAATTGGAGCTATAGCTGCTGGCCTGTGCCACAGCCACAGCAACACAGGATCTAAGCCTCTTCTGCAGTCTACACCACAGCTCGCTCATGGCAACACCAGAGCCTTAACCCAATGAGCGAGGCCAGGGATCGAACCTGTGTCGTTATGGATACTAGTCAGATCTGTTTCTGCCGAGTTACAATGAGAACTCCAATTACCTTATTCTTGTAATTTAGTAAATTTAGCTCAAAAAGATCCACAAATTTAGAATATGGTTTTGCCAGAATCTTCACAGGCTGACCAGGCATTGTAGTTCTGCTTTGAGCTATGTTCAGAAATTTGTTCTTAAGATTTTGTGGTTTATTTAAATACTTTACCACCAAAGAGATTCCCAGGAAATTAAATGCTTTCAGGTTGACCTTGTAAAGCTGTAATCTCTCATTTTGCATGTCCAATTAGTAGCAGAGCTTGTTTAGGGCACAAGCTGCCATTTAAGGGCCTTGTGAAGTCCTACATTCATATGTCCAGTTCATTCATATGTCACATCCACAGAAGACTGCTGGCCTTACTTTCAGTCTACTGAGGCAACGTAACTGTGTTCTGTTGCATCAGTTTTCAGCAGTAGCTGTTCCCCTACTCATTTCTCTCCTACACTCCTGATGCTAGAATTTCTGATGTTTTATTTAATTCATTTTTAACTCCCTTGTATAATATATTTCCCTCTACTAAATATTATCCATTTGATAACCCCTCCTATTCAGTCTAAATAGGAAAATGTTTAGATAGACATGTCTGAGAAATTGACATCTATAAGTTCATTTCCAGGATGATACATGGTTCTGAACAGTATTGAGTTGTAATGTTGTCAACATAATTCATCTAAAGAGGATAAATAATTTATTCTCATGGGGATAATTTTGTTTAGGAGAGATGACTTTCTTTGCCTGGGCCCAACTAAGATATAAGAAGGAGACTGGCAATGCACTTGTTTTCTCTAAGTCTACAAATCTTGGCAAAATAATTTTCCTTTATCTTTTTATACATTTTAAAAATAGATAATTTAGAATATCAATGTGAGGTTGCCATTTCTTAATAGAAAATGGGTGAATGCATACTCCTACAATAGAAAATAAAATAATAATGCTTTAAAACGGGCATTGGCAAATTGCGGACAGTGGGTCAAATTTGGCCTGCAGCCTCTTTCTGTATGACCCATGAGTAACCATGGTTTTTACATTTTTAAAGTTGTAAACACACACGTACATACACACACACGTGCACACACGCAACAGGGATCATATTTGGCCTGCCAACACCTAAAATACTTACTATCTGGCCTTTTACAGAAAATATCTATAGGCTTTAAAATAGCTGTGATAAAATGATAATTTAAAGTATTTTCTAGGAGTTTGTGATGCAGCAGAACCAAATCCGACTAGGAACCATGAGGTCGTGGGTTTGATCCCCGGCCTCGTTCAGTGGGTTAAGGATCTGGCATGGCCATGAGCTGTGGTATAGCTTGCAGATGCAGCTTGGATCCTGCATTGCTGCAGCTGTGGCAAAGGCTGACAGCTGCAGCTCCGATTAGACCCCTAACCTGGGAACCTCTATATGCCTTGGGCCCAGCCCTAAAAAGTAAATAAATAAATAAAATATTTTCTATGGAATAGGTAGATAAAATTTTATATGTATTACCTCAGTGAAATCTCAGAGGAAGCTTAAATGTATTGAGAATTGAAGTATCATCCCCATTTTGGGGATAAGAAAACTGAGATGTGAAAGGTTAATATCACATACCTTCTAAGTGTCAGAGGTAAGACTTATACTAAGGCAGTTGGGGAATTAGAGATTGTATCTATAACCAGTATACTGTAGCGCTTCAGAAGCCGACCTGACATCATTTGTTTGCTTTGGGTGGGTGTGGGTGTGTGTGTGTGTATGGGGGGGGAGTGTGTGTGTATGTGTCTGAATCCCCCTCTTGACATCAATCTACAGTTAGTCAAAATAGGGTGGTGATTATGTGATTGGCAGAAGGCAGAATATTGTTTAAACATAAGACAGGAGTTCCCACTGTGGCACAAAGGGTTAATGATCCAGCATTGCCACAGTTGTGGCATAGGTTGCAGCTGTGGCTAGGATTCAATCCCTGGCCCTGGAATTTCCATATACTGCAGGTGCATCCCCCCAAACAAACAAACAAACAAACAAACAAAAAAAACAAGACAAAGTATATGAGTTTCTAGAAGCATGTAAAGGGCAAAGCTACTGCACAGAAATTGGCAATACAGTGCAGTAAACACAGCAGCACTATCAGTTGAATGAGTAAGACGCTCTTGCTCTCAAATCCCCATAAAGTTGTCTGCCTACTAATAATACTACTTAATTGGGGTGATGACTCTTTAGGACACTATCGTTGACAACCTCATAGTGGTTTTATATGTAATCCTGGTCCCTCTCAGCTGTTGTCTACAAATTTATGCTATATGCCTGTCTGCCCAACATTTGAAAATACTGTAATTGGTAACACTTCCAAAGCATCCTTCAGTGCTATTGTGACTGGATAGATTAAAGGTAAATTCTGCTTCCACTCCATTGGCAGGTTTTAGGCTTCAGGTCTGCCTGAAGCATATTCCTGCAGTAGACAGTTTGCTCTTTTTTCTGATAGCTTTTCTTCTCTTACTTGGTTTTTCTATATGTAAATTCCAGGAGAGCTTTGATTTGTTATGAAAGAATTCCTATCTCTATTGCAACTTTCTCCTGTGCATTACTCTGGGCTCTGGCCCCCTCAATTACAGTTTCTTTGTTGGTTTAATTTTATCGCCTTTGGTTTTGCAGGTATCTGTTAAAATCTTTAGCTTGTCATTATACATTCAGCACCTTTATAAATTTATTCCTTTTCTAGATTTATAGCATTATTTCAAGAGGACTTTTGGGAGGGAAAGAGAAGTAAACATATGTACCGGCTCCATCATTTTGAACTAGAACCTATCAAAATTTATGTGGCAAGGAAATGCATTTGGGGATATACTGATAGGTTTCCTTCCACTTGTTTTATTGCATTTCTTTGCCTTTATTTTGGGAGCTTTCCCATCAGCCCTGGAATGATGAAAATAAGAGAATCCAAGAAGCAATTCTTCATTTTAAGTTCAAAAATCTATGATGGAACACAGAAAACTTTTGGGCAGATATATTAGTTTCTTGTCCCTAGACTAGGAAAGACTCTGTGCAATGGGAAAGGGAAGAGAAGAGGGACTACATGGACTGACATGATGTCAATCTCAAGAGATGACCAAGCTCTGTCCAAGCCAGAACTCTTTGTGACTACTTATTGGAAGGTACCAGGGACTGGGGCTATTTCTGCACACCATCCAGTCTCCATGCCAGTGAATGGCCAACATTGCCTGGACTGAGCAGCTGTTAGGGGTTCTTTTCTTTCCCATTGGTGAGAACCACCCATTGAAAGATGTCATTATGGTGCTTGCTTATCTTCTAGAAGTGTTGAAGCCTTGAGATTTTATTTAGCCTTTAGATGACCCAAGCAAAGTGAATAGCCTCACTTTCAGGGCCTACCTCATTTTTTAAGTCAAGAAAGTGAAGAGCATGGTTCTTTACACCTGGTGAGGAAATGGTGAAAATGGGTCTATCAATCAGAAACCTGGCCCACAATAGTTGATAAACTTAACTGGGTGATTTGAGAAGTTTAATTACATTTATGAAGGTTTGGACAGGTTAATGAGCACCAGTAAAGGTAGTACAATACCCCATGGCTAATTCCAGCAGAGCTTTCCCTTCCCAGGGCCTGAAGGGTCAAGGGGACAGAGTGGCTCCCAGAACCTAGAGATGAGGGATGGTAAACAACAACAATAACAACTCCCTGCCCCCTCCCCCCCCCCGAAAAATAAAACCCTTAAAAAAAACAAAAACACCAGCCTTTCTCAAGCTTATTCGACTAATTCTTTTTTTTGTTTTTGTTTTTTCCATGTGCTTTCTATTATTATCTTGTGGAACTCTGGGAAATGCTGGTGGAGTTGTGTTCCTGCCTAATGAAGTAATCTAAATGATTTTTTCTTTTCTGACAGTATTCCTAATTTTATAGTTCTGTGAAATTTTCAGAATTGGACCTGTCATCCAATAAAGCCAATTCAAAAAACAGCATTAGCTAAACTTTCAAAGTTGTTATTCTATCCCTTGCAGTTGCTCGTTATTGGAGAGTAAGAAACTGTGTCAAAAATTCATTCTTAGTGAAAAAATTTTCTAATTTTATGGTATCTTTTGCTTTTCATATTTACCTACTGTTTGCTGGAAATGTGATTTAGAGGAAAACTTAGAACATATTACTAATACTTGACTTGCAGTGGTTCATATATGTCAAGTTTTGAAAATATGTAATAATTTCATAAATAACCTTAAACAACAGTACTGTGTAGCATTAATAGAGAAGGCTAATTCATTTTGATTTCACCGGGCATATATCAGCACACAACTCAACTATGCAAAATAAATTGTGTTAAGCTCAAGTGGGAATTGAGGATAAAGATTTTAGCTCTTCTGACTTTTGTGACTAGATTCAAAATAAGGTACATAATCAATGGAGGTGCATGTGAGATCAGAGGTTCTTGTGGCATAAATTCTACTAGTTACTTCTAACTTAATATCTGAATTTTCTGCAGACAGAGTTGATTTGAAATTCTTCAATATGTTTCCTTTGCTGTCTGTAGTCTAAAGGAGCTCTGTCTTTCATATTTTTCATTTTACTTTCTAGAGTCACCAAAGCCACCAGCACCCACCCCTCATATTTTTCATTTTACTTTCTAAATATTACATTTCTCCCTTGCTCAGAAAGGGCATTTAAGAGGGACAATAATATGTCACTTTACTGCTACTTGTTGTAGAAGTAATACACTTAATGTCTTAGGCATCTGGCAGTCTGAGGAGTATGGATTTTGTTCTTTTCTATTACTATAAGAAGTAAAATGTTTACTCACCTACCCTAGTCCACAATATGTGAAATATCGAAGAATATGTGAAATCTTTAGATCAAAAGGGTATAGAATTTCATGGCAGTGAAAAGATCAATTTTTTGATACATAGGTTGTGGCATAACATTTTCATAGAGAGAAATAATCACGAAAGTGCTGGATAGTGTGAAGGTTTAGAGAAATAGTGCAATGATAAGTATTTAACAACCAGCCCTGGTAGGGGGAGAGGAGTACTGCTAATTTCTATGATGTAAATACTTCGATCCTGGCCACTTTCAAGTTATGAACTTGAAATCATTGAACACGAAATTGTCAAAAGATGTGCAGTACTTTATCATTATATAGGAGTTCCACTCTGTAGATATAAACTGAAGAACATTGGTAATAGTGTAGTTAAGTAATGAGGAAATAATATGTTTTGACTACTTATTACCTTTGTTTCTAAATAACTTTTTTAATTAATTTGTATAATTTTATTTTTACCAATGGCTTTAACAACCAACTCAAAAAAGTCCTAAAATTTAACAGTTGGCTTTTGAGCTAGTATAAGGTGTCTCCCATACAACACTGGAAAAGTACAAAAGGTTTATAGTTAGGTAGATCTGAATTTGATTCCTTGCTCTGCCACTTAGAAACCATGTGCCCATGTAAAATTTATATTTTTTCTTTGAGTCTTAGTTTATTCAAATGAAGGTGAAGGTAAAAATTATATCTACTTTCATTACCTGTTGTGAGGATAAATAAATCGAGACTTCCCCCTCCCCTGGAGAGTAGGGGCCCCGTGCATAAAGATTTCACAAGGTTCCTATTAGAACTGTAATCACAAAGGTTTGTTTATTTTTTTTAACTAAGAAAGCCATTAAGAAGAATATGTTCAGCTCCAAATAATGATGTAATTTGCATAATTTAAGAGAAAATAGGCAGGCTTCTTTAAGACTGCAGACTGTAATGTCAATGTGAATGAATATTTTTTCCTTGGGTTATGTATAGTTTGGTTACAACAGGCATTCCGCCTGCCTTTAGTGGTAAGATTGCAAAGAAGACCCTACTTTTTAGAGAGTTGGCACATGACCTGGAGTGTTTTATAAGATGTGTAGGCCAAAGCCTCCTTTGGTTCCTCCTTTACATTATCTATGGAAAAAAGGTAAAAATGGGTGGAGACTTAACACAGGTTACCTTCAAAAAAGAAGGGGGTGATTTAGGAGAGAGACTTAAATCTGAGAGTAGAGAACAAGACTAAGAACTGAGTTTTATGCTCAACAAAGGTCAGCAGAAGCTTTATACTGATGAAGTCACTGAGTTTAGGAAGTATTATGGTCTTTAAATATTTCAATTTTATTTATTAGTAAATTCACTCAACACTGTTTAAGAAAAAATATTTTCTTGAAGTTATTTCTAATAGGTTCACAGAGAATCAAACAGAACATAAAGTAGGAAAAAAAGCTACTCGAGATACACCGAAAATAAAATGATCAAACTACTGTAGATTCTGGCTTGTATATTTCCAGACTAAACACTTGTATCTATTGTTTTGTTTAAGTTGTTTTTAACAAGACAGTCATTATTTACATCAGATGAGTGTCCAGACCAGATGTGTATAATGAGAATCCCTCAAAGTCACAAAGATTCCACAGAGCACAAGAAATCTATATTTACTTGGATTACAAAAGTAAATCAATTACAAATGCCTCTATACTAATGTCTTGAATAAAAATAAAAGATAAAAAAGAACATTCAGTGTTATTTTGAAGACCTTAACAAAGTAATTAGGATTATTAAATTTTAAAGTGAGAGACATTTGCCCTTCAGTATTCATAATAAAGTCTGGCTTTCTTCTAATTACTAAATTTGACCATTTTTACACAAACATGGGAAATGTCAAAATCAAAAAAGTAAATGTGATGTATCTGAAACAGTTTAAGGAGAATTAACTGTAATAATGGGAAAGTGTGTACAAAATGAGAAGGTAAACATATTTGCAAAAATAGACACCAAATATTCACTTTTTATCCTATAAACTTGATGCAAAACACTTCTTCATTAGTAGTTATTGTGCCTTACTGTTTTAACAACAAAAAAAACTGATGAGTGATATTTAACTTTTTTGTCCACTGAAAACCATTTAGATATCATGACTTGAAATTTTTAAAAAATGAAATAAGTTGTAGAATATGATAACCAACTGCTGAAAACTATTAGCAATAAACTGTCTGACAATGTAGCTGTTATAGGAAAGTTGAGGACAAAAGGCTGCAAACACACTTCAAAAACTTTACTTAATTAGTAAGCACAATATGTGCCATGCCAGCTCATTTCCTTAATCTTGTCAGAGAAAAAGCTACTGTGACAGTAAATGAAATTTTTAACTACTTTAGTATTTTGCAACAGTTTTCTTATCAAATTCATCTCATAAAGTATTTTAAACAATGGGATATTTTAACACACATGCAACTTAGATTTTCATTTTTAAAAATTTCAGGAATTCCTGTTGTAGCTCAGCAGTTAATGAACCTGACTAGCATCCATGAGGATGTGGGTTCGATCCCTGGCCTCACTCAGTGGGTTAAGGATCCAGTCAGTATTGCCTTGAGCTGTGGTGTAGGTCACAGACGCGGCTTGGATCCCACGCTGCTGTGGCTGTGGTGTAGGCCGGCGGCTACAGCTCCGAATGGACCCCTAGGCTGGGAACCTCCATATGCCGCAGGTGTGGCCCTAAAAGAAAAAAAGACAAAAAAAAAAAAAAAAATTAAAATTAAAAATAAAAAAAATTAAATTTCAGTGTAACAAGAGAATCATTCTATTACAAAGTTGTTTAAACCTTGTAAGATGGATATAATATTTTAAGGATCTAAAATATTTTTTCTGAGAGTTATAATATGTAAAAAAGTGTACTGAATTAGCTGATGAAGCTTGAGTGTACCATTTTAACTTTTCTTCTGAAGACATTTTGGAATGTTTCAGTAAAACAAGTGGAAAATTACTTCCTATCTGGAAGTATATCAACCGTGTTTTATCATCTTTAAAGTTCTCTTTATGAATTGGGAAAAAATTCAGTTGAAAGTTAATAGAATCTGACTTGAAAACAATGGTGTTTAGTAATGACATTAGTAAAATTATTCTGACAGTGAGAAGCAAATAGTAAAGAAAATTTTTTCAGATAATACCAAAATTTATTAAGAGGAAGAGATAATGTTTAAGTAAAAATACTGAATAGGTTCTTTGTTGGATAATCCAATTAATGAAGAAGAGTGAATTATGTGAACACAGTGTGAAAGATATTTAAAATGAAATACTGGCCTACATGAAGATTACATAGCACTCATAATACTCTATTACATGGATAGCAAACTGGGAAATAATACTGCTAATTCAAAGAAAAGTGGAAATGTTTTAAAACCCTACTCATATAGAAAAGAAACTGGATAAAATATATCCTAAATTTACAATAATCCTAAAAACGTGTAGCATAAATGACTTTATTGATAATTTAGAAAGTTTTTTTAATATGTAAAGCTAAAAATAAATTTTTCTAACATTAAAAACAAGGTAATCAGGAGTTCCCTTCGTGGCTCAGTGGTTAGCGAATCCAACTAGGAACCATGAGGTTGCAGGTTCGATCCTTGGCCTGGCTTAGTGGGTTAAGGATCCGGCGTGAGCTGTGGTGTAAGTCACAGGCACGGCTCGGATCCTGCATTCCTGTGGCTACAGCTCAATTACACCCCTTGCCTGGGAACCTCCATATGCTGTGGGTGCGGCCCTAGAAAAGACAAACAAACAAACAAATAAACAAGGTAATCAGTCATGCTAAAGAAAATACAAATTATCTCCCTACTAACTCTAGAGCATATATTTTAAATTTTTTATTACATGAAGAAGTGATCAAAAAATGTGCAGCCAAAATATGTAGGAAGTGAAGTCCATTATTATAGTGGTATGTCAAGCAGATAATTATGTCTGCTAATTTTTATAGGCTTTGTGGCATTAGCCAGTCTTTTAAAATTTTAAATTTGTTGTGATTTCTTATTTAGAATAAAATTACATATTAACTAATATATCTAATAATGTATCTATAATTTTGTGTAATTTTTCTTTTTTTTTTTTTTTTTTTTTTTGGTCTTGTCTTTTTGCCATTTCTTGGGCTGCTCCTGCGGCACATGGAGGTTCCCAGGCTAGGGGTCGAATCTGAGCTGTAGCCACTGGCTTACGCCACAGCCACAGCAATGCAGGATCCGAGCCACGTCTGCAACCTACAGCACAGCTTACAGCAACGCCGGATCCCTAACCCACTGAGCAAGGCCAGGGATCAAACCCGCAACCTCATGGTTCCTAGACGGATTTGTTAACCACTGAGCCACGATGGGAACTCCTGTGTAATTTTTCTTAAAGAGAGCTCCCCAAATTGCATTACATCCAAGCCTAGACTACAGTAAAACTATCTCTGACCTACTCAATACTGGGTAAGAACCTCTATGGGAAAAGTATCTCAAAAGGAATGGATATATGTATATATATAACTGATTCAGTCTGCTGTACATTTGAAGCTAACACAACATTATAAGTCAACCATACTCTAATAAATTAAAAAAGAGGGAAATAATAAATACAATCAACATTGTAAGTCAACCATACTCCAATAAATTAAAAAAGAGGGAAATAATAAATACAATCAACAAATCAAACAGTTTGCAGGACATAGTGAGCATTCAGGAAGGTAGAACTAAAGGAGGTACATGAAATAAAGAGAATGTTCTAACAGAGCACTGAGAAAAGATTGGAGGTAGAATTGTCCTTAAACTGAATTCTTTACAGAATTCTTTTTTTCAAGCTCAGCCTAAGGATACTGACCTCTCCTAGTGTGACTAAGCCTCTAAGACTGGTGAGCATGACAGCTTGTAAATCTCTGAGTCTGTTGAGTTCTTGATGAGCATTTATATGAATGCTCTCCTTTGGGTGCCAGTGGTACACTACACAGTGATAAAACTCCTTTGTTCTCTCATTCCCTCAGTGTCAGAGAAAGGCTGCTGTCCAGAGGCTACCCAGGGACCTTTTGGAAATATGATACAGTTGCTCTCAAACACACTGCACTGGGAGCCTTTTAAGGAGGACACATGACTTAGCCCTGCTGTGGACTAAATGTCTGTGTTCTCTGCAAATTCATATATTGAAACTTGAATCCTCAGTAAGATGGTATTTGGAGATGGGGCTTTTGGAGTATAATTAAGTCATGAAGGTGGAGCCCTTATGATGGGATTTATTCCTTATAAGAGACAAGAGAGAGGTTGCTTCCTCTATCTGCTCTTTGCCATGTGAGGATAAAATGAAAAGGTAGCCATTTGCAAACCAGGAAACAGCTCTCAGCAGATATCTGATCTGTTGGTACCCCAGTCTTTGACTTCTAAACTTCCAGAACTGTAGGAAATAAATTTATGCTCACTCTAAAGCATCATATTATCCTGGCCAGGGTGTATGAAGATTTTTGTAGCCCTTTTGCTTGGAGAGCAGCCCCTTATAAGAAACAACCTGTGTTCAAGACACATAATAATAACAATAAAAATGACAACCAATATGATCGAGGCATGATTATGTGCCAATCCAAAAGATTGACTGTTTTAGATGCATCATGTGATTCTATACATACTATGTCCTCCTTTTCTTGGGGCAGCCTCCTCTGGCATGGAGTGAGAAAATAGAATTTAGAAAAAATTTTTTAAAATTTTATTGAAGTAAAGTTTTACAGTGTTGTGTTAATTTCTGCTGTACAGCAAAGTGATTCAGTTATACATTTGTACATATGCATTCTTTTTCAGATTCTTTTCCCATATGGGTTATCACAGAATTTTGAGTAGAGTTCCCTGTGCTATACAGAAGGTCCCTGTTGACCATCTACTCCATATAGAATAGTGTGCATATGCCAGTCCCGAAGCCCGATTCATCCCTATCCCCTACAAGCCTTTCCCTTTTAGTAACCATTAGTTTGATTTCAAAGTCTGTGAATCTGTTTCTGTTTTGTAAATAAGTTCATTTGTATCATTTTTTAGATTCCACATATAAGTGATATCGTATGATATTTGTCTTTCTCTGATGTAATTCATTTAGTATGATAATCTCCAGGCTCATCTTTATTGCTGCAAATGGCATTATTTTATTCTTTTTATGGCTGAGTAATATTCCATTGTATGTATGTACCACATCTTCTTTATCCATTCTTCTGTGGATGGACATGCAGGTTGCTTCCACGCCTTTGCTATTGTATATAGTGCTGCAATGAACATTAGGGTTCATGTGTCTTTTTGAGTAATGTTTTTCTCCAGATCAGTTCCCAGGAGTGGGATTACTGTATCATATGGTAATTCTATTTTTAGTTTTTTGAGGAATCTCCTTACTGTTTTACATGGTGGTTGCACCAATTTACATTCCTACCAACAGTGCAAGAGAGTTCCCTTTTCTCCACACCCTCTCCAGCATTTCATGTTGGTAGACTTTTTGATGGTGGCTATTTTGGCTGGTGTAAGGTGATACCTCATAGTAATTTTGATTTGCATCCCTCTAATAATTAGTGATGTTGAGCATCTTTTCATGTGGTTTTTTTTTTGCCATTTATAAGTCTTCATTTTTTGATGGCGTTGTTTGGTTTTTTGATATTGAAGTGTTTATATATTTTGGAGATTAAACCCTTGACAGTGTTTTCATTCACAAATATATTCTTCCATTCAGTTGGTTGTCTTTCATCTCTGATTTCTTTTTTCAGTTTTCAGTGTACAGGTCTTTTGCTTCCTTAGGTAGATTTATTCCTAGATATTTTAATCTTTTTGATGTGATGGTAAATGAAATTGTTTCCTTAATTTCTTTTTTTGATACTTGGTTTTTAGTGTATAGGAATGCAAGAGATTTCTGAGTATTTGTATGCTGCAACTTTGTGGAATTAATTGATGAGCTCTAGTAGTTTTATGGTAGCATCTTTAGGGATTTCTATATGGCATCATGTCACATTCAAAGAGCTACAGTTTTACTTCTTTTCCAATTTGAATTCCTTTTTATTTCTTTTTCTTCTCCAGTTGCCATGGCTAGAACTTCCAAAACTATGTTGAATAAAAGTGTCAAGAATGGGCACCTTTGCCTTGTTCCTGATCTTAGAGGAAATGCTTTCAGTTATTCACCACTGAGTATGATATTAGCTGTGGGTTTGTCATATATGGCTTTTATTATGTTGAGTTAGCTTCCCTTTATGCCCACTTTCTGGAGAGATTTTGTCATAAATGGGTGTTGAATTTTGTCAAAACCTTTTTCTGCTTCTACTGAAATGATCATATAGTTTTGATTCTTCAGTTTGTTAATGTGGTATATCACATTGATTGATTTGCAGATATTGAAAAATCCTACATCCCTAGGATAAATCCCACTTGATCATGGTATATGATCTTTTTAATGTATTGTTGGATTTGGTTTGTTGTATCTATGTTCATCAATGATAATGGCTTGTAATTTTCCTTCTTTTTTTTGTGGTATCTTTGTCTGGTTTTAATGTCAGAGCAGTGGTGGCCTCATAGAATGAGTTTGGGAGTCTTCTCCTTCTGCAGTTTCTTGGAATAATTTCAGAAGCATAGGTGTTAACTCTTGAAATGTTTGATGGAATTCATCTGTGAAACCATCTAGCCCTGGGCATTTGATTGTGGAAGTTTTTTAATCCCAGATTGTTTCATTACTTGTGATTAGTCTGTTCATATTTTCTTTTTCCACCCTGGTTCAGTCTGGGAAGATTATACCTTTCTAAGAATTTGTCCATTTCTTCTAGGTTGTCCATTTTATTGGGATATAGTTTGCTTGTAGTAGTCTCTTATGATCCCTTGTATTTCTGTGATATCAGTTGTAACTTCTTTTTCATTTCTAATTTTATTGGTTTGTGCTGCTCCTACTGTCTTGTTTTGGCTTCTTCTTTGCTTGTGGGTTTAGAATATCTTTTTTGGTAGCTTCCAGTCTTTTTTATTGATGGTTATTCAGCAGTTAGTTCTGATTTTGGTGCTTTCATGAGAGGAGGTGAGCTTAAGTCCTTCTACACTACTGTCTTGTCTCCTCCAAAAAAAATTGAGAATGTAGATTTTGATGCCTTCCTGTGTTGTTCACTTGGAAGATCCTCTCCAGCAGCATGTGCTCCTAACCAAAACTCACACTTGTGCTAGCACCAGTTTTTTGTTATTGTTTTTGTTTTTGCTTTTTAGGGCCACACCCACGGCAAATGGATGTTCCCAAGCTAGGGATCCAAACAGAGCTGTAGCTGCCAGCCTACACCACAGCCACAGCAATGCCAGATCTGAGCCGCATCTGTGACCTACACCACAGCTCATGGCAATGCTGGATCCTTAACCCACTGAGCGAGGTCAGGGATTGAACCTGCGTCCTCATGGTTACTAGTCAGATTCGTTTCCACTGAGCCATGATGGGAACTTCTAGCACCATTTTTTGAACACTTATATTGTGCCAGGTGCTGTTCTAAGTGTTTGAAGCACATCAATGAATAAAACAAAATATTGCAAATGGAATTTTGATTTGGAGTCTGTTTGGTAGGTGGCTTTTGATTTTTAGTTTTGATTTTTTTTTTTTAAATCTTTGCCAATTTTTTGACTCCCACATTTTCATTCTTACTACCTGGTATTAAACCATACATTTGTGTTAATTCTTACATTGCATTTTAAATGAAACATTTCAATCCTAGATAAATGTGGTTATAATCATCAGTTACTTCCAGATGTAAGAGATATTTTCAAGTATGGGTTTACTTTAAATTTTTCTGATTTCACAACCATGTTACACAGACATGTCATGCTCCAGAACCACTGGAGACTTATTCTACTTAATCATCAACTCATGCTACTTGAAAGCATGCATTGGTTCTGGATATTTTGTCTAATACTCTGTTCCTTATTAGTGACCATTACTTTCAGGTTAGTGGACTCTCAACCTTCAGGCAAAGCTTTAGTAAAAAACTATTGGTTTATATATTGCTCTAGGCGTATACTAAAAATGTCTGGAAAATTGTGATTTTCTTCATCAGGTTGAAAAATCAGTATAAGCAGAAATAACATGGTTATGGTTAATTATAAAACTTATGTTGCTGTTAGGAAATAGTTTCCTTCAGATTTTGAGACACCAAGGCATGTAACAGAGGGAAGGAAAAAAATAGGGGCTACCATGAAATTAACAAAATGGACATAGTTTTGCAATTGAGATAATCTCACTAAATTCCTTGAATTGTGTCTGTACACAGGTATGAAAAGTAATTAGGATTTCACATGTGAAATCTTCTGCAGACTCTTGAAATTCACATTGGAGACTAGCTGCAGAGCTATATAGATCAGGGGAAATAGTACACATATCTTGTCTTAAATTCAGCAAAAGATTTGATAAAGTGCCTCCATATTATTTTCACTAGGTTGGAAAAATGTGAGTGGAATGAGATGTAGTTGAGTGAATCTGCACAACCGTACTCAGTCTATTTGACTTATAGATGTTCAGTAAATGTTTGTAGAGCTAAATTGAAATGAACTGATCTACGTTCATCTGTATGGAGTGCCACACTAGTGTACATTGCATCATTCTAAATCCTGTCCTGTTCAGTATGCTGATCAAAGATGTGTGAAGATTTCTAGGACCAACTTTTTGACCCATGTGCTTCCTAATAGTTAAATCTAACAAGTATTTTTCAACCCTGTCATGTCCACTGCCTCTGTGCTATGTAACACTGACTTCTACCTGTTTTTAGAAAATCCATCTTTAACTCCAGGGTATCTTTTTTCTAGTTTGTCTCTTAATTCTGTGAGTGTTCTCCCTTCTTCTCCAATTTCACTCCTGTTTACCCCTTCAATATTCATCCTCACTCTTCTTCACAATTTTACTACTCTGGGTGATTTCATTCATACTCTTGGCTACATATTATTTATAATATGATGACTTCCAAATCTCTATCTTCAGTTTAGACCACTTTCCGGGTATCAGAATTGTATGTCCCACCCCATTCTTGGCATAATGCCTCTTCTTAGTTAGTACCTTGAAACTATTCAGCATGAAATATCTTAACTTCCCTTCTCCCAATCTTAAAGTTTCTGATAATTGAAGAAGCACTTGGCATTGGACATGGAACTGTGTTTGATTTTTTTACATTCATCATTTAGCAGTTATACAATTCATTTAACCTGTCTATATTAGTTTTCCATTGCTACGTAACAAATTGCCACAAACTTCATGACTTCAAGCACATATTTATTATCACTTAGCTTTTGTAGATTAGGAATTTGGGCATAACATAGTTGGATCCTCTGGTCTGTGTGTCTCATAAAGCTGTAATCAAGGTTTCAGCACGTGCTGAGTTCTTATCATATGCTCAACTGGAGAAGTATCTGTTTTCAAGCTCCCTTAGGTTGTAATAAAACTATGTGCAACTTCTGTTTACTTGTAAAATACAGCTAGGTATAAAACTCAGATAATTATGAGCATAATCACCTTTTTGTGTGCTCTACCTACATGAACAGGTGATATGACATTCAGAGGTCCTATGGGATGTGAGTCAGTGCTATGTTATGTTAGAATGTCCTATGCATTTTTGTACTCCACCTATTAAATAACATTAGTGTCTCCTATTCATTATGATAACCAGAAACACCTCCACAATTTTCAAAACACCTCTTGTGGGTGATATATGGGGTTTAAAATATCATTCCTAACAAATGTGAGTTTTGTGGCAGAAATCCATCAAAGTGAGACAGCTTGGGCCCTGGCACCCTTTTCTGCAGTGCTTACACCTAGACAAACATCTCCTCTCACCTAGAGCAACACAATACAGAGAAACTACAAGGGACTAAAAATAACTGTATATATGTGTAGTTGGGGCAACTTATGAATAGCAAGATATAAAAAGAACAGAAACGCAACTGCCTCTTCAGAGGTGTCAAGAGCAAAAGCAGGGTACTATATATACTCCTTGCACACAGCACCACCAAGGGGGTGGGCAGACCACCCAATCCATCCCTCTTACCCCACCCCAGGACCTGCTCCTACCCTCACTCCATTTAAGAGACCAGCTTTCAAGGGAACCTGTTACTTGTTTTCCCTTTTTCATGCTGCAGCATGAGTCCCATTAAAACCTTGCCTGATATCATATGGTATTTGTCTTTGTCTTTCTGTCTCATTTCACTCTGTATGAGATTCTCTAGTTCCATCCATGTTGCTGCAAATGGCATTATGTCATTCTTTTTAATGGCTGAGTAGTATTCCATTGTGTATATATACCACATCTTCCTCATAACTGGAATCTAATATCCAGCACAAATGAACATCTCCACAGAAAAGAAAATCATGGACTTGGAAAATAGACTTGTGGCTGCCTGATGGGAGAGGAAGGGAGTGGAAGGGACTGGGAGCTTGGGGTTATCAGACACAACTTAGAATAGATTTACAAGGAGATACTGCTGAGTAGCATTGAGGACTATGTCTAGATACTCATGTTGCAACAGAACAAAGGGTGGGGAAAAAAATGTAATGTATATAACTTGATCCCCTTGCTGTACAGTGGGAAAATAAAATTAAAAAAAACAAAACAAAACGAAACAAAAAAAAACCTGCCTTGCCTGATTTTCTTGTCTGGCCTCTTATCAATTTCTATTGATTAAAGAGTCCAGGAATACAGGTTAATAACAAAAACAGTACTCATTCAACAAATTCTGAGCACTCATTCAACAAATTCTGAGTACCTCCATGTGGAAGACACTGTTCTAGGTGCTGTCTTATCACACACTGAACAAGACAGTATCTTGCCTTCCTTCATGTAGCTAATATAAGCAATAGAAAAGATATTAAGAATGGATAGTGAACACTTGATACTCTGCTTTGGTTTGTACAAAGACAAACCTTTTTAAAAAGTAAAACTTATCAGTTACCTGAATTCTCTGTTCCTTAACTCCGTATGCAGAGTTCAACTGAAGTTTATAAGAAATATTCTGTGGAGAACAGGCATGTTTACTACAGTAGGTATTTCTTTTAGCCACAAACTTCCTTTCCAAGATTTTCTCCTGTCTTTTGCCTCTTGAATTTTCTTTTTTGATCAAATCGAACCATTGATTATTTTGTGAATAGCTCTTAAACTCTTCACTTCTGTGCCTCCCTTTTACACTGTTATCATTGTTTGAAGTATTTCTCACTCTCCCCACATTGTCATGTGCCAAAATTATCTTCCTCTTTCAAGGCCCTTCTATGCAGCCTTTTTGATTCACCAGAACATATGTTATGTATGATTCATTCCACTTTTAAGTTACTATGTTACTGCTTTTGACAATATTCTGTTCTCTGGGGTTTGGGCTTGGCTTAGGGACAGAAGCATTTCAGGAGGACAAAAAATATTTGCTAAAAAGATGAAAAAATATCTGCCTTGTCATATGGTTATCTGTAGATTTGACTAGTCTGTAATCCCTACTTTATCCCATTATTAGGCACTTTAACAGTAGGGTCTATCTCTTACTCATTTTTTAGTTCCCCTCAGAGTCACGTATAATGCTGTATATTGTTCCATTTCTACCTCAGGAAATACTTGTTGAATGAATGCCTATCATCTGCTAGAAACTGTAGGTACCTTGGCTCTGGAATTAGAGAACCTGGATTCGAAAGCTGTCCCTTCCACTTACTGGCCGTGACATTGGGCAAGTTCCTCAGAATCTAAAGGTCTTGAGTTCCTCCTCATCTGTAAAATAATGATGGCAATGGTGATTATGGTGGTGGTGGTGATGATGATAGTGATGGATAATACACTGTATACTGAGAACTCCAGGAGGAATTATGGTAAAGAGCTAATGTCTTTGGCATCAGACTGACCAGGGTTCACATCCCAGCTCCCTTGTTTATTAGTTGGGTGACTCAAAAGAAGTTAATTAGCATCGCTAAGCCTCAGTTTCTTCAACTGTAAGTTGTTTAAATGGAGATAAGCATGCCAATGCTTTCTATTGCTCATAAAATAAACTTCAAAATTAATTACAGTGGCCTAAAGCCAAAACCTACATGAGCTGACTCCTCCCTACTCATTCAAACTCATTCTAACCTCTCATTTGTTTATTTCCAGGGGGCTCTTACCTGTTTTTCAAACAAGTTGAGCACCTTTTCATCTTAGCCCTTCACAGTGTCATATGTCACATGATAGATTCATTTCCATGTTTACCTCAGCGTCGACTCCTCACAGAAGACTTCCTGTCACTTTTTTAAAGTAGCCTTCTGTTCCCTATCTCCCTCATCATCCAGTTATTCTCTCTGATCTTATTTATCATAGCAGATACATTATTTAATATTATTTGGTCTGATTGTTTCTTATTGGTGATCTATTTCCTCTACTAGATGGTGAGCTTCATCAAGGCTGGGCCAGAGCATGTGTTGTTTGCTAATCTTGTTTCAATGTCTGGCACAGTACTCAACCCAATTAGGTGCTCCAGAAATAGAACTGTATGCACAAGTGAAAGAATAAATACTTTATAGGTTGCCTTGAGTGTTAAATGCAGAATGCCTGGTGGAAAATAGGTGATGAATTAATGTTAGCTGTTATTATCATTACAAATGATACCAAGAAATGGTCTCTGATTTTGTAAAGTTTGCAATCTAGAAAGGGAAATAGAGGTGTGTAACAAGCTAATTATAATAATAATGACACATGAATTGGGCTTTTGTGATATTGGAACAGGTAGATATGCTCAGGAAATATTTGTTGAACTGTTGTTTTTACTTGAATGTCCTTTAAAAGCATAGCCTAAGAATAGTGTGAGAATGGAAGGTGGAACCCATGCCAGTCCTCCTAAATAGATTTAACATTTTGTTACCTTTAGTGGATAACAATCTGCTGTCCAAGACAGAGTATTCTAGTGTAATCAAGGGCTATGCGTTGGTCAACTTTATCCTCTGCTCTATTATAGCTACTGAATGTGTAACATTTCCTGGTGTAGATCATGTTGATGCTTTCATGACCCTTTTCTCTTCTCCCTAGTGTATAAATCAACAAGGGATTTATGAGGTATAGTCCTCCCCAAGGTCTTTCCAATACTGCCCCAAATTAAATCCATCCTAAGTGAAGATGCGTCCCTGTTATAAAATTGTTGCTTTAGGACCAATCCTCCAGCCTCCTGCTTCTAACCTATTCTAACCTGCTCCTAATTCTCTCCTAAAGATTTTGAGGCTGGCACCTCCCTCTTTACTCCTTCCTCCAACTATACCCTGTAATCCCTGTCCCCAATTCTACAGATTACACATGTATCTTCACAAGATGTTCTCATCTCCATCCCGTTTCCTCTTACCAACTTTTGGCAATTACAGTTTTATTCTTAGGAAATATACCTCCTTCTATTAGAAAATCTTCAAAGTATAGTTGTGGAGATAAGACTGACCTCTTAAATTTTATGATTTGAACCACAGGGTTTGCATGTGGATAAATTATAGATATGGCAAGGCAGTTTCTTTTCCCACCAGGACTTCTGTTTGGGCCTATTAAAACTGCCAAACAGTAAGAGAGAGACAACAAGATTATTTTTTCTCATTGGTTGACTTCCCATATCAGGGATATGCAGTAGCAGGGGCTGAAATAAGAGCATTAATTTTATTTGAAAATAAGGAAATATATAGCTACTGAATGTATAACAAGCTATAACATATAGCTACTGAATGTATAGCAAGATCTTAAGTCTTATGTAGCAATATATTTTGTGAGGGATGGCGCTGGTGAGTCATCTCTAAGTACTTTCAGTTTGCTGATTTTCTAGACACACAAGTTCAAAGGTCAAATAATGCCCATAGAGTTTGATGAGACACTAATGACACTTACCCTTTGGGCAATACTATCATTGAACTTTTTAAAAAATAGCAAAGAATCTGCCATTAATCTCTCAGAGCATAATAAGACCCTGGTTGGAAAACAGAGAGAGGAGGAGCTGTGCCTGGGCAAATGGATAATGATTTCAGTTGACTCACTTTTAGAAGGAACAAGATCAACAACAACACTTTGCCTCTTCAGATTATCAGGCAATGTGAGTAACATTTTCAGAGAATCTCTCTGCCCTAGAACTTTAAAAAAAGAAGCTTAAAAGAAAATCCCACAAAAACGAATGTGTGCTTCTAGAAGAAGAAGTTTCACTGTGGTAGAGATCATTGTTAAACAATAATAATAACAACAGTTACTACAGTACATGGGACAGACAACACATATATAATGGCAATATAAAAAGAGACAATATCGGAGAAAGTGAGGAGCTTATAATGGTAGCTAAGAATTATTTAGCACCTAATGAATGTTTTTATGCTCATTACTTTATTTTTCACACAATGAATTAAAAAAAATAAGAGGCAAATAGTAGAGCTGAAGTTTGAAACAAAAGTAGTCTGGTTCCAGGGCCCATCCTCTTTACTATATTATATCATCCTGTCCTATCCTACACTGTATTATATATACTGTTCCATACTGTATAATATAATATAATATTGCCTCTTCTGCACATTGAGGTTTTCTGTGGACCTGTACTTATGTGTATATATATATATCCTTCATCAGTTTGCAGTCTCCATAAAAATAGGGACTGAGTCTGTCTAGTTTACTACTGAGTTCCCAGAAGCCCAATGCTCCACAAATAGGTGTCCAGAAATATTTGTTGATTGACCAATGTCAACAAGCAAAACTGAAACAAATTAGGCAGTTTGGCCTTAAATAGTAAAGGAGGAGTTTTTCCTTTGACAAACTCAAATCCCCTTCGTTTTCTACTATTGTGCACCATAACTTAAAGCAAGATCAATAAGGACATTTTAGCAATAGCAAGCAGAAGGCAGCAGACTCAGATGAGAAAAAATGAGAGAAAATTTTCTCAAAGTCTTTTGCTGTAATGCCTATAAGTTTCTTAAAAGGCTTGGTATGTAGCTGTGCACGGCAGAAGTTTAAACTTGAGGAAAGGCTCCCTGAATCCTGAAAATCTCTTCCATTTTAATTACAATTTTATTCCTAAAAGTATAATCAACTAGACTAAGATATGAAGTATATGTTTCTTTAGGATCTTAGTTCTCATATCCTTATCCTAAAGAAGGTGTACAACACAGATGCAAACAACAAATAAATGTTCTTTATAGGCTTTGTGTTTAGGATGCCACTGTGTGAGATCCACATTATTCCCCAAACGTTCCAAAATTTCACTAACTGACGGGTATGAATGAAGTCAGTTGTATCAGTACTCAAGTTTTTCATTTCTAAACTCATGCAAGAGTTTCAATACCTTTCAAAATTCCACCCTCTCACCAATATTTTTGGAAATCTTGAATAGTTTCTTACATAAGTTCTTGAATTAATATGTCTCTATCATGTCATTTCATTTGCACTTCTTCTGCATTCGCTCAGGCCCCTGCTGATTCACCCCAGTTCTGGTACTCTTAATCTTCATAGTGCTATAAAACTTGGCAGTCTCCTGGGAGGGCAAAAAAAAATACATATATAATGCTCAGTTGGTTAGTTTGGGAGTTGTTTAGATCTTGAAATGTTAAGCTATTTACGGAGAAATCCACTTTCTATTCACACTCGTGATCCGTTTTCTCCTTGGAATATATATTGCCACTGAGATAGCCAGACTGGGATGAAATTTCTTTATCAGCCACCTCACTATATCTTTGCTGTCATCTAATCCTCAAACCCTGTTGTGAAATTGCCATTCCAGATTCTTTCTTCCCTGGGTATGAATTCTTTCTTAAGGTCTTTGCCAACTAACTGTGCCATCTGGCAGTCTTACTTTCTCCCTCTCCCATTCCAGGCCCAAAAATATGTCTATGTATATAAATAAGAATTCCTCTCACCATGTTGTGAATCAATCCTCATGTAAATCAGTGAATACAAATAATGGGTAGGATGCCATCTAACTCCATATGACAGTCACATCTGACTCTGAGCCTTGGCCCAATGGTGACCTCACCTTTAAGTTACTGTAATTGGTTTTGTTCCCAAGTTCCATATGTCTGTCAGTAGATAGGGCTTCCATGGAGATTACACTCACTTATTCACTGGAATTCTCTTTTTCTTTGGAAGTAAAGTTTGGGGACTGTATTAGTCAGGGTTCTCCAGAGAAACAGAACCAATAGAAATATATAAATAGATACTCACATGTAGGATATATTTCCAAATATATAAACTTATCATAAGGAATTGGCTTATGCAATGTGGAGGTTGAGAAATCACAAAACCTGCAGTTGGGAAGCTGGAGACCCGGGAGAACCAAGGATGTAGTACCAGTCCAGATGTCACCTCATGCCAGACCCAGGAAGAGCAACCATTTCAGTTAAGTCTAAAGGCAAGAAAAAACTGATGTCCCAGCTTGAAGACAGTCTGTTAGGAGAAGTTCCCTCTGAGGCAAGGGAGAGTCAGAATTTATTCTATTCAGGCCTTCAGCTGATTGAATGAAGTTCACCCACATTAGGGAAGGCAATCTGCTTTACTCAGTCTACAGATTTAAATGTTCATCTCATTCAAAAATGCCCTCACAGACACCCAGAATAATGTTTGAGCAAATATCTGGGCAACTCCTGGTCCAGTTAAGTTGATACATAAAGTGAACCAAAGGCATCATATGCCCTGATGCTCATTCTCAAAACATGTATTTACCTAGTAGATAAAATAGCTCAAGTTTCAGATAAAAGGTAAACAAGTCCCCAAAAACCTACAAAAATGGATTTCTGGACTTTGGGAAAATTGTGGATTGGAGCTATACTATAGAATCTCTAGTATTATAAGCCAAAAATAGAAGAAAAAATACAAAGAAAAACTCAGCCGTAAAATATAGATACTGTCAGCTACCAACACGTAAAGTGGAACAGCACAATAACAAACATTTCAGAAAGGCAGTAGCTTTGGAATGGAGCAGAAGATTCTGAAATAGAGCAATACTGTCCCCAGCCCTGAGAGACCATTTGGGAATGTCAACAAAGTCCCGAGAATTCTCATTAATTCTCTTACATTTAAAGAAAATAAAAAAATTAGTAACACAAACTTATGTTTTCCTTTCTCAGACTGATTGGTTGACTGCATGAAATCATAGACATGAACAAGTGCTAATTTTCTCTGAAAAATATAATATCTTATTAAAGTCAAAATTAGGATATAAATGACAAAATGAAAAATGGTAGCTAATTAAGATATACATGTACTACTTTCACACTTAAATGTCTCAGTAGGTGGCCCTGGGACAGGTTATGATGCTGTGTATTACTGGTGACCTGAGGCTTCTTTTCTCTTGATTAACCACTCAAGAGGGAAGAAGGCATTTCTATTCTGAGGAGTTGGATGGAGGAAAAAACAAGCAAGCTGTTTCTTAAGGACAGTTCCTCAAACTTTATATACTTTCCTTGCATCCCATCAGCAGAAATCAGTAACTACACTCAACTACAAAAAGTATGGTTTTTCTTCTGATCAGCAGTGAGCATAGCTTAAAATATCAGGAATTTTATTACTATGAAAAAGAGAATGCCTATTGGAGATAAGCAGTTCTAGTATCGATTTGAAGGACCAGCCTGAAGTCTGAGACTGTTTTCTAGGGGAATGGCTTGTTTTCCTTAATTAGAGGAATTTAGCTCCAGTTTAGGACATTTAATAAATTCTAGAAGAGCGGAACCCAGGGACTATAGAAGAGCACACAGATTAGTGCATGCCAACTTTGATCTCTTCAGCCCACCTTTCTGTCATGTGCTCAGGTTACAGAAAATGTGCATGGAGTATAAAACACTATAACACATCAAATTAAAGATAGTTAGAAAGAGAAGACAAACTGGTTTCTGATACTAAAGGAAGGAATCGGTCACACTATAGAAGAGAAAAGAGGTAAAATTAGAGAATTGGAATAAAACTATTCAAGGATGAAAAAATGAAAGCAATGGCTTGGGACAGCTATCTGAGCAACTTAAAAATAATTTTTAAAAAAATTACAATGCATAAGACAAAACCAAACTCTGATGAATCTAAACCCCGGAACAGAAAGAGATTCTCCACAAGAGATACAGGCTTTGAACCAAGTTGATATAATGTAAATTAAATAAAATAAGAAATCAAACACAAGATGACAGAACAGCAGAATGAGAGTAGAGTGGAGGTTGCCTGCTAAACAAAGTAAGGATCAAAATAATATCATTTAGAACAACCAAAGATGCTGGAATAAAACTTAGAATCTATCAGTCGTTAATGCTTTACAATAAATAAATGCAAATAATTCAAGGTTAGACTTCTGATTCTATTTCTGCTTCAAACGTGACAAAAATGTTTGGGCACTTGTGCATCATATATTATTTGATTGAAGATATTATTTTAGTTATCCAAACAAAAACATTTATTTTTTTTCAGTATATTAGATTTTCTTTGAAAAAAAAATAGACTAGGGAAAGAAATATGGAGAAAATAGCATGCAGCAGTTGACATTTTGAAATTTGTTTTCCACCAATTCCATGCAAAGAATATCTTGCTACAACACTGTTCTGAGATTTGGACCACAAACGAGCTCAGTATGGTGAGGTTAATGCCCTGGTGGACTAGACAGCTGGCAACTTACTGGTAGCATTTGTTCCTTGAGATTGCTACAAAAATCAGAGAAGACACACATGTATAGCTTTGGGAAATGGTTGGTTTGCAGTTTTTCTCCTTGAAAGAACTGTATTGATTTAAACTAAAAGTTGGCTTGAAGAGGTATTTGTATTATGGCTAAAACTGTTTATTTTAAAAAAATAAAATAAACTATTTAAATTAAAGAAATCTGTATGTTTCTTCAATTTATGCAGTATATGTTAATTACTTTTTAAATGTGAAAATATTTTGACACTGCTTTTTATTTCTTTGACTTCTTGAACAATTTTATCATGAGTCTGGCTCTGGATCACATCTGCTCTCTAAGCGTCTAGTCTTTTATTTAGTGTATAAATCCGTCAGTATTGGTGTTCAAATCTCATGTTCCTGGACTCAAAACATTTTTAGCAAACTGGGATATTATTGTGGAGGTAACTTTATTATTATTCTTTTTTTAGGGCTGCACCCACAGCATATGGAGATTCCCCAGGGTAAGGATCGAATCAGAGCTATAGCCGCTGGCCTACACCACAGCCACAGCAATGCGGGATCCGAGCCACATCTGGGACCTACGCTGTAACTCCTGGCAACGCCAGATCCTTAACCCACTGAGCGAGGCCAGGGATCAAACCTGTATCCTCATGGATTCTAGTCAGATCCATTTCTGCTGAGCCACGGTGGGATCTCCCTGTGGAGGTTAACTTATTCCATTTACTTTTGATGATTAATTCCAGATAATCACCCCATCTAGACATTCAAAAATTAAAGATACACATTTAGACTAATCAAATTTAGACTTCTTATTCCTGTTCTAAGAACAAAATAAGATACTTAGCTTTGAGCCAAGGCAGGTCATTCAACAAAATTGGATCTACCTGACCCTCTCAGAAGCTATATAATGTGTTTTATCTGTTGCCAAGGGATGATCAAAAACATGCAGTTTTTTATATGGAGAGATGCATCATGTGAATTCAGAGATAACACTTCTTATCTGCTGTTAAATCTTCTAAAATCTACCTAAGAAATGTGCATGAGGAAGAAGATAACGTATTTGTGAACTCAAGAAATGGATTTTAGAAGATTCCATCTCTTCAATCAAATACTTTTACATGCTTTCTAAAATCAAATGCCACAACCTATAAAGTGCCCACCCCTGGAGATGAGTTCCTTTCCTTGTCATTGCCCAGTATACACATCATGTTCCTTATTACCATCCTCTTCTGACAAGGCATCACTCTAATGGGCCATTTAAGTGATTGAAGAGAAGATGAACCCCGTAATTCAGAAAGGTTCTTGTTGACTAATCACTTTTCCACAAAGTTGATAAACCTTTATGGTTTTTGAGCTGGTATTCCTGAAACATCTTATTAACAGTTGCTATTAGGAAATGTTCACAGGTACAATGAGAATGTTATGATTCTTGCTGTTACTAGTTTGATATCTGGCCTATAAGAAATTTAGAAAGAAAAGGTGGAACTGCAGTGCAGATTTTTTGCAGGGTTTATCGAAGAAGCCTTTGCTATAGCTGTGAGATTTTAAAAAGTATTTTCCAAGACATCTATCTCACACAGACAAGACCATTTTAAATTGGTCTCATTAAATCATTTGTTGTCACAGCCAACAGCCGTGTGGAGGCTAGTTAACAAATGAAAAATGAGCCTTTCTAACTTGTTTACTTTATATGGATGCCTCTTTTATTTCAGTTTTTTCCCCCTTCTGGTAGTACATTGACTTAGGGGATCTTGTTACAGTACTGCCCGACAAAAATTAAAAATATGAAGGCTGAAAATACTATAGACATAATGTCCAAGTTCACATAAAATACTAGTGAAGAGGTTCCCACTGATAGTGATACCCACGCCTATCTTCTAGCTCAAGGCAAGGAACCAATTAAAACCTCATTTACTTTGTTGAAAAGGTAACAAAGAATCATTTGAGAAACCATAAAATACTTGGCATAGGAAGAAAAAAAAAAAAGATGATTCTAAATTCATCTCTGAGTTTTTCCTTCTAGCCCCCAGTCTGCTGGCTCAAGAATATTCTCAACAATATAAGCTAAAGTACCTTTGTTCATTCGTTCATCCATTCATTCATTCATTCAGTCATTTATCAATCTGCTTCTGTGAAAGACTGTGGATGAAATCTACTCTATAAATTTGCTGGCAGGTAGTGTTTTTCTTTGCTATTCGGTATAAATTAATCTTCACGTAATATCAGTTTATAAATATTTTCTTCTTCTTGTAGGTTTTTTGTTTGTTTGTTTGTTTTGGTCTTTTTGCCTTTTTTTAGGGCTGTACCCACGGCATATGGAGGTTCCCAGGCTAGGGGTCCAATTGGGGCTGTAGCCGCTGGCCTACACCAGAGCCACAGCAATGCCAGATCTGAGCTGCATCTGTGACCTACACAGCTCACGGCAACGTGGGACCCTTAACCCACTAAGCAAGGCCAGGGATCGAACCCGCAACCTCATGGTTCCTTGTCGGATTCGTTAACCACTGAGCCACTATGGGAATTCTGTGGGTCAGTATTTTTGGATTTTTTTTTTTTTTCCATTCTATTGCTTTATCTCTCATCTAGAATTTTTTTTTTCTTTTTTGGTTTTATTTTTTCATTCAGGAATTCTTTTTTAAATGTCCTTACTTTTGTTTTTTTTCTAATAATTTTCATTGAAAGTGTTGCCAAGTCGTAAGTGAAATAGAATGGTATTTTCTGATTATCCCTGTGAACTGCTGTGTATCTCAGAGCTTGCAACAGGAAAATGTTAAAGATGATAAAGAACTTTGGGTATAGGTAGATGAAGGGATCAAGGGTTGAAGTTCACTTCCACCAATTTTCTTCTATGTGAAATGGAGATGATAAATTCTTTAGGAGTTAGACTTAAGATAAAGTAAACATACAAACTTCCTTGCACAGACTAGACACAATAAGTGTCCCATCTATTCAGAAAACTTAAAAAGTATATATTCTTTTGAACTTTCGCATATCTAATTTTCTGCCTAGTATCTACCACTGGTCCCTTTAGCACCTTAGATTTCTCCTGTTTGAAGAGTGATTAGATTCAGCTGAATTTTATGCTAATATTTGTATTTTAAAAAGAGTTCTAATCAATTCTCAAATTTTTAATCAACATAGGCTTTTGAGATCATTGGTATTACTTGATAATTTAGTCCTTATGGATATTTGCAGTGAAACTCAATTTAGAATTATCTACATTATCATTAATATGATACATACTTTCTTTTCCAGCTCATTGGTAGTAGTGTTAAATCAGCACAAACCTGACAACAATCCTAGAGACAGTACTTAGAATATTCCTACAGTTTAACTTATTCCTACTCATCATTGCTGTACTCTCTGGTCATTTTGCTTTGTAGAATGATATTGCAGAAAACATATTTGAACTAATTCCTCAAGTTACTGTATGTCTTCAAATCTATCATTAACTCATATATTCTATACTGTATTCATTTAGTAGTTCCATTTATCCAAAAATTTATCTTCCCTTTCTTTCCCCTTTCCTGAATTTCCAAGGTTGAGCTGAATGTAGTCTTGTATTCAGTCAGTTACTGAATGCCTATGAACCACACGTCAGGCATTTTTGGCACTGACAGAAGAGAAAGCAAAGAATAAAACATAGTCCCTGAGTTCTTGAAAGTTACATACTAGTGGAGGGTAGAGAAAGGCCAGTGATCATTGTGTAAGAAAATAAAGAATCTGATTTGTGATAGTGGTGAGCACTCTGGAGAAAATAAAATGTGGCAGTGGACATGGACTTGGTGGAGTGGTGGTACAGGGGCAGTTATTTTAGATAAGATGGTGAGGAAAGACTTGCCACAGAAATGAGACCAAATTAATGAGAAAGGAAGAATATTACAGGTAGAAGAATATCAAGTTAAAAGGTCCTGCAATGGGAATGGGTTTGGTATTTTGAACTATGAAACGAAACAGTGTGGCTGGGATGAGGCAGATAAAGGGGAATGTGGTGGGAACTGATGTTGAAAAGGTAGATAAAGGTTAGGTCATGTAGGACCTAGTCAGGTGTAGGAAGGTATTTAGATTTTTTTTTTCTATAGGTAATGGAAAGATGTTGAAGTGTTTTTAAGCAGCAGAGTGTAATGATTTGATTTATGCTTTTGAGACAGTCATTTGGGCTACTGCATGGAAAATAGACTGGGAATTGTGAGGTTATAAGAGTTGAGACAAAGACTAGTTAAAATCTATTGCAATAAGTAAGAAATAATGGTGGCTTAGATTAGGGTTTTAAAGAATGGAGCCATGAGAAATGGTCAGATCTGGAAAAGATTTAGGGGGCAGTACCAATAGGACTTGCTGATAGGTTGGATGTGAGAAATGATGGAAAGAGTGGCATCTTATTGAATTTAGCTTTTGAGAGATTGAAACCTACATAGCAGTTGTCATGCAATACTGAGTCATTCCTTTGTATCACTTTATGCTCTCTTAAAGAGCCTTGAAGCTCCTTGAAAATAGCAACCCCTTCTTATTTATCATTGGATCACCAGTACCATTACATAGTTATTGTTCAGTAAGTATTTGTGGAATAAATGGAAGTCATGAAGGTGAATCTAAAATTATTTGACTTAGAATAATAGCTGCTGTGCTAAAAACCATTTACAGGGCATATGGTATGGCATAGGAATAAAGGGTACAACATTTTGGCAACACGCTTTATAGACTGATAGGATTCACAAGATTCACAAAGCAAATTAATAGTCTAGAAAGGTGAAAAGCAAATATAAAAACACTTATGAATAGATCATAGATATCTTCCCTATCTGAATGCTTAAAGGTTCAAACACAGATAAGATGCAGGTCCTCTTGAACTGCTTAAAAGAAAGTATAACTACCTTAAATCCTAAGGTGTTATTTATAATATTAAAGAGACATCTCTATCAACTAGGAGACTTTTGGATACAGTTGACCTAAGCCCAAATCAAAATAGTTTAGAGGAGTTCTTGTTGTGGCACAGCAGAAACGAATCCGACTAGTATCCATGAAGATGCTGGATTGATCCCTGGTCTCGCTCAGTGGGTTGGGGATCCGGCGTTGCTGTGAGCTGTGGTTTAGGTGGCAGACATGACTAGGATCTGGTGTTGCTGCGGCTGTGGTATAGACCAGCAGCTGTAGCTCCCATTCTACCCCGAGACTGGGAACCTCCATATGCTGCAGGTACAGCCCTGAAAAGCAAAAAAAAAAGCTTAGGATAGAGAAATGGCTTAAAGAAGGTTTAAATGATGTTATCAGGAGTTCTGTTCCCTTATTTAATACCTTTGTTCTTTCCTCTAGCTTTAGCCTTATTCTCAAATGGTTACAACATGGCAGTATCAACTCAAGACCTCACATTTTCTGATTTTCAGTGAGAAAGAGAGTTTTAACAGTGGAACAAATGTCTTAAGGCCAGCTCTCACTGGCTCAATCTGCATCATGTGCCCCAGCTCTAAACCAGTCTGTGTGACATAAAAGAATATGTTCTTCAAGAGAACTTGAGGAGAAATGTCTATTCAGGTCTTTTGCCCATTTTTCCATTGATTGATTGGCTTTTTTGCTGTTGAGTTGTATAAGTTGCTTGTATATTCTAGAGATTAAGCCCTTGTCAGTTGCATCATTTGAAACTATTTTCTCCCATTCTGTAAGTTGTCTTTTTGTTTTCTTTTTGGTTTCCTTTGCTGTGCAAAATCTTTTCAGTTTGATGAGGTCCCATGGGTTTATTTTTGCTCTAATTTCTATTGCTTTGGGAGACTGACCTGAGAAAATATTCATGATATTGATGTCAGAGAGTGTTTTGCCTATGTTTTCTTCTAGGAGTTTGATGGTGTCCTGTCGTATATTTAAGTCTTTCAGCCATTTGGAGTTTATTTTTGTGCATGGTGTGAGGGTGTGTTCTAGTTTCATTGCTTTGCATGCAGCTGTCCAGGTTTCCCAGCAATGCTTGCTGAATAGACTTTCCTTTCCCCATTTGATGTTCCTGCCTCCCTTGTCAAAGATTAATTGACCATAGGTGTCAGGGTTTATTTCCGGATTCTCTATTCTGTTCCATTGGTCTGTCTGTCTGTTTTGATACCAGTACCACACTGTTTTGATGACTGTGGCTTTGTAGTATTTCTTGAAGTCTGGGAGAGTTATGCCTCCTGCTTGGTTTTTGTTTCTCAGGATTGCTTTGGCGATTCTGGGTCTTTTGTGGTTCCATATAAATGTTTGGATTGTTTGTTCTAGTTCTGTGAAAAATGTCATGGGTCATTTGATAGGGATTGCATTGAATCTGTAGATTGCTTTGGGTAGGATGGCCATTTTCACAATATTGATTTTTCCAATCCAGGAACATGGACTATCTTTCCATTTCTTTACATCTTCTTTGATTTCTTTGATTAAAGTTTTATAGTTCTCAGCATATAGGTCCTTTACCTCTTTGGTCAGGTGTATTCCGAGGTATTTGATTTTGTGAGGTACAATTTTAAAAGGTATCATTTTTTTGTATTCCTTTTCTAATGTTTCATTGCTGGTATACAGAAATGCAACTGACTTCTGAATGTTAATCTTATATCCTGCCACTTTGCTGAATTTATTAATCAGTTCAAGGAGTTTTGGGGTTGAGTCCTTAGGGTTTTCTAGGTATAGAATCATGTCATCTGCATACAGTGACAGTTTGATCTCTTCTCTTCCTATATGGATGCCTTTATACAGATGGCCAACAAACACATGAAAAAATGCTCAACATCGCTGATTATAAGAGAAATGCAAATCAAAACTACCATGAGATACCACCTCACACCAGTCAGAATGGCCATCATTAATAAATCCACAAATAACAAGTGCTGGAGGGGCTGTGGAGAAAAGGGAACCCTCCTGCACTGCTGGTGGGAATGTCAACTGGTACAGCCACTATGGAGAACAGTTTGGAGATACCTTAGAAATCTATACATAGAACTTCCATATGACCCTGCAATCCCACTCTTGGGCATCTATCCGGACAAAGCTCTACTTAAAAGAGACACATGCACCCGCATGTTCATTGCAGCCCTATTCACAATAGCCAGGACATGGAAACAATCCAAATGTCCATCGACAGATGACTGGATTCGGAAGAGGTGGTATATATACACAATGGAATACTACTCAGCCATAAAAAAGGATGACATAATGCCATTTGCAGCAACATGGATGGAACTAGAGAATCTCATACTGAGTGACATGAGCCAGAAAGACAAAGACAAATACCATATGATATCACTTATAACTGGAATCTAATATCCAGCACAAATGAACATCTCCTCAGAAAAGAAAATCATGGACTTGGAGAAGAGACTTGTGGCTGCCTGATGGGAGGGGGAGGGAGTGGGAGGGATCGGGAGCTTGGGCTTATCAGACACAACCTAGAATAGATTTATAAGGAGATCCTGCTGAATAGCATTGAGAGCTATGTCTAGATACTCATGTTGCAACAGAAGAAAGGGTGGGGGAAAAAACTGTAACTGCAATGTATACATCTAAGGATGACCTGACCCCCTTGCTGTACAGTGGGAAAATAATAAAAAAAAAAAAAAAAAAGAGAACTTGAGGAATAATTGAAAGGAAGGAATAGAAAATGGCAGGCTAAAATATAACAAATGGCTAGTTCATACAAGAATATTTTCTGTCAACTTTTAAGCATGTGTTTGGATTCAGTACATTCCTTTAAAAAATACACTGTATTTTGAGGTACATTAGACTTACAGCTTCAAAAATGCAGGGACCATCCAATATTTTTGTGTCCTGGTGGCTTAACAATGTGCCTCATATAAAGCAGATATCAAATACTTATTGTATGAATGAATAAATATGAGCTATCCCTTAATCTTATAGAAATCATTGCTAGATTTCTTTATCGACTTGTGTGATAAAGCAAAATAAAAATTTCTAGGCATGTGTATAAAGAGTTTGGAAAAATTATTCACAGGCTACCAAAATAATGTAAAGAAGAAATTGTTAGATTCAATTATAGCATCCTGGAAACATGTTACAAGTTGAGATCTTGGCCTGTATTTTAAAATTTGGACTCTTCTTGATCTCTCACCTTTTGGGTATAAAATAAACACCATATTTCCTATGGCATTTCAGAGAACTGAACTTGATAATTCTGGCAGTGCTATTTTGCTCTTTCAAGACATTCAACAGCAAGCACATATGTGTCTGACTAAATGTCACTGTGCTTAAGGTTTCTATAATTTGGATTTGAAGGCTGGCAAAGAGAGAAGGAAGACAGAACTTTTTAGTTTCTTATTACCCTGTCCCATGATGTTTCTTCGTTCATTTGATTCTAACGATTCCAACAGGAGTTGAAACAAAAGCTGGAGGATTGGCCTACCATGGGTTAATTACTTAGTGGAAGGGCTATTTCTTGAGTCTGATTGTGGGGAATGGGTCAGAAAAGACTAATTAGACAAGCTTCAAGTTCTAGGGAAATGCTAGTGGAACAGGTGAAAATAAACTGGTGATAATTGAGGGGCTAATTATCCTCCACCTAGCAATTGGCTACCAGGTGTTCTGTAGCACATAAAAGAAGGGACTGGCAGAGCAACAGAGGCTGTTTTGTTCACAGAAGTAAGGATTGTGGGGGAGGGGGTTGAAACACATGCAGAAACACCCAGAGGATTTTCAAATCCATAGACTGATTGTTTCTTATATTTTTCACTTAATCTTTCTTGCTGCATTGAGTAGAAAGCTTGACTGAGGATATGTGCTGGTGTATGTTTTATTTATTTGTTTTTAAAGAATGAGTGTCCCTTCTATTCTGTGTACTCAAGAAGAATTTCAGTGTTAGGTATACATGTACATTTATCCTTGTAATTGAGTTTATGGTTACAATCTACACAGAGCATTTATTAGATGGAAAGTTTATTGGCATTTAGAAAGTCCAGGATTAATAATGGAATGGAAACCAAACAGCCTGAACTGTTATGAGCAACTGATTGTTTCACAATGACCAAACTTCCTCTTACTCAGGCTATACTGGAATATAAAGAGGTCTCAGAATATCTCTAGGATATTTCAGCTTTCTTTACTGTCCTAACATGTCACTCTTGTGAAGAATAAGCATTCAGAATTCAGTAACTAATAAATAGGACTACCTTGGATGTAATATTTTATAGGCAACATACATCAATTGAAAGAGTGAATGCATGGTGTTAATCATTATCCTTAATATAATATCCCATTCACAAATATGTTTCCAAGCCAGAAGCAGCTAGACAAAGGTTGAAATTATTTTTAAAAGGCTAAGGTGAAAAGTAGATTGTCAGAAGAGTTAAGTGTAGACACACATGACTCTTACCTTGTCTTCCAGCTCTGATTCTGCTGTCCTTGCAAGGAACAGACTCATTCTTTGGTCCAGAGAGAAGACATTACTTCCTTGGAGCAGGGCACTTTGAGCTGGGGATAGGACACCTCTCCTCCCAGACTCTCAGTGCTCAGTGTGGGTGGAGCTCACTATCATCTCTAAAATGACTGCTCTGGCCTAGGACTACTGTGCTGCACATTGAATGGCTGTTTTCAAGTCTAGGTTGTTTTGTTTGTTTGTTCGTTTTTGCTGTTGCCATTTCCCTTGGTAAACATAGCAAGTTAAGGGAGACGTTGGAACTGGATTTGAGTCATGGCTCGACCACTTACTAGTGCTGTGACTTTAAGCAAAGACCTTAAATTCACTGACTTTTGCTTTTTCTCATCTGTAAAATAGAAGTAATAATTACTACCTTGCAGGGATCTTGTAAGGATTAAATAAGATTTAAAATGCCTTTTGTATCATTCAGTTCTGACTGCAAAAATGAAACTACATCTAGTGTGTAAACACCACAAGTGTATTTATACAGAGAATGGTTTAAGAATGTAGTGAAACAGCTGAAAAGCCAAAGAATGGTTAGGCAACTTTGTGGTTAGTAGCAGCAGGAGCAAATTCTACTTCTATGCTGAGAGCCTAGGAAGAAGATACAGTGTTATTAGAACTCAGGGACTATTTTGGGTTTAGCAAGCCAGAACTGCAGCCAATATATCTTTAGGGAGGAGACACGAATACTGATACTCTCAGAAACAGAGAGGAGAAACATCATACTTCTCCCTTGTCCCACTCTCTTGTCCCTAGATGCCCACCAGCTAAACTAAACCAGAAGCCATCAGACATGCGAGCCAGCCTGGGAAATGCAGCAGCTTACTGGACACAGTGCCCCTTAGATCCAGAGAGGACAGGAGAAAGGCAAAGAATGACTCAGACAGTAATAGTCCACGGACTGGTACTCATGGCATGTTGCTTGATAAGTGGTTATGATTTAATTGACATGCCAATGCAGTTCTCTTTCTCCTCCCTCATTTCCTTACCCTAACTTTTGAAAAGTCCCCTGAGAAGTTCCCGCTGTGCCAGAATGGCAGCATCTCTGTAGCACCAGGATGCAGGTTAGATCACCGGCCCGGCACAGTGGGTTAGATGATCCAGTATTGCCACAGCTGTGGTGTAGGTTGCAATTGCGGCTGGAATCTGATACCTGGCCCGGGAACTCCATATGCTGCAGAGCAGCCAAAAGAAAAAAGAAAAAAAAAAAAAAAAAAGGAACAAGAAAAGAAGTTCCCAGAGCCTGAGAGAAGAGTCAGAGAAGAAGCTTTAGCCTCTTCTTAGGGCCTATGGTCTCTCTAATGTTTCTCCTCTCCAATAGTATTGACCTGCTTGGAATCCATCTCTTCCCTCCATTTTTTTTTTTTTTTTTTTTTCTGAGAGAAAATAATTTATCTTTTAGATGAATGAAGGGAATGAGAATTTTCTTAATACCTCTCACCTCATTCTTCTTAGGAGAACCTTCCAGATTCCCAGTTTGTCATCCTAAATCCAGAGAACTTGATTTACTTTAAAAACATACATCCAAACTATTTCATTGTATTAGGTGTTAGAAAACCCTACCATAACTGACTGATGAATGTAACTCTTCACAACAATGCCTATAACTAATTAAAAGAAGACCAATTCTTAAATAGCTGCTGAAAAATCAAGAAACTTTATTCTTGACCCCTCGCTACATGTATTACAGAGTTCTTAACAAGCTTGTATATGTGATTTCCCTACCCTCAGCAGGTCATCACAACTGAGAGCATTGTAGGGGGATGAGAAAAATGGTAATGTTGTGAATGATTATTTTGAACAAGGGACTATTAAATAAATATATTTATAGGATATTATTATATATATAATATAATATAACATTAGATTAGATTATTGTAATATAATAATAAATTATTGTTATATAATAAAATATTAAATATTATTGTTCCTGGCATCTTCTGGTTAAAGAGGTCATATACCTCCTAAAAGATTTTAGACCAACAGAAATGGTTAAAGATTTAGCATATTAAAAAGTAAGCCTTAGTTACATGAATAATTATCTATATTAGGCCCCTTTGGCCACCTTTTATGGCATTCAAACATATTACTGTCTAGCAAAGACTGCTTTTTCTTTTCTTTTTTAAAATAAGTTGCCCCACATAGACTCATCAAAGGTTTATCACTTTCAAAAAGCTGAATGAAGGACCAGATAACATTTGTATTATAAAATAGACTGCTTTTTTCATTTTTCTGTGTTTAATATGTATGTAGAAATTAGACGTTAAAGATCAGAGAAAGACTACAATCGCCTTTTCTTTTATTGTGCAAGTACCCATCTAAGAAGTCCCCAGACTTAGAACTAGACATTAGGAGAGGCATCTGCAGAGTAGGGAGTCATGGGGATGAAAGGTTAAAGATAAGAGAATTCTGAGTGTGGATTTTAATCCACTGGGGAAGCTGTCACAGCATAATTAGAAGAATAAGCTGTGTAGGGACCATGCAGAATGCAGCTGCTAAACCACAGCCTATGACAATTTAGAAAATCCATCTTTTTTAGCCTTAAAATAAAAGCTTTTCCCACATCAAGGACTGTCTGGAGAATATGTCTTCTGTAAACTCTGCATGAAGACTGATTTAAGATTACTGAGAGAAGAATACAGCATTTTTCATGGGGGATATATTTCCAAATTAGAATAGCTTTTCTTTTATAGTGTTCCATCTTGTTAACTCTTCAGTGGTTTAAAGTTCTTGATTTTGTATGGCTCATGTTTTCCTATTTTTTGAAAAGATGCTTAGCCAAAGTCTAAAACATTTGGGACGAAGAGTCAGCAATAGTTTGATTTAGTCAGCTCCACTAGCCACCGGTTTCCAAGGAAAAAATAGGCAAATAAATTAGCTGAGTACTATACTAAAACATCTAGACAGGCCAAACGATCTATTACTCAGAAAACCAGTGCATGTCAGAGTAGAGGGAATGGTAAGAAAGAGGGGACTACAGATTCTAAGCCAAAGTAGTCAACTATATAAACACTATAAGCTTTCAGGAGACTGCTTGATGTTTCCATTAGTTAGATTTTATTATTGTTGTTTGAAAGTCTCAAGCTAGTGAGGCAGAGTAACTTATTGAAATATTAATTTTTGATTTTTGGTTATTCTTCTCTAACATCTTTCTTTCCTCATTTCAAGTAGATAGGTAGGCTTTTTTCTAAATGCAGTTCTTTTCCCCTTTTATTTTTTCCGGTTTTGTTGAGATATAATTGTCAGGTGTACAACATAAAGGTTTGACTTATGTGTGTTGTGAAATGGTTACCACAATAAGTTTAGTTAATATCCATCATCTGATATAGATATAATAGAAATGGGAAAAAAGAAAAAACCTTTCTCCTTGTAATGAGAACTCTTAGGTTGTACTCTCTTAACTTTCATATCTATCATACATCTGTGTTAACTATAGTCATTATGTTTTACATTACATTTATAGTCCTTATTTATCTTATAACTGGAAGTTTGTACCTTTTGACCACCTTCATCCAATTCCCCCTCCCCTAATCCCCATCCCTACTTTCTTTTAACTACAAATCTGCTCTCTGTGAGTTTTTTCCATATATAAGTGAGATCATAACAGTGCTTGTCTCTCTGTCTGACTTATTTCACTTAGCATAACGACTCTCAAGTTCCTTTTATGTTGTCATAACTGGCAAAATTCCATTTTTTATGACTGAATAATATTTCATTATACTCTTTATGAATTCATCTATCAGTGGCCACTTAGGTTGTTTTTATATCTTAGCTGTTAATAAATATTGCTGGATAGCCAGACTCTGTATTTCATATCTTCAGGGTTGTTTGCAGGACCTAAATTAGAAGGTACTTGAAGGCAGCATCTCTTTCTGTCTTTTGTGAAAGCCTAAACCCTTTGATGAGATTATGTAAGGGAGGAGAAGAAGGGAACATCTTTAGGAGGACTTTGGAAGGGCAAGTGTGAGGGCAAGGGTAAGAGCAAGAGCTTTTTTCCGCTCAGTATGGTGAGAGGATAGCGTTTGTGCGTCCTATTGGTGGTGGGGACTTTCTCAGTGCTCATGATAGTGACATCAAAGGGGCAAAACCTCAGAAGGGATGGGATTGTGGTCACCACTGGAGCCTAGATCCAAGGCACAAGGCCCTCCATCTTCACTTGTTTCATACACACTAAGCTCGGATGAATCTCCAAATCCCAAGAGACCCTGAGGACTGAGATAGAGTGTGTCTCACCAGTAACCTCTGCTGACAAATGAGCTTCCTGAGTGACTGGTGTTGCCCAAGACCCTAGGACCTTTATATAATATTTTGAGTGGGTGTGAGAATGGGAGAAGTAACAAATGAGATTAAAATCCCAGTCAATATGGTAGGAATAGATCTGGGGATTTACATAAATAAATAAATTTGATATCTCTCGGAGTTTGCTGATCAAGATTCAGATGCATGATACTTAGGCAGAAATGAAAAATTAATGATAAGGAAAAAATGATATTGTAGCCTTACTTATGTCTCTAAACCTACCTCATTTTATCACCCTCCTTCCTTACTGTGCTCTAGCCATGCTGGTTAGTTTCCCAACCTGCTATGCTCCTTTACACCTGAGGATCTTTGTGCTTAAAATTCCTTTTTGCCTCAAAAATGCTTCTCTAAATATTTGCATGACTAGCCTCTCCTCATGTTGCAGATCTTACTTTAAATGTAATTTCCCAGGAGGAGTTATCCCTTATAACTCTAATAAAAATGAGGCTTCTCTTACACCCACTTCTATGGCAAAGCTGTTATTCTCAATTACTATCCTTTAAATTCCTTCTTAAAACAGACAGATAGAGGGATAGACTGACAGAGAGATAATGTACTAATGTTCTAGGGCTCCCATTCCACAGATCGAGTGGCTTAACACATTTATTTTCTCACAGTCTGGAAGCTAGAAATCCAAGATGAAGGTGTTGGCAGGTTTAGTTTCTTCTGAGGCTTCTCTTCTTCGTTTGCAGATGGCCACCTTCTTGCTATGTCCCCACATATTTTTTTTTCCTACGTGTCTTTGTCCTAATTTCCTTTCTTATAAAGATACTAGTCATACTAGTATACTTATACAACCTCATTTTGCCTTAATTACATTTTCAAAGATCTCCAAATACAGTCCCATTCTGAGGTAGCAAGGGTTTGGACTTGAACATAGGAATTTCGAGGGGATACAATTCATTTCTTGATAGATAGATAGATAGTAATAAATAGATAGATAGATAGATAGATAGATATAAAGAAATCACTTGTTCAGGAGAGACACAGGTCTGGCTGTGGACCTAAGGGACAGGTTTGGGGTACTCCTACTTACCCTAATCCTTACTCTCCCACTTTAAGAGATAGCTAGCATCTCTCATTCCTAAGCCTTATGTTTCTAATAGCACAATCAGCTTTCTTCTTTTGATTTTCTATACCTCACCTCTAATTCTTTCCTCTACCACTCACTTAAAAAATCATAGAAAACTCAAATCATATACTAGTCAGATAGCTGCTTCTTGTCTTCTGAAATGTTGGAATTTATTACTTGCTGTTGTTTTTTTAAATTTACTTTATCATTTTGATTTTATACATTTTTTCTGCTTTTGTGTTAATTTTTGGATTTCATGATGGTATAGATACAAATCTGCATGCGATATTTCATGTCTAATTTAAAGTCTGTTATGTTAGTTTTAGCCTTAATACTTAAAGGTTCTTGACTCTGGTTCCTGAATCCTGGAGAGTTCAATATTACATCTGACATTGTGATATTACTGGGCATTTGGTGAAATTTCTAGGTGTAAAGATGGATCAATATATAACAAAATAATGTCATAGGACATAATAACATTTAGATCATTAAAAAGATACTTGGCCCAATGTAGCCTTCAGTTTTAATTCTCATTACTTGAGTAGAAGAAGCCTATATGTAGTCCAGCCAAATTATCAGCTTGTTGTTCTCCAAACATTCCTGCATATTTCAGTCTTTGAGTTTTTGTTTCGTTTATTTCTTCCTCTAAGAGTGATTCATCCTGATTTGTTAAAATTCTTTCCTTTCCAAAGTCCATCTCAAAAGCCACTTTTCCTGAGGCTTTTATCTACATGTTCTTTCTCTCCTTTGAACTTAGTATTTATACTTTTCTTCTGGTCCTTACTTGACTGTAGTCAAGTAGTATGGAAACCATTGGTTTATCTTTCTTACTAGGCTACAGTCATCTAGAAAACAGAAAGTTCTAGTCAATTCTTCATGAATGTCTATGGCACTACTCTGCATTTAGTAAGAGCTCAATAAAATCTGTTAATGTAAATTGAACTCCTAATCACAGTAAATTTTAGTAGATTAGTATTGGGAAATATAAACTTATTTGTAGGCATACCTTGGTAATATTTCAGGTTAAGTTCCAGACCACCTCAATAAAGTGAATATTGCAATAAAGTGAGTCACCACAAATGTGTTGGTTTCCCAGTACATACAAATACTATGTTTATACTATGTTGTAGTCTATTTCATGTGAATAGCCTTATGCCTAAAAAAATAATGTACATACCTTAATTTTAAAATTTAAAAAAAATTTAAATTAAATTTTAAAATAAAAATTTTAAATTAAATTTTAAAATGAAAATTAAAAAATTAAATTTAAAATTTTAATGTTTAAAATTAAAAAATTAATTTAAAATTAAAATTTTTATTGGTAAAAAGGTAACCATCATCTGACAATGTAGGATTGCCACAAGCCTTCAATTAGTAAAAAAATGCAACATCTGCAAACACATCAAAATGAAGCATAATAAAATGACGTATACCTATAAATACTAATCTCTATAAAATAATTAGCTAAATCTGTTGATAATACTCTTATGCACCCCCGCCAAACTGAAACCCAAACCAAAGAATTGTAAATGCAAAATTATACTTCATTTTCATATTACATAAGTAATTTGGAGGTTTGATTTTTATTTTTTACATTTTTTTTAAATTAGAGAAGTGTCTTGAAAACATTGCACGAACTCATTAAGAAAAGGTTTTAGAACAAATGTAATATAGGCTTAAAAACTTGTCAGTCAAAGTTCAAAAGACCCAAGGAGTATCTTAGGTTATTATTAAAAGAAGAGAAAATTGAAAAGACATCTGTTTAAGAGATGTTCCTGTTGAAGCAGAATTGGGAGCAGAGATTAGTCGTTTAAGAAGGAAAGAGAGCAGAACTAAGCAGATGATACATCTAGCAGTTTTTTCCCAAGAGGTTTTGAGTATAAAGAAGTGGCACTACCAGTGTACTAAAAGCCCTTCAGGGAATCATGAAGCTTCAGTGCATTGATCTGTGGCACAGAATAAGATATTTGGAGGAGTGAAGATGGGTTAGCCTCAATAATTTCAGAAGAGTTTGACTTCCTTAAAACTAACACACATTTCAATGTAACAACTAGTATAGTTTTTCAACATTTGTACAGCATTATCAAGTGATAACCAATGATTTCTTTATCTTGTTTGTTCCACGGCTATGTCATTAGGGACAAAATAAAGTAAATTTTCTTTTTCTGCACACTATACAGATGACCAAGCAGTGGCATGTCTTGAAAAATGAAAATATAGGAAGATACAGGAATAGGCATTTATAGAAGTTAAGCAAAAGGAGTAACAGGCCAGTACTTTGTCACATTATAGGTTATAATAAATATCTGTTCAATAAATGATTAGTAGGTTAATGCTTCAAATCTGGTCAATGATGATTAAGTATTAATTGATACTTATAAGCTGATAATAAGTAACACTAATCAAAATATCATTTTCTGTATTGCAGAAGTTAGCAAATCATGTTCTCTCATAGGTAGCGTGTTAGAACGGGTTATAACATCAAATGACTCATAGTTCCTCATTACGAATAGGGGAGCCTAATACAAGGATTGTTGTAGTCTTTTGTCCAGTACTGAAAATTAATTAGCCTAAAGCTAAAAGTCAGGACAGAATTCTAGCCTTCTCCCTCTTTGGTTCACTTATCATGCTACTCCTACTCACTACACTGCCAAAAGCAAGCCAGAGTTACTGAGCAATATATTTATAAATTATTCTGATAATTTACCAAAAAATCACTTTGAGGTCTTTATTTTTATCAGGACAATTTATGTAATCGTTCAATTATATTTATGTATAATGTTATATTTTTATCTCCAGCTAGAAGGAGTGAGTCATAACCATATGCTTTCATTCACTCACTTGATCAACATTTATTACTATGTTCCTACTATGTGTTAGTTTCAGCAAAATCTATTTTTTAAGCTCATTAAATAATAAGATCCTTAGTAATGATGGGGTTTTGATACAAACAAGTTATAGTTTAAGGGAAAACAAGCTTTATAAAAATATTGGCCCTGTTTTACTTAAGATCTTTTTGTTTGGCACTCAGTCTATTTTCTCCTATATGGCTATAATAAACTCCTTTGCCTCAGTCGGTCATTTGTAAACTAACACCCTTAATTCTAGAACTATTGAAAGTATGGATGAATCATTGTACATTCATTCAGTCTCTTATATGGTAAGCATATAGCAGAGTCATATTATTATGGACAGGGCTACAGGGAAACAGGAGAGGTCTATCATTACAGATGAGATCCTCTAATTTTTCAGAAAAAATGTACCAAACACAATGTTATATAAAAGGGAAGTAATCTTAATAGCTATTTGACTTCTTTTGCAGGAGCTTTGTCATTGGGTGATAGTATGGAGCTTTTCAAGGGCATTTGTGGTGGATTTCTTTTTATAGCTTTCATGATTATTAGGCAAAGGCATGTCATGAGAATGGTAAAGCCATGCCTTTTGCTTTCTGAGCAGGTCTCTATAAGCAATTTAATGTGGTTCACTGAGAGAGGGTATGGTAGCTAGTCCATGTTAAGCCTAAACAAACTGCAGTAGAAATTGAAATGGTTGTTCCTGGCTCAATTCATGCCCCTGGATTAAACTGAAATATTACCCGTGTCATGTAGGGATATTGAAGAGAGTTGTAATTCTGTTGGTTTCAACTAGGTAGTGCCAGCAATAACTGCCATATGAAAAACACTGAAAATACATCTCCTGAAGAATTATTAATAAAAGGTGAAACTCCAACAAGAAGTGCAATTCAAAATAGCAACAAAATAAAGAATAAGGAAAATTATTTGCTATCTAAAAGAGTAAAATTATGGAAAGCTGTCATCAGTGAAATTACCCTTCTCATAGAATTACAGAATTGTTTAGATTTCTTTTACTGCTTCTGTTGAGTAGGCTGAGTTTACATTGTTTCCAGAGATACACACATTATATTATTTATTTCCCAAACTGGTAAAATTCCAGCATCATAAATAACTTTTCCCACAGCCTGTATAGTTTTATTTAGTGTGTACATATTAATGCCTTAAATTACATTTCTATAGCATATTCAGTGAGCATACTAATAAAATCACAGTCGCTTCAATGACCTTGAGACTGAACCTCAGTTCTTCACCTACAGAATTTTAAAAATACAGACGTAGCAGAGGCACAAGGAAGATGCATAAGTAATTGTGGATTCAAAGCATATGTTTATCTCTGGGAGTATTTGCTCCTCAAATGTTGTTAATATTTAAATATACATTTTCTGAAAGCAGCCATTCTCTGATAATGAGAACTCTTGCAACCAACCTAAAATTTTGCTGGCTACCCATCTTCCAGGTAGACTCCTTAACTGCTGACCTCTATAATAATAATAATAATTATCCATTTGACTATCCCTTTAATCAACAAATCACTTTGTAAGTATAACCAAGAAATCTCATATAGCTCCTATATGAAATCTCATATATATAGCTCCTAGTTGTCTCCCTTCTTAGAGAAGGGACAGCTCACTTGTCCTATAACTGCAAAAGAGAGTGAGGGACAGAACTGGGGTTAAAATTCCAGAACCAACAATTATTGAAATCAACAGTCTGATATTAGCAAGCTATTTTGGGATTTTAATTCCTTAATGAGGAGTGGAGTAGAGACATGAAGATGTTAAAGGCTATTTAGTTAAGTATATTCTTTTTTTTTTTTTTTTTTTTGTCTTTTTGCTATTTCTTTGGGCCGCTCCCGCGGCATGTGGAGGTTCCCAGGCTAGGGGTCGAATCGGAGCTGTAGCCACTGGCCTACACCACAGCCACAGCAACGCAGGATCCGAGCCGCGTCTGCAACCTACACCACAGCTAACAGCAACGTTGGATCATTAACCCACTGAGCAAGGGCAGGGACCGAACCCACAACCTCATGGTTCCTAGTCGGATTTGTTAACCACTGCGCCACGACGGGAACTCCTAGTTAAGTATATTCTTATTTTGTTTCTGCCATGTAGGTTTGTGTTTCTCTAATTCTAAAGAGTGAGATTGTAGTAAGAAGTAATAGGAATAACAAAAATTCTAGAGTTGTAATAAGCTTTTTCTTTAGTATTGTTACAACCTAACGTGATCCCAAAGCTCACTACTATTCAACCCATCAGAAAATACTTGAAAAGAATCTCTTCTATTGAGGACATTCCAAGAAAGAGAAAAATAAATTTTGTGGCTATCAAATAAATTAAGTATTATCCCTGTTGTCCTTCACCCTTTTTTAGCTCTTACATTACCATAGTATTTTTTTAAATGAGCAAATAAAAAAGGACTTTTTGGATGGTTGGCTTTGTGCCATCTGCTGTTTTTAGAAAAAAATTTAAATGAGGAAAGTATATTTTTTCAAGTTATTTACATTCTACAGAATGTATTTACATTCTTTGCTTTTTATTTTTTTAATTTTTTTTTTATTAGGGCCACTCCCACGGCACATGGAGGTTCCCAGACCAGGGGTCTAATCAGAGCTGTAGCCACAGGCCTTTACCACAGGCACAGCAACGCAGATCCGAGCTGCATCTGTGACCTACACAACAGCTCACGGCAACATCAGATCTTAACCCACTGTGCAAGGCCAGGGATCGAACCCGCAGCCTCATGGTTCCTAGTCGGATTCGTTAACCACTGAGCCACGACGGGAATTATTAAAATTAAATCAGTATATTTTGATTATGAATGTAGTATATACTCGTAAAACAATTAAAACTAATGTCATTATAAAAGCCTGAAAATTAAGATTTGGTTACAATTTACTTTGAAGAGAAGATAGAAATGTTTTTTTTAAATATAGAAAATCTATTAGAGTAAGAATGGAGGGAGAGGAAGAAGGAGAGACGTGACTAATGTTCTAGGCTATTAGTATGCTCTACTTCCTAGAAAATTCTAAACCATAAGTTGATTGAATATTTTAGACCTAGAAGAGGGAGATTATATTTTAATATGATGTCTTCATTTAATATTGCATCTAAGCCCTACATTTTTTCAGTTTTTAACATCATTGAAATTGGATGAATCGCACAATCTAAAGTATCTAATTTATGCTGTTGGCTAATATTTCCAAATTTCCAATATATACTCATCTTTGGGATTCTTGAATGAAAAATCAGAATATGAGGGAATTTTCAGTAATTCGCTCAACTGTTTTATTTTGCCTTTTTGATAGGATGCTATTCATATGTTTCAAATCATAATCAGTGACTATAATAAACAATAGTTATTTTTGTGTGATAGGATTGTACTGCAATTTTCTTATTAACAACAAAAAAAACATGGCTTATTGACATCATGAATCATTATATCCTAATAACCCATAAATCTCTACCTGATACAGACATTTCATAATAGGATGCATTTATGAAGCTAAATAAACATAATTTTAAATATGGAAAGATTATATTAAATATTTATATTTAAAATTTATTATTCTTAAAATGAAATTTTGAAACAAAGCATTACTTGCCCTGCCTGATAATCTTGATTTTTGTTTTGAAACAGATATTCTAGATATAAAAATATATTTTCTTTTTGCATGGATGTTGATTTGATTGAATTAAGAGTATGTTCAAAACAACCTCACTTTTGTCAAGTTTGTTGTTACTGCACAGGCTGCTTCATATAAGCTCTCTTTTAAAAAAAGTGAAAATGTGTTTTCAGCTTGCCTTTATTTTGATGTTGAGATCAATATTGTTTGCTATTTCATATTTTAGATCAGTTTCCAATTTCGTATCATAGTGTTCTACAACAATATTTTCAATTCTTTTTGTTGCCTCTCTTTTGTTAAGGTATTTACAAAATGTACCTATAGCAAATATCCAAACATTACAGAATGCCAGTGAATATTACTGGGTAGTATTAGAATAACATGACATTTGGATCTCCCAGCAAGGTCAACAGTACTGTACAGATTCACATGGTGAATTTGCTGATTTAAGGACTAGAAATTTGTTAATTCTTAAAACACCACTCATAAAATTCACATAAATTTACTATGCTTATATAAACTTCATAATAATTATTTTATCTGTAAGAATGGCTCATTGCAGAAAGTTAAATGAAGAAAGAGCCACAAATTCACATATAACACGGAACAACTACAAGCAAGAATGATTGAATAATAAAGTCTCTATTGATTGTTAAGCCTAATTTTTATAGGAGAATTACAATACTTCTCCTGTTTTCTCCAATTTTAGATTTTATATATATATATATATATATATATATATTCAGAGATGTATATAGATTTCTTAAGTTACTTCCACATGAAAATGCTACTCTCAGTCAGACAGCAGTGATCACACAGTGGTTGCCTTTTCATTTGTAAATATCAAAAGAATCAGCAATAAAATTTACAGAATGAGGGTCAGCAGCTTAGAATAAAATTCCAGAGATAATTATAAAACACTCTTTTAACCCCTACTCTAATCTAAATGGTTGTGTAGGAAAGGTAGAGGAGGGGCTCTATCAGAAATGTTTAACAACATTCCCGAACTCAATTTCAAAAGTAAGATAGTTCTACATAGTTGCAAAGCTTGTTTAAATTTTTTTTTGGCTTTAGTTCTCTGAACATTTTTCTTCTCTGAACTGCTGCAGCAATAATTTTGATGGCGTACAAGATGTTATAGTGTGGGGGAAAATGGACATCAAATGATTCTGAATCAACAAGTGATTCAGAAGAGCTGGAATCCAAAAGTAAAGATTTTTGAAGACTTTAACCAGTTTAGTTTGCTTAACTTTTCCTTTGTATATAGACATACAATAAATAATAAGTTAAGTGTAATTAAGTCTTAGAGCTCTTTCCATAACTATTAAATAGAATTTCAGTGATAAAAAGTAATTCCTTCTCATAGTTTAATTAGTAGTGTTTTTTCTCTTATTGGTTCATAAAATAATACTACATCTTATAATCAATGTTATCTCAAGATTTGATAAAATACCACAGGTACAGAAACTGAGACTGAGGGATTAGATGACTTCCCAAACATATTTGATGTTTTGATAACTGTGCATACATGATCTAAAACTATGCTTGGATATTTTAAAATTAATTCTAACATTTTGAGAGCTACATATTTGACACATATAGATCAAATACATTAATCACCTCTAGAATAGTATTACATCCCATGAATATCCCACAGGTTACTGAATCTCCTACGTAAGAACTTTTCTAATGTTTATTATTAATAATAATAATAATAATAAACTTTTCTAATGTTTATAATAATAATGCTGCCATAAGCATCTAAGTTGAAATAACATTGGCTACTTTGATCACTAATTCTCAGATACATCATAGCTCACACAAGATAGAAACGTTATTCTTAGCTCATGAAAAGACCAGAATTCATGTTCTTGATTGGTGGAGACCTTCCTCTAAGTCGAAAGGCCCAGGTACTTGCATCTGAAGATTTCAGTAGTTTTATCATATGTTTCTGAAAATTTCTGTTTGCTTCAAGTTGGAGGAAGAGAAAAGACTATGTGTGGCTGTTTTTTTATGAGGCAGACCTGAACATGCTGCTCATTTATTCCACTCAGCTATTATTTGCCTGAATCCAGTTGCAGAGCTACATCTAATGGGAAAGAGGTGAAGACATTTAGTCTAACTGTATACTCAGGAAAAGGAAGAAATGGGTTTGGTAAAGTGCTAGTCAATCTCTGCCACATATTTTATACTTATCTCCTCTTGCTCATTTATGAGGGTCTATCTAGGAATATACCTAAAGGTAGAATTGTTGGGTCTTACTAAATAAATCTGCAACTTGATTAGACATCAGTCATTGTATAAGAGTGTTTTGCAATCCTCACATCTTTGCCAACTCTTGAGATTATCTACTTATAAAAATTTTTGCCAATTTGATAAATGAAAGAATGTCTATGACTTCAATTTGCATTTTCTTTTTTTTTTTTTCTTTTTTTTTTTTTGCTATTTCTTGGGCTGCTCCCGCGGCATATGGAGGTTCCCAGGCTAGGGGTCTAATCGGAGCTGTAGCTGCCAGCCTATGCCAGAGCCACAGCAACTCGGGATCTGAGCCGCGTCTGCAACCTACACCACAGCAACGCCGGATCGTTAACCCACTGAGCAAGGGCAGGGATCGAACCCACAACCTCATGATTCCTAGTCGGATTCGTTAACCACTACGCCACGACGGAACTCCAATTTGCATTTTCTTAATAGTAATGTCCAGTATCTTTTCATGCTTATCAGTCACTCAAGTGGCTTCTTCTGTAAACTCCCTGTTTATATCTTTTGCCCACTTTTCTATTAGTTTTTTATTTATTTTTTTATTTGTATGCTCTTCATATGTTCTAGATAATAATCCTTTGAAATAATTTGCATTGCAAATATATTCTCCAAGTTGTGGTTTATGTTTTCATTTTTTTTTCTGTCTCTTGATATACAGAAGTTAACTTTACTGTACTTAAATCTATTTTCCTTTATTCTTTATGCAGTTTTTGTGTCTTATTTAAAAAACTCTTTCCTCACCTGATATCACGAACAAATTTGTCTATATGTTCTTATAAATGTTCTAAAGTTTTGCTTATTTATATTTACCTTTCAAATCAACATTACATTTTTAGATAGGTATAATATAGTGATCTAACTTCCTTATTTATAGCTAATTGTCTCATTACCACTTATTTATTTATTTATTTTTTTTTTATTTTTTATTTTTTTTTGTCTTTTTTTGCTATTTCTTGGGCCGCTCCTGCGGCATATGGAGGTTCCCAGGCTAGGGGTCCAATCGGAGCTGTAGCCACTGGCCTACACCAGAGCCACAGCAATGGGGGATCCGAGCCGGGTCTGCAACCTACACCACAGCTCACGGCAACGCCAGATCGTTAACCCACTGAGCAAGGGCAGGGACCGAACCCGCAACCTCATGGTTCCTAGTCGGATTCGTTAACCACTGCGCCACCACGGGAACTCCTCATTACCACTTATTTAATTATTTTTTCTTTCCCCACTCATTTATAATTATATTTGTATAACATAGGATTTCCCATACATACCAGTTTATTTCTAAGTTGTTTCATTGAACCTACCATATAGCCTTCAATAATTTTCATAGAATCATATACTGATGCACATCCATTTTTAATAACAATGAGATAACTCTTCTCATTCCTCAGTCCGCTTGTGGATATTTCTCCAAGTCAGCTAGTATAGAGCTAATTTATTCTCTTTGATGGCTTACATAATAGTACCTGGTATTTAACTATTGTCATGTTGATAGGAGTTCACTTTATTTCAGAGTTTTTAACTTCTGGAAATAATGCTGACAAACATTCTTGTATATATGTACTAAGACCCACTTACCTCCACCATCCAATTGAAGTAGCATTTCTGGATCATATAGCTGACTTGTTCTTCAGAAATACTGTTGCAGCTCTTATATCTTCCATCTACACATAACAGTACCTTTTCCTCCATGTCTCATTGTGCCCAGTATTAAGTATCATTGCTCTTTTGAATATTTGGCATTCAGATGCATATAAAGTGTCATTATGCTTTACATTTTCCTAAGTAATAATGAATTTGAATATCCTGGACATTATATGCTTCTATAAAGTTTAAAATAAATTTACTCAATTCTTTCCAAAATTTGTTGTACTTTCACTTTAAACTCACTTCTGTTTATATATAAATTTTGTTAGGTTGATATTTTTGAAATTAAGTTTTCCTAGTCATCACATTGTATATTCTCCCATTTGTTCAATTCTTATTTTGTCTTTTTCAATAAGATTTTTCTCTTGGTAAAATTATTCCTAAGTGTTTCAGAATATCTTTCTATTATTGTAAATGGAATAATTTTCCTAATTCCATTTTTCAATGTTTATTGCTAGAGGAGTTCCCGTTGTGGCTCAGTTGTAATGAAACTGACTAGTATCCATGAGGATTCAGGGTCAATCCCTAGCCTCACTCAGTGGGTTAAGGATTCGGCATTGCCGTGAGCCATGGTGTAGATTGCAGTCATGACTCAGATCCCACATTGCTGTGGCTGTAGGCTGGCAGCTGTAGCTCCAGTTTGACCCCTAGCCTGGGAATTTCCAAATGTCGTGGGTGCAGCCCTTAAAAAAAAAAGCAAAAATTTTTTATATTTTGTATTAGTGCATATTCTATATAAAATATATATTATATATACACATATACATATATTTATTTTATACCTGTATGGTTTTATATCACTTTACTTTATTGAATTCTCAGTGTCTTTAAATTAAACTCTAGTTTTCTAAGCAGGTAATTATGTTGTAAAGAAAAATAGTTATATTTCTTATTTTTTATCTTGTTGAAGAGTTAAGGTTCTCCTCCTCCTTCTTCTCCTTTTTCTCCTGTCTTGTTCCTCTTCCTCCTCTGTCCTTTTTCTTCTTCTTATTTTTTGGTTGTCTTATATTCCTTAGAAGTCATGGGAGAAATTCAATAGCTATCTTTCTTTAAATAATAAAAGATAATAATAATAAAATCTTTTATTATTTAGGAAAAGATAGCTATTGATTTTTTCTGTTTATATTTCACCAGACATGCTTTATTAGGTATTATTTCTGAGTTCTATCAAATATCCTTATATCATCTATTGGTAGTATACTTGTGGTGAATTGACTGATCCTCAGTTTTTCATTTCTCCCGGGATCCATATACATGCCACTCTCTCATCATAGAGGGAGTATTCTTTCTGTACCTGTTGATTTTGGTCTTTGTCATGTGACTTGTTTTGTTCAGTGTGATACTTGTAGGCTTTGAGAAACCTTGTGGGTTTCCATTTGCCCTTTTTTGTGCTCTGTAATCACCATGAGAAGAGCCTCTTTAGCTTGGTCCAGAAAAAATACATAGAGCAAAGCTACCATAGTCACCATAGTTAGGAAGAGTTGGCAAGCTCAGCCCAAGCAAGATCAGCAGAATCACTCCAGCTGACCTGCTGATCCATGAGAATTAATCATTGTTGTTTTAGGTACTGTTAGGCATTGTTATTTTAGGAGTTTGTTTTTTTTTTTTTTTTTTAATGTAGTTTTAATGTGGCAATAGTTAACTGATACTACTTGTGTGAAGAGCGGTAAAGCATTAGGTAAATATATCACCTTATGTATTAGAAAAATACCTGATGAACCTGTAAACTTGGCAAGATTGTTTCTAAGCAGAATGTTCAGAGTGCAGGCTGGTTGTTTTTAACTGCACTTGATAATTTCCCTACATGAAAGAGATAAGCTCAAACAAGAATTAGATAACTTGCATGGAGAATTTAGAGGGAATGTAGCTTGCAGAGTTGGAGAATCAAAACCGTTTTGTTATGTCAGTGTCTGTAGTCAGTAGAAGACCCTCAAATTAAGACTGAGTTCAAAGACAAAGATTCAATCAAATGTATGAGCATTATGTATAATCTGGTGGCAAATAACCAAGCCAAACAAGAGAAGTAAAGTCAAAACCTTTGTTAAGACCTCTGAAATGGTTTCTAGGAAACTGTAGTCCCATGGAAGCCTGATGGGCCCAAAGTATCTGATTAAAAGAGGAAGAGGTATATCTAAATAAGAATTGTAAGTAATGGACACCAAAATTTAAAATTCATATAATCTTCATATGCACAAGATATTATTCTGATTTTTTCCAACTACTTGAAGATATAAAAATCATTCTTAACTCACTGGCTGTAAAAAAAAAAAAAAAAAAAAAAAAAAAAAAAATAGTGGCAGATTGGATTTGGCTCCTGGGCCAAAAATGGATCACAGCAAATGTTCCTAAAACTCCTTTATATATACCTCCATCTTGCCAAAGTTCCATTTCTTATGATAACTGTTCAAACGTCATCTGTCTTTTCTACCTTTTCTCTCTGCCAGATCCTAGACCATTTGATTCCTGTCAATGTAACTCCCAAGTCATTTGTTATGTAAAACTACTTATTTCTTTATTTTTTTCTTCCATCTTCATTTCATCCTTCATTCCTAATAAGCAAAAATCAAATGCTGTCTTTGGGATCTGATCTCTCAGAAGGCCAAGTACATGGGGAAATGCACATATTTTTCATTTAACTCAGGCACGCATAATTTATTCATGCCAATAATATTATTGCTTGATGCTGTGAGAAAATTCTTAACAACCAATATTGTGTGATAAAACTAAGAGTGGGAGGGATCGGGAGCTTGGGCTTATCAGACACAACCTAGAATAGATTTATAAGGAGATCCTGCTGAATAGCATTGAGAACTATGTCTAGATACTCATGTCGCAACAGAAGAAAGGGTGGGGGAAAAAACTGTAACTGCAATGTATACATCTAAGGATGACCTGACCCCCTTGCTGTACAGTGGGAAAATAAAAATAAAAAAAAAAAAAACTAAACCTTTTTGAAAAGTAGCATTTCACACAGATAAGAATAAATAGAAGGCTGGACTGAGTCCTTCCTACCACAGAGGCAAAAAGAAACAACTAACTGATGTATCATAGTTAAATGCAACCACGAACCTAGAATTTTTTACATGTGATTCAGCAAGTATTTTCAACTCCATTTCAGTAGATACTGACATTTAAACTGGAGTTTGCTGTGACAACTGCAGAAAACACTATTAGGTTCCACATATCTGTACCTGTTCAGATAAATGTACTCACTAAACTTCCTAACTCCCTTTAGAGGGATAAGGAAGCCCAGTAACTGGATCTCGTCAATGACCAGGATGGAACTGGTTATCATTTGTCAAGGAAAGTTTATAACATATTCCTCAGTACCTAGAGCTATTTGACATGCTTGTGGTATTTCAAAGTGTGAAATACATTTTCTAGTCTAAAATCCGAATAAAATGAAGGACAAAGTCAAGTTTTCATTTCACTATTTTCTTTTCCTCCCAACTTCCTTCATAATATTCAATCTGAAGTTATTTTACAGAATATTTTATAGGACAAAGATATGGATCAGAACACCAGCTTCACAATGGCTAAGTTTAATTTTGACAAAAAAAAAAAAAAAAAAAAAAAAAAAAACTTCAGAGGGAGAGAGAAGAAAGGAAAGGAGAAATGAGAAAAAGAGAGGAGGGAGGAGATAAAACCACAGAGAGGGAGGGCAGAGGGAAAGGAGAAGGGAAATAGGAAGAGGGAGAGGTAGGGAGCAAGGAAAAAGAGAATAGAACTCACATTAGAGAATAAGGGTTAATTTTCCCTGAAACCTCCTGGACACAGAAGAAACAAGGAGCCGTCTCAGTTCCTGCCTGGTAGGAAGGACTTAATTAAAACATTTAAAAACTGCTGAAATTGCTGTTTTGACATTAACAGCATTTCTGAATTTTAAATACAACCGTTTTGTCTCTAGTTCAGAAACTCTGGAAGAGAGATAGTTTTGAAAGTTCAAACAGGAATATACCTCAGATTGGGGTCTAAAACTTCAAGGGCAAGGATAGCATAATGATTCATCTTTTTTAAATTTTTATTTCTTAATATATATATATTTTTTCTACTGCATAGCATGGTGACCCAGTTACACATACATGTGTACATTCTTTTTTCTCACATTGTGTGTTCCATCATAAGTGACCAGACAGAGTTACCAGTGCTACACAGCAGGATCCCATTGCTAATCCATCCCAAAGGCAACATTCTGCACTTATTTACCCCAAGCTCCCAGTCCCTCCTATTCCCTCCCCTTCCCCCCGGCAACCACAAGTCTATTCTCCAAGTGCATGATTTTCTTTTCTGTGGAAAGGTTCCTTTGTGCCATATATTAGATTCCAGATATAAGTGATATCATATGGTATCTGTCTTTCTCTTTCTGACTTAGTTCACTCAGGATGAGAGTCTCTAGTTCCACATATTTCTGCAAATGGCATTATTTTGTTCTTTTTTATGGCCGAGTAGTATTCCATTGTGTATAGAACTCTCACCCATTGATCTATTCAGAGTGCTGTGCAGAGAAAAAGTCCAATGCCACTTCTGGGTGTGGTGGACACAAGATGCACCATCCAAATTACTCTTCAAGAAGGTTTTGTTGCCCTGGAAGCTGGGAGAGTAGTCAGCTGACAGCCCCCAGCCTTCAGCTGCTTCAGGGTCTGTCTCAGCTGCAGAGACAGACCAAGGCCATGCCCTTCCAAGGCAGCCTACCTCCCATAATCAATCACAGTGAGAATAGAAGGTTCAGTCATTTTTAGCCCATAGGAAAAGAATTCTAATGGGTGTGTTCTGAGGCTTGTCAGGCCTGCATCAGAGTTCCATTTCTCCCTCACCCTGATCCTGATTCCTCCCTCTCCCTTCCAAAGTGTTGATCCCTAATGAATATCCAGGACCCACACTTGTCTATCTCAGTGTCTGCTTCCAGAGAGCCCAGCCTGCAGCTCTTGGTTCAGGGAAATTAATTTGTAATGACTTGTGATGTCTGCCATGACAAGGATAAGCACACTTTTTGCCAGGCCTTTACTGTTCCTTTTAGAGAAGAAAGGTGTTCTTAAGCCTCAAACTATCAGGCCAGAAGAATCAGTAACTTTCTGGGCCTGAGAGTAACATCAAAGAGAATATTGGAATCTTGTGGGGGAAAAAAAATGCCAGAAAAATTCAATCATTTATTCATAAATCATTTATTGATTTTAGCTACATACCAGGTAGAATCTAATAGTAGATACAAACAATTAAAACATAATTTAATAGATAATACCTGGAGCTCCTTAAAGTGGTTGTGGAAGCATAGAAAATAAAGAGAAAACTTCACTAGGAGAGGTTGGGAAAGAGAAATGACATGTACTTTCCTTCCATAGAAAGAACAGGACAGGGTTCCTCAGGTGTCAAAGGTAGAATATACACAGGTGATGAGTCACGAAGCCTGGTGTGTATTTGGAGAATGGCAGGTAGTTTAGCATGATGAAGTATAGGGTGAGCGAAGCTTGGCAAAGGGATCAGGTGGGGAGGCAGAATATAAGACTAGAACATCTGGTTACTGCCAATGGGCAGGATCATATTTGCCTTGCTGGGGAATTTGGACTTTACCCAGCAGCCAGTGGGCACTTTTGGAAAGGGAAACTGAGATTTGACATGCTTGTGGTAAACTGAGATTGTTACGTGTGTGTTCATGTCTTGGAAAGATGTTAAGTTTTTCTCGTGCTGTTGTGGGTTCTAATATATATTGCTGTCCTTTGGACTAATTTTCACCTCTGGGGGATCTTTATCCCCCAAAGAGGGTGTTTTGGATATTCCTCATTTAGGAAAGGCATTCTTCAGAACAATTGGAGAAGGAATTCCTGTTTTTCTCTGGGCTTCTCTTAGTCTTGGACCCGAATGTTAATGAGATTCAATATGTTTGAAGGTATTGCAGCCTCCTGGGGCATTAAGGCAGGAGTAGGGCCTCTGCCATGTAGAAGCAGGCCAGGAAATGAGAGAGGGGACCATAAACTAAAGATGAGAAAAATATGACTTGGGAATCAGATTTCTGAATCAACTTCCTTTTTATTACCTGGGAGCTCAGGAGGAAATAGTGTGTGGCAGTGTGTCTGGGCTAGACTAGACCTAGCTCCCTAGTGTGCAGTGAGCAGAATTAGAAAACCCTGCTACAAGTCTTCCAGCTGCTCTGGGCAGGCTGTCTCCTTAACTGTGATAGGATACTCAGGGATATAGACAGGTATCCAGTCACATTCCCTGATCTGTCTGGGTCTCAGGAGCCCCATAAGAAATCCGTAAACTCATCCATAATTAGAGTTCAGTACAGATACAGCTGATAGGCCCAAGGAGGGGGTGAGGATTCAGGACAGGGGGAGGGAGAGGAGATGGCTTTTGGAGCAGACTTTAGGGAAGAATGAATGCAGGAGATTCCCTAGGATCCTTGGCAGAAATAACTCTTAAGTATAAGGTGGACTCAGTAGCAGGGCTCAAGTGGCAAAGGAGTGGACATTCTGGTACAGCAGGAAGTTGGACTTGAAACTCTTCTCATAATACAGACTCCTAGAAAAACAAACGCTTCTGGAAGGAGAGGGCCGTGACAAGTTTGATATGATTAGGAGTTCCCATTGTGGCTCAGCAGAAATGAACCCATGAGGATGAGGGTTCGATCCCTGGCCTCGCTCAGTGGGTTAAGGATCCGGTGTTGCTGTGAGCTGTGGTGTAGGTTGAAGATGTAGCTCGGACTCCACGTTGCTGTGGCTGTGGTGTTGGCCAGCAGCTATAGCTCTGATTCAACCACTAGCCTGGAATCTTCCAGATGCCATGAGTGCGGCCCTAAAAAGCAAAAAAAAAAAAGGATTATCACCCAAGTAATTCTGCCATGAAACTTCATGAAAAAGAACTAGACTACAGAAGGAGTAGTTCTCACCCAGCTAGAGAGACAAATGCAGTTCAGAGACTGGGAGGTAGGGGGTGAAGGAACTCACTAGTGTCATCAGAGAGAAGATAAGGTTTAATCTATGATAGAGACTTGACAGTGAAGAGTGAGGGGAAATGTAGGTGATAACATTAATAGGACACTGTGGCATCAATTGTGAGGAGTGAGTGAGGCAGGGTTCTAACAGTGCCTCTGTGACTATTTAGGTAGACAACAATATGACAATTTAGTGAAGGATGAAGGTAAGAGGACCAGATGAAGAAAAGTTAGAAAAACCCGAGTTTGATTTGGGGAAAGTTTTCATATGTTGGAGCATGATGCTTGATTGCGTGTTACAGTATTTGAGTGGGAAAAACACCAGGCAGTTAGATAACTTGGATTAAAAACTTTTAAGAAAGGTGGCAAGTAAAGGATTAATATTTGGAGATGGTTAAGAATAGAAGACTGGAAATTACTATATTTAAGGAATAATCAGAGGCGTATAGAAAATGCATGGCAAAAAATACAAAGAGGGGAGAAAAGAAGATTCGGGAATAATTATTTTGTGAAAGTTTTGGAGATTACAGTTATCCTGAGGCTATATCATATTGGAAAGAGGAACTAGTAAGGGTGAGGTCAACACTGTGAGATCAGGCAGTCATTCAGTAAGGCGAAGGTGTGTCCTGTCAGACTGTTGACTTGTGGTCACTGGGAATATCACATGCAGGGATACTGACCCCGTAGTTGTGTGACCTAACGTATTGCTATGCAAAGAAAAGATGCTAAGGATCTGTTCTCAGGGACATGGACCAAAGAGATAGTCCAACCTTAATAAGCAAATACAATTATTAACAAAGGAAGGAAGTAAAATTACCTCAACCCCTTACCTATCCCATTCTCTTCTCTTGTCCATTCTCTGCATGTGGCTCAGGATGACCCCAAGGGAACTGCCTCAGAATCTCCAGGGAGTAGATGCAACACAGGGCAGGTATGGGTAGTTGGACAAAATATCTCACAGATTTTATCACATATCCTCATTGTTGAGAAATTCCTGCTCTTCAGGATCTACAATTCAGCCATTTCTAAAGGGACTAGGTTTAAGAAATTGTAAAACAATTGGGGAACCCTAGTGGCCCCCAAAAGAAGATTGCAGTGCTTCGGCAAGAACTGCTTTGACCTGGTCATTGGCTCTCAACTACCCAGCACTATTTAGAAAGAGGTTGGGTGTTCTGCTTTCCCAAGATTATTTTTGACTGTTGTATTTCTAGTTGAAAAGAAGACTCAGCTACCTCTCCTATATCACCCTTCTCAAACCATGCCTTGGGTGTGCCAAGCCTTCGGGAGATACTTGAAAGTTTTACCTCATACTTATGTTCTCTCTACCCCCCATGCTCCAACCAGTCCTCCTTTCTGGGTGTGCTCCAGGAACTCTAGTCACCTCCCCCCAAAATGCCAAAATTGGATATAGAGCTGAAGAATCACATTCTGCCTCTCTCCAAAGAAGGGTAGATTTTTTTATTTTTCCTCAGAATTAAGGAAATAAACCAATGCTACATTTTTCTTGCTTTACTATGTACAGATAAGGAGGGAAACAGGATTTACTGAAGGAGAACATGTAAATATGTGTTATTTACAATGTGGAAAACTAAGTTAAACCAGCAGAGTCAATTTTGGCTCTCGTAGTTTCTGAAAAACATTCACTTTTCTTAAAATGATGTTTAACTGAGATCTGGTTTTCAAACTGCGCAAAAGCAGATATAATTAATATTTTCCTTTTTTTATTATGTCTTTGTTCTCAAACATGAATGAGACGTTTTAACCTATTAACAACCAAAAATGTAAATGTTATTATTAGCATAAACTAAGCAAAACTGAAACTCTTTTTTTTAAAAGATGCTACTTAAAGATGCAAGAGAGCTGCCTGATGAAAATCAATCAAAATAAGTCCAAAAGTGTTTCTTCTACTTGAGGAAAAAATAATGTAATGGTAATTACAAAGCCAGAATAGAAGAGAAGAGTTACTCTTTAAATAGTTGATTATGGTTCAATGAATTCTCTATAGTGTTTTGAAAAAAAAGTGACTATTTAGTAGGTAAAGGAGACAACCTCCTGAGATAAACAAATGGAATTTGGTAAAGATGTTTTCTCATTTACATCCAAAGGGGGAAAAATCTCATTCTCTCAGTCAGTCAAGTTACAAATTAGTTTCATTTTGAAAGTGAACTGAATTTACTGTTTGCAGAGATTTCTTGTTTCAGATAAGTATTTTCTTTCACTTATTTTTTTTTAATTTTCAGCTCATTAATTAAAGGCACAATGAAATGAATTCTTAGAAATTCTCTGATATAATTTCTTATGGTATTTTAAGGCACAACACTCAATTTGCTTCCCTGATATTTCTTTTCATTCATTCATTCATTTATTCTACAAATATTTACTGAGCATCCACAATGTTCCAGACATTCTGTTCAGAACTCTAAACTATCTCTTCACTGTTATAATTTTGCTTTATGCAAAGGGTTGAGATTGAACACATTTTTCCTCTCATAATCATGTGAGAATATAACTTCTTTTTATCTCTTTTCATGCTGGATTTTTTTTGGCATAAATGTATTTTCACTTTTGACAAAAGAAAATAATTTTAATTCTCACCACTGCCAAATCTAAAGGCAGCTTTTTAAGTTCTTGTCTTAAGTTTGATTATCATTTGCTTTCCCTTGCAGGGTGCTCAGCACTAAAAAGGAATATACTTATCTTCCTATCTTCTCACTGCCCTTTGAACTATTTATACGGCTCTCCTTCCTAGAACCTTAACTAAGAACTTTTTTATGGCTAAATACCAGCAAACACTCTTAACAGCAGAGACCCAGAGTCTAGTTAAATAAGTGTTGACCTGACAGATTTGTGAGCAAAGATAGGTTTATTTGGGATCTGCAGAGAATTGCAACTCACGGTCTGCAACTATGGCAAGCCATGTGCAAATCCCTGCAGGGTAAGGGAAGGAGGGAACATTTAAGAGGGGAAAAAGAAGTTGGAAGGGCTATGGTAAAGAGAGTCCATGGCTTTTCATTGCCTGAGTTCTTGAGAGAAAAGAAGATAAATCTTTCTGCTTCCTGTTGGCTCTTCTGTTGTCCTAGGGTTTGGGAGCTCCCCCTTCTGGTCTCTCTAATCTATTTAATTAAGGTTTCTATTATTAATTTTACATGTTGATTTCTCTAGTCTATTTATTCGAAATTAAAAATAGCCATGGCAGAGATTACCTTAATCATGGCCTTTTTTGGCCACTGGAGACCACCAAATGCTTACTTAAGTTTTGTTTAACTGAAAGAAAAAACTAAATTTAATCACCTTTAGAAGGCAAATCAACCCACCAAACAAAGTAACCAGCCAATTTTAGGGAGCCTGGAAACTCAACTGGATATGGCATCATAGTCGATGAATGGAAAGGACCAGAAGAAGGTGTCAGTTGGAGAAGATAGCAAGTCCCTTCTTGTAATTAGATTTTGCAGAGCAGTAGTAAGAAAGTGTTAATTCTTTGATACATTTGCATTTGAGAGAGGCTGAAATTTCATGCGAGTGGAGGTGTATATAGGGTGTGCATTTCAGTGGAGTTTGCAGTTTGGTTTCCTTATATCCATTTTCCTCCCATCCTCCCTCTCTTCCCTTCTTCCTTTCCTCCTTCCTTCTTCATATTTACTAGTAAAATCATTTTGTTTCATATTATTTTACTTTATGAAGATGAACCTGGGCGTCTCTCCAGGTCTTAGATATTAATAACCATATCCTCAAAGATGTCAAAGAGGTGAGTTTAGTGGTTAAAAGCATGAATATTGAAATCAGATGGACCTCTGTTCAAGTCTTTATTCTGTCACTTGCTATCTACGTAGCCTTTAGTAATTCACTTATTCTCTCTAAACCTCAGTTCCCTCCTCTATAAAAGACAAACAATAATCGTAGTTACTTTGGAGGTTTGTTCCAGGAATTAAAATGATAAAAAGTAGCACTGAACATGTAATAAGATTTAGCTAAATGTACTTTAAACATCTTTGAATGAAGAGCTATGACACATGGCACATGAGTGCTGGGAAAAGCACCTTGGAAATGGAAGCCAAGCATCGGTGGAAGGGGCTCTTGTGCCATTTACTGTTTGCAGGGTGCATGACTTAGTGTATTCCCAATATCAAGCACTGTTTCTAAAACAATGGTGGGCATTCAGTGTTGATTCAGTAAATGAATGAATGAATGAATGAATAATCCAGAAGGCCAAAATAAATTTCAGCTTCTGTGCCAAATCTGATTAACTGTTAGGATTCGAAAAGAAATTATTAGGGGGCTTAGGGGGCTTAGCTGCACCAGTCTGCCATGTCTGTGTAGCCAGAGCACAGGTGCAGGGAACAGCAGCCTGAGTGCTTACTGATGCATTGGTCCAGGCCTCGGCCCTTCACCTACTAAAGAGGAGAAATCAGAAGTTGGAATTAAGAAGATGGGAGTTCCTTCTATGTTCACTTGCTCTTAATTGGAAGAGACAAGTAATCTTACCACGTTCATCTTGGAAGGATTGGCATCAGAGAAAGCTGTGTTGGTGACAATCTAAAGCCTAATTATGTAAACCATGAGTACTGCTTCTCTCATTATTTCTTTATGCTTAGAGAAACAGATGATCCTTTCACTTTAATTCTTCCCATTATTTTTTAGCTTCTGTTTCACTTAGATATTGGAGCATCCTGAATCCAATTTGCCATTTCAAAGGTTTGTTTCATTAAGCTAGATCAGATTTATCAGGAAAGATTTTTAAAAATGTAAACAGAAACTAAGTCATAGAGTCTAATTCATGGTTTTCAGCAAGGCACTAGGTATTTATATTTTTGAAAGTCCACAGGTGCGTTTAGACATAGCTTAGTTGAGAACTGTTAGATGTAAAATGCCTTTATTAACTTCATTTGAATTATGGTTTCAGATATTCTTACTTATAGAGCCTTAGTTTCCTCATCTTTTTTTTTACTTCTTGGCTGTGCCCATGATATATGAAAGTTCCTGGGTCAGGGGTTGAACCATGACACTGCAGAGACCCAAGCTGCTGCAATGACTATGCCGGATCCTTAACCTGCTGTGCTGCAAGGGAACTTCTAGTTTCTTCATCTTTAAAATGAGAATAACATCCTAAAGTTAGTGTGATAATCAAAGATAATACCAAATATTAATTATTAATATTTGTATCCCTAAAGAGATATTGCAAGGAAGATATTCTAAATCTGAAGGAATTTGAGGAGTTTGGGGGAAATATAATGCTATATCAATAATATTAATAGTTTTTTAATTTAGAAAATGCTACTAGTTGACACAGAACAATCATGGAATTAGGTATTCTAATTAACTTACTTCCACGACTAACCAGCAAATAAATTTTAATTCTCATTGCTGAACATATTCCTATAATGTAATAGTCTATTCTGCTTTTAAAAAATCTAGTATAATGCATGTAATTGGATTAATTTTGATGATTCCAATACCACAGTGTTTTCATCCAGAACTCCAAGATTGTCATTGGATTTTAGTGTAAATATTGCCTATTGAGGAAGACTAGGATGCAACAGATGCTCAGGATCAGTCTGGGAGGTTGTTTTTACCACTTTTTGTTTGGTTCTTTGTTTTTCATATAAATCATTGTTTAAATCCATTCCTAGTTTCTTCAGTCATCTTGAGGATATAGTGTTATGGAACAAGTAGTCCTGTGCAATAACATCTGATACTAGCCCTAGAGAGCCCTCTGCTTAATTAGGAGCTTTTAAATTCTATCCCCAGTCAAAAATGAAAACAAATAGGACTTTGATATGTTGGCACTCTGGCACTTTGAGTTATATTTTAGGAAGGTTAGCAGTAGAGAAACTGAATTGCCTGCTATTATAAGTCCTGTGCTTTCAACACCACTAGGAGGCCATTATTTATATTCCAAACAGTACAACAATCACCCTCTTAGAATAATACTTGCCTTACCAAGTTCTCATGATGATAAAGTGTCTTAACATTTGTAAAAGCATGGAAGGACTTGGTCCTTGTCTATCTTGTTAACTAATGTATCCCCAGTGCCTAGAAAAGACCTTGAAATATTTGTTGAGTGAATGAAAAATTGTTATTCTTCCTTCCCTCATCATCTGAACCGCCACAGAACTTGTACCGCCTTTCTAATGACATTTATCATTTTCAAAGTTCTAGTCTTTGTCATATAATCTCTTGCATTTATGCAACAAGCTCCTAAGAGGACTCATGTCTTATCGCACTAATTTGTTCCTCCACAGAATGTGGCAGAGTATCTGACATAAGAACTCAATGAGTGTATGTTGAATGAATGTATGTTGTAAGTAAACCCAATTACATAAATACTATACGTAATGAAAGCTTATCATGTTGTTTTCGTAAACGGTGTTGACTAAACCTTCTATCCCAAACCTTCCAAGTGAATGTAGCAGAAAGAGAATTACTGACAATGTCATATTTTTTTTTCATCATTGTTGGATAACACTGCTCAGTTTTGAACTTTACATATATGATAATGATATTTAAAGTCACACAAATATGTAAAACCTATTATTTTAATAGAAATTATTGAGCACTGAAAGATATTCTAAATAGTGTGGTTCTTTCTTTGTGTAGAATGCTGTCAACATTAGGCTCAGTGGGAAAGAAGGAGAAATTAGATTGATTCCTTATTTTTAGCCTCCATTAGATGATTGTAATTCATTATTTGCTAGGTTACCTGAGGGTATACCTCATCAACTATTATGCATTTTGTATACAGCTGCTTTGTGTCTCCTGAGAGCCAGCCTTCCTCATCCTGCCACTCCTCCTGAAATCTCCCCACTGCCTCCCAAAGAGCTAGTGTGTCAATATTTTGCTTTTATTGATAGCCACACAATTCACATTCCACTCCTTTCCCTAAACTTTTTTCATTATGTGATTGTATCTGCTGGCTTAGCCCTTTCATGCTAGCCATTTATTTTGCCCCCAAGCATCTGGCCTTTAAAAAAACAATGCATCTTGCTGGCTTATTGAATAAGAGATATATGGCTGTGCTTACAGTTAGGAATGACTGTGCTTACACACTAAGTCTTACTAAAGTACTTCAGCTTCTTCAACTGTGTTAATTCTCATAACTGCCTGCCAAACTTCCTAGCTGTTATATAATTATTGTTCTTATACTGCATTAAAAAATAAGTTAGGCTTAATATTGTTCTAAGACTAAATACTTTGATAACCCCCCAGAATACTATAATACAGTATTGAAACCATCAATTTTCAAATACAAAGTTATTCTATAATGATGAAATGATAATGCTCGTAAGCCAAACAAAAACAATACATGTAAAATATTTCATTTTCAGGAAGATATGAATCTGTCTCAGTCATATTTTCATCTACAAACTAAAGGTTAATGGCTTAGAAAGTGTTCTACTAAAATGTTAGTTCATTATTTATAAGACACTTAAACAGATAAAGACAAAAAGACAATTATATTTAGCTAACCTAGAGGACTTGCTTTAAATTCAGGCAATGAATAGAAAATGTGTAATGTTTGACATTTATCAGTGAGTATTTTTAAAACATTATTTTACTTGAGTATTAGAGATATGTTTTCAGATGATTAAAAATCTAGGTAAAAGTTGTTCTACTTCAAAAGGTAGGAATAGAATTCATAACTTTGATATTTTTAAAACATTGACTATAAATTGCTCATCTAAAGTGGTTGCATATTCTAGGGATCACCAGGTTAAATACTTTATAATATAAAAAGAAATCTATAGGCATGCATTTTTAAATTTTTTTAGAAGAACTGGAAATCTCAGTGGGAGCACTAAAGGTTAACTATTTACTAGTTAGTCAATAGAAAATTAACTCCAATTAGTGCTAGAGCCCTCATAATAGCATGTTGTAGCATTTATCACAATGTATAGTAAAGATTTATGTGCCCATCTTCCCCATTTAAATGTGAGCTCATCTTATGGATTGGACTATAATATCCATTATTGTGTCTATATGTTTATATTAATTTTTAAAATCAGTTAATTATGTATTAATGACTTAATTTAATAAATATAATTAAATGTAATAAAATTAATTTATGGCTATATTTGAAGGGAAGTAAAATTAAGAACTGACAATAACCTATGCACCATAATTAGCATTTGACAGAGTCTTTTACGTTATGGCTTTGGTTTTAGAGTACAATTTATAAAAAAAAAATTGAGAAATTTGATAGGTTAGAAAGAAGACAACCTAACTATTTGGAAAAACGTAAACTTATATTCTGATCAACTCCTGCAGAAGATTTGGCAAATTTCCATGGAATTTGGCTGTGGAGATTTATAAAAGGGCAAGGTTCTTAATCCCAATGTTTCAGATATGCATCTATTTAGTTGTTCTTTAGGTTAATTTTTAAGTAGATTTTAGAATAATGATACCAAAACAGAAAATAAAATAAAATAATGGTACTGCTTTCTATATCAGTTAGGATCAGGTTAGGCTGCCAGTAACCAAGACCTGACCATCCACCACCATACCAGCCACATAAGTAGCTTAAATTGACATTTATTTTTCTCTCATGTAAACATATCTACAGTTAGTCCAAAGCTTAACTTCATTTTCAAGAGATCTAAGTTCTTTCTCTCTTGCTGTTTTATCATTTTTAGCATATTGACTGTGATTTAAAATGACTGATCAAATCAGTGATTACATTTACGTTCTAGCAAGTAGAAGGAAAAAGCCAAGAGGGCTCATTCTTTCCTTCAAGGAGATTTCTTGGAATTCCCACAGAAATTTTTGTTTATAACTCATTGACTGGGTTCTCTGTTAACAAGGAAGAAGCTCAGCTACATATTGATAGGCAACAGGCAGTTCCTGTGACATGATAAAATAAAACAAAACAAAACATATGCCCATGGTAAAAACAAAGAAACAAGAAACGTACAAATAAACCATGTAGAAGGATTGGGGTGAAAGTTGAAATTTCCCTCTGTCTCACTTTAATGAAATCTCTCATTGTAGTATGTTTAAACTTTTTTGAACACCCTCTCTTCATAAATGTACCCCATTATTATCCTCATTTTTTTCAAAAAACGGAAAAGAAGAAACCTGTATTTTGTAGTGTTTTTTTCAGCCATGTGATTAGGCTACACCAATTGAAAGCATTTGTGTGAATCTTTGATTTAGAACTGAACTATGTGGGGAAAGGGGTAGGGTTCAAGACACCCATTAGCTGGAGTAGAATGTGGCAGAGGCTTCATGGTTCTAGAATCAGTGGCTGTAGTGACATTCTCCTATTCAATGCTCCCTGACTGTGAGCTGCAGACACGTTTCAATGTATTTTACACGTGGTTCTGGCAGTGCAGTTCAGGAGCTGGCAGCCAGGGGCAGGTTTTTGTTTCATTAATTTCTTGATTGTGACAGAGGCAGCAGCCAATCCTGTGGTGAGTGTGTGTGTATCAGAGTCTTTTATGGATCCTCAGCCTAAGGGTTCAGTCTTCAGCTTCTGCAGAGATTCTGATAGCTTAAGGAACTAAATATTCCTATGGAATTGAAGTTCCCTGTGAAGACCTACCTGACCAGAATCCTCTCTGTCCATTGGTTTATACACACTGTAGTATATGTAATGACTGGTCAGCAGGGACCTGCTGTACAGCACAGGAAACTCTACCCAATATTCTGTGATAATCTATATGAGAAAGGAATCTGAAAAAGGAAAAAGAATCTCTTCTATCTTATATACAACTCACTTCCTCCCCTACCAAGATAATCACATCCTGAATTTGGTGTTTATAATTCCCATGCATTTGCATTTTTTAACCTATGTATAACTCCTTAAATATATGGTACATATATAATATTGATTTATGTGATTTACTTATATATGAATGACATTATTCTTCAAGTACTCTTCTGTAGCTTTGCTTTTTTCTTTTTTTTTTTTTTTTTTTTGGCTGCCCCCATGGCATGTGGAACTTCTTGCATCAGGGATTAAACCCATGCCAGAGCAGCATGGGCCACTGCAGTGACAATGCTGGATCCTTAACCCCCTGCACCACAAGAGAACTCATACTCTTCCGTAGCTTTATCCATGAGATTTATCTATGTTGATTCATGCAACTTTGTTTCATTCATTTCACTATTGCATAGCATTATGTAAATTTTGCAAAGTACATTTGTCCATCAATACATTAATGTAAAATTAGTTTTTGCTGTCACAAATAATCCTAAGAACTTACCTTTTAAAATTATATATATGTCCCCTTGCGTACACAAGTGCAAATTTATTTAGGGTGTAAACTTAGGGATAGATTTCCTGGGTTAGGGCATTTACATCTTGAAATTTATTAGTCACCAGCAAATTTTTCTTCAAAATAGTTGTGTGGATTTACATTTCTTTTTTTAATTTTTCTTATTATAGTTGATTTACAATGTTCTGTCAATTTTTGCTGTAAAGCAAAATGACCCAATTACACATATACATGCATTCCTTTTCTCACATTATCCTCCATCATGTTCCATCAGAAGTGATTAGATATAGTTCCCTGTGCTATACAGCAGGATCTCATTACCTATCCACTCCAAATGCAATAGTTTGCATCTACCAACCCAAACTCCCAGTCTATCCCACTTCCTCCCTCTCCACCTTGGTCTGTTCTCCATGTCCATGAGTCTGTTTCTTTTCTGCGGAAAGGTTCATTTGTGCTGTATGTTAGTTTCCAGATATAAGTGATATATGGTATTTGTCTTTCTTTTTCTGACTACACTTAGTATGAGAATCTCTAGGTCCATCATTGTTGCTGCAAATGGCATTACTTTGTTTTTATGGCTGAGTAGTATTCCATTGTGTATATATACCACATCTTCTTAATCTAGTTGTCTGTGAATGGGAATTTAGGTTGTTTCCATGAGTTGGCTATTGTGAATAGTGCTGCAGTGAATGTACAGGTGCATGTATCTTTTTTAGTGAGTTTTGTCTGGGTATATGCCCAGGAGTGGGATTGCTAGGCCAAATGGTAGTTCTATATTTAGTTTTCTGAGGCACCGCCATACTATTTTCCATAGTGGTTGTACCAGTTTACATTCCCACCAATAGTGCAGGAGGGTTCCCTTTTCTCCATACCCTCTCTAGCATTTGTTATTTGTAAACTTAGTAATGATAGCCATTCTGACAGGCGCTTAGATGGTACCTCACTGTAGTTTTGATTTGCATTTCTCTAATAATTAGTGATGTTGAACATTTTTTCATGTGCCTGTTGGCCATGTATACTTCTTTGGAGAAATGTCTATTTAGGTCTTCTGCCCATTTTTCTTTCTTTCTTTTTTTTTTTTTTTTTTCTGTTGGGTTGTAAGAGTTGTTTGTATATTTTTGGAGAATAAGCTCTTGTTGGTGGCATTGTTTGCAACTATTATTTTCTCCCATTTTGTAGTTGGGTTTTTTGTTGTTGTTGTTGTCTTTTTCTAGGACAGCACCCATGGCGTATGGAGGTTCCCAGGCTAGGGGTCGAATTGGAGCTACAGCCACTGGCCTATGCCACAGCCGCAGCAACGGGGGATCCGAGCCGTGTCTACAACCCACACCACATTTCATGGCCATGCTGTATCCCACTGAAGCCAGGGATCGAACCCCCAACCTCATGGATCCTAGTCGGATTTGTTAACCACTGAGCCACAAGGGGAGCTCCATTTTTTTGTTTTTTTGTTTTTGTTTTTTTTTTTAGTTTCCTTTCCTGTATGAAAGCTTATAAGTTCGATTAGGTCCCATTGTTTGATTTTTGTTTTTATTTCTGATGCCTTGGGAGAGTAACCTAAGAAAACATTTGTAAGGTTGATGCCAGAGAATGCTTTGCCTATGTTCTCTTCTAGGAGTTTTACAGTTTCTTGTCTTATGGTTTCTTGTCTTATGTTTAAATATTTAAGCCATTTTGAGTTTATTTTTGCGCATGGTATGAGGGTGTGTTCTAGTTCCATTGATTTACATGCAGCTGTCCATTTTCCCAGCACCACTTGTTGAAAAGACTGGATTTTTTCCATTTTATATTCTTGCCTCTTTTGTCAAAGATTACTTGACCATAGGCGTCTTGGTTTATTTCTGGGCTCTCTATTCCGTTCTATTGGTCTGTATGTCTGTTTTTAAACCAGTACCACATTGTCTTGATGACTGTAGCTTTGTAATAATGTCTGAAATCTGAAAGAGTTATGTGTCCTGCTTGGTTTTTTCCCTCAGGATTGCTTGGCAATTCTGGGTCTTTTATGGTTCCATATAAATTTTTGGATTGCTTGTCATGGGTAATTTGATAGGGCTTACATTGAATCTGTAGGTTGCTTTGGGTAGTACAGCCATTTTTACAATATTAAGTTTTCCAACCCAGGAATATGGAATATCTTTCCATTTCTTTGAATCCTCTTTAATTTCCTTGATTAATGTTTTATAGTTATCAGCATATAAGCCTTTCAACTCTTTAGTCAGGTTTATTCCTAAGTATTCAATTTTCTTGAGTGCAATTTTAAAAGGTATTGCATTTTTGTATTCCTTTTCTAATATTTCATTGTTAGTATATAGAAATACAACTGATTTCAGAACATTAATCTTGTATCCTACCACTTTGTTAAATTTGTTGATCAGTTCTAGTAGTTTTTGTGTGGAGTCCTTAGTGTTTTCTATGAATAGTATTATGTCATCTGCATACAGTGACAATTTTACCTCTTCTCTTCCAATTTGGAAACCTTTTATTTCTTTTGTTTCTCTGATTGCTGCGGTTAGGACTTCCAATACTCTGTTGAATAAAACTGATAAGAGTAGGCATCCTTTTCTTCTTCCAGTTGTTAGTGGGAAGGCTTTCACCTTTTCTCCATTGAGTATTATATTTGCTGTGGGTTTGTCATAAATGGCTTTTATTATGTTAAGGTATGTTCCCTCTATACCAACTTTAGTAAGAGTTTTTATCATGAATGAATGTTGGGTGGTTTTACATTTCTACCAGGTGGCTTTTATGTACACCTCTGTCAACACTTGATATTGTCAGAATTCTTAATTTTTGCCAGTATAAGAGATGTGAAAGTTATTTTATTTTACCTTTTTTGTATAACACTATTTTTTAAATTTTTTATTATAGTTGATTTACAGTGTTCTATCAATTTCTGCTGAACAGCAAAGTGACCCAGTTATATACATATATATATATAAAAATATACATACACACATTCATTTTTTTCTTATTATCTTCCATTATGTTCCATCACAAGTGATTAAATATAGTTCCCTGTGCTACATAGCAGGGTTTTATTTTAATTTTAATTGGCATTTTCCTATCTCTGAGATTAATCATCTTTTAATAGGCTTACTGACCATTTGAGGTAAACCCTTGGTAAATAACCCATTTATATCCTTTTCCCATTTTTTGAAAATTTTATTTATTTATTTATTTATTTTGCCTTTTTGTCTTTTTAGGGCCGCACCCGCAGCATATGGAGGCTCCCAGGCTAGGGGTCAAATCAAAGCTATTGCCCCCAGCCTACACCACAACCACAGCACCACCAGATCCGAGCCACATCTGTGACCTTCACCACAGCTCATGGTAACACCGGATCCTTAACCTACTGAGCAAGGCCAGGGATTGAACCTGCAACTTCGTGGTTTCTAGTCTGATTCATTTCCACTGCACCATGATGGGAACTCCCCTTTTCCCATTTTTTTTTTTTTATTGGTTTGATGTGTGGGAGTGTCTTTTTTAATATTTTGGATAAAAATCATTTGTTTTATTTATTGCAAATATCTTTTTCCAAGTCTGGGATTTGCCTTTTCATTTTCAAATTATCTCTTTTGACAAAAATTTTTAAATGATATTATTGAATTTGCCAGTATCTTTTTTATGGTTTTGCGTCTTGTTTAAAAAAAAATTTCTCTATCAAAGTCACAAAAATATCCCCCATATTACCCTGTAAAAGTTTTATAGGAGTTCCTGCTGTGGCATAGTGGGTTAAGAATCTGAATGCAGCAGCTTGGATCACTGCAATGGGTTAAAGTATCTGGTGCTTCAGCATAAGTCACCACTGTGGCTCAGATTCAATCCCTGGCCCAGGAACTTGCATAAATATTTTTATAATTTTGTTTCCCACATGAAAGTGGTGTATCAATAGTATAATTAGGGAATCACAACCACTGGAAATGACAAAGAAAATGGCAATTCTTTAAGGACCTGATCTTGTGTCACTGTGGAATTTGGCAAAAACAGTCTTGTTTCTGACATTTTTTTATGCATCTCATGCTAAGCCTAAAGTCTTAGGGCAGACAGTAGGCAAGGAAAGAAGATATGAAATGCTGAGGGCAGGCAACACTGGAACCGTGTGGAACAAACTGGAACCTACCTTTGTTTCTCACTGGGCAGCATTGTTCTCTCTCATTTTCCAAGCCACCATCCTTGCAGCTGACAATGACCTGCAGGAGATACTGACTACCACTCTTTATGCAGCTAAAATGGCACCTGACCTAGGATATGGAAAAGGTAAAGGAAGATTTCCCATTGGCACTAAAGGAACTATGGTACTCAGCTACTCTTCTATGCCAACAAAGTCAACCAGCACATTGCAAAAATGCGCATGAGCTGCAAGAGAGCCTAACCTCCATTAACTTTCAGAGAGTAAACAATGGCTGCTGTTCTCCTTCCTTTCAGGTCTCAAATTTGAAATTTCAGATTTCTCTGGTGGCCAAACCTAACCACCAAAAACTTACACAGAAAGAAATTCTAGGAAACATAGTTCAGTTTAGCCAAGTTGACTCTTCACAAAATCATACATGGAATTTATTTTGTGTATTCTGTGGGGTAGTAATTAAAATCTATTTTGCTCTATATGGATATTTCCAGCCCCATTTATTGAATACCCCATGCTATTCTCCACTGATTTGCAATGCAACTTTTATAACACATTATATTTCATTATATAGTTTGTTCTGAAATATTTTATTCTGTTGCTAGTTGTTGATTTCTCTGCTACTGCTTTACAGTTTTAATTAGTATGACTATTATAAGTCTTGTTATCAATGGTAAAATAATTTCCACAGTCTTATTTTATTTTCATTAGGAATATTTTGCTTCATCTGACTCTTTGCTCTATATGAAATTTTAGAATCACCCTGGCATTGTCACTGCAGTTGCTTTAAGTTTATGTATAAATTTGTTATCTTCATGATATTGAGCCATTTTATATATAAACATGATGTAGCTCTAAAAATATTTAATCTTTCTTTAATGCTTTCTTTATTAAAGTTTTATAATTTTGTAAGATCATACACGTATTTATTCCTAAATACTTTTTAAAATGCTATCATATTTGAAATAATAACTTTAAAATTATATTAAAAATTTTTGATCTATAGAAATACAGTTGACTTTTGCCTATTGATCTCACATCTAGAAATTTTTCTGAATTTTCTTCTGATAATTTGCCTATAGATTTTCTTAGGGTTGTTTCTACATATACAACTGTCTGCAAATAAATATTGTCTTGGTTTTCTTTAAATTATTATTCTTATAATAAAAATAATTTATAAGAGTTACTATTGTGGCTTAGCATGTTAAGGACCTAACGTTGTCTCTGTGAGGATCAGGGTTTGATCTCTGGCCTCGCTCAGTGGATTGGGATCCAGCATTGGCATAAACTGCATTGTAGATTGCAGATCCAGCTCAGATCCTGTCATTGTGGCTACACCATAGGCCCCAGGTGCAACTCATAGCCCAGGAACTTCCATATGCCAGAGGTGTGCCTATAAAAAGAAAAATAAATAAAAATATATTACAATAAATATATTTATGTCATATGATATATTACATATAACATATAAATACTATTCTTTTTACACAACTCCGATCTTAGGCGTAATGTTAAGTAAAAATTTTTGATGTTTATATCAAAATTTGAACAAGAACTGGCTTTGTAGTTACACCAGATTCATCTATTGTCATGATTAAAAAATCCTATTTGAGTCTATTTGCATAATTATTTAATGTTTTTAAAAGAGTGATATCTTAATGCAATACAGCTATAATATTTTGCTTACGAAAGACAATTTTTTAAAAATCATAGATATTTATACTTTGGAGAGTTGTCATTTTTGCAGCTTTAAAGCTTTACATTTACAAAACATATTTTTTCTCATAATAAATATATTTTTCCTTTGATGGATTTTATATCACATATGTCTTTGAAATAAGAAACATTTTACAAACAATTTACAATAGAGTTCATCTCTGCTACACCTACTGAAAATATTACATAAATATGGAAATCGGTAATACTTTGCTAGTTTGCAAATGTTACATTATTTGCTACTAGAAATACTATATGCTTTATAAAAACCTATATGTTGCTTGAAATTTGAACTAGTTAAGTTGTTCGTGGTTCACACAGTACTTCCTTTTAAGTTTTAAGCATAGCTTTGAAAATATGGCATGCTGACCTTTTTTGTATCTAGAGATGCAATTAAAAATAATGGCCTAAATATTCAGGTAGTAGAGAGTGTTGGCAATATGGCATTGAGGCTATTCATTTGACCTTCTTTTGTGGCTTGCAGACTTGCAGTTTGTTTTAAAATGGATGGCATGTTAAAGATCTGCAGTCATGTCATTTTTTCCCCCGACAATTAGTAAGATATAGAAAGGGAAAACTTTGCTGAAGAGAGATTCCAACTCGGCTCCTACCCACAGATCAATAACATCGAGTGTTCCAATAATGTAAATATGCTCTAAGACCATCTCTAGGGATTGGAGAGAGATCAGCTTAGTTTAAACAGGTTTTTCATTCGAAGAGTAGACAATAGATGAAGAAAAAAATGTGCTACGGTTCTTCATGAAGTGTTTCTGGGGTTTGGAAATGATTTAAAAATATAATCAACTAAAAACAAGATACTTTAGTTAAATGTCCTATGGTTTGCAACTCTGTATGAGATTATGGTTTTAAACATCCTCTAAGCTTAATTTAAAAGTCAAAGACATGGAGGTCTCTTGTGGCTCAGCGGGCTAAGGATCTGGTGTTGTCACTGCAGCAAGTTGGGTTGCTACTGTAGCAGGAGTTTGGTCCCTGACCGGGAAACTTCTACATGCCCCAGCCGCAGCCAAAAAATAAAATAAAAGAATTTTTCTCTGACCATCTATTAAATGTTCTATCTTTTCTTTTGTAGAGTTTACTATGGTTTTAATTGAAAAAAGTATAATATTTTTCTTTAATTTCTGATCATCTGGATAATTATTAGCTTTATGAGAGCAGAAATATAAATATCATTTTCACTAATATAAGTCCAAAAAATAGCAGAGTGATTACTTAATAAATAGAATGAATTAATAAATTATGAAAAGATAAGCATTGTTATTTCTTGAGAAATAAAATAACTGCTTTCAAATGCAATAACCCAAATTTGGGGCTGACATAGGTACAAAACGAATTTGAATCAAAAATACTGAGGCAGGAGTTCCCATTGTGGCTCAGCAGTAATAAACCTAACTAGTATCCATGAGGATTTGGGTTCAATCCCTGGCCTCATTCACTGGGTTAGGGACCTGGCATTGCGGTGAGCTGCTATGTAGATTGCAGATGTGTAGCCTATATCTGCACCTACAGTACAGTGACTGTGGTGGTGGTGGTGGTGGGGGCTGGCACCTGCAGCTTCAATTCGACCCCTAGCCTGGGAACTTCCATATGCTGCGAGTTTGGCCCTAAAATGCAGAAAAAAACGAAATACTAAGGCAACAATCAGAATTGCTCTAAGAGTTTAGGATGTGGAAACTAATGGACCAAAAGGCACTGCTGTCAAAATAAGTTAAAACATTTTTAGTTTCATGTCACTTTGAATAAGATTGAAAATTCTACGGAGAGAGTAGAAAAATTTTGCTTTTTTTGAGAAATACAGAAAATCAAAGAGAAATTCCTTTTGTCTCTCTGTGTCTCTCTGCCTCCCTCCTTTCTCTCCTCCTTTCTGTCTTTTATGTTTACTCATATATTTAATATTTCCTCTGCTTTTAATTATTTCTTTTTGATTTGAGTTACTGTTTGCTGAAATTTCCTCTCAACCTGAAGGACTTCCTTCAGTTTTTCGTTTTTTTTTTTTTTTAATCAGGGTTTGCCAGTAACAAATTCTCTCAGTTTTGTTTATGTGGGAATAATCGTTATTTTAATTTCATTTTGTAACTATAGTTTTGCTAGATCTAGGATTCTTATAAATTATAATATCATAAAGATTAACTATAAAACTACAGAAATCAAGATAGTATGGCATTGGTGAAAGAACAGACAAATCAATGGAACAGACTAGATAACCAAGAAACAGACCAATGTAAATAGCCAACTGAGTTTTGACAAATAGATACGATCCATTGGAGAAAAGATACTGGACATCACATACAAAAAAAATGAATCTAGATACCTTTCACAAAAATTAACTAAAAATTGATCATAGACCTAAATGTAAAGCATAAAACTATAAAACTCCTATAAGATGATATAGAAGAAAATATAGATGACCTCAAGAATGGTGGTGACTTTTAAGACAAAACTTCAAAGGCATAATCCATGAAAATATTAATTGAAAATCTAGGCTTTATTGAAATTAAAAGCTGTGCTTTGCAAAAGACATCATCAAGGGAATTGAGAAGACAAGGCACAGACTGGGAGACAATATTTTCAAAAACATATCTGATAAAGAGCCCTTATACAGAATATATAAGGAACTCAACAATAAGAAAATGGAAAACTCTGGAGTTCCCGTAGTGGCACAGTGGTTAGCGAATCTAAGAACCATGAGGTTGCGAGTTCGATCCTTGGCCTTGCTCAGTGGGTTGAGGATCCAGCATTGCCATGAGCTGTGGTGTAGGTCACAGATGCAGCTCGGATCTGGCGTTGCTGTGGCTCTGGTGTAGGCCGGCGGCTACAGCTCCAATTTGACCCCTAGCCTGGGAACCTCCATATGCCGCAGGTGCAGCCCTAGAAAAGACAAAAAAAAAAAAAAGACAACAACAACAACAAAAAATGCAAAACCCGATTAAAAATGGGCAAAAATTCTGAACAGACACTTCAACCAGAGAAGAGATACAAATAGCAAATAAGTATATGAAAAGATACTCCACCTCATATGTCATTAGGGTGATGAAATAAAATTGATATTTTGTGGCAAGACACATAAAATTTAAATGTGAAATTTTTCTCTGCCCATTTGGGCCTCCTCCCTTACCTTTAGTGTCTGTTGTGCATCTGCTTTAACCCAACTTCTTTAGGAGGTTACAATTTTCCTTCTTAATCTTGTAAGGGGTTAAGGTGACCCATTGCTTGCTTTGCAGATATGGATTATATAAAATGTCAGTGTGCTATTTGATTTATGACCATTTGTCTCAAAAACATGTATAACTGTGCTTTGATATCTGATGGGTAATACAGTCCTCAGAGATTTCTGAAAGACTATAATCCTCAAGTTGGCTCCAATAAAAATTTCAATTTCTTTCTTAGATTGGCTGTTGATTGAGACATGCAAATTAATGCCATTACATGCCTATAAGAATAGCCAAAATCCAAATCCACAGCCACAGCAGTACAGCATCCAAGACGCTTCTGTGACCCACACCACAGCTCACGGGCAACACTGAATCCTTAACCCACTGAGCAATGCCAGGGATTGAACCCGCATCCTCATGGTTACTAGTCGAGTTCATTACCACTGAGCCACAGTGGGAACTCTGGCACTGTAAATATCAAAACTACTAAGTCTTGGGTCATTTTTGTCTAATAATTCTTATCTCTTTCTACTCGTATCTTTTAACAAGAAACTTTTAAGAAACCAGGTAGCACTTTCAGCATTCTTTGTTGAAATCTTTTTAGCTAGATCATCTGGCGAATTAAATACATTTTGTACTTCCTATATTAGCATAAACAGCATTGCTGAACTTTCAACCATTAATACAGGGGCCCCTATCCTCTACTTTGCAATAGAAGTTTTCTTATAGTCCTCTAAACTCTCACTATAACTTCCTCAAAGCCATCATATAGCTGATACAATTTCTTCAAGGCACTTTACATTTTCACTAGTGTTCTCCTCAAAGTTTTGCAGCTTTCTGCCCAGTTACCAAAATCATTATTTGTTATCTAGTGCCACACAACAAGTTGCTCAATAATTTAGCAGCTTAAAAATAACATCGAATATACAGACATTGTTGCACTTTTCAGCCAACATGTACATAGAAATCCAAATTGGATCCCTCAGACAGTGTTGTCCTACAGCTAAAAGATAATATTTAAATACCTGGTGGCTGGATTAACTTTAGTCAGAGAAATATATATACAATGGATCTGCTATTTCTAGATATATTTTGTCCAACTGTATGCATAGGAAGCAGGTCAGAGAAATATGCAAAGTATAGTGTGTATGTGTTTTTTTTAAGCACAGAAGCTATAAAGAAAAGACAGATTATTCATAACTGCCATTTAAAACTGCAAATGAACTTTTTTTCTGAACTGGTGAGTTGTTTAGTCTGTTAACATGGATATTAAGTTACTTGTTGATTGAGTCTTATATATCCAGCTGAAAGGGAAGTAAGACTGTAAGAAATATTCTGTTGTTCACTGAAAGAAAAACATGAGTTCACCATCACTTTAGTAATTTTGAATTTGGGCATGGTGGGTAAGGGTAAGCATGGGATATGAGGAAGAGGAAACCGCTCAGAAATTGCTCGAGATTTTTAGTAATATAAATGGTATGCAACTAATCTAATTTAATTAAATTTTGAATCATAGCAGCCCTCTTTGAAGAGCTAGTGAAATGTTTTTCTTTTGTATATCTCCTTACTGCTGAAAGGCAGTACATTAAAATGAATAAGAACAATAGATAGTTTCAACTAATCTCATCTGCAACTCCATCTGATCGAATGAGAAGATTTTAATTAAAATTGGACTTCATTCAAAAAGAACTATTGTGACAAACCATAATTAAGTTGATTTTTAGGTCATAGGTCATGCATTCATTTTTTAAGTTGTATTTGGTTCTCCTAGTGTTATAGTTTTACCTTTAATATTCCTGTTTGTATATTCATAACAAATTATGAATTTTTATTTTTCTTATAACAGACATTATTCAGTTGCTTTAGTGATGATATGTAGAGATATTCTATCTTTAGAAACTATGAGACCTTTCTTTCTTTCTTCACTCCCATTTTTAGTCATAACAATAAATAAAAAGCGATTTCTTACAAAAATCTTGTACAAATTTATATGCAAATGTAAAACAAATATCAGTGTATTATATTTCTATTTTCTTCTATCAAAATTTAAAATAGGAGTTCCCATCATGGCGCAGTGGTTAACGAATCCGACTAGGAACCATGAGGTGGCGGGTTCGGTCCCTGCCCTTGCTCAGTGGGTTAACGATCCGGCGTTGCCGTGAGCTGTGGTGTAGGTTGCAGATGCGGCTCGGATCCCGCGTTGCTGTGGCTCTGGCGTAGGCCGGTGGCTACAGCTCCGATTCAACCCCTAGCCTGGGAACCTCCATATGCCGCGGGAGCGGCCCAAGAAATAGCAACAACAACAACAACAACAAAAGACAAAAAGACAAAAAAAAAAAAAAAAAAAAAAAAAAAAATTTAAAATAATTGACTAAAAATATAGCTTATGGCGTAATTTACTTGAGAATGAACAGTACACACATACTTTCATGTACACACACAAAAAACATATAAGCAGCATATGGAGCTGTTTGAAAGTCTGAATGTATATACAGAGGAAAATATCTGATATATAAGCATTCATTGCATGCATTTATGCCTAAGATATCTCATCAGATTCTTATAGAATAACAGTGCAGTTGGTTCAAACAATGACTACTAATTAAAACAATGTAAGCCAACTATAATGGAAAAAATAAAAATCATTACAAATGAAAAAAAATAAAATAATTTTTAAAAAATCAGCATTCTCCAAAGACACATATATGAAATGATAATAGCTCTGGTGATTTGCTAGGTGGTGGTGGGGGGAAGGTCCATACTCCGTGATATCTCAAAGGAAATTATTGGGTTTTTACCTTTTTCTTTCTTCTATTCTTATGATATTTTTAAAAGCTTAAACCCTGCCAAAAACTTTTCATAGTAACTTTTTATTTCAAGAAGTTTTAAATTATTTAAGTTAAAATTTTATTTTATAAAGTAGTAGTTATAAAATGTATATCATACAATACATATATCCATCACATAGTTTTTTTTAAAAAAAGAATATTGCCATTTACTTGGCAATCTCTTGTACGTCCTCTCAAATCCTACTCTATTTCTTTCCACATCCTGAATTTTGCATTTGTTATTCCCTCTCTTTCCTTTAGTTTTAGCGTGTATTTGTATCTCTATACAATATACAGTGTTTACTTTTGCATGTCCTTCATATTATAACATAATCACACTTTGTAATGTTGTTTACAACTAGCTTCTTTTCTTAATCTTATGTTTTTAAGATTTATTCATGTTTTAGCATGTAGCAATAATTTATTCAGATTCACTGGTGCATAGTCTTCTAGCATATGAATATATTAAAATTTATTAACTTATTTTTTACCCCCAGTGGATATTTTGGATTTTTTTACAGTTTTCTGCTACTACAAGTAATGTTGCTATGTGTATTCTTAAACAGTCCACCTGGCACATATAAGTTTACTTAGGATATGCATATAATTGACATTGCTGCATCACAGAGAATAAGAATACAACTTTATAAAATAATAATGTATTGTTTTTTCAAAGTAGTTATACTTCTTAAATTTTGCTAATCTGTTGGGTATGAATATTAGTTCATTAGAAATTTTATTTCTATTTCCCTGATCATTAATAAGGTTGAGTGTGTTTTATATCTCTTAAAGTTCCTTTCATTTATGCTTATCTTTTCTTTTCTGCGGTGATTTAAAAATAATATATTCTTTGGAGTTGCCACTGTGGCACAGTAGGTTAATGATCCACTTGTCTCTGTGGCATTGTTGATTTGATCCCTATTCAGACACAGCAAGTTAAGGATCCAGCATTGCCACGGCTATGGCATAAGTCACAGATGCGGCTTGGATTCAGTCCCTGGCCCAGGAATTTCCATATGCTGTGGGTGCAACTAAAAAAGGAAAGAAAGATCCTGTATATAACTTCTTTTCTTCATTTATCATCTATCCATAATTTGAATTTTTATTCTCTTTAAAGCAATTCTCTTAAACAGAAGTTTTTATTTAATTTTCTTAAATTTATCAATTCTTTGCCTCACAAATTGAGCTTTATGTCTTGTTTAAGAAATCCAACTTTACCCAAAAATGAAAGTTTTTTTTATATTGTTTTCCCATATTTTACTGTTACTTTTCATACTTAGGTCTTTAATTATAAAAATTGATTTTTGTTTATGATGGGAACAGGATAGCAACCTAGTTTTTTTATATATGCAGATTTGCCATAGCACTATTGGATAAATAATTCATTGTTTCTTGATCTACAGAGATAACTCTATCATATGTACTCAAGTTTATATAATTATGAGTTGATTTCTTGGCTCTTTATTTTGTTCAATTAGTAATTTTCTCTTCTTGAACTGTACTATCATGTTTTAATTATTATAAATTCATAGTTAAATCTTAACATCTGTAAAGACAAGTATCCCCCTTATCTTTTCTTTCAGAGTGTCTGGACCTCTCTGAGCTATTTATTCTTCATTATAAAATAACTAGTAAAATTCATAAAAGAAGCATAAGATAAGGCAAAGAATTCTGAAGAAAATAGTGTTGAATCCTTGGGTCAATATGGAAAAAATTAGCATCTGTGTCATATTGAGTCTCTCCATTCGTGAACATGGCATATTTACTATTTAGGGGTCTTATTTTATATCAGCATAGGCATTGAAAGTTCTAAATGTTTATGAAAATAACAGGACTTAAAAAAACATGAAGCAAAAATTGGTAGAACTGAGTAGGGAAATAGGCAAGTCCATGGTTATAGTTGAAGATATCAGTACCACTCTCTCAATAATTGATACAGCAAGTTTTCAGAAAAATCAATAAGAGTAGAGAAGATATGAACAGAACTATCAACTAATGTTCATCTTTATAATATTACATCCAACATGAAATTATTTTCAATTGCACAAAAAACATATTAAGTTAGATATTAAGTTAGATCATATCTGGCCACAAAACAAATGTCAATAAATTTTCAAAATATTCAGTTCATTCAAAGTGTGTTTTCTGACTACAATGAAATTAAATTTAAAATAGACAATAGAAATATCTCTGAGAAATTACCAAGTATTTGAAAATTGAATAAAATACGTACAGTGGATCAAAATAGAAGTTAGAAGTTATTTTGAACAAAATAAAAATGAAAATAATATATCTGAATTGGTTGAGTTTTCACTGAACAGTATTTGTGAGAAAATTTATAGCATTAGGCCAAAAGCTATAAAACTTCTAAAAGAAAACATAACAATAAATATTTGCATACTTGGCTTAGGCAAAGATTTCTTAGCCATGACATAATCTATTAAAGAAAAAATTAATAAATTGGGCTTTATCCAAATTAAAATCTAATCTTTGAAAGATAATGCTAAGAATTAAAAGAAAAGCCATACACTGGAAGGAAATACTGCAAATCATGTAGTTCATAAAGGTCTGCCTCTAGAATGTATGAGAATCTTTCAAAACTCCAAAGAGTATGCATATTCCTCAAAAAGCTGAAAACATAATTACTATATGAGCCATCAGTTTTCTACCTGGGCATATATCTCAAGAAAACAAAAACTGTAATTCAGAAAGATATATGCGTCCAATGTTTATAGCAGCATTATTTTTAATATCCAAGATATGGAAGCAATCTAAGTGTTCATCAACAGATGAAAGAATAAAGAAGATGTATCATACAGACACACACACATATATATATACCTGCATATATAGTTAAGGAAAATGTAGTGTGTGTGTGTACAATGGCGTATTACTTAGCCATTAAAAAGAATGAAATTTTTCCATCTACAACAACAGATGAACCTAGAGGGTATTATGCTTAGTGAAATAAGTCAGAGTAAAACAAAAACTGTATGTTATCAGTTATATGTAGAATAAAAAAATAAAACAAATGAATAAAACAGACTCACAGATAATGAGGACAAACTAGTAGTTATGAGTGGGGAGAGGGAAGGTGGAGGGGAAAGATAGGAGATTAGGTATAAACTACTATATATGATATAAGTAAGCTACCAGGATATATTGTATAGCCAATACTTTATAACTTTAAATGGAATATAATCTATAAAATATTGAATCACTGTGTTATGTTGAAATTATATAATATTGTAAATCAAGTATACTTCAATTAAAAAAAAAACAAGAATAAACAAAAGACAACCTCAAAACTGTAAGCAAAAAGATTTGAACAGACACTTAACCAAAGTATATATACAGATGAGAAATAGGAAGGAATACCTCAATCAGATATTGTATTACTATACATTTTTAAAAATAGCTAATGTGAAGACTGACCATGCTAATTCTTGGCAAAATTCTAGAGCATCTAGGACATTCATACTTTGCTGCTTTAACTAACAATTACTGAAAAAAATACTTTTTTTTTTTTTCTTTTTCTGGCCTCCACATGGCATATAGAGTTCCCAGGCCAGTGATCAGATCCGAGCTGCAGTTGTGACCTATGCTGCAGCTGCAGAAGTGGTGGATCCTTTTACCCACTGTGCAGGGCTGGAGATCAAACCTATATCCTGTTGCTGAAGAGATGCTGCCAATCCCATTGTACCATAGCAGAAATTCCTGAAAAAATACATTAATATCTCCCATTCTAATCAGGGATGTATTTATTTTTTCTCTGTGTCATTTTGCTTTATATAATGTTATATTATATTATTGGATGCATACACAGTTAAACTTCTTATATAATGTTTTCTTTCTTTACTAATATTTTTGTCTTAAGGTCTGTTTTATCTGATATTAGTTGCTACATCAGCTTTTTAAAATTGGTATTTGCTTTGTATTTTTTTATCCTTTTACTTTGAGCATGTAGGTATTCATAAATTGAGGATATACTTACTGATAGTATAGAGCAGAAGTTAAAAATATGAATTGTAAGTTCTTATATTTTTATGGTAACAGTGAATTTGCATTTTGGGTAATTATAATTTTAATTTCTAACATTTTATGCTTTTCATTATCATTTCTATATGTTTTTTTCCTTAATTCTTACCTTATAGTGAATAGATTTTTTTTCTCACATCAGTTGCTTTCCTATACTAGATTTTAAGTTATACATAGATATTTTCCAAGGTTAGTTTAGAAATTTTTAACATGTGGAATTAACTTATCAAATTTGGCATATGCTCAATATTTTCATTCTGATTTCAAATAGTACAAGTTCCATAGAACACTTTCACTTTTATAAATTTAACTTAATTTTCAATTAATTTTTATTTGATTAAAAAATAGATGAGTTGTAGTCACTTACAGAGATAGGACAGATGCTCCTACCCCAAATTTTTTTTGAATATCAAAACCGATGACACTGCACATATACCAAGAGGGAATGAAAAGGTTTATTAGTCATTTAATGAGACTTCATGGGGAGAAAAGGACAGGCTCTCCAGCTGGTTTCAAAATATTTTGGGGGTGCAGAGAAGAGAGATTTGGTAGGCTTTTATTTCAGGTTTGGGACTAGGGCACGGGTATCTGTGTGCTGGCCTGGATTTCTGATTTAAATTTCTTGCCAGTGCTAAAGGAAGGAACAGATATCTTTCTTATCAGCTTGCCCAGATATGGGACCGAAGGGGAAAGGAGATTGGTGGGGCTTGAAAGCTGTTAGCAGTCAAGCATCAAAAATGGAGTCACACTCTTTGTTACAATTTATTCCTGATATTTGACTGAGGACTAAAAAGTGCCATGTTTCATTTAATTGAATTTGACCTCATTTAAGTAAGACATTATGATGGTTTATGAGGCCTATAGCCTGAAACTGGTAAGACTGTCGAAAGTTCTGTTGAGTTCTTTGTGCAAGAACCCAGCATTGTAGATTCTGAGAAGTGAAATGAGTGCCTTGGCCACTACCTGATATATTTGGAACTCTGGAAGGAATGAGGAATATCTTTGTGAGGCTTTGTCCGGTGACTTAGCACATGCAGGGACATGTATGTCCTCTGTATTTTGGGTGTCTGTGAAACAAGATATAACTAAATTCTTTATTCCAAAGGCAAAATCTTGGATAAGGAATTGCTGCTGTCATTGACTAATTGAGACCCAAAAGTCAGTAAAAATGTATAGATGGGGCTGATTGTTGGCCAGGGTATCCTGTGTTAGGATGTTTGACTGACTCTGAGATAACTGTTCTGACTCTTGGGTTCCATTCTTGTTCTAGAATATGCAGTTAAAGGATGAAAAGCAGCAATTATCCAGTGTGCTTTATCTCATTTAATTGTGGCTCTCCCATCCTTCTTTTATAAACGCCCTTTGATGCACATTCAGTTGATATCAAGGGGCTCCTCAAGAGGCTAAGGGGTGCAGAAGAGGGGTGAGCTCCTCTATCTTTGTGGCATTTGGCAAGGGAATGAGGAGAGAACAGTACCCTCCCTCCTACTCTTTTTCCCCACTCTTGCAGGTGGGCTCAGCCAGAAGGCTCAGGTTTGGCTCCATCTTGTAGTAAGTAGACTTTTCTGACTAAGCTAAACTCATGGGATGCTGCTTCCATGACCCATGGCTTAATGGGCATCTGTGTATGAAGGGTCATTGGCTCAGGTCCTGAAAAGCTTCTGTTTTCAAGAGAGCTCAGCGTATGACCAGCAATTGCCACTTTAATGGATTGGATGCAGCAAAAATGAGGGTGATTTCTTGTACCAGAAGCCCATGAGCAACTTATGAACAACATGGGTGAACCAAAGACCCTAAGAGGAATGAGAGGAGATTGCTAAAGCAACTCCCTAGAATAAAGGAATCTTTATGGGTACACTAATGGAAATGCCTAGTCTGTTGCAATGTGGACAGATTCTAAAGCCTTTTGGTGTAAGATGTTCTATTTATAGTGAACTGATTTGTGTGTAACAGTAAGACTTATAAATGAGGAATATGTTGTTTCCAGAACTCAAAGCCTAAAAGATCTTGGGCTTTAACATCACGAGTGCTGAGAGGGTCCATAGCTATTTCTTGACAGTGTTGGGGTGAAGAAGCTCTCAGTTTATCCAATAATTTTCAGGAATTAAAGTGGTGGGGACCTGTACTATGTGTGGGACAATGACCCATGTCATTTTTGTGAACCCCTTGGTGAGTATTTGTGTGTTCCGAATGAATATATGAAGTGAATCTCCTTGGAGAAGGATGTCATCAGAGGCATAGCATACCTGTGCTCCTGGAGAAAGTTGAATGTGGTTAAGATCATAACTGCAAAGATTATGTATGATCACAGGGGTGTTGAGGTAGCCCAGGAGTAACCAGATAAGATGCATTATTGTGTCCCTTAGACTATGAAAGCAAACTGCATCTGAGAGGCTATTAAAGTATACACTGAACATATTAACCAAATCTATGACTACATAGTATTTATCAGTTGCTGGTTAGAGTCAGTAATTTTGATACTATTGTTTATGGAGGCCTTAATAGGTGTGACTACAGCAATAACATTGCAGTAACCCACTATGAAGTGCCATTCATTCTTTCCAAGTTTAAATGCAGGGCTGTTAATTAGAGAAGCAGTCGAAGTAATCAACCCTCCTCTAAATAGGTCTTATATAATGGGTTTCCATCCTTGAAGGCCCTATTCTCATTTATATTGGGCTGTATGAACTATTTTATCTTGGGGAAATGTCCATAGAGTCTCATTTTATCAAGCCAATTCTAAGTGCCAAAGACTTAATTTAATTCTAATTTATTGCTCATTGAGTCAGAGCAGCCTTGACCACCACGGGATATTTTAGAAAATTGGGCACTATGACTACAGGGAATTTAGGCAAAGCAATAATTTCAATGGCTAAGGTAAAGCATACCTGTTCTTCCTCTATTTTATGTTCAGTAACTCCCATAACATTATAGGGGTACCTTATTTAAATTTAATGGGATCTCCATGAATAACCCTAATTTCAGTCCCCATAATGATTAAGGCCACCAAGGTTTGCCAATTGGTGAATTTCAGTTGGTGTTTAAGTTAATGTAGAACCTGTGTTATAAAGGCAAAATGCCAGTCAGCACCATGTTATCTTTTTGCTACATAAATGAATTTGTGGTTTCTGTTGGGCCAAATTTTGGACTCTGTTCCTCTGTTTTCTTTTTTTTCTTTTCTTTTTCTTTTTTTTTCATTTCCTCACCCTATATTAAGGTTTTTGTTTTTTGTCTTTTTTGATGGTTTTATATCATTACATATATGTATAATCCTCCTTCCAGAGAGCCTCCCATCAGTAGTGTTAAGGTCAGAAAACTTCACCAATATTGAGTCAGTGGCTGTTCCACAGAGATGCCATGACTATATGCCCTATAACCCTGAGGATCAGGGTCTTTGTTGCAACAGAAGCATAGCTAGCAGCTGCAGTAGTGGCATTTTGTAGGGTCCTAGTGAGCCATTTACTGTTAGAAGCATGACCTCAGCGTACTACATTGTAATTTCTCTTTCTCCACATGAACCAGCTTTCAATGGGCTCACATAGTGCTCAGGGTATTTGTCTTTCCCCTGAACCCTCTATAGAATGGGACTAATGCCTGGCGGAAACACACATGCAGTGGTCACCAGAAGTGCTATTCCCCTGACCCTAGTGTCAGTCGTGGCTTATCCTGGAATCAAGACACACAAGTCCAGGATGGGATATACTCTCCAATTCATTTGCAGGAAGGCAATAACTCTATGGTCTTGTCTCTAAACATTATAAAACTTATATAAAAAAGATATTATGAACTGAAAGTATGTGTCTTCCCAAAAGTCATGTGTTAAAGTCCCATTCCCATTGTGACTGTACTTGGATATAGGGCATTTATAGGAAGAAATTAAAAGTTTCAATGAGGTAATAAAGGTGGAACCCTGATCCAGTAGGGTCCTTATAAAAAGAAATGCTAGAGAGCTCACTTTCTCTCTCTCTGCCAGGTGAGGCCATAGTGAGAAGGCAGCCATTGGCAGTCCAGGAAGAGTGCTCTCACCAGAAACCAAATTGGCTAGCACCTTGATCTTGGACTTCGCAGCCTCCAGAACTGTGAGAAATAACTTTCTGTTGTTTAAGCCATTCAGTCTATGGTATTTTGTTTTGGCAGCTCGATCTAACTGAGACAGTTGGTTAAATCTAAACAGAGACTTGGTAGGATTTGTAAGTGCAATGCAAACAAGCACCAGTAGGCAGCAGAGCCAGTTAGCAAGCCCAAGAGAGAAGAAATATCCCTGGTAGTGGTGGTGGTCCCATCCAGGCACACTGCTTGCTGTACCAGTTGTTGTGGTTATCTCTTCAACCAATATGAACCTTTACCCAAATTTATTTGTTTATTTGTTTGTTTGTTTAGGCTGTAGCATGCAGCAACCTGATGTGAGATCTCAGTTTCCAGACCAGGAATTAAACACAGGCCACAGTGGTGAAACACTGAGTCCTAACCACTAGACCACCTAGGAACTCCTAAATTTAATTCTCATGTTGAGACTGATGTTGCAGACATGACCCAAGAACATGTGAATAAGTTTATTACTCATATAATGAGGCTTTCTGAGGAGGGTAGGGCAGGCTCCCAAAGTGACCTAAAAAATGTTCTGAAAGAGCAGAGAAAAAAGACTGGCTAGATTTTTATTATAAGTAAGAGGTGGGACCGCATAATTTGAACTTCTTGCCAATGCCAAAGAAGAGAGCACCAAGGCTTTCTTATCACCTTATACAGATGTGGCCCTTGAAAGCTGTCAGCAGCATCAAAAATGGACAAAGCTCTTTATTACAGATGTTTTAACCGTCTAATTCATACTTCTTTACCTTTTTTCTCTCCAGGTTTGAATTTGTTTTTATTTCTCTTGCTTGGGATCCATAGATTCCCAGATGTGTATATCTGATATTTCATCAGTTCAGGAACATCTCAGATATTATCTCTTCCACTATTGCTGCTGCCTCATTCTCTCCTCTTATTCTGAAACTCAGAATCATCGTGTATTAGCCTCTACCTGTCTTCTACCCTCTCTTCCACATTTTTAATCATGCTATCCAGGCATTGTCCATACTATTTCATGACCACTATTCAAATTCAGTTATATCCATTTTCTTATATTAATTGATTATTTAAAAAATATAATTTCCATTTGCAGAAATTTTAATTACTTTTAATCTAATTAGTCACATTTTAAAATTTCATTGTCCATCTTTGCATTTCAATTCCTTTCATCTATTCAGTTTGATAATAACAGAACGAGAATTTTTTTCTGTGTATTTTGCTTTGTGACTTTGCCATCTGTCTCTCACTCATAGTAATTTGTTTTCCTTTCATGTCTGACTGTGAAGTTATATTTTTTAGAAGTTTATCTGTGAAAATTCTTTGAGTTCTAGGAGGAAAATGGGTTCCTCTAGAGTGTACTAAAATTTGCTTATTTCAGGAATGTGTGTCATCAGTCTAGGGTTACTGTATTAAATTCTTCACCTAAAGTTTTGTGGACCACCCATGTAGCCTGCATTTTCATTCCAAATCTGCTTTGAGGGAATATTTTGGGACTAGGAATTCTGTAGGAAGATTTTTTTCCCCTCTCTCTTTAGTGTCAAATTCGAGACAAGCAACTTTCCTTGTAGTACTTTTGAGGAGGGGATGATTTATTTTGAATTCACTCCTATAATGAAATTGCAGGACCACAGGCTTTGTTTGCTGTTCTCAAGGCCCCTTGGGGGCCTTAAAGATCAAAGTTTAAGTTCACCTCCTTCATCAAATGACCTCAAGATAAAAGGCAAATAATGTGCCCAGAAACTTGTCTTGGTTCTGTCCACAAAAAACAAACATACAAACAAATAAATAAATAACACAATGTGAAAGTTGTGAGTTAACATATTTGGGGCAAAATGAGGACTATAGCCTATAGCTATCTCAGATAGCTCTGTGGTACCGCCTCCAAAGAGGTAAGGGGAAAGATCAGTACTATATATGATTTTAGCGAAGGGGGTTTATGTGTGATCAAGTGCATGTTTTGACAGAGGCTTGCTGCTGTGCATGAGGAGCAGATGTCACCATTAACGATTTTAGTGCTTTGCTAGATATGAGAACATGCAAGAATTTGGGCGCATAAAATCTTCTCCTGAATATATCTAACTACCTGAAGCCTGTTCTGCCAATTTTTCCCAGAACACAGAGTGCCTCATTCCTGATCTCCACCCTGAACTTCTTTCAAGGTGTGATGAAGGTCACCCGCTGCAATGACTAGTGACTTAATCCTTGTGGAGGCAGACGGCAAGTGTCAATTTTTAGTCGACAGTTCATTCCTTCACTTAATGTTCTTTAAAGTTTATCAATGCATTTAAGCAAATGTATGATGTTTGGCTGTTTTCAGTAGAACCATCAGTTACTATGCTTAGGTTAACTTTCAATTTTATATGCATTATTATTATTATTTATAATTCTTATAAACATCAACAAGAGGACTTTTTGAGTGAATGAGGTTTTTAAAACCCTGGTTATGTTAATTTGGGCCTTCCTTAAGTGTCTATGAAAATGATTTTTACAGAATGCACATATGTGGTAATTGGTTTTATTATTTTAAAAATCCACTTTAACAGTTGATTTTAGAATACTCTCTTTGGATTTTTATTACAAAGTAATAATTATTAAAAAAAATACTCTTCACCTGCAGTATACCTTATTTATGGAATTATTTCTGTTTAGGATATAAATGGATAACCAGTTTTTTTGCCTCTTATGCAGTAAAATAGCAATTTAATGTCTCAGACTCTGTATACATGTAAAAAGATAACTCATGTATATAGGCTGTTATATTAAGAAAAAGCAATGAATGTGCCCCCTCCGTCTCACATCTGTGTCTTTTGTAATGCCCTCACACAGTGAGTCTGGGTTTGGTCATATCGAAGTTTTGATCAGTGAGGCATTTGCCAAAGTGATGCAGAGACTTGACACATTCGTGTACTTCCGCACTGAGGCTCACCCTCCCAGAATTCTCCCACTTGGAACTCAGGAGCCATTTTATAAGTCAGTACTGCCTCTACTGCTGGAGGCAGGTCTTATGAAGAGGCCCTGGAGAAGGCAGCATCACAGGAAGAGCTGGCAGCTGGAAGAATAGCTGAGTTGACTGGAGCAGTCAACTCCAAGGACCATGGACAGATAGAAGAGAGACCATCTTGGATCTTCCAGCCCAGCCTGTCTAGATGAACACAACCTCAGAGTGAACCCATTGGATCAGAAAAAGAGCCCTGTCAACTTCAGAAACATGAAAATAGTATATCCCTGTTGTTTTAAGCTGCTAAGTTTTAGAATGGTGTATTATTCCAGCAGCTTTATATAAGAAACATCACATAAGATATTTAATTCAGACCTGGGTACTGAGGAATTTTGCTTTCTCATGTAAATGTATTACACTAAAAGCCAAAATAAGTATACATTTCTTTCATTCTACAATATACTCAATTTCCAAAGTACTTTGAAATCTTTACTAAAGTATAAACTTGAGACCTTTTTCATACCATCCCTCTCTTACCAAAATCTTATTTGTAATGAAATCATTTAACAAAACGCAAATAATTCCATTATTATTTAAATCTATTTTAAGTGAAATGCTATGTAAATCTTTGCTTTAACTGCTAAGAGCTGTCATTACAGGATTTATAGTCTATATTGATTAATAATACCAGGCTGTGTTTCACACTCCTTAATTAAATTTTGACCTTATTTGCTCTTAAAAATACCTCCTCTCTCAAAAGCTGTTATTCTGCTGAATGTTTTTTCAAATGCTTGAGGAGTCATACTGTGTAATATTGGCTATACTTCACAGTGTGCAACATTATATTCCATGTGTGTTTTACTATTAAGTGATTTTATTTTGTAGTCTTGCTAGTACCATCATATAATTAAATTGTAAGCTCATGTGGTGTAAAGGTCAGATACATTAAATGTACAAAAGCACATGCAATGTGTGTTTAGGCTTCTACTTTTTGCACACTGACATCAGCTTAGTAAGGAATGAAAAAAATCACATATGTTACAATTGAAACTTCTGGTCTTTGGAATAAGATTTTCTAGCATCCTGTTGTTAAAAAAAAAAAAAGAAAACTTAATAGAAATTCTTTTAAAATATTCTGTATTTTCTTGGAATACTTGTCGAGAACACACATTCTTGTTGGATATTTTCAACCTAGTTATGAACAAGACTGATCAGTCTAGTTTTTGGCTGCTTTATTTTTTCTTAGCAATTTCTCCTGTAAATACATCTTGATTTTTTGCTTTATGGTTGCTTTCACAGTAAAAATATACTATAACTTTCTTTCTGATGGTCATAAATTTGGAAGATTGTATCTGACCTATTCTTTGTATTTTAGAGTTTTTTTAAGTGGACCCAATAATTTCAAACCATTTCTCTTTTTTTTCTTTTTATGGATGCACTTGAAGCATATGGAAGTTCCCACACTAGGGGTCAAATCAGAGCTGTAGCTGCAGTCTGTGCCACAGCCAAAGCAACACCAAATCTGAGCCACATCTGCGACCTGTGCTCCAGCTTTCAGCAATGCCAGATCCTTAATCCTCTGAGCCACAATAGGAACTCCCAGAGTATTTCTAAAAGTGTTTCTTTAACCTTCAAGGAAACATTTTTGTACATATAAATATACTTATTCTGTTTTACCCTTGGCCGTGGAGATTCAAGAGAAATCTGGGCTTATTCAGTCTTGGGCAGTACTATTATTTGATAGACTACCAGGATATTGATATATATAGTATAATATTGATATTTTTAATTAATATATTTAATATTATATTGTCATTAATAATTATATTGATATGAATACTTCTTAGTAAAAGTATTCTAGTTATTCTTTGAGAACATTCTGAATTACATGTAAATGGAGCAGGTGCTATATAACATAATTAAATCATTTATACTACATTACCTTTCAACAATATAGAAGAGCATTTAAAGGTAACATATCCATTTATTTAGAATATGAAAGTTACCTTAGAGTAGATATGAATCTTACAGCTTTATTTCTTTACCTGATAATATCTTCTACCAAAGATCTTCCTAACTAATGAGTCCATGAAGAGGTTTCCTGATGTTAAATTATATATATATATGTGTATTCATTTGTGAAGAATGTCCAAGGCTTTCATCAGATCCTCAAAGGTTCATAATTGTAAAAATGTTACAATTCATAATTATAAAAACATTACAATGTAAAAAACTTGATTATCCATTTCAGGCTTTCCAATCTAGATGTGGGTACTTTTTCTGATAAAGAATGTGTGATTTCTTTAAAGTCTCAGGGTAAGCTTAAATGTATTGCCATATTGTTTTCTTTCACCACTTTTGTTCTCGCCCTTAGCATCAATGAGAAAAAATCAAATTATAGCACTCCAGTCCTTCAAGTAATTGAAAATAACTACTTTGATTTTTCTCATCAAAGAGAAATTTGCAATTTTGTAATTTGTAAATGGTAAAGACAGTTGCATAAAGTTGTTCATAATGTATCTTTATGTATTTCATGTTAAACAACAAAGCTCTAGTAAGCAAAGCAGTATGATATTGGCACACAGACACATAGATCAGTGGAACAAAATAGCTCAGAAATGAACCCATTCTTATATGGTCAAGTAATCTATGAAGAAAGAAGTGAGAAAATACAATGGGCAAAAGACAGCATCATCAAAAAATGGTGTGGGGAAAACTGGACATGCAGAAGAACTAAATCAATCTAGTTCCCCACATCACATGGAAAAAATAAATTCAAAATGGATTAAAGACATAAGACCTGAAACCCTAAGAATCCTAGAAGAAAACAGACTGTACACTCTTTGGTATTGGTCTTAGCAATATTTATCAGTACATGTCTCTTCAGGCAAGGGAAGGCGAAAATAAACAAAGTACCTCAAAGGAAACTGTCAAAAATGAAAAGGCTGCTTAATGAAAGGGAGAAGATATTTGCAAGCAATATATCTGATAAGGGGTTAATATTCAAAACATACAAAGATATCAGACAATTCAACATCAAGAAAACAATTAATTAAAAATGGCAGAGGACTCTAATAGGCATTTTTCCAAAGAAGACATATAGATGGCAAACAGATACATGGAAAGATGCTCAATATTACTAGTCATCAGGGAAATGCAAATCAAAAACCACAATGACATACCATTTCACATCTGTCAGAGTGATTATTATCAAAAAAGCAAATAACAAATGTTGGCAAGTGTGGAGAAAAGTGAATCCTTGTGCAGTGTTGGTGAGAATGTAAATTGACACTGCCACTATGGAAAACAGTACGGAGGTTCCTCAAAAAATTAAAAATAGAACTAGCATTTGATCTAATTCTTCTGGGTATTTTTTCAAAGGAAAACAAAAAAAATACTAATTTGAAAGGATATTTTCACCCTATGTTCATTACAGCATTATTTCCAATAACCAAGATACGGAAGCAATCTAAATGTCCAGTGACTGATGAATGGATGAAGAAACATATATATACACACACAAACATATACCTACATGGAATATTACTCAGCCATAAAAAGACTAAAATTTTACAATTTACAACAACATAGATAGGCCTGCAGGATTTTATGCTAAATTAAATAATCAGACAGAAAAAGACAAGTACTGCATATTTTCACTTATATGTGGAATCTGAAAAACAAAACCAATGAACAAACACAACCAAAGAGAAACAGTTTCATAGATAAAAAGAATAAACAGGTGGCTACCAGAGGAAAGAGGAATGAGAGGATGACTAAATAGGTGATGGAGATTAAGAGGTACAAACTCCCAGCTAAAAAATAAATAGGTCACAGGATGAAATGTGCAGCATGGAGACTATAGTCAATAATACTGTAATATCTTTGTATGGTAACAGATGGTAACTAGACTTATAATGGTGATCATTTTGTCATGTAAAGAAATTTCAAATCCATGTTGTGGACCTGGAACTGAAGAGTACTGTGGGTCAATTTTACTTCAATTTTTAATCACATCTTTAGGTTTCTTATGTCTGTAAGATTTGTAGTGATATTATTTTCTTTTAGTTCCTAATGTTGATTACTTTGAACTTTAATTTCTATTAAGTATTCTCATCAAGGTTTTATCAATTTTATTAGACTTTTCAATAAATTAATATTTGGCTATATCGATCTTTTCTATTGCATATTAATATTCTGTTCTATTAATTTCTGTTATCACTAATACAGTTTTCTATTATCTTTGTGTTTAATTTGCTCTTTTTAAAAAATCTTTTTGAGCAAGAGATATAGATCACTGATTTGCAGCCCTTTTTAAAAATGTACTTTAAGGTGACGAATTTCCCTTTAGGAGTAGTTTAAGCTGCATGTATTACAAGCTTTGATATGCCGTATTTTTATTATTTTCAGTTATACTGTAGGCTTTGATATAGATAAAGTTCAAAAACAAGTGTGGGTAATCTGCAAAATGATGAGGGTGATTATTTACCTTTTCAAAGGATGGCTGGGTGGTGATGGAGAATGATCTAGGGTTCTGATATGTTTCTTGACCTGACTTATGATTCTTTGAGCATACATACTTTGTAACAGTTTCTTGAGCTGTGTGCTTATGATTTGCAAATTAAAAAAAAAAAAAAAAAAACCTTTGTATTAGAGTACCTGTTGTAGCTCAGCAGTAACGAACCCGACTAGTATCTGTGAGGACATGGGTTTGATCCCTGGCCTCGCTCCGTGGGTTAAGGATCTGGCATTGCCATGAGCTGCAGCATAGGTCACAGACGCAGCTTGTTATCTGCTATTGCTATGGCTGTGGCATATGCCCTGCGGCTGAGGCTCCAATTTAACCCCTAGTCTGGGAACTTCCATATGCCTTAGGTGCGGCCCTTAAAAAAAAACGCGGTTTGAAAATATCATTAGCTTTCATTCCCAAAGGAACTGCTATATAAATAAACATTCTTAAATTAGTTAAATTGCATAAATAAAAACTTAAATTTCCCCAAGTTCAATAAATATCTAATTGAAAAAGTCAAATTCAACTTTTACTTTCTGTTAATGTTTATACAGGAAGTTTAGTTATTTTCCCACTCAAAGGAGTATCAATTTTTCTATTAAGAATGACTTCATATGATTAACTTTCAGATTAAGCAATACTAAAAATCCAAGTGATTAAGCTTTAAATATCCTTGAAATTGTCATAATTGTAATTACTCTGGCATTATTCAGAATATTAGTAAAAAAGACATTTTCAGAAATATATCAATACCACATTATCATTGGTTCATTGCATTTTTCCTCTTAAGAGTTAGGGCTTAGAAATACTAATACTTTCTAAGTATTTAGAAGTACTTAGAAATATTAAATATTTATACTTAGAAATACTAAAATTTATAAGTACTTAGAAATACCAAGTGACATAAATACTTAGAAATACTTTCATGACAAAAGATCAAGTGGTTGCTCTTGATGTTTCATGTTGTCATGTTTCATTGAATATATGATTTAATGGACCATTTTATGCATAAAGTCTAATAAAAGAGGTATTGCTTGTTTTTGTAAATGACAAAAGATCATTTTAACTTTAGTCTGTTTCCTGATATATGTTCTCTACTAATTGCAATTTCCAGATTTTTATGTTCTCCACTCCTCCCCTAGGAATGTTCTACTTATTCTTTAGCCTGTTCTCTGAAGTCTTACTTCTTCAGACAATCCCCACAGCTACACTACAGGTTACTGTAATCCATTATGTGTACACTCCTGTAGTAGCCTTTATCCTCACTTTATGATGTGCTTCTCACCTGTCTTTATTTGTTCAATGTAAACTCTCTACCTAGACTTTAAACTTTCTAACAACCAAGGCCGTGGCTGTGTTGCTCCATTACATAGTTCAGCATCTAATAGAGTGTGTAGCTCACAGAAAATTTCAATAAAATACTTGTGGAATAGATGGATTAAATGTGAAGGTTTAAATAAAATAGGATTATCTTAGACATTTTTTTTCTGATTCTTGAAGATCTGTCAGATCTTGGTTCTTCAGGAAAATCTGAGAATTTGGAATGGACATTAATGTTTTTTGTTTTGTTTTGTGATCGTGAGGAGACTTGATGCAGCTGCCATAAAGTTCAACCACTTTTGACCATGATGATACACAAGTGTTCTTACTACCTTTCTAGTTCCTCTAAGATACTCAAAGGTGGTGGGGGATGTAGGGAAACTACCTTCAGTAACCTTGTTTCATAGAGGAATGGGGTAGGAAAGTAAAAAGGAATAGAAAACCTACAGCATGTTGAGAGGAAACTCTTTAGGAAGAAAATCTCAAGCCCTTCCATGGAGCCCAGAGTCTCCATCTTGTAAGATTAAGGTAATTATTTGATTGAAGATACTTGGAATACTACACAACACACTTATTCCCTCTATACAATTTGCTTTTGAGCTACAAGTGTAAATTCAATAGCTTGTTTAATATACAAACAAGGAGGATGCAGACAGATGCTAAACATTAGTCAGAAAATTGGAACCTATATTATTTTAAAACTATAAAAATATTAAACCAATATTAAGACAGTAACAGACTCATTCTTAAAATTCTAAGAAATATGAAACTAGAATTATTTTTATTTTTATACATCTTTTTGGACAACAGTGTCTTGCAATTAGAATTACTAATGGAAATATATTTGTGAATGCTCAAGCAGATGGATTAGGACCAAGACTTTTTATTTTTTCAGTGTAGCATGTTTATGTCATAATCCAACACCAGCTTTTTTTTAACACTTAATGACTAAGAATATTCTAAAAATACTTTTTTTTCTAATAAATGATTATTTAAAATATTTATACAGTTATTTGTGGGCAATTGGTAATACAAGGAGTTATTTTAGAGTTAAACCATTAATAATTTAATATAGACAAGACCCTGACTTTATGCAATAAAGAAAGGAAATTTTGTCAAGGATATTACAAAAGAGAAGTTATAAAAATTATAACATCTTTATCTTAGTATAAGACATAATACTTACTTTTGAATATTGATTTCTCTGATAATCTTTCCAAAAAAGTAACTGCCCTAGATTATATCACAGGAAATATCTAAGTAATCACCAATATATGAACAAAACTTAGAGATAATTAAATTTTTTAAAATATTTACCTAGGAGTTCCCAAGACTCAGCAGAAACAAATCTTACTAGTAACAATGAGGACACGGGTTCAATTCCTGCCTTTCTCAGGGGTCAAGGATCCAGTATTGCCATGAGCTGTGATGTATGTCACAGGTGTGGCTGGGATCTGGTGTTGCTGTAGCTGTGGTGTAGGCTGGGGTGGCTACAGCTCCAATTTGACCGCTAGTCTGGGAGCCTCCATATGCCACAGGTGCACCCCTAAAAAGACAAAAAATAAATAAATAAAGTAAAATAAAATAAAATATTTACCTAGAAATGTTAGAAGTATAATAGAGACATAATATGCCAAAACTTGATATGTATGTTGTGACACTGTTTGTCTTTCTTGTTAAATGCTTTTGTTATTGATTTTTGTTTTCTTTTTATAGATATTTAAAACACCTCTTGTATCTGAGCTAAGTCTTCAGAAAACACAAGAATGTCTTTTCCACTCTGGGTCACCATTCTAACTACATTTCAGGAACAGGAAGGGAAAATATCAACTGAAAAGCATACAGGATGTGTGCAAAGAATTGCCAGAAAATCTTGTCTTATAAGGGCTATATTTCTTAGAAAATTAAGACCTGTATATAGATATAATTCTTTCAGAATTCTGTATATAACATTTAATAATTTAGCACCTGATTATAAAAGAGTTATATTCAGTTCCTGCATTTTTGAAGTAAGTATTTCTGAATGTATTTCTCAATGCACCGCCTCTTGCAAGATCTACAGGCGGTGGGGCAAACCACAGCAGCTCTCTCAGAAACCAGAGGAGATGTGGCTTGCTACCACCAGGTGTCTGTAAACAGGCTTCACCTGTGGCCACAGTCACCTCAGAGAGGGCACTGCAAACGAGCACCACACATTGATGCTGTCACTCCCCTGGGAACAAACCCACATTGCTGCTGCCACTGCCAAATGCTACAGACACCGCCTACATATGCCTGATCACTGTCACTTCTGAGGACCCTGCAACTAGGAGCAGCCTGTGCAGCATGTCCTTTATGAGCTAAGCAAGATGGGGTGCTTCTTGCATAGTCTACAGATGGCAGGGGGAAACCACCATGGTTATCTCTGAAACCAGAGTTGGGGGGGTGCACCACTAGGCGTCCTTGAACACTAACTGCTTGCAGCCCCAATCGCCTCAGAGGGCACCACAGAGGAGGGCATTGTGACCGAACACCACCCATTGTTGCTCTCACTCCCCTGGGAACTCACACACCCTGCCACTGCCATTGTCAAATACTCAAAGCACCACCTAAATCTACCTGAGGCTCATTACCACTTCCCAGGACTCTACAACTAAGAGTATCCTGCTCCACCTTCCCAAAGGTCCTTGCTAATGTCAAGAGCCAAGCAACTAGGCGCTAACTAACAGCCCTGCCCATTGTCTTCCTCTCCTGGAAACAAACACAGCACCCTATCAAGGGGATAACAGACTGCTCACACTGAAGAAAGAGACAAAAAATATCGAAACTCCCTCTCGAAAAATAAATAGTAACCTCCCACAAAAGACAAAGGGGCGATCTTGCATAAAAATAGTCCTCCAAGACTACAGTAGTTGGTTTCCCTAAACTCACAGAATAAGAAAATTATAAGCAAAATGAAGAATCTCAAGAACCATTCTAAGTTAAAACAACAGGGGAATTCACCTGAAGCAGCAAACAATGAAAAGACCTCTGCAGTCTAACAGACATCAAGATCAAAAAGGAAACAGTGAAAATACTGAAGGAATTAAGAGTGAATATGAAGGAATCAAGAGCAGATATGAAGAGTGATGCAGATTGCTTTAGATAGGAACTAGAAAATATAAGAAGGAGCCAAGAAATATTAGAAAATTCATTTGCAGACACACAGGCTGAGTTAAAGGTACTGAAGAGCAGAATGAATAATGCGGAGGAGTGAATTAGTGACGTGGAAGACAGAATAATGGAAGTCACACAATCAGGACAGCAGACAGAACAGCAAATGAAAAACATGAAAGCAATAGAAGCGATCTACGGGATAATATAAAGTGGGCCAATCTATGCCTAACAGGGATTCCCGAAGGAGGAGAAAAAGTAAAGGGGATTGAAGATACATTTGAAGAAATCATGGCTGAAAACTTCCCAAACCTAAATGAAATATATACCAAGGTATTAGGAAGCACAGAGGGCCCCAAACAAGTTGAACCCAAACAGGCCCACACCAAGACATCTTATAATACAAATGGCTGAAGTTAAAGGCAAAGAGGAGGATTCTACAGGCAGCAAGAGAAAAACAAAGTTAATTATAAGGGGGCCCCCAGAAGGCTATCAACTGATTTCTCTGCAGAAACACTACCAGAAGAGAGTGGCAAGATACATTCAAATGTCTAAAAGGGAAAATTTGCAGTCTAGAATACCCTACCTAGCAAAAATATCATTTAGAATAGAAGAAGAAATAAATGCTTTCTCCCACAAACAAAAACTAAAAGAGTACTGCAGTACTAAACCCATTCTAAACAAAATACTGAAAGGGCTCCTCTAAGCAAAAAAGAAGTAAGAAGAAATAGGATGGAGGAAATCACAATTGGAAAGCAAGCACTTACATAAGCCAGTATACAGATGTAAAAGGAAAAAAAAAAAATATATATATATATATTTATATATATATATATAATACAGATGTAAAAGAAAAACAAATATATATATATATATATATATAGAGAGAGAGAGAGCTATGATAAACACAAGGAACAACAAAAGGACACACATGAAGATGTCAAAAAAGGACATCAAAATCACACAATGTGGGGAATGAAAGTAAAAAAAATCTAGACTCTTTTTTAAAAAATTTTTTTAGAATGTATTTGAGTCCATATGACTATCAGGTGACAACAAGCAGATGTAGGATGGGGTTAACATACTTGAAAAACAGGGCAACCACAAATCAAAACCAAACATTACATTCACGAAAACTAAAAAGAAAAGGACACAAGCATAAAATAAAAGGAAATCATCCAACCAAAAAAGAAAGGAACAAAGGAGAAACATAGAATCTACTGGAAAACAAGGTTTAAAAAATGGCAATAAATACATATTTACCAGTAACTACATTAAATGTCAATGGACTGAATGCTCCAATCAAAAGACATGGAGTGGCAGACTGGATAAAAAACCAAGAGCCTACAGTATGCTGTCTACAAGAGAGTCACCTTAGGGCAAAGGACACATAAAGTGAGGGGATGGGAAAAGATATTGCAGGCCAGTGGAAAAGACAGGAAAGCAGGAGTTGCAATGCTCATATCAGACAAAACAGACTTTAAACCAAAAGCCATAAAGAACGACAAAGAGGGACACTAGTTAATGATAAAAGGATCCATTCAAGAAGAAGATATTACAATCGTCAATATATACACCCCTAATATAGGAGCACCCAGACACATGCAACAAATACGAACAGACATAAAAGGAGAAATAGATGGGAATACAATAAGAGTAGCTGACTTTCACACCCCTCATACATCAACGGAGGGATCCTCGAGACAGAAAATCAGTAATGCAACAGAGATCCTAAATGATACAGCAGGAAAGTTAGACTTCATTGACATTTTCAGGACATTACATCCAAAAAAACCAGAATATACATTCTTTTCAAGTGCACATGGAACATCCTCAAGAACTGACCCCATACTGGGGCACAAAACTAACCTCAACAAATTTAAGAGTAGAGAAGTCATTTCAAGTCTCTTCTCTGACTACAATGACACGAAACTAGAAACCGGCCACAGGAAAAGAAGTGAAAAAACTAACTACATGGAGACTAAACAACCTGCTACTAAAAAAAAACAATGGGTCAATGAGGAAATCAAGAGAGAAATTAAAACATACCTCGAGACACATGATAATGAAACCACAACCATTCAAAATCTATGAGATGCCACAGAAGCAGTGCTTAGAGGGAAGTTCATAGCGATACAGGCCTTCCTCAAAAAAGAAGAAGAATCTCAAATCAACAGCTTCACCTACCACCTAAAACAATTAGAAAAAGAAGGCCAAACAAAATCCAAAGTCAGCAGAAAGAAGGAAATCATAAAGACCAGAGAGGAAATCAATAAAATAGAGATCCAAAAGACAGTAGAACAAATCAATAAAACTAAGAGCTGGTTCTTTGAAAGGGTAAACAAAACTGACAAACCTCTGGTCAGACTCACCAAGAAGAGGAGATACAGAACTCAAATAAACAAAATGAGAAAGGAAAAAGGAAAACCTCAAAGGGTACTGCAGAAATACAAAAACCCTAAGGGAATGCTGTAAACAATTACATACCAACAAATCTGACAATCTAGGAGAAATGGACAACTTTCTAGAAACATACAGCCCACCAAGACTGAATCAAGACGAAACAGAAAAATTGAACAGACCAATCACTAGAAATGAAATTGAATGTGTAATAATAATAATCCCTATAAACAAAAGTCCAGGACAGATGGCTTCACAGGTGAATTCTACCAAAATATACAAAGAAGAACTTATACCCATCCTTCTTAAACTTTTCCAAAATTTTGAAGAAGGAATAATCCCAAAAACATTGTATGAAGCCTTCACCCTAATACTAAGATATTATGCAACAAATAAAATTATAGGCCAGTATCTTTGATGACTATAGATGCAGAAATTCTGAACAAAATTTTAGCCAACCAAATCCAGCAACTATAAAAAAGATCATACACCATGACCAAGTGGGATTCATCTCAGGTTCACCAGGGTGATTCAACATATGCAAATCAATCAACGTCATATACCACATTAACAAAAGAAAGTCGAAAACTACATCATCATCTCAATAGGTGCAGAAAAAGCATTGGACAAAGTCCAACATCCATTCATGATAACTCTTACCAAAGTGGGCATAGAGGGAACATAACACTTAACACTTATGATAAACCCACAGCCAAAATAATACTCAATGGAGAAAAGCTGAAAGCCTTCCCACTAACATCTGGAAGAAGAATAGGTTGCCCATGCTCATCAGTTTTATCCACCATAGTATTGGAAGTTCTAGCCACAGCAATACAAAACAAAAGAAATTAAACAATAAAAGACAAACAAAAGAAATAAAAGGTATCCAAATTGGAAGAAAGAGGCAAAATTGTCACTCTGCAGATGACATGAGTATCTTTTAAAATCACACCCCCAAAATTTGAATACCTATGAATAAACCTGACTGAGGTGGTGAAAGACATATGCTGGAAACTATAGAATGTTAATCAAGGAATTTAAAGAAGATTCAAAGAAATGGAAAGATATTCCATGCTCCTGGGTTGGAAAAATTAATATTGTAAAAATGGCCATACTACCCAAAGCAATCTACAGATTCAATGCAATCCCTATCAAATTACCCATGACATTTTTCACAGAACTAGAACAAACACTCCAAAAATTTATATGGAACCATAAAAGATCCAGAATTGCCAAAGCAATCCTGATGGAAACAAAACAAGCAGAATGCATAACTCTTCCAGATTTCAGAGAATATTACAAAGCTACAGTAATATAGACAATGTGGTACTGATACAAAAACAGACATACAGACCAATAGAACAAAGTAGAGAATCCAGAAATAAATGTCACCCCTGAATAATTCAGCCTTGTCTTCTATGAACCAGGTATTCTCCCACATAACCACAAGAGAATGAGCACACACAGAAAAGTTAACATTAATGTAACATAATTGACTAATATACAGTCCATATTCAGTACCTCTCAACTGTATGACAACTATCCTTTATAGCTGTTTATTTGATTCTCAATGTAGAAGCCAATTAAGGATCATATTTTGCAATTGATGTAGAACATTTCCCAAGCCCCACTTCCATCCTGTGTTTTTTTTGCCAGTCTTGGTACTGAAGTTTTAAAATAGTTCAGGCAGGTCGTTTTGCAAAATGGCTCTTGATTTTGTATTTGTCTGAGTTTTGCCTCTTCATTTGCTTTCAGTTAGTATTTTATTTTATTATATGTATATTTTTTTGTCTTTTGAAGGCCATAACTGTGGCATGTGGAGGTTCCCAGGCTAGGAGTGCAGTCGGAGCTGTAGCTGCTGGCCTATGCCATAGCCACAGCAACACCAGATCCAAGCTGCGTCTGTGACCTACACTACAGCTCATGGCAATGTCGGTTCATTAACCCACTGAGTCAGGCCAGGGATTGAACTTGTGCCTTCAAGGTACTAGTCAGGTTCGTTTCCGCTGAGCCACGACAGAAACGCAAATATTTTATTTTTTAATCAGGAATATTATAGGGATGCAGCACATCTAGAGGTACATGATGTACATTTGTTCCATTATTGATGATGTTACATTTGCTCATTTGGTGAAGGTTGTGTTCAGCAGATTTTTTCTATTGTAGTTAATAAGTAATATGTGGATTGAAATGTCAGGAATTTGTGAATATGCTGTTCCTCAACAAATTTTCACTCAATAGTAACTATTCTTCATTATATTATTTTATACCTGATGTTTATTCGAAACATCTCATTTGACTCAAATATCTTGAGTTGTTTTGTTTAAATCATGATGCAGTGTTTACACATTTTATTTCATTTTGATGTCTCTTAAATTTTATTCTTTAACACCCACTTTCCTCACACTCACTCTCTTTTCATCTCCTTCTTTGCTCTGTTAGCTAAATTGGGTCAATTGCATCAGAGAGTGATCATTTCCTTGTGTTGTATTCAACTTAATATTCTATTTCCCATATAAACTGGTAAACTATAAACTGGTATTGAAGTCTAGAGACTTGATTAAATTCTATTTCAGATTTTTAAAGGCACATACTTCATAAGTGGTGCTTAGAAATTTCTATGTATCTCTTAGAGGAAGAATCTTAATTGGTTTTGCTTTGCAGTGGTCTAACCAAAATCAACTCAGTTCTATCCAGTGACCATGGGTCTATGGCTTGGGTAGAAAATGTCATCACTGTTTGGCTTAATTTACCCATCTAAGGATTGAAGCAAGGTTTTCTTTTTTTTTCTTCTTCTTCTTTTTTTGATTTTTAAAAGTTTTATTGAAGTGTAGTTAATTTACAATGCTATGATTGTTTCTGCTGTAAAACAAATTGACTCAGTTATGCACATACAGATATTCATACTTTCTCAGATTCTTTTCCCATAAGGGACAAGTTTTTAAGTCAACATTTTCTTGCTCATAAGCATCTTACCTGACAGAAAATCTACCTGTGTATGCAAGCTTAAGATCAGAAGTGGGAAATTCTTAACTACAACTATCTTTGTTCTATAAAAATCATATTTCCTCTGTCTACATGGCACTTGTAAGAGGGAGAAGACCGTAAGAGCAGGACAAGAGGGATTTTTCGGTTGAGCAGCTATATAACAATTAAAGTTGTACCACTTTTACATATGTAAATATCATGCAGTGGTTATTTTAGCGGAATCTTCAATCTTCAGGACTAGGGGAAAATGTGGGCCTTATGCTGCCTGATCTTTTAATTTCCGAGAAAACCTAGAAATCTGTTTTGTGTGAGAAATATCTTGCTTTGTAAATATTTGTATGCATTCTAAATTTTAAAGCACTGTGTAATTCAGCGCTCTACATGCCAAATAAAACTCTTTCAAGTGGTTAGATTCTGCTTGTCAACTGCCAGTTGTGAATTCTGTTTTATTCATTCTAAAGCTGATGGGTAGCCAGACTCCTGAGCTTCTTCCTTTGGAAGAGGTACCATAATTTACCTGTCACTTTCATTAAGTTGAAACCAGTCATGTTAGAGTGCTAAGATCATAAGACTGTACCTTCCATTAGTTCAGCCTAGATATTACTCTTTTTTAAAAATCATCACTCAGGATGGTCTATTAGAATATTCAGATCTTTTTCATATAACCTGCAATTAAGCTATGTAGTGCCTCTGCCGTTAATTTTCTTCCCATTAATCTAATACTGTACCTGCTTTTAAAGTTTACCTATTACCTTTGTTACTCTTAAATTGTTGCAATGTTTTATTTTTTTTAAAAAATGTTTACCTTTGAAGAAGTAAGAGTTTGTAATGGGTAAAGTCTAAGCTATTTAATTTTTCTGCATGTAACTTAAGGGAAAAAAGCTGGGTGGGTCACATCAATATGACAAAGATTTGTTATGTAAACACATCATTGGGAAGAGGCAATGCTTTTCTTTTTCTACTTTTTAAGGAAGTGGAATAAATGTTTATGTAAGACAAAAACATGGTGTTTAATTTTATATTTGGCAGGATAGACTGAATTTCAGTCTGATTATCTATCATAAGCTATTGTAATATCCATTAAAAAGTCACTCTGGTAATGGCAGCAAATGTTCAAATGTTACTTCTTTTACAAACAATGAAATACTGCTGTAATTATCTCATTAGCTAAGATGATAAACAGTTTTTTTTGTGTATTTGCAAAAAACCTGTTTATAACTTAAGATCACTATCCCCTTGACACTAGTAGAGAGTCTGAAAAATGAATGCTTTTATTTTCCATAGGTAACAACAGTTTGTTTAAGATCTTCAATACAAATTTGGATTTTAAGATAGAATTAAAGAAAAATAATATTATACATTTAAATATCAAAACGTGATTGACAACACCAATTTCTAATAGATTTTTTAGTAGCCATTATTCTTAAGTAACAAGTATATTGTAAAGAGGAAAGAAAAAGGAAGGTAGAGTCCTACTTTCTACTTCATGTTGCAAAGTTCGATTTTATTTCTGATTTTTATTGTTACATATTTCGTCACATATATTATTGCAAAGTAAAAATAAAACTGTAACATTATTTCATATTCTTCCTCTTCCCCTGTCTACTGTTAAAATTTATTGATGTTTGATATTAGAACTTTGAGGTTGAAAATTGGATTACCTAGAATAATGAAATGTGTGATGATGAAACTGAACAATTGAAATTCTAAGATTCAAATTTTACTTCCATTGGTTGCTGTATTCTCCCACATATAAAGAAACTCAACCAAAAGAGAGCAAATTTCCCCGAAAGCAGCATAATCACCAACTCTAACAATGTTCACTCAAAGAAGAAAAAGTTACGTAAAAGTTAGCTTCTGTTTTATTTTTGTCCTTCCCAGCATTCTACACTTTTCGTGAAAATAATACTATGATTATGAAGGCATTTTTATGCAAATCTAAATTTCATGTCAGTTAGTATTCAGGTTAATGAAAAAAGACTGTGGGTGTTAAAATTATGTGTATGATGTTATAATTGATATGGTATTCATATTACCTTTTCTTTTTTTTTTTTTTTTAAGTGCTGATGGAAAGGTGCTTACAGGAATGGACTTGCCTAGCATATGACCAGAATAGGGTCTGGCTGTGTACAATGATGAATAGCATATGTTTTACCTTCCCACACAGCATTTACTGTCAGTATTTTCACCCAAAGTACAATATTAAAGTACAGTGTTGATAATTAAAAGTGAAACTGTTAAAGGCATAATGAGGCCAAATGCCAACTCCAAAATACCAAGAATATAACATACATTTTATTTTATTATTTTTATTTTTTATTTTTTTATTATTTATTTATTTTTATTTTCTGTCTTTTTATGCACTCGTGGCGTATGGAGGTTCCCAGACTAGGGGTCTAATTGTAGCTACAGCTGCCAGCCTACACCATAGCCACAGCAATGCCAGATCCAAGCCACATCTGTGACCTGCACCACAGCTCACAGCAATGCTGGATCCTTAACCCACTGAGCAAGGCCAGAGATTGAACCTGTGTCCTCAAGGATACTAGTCAGATTTGTTTCCACTGAGCCATGACAGGAACTCCTATTTTTCTTTTTTTAATTGAAATGTAATTGATTTACAATAATGTGTTAGTTTCAGGTGTACAGCAAAGTGATTCAGTTATATATGTGTATATACTTACATATGTATTAGATTCTTTTCCATTGTAAGTTATTACAAGATATCAAATATAGTTCCTTGTGTTATACAGTAAATCCTGTCACTCATCTGTTTTATGTATAGTAGATTATATCTGTTAATCCCATACTCTGAATTTATCGCACCCCCTCCCCTTTCCTCATTTAGTAATGATAAGTTTGTTTTCTATGTCTGTGACTGTATTTCCGCTTTGTATATAGATTCTTCTGTATTATTTTTTAGATTCCACATGTAAGTGATATCATTTGATGTTTGCCTTTCTATGTCTGTGACTGTATTTCCGCTTTGTATATAGATTCTTCTGTATTATTTTTTAGATTCCACATGTAAGTGATATCATTTGATGTTTGTCTTTCTTTCTCTGACAACTTCACTCAGTATGATAATCTCTTTGTCCATCCATGTTGGTTAAAATGGCAGTATTTCATTCTTTTTTATATCTGAGTAATATTCCATTGTATGTATATGCGTACACACATATATATCAATCACATCTTCTTAAATCAATCATCTGTTGATGGGCATTTCAGTTGTTTCCATGTCTTGCCTATTGCAATCTTTTTTTTTTAATTTTTTATATAATGATTTTTATTTTTTTCCATTATAGCTTGTTTACAGTGTTCTGTCAATTTTCTGCTATACACTGTGGTGACCCAGTTACACATACATGTATAGATTCATCACAAGTGATTAGACATAGTTCCTAGTGCAATACAGCAGGATCTCATTGCCTATCCATTCCAAATGCAATAGTCTGCATCTGTTAACCCCAAGCTCTCCAACCACCCTACTCCTTCCCCTTCCCCTTGGCAACCACAAGTCTTTTCCAAGTCCATGATTTTCTTTTCTGTGGAAAGGTTCATTTGTACAGAATAATAGATTCCAGATATAAGTGATATCATATGGTATTTGTCTTTTTCTGACTCACTTCACTCAGGATGAGAGTCTCTAGTTCCATCCATGTTTCTGCAAATGGCATTATTTTATTCTTTTTTATGGCCAAGTAGTATTCCATTGTGTATATATACCACATCTTCCTAATCCATTCATCTGTTGATGGACATTTACATTGTTTCCATGTCCTGGCTATTGTGGATAATGCTGCAATGAACATGCGGGTACATGTGTCTTTTTCAAGGAAAGTTTTGTCCAGATACATGCCCAAGAATGGGATTGCTGGGTCATCTGGTGGTTTATGTATAGTTTTCTAAGGTACCTCCATATTGTTCTCCATAGTGGTTGTACCAGCTTGCATTCCCACCAACAGTGTAGGAGGGTTCCCTTTTCTCCACAGCCCCTCTAGGATTTGTTATTTGTGGATTTATTAATGATGGCCATTCTGACTGGTGTGAGGTGGTATCTCATGGTAGTTTTGATTTGCATTTCTCTAATAATCAGTGATGTTGAGCATTTTTTCATGTGCCTGTTGGCCATCTGTATATCTTCTTTGGAGAAATGTCTATTCAAGTCTTTTGCCCATTTTTCCATTGGGTTGTTAGCTTTTTTGCTATTGAGTTGTATAAGTTGTTTGTATATTTTAGATTAAGCCCTTGTCAGTTACATGATTTGAAACTATTTTCTCCCATACTGTAAGTTGTATTTTTGTTTTCTTTTTGGTTTCCTTTGCTGTGCAAAAACTTGTCAGTTTGATTAGGTCCCATTGATTTGTAATCTTGATTTCTAAAGATCAATTTTTAGACATAGAATTATTTCATAGGTTTCGTTTATAATTAAAAACATAGTGAGTAGATTTTTCACTGCTCAAATCAGTCAAAAATTTTTTTTCTTGTAGAGCAGTTTAATGACTTCCTGGGGGAGGGAATACAAAAAGCAAAATATGTTGGCCATGCCAACACACTGGGCTGTGTTATTATGAAATAACTAAAAAATTCAGTACATTTCCATTTACTTTTAATCAGCAACATTTGTGAAAATCGATAAATTCTCATATGTTCCAAGCATAATGACCTGAATTTAAGAAGCTCTGCAGTTTGGGCTCTGGCTGAGTGTGCCTTTGAATAGAGAGGAAATAAATAAGTGATAGGGCTTCCACCAAGTTCTCTAGTTCAGAGTTATTCACTTGTGTTCTGTGGACCAGTCCACAGTGAGATAGGACAGAAGTTGAGAGTGGGCATTTATAAGCTTTTATAGCACTTTGACATTTCTGCTGTTTTTAGGCACTTATAAAATCTAATCATATAGTTACTGAGCTTATTTTCTAGATGTGTTTCTTCCTATTTTCACTTCATTTTTGTAATTTATTTTATTCCATTTCACATCGTAGTGGCATACAATTGATTGAAAATTAAAACAAACAAAACAGAAGATTCTTTACCATAGGCAATTTGAGAAGCACTGATTTAACCACCTGGGGCCTTGACTTGACTGTTACCCTCTCTACAGAATCCACCCTTGAAGTGTCAAGGGTGTCCTTCACTGAACTGCTGGATACCTGGCTATACAAATGCCAGCGGTATGTAAAAATGCTAATTATTAACTTTGAAATTCACGGTTTCTTCCCAATTTAATTAAGAATGATTAATTTAAGGATGATGATGCCAAGTGCCAAGTGGAATCTGTACAAAATTGATGTAGGTTCAATCAGGTCCCCATTCCTCATTACTTAGGCTCAGTTCTCTTATCTCTGCAATGTCAGGATTATCCCTTGTAAGGTTATTGTGAGGTTCAGGGGAGATGAGTCATGTAGAATACCTGACGCATAGTAGGTGCTCACCAAGGGGATAGATGTAGGCCCTTTTCCTTCCTTCCTTCTCTGAACACATGTTAAGTTCAAAGTATTTTTTTTAATTCATGATTGAAACTGTCTCAAGTAATCCTGATCAACAATTTTTACAGATGTGTTTTGATCTCTTAATAACATATTTTGGAGAGATTCCTATAGTTTCTTGCTTTTATAAAACTATTTACGAGTGCAGATTGCTGTGAATATTCTACCTGCTGAGCCCTACAGGAAAGCTCTTACAGTGGGCCAAGGGATAATATCATAAGCCATTATTATTATTTCTATCAATGAAATGATTTATAATGATCATGGGGCAAGCTGTATGCTAATAATGAAGTCATTCTGTACAATTTGTAAAAGCCACATATGGTGATATATCACTTCCTACTGTTTTATATCTATTTATAACTCAATTATCTGGTGTTATTCGTAAGGGGATTGTTTTGAGATTGAACAGTAACGGAGCTAAGCTGATGACCAAAAACAATTCTGTAAAAATGTTTTTAGCTTATTCTGTTATATCTCTCTCTCTGAAACCCAGTGCCCATATCTCCATGATTTGGATGAGCAGTTTGTGTTTGGCTTATAGATTAAATATAGTACTTCCTTTCATTTTCTACTTGTATGTAGAAAAGTTTTATATCTGGTGCCATTAGTAAATTGTCAGATCCAGTCAAGGAATAAATTAGCCTCATTTGAGGAGAACATTATTTTGTCTGCTGCTAAGATACTGTTTCTAAAATTATCATTAGGGTGGATAATGACCACAAAAGTGTTAACGCCCTCAGCAATATACCTCACTTACTTCCTCAGTGACTACTGGGAGTCTAGGTAGCATATTTGCAATTTCTCTTCCTTGCGTTCCTTTTGGTTTGAGCAGTATAATGAACACTAGTTCTCCTTTAATCTCATGTGTGTGTTTGTGTATGTATACAGTATGCAAATGGTATGCAGTTAGGTTTAGTGATAGTTACTTTGAGAGTTACAAAATTAATATTGTTTTTTATAATTTGATTTTGTTTATAGTTGTTTGATACCCTATCAAATTATTTGGCTTTGGGAGTTCCTGTCGTGGGTCAGTGGTTAATGAATCCAGCTAGGAACCATGAGGTTGCGGGTTTGATCTCTGGCCTTGCTCAGTGGGTTAAGGATCCTGCATTGCCTAGAGCTGTGGTGTAGGTCACAGACGTGGCTCGGATCCCGCATTGCTGTGGCTCTGGCATAGGCCGGCAGCTACAGCTCCGATTAGACCCCTAGCCTGGGAACCTCCATATGCCATGGGAGCAGCCCTAGAAAAGCAAAAAGACCAAAAAAAAAAAAATTGGTTTTGAAGCAAAATAATTAACAATACAGTGTTTGAATGACATGGGAACACACTGGGTAAATATTTCTTGAGATAACATTGGCAGTCTGAAAATGAATCATACCAATCATTGGTGTCCTACATTCATAGTACTATTAGGAAAGTACTCCGTATTGTAACATACAGAGTATATTATGTTGTTTTGGCTTCCGTATACGTTGATTTGAGGGAATGCAAGCAACTCTGTTATAAAAGGAAACATTACTGAAGATACTACTTTCTAATCAGAAAAGTGCCTTAGTGGGACATTATAGTATTTATAATATCAGCTAAATAATGACAAAATTACTATCCTTTAAGTCAGAATATATCTAATAATTTTGCATTATGAGAGTGTTAATATAGGGAGTAAATGATCTGCAGCACTTTATGTAGGATTCCTTAAGAAATAAGGATGTTTAAAAAAAAAAATAATGATGTTTAACAAGGGCCAACATCAATGACCTGCATCCATTTTTAAAATGAGTAGGTAAATAAATTAGTTACATTTAGTAAGGCATTTTAAAAATATAAGTTATTTATTTAAGCTATGTCCTGCCACAAGAAAGGAATGGTCATAATTTGATACAAATAAAGAACGCTTAAGGTCTTTTGGACTTTTTGGACTTTTCTGGTCCAATGTGCATTGTAATGGTCCAAACCAGTGCTGTGGTCTCTGGTGCCTTGGTAATAGTACTGCTTCCTTTAGTCATCTTCGTAGCCAGTTAGAAGCTAATTCATGTGAGGATTATGGAATAGAGTATGATTACCATCTCCCCAGGGAAAGGGTCTGGGCCTGATGCAGAGACGGGAGTAGCCAATGAGCTTGGGTCTCTCATGCTCTCCTTGGTGCAACTTCATTTGGCATTCTCACCTCCACCAGTGGGAGCTTGACCAAGTAAGTGAGAACCTTCCACTACAAAACTGAGCCCGCCTCATCCTGGGCCAGATGACATAAGCCAGCCCAGCTGTGACTGGGACCAGTTAGCCCAAAAACTCAGACCCGCTACTGCCATTTTTTACCTGGACAGTCAAATCAGGTAAACGCTTAAGACACGTTTTTATTAATAAACTTTATTTTTTAGAGCAGTTTTAGGTTCACAGCAAAACTGAACAGACAGTACAGAGAGTTCCTGTAAATCCCATCTTCACCTGATTGCCCGCAACCTCTCCCCTTATTGATATCTTACACTGCAGATGAACCGACACTGACATGTCATTATCACCCAATGTCCATAGTTTACATTAAGGTTCACTTTTGGTGTTGCACATTCTGTGGATTTGTACGAATATATAATGACATGTATCCACCGTGTAATATCATATAGATAGGATTGTTTTACTGCCTTAAAGATATTCTTTGCTCCAATTCATCCATCCCTCTTCCCTAACCTTTAGCAACCACTGATCTGCTTACTGTCTTCATAGCTTTGCTTTTTCCAGAACATCATATAGTTGGAAGCATAGTACGTATCCTTTTCAGATTGGCTTCTTTTTCGTAATATTATGCATTTAACTTTCTCTCCATGCCTTTTCATGGCTTGATAGTTTATTTCTTTCTAAGAGTGAGTTAATATTCTATTTTCTGGATATACCAAGGTTTATTTATCCATTCTTCTACTGAGGAACGTATTGGTTTCTTCCAACTTGATGAACAAGTCAGTGATAACATCCATGTGCAGAGTTTGTGTGAACATAAGTTTTCAATTCCTTTGAGTAGACACCAAGGAGCCCAAGTGCTGGTTGATATGTTAAAAGTACATTAATTTTGAATGAAACTGCCGTCTTACCCAGTGGCTGTATCAGTGCATGCCCATCAGCAATAAATGAAAATTTCTGTTTTTCCACATTCTTGCTAGCATCCAGTGTTTTGGATCTTGACCATTCTGAAAGCCACATAGAAGTATCTCATTGTTTTAATGCTTAAGACTTTTTTTTTTTTTTTTTGATCTTTTTAGGACTGCACCCATGTCATATGGAAGTTCCCAGGCTGGGGGTCGAATCAGAGCTGTTGTAGCTGCTGGCCCACATCACAGCTCACAGCAATGCCAGATTCGTAACCCACTGAGTGAGGCCAGGGGTCGAACCTGTATCCTCATGGATACTAGTAAGATTCGTTTCCGTTGAGCCACAAAGAGAACTCCACTTAAGGCATTTTAAAGGTTAATAATCTTATCAAAAATTAAGACTCCCATAAGAGAACAAGCATCTGCTAGAAGATTCCCATATCTAGAAAAGAAAGCCTTTTATTACAGTAAGATTTAATAATTTTAAAGGAAAATGTTCCAACAATAGAGATTGGAAAAATTACTATAAGAAACGGAGACTGAAAATTCTAAAACTTATTATTACCAATAACTCCTTTGCAGATGTTCCATTCTGGAAAAAAAAAAAAAAAAGGCACTTTTGGCTTTCAGTTATCTGCTTGTGGCACTGGTTGCCTAAATGCGTTTGCCCAAAAAGGCACCATGGACAACAGCAGTGCAGAGAGTAAACTCATAGAAGGCTTAAGACTAAACTTTATGGGAGTTCCCTTCATGGCTCAGTGGTAATGAACCCAACTAGGATCCGTGAGGATGCTGATTCAGTTCCTGGCCTCGTTCAGTGGGTTAAGGACCCAGTGTTGCCATGAGCTGTGCAATAGGTCGCAGACATGGCTCAGATCCCACTGTTGCTGTGGTACAACTCCAAAAAAAAAGACTAAACTTTATGGCAATACCAATAGTCTATATTGAGATGTTTGTTATTTTTTTCTTAAGATGATTGCAGTCTTATTGAAAGGACCATTTAGTAATAAAATTCACAAATGTTAATGAGCCAACTGGACTATTTATGATATGGCATACATGCAATATTCTATAGGTCTTATAGGACCAATTTCTTTAGGTCTTATTTCAAAAGCACTACACCCGAAGACCTGACTATGCAAATTGTGCCGACATTATTTTCATTTTATACCTCATATTCTTATTAAATAAACTTAGCATGTGGAGTCAAGATATCATAACTGTTTTAAGGTATCTGATATAAATTTGAATTCAGTTCAGGAATAAAAAAAATAGGAAAGATTCTTAAACAGGCAACACATTGTTATTAATTGGCTAGTCTTTGGGCTAGAGCAAAATAAAACTAGCATTTTGGTCTTATTTTTTCATTTGAGAAAAAGGTTCATGTTGTGTTAAAAAAATGCAATTACATTTTATAGCTATTAAATTATTTCAACAGGACCATTAATTGCCCTCATGATATAGCAGGTAAAGTTTACTGCTAACAACAGCTAATTTTGTAGTCATCACATGGGAGCATTTTTCCTAAACTCCAGTTTCAGTAGATACTGGTTTAATTTATCAGAATTTCCCATTATTGTGTTTTTAGGTAAAGCGTTAAGTTATTACTCAAACACAATGGCGTCTGAATTATTATGTATTACAAACTGAGTGAGCAGACAGAAACAAAATTATGTCTCATTCTAGTGAAAATGACAGCAACATTTTTTTCTCTAATACGATCCTACAGGAGAACCAAACTGATTTGCACTCTGTTCTCTATTTGTATAGTTAATTAATCCAAAAGTAGTCTTTATTAATGTACATTTTTAAAGTCTGTTTAACTTTAATTTTTTCAAGCCCCTTCTTAAGATTATGCATTATTTAGGAGACAAAAGAAGTTGGTTTAGGAACCTAAAATATAATTAATAAGGGCATGTATTAATAGATTCCCTACTATGAATACCCATAGTTCCATAGTTTCTCTTCTCTCTCTCTCTCTCTATGTATGTATGTGTTTGTGTGTGTCTCCTCTTTATCTTCCTTCTCTTTATGTATATGTATATAAGGGAGAGGACAACAGAAGTATGTTGTATTGGTTTCCTACTGTGGCAGTTAATGGTTTAAAACAATGCCAATTTATTTTCTTTCAATTCTGGAGGTCAGATGTCAAAAATAAATCTAACTGGCCTAAAAATCAAGGTACTGGCAGGGCTGCCTTCCTTTCTAGAGGCCTAAGGGAAAAACCATTTTCTTAAACAGGCAACACATCATTATTTTAATAACTTTTTAATAACATTAAAATGAGACTACAAAAAGGAATGAACCATTTGGCATTTTAATGCCATATCTTGCCTTAAAATTATGCTTTCACCAAAAGTCATGATTAGATAAAAGTTTATATGATTCTGTGGTTGGACATAGTTTTGAATTTAGAATCTTTTTATTTATTTATTTACTTTATCAAGTGTGTGAGAATTTTAAATTTTTTTATATTTTTTTCCATTATAGCTGGTTTACGGTGTTCTGTCAATTTTCTACTGTACAGCATGGTGACCGAGTTATAAATACATGTATACATTCTTTTTTCTCAAATTATCAGGCTCCATTGTAAGTGCCTAGACATAGTTCCCAGTGCTACACAGCAGGATTTTACAGAAAAGAAAATCATGGACTTGGAGAATAGACTTGTGGTTGCCAAGTGGGAGGGGGAGGGAGAGGGATGGATTGGGAGCTTGGGCTTAATATTAATAGATGCAGACTATTGCCTTTGGAATAAATTTAGAATCTCTTTAGATTTGATCCCCCAATAAAGCTTAAAATACAAGTTCTCCCATCTCAAGTTTTAATACTAGAATAGAAACTCAATGACCCTACCGAATCATATTCTTCCTGCAGCCTGAAATCTGGTAACTGAAAGTTCCATGTTGCTTATATTTTCTGTAGATTGTGACCTGAAAAGTCACACATAATGAGAGCATTGCTGAAGTAGTAACCCTATCATTTTTGTAACATTTCAGCCAATAGTTTCCTGATATCAGCAATAGATTCAACACATAGAACAAGTGACTCTCTTGAAATCCTATGACCCCAATAGAGAGTGAAAGTAATGAGTGCATTCCTCATGAAAAATGATGAGAAGAATCTTACTTCCTACTTGGATGTGGTTTTATTTATTTATTTCTTTTGTCTGTTAATGTTGATTTACAATTTATCTGACAGCTCTCAATAATAGGAAGTACATGGATTCAGTACCTAAATGAAATTACTTTTTGTTTGTCAAATATAGTAAATATAAGAAATTATGTGTAAGTGACCATACATTTGTATCAAATTCAAATATTTGATTTGACACAGATGGTTCATGCTCTGGTACATTTTAGTGAAGTCACTCTAATGTCTTAGAATTTTTAAAATTTGTAGACATCATCTTAAAAATTTAATGCAAGAAGATAATATATAAAGTCGTGGTTAAAAGAACTGACTCTGGAATGAGATCACCTTGTTTTAAACATTGTTTTACCCATTACTCATGGATAAGTTATTTCACCTGTTTGCGCCTCAGATTCTCCATCTGCAAAATGGGCATAATATTAGTCCTTAATATGGTATAGGGGTACTGTGCAGTATGTAATATGGTATAGGGGTACTGTGCAGTATGTAGCAAATAGCCTATACTGTATAAATATCCAAAAATAATAATTACTCTATATAAGTTGACCTTATTGAGATGTGTTCATAAAGTTATGTGATAATAAAATTTATGCTTGAGAAAAAATCATATATTTTTATTGCAATTAAAGATGTCTAAAAAAGGTAATAAATTTGTATGTCCTTGTTAAGCCAACATCAACTTTTAGCCTTCAAGCTTCAAGGAAAAAAGTCACGATTTTGTTAAATGGAAGTCCTAAGTAAAAATATTCAAAGTCAGCAAAGAGACATAAGGTGTTCTAAAATTTTATTAACCAAATATGTACATTATAAAATTGGAAATTTTAGTTTTATTAAACTTTTATGGTAAATTAACTGTCATTTTTCACTGAATAAAAATGTACAAATATATTTGCTTATATAAATTGACTTTAGATAATGCTATCAGTATATTCCTTCTGATGTCATGTGTAAATATTTTTAACACCTCACAGAGCATCCAAGTAGGAGATAAGATTCACTGAGACCAGCTTCTAGTGTGAACATTTTTTCAAGTGCATGTCCTCTGCCAATTCATCACACCAGAAAGTCAATGAAAGGAGGGATTTGTTGGTAGGCATTAGACACCAATATCTGGGCACTGTAGCAGAATGTACTAAAGGATTTGAAGTGAAGGAAATTGTCATTTAGTGTGAATTGTTCTCAGCTATGGGAATAGTCACCTGGATACTATTTTTTGCCTTACACATCCTTTCTATGTCTTTTTGATTAGGCTATAAATCTCACTCTCTCATCTACTATGAAGATTGATTTTCTTTTATTGTTTTGTCAGTTTATGTTTTTATCTATCTTTTCTTCATAATGATAATTCTGTGAAAGGCAGATGTGCTTAATTCCATTGTTTTTAAGCATAGGTCACAGCTACAACTTGAGTTAAATCCCTGGCCCAGAGACTTCCATATGCCGTGGGTATGGCAAATAAAAAAAAAAAAAAAATGATTTTCTTAAAATATAGGGTAAATTATCAGTCAGAAGAGGATAAAATCATAGGACTAATGGAATGTAGTTTGTACAGGGAGCTCTTGTTTTTAACCATCTTGGTATATATGATGACCTTGAATTATACTGGATTCCTCAGCCTCTGCTCCCCGTATGATATGTAGCAATGGACTCTGTTGTTTCAATGAAGGGGAAAAAAATGAAATAAAAGAATGGGGAAGCGAATCTATGACAGAGTTTTTTTTTATTTTTTATTTATTTATTTTTTTAAATTTTTTTATTTTCCCACTGTACAGCAAGGGGGTCAGGTTATCCTTACATGTATACATTACAATTACATTTTTCCCCCACCCTTTCTTCTGTTGCAACATGAGTATCTAAACAAAGTTCTCAATGCTATTCAGCAGGATCTCCTTGTAAATCTATTCTAAGTTGTGTCTGATAAGTCCAAGCTCCCGATCCCTCCCACTCCCTCCCCCTCCCATCAGGCAGCCACAAGTCTCTTCTCCAAGTCCATGATTTTCTTTTCTGAGGAGATATTCATTTGTGCTGGATATTAGATTCCAGTTATAAGTGATATCATATGGTATTTGTCTTTGTCTTTCTGGCTCATGTCACTCAGTATGAGATTCTCTAGTTCCATCCATGTTGCTGCATATGGCATTATGTCATTTTTTTTATGGCTGAGTAGTATTCCATTGTGTATATATACCACATCTTCTGAATCCAGTCATCTGTCGATGGACATTTGGGTTGTTTCCATGTCCTGGCTATTGTGAATAGGACTGCAATGAACATGCGGGTGCACGTGTCTCTTTTAAGTAGAGTTTTGTCCGGATAGATGCCCAAGAGTGGGATTGCGGGGTCATATGGAAGTTCTATGTATAGATTTCTAAGGTATCTCCAAACTGTTCTCCGTAGTGGCTGTACCAGTTTACATTCCCACCAGCAGTGCAGGAGGGTTCCCTTTTCTCCACAGCCCCTCCAGCACTTGTTATTTGTGGATTTATTAATGATGGCCATTCTGACTGTTGTGAGGTGGTATCTCATGGTAGTTTTGATTTGCATTTCTCTTATAATCAGCGATGTTGAGCCTTTTTTCATGTGTTTGTTGGCCATCTGTATATCTTCTTTAGAGAAATGTCTATTCAGGTCTTTTGCCCATTTTTCCATTGATTGATTGGCTTTTTTGCTGTTGGGTTGTATAAGTTGCTTATATATTCTAGAGATTAAGCCCTTGTCAGTTGCATCATTTGAAACTATTTTCTCCCATTCTGTAAGTTGTCTTCTTGTTTTCTTTTTGGTTTCCTTTGCTGTGCAAAAGCTTTTCAGTTTGATGAGGTCCCATGGGTTTATTTTTGCTCTAATTTCTATTGCTTTGGGAGACTGACCTGAGAAAATATTCATGATGTTGATGTCAGAGAGTGTTTTGCCTATGTTTTCTTCTAGGAGTTTGGTGGTGTCCTGTCGTATATTTAAGTCTTTCAGCCATTTTGAGTTTATTTTTATGCATGGTGTTCTAGTTTCATTGCTTTGCATGCAGCTGTCCAGGTTTCCCAGCAATGCTTGCTGAATAGACTTTCTTTTTCCCATTTTATGTTCTTGCCTCCTTTGTCAAAGATTAATTGACTGTAGGTGTCAGGGTTTATTTCCGGGTTCTCTATTCTGTTCCATTCATCTGTCTGTCTGTTTTGATACCAGTACCACACTGTTTTGATGACTGTGGCTTTGTAGTATTTCTTGAAGTCTGGGAGAGTTATGCCTCCTGCTTGGTTTTTGTTTCTCAGGATTGCTTTGGCGATTCTGGGTCTTTTGTTGTTCCATATAAATATTTGGATTGTTCTAGTTCTGTGAACAATGTCATGGGTAATTTGATAGGGATTGCATTGAATCTGTAGATTGCTTTGGGTAGTATGGCCATTTTTACAATATTGATTTTCCCAATCCAGGAACATGGAATATCTTTCCATTTCTTTACATCTTCTTTGATTTCTTTGATTAAAATTTTATTGTTCTCGGCATATAGGTCCTTTTCCTCCTTGGTCAGGTGTATTCCGAGGTATTTGATTTTGTGAGGTGCAATTTTAAAAGGTATTGTATCTTTGTATTCCTTTTCTAATATTTCATTGCTGGTATACAGATGCAACTGACTTCTGAATGTTAATCTTATATCCTGCTACTTTGCTGAATTTATTAATCAGTTCAGGTAGTTTTGGGGGGGAGCAAATCAATCAGCATCATACACCACATTAACAAAAAAAAAGTCAAAAATCATATGATCATCTCAATAGACGCAGAAAAAGCATTTGACAAAGTCCAACATCCATTCATGATCAAGACCCTCGCCAAAGTGGGTATAGAGGGAACATTCCTGAATATAATCAAAGCCATTTATGATAAACCCACAGCAAATATAATACTCAATGGGGAAAAACTGAAAGCCTTCTCACTCAAATCTGGAACAAGACAGGGATGCCCACTCTCACCACTGCTCTTCAACATAGTTTTGGAAGTCCTAGCCACAGCAATTAGACAAACAAAAGAAATAAAAGGCATCCATATAGGAAGAGAAGAGATAAAACTGTCACTGTATGCAGATGACATGATACTATACATAGAAAATTTTTTTTTATTAATAGTAAACCACTTTACAGAATTGTACTGTTCTAAACCCCAGGGAGGAAGGGTAAATTATGGAGTTATCATAGTACCTGGTGGGATTGCCCATGAATTTTTACTATAGGTTCCAAGTCCACATAGCTTGCTTTTCCTTAAAGCATAGCTATTATATCTTGTCTTCGTGGGGTACAAAATGTTGCTTTTATCTGCTATGGTACATTTTAACTTTTGAGCTGGAAGAAGAAAGTAAGTTCTTTGAATTGTGCATCCTCCTTACGAAATTGTGGCTGTCAGCCTAAAGTTTATGTTGTCATTATTGGCCTTTTTTAGTGACAAATGGAAAACGTTTCTAAGGAGAATTCAATAGCTCTTTGGTTCTAACCAGCAAATATGATTGCAGAACACTGAGACTGTAAGAAATATCTTATACATTATGTTGATCATTATAAAATCAGAGTTGGGTTAATTATGAAGGCTTGAGATGAAAATATTCTTGATATGTGAGACTTCTCAAAAGGCTTGCTTTCTGTTACTTGTCTGTTACATATCTAGTACTTCAGTTTTTTAACTCATTTAACAAACGAAAAAAATTTTAGGCAAAATATTTGTTTTCTTTTGACTTACCATGTCAAATTTTACCTTATCTACAGTGATGTTTCCAGATAGTAAATAGGATTCCTTGACCTGTGTCAGAGCATGGTATTTCATAAATAATGTTCTATCAACATAAAATAGAATGACTCAATATCTGTTTCATTTCTCCTTTTTCTTCTGAATATCCCTTCGACTCATCTCAGAAAAACCTAATTATTATCTGTTGTATGCAGTATTCTCAAACTGTGGGTACCTTCTTTAGCTGCTGAATATGTTCTTTTATTTAATCAATTATGTCTTCAAATATATACCATGTAAGTCAGATAACAAATAGCACATTCAATAATGCTAATTTATTGACATTTATAGACAAATTTTTAAAATATATCTGCTGTAAGGCTGGGTAAATTGCATGTTTTGTTGGGGATTTTTTGTTTGGATGTATTTTAACCATAGCTAGGATAGCCATATAATTTACTGTCCATAACAGAACACTTTCAGATTAAAATGGGAGCTATTACTAATTAGGTCAGCTCAGTGGATGCAAACTGAGCCTGTCCCAGGAAAACTGTAACCCATGAGCCAAATCCTGTTCCATAGACCAAATCTATGCCACCACCTGTTTTTAAATAGCCCACAGATTAAGGATGATTTTTACATTTGTTAGTGGTTGGAAAAAATTAAGAGAAGAATGTCTCGTATGTGAAAATTATACAGAGCAGTTTCCATTGTGGCTCAGCTGGTGAAGAATCCAACTAGTCAAGTTTCCTTTGTGACTCAGCGGAAACAAATCCGACTAGTAACCATGAGGTTGTGGGTTCGATCCCTGGCCTAATGATCCCACATTGCCATGAGCTGGGGCAAAGGTTGCAGCTCAGGATCTGTCATTGCTGTGGCTGTGGTGTGGGTTCCAGTTGCAGTTCCCATTTGACCCTTAGCCTGGGAACTTCCATATGCCACAGATGTGGCCATGAAAAGCCAAAAAAAGAAAAAAGAGAGAGAGAGCACATTGTGTCTATAAAGTTTTATTGAAACAATCACATCAAATCACTTATGTATGGTCTATGGCTGCTCTCATGCTGCAACAGCAGAGTTGAACTGTTGCAGTACACAGTATTACCTAGAATATTTATCATTTGAATCTTCTGAGAAAAAATGTACTGATTTGTAATGTAGAGTAATACTAGTTATAGCCCAGCTTAGAACATTCGTTTCAATAGAACAGGATACTTATTTTCAATGTGCCCCTGAAATGGTATATCTACAAGTAATATTCATATGTATTATTATCTGTATTATAATACTGATATTGATTATGATGTTTCTGGTGATATTTTTATCTATTCTGCAGTTTCCTATTGACTAGGAACTTTTCTAGGTCCCATTTTTTTCCATCATAAAGGAATATTTTAGTCCTTCAGCAATAAACTTTTGCATGCAGTCATTCAGTTATTCAAGTTTTTGGGTTTTGTTTTTTTTTTTTTTTTTTTTTTTTTTTGCTTTTTGGGGCCCCACCTGTGGTGTATGGACTTTCCCAGGCTAGGGGTGGAATCTGAGCTGCAGCCACCAGCCTACACCACAGTCACAGCAACAAGGGATCTGAGCCCTGTCTGCAGTCTACACCACAGCTCATAGCAATGCCAGATCCTTAACCCACCAAAGAGGCTAGGGATCGAACCTGCATCTCACGGACACTAGGCAGGTTCTTAACCCACTGAGCCACAATGCGAATCCCTCAAGTTGTTAATTCTGATAGGAATTAAAAATAGGTTTTTCTGGAATTCCCATAGTGGCTCAGTGGAAACGCATCCAACTAGGAACCATGAGGTTGCAGGTTCAATCCCTGGCCTCACTCAGTGGGTTAAGGATTCAGTGTTGCCGTGAGCTGTGGTGTAGGTCACAGACGCGGCTTGGATCTGGCACTGCTGTGGCTGTGGCATAGGCCAGCAGCTACAGCTCCGATTAGACCCCTAGCCTGGGAACCTACATATGCCGTGGGTGTGGCCCTAAAAAGCAAAAAATAAATTAGAAATAAAAATAAAAAGAGGTTTTTCTTCAAGAAGCAGTCTGCTTCCATTTTTAGTGACAAAATTATTGGGTGACCTTGAAAGCAGTTTTGGGTTTTTGTCTGAATGCTTTTAAAAGTGTGGGGTAGAACAACTTTTTAAAGTAACCTCATTCTGTCTTTTTGGTATTGAATCAAATGAGTTACAGGAATTGTACCTCATTACCCAGGGGATCAGGTAAACTCCGTTAAAGTGAGTCATGTTTTTGTTGGCTAGCTAACAAACTGTGGGCTCTAATAAAAGTTGGCACAATTGGCCCAACTTTATTCCATTATGTGGAATATTTTAAAGTATACAAAATTTAGAAATCATGTAGATCTAGAAATTAAATTAATTAGAAGTCAAATTACCAGTAGAATAACATTACATATTTGTCCTTGTACCTTTTATTTACCAATTAGATGTCCAAAAGTTGACTTTTATGAAAAATGGCACAGTTTGCAAATGATAGCCGATGTGAGCTGGAAGCTTGTTAGGAATGATGTCTGAATTAATATTCTCTTGGCACCAAAAATGTGCCATTCATACCTTTTCATTTGTAACACTAATTACATGTAATAATTCTAGGTTTTAGTTTTAAAAAGAAGCCTTCATGTATAGGGTACTGTAGAACTATTCAGTTCATATGTCAACCCTGATTAAAACTTATCTCACAACTCATTAAAATCTGGCTCAACTGTTTAACATCTCTTACAGCAGTATACCTTTAGATGAAAAACATGGAACCCTCAGTTTTTTCCCTTTTCAGATTTTGTTGTCTAATTAATGGAAACCATTAATTTGAGGGGATGAATAAAAAATGGAATGAATAGTATAGGCTTTGTGTAATTCTCTAAAGGTTTTTTTACACCATAATCAAGGTCAAAAAATGCTTTTGCAAAAGTTCTGAGCTGATAGACTGTATATTTAGAATCATTAAATCTTTGGAAACTAGTGAAAATAAAACGTATAATGAGGATAAAATTAAATGGATGATAGAATGCAACTTTAATGACTCAGAAAAAAAAATCCTGATTCTAGTCCCTAAGTCCATGCTAGTCAAAGGAAATAAAATTCTTCACTTTTTAAAAAATTTATCAAGAAAAAGTAATGAATTAAGATGCTTTAAAATTCTATCCAATTTGTAATGTGGTGATAGAAATTTGTTGAAGAAGTGGTTTTAGTAGATGTTATAAATATATATGATATGGAATACTGAGTCTTTTGTTTTTCAGAGAAAAATTAAGAGAAAATATGATTGGCTAAGCAACTGAGAAAAAAATATACATCCTTCCATGAGAGCAGAAGGGTGAGAACTACTGTCTTCATATCAATACCAAAGTGGTTTTCCTTACATTGCAGAAGAAAACTTTGAAAAAATGTAGACAAAAGCCTCACTCAGATGGATGGGTCTTAGTTCATTCAGGCAAATTACTACAGACTGTCTTATACAAAAAAAATATTTATTTCTCACAGTTGTGGAGACTGAAAAGTCTAATATCAGGGGTTGACACAGTCAGTATCTGGTGAGAGCTGCTTCTTGGTTCACGGATAGCAGTCTTCTTTCTCTGTCCTCACTTTTCAGAATGAGGTCTCTTTTACTGGGCACTTACCTCATATATGAGCGGTCCACTCCCATGATCTAATCACCTCTAAAGGCATTACATCATACTGGGGATTAGGATTTCAACATATGAATTGGGGCAGAGGGGCAACACACACTTTCAGCATATAACAGGGTGATAATAACCCTGAAGATGATTCACAGTGAAGCCAATGCCTTACCTATGTCATCTAAATTAGAGATTAAAACTAATAATAAAGAGGTTAAAATGATGATTAGAGGTGAAAACTAGAGGTAATGGTTTAAGTTATTGTTTTAAAGAGACATGAACAAATTTTACTACTTGTTGATTTGTCCTGAAAACCTCCATCAAGGAATTTTAGATATATTTTAGGCTGGTCATGATTTAGTTCCTGCTCCTGTTTCTGTATTTAACCATAAAGAGTAAACTACTTGTATATGGAGTCTCCTAATGAGCTCACATTTTGATACCTGTCATGAATTATCCTTTCAGCTGAAATTCTACTAGGATCTGGAATCTGTAGTGCTTTAATGGAAAAACCTATCTTGGAACTTGATACAATAGATACCAACACCCTGTCCTCATTCTGAGATTGCTCCTAGGACTTATTATGCATTAAAAAAAAAATCCACACACTAGTCATTCATACATAAGTCAAAAACTTAATTTGATTCAATAACTTTGTCCTTTCACCAAAGAATTATTCATGTTGTTTTAGGAAACATGTTTCTCCTGATGCTTAAACATTTCATTAAGGACACATAGTTGATTGCAGTGATATTATTCTTGTTAATTGCTTAAAAATTTGTGAAAAGGCATTTATATTCTCTTCTACTTCCCTGAGTCCTGAACATTAACCAAGTTTGTTATGGGTATATAATAGTAAGAACTGCTTTCAGGAGGTAAGATTATATCAGGGAAGGCAAAAAAGAAGCATGTTCAAAGCATATGATTCTAAAACCAAGTCAAAGAAAGACAGGGCAAAATGAATCTTTTATTTCTTCACAGCTATACTATTTGAGTCTTGTTTTCCACGTTTTTTTCTTTTTTAAGATTTTTGTTCTATTACTGATTTAGAATGTTCTGTCAATTTCTGCTGTACAGCACACTGACCCAGTTGTGTGTGTATGTGTATAATATATATATATTATATTTCTCACGTTGTCCTCCGTCATGGTCCATAACAATTGATTAGATATAGTTCCCTGTGGTGTACAGCAGTATCTCATTGCTTATCTACTCCAAATGCAATAATTTGCATCTTCTAACCCCAAATTCACAGTCCATGCCACTCCCTCACCCTCCTCCTTGGCAATCACAAGTCTGTTCTCCAAGTTGATGAGTTTGTTTCTTTTCCGTAGATAGGTTCATTTGTGCCATATATTAGATTCCAAGATTCTAAATATAAGTGATATCATATGGAATTTCTCTTTCTGTTTCTGACTTACTTTACTTAGTATGAGAATCTCTAGTTCCATCCATGTTGCTGCCAATGGCATTATTTTGTTCTTTTTTATGGCTGAGTAGTATTCCATTGTGTATATATACCACATCTTCCTAATCCATTCATCCCTCAATGGACATTTACATTGTTTCCATGTGTTAGCTTTTGTGAATAGTACTACAGTGAACATAGAGGTGCATGTATCTTTTTCAATGAGAGTTTTGTCTAGATATATGCCCAGGAGTGGGATTTCTGAGTAATATGGTAATTCTACATTTAGTTTTCTGAGGTATCTCCATATTGTTCTCCATAGTAGATGTATCAATTTACATTCCCACCAATAGTACAGGAGGGTTCCCTTTTCTCCACTCCCTCTCCAGCATTTGTTATTTTTTGGTGTGTTATTGATGGCCATTCTGACCAGTGTGAGGTGGTACCTCATTGTAGTTTTGATTTGCATTTCTCTAGTAATTAGTGATATTGGGCATTTTTTCATGTGCCTGTTGACCATCCCTATGTCTTCTTTGGAGAAGGTCTATTCAGGTCTTCTGCGATTTTTCAGTTGGGTTGTTGGGTTTTTTTGCTGTTGAGTTGTATAAGTTGTTTGTATATTTTAGGAGTTAAGCCCTTGTCAGTTGCATCCTTTGAAACTGTTTTGTTATATTCCCATAGGCTTTTTTTTTTTTTTTTTTTTTTTTTTTTTTTTTTTTTTTTTTGCGGTCTCCTTTGCTATGCAAAAGTTTGTGAGTTTGATTAGGTCCCATTGGTTTATTTTTGTTTTTATTTCTGTTGCCTTGGGAGACCAACCTGAGAAAGCATTTGTAAGATTGATGTCAGAGAATGTTTTGCCTGTGTTCTCTTTTAAGGGTTTTATGGTTTTATAGTCTTGTCTTATGTTTAAATCTTTAAGCCACTTTGAGTATTTTTGTGTGTAGTGTGAGAGTGTGTTCTAGTTCTGTTGATGTACATGCAGCTGCCCAGTATTGCTAGGACCACTTGCTGATCAGACTCTTTTACTATTTTATGCTCTTGCATCCTTTGTCAAAGATTAATTGACCATAGGTGTCTGGGTTAATTTCTGGGTTCTCTATTCTGTTCCACTGATCTGTATCTGTTTTTTGGTACCAGTACCACACTGTCTTGATTACTGTAGCTTTGAAATATCACCTGAAGTCTGAGAGAGTTATGTCTCCTGCTTGGGTTTTGTTTTTTTTTTTTTTTTTTTTCCTCAGGATTGTTTTGGCAATTCTATGTCTTTTATGGTTCCATATAAATTTTTGGCGTGTTTATTCTAGTTCTGTGAAAAATGTCATGGGTATATGATATGGATTGCATTGAATCTGTAGATTGCTTTGGGTAGTATGGCCATTTTTACGATACTAATTTTTCCAACCTAGGAGCATGGAATATCTCCATTTCTTTGAATCCTCTTTAAATTCCTTGATTAATGTTTTATAGTTCTCAGCATGTAAGTCTTTCACCACCTCAGTCAGGTTTATTCCTAGGTATTCAGTTTTTTGGGGTGTGATTTTAAAAGGTATTGCATTTTTATATTCCTATTCTAATATTTCATTGTTAGAATACAGAAGTGCAATCTCTGAACATTAATCTTGTATCCTGCTACTTTGCTGAATTCATTGATCAGTTCGAGCAGTTTTTTTGTGGAGTCCCTAGGGTTTTCTATATATAGTATCATGTCATCTGCATTACCTCTTCTCTTCCAATTTGGATACCTTTTATTTCCTTTGTCTGTCTGATTGCTGTGGCTAGAACTTCCAATACTATGTTGAATATAACTGATGAGAGTGGGCATCCTTTTCTTCTTCCAGATGTTAGTGGGAAAGCTTTCAGCTTTTCTCCATTGAGTATTATTTTGGCTGTGGGTTTGTCATAAATGACTTTTATTATGTTAAGGTATGTTCCCTCTGTGCCCACTTTGGTAAGAGTTTTGATCATGAATGTATGATGGACTTTGTCCAATGCTTTTTCTGCACCTATTGAGATGATGATGTGGTTTTTGACTTTCTTTTGTTAATGTGGTATATGACGTTGATTGATTTCCGTACACTGGAGCACCCTTGTGAACTTGGGATGAATCCCACTTGGTCATGATGTATGATCTTTTTTACAGTTGTTGGATTTGGTTGGCTAAAATTTTGTTCAGAATTTCTGCATCTATAGTCATCAAAGACACTGGCCTATAAATTCCTTTTTGCATAGTATCCATGTCTGGTTTTGGTATTAGGGTGATAGTGGCTTCATAAAATGTCTTTGGAATTATTCCTTCTTCTTCAGACTTTTGGAAAAGCTTAAGAAGGATGGGTATAAGTTCTTCTTTGTGTGTTTGGTAGAATTCACCTGTGAAGCCATCTGTCCTGGACTTTTGTTTATAGGGATTATTATTATTACACATTCAATTTCATTTCTAGTGATTGGTCTGTTCAATTTTTCTGTTTCGTCTTGATTCAGTCTTGGTGGGCTGTATGTTTCTAGAAAGTTGTCCATTTCTCCTAGATTGTCAGATTTGTTGGTATGTAATTGTTTACAGCATTCCCTTAGGGTTTTTGTATTTCTGCAGTACCCTTTGAGGTTTTCCTTTTTCCTTTCTCATTTTGTTTATTTGAGTTCTGTATCTCCTCTTCTTGGTGAGTCTGACCAGAGGTTTGTCAGTTTTGTTTACCCTTTCAAAGAACCAGCTCTTAGTTTTATTGATTTGTTCTACTGTCTTTTGGATCTCTATTTTATTGATTTCCTCTCTGGTCTTTATGATTTCCTTCTTTCTGCTGACTTTGGATTTTGTTTGGCCTTCTTTTTCTAATTGTTTTAGGTGGTAGGTGAAGCTGTTGATTTGAGATTCTTCTTCTTTTTGAGGAAGGCCTGTATCGCTATGAACTTCCCTCTAAGCACTGCTTCTGTGGCATCTCATAGATTTTGAATGGTTGTGGTTTCATTATCATGTGTCTTGAGGTATGTTTTAATTTCTCTCTTGATTTCCTCATTGACCCATTGGTTTTTTTAGTAGCAGGTTGTTTAGTCTCCATGTAGTTAGTTTTTTCACTTCTTTTCCTGTGGCCGGTTTCTAGTTTCGTGTCACTGTGGTCAGAGAAGATACTTGAAATGACTTCTCTACTCTTAAATTTGTTGAGGTTAGTTTTGTGCCCCAGTATGGGGTCAGTTCTTGAGGATGTTCCATGTGCACTTGAAAAGAATGTATATTCTGGTTTTTTTGGATGTAATGTCCTGAAAATGTCAATGAAGTCTAACTTTCCTGCTGTATCATTTAGGATCTCTGTTGCATTACTGATTTTCTGTCTCGAGGATCCCTCCGTTGATGTATGAGGGGTGTGAAAGTCAGCTACTCTTATTGTATTCCCATCTATTTCTCCTTTTATGTCTGTTCGTATTTGTTGCATGTGTCTGGGTGCTCCTATATTAGGGGTGTATATATTGACGATTGTAATATCTTCTTCTTGAATGGATCCTTTTATCATTAACTAGTGTCCTTCTTTGTCGTTCTTTATGGCTTTTGGTTTAAAGTCTGTTTTGTCTGATATGAGCATTGCAACTCCTGCTTTCCTGTCTTTTCCACTGGCCTGCAATATCTTTTCCCATCCCCTCACTTTATGTGTCCTTTGCCCTAAGGTGACTCTCTTGTAGACAGCATACTGTAGGCTCTTGGTTTTTTATCCAGTCTGCCACTCCATGTCTTTTGATTGGAGCATTCAGTCCATTGACATTTAATGTAGTTACTGGTAAATATGTATTTATTGCCATTTTAAACCTTGTTTTCCAGTAGATTCTATGTTTCTCCTTTGTTCCTTTCTTTTTTGGTTGGATGATTTCCTTTTATTTTATGCTTGTGTCCTTTTCTTTTTAGTGTTCGTGAATGTAATGTTTGGTTTTGATTTGTGGTTGCCCTGTTTTTCAAGTATGTTAACCCCATCCTACATCTGCTTGTTTTCACCTGATAGTCATATGGACTCAAATACATTCTAAAAAAATTTTTTTAAAAAGAGTCTAGATTTTTTTTACTTTCATTCCCCACATTGTGTGATTTTGATGTCCTTTTTTGACATCTTCATGTGTGTCCTTTTGTTGTTCCTTGTGTTTATCATAGCTCTATATATATATATATATTTGTTTTTCTTTTACATCTGTATTATATATATATATATATAAATATATATATATATGTTTTGTTTTTTTTTCCTTTTACATCTGTATACTGGCTTATGTAAGTGCTTGCTTTCCAGTTGTGATTTCCTCCATCCCATTTCTTCTTACTTCTTTTTTGCTTAGAGGAGCCCTTTCAGTATTTTGTTTAGAATGGGTTTAGTACTGCAGTACTCTTTTAGTTTTTGTTTGTGGGAGAAAGCATTTATTTCTTCTTCTATTCTAAATGATATTTTTGCTAGGTAGGGTATTCTAGACTGCAAATTTTCCCTTTTAGACATTTGAATGTATCTTGCCACTCTCTTCTGGTAGTGTTTCTGCAGAGAAATCAGTTGATAGCCTTCTGGGGGCCCCCTTATAATTAACTTTGTTTTTCTCTTGCTGCCTGTAGAATCCTCCTCTTTGCCTTTAACTTCAGCCATTTGTATTATAAGATGTCTTGGTGTGGGCCTGTTTGGGTTCAACTTGTTTGGGGCCCTCTGTGCTTCCTAATACCTTGGTATATGTTTCATTTAGGTTTGGGAAGTTTTCAGCCATGATTTCTTCAAGTGTATCTTCAATCCCCTTTACTTTTTCTCCTCCTTCGGGAATCCCTGTTAGGCATAGATTGGCCCACTTTATATTATCCCGTAGATCGCTTCTATTGCTTTCATGTTTTTCATTTGCTGTTCTGTCTGCTGTCCTGATTGTGTGATTTCCATTATTCTGTCTTCCACATCACTAATTCATTCCTCTGCATTATTCATTCTGCTCTTCAGTACCTTTAACTCAGCCTGTGTGTCTGCAAATGAATTTTCTAATATTTCTTGGCTCCTTCTTATATTTTCTAGTTCCTATCTAAAGCAATCTGCATCACTCTTCATATCTGCTCTTGATTCCTTCATATTCACTCTTAATTCCTTCAGTATTTTCACTGTTTCCTTTTTGATCTTGATGTCTGTTAGACTGCAGAGGTCTTTTCATTGTTTGCTGCGTCAGGTGAATTCCCCTGTTGTTTTAACTTGGAATTGTTCTTGAGATTCTTCATTTTGCTTATAATTTTCTTGTTCTATTAGTTTAGTGAGAAACAATTGTGGTCTTGGAGGCCTATTTATATGTGCAAGCACCCCTGTGTATTTTTTGAGGCCTTAGTAATTATTTAAGGTGCTACATATGCTTCCAGTGAGATGGAGGCAATGGCCAGTGTTAATAGCCAGTGCCTGGTTGCTGGGTCCTTCACATAGCAAGGATCTGTGGAAATGTGGAGCAGCCTGCTCCTAGTTGCAGGACTCTGGTAAGTGACAGTGATCAGGTATGTGTGACGTGCTGCCTGCAGCATTTGGCAGTGGCAGCACCAGGGTGTGTTCCCAGGTGGAGTGAGAGCAATAATGGGTGGTATTTGGTTGCAGTGCCCTTTTCTTGGCTGACCTCCAAGGTGACTATTGCTGCAGGTTGTGCCTGTTCACAGACCCCTACCAGTGGCGAGTTGCTCCCTGCTCTGGCGTCTGAGATGGCTACTGTGGTTTGCCCCCACTGCCTTTAGATCATTCAAGAGATGCCATGTCGTGCTTAGCACCCCCTCCCCTGCGCTTAGCCTTCAAAAGAGGTGCCCAGCCACCCATAGCCCACACCAAATGTATTGTCGCCTGTGGCCCAAGGAAGTTGCACATCACCACCAGTAACCTGTGCCAGAGGCACCCCGCCCTCTGAGAGTATGTATATCTGCATGGGAAGATATTCCTATGGTGGCCCACCTCCTCCCCTTACCCTCCCCAACAGTGGTGCCTTGCTTCTCCTGTGGGCCCAGACCTCCTCCCAGGTTTTCTCAGCTGTGGCCTTCTACTCCCCAGCCCATGGCATACCACTCCTTAGACCCCTCTGGCTGTCTCCACACTGCCAACCCTAGGCCTCTCCCCGGAAGTGACCTCTGGAGCCTGAGTCTCAGTCCCCAGCCCCTGCCTGAGCATCTCAGGCTGTAGTATCCAGAGGCAATGGCACAGATGGTCTGTGTGGCTCTCACTCTGCTTTCCCCTCCTCAGTCCAGCTGCACTTTTCTCAGCAACTTTGAGGTTCCCTCCATCTCAGCTGATCTCCCATCGGTTTGGTGGCTTTCCAAAGTGTGGGCTTCTTTCTGCTTTAATAGCTCCCTCTTAGGAGTGCTAGTCCCATTCTGATTCCTTTACTCCCTCTCTTTTGTTCTAATTATGTGGATGGTTTCTTGCCCTTTTTTGGAGGTTTAAGGTCTTCCACAAGCATTCAGTAGATGTTCTGTGCAAATTGTTTTACATGTAGATTTTTTTTTATGTGTTTATAGGAAATCAAAGAAAATGAAAACAGAAATTTGGGAATTGAAAGGAATGGGAAAATTGCTCTCATCATATTTCTACAAATAGGAAATAAAATTTAAGTAGTTTTGGAGCGTCCTGTGGTCTGTGACAAACAACAGATCAAAGATGTGGCCTTCTTGCTAAAACAGGAATCAGACTTCTAAATCCTCTATAGCCCCAGTGGAGGGCCTGATCCCTCATACTAACTTCAGGTATGGTGATGGTGATCAAGGAAGAAGTTTTCAAAGGATAGAGAAAATAGGTAAGGGAGATGTTCCCAGAAATTAAACTCACAGTGTGATCAAGAAATGTGTGCTTCCTCGTATATAGGGACCCTTCAAATGTCTGCTTTGCAAGGGTCATAAATTCTTACCATGGTCACTTTTTTCTGTTTCTGAATGGAAGGTGTTATTGTGGTTATTTTGTTTTTTCTCTACCTCTGTAAGGTAGGTATGTGTATCGTTTGGGGGGTAGAGAATGGAAGTGTGTTGTTTATATTCATGAGGATTACCAATTCAAAAGAGCTGTATATGAACTTAATGAAGAGTTATTATATCACTAGAAGATACTAGACTTTATGCTGGATATAGTGACTGGTAATACTTTAAGAATGCAAGAATGAGTCCTATATGTAGGAACAAAAGGAAAAGTGGATATTTAGTGACAAAAAGAGAAGACTTTGGCAGAGACTGGCAAAAAGTTTTTTAAAAATCTATTTCCTTTTTTCTTTTCTTGGTACACATTTTACAGCCTTTCTAAACATAGATCGGAGCTGGGTGTCTGAGTGCTGGCTGGTGGAATATAGATATGATTTAAGCCATGTGTAAGCCTAGCCCATAAACACACCCTGCATGCTCCTCTGCTGTTTCTCTTCCTTTGACTTGCAGTTAGATATCAAATCCCTAAATTGACTGTGGCAACCATGTTTTGAAGATGACAGATGTTTTATCAGACTGGATCCCTGAATCCCTCCATGGAGGAAAGTACCCCTCACCTCACTGTGCAGCTACATATTTCACTATAGAGGAAATGAAAAATAAATTTCACTTGAGCTAATCCACTGAGATCTCAGCTTTTAACTAAGTTAGGGTATGTAAAAAAACACCAGTCAAAATATATAGCCTTTAAAAATCCCACTGAATAATAATTTTAAGACTAAGAAATCCAGCATAGTTTATTGCTGATTTTAATTGAGTGTTTGAAATTGTAAACATTTTGGATGATCATCTCAACAACTAAACAACTATTTTTTTTTAATAACATTGCTGTTATTGGCATGGAAAGCCAAGAGAAATAATTTTTTATATTCCAATGAAAATATTTTGTATGAATTTATGGAAGGAAATAGAACATGAAGTGGCAAAAATCACAATTATTACACACAAGAGTGATCATGTAGTAAATCCTTCAGTGGAGTGAATAATCCCAATTAGAAACATCAAGACAAATTAAATGAGTCCTTGACCAGGATTATAAATTGGGTAAATTTTTAGGGAAAAATAGAAGGAAAATTTGGAAATACATTCCTTCATGGAAAGAATGCCAACATCTATTACAATTCAGTTTCAAAACCACCACCACCTTGACTTTCTGCTGGAATTCTAGCCTGGGAAGAAATCAGTGTAGACTTTGGGACCGGGATTCACCTTGATATATTGTTCCTTCCTCCTATCAGATGAAAAGACCCCTGAATTTGGCAAGAAATATATATATTTACTATATATAGTTACTTCTTTAGTAACTTCCTCAGAGCACAGAGGAATAAATATTCAGTACTAATACTGATTTCTATAATCCTAATCCCTATGTGGTATATTTATTTAACAAACATTTAATGAGCATCTATTATGTGTCAGGCAATGCTTCTAAATATTAGAGATATAGTAGTGAACAAAACAGACAAAAGTCTCTGCCATAATGAAGCATACTCTGATGGGAAAGACAGAAAATAAAAAAGGTAAATGGGTAAATTACATAGTGTTAGTTACAAGTGCTAAAGGGAAAAATACAAGAAAGAAGAGGTATACAGGAGTTCCGTCATGGTACAGTGGTTAACGAATCGACTAGGAACCATGAGGTTGCGGGTTCGGTCCCTGCCCTTGCTCAGTGGGTTAACGATCCGCCATTGCCGTGAGCTGTGGTGTAGATTGCAGATGCAGCTCGGATCCTGCATTGCTGTAGCTCTGGCGTGGGCCAGAGACTACAGCTCCGATTCGACCCCTAGCCTGGGGACATCCGTATGCCGCGGGAGCGGCCCAAAGAAATAGCAAAAAGACAAAAAAAAAAAAAAAAAAAAAGAAGAAGAAGAAGAAGAGGTATACAAATAATTGGGATGGAAATTATAATTTTAGAAAGGGAGATTTCACTGAAAAGGTGAAGTTGAGGAAAGACCTAATGGAAGGTATGGACCTATCCATGCTGTTCTACATGGAGTTCATTCCAAGCAGAAGAAAAAACAAATGTAAATATCTGAAATGGGAACATGCTTGGAATGTGTTAAAAAAAAACAGTGTGAAATCGAAGAATACAGGGAAGAGTTGTAGGGAAATATGACATAGAAATAATGAGGTATTAGATCACATGGGACTTTGTTATTCATAGCAAAAATTTTGGTTCCTCTAGAGACATGGAGAAATATGAGAGGATTTTTAGTAGATCTGACAGGACTGCTATGGCTCCAATGTGGAAATAGAATGAAGAAGCCTAGACTAGAATCAGAGTGACCAGTTAGAAGGTTATTATGCAAATCCAGGCAAGAGATGATGTGGTTCAGACCAGGGCAGCGAAGGTAATGAGACCTTATCACATTCTAGATATATTTTGAAGCTAGAGTAGACAGGATTTAATGATAGACCAGATGTGGAGTATGAGAGAAAGATGAGTCAAAGATGAGCCCAAACTTTAGGGCTTCAACAACCGAAAGAATGGAATTACCATTTCCTGAGATGGTGACAGCAGGAGTTGCTAGGTTAGAGGACAATATATGGAGATCAGATTTAACATCTTTAAGTGCAGAATGTTTCTTCAACAATACAAGTGGAGCGACTAGTATGTAGTTGGGTACATTAGTCTTTAATTTGGTGCTAACTGCTTGGCCAGAGCTACAGATATGGAGCAACATATCACTTAAAGCTGAGAGATTGAATAATGTCTCTTAGGGATTGAGTGTAGCACACAAAGAGAAGCAGTTTGAGGACTGCATTCTCACATTTAGGTATTTGGAAGAAAAAGAGGAATCATCAAAAGAATCTGAAAAATTCTTTTCAGAATCAGAAAGGAGAAAAATGAGACAAGCATGGTTTTTTGGAAGACAAGTATTGAAAACACTTTTTAAAATATTTTTAATACGGAGAAAGCAATCCATTAACCCTGTCAAGTAAGACAAGGACTGAGAAATTACATCTGGATTTAGCAACGTGAAGATCATTGATGACACTGACTTTTACTGAAGTGTGAGAATGGAAACCTGATTGCAGTGAATTCAACAGGGATGGGAAGAAAGAGATAGTTATAGGCACTGAGTATCACCTTGGCATTTGATGGATGTGAGTGATAATGTTTTAGCCATAAATTAAAAAGAATTTTACTATTTTGACATTCATTGCTACAAATGAGGACTCAAGTTCATATTTATTAAATTTTTATTGTAATTTACAGTCAGCACAAAAGTGTCATATTGCAAGATCAAACAAGTGTAACCCTCTTCTGTGAAGTCTTTTCTGCCTCTCTCATACAGTTAGTTAATTGCTGTGTCTTCTCTGCTCCCCAAAGACTTCGTAAATATATTTGCAGTGTTTGTGCTGCAATATTGTTTTGCAAAATTTGTGTTTTAATCATTTATGTGCCTGTCTCTCCCATTACATTGTGATCCTTTATTCTTATATAAAACACGTTGTTTTGGTAAAAGTATACTCTCAATAAAAGTGTGGCGAACAATTGAGTATCACATTTTAAGTCAGTCTAAGTGATGTAGGGTAATGCAAAAGGGAAATGTATTTAGTGTTAAGGATTACAGGTACAGGGTCCTTATTTACTTTTCTCAAGATTCAAAGCCCATTACTTTAGGAAAATAATGACATCTATTTCTCTGAATGTAGCCACTCATTGTCCCTTTTATTATAAATTAAAAGATCTACAAAATAATTAGCCATGAATGTGCCATCCAACTAATTGTTATGTTCTTTTTTTTGGCTTTTTTTTTTTCAGCCTAAGTTTTTGACTTTTTTTCTCATTATAACAATGTTCAAATTATTAACTTAGGAATTTATAGATAAGAGAATAAGGTAAAATTTTTTCTCTTGGACAGAAATCTGGGATTTGGTTCACAGACTTCTTGAAAATTTCCATGTCATCAGAACTTACTATTCAAACTAACATTACTATAATTTCAATTTAAAAGAGAGACAGTTGATCTAATTTGTAATACTGCACTGTTTTGTGAAGCTGCTTTCCCAAGAGTGATTAGTTTTGATATTGATTTTTAATATGAATCTTTTATAGCCCCCTCACATACATGATCCTGTTTGATGTTTTGAATTAAGAGTATAAGTAAAATGCCTATTAAAACTGAAATATTGGGGGAGTTCCCATTGCAGCCCAGCAGGTTAAGGACGCAGTGTTGTCTCTGTGAGGATTGGGTTCAATCTCTGGCTTCAGTCAGTGGGTTAAGGATTCGGCATTGCCTCTAGCTGCCAGCATAGGTCACAGATGCAGCTCGGCTCTGGTGTTGTAGTGGCTGTGGTGTAGGCTGCAGGAACTTTCATATGCTGCAGGTGTGGTCAGAAAAAGGGGGGAAAAAAAAAACCTAAAGCATTGGAGTTTCCTGGTAACTCAGTGGGTAAGGATCTGGTGCTGTCACTGCTGTGGCTCTGCGTACTGCTGTGGCACAGGTTTGATCCCTGACCTGGAAACTTCTGCATACTCAGGGAAAAAAATTAAAATATGAAATGTGATATAAAATATGTTATGCTTGTCTACATTTAAAACACATAATTGACATGGAAGACAAAACTACTAAAAACCCTTACTTGAACTATGAATTCAAAGAAGTATATAGTTTCAAGATAATATACTAATTATATTCTAAGTAACATTAGATAAATATTTTGAGGGAGGAAGACTTTTTTTGCCTGTTGTAATTGTTGTTTTTAAAAAGGAAATATAAGCAAAGGAGTGGTTTACAAATTTTCCCCCTACTAGGAAGTGTCCATGTTGAGTGTGAACTGGAGATTGGCACTTGCCATCTGCCTCTGCATGGATTGAATCATGAGCCACTGCAGCTGCTGACCCTCAACACCTCCTGAAAGGAGCTCAGGGTGGAGATCAGGAGTGACAAACACTCTGTGCTGCAGGAAAACTGGCAGAATAGGTCTTCAGATGGTTAGATATTTTCAGGAGAAGATTTTATGAGCCCAATTCTTGCATCTCTTCATAGCTAGAAAAGCACTAAAATCCTGCATGGTGACATCTGCTCCCCATGACTAGTAGTAACTTTCACGAGACTAGCAGCAACCTTCTGTAAAATGCATGCATGGTTGCATGTACCTTCCCCTTCACCAGAATCACATATATACTGACCTTTCCCCCTACTTCTTTGGAATAGGTTTTTGGAGCTATCTGAAATGTGGCCTCCTAGGCTATAGTCCTCACTTTGCCCCCAAATAGAACTTAACTCTCAACTTTTACGTTGTCCTATCTGCCTGCCTATCTGCCTGTCTATCTATCTACCTACTTATCATGATGTAAATGTATCTCCCCAAACTGAATTTTGTTATTTATCAAATACTAACTTTAGAATCTTTATCAACTGCACTATACTTTTCAAAACTACATTGAATAAAATATAAAATTCTGATAAATTGTTCAATATATTTATTTTAAAAAGCAGCCAAAGAATGTAGAAGCCTCTAAATATGCAGGCATAATTAAACTTCTCAGATAATCGTTAAAATAGAGAATCTTAACCAAGTTAACTTGACAACAAATGTATATGGCTTCTCATATACAATTTTTTACAAACTCCACTGCTTTAGAGGCACAGGCAACGGGCAATTTTCATATTTTGGCTGCATAGTATCTGAGCTCCCTGTCGCTTTGGAAATGTCTCCCTTGAATGGCTCTTGGTGGAAGTAAGGACCGCACCTCTTGCTTCTAAAACTCAAAATGGGTAGATATTTTCTGTATCTGGCAGTGTAGTTCTTCAGTATATAAACTTAGGTTTGGTTGGCTGCTCAGGACTTTGGATATTGGGGAAATGAAGCAGATAAGGGAATATAGATATTACTCAGGGTAGCGGTAACAGAGTTGAGATCCCAGTGGAGATGATAGATGTCCATGGAGGTGCTGTCCTTACCTGTAGCTTGAGCTTAGCTGTGTGCTTGGCTGCCTATTGCCTGCCTTTTTTGTTGTATTTCCTACCTTGATGCTAACCTCTTCTCCAGGTTTTCCATCATTGTGAGAGCTATCTAAGATTTTTCCAGTGAATTACTCTTCTGCTCAAATTAGCCAGTCTGTTTTTGTTGTTTGCAAACAAGACTGATAGAGTATGGCATGTGAATATGTAGGTATCACAGATTTATGAAACATTGAAACCCTTTAAAATAAAGTTTTATTTTTATTTTGAATAAAATTTTTTGTTTTTTTCTGAAAGCCTGAAATTAAAATAGTTAAATTATCAGGGTTTGGAGATTTTTTTTAAACATCACAAAGGCTTATTCTGATAATTCCAGAAGATCTGATTCTTTATTTTACTGTACATATTTATGAAGTGGTAACCTAGTCAAATTTAGATTTTATCTTCTTACTACGCAATTTTGACAGTTTCCTGGGGGAATTTTCAAAGTCACAGACCATTTCTTTCATTATGATATGTGATGAAATGAAATATTGTCAGAGTTTCTTGAGAAAATACTACCCCAAATCTAATTTTAGATAAACAATAATTAAACTTTTAAAGAAACGAGAGGAATGACAACTTGGAAAATATGGGACAGTGACTTTTATTTACATCACTATAGTTACTAATTATAAATGTGGAAATTTATTATAGAAAAGAAGATATTCTTTATAGATCTGGACATCAGGAACACACACCCAACACAGGAAGTCTTGCTCTGGCAACATTTTTCTACTATTTTTTCAACAGAAAATATATATACATTGTTAATTTCTCTCTCAATCTCTATTTCTCTCTGTTTCTCTCTCACTCTCTCTGTGTCTCTCTCACACTCTATTTCTCTCTCTCTGTCTCTCTCTCAGTTTCTCTTTCTTTCCTCCTCCCCCCTCCTTCCTCCCTCCTCTTTCCCTCCCTCCCTCTCCTTTCCCATTTTCACTCTTTTTCTCTTTCTCCTTCACTCTCTTTTCAGATTTAAAGTGAGGTTGGCTTCTTAGAAAAAGGACTAGAAAAACAGAGGCCTTTTTCTCCAGTTTGGTGATTGTCTTCTGAACATCCAGATGAATTAACTTCTATCAGATAATTTCTTTTAAAAACCTCTTTGAAGATTACTTAATCACACTTTCCTGTAGAATGAGTGAATGCACGAAAGGATAGACACCGCATGAACATTTTGGGGTATCTGACAAAAGGTAAATGCCTTTTTTTTTTTGGCCACACCTGCGGCATGTGAAAGTTCCCGGGCCAGGGATCGGACCTTCGCCATAGCAGGGACCTGGGCCATTTGCACCACAAGAGAATGCCTTTCTTTTTCTTTTCTTTTCCTTTTTTTTTTTTTTTTTTGTAAGTGTCTTTTTATTCTAAACTAAGGTGATTTTTAATATGATAGTTTCTTCTTGAAATACTAGCCTGAGAATGTGCCTCAACATCAAAATGTAGATCATTATGTAAGTTCTTGTGTTACATGGTGAAAGATATGCAACTGTCACATATTAAATCATAAAAGTATTGTTAAGGTATTCTTACAACTGAATTATGACAAAATAGAAATTTCTGAACACACATGTTAGTGTGCCTGTGTATAAATTGGAAGTATACATTTCCAGGAAAAAAGTTATTCCAATTTAAAAAAAAAACCAATAATCTTTCTCCTTGTCAACATTTATAGTTATTAGACAGATATATAATTAGTTTATGCTTCTGATAGTCTATTAACAAGAAAAAATATATTTCCAGAAATAAATTTTATTTTAAAAAATCTGCTTATCTCTATGTCAGCATTTAAAGCAAGTGCCATCTTCTGATTAATTGACTCACAAGATGTTACTTATGCTAAAATCTTAGCAGATGAAACTTAAACAGAAACCGTCAGCTGCACTGTTGTCATTTCTTCTTCTTTTTTTTTTTTCTTTGAATAATCCAGAACACCACATGGCTGGCTTGGGAGCTTATTTTCCAGACCACTGAGAGCAGTGTGATTTTGTGTTTGTATGTGTGAGTATGTGCTTTGTTTTGAAAGACATCGGCTTGAAGCAGTTTCAAACCTCCAGGAACAGTTTCTTAAGTATGTCATAAATGAGCTATTGACCACATTTTTGCCAGGTCACTTGTCAAATGTGTGGTAGCAAGATGTCGAGTTTTAGGGCAACCACAACTCACATTTATGAAACTACTTCATAGAACACTGAAGTAGTTTAGAACACTGTGTTAGAGTTCTGTGGATTCTATTAGGAGCTTTAGAACAATTAAGAAAACCTTGTTCTTTTTTATTAGCATATTATAGTCTCCAAAGAATATAAGTCCTTTTTCTAAAATAAGGTCCCCAAATTTTCCAGGAAATTCCACGTGCTTAGAGTACTTGTGGGAGGTAGAAGTCTGCTACATTTAGTGTAAAGTTAACTTTTTTGAATGTAAAAAGGTCAAAATTAATGAAGAAACTAGCAAATTCAAAGTTCCACTGAGGAACATCCCAATGCTTTTAGCAATTCACTTGAAATGATGGTGTGAAACCACCCCCTTTAACATTTTAAAGCTGTGAAAGCCTAATGAACCATGCTACCTCCTGTAGTTGCTACCAAACCAAAATTTGCAGGGACTGGGCTCATTAGCATTAAGTAGAAGCAGACCGTTCAGTTCAGCAATAGCTTCTTGCACTGTTTTCACTATTACCATATTGTTTGGTTGAAGAGATACTGCCAACTCGATTGTTAGTTCATTTTCCTTATTGTTGTTCACATAAAATTCCTGTTATCCCATGAATTAAGTGCCCCTCCCTCCCTCCAAATGACAAAAGAAATCCTTTTAACAAGTATTCAAAATATATTCATTTTTCAACCAGGTGGATTCTTAAAGCAAAGTCGTTCTTATAATGTTTTAAACAAAATTTCTCTTTCTATATGTCCCAAGCTATTGGGTAATGGTTTGTGGCTTAAGGAAAAAAATGAATAATTAGAACATAGAGAATGTAGAATATTAGATATATAAATAATTTGGTTTTTTTCTGAGTGATTACAATAGAGATTATATTATCAAACTTTAAAATATTAGCGATTCATTTAATTCAACTGTCCGCTAAGATTTTTGCATCTCATTATTTTAGGGGAAAAGTTTTATTGCAATGAAAAACACATGTATTATTTAGCACACACCCTTCCAGGTGACCTGATTTTGATTCTGTGGGGACTCTACTTTTCATTGCATTTGAACTATTTTACAAGTTATAGATAAGTTTTAGTAAGGCAAAATATTTCTTGTAAATAAACACATAAGTAAATTCTGTTGGTTAAAGTTTCAATTAAATTATTTTCCATTTTCTGGAAGAAGCCAGTTTTGCCTCTATTAGGATATTAACTTCAATATTCTTGATCTCTAAATATGCCTGGTTTTAGATTGTCCTTTTATCTGGTTTTAACTTCTTAGTTCTTTATTAATGAATGAATGTGTTCATTTTACAGGTATATAAAAGTTATGCTTTTCATTTTTTTTCAAATTAGAGTTATATTCACAGGATTTGCATTATATTTCTATCTTTGACAACAAAATACAAATGTATTCCCTAGGTTGTAAATAGTTTAATTTCTAAAATTAGAATATTTCTCTTGTTCTACTGCCCCAGCACAAACAGATGTTCATGTAATTAGTATTTTGATATAAATTGGTTCAAACAACATTGCTCAATTAAAATCAGTATTGTGAATTTTTAAGAAATGTATATTTATATTCTGCTCTCCATTTCTTAAGAATTGTGTTGATTGCAGATGCCAGGGAAATAGTCTTCGTAGGTCTTTTGCAAAACACCATATAAAAAAGATACATATGATATGACAAGATCCTCCATTTGGTGTGATGGTACTAAAATTACCAAGGGCTCTATGTCCAAAGGCAGTTGTACCCCAAAAGTTTTAGATGAGATGTATAATGTGATTTGTCTTTAAACCACATACCCTCTGAAAGCATTGGAAAGTAAAAGGATGGCGTTAAAGAAAAATTATATCTAGGTATCAGCAAAGTTACTTATCTATAAATGTAAATGTACATATAGTTGTTTGTGAAGTTAGTAATGTGATCACATCCTTTTCCTATTTCTAGGAAGGCTCATGGAAATTGAAGCAAATTGGGAATATTTTGTGTTGCATACTTGGCTCAAATCTGCTACTTAGTAGAAATGTTATCTTGAGCAAGCAACTTAAAAGTTTCTGAATCTCATTTTCATCATCAATTACATAACATTTTAAAGTACATTTAAAGTCATGGTGGTGATGTCTTCTAAAGTACTTTGTGATTATAAAATTAAGGCAGAGATGGTGTAACCCTTCAGGAGTAATGCTAGCTGCCACATCTGTCCCTAAGGTGGAGCACATGTCTTAGACTGAAGGTCTTGGTAGAATCATGGCAGTCTTAGGAGGACTTTTAGGGAGAAGATTGAAAACTCTTCCTTCTTTCTTCCTCTTCAGGAAGATTGGAAAGTATTTATTTGATTCATTTGTCAAGTTTTTTTATTTCCACTAGAAATGTCAATTCCTTAATATTTTCAGTAAGTTTGGAATTTAAAAAAAAGCACATATGCATGTGAAGGTAGATGCTTCTTGGGAAGTTCAGGGGAAGTACAGTGATGCTTTGGTCTTTTGATCAAATTTCATGATCTTTTAATTAATTGTTCTTAGAAATTTTTCTCTTAAAATTCTTAAATTTCTGCCTGCCAGGAAAAAGCAAATAATTATTTTCCAACTATCTGGATCTCACTTTGAAGTATATTTATTTTGACCTATTGTATTCAGAGAGAAAATAGTTCTGCTTCATATACTAGCATTCAGGGTCTGAGACTTGGTGCTTCTGTTTTCATGTGATTATTTGTGGAATAGAAATTACAAAGGGAGAAATAATGAGCCAGTGGGAGAATTAGATGTTCATTAATGTGTGTTTTCATTTTTGGGGGGAGGAAAGAGTTTGGTATATATGATTTTCCCAGAATAGCAATGACACCCATATTTCAAAATAGCTTATTACAAGTGTAGGTCTATTTCATGGTTTGTTGTTGTGTTTATCTACCACATTTATCTCCTTTATTTGGTTGACAAGCATAAATTGACAGATTCAAAAAAGAGGGCTTAAATCATTCACTGAGGTGGCTCTCACTTGCATACTATAGCAGTCACAGACTATGGACTTTCAGCAAATCACATTTTGTTTGTAAGGCAAGATGTTTTTACTGAAATTGTTCCTGAATGCCTTGAAGTGGAGAATAAGCTCCCTTAGCTATAGTTTTATACCCAGCTGTCTTATGAAATAATACTCTCTGCCTGACTTCTCTAGGCATTTGAATTTTCAGATGGTTAGCTTGTAAAACCAATAGGATTTCATTATTGTCTCTGTTGATAACACTGATGCATTTTAGCAGGTAAAAGTTCTAAATAATTGATAATAAAATCTTTCCAGAAAACTTCTTTAGGCTTGATGTAATTCTGCTTGTCAGACCTTTGGGGAGTCAGCACCAGAGAAAGGCTGCAAAACTATAGCACCTAATGTTTCACCCTGTATTGCTCTGGAGTACCTGAAAGTGTGAGTGTAGTACAGTGGATGAAGCAGGATATTTTTACTATTTCCTTCCTTTTCCCTTTAAACTAAAAAGAGTTTTCAAATGAGTCAAATACATATTTTAATTGATAAACTGACTTTATATTCACCTATTGGAAACAGTACAACATATTTTACATCAGATTATGAAATATGGATGTTTTACTAAAAGACAGGAAGACCTTGTTCCAGTCTTTAAAGTAAATACATATTCAAAGGATCTTAAGGCATACCATTTATTCATATTCATATCTATTGAAATACTGTACATCCACATACTTCAATAAATAGTTAAAAACCTGACCTCTTTTTAAATCATTTCTGAATTTCAAAAAACAATTTTTATTGAAAAGATTAAATAGGTAACTTTTGGCTGTGTCACAAAGCTAAGCACAATGGATAAATTAACAATTATTCAATAAATTTGATTAATATAGATAATTGGCTTTGATAAATCTCTCAGACTTTTCTGAGTTCATACACTGGGGTATTTATATATACTGTCCTGAATTATCCGGGTAATTCTCTCAATTCTCCAGTCTACTTTCTAGATATAGCTTAAATGTTATGATGAAGCATTATTTTTTCAGCTAAGCTTAAACTCCCCAAAAGTGGCTTTAAGTTTGACATTATCTCTCTCAAATCTTTTACTGTCCCCCTAAAATACAATACTGTAATTTGGGCAGTACTTTCTGTCATATAATTGCTGCATATAATAGGAACTTAATGTTGTAACAGGACTTATGTTTCAAATGGGATCATTATAAAGCATAATTATACCACTTGCAGTTAAAACAAGAATACAAACGAATTAAGTCAACTACCCTAATATTCCAGATCATCCCTCCCTCCTATCCTTTCCTTCCTTCTTTCCTCCCTCCTTCCTTCCCTTCCCTTCTTTCCTTCCTTATTTCTTTTTTTCCTTCTCTTTACCTCTTTCCCTTTTCAGTCTTTTTCTTTCCACTCTCTTTTCTCAACTGCTCTTTTTCTTTTTTTTTTCCTTTGGAAAAAAAAAAAATCAGGGGCAACAAAAAGAGTCCCACAAATGAAACCTGTGGAAATATAATGCTGAAATGAATAGCTAGAAAAAAAATTGTTATAGATCAAAAGATAAATCAGTTTCATAAAGCTGCTATTCTGAAATTGCAACAATCTTGTACAATCAGGACTGATAAAATGGAATAATCAGACGTTTCATATGTCCATAAATGTAAAATCATCTACTTGAACATTATATGCAATACATTCACACAAAAAAGCAAATACTGTAGCCTTATTTGAACAATATTGAACTCATAAATACTCATGATTTCACTCTGTCCAGGGGCCTAACAACTAGGAATGCTGCTTGATACAGAAAAACATAGTTAATACCTCCTCTATTTAAAAATGTCACTCAAGAAAGTCTCTTCTAACATAAAGGCAAATACATATAGCTACTGAGCTATGACTGTACTTCTGTCACATTCTATGGGAAAAACACCAGACTCCACAAATTCGGAATCATGACAACACTTTGAACTAATTATTTGGTTCATCCATAGTTTATACCTCAATTTACCTCACATTTACCCTACAAACCTTACAAAGAGGAGGTATTTTTAATTCTAGGAAAGTAGTCACTGTATAATATGCATTCTTGATCTGTTTCTTTCTCCCAAACAATGGTACTGATGGTTAACACTTTTGTGGTAGCACCACTATTTCTAGTAAGTAGATTATTATGGAGTGTGCCACTTTAAAGCTGCAATACACACAAAAGAATTTTGTAGTTTACTCACCAATTCCACAGAGCAAATGAATAATAAAGTTAAAATGCCATATGTGTTTAAAAAAAGAAAAAAAAAACCCTTTCTTAATATGTCAGTCAAAATAATGTAATAAATTATTATAGTGAGTAAGTTTAATAGTATTATGCCATATTACTGCCATTTTGTGAACACTGTATATTTATGCCTCCTCATTTAGGATTCATATTTCTGATTAGAATAGATTTATGGTATACTTTGGGCCTAAATTTTACTTCCATTTTACTTACGTTTCTTTCAGGGCAAAATGTTAGATATTTTAAATATGTACAACCTTACATATGTACTTATTTCTAACTATGTTAGTAGGTGTTTTGTTATCATGACTTGCAAAAGGGAACTATTTGCAGAAATCTCTAGTTATAGGGAAATTAGTAACTCCATCAAACTTGTTAAATGTTTTTCAATGCCGTGTCTCTCTTTAGTAAAGAGTAAAACCATCAAACTTGTAATGTAATACTTCTTTAGAGTAACAGCATTTTCCTTCAAAGATGTAGTTTTCATTCTTTATGACAGAAATCATTTAATCTGTGACAATTTAATAATTAATATATTTGAAGATATTCCTAATCACTGGTATCTTGTCTTCACTGGAACACATATATATCATGTAAGAAAAAAATAAAGCATGGTAACTTTTTTTTTTCCTTTTGGGCTTGCTTATTTGAGCTGACATAGCTAGAGAAAAACATTTTACTGTGGACTTAGTTATTTCAGGGTTTGATCTGCTGCATACCAACATGGGATATTTGTTACTATATATTTTGGAACTTTTTTATATAACATGCATACCAAACTATCAACTTAGTGATGTTTTCAGATGGAAAATACGCAAAATGCTCCTGTCCACAGGAACACTGTATCTATCATACCAACTTACCTGTCACAGAACCAAATTAATTTTGAGTGCTTACCAACTCAGGTAAAATTAGGTAACTGGACTTTGTGTCCTTTTTGACAAACCATCTTAAAATTTTTGGCCTCAAATAGTGAAAGGAAAAGATGCTGTATTGCTAGGCAATCCCTGGAATGGATTGTGCTATCTTTTTAAAGGGAATTATTTTCCAAAGGGGATCTAGCATTTAGCTACAACTAAAGAAATCATACGGCAAATTTACCTGTACTATGTTAGTTAAATTGTGTTTCATCATAAAACTGAGATATAGTGGGGCAAACTTCTTAAAACCCTACTGGTAATGAGGGAAGAGATTTTTACAGTCCAGTATCTCCTTCATTCTTTAGAGACAGGATAGAGTTGCCCTCTTTCATTGTGGTTTATTTTTGTTTTCAAATTGTAGAATTTGGCAAAAACACTTTTATTCATTGGAGATGAAGAGAAAATTATTATTTTATGAAGGCACACCCATGCTGAACTTACAGGAAAGAGAAGCAGAGCTGCACAGCCAGTTATATTACAAGGCTCATTCCTGAAACCTGAATATCATGCGAGCAGAAAAATCTAGATATGTTATATTTTGAAGAAATGATCTGAAGGCAATATTATTTGCTTTTTTTATCAAAAAAGAAAAAAATGAATCTTTGTAAATGTGGATTGACTCTTATTGAAACAGGGAAATGAATGCTTGTATTGCAGCCTTAAAGAATCACATATTCACTGCAATATTCGTTTTTTGTAAACTACAGCCTGCAACCTAGCAGACCATGACTGAATGCTTTTGAAAAGTTGTAGATTACAAACATGAAATCACAATTAATATCCTCTAAAAGTAATTTCAGAGCTTTCACGTCTTAAAAAAAGGACAATGTGTACTGCTTCACAAGGTAATGTAGCTAATCAAAAAAAGAGTAGAATTAAAGTATTTACATAATGAGCAATTCTACAGAAGGCGATCATCCCCATGTAAGCACTGCTGATTATATCCCACGCTGCTTTTAACAAACTGTACCAGATTGGATCCAGCCATCAGCACTTTCAGAGAATCCTTAAAAGCCTTTTATGGGTCTTTAAATTTATTGTAGAATGGCATTCTTCAGGTAGAATATGCTGGTGAAAGAGGACAGTGTCAACACAAGGTACCAGCAGGAGAAAAGAACGTCAGCGCTCCCGGTAATTCCATACTGGGCTGTACTTGGAGCTGAAAAGAAATGGAAAAGAATAAATCAAAATCTAATTTGTGTCTTTCAAGATCTTAACAATAATCAAAAGGCAGCCGGGTGTACTGGGGAGAACACTGGCCCTGAAGTCAGACAGAATTTGCTTCACATCTGGTTCTGCTATATGAGAAGGTGTGGCCTCCTTGACTAACCTCTCTGAGCTCTTGAGTTTTCTCAAGGGCAAAAGAGAAATAATATTATCCATCTGGCAGGGCTGCAGTGAGGATTGGAGATGATGCACACGTAACACCTTGCACTGGGCTGGGCAGGCACACACTTAAGTACTCCATTACTACCAGCTGATATTATTATTATTCCTCTTATCTGCATTGTAAATGTTTGTATTAGTGGACAAGTCATTTGTGTATATATATTTTAAATTTATGTTTGCTGAGATAGAATTGACCTACAACATTGCATAAGTTTAAGGTGTACCACAATGTTGACTGAATACATTTATATGTTTATATATTGCAATATGATTACCACCATAGTGGTAGCTAAATTTTTATCACATCACATAATTATCATTTCTTTTCTGTGGTGGGCTCAATTAAGATCTAGTCTCTTAGCTGCTTTGAAGGTTAAAATACAGTGTTGTTGTTTATAATCACTATGCTGTGCATTAGATCTTTAGAGATTTTGATCTACTGACTGTAAGTTTGCACCCTTAAAAACAGTCTCCCAATTTCCACACCTCTCAGCCTCTGGTAACAACTTTTCTATTCTTTGTTTATTTAAGTTCTTCTTTTTTAGATTCCACATCTAAGTGATATCATACATATATACATGCATATATTTGTGGATCTTTTTTATGGGCCAAATACTATACTAAATGCTGGAAAAGTGAAAAAGAGATTTCCTCACCTATATGTAGATGAGGAAGGATGTTCAAATATTTATAATACAATCCTAGGAATATTAGAATTGCATCTGTAAACTGTAGTGACACATAAAACTGTGTATTTAAATCTGCCTGGGTAAAAGAAGGCTGATTTAACCAAAGGGGACCATCATTTACGCAGAGAAAACAGTGTATTCAAAGAGATGAGGAAAAGAGAGAGCACAGCATGTATCCTGGGATCTAAAAGTAGATTAGTCTCGCTGGACTGTGAAGTTTGAGGCCTGGAGTGGAGAGAATTGAAATGGAACTCTAGGCAGATAGAATGACCTCAACTGTAGTGAAAAAAGAGTTTGGCTTTTTATACTGAAGGAGATTTTGAAGAATTTGGAGGTGTTGAATTGTATGATTACATTTATGCGTTAGCTCATGGTTTTATACACAGAGAAGCTCCTGTGGTACTTGGCTGACAGTCATGTTGAATTTTCACTGACATTTCACCTAGAGATTCACCAGGCCTGGGATACTGTGAGAGTCTACTGAATGGATTCTACTTCATTTCACAAGAGGACAGTTGCCTCTTTGAATGTGAATTATATTGTGTTCCAAAAGTCAAATGTCTCAGGCACACTCACCTTTGCTTGAGACTCTCATTTACCATAAGAAAAATAATAGTAATAAACTCCACCAACATACTTTTAACTACCTCTTCTTTAACGAAACCTGGATTTCAAGCACTGTTTCCTAGTAGTAAATAAATAATGTGATTAAAAAAAAATAGTATTTCACCCCCACATTCATAACTCAAACCCAGGAGCACTTTCAGTCACACCGAGTTTGAATTACCAGCAGCTAGTTTTTAATGGAACTTTCACCAGTGACTATATTTTCATGTTACAAGAGAATAAAGTCTATTGTTTCTAACACTAAAAAAAATTAAAGGAGATGAAAGAGGCATTGGCCTCTGCCAGTGGGGAGTTTTCTTGGCAGAACAGTTGTTGATTCCATGCAAGTGCGATTCAAGGGCTGAAACTGCTACTCTTTAGTAAACAAGGAGCAAAATCAACTATTTGATGTTTCTATTTGCATCACAAATGAGTTTTAAACAATGAGAAGATGATGAAGAAAATAAGTGTATTGTTGAACAGATAGCTTTTCAAATTTTGATATGTAAGAAGTCTAATTTAAAACCTTAAAACTCCTTAAATTATTTTCACTTGAAAGACCTAAAATGATGTTTTTTTTAATATAAATATTTAATTGGTCTGTTACCTTCTCAATGACAGCCATTTCATAGTTATTTTTTTCTGTTTTTTAAGCATCTTGAGCTTAATAATAACAATAAATAAAACCAGCATAATAACAAAGGACTAATAATAAGCAAAGCATATAAAATGAGTTCATAAATAGGAAATATTTCTTAAAAGCCAAGCACACAAAGCAGAGATAACATTTTTATTATGACAAATTAAACAGTACATTCATTAAGTGGGTAGAGTATAAAGGATTCTCAAAACTCCTTATTCATCCTTTAAAATGCTTTTTGGGGGAAATCCTTCTTGAATCCCCTCTCCTCCAGCAAGCTGAGCAGACTACCCTATTGTGTCATTGAGTCACAATATATATTCTTATCTTACTGCATTGCAAATATTTATGTACATATCTATTTCTCTCAGCAGACTGTAAACTCTCCCAAGTCATATTTTATTTATCTTAGTATTTCCAGACACAAAGTCTGGCAAGGTCTGGTACATAGTGGATGCTCAAGAAATATCTGTTGAATGAACAATTCAATTAAATAAATAAATTAAAAGGTCAGAGTTAAAAGAAGTATATCTTGCCTACAAAATAGAATCTATTCTGAAGCAAGCCACTCGTCTATAAACTAGAGGATCTACTATATGCTTTCTTTCATTCATTCAGCAAATTTTTATTGAACTAGGTACCAGGGACTATACTAAGTACTGGGAATACAATATATAATATGGTAAGATCCTTTTGTTAACTCAGTTTCATGTTTCTCTTTATATACTCTTTTTTTATCATATGCCTTAAATGCCATCTTTTTCCCCAAAGTGCCTTTATCTTCTACTCAGCCTCCTTTTGTCTTAGATATGAAAAATGTGTATTAATGATATATTTAAAAATTAAACATTACTTTGCAATTAATAGCATATATATTTTTTTCCATGGATGTCTCAAATGGATGTATTTTTTAGCTGTTTACAATATTTCCATTAGTCGTAAAATAAAGTGGGAGCCTGTCGCTACATTGTTAGCTTGCAATTATCATAGAAAATGGACTGTAGAGTAGCTTTTGGCAATTAGCAGGCCTAAAAGTAAAAAGCAAAATTAGTTAAAGGAATGTGAGGTTGGCTATCTAATGCCAAGTCATATATCATGATTCATCTTTAAGTATATATTGAGCATCTTTTTTTGGTGCTGGGAATTGAACACAAGCAGAGATGAATAAAACTCAATGTCCTCTCAGGAAAGTTTCATTCTAGTTTGAGATATAAATAAAAAGGCAAACATAGAACATTAGGATTCATGCAATTACTGTAAGGATAATGAATAAACACAGGAGAGCTCTCCAAGGACTCATGGTTTGTAAGTAGTCGAGGCAGTGGAAATAGAATACAATTATTTTTGTATAAAATGCAGTGATATGTATATGTTAGTAATATATATCTCACTTTAAAGAATTGGAGCATAGTAGCCCATTGACTTAGGGTGTCTTGCTGTTGTATAACCTTCTTCCCATTGGCTGATACTTAACTATGTGTTTTGAGGAACTTGGTTTTTTGTTGTTGTTGTTGTTGTTGTTGTTTTGGGTTTTTTATGCATTTTAGGGCCACATCTGTGGCAAATGGAGGTTCCCAGGCTAGGGGTCCAATCGGAGCTGTAGCCACTGGCCTACTCCACAGCCACAGTAATGCCATATCCAAGCCATGTCTGCAACCTACACCACAGCTCACAGCAATGCCAGATCCTTAACCCACTGAGCAAGGCCAGGGATCGAACCTGCAACCTCATGGTTCCTAGTCAGATTCATTTCCACTGCGCCACAACGGGAACTCCGGCGACTTGTTAACTGAGTGATTTAGAGCACAAAGCTAACGGTACTAAAGTTAGGAGTCTTAGTACTATTTGAGCCAATTAGATTTACTTGTCATGTTAAATCCCAATCAGCTTTTTAAGAAATTACAGAAAATGTTAAGAAATTAAAGAAAGTAGGGAGTTCTCGTCGTGGCGCAGTGGTTAACGAATCCCACTAGGAACCATGAGGTTGCGGGTTCGGTCCCTGGCCTTGCTCAGTGGGTTAACGATCCGGCATTGCCGTGAGCTGTAGTGTAGGTTGCAGATGCGGCTCAGATCCCGCGTTGCTGTGGCTCTGGCGTAGGCCGGTGGCTACGGCTCCGATTCAACCCCTAGCCTGGGAACCTCCATATGCCGCGGGAGCGGCCCAAAGAAATAGCAAAAAGACAAAAAAAAAAAAAAAGAAATTAAAGAAAGTAACTGTCAGCTATTAGAAATTCACTATTAGAAATTAGATTCAGGACTCGATTCAGATACCACCTTTAAAAAGAGAAAAGTGTAAATCCCACATGAAAAATTAATTTGGTGTTACATTTAATATCATATTTATGTATTTATCATATTTACATACCTATCTTTTCCCATTACACCAAGAGTGTCTTTAAATCAATACTTATTTTATCTATGTTTTATCACTGGTACAGAACATAGAGTCTGGTACTTGGTAAGTGTGCTATAAATATTTACTCGGTTTCCATTATTATCACCTGAACACATAAGGGGGACACAACATCTTGACTTCTTTTTTCAGAAGAATACTCTTTCATGACCTATATTTTATTCTTTCTTCTCTCTCTACTTTTATACTCATTCTTACCTTTTAAGATCTGTACAGAGTCAGAATACCTTCCTTCACCATTTGAGTAGGACCAGGAAGATGGATCAGGCAGATTATAGGGGCACAGCATGTATCGAACTTTGTAGCATCATCCTCTTGCCACAATAAAAAAAAAAAAAGGGCGCATAGATGAACTTGGCCCCCAGATATGGTCATTAGTTTCTAAGGAGACATGCAGCTATGCCTCTGGGACAATCAGATCTGCTGTAAGTTTCTTGTCATGTTTTTAGTTGCCTATGAAGATCATACTGCTACTCATCTGAAGTAGTAGGATGGAGAGGGTACATGATCACAGGTGTAGCTGCCTGTAGTGAGGGTTTTGGTTTTCTTCTACGTGATATAAGAAGCCACAAGACAGTTTCATGTAGAGGAAGCTAGCTAACATTTAAAAATATACTCTTGATCATTCTATGGACAGTAGATAGTACTAGTATAGGCAAGAACAGAAGCCCACATTAGCCCCCAGCCTTTAGGGGGGTTGCCTTGGCTGTTCAGGGAAGCCAAAGTTGTATAGCTCAGCATTCAGGGATGACTGTCATCTGGTTCTATCAACTTATCCAGACTCTTAGCTCCAGTCACACAAGCTATTTTCTAATACAGAGTGTTTTCAGAATTCCCTGTCATTTGCACATGCTACATCCTTAAGCCCAAAAGGCCTTATTTCCTATTTCCCTTCTCCATCTACCAAAATCCTATTCCTCCTTAAAGATCTAAAATACTACCTCTCCATGAGCCCCCCCATCTCTCTAATAAGAACTAGTCTCTTGCTTATACCAGATTTCATAAATACTTCCTTTTTTTACTTATACTAAGTTATATATATGTGTAATATGTATATAGAAAGATGTATATCTTTCTCTTCTACTGGACTATAAGCATATTGAAATTATGGAACATTCCTCCTGTCATGTGTGCATTTGTATTTTATATCAAATATGTTTAACAGATGTATTTTGAATTGAATGTGGGAAAATATTTCTAAATATGATTTGTCTAATTCACGACCACTTTGATAAAATACCTATTTCAATAGTTGTTCCTTTGGTCTCTTGCTCTTAAGGCAAAGTATGGAAGAAGGAAACTGTTGTGTTTCTTTCCCACTACCTATTTAATTGTCTTTAGTTTCGAAGAGAAGAAAGAAGGAGAGGACATTTAAATTGAGAAGGAGAGGGAAAAGGGAAGGGAAAGGAGGAGGAAAAATGGTAGAGATTTGAGACAAAGAGAATGAAAATAGCCCTTGAGCAATGTGTTAGATGCATTCAATTTCACCATATTATTTAAGAAAAAGGAAGAGAAAGAAGGAATGAAATAGGGTATGCCAGGGAGGCTACCTTCGGTGTCGTTTACAGATCAGAATTTAAAACAAATAACAGTAAAGACTGGTTGTTATTCTTCCCACTTTCCTAGTAAAGTTAAGGCATTCTAGTTTTAAAATATATGTACATAACACATGAACTGTAGATCCAGATGACTTTGGTTCAAAGTCCAGATCCACCTCTAACTGGACTAACCTAGGCACTTTTCTTACCTATGCTTGGTTCACTATCCTCATATGCAGTCTGCAAATGAAGATTGGTAGCATCTCCAAAGTGATCATGAAGATCGAATGTGTTGATATACTTAAAGCACCCAGAACAACATCTAACACAGGATAAACACTCCCTCAAGAATTATCTCAACACTAATCATTTGCTCATTCATTTAGCAAATTCATTGTGTGCTATGTGCGAGGCATTCTGAGTCACTGAGCAAAAGAGAAATGGCTGCTGTCCTCTTTAGCTTGAGATGTTTTCCATGAACACATATTTTATTTTATTCTTAATCTAAAGTTGGTTAAATTAGTGTTTCTCTGGTCTTACAAAGCTGTCCTCCATTTTATCTTACAAAAATATTTATTCTCTTCATTATCTTGGCTTCTTTCGGGGGACTTTAATGCCGGTTACTGCTGGATAATGGGTCGGTCTCTTCTGGTTTGCACTCTCCTTGAAGGTAGGGAGTGTGACCTCTTCCACTTCTTTTTCTCTCTCATTTCCCAAGAGTGCAAGGCTTTGGGCGTGGTTTCATGGCTGATCTAATGCCAAGTTCGGTTTCAGAGGTGCTCTCAGGCATGAAGCAGAAGTGTGTGGGCTACGTGTGGGGTCCAGGCCTTTGGGATTTCTCCCAGTTGCCAACAGGAAGATCCAATCTGGGCTTTAATACATATCTTACATCTTGTCTAATTATGATTATCACTCCCAATTACTTACAGCTGCTGCATATTATTTTCAGTCTTGGCAGTTTTCCCTTGTATTGCTCCAGTTTTTATTTTTAGGCAAAAGCAAATGTAACTGTGAAATATTTAGTTTGGTATAATACCAATTACTTGCCTAGGCAATTTCCTTAAATTACTAAAGCTTTAACTAAACTAGCTTTGAGTCGTATTTTTAGGATTCTTGTTGCAGTCTTAGGTAGAGTTATTTAGCTACACTAACTTTGCTTCCCTAAGAAAAACCTGGTCTCAACTTACATTTTACAGAGGAAGCTTATATCTTAATGGGAAGTAAATGATTTACACCTAAATTAGATGTCAAATAAAAGAGAGTGATTAACGTCTATTCAAAATTGAGTGTATATTTGTTTACAGAGAAATTATACACCATCGATTCAATCCAAAACACCATGAAACTGTTACATTACACACTGTGGGAGGGGTTTACTTGATAGTTTAATCCTCTCATTAGCAACAGTCACCCCTTAACCCCTTGAGCAGGTCATAACACACAGGGAGGCTCAGATCACACCCAGATTTTCTGTATCACTTACTTCTGCCTAAACGCTGCACGGAGATTAGGGGAGGAGAGGACCACTGGGAAGGGATAGGCTTTACAACTGGATGTACAACTACTGATTACAGTGCCTAGATGAATCAGGCAAGTCTCAGCACAGGTGACATCTCATTACTCCCTTCTGTGCTATTTTTTATGCAATAAGTGGCCCATGCTCTAAAATGGGATGTACTGTGCTAAAAACACAGCACAAACCATGTCTTCTCATGTACCATCTCATGTCTAGGGAACAGCGATTTCCAGGAGCCAGGTTTTGTTTGTGTGGATACTGCAGGTTCCTGTACTGTAGACCCTCCAAGGTCATCTTCTTTCCCTAGGCTGGGGCTTGAAGAATACCTGAGTAGCATAGCTGCCTTGTGGTAGGGCTACCAATGTATAGCTTTTCAGATTTTTTGACTCAACACACCATTATTGTGCCATACACCGTTTCCTGGATTACAGAGAAATAAACATAGCACAGTCCACTTTTCAAGTAGCTCTCAGTCCTATAGCGTAGGCTTAATTTGTGAGCCCCTTCCACAGCAAGCTCCACTCATATTAAGGGAGAGAAAGAACTGGATAAAAGGCTTAGAATTCCTGCCAGTCAGCCTTCTTTCTTATCTTCTCTAAAAGGGATCAGGCTAACAAATGCCTGTTGGTGCACTTTTCTCAAATTAGAGGACTAAGGTTATAGACAATCTGTATTTAGATACTTATTCTAACGTTTTAGATTTTTACTTTTTCATTAGATTAAAAACCAAATGCCTACCTTCAGGAAATTCCAACGTCTTTTACAAACTAAACCTTCACCAGCATAAAAATGTAAAATAATTATTTTCACAGAGAGCATTTCCATCTTGTGTAATGAACAATGAGCAGAGTGGCCAGTCATATCACACCATTCCTTTCTCTCTGACTCGTGGAATTACCCTGCCAGCTCATTCTTAGCAACTACTAAGCTATTTGTCTGGCAAACCACCATCCTTGAATCCTTTTCTGCTTGCTAATGAATAGCCATTTTGCCAAAGTTCACAGTATACAATCCTATTTACTCAGCATCAGCTGCATTAGGAAATTTAAACATATGTTTGTCTCTGTTATTACCTATATTCAGAAATCTGCCTATTTGTACTTTTTCCTGCAAATGGCCAGAAACTCTCCAAGACTATCACCTCTAATTTGAGTGAACAAGAATAAGTAAGCAATCACCTAAATAGAAACAAATTCTGCTGCTTTTTTTCTGTCCTTCCATGGTCATTGGGGAAAAATGCAAAGTCTATATTGTTCATCAGTATCTTCTAAATATGTTAGATATTTTTAAAAGAGTCATTGTCATATTTTGTGTGTGTGTGAGTGTGTATATTGTGTGGTTTTCTTTTTTTGTCTTTTTTTTTTTTGTCTTTTCTGGGACCGCACCCGCGGCATATGGAGGTTCCCAAGCTAGGAGTTTAATCGAAGCTGTAGCCACTGGCCTATGACAGAGCCAAGCCGCATCTGCGACCTACACCACAGCTCATGGCGATGCTGGATCCTTAACCCACTGAACAAGGCCAGGGATGGAACCTGCAACCTCATGGTTCCTAGTCAGATTCGTTCACCACTGAGCCACGACAGGAACTCCTGTATAAAATACTCTGTGTTTTAAGAGCTGGCTTTGTTGTGTGAAATATATACACAAATATACAATACAAATTGCTTGACTATATAGATTTTAGTTTCACCCTTGAAGGCATCATCTAGGTGAAGAAAGAGGGTTTTACAGAAATAAAAATAGAAACCCAGCCGTGTTCTTAAGGTCACTAATAGTCACTGCCATCAGCTGTATCATTGGTGTGAAATTGTGAGTGTGTGAAAAAGCAGGTGAAATTGCAAACCAATTGAAGTTGAAGGAGTTTGTAGGATTACATATGTGTGGCTATGTGGGTGTGAAATTATTTAAGTTTTTACATAAGTGTTTAAACTTGAAGCTTTAATTATCAAATTGTCTTGTTCATTAAATTTTATTCTTTCCATCTTTTCATTAAGAAGGTTATCCTAAACCAGCTTCTTTTCTGTTATTCTGTAACATTGTTCTTTCGGCATTAAGGGTAAAGAATTTTATAAGGTTAGATTATTTTTTCCATTTTTTTGGAAAGATTCCATTTACCTTCCAATTCTTTTCTTAGCTTTTCAAATGCAATAAAGACCTGTGATTATCTGGCCCTGTAGTTCTGATTTACTTAAATTGTTCCACTTGTTATGCTCCAGATTGATTTTCAGTTATTCTCAATGATTTGCTAATCATTGCCATTATATTTTGGCTATTTAAAAAACCTTAATAAAATCCAAATGCCTTTGTATGGAATTCAAATCTCTCTGTGAACTTTCCCAACGCTACCTTTCCAGTCTTATTGCTGGCTGCTCTCTGACATGCCAGGCACACTAGGCAGGAAGGCTCTCCATTCTTTGGACGTGTCCAGGCCTTTGCTGCATTTGCAGATTTGCTCACACTCTGCTTTCATCTGGGATGGGCTTCTACACCTCTACAGGTGGGATAGGTCCCATTTTTTTTTTTTTTAAGGCTGCGCCCACAGTATATGGAAGTTCCTGGGCCAGGAATCTAACCCGCACTGCAGCAGCAACCAAAGCCAGAGCAGTGACACCAGATCCTTAACCTGCTGAGCCACCAATGAACTCTGTACCCATCTTTCAATGTATATCTCAAATGCAACATGCTCACAAAGTTAGAACTTGTCAGAACTCCAGGGGATACTGGGGATCATTTACTGCAAACTTTCACTTCTGTGGTTGAGGAGATGAGGCTGGTGATTGAATGATGTGCTGAAGTTAGAGGTAAAATTAAGACCAGAACTCAGGGGGGCTGAATTTCTATGCTTCCACTCCTACATGGAATTACAGAATTACTGCCTAACTCTAGTTGAAACTCATCTGCCAGTTCCTCCTTTCTCCCACAGCCATTTGCTTTTACTTTAATACCCTGATATTCAACTCCTTCAGTAGAGTCTAAGTTCCTTGCAAACAATGGTCATATCTAATTTACTTTTGTATCACTCGCAGGATTTGATAAAGTGATTGGCACTGTCATACTATTTATTACAGAGAACTATAGATGAATTATTTTGATTTCTGCAGTTTAATGGGGTGTTACCATAAACCTCAAGACAAAAAAAAAAAGGAAAACTATAGGAACAGTAATCAAAAATTCAGGATTTAGGAAGTTCCCTTCGTGGATCAGCAGTTAATGAATCCAACTAGGATCCATGAGGATGCAGGTTCAATCCCTGGCCTTGCTCAGTGGGTTAGGATCTGGTCTTGCCGTGAGCTGTGGTACAGGTCGCAGATGCGGCTCAGATCCTGCGTTGCTATGCCTGTGGCGTATGCCAGCAGCGGTAGCTCCGATTCAGCCCCTAGCCTGGGAACCTCCATATGCCATGGGTGTGGCCCTAAAAAGAAAAAAAAAAAAAATTCAGGATTTAGAAACATTGATTATCATCACAAAGGAAGGTCCATTCTAGTTTAGAGGAAAGAATAATCTTGTTGAGTTCCCTGGTGGCCCAGCGGTTAAAAATCCAGCATTGTCACTGAAGTGGCTAGAGTCAGTCCCTGTCCCAGGAACTTACACTAGCTACATGTACAGCCAAAAAAAAAAAAAAAAAAAAAAAAGGAATCTTATATTCCTCAATGCCTCTGAAGACTTCACACCATAAACATACATTGTTAAACACACATGCACAGACACACATACGCGCCAAGAGAACTGTTAAAGACTCCCTCTTGCCTGTGATTTCTGCTTGAGTGTGTTAGTTATTAATGGAGACCATATTTGTAACACTCAAGCCCACCATGTGCCTCAGTATTCTCCAGCTGAACAAAAGGGACAAAAATATCCTTCTCATAGTGTTGCTGTGAGAGGTAAATGAGCCAACTAGGTAAAGTGCTTAACAGTGCTAATTTAAGATTTCATTAAATGGTAGCTTTTAAGATGTATCAGTATTTATATCAGACATACCAATGTAAGCCCCTGCCTTGGCCCAAGAAGAAATATCCAGTTGTTGGAGGAGGTCATGTGTAATTCAAAATCCTATACATTTGAAACAGTAACAACCACACCAACAATATGCTCCTTCTAAAGCACAGTTCTCCTTCTATAGGTACAGTTCAGAAAATTCACTCATTAAACAAATAATGCCTGAGTACCTATAAATTCTTTTTGAGCACTTACTATGCCCAGTGTACTGTTCTGTATGCTGGAATACAATCTTCATATATAATTCATCTAAGTAGATCACATATTCTCAACAAACTCTACTCCTTAACCCCTAGGGCTGCAATCCTTGTTTCTTCCACTTGAAATCACCCTCTTTCACTTCATGCCAATTTCCCAGCCTCCATATGACATACTTTTCCTTTAGCTCTGTGATAACTCATTTGACCCTTTAATAGGTACTTGTTTCCTCCCTGATGCCCCTTGCAATTCAAATTCCTCTCTCCTGACCTTGCTCCCAGACTTGCTTCCCTACCTAGATTGAGTTCCTAAAGGGCAATGATTTTTCTTTTTTTCTTTTCTTTTTCTTTTTTTGCTTTTTAGGACTGTGCCGCAGCATATGGAAGTTCCCAGGCTAGGGGTGAAATGGAGTTGCAGCTGCTGGCCTAGACCAAGCTCACGACGACACCGGATCCTTAACCCACTGAGCGAGGCTAGGAATTGAACCCACATCTTCAGGATACTAGTCATATTCGTTTCCACTTCACCACAACAGGAACACCAGCAAGAATCATATTTTATTCTTCTTTATATCTCTTTTTTTCTTCCCTAGTGGCTAGCACATATTATTTTGCACACAATAAGGGCTTAATAAATAACTGCTTTTTTATCTCTGCATGAGATAAATTTGCAATATATAGTTGTTTCATTTGTCTTTGGTGTCTGGCCTTATACCTTCCCATTACCTTTTTACATTAGCTGGTGCTATGGCAACCAGCTGTGTGAGGGCAAACAATTCTAAAGTATATTGCACCTGGCTCCTCAGAAGGTCCCCAGTAGGATGGAGCCCAGTGACTCACAATTGGGACCAGCTCAGTAACACATTTTTGGACTAGCTCTCCCTCCTTCCCTATTTAACTTGTTCCAATCCCCCATCAGTGTTCCTCGCAATTCCTTTCCACAGTAATCTTCTATAAGTGAGTTGCTCATTTTAGAAGGACCCAGACTAAGATAACACTCTTCTATGAAGACGGGAAGAGTGGCAGGTTATTAATACTGTATCCAGTGCAGTTTCATATTCCCCAACAGTGCATGGTGCTTTCCACATAGTTGATGTGCAATAAATTAATTTTGGATAAATAGATTGAAAGTAAACAATTATCCTCTTTGCTTCCACTTTTCTTAGCTCATGGTAATTCAGTTGCATCACTTTTATGGGGTTGGCATTAATTATATTGTTGGGCATATACCCTTAATAATGAAAAATGGGTCTTAAAAGTCTTAATTAAATCTAATTTTTTTCTCAAAGGTTTTATCCTAGGAATATTGCCTGATGCTCTGCCATCATTTCGGTTTCTGCTGTACCAGCAACATTGCCTAATAGAAAGTTGTGTCACCTGCTGTATTTCTTAAGTATTTTAAATCTCTCATGGTTCTTATATTTTTATTATGATTTTAAGTATAAATATTTCTTTCCTTACAGCATCAAAATACTTTTCTCAGAGTTTCCTGGTGGCAGAATGGGTTAAGAATCCAGCATTGCCACTTCTGTGGCTCAGGTCACTGCTGTGTCATGGGTTCAATCCCTGTCCCTAGAACTTCTACGTGCCACGGGTACAGTCAAAAAAAGGAAGAAAAAATAAAATGCCCATCCTCTGACATCAACCATATAAATGTTTTCTTTGGTCCGTCTCCCAAAGCAATAGAAATAAAAGCAAAAATAAACCAGTGGGACCTAATCAAACTTACAAGCTCTTGCACAGCAAAGGAAACCTTAAAAAAAACAAAAATGTTTTGCAATGGGAGAAAATTGTTTCAAATGATGCAACTGACAAGGGCTTAATCTCCAAAATATACAAATAACTCATACAACTCAACAGCACAAAAACAAACTATCCGGTTGAAAAGGTGGCAGAAGATCTGAATAGACATTTCTCCAAAAAAGACATACAGATGGTCAACAGGCACATGAAAAAACGTTCAACATCACTAATTATTAGAGAAACGCAAATCAAAACTACAATGAGGTACCACCTCACACTACTCAGCATGGCCATCATTAGTAGGTCTACAAATAACAAATGCTGGAGAGGGTGTGGAGAAGAGGGAACCCTCCTGCCCTGTCGTGGGAATGTAAATTGATACAACCACTATGAAAAACAGTATGGAGGTACCTCACATGAACTACCATATGACCCAGCAAGCCCATTCTTGGGCATATACCCAGACAAAACTTTCCTTGAAAAAGACACATGCACCTTTATGTTCATTGCAGCACTATTCACAATAGCTAAGACATGGAAACAACTTAAATGTCCATCGACAGATGAATGGATTAAGAAGATGTGGTATATATACACAATGGAATACTACTCCGCCATAAAAAAGAACAAAATAATGCCATTTGCAGCAACATGGATGGAACTAGAGATTCTCATACTAAGCGAAGTAAGTCAGAAAGAAAAAGACAAATTCCATATGATATCACTTATATCTGAGGTCTAATATATGGCACAAATGAACCTATATATAGAAAAGAAACAATCTCATGGACTTGGAGAACAGACTTATGGTTTTCAAGGTAGAGGGGGAGGGAGAGGGATAGATTGGGAATTGGGGGTTAGTAGATGCAAATTACTGCATTTGGAATGGTTAAGCAATGAGATACTGCTGTACAGCTCAGGGAACTATATCTAATTACTTGTGGTGGAACATGATGGACGACAATGTGAGAAAAAATGTGTGTGTATATATATATAACTGGGTCAGTCTGCTATACAGCAGAAATTGACAGAACATTATAAATCAACTATAATTAAAAATTTAAAAAAAACACTTGAATTTAAAAATAAATGCCCTTTCTCAAGTTTCCAGCTTGCCTTACATTTTTAGCCTAAGGTGATCCACCTTTTAAAATGGGAAAATGGGATATACAACAGCTATGAAAGGAACTTAGGGACATGCACACAAAAGTCACATATTAGAGAATTCTAGTCCAAAGGACAGTCCAGGAAAGGATGAAAAGAAAAAAGATGAAAAAATTTGCATAGTGATTTTGGCAATCAATGTATTCTACAATCTGAATTCTTGTTGATTTTAAAGTATGATTAGTCATTTTTTTCCCTAAAGAAATAAAGACAACATGCTGATCATTTCTTTGGACACTTATCAAAATATTTTTTTTAAAAGGGTAATTTTGCTATACAGTAGAAAATTGAGGAGTTCCCATCGTGGCGTAGTGGTTAACGAATCCGACTAGGAACCATGAGGTTGCGAGTTCGCTCCCTGCCCTTGCTCAGTGGATTAACGATCCGGCGTTGCCGTGAGCTGTGGTGTAGGTTGCAGACGCGGCTCGGATCCCATGTTGCTGTGACTCTGGCGTAGGCTGGCAGCTACAGCTCCGATTAGACCCCTAGCCTGGGAATCTCCATATGCCGCGGGAGCGGCCTAAGAAATAGCAAAAAGACAAAAAAAAAAAAAAAAAGACAAAAAAAAAGAAAATTGATAGAGCGCTGTAAACCAGCTATAATGGAAAAAATTAAAATCATTTAAAAATAAAAAAATAATTTAAAAAATAAAGAGAAGGGTGGGGATTTTTTCAACATCAGAACACCTTACCACTGTCTCACATTCATAGATATTGCAAATACAGCCACTTAACATTACCATTTGAAAGAGTTTTTGACTGTAACTGAAATACAGCTTTCCGGGACCACATTGGTAAGTTTTACAATCTATCAGCTGATAAGTGTATATCCACAGTTTCTTTGATCATAAAACACTAGAAGAAGCCTTGTCATTTCTTAAGACAAACGCTTTACTTTATTAAGAGATTCCTCTACTGCAGCAGTAATTTCAATTATCCTTAACCTAAATATATACACTTAAATCTCAAACTGGAAAATTAATCTTATAAAAGTCAGAAAATGTCTAACTTAGGGACAACTGACTTTTATAACAGTAATCCCATTACTTAGTCAGCAAATGCTTACTAAGAACCTTCTCTGTGATAGTCATTTTGCTCAGTGTTGAATATACAAAGATGAACAAGAATTAATCCTGGGCTTTGAAGAACTTATAGTCAAGTAGAAACAAAACATTCTGCTCTAGAAGAAAAGGGATGGTTTTCACCAAATCAGATATTATTAGAAAGCTAGGGTTAAAGGAACTTTGAAACTCTATTAGCCTTTGTCAAACTAATCAAATCAGAAATCTAGTTAGAGAAAGACATTTTAGGGTTATGCCATTTTAAAGCCAGAAGGGATTGAGGCCTAGAGAGGAAAGAGCTACACAGAAAATTAACGCAGGTCTTTAGACTTTGAGTTTGGTGTCCTTTCCAGAGAATTGCATTGTCCACATTAATTTATTTAGTATCTTATTTCAGGTTTTTATAACTCACTGGGTTATTAATATTGAATATATCAAATACAACCTTAAAATGTTTCTAAATAGAATATGATAAAAAATAATCTTATAGTCTAGTAGTTATACAACAGTTACACACCATTTTAGTCCTGTTAACCAATAAGACACAAAATGAATTTGTTCTATACAAAATGAGTTTGTTCTATATCTGTGTTAATGGTGATACAATTATTTTGAAATAATTTCCAAGATCTATAGTCAAAGTATGCTTTCTTTGCACATTTTGTTATGTGCTCAACTTGGGCTTTTTTCATCCATGAAGCATATGATGCTCATAATATTTGCTTTCTTTTTTCCTTTGGCCTGAATTAACATATTTCATTGGGGAAAAAAAAAAATGAATCACTGGGCCACACCTAGCTTCAAAGTGAGTGGAGAATTTCAGTCCTCCCAAGCTCTCAGAAGAAGGATAATTAAAATATTTGTTTAGTAGCCCAATGACTACAGCACTGTTCTCTTATGGTCAACAAATATTTGGTTCATCCTTCCTGTCACATGGAAAATGTTCCTCTCCTCCTATGAGCAATTATTAAAGAGATAGCTGCTCCATGCATCTTTTCCCCCCAATTCTATGAAGAAATAATTGATTTACATCACTGTATTCATTTAAGGTATACAGCATGATGGTTTGATTTACATATATTGTAAAATGATCACCACAATAGGTTTAGCTAATATCCATCCTCTCATGGAAGAAAGAAAAGAAAGAAGAAAGGAAAAAGAAAAAAAAAAAACCCTCGGCCTTGTAGTGAGAATTCTTAGGCCTGACTGTCTCAACAACTTTCACATATATCATACAACAGTGTTAGCCATAGTCACTGTGTTGTGCATTATATCTGTAGGACTTATTTATCTTATAACTGAAAGTTTATACCTTTTGATCATCTTCCTCCAATTCTTCTTCTCTCTAACCTCCGGTCTGGTAACACAAGAGTCTGATGTCTTTTTTATGAGCTTTTGTTTGTATTTTTTTTATTTTTTATTTATTTATTTTTTGCTCTTGTTTTTGTTTTGTAGATTCCACACATAAGTGAGATCATACAGTATTTGTCTTCCTCTGTCTTACTTATTTTACTTAGCACAGTGCCTTCAAGTTCTATCCATATTGTCACAAATGAAAAAATTTACTCATTTTTTAGGTTTGAAGAATATTCCATTATACATATATATATACCACAACTTCCCGTAACTCTTGTAGGCTTTCTTCACTCCTTTTTTTCCTCCCTCCCCACCTTTGACTGGTTAATTTTCAATGTCCTATCCTCCAGGTTGCTGATTCTTTTTCCTCTTCCTTGTCATGTCTACTTTTGAAACTCTCTATTGAATTCTTCAGGTCAGCAATTATATTCTTTAACTCTAAGATATCTGTTTGCTTTTGTTTGTTTTGATGGTCACTCTTTTCTTACCAAGTTTCTCTTTTTTCATGCATTATTTTCCTAATTTTATCTAGTTGTCTGTGTTTTCTAGTTTATCATTAAACTTCCTTAAGATTATCCTGAATTCTTTAACAATTCCCAAATCTCCATGTATCTAGGGTAAGTTATTTGAGCTTCATTACTTTCCTTTAGCATTGTTATATTTACCTGATTTTTCATGATCCTTGAGTCCTCACATTAGTAACTGCATTTGAGTAATGAGGTTCCTCTTCAGAATACAGATTTGCTTTAGTAGAGATAGCTTTTCTCCAGTCAGCTCAGTTTGGGTTTCTGGGTGTGTCTGCTGATAATGTCTTTGAGTAAGATGGGGCTTGCTATTCAGGTCTATTTTGGATGAGAAAACCCTTTGAGCTTTCAGGCTGGGAATGTGGAGTGTGCCACTGACAGAACACCTGGATAGGACTGCTGGCTTCGTTCCCCACCCAAGAAAGGCTATAGGATGGGCTCTGAAGTTGGCTGAATTCTCTGGTCAAGAACTGGGTACCATATTTAGTAATAGATGGGGCTATGAACTAGCTTTACTGTCCTGGCCTGTATAACTTGTTTGGGGGCCTGCATCAGACCTGAGTGTACAATGAATGCCTTGATCGGGTGAGACCACCAGATTTGATCTACACACAAGGGAAGCCAGGGTCTGCGCTCTCTGTTCAAGTCCCACTGTACATGTGACTGTTAGGTGGGCTATACAACTTCTTGTGTGCTCTGGTTAGGTTCCCTGGTCAGGCAGTTTGAAGGCTGTATTCAGTGATCAGCAGGGATATGAATTAGATTCCCTGCCCAGCCTCAGCAGGAAAAGTAGTTCTAAAACCAGTAAACATTTTGTTGTCTTAACTTGAGCTACCCCACACTTCATGTTTCCTGGCTGGATAGGACCACGGGCTTTGCTCTGCAAATTACTGGCTATACCTGATATTCTCTTGACTTGAACACTGCTGGGCCACACAGCTTTCAGGTGTTTTAGCCAGTCCTAGTCAGACATGGCCAAAGAGACACAGGTAACCAGAGCCACAGCAATGACAACACCAGATCCTTAACCCACTGAGCCACCAGGGAACTCCTAGACAGTGTATTGATTCATCAGATTCTCAAAGGTATGCATAAAATCAGAAAATTATTTAGAACACCTTTGCATAAAATGCAGGGTTTTGGTTTGGTTTTTTCAAGCAAAGGACCAGCTTCAGCTTCTTATTCATGCCTAGAATCAGGACTTGAAAACTTGAAAAATGGGAAAGGGATTAAAGGAAACATAGATTCTTAGAGAGCACAGGTTAGTGTTAAAACAGTAAGTATGTTAATTTGGTTTTATTGCAGTGACATTTCTCCACCTTCCTAGTATACCAATATCTAAGAGTAATTGCTAATGAAATCAGAAAGCCACATTTAAGTACATGTGTTCAATATACATTTTCCATTTCACACTAAATTTAATTATGATCGCAATTAAGCAAATTTAGCATCCTTCTAATGGTCAAAATGAATTTCTAAAATTCCCTATAAGTTTATGTGTAGGACCTAAGGAAAACAACCATAAAGTAGTTTCCTTTCTCATGTATTTTTAGGAACATGTCTTATTATAATAAGGTTTGGGCTACATTATTGCACTTGGGTGTATTTTTTTAAATCCTAAAATTAGAAAAGACAGATGATTACGTTCTCCCTTCACCAAAAAGGAAAGATATGAAATGTTAGTATTTTATTGTTACACATTTTTTTCCTGAAGATAAACGGATATAAAAAGAATGCAATAAGCACAGAAGAGTCTTCTTCTATATCACACTATTTCTTGTCTACCCTGTTTAAACTATCCTTTGCTAAGTTTAAGCGTTATGGCAGCTACTGGTTTATAAAGAGTAATAGAGCAGCTATATCCACATGTGTGAATCAGGAACAAGAAACTCACCAATAATACAAATAGAGTTTTTCATTAAGCAGCATTGCTGTTTATTACAGAGCAACAAAAATAAATTTTTTGGATTTCAATTTAACATTGAAAACAAATCCCAATTCCCTCATCTCTTTGATGCAGCTGGCTGCACTGTGCATAATGTCTGATATACAATGGCAATGTCTATTGTTACGGAATTGGCTTATTTGTGTATTGAAAGCTTCATTCAAATTTGTATGGTTCAGAATGTTCAATGAAATGCACAAATTGACTAGCTCAATATTTCTCAATTTGTCATAATGGTTTTTATGTGAGTGTTTTCCTTCTTTACGACAACCATAATGCCATTTTTATTTCATAGGGAACAAGGTGACAACTCCTGTGAAATCTCACAGTCCAGTGCTAAAGGTAGAGTACTAGGTCAAGCTGAAGGTCACTTCTAGGACCATGAACACTATCTCAGACTATATCTGGGCTTAGCAGCCTTAGGAAAGTAACCCATGCCTAGCCTTATTTTATTGTTTGCTGACTATGAAATGAAATATAATATGGACATGTCCTGAAAAGGATTTTGTTAAGTAAAAGGGAGTGACTGAGAAGCAGCAAGATGAGTGCTTGAAAGGACACGGAAACTTAAGCAGTGTTGAGCGAAAGGAATCATCCATCTAGGGAGACACCATGACTGAAAACATCAGCAGAAACACAAACATACTCAATTTGGAGCCCTGCAAATACGTCTCTTCATAGTGGACATCTTGAGTTCTTTTCTGTTCCTAGGTATGTTTACTAAATTATGTGAATCTAATAGTTCTGATTATCCTTTGAATATCTGAAAATGCATTTTACTCCATTGAATTACATTGGGGTTTGTTCTTAAGTTACAGAAAAAAAAAAAAAAAAACTTGAGTCAGTAAATATGATTTGATCTTTGGGTCCCTGAGATTAAAAAAGCTATTTTAAAGGAAAATGACAAAACCCCAGGAGAAAAAGTTGAATGTCACTATTTCTTAGGTGCTAATTAGAGATAGGTTTAATTGCATGTTGTTCATTTGAAGATATTACCTTTTTATCACTCCACTGGTAGGTAGAGATCATTGGTCCTTTTCCAGCTGGTTAGACATGATGCTGGAAAAACTAGACTCTTCTTCTTGACATAGATTACTTACTATTTTAATTCCTGAGGTGACATATTTCCAGTGTTAAATACAGACCAGAATAACAATTGCATTATAATTATCAAACATTTGAACAAGGCATGTAAAGGACTGCCCAGAATACTTTTTTTTTTTAATAATTTTTCACTTCATTTACTTCTCTGATTACATAATTACAACCCCTCCTTTTCTTTTGCAAAGTGGATTGCTTTTAGAAAATTTTTAGTATAAATAATTAAGACCTTCAGCAAAGTACTGAAGTACTGTGAACCTAAATCTTCTGTCTGTAGGATGGAGTTACTAATACCCATGGGTCATTGTGACTGTTAGAGAACATAACTACTTGTCATGTGTAAATCAGTTTACAAAAGCAATTTTGTTCCTGGGCATAATTCTCAGGTGCTGACAATTGGATCTTTAAGAAGAAAAATTCTTCTTAAATTGGTTAGCATTTGTTAAACAAAGAATGGTATGTCTTCAGGTGACCAGTCAACTCAGTCATGGCTGGCTGAAAGGTGAAATGTAATGGCCCCAAACTAACTTATTCGGGTAAAATTAAATTATATTCTCTTAGAGGCTCAGTTTCATCTATTAGTAATTGGCATGGTGAGATGTGTCTTTTAGCATTCATTCATCCATGCATTTATGGACTCTTTTAAAAAATATTTATTTAGGAGTTCCCATTGTATCTCAGTAGTTAACGAATCCAACCAGGAACCATGAGGTTGCGGGTTCGATCCCTGGCCTTGCTTAGAGGGTTAGGGATCCAGCGTTGCCGTGAGCTGTGGTGTAGGTTGCAGACAGGGCTCGGATCCCCAAGTTGCTGTGGCTGTGGTGTAGGCTGGTGCCTACAGCTCCGATTCCACCCTTACCCTGGGAACCTCCATATGCCACGGAGCAGCCCAAGAAATGGCAAAAAGACCAAAAAAAAAAAAAAAAAAATGATTTAGAATCCACTCCACACAGAATTCCCTGAGTGTCAAATGTACCTACCCCTTCGCCATCTCCTGAGATTCCCATCCTCCAGTTGCTCAGTCAAACACTAAATTGTATTGCTGTGAAAGGATTTTGCAAATGTAATTAAAGTCCCTCGAGAGCTGACCTTAAAATATGGAGATGACCTGGGTGGCCTAACGTAATCTCTTGAGACCCTTGAAAAATAGGAATCTTTCTGCACTGGTGGTGGAAGGGGAAGTCAGAGACTTAGATATTGAGGGGGATTTGACTTGCTTTACTGGCTTGAGGATGGAGAGGCCCATGTGTTAAGGAATGCAAGTGATTTTTAGAGGCAGAGAGCAGCCACTGTCTAGCAGCCAACAAGGAAATGAGACCCCAGTCCTACAATCACAAGGAACCAGATTCTGACAACAACCTGAATACAGTGGATTCTTCCTTGGAGCCTTAGAGACACCTTGATTTCAGCCTTGTGAGATCCTACAGCAAAAACCCAGTTGAGCCCTATTGCACTTCAAAAGTACAGAATAGAACTGTGAGCTAAATTGTGTTGCTTTTAAACCACTACATTTGTGGCCGTTGTTACATAGCAACAGAAAACGAATGCAATCATTGATCTCCTTTCATGCTGTGACATAAACTGTGGAAAGCAATGCAAGGGTTATGGAGGCAAAAGTTAGAAATGAGAAGTCCAAAGCCATGTCAAGATGATATGACTGAGCATCAAATAAGCAGTGCATTTGATAAGTGCTCTTACTTCCAAGAAGGGTAGTTCACAGTGGGCTTAACTGTTTGGAGTTCTTTCTGGTGCAGGGGGTTCAAAAAGCATAGAGTGGTTTGGCAGGGTATTTTTCTCTTGCAATTTCAAATAAATCTCTGCTTGAACCTATTTGTCTATCTTTAATTCAAGTTTTTGTTTAGATGACATTCTGTAATCCTATGCCATGTCTGTTCTCTGTTTCCTACAAACCCTTCCTCACCTTCGCAAACAATAAAATCAAAGCCTCCAATCAGAGACTCCGGGAGGTCAGCACTATTGTTTCACTGAGTTGAAAGGAAATAATCATGAGCCACTTATAAATCCAAGATTACTCCAATTCCACGCTGAGCCCTGAATGAGATAATATGTACATATATGTAATCTCTATCCAGAGTACAGCAAGAAAGCTTGACCAGAAGCCCTGGGTGCACTCCCCCACGCTTTCTAAAATAAAATGCCTTAATCTGAACACTTATCAATGAACAACTAATCCTAGTAAGCACATAACCATGCTCATTTTCTAACTCCTTTGTAGTCAAATAATGAATCCAGACGATACAGAAAATAGGCACCATGGCGAATTTGGACAAATAGAATTTAGAGACAGAGACAGAAAGCTTAGTCAAGCATAATGCTCACAAAACATAAAGCAAAAATCAGGACAAAAAAACAGGAGACATTCCCCAGAGTCTCATGATTTCATAAGAGAGTCTGCCTCTAGAGTCCTCTGGCTTAGTGAAACCTCCTCTTTTTCTAGCAATCACACTCCTAGCTAAAAGATGTTTGGATTATAACACTCACTATTTACAGTAGCTATGGATGCTGCAAGAATACCTAAATAAACAAATGACTGAATAAATAAATAAAATGTGTAGAAGATAAAGAGTAATGCCTTGAGCTCATCTTATTTCCCCAAGGTTGCAATCTAATTGTGTTTCTAGTGGGAAAAGGCATACACACATTCCCCTAAAAAACTGGAGCGGGGGGGGGAGGTTATATACAAAATGTAAAGCTAACATGTTTTTTCACTTGTACCATTTCTCCATTTAAACTGCTATTTGCTACTTATCATGCATGAATAGAAGGGATGGAATGAACAAAGCATGACTTTTTGTTGTTCCTGCCATGTAAAGTTACAGCAAATAAATTGCACAGAGGAGAGAGTAAATGTAGAAATAACCTAAATCTTTTTATGTAGATGAGGTGAAAAAGCAGCCTCCTTTAGAATTGCTTCTTTAGATTATAATAGCAATTTATGTTAAAAGTCACTATGACAAATCAGCCCATAATTTATTTTAAGAAGTCAAACTAGCAAGATCAAGCATACTGTAGGTGGTATTTCATCTTATCATATTAAAACAGTCTTCCCAAATGTAAAAGATAATCTCAACTGCTGTGTTCTGTAAGCAAGCAGAAAATTATGTAAATCTGATTTCCTTACTATGCGTTTGCTATCTCTTTAAAGCTTACTAAATCATAGCCAGATTTGTAAACACAAAAGCACTGGATCCAAGATACATTTGCTTTTCAAACACTCAGAATGAAAAAAGGTATTTTGCAGGGTGTAATTGAAAAATTCCTCTCTGTTTTCAAAAGCTAACAAATCAACAGTTGTGTGAGATTAAAAAAAAATTACAAAACATCACCTCTTAACTTATTATGGGCTTAATTGCTTCCTCATAATGGAGTGTGACAATGTGATTGCAGTAAGAATAGCACCTGCTTTGAAAATCACATATCAAAGAGATGCCAGTGAGGAGCAGGAAGCCCACACAGCAGCCATGTTGAAGTTCTTCCTCTACTCCTTGGTTTGCACCACTTTTTACCCTTCAGGCTCATTGCCTGAATGACTACGGTTTATTCTGTTAGCTCACCTAAAAGCGTCTGCACCTGCAGGCCCAGCATTGTGACTTCAAAGACATAGAGGCTTATGTAAGTAGTTGGGTATTTATCTGAGCCCAATCTCTGAGACTGTCCTCACAGACACAAGCCCCCTGCGTGGCCCAGACTGCAATCTGCTCTCCTGTGTGAGTGAAAGCAAAGCCTGTGAGCCAGATTGCCTAAGCATCTCAAGTCAATAACCATGGCAAAAGGGTGGACTGTCCTCACTCTTCCTTTGATCTGAAGAAGAAAATTCTTTGATATTAAGGTTAACTGGTTAAGTTCATTCTTGTTACAGATTTACATTTATATGCATTAACATAGATTAATCTTTTTATAAATATATGTGTAATCCTATATATTCTTTCACCAATAATGTCTTAGTTTGTGTTTAAAGCAAGAAAGGAAATCCTTTACTTTTTGTATGAAGAGTTGACCAAGGACAATAAGTCAGTAGGTTCAAAGATATTTAAATTACTAGCTATGTTTCAGTTAATAGAAATGGGTAGAATTTCTGCACCTTTTAAAAATGAGAATAATAAAAAACAAACTCTGTTTCTAGTTCTGTTTAACAGTTGGTCATTAAATGTTTGTTGAGTAAATGAGTTATGTTCAATAAATTCAGTAAGCAAACATAAATTTTGATTCTATATTAATGAATTGTGTCAACTGTAAAATAAGTTAATACTCCATTTTAACTCTAACATTCTAGAATTTTAAGTGATAGACTGATTCAATGACATAGAAAAGAAGGGTGTTCCACACTTAGATATGGTATGAGCCATATGAAAAGAATGGCCAACAAAGACAGTAGGACAAATAATATGAGAGATGTGCTCAAAGGAAATTACGTATCACGCATAAGAACACACAGAGCAACTGACAACACACACACACACACACACACAGCCCTCATAGGTATCAACAATTCAGAGGCACACAGAGACACTTATTAAAAGGGAAAAGGGAGACTGAGAAATATAATTACAGGCAGAGAGGGAGACAGCCCCCTCACATGTGTTTAAAGGATAATGCTCCAAAAGACTGCACATGCCCTCTTGTATTTGCATAGCTAAAGATGTAGGTGAACACCACCAGCTTTTGGTACCTGCCCTTCTGGCTACATGACATTAATAAGTTCAAGTGCATGTTTAGCCTCTGGGCTGAAGGTTTTCACACCTCCTATAAAGGCAGCCTGTTTGGTCCCATCCTAAATAGAACACATGCAGTGACAAAGTTCATACCAAAGCTTCACAAAAACAAAGCGATTTGCCTCTACCCATAAAACTGCTATAATGGTAAGGCACTGAGTATAAGCTTTAATAATTTCAAATGATGAGGACATAATTCAGTGTCTTATTGGTGAAATACACAGCTAAAGGAGAAGAAATAATTTGCATGTTTGGGTACCTCTGGGACTAGGAACAAAATAATAAGACCTACTCCATTTAAATATAAAAACTTTACAGATATAAATGTATTTAATCCTCACAAAAATCCGTATTACTTTCCCCATTTGATAGTCAGGGAAAACTGATACATATAAGCATCGGAGATGTGATTTTTCTTTTTTTTTGTCTTTTTAGGGCCTCAACTGTGCACATATCCGCCATTTGGAAGTTCCTAGGCTAGGGATCGAATTGGAGCTGTAGCTGCTGGCCTACGCCACAGCCACAGCAACACCAGATCTGAGCCACATCTGAGACCTACACCACAGCTCATGGCAGTGCTGGATCCTTAACCCACTAAGCAAGGCCACAGATCTAACCCACAACCTCATGGATGCTAGTTGGGTTCTTAGCCCTCTGAGCCACAACAGAAACTTGGTGGAGATCTGTTTTAACCCAGTCTATGTGATGTTAAGATCTTTCCTCTTAATCATTTTACTATGTTGCCCCTTGGTGATAAGCACAAAATAAAAAGATTAAACAATTTTGAGAATACGATCTGCCATTAAAAATAAGCAAACAAAATTACCTTGAGTTTCTCCAATAAAGAAAAGGAGACTTCAGGAGTTCCCGTCGTGGCGCAGAGGTTAATGAATCCGACTAGGAACCATGAGGTTGCGGGTTCGGTCCCTGCCCTTGCTCAGTGGGTTAACAATCTGGCGTTGCCGAGAGCTGTGGTGTAGGTTGCAGACGCGGCTCGGATCCCGCGTTGCTGTGGCTCTGGCGTAGGCTGGTGGCTACAGCTCCAATTCACCCCCTGGCCTGGGAACCTCCATATGCCGCGGGAGCGGCCCAAGAAATAGCAACAACAACAACAAAAGACAAAAAAAAAAAAAAAAAAAAAAAAGAAAAGGAGACTTCAAAAATCTTTATTGGAGTTCCTGTTGTGGTTCAGCTGTGGTGTAGGCCAGTGGCTACAGCTCCGATTCCACCCTAGCCTGGGAACCTCCATATGCCGTGGGTACGGCCCTAAAAAATATATATAAAAATGAAAAAAAATAAAAGTCTTTATCACCTACAGATAGTAAAACCTTTTAAAGACTTCTTTTACAAACAAACCAGTATGAGGTAAGGTGAGACCTTGGCATGATCAACACATAATTTTTTGGTTCTATGATTCAGAGGTAACATCTGGGTAATTTTAGGATTTTTTTTTTATAAACCACATTGACTAGAACTGCTGTTACTGGCAAACACAGCCATGCTATTTTCAATGAACTTGGATTCAGTGAACAATCTATTTCTAAAAAGGGAACAAACTACCACCAATATGTAGATGAATTATTTTACAAGTCAGTATATATCACTATGTATCATAGTGCTTTTTTATTATTTTTAAGGTAACCAACCTTAAGACCAAAAAAAAAAAAAAAAAGACTAAAAGACATTCAATTGCATTTCATTTTTAATTCAAGTGCTCAGTGGATTGCACAATGAAATCTGTAGCAGTGAAAGATGGGCTGAGTAAAACTTTTTGTTAGCTTGAGCCAAATCACCTGGAGCCAGTGGCCTCTGAGGCAGTCTGTCCAGAAAGCCATCCTTCCGAGACTTTCTCCATCTGTTAGGTCCCCCGTACAGTGCATACCATTTTGCTCTCACCCTGGGAGCTCTCTAGCCTTCCTAGACCCATCCATACCTCATTATCCTGCAGCCAGACAAATGGCAGCAATTATAACATCTTGGTAGGAATGACATACTATGGTATGGTTGAAAAGGCCCTTCCAGTTTAAAAACTACTCTTTTGTAATGCTTAAAACTTTCCCCAAATATCCCTATTTTTTTGCAGGGTTTTTTTTTTCTTGTTTTGTTTTGGTTTGGGTTCTTTTTAGGGCATATGGAAGTTCCCAGGCTAGGGGTCGAATTAGAGCTGTAGCTGCCAGCCTCTGCCACAGCCATAGCAATAGGGAGTCCAAGCCATGTCTGCAACCTACACTGCAGGTCACGGCAACGCCAGATCCTTAACCCACTGAGCAAGGCTAGGGATTGAACCAGTGTCCTTATGGATACTAGTCGGGTTCTTAACCCACTGAGCCACAATGGGAATTCCTCCCCAGATATTCTTCACATGGGAACTTTGTGTTTTCATTCTGTTCAAAGTGATTCTGTAAGAGAAATATTTAAGAGATCCATTTAGTTTTAGAGTGAAAAGATCTTTGTGGGTGACCCTTGCTTATTTATGAAGGATTCACTGGGAGGATAATTTACATTTATTCAGCAAAGTATTTTGAGTGCCTCTAAGGTTCAAGGCCCTTTGCTAGCCATGGTCTCTATCTCTCTTCTTGGAATGAGAATTACCTGGAAGGGCAGGGAAAGCAAAGGCACACGTAAAAGTTACCCAAGTGCCAATCCCACCTCTCATAGTATTGCAGGGCCACGGTTCAGAACGGGTCCTGCAGCATCAAAAGGAGACAATGTCCTGTTCCACTTGGGCAGTTCATTTCTGAACAATGAAATTGACCTGTCAAACTCTGACCATGTGGCTTCTGATTCCTTGTTTGAAGACTTTTCTGGTTTTGACCTCTGGTTTTGGACGATGGTTCCTTTTTTGTTTCTGACCTTGGTTCCTTTCTTGACCTGGTTCCTTCTCCTGGGTTTTGCCCTAATATATTCTTTTCCTGCAGCTCTCTGCTCTTTTATTTTAGAGCTCAACTAGGTGACTTGGAGATGTATTGTGCCTTTTTTCTTGTTTTTATTTAGAATTAAATTTCATGTTTTAGATTTTTAAAAATGGAATTGAATTTTTGTAGCTAAAGCAGTCATACCATATTTTCACTCCAAAACTTTTAGATTTTCCAGATGTGCCAAAGTCCTTACAGCACAGAGTCGCTTATAAAACTTCCTGATTTTAGCTTGGTAATACAGAAAGTGTGTAATTCACACATTTCACTAAATTTTCATAAGTAGTGTGTCTTATAGCTTTTTTATAGCTGTGACTCTCCATATAAGAATAAAAATAGGGCCAATTATTTTTTGTAATCAGGCAATAGATACCTATTCCATGGCACTGTTTGGATAGACTCAAAACCCACAAATACTGACTTCAAAGCAAATTAAAAATGTAGCCAAAAATATTATGCAGCTATAAATCGTTCATCCAGTTTATTTAATGTTAAAATGCACAAAAGTATAGTTTAATAAAAGTTTTAAAAAATGGTTATAAACTTTCAGTTTTTCTAATGAAATCTGCCCTGGTGGAAGAAGAGATAAGTGTATATGCAAGACCCTACTGCAGAACGTTGGAGAGCAAGCCTCCTCATTGCTTCTAATATTTCATCCAGTACCTATAAAACGCCAGCTCAAAAACCAGGCTTGTAGTTAGCTTGTCTGATGAGAAAACCTTCTTATCTTTTAAACCTTTCAAAAGTTTTCAAGTTGAAATTACATCAGGCATTCCTTTTACCTAAATGAATTCCTCTGGGTTTGACTCTTGTTATGCCATATCATAAAAATATATGATGGAACTAAAGGCTAACTTATAGCCCTAAAAACAGAGTTAATCATTTTGAATTGTACTCAGAAAAAAATAAAACAGCCTATAGAAATCCCATACTTCTATTTTGGAGATATTTTATCCAAAGGAAAGAGGATCAATATTTCTTTTCTTTCATTCATTCACCAGGTATCCTGTTATTCACCCATTCGTTCATCCATGAATTCAACAGACATTTATTAAATACCTACTGTTATTCCAATACTACTTAAGCATCAGGGATATAGCAGTGAACAAACAAGTTTCTTGCTATCAGGGAACTTACATGGGGACAGAGAAAGAAAGAAAAATCAGCCAATTGTCAGGTGGTGATAAATGTTAAGATAAAATAGGATACGGAATAGAAGGTGGCAGGGAAGGGTGCCATTTTATGTATGGTCAGGAATTTGGACACTTTTGACTAGAGATGTGAATAAAGTAACAACATAAGCCATACAAGTATTTGAGGGAAAATCATATTAAACAGAGGGAGCCGTTAGCACTAACCCCCAGGGCAGGACCATGCTTGGTGTGTTCAAAACAACAATGAATCAGAATGGCTGGCGTACAATAGGAGAGTCCGGTGAGAGAGTAATTCTAAGAGATAAAGTTATAGAACTGAGGACAATATCCTACAGGCTACAGTGGAACTTTGGATTTTATTTTTAATGAGACAGGAAGAACTGTCTGGTTTTGAGCACAGGAATGACAAGCTTTAAATGTATCACTCAGGCTCTTTGTGGTGGAGAGTAGATTAAGATGAGGCAATGTGGGAAGCTCCGGAGACAAATTAGGAGTCCATAGCAATAATCCAAAAGAGGCATATGTTTTAGCAGTTGCTCTTAAGAAATCTTCAAAGTGGACACCAATCACTATGCTCCACACTGTCTGGAAACTTCCCTGTGTAATAAAACAGTATGACTCTTGGAGCCCAGAGTACCTGTGACTGAGAGATTGTCTTTCTCTGCAGGCGTAAAGGTTTGTTTTCACTGGTAATGTGGATGGTGGTTCTCTATATTCCAGAGCAACTTCATACGCAAACAGAAATAATTGAAAATATATTTCACTAAAAAAAAAATTTAGTAAAATACATTTTTTAAAAATTAAAGTCGTATTGAGGTCGTTGAATCAGTAATGAGGCAGTAGTTAGAAATAAGTCCCGTTTTAATGGACTGGTCAAAGTGTATTTATATATATTCTTAACTATTTGTTCATTCATAAAGATTTTTCTTTTGGTCTCTTTAGGGCTATACCTGTAGCATGTGGAGGTTCCCAGGCTAGGGGTCAAATCAGAGCTGTAGCCACTGGCCTACACCACAGCCACAGCAATGGGGGATCTGAGCCGCGTCTGCAACATACACCACAACTCACAGTAATACCGGATCCTTAACCCACTGAATGAGGCCAAGGATTGAACCTGCATCTTCATAGATATTAGATTTGTTACCACTGAGCCACAACAGGAACTCCTGTTCATTCATAAAACTTTATGCACAAACTGTGGAGTTCCCTTGTGGCTCAGTGGGTTAAGGATCCAGTGTTGTCACTGCGGTGGTGTGGGTTTGATCCTGGGCCTGGGAACTTCTGCGTGCTGCAGAAGCAGCCAAAAAAATATTTTTTTAAATACACACAAACTGTAATCATAGTCCTACAAACATTGTAGGTATATGATGGTATAAATATATGACTTGGAAAAATAAAATATTTTTTATAAATATGAAACATGAAATAGATTTACTAGTGTAAAGTTAATCAGTAAAAATCATTATGAAACCCTCTAATTTAATTTCTGTGAAATGTCTAGAACAGGAAAATAGAGGGAAAAAGATTAGTTGTTGCTTAGGGATGAGAAGAATGGGAGGTTTGGGAGGTGATAACTAGAGGGTACAGGGTTTCTTTTATGGGTTATAAAAATGTTCTAAAATTAGTGGTGGTGATGGGTGCAGAGCTCTGAATATTTATACAGTTGACCCTTGCACAACACTAGTTTGAACTGCATGGGTTCATTTAAACATGGATTTCTTTTTCTATTTTTAATTTTTATGGCTGCACTCACAGTGTATGGATGTTCCCTGGCCACGGATTGAATCTGAGCCAGAGCTGTGACCTACACCACAGCTGCAGCAACACTGGATCCTTTAACCCATTGTGCCATAGCAGGAACTCCTCTTTTTCTTTTTTTAATTATTATTTTTTATTGAAGTATAATTGATTTACAACACAGATTATTTTCGGTCAGTAGTACAGTACTATACACAATGCACATCCAGTTGGTTGAATCTATGGATGCAGAACCTGGGATACAAAGGGCCAATTGTAAAGTTATATTCCAATTTTCAGCTGGACAGAGAGTTGGCCACCCTAGCCCCCCATGTTGTCCAAGGGCCGACTGTACTAAAAACCATAAAATTGTACACTTTCAATATGTGAATGGTGTAGTGTGAATTCTCTCTATCTCTTTTTTTTTTTTTTTTTTTTGCTTTTTAGGGATGCATCTGTGGCATATGGAGTTTCCCAGGCCAGGGAGCTACAGCTGTTGGCCTATGCCACAGCCACAGCAACGTGGGATCCAAGCCGCATCTTCGATCTACACCATAGCTCATGGCAACACCAGATCCTTAACCCACTGAGCAAGGCCAGGGATCGAACCTGCATCCTCATGGATCCTAGTTGGGTTTGTTAACCACTGAGCCACGAAGGGAACTCCGTGAATTATATCTTAATAAAACTGTTACCCCCAAAATAATGATAAACCTGATAGATGGCAATGGTCATTGCTATATAAAGCAATGGTCACATAAATTCATGTTAATTTAAAAAAAAAAAAAAAAAGAAAAGCTAACATGCCAGTGAGGAATTGAAGTACTTCTTTGCTAAATTTCTTGAGAATGTTTATAAATTTTCTGTCTACTTTGCCTTTTTGAATGGTTATACTCATCCATGTATTTTATACTCTCTCTTTGGGAAAATTGGGGAGAAGGCACAGATTGGAAACAAAAAACTATCATTAATCACAAATTGACTATCGTTTATCATTAACTAACTGCTCCAAGGAACTTGTGTCCGAATTTGCGTTCATCTTAGATATGTCTAGCAGATTGGTTTGAAGTATTCTTGGTGTTTCATGGTACATTTCAGGCAAAGAGGCATCAAGAAAGACAAGCATGATTTTCCTTAAGTCAAGAAAGGAGATCTATAATGAATGCACACTCCCTGAAGCAACATGGCCTTTCAGAGGCTTCTTAAGAACTCTCATTATTAGTAATAAATAATCTATCCAGAGATACTTCCTCACAGAGGCTGCATGCTCTGATGGACATGGTTCTTACATCTACTTCTATTAGCAATACCTGCCAATCCGTGGTTCAAACCAGCAACCTACCAAATTACAGTGCTTGTTGAGAGTTTCAGTGGTAATAAGATCAATCCATGTAAGCTACTTGGATAGATTTGAGGATGCATAAATATTATTTATTAGCCCTTAGTCAGAGAGTGCTGAGGTTGGTGGTATACAAATGACAAAATAACAGGTGTTCTGAAATCTGGGGTTATGCTTAAATTTTGTACCAAGAATTAATGGATCTTATACAGTGGTACTTAGAACTGCTTCTTGCGAAAAAAATACAACTATACCTACATCCAAACTCCTAGAATATTTCCCTATTGTAAAGCATTTCTATCAAACTGCAATGATATTTCAAATGTCATGAATCCTAACACCTTTGTTTTTGTGTGTGTGAGGTGCTGAAAAATTACTCTGCATAATAATAAACTCTCTAAACAAACATAATTGCTTTGTCATCCTACTAAAGAGAAGGATGAAGAAGCACTTTTGGGCAGTAAAGAAAAAGAGTTTGTTTTTTTTTTTGCTGCTATTTTGTTTTGTTTTAGGTTGAAAAAGTACCTAGGTACAGTAGTATTTTGTATTGGTTTGGATCATCAGACAAAAGATGGCCTTAGATTAGGGTACTGTGATGAACTGGTCTCAATCCAAGCTCATAATTCTAGTTGTCACTGGAGCCTAGACATCTCATACAGACTATCACAAGTGAAATGCAGCCAGGCACTCTTGAGAGAGCACCTGGTCCCACTGGATGTTATTATGGCTGGAACTTGGTATGCAGACGTGGAAGGTGGGCAGCTGTCCCTGGCCAGTGATGAGGCAGTGGAAACCTGGCCTGTTCTTGGTACCCATGCAGGATGAGCAGGCTGTAGAGGCTGGAACATGGGTAGACAGGTACTTACTTAGGTGTCTGGCTGGAGTACATTTCTTTTTGTCCTGCCCTGACCAGCAAATATCAGGTCACTATCTTTCATCTCAAATTCACACTAACATTAAAGTTCCCCTGCAGACTTTTCCAAGTGAGCAAATCCCCAGATTTCATTTTCTTGACTCTACTCCTGATTCCATTTTCTATCACTGTTTTTATTCTTTTCCAAACTACTTCAATTAATCATGTCTTTCAAGGGCTCCTACAGGGCTATAATCAGTTCTACAGGGCTCTGTGTATTTGAAGATCAACTCATTTTACAGAAGCAAAAATGGAGAAAGGTGAGTGGGGAAAGTAACTGTGAAGGAAGGAGCCAAAGTGTAAAGTGTGACTACAATTTATTGGTTGGATTGCTAGGGCTTGAATGGAATTTCACCATCTGAACTTTTCTCTCAGTAAATTTTAAAATATACAGAATACTTCCACCTAACATAGATGCCATATACTTACTATGTTCATTAAAGCTCCTAAACAGGACTCTGGCTGAGAGATTCCTGTATAGACTTTCTTAGCACTTCTTTTCTTAAGAAAAGGAGTGCTTCCTGCATTGTTTTATTATCTGACTATCTGTTTTAACTGATTAGCTAGTTCTGTTCTCCGGTCTGGAACCCTGTTGAGAATAGATGTCATGTGTCATCCACCAGTGTTTCACCTACAGTACCTACCACCATGTTATGTCCCAGTACGTATTAAGTATTTTTGAGTGACTAAAATAAGTATCTTCAGCCAAAACATATTGTACCGTATCTACAAATAAATTAATATATTCGTTAGTTGATAAACACAACTGATGATTTACTACGAAGTGAGAAATGTTGAATTATCAGTAAATTCTCATGAACATTATTTGTCTGGGTGTAATACTACATTAATTGTCAGAAACCCAAACCTGTGACAAAGCAATAAAGTAGCTGCTATTTGATGAATGCTTTTATTTTGATTGGAGATGTCTCCAAAATGTAATTTCTGTTTATTTTCATTTCACAGAAGTATAGCTAGTCTCTGATATATCAAAAAAAATTTTACACATTGAGGTCAATACTCTTTTTTTTTTTTTAATGCAGTTGTTACAAGACTCATGGATAAGGATTTTATTCAGAAAAGGATACTACTGACTCCTTTAGACCCTTGCCATTTCAGTGTGGTTTGAGCACAGATAGCATCAGTATCAGCTGGAGCTTGCTAGAAATGTAGAATATCAGGCCTCGCCCCAGACTACTGAATCAGAAATGTGCATTTTAACAAGATTCTCAGGTGATTCAAATGCACATTAAAGTTTGAGAGGTACTACCTTAGGTCTTTATTTTTGTCATCGGAATTAGAAATGTCATATTTACAGAATTAAAAGAATAAAATCTTGTTGTGTCTGAATTTGATTGGCCCCACAGCCTCAATCAGCTTAGTTTGCAGGTGAGCAGCTTAGTAAGCTTCTGAATATTAATGCTTCCATACGATCAGAATCATGGAAAAATACTGGTCACCTGTATTTTGAAATGGGATAAAAGGTAGCATTTAGAGGGCGCTCACTGTGTACAGCGATCTAGGTGAGCTCCCCTGGTCATCACAAATATGTTTCTGGAAGACACGTTTCCAAGTACCTATAGTTGAATATAGGAGACATAGGTCCCAAATCATTATCATGCAAATGAGGCCAGGTTCTATTTTTCCCAGGCAAAATGCATGGCCTTATCCAGGACCATGGTCAACCACGTGACCAATGTGCTGTGTGACCAACAATTACTCAGAAGTAAAGTGAGGATATTAGCCCCTTTGAAATCAATATGGCAGGGTACAGAGAAGAGTCAGGAATCAGAACCATAAAAATCATATAAATCTGCACATAGCCTGGTATGGCAAATTGTATGATTGACCCCAGTCCTTTAACCCTCCTGGTATCCATGCCCTTTGCCGTGTACTTTTCAGGGCCTCCCACTGAGGATGGTATGAACTTCCCTGCCTCATGACTTTGGTTCAGCTATGAGACTTGTTTTAGTCAGTGACATGAGATGGAAATGACAATGTGCCAGTTCTGATCCTCAGCATCAGAAGAACTTAGTCAACTATGATGAACACAAGTTCGTGAAGTGAGGCTGGGGAAATTAGCAGAGGTCAGAGCAATAGCCGTAGAATTGGATTTTACTTTTAGTGATCATGAGTTTTTAAACATTTTTTTATCAAGTTCCCTTCATGGCTCAGTGGTTAACAAACCCGACTAGGATCTATGAGGATGTGCGGTCGATCCCTGGCCTCACTCAGTGGGTTAAGGATCCGGCATTGCCGTGAGCTTGGTGTAGGTCACAGATGCGGCTCAGATCTGGTGTGGCTATGGCTGTGGCGTGGGCAGGCAGCCGTACCTCCGAATTGATCCCTAGCCCGGGAACTTCCATATGCTGTGGATACAGCCCTTAAAAAAAAATTATTGAAGTATAGTTAATTTACAATGTTCCTTCAATTTCTGCCATACAGCAAAATGACCCAGTCACACATGTATATACATTCTTTTTTTTTTTTCATGCTATCTTCCGATCATGGGTTTTTAAGGAATCCTCATTCTTCTCAATAGCATAGCTATCTGAATACATGTTAGTATAGCAGCTGTACTAAATTTCTAGCTCCTTGACGATGGGAATCTATATTTCCATGGGAACACAAGGTAGGTGTTTGGTAAATATGCCAAGAGGTAACTGAAATAGTTACATGTGTTAATATGTCACCAAAAACACAATATGGACAGGCATTTACAAAAAGACAATCCAATCAGAGGGGGGAAACCCTGCAAAATTACAAAATATTGTTTTATCCTGACAATATCTTTTGTATTTTCTGATTCTTGAAGATGGGAATCTAAATTATCCAACGATAAATAGTCTCCATACTTAGCACAAGGTTGATATTTGCTAAGTATGTCAAATGGTAATCAAATTGGGTACATGTAATTTATATTATTTTTTAATTACTGATTATTACATCCTATAAAAGAAACAGAATCATAAAAAGCATAAGTATTCATTTACCATGTTAGGGAACACATTTCCATGATTCACCTTCAAAAAAAAAAAATCACCTCTATATAAATTCATTAACAGATAGTAATTCCATGTCACATGAACATTCAAATTTGAAGCATTTGAAAATACGTTAAATGTTTAAAATCACTCTTAAAAAACTGGATACTGTATAGTTCTTTTTATCTTCAATAAGCCACACAGGAAAAATTTGCCATTATTAAATCATTAGATATTGTAATTTCCATGGTACAATCCCAGCAACCTTCTAAAATTGCGGTGGTAATAAGCCAGGGTAATTAGTCATTAGTCATGGTTAGAAAGGCTTAAGAAAAAAGGTGGGACAGTTCTAAGACACCAAGAATCATTCTACTGGTCCTTGTTTTGCTAGAAAGTTATGGCTGACTCCCACCTTTTGTCTGAAACAGGTGAGGGTTACTGTAAACAGATAAAAGGATCTGAGTTTTCAGGGAAAATCCTACACTCCTTTGCCCACTCTGTTCAGGACCCTACTATGCTCAGGTTAATCTGTTATCTGTATACTCTAAGGCTCAGCCAACAGCAAGAGAAGGATGGAAAGAGGGCAGAACTGATGGGGTGGATATTCATTTACCTTGAAATCTCCTGGTAGATCTACAGGCAGGGTCTAGAAATCTGGCAACTTTTCCTACCTTTGTCCTTTTTTTTCAGCTCTATAGATCTTATTTATTTATGCATCAAATATTTACTGGATGTTCATTCACCCTTGAAGCCTTCACTGACCACTCTAGATCTCAACAATGCTTTCCTCCCCACAGCTGCTCTAGCCTTTGTTTCCTGTCTTACTTATTTGGAACTTAAAAAGGCATTGCCTTCAAATGCCTTCAGTTTTAAGTTTATATTAAAACTTTCCACTAGATCTACTTTTATAAATTATATATGATCCCTCCAATTAAAATATTGCTGAAGGATAGAGACAGTTTCTCCTATATCTTTGTGTCCCCTCAACACCCAGTGCAAAATAGCCATCAAAGCATAATTGCTGATCAAATGCATGCATGAATGAAGGTTTGTGAGCATCATTCATTAATTCTTCCATTAAATTATATAATGCCTTATGAAGCTCATATTCTAATTGGAAAAAGCTCAAATCCTTGTATTTCTATCACTTAGAAATATTTCATCTAATACTAACAGTTTTTTTTTAATAATGTGAGAAACATCCATTAGCTATTTTCTAACGGACTTTGTAATGCTCATTTGATGTTTATAGTTTATAGAAGATGGTAATCTACACCCAACTCTTGATTAACTGATGAACAGAGTTTCTAGATTTTTCACTTAGCACCCTCTACTGTGTTGGAGGATAAAAACGAGTCATTAATTTCAATGTCTGCTGTAAAGAATTGTTGTAAAGTTGATAGCAAGATAAGAAGCCTAGCCCTGTTCATTTATGAGACTCTTGAACATTACCTGAGAACAACATTTATGCATTTGATTCTTGTATCAATAATTATTGGTAATTTGAGAACTGTGTACTATATTTACAGATTCTTGCCAGGCGTGGAATAACATCTTACTCTTTCTCTTGTGTCATTACTGAGTTAAATTATACGAATCCCAGCTTCCAAAGCCTAAAGGTTTGAACATTTCACATGTTTCAAGATATGGAGATTGCTATAATTAGGGAATATAAGGACAAATCCCCTATTATTTCCAGGCTTGCTTTTCAAAGGTTCTGCTGTCCAGTTTATTTAATAGTTGCAACCATTCAGCTCTGTCACTAGAACACAGATGTATTCATGGACAATATGAAAATCAATGGGCATGCCTACGTTCCAATAAAACTTGATTTCCTGACACTGAAATTTTAATTTTATATAATTTTCAAGTGTCATGGGGCTTTTGATTCTTAAAAACTATTTCAAAATCTAAAAACCATTTTTGGCTCAATAGCCATACAAAAACAGGAAGTGGGGAGACTGGCTGCCCGTCTATTCATCTACATCTTATTTGTGGCTACTTTTGTGCTACAACTGCAGCAGAATTGAATACTTGCAAGAGAGACCACAAGGTCCACAAGCCAAAACTATTCACTACCTGGCCCTTCAAAAGAACTTTGCCAATTCCTGGTTAAGACAGTCATATATTTCCGTCAAAAAGCAGTAAGTTTTCAAATGATGTACTTATCAAGTACATTATAAAACAGTTTTTGCACCCAAAACAACAAACATCCAAACACAATAATATTCATGAACTCAAATAATATGTTTTGAGCCTTTTCTAAGCATCAAAGATAGTACAGCCCAGGCAGGAAAATGCACAGAATCTCTGTCCTCATGAAATTTACCTTTTTTTTTTTTGGCTTTTTAGTGCCACACGCACAGCATGTGGAGGTTCCCAAGCTAGGGGTCCAATCAGAGCTGTGGCCACCGACCTACCCCACAGCCACAGCAATGCCAGATACGAGCCATGTCTGGGACCTACACCAATGCTGGATCCTTAACCCACTGAGCAAGGCCAAGGATGGAACCTGTGTCCTCATGGATACTAGTCAGATTCATTTTTACTGAGCCATGACGGGAACTTTGGAATTTACATTTTTGGATGACAGCCACATAACCTAAACATACACATGATGCACAAATGTGACGTACAGTCAAAATGATTCCAATCTAGTTTCTAAGCAAAAGTGGAAATGGTGGAAGCAGTACCAACAATATTCTTTTAGGGCTACCCAGGCCTGATGCTCCCAGCCTGCCCAGTTAAACTCTACTTGGGGTTAATGACTTATCATGAGGAAAAGCTTAAACCTTATCTTCTCACAATCTACGATAAATCAGGAGAAAATACAAACTTAAGGTTAAGACAGCCTCAATTTAATTTTTTCTAAATTAGCTCAAGCTATCAAAACTGTCTTAAAGCAAAGACTGTAGATAATAAGATGACACAATTAAAGAAATTTAGAATTCTCTATGGAGCCCCTGAAATAAAGATCTCTAAATGTCATTGCACTTGAAGTTAGTTGAGGATTTACATCTTTGGAGGAGGAGGTTGATGGACTATAAAAAAAGTGAATTAGAAATGATGCTGGACATAGGGTAAGTGACCCACTTAAAGTTCTCAAGGCAAAAAACTTCAATCTAAACTGAGGAAACCTCAGAGGAATTCAATTTATGATACTGGAAAAAGAAGAACTAGGAAATATACATGGCTTTAAAGAAGAATAGAAAGCCCCAATATGCTTATTATGTTTCAGCAAGCTGTTGGCTTCCTAATGCGAGCAGTCCAGTGGGCAAGTTCATTGTTGCATTCATGGTTATGTGACCTACTAGACATTCCCAAAGAAATGTAATAGATGCTCTATCCAATATAATTCTTTGGTGCAAAACCTCAGCCACTGAATTTCCTAGCTTTCTGTTTTAAGAATTGAAAAGGAATGAAAACCAAAAAGAAGAAAAAGAGACCCTATTATGTCTTTACTTTCAAGTTGTCCATTATATTTTTACATTACTTATTAGATTACCCTTTGTAAAGAATTGTCAAAATAGCTCTGAAATGAACAGAACTATTGTTTTAAAATAGTCTAGGCAACTCAGAATATAAAATTTGAATCATGTTACTCCAAAGATTTATAAGTATAGAAGACTTTACGTGGCCTTTAGAGCATCTAGGACCACATTAGAAGATATTTTTCTCTTTACCAGAAGCCATGCTACCTCATTTGAGATGAACTCATTGGAAATCATTTCACAGAAAACCGTGAGAAAGAGGAAATAGGAGGCATTTCAAATAAGTTGTGTACCAAATAGATTTCTGTTTAGTTTGTTCTGAAAGGATTGTCTCAGAGAACAGAGCTGGGGAGGTTTTGTGTTGTTTTAGGAGGAAAAAGCTATATTTTCTTAAATGTCATCAAGTAGTAAATCATTTCACAAAATTAGGAGACAAGCCTCTACGATGTGCTCATTATTTTGAGAGCGTAAAATGAATTATTTTTGACAAGATTGACTTTTAGGAATTGTACGCAATATTATTGAGAAGGGGAAATAATTCAAAACTGACATGTTTTACATGGATTATGTCCCTATGACCAATTGAAGTTACTACAAATTTAGTTGGCATGCTTAGATTTTAATTAAAGATGACAATATTAGGTGGTCATATGTTTATAATAGAAAACTGGTTACTCATATTCCTTTATTCTTTTAATGTAAACTTTTAATCAAAATAGATCAGAAATGTTCATAAATCGTAACTGTATTTATAATGTGATGAATTTTCACACAGGAAATATATCCATACTATTGGCATTCAAATCAAGAAGCACCCCCAAAGCCATGGTGCTCCCCTTCTAGTAATAAAGCAAATTCCTGAGTAATCACTATGTTGACTTCTAATTGTGGCAGTGTTTTAACTTTAAATAAATGGAATCAAATAATATATACTCTTTGGCATCTGAAATTTTCATTCCATATTATGTTTATGGAATTCATTCATAATGCTGTGTGTAACTGCTGTTTATTCATTCTCACTGCTGTGTAAAATTCTGTTGTATAAATATACCACCCCTGTTGATCTATTCTGATGGACATTTGCATTGTTTCTAGACTTGGGCTATTATGAATAATGCTACTCTGCACATTCTTGTATATAACTTTGGTAAACATATACCTTCACTTCTGTAGGTATACCTAGAAGTGGAATTGCTAGGTCAGAGGTTAGGAATTGCATATGTTCAGCTTAGTTGACTTTGTCTCACAGTTCTCTCAAATGGCTGTGACAATTTACACTCTCACCCAAGGGTCTGAGAATACCTTTTTTTTTTTTTTTTTTTTTTTTTGGCCATGGCCGTGGCAGGCAGAAGTGCCCAGGCAGGGATCAAACTGGTGCCACAGCAGTGACAACATCTGATCCTTAACTGCTAGGTCACTAGGGAACTCCTGAGAATGTTTTGATCCTAGCCAAGTATTGTACTTTTTTTGTCTTTTTCATTTTAGCCATTTTAATAGGTCTGGAGAGGTTTCAGACTGTGATTTTAATCTGCATTTGCCTGATAACTAATGCCACTGAGTGTCTTTTCATATTTTTATTGATTATTTGGTTATGTTCTTTTGTGAAGTACCTGCTCACATTTTTTTACCCATTTTCCTATTGCATTGTCTGCTTTGATCTTAATGTTTATAGGAGTTTTTAATATATTCAAGATACAGGTCCTTTGTTGGATATATATATTATGTTGTCTGTAAAACTGTGGTTTGTCTTCTTACTTTTTATTATGTGTCATTTTACTGAATAGAGAAATTGTCACTTTTTAATATCTTCAGTTATTATTTTTCTTTTGCTCACCTATTATAATAAAATACATTGTGTGTATGAGTCTTATGAAGCCCCAAATAGGAAGATCTGTTTAATCAACATCCTTAAGTTCAGTCCATATTCCCAAAGTCCATTTAGGAATTTTATCCCAAAGGTATAGTTGAAAAGTGAGGCTATATAATATGTGTTATAACTTTTTAACCATCAAATTAATTTGATCCTAGTGTTCTATTTAGTAATTAGGTTCATATTAAAAAATATGACCTTTTTCTATTTTTAATATAAAGAAAGTCTATTTTCAAAAGACTTGAAGGTCATTGAAAATAAAAATAATGACATTTTACTGGCTTCATGAGTATGAATATCTCATACTCAATATTTCTATGCCACATCCTCCTTATTCATTATATGGGGCTCCTTGGAGTCTGTTATATTTTGCATTAGCCTTCTGACTAATATTTCTGCAGTGTCTGCTCCACCTCCATGTAGGCTACCCTCTTCCCTGTTACTAGAGATACCTTTATAAATGTACATCAACACAAAACACTTCCCAGGTCAAAACATTAGGATAAATTCAAGCCTCTTGTTCCACCACATGCAACCATGAATAATATGGTCACTTTTCCAATCACCTGGCTTTACTTGCAACTCCTAACGAACCACAGGGGCTAGTTACAGCCAGGGTGTAGACCCTTTTGTACTTAGAATGACTTTACCCCTGGTTTTTCTACCTGCAGAACCCCTTTAAATCTCTGTCCCTACACCTCTAAAAAGCCTCCCTTGACCTTCCCAAACAATTAGTTCCACCAATTGTGCTCCCCAAATATTTGTTATCTCCCTGTTCATATATTTTTCTCCCTAAGAGACCATGAAGAGACAAAAGTCTTGTTCATTTTTGTGTTCACAATGCCTAGAATGGGCCTAGCAAAGTGTCCTGTATAAGTTTATTGAATGAGTAAACAAATGTACCATTCTTTCCTGTTTTTTTTCCCTTTCCAAAATACTTTAAAAACACCAATACAGTTTTATCACAGAAATTATATCTCCTACCACAAAGAATATCTAAATGATAAAAAACAAAGGGAGATATTTGCTAAAGGGACTGGAAGAAGAAAATTTTGAATAAATTTGCATTTTTGATATTTTCACAGGGCTCAACAATAACCCTATGGGAAAGAACAAAATGATCCAAGAGAACAGTATAAACTCTTTTTCCTTTTGTCCACTTGGCCAAGAGGAGTCTTGTTTACTGGTTGTTGAAAGGTTATTTAGAAAATTTTGTGTTTGGTGCCTTTGGTCAGTGTTGAAAGAGAGTGTTGAAAGGATAGAAGTGAGGCTTAGCAGAGCTTAGAAGAATGAGATGACTTGCAGTGTCTGCTGAGGGAAAAAAAGTCATTATTCCTTGTGCCCTGTCAGATAAGAGAAGTCCTTGGGAAGAAGTGGCTGAGAGAGATTAGAGTAGATAATGTAGCATTCCAGAAGCAGAAAACTGAAAGCAACTGATAGGGCAAGGTCCCCAATGGATGCAGGCAGGCCTACAACAAATACAGTCTGACAAAAATACAAAGAAGGTTAAGGTGCTCCCCAACTTAGATGTTATTTATACAATTGGCTTCAACTGTATTGCAGTGAACATTCTAAGTTACATGACGAAGAGCTTTCTGGAATCTTTGATTATGGTGACAACTGCACAATAAAAGGGCATAAGATAAAAATCTCATTACTTCTCATTTTTTTCCCCTTTCAAGAGGCTTATAATATGGTTTGATGTGCCTTTGTAAAATTTATTTGAGTTGTCAAAAAGTAATGTGAGACTGTCACAGAGATAGCCCGAAGGCATAATTCTCTCATACGTAGCGTACTATTCACATGGAGGTGTCGTGTTATAATCCACAGCATCCACAAGATGTAGATGTTAGTTAGATACTTCGTATAGTTGGTGGCTCTTCTCAACTCCGCAAATGCTAACCTATATCAGATTTCATGTTCGCTATTGCAATATCAAGGCTGGGAGAGGTATAAGAAGGAGTAAATGCAAAATTCTAATCATCTATATGGAAATTTCATGTTTCACAAAAGAAACTAACCTGCTAGGAATGACTGTTTACATTGACTAAAACTATAGTCTGTGGTTCTTAAAGTTTTGTTTTATTTTTTCCACAGTTTTACTGCGGAAAAAGAAAACGAAACTGCATTCAAGGTTGTTTTTACTTGGCTAGAAGGGTCATCAAAAACCATCTCTGAATTTTTAAATTTGGAAGATAAGCCTTATTGATAGTATTAAAATAGGTTCTGTGAATGCTTTTATGCAGTGACAGATAAAACTAAAACTCCATTTTAGGAATTAAACTTAAGAGCTAAATTTTAAATTCAACTTGCAAAATTATGTGCTAACATCATTTGAGTAGCAACTTCAAGTCTATAGCACAATTCCATGTCTGTTATAGCACTTAATTCCCACAAGTTTTTAAGCAAGCATTATTATTTCTCCCACCGTATAGAGAGTGGAACTGAGTCTCAGGGAAATGCAGTTATTAAATGGACTTGGGGTTCAACCTGATACTTCAGAATTGCATATCCTAAACCACATTATTGAATACGGTCATCTGAACTCGAACTTTCTTTTTTCTTTGTATTTTTGATGAATACAAGCCTGGCATATAACTTTTTAAAAAATAAATGTACTTTTATATCTGCTGTTAATTTTCAAATATTTAGGAATTTATTGGAAATTTATACACAAATTTAGTTTTTACAATCAAGATATCTTTCTGTCACTAATTCAGAGCACAGCAAAACCCATGGACTACCAAGGTAGGATGGGGTATAGTATTTAAATTGTAAATACTGTACATAACCAAAATATGAGAAACATTGTCTCAAGAAAGGTTATTAATATATAATTCTGAAAGTAGATTTAATGCCAACAGCGGTTATCTTTGGGTGTTGGAAATATGGGTAACTTTTTTCCTTTATGTTTCTGTATTTTCCAGATAATCTCTAATAACTATGAAGTATGTATAGCATTGAAAAATACACGTTTTAAAAGACAACATGTGGCCTTTTATGGTCTTAAGTGTATTCTAAATCTTTGACCTGTTCTAACCTCTAGTGTATTGGAATTCAGAAAAAAAGTCCTATTCTTACCTCCTCTCCTCCAGACCAAGAATTACCTTTCATGTCTTAGTCAACTAAACCAGATGGGCACTTGGAAGATGGCCCTTCAACCCCAAGGAAATTTTGAGTTCCCTCAAATATGTCAGATCTGCTTGTTCAAGACAGGACCTTTAATAGCAGAAGTTCTTAAATTATTTCTAGTACTGTTCTAACAAATGTCTGAGTTTCTTTTCTTTAATAACAGGAGGAAAAAATGATTCCCAAAGAGAACCAGTGGAACCAAGAGGTGCCCAGTAGGTACTACAGATTTCACAGTAGGTGGTACCACTGCTCATTCTCCAGGCCAATTCTGTGCATACAGTATAGCCAGAGCTCTGTTGTTGTCCTCGAGATTGTGTGACAACTATGCTACCAGGTTTATGAAAAGAAGAATTTACATTTCCTTTGAAGAAAGGTATTTTAAATCTAATTACACTCATTAGAAATAGTCAGTGATCTTATTCTATATTCTAGTACATGTACTTGAAAAATGAGACCCAAGTGTGATTTCTATTTTGAAAATGCAGTCTGGGAGTTCCCGTCCTGGCCCAGTGGTTAACAAATCTGATGAGGAACCTTGAGGTTGCGGGTTAGGTCCCTGGCCTTGCTCAGTGCCTTAAGGATCCAGCGTTGCCATGAACTGTGGTGTAGGTCGAAAATGCGGCTCAGATCCAGTGTTGCTGTGGCTCTGGTGTAGGCAGGCGGCTACAGGTTCGATTGAACCCCTAGCCTGGAAACCTCCATATGCCGTGGGTGCGGCCCTAGAAAACATACACACACACAAAAAGAAAAGAAAAAGAAAATGCAGTCTTCACAAGACTGCTTTCAAACGTCATGAGGCACTCTTCTGTTATACTGCACATAGTTGTAATTTTACTTTGTAGAAAAGTAATAGCTTCTGATACCTGATCAATTGTGTCAATTTATAAGCCAATAGCAATATATACCCATTCACATATATAACATGATTAGCATAAATTTACTTTATTTTATTCAAGTATCTATTCAGATGGCTAATTCTCCTACAATTAGATTTTCCTAGTGCAGATATACAAAGATAATCCTTAATGATGTCACTACACATGAAACTATACAAAATGTCTTTTTTTAACTTCAACAAGCTTTTTTGGAGTTCCTGTCATGGCACAGCGGGAATGAATCCGACTAGGAACCCTGAGGTTGCAGGTCCAATCCCTGGCCTTGCTCAGTGGGTTAAGGATCTGGCACTGCTGTGAGCTGTGGTATAGGTTGCAGACATGGCTTGGATCTGGCGTTGTTTTGGCTGTGGTATTGGCCGGCAGCTGCAGCTCGGATTAGACCCTTAGCCTGCGAACCTCCATGTGCCATGGGTGCCGCCCTCAAAAGACAAAGTGACAAAAAAAAAAAAATGCAATTAACTTCAACAAGCTTTCTTGTTAAAGTAGCAATCTACATTGCTACAAGATTCAAAAATAATTTTTTTTCTTTTCAAAAATAATTTCTGTTTTTTATAACTAAAATGTCAAAGTTTCTCATTTAATGGTCCAGATACAGCAGGGGTTTCCACCAAGGGAAGATAAAAAAATGTTTCTAGATTTACTCAGAGTAGGAGAAAATACTTGGCGAAGATATGATTCATTGAAGAAAACATGGACTTGAATAGTCATTAAATCCATGCCCCAGTAAGGTTCATACTGTCCTTTCAGTAGCGACTATAAAGCCCATTTTGACTGACATGCCCCCATGACTTTCCTGGCTGTCAAATCACATTAACACTGCTTACCTGAAGTTTCAATGAAATGAAGATAGTTATAAATGAGAAAAAATTGGAGCCCATTCCTTTAAAACAACAAAGAAAAGTGCATAAAAAGTAATTGGAGGGAATATACAACAGATAATAGTGCTAATTCCAGCAGTGTCACTTGTACTAACAACCTTTATAAAAATACCTATAGCAGATTTATTTCAGTAGCATAAACACTGAAGAGTTCTTTGACTTCCAAGAAGATGAAATAATATGTAGGTTGTGAATACATACGTTTTATTTCTATAACTGAAAGTATTTCACCACTTAAGAAGTATTTATGAGACAAATTACTGGAATAGTACAGAATTAAATTTGGTTTTATATAGCATCTTTCATACCCCAAGTATCTCAATAGCTTTTTGAAAGTACGGAAATGCAGTGACAATTGGAAACTGAAAAAGCTATTATGCATTTGAGGGCAGATGATATAGGCTTGGATTCAGAGATGTGCTTTATGAATTCAGGGAACAGGATATTCTCCCACTCATGAATTACAAGTTCTGTGTCATCTTTATGTTTACCTGAGCTGCAGCCAAGGACATGCAGTGGAGCTTTAGTGCAGTAGCTCCTTTAATCATTAAGTAACTTGTTCCCGGGTTGTGAGGACAGGGTTGTAGGCAATATTAGACAGCTTTGGTTACAAGACTTGTGTTCCTCAAATGTCTGGCGTGGTGATGAGTAAGTCATCATTCTTGGCATAGAATATTCAGTGTAAATGCCATTCAATTCCCAGGGGATAAAGAAACTTGCGTTTAATTTCATGGGGAGATAATAGTAGCGGGATCAAGCTTTTATGCCAAGATGGTCAAAACATGGAAGAAATCAGAGACAAATCGCCTTTTCGTGTGGTGGAATTACAATTTATACCAGGCTAGAGAAAGACCCAAAATAACACCAGCAGTTTTTTCAATAAGACATGGGGGAAAGAAGTGCAAACAAGTGCTATTGCCCTCCATGATATTTTATGCAGCAGAACAGTTTGTAACTGGAAAGTATTGTTCATGTTGGAGAGAAATTCCCAGGGAAATGAAAAGCTAATAAGGATCAGCATGAAATCTGGAATGGTTCTGAGCAGATTGCTCACTGATGGGGAACAGTACTAAATGGAGAAAGCCCTACCCTCAGTAGAGGAAAGGTTAGAAATCAGAACTGTACACAAAAGAAATAACCTCTGCCTTTTTCCTTTACTCTAAATAAAGCCGCAATTATGCTGCAAATGTTATTCTCACATTTACCCACAAAAACCGGTGGCTGACTGCCCCACTATTTTACTTTTTTTCTTCCCTTCAGCCTTAACTCATGCGCTTGCTTTCTTATTTTTAGACTTAAATCTTATATCTGTCATCTCAATTTATACTTGACCACCCTTAACAGCGGCTCTCTGTCCACCAGCATCAAATGACAATTTTTTTTTTCCTTTTTCTTTTTACAGCCGTACCTGTGACATATGGCATATGGTCATTCCCAGGCTAGGGTTCGAATCAGAGCTGAACCTGCAGGCCTATTCCACAGCCACAGCAACTGCCGGATCTGAGCTCTATCCACAACCTAGGCCACAACTTGTGACAATGCTAGATCCTTAACCCACTGAGCTAGGCCAGGGATCAAAATGCATTCTCATGGATACTAGTGGGGTTTTACTGAGCCACAATGGGAACTCCTCAAATGACAATTTAAATTACTTTTTTTTTTTAAAAAAAAAAAAAACAACTTTAAGCATTTCCTGTGCATTTTTGCATTTAAGAAATTCTTACACTTCCTGCTTTCCTCTTCTTTAGAGCTTATGATGCTCTATCTATCATCATTAATCTATATCCAACTTTTTTTTCTATTTGATTCAGCTCCTTGTCCCACTACTTGATGAGAACACTCTTATACATCTATAATATCTTCCACATAGATACTTTACAAGGCATTATTTCTACTCTCGTACATTTTCTCATCTTCTGTTATTCAATCACATCTATTTGAAATGCCTTTTAATTTGTTTGGGGGGACATGGGTCCTCTACAATTTATCCGAATTGCCAGCTTTTCTAGTGGAATTTCTTTTACTTGCCTTCCACTTTTACAATGTGGATCCTTAATTGGGTAGAAAATACCAGAGAAGGGCAAGGGAAAAGAGAAAGAGCATAACGTTTGTGACCAGAAGACCTAGCTTCAGGTTTTGGCTCTGCCATCTACTGTGCAAGGCTGGATAAATCGCTCCTTTCTATTGTATTGTCTAGAAAGTGAAAGTACTCAGACCATCTAGCCTTCCCATACCAAAGAGTGAATTAAGAGATCAAATATGATAACAAATGCAAAGAGGCTTTGTAAGCAACTGTGGTGGATATTGTTTCATCTTGCTCAGCAACCTTTCTTAGCACACCATTCCTTTCTTCTCACAACTTGTGGCTTGGGTGGGGATGGCTTTAGCCTCCTTCGGACCTACCCTGGGGGTAGGTGTACCTCCAAGCTTGGCCAGTCAGATCCCATGTCAGTTGCTTCAGGGACAAGCACAGCTGAAAATGAGGCAATAAGACTGCCTGCCAGGAACTTAAATATCAAATAATAACCAGGAGTGATTTATTGAATGAGCTCAGTGATGGCATTCTGAAGAAGCTGTCCATTATTTTGAAGCTATCCATTATTTTCTATGATGTAGATTCCAAGAACTGATGTCTGTCCTATTGTAGAGACAAGTTTTTCAACACTCCCTCCAAGTCCAGGAGAAATCCAGTATTCAACCCAAAGAATCAGTTGTGCTAATAAGGTCGAGATGCCTTGCCCTAGAGCCTAATAGGTAATGCTTGGTATGTAATACATTTATCCTTTCACTCCTGACTCTCTCAGTAAGTATTAACTGAATGACTAAATGACTGAATAAATGAATGTAGGTGATCAGATGGAACCCTGATATCATTTATAGCTTAAGTTCATCCAATTGGCTTTTAACAAAAGTGGTACTTAAATTACAAGCTTCTATCAGGCTGGTGCTTTTATTTGCATTTTCTTTGTTATCTTTTTATGTCTCTAAGTTATAGTTCTTAATGTATGATTCCTCACTGTCAAGTCATAAATTTATTTTCTTCCTTCCATTTTCTGTGACTCGTAAGCCCAAAGACATGAAACTTCAGGTTATGCTATGTATATACTTTGCTAGATGATGAAGTATTTTGTGTTGTTCCTCAGAAATGCCAATTGGTTCAGAATTTCAAAATACAGATCTTCCTTAATTTACAATGGCATTATATCCTGGTAAGCCCATCATAATCTGAAAATACTGTAAACTGAAAATGCATTTAATACACCTAATCTACAGAACATCATAGCTTAGCCTCACCTGTCTTAAATGAGCTCAGAACATTTACATTAGCCTACAGTTGGGCAAAATCACCTAACACAAAGCCTATTTTATAATAAAATGTTTAATAGTTCATGTAGTTTATTGTATATGGTACCAAAAGTTAAGAAGAGAATGGCTGTGTGGGTACAGAATGGTTGTAAAGGTATTTGGTGGTTTATCTTTGTGATGGTGTGGCTGACTGGGAGCTGTGGCTTGCTGTCACTGCTCAGCATCATGAGAACATATGCACCACATACCTCTAGTCTTGGAAAAAATCATAACTCAAAATTTGAAGTATGGCTTCTGCTGAAAGTGTATCGCTTTTGCACCATTGTAAAGTCAAAAAGGCATTCAGTTGAGCCATTGTATAAATCAAGGATTGAATTATGGAGTAAATTCCCTTAATGATAATAAGCACCTTTTCAACAAAGACATGTACCTTTGTGATTCTCAGAAAATGAGATTTTAAAAAATAATCATGTAAAGCAATATAACCAAAATTCAAAGCTGGAATCAAATTAGAAGACTTCGAAGATCTCTTTAAGGTTTAAAAATATAGTTACATACTTGTTCCAGTGCAACACAGAAAGATATATTTTGAGGGACTCTAAGAAAAGCACTGTGAAAAATCTGAGCCCAAAAGGGAATCATGGCTTAGGTTTCAGTAAGGGTCCTTTTAGTAGAGTGGGGGCTCTGACTGTGGGCCTCTCTTTGTTCAGAGTGCAGGTAGAGAGTACTGTCCAGTATAATGAGGTATATGCACAGATCCACTCACAGGGCCTTGACTGCTCTGGAAGGCAGTATATGTGCCTTCATTCTTCCCCACAATGGCTCGCTCATGGCAAGTCTTCCTCACATATCTGTAGGATAGTTCCTAGGCTGCTATTACACAAAACTGTGGAAACATGAAAGGAATAAGACATCTGTAAAGAGGAATATGGTAAAAGCAGTGGCGACATGTTCATTGGTGCTGCTTGTATTTAGTTGGGTGTCTTATAAGAAATCTGTATGATTTTCACAGTTTCCTTTGCCTCTGAGAGTCTTCTGTCCTGGGAAGCTCCTCAGATCTAGGAAAACTAGGATGGTTGGTGACTCTATCTTAAATCCCTGGCTGGTATCTATTGGAAGCACTCAAGTCTTTCTTAGGTTTCTAAGAGTTCTTATATCTCATCCTTCCTTCTCTCTCTCTCCCTTCAGTCACTTATTCACAAAGCCTTACATCTACCCTTTTCCCTTCTTCCCCTCTCTTGGTCTACGTCCTCCTCACTTCTCCCCATTACCTGGATGCTAGAATAATGTTTATAATGTACCACCCCATCACATCACTCCTTTGCTCAAGTGCTCTCTTTTCTTTTTTTGTGTTTTGTTTTGTTTTGTTTTGTGTCTTTTGAGTTCCCACTGACGGCATATGGAGGTTCCCAGGCTAAAGGGTCTAGTCAGAGCTGCAGCTGCCGGCCTACCCCACAGCCACAGCAATGCCAGATCCGAGCTGTGTCTGCAAACTACACCACAGCTAATGGCAATGCCAAATCCTTAACCCACTGAGCAAAGCCAGGGATCGAACCTGCAACCTCATGGTTCGTTTCTGCTGTGCCAAGATGGGAACTCCTCAAGTGTTTTCAATGATGCTTCACTGCCTAAAAGATAAAGCCAAGATCCAAAGAATAGAATCAGTCTCCTACATCAATTCCGAATATTTTGTCTCAGTTTTTTTCTGGACATGAACTCGGCCACACAAATTGGTCCACTCGTGACACCCAAGTCCACTTTTAATGTTCTCAGTCATTCATCATGTGTTTATAGTCATTCGTCATGTGTTTATAGTCCCTGTATAATCCAGGGATTGTGCTGGGTCCTAAGGAAAAAAGGAAGCGAGAGAGACAGGGACTCCATCCTTATAGAGATTGTTGTTTAGCAAGTTTTTCTTATGGCAGGTTTAGTGAGGGAATTAACATCTTATACTTGCATACTTGGACCTGGCTTTATCATATATATGGTTTCCTTGAGTTCTCATAATAAGTATATGAAATAGGACCTGATTATTTTTCCTCTTTAATAAGAAAGGTAACTAAGGCTTAGAGAAACTACATCACTAACCAGAATCATACATCACACAGATATATATGTGTTTTATCTTAGATGTCTTAAGCTTATGTCTTTTTTCCCATACCAAATTGCTACTTTGAGGAACTCATTTATTCATTCTTAGATCGCATGAGACTCTTGGCTAAGCTGGATGTAAATCCAACTGATCCACAAAGGTGCAGTTTAAGATCTGACTGCTCTGTAACATCTTCCCTTACAGTCATGTGGTCTTTAAACTTCCATAAACTCTTACTAACTGTATCAGTCTTTACCATTAGATTAAACATTGTCTTGCTTTAATCTATTGTGTATCTGTTTTGGAAACTCAGATACATTATGGGCTCTTTGATGATGGGAACAAGCTATTTATTTTGCACTAGCTTCTATAGTGCCTACTACAATAGTGTTTACATGTCATAGCAGGTTCTTATTAAATACATGTGTGCATATATATTTTTTTTCTTTTTTTGGCCATATCCATGGCATATGGAATTCCTGGACCAAGGGTCTAATCCTAGCATCATCTTTAACCTATGCCACAGCTGTGGCAATGACGGATCCTAAACCCACTGCACCACAATGGGAACTCCTAAATATATATTTTTAACTGTCAAATAACATTGCCTGTTATACATAACTTCACCAAGATAGTCATTTTGATGTCCAGTTTTGATATGGTTTTAACCATACCAGTAAGCCATAAATAAGTATCTTGAAAGTTGGGACTATATATTTATTAACTTTGTGAGCTCAGGTCCTATCACAGGGTCTGGCACACATGACATATGATATATATTCCTTAAATGGATGAATGACTGAATTAGGGGGCTCTGACTTCGTCAGGCAACAAGGGATACATTTTTCTAGGTCCTTCTCCAAATGTTAATCAAATACATCTTTGACATGGAAGTATATTGGACCTAGAACTTGGCCATTTGTTACCTAAATGACTTTAACTTTTTCTTTAAAGGCTCTCATGCCTCAGTATCCCAGTTTCCATCAGTCCCATATGTCTCTGACAAAGTTATCTCCCCTCTGCCTCTTGGATCATGTCATCCCATTTCTCAAAACTCTCCCCTGACACACAAAACCAAACCAAGTTACAGACTGCAAGCTTCAAGTTCTTTATCAGTCCTGACTATATTTTTTTTTTTGTCTTGTGTATCTCTTCTCATTGCTTTAAGCATCTTCTTTCTTTAAGTAAAAATTAAATTCTCCCTCTTCTATCTTTTAGTCGATATTTTGATTCTGTTCCAACTTGGGGATACCTTTTCTTCCAATTACAGCCATTCTTAACTTTAAAAGATTAGCTCTGAGATTTTTCTTTCATAAGTTTTCTCTGACCCTACTCTAAGAAAAAAAGAAAAAACAAGTCTCTCTTTAAATACCAATTTAATTTCTCAAATGGTTCACTAATATGAAATTAGAGTGATCTCATACCTCAATTTCCTTTTTTCTAATACGAAGCTGCATTTTGGAATTTTATAGCTCCAATTATGTTACCTTCCCACTTCACATTCTTCAAAGACATTCTACTGCCCATCAAATTGGGCTGGCATTTAAAGCCCCTGATGGGCTAATCCTAGTTTATTCCATATCATACGTGCCATGCCACTATCCTGACAAAGCTTTCTTTTCTTTTTTTTTTTTTTTTTTTTCTTTTTTTAGGGCTGCACCTGTAGCATATGGAGGTTCCCAGGCTACGAGTCCAATCAGAGCTACAGCTGCTGACCTCCACCACAACCACAGCAATACCAGATCCAAGCCACATCTGAGACCTATATCACAGCTCACAGCAAGGCTGGATCCCTAACCCACTGAGCAAGGCCAGGGATCAAACCCACATCCTCATGGATCCTAGTCAGGTTCGTTAACTGCTGAGTCATAACAGGAACTCCTATCCTGGCAAAGCTTTCTTACCTCTCTTTCTTTGCTCTTGATAAATCCTCATGCCAAGACTGCTTCCCTTGCTGCATGTGTGCATGTCCAAATCCTACCAGTCCAACAACTCACAGGCTAAACACCAACTCTTCCATGGGGCTTGTTCTAACTACCTCCAGCCAGAACCCCCAGCTGAGCACTCAAACTGACTTCTTTGCACAATTTACCACATTCCTCATTGAATATAAATTACTTATGTGTGTGTCTTTCCCTACCTGTTTTCATGCCTAGAATTTTCATACTCTCCTCTTCCTGTGCAGTAATTTCCTCAACCTTTGGATATTAGCTCCGTCATCACATCCTTAGAATCCTTCTAAGAATAAGTTGAGCAAGTCAAATATCAATATTATTGTCATTCATAGCACTGTGGTCTTGTTCACAGCACTTGTCACAGTTGCAATTTACTTTCAGTTGTATGATTATTTCATTATTGTCTGTCTCTCCCTCTAGACCATAAAAGCAAGTCACCATATCTCTTTATGCCCCATCAATCCCTAACGAGGCAGAGTACTTTTTTTTTGTTTTTTCTTTTGTTTTTTTGTTTTGTTTTGTTTTGTTTTTTGCTTTTTAGGACTGCACCCACAGCATATGGAGGTTCCCAGGCTAGGGGTCTAATCAAAGCTAAAGCTGCCAGCCTATGCCAGAGCCACAGCAACACCAGATCCGAGTCACATTGTGACCTACACCATAGCTCACACCAACGCTAGATCCTTAATCCACTGAGTGAGGCCAGGAATCGAACCTGAAACTTCATAGTTCCTAGTCAGATTTATTCCTGCTGCACCACGACAGGAACTCTGCAAGACAGTATATTGATTTAGCAGATACTTAATTAATATTAGTTGAATAAATGAATGAGTGACACGTATTTTAGGCTGAGGGTAATATTTTCTAGAAAGAGTAATATATTAAAGTGATTTGTCAATTGAGCAATTCCAACAGTGTTTTTGGTTTGGGCAGTGTCATTCAATGGGCCAAGCATAAGCTCTGGAACTAGACTCTTTCATTTCTACCAAGTACTACTTGAGTAACCATGGGCAGCAAGGCCCAGGCTAGCCAGGTAAACCCAGAATTAAGGCACAGAATTTAAAAAGATTCTCGGGAGTTCCCGTCGTGGCGCAGTGGTTAACGAATCCGACTAGGAACCATGAGGTTGCGGGTTTGGTCCCTGCCCTTGCTCAGTGGATTAACGATACGGCGTTGCCGTGAGCTGTGGTGTAGGTCGCAGACCCGGCTCGGATCCCACATTGCTGTGGCTCTGGCGTAGGCCAGTGGCTACAGCTCCGATTCGACCCCTAGCCTGGGAACCTCCATGTGCCGCGGGAGCGGCCCAAGAAATAGCAAAAAGACAAAATAAATAAATAAATAAATAGATTCTTGTTTACAGTTCAGAGAGTAAATACTCCCCTACATTTTGCTTCCTAAGCACCTCATGCCCTTTACCCCGGTCTCCAAGCTCTAAGGGACAATTTCCTTAACTTCTGTCCAGCCCTGGTTTTCCCAATTATAAAATGAAGATTAAAAAATATGCATCTATCCTATAACGTTGTTTTGAATATTATATGAGAAAGTAAGATAGTATACCAGGTATATAGGGCTTCTCAATAGGTATTAGCTTTATTACCCATTGTCCCCAAGCTGAAAGTAGATGAGGCAAAGAGCTAAGTGGATTTGGATGGCATGACAAAGTAGCGACATTATGACGTTTTCTGGAGAAAAAACTCAGAAAGCACTTCAGATAGTTGGAAGAAATATATAGACACCAGTTTTAAGGAAAATGGGAATAAAAATGCCAGAAACAAACACATTTGCTTCACAATTTGCCTAGGCTGGAATAATTTATACTAACAGTAAAAACAAATACTAGTGTTTTGCTTTTGGGCAATTCTAGCTGTATAACTTTTCAAAACTTATCACATATCATTGCCTTTTTTTTTTTTTTTTTTTTTTGAGGACCACTGGTGTCTAAATCTAGAGTAAACTTATCTTGACTTTCCCATGGATGATGAATTTTCCACTCAGGGCTTTCTTGTCTTTATGATAGAAAAACTGCTGCTTTATTTTCAATGGATGTGTGTTCATCCAACATTACCTATTTACAATATCAAGGGTAAAACTCAACATATAAAAAACATAATTGTTCGCTGCTGTTCTCAAAAAAGGGCAACTGTTTCAAGTCTTTGGCTAAATTAACAAAAAATTATAATTTTTTTTTTTTTTTGGCCAGTCTATCATGTCACAAAGTTTCTTTTTCAAAAAAAAAAAAAAAAAAATCACACATTAGCCTAATGCGTACTTTTAAAAAGTAAGACAGATCCACTTCTAAATGATTGTCTTTAAGATTTGCATAATTAGCTAAACTAAATTAACATCCTGAACTTGGTCATGATTGTCAAATTTGAAGGTCTTACTTCCATTTTTGTTGAAGAAGTTTGAATTAATTTATTCTCTTATAAAACCTGAATGCATAATCAGTTTCTAATTTGACTAAGCAAACAGGCCCACAAAATTTTGCAAATTACTCTAATAAGTTCTCTTGGCATTTCCCACAGAAGGCTGAACAAATGTTGATAGAAGGACACACTGTTTGCTTGTGTCTAATCTTCCCATCTGACTTATATAAATGTCACAAATGAATCTCAGACACATATCCAATGTTAAATATCCATATGAGAGCCCAGGAAAGAGGCAATCTACACCTAGGACTGATTAGATAAAATGGATGTTCAGCTTGGAAAAAACCCAGATTACTGGGGTGCAGGAGGTGAGGAGAGCATGAAAACATGCAGGGAGCTTTAAAGGAGGGTAGTCACTCAGAATCAGATACTGCTGAGAAAGTAAAACTAATGTCATTTTCTCTCTAAATGCTATGTGATAGGTATTGTTATAAAGGCTTTATGTAATTTTCTCATTTAATTTTCATAGACCCCTTAGCCTATGAGAAGTGGGATCTTAAAGGGGTCAAGTAACAGCCCAAGTTGCCACAGAGGCAGAACAAATGGCAGAATGGGATTTGAACCCTATCCATCTCATTCCTGACTTTATAACTTTAATCACCAAATCACACAAGAGTTTGACTACATTAAACTATTAACCTGCATCTTTTTTTTCCGTTTTTTTTTTCGGGCCGCATCTGAGGCATATGGAAGTTCCCAGGCTAGGGATCAAATCAGAGCTGAAGCTGCTGGCCTATGCCACAGCCACAGCAATGCCAGATCTGAGCTACATCTGCAACCTACACCACAGCACAGCAATGCCAGATCTTTAACCCACTGAGTGAGGCCAGGGATCCAAACCATATCCTCAGGGATACTTCTCAGGTTCACTACCAATGAGCCACAATGGGAACTCCTAACCTGCATCTTTTAAAAATTAGCTGTTTTAAAATAGCCTTATTAGAATGGTGGGTAATTACACATAAAACCTTTAAACAAAATCCGCTTATAAGTAAAATCAATGAAGTAATCTAATGCACTGGGGGAAAAGACTCAACGGTATTAATTAGTCTTAGACTCATAATTGTTCCTTAAGTAGGAATGGCCTAAATTTGTTTTAGGGATTCTTTTATCCTTCTTTCAGGATAAGATAACTCTTATAAGATCAAGTAAAGATCAAATAGCTGGTATTTGGGAAATTCAACAGACCCTTTAGAAGAAGGAGCTGTCATGAAGTTTACCAGTTAGAGAGCCACAGAAACGCAAAGAGAAAAAATTAAGTACTAATAGGTGCTCTCAAGGTAGCTTCCTTATTTTTTTTTTTTTGTCTTTTTGCCATTTCTTTTTTTTTTTTTAATTTTATTTATTTATTTATTTATTTTTGTCTTTCTGCCATTTCTTGGGCCGCTCCCGTGGCATACGGAGGTTCCCAGGCTAGGGATCAAATCGGAGCTGTAGCCGGCGGCCTAAGCCAGAGCCGTAGCAATGCGGGATCCGAGCCACGTCTGCGACCTACACCAAAGCTCACAGCAACGCCGGATTGTCAACCCACTAAGCAAGGGCAGGGATCGAACCCGCAACCTCATGGTTCCCAGTCGGATTCGTTAACCATTGCGCCACAACGGGAACTCCAAGGATAGCTTCCTTTTATAGTGCAAAGCACGCCTTAGAAATTAAGGCCCTGCCCGGCAGGACAGCCTCCTACCTGTCTGGTGATTGTATGCACCAGGCCAATCACAGAAGACACTTCAAATGATTTTTACTGTGGGAATGTAACAAGAGAAGCTTTTGTGTTAAAAGTCAGAGATTACACTGGAAGTACAGTTAGATAAGACATTCAGTCTTAATAAGACCAAAAACCTAGCAATTCTTTTATAAGAGGTATGAGTAACACTTTTCATCTTTTGGGTGTAGCTTAAGTAAAAACAATGAACTGATCAACAGGTTTTGGTACCAAATTCCATTTATCATTGTGAGTTTCAAAAGGAGCAGCTCATTCATGACGGCGAAATTGAGAAGATTTACAAGGGTATGAATACACATATCTGTGGAGTGTGTGTGTGTGTTTATAATAATATTAGATAAAATGTAAGTAAGGAAACCAGAGGGAGAAACCATGGTAAGAAAATAACACAAAGCTGGGTATATGCATGCTGTGAGGATTTGTGTAGTTCATTTGTTGTTTGACTCAATACATAGTTATTGAGTGCCTCTTATGTACCTGACACTCCTCTAGATGCTGAGGAATTTGCAATGAACAAAGAAAATAAAAATTTCTGCCCTCATGTAAATTACAGCACAGGTTAGATAGGGGTAGGAAGGATGGGTAAACATAATACCTCTGTAAATTACATGCATTGTGTGTAAAAGGGTGACAAAAACTCAGGGAACAAAATTGAGCTGTGAACAGGAGACTGGGGGATGCTGGGAGAGGGAATAGCACTGTAAACAGGGTGGTATTTTAGTCATTGGGAAGATTTACTATATTCTTGTTCATCTCCTCCCAGGAACACAATAGGGCTGCATTTTCCAGCCCTATTGAATTTTGGCAAAATTTATCACCCACTTTGCTCAATAAAATGTGCACAGAAATTATGCATCACATTTGAACAGAATCTTTTTTAAAAGTCCATGATTCTCCAGGTTCCAGGTTTTCTTGCCCCTACGCTGATGATCACTGACTAGTTAGTAGAGGTTGCTGAGTCCAGGGGTAATGATGGGAATAGAGTAGGATAATTATAAGTAGTGGTAGAAGTCCCAGTAGAGGACCATAAATAGAGGGGGGGTGTCTTTGAGAAATCACTATATTAACTTACAGTGTATTAACTTAATAATCGCTCAAGAAAACCATCAAAACGTCATAGAATGAAGCAGGCTTGCTTAACTATAAAACCATAAATAAAAGCATGAGGTCATTAAATGGACGATAAAGTGGGACCTGCATTCAAGTTCAGCAAGATAATGATCCTTAGGACCAAGAACAGGAAATAGGGAAGGAAAACATTCTCACGTAGGAGACCCTCCTTATACAGGAACCTGAGATGATTCAGCATAATTTAGCATGTGTTGCCATCCTTCTGCTGATCCGAATAAGCACCATGACAGTTTTAGTTTGACCTATTAGGGTCAAATACTCTCTTACCAGATACAGAAAAGGAGCTAGTGATGTAAGCCTGATGTCTACTTGAAGATCGAGGAAGAAGGTGGTCTTTTCCCACTCCTGCTTTCCTTGGATTATAAAAATGTAGCCCACCTAGTCCTTGGCATAGAGCTTCCTTGCCTACCTGCTTGTATCCTATCTTAATAAATCTATCTGTTGCCTATCACTTTGTCTCTCACTGAATATCTTCTGTGTTGAGACACAAAGAACCTGAGCCGCAGTAAGTCCAGACGCCAGATGAGTAATTCTAATTAAAAACAAAAACACACACACACAAAAAAAACATGGGTTCAAGTCCCAATCTGGGTTTGGCTGGGTTCGAGTCAGAGGTATTTCGGTTTCAACAAGACAGGAAGTAGTGCCCTCTGTCATGGTCACACACTAATGGTCATGTAATGTGAGCATGTAATGTGACAGACTTGATGGTTGTTACAGAACTATCACAACCCATTCTGAGAAGCATGGGTCAGAGTCAATTGCAAATAGTTGCTAGAACTAGGCTGCCAAGTTGTTCCTCAGGCCAATAGCAAACAACATTAAATGAAGGGTTTTAACAGGGGTCCATAAACTACAGATCAAATCTGATCTGCCACCTGTTTTATAGGATCTTGATATTAAGAATAATTTTTAGGGAGTTCCCATTGTGGCACAGTGGTTAACAAATCCAACTGGGAACCATGAGGTTGCAGGTTCGGTCCCTGCCCTTGCTCAGTGGGTTGAGGATCCGGCGTTGCCGTGAGCTGTGGTGTAGGTTGCAGACTCGGCTCGGATCCTGCGTTGCTGTGGCTCTGGCATAGGCTGGCGGCTACATCTCCGATTTGACCCCTAGCCTGGGAACCTCCATATGCCATGGGAGCGGCCTAAGAAATAGCAAAAAAAAAGAATAATTTTTACATTTTCAAGTAGTTAAAAAAAATCAGAAAATAAATTCTATTTTGTGAAGCACAACAATTCAATATATTGGAACACAGCCACACCCATTCATAATGTATTGCTCATCTCTGCTTTCCTGCCACCACAGCAGAGTAGAGAAGTTGTGATAGGGTTGAATAGTTGAGTTGAAATTGAAAATCCTAAAATAAATACTACTAGGCTCTTTACAGAAACACGGTTTTCTAGCAGTCACGTGGCCCATATTATTGCTCAGAAAATGTAGAGTAACTCTTCCTGGGCATGAGACCTCTAATGTATAAACCTTTTTCTAAAGATTCTCTAACAAAAGAACCTAGGACACGCGGTGAAAAAATTCACTAGGAGAGTTTCTTATTTGTATTTCTTATTGTGGCATAGTGAAAGTAAATTCGGTGTTCATTAAAAGCGATTCTACCTTGGGATGAAATGATGCAACTACATATTTTGTACAAGGCCCTATGCTAGACTCTTGCCTTAACCCTGAAGTAATTTATAATCTAATTAGAGAGAAAGAATACTGGATATAAATAGATGGAGCCCTACTAGATGAATTATAAAGCCAGGAATCCAAGGGAGAATTGATCACTCAGAAGTCTTCATAGAGAAGGTCAGAGTTAGACTCCTCTCTTTCCTGGGCTGCTGTTGCTTTTAAATCCCAGTTGGATTTTGAGACATCTGCAAAGGCTCTGTGTAGTTAATAAAAGTAGATTAGAGTCAAGTTTTCATCCTCTGTAAACAGCCTGCTTATCTAGTCTCTACATTAAAGAAACAAAACAAACAAAACAGAATCTCAGGTCAGTGTCGACCCAGTATCGCATCAAGTCAGGGTTGCAAAACTACCACATCTTATTAGGCCATGTACTACTAGTAGCACATGTTATTCTGATTGTGTTTAAGTATGCCTCCCAATGATTAAGGAATAGGGCAAATCTGTTGGATTAGGAAAGTCTGCCGTGGCTTGTAGTTGTCACTGATGACACGGTAAATTTAAAAGGGAAAACAAAATGAACCAAAAATAAAGATAACAAAAGAGCATGCACCAAAGGAAAGGGTTAAGGAAGAGTTAAAGAGCCATGAATGATACCTAACCAGTTATAGCTTTATTCTCATTAGGGCCATCCCCGCTTTGATTTAACTTTGTCAAATTAACTAAACCAATATATTTTTAAAAAATCTCGCTCCGCGGGCTAAGGATCTGGCATCACTGTGAGCTATGGTGTAGGTCGCAGACGCAGCTTGGATCCTGATTTGCTGTGGCTGTGGTGTAGGCCAGCAGCCATAGCTCTGATTCGACCCCTAGCCTGGGAACCTCCATGTGCCATGGGTGTGGCCCTAAAAAGCCAACTAATTAATTAATTAAATTTTTAAAAAATCTGTCAGAAATGGAAAATGAAAAACAGAGTTTTTATTGCAGAGTACTCTATCCTCCCAAGGATGCAGTTGTGCTATAGTCTTGAGTCCATACAAAACAGAGATGTATAAAAATTAAAGAGCTTTTCCATACTGGAGTTCAGAAAATGACGTGCACCTGTGAACCAATTCGTTTGGGAAAATATGCTTCTCACAACTAAATAAAAACTTGCTGCCTCCATCTTGTGTATATTGTTAACTATACAGAGCAGTTCACACTGTGAACGGCAGGGTTTTGGTGTTGAGGAAAGTCTACGCAATGGAGTATAATATAATAACAAGCTGAAACGTGATCTCTAACAAGTGAAACAGGCAGAGGTACATAGTTCTGAAGCAGAGAATAGAGCCAGGCTGTTCATTCACTCTTAAGAAAATCCATGTCAGATCTCTTAAGAAGACAATTAGGGATTCAGGACAAGGCACTTCTGATCCTTCCTTCGTTGGTAAAGGACTATTCTGGGAACCCTTTGAAGTTATTTCAGACGCTGGAATGTGTACCATTTGTTTCATTAAAGATATCAAGATTCCTGCACCTCTTGCAATGTTACTGAAAATATTGTACATGAAATGAAAAGAAAAAAAAGAATTAAAAAATAGAGCTTCGATAAGAACAGGTGCAATAAAAACAATGAAGCATTTATTGAGTTTTACTCTATGCCAGTCACTGCAATAGATACTGACCAAGTCTCAACAAATACGATGGTCTCTGACCTCATGGGGCTTTCAGTTCTTCCTGGGTGGCCACTGACACAGTCCTTAAGTCAGCTACTTAATTATTTCTGGAGCGGAATGGTACTGCAACCTGCAGAAAACTAGTTCCCTGTCTTTGTAGTCAGTATTGAAGCAGTTATAATCTGGGTACCATATTTACCCTGAGCCTTCTATAACTCAGTTTAACAAGTATGCATGCTGATTTAAAGAAAAGGATGGATAAGCTTTTTGAAGACAATGATAGTACGAGGAATAGAACCTTTTTAAAACTTGCATATTCATAAACCCATTAAGTTATCTATGGGACTCAACTATGTAGACCTCTCATACTCATTTCATTACTAGTTTCTTCAAGTCCAGCTTTTTCACTCTATTAGGAACTGGGGAAGGGAAGCTGCATCAGTGGATAAGTAAAATTAAGTCATATAGGAAAGAGAATATGTACTTCATGGACAAACTGGAGGCCTCTGATCAGATTAATGGCACAATTATAGCAATACTTTAGGCTGATTAAACTAGAACAGAGTACAGAATAGATTGGAGTAGAAAGAGAGGAATATTAGTTAGGAAATTATACTTAGTTCTTGTGATAAATACCAGGTCCTTGAGCTACAGTGTATCTATAAAAGATATTAAAAAAAACTATTATCATGACCCACTTTTACCAAGTTGATTTTAGAGATGAGCATTTTATGTGTTATCTAATGGCTATTAGTAAAATCTCCGTAAGATCGACACACCTGTGTTCTATTTCCTCCATTTCCTAGCTGTGTAATCATTTAAATTCTTTAATCTCAGCTTCCTCGTATGTAAAATGGCAATAGTCATATGTAAGTAACAGGGGCATTGAACAGAAATATGATTTGTGTGAAACAGTTAAAGGTGCCTGGCACACAATATGAAAGCCTTAGCAAAAGAAGTAATGGTCATAATAATAGTACCACTGAAATGCTTATCCCTGTATGCAGTCGATGTTCAGGACTTAAAGTGCATGTTTGCTATTTTCAATTCATTCATTCAACAGATGTTTCTTGACCACTGACTTTCTGCCAGGCCCTCTCTGCTCTGGGCCCTGGGGATATATTTACTTAACAAAACACCCCCAAATTCCTGTCCTCTCAGAGCTTTACGTTAGTGGGAGCAGACAGATTATAAAAACAAATATTATAAATAATTAAGTGATCAATAGACTATGATATGTATTACGAAAAATATAGAGCATGGTAAGTGAGATGGAGAGTTCTGGAAAGTGCAGCGAATCTACATGCATGGTCAGAGTTGACCTCAGTGGGAAGGTGACAATTACAGCAACATCTGAAAGGAAAGGAGAGAGAATCATGTGATGTCTGGAGGAAGAATGCTGCAAGCAGAGGGAATCTAAAGTCCTGAAGTGGAATATGTCCAGTGTGTAACAATGGTGACAAGGAGGCCAGGGTACATGGAGTGGTGAGAGGGGAACAGGCATAAGAGATCAATTATGCAGATAACAGCATGAGTGTGAATCCATATCAGCCCAGGGACCACATTTCCACCACCGGTGTCTAGCTTAATAAGGTTGGAGGAAAATCTAAATCCAGTTCTGTGAAGTAGTATAAAGATTCAGATAGCCTTTCACTGAAGATTGTCCAGCCTGAGGTCCCTGGTGGCACAGTGGGTTAAGGATCTGAAATTGTCACTGCTGTGGCTCCAGTCACTGCTGTGGCATGGATCCCATCCCTGCCCTGAGAACTTCTGTATGCTGTAGACATGGCCAAAAGAGAAGAAAAAAGATTGTCAAGACTTCAGTACAATCTGTGGGTTGCTCTTGAGCCAGCTCTCAAACAAATCTGAAAAGCTGTTTCAAGTTTAACAAATTTTTATTTTGTAGGTCATAGCCGGATTTAGTCCCTGTCCATTGTCAACATTTACGTGGTGATATTAAAAAAAGGATTCATAAAATATTACTTATAAAGTCGATAAATAAAGGGAAAATAAGATAAAATTGACCTATGTCTTCTCAGAAGTCATGTATTTTGACACAAAGCTCGAGGCTGGATTGTTTCATTAGATTGGTCGGTAAATTAAATTAAAAACTAAAATTCTATGAATGAATCCTGAGGCTTTGTTGGTACTTAAGGTACAAAAGAAGAATGCTTGAGGTCTGATAGTTTGCTCAAGTAGGCGTCATGGTGTAAAAATGGAAAACAAGGTATTAAATGAATGCCCAAAGCATAATCTGCATTGCACTTGTTATCTGTCATTTGTACTTGTATTTTAGAGTCAAATTTCAGTACTTCAGTAAGAGTATGCTAAAGGACCCCTTCATTTCCTACTGTCATATTTTAGAAAGTAAGAGGTTTTTAATATGAAAGAGAATTTAACTAGTGAATTAATTATTTTAGCTTGATATAATTTCTCTCATTTGCATTTTTGACCATTATTTATGACTACTATAGAAAATTAGGGGTTGTATGTTTTTAAGAATACTGTAAACAACATTATAAACATCAGCTAAACCATTAATTTCAACAGAGTATGAAACACTTTATACTTTTGATCTTTTATAAAATATTGTTTGAAAAAAACTGCTTGTCAAAATTATAGCTGTCTGTCCAATTGATATCTGGCATTGTAAACAAGCTCTTGGCTTTTATGTAGTACATTTAAATCTAAGTATTTGGTGGTAACCATTGATAATTGTCCTCATAAATCAAACTTTACCGGTCTTATATATTTGAAATGGACTCATATAGCACATTTGTAAATAACAAATTGTCATTACCTTCTAGTGAAAATCCTGTGCTTTTTCAGCATGTTTAATTATCACTCCTCTTAACATATCTAAGGGTGAAGAACTTAAGTTTCTTATTCCACAGAAAAGAAAAATGGATTCCACACATACAAATATAATAATATCAAGTTAAGATTATCTATCAGTATTATTTACCTTTTCTTTATAATCAAATTAAATAATTTGGGGGAAAGAAAATAGTATATATATTTAGATGGTTATTTTGATATTTCATTGATCATTTCTATTTATTATGTTAGCTTAGACTGTGGACTATGTCTACCACTTACTATTAATGCATTTTATTATTCATGGATGAATCTTCCAAATCTGATGAATATATTAAATGTTAAAAGTCTTTACTACCAAAATGGAGCAAATACATTTCCTAAGACCTTATCAACCTTGGCATGCAACAGATGAACAAAAAGATGAGTTGAATTGAAGAAAGTATCCCAAGTCATTAACTACTAATGGTGGAACTTGTAAAGTACAGCATCTCTGGAAAAAGGAACTGACTTGCCTTATATGCATCATATTTTTATCTGCATTTCAATACTGCTTAAACATGTACTTCATTACAGGGCACAACTGAAATAGAAGGGCACCTGCTAAGTCAGAGCCATAAAACAGATCTACAGCCTGCTGGCATGTGAAATTTCTCTAATTTATATTTTTTATGAAACTACCCTCACATTATGTGGTTGGCAGCATAAATAATAAAGCATGTTACTTAAGCTATTTTACATTTACTGTATTAGTAAGTAAATGCAATGGCCACCCTTATTCTCAAACAATAAAAACTACCCAGCCTTTTCATGAAAGATGATTGCAATTTCCATTGGCCTGTATATGCAATAAAAAACCATAACTCATCGAAATTTTAGCTATTTTCTCTTAAGATAGAAGAGCATTTTGCTTGAACATTGAACATGATATTAAATATTCATGAAATGAATAGAGTTTAAGTACTAAGTAAAACTGAAATTCTCTTCAACTGGATTGAAATTCTTTTTGAACCAGGTAAAAACCGCCACTAACCTGAAGAGCTGTTCAAAAACACCATAAAGAGATTGTATAATGTGTTGAAAGTGTTATAGTTATTTGGGATTGATTTCTCTGAAAAGCCTGTTCCTCCTCTGAAATTGATTCATGATAACAGCCTCCATTTGGGTCAAACAGTATTTAACCGCTTGTAAATTTTAATTAAATGATTTGTCACTTTGAACACATAGTTTGTCATCTTGCAACTAAACGATGTGTCTTTATCAGAAAATGACTCAGGGGGAAGACATTCATCTAATTTGTCACTTGGACACCCATTAAGATAATTTGGTTGTTGCATAAGGATAAAGTTGAAGATTTGTGAAATAGAGTGCATCACTTTTAGTAAGCAGGATCACATTGTAAACTATTAAAAAAAACACAATTTGCTTTGTAATTAAATTCTAATAAGTACTTTATTCCTGGTCATCTTTCATTAGCAGATGTTTAACTTTCTGAGAAGAGAAAAATCCTCCAGTTGAATCTAGCATCTATAGGAAAATATGAGCTGCACATGAAAAGCAAATAAGCTGAATTGGAATTATCTGCAGCGGGGGAAATGCTTTCATCAGAAGCATTTATATCACTGCAGACCCAGCTGAGACCTTGTCTAAAACCTGGTTAATGCAATCCAAGATAGTCTGGGACAGAGTGCAAGGGACAACTGAAGAATTATTGAGGAAATAGCAGATATCATGAAATCTTTTTCTAACGAGAAGTATATCTGGTAGAAAGGAAGGTATTCAAATATATGAGTTTTAGTGTCCAAAAAACCCCACTTTTTTAAATTAAAAAGTTAGGAGTTCCCATTGGGGCATAGTGGTTAACGAATCCGACTAGGAACCATGAGGTTGCGGGTTCGGTCCCTGGCCTTGGTCAGTGGGTTAAGGATCCGGCATTGCCGTGAGCTGCGGTGGTGTAGGTCGCAGATGTGGCTCGGATCCCGAGTTGCTGTGGCTCTGGTGTAGGCCGGTGGCTACAGCTCCGACTCGACCCCTAGCCTGGGAACCTCCATATGCCGCTGGAGCAGCCCAAGAAATGGCAAAAAGACAAAAAATTAATAAGTAAATTAATTAATTAATTAATTAAAAAGTTAGTGTGTATGTATTTGAGGCCTTAACTTCAGCAGGCCAAAGTCACTAATCACTCTGTGTTATAGTGTCCTTGGACCTTTTCTGCACTGATACAGTGGTGACTATACATTGTTAATACTGTCCAACAAGGACCAGATATGTTAGTCAAAATTACAAAGTATGTTCGGACATAAATTTACTTTGAAACTAAAAAGCCTTTTTAGACCTATTACTCTTAGGAAGTCCCGAATGGCATGGCGATATTACAAGCTTATATGAAATAAAGGGAAATGGACCTTACCTGTAATATCTTTTTCCAACTAAAGACTAAGTTCCTTGAAGTCAAAGACCAAGCAGTAGATGTCAATGTTTCCTGTCAGGATCTATATGGTCACAGTGTATCCAAATCATTTGGGAACTTTTACAAAAATTCTGATGCCAAGACTCCATAAACAGTTTCATTTGATCTGGTGTATGATCTGGTATCTCTATATTCTAATTCGTAGCTAGGGTTAAGAAGCACTGGGCTGATACAGGCAGTGCTCAAGTAAAGATTAATTAATGGGGCTAACCTCATAAAAGATAGGAGAAAGGTCTGTTTCTGTTAATAGAATTAGTGATCTCAGAGTCATTTAGTTTTAAAATTTAGCACTATTTTGAATATTTTCCTCTTCCTAACATCCTTGAAATCTTCCCTCATCCCACCACTACCAACCTACCCAAGCGTTTATTCTTCTTCATTGACTTAAAAAAAAGATTTTCCTCTCTCGTCATTTTGTTTCAAATGTTCAGGCACATTTATTAACTGCTATTGGAAAAGAATTTTTTTTATCTTTTTTTAGAGCCATACCCATGGCATATGGAAGTTCCCAGGCTAGGGATCGAATTGGAGCTCTAGCCACTGGCCTATGCCATAGCCACAGCGATGCTAGATCCAAGCCACATCTGCAACCTATACCACAGCTCGCAGCAACACCAGATACTTAACCCACAGAGTGAGGTAAGGTATTAAATCTGAGTCCTCATGGATGCTAGTCAGATTTGTTTCCACTGAACCATGATGGGAATTCCAAGAATTTCTTAGCTAATGCAAATAGCTAATCTGTCTCTCACATATCTTTGCATTTCATACATAAATGTTAGAAAAATCTTCATAAAATACAGCTTTCATTGTTATGCTTCTCCTCCATAACCTACAAAGGCTCTGAGAACCAAAACTATCAAACCCTGCTCAGTTTACTAGTCACATTAATGTGACATTACTATCCCATTGTCTTTATTAGCAAAAAAGATTCTTGCCCAATAATCAAATGAAATTTATTCTTCATGATGGGGACTAAGAAAACCTTCAACTCTTCAATAAAAAGCATCAATAATTTATACCCTAAGACTTTTTGAATTCCTCACTTTGAAATCCTTAAAATCCTTCCCTTGTTATGCCTACCAATCCTAAACTATTATGTTGTGATCTTACACAATCCTAACCAAGTCCCACATGGAAAGACCTATCTTAGACCAAATATCAAGTTCTCAATAAAATCTGACTCCCACCCAGACACTACTAAATTTATTAAAATAGTTTTCTCAGTTACCTAAATGAGGTAACAAACTCAGCTCTTGTTTTATCAACATGTTGTATAAATGACATATGGGAAGCCAATATTTACAGTTCCTCAATCCCAATAGAACAGTGTCCCAGCATTCCTTCTCGGTCTGGCACTGCACACCTTCCAGAAGCTATCTTTGTAACCTTATCTCTTACTGCTCTCTTTCTCCTACTTTATGTTCCAGACCATCTGGACAAACTTCTGCTCTCTCCAGACATCATAGCCCTTCTTATTACATGCTGTTCCCTCATACCAAAATCCCCCTTCAGTTGAGTTTTCACTAGAACTTTTGTGGGAAACTTACAATACAATTAAACAATTAGGATTAGATGATATCTATGGTTGCTTTCTCTTCTTTTACTTTAAGAGTTAATTCTTGAGTCGATACCATCAGGGATAGAAGGAGTGAAAGACAGAAGGGATACTGGCTATGAGAATGGATGGTATTGGTTAATGATATAAGCATGTCTATGACAAAATCACCTGACAAGCTATAATATTGTCCTAATTTAGAAATATTTCCAGACTTGAGTTTCCACTTCACCTTTCTCCCACTCTTTGTTGGTCAGTCTGCCTAAAGATAGCCTTAGTGAAATCTCATATACAAACTTTTTGATTTTTCACCCTCGAGTATCCTGATTGTTGTCTGAAAGATGAAATCCAATTGGTGTAGTGGTATGTGTGCTTCATAGAGATGAGTTGATCTTTTAGGGACTTGAAAATGGAAAGGAACTGGATTTATCTGCAGCCTCATTATCTTCCTAGACTCTTAAAACAAGCTGACCAATCTAGAAGTTCCCTTGGTCTCTATTTGTTTAGAAAGTGTAGCACATTGGAAACATTTCCTTTTACTGTATGGGAGTTGGTGGTAGAAAAAAAGCTATATTTGTTTCACTCTGATTCTTGAAAAAATAGCATATGTATATTCTCTAAGTGAGAATTCAGATCCAGGTATCCTTTAGACATCCATTCAAAAAAAGAATAAATTATAAAATGAAAAAGTAGAAATGAAAAAAATATAAATATGGAAAACGTATTAATGGTCTAAAAGTAAAAAATTAAAACAAAGACTAAAGATGTGATAATATTTACTTTGGGATAGTAGGAATACAGAAAAAGTGAGCCAGAAGAGAAATTCATAGCCAGAGTGATAAAGTGATTTAAAAACGTGTGTACATGAACATTTGTATAGTTAAGAAAAACAGAAGGTAAATTGAAGGACTCCAACAATTGTTTGAAATTAATTTCTAAGCAGAAGAAAGGAGGGAATAATAGAGAAACAATACTTGATTAAAAAAAAGATGAGATTTTTCCAAAATTAAATAAACATATGTGTACTAAAGCTGAAAGTGTTTGCTGAACACCAGTCAAGGGAAATTACATACTAAGACACATTATAACATTATAATGAACCTGCAAAGGATAATAATAAAAATATACAAAGGAGCAATAATTAAACTGATAGCAAATTTCTCATTAGCAACTACTGGATGCCAGGATATAATGAATGACAGTTTCAAAGAACTGAAGGGTAAAAACACAGAAAACCCTGTCAACCCAGATTTAAGCATCCTATAAAACAGCTGAGAGGAAGAGAGTTAACACCAGCATGCAGCTCACTTTCACTCCTGGGAACCTAGTTGAGAGTGGAAAGTGGGGAATGAATGACCTTCAGCTTCCTTCCTTCCTATTGAACATGTTAATGACCTTGAATAGACCTCTCTGCAGTATGATAATGGTGTTTACTACAGATAGGGAGTCTTTAGAAAATGTTTTTCAGAGGGTATACTTGGTATAAGTAGATTGCTTATTGTAAATGAATCTGGGCTTTATGGATTCAGGGGGCATGTCTTGCTGGAAAACGGGGTAGTCATCTAAGCTTTTCTCTATCTCTGTAATTATCAGAGTGAAAAATAAAGGGCTGCAAGTCCCTAACAGTTTTTTTCATGAACAATTTAGCATATATTGTTCAACACTATTCTATTGATCCCAAAATGAAAACACAGCCTAAAGTAGAGAAAGGAACATTTTTGGAAGCTGAATAAGTTGTTTTGAGTTCCTGTAGGAAATGAATGTTTTGCCTGAGCCAACTGCTTGCCCATATCCTTTGAATCATTAATAAAGAATGGTGCTCGGTAAGATCTGTAATGCACACGAATGTTCTTTGACAATTCAACCCTTTGGGTTAACAGAGCTATCATTCAAAAATCCTGAACAAATTCTCAAGCATACCTAGGGTAAGGAAGCTTGCCACCCACAGACTCTTCACACTGAAAGAACAAAAAAATGTACTTTAACAAAAGGACAAGTTAACTGAGAGGGAAGGATGACTTGAAAGAAACCATGGTGAACACAGAAAATGGTATATATTTCAGTAAAGTTAATTAACTGTTGAAGAAAAAGAAAACATAAAGAAACTGGTGGCTTGTGTCCATACAGTGTGTGTGTGTGTGTGTGTGTGTGTGTGTGTGTGTGTGTGTGCGCGCGCGCGCACATGCGCACGTGCATGTACCCACACACATATACCTGTTTGGTTGATCAAATAGCAAAATACAAATTTAAAACAGCACTAAGAAGACTGTGTGTGTTTGTTGGGATGAGAGAGGAGGTTGTTTAGCGAAAAGGTAAACTTACTCTTTTTAGTCTTGCTTGAGAAAAGATTACTGAATAAATTTGAGCAAATTAGAAAAATTTGTAATTGACATTAAAATGTAAGAGAAATCACTCAAAGAATGAAAATATGAAATACAAAAGTCCAACTGCCAACTTAACAGAGGAAAAAAAAAATGTGTAAAAGAAACAGAGACCAGATAAGGGAAAAAAGAATATGTAAAACTTAAAAACGCAATTTCCCAAAATATATTTTTTTATAGGTGCATACAAATCTGGTTGGTAAAGATACATGCTAAACTCAGGATGGGGGAGGGGGAGTACAGGAAAATAAGAAAAAGGGGACTTCAACTCTACCACAAACAGATTTGAAGTAAAAAAATAATAACCACTTTATTTTGTGTGCTCATGGATTTTATATTAATCCCTGTACTTTTCTGATTAATTGAATGATTTATGATTTGAAGAATGAAAGTATACTACTTTCCAACAATGACTAGTAAGTATTTCATACATGTGATTTGAAACCCATTGAGTGATAGGCTCTTCTTCAAAGAAGTTAAAAGGAAGTTTGAAAAATATTCTAAGTTTTTGTCATCTAACACAGCTTTTCCAAAGAGAAAGGACATATAGAGAATTGGTTATATCAATCTGAGAGTTTTGTGACAAGAATAAAATATATTTGATGTATCTCAAGGCTAATAATATGTAATTTTGTGCAATTTTTGGGGGGATATGTAATAAATGTTCTGAATGATATTTCCTCATGTACACTACTGCTCAAAATTATAGGAGTTAAAACAATGACAGCAAAAGACATAGCATTACTCTAGCATGTCTGAGTACAATTTTATTTTATATTACTATTTTTTTATTTTTTGGCCACCCCATGGCCAAGGATAAAAAATCTGAGCCAGAGCTGCAACCTATGCCACAGCTGTGGGCAATGCTGGCCCACTGCTCTGGGCTGGGGATAGAATGGGTATCCCTGCTGCTGCAGAGACACTGTCGATCCCACTGCACCACAGCAGGAGCTCCTCTGAGTACAATTTTAAAATTCAGAAGTAGCATAAGAGATTTCACACTTATTTGCTTAAACAGGAATTAAAAAAAAAAAAAAACTCCTAACGTCTTATTTTAAAAATAGTATTATTAATTTTTTAGAAAAATAAATCTTGGCCTAAAATTTAAAATGCAAGATGTTATCACCAAGCTCAATTAACAATTAACATCCTCCCTTCCTTTCTGAAAAAGTTATTATCTAATTTATTCCATTTATATTCTAATAACTAGTGTTACAATTTATTTCCATGCTGTTTTTCTCTAGAGAATATAACATCTTCAATTTTTCTCTATTTCATTCATATTCACTTGCTCAAGTATTTAGGCCTTAATTCATGGAACTGCATTTAGAATTTCATAGTAATATGCATTTGTTATTTATAAAACCCAATTTATCCTTTGAGAATTTTGCCTGGAGTTTGTAGTAAGATGTTTTTATATGTTTTCTAGTCCTCTTTAAAATATATTTTTCTTCAAAGAATATTTAAACACTTTTTTTTTTTTTTTTTTTTTTTTTTTTTTTTGCTTTTTAGGACCATGCCCAAAACATATGAAAGTTCCCAGGCTAGGGGTCAAATTGGAGCTACAGCTGCCAGCCTACACCACAGTCCCAGCAATGCAGGATCCGAGCCACATCTGCAACCTACACCACAGCTCACGGCAACACAAGATCCTCAACCCACTGAGCAAGGCCAGGGATTGAACCTGCAACCTCATGGTTCCTGGATTCATTGCTGCTGTGCCACAGTGGGAATTCCTTAAACACTCTCGATATGTGTCATGTTTTATATAATTTCTTATAAAATTTTCCTTATATCAACATGATCTACCTAGAGAAAATATGAATTATTCGGTTTATAATGGAATGGCAGGGAAAAAAGAAAAAAGGGAAGACCCCAATGGTCTTTAATAGCTTTTGGAGTCCATTTCTGATTTATATCTCTCTTTCCTAGCATTGGATTGTCATTTATGACAATACAAATCAAAATTTAATTATACATGTAATATACACATATAGTACATATATACATAAACCCCCTAATATTTTAATCAGGTGTGTAGTAAGGAACTTAACCTCATTCAATGACATCCGTCCTTTGCTCCTGGCTTCTGAGGAAGACTCTCTAAGCCTTTGGAATGCTATGCTTGATAGGTAGGTCTTTGTTTGCTTGGGGTTCTTGGGCCAGCCAGGTAGTAACAAAGTGGCATGAAGGCTTTGAACTTCATCAACAACGTGACTTAGGCTGGGGGCTTTAGTTCACGTGGTATCAGCTCCATCTTCTTTAGGGCTGGAAACTTAGCTCCATCCTGTGAGAAGTCAACTGTGTCTATGTAATGGAGTCCCATCAAAGGCTTGGGACACCAAGGTCTAGGTGAGTTTCCTTGGCTGGCAACACTTAGCACGTGTTGTCTCATCTCAAGACCAGGAAAGTAACTTGGTCTTGACTCCATGGGGCAAGGACAACAGAAGCTGTATGTTCAGAACTTTTCTTGGACTCTCCTATATTCTTTCCTTGGCTGCGTTTAGTGTGTATCTTTTAGCTGTAATGAACAGTAATATAAGTATAACAGCTTTCAGTGAGTTTTGTGAGTCTTTCTAGTGAATTATTAAAACTGAGGGTGATTTCAGGAACCCACTAACTAGTAATAGGTAAAATATTAATGCATGTTCTTGCATGCAATTGTAAGTTTATTTCTTTCACCGTGATGTGTCAATAATGAACAAGTGTTGTTGAGTATCAGCTTGATATAAACTGAGAATATTGTCTATGAGTCAATTGTTACACTAACGAAGACTATTGGTGAGCATTCCTTATATTAATAAATTACTAGCCTGTAGTTTTTTAAAGCTTAAAAAAAAAAAGGCTGCCTTGCTTATTATTGATAAAATGAGGTAACAGGCAGATATTTCGAAGACTGTTGTTGTGTGTGTTTTCACAGCAAATTTTGTTGACTTTCACTGGAAACTCATCTTTAGGGCAGAAAATTTGGCAGATGCTTTTGTTCAGCAGGTTTCTTGACAACCGTGTATGAAAAGCTATTTTTTGCCTTTCACAGGGACTGGTCAAAGGCTAAGGTTTGCTTTTGGTGACATTGCGTTAATTGTCTCCCTTGAGGCTGACAGAACGCTGAAGGCAAGTTAGCATTCCCTGACTCTTGCCTCCTCTGAGTCCGTGCTTCTTGCCTTCTAATAGTACTGTTTATGCCTGCAGCATGGCTGGCTGCCACCCTCCATGCTTTGCTGGGATTTCCTCTATCACCTTTTACTTTTGCCTGTCTCCTAAATTTATGGGAAAAACTACCCAGTTCCTTTAGTCTAGTTAGCTGCACTTGATGCCAGATGGGAATGGTTTTAAGGAGAAGCAGGGGTAGTAGAAGGTGAAGCCCTTGCTTGAAACTCCATGACCCTTCTGCTTGAGGCATTTTGTTTCCTGTGGTAGATTACAGTGTTTCGTTATGTTTATTGTCAGTGTACATTTCAGGTTTTGATCTCATTTGTCTCCGGGAGAGATGCAAGAGATATCCCAAAAGTCAGACAGCAATATTTCACTCTGGGAAGTGTTTTTAATTTTTACACATAAAATTAAAGATCAAAACCTATAAGGACCCTGAGGGCTCTAGGAATTAAAAAAAATCACAATGATCTTGTACTTTTCTTGTATCCAGTGTTTTCTCTTCAAATAAGCTGAGGCCTGTCTCTGTTGAATTGGGGTGTTTTTTCAGAGGTTTCTTACCAGACAAACGTATGCCTTTATTCTTTGTCCCACTATACTTTGTTCTCCAGAAACTGACCTCTATCAGACTATTGATTTCTTTTGCTATTAAAAGACACTCACTGTGGCAAACTCATGATGTATGTCTGTGTGTATGTGTGTGCATATGGTATAAAAAAATACTCTGACTGTTCTAAAGAAGGTAAAGGCTGAGCATGTTATTCCCCTGTTTAAAATCCTTCAAAATCTCCAGGAAGCAAGGGGAAAGTCACAACTTCCGTGAAATGGCATTTAAAGTATCACATGACTTAACCCCATGAAAAATAGTTCACCATTGCAAAGATTATTTATGAATACACTGACACTGCTCACTCTCATATAAGGCATTTTTAGTAGTACATAGGTTGAGCACTTAAAAAAAGGATTTCTTAATTGCTTTCCCTGTGTCTGTCTCTTTCTCCTTTGTCCACAATAAGTTCACATTTAGAAACTGCACTCTTCTTCCAGTCTCAGTTTGGGGAGGATTAATTTCTCACTTGATTTAATACATCAGCATATCCTATTCCTTTGATAGAGCAAATAATTATTGAACCATTCAGGGCCACAAAGTAAAAACAAGTCCCAGAATACATGATGCAGGAACAACTAGAAGAAATCACTTTTTTGCCCTTCATGGATGGTGTCATGTGAGAATGGGAGGTCTATAACTTGTGTATCATTTTGCTTCCACAGAGAGAGAATTAGAGTCGTTAGGTGTTATTGAAGATGCCTGAGGATGAAATTGATATCGTGGATGATAGGTATAGAGAAAAAGGGGAAAAATAATTTCTCAGTGACACTCTATAAGCAACTAGATCAAATCTTACCTGAAGCCTACTTTCTTATATTTTCTCCAGCTTTACATAAAACATTATGTAAGCTTAAGTGGCATAACATGTTGATTTGATACACTTATATGTTGCAAAATGACTGCCACTATAGATCAAACTTTACCTAAAGCTAGTCCCTTTTATATTTTCAGTTACATGCATCAATATATTCCTTTCATTAAGCCATTTTAAGTTTCTGACACTTTAAAATATAGCCATATAGTCCCACAAACCACTGCTTAAAACATACAAAATGGAAAATCTAGTTATAAAAATTGATTAATAAAATATTTTCCATATAAACTAGGTAGAAATGATCATTTTCTGGAGTTCCCGTCGTGGCCCAGTGGTTAACGAATCCGACTAGGAACCATGAGGTTGCGGGTTCAATCCCTGCCCTTGCTCAGTGGGTTAACGATCCCGCGTTGCCGTGAGCTGTGGTGTAGGTTGCAGACGCGGCTCGGATCCCGTGTTGCTGTGGCTCTGGCGTAGGCTGGCGGCTACAGCTCCAATTGGACCCCCTAGCCTGGGAACCTCCATATGCCGCGGGAGCGGCCCAAGAAATAGCAAAAAGACAAAAAAAAAAAAAAAAAAGAAAAAAGAAATGATCATTTCCTTTACTACCATTAAAATAATATAGATCAAGGAAACCGACTGGGCTTTCTGAATTTCCAAATCTTTACTTATGCTACGGGCTGATTAGCTGATTAGCTATGCCGGTTGAATCTGCTTTAATAATTTTCATTGTGCTTCTTTAGTTGGCCTGGATTAACTTCCTACTGTCTTATTCTTGCCTGTTCTCTCTTCACCTCCTGCATCTCTCTTACTCGCTTATGCACTACAGCAATACCCTGACATGGGATGGAAAAACCAATCAGAAAACCAGCATCCCATTTTAGCTGGTTGGATGTAATCCAGATAAATCCACTACCCAGTAGAATCAATCAGTAGAAAAAAAGTCATTATAAAAGTATGTCTCACTTGTTTTCTCTTCCAGATGGGCTAAATATTTAATAGAATTTCAGGTGTTATTTATTCACTTTTATTAGGTCCTTCTGACACCCAGTCCTATATTGCAATGGGCAATTAAACTGAACATACATTTGAGGGAAAAAAAATTTGCTTCTGAGAAATTATTTTCACACCAAACCCAGTCTAATTGAGTTATGACTTAAATATCTATTGTATAAAATCTTTAGTTATAGGTAGTATACATATTTTAAACTATTCGTATTTTCCTATCATGAGAGATTCAGAAACTCTGGTAGGGAATCTTTTTTCCCTGCCAATATGTAATTAATATTGTCACTGATTTGTTATCTACAGTAATGATGTTGCTTATTAAAGTTTCCTAGTATCTTTGTGATTGCTTGCACGTAAATAAACTATAACTACACAGTTGTTTAGGATACTTTGAATATCCGTACTACTTTTACATGGATTATCTAAATTTTACTTGGTTATGAAATTTTACTTGGTTTCTCAAGGACAGCTCACTTAATATTTTCAAGCTTTTGAAATAGTGAAAAGGAGATGATCAGAATAGCCTGAAAACAGTGAAGTTAGTAGACTATGTTTTAGTCAACCCATATAATTGTGGCAGCCACACTTCCCTAATTCATAATAATAATAATAATAATAATAACCAATTCCTACTGAGTGCTTGCTATGTGCCAGGCATTGTTGTAAGTTCTATACAGGGAATAATTCACGTACACCTCAAAGCAATTCTATTATTGGCAATATTGTTTTGGCAATATTTCTTCCCCCATTTTCCAGATGAAGAAACTGAGACAACAGAGGTTAAGTGACTTACTTAAAGTTTTAGGATGAAGTAAGTATTTTTTAGGATAAGTAAGTATTAAGCAAAATTGCAAATCCTCATCTCTTTTACTTTGTTCTATTCACTACTCTTCCTTCCTCTCTTTTTCCCCTTTGCTTTCTCTCTTTCTCTTTCTTAGATAGACTTTATCACCTTTCAATATACTGTATAATTTACTTATTCATTACTTTCTTCCCTCCCTCCCCTCCGCTGGAAAGGGAGCTCCATGAAGGCATAAATCTTTGTTTACTGCTATACCCCAGGTTTGGAACAGTGATGGCCCAAAATGTATATTTGCTGAATAAATGAAGTTATAGCACCAGCATTAAAATATAGGGTACATGGCATTAGAGTCCTTGCTTTTATCCACAACCTTATGTTGCCTCAGAACCTACTGGCAGCGAGTGGAACTGTGCTTTCTGGAAAAACAAGAAAAGATAAAGTAATAGCTTATGAATCCTGGCTACACCAGGAAATGTGCTTAGCGTCTTACATCCCTAATCTCTAATTCTCTTGAAGAACATTTAAAAATAGGAATATTTATTCCTAATTTAGAATTAATGAAGTAGGGTCTTAGAGAGATCAAATAACTTACCTAAAAGTCACTTGACTAATAAAGATTAGAGCCTGTCTGATTTTCTTTTTCTTTCCATTTTTTTTTTTAATTTCTAAATCAGGCTCATTCTATTAAAACTTTAATTCCTTTTTTTAATGTAATAATAATAACTAATGTGTATTAAAAGGTAAACACTATTATAATTGTTTTGCATGCGTTATTCAAGTAATCAATTTCATCTCAGAACTCCAGAAGGTAGACTTTATTATTAAATCTTCACTAGGTAAGAAAATGGATGTAGCACTTGCTTGAGGACACAAGCTGGTGAGTGAGAAAAGTATTCAGAAAACCCAAACACAGGCCACACTATCCTTCTGCTAGAAGTTGCCCCCAGAGCCTGGGTGGACAGTAAGGAAAAAAAAAAAAAAAAAAAGGGACAGAATGGGTGATAAATTTAGCTTCTATAGACAAATACTTTTGCAAACTGTAATCCCTTCTCTTTACTATAACCATCCTTATTCATGTGATAATGACTTTGTGGGACCTAAACCATTTGGATAATTGTAACTCTTTTCTTGGTTTTGTCCACATATTTTCATTAATGTAGATGCCACTCTGCTTCCTCAGGTTTCCTTTTCCAAAATGGCAAAAGTGGTAAAAATGAACAATCTCTATCAAGTATCAAGATAAAACAAGCATTTTGACTTGATTGGTATTCCTTGGATCATGGTCTTATATGAATAGTCTTTAGACAGTTCTACCAATGAAGATTTTGGTAACTATTATAATTATCCTCTGCATGTTCTCTTAAAATAAAACCGGGAGTTCCCATTGTTGCTCAGTGGGTTTTGAACCTGACTAGTATCCATAAGGATGCAGGTTTGATCCCTGACCTTGCTCAATGGGTTAAGGATCCAGCGTAGCCATGAGCTGTGGTGTAGGTTGCCAAAAAGTCTTGGATCCCACGATGCTATGGCTGTAGTGTAGGCAAGCAGCTGTAGCTCCAGTTCGACCTTTAGCCTGGGAACTTGCCTATGCCACAACGGCAGCCCTAAAAAGTAAATAAATAAAACCACTTTGTAACCACCATTGATAAGACATGATATAGAATTGAAGGCACTCATTTTCTTGATCCTCTCTTTCCCATTGTTTTTCCCTTTAAGTATTTATTTGAGAGATTGCTTTTAAAGTATGAACTTTTATTTAAATTGTCTCTTGTATTTCATTTGCTTGTCTTGTGATGCTTTTTAGTCACTTTGTAGGTAAAAGTATGTTCATGCCTTTGGTTGAAAATTTATTAATTTGCCTTTTGCACCTCTCCTTTTTTTTTTTTTTTTTTTTTTTTTTCTTTTTTTTCTCTGTGTGCTGGGATTTTTTTGTTTCTTTCGTTGGGTTTCTCTTGGACATGGCTTTGGCATGCGTAAGTTCAGGGGCCAAGGATTGAACCTGCACCACGGCAATGACCTGAGCCACAACAGTGATAACACTAGATCCTTTACTGTTAGGCTCCTCTCCAAGCTTTATTTTTCTCACTTTCTCTGTACCTTTATTTTCTGGACACTAGCCTAATCCTGAAGACTAAGCCTAATTTCTATAGCAAATTATAAACCACTGAGCATCAGAACTAATGTACCATATCATTTCCAGCATGAGGTCTTATGATATTGATGAAACACTGAATCAGGAGCAATGAAGATTAAGCCCCTGCTTATTTTCTAAAGCGTCATTAACTCTTCGTATTGATACCTCTACACTAAACAGCCAAAAGACAGAAACAAAGCCCACACCACAAATAGCTGTTCATCTTCATTGTTGCCAAAGCAGAAACACATTAATATTAAATAACTAGTTTTAGAAACAGTAGCAAAGAGGTATTTTGGACTGAGTTGCTGAGAAACATCTTGTATATATAGAATTTTTTTTTGACACGGGAGGAAAAAAAACACCTGCTACAGCTCATCTTTCTAAACAAAATGGAAAAACTGTTAGTTGGTAGGAAACAGTGAAAAAATATATTTACCTAATTCACAGGCTCTTATGATTAAAAAATCCTATGCTTGTCAAGAAAGTAATCACTATTTTAAACAAACTCCAGTATCAAATGTTATGACTAGGAAATTTTTACATTCTCCTTTTCCATTTTTAATTTTCATTTCTTTAGTTTTTTCACTTGGATTTGTGTTGTTATAGGATTTTGTGGTTATTTATCATGAAATAAAAAATGTTTTAATATCGATCACTTTTAAGCTACAAATTACAAGTCTCCAAACTGGACATGACAAGTAGAAATTGTGCTTATTGGGATTTATCTCACTCCTTATTTCACTTTTGTACTTCCCTGAATCCTTTTGAGCATAACTATTATTAATTCACTGAGTTGTATAGGCATTAATTCAACAAATAATTGAATTGTATACCATCTGAATTAGGTGCTGGGGATAAAGTTGTGAATAGAACACTGCCCTGGTGGAAATTTACATTCTAGTTGAGGAGGGAGAAGGCGATTAAAACTTACAAAACTGATTCAGTATAAGTAAGATAAAGAAAGAAATTAGTCAGGGAAGGGAAATTGACAATGGGATTGGGTGGAGAATCAATTATAAAAAGGGTGGTCAGGGTAGAACACTCCAAGAGGGGATATCTGAGCAAAGACTTGAAGTCAATGAGAATGCAGGTGAATGTTTTCCAGGTACAGGAAGAGCCACTGGAAAGGCAAGTTCTAGCACTAGCACAGAGGCCAGTCTGATTGAAACATGTTGGCTAAAGAAGGAGGAATTAGGAAATAAAGTCAGAGTAATGGCAGAGTGCCAGATTATGCAGGGTTATGTTTTAAGGTTTGGAGCTTTTATTTCAAGTGAAAGGGGCCCTGTGGAGAGTTTGGAGAAAGCAATGAGATATGACTTAAGTTTTAAAAGTTGCAAATTGACTGCAGGGGGGCAGGAGGCAACAGCAATAGCATGAGACCCATTTAGGAGGTTTTGCAACAATCCATGATAATTGATGATATCAACATTATATCTTATTCTCTAGAGCTGATTGGATTCCAATGAGGTATTTGTTTATAGATATAGATATCTATGCACATGACTGTATCAGACCTTTAAGGCTTTATCTGCAGTGTCAACTCTCATCCACTGGTAGTGGCTGCCAGAAGTGCTGTGATGAGAAAGTCTAAGGCCATGTGGCCATGTCCAGGCTCAGAGGGAAAGAGTCCCACAATTATGAGAAGAGGCAAGGCAGCATGATGTCAGGCATATTCCATCTCTGTTCAAAGGCAACTGTCATTAGTGGACTTTGAATAGCCAGGATTTGCTTTCTTTTGGCTTAAAACACATCAAATAAATGAAAGTACTCAGCATTTAACAATAATTTCCACAACAGCAGCATGTAAAAAGGTTTTTAAAATGGCACTTTCACTAAGAATTTCCTTTACCTAGATTTCTATTCCTTAGGACTAAAGAGCAAAAATGCATAGGTCATTTTCTATGTTCTGAAAAATAACCACTATGCTCCTGGAGAGTATAAACTTGAAAACCATATTATGGGTTTTTTAGGTAAACTGATCTCAACTATTTTCATATACTTTTCAACATGCCTTGAATTTTGAGCCTTGACTGAGAACTAGCTTTGCTGACATCAGCCCTCCATTCTATTTCAGCTTTTCAAGTAGGCTTTATGTATACCAATTTTCATGGCAATTTGAGCAATCTTAAAGTATTCCATTTGGGCACATGGATAAAATATCAGCTAGGTGCTCCTCTCTAGTACTACCAGGATACTATTCTTCACATAATGTTATATTTTTCATCCCCAGGGTCAACTAACTTTATTGATTGCTACTGCCTGTAACCCTTAAATATATAAGAATCTCCATATACATCTGTACAAAATAAAGCTTTGAAAGTATTTCTTCAAAATAGCGATCATTTGCATTTAGCAGGCAGTGCAAATTTATCTTTCTGTATAATGCTGCAACATCTTAAAAAGGCAATATCATAAATGAGATTATCCCTTCAGAAAGCAATTCCAGACTAAAATAAATCAAGATATGGAAACCTTACAAATGGCCTTTAATATATTGGATATTACCAGAAAGTGTGTGCAACTCACACGTTCTAAGACAACAATTTATTGCTGAGTTCTCAATGTAGATTTTCCTTTTATATTATCAGCCTTTACCCAACAATATTAATAATCTCTCATCTTTTCACAGCCGGGCAAATGGGCAAAGCATCATACAAACTGAAGTCTTCCAGTTTAACTTCCTCATTATATGGATAGAGAAACTGAGGCGCAGAGAAGATGACTAATACCCCAAAATGACACAGTGAACGACAAAGACAAGAAGCTACTCTTAACTCACTAAGAACTCTTTTCATGATACTACACCAATTTGATCCAAACTCTTCTTACATAAAACTCTATCTCCAACTTTCAGGAGAAATCAAATATTAAATCAAACCTTTATGGAGGTGATAACTGGACTCTACCACTTTTTTGACTAATGGAAAGATTCTACAGAGTGTTTTCTAACAGTAACCATGAAAATTATAAATTAAATAACTCTCTAAGACTGAGGTTATCCCAATGAGATGAGGGATAGGGCTCTGACCTTGGTAATCTTAGTTTTTATTTAGTTAGTAGATAATGGTGGGTATAGATGGAATGGAGAAAGGAGAAAAGGCACAGCAGGGTGTGTGTGGGAGAGAAGATGGAGAAAGGAGGAAAGGCAAGTTCACTGCATCTCTCATCCTCCTCCCTTCTGGCCATGTCTGTTACTTTGTAATTTTTATGGTGAAAGAAAAGAAGGCAAATTCAACCTATCTCTTTAGGCCTGAGGTGAATATGAAAGGATTGGGAGGGACCTTTCCTAATAATCCAGCTGATGCTTCAGTTATCTTTAGCATATCCCCAAACAGGGTGACATTCAGACTCAAACAAGCCTACTAGGCACAAAACAGGCCTTGCCCTTTTAGTCTCTGGAAACTTTCTACTGCTAATTCAGCTTTAACTGTTAAAAAGTTGGTTCTTAATGGAATATTTTTCTGAGGGTATGTTAGCGGAGCCCCACATAGACATTTCAGGGTCTTTTTGTGTGTGTGTTGGTTTTTTCCCCTGAATGCAAACCAAGTAAGAACTAGAGACAAAACATGTATGCTAATTTATGTCAAGTATTTAGCACAATTCTTGGCAACAATCACACATCAACATATGCCATAAATAATATTAATGATGCTTTAAATTATAATTAACAGTGCTATTGTTCCTCTTTTTATTATATAAAAATAATACCATCTCTAATATCTTTAGATGTTTTTTCCCCATCATGCTCTATATAACAGTCTTGAGACCCTGGTTAGACAAAAGAATGTTTTTACCTGATTGTCCAAAACAGCAAGGTGATTTAGCATTTAGAAAGGTGTTGACCACTTCTGCTCCATATAGAGACAGAAAAACAAAAAAGAAGAAACAATTGAAAGTTTTTTGTACCTTTCAATTCTGGTTGGAAATTAGTTAGGTGGATGGAAAATGAAAGAAGATCTATCTTAAAAACATCCAGTCTTTCCTTTATAAGACCACATCACATTTTCAGGGAATAATCTCCAGTAATCATTGTGAGAGCCCAGCAGAACAGAATCTGGAATGTTGTCAATGAAACAGACCTACGTAGTAGTGCTTTACCTAATGCCACTGTAACATCTGAAGAGTCACTCCTCTCCATCTATCAAAAGGAACCACTTTCTTTCCTCTTTTCCTCACTGCTGTCTCCCAGACAGATGATTTTAGTATAATACCTGTAACTACTCAAGACCTCTCTCCTGGCATGTATTTTGTTCTCTGAATTCTTTTAGGCTATAGCCCTTCTGATTATTTGGTCTGAGATTTCATGCCTTTTACACATTGTTATTCTAAATTCCACAAATTACTTACTTGTTCATAATCCAGGTCTTTCAAAGTCTTTTGAGTTTGCACACTCTGTTCCACACTATTTGCCCTCATTTTTGCAACATTAGCTAAATTGACTAATATGAAACCTGCTCAGGATGGTTCAAAATGAAAATAATGAGCTGAGGAGTAAATAATACCAAATGACAAAGTTTTGCTCAAAAAACTTTGCTTATGGTGTAAGTTGTTTGTTTTGATTGCCCATATCCCTTAGCATCCAGTAAAAACAAACAAAAAAACAAATAAAAATAGAGTATTTTGGTAAAAATGAGCAAAGTTTCCCTTTGTAGGCAAGTGTACTTTGCCTTGAAATTTAAGAAATCATATTTGCTTATTAATTTTCTTTACAATGTAATAAATTTGCAGCAACTAAATTATATTTAAAGCACACATTTTCTGAAACATGTTAATGATGTGCTAAGTAGAACAGATTAGCTTAGCTGGCATTTTTTTTCCCGACAACCTTCTGATGTGCTTTCTTGTACTGCAGAGGCTGGGAAGCTAAAAATGACATTCTCTTACTCCCTTGGAATTACGTTTCAAGACATGATTTATATTCCAAAAAATCAAATGTATATGCTTAAGACCTAAATTCAGACCTTAATTTAACAGATAGGAAGGAATGGGGTGTGAGTCCCTTTTGCTCCTGAGAAACTTAATAGGAATGATGTGGTTCTGAGTTCACGGTGCCAGCTACTCTGAACTGATTTCAAGATTCTAATTAAGGCAGGATTTTTCCAGAGGCAACAGTTGTGTGATTCACTTCCTGAATTCTCCAGCTTACTGACCTTCCCTGCTATAGCAGTTTCCTTGGTAGAAAGGGTATACAGTGTTCTGGCAGCCAATTCTGGAGGCCAGCCTAGAGCCTGTTACTGCAGCCCTCTCACACAATTTCGTTATCCTAATTTCCTGGAAAAAGTCACTTTCTGCTTCTGAGTCTAGAGTAGCTTTTGCAATAGAACTCTCACTGATTCAAATCTGAGGTCTTGAAATTAGGTTTTGAAGCACTATATGTTTTTGAATCTTCTCCAATTAACATTCTATTCCTCAAGAGGCATTTCGTTCTTCAGAAGTCTACTCTTCCCCCAAACTCTGCCAGAATGTTCTACCTTCATTGTTATTCAATAACTCAGAGAAGCAGAATCTTCACTAATTATTGGCTAAATTATCCTAATATTTTTATTTTTTTGCCATCATGTACCATGAACTACTCGTATCCTCCTTCTATTTTGGATAAATTTCCCCTGACTAAACACAAATCATTCAGATAATGCCCTGGTTCCTGCAACCAGGAAGACTGGAGGATTACTGCTTCATTGAATGTAGCTCTGTATATGGGAATAGTAAAGATAGACAGGTTTCTACAATATAAGCCAAAGGAGGTAAATATTACCTTAGTCTGTCTCAGACTACATAGGAACAGGAACAGTGACCTAAATTCAATGAATCAGGAGATCTTTCCTGAGGTTTGAAATCCTTCAAGGAGATTGGAGGTTATCCAGTAAGGAGACCAAGGTAGTAGCAATGAGTCTTGTCCAGTTTCATGCTGTTTCCAGTTTTCTAATTCTTGGTCCTCAAGCATTTCTTGTTCCTGGTCTATTCTCAGACCTGCTTCCTCAGTCTCTTGTTGACTAGCTCCTAAGGTATTTTTTTCAATAAATTACTTCTTATTTAAGTTTTTTATCATTTGTTTCTGTTGTTTCCTATAAAGAATACTGATTGATATAAGTATTAATTTTCTGTTCTATAAAAGATGAAACTAAGCCACAGAAAGATTGTGTTACTAATCCAAGGTCACAAAGCTAGTAAGCAGTAAAGCCATGATTAAAATTGGGTCTTTCAGAATGCAAAACGCTTAAACAGAGCTGTCTCACTAAGCCCAAATTTGTCTAACTGGTTTTATTTCTCTGGAGTACACCCAGGATGTTCCCATTAAAGCCAATTTGAGTTACTTTAAAATAGGAACGCCAGAAAACAAAAGCCCATACAGTTGTAAAGGAGGAGGATTTGCTATATTGCTTTCAATTCATCATATCTTGGCGCCAGAATGGGATAAAACTTAAATGACTGCACTTGCTGGAGAGAAACAAAACAAAACGAAACAAACTGGCTCCTCACCCTCAAATAAAGCAATAACCTTATGTTAATCCACGATTTAAACTGAATCATATTATCACTTAGGTACTAATCTATATAACCCACTTAAAATTTAAAAGTATGACTCAGAGTTTGAATAGATGCATGCTATATATTATTCTTCATAATGTAGTCTTGGAAATGTCAATGCGATGTCTTACAGATACTGACAAATTTCTTGTTCTTAAATGAAGATTATTTTGTAAATGATTTCTTCTGTAGGACTGTGCTCTTTTTGCTTGTATCAAGACTGTATAAAATCCAGCCAAAGATAACAATGACTATTACGTATTTGTTTCAATTTTGAAATACAAATTTAGAACATTTGTCACCTACCTAACTGAAACCGAAATTGCATTATTCTTACTCAAATAGTGCTCATGACAATAGCATAAAATATACATGGCCAATGGCATTCTTCCAAAAAAAATATGCAAGACACATTAGTGTCTTATACTAACCTAAATGAACATTGTTTATCTGACCTTTTTTCTTTTTCTTTTTAGGGCTGCACCCTTGGTGGTTCCCAGGGTAGGGGTCTAATTGAGGCAGAACATTAACTCAGATAGTCAGTGTAGGAGCATGGGCTTTGATGCATTCTTTGATATGGCCATTGATTAACATTTGTAGCTTAAGGGCTCCAGGGAGTAACATCCCCAAAGGAGGATGTTTACTATAGGGAGTGTACCTACCCCCAGAAGGACATTAATCTCTAATCCCCTGTCTCAGTTTACAGGAAGAAAAGGTCAAAGAAACTCTGAGCCTTAAGGGACAGTTCCACCCGTAGGTCCCTATTGGACAAAGACTGATATAGGTAACTAAGCAAGGCCAATGGGAGAAGACCACATCTCTCTGGACCCCACATTGGTACCCCCCCCAACTTTAAGGAATAAAAACCCTTATAGGACAATAGAGAAGGGGGGCTCTTCTCCCCCTTCCCAGTAACCCTGGGAGCTATCTGCTTTCCCTTAATAAAAACTTTGCTTGCATGCTGCCTGTGTGTTCATGAAGTTCATTCTTTGACTGCCTTGAACAAGAACGTGGATTCCGGTACATAATCAGAGCTGTAGTTGCTAGACTAAGCCACAGCAACACCAGATCTGAGCCGCATCTGCGACTTACATCACAGCTCATGGCAACGCTGGATCCTTAACCCACTGAGTGAGGCCAGGGGTCGAACCCACAACCTCATGGTTCCTAGTCGGATTTATTTCCGCTCTGCCACGCGGGAACTCCTGTTTGACCTTTCATTGATCTGTTTTATTTCCTAAAGCATTAAGATATATAATGTAAACCCCCATTAGTCTCAACCAGTCTAGGTGTAAGCAGATAGGTTAGAGGGTCCCAGAGAAAGAACCAGGAATGGCTTTCTGGACATAAGAGAACGTGTTTTGGTTTAAGCTATTTTGTGATTTAAGCCTGGCCTCAATGAGAGCCCTTGAACCTGTCTCAGTAGTTAATGACCGGAAGGGAGGGAAGGCAGAAACAAGGGAGGAGCAGTCAAAAAAGAATAGTGCAGTCTTGGGGCAGGGTCCTGGTTCCTCAAGGAATATACATAACAATACACCTTTGAGTTCCTGCCCCTATTCTTGTGGAGGGTGGAATGCTAATGTTGACCCTCCTGAGTTCAATCAACAAAAGCTTGGCTCCGTTAAACTCTGTCCCAATTCTATGCCAAACTCTCCTCTGCTCTAGCCCCCTCATGAATGTGTGCATGTGTCCTTAGCTTAAAAGTTCTCTGATTTTGCGGGTCAGGTAGACACTGCTTTGGGAAAGATTCTGGGTGTTCTCCTTACTTGCCACAGGTAATGCCTTCCTTCTCCCTATCTTTGGCTGGATTGTGTCCATTGGATTAACACCCACCCAGAGGAGAATCCAGTCTTGGGATAAGAATCCAGGGAGTTCCCATCGTGGCGCAGTGGTTAACAAATCCGACTAGGAACCATGAGGTTGCGGGTTCGGTCCCTGCCCTTGCTCAGTGGGTTAACGATCCGGCGTTGCCGTGAGCTGTGGTGTAGGTTGCAGACGCGGCTCGGATCCCGTGTTGCTGTGGCTCTGGTGTAAGCCGGTGGTTACATCTCCGATTTGACCCCTAGCCTGGGAACCTCCATATGCCATGGGAGCGGCCTAAGAAATAGCAAAAAAAAAAGACAAAAAAAAAAAAAAAGAATCCAGTTTTGGTAATGTACTTCCCCTTGTGTGATTAGTTTAAAGGGACTTGTGACTCAGCTTTGGCAATGATTGAGTTACATCTTAAGTGATGACATGTGGAAGGAAGACTGCCATGGGATTTGGGGGAATGTTTGCTCACTGAGGAGAAGAAACACCAAAGAAGAAAGGGCTGCCTTTCTTCCTTGAGACTTGGGTATATCTGCATGGAAAGCCTGGAACTGCAGCAGTCAACCTGTGGTGATAAGGGCTCTTAGCCCAACACAGAGCAGAATTAAAGGGTGGCTCCTTGAGTTATTGAATTGACTCACTCTGGAGCTACTTTCTTGTTATGTAAAATAACAATGTTTTCTACTGTTCAAGGAATTTTGATTTGATGTTTTCTTTTACCTACAGCCCAAAGCACCTTAGGATACACGTAACAAGTATTTCACAGAAGATCCCAGCACAACGACTGGCTCATAGGAAGTGTTCAAGTAGTGTTTATTAAATCAACAATGAATTCAAGGAAGTTAATGCTATCTAGGATTTACAGACTTGAGGAGGCATTGAAAAGTCCATAATTTTGAGGGCTAAGGATGATAATACAGGGTGACTAAAGGACATAATGGATATAAATAAAGTAAGTGGTATGATGGGGGAAAAGACAGGAAAGGCACATTTTACTTTATTTATTTTTAATATTTTTTTTGTTTGTTTGTTTTTGCCACACCTGTGGTCTGCAGAAGTTTCTGGGCCAGGGATTGAACCCATGCCACACTAGCAATAGCCAGAGACACAGCAGTGACAATGCCAGATCCTTAACCTGCCGAGCCACCAGGGAACTCTAAAAAGGCACATTTTAGAATATCTAGTAACCAATTCAGAGCTTGAGCCTTTTCTTCTTGAAGTGAAAACATAAAGTCACAGCAGTGTTCTTTCTCACCCTCCATCCTAGTGTGAATGCCATTCAAGCCTTTCACGGCAAAGGCTATCCCTCCACATTTCTAGCCTATAGCCCCTGTACTAACTGACTCTCTCTCATTCTCAAAGGGCTATAGTTTCAAAATAAAAAAAAAAAAAAAAAGGACAACCACCACATATATAAACTACAAAACAAAACAGAAGAATATGCTTATTGGCTTTTCCTTCTATCAGCATTCCAGGAGACAGACACTGGTCTCTTGAAGTCAGACAGGAAAAATGCAAACTTTTTAGTTTGCAAGGAAGAGTTTCAGATGAGGGAGAATGGTACAGAAAACACTGATGAAGAGTTCCCGTCGTGGCGCAGTGGTTAACGAATCCGACTAGGAACCATGAGGTTGCGGGTTCGGTCCCTGGCCTTGCTCAGAGGGTTAAGGAGCTGGCGTTGCTGTGAGCTGTGGTGTAGGTTGCAGATGTGGCTTGGATCCCGCATTGCTGTGGCTGTGGCCTAGGCCGGTGGCTACAGCTCCGATTGGACCCCTAGCCTGGGAACCACCATATGCCGCAGGAGCAGCCCAAAGAAATAGCAAAAAGACCAAAAAAAAAAAAAAAAAAAAGAAAAAGAAAAAGAAAAAAAGAAAAGAAATCACTGATGAGAAAACCTGCCTGTCTCTGTAAGTGATCCTGAGGCATAGGGTACACTCTGCTTCTAATGAGAAGTTCTAAACCATTTACAATAGTGTCAGTACCTCTTGAAAATTATCAATTAAACCTTTATTGAGCAAACACAAAAGCCTTTTCTCCATCCTTATTATCAAGACTTCATAATCAGCTAGCCCTTCAGTCTTGAAATGCTCACTTTCAAGTGTCCCTAACAATGCACGACTCTGATCTCTCTCCTGTTTCTCCACCTCCTTGACTCCTAATTCAGCAATTTTCCCCTCTTCTCCAAGCAGTCAGTACCCTCTTTATATTTTTTTCTCTGTATTGTGAAATAAATTCATATTTTATACCAAGATTTTTTTTTTTTTTAATTTTATGGCCGTATGGCATATGGAAGTACCTGGGCCAGAGATTGACTGAGACAAAGCTGTAGCTGCAACCTGCTTATGCTGTAGCTGATCCTTTAACCCTTTGCACCGTGCTAGGTATGGAACTCATGCCTCCACAGCTACCTAAGCTGCTGCAGTCAGATTCTTAATTCACTGAGCCACAGCAGAAACTCCAAGACAAGAAAAATTTGAACATAAAAGTTTTCTTTGCTCTTTGGCCTCCTCTCCCTTACTGTGCATTGTGTATCTGCATTAGGCATCAACCAGATCTCCCCTAGTGGCAGGAATATCCTCTTAACTGTAAGAAACAATATTCTCCTAGCATCTACAAGAAAACTCCTTAAAGATAACATTCCCTCTTGATTTTGTAAGGGGTCACATGACCTACCAGAATGATGTTTAGAACTGGATTATGTAAACTTTCAATAATATGTCATTTGAGGTACAGCCCTCTGTCTCAAAAAACTTATATAACTGTGCCTTGATTTCTGATAGGCAGAGCAGTTCTCAGAGCTTTCTGAGCTACTCTTCCCAGGTAATATCTTCAAATTTGTCTTGAATAAAATTTTCTTAGATTGACTAAGTTTTTGTTGATGACATGCACTTACAGTTTTTATATTTAAGTAATTTAATATCAAACCATTTACTTGAAATGTGCAAGACACAAAACTGGTTTGGTAAAATAAAGGAATATATGAAACTTTGACCCCGTTCTCAAGAATCTCAAAATCAAGTTTAGGAGACAGCTAAACCTAAGTAATTCTAATATAAGACACACTGTGATAAATGCCATAACAAAAATCTTGAAGCAATGAAAAAGAAGTCACTAGCCTCCCATCAGAATCTAAATGGAAACTGTCTCACCATGTTTAAGAAAGAATTTAAGAAAGAATTCACCATCCTTCTCCAAAAATTGTTTTCCATTGTGATGACTGTGTCTGCTAGCAATTTCACAGTTAGCTCAGTCACTCATGCTTAAATGATGGGGATTCTTTGCAGTTTCCTCAGATTCATGCTCCCCATCTAGCCATTCACCACGTTCTGTTCATTTCTCTTTTGAAATATCTCTTTCATCCTTCTGTTCTATGGTCATTACCACCTCCCTAGCCTAAAATTGGATCACTTTATACCTATATGCCTGCAATTTCCTAGCAGATGTCTTTGGATCCTGGCCTTCCCTCACCTATTTTTTTCTGTGTATTTTGAAGAACCACAGGATTCTAAAATAGGAAGAGATGCTGTTCCCCAATGCAAAAAATCTCTACAAATGAATGTGAAAATGTAGGTGAGTAGCCATCCACTACCTGAATACTTAGTGATGGAAACATAATTCCTCAAAACATTTTTCATTTAGCTCATAAATTATTGCGATGGACAGAAAAGTATCCTTTAAATTGCTCAGTCTATATCATTTTGCTTTATTTTTCTCCCTTCAATCCTAGTTTTGTTTATTTGAAATATGAAATTCCACCAGGTCTGGGAAGAAAGCTATTTTGCCTAAGTACTGATTCTGTATAAACAGACCCTCTTCCTATAATTGGGCCAATAAAAATTTGATTGCTTTACTGTTTGTTCTTTATAATCACCAGCATTATTTAAAATGTGGGGTCTAGAAAAAAGAATTGCTTTATGTAGTTTTTATCATTCTACTTATCCTGCAAATTCAAGAATCTTAAATATTCCATTTTTTTTATTGCTTCAAAAAACAACTGTTGAGTTCTATTTGGCATTTTTTTGTTTTTTGGGTTTTTTTTTTTTTTTTTTTTTTTTTTTTTTTGATCTTTTTGCCATTTTCTTGGGCTGCTCCTGCGGCATATGGAGGTTCCCAGGCTAGGGATCGAATCAGAGCTCTAGCCACTGGCCTATGCCAGAGCCACAGCAACACAGGATCCGAACCGCGTCTGCGACCTACACCACAGCTCACAGCAACGCCAGCTCCTTAACCCTCTGAGCAAGGCCAGGGATCGAACCCGCAACCTCATGGTTCCTAGTCGGATTCGTTAACCACTGAGCCACAACGGGAACTCCCTATTTGGCTTTTAAGCCCATTCAGAATCTGTGTCCTATATTCTAGCCCAACGTATTCATCTTCAGTTTCCTATGAAGCATCTCCTGCTTTAGCTCAACTGGGATCCTCACGTTAGCATTCCTTTTCATTCATTCACTTATACTTCCAAATCTCTCCTTATATTCATCCTTTTGCTTGAAATGACTTATCTCCACTCTACCTACCTTAATCTTCTCTTTCTTTTAAAAATCAGTTCCAGACTGTGTAGTATGAAATCTGGACTCACCCAAAGAGAGGTTTGGACTCCTGGGAGGAGGAATGTCCTAGGCCCTTGAATTGCCTGCCTGATAAGAGTGTCTTTGTTTGCTGAGGGCTTTGGCCACTACTTGACAGTCTAACAACATGATCTATGACCAGGGCTTTGAGTACATGCTGCAGTTCTGACCTCTGGAAGAATTAATGACTAAAGGTAGCCTGACCTTTGTGAGGGGCTGAGACTGAAACACAACCACACGGGCAGGAGTGATTGAGCCCTAATAAAAACTCTGGACAACAAAGGCTGTGAGCTTTTCTGGTTGGCAACATTCTGTGTGTACCCTCCCCTACTGCAGCCAGAAGGAGGTGACACCATCCATGACTCCAGAGGGAGACAGCGGCCAGACATTGTGCATTTGGGCTCCTCCCAGGCTCTGCCCTACACATTTTTTCCTTTGACTGATTTTTGTATCCTCTCTCTGTATTAACCATGAGTATAACAGCTTTCAATGAGTGCTTGAACCCCTCTAGTGTATTATCAAACCCAAGGATGGTCATGGGGATCCCTGAATTTGTGGCCAGTTGGCTTGAAATTGAAGGTGGTCCTGAGCACCCACAAATACATGACTTAAGTCTGAAGTGAAGGCAGTCTTACCATGCCCTCAAACTGTACAGTTGGTTAAAATCATTGTACAGACCCACTTCCTTCTTAAAGCATCCTCTAAGGACTCTCCCTCACTGCTATCCTCTTCCTCTAAATTGCTATAGTATTTATATTGAGTATCATAAACTCTGACATTAACATATGTCATTGCAGGTAGGTAATAAGCAGATATTATAAGCAAAGGTTTGGATTTTGGTAACCACGGAAATTTAGTAATCTGGTAACTTCTGAAATGAGGAGGAAGTAAAAGAAAAGAAGAAATGATCATCTATATAATGCTATGTAAAAGTGGAAGACAGAGAAGATAGAGCAATATTCACATTTTTTTAAGGAACCATTGCTTTAAAGACATAGATCAACAGTTCTAGTAACATTTGTTGAGTACGTGCTAGACATTGAAAATGTGCCACCATCTTTCCAGGGATGAATACTTAATAAAGGTACATGATCATTGTTCCAACATTTTAGTTTTTGACAGAAAATCATTCCAGAGCTTTTTCAGGCTTTGAGGATCAATTTCTGCCTCTCCCACATCTTAAAATTTCAGCTGTGCAGAACTTTCTATATGTTCACTGTCTATGACTAGTTTGCCCCTTAATTATAATAACTTTTTCTCATTTCCTTTTTGTAAATAAGATGCCAATGGTCAATGTGGGCTCCTGCCCAGTTTAACAGAAAGAGGATTTTAAGTGATGTACGATATCCCCAAATAGAAATAGGTATCATGACCAGCACACAAGGAGAGCAATATGGAAACAAGGCACAAGAAACCAGAAGGAATAGAGGAATTAAAGGGCCAGAAGTGGGCTCCAGTGGCATCTGTACCTGATTTAGGGATGATATCCATGGAATCTTAGAAAACTCCTGAAATCAGAAATGGTGAGGGACTAACTCTTAGTTTGAGTACAGCAGCAGGTGGTAAAAGAGAGCATGGGAAGGATGAAGGTATTTATTGGCTAGAAGTTTAATGTCCTTGCCTTGTGCAATAATAGATCTTGCTTTCCTGGTTTTATTTTCACTTCTCTGAGAACTGTTAAAGGGACCAAGATTCGCCTTTCTTTGGGCTTAGATTATGACACACTATATTCTTCTTCTTTTTTTATCCCAAGATAAGGCTTTTCAGAAAGAAAAACATCTCAAATAGGTATCCTGGAGGGTCCTGAAGGACCCTAAATTGGGACAATTCTGTAAAAACAGAATGTTTGATTATCTGCTTGTTCTGTTCAAATAACACTACAGATCCTGGCTGAGCCAGGGAGATGTGCAGTAGATGAGTAACAAGGCAAGAATTCATTATTTACCTGCTAGAGTCCTACGGTAACCTATCGATGGAATAAATGTGTAAATCCCTACATTATAAGCAGTCTTCACATTCCACAAGACCCTTTCATAGATAGTTAAACCACCTGCAGCTTTGCTAACATCCACCCTCAATATTGGAAAATTGATCAATCAAAAGAAGGCATTCGATTTTGATGTGCTTAACCTGTTTTCTGTTTGAAGCATTAGCTTTTATGAATTAGATAAGCAAAGCATAGTGTGTCCAGTTCCAATAATGCTCTCTGACTCCAATATACTAGAAAGAATTGAGAGAAAACTTATTGATGTTGAAATTTCCAGTACGAAATGCGTGTTTAGTTGAAGTGATATTAGCTAGTACTTTACATACTGGGCTGGTAAATACTGATCAATGACAGCTGGTGCTGTTCTTGAGCGAAGAGAAACTATTCTTCCTGGTTGAAAGAGATGCATTTATTCAGCAAACAACATATATCTTTATAATATTCTGTATTCAAATAGTTTTCTGAAATAATACCATATGTGTATCATGAATATATATGGAAATATCAAGGTTCACCCTGCAAATTGTTTGAAATAGGTATTTCTCCTTTCAGTAGAAAAAATTGCTCCTATTTCATAGCTTAAAATTTTTTTCCAAAGGTGCTTTTTTTAAGATAATTTGAGAACCTACTGAAGGTTTTTAATATCTTTTATGAGATCAGATGAATAAATTACTTTCAAGTAATCAAGATAGCTGATGCCCCAGAATAGAATTTTTTTTCCTCTAAATTTTGGTGGTTTAAGAATTAACATTTTACTTTGTTTTAAATATATAACCTCTACTTCTTTAAGAAGTAAACAGAAAAAAATAAAGAAAAAATATGCACTTGTAAAATACACTGATGTAAATACATGCATTATAGGGAACGATGATGATAAATAGATCAAACAAAACATCTCAGGTAAAATAAAACCTAATGTTTTCTATGATTAGAACCTCTTTACCCATTTGTTAATATCTGCTTCATTAGGATAGAATGTTAAATTATATAATTTCTATGTTTCATTCAAAATAGAATGCTAAATGAGATGGGAATTCATCTCATATCTTTTTATATTACAGAAACAAATGTATGCTAAATTAAAACTTATGAGCTAACAGCCTCCATGGTCCCTAGCACAGTACTAAACACTCACATGAGTTAATTGATACTTATGGAAATGAATACTGTTTCTGTAAGTCTGAGCCTGGGCCTGTCTAGTAAAGTGTACAAACAGAAAAACAGGGAAGTTTCTAACAGCTGAGAGGTAGTAGCCATCTAACAATTTCCTTGGAACGGTTTAGCAGTTCTCTGTATGTGTTATGATGACGTTCGCCGTATTCGAAATGACAACAATATAAAACATGCCTTCATCTCTCTCAAATACCTCCTTCGGGTAAGTTAGGAAGTATCCTGCGGTATGACAGCATGATGCAGTAAGATAGTGTGATGGACTAGTTGACTTCCCAAGGTCTATTAATCTATGAAGTGAAAATTAATATCCTTTCATCAAACGAGGCTGGTATCCAATTATCAGTAGAGCAGATGTTGTGCTTTTCTGCTGGGTATAAAGGAAAGGGATGTGCACATCATGCTTCAAGAGATGTACAGTATAAGCAGGACATGCTCACTCTGCCTTGCTGCTATCCTGAAGGTAAATTGCCTGAGTGTGCAGCAACCTCCTGCAGTCCCTCCAAATATCAGAAATGAAAAGCACAGCTATGAATGGTCGAGGCTTGGCTCTCTTCATCAGTAAATTATGGGAATGTAACTCGTACAGCTGCTCTGGGTACCTGCTGTCTGCCAGATCCCCTTGCTTCCATTACTTCTGCCCACTGGGGATAGCCAGTCATTTCCAAAAGCTAATTTGCAGCTGATTATGTAATCTGCCAAACCCAATCAATGTGCATACTCATGACCACTCGTAAAATTATTTGCTTTAATCATAGGAGAACTTTAGGTCATTACTCCACTGTAGAGAGTATATTCAGTAGAGATAGTTGTGGGGGTGCCCACTACCCAGCTGTCTGCCAGGTCTCTTGGCTTCCATTATTTTCATCTTGTGGATGCAGCCATTTCTATCCAAAGTCACTTCAAAGGCAAATCCATTCACTATCAGTGAGAAATCCTCTGCTGACTACTGACTTCTGAGGCCAGCAGGATAAATATAAAAACCTTGAGGACACTTCAGGATTTGGGCTTCTTTTGTTTTCTTTTTTTAAAAAAAATTATAACATTAGTTTTCACCAAGAGTTTGTTCTCTTCTATGTAGCAAAACAAACTTTCCTTAGGTGTCTAACAGAATGGTCTTCTAAAAGCCAGACCTTTGGTTGGGACTTACTGGGTGTGCCATACTTCTCCATATGTGTAAATCACTGTTTGATGTTTTTGTTTTTGGGTTTTTTTTGGTATTCATAAAGTTCTTTTGTTAAAGTGAACTGGATCATCATCATACTTCAACACATACATAGGGACTGTAAATTTTAGACCTTGGAAGTATGCACACACCTAGTGCAGAGAAGGTAAAGATATGCCATGTATATTGCTATTCTCCTTCCTCTTTTCTTCACATATTGTGTGTGTATGTGCATACAGATATGGCACTATGACAGGCACTCAGGATACAACTGAATACAATGAAGACCATGTTCCTGCCTTCAGGGTACTTCCATTCTAGTGGGGATAGAAACATTGGTGCCTTTATCACAGCATCCTTTCTTCTTGAGCCCTTTCAGAGCCATGACATCCTTCCCAACCTTTGCCCCAGACAGTCGCTCCCAATCAATGAAAATATGCACAGAATGAGACGTAACAGTCTTCTCTGATCTAGAGCAGTCTATCAGTGGTAGAGAAAAGTTCAGCCACAAAACAAAGTCCACACCACATTACATGGAAACACCTGAATCAAAATATTTAAGCTGTAATAAATGCCAGATCAATGTATAGACCATTAAGTATTTAACAAAAAGCCTCTTCTCAATGCTGGATCTTATTAAACTGCCAAATAATGTGATTCTGTTTATTGATTTAAGCTTCAAGTTTATAAATACAACTTAAATTGCTCACTATTAACAAATAACAGAGAATTGTTCATGAACCAAAAAAATCAAACATAATGCCAAAAACATCAGTTGTACATTTTCTTCTATATATAAATATATTTCAAGTAAATATATATTTTCTTTTTGGAGTTCCCGTTGTGGCACAGCAGAAACAAATCTAACTAGGAACCATGAGGTTGCGGGTTCGATCCTTAGCCTTGCTCAGCAGATCAAGGATCCAGTATTGCTGTGAGCTGTGGTGTAGGTCACAGATGTGGCCCAGATCTGGTGTTGCTGTGGCTTTGGCGTAGGCTAGTAGCTACAGCTCTGAATAGACCCTAGCCTGGGAACCTCCATATGCTGCGGGTGTGGCCCTAAAAAGGCAGAAAAAAAAAAAAAAAGAAAAGAAAAAGAAAAAGATCTGTGATTAAAGGTGGCTACAATTGCATTATGTATATTATTGGCAATGACATCTTAAAGTTCTAGCTCCAGTTATCAGAGTTGATGTGGCTCAGAATACAAAAAAAACCATAAATGGCCAAATTGGTGACTATAAGATTAATTTAAATGAGGAAATTATAGCACGTTCCTTCGTGGCTAAGCGGAAATGAATCTGACTATTATCCATGAGCATGCAGGTTTGATCCCTGGCCTCACTAAGTGGGTCAAGTATCTGGTGTTGCTGTGAGCTGTGGTGTAGGTCACAGACACTGCTCAGATCTGGCATTGTTGTGGCTGTGGTGTAGGCCAGCGGCTACAGCTCCCATTAGACCCCTAGCCTGGGAACAAACATTTGCTGTGGGTGCGGCCCTAAAAAGATAAAAGACAAAAAAAAGAGAAGAAATGACAATAATCACCTTCTTATTTTATCTTAGTCTCCACCAGGACTCTAGTTTACTTTTTTTTATTTTAATTTTTAATTAATTACTTTTTTTTGGCTGTGGCGTGCAGCAGCTTGATGTGGAATCTTGCTTCCCAGACCAGGGGCTGAACCTGGGCCACAGTGGTGCAAGCTGGGAGTTCTAACCACTAGACAACCAGGGAACTTCCTCCTAGTTTTATTTCTAAAGTTAAAGCTCATGGGAGTTCCCTTGTGGCACAGCAGGTTAAGGATCCCGCATTGCCACCATTGTCACTGCAATGGTTCTGGTCGCTGCTGTGGTGCAAGTTCAATCCCAGGCCCAGGAACTTTCACATGCCACAGGCACAGCCAAAAAAAAAAAAAAAAAAGTGAAAGGTCAGTTTTTGAGAAGGGCAATGTCTTGCTTTTGGAAGTGGCCAATTTTTCTTCACATCCGTCACATAAAGAGGTCCCATCTTATTTTCTTATGCAAATTTTTCTGAACTTCCAAAGATCAAATGAAGGTCTTATCCTCAAAATTCTTCACCTGCAATAGACTCTTCTCTAAGATATATCTGCACTTAATATTTGTAGCAACTATGCTGATTTGAAATGTTACATTGTAACTTTCTTGTTTGGTATTTTAAAATTGTCACAGATTTGTCTCAGTAAAACTGGAATTAGTATGCAAATATTACCAAAGAATGCATACAGATTTTCTATGCATTTATTATTGGCCCACATACACATTTTCATTTATTTACTCTCTATACATGTGCCCTCACACATGCACACACACGTGCATCTCTAATTGGGAGGGACCTAAAAATAGGTTGTTGTCTGATAAAGACATAGCTTTTTAATTACTTGGCATATATACATAACTTATTTCTATTCTTATGATGATGAAGGCATATTTTCTTTAAGTCAATATATCATTTGTGACATATTAATGATGATTCAATGAATAAAATAAACTTTAACCTTACTATGAAGTAAATATTTTCAACATGATTGTTAATGTAATTTGAGGGCTCAATGATCCCACACCTCTGGAATATGGCTGAAACTCTCAACCATCAGTTTTCTGGGTTTGCCCCAAATTGAGAAATATTAAACCTAGGTTTTGTCATCTGACTCTGCTTCTAAGATTTGCATGACTCTAGATAAGCCATTCAGTCTTGAGAAACCTTAGTAAACCTATAAAATGAAAACTAGGTGATCTTTATGGGCCCTTCACAAATAAAAAAATAATGTTTCTGTGTTAATAGAAATATGCTGACCCCTCAGGTAATATGTCAAAGAATGCCAAAATGAGAGTGAAAAGATAACATTCAGAAAATATAAACAGTGAATTTCAATGGGGTCCTGCTATATAACGCAGGGAGCTGTGTCTGATCTCTTGGGATAGAACATGATGGGAATTAAATGAGAAAAAGAATGTATATATACATTTGACTGGGTCACTTTGCTGTACAGCAGAACTTGGCACAACATTGTAAATCAACTATATAATTTAATAAAAAATACATATATAAGGAAAAAAATAAATAGAAATTTCATGAAGCCTAAGTACTGATGAGGAGGAGGAAACAATATAAGGACCATTTAGATATCTGACCTCAATAGAATTAATAACAGCTATTGTCAATCACACAAAAACCCTTTGTTAAAATAAAACACTTTCATTACTTATTTATATGTTAAAGTTATATACTGATCAACATCTTGCCACATGTACCACATGTAAAAAGTTCTATTGACTTCGTCCCACATTCAGAAGGCAGAATACATTGAAAGGATCAACAGTGAAGTAAAAGTGATTCTATTTCAACTTTTGGTAAATTTGAATACATCATAAGAATATGCCCTACGGTCATTTGGTCAGAAGCCAAATCTTTTGTAAAAGAAAGATACACTCCCGACCTGAATGTTGCAACACTGAATGAGCACATAATTTTGTCAGTAAAACTCTTGTGGCCTGAAACGATGTTAAAACACTCCCAAGGTCTAGGGCTGACTTCTGGGATTGGCTTGATAACTTTGCAGATGCAGGTCACAAAGAACTCTCGGAATGTGATTTGGGAAGAGTGAGAAAAATGAAGACAAAGCATTTTGACTGCTTTTCAGGCACCTTAACTGAACTCCATAGCGTATTCAGCACATCTGCTATGCAAAGCTGGGTGTTAGTTAACACAGAAGGAGGAGTAATATTCCATGCTTCTATGAGGTTAGAAAATTCTGAATTCAACAGCTCACCAGGTTTGTTTATTGAAAAGTTTTTCAGAACCTCTAGTGTGTTTAATATATAATTTGACGCTTCAAGATGATGATATAGTACTCAGAGTCTCCAAAACTCTTTGACCAACAGAACCATTGTTTCAAAATATGCTACAAGACTATGGTCAAGTATACAAGTTCCTCTCTATCTTCAAAAGCCTTTGTTTCACCATTACACAGCACATGTATTAAATTTAATTCACTAGTGGCTCAACTAAAGAAAGTGGAAAGAGTTTAGTTTGCAAGAACCCTGAGACTTACACAGAAATTCCACAGAGTTGAAGCATTTTTATTTATTGATTTTATGAAGATCAGTGCCAGGGCGTTGTACAATAAATCATCTGATAGGGAATGCTCCTCTGCTTGTGATGAGATAAGCTGAATCAGAGAATGATAGGTCCTTTTGTTAATATTTTTATGGTCGCAAAATATCAGCGTCTGTATTTGCACCAAGATGATTAATTAAAGACACACAGAGCCAATACTAAATATAACTGATGTGGATAGCCTTGTAGTGTGACTAAACACATAATAAGGAACACCTTTTTTCTTTACATGCAAATTTATACTTATTTATTTATTGTCTTTTTAGGGCCACACCAAAGGAGTATGGAGCTTTCCAGGCTAGGGGTCTAATAGGAGCTATAGCTGTGGGCCTATGCCACAGCCACAGCAACGCCAGATCCAAGCCAAGTCTGTGACCTACACCACAGCTCACGGCAATGCCAGATCCTCAACCCACTGAGCAAGGCCAGGGATTGAACCCACGACCTCATGGTTCCTAGTTGGATTCGTTTCCGCTGCTCCATGATAGGAACTCCTTTACATGCAAATTTAAATTGGAGAAATTCTACTTCAGAATTTGCAAAACAAGAAACCTCAAAAAATGCATCTATTTTAGAGTTTCTTATTTTAATATCAACACTATAATTACATACTGCAGATATGTGTGGATTCATTGGAAATGGATCCAATGGAAATTACTGGAATTTTGGATGTAAGTAAATTATAAAATGTGATACATGAGGAACTCCATAATAGTTTTCTTAAAGTACCATTATTGTTCTTTATGCTCAAACCAAAACCACTATTTCCTTTAAAAATTGAAACATTTCTTCCTTTTTGTAGAATCAGGTATTATATTTTAAAAATAACTATCAATTATATGAAAAATAAATATTTCCTGATATGAAATATTTTCTGTTGGGATTATTAAAGGTTAAAAAAGCTCTTATCATCCCCCATAGTATACTTATAAAATATACCAATAGAAAAGTATTTAATATATGCTTTATTACACAAAAGTAGAAATGAGAACATTATTTGTGGTAACTTCACTGTAATTAAGGAAAAATACTCAGTAATCTCTAATGTTTATTTTACCAGTGTTTTAAATGGTGTGGTGTTTGGTTTGAGTACAGTATATGCAAGGACTAAAGATCAGTGACACATAAAATTTGTTTATCTGTTCAGAAAAAAACTACGTATGACAATTCTAAGCTCAGTAATACTTAGAAGGAAACAAACACTAATAAAACTTTTTTGTGTGTGTCTTTTTTTTGCCATTTCTTGGGCCGCTCCCATGGCATATGGAGGTTCCCAGGCTAAGGGTCCAATCAGAGCTGTAGCTGCTGGCCTATGCCAGAGCCACAGAAATGCAGGATCCGAGCCGCGTCTGTGACCTACACCACAGCTCACGGCAACGCTGGATCCTTAACCCACTGAGCAAGGCCAGGGATCGAACCTGCAACCTCATGGTTCCTAGTCAGATTCGTTAACCACCGAGCCATGACGGGAACTCCAAAATTTTTTTAAATTGCTTAACTTATAGGAACAAAGTAGAATAGAAACTATGATTATTAAAAAAACAAGAGTTTTGTCATATATATAAAGTGGATAAGAAAAACCACATATGCATAGTACAATACAAAATGTAGCAGATTGAGTAATTTCTCCTGATAGAAGAATTGCAGATACAACTGTATGCATAATTTGGAAAGGATTAATTCAGAAGAATCTTGTAGAAATCAGTTGTATTACCTCATAAGTAGACTTTATATAATAACTCAAAAAGCTAAAGTCTGGAACATTTGTTGTACAAACTGGGAATGTTGAGTTCACTAGTTTGCTGCATATATTTTCCTACTTGTTTTCTGTCTGACTGATACAGAAATCTATCCCCATCTCCACCTCCCAAAAAAGTAAGCTTATGAGGAAAAGCGCCCAGCGTGGCTTTTATCTTGGCAAATCAACCAGTACTTCAGATCTGGTTCTTAGTTTTTTGAGACAAAAACCTTATTTTTTTCTATGTTCTTTAGCTGCTAAAATTGGGTGAGGGAAACTTGCTGCATAAATTTAGAAGTTTATGAGATATGCCATTTTCTAAATGTGTATTAAAAACTGTGGTTGATCGGTATTTTTCTCCTAAAAGCAAACCAACATTAACACTGATAGTTACTTTTATTAAGTACATTGGAATTTATATATATTTTACTGAAATATCTCAAAGCTCTCATAGATATACGTTGTTACCTTATGTTTTTAATTTATTTTTTTCCTAGGTCGTTCCCTCGGCATATGGAGGTTCCCAGGCTAGGGCTCGAATCAGAGCTGTAGACACTGGCCTATGCCAGAGCCACAGCAACGCGGGATCAGAGCCGTGTCTGCAAACTGCACCACAGCTCACAGCAATGCCAGATCCTTAACCCATTGAGCAAGGCTAGGGATCGAACCCTCAACCCCATGGTTCCTAGTCGGATTCGTTAACCACTGAGCCATGATGGGAACTCCATATACCTTGTTACCTTAATTTTACAGAAGAAACTGAGGCTCAGGGAAGTTAGGTATCCTGTTTAAGATCACACAGCTAGTAAATCCCAAAATCAAATTCAAACTGCTGTCTTACCTTGTTTTAATACAGTGTTCCCCAAATGAGATATGTATAAATTCCTTTTAAAGAGATAATATGATCTTGTGGACCTGAGATGAAGGGCATAGACTTAGAATTTCTGAAACTTGCTCATTATTCACTATAAAGGAGACATCTTACAAAAAAATTGGTAAAATGACACAATTATCATTAAAAAAAAAGACAAAATTTCAAAATTCTCATAGAATTTGTGGGCCCTTAACTATGTGGATGAGACTCAGCTGAGAAATGGGTTAACTTTTCAGATCACAGGACTGGAGTCAGAAAAAGCCTGACCCAATGGCTCACTCACTTATTAGCTCTCTCAGCTTCAGTTTCTTCTGTAAATTGGGATGAAAATATCCACTGTTAGGGTTGTCATGAATGTTAACTGAGATAAAGTATTTAAAATTATTTAACACAGTGTCCGCCACAGTGCAATTGCTTACTGGATTGTAATGACTATGATTTGGATTCCCACCCCAATGCTGCCCACTAAGGCATGCTGACCTCCTTCATGGTTATCATAATGTTGCTCCTTAAGCCTGGAATCACATTCAGCTCCCAAGAATCCACTGCTCCTTGCAAGACCAGCCCAGGTGCATTTGCCTGCTGAAAAAAACTCTCCTGGACAGGGCTTATGGGGGCTTATTTACTCAGAGGGACAGTAAATTGTTTTGTCTCACTGATTCCCTTGGCAGGCCACCAGTTCACAGCTTACACTCTTTTAATTAGAAGCTTTAAGATCTACAAACTGTTTATGAGGCAGTCAAAGGCCAACAACATTTTGTTCAAAGTAATGCCTAAGCCTTAGCTCTTTCCTCTTGGAAGGCAGAGGTATTTCCACACTCTTGAAGTAGCACTTAATTTTGGCTCCTCTGTACTACTGACTGTGAAAAATTTCTGGGTGGAAAATATGTAAAATCAGCTAATCCATAGCTCCTCTCTGGTGTTACAGAGAAAGGCAACAGGCCAGAGCAGATGGAAAAAATATGAAGGTGATTTCATAGCTCCCGTAAGAAGGTACAAAGTGCCCTGCTTTTATTGGAGGAGCTTTCTTCACTCTATCCCAATCTAGCAGGCTTTGAAAGGTTCATTGATCTGTGGTTAGATGAGCCCACTGGAAATTTTTACATTTGCACACAACCTACCGTTTTTGCAATTTGCCAGACTGATGGACAAATTAGATGGACTTGCTACTCTTGAGAATCTTAATTAGTAGCCTAATGAAACAACTATTTGTAGAGTTGTTTTCTCTCACTTGAGCTTAGTTCCAGGGCCTCTACCTGGGCCAGAGATTTATATCTGAGTTGAGTCTTCCTCATTCTAAATTCCTGGGTTCAATGCAGATATTTCTCAATAAACTATATTCACAAAAGTGCTATGTACCCATCTGACTGGGAAATAGTCAATTTAACTAAGCTCATAAGGAACACTAAAGCAATTTCACAGCTGATTTAGACCCATAAACCTTTTACACCCTTTTTATAGGCAAGCCATAGAATTTGAGAGTTGGAAGCAAACTTTAAGAGCATCTGGCCCAATCACTCCGTTTTAGAGAGTCTATACTCCCAGGGGAATGAGGGTTCCTTGAGGACAGAAACCACAACTTATTTGTCAATATTTTGAATGAGTTGAGACATGCCTGAAAACTTAACTAGTAAGAACTTGACTTGAGGTGTTTTTGGATAACTAACAATGTCCTCATCATTGTACATATAGCCTAAGTAGATCATCCTATTTCACTCAGTTCCAAACAAATGAAATATTAAATGCAAATAGATGGTGTGGCCTAGTATGCTTCAGTAACCAGGCAACAAGACTGCATTTTTCATTTTTCAAATGGCAGTGGGTATGGACATTTCAATATGTTGCTATTATGTCTATAGAAGCAACCTTTGTTCCATGGGTTAGTGCAAACCACGCTCTGATGAATATTACTATAGGAAGGAAGAAGATGATATCAAATTTCAACACAAATCAGTAGCACATGGAAAGGACACCTTCAGTAGAGACTATAGCACAGAGGTGCCACCTAGTGACTGCATTCTTCTGACTCTAAAAAACACATGTTAGCATGGAGAATGAGGTTTGTATTTACTTCAGGTCATCTTTAAATCCATTATAACACAAAATGTCTATTCCTGATTCACTTTGCTCTGTCCAATTCAGAAGATAGACTGAAGAATGTTCTGTAAGTCCTTAAAAACCACAAAAGCAAAACAGCATAAGATGTTTATTCAAGTGCTCTGCTCTTCATGGGCACACCTATCCTCTCTTCTAAACAAATCCAATACACAGAATTTCTAACCTACAATGTGATGAAAAAGATAGAATGATTCCTGCCTCCACTCTTCTATGTTAGTGTCACCTCCTAAGCTTATTATTATTTCTTTCATTTAGCACAGTGTATAGGACAAGACAGATACCTGATAAAGGACTTGGGTGAGTGAATACATTAATGAGTGAATAACTGAGTCCTTGAACTTAAGAAATGTCAAGAGATGACACTGTCTTGGAAAGTAGACAGGCAAGATTTATCCTATCCAGACGACATGTATTAAGACAGCCATCTAGATATCTAGGTATAATCTCATTTTGAAATCTGAGAAAAACCCTGCAATCAAAGAATTTTGGTGGTTCAAGTAGAAGAGAGTGGTGGAAGAAGAGGTGAAACCAGAAACAGGCCAAAAGAAGTGCTATAAATGAAACATGAGGATTGGGGAGCTGTATCACTATTTCTTTCTACTTGGCAACAGAAATAACTTTTTTTTTTTTGTTTGTTTTTTGGCCACGGCCACATCATGCGGAAATTCCCAGGCCAGGGATCAAATCTGCACTACCACAGCGACTGGAGTCACTGCAGTGACAACACTGGATTTTTTTTTTTTTTTTTTTTTTTTTTTTTTTGGTCATTTTGCCATTTCTAGGACCGATCCGGCGGCATATGGAGGTTTCCAGGCTGGGAGTCTAATTGGAACTGTAGCCGCCAGAGCCACAGCAACTCGGGATCCAAGCCGAGTCTGCGACCTACACCACAGGTCATGGCAATGTCGGATCCTTAACCCACTGAACGAGGCCAGGGATCGAACCCGCAACCTCATGGTTCCTAGTCGGATTCGTTAACCACTGAGCCACAATGGGAACTCCACAACACTGGATTTTTAACCTACTGAACCACAAAGGAACTCCAGCTTCTCATAAAATATACTTACTCATGGTGTGGACCTAGTCAAGTTGCCATTATCAGTTGTGAAACAGTATACAAGATACCTCTTTGTCTCGCTTTTTCTCTCTCTTACACACACACACACACACACGCTTCTTAAAAAACAAGCCTTTAGGAAAGGCACAAGCTGATATGCTGACATGTGTGTTGCCTAACAACTGTAATGCCCTGAATTTATTGGTGCTACTCCGATACAATAAAAAGCAGTGAATAAATGTGATGGGCCCAGATCGTGAATTGGAAAGATTTTGATTGCCTAGCTGCATGATCCAAGGCAGAGAGGTCCATTACACCCATGAACCAAACAATGGTGTTTTGAAAACCACTAACATCTTCAAAACCTCTAAGACACGGATGTGATATTAAAAATGGCATTTATTTTGTCCATTTGATTGTTCAGATGAACAGAACACAGCTGGCACTTTTCAGAAAGAAAACATGTTGGATGTTATTAAAAAAAAAAAAAAATGCCCAAACAGCAGCTTCTCAATCTATAACGGCTCAGGTTTGTTATCATCATCAGGGAGCCAATCAACAGATGAATATGGGTTATTAGATTGTTACAATAGGATGAGAATGTAAGTAATGAGCCTGACTAGCGTCCATGAGGATGAGGGTACCATCCCTGGCCTTGCTCAGTGGGTTAAGTGTTGCCATGAGCTGTGGTGGAGGTTGCAGATGGGGCTAGGATCCTGTGTTGCTGTGGCTGTGTCTGTGGCCAGCAGCCATAGATCCAATTTGACCCCTAGAGTGGGAACTTCCATGTTCTGCAGGTATGGCCCTGAAAAAAAGCCAAAAAAAAAAAAAAACCCACAAAACCCACAAACAAACAAAAAAACCAAAAAGAATGTAAATAAAGCCTTTAACATTATGCAGCGATACCCCTTACAAAAAAACATTTGCTGAGTTTGTGGGTTTTAGGGTAAATTTATTAACCTCCCTAAATTTTAAATTCTGTACCTGTAAAATTAACCCAAATAATTCAAATATCACAAGATTATTTTGAGAAGTAGCTGTTTATTGAAAACACTTTTTAAAACTGTAGTTCACCTTGCAATATGAGTTATGTTTATCACCATCTTCAAACAAGTGCAAAAGAGCCTTGTCTATTTGCAAAGTCCCTATTTAGCCTACTGAAGGTAAACAGTGGGACAGAGTTGCAAAGTCAGATATTACAACTGATCAGGTGATCAGGCAAGGGCCTGGGATCTGTATCCCTGGCTTACTGATTTATATGCCAATAGAAAGGCTCTTCGCTTAATAATATTCCTTCAATGTGCATGATTAACTTTGAAATTTGCACTGTTGGAAATAATTTAGGGTTAAATAGGCAGCTTCTTCTTAAAACACAGATAACCCCAGGAAGATGCCTGTATGAGATTGTTTGTCATCAGGACTGTCACACTTGTATGCACTGGTTTAACAACAGATCTACTAATAATAACTGGCTGAAATTTGTTTCAGGCTATAGGCATTGCTCTGGATTCCTAGTGCAGTGAGACAAACTAGGGCTGGGAGGACTGACTGAGGATATGGGTGTTCTACAGGTGGCAAGGGGCAGTAACGGGGACGTTATTTCTCCAAAGGTAGTTGAGAAAAGCAGAAACCAGCTAATTTTCAAAGCAATTTTACTCTATTCTCCTAAATGCAAAATCTCCATTAAAACACACTCTTTCCTTTTCAGTTTGTTTTTCAAATTCGGAATTAAAGTCAACTTAAAATATATGTATTCCTTCTTAGAGGAACTAGAAACAAACATTTGCTTGTTGGCTTTCACAGAGTCTTTGTGTCCAAGAACAAAGGAACTGTTTCCTACATGTATTATTGAGAGACTAATCACTTATTGCACCAAAAGTCATTAACTCCAATTGTTTCAAGATTTACTAGCATTTCTGATTCTTTCCTGTATAGATTCTTTGTCTAATTGACCAGAGAGTCGGTTGGGATTTATCTCTTACATTAAGATCTTTTAGTCTTCTTTTTAGGAGTGTGTGTACAGTATCAGCTCATTTGTTTTATAAAATACTGTAATGATCTTGGCAATAATGTGGCCTGACAAATACAATCTTCTTAAAAGATATTTTACCTCTTCTACAACCAAATATAAAATTCAGTGTTTGCATAATTGCTCAAAAAATTCAGTGTCCCAGCAGATTCTCAAAAATTTATTACCTGAATACTGGAAAAATCCAAAGAGGCTTGATACTTTCTGAGAGAAGATATTAGATGTAGAGAAAAGGAGTTGTTTGTTCATTTGATGTGGTAGGCAGAATAATGAACTCCCAATGATGTCCATATCCTTGTTCCTGGAACCTATGAATCTATTACATTACATGGCAGGGGGAATTAAGGTGGCAGAGGGAATTATGGTTGCTAATAAACTGACCTTAAAATAGAGAGATTATTCTGTATTATCTGGATAGGTCCAATGTAATCACAGGGGTCCCTAGATGTGCAAGAGGGAGGCAGAAGGGTCGATGTCATGGTGATGTAATATGCAGAATTCTTAATGGCCATTGCAGGCTTTGAAGATAAAAGAACATAAGTAGTGGAACGCGGTTAGTCTCTAGAAGCTGCAAAAGGCAAGAAGTCAATTTTCCCATAGAGCATTCAGAAAAGACTGCAGTCTTGCTGATACCTTGATTTTAGCCAGTGAACTACATTTTGAATTTCTGACCTCCAGAACTATAATATATTTGCTGTTTTAAGCCATTATGTTCCTAGACATTTGTTAAAGCAGCAAACGGAAATTAACACACCTTGGAAATCATTCATTCATCCATGCATTTGTTCATCCAACACACTGGTGTCTCCTAATTGCAAGACACTACATATTTATGTAATAAGGCTTTAGCTGGTAGAACTGCCTTTTGTTGACTTCTGTTTTCTTTCTTTCCACTGGTAAACCAGGAAGGCTTAAATGAGGAATAGAATATCTCTTTTCATAGGGATTTTGGGAGGAAATTCTACTTTCCATCAGTGTTTTGTTCTCTCCATTTTTGAGTGTATATATTATGGGAACATTCTCCTAATGTAAATCTGGGCTTTATATTGGACTTGAAACAATGCATGTTTATTTCTTTTGAAATATAAATATGCATTTCAATTCTAATTTTTCGTCCTGTTAAAATCCTCCCTACATTAACTCACTGATTCGTGTATGCATTCATGCAATAAGTTTTAATGTTCCAGTCACTCTTTCAGACACTCCTGGTAGGAAGATTAAAAAACAAACACACAAACAAAAAACTAGCCTCCTTCTGTAAAGGATCTTGCAATCCAGAGGTGTGACATATATCTCCAAATATAATGCAAGGTATTAAATGCTTTTATGATTGTGATATAACTCCATAATTTCTTATATACAATGTACTAATATGTGCTTGGTAAATACTTATTAGGAACTCACTTTCATGAGTCTATATTATTTTATGCATATGAAGTAGAATAAGTAGTAATCATTAGTAATTTTATTACTTCTGCTTATATATTCATCATTTGATTCAACAAATTAAAGGCTTGTTATTAAGCCTTTAACAAGGTGAGGTGTTTGAGGCATTGATATGTATGTTTGGTGGTACTTTAATCTGAGTCTAGAGTAAGTGAAAGGGCCAATGGCCTAAAATGATATTCTGAGACACTGCTGAAGATAAATCCAGGATAACAGGATTGAATAAATAGTGAGAGCAGGGAGTGGAGAACACCCCACTTTTTTCATCTTTAAGAGCATCATGTTCTAAATTGCATCATAGATTTTCTGCTGTACTTTTATCTGGAAATTAATCAACTAATTATGGATAATTATAATTAATATCTGAATTCATTATATTCAGGCATATTAATTAGAAATTGTAATTTATTCTGAGCTGCCTTAAATTCCTTACACTCTAACAATCAGAGAATAATGGAAGCTTGATTGTTTCAAACTCGAAAAAAAAAAACCCACAAACCTTAAAATACATTTTCAATATAACAGCACAAGTTTGAGAGTTAGTTTGCAGGAACTCATCATCAGCTGGTAGAGAGATGTTTGTACTCAGCCATTTTTCTAAGAGACAGCACCAAACTTGTAACTAGGGACTGTGCTTTCACAGACTTTGCTTGATGCCTCCTGACTTCCATTCTTACTTTTCTATTTTCACAGAATTATATTTGTGAAACATGCGGTAATATTATTCCCACGTTTAAAACGTTGAATCCTTTTCCAAACAACAGGATAAAATCCAAACCACTTAGTATGATAGTTGGGATACTTTATCTTGGCTGGTGTTTCCACTGTCCACAAAAAGAAGTGGAAGTTGTCCTGGCTTGACCCTCTCTTTGTCTTCCAAATCTTAGCAATAACCAAGCCCTAATCGATTTTCCTTCTAAATAACTTTTGAATAGATCACATTCTCTCCTGTCTATCACAGCTGTTCCATATCAGGCTCTCATCATCTCTACCCTGATATTATACAGTAACATTTTCTGATGCCTTGGTCCTATCAATTAATCCTTCGCCCTGACTCTCACAGTTACATGGGCAGCCTAATAATCAGCCTATGTCTTAGGTCAGATAGACCACACTTCCAGGCAATGTGTTACACCCTTCAATCTTTCCCTGCCCACCTCCCTAGTCCCATTGTCTTCTCTCCTGCTCAATTTATACTCCAGAAAATACCTAGAATTACTCTCAGACACAATGTGCCATTTTATGTCTCTGTTCCATGCTAAGCTGTCTAGAATGACTTTCTACTTTACCTCTATGTTCAAATTACAAAATTCAGAACTCACCTCCTCCAGAAAGCCTTTTCTGACATTCCTCAGGCAAGACCAGAGTTCCCAGAGTGCTTTACACATTTCTATATTATAACACATATTGCATTAGGTTAATTTTTTTCTGCTTCCATGTCTCTCTCATTATTTGTGAGATTCTTGACAGACAAGCAGGGGACAATCACTTTTGCATCTCTGATACATAGTAAAGTATCTGACATTCAGGTGCTCTATAAGCATCTTGCAGTTCTTGATGACTGACAGAAACTTTACAAGCTGACTTATTTTTTCCTACTTCTGCCAGTATCCTTTTATTACAGTTGATTTACAGTGTTCTGTCAATTTCTACTGTACAGCAAAGTGACCCAGTTATACATACATACATTCTTTTTTTCATATTATCCTCCATCATGTTCCATCACAAGTAATTAGATACAGTTCCCTGTGCTCTACAGCAGGATCTCATTGCCTGTCCCACTCCAAATGCAATTGTTTGCATCTGCTAACCCCACACTTCCAGTCTGTCCCACTCTCCCCTCTCCCTCCTCCTCAGCAACCACAAGTCTGTTCTCCATGTCTATGAGTTTGTTTCTTTTCTGTAGATAGGTTCATTTGATATCACTTACATCTGGCATCTAATATCCTCACTTTTCTTATGCTCCAGCCCTATGGACTACCTGTAAGTTTACTAGCCACCCATCCATCCATGGATAGTCAGGTATATGCCTTTAATATAGGAGATTTGTAAGTATTCTATTTAATAAACAAATGGATAAATTACCCAGCATTTTCATGCTATCATGTCATTACTTGATTTTTGATTATCTTCACCCCTCTCTATTCCTAAATGAGTTTTACTGAAACACACTACTATTGTTTATGAGATTCTCTAACCTTGTGGACTACATATGGATTTCTGAACATTCATTCATTTCTTGAGGAAAGATAAGCCCTTGATAAGTGGACATTTTTTTTTCTATCATAGAACTTGGTGATGCAAATAAAAAATGGATTTAATATCCTTTCTCAATTACCAGAGGAAGTACCACCGTAAAAAGTATTTTTAGGAAACTTTATTATCTATAGACTGGTGCAAGAGAGCTAGTTTATGCAGTGAATTTCGACTAACATTAAATTTGTGGGTTTTATTTTATTACCTTCTTTTTAGATGAGTTTAAAAAATGATGAAAGTTAGTTATGACCTAATGTAAACCAAAAGGCGTTATATAGTTAGTCATCAAAAACTCTCCTACCTTTTGCATTTAATTTTTGGTTCAAATGTTTTGTTAACTAGTTCAGTGTTTTCACTGAAACCACTTGGTACACACAGAAAACCTGCTAAGTATCAGGCACAGCAGTAGATAATAAAGATACAGAAATCATATCAGATTTTACCCTCAGTTTTCTATACTATCTTTGACTTTTCAAGCATTTCCTTTGCTTGCAGTGGTATCCCTATTCTTTGTCAACTATGCCTAATCTATGAGGACCCTGATAATATATATGATGATTTCCTCCAGGCAAAATTGTCCGCTTACATCTCTAGACAAAAATTATGGAGCATGTTATCTTAAATAATGATTAGCTACACATATGCTTGTCTCCTTAATAGACTATATGTTTCTTTAAGACAATAACCTTATGCTCCCAGCACTCAGTGTATGATACAGCTGTAACTAAAAAAAAGGTTTGCTAAATGAGGAAAAATATCCTTCAGAGGAAGACAGGAAATGGGCTTCCTGGGGTAAGTTGAATAAAAGGTATTTTTCTTTTTTAAAAACCTCAGGGAGGAGTTCCTGTTGTGGCTGAGTGGTTAACAAATCCGACTAGGAACGATGAGGTTTCGGGTTTGATCCCTGGCCTTGCTCAGTGGGTTAAGGATCTGGCATCGCCGTGAGCTGTGGTGTAGGTGGCAGACGCAGGCTCGGATCCCACATTGCTATGGCTCTGGTGTAGGCTACAGCTCTGATTAGATCCCTAGCCTGGGAACTTCCATATGCCAAGGGAGCGGCCCTAGAAAAGGCAAAAAAAAAGAAAAAAAAAAAACCTCAGGGAGCCAACAAAGTGAAAAATTATTTGCAAAGTAGATGAATCGGGAATCATTTAATTTAAAGAAGAATTTCTTTACTTAATATGGTATGTTCTGGTGAACTTAATTGCTTCTGTTTACAAACTCTACGTTCTGTTTTTGTTTTTTTGTTTTTTTGTTTTTTTTTTAATGATTTCTGTTGTTTAAATTGAGGCACACATAGTTTATGACCAAGTATTGGACATTTTAATTTTGGTTTTGCCATGTACTTATTGAATGACCTTGGATAAAACAATTATTTTGCCTCTAAAATGGAACAAGGCTTATTGCATGAACTTAAAAACGATCTTAAAACACTGATAAATACAATGTGCTTAACAATAGCCATTTTTATTATTTTATTTATTTATTTATATATTTTAAAAATTATTTCCCCAATACAATTTTTTTTTCTACTGTAAAGCATGGTGACCCAGTTAAAAATACATGTACACATTCTATTTTCTCACATTATCATGCTCCATCATAAGTGACTAGACAGAGTTCCCAGTGCTACACAGCAGGATCTCATTGCTAATCCATTCCAGAGGCAATAGTTTGCATCTATTAACCCCAAATTCCCAGTCCATCCTTCTCCCTCCCTCTCCCCATTGGCAACCACAAGTCTATTCTCTAAGTCCATGAATTTCTTTTCTGTGGAAGGTTTCATTTGTGCCATATATTAGATTCCAGATATAAGTGATATCATATGGTATTTGTCTTTCTCTTTCTGACTTACTTCACTCAGGATGAGAGTCTCTAGTTCCATCCATGTTTCTGCAAATGGCATTATTTTGTTCTTTTTTATGGCTGAGTAGTATTCCATTGTCTATATATACCACATCTTCCTAATCCAATCATCTGTCGATGGACATTTGGGTTGTTTCCATGTCTTGGCTAACAATAGCCATTTTAAAATAGTGACGTTTTCCAAGTGCAACTGAAGGGTCTGCATTGACCTTTTTTTTTTCTTTTTGTCACACCCAACATGCAAAAGTTCCCAGACCAGGGACTGCACTTGCACCACAGCAGTGACAATGTTGGATCCTTAAGCACTATGCCACCATGGAACTCCCTGAATTGACTTTTTTTGCTTGTTTCTAGATATGGAAAAATCTTATTTTTAAAGCACATTTCTATTTGTCTAAATATTTATAAATAAAGCCATTTTACCATGAATAACAATGGCATGAACTTAAAAATTAATTTACAAAATAATTTTTAATTGATGACATATAAAGATTATTTTAAGGGAAAAAGTAGGATAAATATTAGGTGGGACATATTGTTAAGCATTACCAAACCCCAAATTCTGCCTATAGACTAAAAAAAGTTGGCAGAATTAATGTTTGTTATATGTGTGTGTCTGTCTATATGAAGCCAAGTGAATGCTGGTTTGGTTGAATTTTTCACTTTTTGAATAATCACTTTGGTGCTACATAGATGGTTAAAATCTAGGAAGTTGAACATTATTGCGAATTTGATTCTTTTCTAGAAATTTCAGCCTTGACTTGTTGGGTTCAAGGTTATAGCAGAGATCACTTGTGTAATATTCTGATTTGCACTTGCAAACCAATTGATAGTTTTTGGTACCTTAGTTTGGTACCTTAGTTTGTCTTATTCAAGGTAGACAGACTTCAGCTTTAATCTGTTTTCCATCCTTTAACAAATAAAAGTCAGATATCAATATTAAAATATACTTCAAAAGTGGTCACAAAATGTAATTTTAAAAACGGAATGAAAGTGGTTAAGTTGCTTCAATAGGATGCTATTGTTACTGGCCTAATGGTAGGCATTTTTACACTTGGTGAACATTACCTAGAATAGCCTAGAATAGGGTTTAGTATGGCAATTAGGGTTTAGTATAGCGAATCAAATTCGCTGTATGTTTCATTCATCATGAAAATAATGTCTTTTTACCTTTCAAACTTTGAGACCCTGAGACTGATCAAAGAAGAGTTTTCTTTTGTTCTTATTACTTACTATATTTCATGGCCTTTTCTTGAATAATGATGTTAATAATTCAATTTCCATTCCCCTCAATTGAAACAGATTCTGACTTGTCAAGAATATATAAAAATATAAGTTATGACTTCAAGACCTTCATTTCTTTAGAACTTGAAGATATAAATGATATAAATCCACTTTCTTCAATATATTTTCAATGTGTCCAATATTTTCATAACTATATCTACTTTATCTTTGCTTTAACTCTCTGTCAGTAATATTACAAAATATGAAATCTGTCTGGAGTTATTTTACATTCTTTTTTTCCACTTATGTAGAAGCAATAAATGGATTAGTTTTAAAATCTTGTATTTCTTATCCCCTGAATACTTTTGTGAGAATTTTTATTTGCTATTTTTATTTGCATAATGTGTTTTTAAAGTTTTGTTTTAAATGACTGGTACTTTTAACATTTTGGTGTTATTCATAGGGTAAATGATCTCCCCATCTACCTTTAATTATCTTTTGCTTAGAGTTATACATTGCCAAATACTTCTTTTTTTGTATCTTGCCCACTAGAGTGCACATACTTTTAAAAGCTTTTGTTTATCATTTATACCACTCTTTAAATTCTGCTGTAACCACTAGCTCTTCAAATCCCTAACCAACCAAACTGTTCTCTGGAGGCCTTTAACAAATTCACAATTAATGTAGGATGAATTTCTTGAAAGCTGTGTTTGTTCTTCTACCCTTAAATTCAATACAAATTTATTAATATTTCTAAAATAATCTTTTTAAAAGCTTGCATTATCTTCTTCAAAGACTGCAGTGCTGAGGAATTCAATTTTTAACTTTTTTTCATGAGTTCATAGTTTCAAACTTTGCATGAGTTCATTGATCCTAACAATGAATTGACTAATTTCAGGTCAATGGCTGTTTGACCATTGAAAGGCTGTTGCTACAGGTATTCTATAGGCAGTGGCAGTAAGTATAAGGTCTCAGTGTTTGAGAGACTATATATTTCAATATATCTATATGTATATATGTTATACATATGTATATTTTATATACATACATGCTATACACATATATGAATATTTTTTCCTCAAAATTTAACCTATGCTTTCTTTATACTTACTATGTATCAAGCACTCTTATCTATGCTTTACCAATTTTGATTTACTCAATTTTTATAATAACCCTATGTGGTAGGTATTATTATTACCCCATTCCCATCTCATTTTACAAATGAAGAATCTGAGGCAGAGAGGTTAAGTAACTTGATAACATTTACGCATCAAAAAGGTAGCAGAGCTGACTCAAACCTTGCCAGGTGGTTCCAAAGTCTTGTTGTTAACCCTTATGCTATGCATTGTTTGAAGAAATATGAATCTTTGTAGAGGTGAGAGTAATTTCTTTGCTTGTTTATGGTATGTGAATTTTTTGGTAAGAGTTCCTGCCACTGAAAGGGACTTTTCAGTGAATTTTGATACAGATGGCCTACTGAAAAAAAGAGCTTTTTAATCCTTATCTTTAATAAAACTTTCTCCCCAAAACACAAAGTTAGCAAATACTATGTTACTGAATGCCATCACACATTACTTCTTAAAATATTTTGCATTCTTGTCTGATTTACTTGAATAGATAAGAAAAATAATCTATTCTTTTAATTTATGAGGATATTATTTCAATAATTCGGGCAATGGCCTAGGAAGGAAAGTACTTATCTGATCTTCACTTCAGTTATCTAGATGACATAGCATTATGGAAATAATTTAATATCCTCTTTAAAACTGATGGAGAAAAAGAGATCAAAAAGTTTACTAACAAGATTAATAACTCTGAGTTCTCATATAAACCTGAGATTATATAACTCCGGTATTCACAGCAATCAGACTTAGTGAGCTATTTTTTTAAATAAGAGAAAAATCAGATTCAAATGACTGATGGTTCTATTTATATTATCATGCCCCTCATACCTGGGAGGCTATTAACTCTGTCTGTAAAATGGAAAACTGTTATTAATCATATGACTTAAACCTTGTATGTATCAACCATAAAATAGACAACTCAAATATGTTTCCGTCTGAGAGGTGATAAAAAGTATTTTATAATTTGACCAGAAAGTGTTATGAGATTCTTTAAATACATAATCATAAACTTGCTCAAAATTGTTTCATTTGGGGGGTGGGGATAATTCATAATCATCTAAAGTAATTTTAAGCATTTTTGATTGATTACAATTTGAGATAGAATTTTTTTAAAATTTCTAAAACACTCAGTTTCTCAGATCAGCAAATCCTCTTTTAGACTAAAATTTAGAGCCATTTCTGGAATGAGAGGAGAAACAACTATTTAACCAACATACCTCTTTATGGATCGGCAGCATCAACAAATCCTTTAACTCAGCAGTTATAACAAATCCCTATGAACTTTTCAAAGCTAAATAACTTTAGCAATTCTACTTTCTTCTTTAAATAGCCAGCAGCCAACATTCAAAATGAACTGCTAAATTCCTATATAACAAGATAAAGTTTGCTTCTAATATCAATAGCTTTTATCTTGATTTCATGTCACCCAGAAATGTTTTCAGTTGAAAAAAACGCTTACAAACACACTTATAGCAATGGCCTATCTTTCCAGAGTATTTGTAGTTGAATTAGGAACTATCTGAAAATGAAAGACAACTGAAATAAGTCCTTGGACTTGACAGTTTCAAGAGACCAAATCTTCCAGATAATATTCCAAGAGTGAATGTATAGGTTTTCCCCTAGCTATTATTCCCTTCAGAAGCACTAAATGCTGTCCTGTTTCATAATGATTTTATAATAATGAAATACCAAACCAAAGTAAATAGATTTTTAATAGCTACTCAGAAAACCTTGTAAACACTCTATAGCTCTGTTTGCCAAGATATCACAGACGCTAATCACCTTGCAACTATTCCACAATGTGACACAGATTTACTGCATAAACCCTAAAGGATGAAGTAAAAGAAGTTAGCTTCAAATCAGGGTCAGAACACAAAATCCAGAGGGAGGACAAATCACACACAGACGAGGACAAGTAACAGACATTAGAGCCGTGCCGCTAGCATGCGGCCCGTGTTCAACTTGGTTATTTCTACGACAATGCAGAGGTCTTGTTTAATGGAGAAAGTACCCAGACATACTTTGTGAATGTATGTGGATACTGACCTGGACTTGTGACAGGACTAGAGGTAGGAGGCTCAATAATTTCTACAAAAAGGGAAAAGGAAAGAAAAGAAAAACATTTTGTGTATTAATCATACATAAAAGACAAACACGCATGAGACAATCAACAGTCATGCAACATATACACAGGTGGGCTTTTATTTGGTGGCTTCCCTGACCGTGGAAACCATTGGACAAACTGCAGTCTCTGAGGGGTACACAGCACCTCATCACTGTCTTTGATATTAAGCCAACATTTTGGAATCATTTCCACATTGTAGGCTATAGCATCAAGTTATGCTGTGCTAAGAGTGAAGAGCCTGGACTTAGAGTTCTCAAGCAACAGATTTCAAGGCTTCCTTCTAGAGAAATACCAATACTTGCATGAAGAAAGTCTTCTTCTGAGAAAGCTGATATCAGCTCCTACAAAGCCATTCAGTCAAGGGCTGCTCCATAATATGTACTAAAAATTAAAATCATGGATAAAATTCAAATGTTCTCAACTAACTTTTTGAAGTAAATCTTATATATTACAAGCATATGTATAGAATGCGGCCACTAAAAGGACCAATTATGTCTGCCTTTATGTCTCTGTGTAGAAATAAACACATACACACATACCACATACATATATACAAACAACATGCACATGTTTTGAAGGACCTAAAATATATTTGCATGTCTACATGACACTGCTGGCTATGGTTCAGGCAGGCATAATTAAAGGGTAACTTTATCCCTGGTGTATAAATATAATTTTCCAGCAGGTATCTAACACACAGTAATAAACTCTATGGCATAATATTGATGGCATATGTTTAAATCTTGTGTATTTTTATTTAAGATTTCCATTTTAACTTACTTTTTCATAGGATTGTTTCTTTTTCAAGTGTTAAAGGATGGAGATCATAAAAATAATGGGAATGTAAACATTAAACACCATCACTGGCAATCCTAAAGGATATAAAAAATTTTTAACAAGGGAGAATGAAAATATTAGGATAATGACATTTTTCAGGAACTCTAATAATGGTAACGGCCTGCAAGAATTATTTCAGTATTAATTTCACATAAATAACCTACTTCTCCTCAACCTAGTTAATTAGCAAACCATATGACACTAAAAAACTAACCCGGATTATAAAAGACAAACACCATGAGGGTGGCTATAAAAGGTAAAGGCACATACCCTCATGCAAAATCTTGTCTCTGAGTATAACCTACAGGAAATGTTGCAAAGCCAAAAAAACCCCAAAACAAAACAAAACTTTCTTCTTTTCTTTCTTCCTTTCTCTTTCTTGTTTTCTTTCTTGTTTTCTTGTTTTCTTTCTTTCTCTCTCTCTTTCTTTCTTTCTTTCTTTCTTCCTTCCTTCCTTTCTTTCTTTCCTTCCTTCCTTCCTTCCTTCCTTCCTTCCTTCCTTCCTTCCTTCTTTCTTTCTATTTCTCCACCTCTTTGGGACCCTTGCTGTCCTTCACTAATTCTTCAACTGATAATGCCAGGCAATTACTATTTCCATTCAGTAGGGAATTCACACCTCCTATATATTAGTCTAGTTCAGCTGCTGGTTTGAATAATAAAATTCTAGCGAGAGTTATAAAATGGAGTTTCCAAAAAGCATTTTTTGGGTGTCAATTATGGGGGACTGAAGTCAATATGTTTCCTAGTCGGCAGGATTGATTCTCTGAAGAGAGACGTTCCCAAGTGGCCAAATAATTAGTCAGATAACAATCTACAATTAAAAATTCAAAAGTCTAGCCATCCACCTGGCAGTGTGGTTTGGCATTGCTGAGAAGTGGAAACTTACTAAGGCAGCTCTTCACTAGTTTACTTAAAAATGTGAGGAGTTTCTGTGGCACAGTGGGTTAAGGATTTGGTGGTGTTGCTGCTGTGGCTCTGGTTACATCTGTGGCATAGGTTCAGTCCCTGGCCTGGGAACTTCCGCATGCTACAGACATGGCCAAAAAAAAAAAAAAAGTGGAAGTTTTTATATTTTTCTTCTTCAAGGATGGCAATTAATATTTCGGTTCCTTTTATGTGTTAGGCAATATTCTAGGTGCTGGGATTACAGTGGCTAATTAAATAGTTAAAAATACCTGCTATCATGAATAGTATGGATTGTATAATGTAGGGCTTTAAAATATTAAAGCATTCAATCCTTGTGTCAAATTCTAGTAATTATGGAAAATTAAAGTTCGGAATATAAAATCGTAGCGAAATGCTGATCTCATTTAGAAACTGTTCTTTTCTTAGGCTGGTATAAACTTTCAAGTATTTTTATGCTATTTTGCTTTTAAATTAGAAAAAAAAGCTCTTTCAAAAATAATGAAAATTTATATTAAACTTGGTTTAATGCTATATAATAAATCTCATTAATATAGACTAAGACTTGTGTATGAAAATGAAAGGATTTTATAATCAAAAGAGAAATGAAAGCACAAAACAGCTTGAAAGGTAAAAGCTTAATCAGAATATTTATTCACAGGAACACTAAATTCAATAGGACAGTGAACAGAGTTTTCTACGTTCAGTAATTTGGACATTTTTAACTTCAATTTCTTCAACTGTTTGGCTTCCATTGTTTCGAATTTCTAATGCTGATTTGAGAGTTCATTGAGAAAGATGGTGTGGCATACAACTACAACTTCATCTCAATGCAAGGATGGTAGAAACAAATAGCTATCCCACTGAACCAAGCTCTTCATTGTGCTTCCTTATGTAGAGCTAAATTGCTTATGTATAGCCACATTGTCTCATAGAAAGGGCTTTTAAAAGAATACAGGAATTTAGTGCATGAAAAATTATGTTACACACAGGATCCACTCCATAATTTTAGATTCACAGTCAAAGTAAGCCCCCCCCCCCCCCCCCCGTTCCCCATAGGCCACGATATAGTAGAATCCCTAGTGAGGTAATTTTATATAAAACAAGATTTGGGACTAGAGAAGTGGTTGAATTGGAGATTCAGATTATAAAAAGCAAGAGGTTGAACATAGGTCATGAAGCAGAAAAACCAGGGTGAGTGAGGTCAAAGGACCAGGGCCGGGCAAAGCTGTTGCTGAGAGTTGTGGATGAGGAATGGAGTTAGCTAGAATCCTTGACATGATACAGTTTGATGAGTTACAAAGGACCTAGATAGAACTGGAATCAGATCTCAGACCTGCCGTTATTCAGCTGCATGATGGTGAGCAAGTTAATGAACCTCCAACCCCCCAGTGTCCTCATTCATTCAATATATATTCTATACAGTAAACCACATTTAACATAAATTTGCCATCTTAACCATTTTTAAGTGCACAGTTCAGTAGTGTTAAGTATATTTGCATTGTTGTGCAACAGATCTCCAGAACTTTTTTTATCTTGCAAAATGGAAACTCTACATCCCATTGAAACAACAATTCCGCTTCCTTTCTCCCCTTCCCTCAGGTCCTGGCCACCCCATTCTACTTTGTATCTCTAGGACTTTGACTGCTCCAAGTACCTTAATATAAGTGGAATCCTTGATTGTCCTTTTAGGTCTAGAAGCCTAAAGTAAAGCTGGTAGCCCAGCCAATTTAATGTAATCTCTTCCAAATTAAAGCTGCCACAAGTTAGAGAACCATATATATATGTAACATAAGGGCAATAACCTATTTTGTAGGGTTATTGGTAGGATTAAAGATACTTCATGTAAACAACCAAGTGAAAGTGAATAGTAGTGGTAGCCTTTGTTACTACTTATAGAAGTGAATGGAAAAGTTAGTATCTGAATCAATGAAGAGAAAATTAAATAGAGTGTTGATATTTGGGGAGAGTTTAACTTTGCCAAATAGAAGGAAAGATGGGAGAACATCATGAATAGTTGAAACGATAAATAATAAAATTCCACCAAGAATGTGGGCATCAATTTTTTCCAATTAAAGGGTTAATATATTATGCTTTGGGGTAATTACTCAGGAGCCACTGTGACTCTTGGAGGCAACTATAGAATCCTACATATTTTTAACAGTTCTGATTTAGGCTAAGAGTAGAAATTTATAGTTCAAGATCTTACAATTTTTGTGAAAGACAAATGCACTTTAATTTTTAAAAAGGCATATATTATTAACACAAGCAGAGGTACTTAAATTTTAAAATTTCCCCTTTAAAACTCCAAACAAATTAGAATGATATTTTTTATTACTTAGGATATATAGGCTGGGTAATAGTTGAAGCTGACTAGATCTAAATCTGCTACAGATTTATTTATACTCTGTAGATACCAATTCAAATTTTTTTTCTTTTTACAGCTGCACCTGTAACCAATGGAAGTTCCCAGGCCAGGGGTTGAATCGGAGCTGCAGCTGGGTCTTAGACCACAGCCACAGCAACGCAGGACCCAAACCACATCTCCTACTTACGCCACAGCCTATGGCAACACTAGACCCTTAAATCTACTAAGCAAGGCCAAGGATTGACCCCTCATCCTCACGGAGACAATATTGAGTCCTTAACCCACTGAGCCACAACAGGAGCTCCTCAATTCAATTTCTTATAAACTACTTTTGAACAGCTCTTAGAACAATAGAATAATAATTATTATATTAATTACACTTGATGACATTTATTGAACTCTTATGTGGCAGACACAATTACCTATATGAACTCATTCCCCACTATTATTGATTTCCTCTTTTCAGATGAGATAATGGAGCACAGAGAAGCTAACTATCTCACTCTTAGTCACACGACCAATAAGGAACAGTGATGAGAGAGATGCTATGCTAGGATATCTTAGCATTTCCTTTTTTCTCCTTCCAGAAAAAACACCCTTCTCACTTTCATTATATCTCTAATTACTTAAATGAGATATTCCTATTCAAGGGATCCTACCACTAAAACTAGCTTTCTCAACAATAAAGTCTCTCTATTTGAGGTACCTAACAAATAGCTTCTGTCACCAAAAATGGAAGAGAGGCAAATTGAATGTTAATTTCTGGATGCTTCTATAATAGAGGACTCTGCATAGAGAAAAGGATTTATAACACATGATTTTCCAATCTCGTCCTCATTTTTCAAGCCCACACCAAATATAGTTGTTTGCTTCTGTATAAGCCTCGAAGCCATAGAAGGACAGTTCTCCAAATAGCTCAGAGGATGTTATCCTAACTGGATTACACAATCAAATAAGAATCTTGAACTTGTAAACTCCCACTCTGTTAACACAGTAGTTTGACCAGAGATTGCTTAGCTTTCAAGAACTTTGGTTGTTTTTATAAGGATCAGATTTGAGCTGTTGTTCCGTCATCTTAGTAATCAATTTGTAAGCTGCGAAATATTCTTCAGGAGGTGCAAAGTGGGCTCTCCCAATGAACAACTGTAAGGGTTCTCAGTGCGACTTTCTCATGTGTCTCATCAGAGTGAGTGCTCCATGGTTAACGGCAGAATATACCACTGTGGGCACCTGCATTTCTGTAGAGAGTGGTCTCAGCAAAGGGATGATTTTAATTGTACATAAAACAGAGGTGAAGACAAGTTCACCGAGACAGACATTTTCAACAGTTATGTGGAAAAATGAAGTGTCGTGTAAAACAACGTTTTACTTCATTAGTAAATGTGGTTTTGACCATGGCAGGGGAAAATGCTATTATATTAAAACAAGGTATTAAGGACACAGAACAGTGTGATAGAAGGAGCCATTTGTAATGACCCTTTCTACGGAACTCATTAATTGTTGTTTCAAAACTCTGCACACACAGTATGTTGTTAGAATTGTCAAGTATCAAACCCTTTCATTTCTATGTATTTTGGAAGGCTATATTTGGCTTCTCGGTTGTTATTTTATCTTTTTGTTATTACACAGCCATGATATGTGTGAGTTATCTCTTAGACCGTTGAGAGATAACATGGTTGTGTGTTGAGACAAGGCAGAAATTAATCTTTTGGTTGCCATGGTTTCACGTGAAAGCTCTGACTCCCAATCGTTGTGGAGTGGAAGTAATGTCATTTTCACAGCAGAGTGAAGAGGATATTGCCCTGGACAAAAGTTAGCGCTGATGGAAACCACAAAAGACAGACTGTGAGCTAGTTGGATCCCGAAGGCAGAGAAGGTGACCTTTCCTTTTTACTTTTATGAGAAGGCCCATAAAGCGTATGTCAGGCCTCTTAAGGCACTGGAATACCAGAGACTTTGTTCAGAGATCAATTTAGTCATTACACTTTTGCCTCCAGAAAGGAGACAAGTGATCTGTGAACATTCATGGGACTAGAGCTGATATTAGTGACCATGTGGTATTACTGTCTAATGCAGAAAACACGGTTTTGGGAGTCAGAAGATTTATTTTCCATCCCATCTGCCAACCATAGGTGTGTGATTCTAACTCAAGCTCTGGACTTTGCTTTTTTGATGTATAATTAAAAAGTTATAATAGTCAATTCACATACTTCCCTGGGTTATTTTTGTTTCCATTACATGGCTCTTACATAAAAGTTAGTTTAGCACAGTGGTTAATAATAGAGTTTCTGGAGGAAACCTATCTAGGACCAAATCTTGAGTCTGATACTAAGAAGCTACTTCCATTCTCTAAGTTTGCATGTTTAAGAAAACAGAGAGAATGATAATGTCTATCATTCAATGTTGTAGTGAAGGTAAATGAGATAATACATACAAACCACTTCCCATGGTGAATGCCTGGAAAATAAATAATTATGGTTGTATAAAAACTAACTTATTTTTTACCTGAAATTATGATAAATGACCTTTAAAACCATTAGCATACACTATCAATACTTTGCTGTTTTAATTGACTATGGTATGATTAAACCTTAAAAGTAAATATTTTCCCCTCAAGAAAACCCTTTTTATTAATGAGAAAGGTTATAGAAATATTTCCAAATGTTTATAAGGGAAAGCCTACATGTTAACACCAGTTGCATTCAACCACCAAAAATTCACTATAACTTTACAAATGCACAAGATTATTAAGGTTTTTTTTTTTTTTTTTTTTTTTTTTTTTTTTGCAGAAGACTTTGTGCCCAGTGTAAGGAATATGCTCCATGCAGAGGATTCAGAGGTGTGAGAATTAGAGGGTTGCATTAAGTATCTCTGTATGTGTGTATACCTCCAGAGTCCATGTGAAAACAAAGCCCTATGTCAAAACTAAAAACAAACAAAAAAATGCCTGTTTTTTTGTTTTTGTCTTTTTGCCATTTTCTTGGGCTGCTCTTGCGGCATATGGAGTTCCCAGGCTAGGGGTCCAATCAGAACTATAGCCACTAGCCTACACCAGAGCCACAGCAACGCAGGATCCGAGCCGCGTCTGCAACCTACACCACAGCTCATGGCAACGCCGGATCATTAACCCACTGAGCAAGGGCAGGGACCGAACCTGCAACCTCATGGTTCCTAGTCGGATTCGTTAACCACTGCGCCACGACGGGAACTCCAAAAAAATTCCTGTTAATCATCCTGGTAAGTATCCTGAGGCAATATAAATGTTATATTTAATCTTGGTCAAAACTACTTCTTTGAATATAAAAATATCCTCTCCATCAACCTAAAACCTGTTCTGAGTGAGGAAAACATTTTCTATAGTTAACAAAAGCGCATTAATGGCAAAAGGTACATTCATATTCTTAAAACTATTAATACGTAACTTTCTAGACATTCACACTTTCCAATATATTTCTCCACTGGATGAGATTTTTGAGAGGACAATTTTGGAAAAATTTTGGTCCATGTTTGGATTACTATTTTTTTTCCCATACCCATTTCATACATGGTTCCAGAGCCACGGATCAAACTCATGCCACAGCAGCAACCCAGCCACAGCAGTGACAATGCTGGATCCTTAATGTGCTGAGCCACTTGTGTTGCTGTTTGGATGCTTTGAAGTACTATGATTGACGTGTTTACTCCATATTTTTTTCTAATAAACTACTAACTTTTGGTAATTGTAACATTACTCAAAAGGCCATTGAAGAACTTTGGATTTTATTGAGTAATTCATATGGCACTCTGATGCTGAAGACAATATGACTTTCATCATGATATTGATAATCTTTGGAAGGAATCTGATGAGAGCGTGATGTTATTTCTGAAACATGCCTCCCAATATTAGAGAAGAATAAATGTCCCGGCTTTCAGCAAACACACTTGGTTTCCTCTCTAATACAAATTAGAATAAAAATCAAAGTAAAAGGGATGTAGTTAAAGATACAACAAGGATCCACAAGAAGAATATTTACCACTGATGTATTTAGAAAAAGTCCATCGTATTGATGTTGTGCAAGGAAATGCAGGGCCTAGACACCTGGTAATTAATACTTGGACTATTTATTGTCTTAAACCTATGAAATTCTAATTACTCCCAGGGATTAAATTGCAACCTGTGTTTTCTTTCCAATTCTTCCCCATACCTACTGGACAGAGGAATGGCTTTTACTGATAGCCTTTGGATTTGTGTTGGTGCAGAGATCCCCCAGGAGTTGGCCAATGATTCAGTGCTTTGTGATACCCATTTCACTGTATCAGCACATTATTCATCAATTTGACATGTCAAATCTAAAAGGTGGTTTGGGAGTTCCTGCAGTGAGTTAATGGGCCCAATTGCAGGAGCCTGGGTCCCTGTGGAGACACTCAGGTTTGATACCTGGCCCAGCACAAGGGGTTAAAGGATCTAGTATTGCTGCAGTTGCAGTGTAGGTTGCAGCTGTGGCTTGGATTCAGTCCCTGGGGTGGTGGTGGGGAACTTCCATATCCTGCAGATGGAACCATAAGGAAAAAAAAAAAAAAGGTGGTTTGATGAATTCAAATCAACACTAAGACTTAGCCATGTGAGCCATGCCTTTCATATGGTTGGAGTCATAGAGAAATGTATTCGAATCTCTGCCACATACTAGCTATGAGATCTTTTACAAGTTAACCATCATAGGTAAGATGGTTTTTTTCAAGATGAATAACCAAGTCACCTAACATACTGACTGACATATAGTAGGAAAATCACAATTTTTGCTCCCTTCCTGTCTGGTTAGGATTGAACACTTCTGACATCATGGAAGAAAGATATTAATCTCTAGCTACCCTTAAGCCCTATTTGGGCAATATATTTGTGAAGACTGAGTGATGAAGAAAAAGCCTGAAAACTAGTAATAAAAAGATAGTTTGAGGATGGTGACAAATGTCCTCCAAGTACGGCTCCATTGATGATATATTAAATGAGGTCACCTGTGTGTGAAATAACCTACAATGGCAAGTTCTTTGACCAAGAAGGATGCTCTGGGCTATGTGTCAGAGTCAGTAAAGTGAGTTGCACTTGCATCCAGCTCTTGTGAGCCAGGTGAGTGAGGACAGGTTCAATATGGAACAGCAGAAACAGAATAGGCTGGGAGAATACAAGTCACCGAATCATCTCAATGCTCTGTTTGAAGCCATGTGGCAATGATACAGTTTCCTGGGATACCAATGCTTGCAGAAAACCAGGCCTGCCGAGGAGCAGCTACGCTATTGGCTCAGCTCAGGAAAAATACCAAAGGCCAAGGGCAAAGCTTTGAGAGGTAACCACAGAAGCTTTTTGAGAGAAGCTATGCCTGCTATTGCCACACTGACAAATCAGGTTATTATTAAGTTTTATTTCCTTTTTCAACACAGCTTAGGAGTATGTTCTATTTTGCTGAGACATTATGCTAGATGTGTTGATATGGTGGTGAAAAAGACAAATTCCCTTCTCTGGAAAATATAGTGTAAGCAAGACTGGCAATAAATAAAACAACAAAATAATTACATAATTTACACTGTGGCAAAAATGATGAAAAATAAATACAGGGTACTTTAGGAGCATGTAACAGAGGAATCTATCATGCAACTATGCTACCTCGTTAGGAAAAAGATCTCTGAGATCTGATACACTAAGCTTTAGTTTCATATTTCAATTATGTGCTTTGTCCAGGCTGGTGACAGACAACAGAAGGGGATGTCACATTTCTGGTGCAAGCCTGCTAACAACAATTTCAGCTATAGTACCGTCTGCACTGGGCAATGCTCTAGAGAATACGAGATGTTGAGAGGGCATGACATGCTGTGCTCCCTGAGTAGCACGGTACCAAGTAAATGATACCAGTTAGAAGCAAAGGATGTTACAGCCTGAAGAAATCTTAGAGGCTATTGTGATCCCATCTGTTCATCTAACAGATGAGGAAAATGAGACCCAGACAGATACGGTGATGCACCCAAGTCACAGAGCAAGTATATCACGGAGATGCAATTAGAGGCCCAGTCCTTTTACTCCCAATCTGGTGATAAGAAGAGAGAAACATCCATAGGGCTCTATTTAGCAACATTAGCCTAAAAATTAAAAATCAAGGGGGGAAGCCAAGGCTCTTTAGTAATGTAGCAGGGCAGGTGGAATCATAATTTCACAGCTGTCATAAAATTTGGTCCTGATAACTCCACGAGGCAAGGAGAGCAAGCAAATGAACATAAGGACCCTATAACAATACTACTTGGTGTCAAAATCTGACCCTACCAATTCTGGAGCACATGTAACTTCAGCAAATTTTCCATTTTGTCTTAAATTGACTTGGAAAAGTGCAAATGTGTATAGATCATCTCCAACTTACAATGGGATTTTGTCCCAATAAATTCATCCAGTAAAAAATATCATGAATAAAAAATGCATCAAGTACATTTAACCTACTAAAAACATCAAAGCTTAGTCTTGCCTACCTTGAATGTGCTCAGAACATTTGCTTTAGCCTGAAGTTGGGCAACTCATCTAACACAAAGCCTATTTTATAATCAAGTGTTGAATATCTTACGTAATTTATCAAATACTGTACTGAAAGTGAAAAACAGAATGGTCACATGGGTGTGGAATTGGTATATAAGTGCATCAGTTGTTTACCTACGCGATCACATGACTGACAGGGAGCTTCAGCTTGCTTCTGTTCAACATCATAAGATAGCACATAATACCGATGGCTAGCCCAGGAAAAGATCAAAATTTAAAATGCAAAGTACAGTTTCTACTAAATATGTATCACTTTTGCACTATGATAAACTCACAAAATTATTAAGCTGAACCATTGTATGTTCATGTGTGTATAAACACGCATGCACATAGACATATAAATACAAGCATGTTTATACACACAGGAACATATATGTGCACACGCCTACACATACATGCATGCACACATATACACACACTATATATATACATGTTCTATGATATAAACATGTATGACATCATAAACATTTTATTTATTTCCTGTCTTTCTCACTGGACTATAAGCATCACAGAAGCAGGAATTTTGCCAGTCTTGCTATTGTATCCTCAATGCCTAGACCACAACCTAGCACATAGTAGATAATAAATATTTACAAAATGATTGAAAGAACGTGTATAATTGCATATATATATGGGGGTGTGCATCTGCTCATGTGCGAATGTTCTGATATGGACATTTGTACACACATACATGTCATGTACATGTGATAACCTCACAAAATCTGCTAGAATAGGAGGACTCATGGACAGTAGTGACTCATAGACTCAACCAAACATCTTAAGTTTACAGTCTGAAGCTCATTCCTGAGGTGAGAGGAGTTCAATTGCTGAGTCCAAATGGAAGTTCCAGCTTTGTTTGCATATAAAAGCTTTTCTCAAAAATGGATTTTCTTTTTAATTAGGCAGAATTGAAGCAGTTACTATTATGCAAATTGAAATAGTAAAGTCTGACAGAGATACATTCTACCCTGACCACATGATAATTTTTTAGTATTTTATTCTCCTGCCATTTAATTACAAAATGTTAAATTATCACAAAGAAAGAAGAGATAGATAATGGTGGAGGAGGGCATAATGAGTTGGACATAAATGGGTCTAATTGCACAATCTACTGTGCATACATAAAAGATAGACATATGATTTCAGTTAGGTTTGGTTTTAAAGCACACACTGGTTTCAAGTTCAGCACATCTAGGTTTTGGTTGGTCTGGTCTTCTAGCAGACATTTAACAGACTCAGAAACAATTGAAGTTAAAAAGTTTGAAGAGGATATCAGTTATGACTGACATTTACCCCCAGTTACACATTTCAGTGAAGCAAGTTATTCTCAGGCACACAAAATTAAACTCTTGGGAAATGAATCCTGGGTAGAGCACCAGTTGGTTAAGTTGAAAGGTTTAGCCATTAAAGTTTTGCTAGGTTTTTGGCCTTATATAAAGTCAAAGCAGTTGTTTTTAGCATTGTTGGTTTTGTTTGACTTTCTTTTCCAGCTGTGCTTGAAGAAGATGCTCTCACAGAGGCAACTGTCAGGAAACAACCTTATCTATATGTTGCCTGGCCAAATTCAGTAATCTCTCAACTTTCCTCAAACATGTAGGCTCTCCTTTCCCTTCCTGCTCACTCAGTGTTCATACCACTTGCTGAAATAGTATATGTTCTAAGTGACTCTTTGTTTACTGTTCATTCTTCAAGTTTTTTTTATTTCAGGGAACAGTCAGTGTAGTCATCCCTCAGCTCCCCCTTCAGAGCCCTTCCATCTCCCTTTCCATTAGAAAAAGCTGTCTTTTCTGCCTAGTTGGTGAAAAGGGGCTGATTCATTTATCTAAATCACTTAAATAGGGTATTTTTGCCAAATGAACATGAGTTTTGCACCAAAGGTGCCCAGAGGCAATGGATGAGAGGAAAAGAAAATCTATGCTGGGAGTCAGGAAACTTGAGTTCAGGTAGTGTCTTTGACTAGTTCAGTAATTGTGGAGAAGTCAAATCCCTTGAGCTTCACTTTGTCACCTTGAAAAATGGGGAAAGTATCTCATAGCATTAACATCGGGTAAATTTTCTTTTTTGGTCTTTTTAGCGCTACACTGGCGGCACATCAAAGTTCCCAGGCTCTGGGTCTAATCAGAGCTGCAGCTGCCGACCTACCCCTCAGCCCCAGCAACACCAAATCCGAGCCACATCAGCAACCTACACCACAGCTCATGGCAATGCCAGATCCTTAACCCACTGAGCAAGGCCAGGGATCAAATCCGCATTCTTGTGGATACTAGTTGGGTTCATAACCGCTGAGCTATGACAGCAACTCCAACACTGGGCAGATTTAATGATTTGCTTGAGGCTTTAATTTACCCAGCTGTAGAATGGGGAAAAATAATCACTTGCTATATAAAATGATTATGAAAATTAAGTAATTTCTGTAAAGATTTTAGCATAGTGTCCGGTACATAACAGACACTGAAAAAAGTTAGTAATTATTATTAACATAAAGTAAATAGACTACATACGTGTTATTTTTTAAGTATTACAATTTTTTATCTCTTCTATCTAGCAGAAGACCAGAATGGAAGATTGTTGAGGCAGGAAGCAGTCTGAGTAGCTGTGGCTGGTTTCAGCAGGTAAATTTATAATCCCATTGAGATTCAATTTACTTTATAAGAAGACAGCAAAGTGGAAAGAAGGTAGAGCTGGGGAATCTACCCTGGCTCTGTAGTGAACTTGGCAGCCTGGGGCAGCTTCTCTAAGCTCTCTAGGACTGTTTCCTCAATCAAAAAGTGGAGCGGACAGCTGAGAGAGATTTGAAAAAAAAAAAAAAAAATCAGGTGTCACAGCACTGGTTGAGAGCAGAACCGAGATCCAGAGATGGAAATTCAGGTTTTCTGCCTGCCAGCCAGGTCTGCTCTCCTAATTTAGCAGCTGATTGGCTGCTGATTCCATCTGAAACACTCCACTTATTAGTTCATGCTCAAAGATTATTAATTATTATATGTCAAGTGCTATGTCAGATGCCAGAGACATAAGTGCGCAAGAAGAGACAATATCTCTGCCCCCATAAAGCCTAACCTAGTAGGGGTCCACTGCTGGGTTTAGAGAATCTGGGCTGAGCTCAAAACCACAGATCAGGATCTGTTCCTCTGCCTTTGATCTGCCCACAGAAGGAACAAGGGATACTTTGTACTTATCAGGAAGAGGCAGCCTACAGCTGTCCCTCACTTTGTAGAGATTTCTCTTTGAGTTTTGCTGGCTTCCATGGCAACTGCCAAAAAGATTTTATGGAAAAGAAAAACTCTCCTCAACTATCCCAGCTTGGAGATGATTAGACTGTTGTGGAAGCCAATGCCCTTTGCTGATTTCAGCGTTTCATTAGATCCCTTTTAAATCCCAATTTAGTAGGTAGTCCACTGCCTTCTGTGTCTGCCTTCTGCCTTTCTGTCTCTGTCTCCTGTTTCTTTCTAACCATATTTCGCCTTAACTTTTTTCCTTTGTCTTTTAACTGTGTGTGGGCTGTGGCAGTTTCATAGACATGATTCATCTGTGACAAATCTCCCCCAAATTTCCGTTTCCAATAGATTTGAGGAGCGACATGAAGCAGGCAGTCCCTGGCAGCTCTGGCAGCTACCTCTATAGGAAGAACCGACTTACTGGGAGAAACTCAGGCTGTGTGCAGAGAAGTGAGGCATAATTTTAGGGTTGACAAGGATGGAATCCCTCTTATGTATTATATGACTCTTCCCATGTATCTATTTTTATATTTTAGGTCCTAATTAACTATGTGATTTTGGCACCATTTGCTTCATTCCTCCATGTAAAATTAGCAATCTGAATATATGGTATCCATGATAGAATCCAACCCAAAGATATTATGATTTTATGGATCAAATGGTTACATCTGTGAAGAGGAATCTGAGTCTGCTAAGTATTTGAGGCATACTGCCAAAAGGAAAAGTAATCTTTTATTTAGTTAAAAAAAAATTAACACAACAGTTCTTCTGTCACTGGTGTCTCTACCAAGTTACTTAACTAGGTTTTGGTTGTAGTCAGTGTAAAGATGAACTGACCACACTTTTCTTTAATTCAAGTAAGGAATGCCCATGGCACACATAATTTTCAAAAATGCTCATTCATTAAATAGAGGGTAAAATAACAGTTTGACGAAGAAGATAAAATCACTTCATTTGTTAATTAATTCATCTATTTAGACAAAAGTTGACCATGTACCTACTATGTGCCAACTGTTATTCTATGCATTGACTGTACAAAAATAAGACATCATTCCTACTGGGGGAAAATAATTGAAATAAAAATTGATAAAACATACAATGTAAAACATAAATTGTTACCATATAACAAAGAAGGCAAATATATTTTTAAAGATAGTGATTTTAGTAGTGTATATGCATCAAGTACATTCTGGGCAATGTTCTAAATGCTTTAAATACATTAACCATTCTACTCATTACAACCACCCAGGGAAGTAGATACCATTATAACCCTTATTACTGAAGAGAAGGAAATTATGCATAGATACATTGAGGAACCTGTTTAAGGTGACACAGAAAGTAAGTGGCCAAGCCAGAACTCAAATACAGAATGTCTGGACTCTCTAGAGTCTGTGGCATTTAACAATTAGGCCTTAGAGGTATTGCAGTTCTAGATGCTATTGGGCAGGGGGTGGCTCTCAGGACCCAAGGAACGCATGTAATATAAGTTAAGATCTTCATCATCAATTGTCAGTTTTCTATATAAAGAAGTGCCTCATTGGTTGGTGCTTCTGTAAATCATTTTCAAGCTACTAGCTAACAGGGCCATAAATTTAGATGGATCAGAATGAACTGAAAAATGAGAGTCTGGCCAATTAATTTGACATACTAATTACTGTTAAAGTTGCTTTCATTTTATTTTTAAAATAAATTTGCTGACTATTGTGGCCAATAACTCTCTCTACCAACTTGTTTTCCTTCCAGAATGTTTTAATGATTTGGATGTTTTCATATTGCTAAAGTTAGAGGTGGAAAATCCTTTATGAATAGCTCTCCTATTCCTCCCATATAAGTTTCTTTGAATCTTCATTTCACTGCCAATTCAAAGCAACCATCCCTTCCCTTGTTGTCTGATACAGTCCATCTAATTTTTTTTCCGCCTATCTTTTCTAGGGTCGGACCTGCGGCATATGGAGGTTCGCAGGCTAGGGGTCTAATCAGAGCTGCAGCCACCAGCCTACGCCAGAGCCACAGCAACACCAGATCTAAGCTGTGTCTGTGAGCTACACCACAGGTCACGGCAACGCTCAATCCTTAACATACTGAGCACGGCCAGGGATCGAACCCACAACCTCATGGTTCCTAGTCGGATTCGTTAACCACTGAGCCACGATGGGAACTCCCTGTCCTTGTAATTTATTCATTTGTCAAGAGACATAGACAACAGACTGGGAAGTATTCAGGGATAATTAATTGGAGTTGAGAGCACATGTATTTTGCAATTTAGCAAAGTCACCGGAATGGAAAGAGGATAGACTGTTTCTGCCACTCACAGTCTATTTTTGTATCTTTCCTACATGGGAAGAGGTGTTCTAAAAACTGGGTTCTGCAACTTTAAGAATCAAAATAAGAATCGTCACAGACCTTGAAAAACTTATGGTTTCCAAATGAGACAGATTGGAGGGTGGGGGTATGCTCTGGGGGTTTGGGATGGAAATGCTATAAGTTGGTTTGTGATGATCACTGTACAACTATAAATGTAATAAAATTCACTGAGTAATAATAATAAAAAAGGAATGGTCCACCATAGAAAGAGCATATAAAGTGAAAAATACTTAGAGGTGGACAAAAATGTTAAAAACAAACATGAGTGATTAATAAATAGGACGGTTTTCCACATCAGTGTGGACCAAACAAAAGTGGGGGTTGCAGTCACAGCTCAGACAACCGACCCAGCTGAAGAGAAGAGCAGTGAAGAGCACTGCTTTGCCATTTCTGCTACTGCCACGGACCCTGTGGTAGCCAGCCTTCAGGTGGCATCCAATGATCCTGACATTCTGGTATTTATTCGCATCACTGTACCAGAGCTGGTGCGTTTGACCCATAGCCTGTGGCAGAAGTGATAGTATGTTACTTTGCTCTAAAGTGAAAAAACTAACACAACTTCTGTCTTGAGTGCTTTACCCACTGCCCACCCCTCTGCTCGGCAGTGTGAGAAAAGGCAATGCCAAGAGCACTTCTGTGCAAAAGCCCGCATGGAAATGACTGAGGTCTTCTGTCAACAACCACTCTTGGAAGCAAATCTCTTAGGCTCATCAAACCTCAGAGGACTACACCCCCATTATTGTCTCCCAAGAAACCCAATACTATTACCACCCAGTCAAACCACTCCTGGAATCCTAAGCCACAGACACTGGGATTATAAATGATTTGTTGTTTTAAGCTAAAAATGTTGGGGTAATTTATTATGCAGTAAAAAGAGCCAGGACAGTCCCATCACCTCTCTTGACACAGGGCTGGTCCTGTTGTCACGTTGAGCCCTTCCCTAGCTGGTGCTTTTCTGAGTAACAGCATTCCTGCTGATTTGGGTATAACACTTCTCTGAGATAGCTTCGCACTAAATGAGGTCACTCTACACTACCATCCAATGGGAGGGACTGTAGTAACGGATTTCATAGGGGTTCGGCTCTCAAGGTCAAAAATGTGCCCTACACATTTCTCAACCTTCAGAAAAGACAAAATTCTTTCAGGCATTGGGCTCCAATATGGATTTGACTTTAGCTTCTTGTCACTGTTTCAAAGACATCTTACATTCTTGGATATTCTTGACGTTTGAATCATGTGTCAAGATGTTGTTGATTCTAGTGATGGCAAAGTTTCATCTCATATGCATAGCAGATTGTTAAAACATGCCGAGGCTGTGGTGCTCCTTTCCATTCTGCTGTTCCCAATTTTATTGTCACTTCAGAAATAAACTACAACATATAAAGGAGCACTGAGAAGGCGGCTTTAAGAGCCCTGGGGTAGAGCTAAAAGCAGCTCCCTTGATTTTATGTTTGAGCCATCTGGTGCTTACATCAGCTACCACTTGTTTTCAAATATATATTATTTGCGACTTTGTAGAGCTGAATAACATGAGCCCCTTTGGTACAGCAAATATTGTCAACGTACAGTGATTTAAATAAAAGAAGGAGCTAGTCATTTCATATGAGTCTGTGTGGAGAGAAGTTGATCGTTTCCCTGTACTGAGAATAAGAGAGTTCTTATACTAAGAGAAATGTCCAAAACTTCAACCTCCTGGACACCAAGAAAATAAACTAAATATTTTCAGAGAAACCATCTGTGTCTGGATTGAAGGCTAGCGTTTATTGTTTACTATATCCCAGGCATTGGGCTAAGCACTTCAAATGCTCTATCTAATCTAGAATAAATTAGGCAATACTGCAGTATTGCAATTTTAAAATCTCAAGGAATTAGAATAGCAAATGTTGATTGCCTTGCCACATATGCCCCAGAGATCAGGTTAATTTTCATGTTACTGCACCATATGGAAAGAACAAAATTTCTCCTTGGTCAACTTGAGAGAAAAAGCTATATTCATTGGTTCTTCTTTGCTTTGACATGGAAGCGTCACCTATGATTGCTCAAAATCTCACTGGTTGGAAAAAGTCACATGATCTTGCCTAAAAAGTTCCCATATGCCTGAAAAAAGAGAATGAGATCTAGGTTCTCCTGCTAGAAGTCTCTACAATACTTTCCTTTAACAGACATTTTATATGCGCAGAAACCAGGACACAGAGAGGTAGAGTGATTTTTCAAGGCCATTTACCAGGAAGTGGTGGAACTGGGTAAATTTAAACCTGGATCTGTTAAAAACAAAAGCTCATACTCTTGAGCACTACATATGGGGAAGAGAATCCCTGGCCTAGAGTAGCACTAATTGAAGGGAGGTGGAGGGACATAATGTATCTATTCCAGCCACATAAGATTCTTTCATGGATTCTTTCAAGTAGTCATTCTGTAGCCCCTAAGTGAATGAAGGCAGGAACTATGTCTGCATTTGATCACCACTGACAACCCAAGTTCCCAGTATAGTGCCAAGCACATAGCAAGTGTTCAGTAAATTTTGGTTGAAATCTAAGAGATGTCTAATTTGTGCCATGTATCACTCTGTACTATATATAACAGGGTCCAGAGAGCACACCTAGTGCCGCTTTAGGAATAATAAGGAAGTTTCCAGTGAGCTATACTTCCTTCCTCATTTATACATGAAAATAGTAAAATTAAAGTATATTATACATTACTACTCCTCCATAAATATAGTAGCATTATAGGACGATCACATCTAATGTCAAAGGCCAAATGATCAAGTAGACAGTATTTGAGTCTTCTGGTTTTTCCATCTTCTATCACCAACCAGGTGTTGCCTGGACTCCCAAGTTCAGCACATATTAACTTCTCCACCTACGATCATCCTCATTCTCCTTCTCCTTGACATATTACCTTTCAAGCTCTTCACAATTTTTTTTTTCCCTCACTCTTGCTAATCTATAACCAGTATAACATTTTAAATATGAACTATTTGGACCTTGTTGGGCTATGTCTTTAAGAGCTTCTTCCTTTATTAGTTCCTGGAGTTGCCATTTCCCAGAAATACCATTGCTTCAAGAGATTTTTTCAGGTTCTAACTCATACTTGCTCCTGATAGGATCCGGAAGCTGACTTTTTGCCTCAAACCCATTTTTTTTTCTCCTTCTACTGCTATGGACATGACTTTTCTTGAATTTGCTGTGGCCACAGATATGAAAGATCTACACTCTCATCCAAGCCTGACATACGTGGCTCTCAAAATCTTACTTCCATCTCAGCCACTGCTTTAACTCCTGAGACCGCTAGTGTCTGAGGGATAATTCCTACCATCCACTTTCGGCTCCTTCTCCAAATCACCTGGTAGAAAAGACTGGACCATGCTTTTCCATGGTATAGGGAAATCTGTTTGTAGTATTGAGGGCAACACTTAGCTTGTGAGAAAGGATTTAGGGAATTTTGTTCCCTTTCTCAGATCCTGAAATATACCACCTAGGCAAGCCACGAAGTCAGCCCTGCCTATATAATCATCATTTTAAGTGTATACATCTCTCTGAGTATAACTTAGAACACCTACATCATGGTCATTATGTTGCTACAGAGACCAGGGTTATAAAAGAAATTTACTATTCCATAGCGTGGGACTCTACGTTTTATGCCCTTAAGAATTTTTAGATATTATTTTTAAGTACTTAAATAATATTGCAAACTCCATCAGGATTGCCAATAGAATTTCTCCTACCTTAACACAAAACTGTAAGCATTTCTTCTCTACAACATACAAGCATTATTTATTTATTTTTTTTGTTGGCCACACTCACTGCATCTGGAAGTTCTCAGGTCAGGAATCAAACCCATGCCACAGCAGCAACCCCAGCTGCTGCAGTGACAATACCAGATCCTTAACCTGTTGTACCATGAGAGATTCCACAAGGATTATTCTTTTACAGTGATATTTACTTCTTTAAAAAATGTAATCATTGAAAGTTTCTGAAAATAGATCATTCCGTTTCAGACAACCATGATGGAAAAATCAATCATAATTTAATTTAATTGAGGGAATTTTAATCATATGTTCTCCTATTTTCAAATAAATAACAAGAAAGAGAAATTGAGAGTTACATTTCCCATTAGGCCACTTGTATTGAGTGTTTCAAAGGCAGCTTCAGAAAGCTATAACAGATGTACACATGTAGATGTTTATAGCATATGAATATGGACATAAAGAATAGATTCAGATATATTATTCAGTCTAATATTTTTTAAAAAGCCTAGAAATCCAGAGACCCAAGGTCTTGTCCTTTCCTGCACTTACTCATATTTAAGATCTTATACAAATTACTTTGTTTTGCCAGCTATAGAATGAAATTTTTAAATAGGAAAAAAAAAAAAACCCATGTTATGTTAGTTTTCTCTCTCCAATACATCATAGACACTGAAGAGCAATCAGGGGATTCATTTCAGCTGGCCAGAATGGCACCAGCAAAACCCTTTCCAATACTAGGCTCCAAGCGGCTCCTCCAACTGGTGTGATTTTTACACCTGATATAAAGTTCATTGGTCATCCTGGGCAGAGGACCTTAAATAGTCCTTCTTTTTTTGAAATATAAATAGAAATATGTTTTTAGAAATATATTTTCTATTATAACTGAAAGGATTTGGAGCCTGAAAAGAACTCATTCACATTCATATACATAATAGAAAAACAAGTGCTGAAAGTGTGAAAACTTCTATACCTTTAATCACAGATATTCTTTCTTCTCTTCCTCCGTCTTCTTTTTCTCCTTTCTTCCTCTTCTTCTCCATCCCCTTTCCTTTCTCTTTCTTCTCCTCCCCCTCTTTTCTCTACTTTCTTCTTAGAATACATGGTATACAAATAGGCAAAAATAGACTTTACTTTTTGCAGCATATTCTGCAGAGAATTCAGTTGAAGTTGCCCAGTTCATTCACAACACAGAAAACTGGCATTGGCAGAAAAAGATATTTCTTTGTATTTGACCTAAATATGGAGATATACACTAATATTTCTATTTTAACTTTTTGTAACAGATTTTATTTATTTACATTCCATATCCTTCCACAAAAGAATAGTCATCTTGTAAAAATTACATATACTGATGATGCAATTTCCTGCTTTCTTTTTCTCTGTTATTAAATATCTACTGAGTATACAGTCCATAGAAATGAGGCTACATTTTAAAGTACATTCCTTCCCATATGACATGTTTTTTTAAATGCATATGGCATTGTATTTTATAATTTATACTTATCCTTTTTTAAAGTGACCAATATCATCTGCAAATTTTCCTACATCTTTAAATAAAGAGGCTATTTCCAGCATTTCAGAATGAGTAATTAATTGCCTAGCCTGGAATCCATCTGATATCAAAGTATTAATGCCTGAATTAATTTTCAACTTATAACTGTTTTCATTTACACCTACTTCTTTGGTAGTTATTTAAGGCAATTTCATCTTCCCTGTCTGTGGCTTATATGTTAATGTACCTCATTTTAATGAATACACTTTAAGCCAGAGAAGTAGGCCAGACGCTATCAGAATGTGTCATAAGAGGAGAAATCTGACTCATAGATAAGCCTTTCAGATGAAAAGGTTTAAAAGGAATGGTACATGGAGATATTTTTAAGTCACCACTAAGACATAAGTCATCTGAAATATATTGCTATAACAGGTTCTGTCCTTTTCTAGGAATTGAATATGGACGAGGATTCACATCTATTTGTGCATAGTTTCAAAAAATTTTACCCGAGACTGGTTGTACACACATGCCAATATGCCAAAAAAAGTTTAATAGCTAGTGACTTTCAAAATAACTTGTTATGTGATTGAACTCAAATCTGAGTGTATAGATATAGTTCAAGTGTCTTCATATTATTAGCATACTGCTAATAATTACATTTAATTAGGTACAAAATGTCTTTCCCTCTTTAACATATTTCCTTGATAGTATCAAATATCTTCATCATAGGACATTTTAAAAGTAAGATTTAATAGTAAATTTGGCTTGCAGAAAAAGACTTTTATTGCAATAACCAAGTCAGCATCCTAAATGAAGATTCACTGCTTTAATTAATACTTTTGAGAATTAACAAAAGTCATTTTGTTGTTTGGCTTTCATCTTTATGCCTTTCAGACATATTAGATGCAAGAGTAGGCAAATAACATGGTTTATCATTATACAAATAACTACTTAACGTTTAACTCTAAAAATATTTCTCTTTTAGAATATTGGTTTTTCTATCGTTGAAAAACTGGGCATTAGTCAAGAATAAATGAGACAGGTGTCAATCAAGTGATAATTGCAGGTCATATTATTTTGCTAATTAGACAATATTAAGTTGCTAATTAGAGTTAATATTTTTAAAGAATGGAATACTAATATAAAGATCAAGCAATCATATTATTATTCTAGTGCTTCAGCTAGCAGAGGCCACTCAATTATTTGAGGGTGTTCTTTAGTTTCCAAGATAGAGAATTTCTGTATTAAGGGAAGAATGAGTCACTTAATTGTTCAAAAGGTGAAGCGTTTGCAGCCAGAAAATCATCTGCTATTTGGGGTTTCTCACTCTCTGCATTCTATTATGGCCCTCAAGTTCCAAGAAACACCACACAGGATATTAAATTTCTTTTCTGGGATAAGACTTCTTTGCAGAACTCCGCTGGTAAAAAGATTTGGACAACCTAAAAGAAAAACTTGAGGCCCAAATTTCTTTTTTCTCTTAATTAAGAGAATCCTTTTGAGCATTAACTACTTAGATTCCCCCCCACCCCGGATTTCATCAATTAGGTTACCAGAATAATGTCCTACATGTAGAGCCTGCTAGAAGGTTGAAATGAAAGCAGTTCAAGGATTTAAAGTGTAAATTTCAGAGCACCAGAGTCACAGGAAACCAGTAGCCTTAAACTCAAGGTCCTTTTAGGGTCTCCAATGAAAAACACTAAGAAGTTCCCTAAAAGTACTCAACAGTTTTATTTTTCTCCATCCCTCCTGAAAGTACAACTCTTCCAAAGGAATCCATTTTTCCTCCAATAGATAGGGAGCAGCCGTTTGGAATTCAAGTTGAGAAAGTGTTATTAGCCTTGTGAGTAATGAATTGAGAAGCCCTGGTTGGATACTGCTGTTCTGTACCCTGCTCACTCCCAAATTACAGATCACATATATTTTATATCATATTCCAGTTTAAGCAACTAGTCACTCTCAAATATCTCTAAGCAAATAGGTATTTCTTACATGCCACTTATGACTGATTGGTAGTGGATATTTGGAGGTTGCAGTTAGCTAAGTAACAAAAAGGAGTAAGGCTGACTAGCAATGGCTGCCTAGAGTGAGGAGAAGAAAGATACCAGCACCCCAGTTTACCCTCTCTGCCTTAGAGTGAGACAGAGAATTTCCTTTCTGAATTTTGGTTCATAATATTACCGGCTACAGAAGGATAGACATTTTTAGGATGTTTACTACTTGCAAAAGATATGTAAAGAGGACATATATGTGTTCTCTGCCCATAAGGAAGGAGAAAATTAACCTGCTACTCTAAGTAGAGACCAGGAGTCCAGCTAACTACACACAGTACATGGGACTAGGTAGTCAATGTTCGAAGTTTCATATTTTGACAAATTCTATTTCTTTCACAGATAATTTAAGAAAATGAAGTCAACAAAGATCTGTTAAAAGAAAATAAATATCTTCTGGTTAAAAGAAAATAAATAAATATTCGAGACCTTTTGCACTCGATCTCTGGATGCATGGAAATCACTTCTGGTGCTCCTTTGCTGCTCTCTGTAACCCTGGGGATGGAGAGTATCTTCACATGTCCTTCAGCCTCACTGGGGCATTGGTAATACATAGGTTTGAGGAAAAGATCCTTGAGAAACTCTTTCAGATTTTTTGTTAGGTTTCTAGACAATAATGTTCTTAAATACCAGCCTGTAAATTTAGTGAAAGGTATTTTCGATGAAGTTATGTAATCTAAGAAAATATGAATATAGATAGATAATCTCATACATGATATGACTAGATTATAAAAGATGGTGCAAAGTCCCAAACTTGACATACCTACATAGAGAATATTATTGAATGTATTATAAGATATCATTTACTAAACCTCTTCTCTTTAAATGGAAATAAAATAGCTTTTAGATGAATTATGAGAGCCTGGATTCATCAAACTTTAATGCACAATAGCAGTATCTATAATGCACTGAAACCTGGGGTTTCCCTGATGGATTTTAAGCACAGAAACTATATTTCCATGTAATATGTCTAGAAGTCTTTTGCCTTATAGTTGTCTGAGACAATCTGCTCATTACAGAGTCAAGAGATTGGCCAGGCAGAAAGTGGGAAAAATTTGCTAAAGAGAGAGGTGCACATAATTCTATTAGTGAGTGGTAAAGAATTTCTCTACTGTCTGAAGAATTAATACAATGTGGCCAATGTCAAATGAAATGCCATGGTTTACTTAGCAATTCCAGAAGCATTTACTTTGATAATGTGTAAATGCTGATGCATTTACCACGCATTATCTTGTATATACATGACATTCTAAGAAAAATCATCAATGTGTAACAATTCACTATTTTATCCTCTCAGTGACAATGTTTTAATGAATTTTCATCCATTTCCTAATCACACACATAAGACAACAGACATACAAACTCATACTCTTACAACCACATTCAGGGAAAATGAAACACAAAGAAAGAGAGAGTTAGGTTCCCAAAGTGCAAACATGGAAGGGAGGGGTATATATTGTTTTGAAGGTAGGCATAAATGTTCAATTAACCTATTTCTCATGTCTTTTTTATGATTACATATGGTAACAAATCTTCCTAATAAGAAGGGTCACAGAACAACAGATGCATAAAATAGAAAAATGAAAACACCTCAACAGATGTATAATTTTTATTTTGTATGAAATGAATAGGAATATGGAAAGCACATTTGGAAAAGCATGAAAAGCCCTTAAATTAGGAAGGCTATGAGTTGGAATGGTTTTACAAATATTCTGTGGATTGAAGAATTCAGGAAAGACCTTTTCTACTACAGACACCCACATACTGTAAAGCCTGATAGCCTGTAGTTAAAGAATTAGTTCCTTAAGATAGATACAGTTAATCTCCCATATTTCTTTTTGGAAAATGCAAATGCCATTTGGAGGACACATCTGAGAAACAACCACCTCGAGGATTGCACAAAATAGCTTGGGAAATCATGGAGGGATGAGGAAGGTAGCAGAGTCTTACATACAGAGTTGGTTTGTGAAAGCTTGGAATTGCTGATCTTTGAATATGATACAGCCTGGGAAATTTGGTTCTGCTCCAGACAAGTGTTAACCGGAGGTGGTGTGGAAGATGGAGAATGTCAAATGCTTTGAAAATTATATCAGACACTTGGAGAAAATAAATCAAAATGAGAAAGAAAGCAAATATTGACAACATATTTCTTGTATTTCTAATTGTTTAACTCCATTGGACTGAAGTTGTTTATCATTTTAATAAAGGCCAAGTCTTTCTTTTGACATAATTTTTAACTTTTTATTTTCAAATAATTTTAGACTTATAGAAGCATTGTAATGATAGGAGAGAGTCCCCACGTAATATTCATCCGGCTTCTTCTAACGTTAATCTTATATAAAACAATGATCGAATACCAATTATCAGTAATCAATACAATTAGCATTACTAGGAAAATAATATTGATACAATATCATTAATTATAGATTATGTTCAGGTTTTCCCCAGTTTTTCCACTAATATCCTTTTCCAATTCCAGGATCCAATCCAGAGTACCATATTGCATATATTTCTCATGTCTCTGTAGTCTCCTCCTATCTGTGCTATTTATTTAATGTCTTTCATTACCTTGACTCTTTGAAAAGTATTGGTTGGTATTTTGCAGAATGCTATTCAGTTTGGATGTCTCTTATGTTTTCTCATGATTAGACTGAATTTATATATTTTGGGGAAGAAAGCCACAGAGCTGATGTGCCCTTAGTTTTCAATCATATCAGGGGTACATTATATCAATATGTCTTATTATTGGTGATGTTAACTGTAATTGTTTGGTATCATAGTTTCTGTGATGTTTCTCCACTGTAAAGATACTATTTTTTATTTTCATACTCTAACCATAAACTGTGAGTCATTAAATCCAGTCCATAGTAAAGGGGAGAGAAATTAAACTCCACCTCTGGAGGGTGGAATAGCAAAGAATTTGTGGACATAAGTTAAAATCACCACAGTAATTAGTATATATTTGGGGGAGATAGTTTGAGGATAGGCAAATATCTTGCTTCTATTTTTAAAATTTCCATTTATTTTAATATACATCAGTAGCTCAGAGCAGCAGCAATTACTTAGGTGTTCTGACAGTGGTTTTCTACTTCTCTTATTCGTAAATTTATTAATTGGAATTTTTCTGTAAGGAAGGATGGCTTCTTATCTATGTATTAAATAATTTACTTATATCAATATGGACTCATGGATATTTTATTCTTTGAGTTATAATCCAATATTATCAATATTTATCTTGTAGCTCAAACTGTTCCAATTCTGTTCATTTGAAGCTCTCTTGGCAAATTCCTGTGTCCTTTTGACATGTCCCTCATTCTTCATTTTTTTCACTTCCTTACATCTTGGCATCATGGAATGTTCTAGGTCCACCTTATGTTTTACTTGCTCTAGAATCAGCCATTTGTCCAAGGATACCTGATTTATTTTATTGGAGAGCTGTATTAGAAATCAAGATCTGGGTGTTAGATGGTTCATCATTAATGGGCTATCAGTGCCTCTAGACTTCTCAGCAGGCAGTGTTAGGGAGTTTATGTATGTGTATTCACTCATGCATATGTATCTATATTTATATATCTCTTTCCATATATATTAAAATAAACATAAGTTCATATTAATATCTCTAACTCCAATAAAGCATTACATGATTAATTCTAGCATTTTGTCTTTGCTTATTTGTAATTCCTTTCTTAGAAGCTGATTCTCATTATCTATAATATATTTACTTATTTGTTCAACCCTAGCATATATGTAATATTTGTTTTAGAATTTCTAACCATAATCTTATGCGAAATAAATCTACCAGCTGAGTACAGTCCATTTTTATCTTTAGCCTTACAGTACCAAATCAAAAGACAATTTTACAATGTTCCTTAGATCAGCTCCCTTCCACCTCACCTGTTTCAGTGTGGTTATATGATTCATTTGTTATCCAGTTAGATTATTTATCACAGTATGCATTCTATCTTGGGTTTTCTCGACATCCTGTTCGATTTTTTAAATTTGCATACAATAAAGTTCACTTGTTAGTGTGTACATTTTTACGGGTTTTGACAAAAGCATAGAGTGGTGTATCCACTATCCTAGTACCATGCAGAATAGTGCCATCATCACAGAAATTCCCAGCAAAGTATTTTGAAACAAACAAAACAATGACAACGCATCGAGCTTTTAATCAAATTTCTAAAATATGTTTTTGAAGTGCCTGCCAGGTTGAACTGTGATCAGCAATGGATGGATCCCACTATTTGCATGGAATCTACTAAGAAAATACCATCTGCTAGATCACACTGGATTTTTGTTAAGGCGATTAGAATTACCTTTTGGTCTCAAAACCAATATTTTGCGTCTCATGAGGATGAGCATTCTGTGTCTCATGAAGGACCAGCCAAGATCCTATTAGCAGCTGAGAAAGGATTTGACGCTATGTAAAAAAGTGAGCTTGCTATCCATGCTCTTTCTCAAGTAGGAAAAATTCTCCTAACTTTTGCCTCCTTGTCCCATAGAGCTTGGATGCAAGGGGAAAGATTCTCAAGAGTTTTAAAAAAGAGTATAGATTTGCTAGCTAGTTAGAACTGGGTTTAACTCAGGCTCCACTTTGCACTAGTTATATGGAGAAGTTCAATTTTATGTTCGTCAAATTTGAGAAACTATTTCATAATGTCATAGTGAGGAATAAATAACACGCCATCCATAAAGTCCTTAGCACATCCTGTCTATTGCCAGTGAGATCAGGTCTTAGGGCAACTCTTGATCTCACTAAGCCATTCGACAGCCCCACCTTCCTGTTAGCCAGTAAGTGACTGAAGGAGGTTAAGAAGTTTACCACGAACATAATTAAAATAAGCCTTTAATACAGATTGATGGTCCTATTAATTTTGATTCAGCATTTATATTCCAGTTTTTCCCATAGCTAGTACGACTGTATGGTTTGCCTGGGACAATTCTTATACAATTTTCAATAGGGCCTTTTTTACTTGCAAGATTTTCCCAGCTTGGATGATATGATATGGTCACATTACTCAAAAGGTTTTGTTTTGTTTTTATTTTTCTTAATTCTGCACTCACGAGTCCCAATGTCTTTTACTCCATAAGATTAAACAGAAGAGACTTTCTGAACTAGATAAAATTATGTGCTCACTTGAATTTATAAAATGCCAACCTTAAGCCAAATTTGAATAACTCTAAACATTTTGCATCATTAAAATAAAGAAGGTAGTAAAACAAACAGTCATTTGAAAAAGAAATGTTTAGGTTCTCAAATTCTGGTATGATTGTTTCTCAAAACACTTTGGTGTTCAAATAGCTAAAGGCAACTATGAATCTTGAAAGCACAGATCATCAGAGTCCTGTGTGGCCAATCGTGTTGAGTTCTAGAGTTTTCAGATGAACAGATGGCTTAGGTGTCATTTTAGTATCTGTTCTGCCTACATCAAAAGGAGAAAAAAGTGACAAAGTATTCTTTTTATGTCTTTCTTTCATGAATATGCATAAATATAGAATTCATGAATCACTGAGATGTAGGAGACTGTTAAATTGCATTTTTGCTAGAGTTTAAAAAAACATATGATTAACCATACTTTTGACTGTGAGTAATTACACTTCCTTATTTAGAGGTCATTTTTTGAATCTGTTCCACTGCTGGCTTGTGGGCTGAAGTGAAATGAAGGCACAAAGATACACTTATGATGAATTATTAAAGTTCTTTTTATTCCTTTGTGGCAAGAAGCTTTCTAGTTAAAACCTAGGTGCCAAAAGTTTGATTCAGATTATTATGAATAAATCATATAGATTATTTGGCAAAGTAATATTCAAAACAATAATTTAAAAATAATTATAATAAATAATAGCCATAATAAACTTTCTCATTAGATCTTACTCTGCCTTGTTACCTTTTCTGTTGTTATCCTGACATCCACTTGACAGCAAGCATTTTCTCTAGAATCCAGACAAATCTTATTTCCTTCTTTAAAATACTTCATACAAATGCTCAGGTTTACCTTATATTTTTGTTGGTTCTAAAACAAGGATCGCAAACATTGTGGTGCTTATAATTACTCCCCTCACATACCTGTAAATTTTAATGACCTGTTTTTTTCCCCTTATACACCTTATAGTCATTTTCGTCCCAAGCATTCAAGACAGGCATTTCCAAGGAAGCAGCACTAGCAACACTAGAATTCAGATGAAATCTATATACCTTCCCTAGTACAGATTTTCTAGGACACAAGGCAGACTGTGACCTTCTGTACTCACTAACATTTAAAAATTGCTATAGAAAATTATGTGACTCTTTAGCTCTTTTTAAATTCATTGTTGAAGAGTTTCATTCTCCTTTCTTTTAAGTCACCTGAATAGGTGTAACAGCACTGCTCCAGTCATTGTTTGCTAGGTTATGCTATGGTAACAGTCTTAAAATCTCAGTGATCCCAACAGCAACATTTATTTCTTGCCCATGTGACTTGCTGACTGTAAGTCGATACCAATCCTGCTCCTTCTCTGTCTTTGTTTTAGGACCAGGTTCAAGGAATATCTTTTACCTGGCTCTTGACCTTCTCATGGCAAAGGGACTGAGACAGAACTATTAGCGGTTCTTGGAGCTTCTATTTAGATGTGGGGTACACCACTTCTGCTATTTCATTGACTAAAGCAAGTCACATAGCCACTAATATCAACAGGAAGGACACTCTGCATGTTCTTCAGAAACAGGTAGAGATGTATAATGCTCTTACAGGGAGGGAAGAGATTATTTGTGAAAAATAATAGACTCTTCCATATGTATATATTTCTTTGCTATTTATTTTTTAGAGAACTATTGTTCCATGTAACATATTGAGGCAGGAAGAGATAGGACTACCTCCTATTTAAGAGTACAAGAGAAGATTTCAAGTTTCCTGCTGACTCTGGGAGATACTTAATCTCCTGGAAAGACATATCTAAGACATTTGCCTAGGAGCTGGTAGATAAACTGGCCAGTGCATGAACCCAAGATATGGCTGATTTTTCCCTCAGTGTTTTTATGCTGCTTTGCATCTGGACTCTATAAGCTAGACCAGAGAAAGCCCACAGAGCATTTTTGCAGAATAATGTCCTAAATTCCCACGTAATTTTAATTACAGACCCAGTTTAAATGGATAATTTGAAATATGTTCCAATCATACAGAGGGAGAGTAAATTATCTTCTATTATTTACTGAAAGAACTGGAAAGACAACTAAATGGTTGCTAGGCCTTTTGCTACCACTTGGAAAAATAGAAAAGTATAAAAAATGGTAAAACCACAAGCCTGAAAGAGTGTGAAATTTTTTGTTGTTACATTTTCTTAACAGAGGGAAGTTTGAAACAAGTGAAGGTAAAGAATTTCACTGAGAACACTGCCTTTCTAGTGCAAAGGAAAGCGACAGCTTTTAATCAATAATTTTTAACATTTGAGAGCTCGCAGCAGTGGCTGAAAGAAAGAAAGAATCACAGAACTGAGTGAAAGTTTGGGGAACTTGTCCCAGCAGGTTGACAAGAGATGACTTGAAAATGATACACTGTTGGTATCTTTTGTCCTGACTATAGGTGCTGGATGACTTTGATATAAAACAGGCATACTGATCAGAAAAAAAACTGAAACTAAAAACCATAACCAACCTTCTAATCTATCATTTCAAAGTAAATAAGTACTTATTCTTGAAGGGGGAAAGATGAAGCGCCGAGGCACTCCGTGTTTATTAAATGTCAGTACCTTTGCTACTCAAAGCTTTGGTGTTATCTGGGAGCTGTCAGAAGTGCAGACACAGTCTTAAGCCTTAGCTTAGACCTAGGAATCAGAACCTAGGTGTTTGTTTGTTTTTTTTGTCTTTTCTAGGGCCGCACCTGTGGCATATGGAAGTTCCCAGGCTAGGGGTCCAATTGGAGCTGCAGCTGCCTGCCTACGTTACAGCAACAGCAATATGGGATCCAAGCTGCATCTGTGACCTACACCACAGCTCACGGCAACAGTGGATTCTTAGCTCACTGAGTAAGGCTAGGGATCAGGGATCCAACCTGTATCCTCATGGATGCTAGTCGAATTCGTTGCCACTGAGCCTCAATGGGAAGGCCAAGAATCTACTACTTTTTATTTCCCCTACTCAGCCATTTTTTTTTTTTTTTTTGCTCTGAAAACAGAATAATACAAGCTCTGTTTCTGTTTCTTTAGCACCTCAACTTCCCATGATTCAATACCTAGCACCCCCTCTCTATCTTCCTTTCCTCCCTTAGTACTCACAAGTATAAAGCTGTACTTAAAGCACAAAAACAGAAATAAAACAAAACAAAAAACTCTCAAAAATTTGATCGCAATTTTCTTTTGTAGTTCAAAGAAAAAAAGAAAGTGTTATGGATAACTGTGTTTTATCAATTTTGGATATCAATAGTTTTCATAAAACTGCCAAGGCAACAAATAATATGTGGCTATGACAGACTATTTATAACTATGTCTCACAAGGATAAAACTGAAACTCACAGATCACGTACTCATTGACTCAGAGTTAGAAAGGGATTTAGAGATAATCTTATCCCACACCCTGAGACCTTAAGGTGACTTTCCAAGCTTTCCTACTGCAGAGACGTGGTTAAAATTTAGGTCTTCTGATTCCCAGCTTGGGGTTCATCCATTTCTACTATACATCACACTACTTCTAAGGATAAGCTAAGAGTACCTGTCAATTCAAAATCATTAAGGAATCACATAGATTTTGCATGGTATTTTCAGGTGAAGAACGAGTACTGAGATCCTCTCCTCATATCAGCCAACAGCCCATTTATTGAAAGGTAACCAGGTAGAATAACGTGGTCATAAAGAAAACACTCCCTGATGGTTCCTGGAAGGAAGCCATACTTCCATCGCTTTGAGGCTTTGTATGAATTCTATCCAGAAACAGGGCTGGATCAGATTCCCACTGAGATACTACTTGACTTAATCCTTGGTTTGGGGTTACTAAAGGAGGCATATTCAAAAGAAAAGAAAAAAAAAAAACTAAAATAAACAGCTGGAGTTTGTGTGCTTGTGCATGCTTCTATGAATATATATATATATATATATATATATATATATATATATATACAATAGTTTGAGCCTACGACTTTTGTGATTCATGTCATTTCATCTCAGCTTTTAGTAGTTTTTGGTAATAAGCGATTTGCTTAGCAGGGAAAAATAAGTGTTTCTCCCTATGATTGCCAACATTGTACTGGTCTCTGTGCAGGACGTATTTCTTCATCAAGACCTCAGACCCTCTAAATAGAACAGAGCAACAAGTATTGGCATGCAGACAGGAACATGTTGAGAGTGCCAGATGACTTCAGTTTTCTTCACCAGGTACATAGAGATACAGAAACAAGAAACAGCACATAAGTTTGAAGGATGCTTATGATGGAAAATGAATATAATGGATGAAGTGGACGTTGAAGATACTGAAAAAGAATACTGTTGGTGACATTGAGGGAAGCAAATTACCTAGAAAAGATGTGTTCTTAGAAACACGTTGGGTGTTGGCAAAGAATGGTTATGGGGGATGGAGAGGACTGTTTAGGAAACGTCAGAAGAGTGGACCATGGAGATACAACAGTAAAGGACAAGGTTAGAGGGACCAGGGGCTAACATGGCGATGCCTTCTTGGTAGTGGAGGGCACTGCCTTCAAAATGCCTGCAACCTGGGCATAAGCCAGGTGATCTCCATTTCTGCTTGCAGGAGGGAAGCCCGCATTGTCTTTCCTATGGCTCATCAGCTGACTACACAACACGACTGATCCTAGATGGAGCAAGAGATGTCTGTGTCCCTTCTGGACCCTTTTTACCCCATGTTGGGGCCACATTTTTATACAGACACGCCGTCTGGTTAGATCAGAGGAGGGCATAGACTCGTCTCCTCGTTTGATGTTACAGGGGATAGAACGCACAGTCATTACACCTCTGAGCGAGGAAATGTTTACTGATGCTCCCTGATTAATATCCTGAAGCTGTGGCTCAGCCCTTATCTCTTTGAGATCAGAATTTAAAATTTTAAATGTAAAATAATCTATCACATAAAACCTCTTTAATTGACATTGGCATAGTAGAGACTACAGTAAAGACACAATCAAAGAATTCAGCATTAGGAGACTTAGAAGAAGCTTTCTGATTCCCTCAGGACAGTTTGAGACTAAAATAAAGAAAAGAAAGAGATGGCTCACTTTTGTTTAGAAAAAGGCAGACCAATCAACATTGTTTTCTTTGCTTTTTGTTGTGTTTTTTTTTTCCCCTCTCTTTTGTCCCTATTTCCATCATATCCCCACACTAATTGCTTGAGATAAAATTTATTAGGTATTGCAGAATTTGGTGCATTTCAAAAGTGTGTTTCTTATTTAGATTCTGCTGTGAGCATAGTGGCTGAGTATTAGAAAACTGACTTGAGGGAAGATGGTTCTAAAAATAATATTTCTAGGAAAACAAATGATATAGGAATTGATAAGCATTTGCTATTATCTATACTTTAATCATCTATGATTTTTGTGAGCAGTTACTTATATCATCTAATAATGATTGTTTATTTGTAGTTGCTTTTTTGCTTTCTTGATACTCAGAATAAAATACAGATAAATTGTGCAATTATTATCATTTGATTTTCACATAATGGAGACATGTAGGAATTCATGGTTTTCTGTGCTACGCATTCTAGATTTCATATTGCAGTTGATTGCTGTCATTGGTCTTCCACAATAAAGTATACCAGCATATACCCTGTACATAAGTTTAAAGGTGCATAAAATGATAGCATTTCTATCCCACTGTGTACCAAGAGAAAAGGCACTTTTGTTTACTGTCAGATTACTAAAGTCCTTGATTGCTTTAAGGAAGTCATTTTATTAACTTGTTTATGAAGTGAGCAGATTAGAGGCCTCTTTAAGCTTCCTTGACAGGGAATATGCATTCTACAGCTGAGAGTCCAAAGCCTCCACAGTGTGATGAGCTCTGGTAAAGAATCATTTCTGCTGGCTGTCTAGCCTTTACAACTGCTGATTCTATTCTTCTACCCCTGAGTGACTGCCTAGAGAACTGAGGAGAAAACCTGGGAGAGCAGGAACAGAGCTAGGCTTCCAGGAGTCCGGAGTAGCTTAGAGGTCATTCTTATATTTATTACAGGTGAGTAAACTCAGAAAAAAAGGCATTTGTTCATTCTTAGTCAAATACTTATTGAAATTACTGTGTGATAAGTCCTGTACTGGGAATGAACACTGAAATAAACAAGTTTGGTTTTATATATATGTGTATATAGAGAGAGAAAGGGAAAGAGAGAGTGTTAATATGTATATATATGTGCAAAAATATATATATATGTACATGTAGTATATAAAATAAAAGAATTATATGTTATTTTACATGTGTAGGTATGGGTATATATATATATACATAACATTTATATATAGTATTTCTTATATACAATATTTCTCAGGGGCAAGGGTCCTTTGTCATCTCTTATTAGAGGTATTATATAAATTTTAGAATTTTAGATAAATAAATCAATCACTTCACATAAGAAAGGCACTAAAAAAGAAAAATTAATAGTCTGATGATGAAAGGAGAGGATGAATAAAAGGGAAGGAGGGAGAAAGACTGTGAACCAGCACAGCTTGAGCTTGTAAGAGAGACAGAAAAAAACTATATTCAAGCAGTTAACGTGAGGTTTAGAGTGTTTCAGAGAGAAATGAAGAGATTTATGATATTGCTGTTGGAATAATTTGGTGACGTGGCCACGTTCTTAAGAAAATGTTCTGTAATGATCTAGATCACCGTTTCAAGGTTTGTACAGTCATGTTTACTTAGTTATTTAATTTTAAAACAAGATTACTCAGTTTTATTGGGGTTGCACGTGGATCTGGCCCTCACTGGGTGCAGAGTTGAGATAACACATATCTGGTGCGTGGCCTTTATTTGGGTTGCTTGGAGAGAGTTGCAGTGTGGCCAAAGGAGAGAGAAAGCATCATTCCACGTGACGTCACTAAGGGGATTTCTTCCCAGTGGAGCTATAAACTGGTGACTTGAACCGTGTTTCAGGTGACCTTCCAAATAGTTCAGACACACCTGTTGCTCACCAACGAGGTCATTCCATTTTTCTGGGTCTTGCTTAGCAATGGCTATTTTTTATCTGGTGGTAGTGTTATAGTGTAACAAGTACTAATTTTCACAAAACAAGGTTCTAGCTTCCTAACTGCCACTAATTATTTCTGACACTTTGGACTACTTAATCTCTTCATGCCCCAGTTTTCTGGGGTTAGGGGGAGAAGTTCCTATGCAAGAAAATTTTGAGGACCAGATGAAGTGTTTTTAAGCCCTTACTATAATTTGGACAATGCTCTCCATTGTTGTTTTTCCTAATCTATGGAAACACAGAATTTTCCAAGGATAGCCATGTTTTAAAGGGATTCAGCAAAAGTACAGTTTAGTAGTTTTTATGGCTTTTAAAATAAGAAGCTGTTTCTAATTTGTTGTTATTATAGGCTTGGATTTTTTTTTTTAATATATGTTTGACAAGTGGCACTTCTGTACCCCAAAGCCACTTGTACTCTCATTGAACTTTATATTTGCTCTCCCTGCCTTAGACTGTACATAACGCATTAGAGGTCTGAATATACCTCTTTATCCACCTGAGTAATGTATTGAACCCATATGACTTTACAAGTAATAAAATGACCTACATTTAAAAATTGGAAAGTGACATATATAACTACTACCTAGTAATTGCATGTACCTTTCAGGTAAAAGATACCATATGAAATCTTTGTGTTTTACTTTTCTTACTTGTAAATGCATACTTCCAGTGGTCAAATTATTTTATGCTGCACAGTAAAAGTTTTCCTTATTAAGACTTACAAACTTTTTTTTTTATACTGGGTACTTATTATTACTTTTTAAAGAAAAGTGTTCTGAAATACTACTGTATGACTCTAGCCACCTCTTTCTTTTTAATGTATACAGGCGTAACAATTAAATTTTATAGGACAAATCATCATAGTCCCAGAGGAAAACTAGCTCACATGTCCATAAGCTTTTAACCAAATGGAAAGACTAGAGTTAATAAAACATTTCCTGATGGCTTAGTCCAAAACTTTTGTAACTGTTGTAGTTATTTTTGTGCTTCCGTGGGTTTTATTTATTTATTTTTTTTATATTCATGGAAAAAGACAGTTTTCTGATGTCTATCTTCAGGCCTAAGTATGTTAGTTAATTGCCAAATTCAACTGATGTTGTGTCAAGAAGTACAAGAAGTTTTAATTTTGAACTTGAATTAAACAAACCAATACATTAATGGCCAAAGAGCTCATATACTGTGTGAAAATTCATGTGAGAAAGTGGGACACTTTTTAGCACAAAATAGCATTTTATGATTACTTCCTTCTTAGCCTTAAATACATTTTGGGCCAGACTTATCTAAAATTTTCTGAAAGTCAAGATGGAGGAACTGCCATGTGTTCAGTTATCTCACAAAGCATATTTAGGAAAGATGCCATCACATTCTTTAGTCAATATAGGACGATGCTCATAATTCCCTGAAGCACAAATATATCTATTGTTAGTCACAGTCCAAGCCAGCATCATGAATTTACCATTTCTTGAAATAAATAGTTGTTTTCTGTATGACTGACCAAATTGATTTTGTCATGATCCAGGTCAAACACAATAATTGGCCAAAACATGCAAGATTAATACCAATGAAAACAATAACAATATTTTAAAACCTTAAAATTTTAAAGACAAAGCTGGTATCTTCAAAGAACACTTTTTAGAACATAACACTTTTCAAAAGTGAAGGGTGTAAAACCGTTACAGACAAATGTGCCTTGCCTACATCATAGCTAATTTTCATATGATCTCCAGTAGAAGCCTGGAGTGGGAAAGGGTGACAGGCAGTTCTTTGCCCTGTAAATTCATACTATGTTTGGCCCATGTAAATTCCTAGGCCCTATTTTGGAGCTTTAATTTTTCATGTTAACTCTGGGCATCAGCTTTTGTTTCTATATTAGAATGCTGATGATTTCCGGATTTAAATGGGCTTTATTTAGCTGTTGCAAGTTATTCTTTAGAGTTTATAACTCTAACAAACCGTCCTAGCATTTGTGACCTCTTTGATCTCCATTCCTTACTCTTGTCCCATTACGTTTGTCACATACAGCAATTCTAAACAAAGGCAGTCTGCTGAGGTTCTGGGAAATTCTAATTGCTCCTAGGGAAGAGAACAGGTAAACAAATGCAACATAAGGCTCTGTTCCCACCAAGACCACTTCTTCATCACTGCTATTTCAAAGGGCTTTTCTGTCTGAGGTGAGCACAAGCTCATAACATACTTACTTTCAGGATTCTGAACAAGAGAAAATATGCTCAATACAAATACCCTGTACATCAACTCCTTTCTCACTACTGAGAAAAGCAAGGCATCTGGTGCTGCTAATTACCAAGCATTTTATACCACTGAAAACCCTTGCTTAAGCATTGATTTCCAACATAGGCACCAGACATGTACACTTGAGGTCCAGAAGCTTTAAATAGCAGAGGTATATGTTCATTTAAACACATCTCTGTGTTCAAGTTTATTTTGCAAATGTGTAAGTACATTAACCTATTCGAGGTAGGAGTCATTGCTATGGAAACAGTACCAGTTAATAAATGCCTGGCTGCAGGTATCACTGTGCTAGATTCTAGTAAATGAGTAGATGTAACGTGGCACCTCACTTCTGGTTTATAACATCCTCAAAGGGAGCCCTTGAGGAGTGATCAGTGAACACTTGAAAAAGGATGACTATTTTGACTGGCTTGATAATATTATCTTAAAAGCAATTTTCAGTTCCTGGATGACTAGAAAATAAAGTATCCTTGGGGGAGCCTGGACCTAAAGGAAGCTTCTAGAGGCCAAGTTCTTGCAGCAGATGAGAGTTTTGTGGAGAATTCTCACTTGCTGGAAGCATCCCCTTCCCATGTATAAAGTCACACGGTGACACTACCTCTGGTTTAGGAAACTTGTGGGTTTAAAAGGGTATGGGTTATTGTGTGTTAAGAATAAAAGTAGTTCAAGGTTGAAATTAGGAAGTTTGCTGAACTAGACAGATAAAATGAAATATGAGGTTTTCTTTGCATTTCACGTAAGAAGATGTAGAGAGAGTGCTCTCTAGAAATAAACAATTGTCTCTATGAAAGTGAGACCCAGATAGATCCTGATTACATGAACAGATAGAACTGCTGTGTAGATGGAAAGGAGCTTGGACATCAGGACATTCATGCTCCACATCTTCCTGATACCAATTTGAAAGGTTAAAAGATTTAGTTGAGGCCTCTGCGGCTATCTGCTCACCAGCCAATGACATTCAGAGCTGTGAGATGCATTGTGTAAACCAGAAAGCTTGCCAGACCTATCTGTTTTTATCTGCCTCTATCTCTGCCCTATGCCTCACTGTCTCTCCTGGGCAAAGGTGTAACTGTGCCAGGAGGGAGCAAAATATCCACTTAGGGTCTGAGCCTACTTTTTACTTCCTGATGGACTTCTGGGTAAAAAGCTACAATGATCAGAGGAATTCAGTTTATTGAAATTTTTAAAAACTAAATATATTTATTTAATTCCACCCATTTTATGAAGAAGGAAAATGAACTTCATAGACATGGGATGACTTGCTCAAAGTCACAGATCAAGGAAATGGCTAAATCAGGAAAAGAAGCAAGCTCTTCTGAATCCAAAGGTAGATTTCTGATTTTAGACTTTAAGAGCTGATTCTGGTGGACCCAACTCGAAAACGAACTACATTTTCTAGGCTTTCTTATAAATGGAGTGATTATGTGACATATTTCAGGCATAGAAGTATGGGTATAAATCACTGAATACATCTTTTGGGAAAGTTCCTCAAAAAATAGCAGATTCAGCCATCCTATGCCCCTCCCTTCTCACTTGGAACATCATTGTGATGGTGGAGGGCTCTCTGCCCTCTTGTGCAAATGAGGTAAAAAGAACATGCTAAGGGAAGTTGAAGGGTTAGATTGTTTGGTCCCTGTTTGCACTGTGGTGCCAATGTCAGGGACTACTTTACTTATCTCTAGATTTTTAATCACACATGGAAAACAAACACAAAGAAAACAAAGCCACTAATTTGTTTAAGACACTGTCTATCTGACACATCTTTTACTTGCAATGTAACAATTCCTCATTGATACACACAAAGATATATAAACACACATGTGTTCACATAAGAACATGCTAGTTAAAGTCTCTGAGTCTAATGCATAGCACTATGAATGCATGTTACCTTAAATTGGAACTCTGAATACAATTGTACAAACTATGCCTAACAGAGCAGACATATTCTATTGCATAATTAAGCCTATCCTTGACGCAATATTTGTAGGGACAATCAGGTGATGTGGCTTCTTGTCTGGGTTCTACCACTAACTCTCAAGGATATGTTGGACTAGTGACTGGGCATCAATTTCCCTAATCAACATATTAGGTGTTAGGAGGTCCCATCATGGTTCAGTGAAATGAATCCAACTAGGAACCATGAGGTTGCAAGTTCGATCTCTGGCCTTGCTCATTGGGTTAAGGATCTGGCATTGCTGTGGCTGTTGTATAGGCCGGCAGCTGTAGCTCCAATTAGACCCCTATCCTGGGAACCTCCATATGCTGCAGGTGTGGCCCTAACAAAGCAAAACAAACAAACAAACAACCCTCCCCCAAAAAACCACATTAGGTGTTAGATAGGATGCCTTCTTAAGAATTATAGCCTTTAGACCTAAGATTCAACAACTAAATCTTTTCCTTTTTCTCAATCTATCTGTGATTCCACTTTAAGTAATTTACAGGTTAAATAGACTTTTGTGAACCCGTCTGGGAAAGAGTCTCCCTCACCTTGAGAAATTATACATAGTTTCATCTAGCCTCTCCTTTTTGCCTCATTCTTCAGGTCTAGAGTACAAATCAATTTCTTCAGGAAGTCATGCCTGACACAAGTATCATATTTGTCTGATAATATGTTTATATTGAGTACAGATAAAATATTTCCTGAAGATCAGCACTGTGGCTGCCTGATTGCCGTTGTTTCAGAAACTGATGCACATCCTGGCTCAGAGTCCATGTTTAGCAATGCAAAGGTGAATAAATATGTGAGGGAACATCATTTCTATAGAGAAGAGATATTTAGATTTTCAAATAGTGGGTTAATAATAATGTCCAATGGAAGATGGTTTATTTATGTGTAGATGTAGTTTGGATATAGTTGATATCTACATCTATACAAAGATTGAAGCTTTTTCATAATATTAGGTTTTAGACAAATTTCTAAGTACATACAGGCTCTGGCTGGATTAGTCATAGAAATTTTACAGAACTATTGCACAATGTTTGATGTGATTTGAACAATGGTAGGATAATTCATTCATGTAGCCTTCAGTGGCAACTTCCTAAAAGCCTTTGAGAAGGAAAAGCTCATTTAAAATGTTTATTTTGGTCTGGGGAGTGGGGGGATGTGCTTGGGCTGTTGGATGGAAATCCTGTGAAATTATATTGTTATGATCATTATATATCTACAGATGTGATAAATTTATTTGAGTAACAAAGAGAAGAAAATAAAAAAAAAAGAAAGCAAAAGAAGAAAATAAATAAAATGTTTATTTTGGAGTTCCCATCATGGCGCAGTGGAAACAAATCTGAGTAGGAACCATGAGTTTGCAGGTTCGATCCCTGGCCTTGCTCAGTGGGTTAAGGTTCTGGCATTGCCATGAGCTGTGGTGTAGGTCACAGATGTGGCTTGGATCCTGCACTGCTGTGGCTGTGTTGTAGGCCGGCAGCTGTAGCTCCGATTAGACCCCTAGCCTGGGTACCTCTATATACCACAAGTGCGGCCCTGAAAAGACCAAAAAAAAAAAAAAAAGTTTATTTGAGGATATTTGTTTATTCTCACAGGGTCCCCAAATAATCAGTTGAAGAAGTAAGCAATAAGATAATTGGTTGGACTTTTACTGAATTGCCTTTGGGATGGGCTATGCCTGCACCTCACCTGCTGAATTAAAAATGAGGGAAATTAGCCCATTCTCTGAGAGTTACATTATGAGATCAAAACAGGTATATGCAAATTATCTTTTAAAAGCAACAACAAAAAAGACTATACAGCAAACAGAACTTGGCAGAGAGCTGACTGAATGTATTAACACATCTAAACAAAGAAAATATTACGCTAAGGGGAAGGAAGTAGCGATCTAGGACTTGGTCAGCTGCCCACACAGACCACGGCAAGTCAACAGAGGTAAATTGAGATTTGGGGGTTGGGAGAGGATTTAGAAATGGATGGGATGTATGTAGCACTCAGAGAGTAGGGAGCCAGAGTTATTGAACTTTATGCATATTTTGTCCCACTGGCAAAATTGCCATTTTTTTGGTGAGATGAATGAAGTAATGTTGATTTTCGACTAATGCCATTTACTGTGTGATTTATTTATCTCCCCTTGTTCTGATTCTGTGCTTACCAAACAACTGTTAATTGTGATTTGATGTCCTTTGCAGGTCTGGCTACAGAGAGAGACTGGCTCATCTTACAGACTTGAAGTATTTAGTGTCCTCAGACAGTGATTTCTCATGAAGGATTCATAAAGTAATTTCTGATAATGATGTGACTTCTAATATAACTTCATTTCAGGAACAGGATGAGCTCATCATGCCAATATGAACATTATAATCCAAGTCAATCTCTTTTTGTAGATTGATAAATCAGTATCCAGGGTCTACCCAGAGTATACGTTGCAGTCTCATATTTTTTAGTGAGTGTCAGCTTAGCATTCCCTCACAGGCTGCTAACTCCTAGGCAGTGGACCAGAAAGACTCTCTAATGCTTTTGAAATAGAAGCCCAGAATCTAGATTATGATGACCTAAATAAACCATTCTCAGACCCAGCCTGCAGCTGGCTATTTAGTGATGTGAGGTCCCTGGACTCACAGATTAGCATCCCTGGGAACTTGAACAAACTGAGAACCTCAGCCTCTTTTCAAGAATCACTGAATCCGTCTGCATTTTATCAAGGTCCTTATTATATTTGTGTGCATAATACACTTTGAGAAGTGCTGCTTTCTTTTTTTTTTTTTTTTTTTTTTTTTTGTCTTTGTAGGGCCGCAACCTTGGTACCTGGAGGTTCCCAGGCTAGGGGTTGAATTAGAGATCCAAATTCCATCTGAGAGCTACACCACAGCTCACAGCAACACTGGATCCTTAATCCACTGAGTGAGGCCAGGGATTGACCCCGCATCCTCATGGATGCTAGTCAGATTTGTTTCTGCTGAGCCACGATGGGAACTCTGAGAAGTGTTGTTTTTGAGGATAAGCCCACCATTTTTATCTCTGTATCTCTACAGGTTGTTGGGAGACATTCCATGGATATTTCCCACTGCTGCTTTTTATTTTGTTGGGAATGGCCAGAATGCTACACCTCAGTAAAGAATCAAGAGGACATGCTCTTTTCAGGTCACTTCTTATAGGATGAAGTAATGCCTCCTTCTGAGCAGCCTTGCTTACTGGCTGCTATAAAACGCTGGGTTCCCAAAGCTCAGTGTTCTTCTCTTTTAAGAGAAAACACGACACGTACTAATATCCATGTAGGTCATCCATGGTGCCCCCATTTGGGGCTTAGGGAATGGATGCAAACATGCTGAGTCTCTGGCTATTGCTTTTGCTCTGAGTAATAAAATCCTACACCTCTGATCCAGGAGCCTGTGTTGTCTGCCAGCATCCTCAATTCTACTAACATCAGCTTATAAGTAGAGTAAAACCTCAGACACCTCACAGTTATTGCCCCAGCCTTTTAAAATACAGTTACCCAAAGCAAAGTGCTAGGAGAACTGGTTCTTATCCAGGTTCTACTATTAACTAGTTGTGGTTACTAGTCATGCGAAAGAATAGTTATTACCTCTCCTCTCTGGAATGACTTCTTCACGAATAAAATAAGAGGAGGGAGGAGAAGGACAAAGTAGTTGATGAGAGTTTGTAGATCATTAGTTCCTTAGAATAGTATCCACACTTAAGAATTTTTTTTTGATCAGTGTCCCCACTAAGAATCAGCACATTTCTTTGAATATTGGTGATAGCAATAAATATATGCTCTGTTTTGGCCATAGAGTCTCTTAGGCTTTCTTTGAGAGTCTCTTAGAAAGGCCTATTAAGTTATTTTCATTACCTACTTTAATTCTTTATTAAAGGATGTGCCTATGTTCTATGCATACTTTATTTGGTGAAGACAATTGATTTTTCATTGAACTCAAAATACACGAATGGTTTTGATTATCTCTGGCTCAGCAATGTCAATCATTTTCAGGTCCCTATTCATTTGGGGTATTCTGGAATGAGGACATCTTTTAAAGAACAACTATTTGTTCAACATACAATACAAAAGTCTTTTGAGACTAAACCCACAAATAAGATGATCTGCAAGGAATAGACAACAATAGGAAAACTGAGAAGGCTAATGTATGTTGCCTGCATTATGCCACTTTCAGAGTCCTCTATTCAACATAGTGCTAACTGGTCTTACAGAGATGGCAGGGGATATACCTCTGCTAAAGGAGGATCTTGCTGTACCCTCCAATCTAAACTGATGGGGGGGTCCATGTAACTTATATCTTGCAACACTGAAAAAGCCCAATAGTTTCTGTTTCCAATGAAAACAATAAAGTAGCTACAAAGCATTAACCTTAACATGAAGACTAATACCCTGCCTTGGGAAGTCTGAGAGCTTTGAGGGGACAGACAAGACTACAGTTATTGCCCTTCCAACCAAACCCACTATTTCAGTGCTTAATGCAGCTGCTGTTTAATTGAGAGAGAAAAGAGTTGATATAAAGTAAAAGATTGATGCCATTAATATTCAAATCTCTTTCTATGAAGGCATTTTTCAAAATTTGCTAACAAATAAAATTAACAAGGCTGGAAGCCTACTAAGGTTTTGAACACATTGTTTTGTCTAAGAAACCACAAGCCTGGTCTACAATTAGAGCTGTTGCCTCTTAAAGAGAATTCTCTGTCAGCAGTCTACATCAGTACCAAGTGGCCCACATAGGCTATTAAGCCCCTAATGCTTTCTTCAGGGGTTTTCATGGAGCCTAGTGTCCAAGAAGGACTTTCCAAGAGGAAAAAGACAAGGGCTGCAGAGAACAAGAGACTTTGGGGTACTTCCCAGGACAAGAATGAGTAGCTGTCCTATCTGAGAAACACACAATACCCATCAGAAAATGGAGTCTGGATTCTTCGAACCAACAGGATCTACTCATTGCTGTGGAGGAGTGGCTGCTGTGGGCTTTCCTTTCTCCCCATCTCAGAATGGGAGTGCTACTACAGTGTTCTGGCTTATATGCCACCAGAGTATATTGGGCTTGTGTGTAACAGAAAACATTTCTTTTAATCTCAAGGTTGGCTGACCATGACATGTCACACTCAGGCTAACAGAGGAGACTACACATCACACAGAGATCCTGGACCTCAGCTAGAGTCAGCATGTGATGGAGCCCTAGGGTCTTCCACCTTTGATAGGAATTGCTACGTTCTCCCATAGGAAGAAGGGTATGCCAAGGTATTTATGTCACAAAGAGACAGATTGTGGTAGAGACTGCTGGATCATTGCCCCTCGATATCCACGGCATCCTCTTCCTATAAGAAAAGAACCACAATTCCTGGCAGAGCATCCAGTTGTCACTGACATAGACACTATGCTAAGTGAAATAAGCCAGACAAGAATGAAAAAAAATGGTATGGTCCCATTTATATGTGGAATTAAAAAAGGTCAAATACATAGAAGCGGAGAGGAGAACAGTGGTTTTCAGGGGCAAGGAGGTGGGAGAAATAGTGAGATGTTGGCCAAAGGATACAAAGGTACAGTTATGTAGGACGAATGTCCAAAGATCGACGGTACAGCATGATGACTGCAGTTAATGATCCTGTGTTGAAAACTGGAAATTTGCTTTGAGAGTAGATTTCAGGTTCTCTCCTCACATACACACAAAATGGTAACTATGTGAAAATATATGATAATTAGTTTGACTGTTGTAATCATTTCACTGTGTATATATAAGATCATGTTGTACACCTTCAATATATAGTTATTAAAGATTACAAAAAAACTTTTATATGGAAAAAAGTATAAGTAGTGTGTACAGATTTGGGGAAGTATTTATAAGGGAGGGAGCCTTCTCCTCCCCTCTATTCTTCCTATAGCTTGGAGTATAGACATGATGCTGAGAACTGGAGGGGACACCTTAGGCCACCAAGTAAGTTGGAAGGGATGCTACGAAGTAAAACAAAATCACACAGAGTTATATCATGAATAGTATGATATCATTCTAGTCCTGGCCTGTATATTGCAGGGTTCCATGGAAGAAGAAATGAAATTCTCTTTTGCTTAAGTCATTATTTTGGGTTTTGTCACTCATAACAGTTCCTAATCCTAACTAGCACAGATGCTTTAGAAAAAATATCTGGAAAGTTATTTACAGATTCTAAAATTTTTGCATTAGTTCTTTAAAGTCTCAGAGGATTTTAACACTAATGAGTAAAAAATGATAAGTTAGTTTCTGGAATACTGCCCTTCTGATAGAAGGTCTCTAAACACTTTGGTTCAACAGAATTTTAATCATAAAATAGAATGTAGATAAAATAATCTGCTTTTTGTTCCTAGACCTTTGTTGTAGACATTTCACTTTCAAAGGTCATTTTAAATTACGACTGCTAGCATTTTATTGCTTTAAAGGATCACCTATGAAGAGGCCTATGGCATGGCTGCAACCATCAATGAACTATCAACAATGATGGAGGAAAAAGCAAGCTCCTTTGAAGGGACAAACATAAACAAGTACTTAAATGACAATGTGTCTGATGGTGTTTTAGCATGGGTAAGTTATAAACAATACATAGATTGATGCTCATGGAGAAATCAGATCATTATTAGGTGATTTTTAGTCTAGCTCTGCACGCACACACTGTTAAAAGAATCATTTCCATAAGAAAGGGAATACACACACACACACACACACACACACACACACACACATATATGGCCGGGTCACTTTGCTGAACTGCAGAATTTGGCACAACATTGCAAATCAACAATACCTTTTTTTTTTTTTAAGGGCCACACATGCAGCATATGCAGGTTCCCAGGGTAGGGGTTGAATTGGATCTGTAGCCTCTGGCCTATGCCACAGCCTCAGCAATGCCAGATCTGAGCCGCATCTGTGACCTACACCACAGCTCACGGCAAAGCCAGATCCTTAAACTACCGAGAGAGGCCAGGGATCAAACCTGCGTCCTCATGGATACTAGTCAGATTTGTTTCCGCTGAGCCATGACAGGAACTTCTCAACTATATTTTAATTAAAAAAAAAAATGTAAAAAAAATCATTTGCATGCATTATAATAAGTTCCACATTTTTTTTTCTGTTTTTCATCTAGGTGGTAATTAGCGCAACTGCTAGTCTAAAATTGTGCTCTGTCTAAGCTTTTCACTCACCTGTATTTTCCCCTATAAATAACAATAGTAACAACAATATAACGTGGTAGTTTTCAATATAATGTGGTAGTGAGGCCTATCTCACATTGAATTCAACTATTATAAATCATGAAAGATAATACTGTTGTCCTTTGTACTTGAGGATGATGATTCTGAACCACCATCAGCGGAATACTTGCTTAGAGCTACATTTTTCCTTGATACTCTCTCAAAGCCATGAGTATCTTATCTAGACATAGCTCTGCATTACACTTTGCCTTTCCTCATTCTCTCACTGAGTCCAGGGACTAAGTTTGATCTGACACACCAGTCATACTAAACAAAGATGCTATATATATACTCTCTCCTGATACTTCTCTTTCTTCATATCTTTACCCTCCAACAATTAGGAGAGTGTGGTATATGTAGGTATTTATATTTACTTCCTGATTAATATTAGGGCTAGATTTGTGCTAAATTATCTCAGCTCTCTCACCTAGTTCCTATCATAATCAATTGCAAGAGGGTGGTCTGAGACTAGAGATACAGGTTATTAAAAACTAAAACAAAACAAAATATTAAAAAAAAGATTGTAAGGCAAGTTTCCCTAGAGAGCTTAACTCTTCTTTGGTCTGAGACTGAGGAAAGTACAGACAGTGCCATATATTTCATTGGATAAAACAGATTGTCACTAAATTGGTAAAACTGTCTTTATGGCCTGTTTTGCAGGATGTAGAAATAATCTTTAATATTTAGACAATTAGATTAGGGAGATGTGGTATATATACACAATGAATACTACTCAGCCATAAAAAAGAACAAAATAATGCCATTTGCAGCAACATGGATGGAACTAGAGACACTTATAATGAGTGAAGTAAGTCAGAAAGAGAAAGACAAATACCATATGATATCACTTATAACTGGAATCTAATATACAGCACAAACAAACGTTTCCACAGAAAAGAAAATCATAGACTTGGAAAATAGACTTGTGGCTGCCTGGGGGGAGAGGGAGGGAGTGATAGAGGGAGGGAGTGGAGGGATCGGGAGCTTGAGGTTAATGGATGCAAACTATTGCTCTTGGAATGGATTTACCAAAAAAAAAAAAAAAAAAAAAAAAAGGACCATTGGTCAATAGATTATCAGTTTCCCAGGAGGCAGCTGGTATATATGAAATCCTGGCTCCAGGGAGTGGAATTTTGTAGGTGAAAGGGTGAAGGCTAAAATAAATACATAAATAAAAATTAGGCTCTTGTGGTTTTCACACAATTTGCTGTGCAGAAATTCAGATGTCCTTTTCTGTGACAGTCAAGCACTACAACACGACTAAGGTTGCTGTGCAATGTAAATGTTTGGAAGACTTATATCCTCTTCCCTCGCCCATGATCTTTGTGCTTGTGGACAGAAAGACATTAACTCCTCAGTGGCAAAAAAAAAAAAAAAAAAAAAAAAAAAAAAAGTGCCTAGGTGAGGTGTCCATCAATAGCTAATACTGATTGCTAATTAAAATAATGTTTTGCATTTAAAAAAAAAATTTAGCCATCAGTTATTACTGTGATGTGACTAGATATTACTAGTCAAGTGATTCTATAATCAAAAGACAAAGTGTTACAAATATATATAGGAGAGTTCTCTATGGGTTACTTCAGGGGAAAGCATATTTAACTTTATTACAGTGTTCAGAGATGAAGATTTTGCTCCAAAGTATCTTTGGAGAGCTTTCTTCCAACATGCTGTATAATTGGAAGGAAAAAGATACTAGACTGAACAATTATAGGATACATTATTGAATAGATTAACAATGTGCTAGAAAAAAATTAGGGAAGAATATGTTAGAAAAAGGTTAAACATCTCATTAAATGGTTCAGTACTAATTATTTTACTATTTGATCAGCACAATAGATCAACAGAGGGAAGTAATTGTTCTTCCTTGAATTAAAATTGGCACAAGTATATATGATTTTCGAGAAACATACAAGGAGGTGATAAATAAGTAGTATATATGCCTGAGGAGTACCAAAAGTGACAGAGAAATTAATGCTCAAACCAAAAGTTGTCTTTATCTTAGTAGCTGAGGTTGTTTCACATGCATTGTGAGGCATCTTAAGAATCACTGTGCAAAGTATCATTATGTTCTAGCAATAAGTATTTGTCTTTTATGTCACTCACATTTTAAAAGCTATCAGTAGTATACGAAAAAATGCTTTTGGCTGGTGACATTTCTGTAACATGCTGAAGAAGGCAGCATTTGCTTACAAGGCCATTCACAATCTAACATCTGCCTTTCGTTCCCTCCTCATTTCTTTCCATTTTTCCTTTAATTGTCCTCTGTGCTCCAGCCATATGGTATTTCTTTTATCTATTCATATTTGTCACACACACACTCTCTCTCTCATCTCTAGAAATTGACCATATTATTTGGAGCTTCTTGAGTTCCCAACTTCCCTTTCAAAAATAGCAGTTTTCAAAAGGTTAGAAATAAAAAAAAATAGGAATCTCATTAGCTCTCCTTTGGATTCCTAACATAACAAGGGACTAGGACGAGGCATTTAGATGGCCAATAAATTGACAAGTGAATAAATACTAAAGTTTTAACATTATGGCATTAGTAGTTAATCTCAGGTCCCAAAGTATTTACCCTACAAACTAGAGTCTTTTTTAGAAAACAAACCATTTTAAGATATTTTGGGAAGAGAGGTGATATGGAAAGGAACTGACTCCATCTACTTTAAAGCAGCTTAAAATATCTATTCCTCCTCCCCTGACTTTAGCCAGGTTTAAGGAGAGATAACATTGAATCTGGAACCTATTGTGATGTTAATAAAAGACACTGAAAACTTTTTTGCAGGGTAATATGTTTTTCTCTCTGGCTTCATACCATTAAAATGTTACAAGATAAGCATTCCCTGAGGCCTCGTTATAAAATGTTGCTTAAAAAACTAGGGTGGGGTGGGAGTTCCCATCATTGCACAGCAGAACAGAATCCCATGAGGTTGCGGGTTCAATCCCTGGCCTTGCTCAGTGGGTTAAGGATCTGGCATTACCATGAGCTGTGGTGTAGGTCGCAGACGTTGCTCAGATCTGGCATTGCTGTGGCTCTGGCATAGGTCGGGGGCAACAGCTCTTATTAGACCCCTAGCCTGGGAACCTCCATATGTCACTGATGCAGCCCCAAAAAGACAAAAAAATAAAAAAATAAAAACCAAACAAAAACTAGTGTGGGGTGAAAATGAAGCATAGTGACAGAGTCCATTTTAAGAGGATATGGTTTATGTTGTAGCAAATGTAAACAAGAAACGCTGCATGCTTGGAAATTCAGATATGCATGAGCTTATCAGAGAGAGAATAACATCCAACTGTATCAGGGTCATTATGTGGATTTGGAGGGACTGAATCAAATCATCCCTTCTTCACAGTAAAGTTAAGGAATTTATAGATATTATGAGGGGGAATGAAGTTATTTAAGAGGAAAAAGAAAGACAACTAATGTATGAATCGCTACCATGGATCAAATGGTTTATATATAGCTTGTTTAATATAAGATACACTTATCCCTTGGTATCTGTAGGGGATTGGCTCCAGGACCCACCACAGATACCAAAACCCACAGATGTTCATGTCCCTTGTATAAAATTGTGTAATATTTGCATATAACCTACACACATCCTCCCGTACACTTTAACTCATCTCTAGATTACTTATAATACATACCAAAATGTAAATGTTACATGAATGGTTGCTGGTTGCATGACAAATTCAAGTTCTTCATTTTTGGAATTTTCCGGGAGTAAAGAAATTTTTTCAATTCATGCTTGGTTGAATGTGTGGATATGGAACCTATGGATATGAAGGGTTGATCCTACTTCCACCTCCACGTAAGCAAGTATTACTAATTCCATTTTACAGGGGTGCAATGGAGAGAGCTTATGTAATTTTCCTAGAATCATCCCTTTTGTATATAGAGAAGCCACATGTTCCTTTATATTCACTCAGGTAGGTAGTAGCATGCTGAAACTGGCTTGTGCCAGGCCATGAGACCCAAATGTTAAATTTGAAAGAACTCTGCAAGCAGTTTACTAAACATGGCCATTGTTAAAATTAAATTATACAAACTTAAATTATATTAAAAACATGTAATAATTACTCAAAACTCATTATTTCAAAAGTATTTTACTGTATTTTTACTATTATCTATGATCTTAAGGTTTTCTACATTATGCCTCAATGATGAAAATATTATACAATGGTATGATACTGTACATATTTCCCAACTCTGCATTCAGAAACACCACTTGGTAGCTTGAAATGTGCCATAATGGGAATACTGACACCATGGAAATCGGCAATGCCCCAAAATAGGGGTTGATTTTGTTGTTGTTGTTGTCTAGACTAGATTAAACATAAAATATATATTGTGTGTAGAAATTACATTGTGAACAGCACAAAGAAATTAAGAGAAGTTTCTTTCAGGACTCCAAAACTATTGTCTGTTTCAACAAAGAAGTTACTTTCATCTTATTTGTTACTGTAAATTAAAATACCAACCCATCTTCATGACAGAATAATCCTTAGAGTTGGAATTTAATTCCATTTGTCAAGTCACAGTTGAACTGCAACCAAAGGTTGGGTAAAGCTACATGATTTTGGCAAAAATCAATGAAAGTGTTCTATGAGAAGAAATTGGTTAGATGGAATTTACGATACAGTATATTCTATGTTTTACTGTTATTTGTAAATTTTGTGATACACATGCACTTCAGTTAGATATTTACCAAGACACTACTAAACATATAAACAGTGAAGCCACCAAAATACTATTTGATAAGTCTGAATAGAAACATGGGGGAGTTTTTGTAAGGTATAAAATTGAAATCTATCATATAATTATAAATAAGTAAAATAAATACATAAAGATAGTAAGGTTTATGTGAAATTAAAAGGAGTTTTGCGAGGAAGGGAGATGATATACAATTAGTAGGTAATATAAGGAGGTAAACAGGAAAAATGGAAATGCATAACAGAAGTCTGCTGTACCCTAGAAGAGTATCTATAATGTTTTTTGTTCCAATCTTATGAAATATTTTAGAGAGGAAGGTTGGGAGATATTGTCACAGAATACAATTCTATGAAGAAGGTTGTTTTGCTTCCATCACAGTAAACAAGTTTGGTTTTTCATTTTTGCTTCTAGAATTACAAAACCCACTGTGACATCTCCTCTTATTTAATAGCAGAATATTATATTGCTTTTTTTTAACCTAATTAATTTTCATTTCCCCTAAATTTTCACACACTTACTGATGAGTTTAGTACACAAACTCATCTTTTCAAAGTCAGCTGGGATTCTTTGGGAGAAGCAAGTTTTTCTCAAATCAAAACAAACATTAAAAACCAATAAAATATCCTTTGGGCAGCCCATTCTGTGACTAAAAATGTTTTTAAAAAGTAAGCCTGCTTTTTCCTAGGAACATATGAGAAAATCTTCCTGCAAATTTCAAGCACAACCAAGTTGCTTCCCAAATTGGCCATTTGCACTCCAGGGCTAAAGCTGAAAGTGCACAGAATTGCCTGAGTAATTCGATTGCAGTCAGAATCGATGCAAGTGTGAATGCTGCCCTGGTCAAAGGTTGGCCCTTAGGCTGCAACTTAAATCAATTTGGGGTGAGCTAAGTTTGATTACATTTTCAGTGATGAAGCTTTCGAAAGCAATTTTGAGCTTGCCTATTCAGAGGATGTTTGTTTCTATCTGGAACCTATATTCCTGGTTAGAGAAGCATCTACCTATCTGTTTTGGAGATGATTAAGTCCAGGAGCTGAGGAACAATGAGAGAAAGGAAGAGGAAAAACAAGAGGGGATGATCCAGAAAGTAAAAAATAATATGTGAGTCAGTAGTAGTTTTTTAAATCTTCTTAAAATTACATGAGAATAAGAGGGAGAACCAGGGAGTATGCTAACAAGGAAAAGTAAATAATAGATGGAAAGTTATGATAATGATATGTGGTAGTCGAAGAATATTTTGGCATATGAGACATTGTTTCAGGTGCTGCTGGTAGGACGGCTGTTGGGGAAACACAGGTGGTTTGAAGTTTGAAGCAAAATGGGTGTAAGAAGGGATGTCAGATACCGACTCCAACAGGCAACATGCTGGCTTGAGAGAAATGAACCTTTTCAATCTATCTTTTTCCAGCACAGCCACGCCTGCAGAGTTGTGCATCCAGAGCTTTTGCGAGTCTTCCTAGAAAATGTGTTTATTCAGTTAAATAGGTTGATTATAGATCTTATCTATATTTGGGTAAGCATGTTATTACATCACAAAATATAGTGCTCCCAAGCAGTTGTGATTTTTTTTTTTTTAGAAAATATAATTTCCCTTTAGGTAAGACCACTGATTCTTAAAACATAGGTTACTATCCTGCCAGTTTTAGGAAAATATGCTGTCTTATCAAGTATTTTAGAAAACTTGTGCCTTTCTAAGTGGACTGAGTGGTGACTCTAACGGTTCTTTGACAAGAATTATAATCTGCCTCACTAATTAGGCTGCTTTGCATATGCACTAATTGGATTGATTTAAAAAATCAAAGAAAAGAAACCGAAGAGCATGTGATTATCTAATACTGCATTTTAGAGCTGGATAACTCAAATTACTTCTTTGCCTTTAAACTGTTGAAAGAGAAAGCTTATTTTTATAAAAAAGGATAAAATTGGAAAAAAAAAAATCCTACCTACTAAAAATTTCTGGCCATGCCATAGGTGAAACAACATTTCCATACCAGCAAGTCTTGCTTGATTTATTCAAATCGTACTTAAATGTATACTGGACAGATACCTGATTAGTGTCTCTGGAGAGAAATACCAGTTGAATTATATTTATAAGCAAGGAAATCCGGCCTATGCTGAATAGACACATTCAATGAGGACATGTGATTTTTCAGTCCCTTCCCCAGCAGTTTTATGGCCACTAAAATGGAATTTATAGTGCTTTAGAGAAAGTGTGGCCCATTGAAATATCATTGCTTTCACAATTAATTCTTCCTCTCATTCCCTTTATCTAGAACATCAAAACAGGAAAAAAGAGCCAATTTCACTTTACTTTTCCTTTTGGTTGATATATTCTATTAACTATGTTTCACATTGCCTGAGGAGAAATGGTAAGTTTAATAATAATGGCACTTGGCACTTCGTAATTATCTTTTTCTTCACACATATCCCTGGATCTTATATTAGGGGCCACATAGAAATTTTTCAGAAAAAGAAATCACAGTTCAGAAGCGGAGGTAGGAGAGCAGCTCAGACAGCTACCTTATCATGTGCTCAAACCATTAGATCATGCTTCAAATCTAGTCACAGCCTCGGGGGAACGAGTGCATGCTGGGTAAATATTCTCTAAGAGAATTCTTAGAAATAATGGGAGGGAATCTCTCATAGGACCTTCAGTTTGTTCTGTTAGAGAAAAGGCACTGGTGAAGGTAGAGGCTGCTATATGTTTTCTTTAGGCTGGAAATGTTGGCATGTTCTCATTTTTACAAAGTCTTAATGGTGACAACACCTATTACATAGAGGGTCACATTTTGGCCTAAGTTGTTATAGGGTTAGAGCTCTGTGAAATAAAATAGCAAGCAAGGAGGTTTATTCTAGGGCCTTTTCACAGGTTATTGGCCAACGGAATTGAAACTGTGAACATACAGGAAATTTCCCTGGAGAGTAAAATTCTTTGTAGAGATGACAAAATGATTAGGCCAGCAGTGCCATTAGCTAAACTTTATGGAAACTCACCAAAGAGCAAAACACATTAAAATACAATTTTTTCTGTCAATAAAAAAATAATTTTGAGCTCAATGACAAAAAAATATACAGAAGGGAAAAATATTGACAGCATTTCTACTTTGTTAAGGAGTAAGTGTAACTGTTTTTAATAATAATCCATACATAAATATTACTTTTTAAAAGTATAGAAAGATTTCTTAGAATTTTAAAGCATTACAGCTAAAAGAGAACTTGGAGATTAGAAATTCTATTCTCCTCATTTACAAATGAAGAAACTGAGACGAGAGTTAAATGATTAGCCTAAGGACCTCTCCAAGCAAGGGCCAGACCTTAAACTTTCTGACTCTTAGGCAAGAGCTCCTAATAACATTTCGTGGTTAAATGTGAAATTCTTTTTGATTTTTTGGTACCTAATTTCCACAAGCTGGCTACATTTTAAGGCTGATCACTGACAATAGCAAATACCAAAGCTCCCTTATCCCTCGGCATTTACTGACCCTTTGTCAGCTATAGGGATGTGTACGCTACCTCAGTAGCTTGAGGATACAGCTGTCAAATTGCCTCTTAACCTGAGAGAAACACATCAGTAGAGTAGTTAATCTTGTACAACCCTCTCTATCAACCTGACCACTTTCTTCCCCCCATCATAAGTGAAATGCTTATGTGCATGGCTGATTTAAGTAATAATTCTAATAAAAAAAGACAGTATCATAGCAATTTACATAAGTCTCTTAATAAATGCCTCAAAGAACTAATGCTGTTCTTGGATATTCAATGAGATCAAGTTATAGAGTTACTGAGGATATGTAGATCCAAGCCTCTCTTGGTTTCCCCTTCAACATTTGGATTGCATATGATAGAGAGGAAAGAAAAGGAAACAACATTTAGTGAGCACGTCCTCTGGAATAAATTCTATATATTCTATGTTACACATCCTATCACAATTAATCATTACCACAATCCTATAAAACCAAGTTATTTTCCTTATTTTATAGGTGAGGCAACTGAGATTCAAAGTCTGGACTTGAGAGAACTGTCCAGGATACTGCATACATGCAGGATTGTGGTTTCAATTCATTTTGATTCTAAAGCTTTTGGTGGTTGGCCTGGAGAGTGGAAAGAACCTGGAAAAAGAGTAGGAGAGACTAAGTAAATTCTAGCTCTAGACCTGCTGTGACAATGTACAGCTCTGGGTTCTCAGTCACCTTCTTTGGGTCTCAATTCCTTCACCTCCAAAGCAAAAGATTGGTTCAAATCTAATTTTCTGGGACTCCATGGCTTTTTGACAGACCTCCAGATTACTATGATATTAAGGAAGGAGACAGGATTTTCCAGCTTTACCTCCAAAAAACCAAATGAACTCCAATTTTTATCTGTTATATATTTAACATTTGCATAAGGTTTTATTTGGGGAAAGAAAAGAATCCATTGCTCTAAAAAGTTTGAAAAAAATTTGACTAGGTAATACCTGAGACCTACTCTAACTCTCAAGTTTTGTCATTTGACATGGATGACTAAAGCTCTGTTAGCATCTGTATTTGGTTCTCAGTTGTGGCAGTTTGGTAAACTGGAAAACCACGGGTTTCAACAATTATTCTAACTGCTTCAACTGGTTAGCAGGCATTTGGCCTTGTCCAAAATGTCCATAAGACATTTGTCCATAAGACATTGGTCCATGCCAAAAGGTCTCTGATTATTTGATCTGCCCAAAACCATTTTGCATGGACCAAATGTATACATGGATGTTTTGAACAGGACCAAATTTCAAGGACCTTTTAGTGTAGACCAAAACTGTTCTGTGGTTGTTCTGTATAGGACCAAATGTCCTGTAAGTCTTCAAACTATTGGATATCTCCCCTTAAGTATGGGCATGAATGACCATTTGGGGTCTAGTCTCTTGAGAATACACACAGGATCTAGAAATAAGGTCAGGGAGCAAAAAACTCCTTTTGCTTCATTCATATTCTATTTTGGAAAATCTGTATACATCCATTATTCATGCAACAATTAGGACTGTGCATGCATATCTGAGTATAGTAGAGTGCCATCTGATAGGCTGATTTAGCTATATCAACATCTACCTATACCTGCAAACTTAATTTTTGTCAACTATTTATTACTAGAGCATCCAGGAAAAGGTGCCCATTAACATCATAAAGCTGTGAGAATAAAGCAAGTTGGCTTGCATAGCATGCTGTCTTCAATAATCACCAAGTCTAAATTTATTACTGCCTCTTTCAACCAAACCTCTTTTAAGTTGCAGGAGGGGAGATCAATTTCAATCTAAAATATGAATCATTCAAATTTGTAGTATCACCTTTCACATGGAATCAGGCTTCATTATAACAGGCAAAAGTAACAGAGAGCCCATACAGTTGCTTAGTGGCATGTGGGGACATTTGAAGCAAGCAGAGAGCTGAAATATTACTTGCAAGGGCACAGCTGGTTCCATATTCAACAAATCAGTCAAAAAATAAAGTTTGCCTGCATCAGTCAGATCTAAACAGGGAAAAACTGTTGTGCTACCCACATTCTTACTTTCTCCAATAGCCTCTCCCATTTTCCCTTTGGATAACAGCTACTGACTTTTTTTTTTAATCTCAAAGAGGAGGTGTCCATCAAATTAGACTAGGAATAAATATTCTCTAAAATGAGAGATTTTCCAGAAAGTTAAATAGCACTTGATTGTATAAAGCATTTAAAATTGGAACTTTATTATTGTCTCTGTAGGGTTGCTAAGGCAGGAAAAAGACAAAGTTTTGGTGAGTCTTTTGAATATCTTGTGTGTAATATTTCTGAGGCAAATACTTTGCTATCTGAATAAATGAGTGTGCATATGTATGTGCGTGTATGCGTGTGCATGCGTGCAGGCACACACACACACACAAGAAAAGGAGAAAAGTCCCTATAGCATCGTTAGAACCTAAATTCTAGCAGAATATTCGATACCATAATTTGGGGAACACATTAAAGGGTGGTTTGGCAAACATATATAGTAGCAATATTATTGTATCTATTTGGAATTGTAAGAAAAGATTCTGTTAATATTAAAGCTTGAATTGTCCCAAATATTTTCATATATTAGGTCTCATGAGAAGATTGTATTAAACCAAAGCTAATTTTATGCATTTTGTTAGTAGATTTCTGAGATTTCTTCCTTCTTAATTATCTTTATTTCCTTTCAGATTGTGACTCTTTTAATATATGTTCCATAATGAGTATCTTTTTTAGAGAAAGTAGGAAACAAAGTACATATGTGTTTTACTTATGAAAAATACTTTTATTGGTTACTAAGTTACTGCTCAAATGATGATGTACATTTGATGAATTGGACCCATAGATGGCAGGATGGGACCATTCAGTTCATGTTCTTTAAGGAGAAGACTTAAAGGAATCATCTCTTTCATTTGCTCATTTTCAAGAAGCAAAAAACACAATTGAAAAATAATAATAAAATCCCCAACAATTCTGACTCCTAAATTTTTTACTTAATAAGGAATTTTGCTATGAATAGTTGACACGCTGTCATCCACTATTAAGATTGTTAAAGCATTGTTCCCTGAGGCTGATCTACAGTGATCTGCAGAACATTTTGTGTGTGTGTGTGTGTGTGTGTGTGTGTGTGTGTGTGTGTATGTGTGTGTCTTTGTCTCTTTCCCTACCTCTGTCTCACAAAGAGACTTTTTTAATGCAGACATATATCAGAAATTTCTGGACAGGTAATCTAGAGGATGAGGGATTCATTGTATACTAGTTTTCTTTAGTTTTTCCACCATATTTTTGCTTTCCCCTTACTTGATAAAGTATATACTCTACCTGAAGTAATTCTATTGATTACATTACTAACATCTCTGCTTAGAATTACAGGTCCTGTTACAATTATAGTCTAAAACCTATAGCCCGTGGAAGGCAAACTAATTCAAGGTGACTTCATATTAAATCAAAGCCCTTTCTTGCTTCTCTGGGACCCAAGAAAGATATAAGAAAGGGGCTAAGAAATTAGAAGGAGGGAGGCTTGCAGAAAAGCACAGAACATAGGAAACATCATTCATCAAAGACTGGGGTATAGCACCTTTGCAGGTCAGGGAGTTGTTGATATACACTTGGTCTATTAATCAGAAAAGAAACCATATCAGGCCAGCTGCTGAGGCATCAAGGCAGATCATCAGCCTGTGCTCTTCCTTTTTGAGCCTAGCCTATAGAAAGAGTAGTTTACTATCCATGTCGCTATTCTTTCATCTACCTATTAAATTTAATTCATTCATTAATTAAAATTTAATCTGGCTTCTATAACAGTTTTCTACAGAATCTGCTTTGGAAAAGATCACCAATAGCTATCAATTGTCAGAGATGGGGTTGATTTTCAGACTGTCTCTAGCTCGATGTAACACCGGACACCATGGAGCTTCTCTCTTTGGATGGGTCTACTCCTGTGGCTTCCTCCTGATCCTCCTCTGGCATCTTCACCCAACTGAGTCCACATGCCTTTACAGGATCCTCCCTTGCCTCTGCTCACTTGTCAATGCTGATTTTACTGGGATTTCAGTCTTTGATCATCTTTTCACTCTATATGCCTTTATAAGAAATCTTACTCACTCTCACAGTAGAGACCACCACATCCATGCTGATCACTTCCAAATCCTATCTCCATTCTGGACTTTATAAAGTATAGCTATCTACTAGACATTGCCTCCAACTGAGTAGTCAAACATTAAACTCACTTCTCTCTTTCAACCTCTCCCTTCCTAAATTCTCCTCTCATGTTCTATCCTGGTTAATGTCACCCAAACTAAACACTGAGTGTTATCTAGATTCCTATAATTCCCTTCCCATTCTCTTCAGATTTAGTCTTTAACTCTCTGTCCTAATTAGCTCTCTCATCCCTGCTCTTTTTATACAATTATCATCTTGTAAGTCTACTATCTGGGCTTATCCCTCCAAATTGCCTGAGGATTTATTTCAGAAATGAAAACTGTTTATATCCTTCTTTTATTAAAATGTGTCAATGGCTCTCTAAAACCAAAAGAAAAAGCCCAAACTTATCTGAAGACCTATCTGTCCTAATACCACCAACTTATCCAGCCTCATCTTCTCAACACTCTCTTCTCCCACCTTTTATTTTAACCGTATTAAAATACCATCCTGTCTTTCAATGTATCAGATGGCTTCATGCTGCCATGTCTTTACATGAGCTGTTTCATACAGGAGTATTTCTCTCTCTCCCATTCCCATAACCAGGTTCAACCTAATCACATCCTTATTTCAAGGGGCATCTCCTCTAGAGCTTGCCTTGAGTCATTAACAGTGAGTGTCTCATTTGTTCATTTATACCACTGTACACTGTGCTCATGATTGTTATTGTATAAATTCTGCAATGTTCTGCCTCTGAAACTAAGACAATGATGACTACAATAGTATTTCGAGTTGTAGCTTAGGTATAATTCATACAGTGATATTACTTACTCTAGATGACAGTCCTTTCACAGCACTCAAACTGGATTAAGAATTTCTGCCCTCACATACTAGTGTTGATTATACTGCATCATACTTATTGGCTCCTTGTACCACTCCTCTTATGCATCTGAAAACTCTTTGAGGATGAAATTCTCATTTATTAATACTTTTTTTTGTCTTTTTGTCTTTTTAGGGCTGCACCCATGGCATATGGAGGTTCCCAGGCTAGGGGTCAAATCGGAGCTGTAGCTGCCAACCTATGCCACAGCCACAGCAACTTGGGATCTGAGCCACATCTGTGACTTACACCACAGCTCATGGCAATGCCCAATCCTTAACCCACTGAGCAAGGCCAGGGATCGAACCCGCAACCTCATGGTTACTAGCCAGGTTTGTTAACCACTGAGATGTGATGGGAACTCCTCATTCTATTAATACTTTTCTTTCCAACATCTAGAATAGAACTTTGTACACTGTGGGCAAAATATATAACTATTATATATTATAACTATTGAATAAATTCAATATGAATATTTCTATTGAATAAATTATCAGAACCTCATAATGAAACAATTGTTTTACTTTTGCCCTTTACTCTTTAAATCTTCTAGATGTCTGAACTTCTATGCTGCAAACATCATATTTAATCTAGAATGAGTACCACAAAGTGTGGTTCAAGGAATGAACTGGGCAGGGAATGAGGTTAAGTTATGAGCTAGAGTTGGGACATTATATCAAATTTGCATGCCTTCTCTCTGGTTTACCAATGACAATTTGCCATCTAAACACTCAGTAAAGTACTGGGCAGTCAATCATCAGATAAGTTCAGCCATCTACATATATATAGTTTTTGAAAGGAACTGAACTGAATGTTCATGGGAGATATGACATAATAACAATGGCTGACATTTATTAAATGCTTGCTTTGATGCAGGCTAAGTGTTAAGTGCTTTACATGCATCATCCCCTTTAAGTTTTATCCTGTAGGTGGGAGCTATTATCACCCTCATTTTATAAATGAATTAACTGAAGCTTTGGTACTTAGGTAATTTACATAAAATCCCATCACTATATCTGGTAAAACTATGATTCAAAGTAAGACCTGCTTGACTCCCTTTATGAGAAACTCAAAAATATTTACACACCAAAAAGTGTTGCATTCCTTTTTGGATGATCTTAGTTATGACAAGGCTCTAAACTACAATGTCTTGCCTTTTATCTTCTTGGTGACCTGTAAAATGTAGATTATTACAAATCAGGAGTAGATTTTAATAGAATCAAGATTTATCCCAAATAGTCATGGGTGGGGGCCTGCTTATCAGTGGTTAACACTCTACTGGAGTGCTGTCATTTCTGATTACCCTGTCTTTGAGCATATTAACTATTCATGGATACAAATCACGGCATATTCCACATATCACGTACACAAGTGGCAGACCCTTTGGAATCTTAATTCCTTTCTCTTGGATAAGAAAATAAGCAAATTTTATATACTCTCTTGACTATAGGGAAGGCTAATTTTCAACAACAGATTTTTAAAAATTCTTTAGGATGTTATAGGCCAATATTACATCTCCTTAGGAACAGCCACTAGTCTGGGATCAGTTTAGAGGTTGAAGACCCTCCCATCCATAGACCTGGTGATAATATGGCAGGAATTCTTATCGAGGGACAGATTGCTATCTCTCCAACTCACTTCATCTGAACTTTAAGAAAGCCGTTTTTCCCATTTTAGAGATTCACAATGACTTTTTTGGATAACTGTACCATTCCAAAGAGTTTTCAAATCCCAGAAGTTTGTGTGTTTAAATGTCTCTGAGTCTCATTTTTGCCTAATTTTTTCAGTCAAATGTTAACCCCATTCATATTTCATTTACTTAAATTTTATATCTGGTATATGTTGCTTATCTCTAAGCATTTCTTAAAAAAAAAAAAAGAGTTTTTATATATTTAAGAATAGCACCCTAGGAGTTCCTGTTGTGGCTCAGCAGTAACAAACCTAACTAGTATACATGAGGATGCAGGTTCGGTTCCTGGCTCTGTGCAGCGGGTTAAGGATCCCGCATTGCTGTGGCTGTGGTGTGGGCTGGTAGCTGCAGCTCTGATTTGACCCCTAGCCTGGGAACTGCCATATATGCCATGGATGTGGCCCTAAAAAGATAAAAAGACAAAAAAAAAATAGCACTCTAAATTAAAGTTCATAAAAACCTTAAGAACGGCAAACATATTACATGCAGAGGTTTATTTTTCAAAAATAGTTTGCAAATGATATAATTTATTTCCATTGGTGGCTTTATGTTCCTAGTGAGAGAGAATGAAACACAGAGGTCAAAAGCTGGGCCTCTGAAACCAGACTGCTGGGAGGCAGGTTTTGCTTTGTCACTTATTAACCATTTGACTTTGGCCAAGCTTTTGATCTCTCTTCATCTTAGTTTCCTTATCTGTAAGAACAGAATTATAGAATTTACCTTTTTGGATTGTATGAGAGTTAAAAGAACAAATTCACATAAAGAGATCAGAATAGGATCTGGTCACAGTAAGTGTTGTCACCCCTGTGATGTTCCTGTGTGTATTCTAGAGAGTGTAAATACACATTCTACAGCTTAAATCCAGTCCATTCATTCATTTATTCCTTATCCAATCACTTATTTAATGTTTAACTAGTTCATTTAATCACTAAAGATTTACTGATTGTCTATTAAATAGTAGACACTGTGTTTAGTGATATGAGAGATAAAATAATTATTCAGATAGTGATCCTGTCTTCTCAACCAAAATAACTTGGTGGAGAGATAAAAACTATACAAAAATAATTGTTGTACAGAATAGAAATGCTTAGTGCAATAAGAACTTCAGGTGAGGTCATATAAGAGTTTGGAATATTTAGACATTTCTTCAGAATTCCAGGGCTGTATTCAAAATTACAGATGAGACTTGCATATTACATTTTTCTTAACGAATTAATCAAATTGCACCATTATTTCTTAGCACTTCTACATAGAGGGAGCCAGTAGCAAAGGAAGATCATTAGAGTCCATTCTGAAGATACCACATTTAGAAGCATTCTCAGCAGTACATTATATCCAGATGATTGTGCTAAGGTTGCCATAGTAAAACAAACTTAAATAAGTGACATTTGTTCCTAATTTGTCACATTCATTAGTGCTTAAGTTTTGAAAATCAGACCATGATTTATAAATTTAAATAGCAAAAAGTTAATATGTCATTAAGCCTTAAATTTTTCTTTACTTTGTCTAATTCATTTACTCTTTCAGGTTCTTGAATATTTAAACCATTTAAAATATTAATAACATACCAAAAGAAGTATCAATATTTATATTAAATCAGAATTCATACTGCTCTATAATATTTTCAGTGATTTATATTATTCATAATTACACTAAATAAATCATCCTCATGGAAGAAACTTAGGCAAGTATATTATACTTTGGCTACTGCATAGCAAGCAATGCTTTTCTTTCAGAGTGGAGGATACCAATAAATGATGTGATGTTTCAAAATTGTATATAGGACAAATCTTTTTCGAATTATTATTTTCTATTAACAATAAACTGATACATTTTATTTAAGAACAGAGGTTCTTAAATCATGGTAATTCAAAGTTCATAAATCATAAAACTTTTTCTCTTATTATGTTTTTAAGTAGTAGAAATATTATACATATATCCCATTCCCCATTTCTATGAAATATAAGTGACCATGTCTGTCATGAATTCACAATATTCACATCTTTCAGAGGTGTTTACCATCACATGATGTTAATAGAAATATACATATGTCAGATTATCACAAAAATATAGAATATAAAAGATAAGGATGATTCAGATAACTTTGTGGAAGTGGAAAGATAATGTATTCTCTGTAGCCTTCTTTGAACATTTTGAGAAACACCCCATGTCAAAATCAGGAATATTTTGTGGTTATAACAATTTATTGGCTGATACTCAGCTTCTAAAAAGCACCAAAACTAATTGCAAGAGAAAAACATTAGCATAGATTTCTCCCCCTTCCACTAATCTTTGTGTTTGCTCTTCTTTTATTATTTCTAGTCCTTAGGAACTAAGATACATTAGAAATACTGTATCTATTTTAGTAAAACCTTAAGTCGTATTTAAAAATACAGTTTTGAGTGAAAATGCTATCTGTATTGATAAAATATTTTGTCCATGATCATTTACTTAGTATTTCATTTTGTTTATGGCATGTGAAATTCTCACTATTTCAAGAAAACCAACCATGAGTGAATTCAATCCAAATAAATCTATGCTTAAAGATAATACAACCCATTTTTTAAAAAGACGAAGCAAAAGCAAAATCCCACCAAACCAACTGTCTTTAGTCAGAAGACATTTTTAGTGGATCATATTATTTATGTTATTTTTTCCACCTTTTCTCAGCTCTAAAATATTTTTCTGAACACATTTAGCATTCTATAGGAGTTATAAAATTCTCCAACACTCAGATTATTTGGGAGTCAAGTTTCTTCTGAGTAAGGAACATGTCACATCAGGCTGAGCTCTAAAAAGAACATTCTTTGTTCTTAGGTTTTATATCTTCTGATGGATAAGAGCCAAAAGGCCCCTGGGAGCATTCTGGCAACACAGTATTACTTACGGTTGAGAGGCAGGCTCGCATTGGTTGTGCCTAGCTTGTTGGCAGCCACACAAGTATAGTTGCCGAAGTGCTCCTGCGTCACATTGGTAACAGTGAGAATGGATCTTGTGCTAAAATTTTGAATAATTATTCCTTGTTGGCCATTGAAGAGCCTAAAAGACAAAATAAACTCTAGGTAAATATGCGTTGTGAATACTGTTTTCTTTTTTAATCTTTGATGGAGTTGTCATGGCAACCCATCAACAGCTGTGACCATGCTGGTGTTAGCATATAACTTGAAAATGGAGCAATTATATTTTCCTTATAGTAGTAGATATTAGGGAAGAGAGGCTATATGACAGCTGTAGACTGTTCCTATGGGATTACTTGTGCGATATAACAAACTGAGCTTAGATAACTACATGTCCTATTTATACACTGATTTGTATTTTAGAAAATTAAAATACAAATCAGTATTGGGCTTATCAGACACAACTTAGAATAGATTTACAAGGAGAACTATGTCTAGATATTCATATTGCAACAGAACAAAGGGTGGGGGAAAAATGTATACATGTAAGGATAACTTGATCCCCTTGCTGTACAGTGGGAAAAAAAATAAATTACAAAAAAAAAAGAAAGAAAATTAAACACAGTACAGCAATGGCACCTCAACTGCTAAAGACAAAAGAAAAAAAAAAGTAGAATTAAATAGAACGATTCCCTTAAAAATACAAACTGATGGTTTCAAAAAAGTTGACTAGAATGTGTCTAGGCCATTTTAGATGATATAATTCGAATACTCCATAAAAGTTAAGCCTTCAACTGGGCTGGTATGGTTCTGAGTCCAGGGTCAACACCACTTTACTGTTACTACGTACATACAACCCAGACAGATGACTTACTTTTAAACCTAGAAAAAGGCTACAGTATAATACTGAGGATAGTATTTAGAGTCAAATCTTATCTTTGCCACATTTTAGAAATGTGCTCAGGAAAGTCCTTTCACCTTCTGGGCCTCAACGTAGGATTCCGTTTTACCTGATTCCATTCTGACGACCCAACATTCTCCCTCCAGATGTAGCAGCAGAGGCTCTGACTCTCAGATAGGCTTTACTGTTTGCAACACTTGCCCACTTACTTCTGCTTCACTCTTTTCCTGAATTCTCACCCAGTGGTCCCCACTCCCTTTTACTTGACAGCCAAATTCTTCCTTCCTCACTAGGTCTGACCTATGGCCTATCTCTGTTAGGCTACCGCTCCTTAAATGACTTTCTCTCCCCCCTTTCCACCCCCCCACCCCATTTATTACGCTCTCCATGTTCCTTTCCAAATTGTTATAGGATTTATAAAACCCAAACCACATTATTGCATTGATCTCTCTAGCAGTTTCCATACACATTAAGTTTACCCAAATGTACTGAATTGTTTTCAGTTTCTCATAAGTCAGGGCCATATGAACATACACTCTATTCAGGTTATGCATGGCACTTAATAGTGGTATCCTAGGTACAAAATAACCTAGTTCATTGGTCAATAGAGTTCAGGTGACATCCCTACAACACAGGGATTGTTAAGCCCCCTTCCGTGGCTCCTTCAAGAAATTCTCTTTCTAAATATGAATTTTGCTATAATGAGATGACAACCAAATAATAACTTATCCCTAACTAACCCCAAAGTCTATTGTGAAAAAGATTTGCTGATCACAATATGAACTATGGAAGCTCACAGCTCAAATGGCATCCTAGTTTTTCCTCTTTAATGTGATCAAGTCTGGTACTAAGTATTTCTTTAATCACGAAGATGCTAATAAATGGCATTCCCCTGAGAGTTTAGGTTGAACTCCTTTGCATTATGTTATGTGACTTGCATATGAATGCAATGACTAGCATTTATCTGAATTTAGATAAAATATACTGTAGTTAAATGCAGATTAAAATAAGCAACCATGCTTGATTACTCTAGGAATTACTTATATTTCATGTAATAGCTACATTTGGCTTATCCAAAACTCGAAGTTTAATCAGATTAATAAAACTTTGAGTTGAATAAATATTGAAAAATTCTAACCTGAGCAATAAACCTAATAACCTCCAACTCTGACACAAGAAAACAGGGCATAAAAAAATCAAGGTTATGGCAGTTTTTACTCCTCTGTCGCATACTGCAAATCTATCAATATTTATGCTAAAATCCCATATGATTATTGCATAATTTTTCTGCGTCACATCAATAAATTTATTTTTAACAAATTACTGTAAGTTACAAAGGAAAACTCACAGTTTCATTGTCCTGCAAGTGGCAGCATTATGGCTTAAATCAATTTGCTTATGTCTATGGTATGGCTTCATTCTCCAGAGAACTCAGTAACCCCCTACACAACTAAATCCCTTTTGTGCCGCATCTATCAAAACCAAGATTCATTTTGCTGCTAAAGAATTGGGAAGAGATTAGTCAGCATCTTCATTTGGCTAGACTCTGGGAAGAAAACCCCAAGGGCATATATTTAGTTACTTCATGGCACCGTTTGCTTATGTTCCATATGGCTGTTGTTCTGAGTTGGGTTCCAATACTCTGCCCTTTAATATATCTGAAGGCAGAGTCCCAGATGTTGCTAACTGACACAGTGTATCCACACTCGTATGTGCAGGTCCACTTTTGGCCCCTGGCCAGCTGTGCTATGTGCATTCTTACCAGAATGGCACATTAGTGGCACTTTTGCAGCAGCGACTCCTGCTGCTCCCATTAGCTTGGCAGGTGATTATAGCCAATGAAAAAGAAAAGCATCTTCCCTGAGGGGATTTTCTTCCCTCTAGAGGAAGCTACCTCTTTTAAGACAACTGGAAAAGCCCAAAGCTTACTTTCTTCTATTTGGGAGTTTTAGAAGTGTTGACTCTTCAAGCACCATTTAAGAACCTATCTTGGCCTGGCAGATGACTGGGACAGCCTTTCCAAAGCTGACCTTGAGAGAGTGACTTCTGAGATACTGGATATCTCTGGAAGGTTGACTTCTGTGATTTTCCTACAGGGATCCTGGAAGGAGTGGTGCATGGAGGCTTTCTCAGTTATTTAAATCAATTCTGAAAATAGTCATTAATTAATAATGATGAGTTCTATACCAGGTAATTAGGGGTTAGGCTGGACAACAAATATAACCTTTGAAGATCTTTCAAGAAAAATCAGATATAAACAGATGTTTACAACAGAGAGTAGTTTGTTCACAGTGGGAAACCCTTTTAAGATGATATATCTACATTTAGTTACTAGATTCAAAGAATTTGAACCACACTGAGAAGTCCGGTCATGTACAACCCTAATGTCATCTCACTCCTTGACCAAAAACAGATAATAAAAGAGCTCTTTAACTTATAATACCTTTTTATGAAACAGATTTCTTCTAATATATTTAATTATAATTATATTTTCTGGAAAAAGAATCATTTTTCTTTAAATCTAACATGTTCAATAAACTGAATTGTTATTCTGTTTAAAGAAAATCCTTGATAGGCTTCAAGAATGCACACATGAGCTTATTCTCAGGATGACCCTGGTCCCACTGGAGCTTTCATCTTCATCTCAGACTTGTTGGGAACCAGACTTCCCTGCATCAGTCATGTGAAATCTGAAAGTGAACAACTCAAGCAATAGTTCACAATACACCTTGCAATAAAACCGGAAAACAAAATCCAGAATATTGCCTTTTCAAGAGTTCTTTCTCTCTTTTCAAAAATTCTTAACTCTTTCAAGTTCTAAGTGAGTCATTCTTGTACTGACTTAGATGATAGAATGAGAGATATTTTCTCATAGTCTCTCCCCGCAAAACAAGAGAAACAAACTCTGTTGAGCTAGGAATTAAATATGGCATTACTTTCCTCAGCAAGAGATGGACAGCATATGGGGCTTGCTTAGAAATACCTGGTCATCTTTATTTTTTGCATTTTTACCATTCAGTGCACCCCAGGTATATGACTCTTCTATTACCGTGGACACCACTGTCCTCTAATAGGAGGACACCAAGAGGGGTTGGTTCACCTATAGGAATTTGTTCCATAATGCGGATGGTGTCCTCCCCAAACTCATATGTCGAAATCCTAAGTCCCAAAGATGATGTATTAATAGGTGGGTCTTTGGGAGGTGCTTAAAAAATCATGAAGGTAGAACCTTCATGGTTGAGATAAGTACCTCATAAAAGAGGCTCCAAAGAGATGTTCCATGTGAGGATACAGTAAGTCTGCGACCCAGAAGAGGACTCTCACCGAAGGATGCTGGCACCCTGACTGTGGACTTCCAGTCTCCAGAACTCTGACATACATTTCTTTTGTTTATAAGCTATCCAGGCTATGATATTTTGTTATAAAAGCTCAGGTGGACTAAGACACATAACAAGGGCCACTACCCTCCCTCTTTCTCCTTCTGTCTTTTGTTAATGCCTCATACATCTGTGAACTGCAGGCTATTTGCTTTGCGAGCAGATGCTGCCAACTAGGAAGAGGCACGACCTAACCAACCAACTAGTTCTGAAGTTTTTTATATTTTCAACTGTAAATCAACTACATTTCAATAAAATTCAATATTAAAAAAGAAGCAGAACGTGGAAAACATGCTAATAACTACAGAACTTCTATTTCTCACTCATGAAATATTTACAAACTTTCCAATAATAACCTCTCTTAAGCAGGAGCTATCTAGGATGGCCAGAAGAGCCCAGAGCAATATCACAACAGCAAAACTGACCACATAGCCATTGGCACTGATTATTAAGTGTGCAAAAATAAATAAAGCAGTTATACCTGACCTCATTCATTTACATACAAGTCCAGCCTCACTACACTTTGGGGGCTATTGTTTATTATCTGCTTTCTAGGTCAGAAGTAATGATAAATATTTCTAGAGAAACAAATTTTCAGGTGCAAATAGTCACAGAAAGACTTTGTTGCTAGTATAGGAAACATATATGAGAGTGTCAAACGACAACACTTAAAATATTAAAATAACTTGAAATAGGAGTGGGAGAGTTATGCTCAAATGATAGATGTTTTATCAGACTAGAATTACAAAAGACTATGATAATAATATATCACACTATGTAACTAGCTAAGATGAATACTGTCTGATTAACTGATCTTTGGGTGGTAGCATAGGAAAGATGGGAGATGGGAGGGGAAGTAGGTAGCTCTAGAATCATAAGGGTTAAAGTTCCACAGAAAAGGAATTTTACTTCCAACAATGGGTTGCATGCTTGTGGAGTCCCAAGGCATAGTATGATCTAAAGATATAACTCAAAAAAAGAACATTAGGAAAGGTCATGGGTGATGGGAGAGCTCTGATATGGTCTTAACAGAAATGAAGTTTTATTGGTCATCAAATGATGACTGAATGCCTCCTATGCTCCTACTGATTTAGGAACTGAAGGAAAAAAGACAACTATGACACAATTGCTATCTAAAGGACCTTAACTACACCTTAAAATCTGAAGATGACACTGAGATGGCATATAGGCCCTTGCACAGCACATCTTATAGATGGCTCTCTCAGTGATAAATCTCCAGCTCTTACATACATATATATATATATATATATACACACATATATATATGTCTCTGACTCCATGACTGCCTTTCTAGTCTTTTCAATGTGAGCAAGAATCCTTTATGTATGGTATGTGGAAAATGTTAGCTGTTCTCAACACATTTATGACTGATCTAATCTAACATTAAAAAATTTCAACACTGTACCAAAAAGTTTAGTGTTAAGAGTGTGAGAAACTAACATTCAGAAAACATTTATGCATTTTCAAATGTATATCAACTGATCTTCACAGCCATCCTAGGAGGTGAACATTATTAGTCCATTCTACAGATGAGAAGAAAATTTTATTTTCCACCATCTGATAAGTCGTAGAAGCAAAATTCAAATCCCGGTTTTCTGACTATTGGTACCCTCTTAAAGTAGAGCTTGATATATTCAAATCACCAAGTAGAAACCAAGATACTATATTTGAGTTTGGAGAGACAAGTCAGAAATCATGAGTGGTTCAAGGAAATCAAGTTAAATCCAGGAATAAAACCAACGGAGCTAAATAGCCAAGTGTTCTGTGGCATTCATTCAGAGCATTTACCATGAGGTGAATCTAAGGGAGAAAGTCAAACAAAAATGTAGGGTCCAATTAAGCTGGCTGTGTGGAGGGTTCCTCTAGACTAGAGTTCTCTTATCTATTATGAGCTTAGTTATGTCCATCAGTGCAGCCTCTTACAATAGCAGCTGTCTTTAGCCTCCAATGGAGTCAGCCTTTCAGGCTACTCAGAGTCCCAAGACGAGAGGCACAAAATAGGCTTTCATCTCCCTCCTCAAACTATTTCCCTTGACACACACAGGTTCAGCATGGTTTGTTTTCCTTCCCCTATATTCACTAAAGATTTGGGTGGTAGTACATCTCTCCTCATGGTGTATATGTATGACATATCAAGAGTGACAGAAAAAACAGAACCTGGAAGAATGGCAAGAATTCAGTATTTTAAATTAAGTCCAGAATTGTCTCTAAAGTCCAAATTCTAGTGATGCTATGGAGGAGGTGTGTTCTCTCTGACTTGGTGAAATCATCATCCTAACAGCAACTACATCTCTTTGTAACACAATTTCAATTTTAAGTTTTCATGTATTTGTGTGATTTTAGATTGCGTTCCATGTCCCACATTCCTCATTAGAGTGTAACTCCACTTGGGCAAGGATCCTGGCTGGTTTTGTTACTCACTGTATTCTAGGCATGTAGTAGAGTGCTAGACAATTAATAGTTACTCAGTAAGTAATTATGGCATGCTTGACTGAATGGACTATGTTTTTACATTTTTGGGATGCTTAGTATTAAAGTCTGTGAAATGGGAAAAATGAAGCCAATCTCAAAGTGTTGATGTAAGAATTTTTAAAATATGTAACATGTAATATCTATGCATATATATACACATTAAATTGCAATAGGCACTAGATATATGATAGGTGTTATTATTGTTCAATGATAGGGTCTGTTTCTTAGAACAGATACATTTCCTCTCAGATGGCAGCACAATATTAAATATTGAGTGTACAGGAAATTATTTTTAAAGAAAATATCTGGGAGAGTGACTGAAAAGATCGTGGCATCATGATTGCAAGATGTGCCAAACTCAGTATCAATTACACGCACATTATCAACCTCATCTAGGCTTTTCACAGATGTGCAGGGTAGATAAAAAAAATAAAAAAAGTAAAAAGAGGGAGGAGTAAGAACTGCTAGCAACCAGAGAGAAATGAAAATTTATGTGAACATGCTGCTATAGCAACCTATTGGTTTACTGTATTGCTTAGTACTTAAGGCCTGAAAACAATATATCATTTATTCCCAGGAACAGACTGAAGAATAGCATTCATCACTGTTTTAGCCCCAAGAGTTATCTATCTTTAGTTGCATAGTTGAATAAATTAATGTTATTATAATACATTAGGACATTTTTAATGATTTTAGACTTTATTAGGCTATTTAAAATGTATATCTTGTTTACTTTATTAATTTTAATGAAATTAGTAATTTTAGATTAGAGACCTTTGGGCTGCCTTATGTGTGACAGTTTGATTTGCACAGGCAGGATATTGCCTTTTAACCCTACAACAAATAAACAACGGCTACAGTGCAGGTGTCAGTCCTCCCCTGACTGTAGTGTGTCTTGTATCCCTGACAACCTGGCCTATGACTAGACTTCTCCCCTCTGCTTGAACTGCTTTTCTAATATCCATGCACCCATGATTTTAATGTCAGATTTCATCCCACAATATACCAACACAACCACTTTGCAGAGACCACATTCACAAAGAAGAAATCCTGGGAAATCAGAACTGAGCAAGAGAAAACAGCTGGGTTTCTTCTATTGGGTTTACACGTGTCTTGCAATCCAAGGTTACAAGATGCATTTCTACTAATATTTTCTAAACAATCTGAAAGTACATCAAAATAAGAATGGCTTTCCTTTATCATTATTAGAAGGCCAAAACTCATTCTTGAGACAGAGTGTGTTCTAATGTTTGATGTTGGGAAACAATGGTTAACATGGCAGAATTCTCCCTTCTTGGTAGATTATAGATTAGGAGGAGAGATAGACCAGTGGAAATTTGTGTATAGTTTAAAAAGTGCTTTGATAGACACAAGCATATGGGAGTACATGTAGAGACCCTTCTTTTCCAATAAAAAAGGCTCAAGGTATTTTTCTGAGGGAAGGTGACACCTGAATTGAAGCTAAAGGACTAGTGGAAGGCAACTCTAGCCTGTCAAAGGTAGCCAGCATAGGGGGATGTGTGGAAGGGGCTCAAAAGCAAAGTGGAGCAATATATGAAGAGGCTTGAAAGATAGACATCATGTCACAGTTTGGGAATTAAATATTTCAAGATGTCTACAGCCCCTATTGTGTTGGTAGAATGATAAGATTCATAGCCAGAGTGGTAAACAGGGACTAGAACATGAAGGCCTCCAAAAAAGTGCTGTGCAGTCAGGTCTTTATTCCTGAGACAATCAGGAACCACTGAAGGATTCAAGTACAAAGTGATAAGATCAAATATTTATTTCGGAGATATCACTATAACTTTTAAGAGCACAACCCCAATCCTTGATTTCATTATGTCCCAAACCAAACCCAGCACGATCTCATCCAAATCTCTTTTCCTGTGTTCCCAGCCTCAGCTACTGACTTCAGCATTCAGCCTTCTCATTGAGATAAAAAACTTGGAATTGCCTTCAAACTGTCCTTTCCCTGTATTGAGTCAGACTCTGAAATATATAAATGCTATCTTTTCTCTCTCTGGCTTTTTAATTGCACAAGCAATACCACAGTGTAAGCCATATTTGATATTTTCCCCTTCCAGTCCTCCTAACTGCTCCCAGAAACATTTTGTGAAGATGGGGAACTGATCATTTTACTACTCTTTAAAAGCACTCCAGGGACTTTGTGATGCTTCTGGAATCAAGTCCAAATGTCTTATCAAGACATTTAAGATCCCTCAAGTTTTTCTCTAAGGGGCCTTTCTAAACTTGCCTCCTATTATGCCAGATTTCACATCTTATACCCCAAAGCATAAAAAATTCTTCACACAATGCTCATTTGAATTGGCCATGTTCTTTTCTTGCTTATGATTATTCTTAACCCCTTGCAATATTTGGAAATAGTGTTCATCATTCAGCACCAAAGCTACCTTTTCTCTCAAGCATATGTTAATGATCTGATTTGAGTTGAATGGATCCTTGCTGTGCACTTTCAAGGACTTGACTCAAGGTTCCCTTAGGATCTTCTTACTTAGTACTTATTTCATTTTGGTATATTTTATGACAAGTCATAAACTCTAAGTCAGGTATGCAAACTAGAATTGCTCCACTTTCAACTCTGGCCCAAAGTTTTCAAAGTAATAATATGTACTTTTGTCTTATGTGGACATGTAGTTGAAATGCTCTCATTTTGAAATTTCACATATTTACCCTTTATTAATCTGGCCTCAGATGACAAAATCATCACAGGAGTGGTGGAGTTGTACTGATAAGACTTTGGTTGTAAAAAGGAGTGAAATAACATCAGAATGAAATAAATAAAATCATAAACTACTGAGCAAATAAATAATGAGATAACATTAGAAATCCAAGTTCCTTGAATGTAGGAGCTTGTTTCCTTTTCAAATTTTGCAAATTATCTCACAGATAAGTGAGAAGAAGTAAAATCTCAGATCAGCAGGGGAGATTATTTTCGACATGGGGTGGTAATGAAGTTATTTCCAGTACCCTTTTAAATCAAAATATGTAAACCTCTTATTCTTGTATGAATGGCCCTGCAAATGATAGGATGAGAGAGTGGTGGGTGTGGGTGCGGTGTGTGAGAATAAGTGAGAATTTGAGAATAAGTATACCTCACCTGTGAAACCATCAATACCAAAGCCATAAATATATCCATCACTTCCCAAGTTTTCCCTGAAAATAGATTTTACTTCCCATTCTGTACTTTCCTTCAACACGTCATTTCAGTTTTATGAGATAGTTTTTCTCAGGCGTAATCTAATTAGAAATATGCAAGGACTGGGTGAGTTAGCATACAGCGAGTTATACAATATGTATTGTAAGACTGCAAAGTCAGCATACAGGGTAGAAGTTGCATGTTATTAACACTGTCCTTGAAAATTCCATAAACTTGTTTACTTTAATACACTTTACAAGAGTCTCCAGAATGGAGAGGAAGTATCTCAAGGTGGTACAAAGTGATCTCTTGCAGTATGAGGAAAAAATAAGAGAATATCCATTTATGTAGCATCTGTATTTCATTTTTTAAATTTTATCTGGTGTAGGTCATTTATATGCATGTAATATACTAGTTCACAAGTGCCTATACATAATTTGCAAATGAGTATGCACATATTGGTAGTTTTTGCTAAGTTTTAAATTTTACTTATATGGATATATCTTTCAAAAATACTGTGGACCCCTGCTTTACATCCTTCTACATGGTTGAGCACTGGATGAAACAGTTGGTTTTTGTTTTAGAACCATGCTAGACACATAGGTAACCTGAGAATCTTACTTTGCATGGAGCAATACACTATCAGTTGTAAATGGGAATGAAGACCAAAGAATGTGTCTCCCATTGTATGTCTTTCTGAAACTTAAATATTGAATAGAGCAGTAAGTCCATGCCATTTAACTTGTTACTATTATATATTTCTCCCTCTTTCTCTTTTTCTCTCTCATGTAGTACCTAAAGCTTGAGGAACTGACTCAATTGTAAGCGAAGTATAAAAACGTGCACATTTTGCTAAACTACATATATAAAAATGCTTTGAAAAGCAGAGTGTTTTATACAAATGTGATATATTCATAGCTTTGACACATATAAGTTACATGAAAAACAGCAAAGAAAAAAGAATCCTTGAAGATACAGAGAAATATTTTAACTCATTTTTCTGGTTCCCTTGAAAATAAAAGGGAAGAAGACCCTCCCTCTCACATTCTTTCCTAAAAGTGAATAACTCAGATGAAATTTATGGCCTGTCTAGATGATCCAATAGTAAATAATCTAGACTAGGAAAAAGGAGAGGAAAGGTCACTTCACTTCATTATGATTTCTCAAGTTCATCTCACCTCTGTAAAGCCAACAATAAAATATCATCATTCTCTAAAGTGAAAACCTAACCTGATTGAAAAAGGTCACCATACTTCTGTGTAAAGTGAATACGGCCTCCTCTCCATGGTTGGCATTTTCCTGTCCTTTCAGTGGTACCTGTATACATTTTGTAATGTATATGTGCATACTTTATGCACAGAGATAGTAAATCTTTTACAATAGGCAATAAGGTAATGCTTATCACATCTCCTCTGACGCAGTGGTGCAGATGGGACAATTAACATGATCCTAAAGAGAGGTGTGCTGACATGGTATTTGTTTTAAAAAAATAACTTAAAAACGCCTAGACTAAATTTGAAATTCTTTGCTTAAAAAGTCAAACTATAATAGGTTCTCATCATCGAATGCAAAATATTCAAATTTTTAGGTACATATTTGTTTTTGAACTGATGTACTGATAATTGTTAATGTTTTACTACATATTTATTTTCCATTCATGGATGTAACTTGTATTTACCTCATTTGTAAATTTGTATCCCTATTTTAAATTATGATAGAGAATTAAGAAAGAAACCCTGTTGAGATTAAAGAATTTCAAAAAGCACTACTATAATTGGCCATTTGCCTGGAAATAGGCAAAGTGAATAAAGAATGCTCTATTGTAAAAGACTTTGGAGTGGCTAAACTCATCATAAAATACTGGAAGGCATGCCTTTCTAGGATACAGGCTTGGAGCTGAGGAAATCTTAAAAAAAAAAGAAAAAGGAGGGAATTCAACTGAGTAAATAAATAAAATTCTGATCCAAGACAAGATGGTAATACGATCTTCTCAAAATGATACAAAACTATGTTTTTGAAATATGTATTTAAATATTAGTCCATTACAATTTAGTTCATATTTTTAGTCTTAATCCTAAGTGAATGTTCTCAAGATGAATTTAATCTCCTATCATCCAAGTCATTATTTGCTTAATAGTAACTAGCCTGTCCTGAAAGTGTCCTTTCACTGCATGTAAGGAGGGTATTTCTTCTTGTCAATCTTCTCTATTATTAAGGGGAAAAAAAGTTTAAATTTTTGGCTATGTAAATGAACTCTGAACTCTAATTTTCCTAATAGTTAAATATATATGGAATTAAATTTAGCCTATTAGAATTGTACCTGCTAGGTATCTGAGTTTAAAAAAAAATGACCATTTTATACAAAGGGATAATATTTTAATAACAAGTATATAACTTTAGTCATTTTCATGATGCTTATCTAATAATATATTACACTAAAGGTAGGATAGCTAATATTACTAATATAAAAATAACTACACCATTCATGAGAGAGACAGTGTGACAGCTGTCTTTGAAGATGGCATCTGATCCTTCTCTCTTGAAATTTATGTTCCCTGTTATTTTGTCTAATTTTTTTTATTGCAGTATAATTGATTTACAATATTGTATTAGTTTCAGGAGTACAGCAAAGTGATTCAGCTATATATACATATAATAACTATCTTTTTTTTCAGATTCTTTTCCCATATAGGTTATTTCAAAATACTGAATAGAGATCCCTGTGCTATACAACAGGTCCTCATTGGTTACCATTTTATACGTCGTAGAGTATATTTCATAACCAATAATGTATTGCAGAAATGACAGAACATGACTTCTGAGACTAGGTCATAAACAACTTCTACCATGTTTTCTGGAGTCACTAGTTCTGGGGAGTCCACTGCCTTGTCATGAAGGCATCAGGCAACCCTATTTAGAGGTCCATGTAGTAACTAACAGAGGCCTTCTGACAACAACAGGCACCAAAATGCAGGGCATATGAACTACCTTGGAAGCAGCAGGTCCTCCCACCCTAGTCAAGCCTTCAGAGGGTCAGCACTGGATAACGTTTGATAGGAACCTGATGAAAAGCCCTGAGCCATATCCTGCTAAACTGCTCCTGGATTCCCGACCTACAGGCACTGTTTGATTTGTGGGGTTTGGAGTTTTTGTTTTTGTTTTGTTTGTTTTGGCTGTGCTGCAGCATGCAGAAATTCCAGGGCCAGGGATTGAACCCGTTCCACAGTAGTGACCTGAACCACAGCAGGGACAATGCCAGATCCTAAACCCACTGAACCACCAGGGAAATGCAGACACTGAGAAAATAAATGCTTACTGTTGTAAGCTGCTAAATTTGAGGTCAATTAGTTATTTAGTGATAGATGACTAATAATGGAAACATATACAAGGGAAAGAACATGGGCTGAGACGCTGACAGATCTAAAATGTGCCCCGGCAGCATCTTTTAAGTGAGTGCTCTTGGACAGGCTAAGTCTCTTGTGTTCCAGTTTTGTCTTCAGTAAATTGAGGATAATAAATCATACCTCACAGTGGTCTGAAGAATAAATGGGACAGAATTTAAAGGGCTTGGAAAGTGATTTATCCTCAATATTGCTTCTTCCTTTTCTTTACATTATGTTTAATTTTGCAGATTTTTTTTATTTTAAAGTTTTCAAGCAGATTATGCTCAGTGCATGATAAATAGATTTTATAGACTGTGGAAGAACCATGGGCAGAGATAAGACTAGACATAGTCAGATACTTCCTCTTTTTTAAATTTGTTTGTGTTTCTTTGTTTCTCTTTACTTGAATGAAAATCTGGTTTTGAAGATTTTGATTTTAGAGATATGAGTTTTTATAAACACTCTCTTAACTAGAAGTGAAGAAAGTAAATTATTTCTGAATATTTTTTGTACGTCCCAAGTATAAAAGATCTCTAGGAAATAAAGCTTTTCCAAATCCTGTAAAAACTCTGCTCCACTCTGACAGAGTCTTTGACAGTCTCATGCTCTTGTTAATAGCCTTGACGTCAAGAAAAAAACTTGAAAATATACTGTGTCTGTTTCTTCTCTGTCTGGTTATCTTGATTCCATTATTTCCGTGTCTTTGTCTAAATATTTTGGGAAATTATAAGTGAGTGCTTGTATGTGTAATCATTCCTTTGCTAATGCATAAATTCCCTGCAATGATTTTACCCTGGCATTTAACACTGACACTTCAAATTATTTTTGATAGACTCTGAGGTACTATGACCAATACTAGGTACCAGAGTAGAGGGGTTAAATCCACTGACTCTGTGCGAATATATGCAAGACTTCCTGGGTTCCTGTCACTAACTACAGACTTACGCACATTACTTAAAACGACCGTACTTTGGTTTTCCTTCAGCAAAAGGTGAGAATGATAATAGTACCTATCTTACAGGTTTGGTGAGAAAATAAAATGGATTAATGTTAAAGAACAGGTACTCATTACATAGCTTTTCTTTTTGATGAAATAAATATTTATGAGACAATGCGCTGCCCACTATGCTAAGAAGGCACTTGAAATACATATTTAAATGGCTTGAACCCTGAAGGTAGCATTGTACATCCACTGGGTGAGTATAACAACAATCATGCAGCAACCAGAATCTTTCTCCCTCTTTCTCCCTGCATATGCTCCAGTTTGCATTTCTATAACTTTGAGAGGACTTTACATCTTATAGAGGTATTTTAGAATTTGGGTATTTCCTCAAATACAACCCTAACAAAAGATAAATGTATACTTCACTCTGAAATGAAAATGTTTGCCTTTGACAAGTGTATTTGATTTTCACAGCTGCTAGATTTTCTCCATGTGGGTGAGTGTATGGGGGAGGGGAACTGATTGAGGAGAATCAATATACGTTTTTTAGCAGTGGTTCTAAATTCCTTTAGAAATCTAAGGAAAGCTATAGTCTATTACCCCAGTAGGAAAAAAAAAAAAAATCACTGAAGCTATGACTGTGGGCACCAATTGGCTCTTTGCTATATTTGCTATTGGCCAAGAAAGTGGACTGGATTATTGTCACTTTTTTCTGACAATGGTTGGTGAATTTAGGAAAGGGAGAGAGAGGGAGATAGCAAAGAACACATTAGAAACCAAATGGACTTCAACAAAGGAACTCTCACTTGTGCTGCTAGGAATAATTCTATTTTTTAGCTTTTAAGAAAGGTGTGACAGTTTCAAAAGTGATTTTGAAAGGTATGTACAATAATTTAAGTTGCTTTGCAAACTGTGCTTTCTTGGGAACCAAGGATTGGGAGGGGAGTGGCTTCAAGGACATCTGAATGGAAGGGAAGGTTCTGAGCAGGTGGCTTGGGGCTCCATTCTCCCCTACTGTCACACATATTACTTTTTGGGCTTCCAAATAAGATTGTATTTGTAAAAAGGGTTTCATAACTTCCAAAGGATTGAGAATCACTCTCCTAGATGTTTCTCTATATAGATTATCATAAATGGAAAACTTCCCAATGTGAATTTTCAGGACCTGAGAAAGGTTATACTGCCAGACATATAATTTTGTAGGATGGGACGAGGGTGACCACAGCCCAGTGTATCTAATTCTAGGTATATGAAAATATGGGGACTTCTGTGAAGCTGCAAAGAGGCAGATTTAGAATTAATAAAAGCATGAATTAATTAGTAAAGAACATTTGCAACTGAAGAGCCCAAATTGTAGAAGAGGTTGCATATAAAATGCCTGTACAAAATCTTAGGTAAAACTACTGTCATTTACCAAAGCAAATGAGATACTTATGGGGATATTTTTCATTGTTAAGGCTGATGTTGAAGAAGAAGATTATCTTCCATAAATTCTCTTCTGATTATAATTTAAGAAACAAAGTACCTGGTTATGTTACGTCCTTTCTCATCTACTGTGGCAACATCTAGGTTCTTAGACATTGATTTCATGTTTTCTCTTCAGACATTTAGCCTAAATTAGTTATGAGCCATGACACAATAAACCCTATACATATATGTTGAACAGCATGGGATTGCCAATATTTAGCATCTTTGACTGAAATAAAAAGGCAATTTCATATGGTCCAGTCTAACATTTTTTTGAATACATCCCTCCCTAGTTTTAAAGCAACAACATATGTATTATAGATAATATGCTCCCCTCTGCATTACACCTTCCATCTAACCCACAGGGGGTCCCACTCTTCTCTAATGGCCTGATAAGAGCAGCTGAAGAGGTCTGAAGGAGTCCACTGGTTGAAATCAAAAGGAAAGCCCTGTCTTCTCTTGTTCAATAGCTCTTGCCAAGGTGTTCTGAAGCTCCTCAAGGGGACAGTCACACAGAGAGGCCTTAAAATCCGATTGCTCAGTCCTTCATGTATTTTATCCCTCTACAGCCCCCTTAGTGACAGAATACCTAAAACACAATGTTCTATAAAACAAAATGTTAAAATGTCTTGCGGGGGAGGGAGGCAAGTGAAAGGTTGAGGCTTATTAGGGAATCCAGGCAAAGTCAGCAGCTCCAGTTGCTTTTGGAGTGCTTTCGCGGAAGCCTTGCCCAAGTCCTTTAAGAGCTGGTTTATTTCCCAAGTAAACGTGGTTGCCAGCAAAAGCAATGGTGTGCTGGTTCATAAAGGAGGGGAAGAAATGAAGAGTATCAGTGATGGGTGATTTGCAGGCATTTCTGAGATCATATAAACCAAAGTGGACATTTCTTCTGGATGCTATTAGCTACTCATCCCTCCCACGCGGCCCTCTCCAGTTTGCCTGCCTGCGAGGAGGCTGCTGAGATTCATTCAAGCTAGTTAAAGAAATTGCTTAAAGTAAGTATCTGAAACACAAACACATTAGCTCAAAGTGCTTGAAACACAGTAATAATCACAAAGTCCTTACTTCCTCTCTCCTTTGTACCATTCAAAGGCCGGAGGCGGCACACCTGCACCTTCGCATCTTATCAATCCGCTGCGTCCAGGGACCACCGTGCCAGATTTAATTTCCTGAATCGTAGGAGCGACTGAAAAAGAAACAAAGAAAGAAAGAAACTGGTGGGTAAGTTAAAAGCAATCTCCCACGGAAATATAGCTCACACATATTTTTATTCCTTCTATATTCAAAGCAATCCTGTGCCTGATAGGCCAATGCATCACATTTTCAGTACTTTATGCTTCTAATACAAGACTAGTCATTTTCAGCTTCATTTTTCAAGTTGGACAATAGATGAATGTTCCCACGGAGTACAGAGTAAATGCAATACGTTTTGGCCTTGCTTCCTATTGGAAAAATGGCATTGTTGAGGGGAACACTTCATCTGTACTCCAGTCAAACTATACTCCAATAATAGCTCTCACTGAGTGATGGCTGGGGGCAAGTCTCTGATTTCCTCACAACATACTCTGAGCTTGATGGTATTATCCCAGTTTTACAAATGTGAAAACTGAAACTCAGAGAGGTTAAATAGTTTGTCTAAGGTCACACAGCTTTGTTGACCCAAAGACTGAGTTCTTTCCATATTCTGCCTTTTTCCCTACTCCCTATGTTTTAGCATGTTAGTGGTTTTTTGTTTTTTGTTTTTTTTTTTTAATGTGGCTCTTTCTACCTTGAATGCTATCCTTCCCCATTTCCACAGATTCAAAGCCCAATTTAAGGGTCATCATCTCCATATTCTTCCCTGTTGCTCTGGCGGAAAAATAGCTTTCCCTTCTCTGAGTGGTTTATGTAAGTTTTTTCACACCATACACTTTCTATCTTATAATTATATGAGTATGCCAGACTTCCTTGTGAGCTACCTGAAGGCAGGGTAAATATCTGATTTCATCTTTGCATATTTAGAGATCAAAGGACAGTGCCTGGCACAAAGCGATGCTTAAAAATCTTCGTTGTAGCATAGCCATTGCTTTTATTCATCAAATAGTTATTGAGCCATCAATACATAGCAGGCCTTTCTCAAGGCACAAGCAGTTAAACTTCCCTGACAGATTACATTTTAAACCGGTGGGGGATGCGGAGACAGACTAAAAGCAGTAAATCAATTAAGTAATTTAAAGAAAATGTTAAGTTATTTTTATTTATTTATTTTTTTGGCTTGTTTTGCTTTTTGGCTGCACTGTGGCAAGTGGAAGTTCTCAGGCCAGGGATCAAACCCACACCTCAGTTGCAGCCTGAACCACAGACGTGGCGATGCCAGATCCTTAACCCGTTGCACCTCATGGGAGCTTCCTAAATGTTAAAAAGTGATAAACAATATGGCAAAAAAGAAAATTAGTGCAAGGTAAGAGGAATTAGAGCAAGAAATGGGTTGTAATTTTTATGAAGGGTAATTGGAGTAGGACTCATTCAAAAGTTATGATTTAAGCAAAGATGATGCAGAGGAGTGAGTTTGCTATGTGAATATCTGGAGAAAGAGTCTTCCCTGTGGAGGGAACAGCTTGCAGTAAAGTCTTGAGGCTGAAGCAAGGCTGGTTCACTTGAGAAATATCAAGGAGATCAGTATGACTGAAGAGAAAGAAGGGAGAGCAGCAGGAGACGGAGTGTGATGGTAAATTTTGTGTCAATCTAACTGGGTCGCAGTGGGTCCACATATTTTCTAAACATTATTTCTGGATGATACTCTGAGAGTATTTTAAATGTGATTAGCATTTGAATAAGTGGACTGAGTAGCATACTGCCCTTACAAGGTGGGTGCACTTCAATCCATTGGAGGCCTAAATAGAAAAGGCAGAGGGAAGGAGAATTTGTCCCTTCTCTGCAAAGACTGCTTGAGCAATTTATCAGTCTTCTGCTCTCATTGAGATTTACACAACTGCCTCCCCTGGTTCTCAGGCCTTCAGACTCAGACTGAACCACAGCTGTGACTTTCCTGGGTCTCCAGCTAGAGACAGAGTTTGTGGGACTTCTCAGTCAGCTAAGAAGTGAGCCATTTCCTCATAATATCTCTCTGTCTCTGTCTTTCTCCTGTCTTTGTCTCTCTAGGGATCATATATATATATACATATATGACACACACATGTGTATATATGATATATATCACATATTATATATGTATATTGATCTCTATCACATTATATATGTGTATATATGAAATAGATCACATATTATGATATATATCAATATTATATATGTGTATACATGATATATATCACATATATATGTGTATACAGGTATTTGTGTGTGTGTGTGTATATATATATATTTGATATATATGTGTGTGTGTATATTGTTGATATATATGTGTGTGTATGTTATTGGTTTTGTTTCTCTGTAGAATCCTAAATAATATATGGAGCCAAAGGATAGAATATCAGATATGACCTTGAGGGGCATTTTAAGGACTTGGCTTCTGCTCTAAATGAAGTGATAAACCACCACAAAGAAGGGATATAGTCTGACTTTTGTTTTAAAATTATCATATCACTCAGGTGACTGTGTTGACAAAAGACCATTGCAAGGTCAGGATGAAAGCTGTTGCTGTAAGCAACACAAGTGATATTGGGAGCTCAGACTAGGATGGTAACACCTGAGGTAGCGAAACGTGACTGCCTTTGGGGGTATGCTGTGAAGTTGGAGCCAATAGGATTTTTTCGCAGAAGCAAAAAACAAACAAACAAAAAGAGGTCAACTTCATTTGGCTTAAATAGGTTAGAAATATCCATTGACTGACTGCCTTAACTTTTAAGTAGATGAGTTTTGAAGGGAACATTGAGTTGTATGCATTTGTCATTTTTTGTAACAGACTCCTTTTTAGAGTAGTTTTAAGTTCACACAAAATTGAGCAGAAGATACAGAGATTTCCCATATACTCCAGCACATGCATGGCCTCTCCATTGTTAGTATCTCTTGCCAGAATGGTACATTTGTTGCAAGTGGTGAACCTACATGGAAACATCATAATGAATTTAAATCCATAATTTACATGAGAGTTCACACTTGGTATAATACAACCTATGGATTTGGACAAAAGCATAATGACATACAAAATATTTTCACTGCACTTAAATCCTCCTATTCCTAAATTCTCCTAAACCTCCCTTTTAATTTTCACTACCCCACCACCTTTGGCAACCACTGATTTTTTAATTTCCTCCATAGTTTTGACTTTTCCAGTATGTTTTATAGTTGGGATCATATAGCATGTAGCCTTTTAAGATCGGCTTCTTTCAGCTAGTAATATGCATTTAGATTTTCTCCATGTCTTTTCATGGCTTGACAGCTCATTTCTCTCTAGCACTGAATAATTTTGTGTGTGTACCATAGTATATTTATCCATCCACCTACTGAAGAAATTCTTGGTTCTTCGACGCATTGATAATCATATGTAAAGCTGCTGGAAACATCTACTTTTTGTGTGGACATAAGTTTTCAACTCCTTTGAGTAAATACCAGGAAGTGACACTGTTAGATTGTATGGTAAAATTATGTTTAGTTTTGTTAGAAACTGACAAACTGTCTTCCAAACTGGCTATTCCACTTTGTGTTCCCGCCAGCAGTGTATGAGAGTTCCTGTTATTCCTTGTCCTCAGTAGCATTTGGAGTTGTCAGTGTTGAAGGTTTTGGTCATTCTAATAGGTATGTAGTGGTATTTCATTGTTTTAAATTGCATTTCACTGGTGACATGGTGTAAAGAATCTTTTCATATGCTTATTCTCCATTCATATGCAGTCTTTGGCCCATTTTTTAATGAGGGTGTTTATATTATTTTTATTGTTTTAACTGTTCTTTGTATATTTTGGATAACAGTACTTTATCGGAGGTGGCTTTTGCAAATATTTCTTCTCAGTCTGTGACTTGTCTTTTCATTTTCTTGATGGCATATTTCATAGAGCCAAAACTTCTCATTTTAATGAAGTCCAGCTTATCAACTATTTCATCCATGACTTGTGCCTTTGGTGTTGTATCTCAAAAGTTATCACCAAATTCAAGGTCATCTATATTTTCTCTTACATTACCTTCTGGTTTTATATGCATGTCTTTTTTCATTAATATTTTCTTTTCTACCAATCTTTTAAAAATTGGGCATATTTCAAATAACACTGTGGGAAAAAGTTCAATACAACAGGTACCTAGAAGGTGGAAATACTAATTCATTCAGACAAATGACCTGAATAAGTGTGCACTTTGGATATATTTTAAGTTTCTTTAGAAAGCAATTAAAAAGTACAGAGTTTAATGATTTTCCAATATGCAGCAAGAATGAAAACCATAACACTCTTACAATAGAACATTGCCTTTCCTTTCAAGGCAGATTAATCATTTTTTGTTAAGGGTGATACTTCACTTTGAAATTATAGCACCTCTATTTCTCTGTGGTATTTTTACTCTTGATAGTAATAGCAAAGCTATTTTTATTCTTGATAGCTAGTGTTTGTTTTTTTGGAAAAAAAAACAATCAAATAAGTATTTTTATAAAAAATGCTTGCTAATAAGTTGGTGAAAAATAAAAATGTTTACCAAAAATTTCTGAAAAAGAAAATGTTATGAGCTAAATATATGCACATGTAGTGTTAGATACACACAAATACATATATTTTCTAATTCAGTATAAGTAACCATTTAATAAATTTTAACTTTCTTTGTTCAGCAAAGATTCCTATCCCCTCTTACAAGGCAGTAAAATTATGAAAGATATCTAAAAATAAAAAACCACTTATTGTCAATTATTATGACACTGCTTTGCTTGTATGAGGTACAGGTAAGATTGTATTTTCACTCTTGTTCTCATAGGCTTTCATTTCTCTTTCTCTCCTTGTCACACTAAGAGGCTAAAATCTTTTATGATATCCAACTATTATTGAAGATGAAATAACATATGCAACAGGAGATCCATCGCAAACTCTATTGATAACCTGGTTAGTTTAATTACTCTCTTGTTTGTCAAGGGGGCCATGACTCATTACAAACAAAACCATGAAATCTGGAATATTGCCTGAAAACCTAGGCGTAATGAACTGAAATAAAAATCTAATTTGTCATTAAAAGGCTTTTATGCAGTGCACTGTGCATATGGCTTAGCACTAGGTAACCACACAAGTTAAAGGGACATGACTGTGTTGTCTAGGGGGTTCACGGGCTGCTGTGATGGACACTGAGAATGGAGAGATACCTAAAATGTCATATGGAAGCCTCAATAAAGAACAAAAGTGGGATTAATATGGTGAATAAGAAAAAGTCCTAAGAGCATTTTATGTGTTAGAGAATTAAAGGGCTACAAGCTCTGAGTAATCAATATGGAGATGGGAGTCTTAAGTAGATTTCATTTTGAGGCTAAAATTATAAACTTGAACTTGAAGGCTATATTGATTTTTCTTGGGGACATGAATGAACCCTTATGCATATTATTCTACCTCTTTTGAGAATATTTAAGAGGAAGAGGATTCATCGACTTTATTCTTCATTCCTTCATCAGTTCAACAAATATTTTTATTGGGGACCAAGTTAATGAAAAAATAACATTCCTGACCTCAAAGGGCTAATATTCTTGGAAAAGAGAGAGAAAAAGAGAGAGAGAGTGAGAGAGAGTATGTGTATACATGCATGTGCAAACAGTAACAGTAAATAAATGGGATCCATATGAACCAAGATAGACAATGAGCAGGATAAAAGAAAAACGAATGAAAGGTGGGTTACTTTAAATGGGGTGGCCACAGAGCTCCTTATTGATAAGGCAGTAATCAAGCAGAGAATTAAATGATATGAGGAAAGTAATCATGTAGTTATCTGTAGGAAGTTAATAGAGGAGACAGAAAAATTAAAGGCCCTGCCTGAGTTGAGAGTTCTGAGGTAGAAACATACTTAACAAGTCTGAGGAGCAGGAAGATGGTCATTGTGGCTTGAACATAAGTGAGAGGAAAAAAACAATAAAAACAAAAGGTTATATAGGCAGCTGGAACTCAGATTCAGAGGGTCTGGTAGCCCATGTTGAAAGTCTTTGAATTTTAATTCAAGAAGATGAGGTTTTGTAGATTTTGATCAGAGGAGCCACATGGTTTGATCAATATTTTATACAGACTTTTTGGCCACTGTGTGGGACATGGTTTGCAGAGGCAGGAGGGGAAACAGTAGGCTATTGTGGTAATCTTTAGAATGATGAGAAAATCATTGGCCAATCCATATAAAAGGCAGGAATTGAGAGAAAATTTAATTAAATAGATCATTGGTCACACTGGATCTGAGTCAACTCATTTTAGTTAACTGGCAGTAAGAAGACATTTTCAGTGAAATTCCAAGTTTACACCATTTTGAACCCTATTACTTTGTATGAGTAAAAGAGTTCTATGGCTACTGAAAGGTCTGATTAAACCCAAGAGATCTGTTTTCTAGAGCCCATCTCAGAGACTGTGATGCCCTGGTAAGAATTTCTTAAAGTGTAGAGCTTTCCCCAAACTTATGAGACCACAGAGTTGCAGAAAATTTTATGTTGTAGGTCTTGTGGCCCTAATATTTCTCAAGGCATATTCTGGGTATGTTGGACAGTTAGGCTAGTAGAAGTCTGAGGTCTAGTCCACATCATATGTTATGTCACACATGAATTTTCAGGTTAACAATCATCATTGATTCAACAGGCTTCTATGTGCTCATGAACTATAATGTACTAATGAATATTATGTGAAGAGAAGGCCTCACTTGTATCAGAAGGATACGATCACTTGTTTGCCAGAAATATCTACCTCGCAACAGTTAGGACTAATTAAATCTCCAACTGGAGTTGTAACAGTGAATTTTAAGTATGCTTGGTTAAGTTGTACAAAACATTCATTTTCCATTAAAACGTTCCATATTTTAGGAAAGCATATCGGGGCCCTTCCTCAAAAGACAATGAAATGGTAAAACCTGAGTGGTTGCTCCCAAAGCCTATTTCTTTCACCATCACACTCCATTGCACTGTGAATTTTGGTACTGGCCTGGCAGTGTAAGATGTTATTACTGGAAATAGGAGAGTAAATATGTGCATCTACGTTCATATTTATTTCTTGAATTGCTTTTCTTTCCATGAAGGTAGTTTTTTGTTCTACTGAGATGTAATTTCTTTTAATTACACCAAAGCAGCAAAGAAGGTGATTACTTGGACCCCTCAAATTCATAAGTACAATGGCATCCTTTGGAATAGACTGATTTATGTGCAATGCTGAAGTTTCGGTATTCTGCCCTTCTGTCAAATTGTACATAGCTGTGAGCTGAAGCAATTGCACAGTGAAAAAAAAAATCAATTTCAGAGGAATGATATTAGACAGATGTGGGGAACAGCAAAGAACAGATGTTGGGGAAGGCCAGCAGTGAAAGGGTCAAGAAAGAGGTATTTAACACCTGTGTGATTAGATGCTCATAAAAAAGGAGTCTTCCCTTTTCATTTACTCAGTTGGATTATTTCCTTTCATTGTTTAGCCAGTCATTTCAGGATGAAGATAATTAAAGGTTCTTCATCCAAAACACCAGGCTCCGCAGGTGCAAGCAGCAGAACCTCTGCACTTGGCATCCAACAAGCCTAATCAAGATTCAAGTTGTCTTAGTTACATGACAGTAGCCACAAAGACCTTCTTCCTCTCTTGCCATCCTCCATGGGAGCTTTGGTTTTGTGCATTCTTATGAGTGAATTGGAGAATCACTTTAATAGCCTTAGCAAATTGAAGTAGTTTCAGCAAAACTTTAGAACTTCAATGGCAAAAGAATTTGACTACCACCCTAACTCCTCAAAATGATGGACAATGATAAAGGTGCTATGTTAAATAATTAAAATAATAAGAGTGAGGAATATAAATGAGGAGTAAATCATGAAGAAATCCATCCCATGGAAATCGCATAGGAAAACACTGTGGTAAATAAGCATGCTGACCTTGGTCTAGATTCTGAAACTTGTGAGCTACACCAAGGCAGCCTTTGAAAAACAAAACTTAAGGTTTCCAGTACCTACCAGAGAATATATCATATAGGATGTGCTCCATACATTATTGTTACAGATGAGGATGATGATAGTTGAAAATTTTCTTCCTTGAAGATAGGTTGCAACATAGAATGAGGAATATATGAAACTCTTTCCAAGGTTGTCATAGATCTCACACAAATGGATCACAAGGTCAATAAACCCTTTCCATGAAGCAAGAATGTTCTTACCTTGTAGACCAATTTGATTTTAAAGAAAGCTAAGAATTTCATGTTGTTGCTAAGAAAAAATTTTCAAAAATAATCTACTCAGATGTTTAAGTCAAACTACTGAAATTTATTTGAATCATAATTTTCATGACATAAAGGACTTTCACATGAATTACACCTCTGGTCAGTTTTCACAGGGAATGAAAATAATCCAGCTTGTAATGTACTTCCTGCCTCCCCAAGACCTTAAATATTTACATGGTGGCAAAATAGTGTAGTAAAAAGACCTTGCTTTGCAGTCAAGTAAAAGTAGTTCTAACAATCACCGTCTGAATTACTCAACCCTTCTAAACTCCAGTTTTTGCATCTATAAAGTAAATAGTGCCTACTTTATAGGATTACTGTGTAGACAACATAAAACCCTTCAGGGAAAGTGCTTACCCTAGTGTTTTGCACTGAGTTAGCAGTCAATAAAAACTTTACCTATTACTAAACAGGAATTATTACAAGTAAATAGGGTATCACATCTATGTTCCCATTAAGAGCACGGAAACATTATAAAATATGGATAGAAAAGGAAACTGAAATTTTTTTTTAATTGATTGCCTTGGTACTGCAAGCATGTGACTAATTTAATTCAAAGGTATATTAGTATAACACTTTTTACTCTCCCAGAATTCCATCAATATCCTGCCCTTTTAGTGCAGTAAATCAAGAACATTTTTTTCATTAAGGCATTTTTGGTGGACCTTGTCTTATATTTCATTGATCAAGAAGTAAGAGGCTTTGATTCAACACTGTGGTAGGACATGAAAAGAGTATGGAGGGAGCGCCTACTGAGGTGCAGTGGTGTAAGAATCTGACTGTAATTTGATACAGATTGCATTGAATCTGTAGATTGCCTTGGGTAGTATAGTCATTTTGATAATATTGACTCTTCCAATCCAAGAGCATGGTATGCCTTTCCATTTGTTTGTGTCATCTTTGATTTCTTTCATAAGCATCTTATACTTCTCAGAATACAGGTCTTTTGTCTCTTTAGGTAGGTTATTCCTAAGCATTTTATTCTTTTTGATGTGTTGGTAAATAGGATTGCTTCCCCAATTTCTCTCTCTGATCTTTCATTGTTAGTATATAGAAATGCAGTTGATTCTGTATATTAATTTTGTATCCTGCGACTTTGCCAAATTCACTGATGAGCTCTAAAAGTTTTCTGGTAGAGTTTTTAGGATTCTCTAAAATACCACAGGTATGGTTTCATGTCATCTGCAAATAGGTGATAGTTTTACTTCTTCCTTTCCAGTTTGGATTCCTTTTATCTCTTTTACTTCTCTGATTACTGCTAGGACTTCCAAAACTATGTTGAGTAGTAGTGGTGAGAGTGGACATCCTTGCCTTGTTCCTTGTTTCAGCTTTCACCATTAAGAATGATGTTAGCTGTGGGTTTGTCGTATATGGCCTTTATTATGTTGAGGTAGGTTCCCTCTATGCCCACTTTCTGAAAGGTTTTTCTCAGAAATGGGTGTTGCATCTATTGAGAGGATCATATGGTTTTTATTCTTCAGTTTGTTAATGTGGTGTATCACACTGATTGATTTGCAGATATTGAAGAATCCTTGCATCCCTGGGATAAATCCCACTGAACATGATGTACAATCTTTTTAATGTATCGTTGGATTTGGTTTGCCAGTATTTTGTTGAAGATTTTTGCATCTATGTTCATCAGTGAAATAGGCCTGTAATTTTCTTTTTTTGTGTATCTTTGTCTGGTTTTGGTATCAGGGTAATGGTGGCCTCAGAGAATGAGTTTGGGAGTGTTCCTTCCTCTGCAATTTTTTGGATAGTTTCAGAAGGAGAGGTGTTAACTCTTCTCTAAATGTTTGATAGAATTCGCCTGTGAAGCCATCTGGTCCTGGACTTTTGTTTGTTGGAAGTTTTTTAATCACAGTGTCAATTTCAGTTCCTGTGATTGGTTCATTCATTTTTTCTATTTCATCTTGGTTAGTCTTGGAAGATTGTACTTTTCTAAGAATTTGTCCATTTCTTCTAGGTTTTCCATTTTATTGGTGTATAGTTGTACATAGTAGTCTCTTATGATCCTTTGAATTTCTGTGATGTCCATTGTTACTTCTCCTTTTCCATTTCTAATTTGATTGATTTGAATCCTCTCTCTTTTTTTCTTGATAAGTCTGGATAAGGGTTTATCAATTTTGTTGATCTTTTCAAAGAACCAGCTTTTCATTTCATTGATGTTTTCTATGGTTTTCTTCATTTCTATTTCATTGATCTTTCTCTGATCTTTATGAGTTCTTTCCTTCTACTAACTTTAGGTCTTGTCTGTTCTTCTCTCTCTAGCTGCTTGAGATGTAAAGTTAGGTTGTTTATTTCAGCTTTTTCTTATTTCCTGAGGTAGGCTTGTATTGCTATAAACTTTCCTCTTAGAACTGCTTTTGCTGCATCACATAGGTTTTGGAGCATCATATCCTTAATTGTTATTTGCTTCTAGGTATTTTTTAATTTCCTTTTTGATTTCTTCAGTGATCCATTGGTTGTTTAGTAGCATGCTGTTTAGTCTCCATGTATTTGTGTTTTTTGCAGGTATTGTCTTGTTGTTGATGTCCAGTTGTATAGCGTTGTGGTCAGAAAAGATGCTTGATGTGATTTCAATTTTCTTAAAGTTACCAAGGTTTGATTTGTAGCCCAGGATGTGATCAATCTTAGAGAATATTCCATGTGCACTTCAGAAGAATGTGTATTCTCTTGCCTTTGGATGGAATGCCCTATAAATATCTATTAAGTCCATCTGGTCTAATGCTTCATTCAGGGACTGTTTCCTTATTGATTTTCTGTCTGGATGATCTGTCCACTGCTGTAAGTGGGGACTTGAACAACTATTTTAAAGTTTGTCTGAGAGCACAAAAGACCCAGAATAGCCAAAGACATCCTGAAAAACAAAAATGGAGCTGGAAGAATCAGGCTCCTGGACTTCAGACTATACTACAAAGCTACAGTCATCAAAACTATATGGTACTGGCACAAAGACAGAAATATAGATCAGTGGAACAGGAAAGAAAGCCCAGAATTAAACCCACACACCTAGAGTCAACTAATCTATGACAAAGGAGGCAAGAATATACAATGGAGAAAAGACAGCCTGTTCAATAAGTGGTGCTGGGAAAACTGGACAACTACATGTAAAAGAATGAAATTAGATCACTTCCTAACAGCATATACAAAAATAAACTCAAAGTGGGTTAAAGGCCTAGATATAAGACCAGATACTATAAAACTCTTAGAGGAAAACATAGGCCAAACACTTTCCGACATAAATGACAGCAACATCTTCTCAGATCCACCTCTTAGAGTAATGACAGTAAAAACAAAAATAAACAAATGGGACTTAATTAAACTTAAAAGTTTCTGCACAGCAAAGGAAACCCTAAACAAAATGAAAAGACAACCCACATAATGGAAGAAAATCTTTGCAAATGATTTGACTGACAAGGGATTAATCTCCAAAATTTATAAACACCTCCTACCATTCAATACAAAAAAAAAAAAAAAACCCATCAAAAAATGGGCAAAAGATATAAACAGACAATTCTCCAAAGAAGACATAAAGATGTCCAAAAAAAGCATGAAAAGATGTTGAACATCACTAACTACTAGAGAAATGCAAATCAAAACCACTATGAGGTACCACCTTACACTGGCCAGAATGGCTGTCATCAAAAAGTCTACAAACAATAAGTGCTGGAGAGGGGGTGGAGAAAAAGGAACCATTGTTGGTGGGAATGTAAATTGGTGCAACCAATGTGGAAAATAGTATGGAGATTTCTCAGAAAACTAAAACTAGAACTACCATTTGATCCAGCAATCCCACTCCAGGGCATCTATCCAGAGAAAACCATGGCTTAAAAAGGCACATGTACTCCAATGTTCATTGCAGCACTATATACAATAGCCAAGTCATGGAAACAACATAAGTGTCCATCAACAGGAGTGGATAAAGAAGATGTGGTACATATACACAATGGAATATTACTCAGCCATTAAAAGGAAAGAAATAACAGCATTTTTAGCAACATGGATGGACCTAGAAATTATCATGCTAAGTGAAGTTACCAATGTGAGACACCAACATCAAATCCTATCACTTACATGTGGAATCTAAAAAAAGGACACAATGAACTTCTTTGCAGAACAGATACTGACTCACAGTCTTTGAAAAACTTATGGTTTCCAAATGAGACATTTTGGGGGTAGGAGGATGCAGTGAGGGTTTGGGATGGAAATACTGTAAAATTTGGTTGTGATGATTGTTGTACACCTATAAATGTAATAAAGTTCATTAAGTAATTACAAATAAAAATAGAAATGCAAGTAATTTTTTTTTTTAAAAGAATCCGACTGCAGTGTCTCGGATTGCTGTGAAGGCACGTGTTCAATCCTTGGCCTGACATAGTGGGTTAAAGGATCTGGCATTGCTTAGGTCACATCTATGACTTGGATTCAACCCCTGGCCTGGGTACTTCCATATGCCATGGATCTGGCCATTAAAAAAAAAGTGTATGGAACACAGGGTGTCCCTTCTAGAAAAATGTGCAGTTGTGGGACAGACATCATATGTTAGGGCACATGCTAGATCAATCTTAAGTTAAGCCTATGATTCTGTTAAGAATATGCTGAAATCATTTTCTCTTTCACAAGAATGACAATGATAAGAATTCTACATGTAAACTGGACTTCAGTATTCAATATCCATCATGACAGTGTACTAAACTGTGAACTCTGATCCCCTTATGTTCACATAGGTGTGTAAAAAAGGAAAATATTTTGTAAAAATATTCAGAGCTAAAGTATAGAACTGCATATGAAGTCTGATTTTAGGGGCTTTGGTGACCTAGCACCATCCCCCTGAGCCCTCAAAGAAAAATTTGTGCATTGTTTAAAATTACGGCATAAGAGATTCTTTCCTTAAACTCATGGTTTAACACTATTATAATATTTAACCCTCTCATGGGAGTTAAATATCTAAACTTTTTATTAGTCATGTATCTTGTGGTATGAATTAGCTGATACTGTGTTGATGAGTGTGCATCTGTGAGAAGCTGTATAAGGATGCATAAGTTATTCTTGATTCATGAACAAGTAGAGAAAAGACAGGCAAGAAAGTGTTATGTGATGAGGAGCTTGTTGGTGATTAGGCAGAATTCATTCACATCATGCTTTTGGCAAGGGTCAGCACTACTGAAATTACAGCTTGAAGTGGCTGTCCCCTATAGTCAGCAGTGCTCACTCCAGTGATGCATCCACTGTAAAATATGCCTGAGATTTATTGGGCCACCAGCTGTATCAATAGGAATTAAATGGTTCACTGTTTTCCTAGCTGTTCGCAAAACTTTCTTTCTTTAGACTTTATTCAGGATTTGCTCTCTTCTTTGTTGTTGGTCATGCTGAATTATAGCTGTATGTGATTGATTTGGATACACTGTACAAGTTTGTGAGAATGGTGAAGTTGGGAATTCTACCCAAGCATCTCTATTCTCAGCAGGAACAATCTTGTAACAAAATTTGCCCATCCATACAAACCTTCAAATTCTTCAACATTTGAGTGCAATTCTTTTCATGTTGAAGCCATTATACATTTCTGGATATAAAAATTATTTTTTAGTGAATCCCCCTAAAATAAAGATTAGAAGAATTCAGATGCTTTCTTTAGATTACCTGTAAAACATGAAAATATTCTTGGGACTATTTTTCTCATGGAGAAAATTTTCTAGTTGTATTAATCAGTCAGGATATGTTGTTTAAGCTTCTATTATATTTATTGTCATGTTTTAAGTCACAGTATATTTTTAAAGCTTAATATTGATCTCTCAGAATGTGAATAAACTACACTTACATAAATTTAAGATTTTTGCAGTCAATCAATGTGAAAAAAAAATGTTAGCAATAAAGACATACTTGGTAATACATGGGGATAGCATTGGTGGAAACTTTCCTTAGGCTAATTATTAATCTGATCATGTTTCTCTCTGGCCTCAGGGCCAGCTTACTCCTAGGACCTACTGGTAAATCTGAAGGCACCAGGGAATCTTTGGCTGGTATGACTTGTGCCCTCAGCAGAATAATCACTGGATCAGATTTCTTAGTTGACTGAATGGTTTATTATTTCTCCTTTTTCTGTGGTCTTCAATAATCTTAAAATAGCACATTTAAAAAGTTGATTAAAATTCAGTTATTAAAATTGTTTAATTCTGAGAAATGAATAATTCATATTGCTAATATATTCAAAGAATTACTTTCCAAACACACTGTCTTAGAGAAGGAGAAAAGAATGCCTTTGAGTAGCTAGGGGGGGAAAAAAGGGAAATTAAAAAAAATAAGATTTATGTTACAGAAATTCAGTTGTAAACTACTGATTTCTCCCTGTGCACTGCCCTTAAATGCATGAGGGAGAATGGAAGTCTAGCAAGATTATAGGAAATATGTTAAGTGAATGATATTTTGCAAAACTATATAGGCAAAGCTTCTCTAGTAAGAATATGAACATTCAACTGAACCACTTCTACCTTTCCATTTATTTTGAGGTGTCAATCAGCTGTGTGCTTAGACCTGTATCATGATTCAAAGAGTAAAGCCACAGAGGTCATGACTGTGAATGGATGTGCTTTCTCCATAGACTTGCTATGGACTTATGAACAAGGAGAAAAACTACCTAGCAGGAAGTGGTACTAGTTGTAGGATTAAAAGGTAATTTTTTCTTCCGATTTGAAAAACAGAATTTTGGACACTTCTATTTATGGAGAATGAAAGCTAAATCAGAACACACACAGTAAGTAGTAACTAAGACCAAAAAGAAAAAGAAGACATAAAGTGGGAGAGACATTTTACCTACAAATGTGTATCTTAAAGAAATTGAAAGCTGTAGAAGAGGTGGTAGAAAAACTGTAATTTTCAGAAACAATAGTATGGGTTTATTTGGGACTAAGATCTTTTACAAGGGGAAAAAATGTCATCCTTCTTAAAATGATTAAATAAAAAGTGGTTTGAGAAAACTCTGTCTAACAGCAAAGGCAATTTGACAACTGATGGGTTTGTCAGGAAAGGAGAAGTCTGACTAACAAATAGGAAATTCCATGTCAGCAACAGCAGCGCATGAATAAATTATTAGAGAAAATGTTTGGGCTCTTTCCTCTTCTCCTCAGAAATAAAAAAAATATATATGCAGCTGATACTCTCCTTATAATCTCAATCTTATTTAGTGCCCCTCAAGTCAAAATCACTAGATTCCTCTCTATTTACTGCTCTCATCCTGCAAAGCTTATCTATGCATTTGATGAGTAGTTACTATTACCAGTTCATCAATGTCATTACACAACATTTCCAAGTCTTGAGAGATTATAATTTTGTAGGTTCCTCCTTTAAAAATGCATCTTACCAGTCCTCACAAGCCCATAACTATCATGTGGGTGCAAGCTAACATTACCTCTTGTTTGAAATAATTGCAAGTCTCCTAACTGGAACCCTGGTTCTGCTCTTGCTCTCTCCATAGGCCATTCTCAGTATAGCTTATGTTTTTTTCATCCCTTTATACTTAAATGAATATATATGTATATACAATACATAATATATTATTAATATAAATAAATACATGTTTAGTATATTTATTAATACATTTATATTTGAAATTAAATTTAATATATTCCTTAGCGTTATTAGATGTGATTTGGAACAAAGCATCTGAAATTAAATAGTTAATTTTAGCATTTCATTTTTATATATTACATAATAGGACATATAGCACTACATAACTCAGCATTAAGATACTATACACATGGGAAGCAGAGTTCTAGAAAAAATTCAAGTAGCATTTGTCTATGGCTTCCACCAATATATGGGAACTCAGAAAGCAATCACAGATAACCTTTAGGCTCACGCCATGTTTGTCAGCTATTGCCACAATACTATGTAACAAATCACCACTTCATCTTGGTGACATATAACAATCAACATTTATTTCTCACTCATGTGTCTACTCTGTCACATCTGTAACATCCATTAATCAAAGCAGACAAGTCTGCTTTGGTCAAGTCTGTCATTAATGGGGCTGGGAAACAATATTCTACTTACATTTGGAAGGGGATGGGAATCAATATTGCCAAGGAAAATCTAGACTCTTACTTGTAGGTAGAATTTTCCAAAGCCATTCATGCTCAAAATGTCTTCCATACTGAAGCCAAAAAGAGCTCTATGGGTTTGCCTTGAAAAATAAAGTGTCTTATCTTCTGCTAAGAAAATGGAGTGTCTGAAACAAATTAAGGATTTCAGAATGAGGTAATATAAGGACTGAAGCTAATATCTGACTGAAGTTATACCATAGGGAACAGAGCTGCCATGGAAACCAAAAGAATAGCAAGTGCTATGCAAAGCAAGTACTGTGGACAGCTAGCATGTCAGGAAGGTGTTGGAGGGCTCCAGAAAGGCTGATGAGGACCTACCTTAGGAATACTCCCCTTTTCTGCTACTACATTGAAATGCATTTGAAAATTGGGTGATTTTCCATGTTCATGTGTCATCACTGACTCAATATTTATTCTTGGGTTATTATCTGTTCTCTTAATCATTTATTTACTCACTACTATTGGCCAAGAATAGATTTAAATGATTCTTGCTTTAGAGGCGCTCAGGGCTCTAGTGGAATTAAAAACTGGACAATAATGTGTCATAATCTTCTATGTTTATTTAAGACCTAGCCCAGTGTCAGGAATGTAGTCGACACCTTAAAATTATCTGTTGAATAAATGAATGTGATGAATGATTATTTCTATAAAATATTGTAATTTTATGATCTTGCTATAATTCACCATCCAGGCTATTTCACCTTGATACAGTTAAATTCCAATGATCGGTTTATTATATTCATGTAATATGTAATTAATACTTAAATATATTTATATTGTATTTCCAAATATTGATATAAGTGCCATTTATTAGTAATACTTTTTTTTTTTTTTTTTTTTTTTTTTTTTTTGTCTTTTAGGGCCACACCCGCAGCATATGGAGGTTTCCAAGCTAGGGGTTGAATTAGAGCTATAGCTGCTGGCCTATGCCACAGCTACAGCAATGCAGGATCCGAGCCGTGTCTGCGACCTACACCATAGCTCATGGCAACACCAGATCCTTAACCCACTGAGTAAGGTCAAGGATTGAACCTGTGTTCTCATGGATGCTAGTCAGATTCATTAACTGCTGAGCTACAGTGGGAACTCCAGTAATGCATATTTCCTAAAGAATTTTTTTAGTAAAGAAAAATTTCATCTAAAATATAACCTAAAGCTAAAAATTTCTCTGGAGTTCCTATTGTGGCTCAGTGGTTTAAGAACCTGACACAGTGTCTGTGAGGATGAAGGTTTGATTCCTCCCTCAGTGGGTTAAGGATCTGGTGTTGCTGCAAGCTGCAGCATAGGTCATATATGTGGCTCAGATCTGGTGCTGCATGACTGTGACGTAGACTACAACTGCAGCTCTGATTCAGCCCCTAGCCTGGGAACTTCCAAATGCCACAGGTAAGACCATAAAAAGAAAAAAAAAAATTTCTCTGAAAAAGTTACACATTTCAGGAATAAAGGCCCAGTAAATGAACATGGTTGCTAAGGAAATGAATATTTATTGTGACTAGAAATCTTTGTTATTAGTTGATCTGAAACATATATATGAATCCAAATAATGTATCCATTTTGTGTATAAATTACAAGATACAATTATAGACCAGGAAGTTGATCTGTGTGTACTGGGCATATAAGAAGCAATTTATGTGTTGTGTATAAGAGACACAGGATCCATGATTTCAGAACAATATTAGAAGCAATATGTCTTGCTTCTGTTATCATTTTATTTAAGCACTTGATTTAGGGATTTCTGCCTGAATTTGATTTTACCATTTTTTTTTAAATGAAAATTCATAGTAGGAGGTGAGTATGACGATAATGTCAAAAGTGTAAAGGCTGGTCAAGATAATGTTCCCCATTGGTTCTATTTTCTTCAGGCTCTTTCCAGTGTGCTGCACTGTGTGCCCCATGGAATAATGGCCTATTATGGTTTTATGTCCTTCTTACTGAAGTAATCCTATGAGGTGATCTAGTAAGAGCATCAGATAAACTATTTCAGTGTGGTTTTATGTGTGTGTGTGTGTGTGTGTATGTTGTGTTTGCTCTGCTTCTTCCAAAATGGAAATAAGCCTGTATTTGGTAACTAAACCAAATGTTTCCAGAGCATTTTAAATGCATAATTCATAAAAACCAAAAATGGCAAAATAATGTACAGACTCTACTGGCATTCATTTAGCTATAGAAAATATGCAAAACACTAGGTAGAACAGGTTTTGTCTTTTAATATTTTAATGAGCTTTGGGACTTTCATGCATATTAGTTATGTTGCCCTAATTACTCATTATAATTCTAATGTGCATTTTATATTTAATTACAATGCTTATAAAGATTTGGTATGGACAGTAAATTATTATAACTAGCATGTGCATAATGATTATGAACTGAATTTATTAACTTTTATACCAGCATTCAGTGTTGGTAACTTTCTGTTTCACCTTGGTGATTAACCACATTGTCTGATAAAACAAATATTTGTGTGGAACTAATTGTAAATGCCAAAAGCAGAGTCTAATTCTTTGCTTTTTGAAAATTTTCATTAAATTTTATTCTTAATTTCCTTAGCTTATCTCATTACTAGACAAGCTCATTTCAAAATATTACAGTATTATTAATTTTCTTAATTATTTAAAAGACTGTAAACTTGTTTAAAACATTTCAACAGGGAGCCCAATGTCAGATGATTAGAAGCTTTCTACTAGAGTAGGTAAAACTACTTCACTGCTTTTTTGAGATTCAGCTTATTTATATCCTAAACACAAAGATATGCAATTAAAAAAATACTTCTCATATTTTATTAACATTAAGAAGAGCTGGCTTCTATTAATGAGATTTTCTTTTCCCTTTTGGCATAGTGCATTTCCACAAGTCTTAGATATTATTTTTTTGCCAAATTATTCATATTAAAAAATACAAATAGCTCCAGATTCATTTTCCATTCTTGAAATTTGGTACAGTGCTCTGTTATCGAGTGGGCAATCAATACATGTTAATTGATAATTAGAATGGTTAAAAAAGAAACTGTAAAATTTACAATCACTTCCATAGAAAAAACAACCCGAAGTTGAATGTGAATTAGACCATATCTTTGCAGATAAGTCTATATTTTTTCACTCCAGATAGTCTTATTCTTGACCCAAGTAATATTTTTCTTCAGTGAACAAGTGAGGGTATGAAAGACAAAGATTATATAAGAATTATCAAGCAGGTTTTATCTGAAAATTTCCTAAATATGAACATCCATATAGTATAGCATTAAGGATTCGATTAGGATCTTAGCTTATGATTAGTTACTAGTTGTGGGATGCTGGGCAAATATGGTGATATTTAAACATTTTAATTCCTGTCTATGTAATACAGGGGTGATCTAATCTATCTCAAAGGCTCGTTGTGGCAATTCAGTGAGAAGTTGAGCATACGGAAGGCCTAACATACAATAAACATTTGAAAATATGAGGTGCTTTCATACAAGTACTATTGACACCCTGATTCAAAGTGATTATTTGGCAGAGCAATGTAGGCAGCTTAACATTCATCTTCCTCAAATCCTCCAGTATAATCTACCCATTGAGAAATGTGGTATGTGTGTATGTCCACATATAATGTATGCATACATATATTATATATTCATTTATATGTTATAGGTACATAAATATATGCATACATTTGCATAAATATTTCATTTAAAACAACTAACTTGCCATCAGTTGGTCACTTAAGATAGAGATATAGTAATCTTAGATACTATTCCCTTATTTACTATGCACATGAATTCCTAGTTCAATTTTTGCATTATGCTTATGAAAACCATCACCTATAGACTTGTATGATATTTATATATGATATTAAATTATATTATTGAATTCTATGACAGCAGTATCACAGCTTTAATAATAAAGCCATTATACATAACTCATATTACTTTATGCAAATTATAGAAAATATATATAGTTGTATAGTAATTATTATTATAGCATCACTATTAATAATAATGCTATTATCTAATAATGCTATATTACTTAACATAACTGCATAAGTCTTTTAAAGTATTTCTAACAAGATTTAGTTCTAAAAAATTTCTTTGAAATTGAGGTTGTGCCAAGTTGTTTATTAATTGTGGTAATTTATGCACAGCAATATGAGAGTAAATAAAAATATTTTTTGTTTGTTTATTCATTTGTTTGTCATCCATATATTGGCTCTAACATGCCCAATATTACTACTTTGATAACCAAACAGTCTGTATATTTTCTATACTTGAAGTTCCCTGCAGTCAGTGGATGCTATGGGAATTCTTTGTCATCTCTTCAGTAATTGGCTATTACAGTCTCTTGGCAGTCAGAGATCTAATGTTTACACTTCTTAACTTTCACTGAACGATTTCAAAGGCCCATTGCTTATATGGTTGGTAATTATTCTGTGGCGCAAAGTTGAATCTTGTGTAATTATATTGTGGATAGGGTGGACAAGAGGAGTTTGAACCTAAAAATGAAAAAAAAAATAAAACCAGCCCAGTTTACTTTAACAGTCAACAGCTGAACTACAGAAGTTTCAACAAGAATGGACAGTTCTGGGGTAAGAAATTAACTGAATGTGGGAACTGGGGAGCAATGTTCATTTTCATGGAAAGCCAGGGATATGGGAGGGATTTGAATATATTTGGCTCCTCTCTCCCCTCTTGCTCACTCCCACCCAAACAGGGAACAACCGATGTTTGCAGGTGTAGAAGAGGAATGGCTGTATACACACTGACCGCTTCTCTCTTTTCAGGCTTGGGTAACTAGCTCTCAGCAGGACATAAACATTCTGGTCAGTGATTCCAGGGAGGAGTTCTTCAAAAAATAGGCACCCCACGTGGGGAGGCCTGTGTTTTACAGTTTTGTCTGTAACTGGAAGTTAAGTTTACTTCTCCTGAGTACTACAGTCTGGTGCACTGGACCTGAATCCTTGAGGAATAGATAAGGAGAGGGATTTAAGGAGCAAAGTAAGCATTTGGAGATAGAGGTTTTTGGAGGGGCCAGGATGTTTAGGACTTGCAACTACGGGTGCTCTGTAGGTAATTTTTATAGTCTTACGGCTCTTTGAACTGCTCTAAGAATGCGGTTTTAGGTCTTAGGTGTGAGCCTTATGGGATTTTCACACTAGCTTGTGGGTCATTGCCCTGCATCTTTGTCCTGGGAGAATGAATTTTATGATACAGGGGAACAGAACAACTAAATAGAAACGAGCCACTTTAAACAAAAGTGGCCTGAGCAAGCAGGTGGGCCATGCCTGACCTTAAGCAAAGAACAGGTGGGCCCAGTTGGTGGCCTCAGCAAAACACTGCAACAGTAAGCCAGGCCAAGTATGGCAGACATAGGCAGCACAAGGGGGCCCTGGCAGGCACCAGCCAAGCTGGCTTTAATGTGTAGGCTGCTGAAGCTTAACTTGGAACTCCACTGGTAAATGTAACCTGGTAATGTAGATGTGGTGGGAATTTTCCACATTTCTGTTGTGTTTTTCAGCCAGGTCTGTATGATGAAAGCCCAGAACCTTTTAACAGCAAAGATCCTGTGTTTCCAAATAGGTAGAAACTGTAAGTTCAGCTCCCACAAATTTGGTTTCTCTTTTATGATTTGAATTTATATCTGAACTGAACAAGAAGATTCTGAAGGGGCTAACCATGGAAACACAAGGCTTGTCCACACAAGGCTCTGAAGGATCAGTCCTTAGTATTGTGGTGCCAAGTTGGGTCTGGGCTTATTAATGACACAGGCTCAGGAAATAGCTTTTGATTGCTGGGATCCAAACTGTGGCTTTATTCACAGGGAAGTCTTAGATTTTATTAATAAATAAAAAAGATTAAGGACCACTATTATAAAGAGAATAGTCCATCTTCTTGGGTGGAGACAGATAAACAATTCAATAATATTGCTTCATATTCAAACAATAAAAAAGGCAGTTTTTACACTGCCTGGGTAGAAATGAGGAATTAGGCTTGCTCAGAAACTTAAAGAAGACATGGAAAGATACACATTATTTGTTTTGGTCATAACTGAAAAACAATGGATGAATCAACACGGAAAAGAGGAATCCAGACTAATTAAATGGTAAAAGAGGGACGAGTTCTCGATAAAACAGTTGAAATCTTAGTATCCAGTCCAGATGGCTATTAATGGGAACATAGCATAGTAAAAAACCTGAAGATGGTGATACATAGGAAAAAAGAGTACATGGTTTCAACTCTCTCAATCAGGGTATTAGAAAAGGGACAGATGCATTAGTTATTTACTAGCTCAAAACAAAAGGAGCAACTCCATCCCTCCCATAACAAAAATAAGACAAGCTATCACTTTGGCTGAAGGGTGGATCTAATATTGGAGGAGAGACAGAGAGGATGAGAGAGGAGTCAGGAACAAGTTGTAGCAATCAAGGTCCAGGTACAGAAGTAGAGTTATAGTGGTAGAGATGTAAGATAAGAAAGGATCTGGGAGAATTATTTAAGGCAAAATGGATAGGATTGGTTATAGATTGGATGTGAGGGGAGAGGAAGGTGGGGATGTTAAAATTACTCCCAGGTTTTTGGCTAGCACAATTGGATGGATGATCATGACAGTGGAAAATAATGTAAGTAGTTAATGATAGAAGGTGGCTAGGAATCCTAAAATTTATCTGGGGATACACTGAGTTTGAGATATTCTTGAGACATCCAAGAGTCAATAGTTAATGAAAAAATGGATAGAAGCATCTAGAGTCCAGAGGAGAAGCCTGACCAAGGTTACAAATGAGTCACCTGTGCAAAGGTGTTAATTGATGTCATAGGCAGGAGACTGCAGGATTGAGAGAGAGCTTTTAAAAAAACTGGTGTCTCCTATTTTGTTATCATGCGCTTTAAAAATCCTTAGGAGTTCCTACTGTGGCATAGTAGGTTAAGGATCTGGTGTGGCTGGCAGCTGTGGCATAGGTCACAGCTGTGGCTCAGATATGATTCTTGGCCCAGGAATTTCCATATCCTGCGGGTGTGGACCAAAAAAAATCCTCATATTGTCTAAGTCATTCTATTGATACAGCATTTTGATTACCAATAAATATATTAAGTTCTTGCTCTGGGACAAGTAACTCTGTACAAATGCAGAGAATGTTAAAAAAAAAAAAGCAAATGAATAAAGATAAGCTCAATCAAAGACAGAGGTAATTGGTATCTCAAAAGTGCTTTTATTCTTTCTCAGGTACATACAATGATCTGTATTATACAAATATAGATGAATTTTTCATACTTTTAAAATATTTTCTGAATAGAAATTCTTAGGGTGGTAGTGTTATGGTAGCCCTAGAAATAACTAAATATTTTGTTGAAAAATATATTATAGTAAGTTCTGAGAAAGGCTGTCATTGGCCTTGTCAAAAATAAAGTGAGTAAGAAAGGAATAAAAATTTCAAGAGACATTAAGAAAATAATTGCTAACTCTAATTTTTTTCAGGGAAACTAATAATCTGAAAGATTTCTACGTATATTTTGTTCCTTCCTAAACCATTTCATTTTTATGTCTTTTAGTTTTAATCTTATTATCAAAAGAGTGGAAATGTTTTTTGAAAGGCAAAGGTAAATAGATTTCCATGTGATGAGAAAAACTGGAAAAGATGGAGAATTACTATCAGGGCAAGATTTATCATGGAATGCTAGATTAAGAACTAGCACTGAATCATTACTGTCAAAAGGGAAGCTTCTCTAGTTTCAGAGAGTCCATAAGATTTTATCAGATTTGAAAGTTTTCTAAGAGACATTTTCAAACAATATTTTCCAGCTCTACGTGGCATATTTATATTTGATTTTTATAGAATGCCTGTACTATTTTGAGTGGGCTACTGTATTGTCTGCCATTTTTTTAAATTGTTGAAACATCTCATAACTGAATGTTATTCAGTGGAGACTTAAGCAATAACTGTAAAAGGTATGTCTTCCATTTAGCAAGAGCTAGATGATATTTATAAATGTGCTTGGAGCTCTTTAGAGAAATCTTTCTCCGGCAGCCCAAGGTTCTGATTCTATAAGAGCAGCCCAGTCCTTTGAAGTCAGGGAAAGAACTACAGTAAATACAAGTCCTTGTACACATTTTTGTGGGGAATAGGAGTGGGGTGAGTAAGGAAAAACATACTGTATGAAATGTATGGTGTGACGTATACCAACTGATCTGTTCTACATCTCCCTTTTTATGATTGCGAGGACAAAGTCATCTTTAACAATATTCCCCACAGTCATGGGGTCTAGTGATAGAGTGTGTGAATCTCAGCACATACTGTTGATGTGAACTGCTTTGCAATGTTCTCCTTCATGCACAACTGACTAAACAAACCAAACATGCCAGGGGGTATATATTGTTAAGCTCCAAGTTTTTCTTAGAAACACATACTCTTTTTTTTTTTTTTTAATCTTTTTAGGGCTGCACCTGTGGCATATGGAAATTCCCAGGCTAGGGGTTGAATTGGAGCTGTAGCTGCTGGCCTGCACCATAGTCACAGCAACACAGGATCCAAGCCACATCTGCGACCCACACACCAGCTCACGGCAATGCAGGATCTCCAACCGCCTGAGCAAGGCCAGGGATTGAATCACATCCTCATGGATACTACTCAGATTCATTTCCGCTGTGCCACAATGGGAAGTCCCTAGAAACACATATTCTTTAAATAACTTATATGTCCTAGAACTTCAGGGCATTTACAGATGAATAAAACAAATTCCTCTCATTTCAAAGAGTTACGCTTTCCCCATATTATTGTTTGATGATTTGTTCAATTATATATGATCACACGGAAGTAGAATATCCTAGCATCACATTGAAGGAGTGCTTAGTTTAACTGAGAGGGGCTTTAGAGTGATTATTTTCTGCAGGTATATAATTTGGTATTATGTAATTCGATTTCTATAGATGGCAAGGTAGTAACAATAAGAGAAGGCTAAATGTTCACTGCTCATAGAAATTACACAAAAATCTATATGAAGCTTTTTATAATGATCTGTAATTATAATCATAATGAAGGTAGAATAAGAAAGCAGTCCCACTGATATTACTATAGTTAATCAAAATTTACTAAGTATATCTTTCTCTAGGAGGGATAGGGGAATCAGAGGAGAAGAAGAAAGGAAAGTAGAAGGGGATGACAGCAGAGAGGAAGAAATAAAAGAATCATCTGAGTAATAGGGTTGGTAGAGACTTACAGAGGTCACTTAACCCATGTTACTGTGTCCAGGAATCATAAAGCCAATCTCTCCTCATTCACAGAGTCTCTAGCCAAATATTATCAGTTCATTATATGATAATTAATGTAAACTAAGCATATAGGATATGTCAGAAACAGCAAAATTCCTTAAAGGCACTCTCTCATTTAACAACCATATGTTCATGCTGTACAGCACTGGGAACTATATCTAGTCACTTATGATGAAGATAATGTGAGAAAAACAATGTATATATGTATGTGTGACTGGATCACTTTGCTGTACAGTAGAAAATTGACAGAACAGGGTAAATCAGCTATAATGGAAAAAAATAAAAGTCATTACAATTAATAAAAAAAGAAACATGTATCTGGTGCTATTTTATCTTCTTAAAGATCAGAAGGCTGAAGTTAGAGAGGTACAATAACTCTCCCAAGTTCACTTAGCTGAAAATTAGATTCAAATCCAGATCTGTCTCACTTGGAAATTCTCCTTATACAGATAAACACATATTATTCCACCAGTGGTTTGGACATGGATATAGCTGCTCAATTCATTTCATCACAAGAGAATATCTTTTTCATCTCAACTAACATACCACCTCTTCCTTGAAGCCCAGTCCTTCCGGAAAGACACCCTCACTCCCTCCCGTGTGTTCTCTTTTTATGGATCCCTTGGGATGGCACATTAGCATGGCAGCGCAGTATAGTTCTGGAGTGGATGTAAATTCTGTAGAAGTCTTTGATCAGGTCCTCTAGCTTCCATGATACTGTCTACTCATTGGTTAAATGGGAATAGCGCCTTCCTTGTACATGTTGCAAAAACTAGATCATGAAAATAAAGCACTAGCAAGTGTCTTATTCAAGAAAGGAACTCAAAAGCAAGAATTTTTCTTTGATGCATGATTTTTCCAAGTAGGATATAAGCTACATGACGATAACAACACCCTCATTCTTTATATTCTCAAAAGTAACCAGAGAATCCAGCACATAGGAGTACAGAATTTAAGAATTTGGCCATTTAAATCTATCCCAATGAATGACAAGATTCGTGACAAAAGCTAACACGGACTGGATATTCTATGCCAGGAACTATTCTAAGCACGTTTCAGGTGCTGACGTATTTAACTTTCACAACCACTCTGTAAGTATTGCTATGATTTCCTTTTCACAACTGAGGCTATGAGTGTAAGATGTCTGAGATCAAATCCTTAAGCATTAATGCCCTATGGATGATAAACCCTTGCATTTAATAACCCTTCATTCTCTCAGAGAGAGCCATTATTAGCATACTGTGACATTTCCCATGTTGCACATGTGGCTAGCTATTAGTATTTTCTGGATCTTTTAAGAATCCTTCTGTTCCCCATATTCAGAATCTTTCACTGAATGATACCAAAGTGTCTAAATGCTGAGGGGAAAAAATGACCTAGCTTTTAACAGCTATACTCATATTTATTTTATCTGTCACAAGGGGAAAGAATAAAATAAAGACACAATGAGTGAGAATAAACCCATATCCCAAATTCACACCCTCACACCACAGCTAAAGCCTGTGCAGGTACCACTGTGTTAAAGAAAACACCCATTCATTTTCTCTGCCACATGTGCCAGTGCTCAGAGTACTGTGGGAGTAAACAGATAAACAGACCATCTTTGCATGGAATGCCTTTGTATATTGGGAACGAATATAGGTGCGGGAGAAAAGAAACAGGGCACAAAGCAGGTTCCCCATCAACTGGGTGAGTTTACGCTCTATGATTTTCATCAGCAAAAAAAAGGTTGCAATTACTGAGCATTTTCACAATTCTTCAGTGTGCAGTTACAAAGAATTGGCTCAACAAAGTCCCTTTTCATAACAAAGGTTCATGCTCCTATTTCTTTTGTTGCTGCTTTTGCTGAAGACATTTTGTCAATATTTTCTCAGTCTCTACGTGTCTGGTGATATGTGGGTTAGTGTGTATAATGGTCTGGTAGGATGGCAGAAGAATGCGAGTGCATGTGTGTGTGTGTGTGTGTGTGTGTGTGTGTACTTGCGCAGAAGTTGAAAAGGTGAGACACTGTCCTCAGACATTATTGTATTAAAAGCTTTTCTCAGAGCAAATATTGCACTGCTGGTGAAGGGGGAAATCAGAGTCACCAACCATTACTCAGTTGTGTTTGGGCTCCAGGCATTTGTGGGCTGCCAAGTACTGTCATGTGGGCCCAACAAGTTGTATTATTAATGCACCTGAGTACCAGAGGCAGCATGAATGGAGATATACATTTCATCTACAATGTCTTTGTGATGTATTAGTAGACGAGTGAAGGAAGGCATGGGAGAATGCAGAACCAATCAGGACCCTCCAAGGAGAAAAACTAGGTCACTTGTCTTAGTACACATCTCATCTCAGTCCTAAATTTGCTACTCTTTTTGCAAACAAACATCCATGGGTCAAAGCAGAACTGCTCTGCTTCTTTTTTGGAATGGTCTGGTTCCAGATTTACATATTACCTGCCTTCCCAAGTCATACTTTCATTACCACAATTATGGGGCTACTATAGATCCTCTGTTATTATTCCTTAAGTGTAAGTAATGTTTATAATGTGGAAGAACTTCTGTTCGGTCAAGTTTCTAGTATGGGTTACCTTGTGCTAATTTATGTGTTAAAAGCAGTTCAATGTAGGAGTCTCTCTTGGCTGATTTGTGGCTGCACTGCTATCACAATGAGAGTGAAAACCTTGGCTGTGAAGGGAGCTGGGTGGTGTGCAAAATTTGGCTCTGGAGCAACTAACCTTCCTGAACATGGAGCTCCCTTGGAACTGAAATAATGCTCTTGGCTTCAAAAGATACAGCAGAGGAGAAGATGTTTCAAAGTGTCAAACTGAATTATCCCCCTTTACACCCTTCTCCAGGCTCCTGTAGTGATTCAAGCCAGGGAAACAACATAAATGGAGTATCTGGCTCCTATTAATGGTAGGAAGTTCCTCTCTTAACAAAAGTGATGGAGTCTGATGAGTAGATGGTAAAGTTTCAGTCTTTGGAAGTGAATATTCCCACCAATCTAAATTTATCCCAAGGAGACAAGCACTTGAAAAATAAACTTCTTCATTAATAATTCAGTATTGACTAGAGGAAATTATTTCAATAACTGAATACATAAGAGCTGAAATATTCAATCTCAGATCGGAAAATTAAGAAGTCATTTATTATTTACTAAAAATTGAGAGAGCTTCTGCCTAGAACACAATGTCTAACCACTTGGAGTGACCAGAGAGCTGCTTTATTAATAGATTGAAACAAATAGGTGAAAACAGACCATATTCTCATCTTTTTAATATTCCTGATACTTAAGAGTGACTGACAGACACACATTTAAAAAACTCAATGGATACTTATGGGATGGATGAATGACTTTTCACTCTTGGACAGTTAACCAAAACTTCTGATACAAAGAAACTCCTCCAAAATCTTTGCAGAAAACCAGCTGCTAATTCTGCTGGTGTTGATTTTGCAGAACCTACACAACAAAGTATGTAAATCCACTAACTCAGATTGTGTTTCTGAGGACACTGCTCATTACGACTGTATAATAAATGGGAGTGCACAAGTCACCATTAGCACAGAACAGATTGTTTGGGTAGCAAAGACAGCAGCTGTCACAGCTTGACAGCTTTCTTGTTAGTGAATCAGCTTTACTGACAGCGTATTTGATTGAAAACCACTGTTCACTGACAGTGTGTTATAGCTGATATACATATGTATCTCATGAAAAATAAGACAGTTGCTGAATACCCATGAAAGGTTGAGAAGCTGCAGCTCTATGAACTATACTAAAAAAAAATGAATTTCTTATAAAGAAGGTCTGTTATTGTATAAAAATATTTTGGTTACAGTAAAACACATACCAACAAAAGTGCATGTGAAAGCATGACAGGTGACCCAAAGGAAGGTTTTCTGTGCATTGTTTAAATTAGTCTTCCTGTTGTAGGAATTTTATTTGCAACCAAATGAGGCCAATGTGAAAACAGAACCTTTGAGAGAAGCACATTCATTCTACTTCTTAAGTCTTGGGACTGTCAGGAATGAACGTCAGGGGTGGGAGGAGGTCCCCTCTCAGGTTTGAACTTGAGGTAGAAGAACCATGAGCCGAGTGAGGATGACATCAGTAAGTGGAAATGGTCATGTATAATGCAGGCGAGTGTGGTGTGCGCTACCTAGCATAGACTTGACAATGTACTTCAATGCTGAGAAGCTTCTGTTTCAGCAGTACAGGGCCTCTGCATGAGCAGATATGTGGGGATAAGAATAGTTCAGATACTCTGGGGTTATTTGAAAAGTGACAAGAATGACATCTCCCTGGAACAGGAAGCACCAGATTCACTCACTTGGACTTTTCTGCAAGCTTCACTAATTTATGTTCCCTAAGCTCTTCCTGAGAATGATCCATATGCTTGGGGCCTTAGGAAGTACAGTGAGTTAATGCATTTACCTGAGAGCTTTGTCCAAGTTCTCATTTGTCATCATCACATAACTTGGCAGAGTTTCTGGCCTCTACACAAATGAGGGACAGGATCAGAATAATCAGCATGCCTGTTGGTCAGGAGAGCAGTGCAGCTACACTCAGACATTGATTAGGGTAGGATGGCAGAGCTGTGCCTCTCACTACTGGCAAACAAAACCCAATTCTTCTTGATGCAGGTGCTGCTAATAATGAGAGGAAACATGGCTGGAAAATAAGTGCTTGAACCAATGGTGAAATGTCTAAATCACAGAATAAAGATAAAATATAAAGTTGGTCACGCTAAAAAAAAAAAAAAAAAAAGGAGGAAGGACAGTGAGGTGTTAATTTGGTGATGTGATAAAGAAAAGAGAGAGAAGGGAGAAAGAGACTGAGAAAGAAAACAGAGAAGAAGAAAAATTAAGAATGAAAGAGATCATCTGTGTATAAATAAAATATTTTTTAAATGGTTATGAGTCACAAATCAATTAGGGAAGCAGATTTTTTTGTTGCTTTAATTTGTTCATTCATTCATTCCCCATATTAATTAGAACTAATAAAGTGCCTTGTTCTTGCTTCAGAATCTAGTATGTGGTAGGAAAGCTATAAATGTTTATTATAGCTTAAAGTAGGCAATTTATAAATATCTCTTCTATAAAAGATGACTGTGTTTCTCCCTCGTTCTTTTGATAGTTTCTTTTTTTCTGAGAGCCTATAGCAGCAGAAGTCCTAGGCAGATAGATAGTCACTGTTTTATCTAGGACTGGGCTTGTGAGTATCACTGGGACTTTTAGGCAGAGCTAAATATACTCATGAGTGAATAAGGAAAGTTAAGAATAAATAAGAAAAGGAAAAGAGACCAGAAAAAGGAGTAAAACCATGAATTTGATGTTGCAAATCCTTTCAAATGGAAACAGTTGCTATTCTGTTTTGGGCAACCAGGTCAGTCTCTTCCATAGTGTAACATAAGGTGCTATAAAACCACAGATACCCTCAAATATTTGCTCTTACCTTTCTCTGACCTGACCTGAAGTTTCCCTAATTCTCTCCATGATGTTAGGCTTGTCAACAAGTCTATAGAATACATTTGCCAAAGTACATTAATGCAACTTTGGGAGCAAGAGACCTTATGTTTCAGGTAACATGTCTTTTGAGTGATGATGGTGGTATTGATAATAGATTGTAGGAGTATCTTAGGCCAGAAAAAATGGATCATTAGAAAACATGGTTAAATTTGGGAATATGTTGTAAAGTCAAGCATCAAAGGTTGCATTGGATACATATTTCATTGACTTTTCAAGTGAATTAGACTAAAGTTACCTAAAAAACTATATCAGCCTGTTACGTTGTCTCAAAATTCTTCAGACCCTGCCCTTAGGAAGCAGGATAGGTAGAGGAGAGAATCAGCATTCAGAAAAGAGAAGGGAGAATATTGTCGTTCTTAAAACTGCCATTATTCTTTCATGATCCAAACACAAATGTACACGCATATGGGTGGCTGGTGCAATTTATAAACTCCAAGCTTCTTCAAATTCTGGCTCAGAAATAGGGTAATTTTCCTAAATCCAATCCAGACTCATTTAGTGGTAAACAGAATGCCTTCAGGACTGGTATTTGATATGATTTGGAATCATAAACAGTCAATAGAAATCATTAATTATCTTTCTTCATGGATTTTGCAAAAATGGAATCAAATTGAAATGAACAATAAACAATTGATGGCAGTTTTTATTACTTACAGAAAATATGATATGTTTCCTGTGGCAAAACAATAATCTGCCATAGGGAAGCGAACACAGGGTAATGGAGAATTCTTTTCTTGCCCAGTTTTTAGCTCCCTCCACACAGCTGACAGTGCCAGAGACCCTAGCAAACCCAGGGAGCTCTACTTTTCACTGGGAGCAAAAGCCAAAACCACTACAATGGCCCTCATGGTCACATATGTTGACCCTTGTGACTCTGAATGCCTCTTCTCTTCTTTGATTGAATTCATTCCTTTCCAGTTGCACTGATTTCCTCTCCAGGCTCCTAGTTTTTGCCAGGGCTGGAGTGCTCTTCTCTAGATAGCCTCCTGGCTCACTTGCTTCAAGCCCCTGCACAAATGTCACCATCTCAACAAGACCTACACGGAGAGCTCCATCTAACATACACTTTCCAACACCCAATTTCTCCTTCCCTTTTCCATTTTTAAAATTTCTCCATAGTGCTATTACTTTCTAATATAGAATTTACTTTCGTTGTTGTTTTGTTTTTAATGCCAGTGGCTTGTTTGTCTTTGGCTCAAGTGAAAGCTTCATAAAGCCAGGTTCTAATTTATCTGCTCTTGTATTCCAAGAATCTAAGACAGTGTCTGGCATGTACTAATTACTCAATAAATAGTTGTTGAATGAATATAATAGGTGTGAGATCTTGGGAAAAGTACTTGAAATATATGCCTTAATGTCTACATCTTTTAATGGAAACACTCTGCATTGTGGTGAGGATTAAGTGGGAGAGGTGCCAAAGTGCTTACAATCAAGTGTGGTACAACATTTGTAAAGTAAACAGCCTTATTACTAACATTAAAAGGGTCTTCTGCATTCTCTTGTGTTACTTCCCATACCAGGTGATCCTTTTCTAGGGGCTTTTCTAACTTCTCTATTCTGGTGTCTGTTCAGATATTGTAAATGAAAGATTCAGAAGTCTACTAGAAAGAACTAATTTCTCCCCTCACACAACTTTTCCTCTTCAGTCATTTTCCTACTGGCTTTTCCTACCTACCAGCTGTTCTCATACCATTTATACACTTATTCAACTCTATATCTTAATACAATTTTTCTACCTTGACAAGCTATATTAAGACATTTTCTTACGCACCCCACCCTTCAAACTCAAATTAGGAACCAACTCATGTAGTAAGTCAGGTTTGCATCATGCCCTTTCAGCACTGCTTTTTTTTCAATTCTAGCAGAAATCTTAGATTATGTTCCAGTTTGGAGTTATTTTTAAAGAAAACACACATTTTCTGACTTTTGAAAAATGCAAGCACTTTTAGAGAGCTTTGCACATAGTATATATGGAACACACATTTGTTGAACATTAGGTAAATCAAGTTTTGTAATATATTTTGAGCATAACAGGTCAATATGAGACAGGCTGGGACATGGGACCCTTTGCTGCAGTGCCTGCACCTGGACAAATGTCTCCTCAAGCAACAAAATATAAAGAAACTATAAGAGGCTAAAAATAACTGCATGCATGCACAGTTGGGGCAAATTATGAACAAGATACAAAAGACCAAAAACCCAACTGCCACTTCTGAGGTGTCAGGAGTAAAATCAGGGTACTGCACATGATCGCTGCCCACAGCACCACCAAGGGGATGGGGAGACCACTCAAGCCACCCCTCTGGCCAGATCCCTGGACCCACCCCTATCCTCACTCCTTTTGAGGAACAAGCTCACTCTCCCTCAGGGAGCTCCCACGGGAACCTGGTACTTGTTTTTACTCCTTTGCTCTGGAGTGCAAGTCCCAATAAGCCTTGCCTGAATTTCTCCTCTGGCCTCTTATCAATTGCTATTGATTAAAAAGAGTCCAAGAACCTGAGTTGGTAACAAACATACTAAATATGCAGGGAAACACTGTCCCCTCAAAACTTTAATCCTTGAATGCAGAAAGAAATGTAAGCACTTAATAATTGTGTTACTTATCATGTATTAAGTTTTATTTATATAACTTAGTTTTCTTTTGTCTTTTTTTTTTTTTTTTTGGGCCGTACCCACAGCGTATGGAAGTTCCAAGGCTAGGGGTCAAATTAGAGCTGGAGCTGTAGGCCTGCGCCACAGCAATACTGGATCCGAGCCACATCTGTGACCTACACCACCGCTCACAACAACACCGAACCCTTAATTCACTAAGTGAAGCCAGGGATCTAACCTGTATCCTCATGAATAGTAGTTGGGTTTGTTACTGCTGAGACACGACAGGAACTCCTACATGACTTAGTTTTAGGAATACAACATATTCCTGAGTTATGTGGTTTTTCTCATTCTCAAAGCAGCAAACAGTAGTAGTCTCTCAATAATTATTTTTTATAATGAAGCGACAAATGAGTGAAATAAATCATTACCTTATGACTTTTTATGCTTTTTAAAATATTCAGTAGAACCATTTTTGAAGCCCACAGTAAGATGTAATTTCTTTTAGAGGAAATGACTAAGCCTGAAGTGTCTAGACATTTGAAGAATATACCGGAAGTAAGAGGCTAACATTTATCTCCATATTGTCTGTAGTTCCTTGTCAGACTAGATAGAATAGGAAAAATGGGTATTAAATTTCAATCAGGGCTAATCAGCAGACACACATTGGGCTGGTAAGAAGTTGAGTAATGATTAGGAAGTTCCATATTTAATCATTGGTTGGCTGCTTTGCCCTGCATAGGTCATGTACTCTTGGCAGGTATTTCAGGATTATAATACTATAAAGAAAGAAAAATTACTTCTCAGAATGTTATTGCATCCTTCTGCTACTGCTCCCCTTACCTTAGAGAAGTGGAAATAGTATTGACACTTTGCCCCAAAATGTAAAGTTTATAAATGCAGTATGTTGGACTCTGAATAGTATGATAAAATCTTGGCCATTTCCAACTGCGTGTGTGAAAACATATGTGTGTGTATGTCCATATATACGTATATGAATGATACAAACTAATTTTTAAGTGGTATTTCATTTTCTTTTCTGTGGTATTCTAAGGATTTAGTGCATCTGATTGATAGTGCATCGTTCTGAACTAGTATAATATTTCTTTTGCAAAAGAAACATATCCTAGGAATTTAACTATAACTCACCTGAACTCTCATTACTTAAGAAAATCTGCCAGAAATACCCAGAAATGAATGGATTTTTTTTTTTTTCATGAGAACTATAGAACATGACAATTAAGAGAAGGCTGGTCTTAAAACAAACCTAACACATTGGTTCATCTTGGCCTTCCCAAGTTAGAATGTGTACCAGAGAGCAAGGCAATCTGTTTGTGTATGAGAGTATAATTAATGAGAACTATGCATTTGAAAAATGGGTTCTCTCTGCATGTTTTAAAATATATACATTATTTCAAAGTAAGGCATAACTGATTCTGTTTCTCTATGACCAGAGGTAACGTCTAAGTGTCAGAGGGAAAACTGATTTGTGTGCTATTAGCATTGCTGAGAGGGATCTTTTGGGACCTTTCACAGAAATATTGAAAGGGTATGAGTGAAACCAAAAGACAACAATTTGTATAGTTTTTTTTTTTTTGTTTTGTTTTGGTTTTTTTTGCCTTTTTTTGGGGGCCTTGGCGGCATATGGAGGTTCCCAGGCTAGGGCTTAAATCAGAGCTACAGCTGCCGGCCTATACCACAGCCACAGCAACGCCAGACTGATGTCACATCTGTGACCTACACCATAGCGCACGGCAATGCAGGATCCTTAACCCACTGAGCAAGTCCAGGGATCAAGCCAGCAACCTCATGGTTCCTAGTCAGATTTGTTTCTGCTGTGCCACAACAGGAACTCCACAACAATTTGTATACTATTGAATTAATGTTTCTATCTAAAAATATTGTCCTCCAAATATTATTCTTTCTACTAATTATTATTGCAGATACAGCTCATGAGTGACTATGGTAAGCAACTAGCTAGCTATGGATATGGTTTTTCACTTTAAGGAAAAATAATCTTCATATTTATAATGTGTTGACTCTACTCATGTCAAATTAGCTTTATTTAAATAGATATGCCAAAGAAATATGCTTCTTTATCTAATAAAAGCAAAACCAACAATTCTCTACATTGTACCAAATGTGTTCAGAACTTAATTCAAGCCCAGTCAGTCTTCATATGTTATATCCAGTCCTAAGTCTAAGTTATGGGAAAGTTTCTTTTCTATTTTCTGTCTTTGAGAACCAACTGGGTCCCTTGATTCATTTTGTAGGGTTTCCAAATACTTGCCTGCAATAATCACTCTTTTTTTATCCCAGGGGTCCATTAACTTAACCTTATAAAATATGTTCAGAAATTTGATCAGCAAAAATTCCATTGATTCTACAGAATTTGCATGGATCTCATCCCTGGTATGGAAGGAAAGACATGCATTTTTCCCACATCTTATTTATATCATTATTGGTGAAGAGATGGTCATTTGTTCATGATAAGCATTTGAGGAGTTCCCATCATAGCTCAGCAGGTTAAGAATCTGACTAGTATCCCTGCACGTTCGATCCCTGGCCCAGCTCAGTGGGTTAAAGATCCGGTATTGCCATGAGCTGTGGCGTAGGTCACAGATGTGACTCGGATCCTGTGTTGCTGTGGCTGTGGTGTAGGGCGGCAGCTCTAGCTCTGATTTTACCCCTAGCCTGGGAATCTCTGTATGCTGTGAATGTGGCCCTAAAAAGCAAACAAAAAAAAGCGAAACAAAAAACCCCATAACAAACAAACAACCCAAACATTTGAGACTACAAATACATACTTTGGTTCTGTGCTGGTAGATGAACTATCCATAAGCCATTATCCTTTTTACTTCCTCCTTCCTCCTACAAGCACCAACGACCATTCAGTGATTTATGAGTGAGCTTTTGTTCCTTTGTTTCCCTCCAGTAGTGATAGATTTATACTGAATTCTCTACACTTTCTTCTTTATTCACACTTACAACTGTTACTACATGCAATTATGGGTGAAAAAGAACCAAAGAAAGGAATTGACGCGTTCCCGTCGTAGCGCAGTGGTTAATGAATCTGACGAGGAACCATGAGGTTGCGGGTTCGGTCCCTGCCCTTGCTCAGTGGGTTAACGATCCGGTGTTGCCGTGAGCTGTGGTGTAGGTTGCAGACGCGGCTCGGATCCCACATTGCTGTGGCTCTGGCGTAGGCCAGTGGCTACAGCTCTGATTCGACCCCTAGCCTGGGAACCTCCATATGCTGCAGGAGCGGCCCAAAGAAATAGCAAAAAGACCAAAAAGAAAGGAAAAAAAAAAAAAAAAAAGAAAGGAAAAAAAAGAAAAGATGCAGCTTGGACCCTCTGTTGCTGTGGCTGTAGTGTAGGCTGGCAGCTATAGCTCTGATTTGACCCTAGCCTGGGAACTTCCATATGCTGTGGGTATGGCCCTAAAAAAAAAAAAAAAAGAATAGGAATTGAATGTACTATCTCAGCCTTATCAGTACCATACACTAACCTATGGCTGTCACTTCATACCAACAAAGGTCAAGGTGGCTTGTGACTGTGTCTACAATTCACACAATGCACATGACCATGCCACAAACATACTTCCATGAAAATCAGATTATATCATGGCTATTTTGAAATACCATCCATAAAAGCATAAACAGCTAAGAAAAAAATTGTAAACATATATATGGGGAAAAGCAATGGAGGACTCCAATTAGAATGAAAAATAATATTTAATACATCCTACTAGTTTTTCCTAAGCCAAAACAAATATGTAGTCAACTAGCACTGTCTCCATTTATAGTTGGTTATAACTTTCTTAAAATAATGCTTTGGGGGCTAAAATATATTATAAATCATCTTGGCCAAGAAACAATTTTGCTCAGAAAATTCAATTTAAAACAGAAAACCAGAACAGTTTCTGAATTACCTGACCATAGGGAAGGAGAAAGCAGTTCAACTATCTAAAAGGAAATATATATGCAGGGAAATATATATATTTAAGATTAGTATGGCCTAGAAAACTGAAAACTTTAGTGTCAGATATAAGCAGGTAAAATCCAATGATTTTGATAAAAGCTAAGAATGTTCATATTCATTTGGTGCTGTCTTCTCACTTTAAAGATGAGGAAACTAAGTTTCAGAGAAGTTAAATGATTCAGTCAAGGAACAAACATGACATTCCAACTCTCTCTGCATGAAGATGTTTTAGTCCTGTAAAATTGCTCAGAGAGCATTCAGCTGGGAATGACCAGTTCTGAATTCTATTTCTGGCTCCTAGAACAAGATTAAACCCTAAGCAAAGCACTTAACTGCTCAGTTCTCTCATGTGGAAATGGCAGTTGATCTAGCATTACTCCAGAAGTCCCTTCCAACTCTGAAGAACCAGCATTCAACTACAGAAATTGCTAGATTGTTTCTCTATACTTTGTTTTTCCCTGAGCCTTTAATGTCCTGACCACAACTCTTCCTGTCAATTACTCACAGGACTGGTAACAGAAACTTTTACTTGTCTTTCTCTGACTTGTTCATTATGTCTCAGCCATGTTCTATTTTCACCATTACCTTTCTTTAATGACACATCTTTTTTATACTTTTTCCATTTATTTTTTTTCATTCAATTCTACACCTCAAACTGACTTCCCATTGACCCTTTCTAGATCCTAATTAAATGGGTTCTTGATTTCTCAGCTGAAACTGATCATTCATTTCCTTATGTACAGTTTCTTAATTTTACTACTCTCTCTCTCTCGCTATGTGTGTGTATACACACACACACACACACACATATACACACACATCTGGAGAAATGTTCAAGAAGCATGTGAAATGTCTGATTTTACTTTTGATCAATGAAAATTGATCCCATATTTTTACCTATCAAATATGAAATTATTAGGAAATGACAATATTCAGTATTAGCTGTATATTCAGAAAAAGAAAACTTTCATATTTGGAGAGTGTAATTGTAAACTGGTATGCCTTTTCATAAGAATATTTGGCAACACATGCCGGAAGGCTTAAATTGGATATCCTATGATCTAAGAAATCCAATTAAAATAATATCCTAAGGACATAAAAATGTACAAAAGAGCAGTGTACAGGGATTATTGTCATAGTATTATTAAATAAGCAAATTAGAAGCAACCTATCAAACAACAAAATGCTGTTTTAAATTGTGGTACACCTAGATAAGATACCATGCTGGCATTAAAAAGCATCTTCATAAAGACTGATTAATAACCTATAAATAGGAGAAAATATATTAAAATGGGAAGGACACAAAATTGTATGTACAAAATGGATAGAAACATGAAATCCAAAAATAACACTGATTAAAATAACACTGATTAAAATAAAAGGGATGAACATTCCTTTTCTCTTTATTCTCTGACTTGTAAAATCTGTGATCTCATTATTACATAATAACGAGAAGCCAGATATGCTATGTTTTCTCTGGCAAGGTTTCCAAGCGTAATCATTTTGAACACAGAGGTGAACCCTCACTGGGAAGTGAGGTCTGTGGCTTCACTCTTATGTCTCCTATGTTTGAGCGGAAGGCAGGTAGATAACTTTCTTGACCTTCAGTCTCCACATTTCTAAAATGATGTGAGTGGGAAAAGACATCTTTTATATTCCTAATATCTACTTATTCTGTAAGTCCATTAAATACTTACTTTATGAAAGAGAAAGGATTGCTATACTCTTTTAAACAAAACATGAAACAAAACTGAGCACACATAAAAGTATACAATGAGGAGTTGGTGAGAATAGAGGATATTTTATCCTTCAGTCTGACACTTCAGATTTTTAAGTCTTACAAATAAAGCTAAATGAATGGATGTAGGCAGATAAAACCTTATTTCTCTCTATTCATTTATTGGTGGAAAAGCTCTACACAACTGCATCAGCCCATATGGAAAAGCTCTGATATTGAACAGAAACTTCAGTGACCCTTGCAGAACAGGATCCGTGATTGCCAGTTCCTTTCTGGTTTGAACTGGAAGTTACAGCTCACACTATTTATGGTGTAATGACTCCATACAGATGGGGAAATCAGATCAAGTGGAATCAGAACTTTGGGTTCTAATTAGATCCAGCTGTTTCATGGAAACGGAATCTTTATCTCTAGGCCTTAAAGCTGGTAAGCACAAGTTTCCCATTTTAAAGAGCATTTTGAACCTGTAAAGATATAAATGCAGAAATAACAAAAATTTTGAACTCTAGATTGCTGTTTGTCTTATTATAAACATATTCTGTGTTTTCACTGCTGTTACTGAGAAAAGGTCATATACGCTTTCTGCCTGCTGTTTGCTTATGAGTACATACTTTTCTTTTTGGCCTTGAATATTTCAAGACAACTTTGTACCAATGAAGCTTTATTCTTTTACTTGTATTTTCCCAAATTTTGATTAAAATAAATACAATGTCATGACCACATTCATTAAAAGAATTGTGATTTTTTAGTGTAAAAAGAATAAAAAACAAATTTAAAAGTAAGTATCAGCAGAGTTCCTGTCATAGCACAGTGGTTAATGAATCCGACTAGGAACCATGAGGTTGAGAGTTTGATACCTGGACTTGCTCAGTGAGTTAAGGATCTGGCATTGCCGTGAGCGATGGTGTAGGTCGCAGACTCGGCTTGGATCTGGTGTTGCTGTGGCTCTGGTGTGGGCCAGCAGCTAAGGCTCCAATTAGACCCCTAGCATGGGAGCCGCCATATGCCTCAGGTGTGGCCCTCAAAAGACAAAAAGACAAAAAAAAAAAGTAAATATCAGCTAATGCCAATCACATGGAGATCTTACCTTGTTTTCTAATAACTTTAAGGCATCAGATTTTTAATACCCTTTTTAGAGAATTAGAATGATAATAACTATGTACTTTCCTCTGATGGGAATAGTAACAGTATTTTGATAATACATTCTTACCTAGCTTAAAAATAATTTTCAAAACGTAAAAAAACAAATGAACAAACCAAAACTCATAAAACTGTGGCAAAAATATTTACCTATTTTCTTTACTGATGTATGGTACCCCTTAGAATAGTGACTGGCACATGGTAGGCATTCAAAACTATTTTTTTGAATGAATGGGGAAATGAAATTCAAAGATATAATTCTTTTCAATTAATGAATGAAATATGAGATATAAAAATATTTACCACCTCAAAGAGTAAAAACTGGCTTATATATGGGTATTAAATTTCTAAATTTCCACTTGCTTTTAGAGAGTTTGTATAACAGAGTGGCAATAACACTGACATTGGCAGAAAAATGATCTGAGTTCAATTCCAGGATGAGCATGTTACTTGTATGACTTTGGGAAAGTCATCAAATCTTTTGATTCCAGATTGCTTTTCTACAAAATATGTATAATAACATCCAGCAAACAGGTTGCTTTGAGGTCTGAATAAGAAATGAGTGGATTCAATAAACAGTATAATATTAAGTTACTACCTTACTGCACATGCTTATCAAATCCCTGCTTTTTTTCTTTGCTGTCATCCTGTTTTATCTTTATTACCTTTCAGCTCCTCTAATTGAAATACAATTCATTCTACCTAGGCAGCTCAAATCTCATTTCTCTATGAATCCTTTTCTGATCCCCCCAATCAGTTGTGACTTCTGTCTTTGTCACAGCATTTGTCATATTCTCTCCCGAACGATTTAACTCACCGATGAATGTATATCTCTTGTACATTACCGTATTGAATAATAATAACAACGATAACAGTAGCAAGTATTATCAACTGAACATTTACTAGGTGCCAAGTACTGTGCTGAGTATTTAAGTATTTTTATACATTATCTTATTTAATCCTCATAATTTTATATAAGGTACTATAATTAACTTTTTTTCAGCTTTCTCTGTTGAAGTTTAAGTTACCCAATAAGTAAATAATTACCTATAAATTCCCCGAGTACACTTAGTGCCTTCCAGGGATTGTTATCAAGTATTTTATATAAGCTCTTTTCCTTATGATATGACTTATCTATATTTTACAAACAGAGAAATTAAGGCTCAAAAAAGTTAAGAAACATACCCAAGATCATATAACTCATAAACTGACAGTTAAGATTAACCATAAGGTATAAGATATATCCAGTTCCAAAACCCCCATTCTTCTTTTGCCAACAAATAGCAGTGTCTGGTTTCTAGCAAAAGCTAAATAAATATTTCTTTTAAAAAGCTGTATTTTTTTTTTTTTTTTTTTGGTCTTTTAGGGCTGGTCCTGTGGCATATGAAGGTTCCCAGGCTGGGGGTCAAATCAGAGCTGTAGCCACTGGCCTGCCCCACAGCCACAGCAACACAGGATCCAAGCTTTGTCTGCAAACTACACCACAGCTCATCACAATGCCAGAGCCTTAACCCACTGAGAGAGGCCAGGGATCAAACCTGTGTCCTCAGTGATGCCCGTCAGATTCGTTTCTGCTGAGTCACAATGAAAACTTCAAAAAACTGTATTTTTTTCTCACATATAGGATCATTCATTATTTGCACCATGTCATAATTTGAAAATGTATCTTTCTGTACCCAATCTGGGACTGTTTGGTAAAAACAATTTGATTAGTCATTATAATTTGTAATCTGAATAAAATATTTTCAAGTTATGTCCACATTTTCTCATTTTCTAACCCAAATGTTAGCAAACTATGGTCAAACCCAGCCATTTGATGATATCCATAAATAAATTTTTATTGAAACATAGAATACTCATCTGTTCATGTATTATCTGTGGCTTCTTGCACATTCAAACATGAGAGTTGAGTAGTTGGAATAGAGATCATAGTGCCCACAAAGCCTAAAATAGTTACTTGATCCTTTGCAAGGAAAAGTTTGCCAGTTCTCATCCTAAATCATCATGTGTTCTCTCTTACAGTCTTCAGTAAATTATTTCCTTCTTTTTCTTTTTACCATCACACCTGTGGCATTTGGAATTTCCTGGACTTGCGGTCCAATCAGAGCTGCAATTGAGACCTATGCCATAGCCATAGCAGCACCAGATCTGTGCTGCATTTGTGACCTATGCCATAACTTGCAGCAACGCCAGATCCTTAACTCAATGAGTGAGGCCAGGGACTGAGCCCACATCTTTGCAGAGACTATGTTGGATCCTTAACCCGCTGAGCCTCAATGGAAATTCCATCTCTTTCTCTTTGAACTCAGTATTTTAAACTCTCTTGGTAGAAGTAAAAAATTCTCTCCCTACTGCTTCAAAGTAGATTCCAGGTCTGGAGGCCAGGTCTTGGAATTCAAAGTTTTGTCTTAGGTGCTTCAAATAAAAAGAAAATAATTTTATTTCTTCAATTTTTCTGTTTATAACATCTCAAATACTTTCAGGCTTATGATTTTTTATAATCTTAATAAAAGCCTGAGGAATAAAGAGTGACAATGGTGACTGCCTGTAAGCATAGGTATTCTAGAAATCTGTGATTCTTGATCCCCCCCCCCTTTTTTTGGGCTGCACCTGCGGCATAGGGAAGTTCCCAGGCTAGGGGTTGCATCTGAGCTATAGCTGCTGGCCATAACCACAGCCATGGGTCTGAGCCGCATCTATGACTTACACCACGGCTCACAGCAAAAATGGATCTCGGACTGACTGAGCAAGGCCAGGGATGGAACTCGCCTACTCATGGATACTAATTGGATTCATTTCCTCTGTGTCACAATGGGAATTCCCTTGATTCTCCTTTTAACCTACAGTGTTTGATTCAACTATAGCATTTCTTTGGAGTATTTATGAAGACATATCATATACTACACTTAGTAAATATGAAATGACTTTAAGATATTTCAGAAAAGACTAACATTAATATGCAAGAGTTTCCTTCCTGAAACTAAACAATTACATTGAAAATTAAAAAGCTTCCCATGCCAAAAATTCCTATCCAACTAGATGTATTAAATAGGAAGTCTTTACTGTGCATTGCCTATTTTGTATTAGATTGAAGCCTATTATTTTTCATGTATTATATATTTTTAATTCACCTTATCTGATTGCTGTTCATTATACTAATCTATTTGTATTTATAAAATAAGTGATTTTATTAAAAGTAAGCATTTATCACTGCAAAGAGAATGTTGTTTTATGCCAAACACGTTACTCCTACTTCCTTGACCATCGCAGCTGCTGTGCCTGTTGCTGCTGACATGATCAGGTACTATGCTATGATGCTATGTGTTATTTCTTATCATGACCATTTCAAGGTAGTTACTGATATTTTAATTTGAGAGATAGCAAACTACAGCTCTGAGGTTTTTAGTAAACTGTCTAAGCTCACAACTAAAACATGCAAAGCTACTTTAAAAATCCATGGTTAGGAGTTCCCGTCGTGGCGCAGTGGTTAACAAATCCGACTAGGAACCATGAGGTTGCGGGTTCGGTCCCTGCCCTTGCTCAGTGGGTTAACGATCCGGCGTTGCCGTGAGCTGTGGTGTAGGTTGCAGACGCGGCTCGGATCCCGCGTTGCTGTGGCTCTGGCGTAGGCCAGTGGCTACAGCTCCGATTCAACCCCTAGCCTGGGAACCTCCATATGCCGCGGGAGCGGCCCAAGAAATAGCAACAACAACAAAAGACAAAAAGACAAAAAAAAAAAAAAAAAAAAATCCACGGTTATAGGCTCCAGTCTTAGCTTTTCCCCTACATGACATCTTAAATAACCTCTGTTGTTCCTGGAAAACAGTCATTATATAAATGTGACTAAGTATTATTTGGGCACTTAAATGAGATGAGTTATCAAGACTTAAAGAGATATGGAGCAAACTTTTTGTTTTCATTTTAGGGCAGCATATGGAAGTTCCCAGGCTTGGGGTTGAATCAGAGCCATAGCGGCTTGCCTGTGCCTCAGCCACAGTAATGCTGGATCTGAGCTGCATCTGCAACCTACACTGCAGCTTGTGGCAATGCTGGATCCTTAACCCACTGAACAGGGCCAGGGATTGAACCTGTGTCCTCATGGATACTAGTTGGGTTCTTAAGCCACTGAGCCACCATGGGAACTCCCATGGAGCAAACATAAATGCATATTGCAAAGTGAAAGAAACTAGTCTGAAAAGACTACATATGGTATGATTTTGACTGTAAGACATTCTGGAAAAATCAAAATTATGGAAACAGTAAAAAGATTAGTAGTTTCCAAGGGTTTGGGGGAAGGAGGAAGGGATGAATAAAAGGAGCCTAGGGAGTTTTTAGGGCAGTTAAACTATTCTGTATTGTACTATAATTATAGATATGTGACATTATGTATTTGTCAAAACACAATATGTACAATATCAAGTGTAAACCCTAAACTATAGATCTAATTTATTTATCAATGTATCAGTATTGGTTCATCAATTGTAACAAATGTACCACACTAATGCAAGATGTTAACAATAGACTAAATTGCTGATGGAAGAGGTAGAGGGGACATATGGGACTCTATATTTGCTGTGCTATTTTTCTCTAAACATATCACTGGCTTTAAAAAGTAAAGTCTAGGACTTCTAGTTTCCAATCCTGCATATAAGGAGCTTGGAAGTCTTCTTTCAGCCCTAAAAATGAATAAAAAGCTTAACAGACTGAAAAATCAAAAAACTCTTCTTAGATCTTTTTTTTTTCTTTTTTTTTTTTCTTTTTTTGCTATTTAGGGCCATACTCACAGCATATGGAAGTTCCCAGGCTAGGGGTCCAATCAGAGCTACAGCTGCCAGTCTATGCCACAGCCACAGCAACAAAGGATCCAAGCCATGTCTGTGACCTACACCACAGCTCACGGCAATGCCCGGTTCTTAACCCACTAAGACCGGGGATTGAACCCACAATGTCATGGTTCCTAGTCAGATTCGTTTCTGCTTTGCCATCATGGGTACTCCTTAGATCTTAAAAAGGGGAGGACACAGGGAAAACTACTACACAAGATAGGAAAGACATGTGAATACAGGGATTCATGGTTTATATGAGCAGAAACTGACCAGAAAATCAGTGCTGGGGAAGGAAGGAAAACCTGAACTATAATTGGTGCAAGGCTAGAAGCTCACCGGGAAGCTCTGAGGGTTAAAAACTCTGGGAGGACTTAAAGGGATCATGACAATATTGTAAGATTTACCTCTAGGAGGTTTCCCATAGTAAATATCTAAGAAGAATCCCTTCAGACTTCTAGCAGGGGACGGGGGAGATGAACCATTTTGAACTAGAGGATATACCAATAGAATCATTGAAACCTGAAAATTGAAGAGAACAGAGACTGAAAAGAACAGAACAGAATAATTAAGGACTATGGGATAACTACAGATGTGTAACATATGTATAATGGGGCTATCAGAAGGAGAGGAAAGAAACAGAAGAAATATTTGAAATAATAATAACCAAAAATTTTCTCAAATTAATGTTGGGTACCAAATCACATATCCTGGGAGCTTGGAGAACACCAAGTATGATAACTGCAACAAAACAAAATAAAACAAGCCCCCATATAAGCATATCATTACAAGATACAGAAAATAAAACATAAAGAAAAAATCCTAAAATTAGGGGCCAGGGGGGTAGGGGGAAACACCTTACCTACAGGGAACAAAAACAAGAATTACATCTGACTTCTCCTAAGAAACCAGGCAAGCAGAAAGAGAGCAGAATGAAATATTTAAAGTGCTAAGAGAGAGAGGAAAAAAAAGCAAGGTAGAATTCTGTACTGTCTGAAATTTCTTTCAAACACTCCTTTCAACATGATACTGGAAGTCCTTGCCAACTCAATAAAGCAAATAAAGGAAATAAAAAGTATAGAGATTGGAAAGAAAGATATAAATCTGTCTTTATTCATAGAGGATGATTATCTATATGGAAAAATCCAGAAGAATCAATAAGGAAACTTCTGGAACTAATAAGTGATTATAGCAAAGTTGTGGGATACAAAGTTAATATAAAAAAGTCATGGAGTTCCCGTGGTGGCTCAGTGGTTAACGAATCCAACTAGGAACCATGAGGTCGAGGGTTCGATTCCTGGCCTTGCTCAGTGGGTTAAGGATCTGGCATTGCTGTGAGCTGTGGTGTGGGTTTCAGACGTGGCTCAGATCCTGCGTTGCTGTGGCTCTGGCGTAGGCTGGTGGCTACAGCTCCAATTCGACCCCTAGCCTGGGAACCTCCATATGCCACGGGAGCATCCCTAGAAAAGGTAAAAAAAAAAAAAAAGTCAATTGTTTTCCTATATACCAATAATGAACAAATCAAATTTGAAATTATAAACAGAATACCACTGACATTAGTACTTCCCAATAGTAGTCAAGACTGTGTTACCAGTACGAGAATAAACAAATAGATCAATGGAGTAGATAGAGAGCTAATAACTAGACCCCATAAATATATTCAAATCCTCTTTGACAAAGAAGCAAAAACAAAACAATGAAGCAAAGACAGTCTCTTCAACAAATAATGCTACTGGACATCCACATGTAAAATGACATACACCACCAACAGATTTGGCAACACAGAAGAAATGGACAAATTTCTAGAGATGTACGGCCCACCAAAGCTGAATCAAGAAGAAACAGATCAACTGAACAGACTGACCACTAATAAAAACATTCCCTACCAACAAAAGTCCAGGACCAGATGGTTCATAGGTGAATTCTACCAAACATACAAAGAGGAATGTATACCCATTCTTAAACTTCTCCAAAAGGTTGAAGAAGAAGGAACACTCCCAAAGACATTCTATGATGCCACCATCACCCTAATACCAACACCAGACAAAGATACTACCAAAAAGAAAATTATAGGCCAATATCTTTGATAAATATAGGCACAAAAATTCTCAACAAAATTTTAGCCAACCAAATCCAATAACATATAAAAAAGATCATACACCATGACCAAGTGGGATTCACCCCAGGTTCATGAGGATGGTTCAACATATGCAAATCAATCAATGTCGTACACCACATTAACAAAAGAAAAGTCAAAAGCTACATGATCATCTCAAGAGATGCAGAAAGAAGCATTTAACAAAGTCTAACACCCATTCATGATTAAAATCTCTTACCAACTAGGTATAGAAGGGACATACCCTAACGTAATAAAAGCCATTTATGACAAACCCACAGCAAATATAATACTCAATGGAGAAAAGCTGAAAGCCTTCCCACTAAAATCTGGAACAAGACAAGGATGTCCACTCTCACCACTTTCATTCAATGTAGTATTGGAAGTCCTAGCTAGCTACAGCAATCAGACAAACAAAAGACATACAAAGTATCCAGAATGGATAAAAAGAGGTAAAATTGTTACTGTATGCAGATGACATGATATTATATATAGAAAATCCTAAGGATTCCACACAAAAACTGCTCAAACTGATCAATGAATTGAGCAAAGTAGCAGGATGTAATGTTAACATTCAGGGAATTCCCATTGTGGCTTAGTGGTAACAAACCCAATTAGGATGAGGATGCAGGTTTGGCCTAGCTCAGTGAGTTAAGAATCCAGCATTTCTGTGAGCTGTAGTGTAGGTTACAGATGTGGCCCTGATCCCACATTGCAGTGGCTGTGGTGTAGGCCAGCAGCTGTAGCTCTGATTGTATGCCTAGCCTGGGAACTTCCACACGCCATGGGTGTGGCCCTAAAAAAAAAAAAAAAAGAAAAAAGACTAACATTCAGAAATCAGTTGCAATTCTGTATACTAACAATGAAATATTAGAAAAGGAATAGAAAAATACAATGACTTTAAAATTGACTCCCCCAAAATTAAATACCTAAGAATAAACCTGACCAAGGAGGTGAAAGACTTACATGCTGAGAACTATAAAAAATTAATCAAGGAAATTAAAGAGGATTCAAAGACATGGAAAGATATTCCATGCTCCTATGTTTGAAGAATTAATATGTAAAAATGGCCATACTACCCAAAGAAGTCTATGGATTCAATGCAATCTCTATCAAATTACCCATGACATTTTTCACAGAACTAGAACAAACAATCCAAAAATTTATATGGAACCATAAAAGACCCAGAATTGCCAAAGCAATCCTGAGGGAAAAAAAACCAAGCAGGATGCATAATTTTCCCAGACTTCAGATAATATTACAAAGCCACAGTAATCAAGACAGTGTGGTGCTGGTACCAAAATAGACCTACAGACAAATGGAACAGAATAGAGAACTCAGAAATACACCTACACACCTACAGTCAATTAATCTTCGACAGAAGAGGCAAGAATATAAAATAGGAAAAAACAGTCTTTTCATTAAGTGGTGCTGCTAAAACTGGACAGCTGTATGTAAGTCAATGAAAATGGAACACACCCTCACACCATGCACAAAAATAAACTCAAAATGACTTACACACTTAAACATAAGACAAGATACCATCAAACTCCTAGAAGAGAACATAGGCAAACATTCTCTGACATCAGCCTTACAAATGTTTTCTCAGGTCAGTCTCCCAAGGCAACAGAAATAAAAGCAAAAGTAAATGAATGGGACCTAATAAAACTGACAAGCTTTTGCACAGCAAAGGAAACCATAAAAAAAAAAAGAAAAAAGAAAATTTACAGAATGGGAGAAAACAGTTTCAAACAATGCAATGGACAAGGGCTTAATCTCTAGAATACACAAGCAATTTATAAAACTCAACAGCAAAAAAGCCAACAACCCAACTGAAAAATGGGCAAAAGACCTAAACAGACATTTCTCCAAAGAAGATATATAGATGGCCAATAAGCACTGAAAAAATGCTCAACATCACTGATTATTAGAGAAATGCAAATCAAAACTACTATGAGGTACTACCTCATACCAGTCAGAATGGCCATCATTAATAAGTCCACAAATAACAAATGCTGGAGAGGGTGTGGAGAAAAGGAAATCCTCCTGAACTCTTGGTGGCAATGTAAATTGGTACAGCCACCATGGAAAACAGTATGGAGGTATCTCAGAAAACTAAAAATAGAACTACCATATGACCTAGCAATTCCACTCTTGGGCATATATCTGGACAAAACTTTCCTTGAAAAAACACATGCACCCATATCTTCATTGCAGCACTATTCACAATAGCCAAGACATGGAAACAATCTAAATGTCCATCAACAGATGAATGGATTAAGAAGTTGTGGTTCATATACACAATGGAATACTACTCAGCCATAAAAAGAACAAAACAATGCCATTTGCAGCAACATGGATGGAACTAGAGACTCTCATCCTGAGTGAAGTAAGTCAGAAAGAGAAAGACAAATACCATATGATATCACATATCTGGAATCTAATATATGACACAAATGGACCTTTTCACAGAAAAGAAACCCATGGACTTGGAGAACAGACTTGTGGTTGCCAATGGGGAGGGGGAGGGAGTGAGATGGATTGGGAGTTTGGGGTTAAAAGATGCAAATTATTGCATTTGGAGGGGGTAAGCAATGAGATCCTGCTGTGTAGCACTGGGAACTATATCTAGTCACTTGTGATGGAACATGATGGAGGATAATGTGAGAAAAAGAATATGTATCTGTATGTATGACTGGGTCACTTTGCTCTACAGCTGAAATTGACAGAACACTGAAAATCAACAGTAACAGAAAAAATAAAAATCACAAGAAAATGACATAGACCTTACACCCTTCGAAAATTAAGTCAAAATGGATATTTAAACAATGTAAAACACAAAAAAATAAAATTCTTAGAAGATAATACAGTAGAATATCTTGAACACTTTGGATATGGTGATATCTTTTTATTTTATTTTTTTTAGACTTTCATGATAATAATACCTGACTTTATTGACTTTTTAAAAAAATTGAAATATAGTTGATTTACAATGTTCTGTTATTTTCAGATATACAATAAAGCTATTCAGTTATATACACACACACATTCTTTTTTCAAATTCTTTTTCTTTATAGTTTATTATAAAATATTGAGTATAGTTCCCTATGCTTGTTCTGGTTGGTTATCTATTTTATATATAGTAGCATGTATATGTTAATCCCAAACTCCTAATTTATTCCTTCTTCTCTTTTCCCCCTTTGGTAACCATAACTATTTGTTTTCAATGTCTGTGGGTCTATTTCTGTTTCATATATAAGTTCAACTGTGTCTTTTTTTTTTTTTTAGATCCCACATATAAACATATCATAAGATATTTGTCTTCACCTGGCTTACTCCACTTAGGTGATGTCTTCTTAGATACAATAACAAAGATACAATGAATGCAAGAATAAATGATAAGCTGAACTTCATTAACATTAAAAATTGTGGCTCTGTAAAAGGTAATGTCAGCAGAAATAAGAATACCAGCCACAGGCTGGGTGAAAATATTTGCAAAAGTTATATCTGATAAAGAACTGTTATCCAAATGCCGAAAAGAGAAACCCTTAAAACTCAACAATAAGGAAACAAACAACCACATTAAATGGGCCAAAGATCTTAACAGACACACCACAAAAGAATATACACAGTTTTAGCATGGGAAAAGATGTTCTACATTATATGACATCATGGGTGTATATAAACAGTGATAAGATATCATTATATTCCCATCAGAATGGCCAAAATCCAGAACACTGACATCACCAAACGCTGGTGAAAATGTGTAGCAGCAGGAACTTTTATGCATTGTTAGTGGGAATGCATAATTATACAGCCAGCTTGGAAGGTAGTTTGGTGCTTTCTTACAAAACTAAATTTTTACCATAAGATTCAGCAAATACAGTCAGCTGCTCTTTGACAAAGCAGCAAAGGCTAAACATTGAAGCAAAGTCTTTTCCAGAAATATGCTCCTTGGTACTTCCCAAAGGAATTGAAAATCTATGTCTATACAAAATCCTGCAGGTAGATGTTTATAGCAGCTTTATTTATAATTGTCCAAACTTGGAACCAAACAAGATATCCTTCAGTAGGTGAATAAATAAATAAGCTGTGGCAATTCAGACAATGGAATATTACTTTATTGCTAAAAAGAAATGAGTTATCAGGTCATGAAAAGATATTGAGGAACTTTAAATGCTATTGCTAAGTTAAAGAAGTCAATCTGGAAAGGCCTTACACTGTATGATTTTAACAATATGTCATTCTTGAAAAGGGAAATCTATAGATAAAATGAAAAAAGATCAGTGGTTTCCAAAGATGTGAGTAAACATAACACAGGGATTTTTATAAGAGTGAAAGCACTTTGTATGATGTTATAATGGTGGGCATATGTCATTATACTTTTTTTGTCCAAATCCATAGAATGTACAACATCAAGAGTGAATTCTAAGGTAAATTATGGAATATGGGTGATTAAGATGGGTCAATATAAGGTTCATCTTTATTAAAAAATTTACTGTTCTGATGAATGACATTGATAACGGGAAATATGTGCATGAGTTTGGGGCAGGGGTATATGAGAAATCTCTATGCTTTCCTCTCAATATTGTCATAAACCTAAAAATTCTCTAAAAAATAAAATCCTTCAAAAAATAGTCTACTAAAGAATAGAATAACTAAACCATAAATATTTTTGTGACTTCACTCACAATTAACTCTATTCCTCTGCCTATTATCTGATTTTAAAAGTGCATATTCTGTACTCTGAACACATTCAGAGGAGTGTAGAAAGGCAGTGAGATAAGACGTAAGATTTATTGTGGGTTAATATCAAATAGGTCAAGTGATAGATAATTCCTGAACTCATTCTGACAGAAATGACAAGTGATACTTTTAACGCAAGTAGATACATTCTAAGCATAAATAAAGTTTTGACATTATGGGGTGCTGGTTTTCAATGAATACATAAATTTAGGCAGGTACTTTCTAACACATGAGTTCAGTGATGGAATACTAAGTATTTTCCCACTGACCAAAAAAAAAAAAATTGTAGATAAATGGTGACGGAGAAATAAACACTGAATCTAACAATATAAAATGTGCTGTAAGTTGCAGGAAAATTGCCCATCATACATTTGAGTTTGCATATTTGTTAAATTGAATTTTCAGTTCTGCTTTTGGCTACATTTAGTTGAGTCTCCTCCTGTGGAGTCAAAACTACACACTTTTAATTCCATTCAGAGGAGGATTTATTGTGCTTGTTGTAATTTATTCAAAAGCATTTATTAAGTATCTTAATTTCAGCAGAGTCCAGAACTAATTGCTGAGGTGGAAGGTTTAAAAGAGATTATATTATATTAAGGAGATTCTAAACCATTGAGAGCTTTACAGAATGTTGAAGAGCTGTCTCAAGCAATGGAAATGATAGCATTTTAGGGCTCTGTGTATTAATGTATCTGAAGTAAGGAAGTGATCAGAAGAAATGTACTGAACAAGCAGGGTTTCCTATGAAAATAACACCATCTATAGCCTAAAGCATAAGATAAACTTAATAGATTTCTTGAATATAAATTGCATAGAAACTTTTAAATCAATATATTGGCATCTAAGTTTAGGGAATTCAGAATTACAGTGAATAATTCCTTAGTATTGGTAATCTCCTAGCATTAAAGTGTCCAAATATAAAATATGTTTTGCATAGGTAACAAGCAGAGTAGCTGTATCACAAAGCAGTCTAAAGGCCCTAAAGGACAGGAGTATTTGGTAAAGCATGGATTTTTATGTTTCCAGGTGCTTGGAAAGGCCTCACACCAAACTGGCCAAAGTTCCTCTCTTCTTTTTGGCTGTGGGAGGACATAGCTTTGTAGTTATGAATCAGAGCCCAGACTTCAAAAGACCCACTTCTCTCCATCATCCTCCTCCACTCCACACTTTCACACTTCCTCTACTATGTCAGAGCTTGAAAAACAGGATTGTTTGGGAATCTGGGATTAACAAATGCAAACTATTATATATAAAATAGATAAACAACAAGGTCCAACTGTATGGCACAGGAACTATATTTAATATTGTATAATAAACCATAAAAGAAAAGAATATATGTATGTATAACTGAGTCAGTTTGCCATATATCAGAAACTAATGCAATATTGTAAATCAACTATACTTCAGTATAAATAAAACATTTAAAAAATTTTTTAAAAAGAAAAACAGGATGGTCTTATATATTGTCTATTTTCCAGGCACTGTGCTAGTTACCTGTAGACTAGATTGATGTGCAAGATAGATCTGTCCTTGTCTTTTGACAGATAGAGAAGGAAGTGATAAAATTATGACAAAAATGATAGTTTAAAGTTGTGAAATATACCAAAGAGAAATAGTAAAAACTGCCATAATGGTCTATTTCAAAGCACTATGACTTAATTCTTACCCCAAGGTCTCCTGAGTAGTGACCCTAGTAAGCTTCGGCTTAGTATCATAAAGCACAATTATTATTACACACATCAACATTATTACCCCTTTGAAGTAAATACTCTGCCGCTTCTAAGCTAGACTCACTGTATATAGTATATCACTTAATGCTACACACAACCCAATGGAATATCCCCTGATCTAGAAGTGAAGAAAGTGCATGAAGCTTGCCCAGCTTCAAAATATTTAAGAACAAGAAGTGAGTTCTCACTCAAGCATGATTGGTCACAAAGTCAATGCTAGTACTTCGTGCCTGCAGTCAGGCACACTGCCTGTTTTAAACATCTACTGCACTGGCATAGAAATGGATTCATTATCATTAAACCCTAAAGTGGTGAAAAGGCAGAATTTCCCATTAGAAGGCAGAACAGTTTTGCTCATCCCTCCGCCCCTTCTTCCGCAGGAGAGAATCTCTTAATTTTTCTGACCTTTGGCTTATTTATAAAATGAGAGGTTGGACCATCTATCTCTTAGGTTTTTTTAATCATTGAAATTATGAAAAATTTTATTAATTAGTTTCTACAGCCTTCATCTAAGGGGGACACTCCCCATCAAGGAGAGAATTTGGTGGATTATCTCTATTAGTAATTTAAGTAAAATCTTCTGAGTGTCAATTATCTGGATATATCCAGTTATGTTCTTGGGGAAGACTTTGACCTGGATTTTCCAAATAATTACAACATGTCTCTCCAACACATTTATTGACACACGAAATGGGTGTTCCCAAATTGGCTTCGAGGTCATAATATTGCAACATAGACATCTAACAATATTGTTCACTTCAAAAATAATAGCTAGGATTTGTCACATGGAATATAGAAAGATGCAAGAGTATTGAGCAAGGAACCCCATGGGCCAGTGTAGTTTGATAAAGGAGATCTGAAACAGCAGTCCACAAAGAATGTCTTGAAATAGCTTTACACTCAGACAGTCAATCACAATAGTATAAAGAACTAGTGAATTCTTTAAAAGGCAAACAAAACCTCATGTTTCTTCACAGGAACCATCCCTGGGAATGGGCTCTAACAATGGTTCAAAGGGATTCTATCTCGACCTTTACAAAAACTGTAATAAGTATTGGGAAAAAGTCTGAAGATCAAGAAAAAAATAGAATTCTCTACCAAACATCTGTCCTTTGGTGAATCAAACACTCACATTAGCTCTAAGCATTACACTAATAAGTAACACTAATATGTACCCCGACTTATTGTTTTAAATTGCTATAAAACCCGATCATGAGTCACAAAAATGCCCAAAGTTTTTGTCACTGTATTTAGAAAGAAACACTCAGTTTTGTTCTCAGAAGAAATGTCCAACATGAAGAAACATATTTAGAAACAGGAAGATCTTTCCAGAAAGAGGATTTTCATAATGGCAAAGATAAAAAAGGAAGGCATCATGAGGGCCTGGCAGGAGAAAGGAGCAGATACCAAGTAAGAACACAAGCTTACAAAGAGCAGGCTGGGGACACCAGGTGTGAACTTTATAAATGCCAGCTTGATGGTGTGATGTCCCCTGGGGCTTGCCTCCTTTGGTAATAAATAATAAGGAGGATGTTTGTTACAACGAACTATTTGGAAGGCTTAACAATCACTTTCACAATAGAGAAAAGAATTGTTGTTTTTAAAATCTGTAGCTAGATCTAAAACTGAATTAATAACCACAGCCGCACAGCTGAAAACCTTATACTCTTGTATGCTTGTGTAGCAGATTAACCCATAAACAGGTTTAGTCACTTGTCCAACATCCCAGAGCTGGACATTCCTTCTCTACTAAGTCGCTAATCTTTTCAGTCACAATTCAAATGTCATTTCCTTCCATGGCCCTTGCACAGCCCCATCCAAAGCATAATTGCTTCCTTCTTTTTGCATTCATAGTATCATATGCACAGTCCTTTTGTACTGCAAGTTCTCTTTATATGTTTTACTTTATATTAGAGGGTCAGCTCCTTGGAGGCAGGCAGTGTTCATTTATCATTGGATCCACAATATTCAGCACAGTGCTTGATGCAAAGAGATAGTAATACATTAAGGGCATCCTATTTTTTTGGAGGAGGGGGAATGGGTATGTGATTATATTCTTAATTAAATGGACTACTTTCTGATGCCTACTTGCTTTATGATTTATTCATTAATCTGGCAGTAATTATCATCTTATGTGGGCAAGAATAAGCTACATTTTTTTTTCCTGCACTGAAGAAATCAGAAACCTGCATTTTCAAGTCTCTGCCAAAAGCCTTTGTAAATGTGCCAGACTTATTAGGCACTTAATATGGCCCATGTTAAGGAGCTGCTGAATTGTTTATTATGGCAAAGGGTGGCCCCTGCACCTCCACCTCGTGCATGGAATCTCTTTTTCTTCTGGGCAGGACAATTTCAAAGTGAGAACTCTAATTATATGTAGGTTTATTTAATAATTAAATAAAATATTAATAATAATTAGAAAATGGGAAGTTAATAAGCATTTCTACATATATATGTGTGTATATATGCCTTTTAAAAAGAACTCTGGAAAGCTAAAATCTTTAGAGAAGATAGGTTCCTTGATAAGTTTTATACTTGACAGTTATTGTGAAAATATATAGGCCACAAATCATTACTCAAAAGAATTGTTCAGCAAACCCAAAATGTGAAGTAAGAAGTCTCACATCTAAAAGTTTAGATGATTATTTTTGTGTCACATCTGTGCAGGCTATAAATCTTCTATTTTCTGTAGCAAGCTTGATCTACTCTGATGAATGAAAGGTGTTGACTTCATGGAAAGATCACTGGATTTGGTGTTGGAGGCCTTTTACTGAAGTTCAACATCTTTACTGGCCATTTGACCTTATTCAAGTACTTGACTTCTCTGAGTTCAGTTTAAACAGCTAAAGCAAAATCTTAATACTCAGTGTTATTTTTGACTGAGCAACCATAAATAGGTTTCACAAAGACACTCATATAAGCAAACAAATGGGCTTAAAATTCAGTCTGTTCTTCAAAAGCCAAAGATGGACTTTATCAGGAAAAGAAAGGACCTTTTTCTTTCCAAAGTTCCCTTTTGCATATTCAACCTTATACTTTCAGGGCTGCATCTGCCCAGAAAATGTGCTTTTTTTTCTAGTTCCCTCAAAGTTGCCGTATAGGCTAGCTGAAACCCAGGTTGTGAAAACCAGAAATCGTAGCTATGGAGTTCAATACATATAGAAGATATTATTAATTTTAAACATCTTTGACTTTTTGATGTGCTCTTTTACAATGCATGTTATAGGAACTGGATCACCAAACTACAGACCAATTAATTATGCTTTAAATTTATATCATATCTACATAAAGTTGAGTATTCTATGGCTAGTGCAAACTATTTTTTTTTCATTCAGTAAATCACTGAATAAATTCTAGTGGAGATATATGTTCAAAGGATGGATAAAGGAAAATATAATTGAAATTGTTACCATTTATTGGCCATTTACCACATCACATATATTGTGTATATAGGCCCTAATCCTCGTGACAGTTCCGCTATGTAATTATTATTATGCCTATTTCAGAAGAGAACTGAACTCAGAGGAAAGAAATAAATGTTCAAAGTCAGGCAGCCATTATATGAATAATGAAATTAGAACACAAATCTATCTGATGTTAAGTTCCATGTCCTTTCTTTCCATCCTAACATCTTACGTATAATAATGAGCTAAAAATATTTCTCTATTCTCCTTATTACTAGCTGTATGGGCTTCAGGGTAATGGTTTAGAGGAAATGTAGCATGGAGATTAATATTTTAGGCTCAGGAATCCAAGATCTGGGTTTAAAATCCAACTTTGCCACTAAATGGCATACAACTGTGTGATATTGAGAATATTATTTAACCTTTCTTTGTAGAACAAGGATAATGGTAGTACCTACTTAGAGTTGTAAAAATTAAATACTATAGGTAGAGTTCTTAGAGTTCTTATTTTTGACTGAACAACCATAAACAGGTTTCACAAAGACACTCATACAAGCAAACAAATGGGCTTAAAATTCAGTCTGTTCTTCAAAAGCCAAAGCATGAGTCCTGGATGGGCTTTATCAGGAGAAGAGAGGACCTTTTTCTTTCCAAAGTTCCCTTCTGCATATTCAACTTTATACCTTCAGGGCTACATCTGCCCAGAAACACCATTCCTGGCACAAAATAAATGATCAATAAACCTTTTTTATGGGAAGCAGTAGTCTAGTGCTTAAGTGATTAGATTTTGGAGTCTGAATGAATTTGTGGTTTAAATATGTCTTGCCCTTGACTAGATGCAAGATCCTGAACAGGTTATATTACCACCTTAAGCCTTAGTTTTCCTCATCAGTACATGGGACTAATAACTGTACCTATCTCATAGTGATTCAGAAAGAATCAAATAATCAAATGTAATTAACACAGTGCCAAATACCAAAGTCTACTGGAATTCCATGTAATAACTTTTGCAATTCTTCCTTCTGCCAGTTCACTCAGTTGTCACTTTTTAATTTCTCTCATGCCATCTTCTTTCTTAAAGCCTTTAATATTTTACTGGAGTACCTGAGAAACTGAGCTAAAACTTGTGTCTTTGCCTATTTGAAAATGTCTCTATTTTACCTCCACATTGGAATGATAGTTTGGCTTGTATGGAATTCTAGGACTGAAAGTATTGCTTCTTTACTATATACACACATTATTAAAGGACTAGGTTTATGGACCTGGGTAGCCGTCATGGGTTTTCCCTAAAGGTGTGTAAGTTGTCTATTTCTCTACCAGACCTCTGTGTTGAAAAACTACCCACTTCTTTGAGAGATAATTATGGTATCTATAAAAGTGGATATACTGACTCTGTACTGACTGGCCACTTCCCTTTTAGGATGCATGAAAGTGAAGCTGTCACTTTTATTGTCAGAGCAAGAGTCCATTTTAGTTCAGCAGTGGAGAACTCCAGTGCATTTCCCTCTTAAGTAGAGCTCACCCCTTTTTTAAAAAACAAAACAAAACAAAAACCTGGGCTCTCAATGTCTCCTGTTAACATCCAGCATTTTCAAAAATTACTCCTTGTCTTTCTTAGATTCTGCACCTGCCCCCCACCGCCCCAAGTGCCATCCACATCCTAAATTTGTTCCATGCAGAAAATTATTTCCCTAGAATACAGCACTTGAGTTTTAGCTGTACATTGAGTAAAAGCAAATGGGATTAAAAAATGGAGTCAGGCTATCCTGGCTATTTCAGAAGTAGTTCATTCATTAGTTACCTTCATGATCTCCAAAGACTCACTTTTCAAATTGACACAGAATGTTTCTGAGCTTGGAAAAGACAACCTCTTTTTAATTTTCTATTTTAATCTTATTTTTACAAAATATTTTATTTTTTAAGATTTCTTCATAATTTCCAGTTTGCTACTGCCTCCCTTTTCTCTTCAAGACCATTATAGTTCTTCATATGTATATGTTAAAGTTAAATCACACACACACACACACATACACACACACACATATAGTGGACTTTAGAGAAAGCAGATAGGTGTGTGTCCAGTATGTTATTTTTTGCTAAAATCAACAATATTAAATCAATTATATTTGCTATTGAACATAATTTACAGTGAAATCTTATGAGAATTCTTTAACTTTCTTTTTCTCACTATCAATCCAAAACTTGCCTTGTGTTATTTGGCCTCTTAGCGGGAAAGAAAAAGATCATATCTGCCTGGCAAGCTTAGGGTATATTGTACAAAATATCTCTTTGTGTTTCTGACACTCTTTTCCCTTGATCTGTTTAAGTTGATCCTATTATTGTGGTAGAATAGCAATAGAATAGTAGCCTGCCATTTGGACTTACTTTATCTAGAAAAATGTAAGTTTCTAGGGTAGATAACCTTTAATAAGAAGGTATAAACACACATTTTCTATCAAATCTTTCTTTGGAATGACTATCCAAATGTGGAAATGACTTAAATCCAATAAGATCAGGCCAAAGTAAAATAACTGTCAAAAGGTTAGGTCAGCAAAAGAAAATTTAATAACAGCATATCAAATATTTACCAAAGCTATTTGCAAAGTTAAATCATTCATGAAAATATATTAAACATTTTAAAACAGGCTAACTTTCATGTGACAAATGAGGGATACTTAGCAAGTAAAAGTGCACTCTTCTGTAATAATAAAACTAATTTTTCTAAAACTATAGTTTCCTTTACACACAATTTTCACTCATCTTGTCTGTCTGAGGACAAAAATACATATTACTTTAGTTCAGTTCTTAAGTTCAGTGTACTTCTCACTGATTTTAAATTATAGGGAACTAGTGGGGCTTCTGCAAACAAAAGCAGAAGCAGTTCTTTTAGAAGTCAAAGCATAGGCACTCAATCAGCATTAAAAATGAAACTTACTAACATCCATTCCAGATTAGGTGGGTTAAACAGGGGGAAGTGAGCAGTGCTACAATATGCCTGAGAGATTTCTATGGAGTCTGTGTTACACTCATTCTATAAACCTGTATTGAATCTCACCATGTGATAAATACGGTTACAGACAGAAGGGATACAGCATGATTTCTGCCTTTCAAGGACTCGTTAAACTTTGCTTGAATGCTCATGGTGATGTAGCATCTACTCACAGTACACACTTTGTTCCAAAGTTGGATAGCTCTAATTTAAAAAAAAAAAAAGGGGTTTTCTTAACCTGAACTCCATTATTCTTCATTAAATTCTCATCTACTGGCTTCGACTCTTTTTTTTGGGGGAACTACACAGATGTTTATTCCTCTTTTTATTGAGTAGAACTTCATATATCTGGAGACTATTTATAGTTTCCTAAATCTTTGTTTTTCTGGACAGTATAAACCCAGTTACTTTCATTGTAGTTTATAGACCATGTGTTTCAGACCTCTTAATACCCCAGTTATCTTCCTCTAAGGCACACATTTTATTTTATTTTTTGAAGTCTATGAGCTCTCTGATACCTACAAGATTGAGTCCAAACTCTAATACAGGGCTTACTCATTCCTCGAAATATTAAATGTTTCCTTGTCAGATTCTGTTCTGTACCTTTGGGATACAGTGATAAACTAGAGATAGTCCCTGATTTCAGGATGTTAACAGCTCAGCTGACGGTTTCATTTTGTCTACTCTCCCCTCATTTAAACACTAACATTGTTACTCAGTATGACGCACAAATAAACCTAAATGCTTCAGAGAACCTGACCATCTAAACCTCTCAGTCACTCAAGTACATTTTTACAATCTACTCCTATACAATGGTCTTATCTTTTATACCATCCTCTGGTTTTGAAAAGTTAGAAAACATCTTTAGGGTTTTCAAGACCATGCCTGACAATGCTCATTTACATTAAAGCATGGGTCTCAAACCATAAACGATTCTTTCATGGAAAACATATACTAAGAAAGGCCTTGAGGGGAGTTTTGTTGTGTGTGAGGTGGGGGGAAAGAACCACCAGGGAATTAGAATAGTCAGTCTTCTAGAAGTCAAAGCATAGGCACTCAATCCTTGTTAAAAATGAAATTTACTAACATTCACTCTAGATCTGTTACTGCAGACCTTTTATTTTGATTGGGGCATAGAATAGGCAGTGTTTATCTTTGGAAATGCCATTCAAGCCTTTCACAGGCGTAAGTACTCCATCCATTGTGAAATATTTCAAGCCCAAACGGCAATTATGTTTGGATTTACTACAAATCCTCCATCTTGCAATATACCTACTCAGTAGTAAAAGCTCCCTCTCCTTTTGTTCTGTAAATTTATGTCAAAGTACAGTTCTTGTTAATATTTCAGAGGTTTTATATACCAGAAAAAAATCTGCAGACAAGGCTGAATAACTTCTGCATTTCACCATTCTTTAAAGTGTAATTTTGAATCTTTTTTTTAAAGTGCATTGTAAACCACATTCCAAACCAAGATTTATTTTGCTACTAAAGCCATTCTGTTATTTCCCAACTACAAGGGAAATGTCAAATGTCTCATGACGTCACAGTTAACAAACTAATTTCTAGTGTTCTGAAGGCATCTGTCCATAGGCATTGACAAATAATTGGTCAGGTATCAACATTTCTAATATGATTATAATGTACCTTTCTATAGGGAAATATCAATTATTATGTCTGGTCATAAATCAAAGTCTGCAAAGGAAAAGAAACCAGAGCAGGCTGTGCAGAGAAGGCCAAGTGCTTCACCAATATTAAGTGTTCTCGAACAGAAAAGGTGAGGACTATATGTTGAGCAATTAGAAACTTACCAAATGCCAAAATCAAATTATCTATTCCTTGGTAGGTTTAAGGCTTGAATTACAAAGGTTTAGTTTTTAGTGTAATAGTCGTAAATCCATTGAAAAGTAAATTCAGAATGTTTTGAGTGATTCAATGCAAACAGCCACAGTGACAATAAAAGCTGATTTCTAAGACATGATAATGAGTCTTAGAGAATAGACTTGTGGTTGCTAAGGAGGAGAGGGAGGGAATGGGATGGATTGGGAGCTTGGGGTTAATAGATGCAGACTATTGCCTTTGGAATGGATTTGCAATGAGATCCAGCTGTGTAGCATGGGAAACTATGTCTAGTCACTTATGATGGAGCATGATAATGTGAGAAAAAAGAATGTATACATGTATGTGTAACTGGGTCACCATGCTGTACAGTAGAAAATTGACAGAACACTGTAAACCAGTTATAATGGAAAAAAAATCATCATATATATAAAAAAGAAAAGAATTAACCTTCTATGTGTAACTATGCAATAAAACCAAAGTCTGAGAAATAATACCTAAGTGAGAATGTGAATAATAATTGCAGAGAGAGAGAGAGAAATCAGTGTTGCAATCTGGTGACATGGTGAACAGAGGCCAGGATGAAGTCAAGAGATCTGGGTTCTAGATCTTATTCAATGCCTTAGTGTCTAGTGGGGAGAGCTGTCAAAATGGGAAGAATATAGTACAGAAGAATTACTGAAGAGTTCTTAAAGAAAATATTTTATTTCATAATTTTGAGAGTAAGCCAGAATAAGGTTTCTCAATAGTATGGTGGATGGAAGTTTTACTAAAACTCATCCTTTATCTTTGAATCTGTTACAGCAAAATGATTAAAGGTACAACTTCCCAAACCAGAGTGGATTCAAATCCCTCTTATATTCACTATCTTTGTGACTCTGGGCAAGCTACTTAACCTCTCCTATAGTCAATATTCACAACTGTAAAATAAGCATCACAGTAATTTGCAAAGAATTAATAATTGTTCAGGGCTTAGAACAATGCTTGGTCTGGTTTAGGTACTATGTAAATTTTAGGTATTATTTTATCATTCCAGATATCATTAATCTATATGGAAGTATCAATATATCTAATCTATTAGTTTACCTCCTTTTTTCCTTTTTTGCTGAAGTACCCAACATTTCTTACTTTTTTCCTTTTATTGATTTATTTTAAATACATGATAGACACTAACAGAATCAATATTTCAGTTGATTTTAGCCAAATATTTCTTCCTAAGAAAATCATTTTTTTTCAATTGAAGTATACAATTGAAAATTGTGTACAATATTATATGTCACAATTGTACAATATACTGCTTTCACAATTTTTGAAGATTACACATCATTTATAGTTATTATAAAATATTGGCTATATTCCCTGTATTATACAACATACCCTTATAGTAGCTTATTTATACATAATTGTCTGTACCTCTTAATCCCCTACTCTTATATTGTCCCTCCCCCATTCCCTCAAGAAAATCTTTTTTGTGTATCATCTGGACATGTTTGAAAGCTATCAGAATATCTCAGAAGTTCATTCAGCTGGTAAATTGCCCATTACTCTTGCTTTTCTTTCTCCTGGAAGAAGAATGTACCCTTATTTGACCAGAAAAAAAAAAACCCTAAAACTCTTTTACTATCCATTTATTAGAGAAAGACCTGGGTAATTAAAGCCTATGCTATTCCCAGAGTAGCAGTGGAAGCAGCCACGGAGAACTAGCATGTCATTTTTTGTGACTCTTGGCTGATGAAGGAGGAAAGAGCTTGGTGCACAGTGAAGAGGGTACAGGATTACTAAGAGCTAGAGTTACTAAAAGCTCATTCTTGGATAACTATCCTTTTTCCAATTGATAGAATGTTTATCTTTGAGAGTTAAATGTCATTAAGGAGGTCAGCAGTGCCATATTCTCACTAATGGAGAATATAATGCAGAATAGAACTTGACTGAGAGGTCATATATTCATTTTTTTTCCCTCTTGGGCCTAGGATCCATCCTTTACCTCGGTTCTGGAAACATTAGATTCATCTAGAAGAAATTAGGTATTTCCTAGAGACTTAGGAAGGGACCATTAGAATGCCTTGTTTTGGGAGAGTTGGTGCTTTCTCAAGAAGTGGGGAAAGTCTTCCAGAGAGGGATTCCTGTGCTTATCAGTGTGAAGACAAAGATGGAGAGCTGGGCCAGGGATGAAGGGACTGTTTCTAAGAGCCGCCTGCTTTGTGTGGGACATTTTAGGTCACAAATGTCTGTGCTGTTCTCACCTAATATAGTGTTACTAATTTTGGGTTTGCTTGTTCTATCAGTTATTTATTGAGAGAAGTTTGTTAATCACATATAATTATGGATTTGCCTTTATCTCTTTTTAATTGCACTTATTTTTTTCTATATGTATTTAGATGCTGTGCTACTAAATGTATGCAGATTAAAATTTTTGATATATTTCTAGTAGTAAGCCTCTCTCTCATTATGAAGTTGTCCTTCTTTATCTCTAATAAAGCTTCTTAATTTAAAATATGTTTTATATTAGTAAAGTTATATTAACTCTTGGTTTAGTTCATGTTTCTTGATTTATCTGTCTTTTTGTATTCAATGATATATCCTTATATTTAAGGTAAGGATAAACCACATCAGTCTTTTCATCAGAGCATATATTCCATTTACATTTAATATGTTTGAGGAACTATTTGAATATATATCTACCATCTTATTATTTGTTTTATTTAACCTACTTATTTTAAATGCCATTTTATCTTCTTCCACACTTCCCTTAGAATAATTGAATATTCTTATTATTTTATTTTTCTTCTATCATATGTTTAAGATATTTTACTATGCATTTGGTGGTTCTAGATATTAAAGCAGGCAGCCTTGAGTTTCTGAAGTCTAATTTAAATTATAGCTTTTACCATTTTGTCTATAAAACTAGGACCTTAGAGTAGATTTATTACTCTCCTCCCACCTTTGTGTTGCTATCATCCATTTTAATTCTAGGTATTTTTTTTAATATTGCAAGACATTATTAATATTGTATCTGTCAATATTCATTTCTGTGCACTACATTATACTCTTTCTATTGCTTGTAATCACTTTTCTGATGGAAGAACATTTTTTTAAGATTTTTCTCTTAGTATTCATCTGCCAGTGATGAATTCTCTCAGCTTTGGTTTATCTGAAAGCATTCTTATTTACCTTCATTTTTTTATTATATTTTTTCGGTATATAATTCTAGTTTGGTTTGGTGTTATTTTTGTTCAGCATTTACAGTTATTTACCCATGATATTTTAGTTCTCACTGTTTTTCATTGAAGACTTTTCTGTTAGTCTTGTTGATGCCCTTTTGAAGATTACTGACTTTTTTATCTTTTTCTGACCGCTTTTAAGATTTTTCCTTACAGACTTTGATTTTCAGAGGTTTGTCTATGATGTACTTAGCATAGACTTTTTTTGTATTTTTCCCCTGTAGTTTATACATTTTTTGAATTGTAATTTCATGATTTTCATCAGTTTTAGAAAAATCTTGGCCACTATTTTTCAGGTATTTTTTTCCCAATTATTTCTCTCTCCTCTTATAATTCCAATTATCCATATATAATTGGTATTGTGTCTACTGTGAGTTACATTATTTTCTGTACTTTCTGTCTTATTTTTCTGAGTTTAGTTTGAATATTTACTAATCTTCCAATACATTAATATTCTCTTCTGCTGTGTTTGGCATGATATTAAACCCATCTGTTGATTTCTTTAGTTATCCTACTTTTAATTTTTAAAATTTCCATTTGATTCTTTTCTACTTATGTCAATAAGCTGATAAAATTCTCCATCATTTCAACTCTTCCTTTCAAACTATCCATCATAACTACCTTATAGTCATTGTCTGTTACTTCAGCTTCTGGATTATGTGTGGGTCTATATCTATTATCCATTTTTAATCTCTTGGGTTTTACCGCTTGTACATGTCTTTGGTATGCTATTTTTTTTTTTTTACTTCAATGCCCTACACTGTATATTAAGAATTATAGAGACTCTAAATCACGTTATTTTCCTCCAGGAAAAAAAAAAAAAAGCCTTTCTTTTATAAAAAATAAGATGAGGAACTGATCATTTTAATCACATGTAATTGATTCTCAATTATGTCTGGGTTGAGGTTTCTTAAAGCATCCATATATCTCTGGAAGGGCATAGCCTTCTGCGAGTTCAAAATAAAAGCTGGGGTGCTTACTAGGGTTCTTCTTCTTGAGAGTTCTGAAATACCAACTCTTTTCTCCTAAGTGAAAAAAATCCTAAGTAATCTTTCACAGAAAAATTTGTGAAAACTCCACTCATTTTTGGCTTCCTGTTTTGTTTCTTAAATTTCTGCCCTCTTCATCTTAAGAGCTGGCATACATATTTTAGGGTTTACTGGCTTTGTATCAGGCTTAGTTGTTTACCTGTTTTTTTCTCACCTGGATCTTGAACCTTTAAATCCTCAGTTTGTCTCCTCAGCTCTGTGAGATTTCCAAAAATTCTTCCTGTTCTTCTGATCCACAGCACTGTCCCTCTGCTCAAGGAAAACCTTTATTATCAACCTCCTTCCCTGAGCCTTAAATCAGAAGATGCCCAGAATAAAAAACCTGCAGAATGTTAACTCACAAATCCCCCCCACACACAAATGTTTGTCTCAGCAACTCTTTGAAGTCTTGGAATAATTTTGGAGGAGTATTTTTCTATTTTTTTTTTTCTTGTGTTTCATCCTAAACATCTATCTGTCTCAAAGTATTTCATCCTACTTGGAAGCAGAACTCTTATTGCTGAATTAAATATCAATCCTTATTCTGTTTATATTTTGTTACTTTAACTTTGCAGCAAAATAGCTTTATATATTCATCATCATTCAGTTTGTTGGTATAATTGAGATTAGACAATATTACAGAGCAAAACAAGAACAATTCCACTTGATTTTTGAATCACTATTCCAAAGTATAGAAGACTTTTGTCTTATAGTTTATATTTTTGCTGCTGGCAAGAAGAGAGATGTCTACACACCTGGAGATACAGGAGAAGACCTATGAGACAAATACAGTAATAAGCATGCAACCTTCAAATTGCCCCATAGTTAGTAAAGATCATCTTTGAGATGAGAAAAAATGGAAGAATATAGCAAAACCTAGGTTATAGTTATAATAATGCTCTGGAAGAAGGGGAAAGTTGATGAAAAGAGATTACAAATGGTAGAGTTTAAGACATAAAGATTTACACAAAGACAAGATGAAAGTAATAAGCAAATTATTTCATAATAAAAAAGATTTTAGGATATAGTCTCAAGCAGTGCTTTCTAGGGTATTGTCTACTAGTCTGTCATCTTGCTAAGTTCATCACAAACTCAACACTACCTTGGTCTTCCATCCTTTGTCCTTCACTCAGCCTCATTTTCCACTACAGTGTCTCATTACTTGTCATCTCAATACCATGACCAGGGTCTTTATTATTGTTATATATTCCACCCAATTCTTCATTGATGGCAATCTTAGTCTAGAGATCACAGGTTCCTGATAATACCCTTAAATATACTTTCCAAACTATACTTACACAAACTTCTCTCACTGGAATTGCTATTCTTATTTCACGTTTCTAGGGCATATATTGTTTCTGTTCTCAATACATTTGCACCATCCCAAGAGTTATTTTATTGAAAGTTATATTAATGATATGGAGCATGCCAAATATCTGCTATACATGGCCAAGTTTATCCAAGCATTAAAGATTTATCAATTTAATACTAATTTCTAAAGTTAGTAACCTTGCTGCTGGAAACATTTGTTGTATTAAACCATAGTCATATTTAAGTATTTATAATTAATTAATACATAATTTAGGTATCATTTACTTAAATTAAAAATGCTTCAGGTGGAAGCAAAATAAAATTAGAGAGAATTATTATATTCATTAGTAACTAACCAAGTCGCATCTTTGTAACTTTTAGGAAAAGATAAAAGATACCCTGATATAACATTATTAAAAATGTATTTCATGGAGTTCCCATCATGGCACTGCAGAAATCCGACTAGGAACCATGAGGTTGTGGGTTGGATCCCTGGCCTTGCTCAGTGGATTAAGGATCCGATGTTGCCATGAGCTGTGGTGTAGGTCGCAGACGTGGCTCAGATCTGGTGTTGCTGTGACTCTGGCATAGGCTGGCAGCTGTAGCTCCCATTAGACCTCTAGCCTGGGAACTTCCATATGCCATGGGTATGACCCTGAAAAGACAAAAGACAAGAAAAAATGTATTTCAAAGGATATTTATTCTTTGTTGGATTGTAAATTCTATTAAAGCAGAGACCATGTCAATCTTATTCTTCACTATGTATCCAAATCTTTGCATAATGGTCTATGAGAGGTGCTTAAAATATTTGCTATATCAATGAATAAATGAAAAGGAAATATTGATATCAATAACATCAGTCAGTGTTCTATTCTTCATAATCTCTCAAAGCCTTTTACCGGGAAGTCCTTGGTGATTAACCAATATAGGGATAGAATATTCTTTGTTTCCAAATACAGCTTTTATTTTTAATTTTTTTATTATTTATTGACAATATTCTGTCAATTTCTGTTGCACAGCAGTGACCCAGTCATACATATACATATATATATACATTCTTTTTCTCACATTATCCTCCATCATGTTCCATCACAACTGATTAGATATATAGTTCCCTGTGCTATATAGCAGGATCTCATTGCCTATCTACTCCAGATGCAATAGTTTTCATCTACTAACCCCAGATTCCCAATCCATCCCACTGCCCCCCCCCCGCAATTACTAGTCTGTCCTACATGTCCATGATCTTTTCTGTTTTGTAGATAGATCATATGTACCATGTTTTAGATACCACATACAAGTGATATCATATGGTGTCTGTCTTTCTCTTTTGGACTTCTTCACTCAGTATGAGAGTCTCTAGTTCCATCCATGTTGCTGCAAATGGGATTATTTTGTCCTTTTTTATGGCTGAGTAGTATTTCATTGTATATATGTACTACATCTTCCTAAATACATCGATGGGCATTTAGGTTGTTTCCATGTCATGGCTATTGTGAACAGTGCCTCAATGAACATATGGGTGCCTGTATTTTTTTCAATTAAATTTTTGTCTGGATATATACCCAGGAGTGGGGATTGCTGGGTCATATGGTAGTTCTATATTTAGCCTTCTTAGGTACTTTCATACTGTTTTCCATAGTGGTTGTATCAATTTACATTCCTACCAGCAGTGTAGAAGGGTGCCCTTTTCTCCACATCCTCTGCAGCATTTGTTATTTGTCATCTTGTTAATGATGGCCACTCTAACTTGTGTGAGGTGGTACCTCATAGTAGTTTTGATTTGCATTTCACTAATAATTAGTGATGCTGAGCATTTTTTCATGTGCCTGCTGGCCATCTATATGTCTTCTTTGGTGAAATGTCTATCTAGGTCTTCTGCCCATTTTTCTATTGGGTTGTTTTTTATTGTTGTTGTTGAGCTGTATGAGTTGTTTATATATTTTGGAGATTAAACCTATCTTGGTTGAGTCATTTGCAAAAATTTTCTGCCATTCTGTGGGTTGTCTATTCGTGTTTTAAAATGGTTTCTTTTGCTGTGCAGAAGCTTTTGAGTTAATTAGGTCCCATTGGTTTATTTGTGTCTTTGTTGTCTTTATTCTAGGAGGTGGATCAAATAAGATGTTGCTGTGATACATGGCAAAGAGCATTCTGCCTATGTTTTCTTCTAGGGGTTTTATAGTATCTGGCCTTACATTTAGGTCTTTAATCCATTTTGAATTTATTTTTGTGTGTGGTGTTAGACAATGTTCTAATTTCATTCTCTTACATGCAGTTATCCAGTTTTCCCAGAAGCGTTTATTGAAGAGACTATTTTTTCCTCCACTGTATGTTCTTGCCTCCTTTGTGATAGATTAATTGACCATGGGTATGTAGGTTTATTTATAGGCCTTTTATCTTGTTCCATTGATGTGTATTTCTGTTTTGGTGCCAATACCATACCATCTTGATGACTGTAGCTTCATAGTAGAGTCTGAAGTCAGGAAGCCTGATTACTCCAGCTCCATTTTTTTTCTTTTCAATATTGCTTTGGCTATTTGAGGTCTTTTGTGTTTCCATACAATTTTAAAATATTTTGTTCTAGGTTCTGTAAAGAATGTCATTGGTAATTTGATAGGGATTGCATTGAATCTGTAGATTTCCTTAGGTAGTATTGTCATTTTGACTATGTTAATTCTTCCAATTCAAGAGCATGGTATATTTTTCCATCTATTTGTGTCTTCTTTGATTTCTTTCATCAGTGTCTTATAGTTTCCAGAGTACAGGTATTTTGTCTCTGTAGGTAGGTTTATTCCTAGGTATTTTAGTCTTTTTGATGCAATGGTAAATGGGATTGTTTCCCTAATTTCTCTGCTATTTTATTGTTAGTATATAGAAATGCAGTCAATTTTGGTGTGTAAATTTCGTATCCTATGACCCTACCAAATTGATTAATGAGCTCTAATAGTTTTCTGGTAGTGTCTTTAGGATTTTCTCGGTATAGAATCAAGTCATCTGCAAGCAGTGATAATTTTGCTTCTTCTATTCCAATTTGGATTCCTTTCATTTCTTTTTTTTTTTTTTTTCTTTGATTGCATGGCTAAGACTTCCAAGACTATGTTGAATAACACTGGTGAAAGAGGACATCCTTGTTTTGCTCCCCATCTTAGTGGAAATGCTTTCAGTTTTTCACCACTGAAAATGATGTTAGCTATGGGTTTGTCAAAAATGGCTTTTATTATATTGAGGTAGTTTCCCGCTATGCCCTCTCTCTGGAGAGTTTTTAATCAGGAATGGATGTTGAATTTTGTCAAAAGCTTTTTCTGCCTCTATTGAAATGATCATATGGCTTTTATTTTTTGGTTTGTTGATGTGGAGTATCACATTGATAGATTTGTGGATATTGAAGAATCCTTGCATCCCTGGGATAAATCCTTCTTGATAGTGGTGTATGATCTTTTTAATGTATATCTGTATGCAGTTTGCTAATATTTTGTTAAGAATTTTTGCATCCATGTTCACCAGTGATATTGGCCTGCAATTTTCTTTTTTTGTGGTGTCTGTCTGGTTTTGATACCAGGTTAATTGTGGCTTCACAGAATGAGCTTGGGAATATTCCTCCTCTGCAATTTTCTGGAAAAGTTTCAGAAGAAGAGGTATTAACTCTTCTCTGAATGTTTGGTAGAACTCAGCTGTGAAGCCATCAGGTCCTGGACTTTTGTTTTTTGGAAATTTTTAAATCACATTTTCAATTTCAGTACTTGTGATTGGTCTATCATACTTTCTATTTCTTCCTGGTTTAGTCTTGGGATGTTGTACCTTCGGAAGAATCTGTCAGTTTCTTCTAGGTTGTCCATTTTATTGGCATACAGTTGCTCATAGTAGTCTCTCATGATCCTTTGTATGTCTGAAGTGTCAGTTGGAACTTCTTTTTCATTTCTAATTTTATTGATTTGAACCCTCTCCCTTTTTTTCCTGATGAGTCTGGCTAACAGTTTATCAATTTTCTTGATCTTTTCAAAGAACCAACTTTAGGTTTCATAAATCTTCTCAATTGTTTTATCTCTATGTTATTAATTTCTGCTCTAATTTTTATTTCTTTCTTTCTACTAATTGTGGGCTTTGTCTGTTACTCCTTCTTTTGATGGTTAAGGTGTAAGGTTAGGTTGTTTGTTTGAATTTTTTCTTCTTTCCTGAGATAAGAGTGCATTGCTAAAAACCTCCCTCTCAGAATGGCTTTTGTTGTTTCTCATAGGATTTGGACTGTTGTATCTTCATTGTCATTTGTCTCTATGTATCTTTTAATTTCCTCTTTGATTTCAAAGATCCATTGATTGTTTAGTAGCCTATTGTTTATCTTCCAAGAGTTTGTGTTTTTTGCTTTTTTTTTTTCCTTGCAGTTTATTTCTAGTCTCCTAGCACTGTGATTGGAGAAAATGACTGAAATAATTTCAATTTTTTTTAATTTATCAAGGCTTGATCTGTGGCCCAAGACGTGATCTATCCTGGAGTATGTTCCATGTGCACTGGAAAAATTATATTCTGCTGCTTTGGTGTGAAAAGTTCTAGAGATATCAATTAAGTCTATTTGGTTTAGTGTATCATTTAAGTTCTCTGTTTTCTAGATGATTTTCTGTCTGGATGAACTGTCTATTGCTGTAAGTGGGGTGTTAAAGTTCCCTATTATTATTGTGTTACTGTCATCTTCCCCTTTATGGCTGTTAGTAGTTACTTTATATATTGTGTTGCTCCTATGTTGGGTGTATATATATCTAAAATTGTTATTTCTTCATCTTGTATTGATCTTTTGATCATTATGTAACATCCTTCTTTGTCTCTCGTGACCTTTTTTATTTGAAAATCTATTTTGTCTGATATGAGTATTACTGCTCCTGCTTTCCTATAATTTCCATTTGCATGTAATATTTTTTTCCATCCCCTCACTTTAAGTCTGTGTGTGTCCTTAGATCTGAAGTGGGTCTCCTGTAGACAGCATATATATGGATCTTGCTTTTGAATCCATTCAGGTAGTCTTTTTCTTTTAGTTGGAGCATTTAATCCATTTACATTCAATATAATTATGGATAAGTATGTATTTATTGTCATTTACTTAAAATTTTTTTGGGGGGATTGCTATTTTGGGTTTCTTTTCTTCCCTTCCTCTTTTTGTTGTATTTTCTTGTGATTTGCTGACCATGTTTAGTGTTATGTTTGGATTGGTTTTTCTTTTTATGTGTATAACCATTATAGTTATTTGACTAGTGGTTCCCCTTATATTTTGAGTGTGCAGAATTGTTTCATCTTGCTGGTCTCCTTAATTTCAAATGCAATTTTAATGTTTGTCATCTCCTTTTCTCAAGCTTGCTAGTTCAGGCATCATATTTGTCAATGGGTGATTTCCTACTTTTAAATTATCTTTGCCTTTACCAGTGAGCTTCTTCATTTTTAATATTCTTGTTTGTAATTGTGGCTTTTTCTTTTTTGCTTAGAAAAGTTCCTTTAGTAGCTGATGTAGAGCTGGTTTGGAGGTGCTGAATTCTTTTAGCTTTTGCTTGTCTGTTAGGCTTTTGATCTCTTCATCCAATCTGAATGAGAGATTTGCTGGGTAGAGTATTCTTGGTTCTAGGTTCCTCCTCTTCATCACTTCGAATATGTTTTGAGACTCCCTTCTGGCTTGTAGAGTTTCTGCTGAGATATCAGCTGTTATCCTTATGGGAATTCCCTTATATGTGATTTATTCCTTCTCCCTTGTGCTCTTAATATTTTTTCTTTGAACTTAATTTTTGTTAGTTTGATTAGTATGTCTCTTGCTGTATTTCTTCTGGAGTTTATCTATTTATTTATTTTTATTTTTTTGTCTTTTTTTGCCATTTATGTGGTTGCTCCCGTGGCATATGGAGATTCCCAGGCTAGGGTTCAAATCGGAGCTGTAGCCACCGGCCTATGCCAGAGCCACAGCAACTCAGGATCCGAGCCGTGTATGTAACCTATACCACAGCTCATGGCAATGCTGGATCCTTAACCCACTGAGCGAGGCCAGGGATCGAACCTGCAACCTCATGGTTTCTAGTCAGATTCGTTAACCACTGAGCCACGACAGGAACTCCTGGAGTTTATTTTGCATGGAATTCTCTGTGCTTCTTCCACTTGAGTGAACGTTTCCTTTCACACATTTGGGAAATTTTCAGTTATAATCTCTTGAAATATTTTCTCTGGCCCTTTTTATCTCTCTTCTCCTGTCTAGAACACCTATGATGCAAATGTTGGTACATTTAATATTGTCCCAGATGCCTCTTAGACTCTCCTCAGTTTTTTTCATTCTTTTTTTCTTTATTCTTTTCTGTCACAGTGATTTCCACCACTCTGTCTTCCGCCTCACTTATTTGTTCTTCTGCCTCCATTAACCTGTTGTTGGTTCCTTCTAGATTGGTTTTCATTTTGCCTATTGCACTATTCATTTTTCTCTTCAAATCCTCTAGCTCTTTGTTAAACATTTTTCTCTTTCTTTCTTTCTTTCTTTCTTTCTTTCTTTCTTTCTTTCTTTCTCTCTCTCTCTCTCTCTCTCTCTCTCTCTCTCCCCCTCTCTTTCTTTCTCTCTCTCTCTCTCTCTCTCTCTCTCCCCCTCTCTTTCTCTCTCTCTCTCTCTCTCTCTCTTTCTCTCTCTCTCTCTTTCTTTCTTTTTTTTTGCTTTTTAGGGCTGCACCTGCAGCATATGGAGGTTCCTAGGCTAGGGGTCTAATCAGAGCTGTAGCCGCTGGCCGATACCACAGCCACAGCAATGCAGGACCCGAGCCATGTCTGCAACCTACACCACAGCTCATGGCAATGCCAGATCCTTAACCCACTGAGCAAGGCCAGGGATTGAACCCACAACCTCATGGTTCCTAGTTGGATTCATTTCTGCTGTGCCATGACAGGAACTCCTAAACATTTCTTTTAAGTTCTTGATCGGGGTCTACATTCTTTTTCCAAGATCTTGGATCATCTTTACTATCATCATTCTCAATTCTTTTGCAGATAAATTGCCTGTCTCCTCATCATCTAGTGGTTTTTGTATGTTTTTGTCTTGTTCCTTTGAAAGCTGTTTCTTTGACATCTCATAGTGTCTACTTTTCTGTTTATTGTCCCCTGACAGCTGGTATGTAGATGTTGAAGCAAATGCCCAGTCCTGGAGTTCTAGGGGTGGTCATGGTTCACATGTACCTCTTTGGTGGACAGGCTGTAGGGACTGTTCTCTATAGTTATAGGAGCAGTTTCCACTATTCCAATCACAATCTCTTTGCTTGGCCACTCTAGGAATCTCTCTCTAAAGCCTCAGTGGTGGGGGCAAGTGGTTCCCGAGCTGGCACAGGCAGTGTCCTGCAGCTTGAGGAAGCAGGCATATGGAACAAGGCTGTAGTGGTGGATCCCACCCCTTACTTCCAGCACTCCCGAACAATGGTATCTAGTCTTTAAGCCCAACTGGGTTGCCTCCCCTTAGATGCTCTCCACTGTGGTCACCCTATACTCTAGTCCCTCCAGGCTGTTTCTGCATGGCCAACACCAGTTTTTTTCCCCATGTAGTCTACCTCCAGCTCCCTCTCTGGGTCTGATTTCTAAGGCCAAAGTTTTAGTTCCCAACATCTGCTGGCACCCACCTATGGCTGCCCATCACCCATAGTACTGACAGTTTGTGGAGGACTGTCTTCCTTCTTAAGTACTTCAGGCCATTTGTCTAGAGTTCTTCCTCCACTTTTGGCTGGTCTCAGTGCTGGTGGGGGAACTTCCTGGGGTGCAGGAGCAATTAATTCCTCTTTCTAGCTCCCTCCTGTGAGAGCAGGTTCTGTCTCATTTGCTCTTGCTTCTTTTTCTCTTGTTCTTCTTTCTTCTGGCCTGTCTGATTTTGTAATGTTTTTCTTGTTCTATCATAATTTTGAGGTCTTTTGTCAGTTTTTCGCAAATTTTGTGGGTGAATAGTTCAACATATAGTTGTATTTTCAGTGTATTTGTGGGAGTAGATGAGCCTTAAGTCCTGCTACTCTGCCATATTAGACCTCCCCTCCAGACAGCTTTTAAAATAACACACAATGGTAAATTCTTTGACAGAGGCTTATTATTATTATTATTATTATTTTTAACACAGGCTTATTCTTCAAGATAAAGCCAAATTGATACCAGAAAAAAATAGCTGGTGTCAATAATTTATGAAATAATAAACCTATAGATCATTAATAAACAAGGATGAGGTCATATTAAATTGGAATTTTTTATTGCTCATCACACAATTAACTGCATGGCAGGACATCATGGGGGTTGAACCCCACAAATGCCACTTAGTAACCATCCACATACTATGTCCAGGATATGAACCTATTAGCATACTAATGAGTATCTTTGTAATAGATGTAAACAAGAGAGCCCAAGTATATTATCCTTTGTTCGCATTTTAACATTCAGTATGTTTAGTGCCATCATTGTGTCAGGTACTGAACAAACAGAGAAAAATACAACTTGGTTCCTGCCTTTATGTAGCTTATGATTTATTATGGAAGACAACTATAAAAACAAATACTTTAATAAAGCATTATAGGTTATATATTGGTTTATTCATAATATCAGTCCCCTAAAACTTACATTCTTTTCCTTAAGAGGGGACATTATTTCCTGTGAGCATTGAAGTTTAGGTATATGAAAAAAGGTGGAAAACCTCAGAGCATTTTTAGATTCAAATAATCTATTTTACAATTGTGTAAACAGGTTTCACTTGACTTCTGACAATATGTGAGACAGCCAAATAAATGCTTATATTAATTTAATCATTGAGCGATGCCAGGGATCAAACCTGCATCCTCATGGATACTAGTCAGGTTCTTAACCTGCTGAGCCATGATGGGAACTCCAACATTTTGTAATTTTTCCTATTCACAGAGATCTTGAAAACTACAATATGAACATTAGATCAATAAACCAAATGCAATTATTATCCCAAACCAGGAAATGTTGGCACTTCCCATGCATTTATTATTGAATTCAGTTGAAAATATTTTCCCAGCTTCTATTTAAATCTTATTTATTTATAAAGATGGTTAAGTATTTTTCTGCCTATACTGTGTATACTTTACATAGCATTGCATATATAATGCTTCTATGCAGTGAATCTCTCTGTAATCCCATTGGCTCATTGATCAACAGATTCTGAAGGCTTTTATAGGGAGGGCACACAATACACACACACCCCCCATACATATATTCAATGCTGTTATTTAAAATATGTGATAGGCTAGCCTTATCAATGAGTTCAAGAGTAGGAATTATAATGATAACCACACATTGAAAACTAACATTGTATACATAAGATTGCTTTAAATGAACCAGATGCACACACAGTTCTTTCCATCACATTCCTTAATGAAATTCAAATATAAACTTACCAGAAGGCCCTCTCTGAGCATGCTACATAGAATTTCTGTCACTTTTTATCTAATTTTCACTCTTTTTCCTTCATAGCATAAATTTTTACCTGTCATACCATGTTTTTTTCATTGTATGTTTTCATCTAATAGAATGTAACTACCTTAAAACTTGTCTATTTTGTTCACACCAGTCAGAATGGCCATCATTAATAAATCCACAAATAACAAGTGCTGGAGGGGCTGTGGAGAAAAGGGAACCCTCCTGCACTGTTGGTAGGAATGTTAACTGGTACAGCCACTATGGAGAACAGTTTGGAGATACCTTAGAAATCTATACATAGAACTTCCATATGACCCCGCAATCCCACTCTTGGGCATCTATCCGGACAAAACTCTACTTAAAAGAGACACGTGCACCCGCATGTTCATTGCAGCACTATTCACAATAGCCAGGACATGGAAACAACCCAAATGTCCATCGACAGATGATTGGATTCGGAAGAGGTGGTATATATACACAATGGAATACTACTCAGCCATAAAAAAGAATGTCATAATGCCATTTGCAGCAACATGGATGGAACTAGAGAATCTCATCCTGAGTGAAATGAGCCAGAAAGACAAAGACAAAGACCATATGATATCACTTATAACTGGAATTTAATATCCAGCACAAATGAACATCTCCCCAGAAAAGAAAATCATGGACTTGGAGAAAAGACTTGTGGCTGCCTGATGGGAGGGGGAGGGAGTGGGAGGGATTGGGAGCTTGGGCTTATCAGACACAACTTAGAATAGATTTATAAGGAGATCCTGCTGAATAGCATTGAGAACTTTGTCTAGATACTCATGTTGCAACAGAAGAAAGGGTGGGGGAAAAATATAATTGTAATGTATACATGTAAGGATAACCTGACCCCCTTGCTGTACAGTGGGAAAATAAAAAAATTATAAAAACAAAACAAAACAACTTGTCTATTTTGTACCCTTAGTGACACCAGCAGTGCTTGTAACATTCTAACACTAAGTTTAAGTTGAAAAACTGAATACATGCCATATAATATATATAATACATTCTATTATACATATATATAATATATATATTACATTCTATTATACATATATATAATATATATATTACACAGAATTTTTAAGCAATATTCAAAGTAGATGTTAGTATGCTCACTTTGCTCACTTAGCAAAAGGGAAAGTTGAATGCAGTTAAGTAACCTTTTAGCTACAGAGTTAGTTATCTTTTAACTCAGGTCTAGTATGACACCCAGACCAATCACCCACTCTACAGAGTCCTTGCACAGAAACATCCATGAAATCCTGAGCCATTCTGCAGGAACAGAACAATGAGAATTTCCCATTTGCCACTAGGCAAGGAGAGAGAAGAAAATGTTTTATCTTAGAGGATGCAGAAAGAATTGTTCTCAGCATCTGAGCCTATGGGTTTGAACTTAGATTGTGTTTTCAAAAAATACTGAGAAATTAATATCTACTACCAGGAACATAGTTTAGATGCAATTAATTTTGTTTTGTGGTCCAACTGGGAGCCAAACACATATATATGCAAAAAGATAACATTTCTGTCTCAGTACTGATACTAAACAGTGATTTGACTTTCAGCAGGTTATCAAACTTTTGTAGAAATCAGGTATTCTATCTGTAAAACTCGTAACAGCACAGAGTGGTTTTGAGGATTAAAATGAGATAACGCATGTGAAAGTGTTTTATAAAGTCTAAATTTTATATCATATTTTCTTATTTGAGAAAAGCATTCCAAGCCACTAAAGACACTTCTAGGGGAACATAATGAAAATTGGGGGCTATCATTATTCTAAAAGTCATTGTAGAGCATGATTGTCTTCCTCTATGCCTGAAAGGTTTTGTGATTTAATAATGAAAACAAGAGAGGTTACTGTCTTAGACATTTTTTTTCTCTCAACTAAAGATTATTAACAGCTGGTTAAAAAAAAAAAATAACCTGTGACCCCTTATCACATTGTCTCTAAGCAGCAAGCTCCAATGAGCTACAATCAATGCAAATATACTGGCTACACAATGAAATGATTGCTGTTAGACAGGGAAAACAAAAACAAGAAAGAATGAATGACCTCTCACTAAGTAAGATATTTCTTTTCTATCAGCACTTTCGTTAGCACTTTGTACTTGCTTGGTACAAACCTCCCAGCCAGTGGTCCCCACTGCCCCACTAACCACTCTCTCCTTTTAATGTAACCCAAAGGGTACATCACAGGATTTTATTTATTGTTCTTTTCTTGTAAGACATAGCTATCTGATAAAAGAGATGAAAAAGTAAAATAATTCTACTCACTAAGACCCTCTTGTAAATCATGAAAGGAAGAAAGGGAGAAGAGAGACTTAAAAGAATTCTGAGGGAACAAGGATATTCCTAGAAAACAGCTGTTAGGATGTAAATTACAAATGTCATGAGTAGCAAGCGCCAAGCACATTAAGATTGCAGAATAGCTCATTTTGCAGATTTTCACTGGAGAGAGTGTAAATAAAAGTTCAAAGTTTGGGCCCTCCAGTCAAAAAGATCACACTCCTCATTTGCAGTGTGCCACCATATGTAGGCCTTCAACTCTCAGAACTTCATTCCCTTCATCTGTAAAATGATGACAATGATATCTACTCCCTCGGCTTGTTGCAAAGATTAAATGAGATAATGTAAGTAAGTGTTTAGCTTTGGGTTGGTACACTATTAGCCCTGTCTAATGGCAGTCATTATTCTACCCCACATGTTCACAGGGCAGCCCTCTGTTTCAATTTCCATCCTCTATGATTCATCGATGGTGACAGGAGCCATTTGTTCCCACAATCTGGTCCCTGGATAGGATAAAATCATAACTCACCACCACCCAGGCAGCATTATCTTTACTGCATGCTTTTTAATGATTAACAATCAATTACAATATCATCCTTTAAATCCAATCCGTAGCACTGTCAAATGATTATGTACTATAATTAAATTAATGATATTGAACTTTAATTTTAGTTGCATGGCTGCTTTTATTTGATGTCTGCTGTACTCTCATAGAGTGCACATTAGGTTCTGGTGTGAAGTTATCGTATTTATTTTACAGCCACAAAAGAGCAAACCCTTAATATAATTTTAAAAGATAACCACAAATAGAAATATTTCCACATGAGCCCATTTGGAGCTACACATTTGCTATTCATTAATTTAGGATTTGACAATTTAACATAAATTAAAATAAAAGCCTGTTTCACGGAGCATGTGTTTCATTCTTCACTGTCTCAGCATGACCACACTGATTCTGGTGTTTAGTAATATCCTTAAACATAATTTACAAATGAGGAAGTTACTGGGGCTGGCATAATGCATATATAACTTGCAGCATAGCTTCCTATGACTTTAAAATCTTGTTAATCTGGGACTCAAGTTGTGAAGGAAGAATCAAAATTATCAAGCAAAAATCAGCATTTGCCTTATAAAATGTAATAGAAAAATGCTAATAAGATTTACTAGTAACAGGAAATTGGATTATAACTTATCTATTTTAAGTCAATTTGAAAATTGGCCTCAAAACTTGTGTCCTGATACAGTCTCAGCCTCAAATTCTATTACATTTTTTTACTAAGAGCACATGCAGATACACAGTGATAAATTCATAAGATATAGCAATAAAAGGAAAAGAATGCACATATTTCTCAATTTATGCAAACATGTAATACAAAATGTATGTATCATTACATATATACTATAAGTAAAGATAGAGACCTGGTTGTTTATTTAGAAGTAATCCAAAGGGGACAAAAGTTATTTATTTATTTAGTTAGTTTTTATTTTTTGTCTTTTTAGGGCCACACCCATGGCATATGGAGGTTTCCAGGCTAGGGGTTGAATTGGAGCTGTAGCTGCGGGCCTATGCCACAGCCACAGCAACACCAGGTCCAAGCTGCATCTATGACCTACACCACAGCTCAGGGCAATGCAGGGTCCTTAGTTGACTGAGTGAGGCCAGGGATTGAACCTGTGTCCTCATGGGTACTAGTCAGATTCGTTTCCAGTGAGTCCCAACAAGAACTCCGGATGAAAGTAATTTAAACCAGATACTTTTCTTATGTGCATTTGGAACACTGAACAGCTATAATATATGGTAAAATGAATATTCATATCAAAAGCTTTTCTCTTTCCTATATTACATTGAACCTCAGGATCTATTTCATCAGTCATTACATGGTGTGATAAGAATGTGATTAATTTTTATAACAAATTTGATATAATGCAGGAATTAATGAAGTGTTTACTCAAAATTATCTAAAATGCTTAACTCTGGACACATTCTGAGTGACCGGTCATTAGCAAATTTAGTAATATCCCTTTACAAACTGCTTGTCAGGTCTGCCCAGTTCAGGTCTAGTGTAATGGCCACATTAAAGAATTAAACTGCATATGCATATAAGATACAGATGTGGAAATTTCCTTCCATTGTGAATAGGCTGCCAGGAATGTGCTGTTTTTGTCTTATTTATTGAGCTTTTCATTCAATGGTTGAATTTATTAGGTGCAGACACAGTATTGAGGACAGAATAGAAATCAGCTCTTCAGTAGGAGGGAAGAAAAGGAAGCCTTCAAAATGATATATACAAATACTCAGAGTTCAGAAACCATGGTGAATTCAGAAAACTGTTAAGTACCTCTGAATAGATGGGACATCATACCAAGAACAGTAAGGAAAGGGGAGTCCAGGAGGACACTGAGCAAACAGACAGAGGCCAGAACAAGAAGGGAATGGCATGCTACATCAAGGGATTTACATAGAAAGGGAAGCCACAGAAGATTTTAAAAAGTGAGACTATCTGATTTGCATTTTGTAAAGATTACTCTGGAAGTTACATAGAGGAGCCTGAAAATCAAATAGACCTGGATTTGAATATTAACTGCAATGTTTGCACATTACTTTGTTTCTGGTCTCTCCATTTTATTCAGTACTCTGTTTTTCCTTCCATCAATACTACAGTGTCTAAATTATAATAATGTTATACTTCCATTTTTTTTCTTCTTTAGGACTGTTTTGAGCCTTCTTGGCTTCTTGCTCTTCCATGTCAATTCTAGAATGAGTTTTTTTTTTTTAAGTTTTACAAAAGTATCTGTTAGGATCTCAATTGGAATGTATTTAATTTGTAGATCAATCTGGATACAGCTAACATGTTCACTACATTGACATTATTGAGTTTTCAGATGCAAAAATACAACATACCTCTCCATTCATTTAAAGTCTATTAAATATATTTCAATAAGGTTTTAACTTTTTTCCAGGAAAATTTATATATTTTCATATATATATTTACAATTATAAGTGAATTTTTAAAATAAGTACAGTTTCTAATTATTGGTAGATTATTCAGTATCTGCTAAAATCTCATCAATTTTAATAATTTTAATATATGTTATTTTGACTTAGAATGTAGAACATGCTGTCATCTATAAATAGAAGTAATTCAATTTTTTTTTCTTTTAAGTCTTTACATTTTTAATTTCTTTGTCTTTTTGTACTGCAAGTATAAGAACCTGTACTAAAATGTTGAGTATAGGCACTAATATGTGCTAATAGTCAAGTCTTTTTCCTGATCTGAAATGGAAACCATGTAATTTTTCAATATTAAGTAAGGTGCTTGATGTAGAAATTTTGTACATAACTTTTTTTTTTTTTTTTTTTTTTTTTTTTTGTCTTTTTGCTATTTCTCTGGGCCGCTCCTGTGGCATATGGAGGTTCCCAGGCTAGGGGTCGAATTGGAGCTGTAGCCACCAGCCTACGCCAGAGCCACAGCAACAAAGGATCTGAGCTGCATCTGCAACCTACACCACAGCTCACGGCAACGCCTGATCGTTAACCCACTGAGCAAGGGCAGGGACCGAACCCTCAACCTCATGGTTCCTAGTCGGATTCGTTAACCACTGCGCCATGACGGCAACTCCCTGTACATAACTTTCATCAGGCTAAGTCCCTTTCCCTTCACAGTTTACTGAGAAATTATATTATAAATATATGTGAATTTCATTATTTTTTCTTAAAGATACTAAAATGACTTTATAATCTTACACTATATTTCAATAATTCTGAAAAAATTCTGAGCCTTTTTAAAAAAAATTTTTTTTTTGCCTTGATTATTGTCCACTTCCCTGATTCACTGTAACATGTCCTTATGGAATTTTATATATATATATATTTTTTTTTTCTCTTTTATAATGATTTTTATTTTTTCCACTATAGCTGTTTACAGTGTTCTGTCAATTTTCCACTATACAGCAATGATATCACTGATATCTGGAATCTAATATATGGCCCAAATGAAACCTTCCACAGAAAAGAAATTCATGGACTTAGAGAATAGACTTGTGGTTGCCAATGGGGAGAGGGAGGGAGAAGGATGGACTGGGAATTTGGGGTTAATAGATGCAAACTATTGCCTCTGGAATGGATTAGCAATGAGATCCTGCTGTATAACAATGGGAACTATATCTAGTCACTTATGATGGAGCATGATAATGTGAGAAAAAAGAATGTATACATGGAATTATATTTTATATTTTTTAGACTTTTGTACTCTATTCTTCATTATCATTTTCTTAAATTCTATCTTTTGGTATTTTTGGGTAGTATTCCAAAAGTATATCCATGATGGAACATGATAGAGAATAATGTGAGAAAAAGAATAGATATATATATTCATACATATCTATATGACTGAGTCACTTTGCTATACAAGAGAAATTGGCAGAACACTGTAAATCAACTACAATGGAAAAAATAAAAATCATATAAAGTTAAAAAAATATATATATATAATCTAGGTTTTTCTCCTAATTCACTAATTCTCTCTTTAGCTATATCTAACTCATTTTATGGTTGTGGGGTCTTTCATTTTATTTATTCTAATTTTAATTTCTGTAAATTCAGTAAAACTTTCATTCATAACAACTTATTCTTTATTGATACATTATATAGATTGAAATGCAAAACTTTTTGGGAGGAATTTATGAGATCTTATTTAAGCCATTTGTTTGGAATTATGTCTGAACTAACTAGTTTCAGAAACTATTGTCAGTCCTTTGATTCTACTGATTTTCTATTAAGCTACCAATGCTAACGTAGCAGTTGTAAACTACATAGGCCTGTGGAGGCTGTATTTGCTGAGTTCTTGCATCGCAATAATACCTTCCAGTTGTTATCATACAAATTTAATGGTTGGTTCTTACATCATAGCATACATCTCCCCAAATTTCTATAAGCATTGATTTATTACCAGTTGCTATTTGTACTATAGAGGAAATATATGAGGATAGTTTAAATTTTTAACTTCTCTGTGGGAATAAATTTTTTAGAAGACTATATCATTTTATATTTCATATGATTGAAAAAACATTTTAATAGCATATATGTAGGTATACTAGCCTTAGAGATATCTCAGATCTTCTTTCAGTTCTTAAGTTTTCTTCAATTATTGCTTAAGTGCTCTTGTGTCTTCTTAGAATCACATATAGTTGTTATCTTAGATACAAATTCAGAGTACTCCAAATCATTCATCTTCTCTTTCCTAGTTTTCATTTCTTTGTCCTTTTCATCTATAGTCTGGAAAACATTCTTTTTTAGTTTTACCACTAATGAGACATTCTTAAATAATATTGTTTTGTTTAGCTTGTTTTTGAACTTTATAGTCTCATTTTATATAGATTTTTCTTTGTATGTTTGGCCTAGTATTATATTTTTGTGATCCATTCAGGCTGATTCCTATATATATATGCTATATATTTATTTTAAATATCTAATTTAGAGTTGATGAATATTTGAGTTTTTTCAGTTCTATTGCTACCAAAAAGAATCTCCTACAAACATTCTTATACATATCTTCTGGTTCATATGTACACATATGCAGGGGATATACGTCAGAGAGAAACTTCCAGGCTTCAGAGTATGCACATGTTCAACTTTACCAGGTGATATAAAACTGCTTTCCAAAGTTATTATTTTAATTTACATTTTCCTCAACAGTACCTGAAGGTTGTTTTAGAACTACATTGCCATAAAGCATGATATCTTAACTTATATTGTTGTTAATATATTTATGTGAAATAATTTATATTTCCATTTTAACAAAAATGAGATTGGACATCTTTTCATATGCTTATAATCCACTAGATTTTCTTCTGCTGTGAAATATCTATCATGTATCTTTTCATATTATGAGATTTCTTGGTTTCTTTTTTAATAGATGTTTTCAATATTTTCTGTATACTTATTCTTTTTTGGCTTTATGTATTTCAAACTCCTCCTTAGTTTGTTGCTTTTCTTATTGCTCTCTTTCATAAAAAAAGGTGTTAATTTTAATGTGATATAATACATATCATCATCCTTAAAGTTTTCATTTTCTTATTTAGTTTAAGGACACTATCCCTACCAAGAGACAGAAAAACAGTCTCTGATATTGTCTTTTAGAGGTTTTCAATGATTTTCCTTTCACAGCTGTATCTTCATTTTATCTGGAATTGATTTTATGGTGTGAGGTAGAATTTCACTTCCTTTTGCTTTTTATTTATGAAAACAAATTGTTCCTAAACTATTTACTAATGGTTTATTTTTCTTTACTGATATACAATATCTTCCCTTTTATATATCAGAATTCTTTTTTTTTTTTAATAATTTTTTTTTATTTTCCCACTGCACAGCAAGGGGGTCAGGTTATCCTTACATGTATACATTACAATTACATTTTTTTTCCCTCACCCTTTGTTCTGTTGCAACATGAGTATCTAGACAAAGTTCTCAGTGCTATTCAGCAGGATCTCCTTGTAAATCTATTCTAAGTTGTGTCTGATAAGCCCAAGCTCCCGATCCCTCCCACTCCCTCCCCCTCCCATCAGGCAGCCACAGGTCTCTTCTCCAAGTCCATGATTTTCTTTTCTGAGGAGATGTTCATTTGTGCTGGATATTAAATTCCAGTTATAAGTGATATCATATGGTCTTTGTCTTTGTCTTTCTGGCTCATTTCACTCAGGATGAGATTCTCTAGTTCCATCCATGTTGCTGCAAATGGCATTATGGCATTCTTTTTTATGGCTGAGTAGTATTCCATTGTGTATATATACCACATCTTCCGAATCCAATCATCTGTCGATGGACATTTGGGTTGTTTCCATGTCCTGGCTATTGTGAATAGTGCTGCAATGAACATGCGGGTGCACGTGTCTCTTTTAAGTAGAGCTTTGTCCGGATAGATGCCCAAGAGTGGGATTGCGGGGTCATCTGGAAGTTCTATGTATAGATTTCTAAGGTATCTCCAAACTGTTCTCCATAGTGGCTGTGCCAGTTTACATTCCCACCAACAGTGCAGGAGGGTTCCCTTTTCTCCACAGCCCCTCCAGCACTTGTTATTTGTGGACTTATGAATGATGGCCATTCTGACTGGTGTGAGGTGATATCTCATGGTAGTTTTGATTTGCATTTCTCTTTTTTTTTTTTTTTTTTTTTTTTTAGTTTGTTACATTATTTTATTCTTTATATGCATGGATCTGTTTGGGGATTCCTTATTCTTCCATAGTTATATATTTGACTACTGTTGCACTAATATGTCATTTTTAAATTATCATACAGTTATAATCCATCTTGACATCTGCTAGAGTATACTGCCCACCTGATTTTTTAATCTTTAGATGTTTCTTACATTATCAATACAAATTTTAGGAATAACTTGTTAAATTTCATGACCAAACAGGTTTAATTCTTTATTTGAATTATAATGAATCTGTATTTTGTTTTGAGGTCAACAACAGCTCTAAATATCCCTGGGTATGCTATAGTTCTTAATTTAATTAGTTCTTCTTTAATCTAAATAGTACATTACATATTTATGTGTATATACACATATATGTGTAGATGTGTTTGTGTGTTTGTGTATATCCTCAATATGCTTATATTTTACCAAAATATAGAGATTGAATTTAATTTGTACCTTGCCTTGAGTAGTATAGTCATTCTGACAATATTGATTCTTCCAATCTAAGAACATGATATATCTTTCCACGTGTTTGTGTCAACTTTGGTTTCTTTCAAGTGTCATAGTTTTCAGAGTACAGGTCTTTTGCCTCCTTAGGTAGGTTTATTCCTAGGTTTGTTTTTTGGGTTTTTTTTTTTTTTTTGATGTGATATAATGGTAATTAGAATTGTTTCCTTACTTTACCTTTCTGATTTTTTGTTGTTAGTGTATAGAAATGCAAGATTTCTGTGTATTAATTTTGTATCCTGCAACTTTACTGAATTTATTGATGAGCTCTAGAAGTTTTCTCATAGCAACTTTAGGATTTTCTATGTATAGTATCATCATCTGCAAACAGCGACAGTTTCATTTCTTATCTGATTTGGATTCATTTCTTTTTTTTTCTTTGATTGCTATTGCAAGGGCTGCCAAAACCATGAGTAAAAGCGGTAGTGGACATCCTTGTCTTGTTCCCTGACCTAGCAGAAATTCCTTCAGCTTTTCACCATTGAAAATGATGTTAGCTGTGGGCTTGTCATATATGCCCTTTATTATGTTAAGGTAGGTTCACTCTCTGCCCACTTCCTAGAGAGTTTTTCATAAGTGGGTGTTGAATTTTGTCAAAAGGTTTTTCTACATCTATTGAGATGATCTTATGGTTATATCCTTCAATTTGATACTGTGGTGTATCACACTGATTTGCAGATACTGAAAAATCCTTGAATCCCAGGGATAAATACTACTTGATCGTGGTATATGATCCTTTTAATGTAGGTCTGGATTTGTTTGCTAGTGTTTTGTTGAGTGTTTTTTCATCTATATTCATCAGTGATATTGGTCTATAATTTCCTTTTTTTATGGTATCTTTGTCTGGTCTTGGTGTCAGGGTGATAATGGCCTCAAAGAATAAGTTTGGGTTTGTTCCTTCCTCTGCAATTTTTTGGAATAATTTCAGAAGGGTAGGAGTTAACTCTTCTCTAAATGTTTCATAGAATTTTGCCTGTGAAGCCTTCTGGTCCTGGATATTTGTTGAAGTTTCTTAATCACAGTTTCAATTTCATTACTTGTGCTTGGTCCATTCCTATATTCTATTTCTTCCTTGTTTGGTCTTGGGAGATTGAACCTTTCTAAGAATTTTTCCATTTCTTATAGGTTGTTCATTTTATTGGCATTTATTGCTTGTAGTTGTCTCTTATGATTCTTGTATTTCTGTGGTGTTCACTGTAACTTCACCTTTTTCATTTCTAATTTTATTGATTTGAGCCCTCTTCTTTTTTTTCATGATGAGTTCTGGCTAAGGATTTATCAGTTTTGTTGATCTTTTAAATTATTTGGAAACACAAAAGACCCTGAATAGACAAAATAATCCTGAGAAAGAAAAACAGAACTGGAGTAGTCAGTCTCCCTGAATTCAGACTATATTACAAAGCTACAGTCATTAACAGAGTATTGTATGGGCATAAAGACAGAAATATAGATCAATAGAACAGTATAGAAAACCCAAATATAAACCCACACATCCATGGTCAATTAATCTATAAGGAGAGAATATACAATGGAGAAAAGACAGTCCCTTCAAAAAGTGGTGCTGGAAAAACCGGATGGCTGCACATAAAAGAATGAAATTAGAATACTCTCTAACATCATACACAAAAATAAACTCAAAATGGATTAAAGACATAAATATAAAACCAGATACTATAAAACTCTTAGAGGAAAACATACACAGAACACTCTTCAACAGAAATCACAAAAATATCTTTTTGGATCCACCTCCTAGAAAATAAAATAAAAATAAACAAATCAGACCTAATTAAACTTAGGGGCTTTCATACAGTAAAGGAAACCACAAACAAAATGAAAATACAACCCACAGAATGGAAGAAAATATTTGCAAACAAGGCAACTGACAAGGGATTAATCTCCAGAATACACAAACAAGTCATGCAGTTCCATATCAAAAACAAACAAACAAACAAAAAAATCCCCCACAAAAACAAAACCCAATCAAAAAATGGACAGAATATCTAAATAGACATTTCTCAAAAGAAGACAGACAGGTGGCCCAAAACTACATGAAAAGATGTTTGATATCACTAATTACTAGAGAAATGCAAATCAAAACTACTATGAGTAGTTTACACCAGTCTGAATGGCCATCATCAAAAAGTCTGCAAACAGTAAATGCTGGAGAGGATGTGGATAAAAAGGGAACCCTCCTGCACTGTTGGTGGGTACATAAATTGGTACAACCACTATGGAAAACAGTATGGAAGTTCTTCAAAAAACTAAACAGAGAATTACCATATGATCTAGCAGCCCCACTCCTGGGCATTGATCTAGAAAAAAACATAATTTAAAAAGATACATGGACCCCAATGTTCATTGCAGCAGTATTTACAATAGCCAAGACATGGAAGCAACCTAAATATCCATTGACAGAGGAATGGACGAAGAAGATGGAATGGAGTAATATTCCAACAATGGAATATTACTCAGCCATTAAAAAAATGAAATAATGCCATCTGCAGAAACATGAATGACCTATTATTATACTAAGTGAAGTTTAGACGGTGTAAGATAAACATCATATAACATCACTTATATGTAGAATCTCAAAAAAGAATGCTAATGAACTTATTTTTAGAACAGAAATGGATTTATAGACTCTGAAAACAAATTTATGGTTACCAAAGGGGACAGGTGGGGGGAGCAATGGATTGGGGGTTTGGGATTGGCATGTGCACACTGTGGTGCATGGAATGATTGCCAACAGGGACCTGCTGCATAGCACAGAGAACTCTACTCAATATTCTGTAATAATCTATATGGGAAAAGAATCTGAAAAAGGATGAATGTGTGTATGCGTATAACTGAATCACTATTTTATAGCAGAAATCATCACAATATTGTAACTCAACTATACTTCAATAAAACTTTAAAAAAATGAAAAAAGAGACATTCTGATGATATTCTAATTATTATTATTTTTATCAATTGTACTTGTTTTTTGCTGATTTATAGCAATACAATTTATCTTGGCATATTGATTTTATACCATGACAAACGGATTTAATCTATTAATTTATAAATCCTTCTGGTTATTTTACATGTATGGTGATTTTTGTTCTTTTTTTTCAAATAATTTCACCTCTCATTTTTTCCTATTGTGTTGGTTGGCTAGGAAAAGTAATGAAAGGAGTCATCCTTGTTTCTTAGCTGATTTTAAAAGGAATTTACATTTTATCTAGGTGTGTGATATTTGCTTTAGCTTTTTTATTGATACCTTTTGTTAGCTAAATATATTTCTAGTTTGCTGAGAGATTATTTTTGAAAATTTTTGATCAATTTGAATAGCATCATATTCTTTCTTCATGTTTTAATTCTCCTTTGGTTTCTTTAAGGATATTAATATCTTATTCACATTCTATTTGGGATATTTCTAATATTTGTATTATTTATAGTTGATTTTTCAGTTTGTTTTCCTGCTGGAGGCTTGCTTTCACTTGTATATTGGATTTTTTATTGAGAACTCATACTACTTAAGCACTATTTATGGAAAATTTTTGAGGTCTGTGTTTAAAATGTATTCTACAGAGCATATTAGTTTCTCTCCTGTCAGATACCCTAGAATCACTTTAAACTAAATTTTTTACTTGGCATGTCTTAGACTTTACAGGGAGTGTGAATCCAGTCCCAAATCTTTATGAGTGTACCTTGTGATTGGGAATTCTTGGGAAAATAATTTTCTTTCCTATAACTCTCATCCCTTGTCCCATCACCCTGCATCAAAATGGGGTTGGGCATAGCAGTGTGAACTTTCTGTTTGTTTTCTGTTTCACCCCTGAGTGTGTTATCTTTCCTTGCCCCACATTTATGAAAAGGGGGAGTATCATTAATGTGAGTTCTTATGCCCCCAAAGACCCCATTGTTGTATTAAATCTCATAAGATTGGCAAGTTAAAACCAGATCCCACACTTCTAGGAAGCAGCTGGTCAGGGCTCCTTGCCTGATGCAACAGCATTTTGTGGTATTTTGCAGTACCCAATTTGTGTTTCTTATATTGCCATAAGCTTAGCCGTGCTAAAAAAGACATGTTTTCATGTTCTATCCAGTTTCTAGCAATTTCAGATGTTCAATACTGGGAGGAGTTTTTCTCTACAACTACTATGGTTGATGTTAGGAAATAATAAGTCAACAGCTTTCTCTGCATCACAATTGGTCATCTTTATAATGCACCTTACTGGATTTTCTCTTGTCCTTTCATCTCAGCCTATTTTCTATGATTTGTGATACCATTTTTGTGTGTGTGTGTGTGTGGAGGAAATGCCTCTTGTTTCATATAAAATATGTTTAATAAGTTTTTTTTCTTTTCTTTTTAGGGCCTCAACTGCGCATATGGAAATTCCCAAGCTAGGGCTTAAATTGGAGCTGCAGCTGTTGGCCTATGCCATGGCCACAGCAACGCCAGATCCGAGCCGTAACTGTGACCTACACCGTAGCTCATGGCAATGCCAGATCCTTAACACACTGAGTGAGGCCAGGAGTTGAACCTGCATCCTCATGGATACTATTCCAGTTTGTAACCCACTGAGCCACAATGGGAACTCCCTGTTTAAAAAGTTTTCTAACATTTTCTCCCTTTTGCTATAGTCCATCATTTAAATAAGATATTCATCTTCAAAGTTTTTTTTTTTAATGTGTTTTCTTATTCTAGTGCATACTTGCATATTTCCTAAGATTCTTCCCTGTCACCCCATCTCTTACCCTGTGGAATTCTGATTTGAACTGATGCTTCCCAGAACACAGGTAGGTAGTTTGTAAATATCCTACTCACTGTCTCCCTAATTGCTAAATTCGATGTATTTCCCAAGCCAAAGTGTAGAACATGTCCATAGTCATGACTATCTTCCCTTTTCCTGTGTCTAACAGGATGAATCAAACACAATTTACAAGATCAACTTGAGGTCCTCTCCTACCTCTAGTCCCTGACGCTGTAGTACTTGGAACCAATGGAAAGCTACAATCTCCAACATGGATTCATTTTAGTACGCTTCTCATCTTTTTCTCCCTACATACATTTTAAATTCTGAAAACATACCCCATACAATGCAGTAGATCAGCAGAAAAAGGAAGGTAGGGTGAAAGTAAAAGAATAATATTCTGCCTTCAAAACTGTAGCCATATACAAAGGGGAGACTCTCCAGTTTTGTCTTTGGTACAAATCTATGTGTTTCTGAGCCAGGAAGCAGAAGCTCAGGGAGAAAAATGAAGTTCTCTGTTTTTTTCAGGAAGGCAGGGCTGTTTCTTCTGAGAGGCTAAGCTAGATATAACATTTTGTTTGTTTGTTTTTGTGTATGTGTTCTAACTCCCTAAGCTTTTCATTTTGATGAAATGCCTTCTGCATACTGGCTTTGGGACAGTATTAGGTTTTGAAGGTTTTGCAACTATTGCTCCATTTTCTATGTCTCCAAGCTACATTTTGTCAGGCAAGTTCACATCAACGGTTGATGGCCAGATGCTCTTTTGAATCCAGTAGTATTTTTTGAGCAAAGTCACATGAAACTTCAAATGCATGATATTCATAGATTTTTTTTTTCACCATGACTGACAAAATTTGAAAATAAAAATTCTTACATGACACCCTGTCATGTAAGTATACACTAACTGGGTATACACTAGCTATGTATCGCCTTGGAGGAAAGAAAGATCCATTATCTTCTTACTCTTTTTAGGAGGATTTTAATCATTGCTCTGGCTAAATTTTTTAAGATATGAAATAAAATTATTTAATTTATACAAAAGATTTGAGTCTACAGCTTTGATTGTATTAAACAGAAGAGGCTAAGCTATGGCAACAAATAGACTCAAACATGTAATGAGTCAGTGAAAAGGAAGCCATAGTTACAAATAGACTCAAACATGCAAAGAGTCTCTTTCACTGAATAGTCATAATGGTTCAGATCAGGAAAAAGTTAGGAGTGAGATGAAGTAATGTGGTAGGGGTATCATCTGGCATAAAATTACTCAGGAGCTTAAGATAATGGTGACCTGTGGGCTACTATTTGAATTTTCCAGAAAGGGAAGAGAAACAAGCATGGAAATGTGCATCAGACATTTTATTGGCCAAGGCTGGGAGTGGTCTGTATCATTTCTGCCCATATTTCATTTACTAGAACCCAGTCATAGGGCCAAAATTAAATCCTTAAACAGGTTACACACTACAGTCCAAGCTGGTGCACGGAGGTGGGAAGGTGGGGTGTTAATGCAGGAAGAAGACAAAAATAGGTTTTGAAAAAGAGATTACAGTTTCTTCTATATTGGATTATCTAGAAAATTCTACCTGAACACTGATTCTTGGTCAGAGTTATGCAACTTGACTCCTAAAACTCCACAGATTATCAGATTCATCTCTATCCTGTTGGGCTGTGCAGAACAGCTCCTGAGAGGCTTTAGCAAAGGCTGCATCTGCATGTGAACTGCAGAGTATCAAAGTCCTTTGGGCATCCACAGAAAAAAATAGAATGGTTGCAAAACCAATATACTTACAAGGGTGAAACAGCATTAACAAATGTAGCATTTGTGAACTTCAGCTAATTGCTGATACATCTCCTCCATCCTGTCATGTAAGTATACACTAGCTGGGTGTAGTAAACACAGAAGGACTCTCATCATCTGCTCTAGGCTACAGAAAGCTGATTTGTTTAGACTAGGCCAAAGTATGATTTATTATAGGAAAAAAATAGTGTATATTCAGCTAATATGCCCTGTTACATTATTTAAAAACTTAGAAATTTTACCCAAATCCCTAACTCTAACTCTGGAACGACTGAATGAAATATGACTTCATGGTAATAAGAGCAGGGTAGTGAATCTTAAACCTGAAGCACACACAGTGTTCTAAATAGAACTTTATCATCTTTCATTTTTACCTATGAAAACCATACTGTTTAATGCCCCCAGCACAGTGGGCATTGTTTTGAGGCAGGAGCTGTTCTTGCGGGGGATGGGGTGGTTTGCGTTGCTGTTAACTTTACTGTGTAGAGCAAGCAGCAAGCAGGCAGGTTCCCAGACTTCATTATGTTCACTATTAAACAAAATCTATTTCAGACAACATGTCAACAAACCTATTTTGCGTGCAGAATCATTCCCAAGGATTATTTATTGTGATTTTTTTATCTATTCACTGAGAACCTTAATTTTCTTGGTTCTTCACTTTATTTTAGTGACAGCCATTCTGACAGGTAGCACCTGTGCATATTCTAGTTATTCAAACCTTTTCCTCATTACACCCAGTCATCCTGTCTCCTTATCCTTCAGACTAGACTATCTTTCTCAAAGTCTCTGGAGTTTACACAGTTTACTGAAAGTAATTAAATTTTATTTTTGATTTACATGGAGGCAGGCTGTTCTAACGAAATAGTCTCAGACCTAAAATCAAGATTACAGGATTCCATTTTAAGTGTTTCTGCGAACTCCATGATCTAATTTCAAAAGCTATCTAAGCCCATGTACATAAGATGAAGGAATGTGGGTGATTTTACAATTATTATCAGCTTTTGAATTCTGTGTGTGCTTATTTCCTATTTATGTATTCAACCTACAGATATGTATTATCAGACAATGTGTCAGGTATTGGGATTAATAATAATACACACTGAACCTTTTTATGCCTAAACTTAATGTTCATACTCCCCACTTAATAGTTGAAGAAACTGATACACACAAAGCTTAATAATTTGACCAAGCTTAAGCTTGCATAGTAGTAAATGGCAGAACTAGAGTGGGTGACCAGCTGCAGAGCCTATCCTCATAACCATAAATTGTGTTTACTGCCTCAAGCACAAAAGTGAGTAAGAGGAGTCTCCTTCAAAAATCTCACAGCCACAGAGGAAGGCTGACATGTAAACAAACAGGGCAGTGTGATAAGTACTATAGACTAATACATACAATGTAGAAGAATGTTTGCCTTGTGCTAATAATTCTATTGCTTTACATATATTATGACACAATTATCAGAACACATCTTCAAGGTGGGTATAATTTTTTCTTCCTTCCTTCCTATAAGAAAACTAAGCCCTTGATAGATTGATGAGTTTCCCCAGCTCTCCATGGTTAATAAGTGACTGAGCATGTTTGTTTGACTTCAAATCCTATTTTTGTTGCCCTCTGTTATGCTCCACTGCATATAGAGAAAACCCTACTTTGAAATGCTCTGAAATTAATTTCTCCATTTTTCTGATTATTTCCATGATATTATAACTTTCAGGTAAAAAAAATTTTCCCAAATTTGCCAACAATACATGAGAGAGCAAAATTATCATCCTTAATAACTCCTCAAAGAATTCACAAATCAAAAGGATAAGATTATTTAGAATCATTTGACACTAAAGCTAAGCAGTTGCTTGAAACCTTTGCTTCCTATCTGCTGGGAATTGAATCCAAATTGTTTCTAAAAACTTATATACCTGAACAGAGAAACTCATCAGAATCTCAGAATGAGGGCATATCATAGACGTGGTTACCTTCTTTTAAAAATGAGGCAATTAATACCAAGAAGTTTAATTTCTTTGTCCAATGTTGTATAATAGGTTAAGTAATTAAATTAAAAATAGAATTTTAGAATCCAGAACTTCTGCTTTTCTGTCTTATACTCGTTACGCTTTAATCTCCAAATACACATGTTTATTATAACCACCTAGTAAATTTTCAAATATTTACCAATTTATTTATAAGTAACTATAATACAGACTCTATAATTCAGTATATTTGGGGATTATTTATTCAGGAATCTATATATTTTAAATATTTCCCAGAGGGTAATAAAATTCATTACCAATTCCCATTATATAAATTTTTTCTAAATTTTGTTTTAGTATTTTTATATATGTGGGTAGAAATAAGAGGAAAGGGAAGGGAGGAAACAAAGAAAAAGATAATGGGAAAAAAGTAGCAATTGGCTAATGATGATGAGAAAGAGAATATGAAACAATAAATGAAGGAATGGGTGGGAATAGGGGAGGGAAGCTAAAATGTACAAAGGAAGTGTCTCAAAAGTTCGTCCCCTTTTGTTCCAAATTTATCAACCCTATCTCTTTTGCATATGGCCTTTACTTATACTATTTCTACCTACTTTCCCTAATCACTCTACTCTCACTCCCTTCAAGCACATGCATGCACCTACACAAGACACAGATGCATGCAATAGGAGACACAGGTATATTTGACAATTCTTGTGAAGTTCAATGATGATAATATAGAAAAGACCCAAGAAGATGAATTATGTACTGCTCTCAAGTGTTTGGTTAAAAAAGAACTCAATTCCATAAAGTATCTTGCTTGAAATGCATGCTCATGAGGAAATTTGCTAATAAAGTTGGACTTAAATAAGTGTGGGTTGATAAACTGTGTGCTTGTGCAAAGTATCAACTTCCAAGATCAGTTTGAATAATGTATACAATATGATTTAGCAGTCCCACTCCTGGGTGTCTATCTGGAGAAAACCATAATTCAAAAAGATACATGCTCCTTAATGTTCATCATGGCACTATTTATAATAGCCAAGACATGGAAGCAACCTAAATGTCCATTGACAGAAGAATGGATGAAGAAGATGTGGTACATATACACAATGTATTATATATATCAGATATTAAAAAGAATGCCATTTGCAGCAACATGGATGGACATAGAGATTATTATAGTAAGTGAAGCTGACCAGCCAGTGAAAGACAAACATCATATGACATCACTTATATGTGGAATCTAAAAAAAAAAAAAAAGATACAAATGAACTTGTTTTCAGAACATAAACAGGCTCAGACTTTTAAAACATATGGTTGCCAAAGGGGATAGGTGGGCAGATTGATGGTCTGGGAGTTTTGGATTGATGTGTGCACACTGTGGTATATGGAATGATTGGCCAGTGGGGACCGGCTGCATAGCACAGGGAACTCTACCCAATATTCTGTGATAATCTATATGGGAAAAGAATCTTAAATAGAATGAATGTGTGAATATGTATAATTGAATCACTTTGTTGTTCAGCAGAAATTATCACAACATTGTAAATCAACTATACAAAAAAAAAAAAAAAAAAAGAATGTATTTAGAAGGAGCCACCCTGCAATTTTCAGTTTACCCTTGGGCAGCTTACTAGAGCACAAATCTAGATGAGAACAACATCACAGAAGCAGAAGCACACACAGAAGTGGGTGATACATATATATTTGTTTTTTCTTTCTTGACCTGACTACTTTTCTTCAGTTTGGCATGGAATCATTTTCAACCTAAAGCATTTTCACTCTGTTAGAAATTGCTTTCTTACTGCTACTTGATGGCCAATCTCTATTATACCTATTTCTTGATATTTTTTTTTTTCCTGAAGTGATAAACGCCAACCTAGGAAAAGCCTCAAACAAACAAAATAAACACAGACTCTGATCTAGAAAAAAACAAGAGAACTATTTCACATTTCATTTTTAGAAAAAAAGGGAAGTAATAAAAATGCACATACTTGGTTACTGCAGATGCATTTTGATTTTCTATGAACAAAAGGGTAAAAGATCACTCATAGACCCTTAACACTAAAACTCCTCTCAAAACCTCCATAAAAGCATGGAAGAATACATTTAAGTTAAATCGGGTAACAAACTCATTAAGTAAAAATAGCCTTGGCAAACTAGTCATTAATTGAAGTGTAAGTCTTAGATTTAAAACAAAGGACCAATTATGTTTCCCTCAATAGAAGAAATCATGTATTCCTTAACTGCATGTTTAATAACACAGTTTTGCTTCAACTGAGGGATTATATAAACCGTAGAATTAAATCTGAACTTTTTATACCATGAAAGTCCCCAAGTGAAAAGGAAAGGTTTAATTCACAGATACTTATGTTGTTCTATTGTGGAGAAATGTTTTATTTAAAAATGTTTTCTGGGTTATTATCCGTATGTTTCTAATATCCAATGTCCAATACCTACAGGGATTTTTCTTCGAATTTCTTAGCTCCTCATATGTCTTTTTGCTGCAGTTATTGTTCTCAATATTGTCATTTTAATTCTTCCCTTTGCCCTTGCCATGACAAAACAGAAATCTTCCAAATACAATCCATGGATGTAGGAAATAAAAATATTTAAATATAGTCCTTTAATATTCAGAGGTATCTCTGAACAGTTTTATCATCTTAAAGTTATTCTTCTTTGATTGTGAAGCAGGGGATCTATGCCTGACTATGAAAATTCATGAACTCCCATTGAATCTTGCCCCGCCTTCCTCTTCCCACCCTCCTTTCTGTTTCCCTTTTTAGTCTCTGCCAGCTCGGGCAGCCTTTCAATCAGGCAGTGCCTTATCCCCTAACTTGTATGGGGTTAAGCAAATGCTGCTGCTTCTGTCATGGAGACCTAGCTTGCTTTCCTTCCTTCCTTCCTCTCTTTTCTTTTTTTTTTTTTTTTTTTTTTTTTGTCTTTTTGTCTCTTTCTAGGGCCGAACCTGTGCCATATGGAGGTTCCCAGGCTAGGGGTCTAATCTGAGCTGGAGCCACTGGCCTCTGCCACAGCCACAGCAACACTGGATCCTTAATCCACTGAGCAAGGCCAGGGATCAAACCCATGACCTCCTGGTTCCTAGTCAGATTTGTTTCCGCTGTACCACGACAAGAACTCCTTTTTTCTTTTCTTCTTTTTTAATTTATTTTATTTTATTTTATTTTATTTTTTTGGTCTTTTTAGGGCCACACTCGTGGCATATGGAGATTCCCAGGCTCAGGTCAAATTGGAGCTACAGCTGCTGGCCTACACACAGCCACAGCAACGTGGGATTGGATTTTTTTTTTTTTAATAGTATCTGTCAAATGCAATATTATCCTTCAGATACCACCAGGGCCAAGGGCTCTTGGAAGCTTTCATTGATATCCCAAGGCTGTGTTTGGTATCTTTCTGATAGCCTAGCACAGCAAGTTATGATTGGTTTATCAAAGCACTTGCCACACTATAACTTCCTGTTTCTTTTGTCTTTTCCCTCTCCTGGTTTTGGTGAACTGCCTGAAGACTGCTATCCCTGGGCCCTAAGACCTTTATAGTATCATGGTGAGCAGTAAGTAAATAGGTAAATAAATATATAGACAAACATAGATTTAATGAAGTGCTTCACTGTTACTCTAGAAACGGCAGTACTTTAATTAGAAGAAAAACAATATGTGTTTTTTATGTCCTGAGTTTTTGCAGATGTGTTAATTAGCTATCAAGAAATATATATTAAAAAAAACAGGAGAGTAGCATAAATTATAAGCAGATGTAAAAGATGGAAAGTAAAGGTATAGGCACAAAATGGAATCAGAAATAAAAGCTAAGGTGATAATTGTGAATTTGAACAATACTCTCAATTTTTCTTCCAGTCCCAGGGTACAATCTCTGCCCCACTGCAGCTCTGAATGCTGGGCTTTTCTCATTATTTAAGGTGATATCTACTTGCCACCTGCAATTTCTTCTAGTCTCAAGTCTGACATGTCTTCCTAACTTGCCCAAGGTTTTAGAGAAGGCTTTATGCCTAGCCTAAGAAAACTGGTTATTTCTCTAGAAACCTCCTCCTCCTTCTACCTCTTCCTGGTGTCCCCTCATTTCAGGCTTTGATACAATTCTACTAAGTTATACTAATTGGTACATTCAATTCCACATGTTTGGAGCTAGTTATATTGGAAGATAAAGTGCATATTTGCATAAATGAATATGTATAAGATGCAAAATAATGCATAAATATGTGCTTGTGATTTATTGGATAAAAACTTAGTTCACAGTGCACCCAAAAATATCTTTACTGTTTGACCATAGGAAGCATTATTCAATTTTATTTTATTGAAAATTGTGTGTGCAAAATAATTTCTGATACCAAATACAGTGATGAATGCCATAAGTGAAAAGTAAAATAAGTCTAGTTGACTATATTTTTTTACCTTAATCTGGTTGACTCTATATTTTTTCTGGTTAATTGATACTTTCCTTTATTCATGTCTTTTTGTTCTTGAAAATTAAAAAATTTTAATCTCATCAAACTTCAATTTTTGTGTCTGTAAAAAAAAATGGAGTTAATGCTTCCTCTTTCTGGGTGGAAGCACGATATAAATGGCAGGTTATCTTTGATGAATCCATCTGAAAAATTTGGTTAAAATAATGGTATGGGAAATAAGTCAGTCAACATATCATTTACTTACTGTCTTAGTACCAAAAAAAAAATAATTTTGTAGAAACCTAACATCTCTTCCTTGTTTTGCCTAGTGGAATAATTCACTTGGAGAATACTAATCTTAAATAATTCATTCATTCAACAAATATTTTGGGGATGCCTCCTATGAACCAGGTGCTGCTCCATGTGATAGGAACATATCTTTGTACAAAGGAAAGGAAGATCCCTTATGAGATACAGCTTACATTCTATAGTAAATATATACAGAGAGAAAGATTTTTTTTTTTAGTTGCCTATGGTGGGCCAGCCACTGTGATAGGTGTTGTATGTATACTGTCTCATTGAATCCTTACCCAGACCCTGAAGACTACCTATTAGTGTCCCAAATTTACAGAATTAGAAATTGAGACCTAGGTAAAATGTTTTCCCAAAGTCTCAAAGCCCTGCAGATCACAGAACAAGGATTCAAATAAGTTATATTGGAACACAAGGCCCACATTTCTAAAACACTTCTCTTAACTGGAAAAATACATATAAATAGGGTGGAGAACAAACAGCCTATCATAAGATCAGAGAGCTTTGCCCGCAGCGGTATTCATTTTGAAGGGCTAGGTCTTAATAGGCTTTCCTGATGTCTAGTATCTGGGATTCTGCTTCCCTATAGAGATCTTTGTTACCTGATTAGTCAGTGATTCCATCTACATTTTCTAGATTCTAGCTTTGACTTTCATGAATCAAATTTTCTGATTTCCTCGACTCTGGTCTTTCTTTTCCTGTTCTTCCCAATTTAATTGAATCCATGGTCTTTCTGGACACTTATTTTTCCACTCTTTAATTAACAATACAAATTATGAGACCAGCATCCAGAGATGGAACACAAATGCATATAAAACAGAGACTCTGTCCAACTCTAATCTACTAGCTCCCTCTGGCTTAGATCATCAACTGGTTCAATTTTTTTCTCTCTTTTTATGTGTATATATGTACATTAATCTCTCAAGCTCTGCTTATGATAACTGTCATGATTCATTTTTATTTTTTAGTTTCTTTTTCAATTTGAAAAGAAATATACTGGCCTGGGAACTCCCATATGCCATGGGTGCTACCCTAAAAAGACAAAAAAAGGGAAAGAAAGAAAGATGAAATAAATATGTAATATGTATATATATTTCTTTTCAAATTGTATGTAGGTGTGTATATATACATATATACTAATATATATATAAAGAAATATATATTCAGGTATCTACTATCACTGTATAATATGAACTATACATGAATCTATTATAACATATATATATATATATATATATATATGAATAAAAGAAAATACAGATAAAGACAAGGAGAATAATCACCTACAAAACCTCCTTACCCCAAAACAAGCTTTTGCATAAAATCTTACTAGTCCACAAATGTCTTCCTATCTATAGTAAGGCTTCCTATAAATAACTCAAAATGAACTTATTTATTCAATCAAGAAACCAGCTCAATCTATACAAAAATAAGTCAAATGTACCAATAATTTCACTAAACTTATATTCAATTAAAATGAATATATATATATATATATATGGAAGATGTATTAGATAAATAGTGTGAATAGTGAAACATTAAACATTTCTAACTTGCAGGAAACCTGAATCTCTTTCTCAAAATGACTCTCTGCATAACTGAATTTACCATAGCTTATGAAAATTTATTACTTTTCATCTTGAACCCCATTTGGGAACAGGGACAAAGTTTCTCTTCCAATTATAACTCACAAAGCTACCAAAATTTTATATGCACAATCAATATTGATTAATAACCATGAAAAGAAGGCTGCCTTGAACCTGGCATAATTCTATCTTCAGGGAATCTTCAGTTATCAGGGGACATGAAGTTCTGTGCTGGTAACTGAGAACTGTGCTCAGTTTGGGGCTTTGACAAACTAAAGTTTGTTCAGCAGGTTTTGGCTAATTTCCTTTGGGAAATCAGCTCAGTAAAATCTACAGATAGAGTTCAATTTTTGACTTCTAAAGGGATAAATTAACAAAATTAACACTTTACAAATTTCTTCATGACCAGTAACATATACAAATACACCTACACGGCTTGGATGTCATTGGTATATGTGTGCTAAAACTGTTCCAAACTAAGGGAAAATTTAGGCCTTGACCGGAAATCTGAACAAACATACATGAAATATTGATTGAAGAGATTTAAATTTAAGTGCCCAATCATTATTAAATACAAATTCTTCATGGTATATTTAAGAAAATGTGAGATACCAAAGGTATAACTTGCAAAGAAGCAGAAAAAAAATTGATTGAAACTCTTTTCAAAATCTAGTTAAGTCCATTTTCTTAATATTTTTAATATTGCATTGGCACCAATATGTCCACTTAAGACTGCACTTTATCTCACTGAAATTAATTCTTAAAAAACATAGTCTGGGTTACGATTTAAAAAGCACCTCCTTAACTTTTTTTTTCACTCTCCCCTTTTCCTTCCTGTCTTCCTTTTTAAAGTTAGTTAATAACATCTTCTTTGCTACCTATTTTTAGGTGTCTGCCACCCTACAAAACCAATGAAGTACCCTTTTCAGCTGAAAGGATGTCTCTAAACTCTGCTTCAAACTTTGCTGCTCCCATTTGGTGTTGGAAGATGATTTTCCATGGGTCTGTGTTTCTGACCATCTTGTGAAGCAGAGACATAGACAGCTTTTGTTCCTGACAATCTTTTCAAGGATGTTTGTATAGAGAACAGTCTTGGAAGACACAAGAAGTAGTTCTTTGCAGCAAAGGGCAGGTTTGTTTACAGTCCACTATAACAAAGATAATTTCTCCCTCTATGGCAAAAGGCAGGTTTGCTTGCTGCCATTATAAAAAATACGACTTTCCTAAGCTCATGGAGCCTCAGCTATGACATAAACCCACTGTATGTCTAGGTGTCATCGAGCCCTCATCATATCACCCTGCAGTAGTTGGGGCTTGGGGAACTGATGCAAGAAAATGACAATACTGTGGCTACTGTTATTGCTATGAGTAATAAACTGCCCTTTGTCTCTGTCTTCTGCCAGAACCCATGAAACTATGGCAGATCCTTCATAGTTCTTGACATCTGTTCTCCAGTTTCTGTCTTTCTGCTTTATCTATGGGTTCTTTCTTCACACAGATCCTTTAGATGATGACTCACTGGTTGGTGTGTCTTTCTTCCAATCCAATTTTTCTCCAAATATCTGCATCCTAGTAAAGTTGGCCTTTACTAGTCTAAAGTGCCCACTTGTTCATAAAAAAAGAGAATCAGATTAAATTATAAGTGACAAAGAATTAAAGTCAGAGAAATAAAAAGGATAAAAAAGAAAGTGTGAATGCAAAAAAAAAAGTGGATTATACATGGAGTATATATAGACCCATGAAAATCCACACAGCAGATGAATTTTCAATTGTATCCCCACTGGAGACATCATTACAGATCTATTGGTTCTTGGTGTTTGAGAGTGGGCTGCATTGCCAGGCTAAGGGCCATGCTTATTTTACAGATTGACTCTGCCTTTTCTTAGTGTCTATTGCTAAAAATAGTACTTTCTTATTAGTCCCATTTCTCACCTCTCTTCCTAACCCTCCAACAATAACATCAGTAGACTCATATTCAGATAAGAATGATTAGTGACAAAATAATCAGGACTTTTTATTTGCTTATTACCTCTTATTTCAGAGCATTCAGAGGGATAAGCAGTAACCCTCTGCAACAGCTGCCCTGAGATTTAAAGGTAATGTATCATAACTGCATATTTCCAGGCCATATGCCCCAAAGATTTTGATTCCTTAGGGCTCGTGTGGCACAGAAATTTTCCATTAGTAAGTTTTCTTGGATAAACCTACTGAAGTATGTCTCAGAATGTCATATAAGAAACTACTCCAGAAACTTCCTCCTTCTGGTATTACGCTCCTTTGTTCAGCCTCAACCCCACATGTACAGCTTAATCACTGACAAATGTTAGTTGGTAGCAATAATTTGCCCTGGCAGACACTCAACTGCTTAGTGTATTTTGATAGTTATTTTTTGACCCATGAGACTGAAATATTCATAGTAATATGAAAAAATTGGCTAGTTTGGGGATATTTTTGCAACAGTTTCTTCTGATCTATGGTACAATAATATGTACTCATTATTAGCAAAGGCCATGTATAGAAAAATGCATAAATGGGAGGAGAAAATTTGGAAGCTGTAGCTTAAAAACACTTTTGGTAAAATACTATTATCCCCAAAGTATGTAAGTTAAACAATTTAAAAGTTTTTGATAGAAAGACTAAGGGAGTATTTTTCAAAAAGTGAAGACTATTGCAGTCATTGCTGTTGAGATCATAAAATAAGAAATAGGATATTAATAAAAAAAGTCTTTCATCAGTGTTTTGAGATGCATTTAAAGAAAGGGTGTAGCAATGCTGAGTAGTTACGCTGCAAGCCACACAGGAGGTACAAGAAAGGGTGTAACATAATGGTATTGATGGTTTTGCCGGTATCTCTTAATACTTTAATTTCCTAATAATGATTTTCACAGGAAAATGACTTCTTCATTTTCTCAAAACTGTTCAAACTCAATGTAACTAAATACCTAAATAATAAGCGCATCACAGTACAGCTCTTCTCCTTAAGTACAGAATAGCACACTTCATATCCATTGGGTGTATTGGAAGTTCCACATTTTAATTTAGTCAGAATACACTCTAAATGAAACTCATGAAAATGGAGCAAACGCCATGAGTCTAAGATGCTGTAGAGATAAGGGCACCACAGTTTAGAATGCCAACAACTAGGATAATATTGGAACCATTGCCATCCACACATTAACCTGAATTATAGTGGAATTACTTGGGGCAATTGATGTTACGTAAAGCAATCTGATCAATTTTCTAACATGTAAACATTTTCACTGTCAATGGGTAGTAATTATCAATAGATCACCTCTTAAAAATAGCAACATACATTCCAGACATTATTTTTCAGGCCTTTTATCTTTTCTTTGAAGTTATATTGGTAAAAGATGATGGGACTTACAGTTTACGACAACTTTCACTTTTTTCACATCTGGGAATGACACATCATTTTCTGCACTGCATTCGTATTCTCCAGCCTGGTCCCTTGTAATTCCATAAATGTCCAAATATTGTCCATTTTCAAATGGCTTTGCTACACAGGAAAAAAAAAAAAAAGGTACAGCATGTTTAATTGTAGCTGCCTGAGGCTTCATTCAGGTAAAACAACAATCTCATGTCTTCATGTTGGATATTGCTGAAAAAACAATTCCAAACGGAACTGGGGAATTATTAAATCTTTTGTTCTCTTATGTTCAGAGGTGAAGTCAGAGAAAAAAGCAGAAACTGAACAAGGGATACTGTAACAACTGTTTCCCCAGAACAGGATATACATGTGTTCTTTTTAATTGATTGTGGTCTCCTAACCTCCTCACACTTCAAATCAAGCTCTGCACATTTCTGTAATTGAGTTCAACAACCTCCTAGCAGTGTAGATGAAATTCACTAATATGACTTGGTACATATTGACTTTTATACAGCGTAAGCTAGCAACTTGACACTTAACCTAACTAAATGTTACTTTTCTTTTGGGGAAATCTCACACACAGTCTCTAGGTTTCAAGCCAGGAGGCTTGATAAGAGTATGGAGGTATATTAAACTGCTGCCATATTTCAGTTTCTGTAATTATTAAGGTTTCTAAAGGTGGTACGCTATATATACTACACTATATATACTATAGGTAACCCATCTAATAAACCTCAGAAAAAACTTCATGATTCTCAAACTAAGATATAAGTGGTTGTAAAAACAAACTGAATTACTTTTATCTTTTTAATATTCCAGGGAAAACATTCTGTTTGACTAAAAATGACAGTAGATTAAAAATAAACATAACACAGATAAAAGAATATTGTTGAAAAAAAAAGACTCCTTTCTAAAATACTGGAATTTTTATTTGAAAGTAAAGTATCTTATGGGAGGAAGGAACCTCATTATTAGAGATTTGGCAGAGGAAAAATGTGCCTGTGTGAATTTCGGGGGGACGGACCTTCTCCCTCCCTCACATTAGGGAGTTCCCATTGCGTCTCAGTGGGTTAAGAACCTGATACTATCTCTGTGAGGAAGTGGGTTTGATCCCTGGCCTCACTCAAAAGGTTAAAGGATCCGGCATAACTGCAAGCTATGGTGTAGGTCACAGATATGGCTTGGATCCCATGTTGCTGTGACTGTGGTGGGGCCACAGCTGCAGCTCCAATTTGACCCCTGGTCTGAGAGCTATTGTACACCGCAGGAGTGGCTGTAAAAAGAGAAAAAAAAATTGCATGTCATTGCATACCAAAGAGAATTGGAAAAAGAAACAATGATTCTGCTAATGGTCTGTTTTCAACACTCAGCCTTATAGTTTCATCTTACTCTTTGGCTAAAAATTATTGTAATGATGTAGAAATTAGACAACTAGGAAGAAGATTCAATTTTTATGAATAAAACAAAAATGAAGTCTAGTTATGGAGCTTCAAATATAATATTTGGGTCAATTAAAATTTTTTTCCTGTGGGTTCCCTTGTCTGGGTATCTTAATTGCCCTCCAGGTAACTATGACTTTGCTAATTGAAAACTGCAGTGTTTAGAATATATGATTAAATCATTTCTCCAATATCTGGCTGATCACAATTTGTAGATAGAGGAGTTATATTTCTGATGGTTGGCTGATATGCTACTGTCGGTTTATAGAGGTAAGCTTACAAAAGCAAAAGTTGTCTTCAAGTTCATATTCTTAAAATCTGATTTATAATCATTTTATTTGTCCCTGGTGCCTTTATCTGACTTCAAGTCACTAATAAAATATTGATTTTCTATTGTTTCCTTATTTTTCTCTTATTTTTCACCATTGCAATGAAGATAATCTGGCTTAAATGTGTCTGTAAAAGGTATAGGGAGGACAAAATCCTTATTCACATCCAAGAATTTAGAATTTAGAAAATACAGCATGAATTATAAAGTAAGGGGGATTAAACAGAAATTAAAATATGGGGTAAATTGATGTGCCATGTTGGAATTAAATAACTCAGTTGCACAGTACAAAATGCAGCCAATCACAAGTGAAAAGGCACAATATTGTGAAATTCTGTAAAAACAAAACTTATTTGGGTCTAACTTATTTTCAGTATGAAAATATTATATTCTCATTTTTGTATACTGACATAATTTTAAAAAGTAATATCACCCAATATTCATTTTTTATAACAAGCATATATTATAGCCTACTGGGATAATCTGCTATAAACAAACTCTTAAATAATTAAATATGGTGTATATGAGTGTATGTTGTTGTTTAAAGAAAAAAAACAAACACATTAGATTTGTATGTCTACTAGAAATCTAAAAGTATAATGAAAAAGAGAAATAATAGGTTTCAGAGATTTAAAAAGAAGCATTTTTTTTCTCCCAAGTGCTGAAGATTGATAGAATCTGTAAGAAACTGTATGACAAAATATTACCAATACCAAAACCATTACTTCATTCGACTCCAGAGAATACCATTTAGATCAACTGAATGTTTGTCCTAGACTTCACTGCACAATCTACGTAACCAAATTTAGGGATCCTCCTCCAACTCCACCAGAGAATGATGTCTTCATTTATATCTACTAGAATTACCAGTAGATGTTTACGCATGCATAAATCAATACCCACAGAGCCAGCGAATGCATGATATCGTCAATACTAGCTATTGATAATATGACACATATAAAGACACTTAGAAAAAACAAAGCATAAATGCATGGTCAATATCTTTATTTCCCTCACTGGGTTTCTGATACTTTAAGCCATCCTGTTGAGCCCTCCTGTTACTTTGATTCACCAGGCATTAGCACTTCTCAGAAGTGTGCTCTAAGTAGGTTCTTGTTTTTACACAAATATAGTTCTGTTTCTATCTAAACTCACCTTTCTCTGTTCTCAGCCTAATCTTACCCTAGATGAATTCCAGATTTGAAATTTGGAGTTTCTTTGCTTAGAATTTATGCCCTGGAGTGCACTAGTTATCTATAATTTGAGTGGCTGTCTCTTTGGCTTTTGTTGTCCTCAGTTTTCATGAGTAGTAATTCTTTACCTAGTTTTAGACCCATAGAAATCAATCCTGTCCTTAGACACCTGTTAGGCTCTTCCTCTATTCCCATTACTCCCCTAGCAAGGAGAGAGGATTTGAGTAGAGTACATTAAAATGTAAAGAAGACCACTTCAGTTCCTGTAATCTAACTCACCTTACCCCCCAAACGGAGGGGAAAAGCCAAGGTCAAAGGGATAGAGGGAGTTAGCAACTCTGCAACATCACCAATGCCAAGACTTTTTTTTTTTTTTTTTTTTTTTTTTTGGTCTTTTCCAGGGCCACGCCTGCAGCATATGGAGGTTCGCAGGCTAGGAGTCTAATTGGAGCTGTAGCCAGCAGCCTACGCCAGAGCCACAGCAACACAGGATCTTTAACACACTGAGTGAGGCCAGGGATTGAACCTGCAACTCATGGTTCCTAGTTGGATTCGTTAACCACTGAGCCACGCTGGGAACTCCAAGATTATGATGTTTATGAGAGTTATGTACTACCCCAGGGTACTCCTTATAAATCTAGATGTCATATAAAACATTGTATAATATTTTTATTTCTTTCGGTACCAATTATAGATATTGATTAGACATAAACCATTGTGATTTGGTGGCCTTCTTCTAGTCACAGGTTTAACCTTGCTCCATGAGGGCAGCAACAATTTTTGTTTCGTTTATTTCTGTGTCCCCAGCTCTAGCACAGCACTTGAAACAGTAATATACTTGGAAAGTAATTTTTGAATAAATAAGTGCATACATTGATAATGAATTAATAAAGTCCTATAATGATACTGCACAAAGAATCTAAACTGAAGTAAATGCTTATATTTGAAGATGTTGCCTCTTCTCTTTCAGAGTCGAAGGGAAGGGAAAGAACTTTAAACAGTTGTCATCCTTGCTGACTTTCTGAAGTGATAGAGATAGCAGTGGTGAGAAAACACTCTACCGTTATCATAGGTCCTTTTTAAGATTATGAAGACTAACAAAAACTTTAAATACAATTTTGAGGGAAAAAGATCAGTACTGCTTGTGATCTAAATAGTAGTTTCCTTTTGTGTTTAGTCTCTTCCAGTCATGGATAGACTTTTCACGGAAAAATAGAGCACTGAAGAAATTCACAAGCTTTCAATGATGCCACTATTATCATCGTCTTCAAAGAGAAAGTTGAAAAATAGGATGTAGTTATGCTTTATAACATATCTCTCAGATTGATGTCTGATAAGAACCTGGCCAGAAAGAGTTCTACTTTGGCCACTAAATGATATAGAGATTTGGCTTTATGGCTTGGTAAAGCATGTGAAAATTGTTAGCAGCAACACTATATTTCTACAAAGTGCTAATATGCTTCAGAAAAATATATGACAAAATAAATCTCTCTTCCCTTAATTTTTTTAGTACATTGTCCTTCACTAATGTTCCTCTTGCCTCACTGGCCATTTCTTTTCATTTTTCCAAAACCCTTCACATCTTCATATCTCCCAAATATCGCTTCTACCCTATGACCTCTTTTTTCTTCATTCAGTAAACTTTTCAATATTCAAGGGATCTTATCATTCAGTTTAATTTCATTATTATCTATATAAGTCTCGGATTGATTTATTTAGTTCATACCTATATCCTGAATCTTGGACACATTTACTTAGCTGGACGTCTCTACTTAGATGTCTCACAGGCATCTCAAAATCAAAACACCAAAACCATAACGCCATTCCTGCAACTCCTCCTGAGTTCCAAGGCTAGTGAGTGCTTCAACCATCACCCAGATGCTCAAGGCCAAAAATCTTAGCATTCTTTTTGACAGCTCCTTTTGTCTCAGTCCAAAAATCCACCAGTCACTGTGTCCTGTCAATTTTACCTCCTAGGTAATTCTCACACATCTTCTAGAAGCACCAGTGTCTTAGTTACTGATCTCTGAATACACACACTCAGATGATATGCTGATGTCTTCATACTGATTCGTAGAGTCATTTCAATCATTTCCCAAAACACTTGTTCACAAACAGTCAACCCACTTTTCAAGGCTGCCCTGTAGGAATATATTTTGTTAGGTCCTCATGGACATACATTACTAAATAGTACTTTGCAGTTGAATTTTTAAAGTATTCTTTGAATGATTCATTTACATTTATGATTGTAATTATTTCCTGTCAGCATGTTATCAACCAGTATATTCAGTATCATGCAAGGATCCCTTCTATGCACTGTACCATACAAGTGGTTAGGGATGTAGGTTCTAGAACTAGTCTATCTGGCTTCAATTCCCAGCTCTGCCACTTACAAGCTTTGTGACCTTATGCAAGGTACTTGACCTTTAGTTTACTCATCTGTGATGTGTGAGGATAACAGAACCTGCCGTATATGGTAAAGGTGAGGATTAAATGGGTTAATGCAAATAAAGTGCTTAGAATAATGTGTGACACATCATAGGAAATTAGTTGTTGTTACAATGCACAGGATTAGGCATAGCAGGGAGGCTGGTGTAGATAAATATTGTTTCTGTGGTTAGAGGTTATTATAGTCAAGGATTGATATTTCTGTCTTAATATGATACTCAATTGGAATCAGAAGTGAAAAGAAAGTGGTCACTCAGAGGTATTAATGGCAATGACCAGTTCAGTCCCCATACCACTACAGGTGATCAGAAAATATATCTGCTTTGTGGATCTATAGATGAAAATGAAGGTTGATCTCATGTTAGAGTCACTTTATCTCTGCCTGAAATCCCAAGGACAACTTAATCTCCTTGACTTACTTCTTTCCTTTCTTCAAAAAAAAAAAAACAAAAACAAAAAAAGCCTGCACTAATGTTATAAGGCATATACATGCTTGGTATTACTTATTTTCCCCTTTTAATTTTTTAGTGAAGTATAGTTGACATACAATGTTATATGGGTTTCACATTCATAACATGATTTGATATTTATATACTTTACACATTGATCACCTAGATAAATTTAATAGCCATCTGACACTATACAAAATTATACAATATTATTGACTATATTCCTTATGCTATAAATTACATTCCCATGACTTATTTATATTTAGAAGTTTGTACTTCGTAGTACTTTTCATCTATTTTGCCCAACCTCCCACCTCCCTCACCTCTGTTGACTACCATGAGCATGACATATCTGTCCATTTATTGCTGTCTCCTTTGATTTCTTCCACCAAAATATCTTGTATTTTTCAGGGTAGAGATCTTACACTTGCTTAGTTAAATTTATTGTTAAATTTATTCCTAAGTATTTAGATCTTATTGATGCAAATGTAAATGGGATTGCTTTCTTAATTTCTCATTCTGATAGTTCATTATCAGTGTATAAAAATACAATAGAACAACCCAGGTTTGAACTGCCTAGGACCAACATATGTGAAATTTAAAAAATAAATACTTACTAGAGTAGTACACAATCTGGGATTGGTTAAATCCACAAATGTGGAACCTTGAATAGGAAGGGCCAACTGTATAGATTTTTTATTTTTTATTGTGCGGAGAGTCAACACCCCCAAGCCCTGCACCAATAAAGGTCAATGTTATAGTGATTTTGTATCCTGAATATTTACTGAACTTTTTTACTAATTTACTAATAGTTTTTTTTTTTTTTTTTTTTTTTTGGTGCAGCCTTTAGGGTTTCTATATAGTATCATGTCATCTGTGCATAGTGACAATTTTACTTCTTCATTTCTAATTTTGATACCCTTTATCTCTTTTTCTTGTCAGATTACTATGGCTAGGACTTCCAATGTTATGTTGAATAACAATGGGAGGACTGAACATCCTTGTCTTGTTTCTGATCTTAGAGGAAATGTTTTTAGCTTTTCATCACTGAGTATTATATTAGCTGTGTGACTGTAAAGTGTGACCTTCATTTGTTGAGGTATGTTTTCTCTATAACCATCTTAAGATATTTTTTTAACATAAATGATGTTGAATTTTGTCTAATGCATTTTCTGCATTGATTGAGATGATCATATTACCTTTATCCTTTGCTTTGTAAATGTGGTGAATCAATTTTTCAAATAATTTGAGAAGAATTAATTCTTCTTTGAATGTTTGGTAGAATACACCTGTGAAGTTGTTTGGTCCTGGATTTTTGTTGGGAGTTTTTTGATTATAGATTCCATTTCATTACTAGTGATTGATCTGTTCAGATTTTCCATTTCTTTATGATTCAGTTTTAGAAAACAGTATGTGTCTATGAATTTATCCATTTCTTCTAGATTGTTCAATTTGTTAGCTTATAATTATAGTAATCATATAATTCATTGTATTCATATGGTTTTGGATATAACCTTCTCTCTTTAACTTCTGACTTTTTTGGGGGGGGCTTGTCTTTTCTTGATAAGGTTGGCTAAAAGTTTATCAATTTTGCTTATCTTTTCAAAGTACCAGTTCTTAATTTCATTGACCATTTCTATTGATTTTTTTGTCTTCATTTCATTTATTTCCATTCAGATCTTTAGTATTTCCTTCCTTATGCTAACTTTTAGGTTTATTCTTCTTTTTCTAGTTTCTTTAGGCATAAGATTAGATTGTTTATTTGAGATTTTCGTTGTTTCCTGAAGTAGGACTGTACTGCTCTAAACTTCCCTCTCTGACTGCTTTTGCTGTAACCCATAGATACTGAAACACTGTTTTTCCACTTTTATTTGTCTCAGGTATTTTTGATTTCCAGTTTGATTTGTTCATTATCATTGGTTATTTAAAAGCATGTTGTTTAGCCTCTACATGTTTGTGGTTTTTTTTCCCAGTTTTCTTGTTGTAATTAATTTCTAGTTTCATATCATTGTAGTCAGAAAAGATACCTGACATGATTTCAATGTTCTTAAATTTACTGACATTTATTTTGTGGCCTAATATGTAATCTATCCTAGAGAATGATCCCCATGTACTTGAAAAGAAGGTGTAAAGTATAACTGACTGACTTTATTGTAGAGCAGAAATTATCACAACATTGTAAATCAACTATACTTCAATAAAACTTTGAAAAATAAAAAGAAAATGTGTATTCTGCTGTTTGGGTGCCATGTGTGTATGTGTGTATACATACACACATACACACACACATATATATATACATGATTAAAGAAATCAAATATCTTCCCAATGAAACTCTGAATTTCAAAACCTATTTTCCTGATTTACATACCATTGAAATTCTATATAAGTTTTCTCAATCATAAATTGTGATAACAAAAATGCTTATTCCCTGTGCGAACTAAATTAGGTTATGTATATGTAACCCTTACTCTTAGAACTATAAAGAACTCTATAGATTTTAATTTATCTCTGCAAGATGCTATTGGCTCTTGCATTGGTTTTCTCTGGCTGCCATAACAAATTGCCACAAACCTACTGGTTTAAAACAATATATATCATTTTACTGTTCTGTGGGTGAGAAGTACAGCATAGGTCTATGGTAACTGGAATAAAGGTCCTCCAAAGATACCCATGTCTTAATCACTGGGGTTTGGAATTCTATTAGTGCACATTCAAAAGGGACTTTGCAGATGTGATTGATGTTAAGTACCTTGAAATAAGGAGAGCACATTGGGTGGCCCAACCTAATCGCATGAGTCCTGAAGAGCAGAAGAAGAAGAGGGAAGAGTGGGTCAGAGAGATGTAGTGCAACAAGTGCCCACTGCTGACCTTGATGACTGTGGAAGTGGGGCAGGAGCCAAGAAAAGCTGCGGTCTCTAGAAACTGGGAATCACCCTCAGCTGACAAGAAGACATTGATTTTTTTTTTTTTTTAAGACTAAAAATAGGAACACAGCCTGTCAGTATTTTGCTTTTAATCTGGTGAGACTAGTACCAGGCTTCTGGCTGAGAGAAGTATAAAATAATAAATCTGTGCTGTTTTAAGCCATTAACTTTGTGTTAATTTGTTACAGCAATAACATAAAATTAATAACATAATTAATGACATAAAATTAATTGGACTAAAATCAAAGTGTCAACAGTGGAGGATTCCTTCCTGGAAACTTGATTATTTTCAGATTCAGATTGTTGAGTGAATTAAGTTTTCTGCAGTGTGATGTTTTGTAGTACTGAGATCTTCATTTCCTTGGTGGAAGGCCAGTCCCAGCTTCTAGAGGCTACTCTCCTTCCTTGGCTATGGCCTCCTCCTCCATCTACCAAGCCAACAATGTCAAGTCCCTCTCCCAGTTGGAATCTCTACTGCCTCTTCTCTGGTTCATGTCTCTGAACCACTCTTCTGCCTTCTTCTTCTACTTTCAAAGTCTCCTGTGATTAAATGGAGTCTGCTTGCTTAACCTAAGCTAAATCCTCATCTCTAGTACTTAACCTTAGTTACATCTGCAAAGTCTCCTAATCATGTAAATTAATATAGTTACATAGTCACAGGTTCCAGGGACTGGGGCATGTACATCTTTGGAGGCCATTATTCTGCCTACCACAGTTCTTCATTAGACTTTGCAGTTCTTCTTGCAATTACAAATTATGGTTTTCAAAGACAGTAGGAAAAGAAAATATGTAGTCAAATCTATAAAGTTTCCCAGTTCATGAACACCTCTGAAAAATGAGTGAAGTTTAGAAAAATAATTGAGATTCCTTTGAAAGCAAATAATTTTCATGATAATATATCATAAATCCAACAGGTAATATCATTTTGAAATGTTGTTAGAGCATAGAAACAGTGGACTTTGAAGGAACATGGAAAGGAAGGTTTATGAGCAGAAGAAATTATGGAAGTCATCTACCAAAATGATTGCAGCAGAGGTTTCAAAAACAAACCAAAGCAACAAGTAAACAAAAAGGTCAAGGTTTTGATTTTTTTGTTACATATTTATCATAGACCACCAGACGGTATTAAAGGAAAATTCTTAAATCAGACAATCAATTGTTTCTTTCCTTCCTGCTTGTCCTCTGTCATTCCATTTAATAGATAATGATGTGCAAGCCTCACTGACCAGTAAGTTAAGATTTCCATTTCAAAAAGCATAGTCTGCTGTGGAATCAAAAATATAAGCAGGCAATTTCAATAAAGTGGCAAGTACTATATTTGAGGTAAATATAGGATGCTATGCTGTGATAATTGCATAGTCAAAATTTCAAGGAAGAATTCTAAAAGTTTAGTTAGGCCAGAGCATTAATTAAGTGAGAATGATGAAGGTAAGACTAGTGTTTTAAGCAGAGCTCATAGCCTAGAAGGCCTTGTATGTCTTCTAGGAATGATTGCAGCGCTGTAAGTAAAAGGGTGTGACACATTTGAATATTTTAAAATAATGTATTTTTGCAAAGATAACTCTGGAATTCTGCTTCCAGTTCAATTTAAGAACAAAGACCAGACTTACTTTTTCCCATAAACCATTAGAGAGACGGATAGAATATATGAAACAACTCTTTTCAGACATTTAACAACAGGCAGCACATGACTGTAATCCTTGAATCATACAAGATGAGCCCCACTATTGATCCCCATGACTTTTTATCTCGGGGAAGTTTTCAGACTGTAGGCTCAGAGAAGTCAAAACCAGAGGCCAGTAATATTGCTTAGTTGAGCAAAAAATGTTTGGAATTCAGGCAGACCAATGGGGCTGGAATTAGCGGTGCAGAGTTCCAAGGAGAAGGAACCTATACAGACATCTGTAGTAATGTTACATGTGTTTCCTTGTCATAACTAAAGAGTAGGCTGTCCATGCATAGCAAGAAATCTCTAAAAGCTGGGGAAAGAACAATTGGGGAGTTTGTAAGCTGAATAACTCCTAGAGCTCAAAAAACATGAGGAGACATCTGATATCTGACTATCAAGAATGAAAAGGCCTCTGCAATTATCAGAGCATTCAGTGGACACTTGAGAAGCTTATGTTTTAGTAGAAGGGCTAAAAAAAAGCTAGAATAAAGACTCTTCTGTTTTTTAAAGCTTAAAAGTAGGGTTCCACGGACCAAAATTAGCTATAAGTAATATAGTAATAAGGTTACTATAAATAATATAGCTTCCGTAAGAAGAAAAGTCCAATGCTTTTCAAGGGAATAAGACAAAATCAAGACATTCAACAATGTCACAACACAATGTCCAGTGTCCAATGAAAAAAAAAATCACTATATATTCAAAAAAGCAGGAAGCTGTGAACAATGATTAGGAAAAAAATCAGACAATAGAAATAGATCTAGAAATGACAAAGGTGATAGAATTATCAGACAAATATTTTAAAATAGCCAGTTATTATAACTATGTTTAAAGAAGAAAGTGAGTATAATGAGGAAAGATAAAAAACAGAAAAAAATTAACAAAATTCTTGACATAGGAATACAAAACCTCACAAATGAAATATTAATTGGCTGAAACTAATTGGCAGACTAGACACGGAAGAAAAATTTTATTAAACTTGAAAGCCACAGCAAGTTTATTTAGTATTTATCCAAACTGAAGCAAAAGGAGGAAAAAATACAAATAATTAAACAAACAGAGCCTCAGTGGTATAGGGAAAATATCAATTTCTCTCATATATGCATATTGGAGTTCCTTAAAGGGGACAGAAAAAAAATACTTGAAGAAATAAAGGCTGAATTTTTTTCCAAATTTGATGCATACAATAAAATGTTAAATACAGAGATTAATAATCTCCAAACAGGATAAAAATGAATAAAAATCACTCAAAAAGTATATTATAATAAAGTTGCTGAAAACAATAAAGAGAAAATTTAAAAAGCAGCCAGAGATGACAAAATAAACATTATATTCAAAGAAACTAGTGTGAAACTGCATATGCCAGAAGACAGTGGAATACCACCAAAAAAGAATAAAGATCTAAAATCAATCCTGTAAGCTTAAACCTTAGAAGCTAGAAAAAGAGGAATAAATAAAACCTAAAGTAAATAGAAATATGGAAATAATAAAAAGCAGAAATCAGTAAAATTAAAAATGGAGAATCAATAGAGAAAATCAATGAAGCCAAAAGCCAGTCTTTTAAAATATCACTGAAGCAGTTAAAGCTTTAGCCGGACTGACAAAAAATAGTAAAATAACACAAGTTATCAATATCAGAGGTGAAAGAGAAGATACCATTATAGTTATAAGAAAAAATTGAGTAGCTACCTAACATTTAACTCAAGAATTTTGGTTAAATGGATACATTCTTTGAAAGATATAAATATTAAAACTGACTTAGAATAAATAGAAAATCTGAATATTCAATACATATTCAATTATAAGAAATTGAATTTGTAACTTAAAATTTTCCTACATGGAAAAGTCCACAATCATGTTTATTAAGATTTTAAGGAAGGAACAATACCAGACTTATACAAAGTCTTTCTTAAAATGAAGAAGGAAAATTCCCCAAATTATTTTATAAGGCTAACATTACCTCAATATAAAAATTAACATCAAAAAGAAAAAAAAATCATGAACATAGACACACAAAAAACTTTAACATTTTAGTAAACAAATCCATTAATATATAAAAATATAATACACCATGACTAAGTGTGGCTTATCCCAGAATTGAAAGGCTAGTGATACAACTGAAAAATCAAACAAAACAATTCACTATATTAAGAACAATAGGAGTTCCCGCTATGCCTCAGTGGAAACAAATCTGACTAGTATCCATGAGGATGCAGGTTCAATCCCTGGTTTTGCTCAGTGGGTTAAGGATCTGGCATTGCCGTGAGCTGTGGTGTAGGCTGCAGATGCAGCTGGATCTGGCGTTGCTGTGGCTGTGGTGTAGGCCAGTCGCTACAGCTCTGTTTTGACCCCTAGCCTGGGAACCTCCATATGCTGCCAGTACAACCCTAAAAAGACAGACAAACAAACAAAAAATGAGACAAGTATCTCTAGATGCAGATAAATCACTGAACAAATTCAGCATTCATTCAAGACAATATGTTTCAGAAAACTGAGAAGTGAAAGGAACTTTCTCAACTTGAAAAAACTTCTGCGAAAACCCTATATCTAACCTCACACTTAATGATATAAGGGGAAATGCTTCCCCCCTACAATGAGGACCAAGGCAAGGTTGTCCACTCTAACCCAAATCTCACATCTTATATACAAATTAAGTCAACAATCACTGAAACCTAAGTGTGAATCATAAAACTGTAAATACTATGGAAGAAAACAATGGAAAAAAATCCTTGTTTTGGGCTAAGTTCTTAATTATGACACTAAAAGAATAAAACATACAAGAAGATATGGATAAACTGCATTTCATCAAAATTAAATAAAACCTTTGCTTTATAAAAAACACTATTAGTTAAATTAAAAGGCAAGCCACAACATGGCAGAAAACTTTCTAAATCATTTTGGACAAAAGACTTGTATCAAAAACATATGAGGAATTCTCAAAACTCACTAAAAAAAAAGAAACCTAATAAAGAAATAAACAAAAGTTTTAAATAGGTACTTCTTTAAAGGAAACACTCAGGTAGTAAACAGATATGTCAAAAAGTGATAAATATTAATTAGTCATTAAGAAAGTTAGGAACAGCAAAACTAAGATGAGTTTATATATTAAATCCACAGTATATATGCTAAGACAAAAAACAAAAGAAAACAAACAAAAAACCCCAAACCCACTGATTAGTGCTGATAGAAAGCAGAGGACCTGGAGCTCTCCTACATTGCTGGTGGGAATGTGAAATGGCACGGTCACTTTGAAAAACAGTTTGCCAGTTTCTCATAAAATTAAACATTCATTTACCATGTTACCTAAAAATTTCTACTCCCAGAGAAATAGAAACTTATGTTTACACAAAATTCTGTATACAATGTTTATATTAGCTTTATTGACAACTACTAACAATGAAATAGCTCAAATGACCTTTGGTGAATGAATAAACAAATTGTGGTACATCCATAAAATGTAATGCCATTTGCCAATAAAATGATTCATATACATATAACATGAATAAATCTCAAATACATTTTACTGGATGGGAGAAACTAGATCCAAATGGCTGCATGTATGAGTTCATTTATATAACATTCTACGAAGAGCAAAACTATAGATGTGAAGAATAGTTCAGTTTTTGTGAGGGGTCGGAGAAGAGAAAGCTAGCTGAAGACAGAAGGGCAACATGAAGGAATTTCTTAGAGTGCTTAAACTGTTTTATATCTTGATAGTAGTCATGAATACACACAGATGTTATTTATTAAAACCCATAGAATTTTATGCTACAAACAGTGGTTACTTTATGTAAATTTAGAGACAAAGCATATTGATATACCACCATATTCTCAATCAAATGACCAAAATTAAAAAGACAATACCAAATGTTTGTGAGGAGGTGGAGCATATAATGTCTTTCTCCTGCAAAATAACATCAAAATCCTTCTTTCCTGATCCCTTTCAATCCTACAGGGAGGGGGAGAGTTTTAGGAGTGTTCTGGTTGGCTCATAGTGAATCATATTTTAGAAATTCCACAGAGGTGATGTGAATTACAACTCACATGTTGTCTGTTGCCTTAGGATTTCAGCTGAAAGTTCCATTTTAGCATCCTCCTATTATATTAGCTTTGTGACCCAGGGCCCTCTGTGAACAATACACTCTATCCTCCAGGGTCTGGTCAGAGAATAGAAGTTTGATTTCTATTATCACAATTTCACACAGAGAAACAGTATTCATAAAGGATTATATGAAGGAAATTCATTTCTTCAACTATTTGATTTTGTCCTTTTCAGAATAAACTAGTATATTAGAAGACTCTCCCCTTTTATCATTTTATTATGGTTCCTATTAAAATTTCCCTTACTAAACTTTGCTTTGGCATTATCATATCAGTTTTCATTGAGGGGCTTTATAAGGATGGCCATATGAAAACTCCCATTACATATTTTTATCAGAAAAGTTACTGAGGTCCTACTACTATAACCAATGTGTCCACTTACTGAAGACTCATGGTAGAAATTCACTGTGGATCTTAGTACCAGAAAAAGTTCTACTTCTAGCATCCTAGTTTGCTTGATCTTATAATACATGATCTTATAAACTGTTACTCCTTTTTTTCCAGGCCGCTAGGAAATTTAAAGCCAAGATAAAGGGAAATATATTTTTGCTTTCTCAATACCCAGCTTGTTTTGAGGATCATTAAGTAACATGTGGACATCATAAATAAGAATAGAAAGCTAAAAATATTTGGAAAATAGCTGTAGTACATATAAAGGAGCAGAACTGTGTTAAAATAAATAGATTAGAGGATTTTCTGTTGGATATTACCATAACACCTTGGGATCATTGTTTACAAGCAAAAATGTTTGCTGAGCAGATAAAAAGCAAAGCAACACAGTGCCTAATAGGAATACTGAAATAATTATGACACCAACTTGAGGTCATCAAATAATATTCAAATATCTAATCATGGTGAGCCTTCTTAAAGTCAGCATCTTAAGGAAATAAACCTACACTGATAGTTAACTCTAAACGTGCTCATATGAATGCCCTCGTCAGAAAAAGAAAGAAAGAAAAAGGAGACATTTTATAAAAATAATAGAGGAAGAAGTGATGAAGAGTGTGGGCTTCAAAACAGGTGCACTGGGTTTCCTGTGATCTTTTTTTTCTCTTTGCTTTTTTAGGGCTGCACCCACAGCATATGGAAGTTCTGAGGGTCTGGGTCGAATTGGAGCTACAGCTGCCACCCTACACCACAGCCATAGCAATGGAGGAGCCACATCTGTGACCTATACCACAGCTCACTGAGCAAGGCCAGGGATCCAACCTGCATCCTCATGGATCCTATTCTGGTTTGTTAACCACTGAGCCATGAAGGGAACTCCCTGGGACAATATTTTTAATCTCTCTTGGGATCATTTTCCTCATATGAACAAAGAAAGCACACCTACCTCACAGAACCATTATGAACATTAAATGTAAGGATTTGTATAAATTCCTGTGAAAAATTCCAATAAAATTAAAATAATATTTTCATTGATAAAATTATTAATAAAAATAAAACGGAAATTATGATAAGTTCTTTAGTACAAATAGTGTTTATTTAAAGGGCAGCAACTGTGTTATGTGAGGTCACAACTTAACTTGACTTTGTTACCCAAAGTCTACAGAGCCAGGAAAGCACTTTAAAGTGAAAAAAAACAACACATGTCCATTCCTGTAGGGTAGGGATTATATTCTCTCAGTACAGCCCTAGCAGATCCTTTCTAACTGCCATTTCACATTTTGGATTTTGTGACTGCTTTTCTGGCTTCTTTTCATTTGGAGGCCTGAGACTCATTTTCCCTAGAAAGTAAGAGATTCAATCTGCAATGACCTGTTTAATCATTGTTTTTCTTTTCAAAATTTAAATTGCAAAAAGAGAAGTGAGATAACTTACCATATATCACCCTGGGGAACAACTGCCCCTCCTTCTCCCTAGCCCTCCCTGCCTCTAACACACACACACACCTTCTTCAGAATGGATAAATTATGGAAAGAAAGCGCCTGCAAAAGAACAGGCTGTTACTGTTTATATGGTTGTTTGCAGCTAGGTTCTATTCTGACCAGGCTGAATCTATTACTAGCAATGTGTTATTTACTGTCTTTCTGAATGAAGCCATATGTTTTTGGTCTGCACTATGTGAAACCTCTATTATGTTCCATTTGAAAGCATTATAACTTACCTGAATGCACTTGTCTACATATGCTGTAGCCTAATAAAACTATCTTCTCCAAGTAACAATAGTTGCAGTTATAGAAGGTTCAGCTGGCTATCAGGAAATATTGTTTACACTTCCACAATGCCTATAACTCATTGGATGGCTTTATGCCTCTTAGTACATTTGATTCTTATTTTTGCACCTGCAAAATAGGAATTTCTTTGTTCCTACTATGACTTTTGTTGAGTAAACCCCAGTCTTGTCATCTCTGTCAAGTAAAACAGCCCAGTGCCTATCTAGATCGGCAGAGCTAATCCTGTGTGCCATATCACTCCTGTGTGTCTGTATATTTTTCCTAATTTTCACTAAGGTCAAAGACTTAATCTACCAGTAATTTTTTTAAACTGCATTTAATATCTAAAGTGCTTTGTTTCCAGAAAGAAATTTAATTCTTCAAAAAATGCTTTTTGCCTAACACTGCTGAATGTTATTGTCTGAACTGCATAACCCCACAAATTTATATGTAACAATAAATTATGAACCCCCTTCCTCCCCACAGTGCTTCAGAATGTGACCATATTTGTAGATTGGGCATTTAAAGAAAGTCTTGAAATAAATTAAAATGAGGTCACTGGGGTAAGCCTTAAACCAATATGACTGATGTCCTTATGAAAAGAGGATAGGACATTTGGACACACATATGCGTAGAGGGACAACAACGCAATGGCATAAGGAAAAGATGGCTATCTATAAGCCAAGGAGAGAAGTTTGGAACAGATCCCTCCTTATCACCCACAGAAGGAACCAACCTTGATCTTGAACTTTCAGCTTTTAGAACTGTACACATATAAATTTCTGTTGTTTAATCCACCTAGTCTGGTATTTTGTTACGGCAGCTTTAGCAAACTAATACAGATGTCATATGAAGCAGTAAAAGGCAAATATTGTCTCTTAGGACACATATTCACATTTACAATGCTAGAAATTTGATATGTTGTCTTTGTTCTATTTTATTTTTTACAAATTCCAAATGTTTGTTTCTAATATTTAATTCCAAATAGCATGTAATGTAACACAAGATGTATATGAGCCTGCAAATTTTGTAATGCATTCAATTCTTCTGTTTATAAAATACATGCAACATGTAATATATATATATATATATAAGCAGTAAACTTTTCATTATTTCAATTATGTCTCCTTTATAATCTCTATTCTTACACTCAATTCTCTTCCCAGTACATGAGGTATCCCTTTCTGTGCTTAGGTGTCTGCCTATCTGCCTACTTTTATGACTCCTTCGGTCCTTCTTATAGAACTTCCGCAAAAAAAAAAAAAAAAAAAAAATCTGTAAGATTTTCTGTAAAAAGTATTGCTTACCTCATGGGTGAAGCTAGTGCTGGGAAAAGGGATAAACTAAGAGTTTGAGTTATAAGGTGTAATGGAGAAGAGTTTGAGGAAATAAAATTGTGCCACTCTCTGGGGACAGAGTTTAAAAAAATCCTTCATGTTTTGTCCCTAACATGTTAAGCCTTTGGTTTCTGTGAAAGCCTTTGGGTTAGCCCTTCTTGATCATGAACCAACATGATGATATATAAGCCTTAATGAAAAAGTTCTGTTCTTAACTTCCTACTTCCTTCCAGCCAGTAAACTTAGAAACTTTGGGAACTCAAAAGTTGTGGCTTACTGATCCATATAAAATGTTACAATAAAGAATGAAAGGTAACTGATTGGAAGAGAAATAGAATAATGAGTGTACAAAGTAATGAACTGCCTGGCCTTTCCAGAGATTGACCATCCTCTAACTACCCTCTACCATATAATTAATACTCCATACCCTCTTTATGGTGGATCTGAAATTAATATCTAAAAATGGAGGAGTTCCCGTCGTGGCGCAGTGGTTAACGAATCTGACTAGGAACCATGAGGTTGTGGGTTCGGTCCCTGGCCTTGCTCAGTGGGTTAAGGATCCTGCATTGCCGTGAGCTGTGGTGTAGTTGCAGATGCGGCTTGGATCCCACGTTGCTGTGGCTCTGGCCTAGGCCGGTGGCTACAGCTCCGATTCGACCCCTAGCCTGGGAACCTCCTTATGCCCCAGGAGCGGCCCAAGAAATGGCAAAAAGACCAAAAAAAAAAAAAAAACCAAAAACAAAAACAAATAAATAAATAAATAAATAAAAAATAAAAATAGAGGCAAAACACTGTTACCATCATCTTCTGGTGACCTCATGCTAGCAGTGATGGAGAAAACTTCCATCACCATTGCATTCCCATATCTTTCAAACATTTCCAGACAGATTAGATAAATCCCACTATTTCTGAAAAGTCAAGACTAAAGTGAGAAAGGAGGATAATTTAGAATACTTAGGATTCAAACATTTCTAATTTTATAAAATATAATTTCATAAACCCATAAAGGGGCATGTGTTTAACATGATGATTACATCTCCCAGTGTCCATTCACTAAGAAAAAGAAAGTTAAACTGAAAAGGCAGCTGTGATATGGGTATATAATGGAATATAATCATTTTCCTTTTAATTGCTTGATATTACTATATGATTATAAAAGGTAATAAGAAAATGACAACCATATTGAATACGAAAAAAATGAATGCAGAGATGGTAGATATCTAAAAAGAAAACTTTTAGACAAATACTGCAAGTGTTTCTATTGTATAATATTGTAACAGCGTATTGAGAAATACATTGTGGTATAAAATAGGTGATAGAAATATACTGTTCAGTAAAGTGAAACAATCTATTATCAATGTCACCTCTGTGCAACAGAAAGAAAAAGAAACTCCTTTGAAGCCATAATTGTTATATAAGCTAATTAACAATATACAAATGATTCATCTATATGCATAAGAGATATGATACAATGGCCATCAAAAGCTTTGCCAACTATCAAATATATCTACTGCTGGTTTTCCTGTGCCTAAAATTCCTGCCAATATTAATTATTCTTTTAATTGAACATACTGTTTTTCCCTAGAAACACTTGCTTAAAATGTAAATACATTAACTAAGAGGTAACACATAAAAACCTATTGGTGTCTATTTCTTCAATAAGCTTAAAATCAGAGTAGCTCCACCACTCTGTGAGCCTAAGCGAATTACTTGATCTCATTAGAATAGCCCTTATTTTTGCTTTTTATAAATATGTTTTACCAAAGTAGCTACTAAGAAGAGAAGAAAATATTAGACAAAATAAAATAGAACCGGGTTTTTTATGAGGGTAGTAGATAGATGCTATGACGACTTCCACTTTCATCATAATCTGCCTAAATGTGAGCACCATTATTCACAATCCTTGCTTCCTCTGGGTTTTTCTCTGCAGGACATCAACAGTTAAAACTATTATTACTTTTACTAGAAACAATGAGGTCAACAGTCATTTCTCCAGAGGAAACATCACCTATCACTGCAATATCCTTTCCATGTAATAGGTAGAAACAAGTCAGATTAGATAAATTGTTAATTGATTCATAGCATGGCAGAGGGAAAATCAGAGATGCAATAAGTTTGCACATTTACATACAAACCATTGACTCTGCCAGAGATTTGGGAAAGCAGATTTATTTCACAAGCTACGAAAAATTTCTTTTTTACTCAGAAATCATGTGTGCTTGGCAACTTTTCTTCCCTGAAGATTTCTGGTATTCACATCATCACTTTCCTTTTTAAAAACTTATAGAAATTGGATTCCCCCATCGTGTAGTCTCAAATCACACTCTGGGGAGAACATGTCTTCAGCTGATGATGGAGGTCACTGGCAGAAATACTCAACAAGTCATACATAATGTGTTTAAAGGAAAATGTGGGTGGCATTCGGTCATTCAGGAAATACTTATCGACAAAACATTCTGTTCCAGTCATTACTTTAAGAGCAGGGAATACAAGAGGAAATAAAACAGCTAACATTCCTATTCCCATTAGATTTTCAATCTACGAAGGTATGAATGATGAAAGAAAAAAAGTAAATGCAGAAGAGAATATGAGATAATTATACATGATGGGCTGGGAATTAAAATAGCAAGTTGTCTGAAATTTGGGGATACTGATATTTTTGTCCTTGTAATTATTTGTGTGCAAGGGCACTGTCCTTTACACGTGGGGTGTTTAGAATATTCCTGGCCTCTACCCACTGTATTCTGGTATAGTTACCTACCTCTCAAAAAAAATTACCACACATTTCCAAATGTCCCTTGGGGAGTTATATCTTCTCCAGTTGAGAATCAATGCAGTAAAGTAGCAATAGAGATTGACTGCCTCCTCACTGAATGAGTGAGATTTGATGGTCACAAAAGGCCATTTAAGCTGAGCCCTTAATGTGGCGTTGTCCACGTAAAGATGTGAGAGAGAATGACTGACGCAAACAGAACCATTAATGCAATACCTCCCGGGCAGGAATGAGAAGGGCAGGTTTGAGGGATGGGAAGAAGGCCAGTAAAAGGAACCGAAGAATGAGATAAGAGTGCAGAGTAGAAATCAGTTCACATAACAGGTTTTTGCCAGGTAAGAAGTTTTTATTTTTATTCTAAGTATCATGAAATGCCATTGGAGGGATTTTTCATCAAGAAAGTGATATTACCTGGCTTATGTTTTTGGGGGTTTTTGGTTCTTTTTTTTTTTTTTGCTTTTTAGGACAACACCCACGGCATATGGAGGTTCCCAGGGTAGGGGTGGTTGAATCAGAGCTACAGCTGCCAGCCACAGCCACAGCCACAGCCACAGCCACAGCAACACAGGATCCAAGCTACATCTGCGACCTACGCCACAGCTCATGGCAATGCTGGATCCCCGACCCACTGGGCAAGGCCAAGAATCGAATTGGCATCCTCATGGGTACTAGTCAGATTTGTTTCCACTGCACCACAATGGGAGCTCTCAGGCTTATGTTTTAAAACAATCACTCTGGCTTCTAACTGAAGAATGAATTGTGCGGCAGGAGTAGAGGGTGGAAGGCTAATGTGGAGGCAATAACTGTAGAAACAGTGAGATGATGTTGGTCTCAATTATCTGCAAATATAAATTCTCCCTCAGCAAGGAGAATCGGCATTTACATGTTTTACATATTTTTCTTCCTGTCCTCTTCTCTTGAGCTTAGCCCATCTCTTCTCTTTCCTACCCTCAGAAATACAATAAATTTTCCTATTTTAATAAATATGATAAATCATTAATTTTTCATTTCATTTACTTATACAACTTTTTAAAGTTCATTTATTTATTGAATAAAATTGAGCAGCATGAAGGGGTTTAAGAAATAAAATACTATGTGTCATTAGTTAATTTTTCACTGAGTATAATGTTTTATATGACAGTATGTCATACCCAGAATTGAGTATTGAATACCTAGTTACTCTTAGAGAACTGGTGGTATTGGAAAAGACCTCATTTATTTGGTGTCAAGAGGGAAGAAAAACAAAAACAAAAAACAAACAAGCAAACCACTCCTCACTGTGTTTATAGTTTTCACCACATTTAAAAAATCTTCCATCAAAAAATCTTCAATTCCCTAACATTTACCCCTCTTTCTTAATACCCTTCTCTCCTTTCCTCTGGGGACTCCATTTACATAAAGATTAGGCTGTTTGCAGTTGTTGCACAGCCCACTGACACTGTGTTCATTTAAAAAAAATCCCCTTTATGGAGCTCCTGTTGTGGCTCTGTGGTTAATGAATCTGACTAGGAACCATGAGGTTGTGGATTTGATCCCTGGCCTCGCTCAGTGGGTTAAAGATCTGGCATTGCTGTGAGCTGTGGTATAGGTTGCAGACATGGCTCGGATCCTGTATTGCCATGGCTCTGGTGTAGGCCATTGGCTACAGCTCCAATTGGACCCTTAGCCTGGGAACCCCAATATGCCGCAGGTGCAGCCCTAGAAAAGACAAAAAGAGCAAATAAATAAATCTCCTTTGTTTCATTACAGAAAGTTTCTATAGCTATATTTTAAAGTTTATTAATATTTTCTTGTGCGATCTAATCTACCTTTAATTGTGTCCAGTATATTTTTCACACCATGCATTGTAGGTTTCATCTTTAGATCTTCATTTAGGGTCTTTCAAAAATATAGACAGATTAGATAGATAGCTAGATAGCTAGATAGTTAGATGATGCATACATATATACGGATAGAGATATATTCCAAATTTCTACTTAACCTTTTATACATATGGAAAACAGGTATAAAAACTGCTTAATGCATTCTGGTCATTCTAACATCTCTGTCAATTCTGGATCAGTTTTGATTAATTGACTTATGTTCTCATTATGGGTCATATTTTTCTACTTTTTTGCATGCCTGGCAATTTTATTATTGGTTGGCATTCACTGTTAGTCTTACTTGACTGCTTGTAGGGTACTCTTATATTCCTATAAATATTTTTGACCCTTGAACTTAGATGTATTTAAGTTATTTGAAAACTGTTTGTTTGTTTGTTTGTTTGTTTTGAGTCTTGTTTTTAAGATCTTATAGGTGGGGCCAGCACAGTGCTCGGTCTGGGGCTAACGATTCCCCATAATTACCAATGTACAATTACCTTTTATCCTTTTGGGTTATTCCTTCCAGTCTCAGGTAGTTTCCTACCTATGCATGTGCTAAATGTCACACCTAAGGAAGACACTCTGCAAATACCTAAAGTGTTCTCCCTTTCTCTCCCTCTCTCTCCTTCCCCTCTCTTCCAGCTTTCCACGGGACTCTGTCCTGTGGAGTTGAACCACCTTGCTCTTTCTGGACTCTTAGCTTTATCTTCACCCCTTAGGGAGTCAGCCAGGCTCAGCTTGGGTTTCACCTCCCTGCATCACAGCCTAGTCACTCTCACAAAGCAGTAAGCCAGGCAACTGTAGAGCTTCCTTCCTTCATTTTCTCTCCTAGGAATCATCCTTCTTCATTGCCTAAGGTCCAATGTCTTCTAAACCTTTGTTTCATATATTTTGTCAACTTTTTTATGTGTCATCCATAGAGGAAATCTGGTCTTTATTACTCCTTGGCTAGAAATGCAAGTCAGGATGTCTTGTAAACATCCTCAGTTGGCCCACAGTAAATACTAACAAATAATAATTGCTAAATTTTAATATCCTCAGATGACCCACAGAGGATACCAACAAATAATAGCTAAATTTTAACATGTGTCACATTTTCACACTTGGTCTTCGAGGTATAAAAGGGTTTATACTAGTTCTTTTATGTTCGTGGTATTTTCTTTGCCCGATCATTTCCCCACCACTCATTCTATCAATTTCTATTTTATGGAAAGTTTTACAGTTATAGACTCCTCATCTTAATACATCTTTGAGTCTAGCTTTGGGATTTAAATCCCATTCATGCTGATGAAGGTTAAAGAAATGGGTTAACTACAGCATTAAACATCAGTTAATTCTTTAGTTCTTATAGTTGTCTACTTAATCTTTGTTTATGAGCCCAGAGTTGAATCACACGTAGAGGAAGTTTAATGTTAGTCATTTTCTATTTTAAGTAACTCTATCTTCAAATTAAAAACAGACTGTTCAAAACACAATGTCAGTTTTCTTAGTATCTCTAAAGAATTCATTTCCAGGTCCATTCTTAGGAAATCTCTGTAGGCTGGGCTTTTGCTATTATTGTTATTGTTATTATTATTATTATTGTTATTATTATCATTTTGGCCTTTCCTATGGCATGCAGAAGTTCCCAGGCCAGGGACTGAACCGAAGCCATAGCAGCAATTTGAGTCACAGCAGTGACAAGGCTGAGTTTTTAACCACTAGGGCACCATGGAACTCCTGTTTCTCTCTCTCTTGCTATTATTATTTTCTAGAATATTCTGAGGGATCTAAACTGTCATCCTTTTCTTCCCTTTTTTGATATACTTCTTAATCTATCTTGGATCATAGCTCTTTTTCCAGTATTTATTTTGAAGCTTAAACAGGATAATATACTATAACAAGTGAGGTCAGTATTACTGCTGCTCCTCAGTGATAGAAGGAATGACTTTACCTGCTCAGCATCTCTTTGTCTCTGTCTCTCTGTCTCTTCTTCTCTCTCAATATATGTAAATTTATTTTCTCTCTCCATATATAATTTGTTTAATATATACATATATATACACATATAAAGTTTGTTCTTCTGTCCATCACCAGTATGATTGAAAAAAAAAAAAAGAACAAAAAATGTTATCCTCAGCAAGTAGACATGGCTGAATAATTGATCAAAGACAACTTATTAGTACTGATGCTTGGAAATGATGTTGAATGGTAAATTACTGATGTTGTGAGCTATTGGAATAAGTATTTAGAAAACTTTGAGAGTACTTACATGATTCCTATTGAAGGAGAACTGTTACTGTCAGGTATTAACTATAATCTTTTTTGTCTGTGAAATCCAGACTCTGCTGGTTCTTTTATACTTTTTGCAAGTAATCATAAATTATGGATTTTTCCCCATCCAGTTTTGGCATGAGTAGGAAAAAGAAATTATGAGAGATTTTTCTGATTGTGCTCTGTTCATCCCACTAATGCAATGAATTTTTGCTCTTCAGGGTCCCATGTAAAAACTCTAACGGCCATGATTCTTTTCTTTCAAAGAGATAGAAATTCAGTTTAAACGAGTTAAACAGGAAAAGGAAGTTTTACTGTTTTAGATAATTGAAGAGGCCAAAGTCAAGGGCTAGTAGCAGGAACTCAGACATTTGATATCAGAAGTCATAATCTACCTTTCTTGGTAATTCTTTCTTTTATGCTGTACTTACTTTCACACAGGTTTCTCTATGTGGTAGTAAAGGTAGTCCCCACATCCCCAGGTTTATATTGTCCTTAATGCTCTTAATCTGAAAAGCATTGAGACCCTTTCTTTCCAAAATCCAATCAATTTTCCTCAAAAGCTTTGATAAGCTCTGACATGGTCCTGTATCCATCTCTAGAGCAACCAGTGGGGCAAAGGGAATGAGGTAAAAGGACCATTGTAGCTTTCATTCTATGCTTATTCTGGACAAGACACAGCAAAATGGGTGCATTATGGCCACCTAGAGTAGCTCCTCCCAAGAATTGACTTCTATTACCAAAAGAGAAAGAAGAAATGCTGGGCATACCAGTGTTGCAAATATCTGCTATTAACACCTCAGGTATGTTTCTGTGGCATGTCTTACTCTGTGTCACCCAAGCTTCTAGTGCACAGCCTGATAGTTCTAGGTTCAGAAAATATGAGCCTTTACTACAGTTAGCACGTGACTAAAGGCTACAACATCAGCAAGATGCTGGGCCTTCTACTATCTTATTTATTTCTGTTCCTTACTAATCATCAGTAGCTCCAACAATCATCATTGTGAGCTGAAGCTAGATTTTGTTTTCTGTATCATGATGCTGAGACTGTGTCATGTGTTCCTCTGTATTCCTATCCACTTCCTTTCAGTTTCTTATCTAGATGTATTCTATTTCTTCTAACTTTGTTTTGCTGTTGAATTTAAAGGTAATTTCTAAGTGTATATAAGTTTAACATGCCACATAGAAAGGTAAACAAATAACCTTTTTTTTTCCTTTGTCTTTTTAGTGCCACACCCATGGCATATAAAGGTTCCCAGGCTAGGGGTCATATTGAAGCTGTAGCTGCTGCCCTACACTGTAGCCAGAGCAACACGGGATCTGAGCTGCATCTGCGAAGTACTCCACAGCTCATGGCAATGCCAGATCCTTAAACCACTGAGCAAGGCCAGGGATCAAACTAGTATGCTCATGGATACTAGTCGGGTTCTTTAACCACTGAGCAACCACAGGAACTCCAATAATAACCATTTTAAATAAACATCAACTGAATAAATTCAAGATATGCCAAAAGATCCATTATGTGAGGAGGTGAATGGCTAATGCTTTGATAAAGGGCTTTACTAGTGGTCACACTTCAGTTATTGTTAAGAATTTCCAAAGGTCCTAATACCATTTTTAGGCAATGAAGAAAAAAAATTAAGAGAAGTAGATTTCTCTCATTTAGCTCTCAAAGAGATTGCAATCTGATTCAGAAGAAACACAAGCATCCAACAAGCACAACTATAAGAACAGTCGTCTTTTTTGATGCTTTGGTAAAATGTCATATGTAATAGAAATTCATGAAATGAAGTACTCAGTGAAGGCTTTAAGGGAAAAGCAAGACTTGCACAGTCTGAAAGAAAGGAGTTGCATCCTTGGAGGGTGTTTGCTGTTAATAACAAAGAAAACAAGTTCAGAGGCAAGAATGATTTTATTCCAAGTGCAGTAAGAGCCAGTCCTCAATCTACTTGAGCAGAATGTTGGGTTTATGTTAAAGAATAGTAGGAAATGCTCTGAGGAGTATGCTGGTTGGGTATGAAGCTCTATCAGTATGAAAAGTTAGGGAGCACTTGTACAAACTAGGATTAAACTTTAGAAAGTAGCACCAAAATCTGGCACAGTAGCTAAGCAGGGAATCACAACCCTGACTCCGCATGAGGAGCAGTGTATGAAAATCATGCATCAAGACACCACCTAGGCTCATGTACGAATCCCGAAGAGCACAGGAAATGTTCCTTGTCTGAGCAGGAAGACCATGACTCAAAGTGTCTAGTGAGAAAGAGGGCACTAACTGGAGTGGGTTCCTTATATAGGCAAGGACCCAAGGAGCCATTGAAGGTTGGGATGTTGGTTCACTTCATTTCAGTTCAAAAAATATACAACCAGATTCTAAGTAAGAGACTTGTACAAAAATCTGGAGACACAGAAGAATAAAACAACAGATTGGGGCTCTGGTAGAATGATTTAGAAGGATGAGGAAACAAAGAGCAGGACTAACCTTGCTGCTGAGACTACTGCTGAGTTTATGTTTCTTACTTTCCTCTTAAAACTAGAACTTCCCTCTTAAAGCTAGAACTAAAACTTGGATTGTTTAAGATAGAGACCACAGACGTAATAATATTAGTTCTCTATTCTGATTTTCTATCTTTTCTTATATTTTCTTAATGTATTTTTTGTTAATACTCTTGTAAAAGGAATCTTTCATCAGAATTAACACTGCTTTTTATCCTCTTGATTTTAGAGTAGGCTTTACTGGCTGTGTGATTTTAGGCAACTTACTCAACCTCTCTGAACTTATTTCTACTTCTGTGTTAAAATGAAAACAAGGGAGTTCCCACTGTGGCACAGCAGAAACAAATCCAACTAGTATCCATGAGGATGAGGGTTCGATCCCTGGCCTTGATCAGTGGGTTAAGGATCTGAAGGATCTGGTGAGCTATGGTGTGGGTAGCAGACATGGCTTGGATCCTATGTTGTGGAGGCTGAGGTGTAGGCCAGCAGCTACAGCTCCGATTTGACCCTTAGCCTGGAAATTTTCATATGCCGTGGATGTGGCCCTAAAAAGAAATAACAAAGAAAAGAAAACAATAATGATTGTTTTAGCACTTTGAAGATTAAATGATATAAAATATATTCTAGTAAATTGCATAGAGCTATACAAAGCACATACTTCTTCATATGAGTTTTTCTTTAGCTCTTCACAACTTCCTTTCTTTTTTCTTTTTCTCCCTCCCTGTACTGAAAGATGTGGAAGCTAAGAAAAGCAATGAGCAGAAAAATCAAATTATTCTTTCCATAGTGATATGCTACACTGAGAAAAATCTGACAGAAGAAGAGAGCTGGGAGCCAAGAATTTTCTGAGATACTGATGTGTTAGTGGAGAACACTGCCCAGCTCTGACTGGAGATCTTGATACAAGAGGAAATGTAAATTTTTCACAGTGGCCTAAAAGCTTTATCTGGTCTGCTCTGTGTTCTCTCAGGTTTGATTTTTTACCTTCCTCCTTTATTCCCTCCACTCCAGCCACAGTGGTTTCCCCACCTTTCCCTTAAATGAGACTCTTCTGTACCAGGGACACTGCGTTGTCGCTGCTGGGCATGCTCTTTCCACCAATGGTTGTGAGGATACCTCCCTGTCCACCAGCATATCTTTGTTCAAATGTCAGCTTCTCTGTGAACCTACCCTGACACCCATATTTAACTTGCAAAATCTTCCATTCTGCTCCATCTTTCCCAATACACTCTACTAGGTTTTATTATTTTTTTCCCACTTAATCTAATCATCTAATATACTATGTGATACATTACTTATTATTTATTGTTTCTTACTGAAATGGAAACTCTACAAAGACAGATGATTTTTTTCTGTTTTGTTCATTACTCTATTCCAAGTTCTGGCACATGTTAAGTTCTTAGTAAATACTTGTTGAATTAATAAAGGTTGTACTCTCAAAGATAAATATTAGAGATCTACATTAGTAACTTCTCAGAACTTGTTAAGAGATATGGATGAACAGTTTTTTGGTTATAAGACAATACTTATGAGAGTCCAAATGTAACTTTGAAATAAAATCAGATAAAAGTCAACCAAAGTAATTTCAAATGAGAAGATCTCTGTTAAAACTGTTAATTAAAATGGGGAACAGGGAAATGAATTTAGTGACAAACTCTGAAGGCAAAGGGGTATGGGAGACCTCTAACAATGGTTTTTATGATAAAGAAAGACTGACAACCCAAAGTAATTGATTGGAAAAATAACTAGTGTGTGTATAGGATACTAGGAATAAATATTATTTGGTCCAGTAAGGGGATGGTGAAAATCAGAAAATCAGAGAGAGGGTCTGAAACACTCATTTTTCACTCTGATCAAAGAGAGTTGATAACAGCAATAGTGCAGAATCAGGAAACGATTTGGAAAAAGATGAAACTCAGAAAGTCTAGAAATAGTCTACATGTCTAACCTGCAATTCATGCTGAGATGATAGTAATGATGACAATGATAAACATGCTTTTCAAGTCATGGGACACATACCACACTATCATATACTGTCCGTGTGTGTGTGTGTGTGTGTGTGTGTGTGTGTGTGTGTAAATATACAACTTAGCTGGAGAGTTAACATGATGTTCCAAACTCTGAAAACACATTTTTGAAAAACATTTAAAAATCATTGCCACATTTTCCAAAAAATTATCAAATAGATTATTCACATCCTTAATTATTATGAAAAGCCACAAAACATAAATAAAAATTCTTTCCAATATTCACAAACATCTGTTTTGCTTTAGCTTTAATAGCCAAATTGCTTGGTATTTAAATCTAAGAATCTTTATCTGTTCCTCCCAATGTAAGGCTGTGTGTGTATATGAATATGCGTGTTTGCTTTTATAGGGAAATGACCATGGAGAATAAAGCAAAGATCAGGAGTTAGTAAGAAATGGTTTAATTTTGTCATTATTAGGCTTTTTAATTTTTTTACTTCTAATAGGCATTGAGGCTCAGAAAACAAGAAGACAAGAAAGTTGTGGGATTTTATGTTTACACGGATTAGTGATTTCAGCAATTTAATGAAGATAAGACCAAGGAGATCATACTTATTAAGAAAATATAAGTCAGGAAGGTCAATTTTACATGATGAGTTTTATGTGTGTTATGTATTTACAGCCTTTCTCCTCATTTTTATTTTTATTTTATTTTATTTTATTTTATTTTTATTTTTTAGGGCCACATGTGAGGCATATGGAAGTTCCCAGGCTGGGGGTCAAATTAGAGCTGTAGCTGCCAGCCTATACCACCACAACATGCAGGATCTGAGCAGCATCTGTGACCTACATCACAGCTCACGGCAACACCAGATCCTCAACCCACTGAGTGAGGCCAGGGATCAAACCCGCATCCTCTTAGATATTAGTTGGGTTTGTTACTGCTAAGCCACAACAGAAACTCCTCTCCTCACTTTTAAAACCAACATATGGCATAGTTTATAGAACAAAATTCATAGAACTCAACTCTGAGCACTGCCCTCCAAGGAGCTCCCTCTCTTCAGAATGGCACTATCACCAAATGGCCATCAAGGCATGCTTATGTGGTGGTGGAATTCAGCTGTTGTGATGAGCACTTAGGGTGAGGAACACTCACTCTGATATCTCAAATCCTGCTTTCCCAACTCATGTGGGTGTGTTCTTTTAAAAAGCAGAGAGAATGTAGTGAGATACATTTCAAAAGAAAATTAACACATGCATTGCTAATTAGAGGTAATTCTTTTGGTAAAAGCAATAATACAAATGGAAAAAGACAGTTTCGTCAGTTATGGACTATGGAGATAAGTGTTCCCTTTTTCCTTGTATGAATTTCAGTTAAAAAGCATATTGCTTCTCTCTTGGCTCCCCAAATACACAGTGTATTTGCCTAAAAGGAGGGGCACTGTTACATTCTGCCACAGGAAAAGACACAAGACTGTCCTACATAGCATAGCAGTATTCATACATAGCATCTCCAGAAAACTAGGTTTTTGCTAGCATATCACCATTACACAAAACTGGTATAAAACTCTTGGGATTTAATAATAAGGTCATTTGAAGTTTTGAAGAGGCACTTCGATGAAAACTTAATCTGTTCCCAGGCGAGGATGATGAACAAAGGAAAGAGAAGGGGATGAATCAATAAACTTGATCACTTAATAGGCTTTTATTTACACTTTTATTGGGATGATATTGATTTAAGCCTGTAGTTTTCATGAGACACTGGTGCTTACTAGCAATGATAAAGTATTTATATTTCTCAAGCACATCTGAATTGAAGGTATTTGGATTGTATATGAGGGACCTAGGCTCAGCCAATGTGTTAAATTTTAAACTCATTAATTACTGCCTTTAAATCATTAGTGCCACATTACTAAGTGCCTCTTTTTTTGGCCAGCTTCTATGTTATACACTGGAAAATATAAACCATAATAAAATGCTTACCTAACTAATGGGCGGCTGTTTTTCTATAATGCACATATTGTTTTGTCTTTAGCCTAATACTTGGTAATTTTAGAAAGGCGTGGGAAGGGGAAATTTAATGCTACATTATTCCATAAAAAAGTAAAAATTTAAGTATCAATTACGTAAGACTGCATTTCATAGTTCTTTTTAAAGATACTGCATTGGCATTGGTAAAACGCAGTGTCTCCTGCTAGTTAGTTTCAAAGCCCTACAAGAAGACAGTGCCTTCGGAAGAAATCAAGTTTACTTTTTTTTGATGCTTTCCAAAGATTTGTCAATTTGATGTTACTAAGACATGAATTTATATGACTAATACATAAATATTCGAGAATGCTGACTTTTCTCTAGATTTCTATTGTACCAAACAGTACAAGGCAGATCAGAGACTGAAGCACTGCACAAAGTGTGTTTTGGGTGGTTAGGTAGGAGACTACAAAAATACTGCCATCAATAAAAATACATTTTATAGGAAGTTTTCTTTTCTGTTTTTTTTTTTCTTTCTCTTTTATGCCCCCACCCATAGTGGAAGTTCCCAGGTATGCTGCAGCTATGGCAAAGTCAGATCCTTTAACACACTGTACCAGGCTGGGGATTGAACCTGCACCTCTACAGTGACCTGAACCGCTGAGGTTGGATACTTAACCCACTGTGCCACAGCGGGAACGCTGGAAGTTTTCTTGATAGGACTACGCAGAACATTTTTTTTTTTTCTTCTTTCATTTTCAGATAAGTTTGGGAAATTGGCTTAAACAGAAGGAATTTATCTCCACATTTCTGGATTTCCTAGCACCTCCTATATGCTAATGTGTATTGTGAATTTTGAAGACAGGTAGACTTAGCTTTTGGCAAGTCAGTAGGGTCACAGGGCAGCTCTTTTTTTTTTTTTTTTTTTTTTTTCTCCTACAGATCATCTACTGGAATTACTGTATCCTCCCCCCCAAAAAAAAGAAAAAAAAAAAGAGACTTTGGGAAACACAGTGTGCAGATTAGCTTCAGAGATTAGACTGATTTCAAAGGCAACTATATACATTGTAACACTCAAACATCTGATATATCTGCTGCTCTTTGGAAGAAAAAAATCAGTGAGGGTTCCGAGGGTGGCATTGCTCAGATTGTATTTGTGGGAACAGTTTCCAGAAACACATTTTAGCATCTGAGAGGCAACATTCCTCCAGTGAACTTAAATCTTGAATTACATATGTTAGCCAAATGAAAAGGAACACTTTCTTAGGAATTCTTATCTATTTTCTAACTGTAGTTTACCCTGTTCCAAACATTCTCTCAGTCACCGCCATGCTTCCAGTTTGTTAAAATTGTAAATGTCATTTGCCCTGGCTGAGTGGAAGTTAGTAAAATAGATCTGATATATTATTTATATTCCAGCTTCATGTCATACTTTTGGCTGAAGAGCCCAAGGCTCTAAGCAAAAATAATAGAAGTTAGTATGATAGTGGAGAATCTAGGATAAAGAGAATAAGAATAAGGGACCTAGGAAAAGTTAGATGCTGACAAATTATTCAGAGCTCATTTATTGAAATGGGAGAATTTGAAAACAATAGTAATATAATAACATATAAAAATAAAATGGCATAGAATTTAATGTTTCCTCTAATTGTATATATAGAATCAATTTCAAAAGGAGAGGACATGTCAAAGACAGCCTCTTAAAAACAAGAAACGATGTGTCATCTACTCCCCACTCTCACAGTCCCCACTATGGACAACTCATTCATTCATTTCTAACCATTATGTTGAAACATCCTAAGCTGGAAAATATTAAGTCTTTCAACACTATTAATGCCCAGAAAATCTGGTTAATTTTAATACTTTTCATATTTTTATGAGATTGTCATAAATGATCCTAGGCTTTCTCACATTATTGAAAAACAATCAATTCATGATTGCAGCCTAGGAAGAGGGAATTGATGGATTCCAAAGATTTTCTAGGACCTTAAGGATGGGAAAGAACAGAGAATAAACAGGGAGAAGCATTTGATATTCCTCTCAGGTTCAACGTGTTATTAAAAACAAAATGAAAAAAAAAAAAAAAAAAAAGGAGTTCCCGTCGTGGCGCAGTGGTTAATGAATCTGACGAGGAACCATGAAGTTGCGGGTTCGGTCCCTGCCCTTGCTCAGTGGGTTAACAATCCGGCGTTGCCGTGGGCTGTGGTGTAGGTTGCAGACGCGGCTCGCATCCAGCGTTGCTGTGGCTCTGGCGTAGGCCGGTGGCTACAGCTCCGATTAGACCCCTAGCCTGGGAACCTCCATATGCGTCAGGAGTGGCCCAAGAAATAGCAAAAAGACAAAAAACAAAACAAAACAAAACAAACAAACAAAAAAAAAACAAAATGGAAGAGAATAAAATGGCACTGGCAATTGTTAGCCAAAGAAAAGTGAAAAAAAGGTCCATTTGTAGAACTGGGACTTTGATTCCAAAAGGTCTCAATTCAAGATATTCCTCCATTGTTTCCTAGCAGGGTGATATGGGACACATTATTTAATCACTGTTAACCACACTTGTCTGTAAAATGGGTATGATATTCATACCTATCTCACAGAAATGTTAGAAGGATATATTAACTTATTTTACATAAAATGCTTGAAATTCTGCCAAGCATATACTAATAGCTCAATAATAGTGATCATTCTTTTTTTTTTTTTTTTTTTTTTGTCTTTTTTGTTGTTGTTGTTGTTATTGTTGGATCATTCTTATTTTGATTATTACAAGCAACTTTCTCCTGCAGTCTTGCCATCATTGTCTTGGGTAAGTTGAAATGCCTGCTTTTCTTCATGGAAACCTGCTCCTCCTCGGTCACATTAAGTGGTCCTTCCCTCCACTTGCCATTTAATTATAGTCATTTCCCTAAGCCTCTACCCCATCATCTTTAAGTTCAACCTACACACTTTCTACCTGGGAATCTTTTTTACTTTTTAAATTATAACTTGCTGACTCCCAAATTTTCTTCACTAGATGCAGCCTATTTCTTGAGTTTTGGCTACCAGTTACATTGACGTTTTCTTGTAGATGTCTCATCGGCACCTCTAACTCAGCATGAATTTAACCATTTTTTTGATTCTCTGATTCATCCATTACAAAGCTTCCACATTCAGTATTCATCTGCCAATACACACTTCAAATAGAACCTCCTTTACAAAGCCTCCTAAATGCTCCAAGTTAAGTTTTATCAGTACTTCACTCTTTGTTGGTATCTTTCTTTTATTTATGGTTATTTTTACCTAGATTTACCTCATTTTTTTAACCCATCTCTAACTATAAGCTATTGAGAACTCAAAATATCAGTATCATTTTCAAAGTACTTAAAAAATGAAAGAGTGAACAAATATCTGTTATTTAATGAATGCTTGCTGAATTGCATGGTGAATGTAAAGGGAATCATTATCTCTTAAAACGGTAAATGAGATGGAGTGATTACATGATTTGTACAAAAATATATAAGAGCATAGTACAATTACAGACATTGGAGTGAAAAAACAAACAATTCTAATGACTATGATAAGAACAGTCAAAATGAGTATTTATACATACTTTAAAAATATATAATGTATATATGTATAATTAATATATATAATGTTAATGTGATTAATTGTATACATATGTAATTAAATATGTGCAATATAGAAACTGTAGTTTCACATCCTAATTCAGATATGTCATTACTTGTGCTATTTTTGTGATGATAGTATTAGAGGGCAGCAATTGAAGATGATTCATCCTAGAATAATATTATGTGCTCAAGGGGCATTTGGGAAAAATTATTTTTAAATTGTTACATATGAATCAAAGGTCTAGGAAGAACCGAGAAAGTCATCTACGTTATACCCCTGCCTTCGGGTTTAAAGTTTTTACATTCTATTGAAATGAACAATTAATATTCAGAAAAAGGTAATGTCTATAGAGTTCTCGAAAATGTGCTTTGTGATCTCCCTGGATTACTACTGTTTCAATATTTTCATCATTCTCTGTATAAGAAAGCTCAAAATGATCAATTATCAGGGATATTGATCAAAGCCAGATTAAATACCTCTAATTTAAAAAGTACTATTTTTTTTTTTTTTTGTCTTTTTGCTATTTCTTGGGCCGCTCCCGCGGCATATGGAGGTTCTCAGGCTAGGGGTCGAATCGGAGCTGCAGCCACCAGCCTACACCAGAGCCACAGCAACGCAGGATCCGAGCCGCGTCTGCAACCTACACCACAGCTCAGGGCAACGCCGGATTGTTAACCCACTGAGCGAGGGCAGGGACCGAACCCGCAACCTCATGGTTCCTAGTCGGATTCATTAACCACTGCGCCACAACGGGAACTCCTAAAAAGTACTATCTTTTAACATTTGAAATTATGTCTAAAAATTTCTTATTGGCAGAGTTCCCTGGTAGCTTAGCAGATAAAGGATCCAGCATTTTCACTCCAGTGGCTTAGGTAGCTGCTGTGGTGCAAGTTCAATCCCTGACTCAGGAATTTCCACATGCCACAGGCACGGCCAAAAAAAAATTCTTACTGGCAATTTTCTGTTATTACATATGATACTATGTTTTATAGTACTATATTTTTTTAGTTTTTATATATCTGTCGAAAATATTTTGATAAATTTTTTGTCCAAAACAGGGTCTGAGTTTTGATGTTTCAAGACTTTGCCAAGTTTTATATATATATTTATAAAAACAATTTTTCCTCTTTTGTGTGCATTAATATAATACTCAATGGAGAAAAGCTGAAAGCCTTCCCACTAAAATCTGGAACAAGACAAGGATGTCCACTCTCACCACTGTTATTCAACATAGTACTGGAAGTCCTAGCCACAGCAATCAGACAAACAAAAGAAATAAAAGGCATCCAAATAGGAAGAGAAGAGGTAAAACTGTCACTGTATGCAGATGACATGATACTATATATAGAAAACCCTAAGGACTCAACCCAAAAACTACTCAAACTGATCAACAAATTCAGCAAAGTAGCAGGATATAAGATTATCATTCAGAAATCAGTCGCATTCCTGAATACTAACAATGAAATATTAGAAAAGGAATACAAAAATACAATACCTTTTAAAATTGCACCCCAAAAAATACCTGGGAATACACCTAACCAAGGAGGTGAAAGACTTATATGCTGACAACTATAAAACATTAATCAAGGAAATTAAAGAAGATGTATATAAATGGAAAGATATTCCATGCTCCTGGGTTGGAAAAATTAATATTGGAAAAATGGCTATACTAATCAAAGCAATATACAGATTCAATGCAATCCCTGCATTCAGTTTTCCATGACATTTTTCACAGAACTAGAAAAAACAATCCAAAAATATATATGGAAAGACAAAAAACCCAGAATTGCCAAAGCAAATTTGAAGAACAAAAACCAAGCAGGAGGCATAACTCTCCCAGATTTCAGGCAATATTACAAAGCTATAGTCATCAAGACAGTGTGGTGCTGGTACCAAAACAGACACACAGACCAATGGAACAGAATAGAGAACCCAGAAATAAACCCAGACACCTATGGTCAATTAATCTTTGACAAAAGATGCAAGAACATAAAATGGGAAAAAGACAGTCTTTTCAGCAAGAATTGCTGGGAAACCTGGACAGCTGCATACAAATCAATGAAACTGGAACACACCCTCACACCATGCACAAAAATAAACTCAAAATGGCTTAAAGACTTAAATATAAGAAAAGGCACCATCAAATTCCTGGAAGTGAACATAGGCAAAACATTCTCTGACATCAACCTTATGAATATTTTCTCAGGTCAGTCTCCCAAAACAACAGAAATAAAAGCAAAAATAAACCAATGGGACCTAATCAAACTGACAAGCTTTTGCACAGCAAAGGAAACCAAAAAGAAAACAAAGAAACAAACAAAAAACTTAGAGAATGGGAGAAAATCGTTTCAAATGATGCAACGGACAAGGGCTTAATCTCTAGAATATACAAGCAACTTGTACAACCCAACAGCAAAAAAGCCAACAATCCAGTTGAAAGATGGGCAAAAGACCTGAATAGACGCTCTCCAAGGAAGATATACAGAGGCCAACAAGCACATGAAAAAATGCTCAACATCACTGATTGTTAGAGAAATGCAAATCAAAACTACCACAAGATACTACCTCACACCAGTCAGAATGGCCATCATTAATAAATCCACACATAACAAATGCTGGAGAGGATGTAGAGAAAAGGGAACCCTCTTGCACTGTTGGTGGGAATGTAAGCAGATACAACCACTATGGAGAACAGTATAGAGGTACGTTAGAAATCTATACATAGAAGTACCATATGACCCAGCAGTCCCACTCTTGGGCATATATCCGGAAAAAACTTTCCTTAAAAAAGAGACATGCACCCGCATGTTCATTGCAACTCTATTCACAATAGCTAAGACATGGAAACAACCCAAATGTCCATTGACAGATGATTGGATTCGGAAGATGTGGTATATATACACAATGGAATACTACTCAGCCCTAAAAAACAACAAAATAATGCCATTTGCAGCAACATGGATGGAACTAGAGACTCTCATCCTGAGTGAAGTAAATCAGAAAGAGAAAGACAAATACCATTTTATATCACTTATATCTGGAATCTAATATAAGGCACAAACGAAACTTTCTGTAGAAAAGAAAATCATGGACTTGGAGAATAGTCTTGTGGTTGCCCAGGGGGAGGGGGAGAGGGCGGGAGGGATTAGGAGCTTGGGGTCAACGGATGCAAACTATTGCCTTTGGAATGGATTAGCAATGAGATCCTGCTGTGTAGCACTGGGAACTATGTCTAGCCACTTATGATGGAGCATGATAATGTGTGAAAATAGAATGTGTACATGTATGTGTAACTGGGTCACCATGCTGTACAGTAGAAAAAAAATTGTATTGGGGAAATAACTATTAAAAAATAATAATAAACAATAATTCAGATATTATGAAAATATAACCAATGCATTTGGTTTTAAATATTTTATGATTCACCACTAAACTACCATTCAAAATGCACTTTTTCTTTCTAAGGTTTAGCAGCAACATTGGAGAAAATCACAATGCTTTAATAATTAGTAACCGGCAAATGGCTTTGGAATTGGAACAAAGTACATTTCTAGAAAAGATAAATTTCCTGTCTGATCGTTTCAGAGTTGTTCAAGTTGTGAAGTCATCTGCCTCTAAGACATAGTTTGAATGAAATCAGGAAAGCCCTCAGACCACAATTTCCACATGAGATTAGTTTACAACAAGGGATCTCCATCGTGATCAGTCCTTTGGGTTAATGCCTTCTAGTACCTGAAATAAGAGAACTAATTATTTGCTGAAGAATCTAATGCATTTTTAGATATGAAGGATAAAAAAATGTGTATAACTATCTGCCTCTTTCACAATTAAGAAATGAAAAATTCTGTAGTTCTATTCCAACCAAACTAAAATTGCCAAGTGGAATTTAATGTTATGAAGACATGATTTGGATGGGCTCTGTAGAAGTCAGAAAGGAAAACTCGAGGATGCAATGCAGTAAAGTTGGGTGCTTCCTAAAATTGTTCTCTAATATCTGGATGAGAAGAAATCAGAAACTATTCATGCATGGTTTAAGCGAAAAAAATAAAGTGAAAAACCCAGTCTTTCAGCTATAATAAACTCCAAGCTGAAGCTGAGATGTAACTTGAATTTAAAATAAATCCTTTTGATTTTTCAACTTATGAAAAAGGAAATGAAACAGGCTCAACCACATTACACCCCAAAATGTCTCTTAAAATGTGACCTTTTACTCAACTAGTTTTTCAATAGTTCTAGAATTATAAATTCTGGTCTTGATTTTCTACATATTTCATATTCAAACACTTCTGGAATGGAGGTAAGAAAATAACCTTTATGCTTGGACAGGAATCTTAATGCTGGCTAAAGGCCTAGGACATGGTTAGTTTCATCCATTAAAATGTAGGTAAAGGTGTAGCAATATTACTGTTACAGCAACAAATAAAGGAAAAAAAGTAATGAAGTACATAGGGGAATCCTTTCAGTATGCAAGTTGGTTGTTTATCTTCCCATTGGTTTCAGGAATTTTTTAGTATATTGACAACAGTAGAAAATATTTTATACTTTTTCCTCATTCTTCATTCAGGCAAATAAAGGCAGAAAAAGGGAGTTAATTATTTCTTAAATGCTATTTATTAATAAATTAAAAGTTGGATTCAATAGCTGATTCTTCCTCCATAGCTAATACCCCCTCTTCTTCTCTTTCCCATTTTTGGACTCCCTCTGGCACAGCCTATATGGCTGACAAGGTTTATAGTCCCTTTAGGCAACCATGCCTCTGCCCAGAGTCAGTGCCTGTAACTTTTATCAGATGACCTCCCATTCTATCTGCATAGAGATGAAGGGAGTACCCCATGTTGGAGTAATGAAATTTTATCATCCATCGTCCAGCTTCTTTCTGGGTTACCGTTATCTCATCTATTTGCCCCTGATGTGGACATCTAAAATACCTGCTGACCTCACTTGCCTTCTATCCAAAGCCTGTTTTATAAATCTCAGTGTCTTTCTTTCAGTTACTGAGAATACCTAGAATTACATGATAGGAGCTCACTGCTTTCCTTATTTAATTTAAATTACTACCTCTCTATTACTCAGGACTAAAGAGAGCTGAAGGATAACTTAAGAAAAACAGTACAAAAACAAACAAAACAAAACCCTCTTAAATCATTCGTACTCAATTTCAAAAAGCTAGATATTTCCCTCATATTCTCTCTCTGTGTAACTGTACCTTTGCACTAATGAATTTTAGGAGCATCTCAAATAAAGTTTGCTTTTCTTTCATAAGTTTTATAAAATCAGCAAACAGATTTATTCATTCAATAAAAAAAACACTGAGCACATATTAAGATTTAGGTGACAGAATTATGGTAGTGAACCAAAAAGATAAAAATCACTTCTTTCATGGAGTCACTAGATTTTTGTCTTCCTGTTTACATATCCCTATGGACTAAATCTTTTTTTTTTTTGCCTTTTTTGGGCTGCACCTGTGGCATATGGAAGTTCCCAGGCTAGGGTCGAAGCAGAGCTGTGCCAGCAGCCTATGCCATAGCCACACAGATCTGAGCCATGTCTGTGACATACACCACAGCTCACCGCAAGTCTGGATCCTTAACCCAGTGAGCGAGGCCAGGTAGCAAACCCACGTCCTCACAGATACTAGTCGGGTTCTTAACCTGCTGAGTCACAACGAGAACTCCTGTACTAAATCATTATAAAACATCATTCAACTTATGTTGTTTCATTGCTCAAAAATATTTAATGGCCTTCAATTTTTACCAAATAAAAAGTAAAGTCTAGATCCCTACCATTTTTTCTAAGTATCCTCATGCCATTCCCTAAACACACCTTATGTAGTAACAGTTCATGATACTTCACTCTAGACATTTCTTACTCTCCCATGATCTCTACTATAGAGAAATTATTATCAAGTTCAGATACATCGTGTTGCCAGAGTTAAAGATGTCCCTTCTAGATATGGTCTATCTCATCTGTGACTTCCCTTGAATTTGATTCATTATTTCTCTTAGGGAATTTATATTATTCATTTCTACTATATATATATTGATATCTTTTATATTCCTATCACACTGTAAACTTTTGAAGGCAGTCAATATGATTTGTTCAATTTTTTCCACCATTATTCACATTTGGGCCTCATACACTATAGGTAGTTATCAAGAAATTGTTAATAAATTACCCTATCATTGCTATGTAATATTTTGTGTTATTCTTTAGGTTTGCTTCTCTATGCCGTACATAGATTTTGGATACAGAGATTAATACAAGTATGATTTAAGAGAGTAATATATCAAAATAATGAAATTAAATAGCTAAAAATATGAAGCCTAATTTCCTTCATGAATAATCTATATTCTAGGAACAACGTTGGGACCAATGGAAACAAAATGAGCTTATTCATACAACAAAGATGCTTCCAGGGACAATAATAGAAGCCATTGTCTGTTGTACACAGGAAAATAAAATAAATAGGTGAGCGACTGAGATTTAGATGTAAAGACTTAATTTATAAGATATATCATTTAACATTATCCCCAGCAAATCTCAGGGGACCACATCTTTGGTTTCTTTTTGAATCAGGAGACAGGCACATTTTATTACTATCATTGGATAACCTTTATAACAAGTGATGGGGATGTTTTAAGCAATAATTCCACGATCCAGTTAGGCCATCAGACATTTCACAGTTGACAACTGAAAATTTATTTTCAGGAATTATTTTGTAAGACTATTGCTATACTTCAGCATGATTAAGTGTACTAAAAGAGACACCCTGCAAAGGTTTCCTCAAGTGCCCAATTAACCTTCAGAAAATGGGAACTAAATTAGTCACAGAGAGAATGCAACCTAATACTTTCTGCCCCAGTTAAGCACTGAACCACTTGATTTCGTTTTTTACTAAATTTCAGTAAATTCATTACTTCTCTAGGGGGAAGACACCCAGGATCTTAGGTTGATCTTTTAGTTCTCTAGTTGGTCCCTTTTGGGCTGAAGGTTGAACAACTGTAGTTGAAAATACAGTACAAAATTACACTAAAATGGGGGCTAGAAAGTATCTTAAAACTTTTCTATCAATATGGTGCTCTGTGCATCTATGAGCATTGCAAAAATAATAGCAACAAAAGTGAACATCATTATATTTGTATTTGTCATCTTTTGCCACTACTGGTCAGTCACTTTTGCTTCTACTGTATTTAAGTCATGTGAGAGTTACTTCCTTATATCACCCTAACTCCCTGATTGTTTTCTATATCAAAAGTAAATAATCCAGGCTTTAGTTCTTCCAGGTTCATCTTTCTAGGAAAACTCATTCAGCACTCCAAATATCCATTCAGGCTTCCTACAAATATTTGCCAAGTATCTACCATACACAATGATTCTTAAGAACTATGGAGGATCAGGAAGTTCCTGTTGTGGCGCAGTGGTTAATGAATCCGACTAGGAACCATGAGGTTGCAGGTTTGATCCCTGGCCTTGCTCAGTGGGTTAAGGATGCGGCGTTGCCGTGAGTTGTGGTGTAGGTCGCAGACGTGGCTTGGATTCCGCATTGCTGTGGCTCTGGCGTTGGCAGGCATCTACAGCTCCGACTGGACCCCTAGCCTGGGAACCTCCATATGCCGAGGGAAGTGGCCCTAGAAAAGGCAAAAAGGCAAAAAAAAAAAAAAAAACCAACTATGGAGGATCAAAAATATGTAAAGCAGAATTATCATTCTTTAGGAGATTTAGATGTGGTTGAATGTAATAACACAAAAACTCTTTCAGAGGTTCATACAGTGCATATAATCTGGGCAATTGAAGTTACCTGGCTTAGTCACTAAGATTTTGATTTAGATATTGATTTCTGTCTTGAGAACAATTTCAACTAAAATTTTTCATAACCAGGTTAGCCTTCTGGTTAACAAAGAATCTTAATTTTAACTAATGTTTAATATGTTGAATATGAAAACATCCTTCAGTATATGTCACCCAGGTTCAAAATAGAAACTTACTGAAAGATTCCCTTTACACAGTATTGTTCTCCTGGGTACCCTCCTTTGGCCCTACTAACCTGCCACAGCATCTTCAATGGGTCAGATCTTTCCCAGGGTCTCTGCGTTAATGTCCCTGCAGATCAGGCTGCAGCCGCAGAGCTCTGCTGCCTTTCTGTGAATCTTTCTGCCCTAAATCTGGGTATCATGCTTGAATTTCTCATTTAGCTAATTGGCACTTAGGTCTTATGAATTGAATTGTCCTCCTTCAGTCAGATAATTGAAGAAGTAGACTCTACTCTTAGCTCCTCTTCACTCAAGCATCATCTCTACACTGAAAATTGCATATAACATAACTATCTTTTCTGTCAATAACTGGAAATATGATCTGTCTTATAATTATTTAGCCCTCTCCTCTGGTTAATTCTGCTATCCTCTTCCACTGGTGGCTTGGATGACTTCATGACTAATTATCAAAAAATTACGCTCATGTAGTGTTATATCTGGGGAGCCATAGCCTGGGGAGATGACATTCAGACCCTATTACTATTATTTTAAGCCTCAGACTGTAACATAAAGAATAGGAGCATGGATTTTATGGTTAGAAATCTTAGGTTCCAAGTCTTGTTAATTCTGTTATTCAGCCCTAATTTCTCCTTTATAAAAGAAGATTATAACAGAATGTCTAAGATAAGTAAATGAGATAAGAATATAAAGTGTTTAGCAAATGTACTACATAGTAAGTGCTCCATAAATATTAGCAATAATAGGCCATGTAGGTTTAAAACAAAGAAGTCAATATCAACACCATATATCCCTATCCGTGATGTACAATTTTAGTTGGTACAATATCTGCTCATCTTTCAAAATAGGGGTCAGAAAACATTTTCTATACAGAACCATAGACTAATCACTGTACTATCTACTAGTGGCCCATACTATCTCTGTTGCAACCACTCAAATGTGTTGTTATAGCATGAAAGTGATCATCAACAGTAGGTTCCAAAGACACTTTACAAAAAGAGTCAGCAGGTTGGACTGGCCAGCAAGCTAAACTGTATGCAGTTTGCGTCCCCGACAAATTCACATGTTAAAGTTTAATCCCCAGTACAATGGTATTTGGAAGAAGGGCCTTCAGGGTAATGATGGTGGTGCTCTCCCATATGGGATTAGAATCCTTACAAAAGAGACACTGTACAATATCAAAACATAATCCATAAACAAATAATTGATAAGCTGGACTTCATTAAAATTTAAAATGTCAGCTCTGCAAAGACAATGCCAAGAGGATCAGAACACAAGTCATAGGCTAGGAGAAAATACTTGCAAAAGACAACTGTAAAAAAGGACTTTTATTCAAAATATACAAAGAATTTTTAAAACTCAATAATAAGACAACAACCCAACTAAAAAATAAGCCAAATACCTGGACAGATACCTCACCAAAAAAGATATACAGATGGCAAATAAGCATATACCATTAAGAAAATGCAAATTAAAACACAATGGAGAGGGAGTGGGATGCACGAGGAGTTTGGGTTGGCCGATGCAAACTGTAACATTTGAAATGGATAGGCAATGGGATCCTACTGTACAGCACAGGGAACTGTGCAACAGAAATTGAAGAAACACTGTAACTCAAGTATACCTTAATTTAAAAAAACTGTACAACAGAAATTGAAGAAACACTGTAACTCAAGTATACCTTAATTTAAAAAAACTGGTTAGTAAAAACAAGAACAGCAATGAATTACCACTATACACCTATTAGAATGGCCAGAGTCTGGAATACTGACACCACTAAATGCTTGTGATGCTGTAGGGCAATAGGAACTCTCATACATTGTTGACAGGAATGCAAAATGGTACAACCACTTTGGAAGACAGTTTGGCAGTTTCTTACAAATCTAAAAATACTCTTGCCAAAGGATCCAGCAGTTGTGCCCTTTGGTATTTAGCCAAAGGAGTTGAAAATGTATGTCTACACAAAAACCTGCACGTGGATACTGAAAGCAGCTTTATTCATAATTGTCAAAACTCAAACCAACGAGGATGTTCCTCACTGAGAACAAATAAACTGTGGTACACCCAAACGGTATACTATTATTCAGTGCTAAAAAGAATTGAGCTATCAAGCCATGAAAAGACAGGGAGGCACCTTAAGTACATATTACTATGTGAAGAAGCCAATCTGAGATGGCTACATGCTGTATGATTTCAACTACAAGAAATGCTGGGAAAGGCAAAATTATGGAAACAGTGATTGCCGGGGGTGAAGGGAAGGTGGATAAATGAATTGGCAGAACAGAGAGAAATTTCAGAGCGGTGAAAATACTCTCTATATTACAATGATAGCTATATGTCATTATACATTTTTCTAATTCCACAGACTGTATAATACCAGGACTGAGCCCTAAAGCAAATTATGGAATTGGGGTAGTTATGGTGTCAATGTAGGATTATCCTTGGTAGCAAATGTACCACTCAGGTGAGTGATGGGGTATATGGGAAATCTCTGTTATCTTCCTCTCCGTTTTGCGTGAAATTAATATTGCTCTAAAAGATTCTTTAAAAACATTTTTAAAAAAGACCTCAGAGAGCTCTTTCACTTTCTTTCTGCCATGTGAAGACACAGCAAAAAGACAACGGGTTATGACCTGCTGGCTTTCAGTAGGTACAGAATCATCTGGTGCGTTGAGCTTAGACTGTCCTATCCTCCCAAACTGTAAGAAATAAATGTTTGTTGTAGCCCAGTCTATGGTGTTTTTTATTATAGCAGCCTGAGTGGACTAAGACATTCACCTTGTTTTAAACCACTGGAAGCTATTCACAAAAGTCTCCAATCCATATATCCCCAACATAATGTTCTTAGACCTAACTAGTAAAATGACAAATGCCTGGCCATGATAAAATTTTATTAGAGAAATGAGGGCATATACTGATTTTTTTTTCAAAAGACATGTAAAGATTAAGTTAAAGAGATTTCCCTTTATTCTGACTATCCTTTTTTCTCTTTTGTGTTAAGACATTTAACTGAAGATTGATGGTGATAGATGACACAAGTTATTTTTAAATGATTTGATTTGATCACATAAAAACACAGCTCTATCCATTGCTACCACCACTGATGGCCAAAAAATAAAAATTGCGTGGGCCATAGAAGTGCACAATTATTTCAACTGCTAAAAGAAAACACTCCATTATTACATTGTAGAATTATATTTCTAAATTTACTAGGAATTTTAAGGACATTTAGTCCAACCCTAACCTATGTACAGATTTCCACTCTAGCCTACCTCCTATATTCCAAAAAAGTGAGATACCCTCTTTGAACAGCTCTAATCTCCCTACCTCGATGAACACTTGTTTTATTTTTCCGGCTCTTAATACAAAATAACAATAACAACAAAAGAATAAAGCATTAAAGCTTACCTAAAGGAAGTAGTGGGATTTCTAATAGAAGACAGCAAACTTGGGCAGGCTCTTTCAGTAAATCTGAAATACTCTTTTTTTCCAAGATTATCTGATTAGATCTGAAAGCTATTGCATATCTTATAATTTATATTTTTTTATGCAAAGAAGTGCCAGTTATCTTCAACTGCTTATTATCTAAATCCTGAAGTGACTACCATGGGAGGAAAAAAAAAATCCTGTTAATTCCCCCTGGAAGTTAACCTCCAAATTCACAGATAAATCAATCTTCTCTGTTCTACCACTTCCGTTACAACAATCACATGATATTACTTTACCTGAAATATAAATATCTATCTATGTATACATTTACATATGCTTCTGTATTTATGTATTTCCAAATTTTCCACAATAAAATCCATCATGTTTTCTGTACTTCCATTCCTCTTGTAACGGCACGGCAGATTCCCTCTCTAAATGCCTTTCAGTCTGCCTGGGCATTAGCCATTAAAAATGGAATATTGGTTGTCTCAATTATGTAAAAAGCTTATCTGATTCTAAAGGTCACTGAAGTTTCCAACCCTCTTCCGAAAATAAAGGATAGAGCTAGTGTAAATGATTCTGTTGCATTACTGGCTTTCAAATGACAATTAAATGGAGTGTAGGAGGGAGGCTATCGTCCTTAAGACTATTTCCACTAGTGAGTAGTAAAATATATCAGCTTTTATCATATAAAGGGGCAATTGACCTAGTGACAGACACACTTGAGCGCTATTCTGATGTCAGGCATATAAACTTCATTAAAAAAATAAAAGTGAATATTTTCTCTACAGATATTTATCAGAAAGGTTTAGATATCTTAGATCAGTCAGTCGCCTTCCACTAAACTCAACTCGGCACATAGAATCAATATTGAAACATATGTAAATATGTGTTCAAATCACTTTGTGTCATTTCTGAGTGGAAACAGAGGCCTAGGGAAAATTTCTTTCATCATCTTTATGTAATAATAGAAATCACTTACCAAAAGCGCAGGACAAGTTGATTTCTCACTTTCACAATATTATTTTCTTTCCATTCATACCCCACTCTTTACCCTGAATTTTTACATTTGAGTTTTATTAAGGAAATCTACATTACAAAATTTTAGGGACAAAATAGAGTTGGGGAAATTAAAGCTACTTCCTACCATTCAAGTTCTTTCCAATACAATTTTATGGGAAACAATAAGTCTGCCAGTATTTTACTTATATTCATTTAAGTCTTTTGATTTTGGAAATGCTTTCATATTGATTACTTCATCTTGTCATCAAAATAATCCAGTTGGGCAAATGTAACTTTCTTATCCTGATATAAGAAGATTAAATTCCAAAGAGGTTAAGCAGCTTACTCAATGAGCAAGGCACAATAGCAGAGCTTTGAGAGAAAACAATTCTTCTGACTCCCAGTCCAGTGCTCTTTCCATTTTCTTTACCTCACCTTACAGAATTCCTGACAGTGTATAATTAATTTTTAAGGAGAGGTCCTTCTCTCTAGCATTGGTGTTAAAGTTTCTTGATAATTTAGTATTTCATGTTGGCTTACAATGGAGTTTCCAATGGGAAAATGTGAAGTTCATTCTTTTTTTTAATTTTTAAAAATTATAGTTGATTTACAATGTTCTGTCAATTTCTGCTGTATAGCAAGGTCACCCAATTATTCATGCATATATATATGAATGTATATAAAAGAAAAATATATTCTTTTTCTCACATGATTCTCTGTCATGTTCTGTCACAAGTGACTAGATATAGTTCCCTGTGCTATACAGCACATTCTGATGAAAAATGCATGTAAGCCAGCATTAAGCCACTGAGGAAATATATATGGCATATATATATTTACTCTTGTTCTTTTAATTAAAAGTTAGACTGCTATCTTTTGGTATCTTTTTTTTTTTTCAAATGTTAGTCTACAGATAAGGGGAGAAATGTGATATATTAAGTCCATATCAATGACTTATGATATCTATATTCTGGAAAAAAAATAGATGAAAAGTTCAAAGGCTATGCCTTTGATTTTGTGTTTATTTATTTGAGTGGGTTTATTAGTTTTTAGTTGACTAATCCCAATGAAATGCATTTTCAGCCTTTATAAAATTTTATTATCATTTCCAGAAAATAATACCCAGGGACTATTTGGTTCTTACATGATGGTATAATTTAAAACAAATGAAACGAAACAAATACAATTTCCTTTTGGTTTGAAAAATGGACAGTGTCTCTGAAGCTCTAATACATGGAGAGACTGCGTTCTATAAAGGCCTATAATATGTCTCTTATGATTCACAAAAGAAAAGGGAAAATGAAAAACATTTAGAGACTGATCAAAGAAAATTATTTGAAGAAAATAGAAGCAAAAGATTGCACACGGAGAATGGAGCCAAAATAGAAAAAAGGTGCACCAGAAATATTGTAACAAGCTCATACTACTGTTATTTTTCTCGAAACCAATAGGAATTTAACTTAAAATAAGAAGGATGCCTTCACTATGTGCTATCAAAATATACTCAAACGACCAAAATATACCAAAAAAACCTTGTCTATAATAATAATAACATCTGGAATGAAATACTCTAATGCAATTTGGAGGAGGATATTTAATTAAGAATACAGTTTTCTCTCATCACTGTTATGGAGATATCACAATTATTCACTTAATCCCATTTGGCTAATTTCATCATGAACAAAACACTGAAAGCAACATGTCCTCATTGAAAAAATACTATTTATATGGCACATTATATAGCAATGGTATCTCAATTTAGTATTTCATTTAATTTTTCTAAACTTCAGAATGTCTTTGAGTAAAATAAACATGGTAATACATCATTTTGGTGTTGTTACAGAACATATGATAGAGCATATCTGAAGCACTTGGTATATGGTCAGGCATGATGTATAGACTAAGGGAAGAACAGCTCTTTACACTTTCAAGCTCTTGTCTATGACACCTTATCTTTGTCTGCTACCTGGGGCCTCAAACCTTCATTCATGCTTCCTACTCCTGAAAGAGGCTGGCGTCTCTATCCTGATGCAGCTATTCTCTCTCTCTCTTCTTGGAAAGGAACTTTCTGCCTCAGATCTAGTTCCATTTCATAGACCCTCATAAAGTAATTCCAACCGCCCTTTTAAAGTTTCTGAAGAGCAGTTTCTGTTCAAAATTTTGAAGAGGCAACTGGTTGTGTTGGCAATTTCTTCCTCCAGCTTTTAAATGTCATGTCTCTTTATTAAGTTAGACCAGTAGAAAGTAACACATGTGAACTCTATGAATTTCCCCTTCCCAAATGGCTGCTTATCTTTAACATTAGCCAGGGATTAACATGGCAAGTCATTAGAGTTGACTGTTTAGTGTCCTATACTGACAGACACCACAGACAGTAATCGTGAAAATTACCCTCAAACCTCATCAAAAAAATCATTCTCTCCACTGCTGCAGTGACAATGCCACAAGAGAACTCCTGGACAGCAAGCTTTATATAAGCTGCTGTGCTATTCTCTTTGCTCATGTGCTAATAAGCTCAGATTTTATTTTTTTTAACAAGCTACTTGTTTTCCCAGAAAGCATGTCTATCACTTAATTTTTGTATTGCATATTTTGTTAAGGTGCTTTGGTTTGATTGTATCAAAGTTTTCTTTAAGCAGATAATGATTCTGTGGATGTGTATGTACACGTTTGGGAATTTTAGGTATCTGTAGTTTAGAACAATGCGATGAGAGAGAATTTGTGTGCCCTATGTATGGAATTTAGCTTATAACTAGATTCACATAATTAAAGGGGTTTGGATCCGCAAACACCTTAAAGATTCTCTTACATCTCCACTTTAGGGGTGAAAAGGTTTTGTTCTTGAGAAGCTGAGGGGCTTGCCAAAGTTCCCATAGTAAGGTGGTTGGCTTAAATTTATGACTTTTCCGTTTTTTCATTAACCATGCTACCTTGGTCTCAAAAAGATATCCTATCAAATGAGAATAAACTGTTTGGCGTAAATCTGTGACTCTCTTTTGTTGTTTTTGTTTTCTCATTCAGCCGACATTCTCCAACACAGAGTAACAGCCAATGTGATTGAGAAATTCAGTGATTTCAGGTTTTATTTTCTCTTCAGTAAGAGATGAACTCTTAGCAAAGGTCAGTAATGAGCATCTCAAGATCTGTTATTTTAATCTTTCATTTCAAATTTGTTCACACGGTTTACTTATTTCACCTCTAAAGTGTAGAAATAATGCTTATTATAGTTTAGATTGCAGTATAATTTGAACACATCAAGAGATGTATTTGACTCCTGGAACAGTGAGTGATCAACATTTAACACAATGAATCCCCATTAAGGGCCAAAGAGGCTCCGCTGAGAATGTCTCTGAAGATCAATACTATTAAATCACACATTTTCCCATTGTTTGGTTTCCCAAATCCCAGACAGAGGCCTTATTGATTTTCCTTGACAACTTTTTCCCCCACTGTTTATTTCTTGTGCTTTCTCTACCCATTGGATGTTGATCAAACAGTGACTTTTATCTTACTACGTGGGAGCTATTCAGCCTAGAGATGCTTCTATGGCTGTCACTCAGTGAGGTCCCACAGGCCTCCTGCACAAACCTGTGAGCTCCCAGCTCTCTTTCCAAGAAAAAAATCCTGCCTCACTCTAAAGGGGCCACATAAATTGGCTCAGGACTGCATTCTTCCTGGAGAAAAGTCCAGAGACATGTTTTTTTGCTATCAATAGAAAAATTCAGTCAAAGATGTATCCTTTCCAAATTCTGTAATAAAAATGAGTCTTGGCACAGATATGAAGGAAATTGTGTGAAAGTAACATATAAGAACATGAGAATGTGAAATTTTAAACTTTGAAAGAATTGAAGGGTATTTAGTGGTCAGCTGGTTCACTGGTTAACTGAAGAGTCAGAAAATAAAGAAAAAAATGGATATGTTTGAAGAAATTATTTGAAAAAGAAATGGAGAAATTGGAATTCCATAATACCTAGGAAGCAGTAATCACTAAATCAAATATTGGCCTTCTAAAGATGCAGCAGCAGCCATGCAAATTCAGTACAATATTAAGAAGGAAATCTACACTGAAAGTAGAAGATGGGATCCTTTAATAATCTATAGCAGGTGTCAGTAAACTTTTTCTGTAAAAGGCCAGATAATAAATATTTTCAGTTGCAGAACAGAAGGTCTCTGCTGGAACTATTCAACTCTGCTGTTGCAGCATAAAGAAGCCATAGACAATGTGTCCATGTTCCAATAAAATTTGTAGAAACAGACAGCAGAAAAATTTGTCCCTCATACTATCATTTGTTGTCTCTTAATCTATAGGAAATACACAGTTTTAGTTTTATTGACTATACAGATAAACAGATAAAGGGTATCTAATATAAGATTTTCAACTATTCATTTTTTACATGAGAGTCTTTTATATTAAATGTCCTGTCTTCTTTATTTGCATTCACATATCGTTTTTAATGAAAAAATAGTGAGATCAAGTGTGTATTTGTGCATGTATGAGATACAGATATCATATATAATACACATTATATATATCATAAATGTTAAATTAAATTTCATCATTTAGTATCACCACATACTTTATTAAAAATGTGTGTGCAGGAGTTCCCGTCATGGCATAGTAGAAACGAATCTGACTAGGAACAATGAGGTTGCAGGTTCGATCCCTGGCCTCGCTCAGTGGGTTGAGGATCTGGCGTTGCTGTGAGCTGTGGTGTAGATTGCGGATGCGGTTTGGATCTGGTGTTGCTGTGGCTCTGGCATAGGCCGGCAGCAACAGCTCCAATTAGACCCCTAGCCTGGGAACCTACATGCTACGGGTGTGGCCCTAAAAGGACAAAAGACAAAAAGAAAAAAAAAAAAAAGTATGTGTATACGGTATATACACATGTTAAACACAATTTATCATTTTAATATATATAATATACAATTTATATATGTCTTATATATTTATATACACACATACATACATATATTAAACACAATTTTGCCATTTGGTCTCACTTTTATCATATAAAAAAGGCAGGACATAAATTTAGAATAAAAGAAAAAGACAGGGCTATGTAAAAATAGTTGAAAAAAGTATTTTGTTTATTTCTGTTTCTCTGGAGAACCCTAATACACTAGTCTTTAAATAAATTACCGTGGTATCAATTGTTAGTGCATACTTTCACTTTCCTAAGTGCCAAAGTTCACTTAGGCAGCACTCCTGATAAGAGATTATGCAGTTTTTATTACTATTTCAGTAATAGAGAGTTTACCACCTAATGGTGTCTCAATTCAATTTTATGATAGCTCTCATTGTTGGAAATTGTTCCAGAAAAACTTGACCATTTTGAGTTGAATATCTTTCTACAATAATAGGCCCAGTAGCCAGAAATTCTAATTCTACTATTAGCACCTCCATGTAGCCAATAATTCACACACTGTTATCTGCCTTTTAGAAATGGTTAATACCTTGGGCTTTAAAGTCTATCAAAACTGAGTGTGAATATTAACTCTGAAACATACTAGTTGTATTCCTTGGGAAAATTACTAAATGCAGAGTCCTGGTTTTCTTTAGCTCAGAAATGAAAAATAACACCACTTACAATACAGGGACTCTTTTGAGGTGTGATTAGGAAAATGATTTATACATTGCCTGGCAGATAATAAGTGTTCACAAAGAATGTTTTTTATATCATTTTGTTGCCAGTGGTAATAGATGAAGATGAGATCAAATCGTTATCCAAAGTCATCAGGATCTGAAGTCATCATATTTCAGGTTTTATCATTCATACAAAAATATTCTTGGGCACCTACCATGTGTCAAGGACAATGAAGAACTAGATAGAAGTGGATTCAGCGGTTGTGGATCTTATTCTACCCTAGCAGAGATAAAAGATGGTGTTGTTTATGTCAACACGAACCCTCAAAAGTAAGTCAAGTCAATAGGTTTGCTCATCTCAGGAGTCTTTTGCTTATGTCTGAATATTTCCAAAATGATAACATACATCCCTATCAGCAGTCACCGAGCTACATATCACCCTTTCATCATTTACAATCAGGAATCACTGATTCCAATACTGTCTTCTGTCTGTGGACTGTTCACAAGATTCTTCCTCTGATTTTCTGGTGATTATATGTATACCCTGTTTGTATTCTAAGGATAGGCTGTTTCTATATCTTTAGTAGGACAATATCACCTTTCCTTGGTAGATTTCAAATGTGTGCATGTTTGAGAGATATAAATGAAAGAATAATTTCAAAATAATGAAATTGTAAGGCAGTGCATAAGAAAACTGATGTTGAAAGACAATCTGAATTACATATCTTAATCTAGGCATGTTTGATGTTTAGTCTAGACATCATGATTAGGGATGATTATGTCAGGGCCTTAACAAGCTCAACATGTGTCCTTCTTCTCTTTAGTGGGGTTTGGAGAAATCACATTCTATTCAACCCCCTTACATCTGATTACCCCACCATCTGTAGGCAGAAATCCTAGAGAGGATACATTTGCATATTGAAACCAAGTAAAGGTTGAGATTCAATTCCATTACCAAACTATCTGAGTCAAAATTTTAATTCCACCTCAACCTTTTCAGATTACAGTATATGCATGGACTCTATGTACCACAGAAGCAGCATTTGAGAGATTCAACACAAATTTCAGAATTTAACAATTACACCAAGCATATCTTATATAAAGTTTCATTTTTGTATTATAGTCTCAAATTGGATTTCATTATTACTTTTTCTTATTCAGAATGAGCTAGTAGACCTATTACTACACAAATCAGATTCAAGTATATAGAAGCATTTTTTTTTTTTTCTATCTGGAAACCATACCAACTCACTTTCTTCCTTCTTCTTGATTTAACTCTGTGGATCCAACATATGCTCTGTAACATTTCAGAATTATGATAGGAGCAGTTGGCAATCTGGGATGGCTGCGGAGCAAGAAAACACCTGGGAGGAGAAAGGCTGACTTTTTCAAAGACTGCACCTTCTGTTACAGACCACAAGGGGGAAAAAGAAAGGATGGTTGTTCCTTTGAGCAATAAACTTCCAGGTGATATTTCCAGGCTAGTGTCAGTCAGAGCTGCAGATGCCTGGGGTGATGAATTGAGCATAAAGCACACCCAATTTCAGGGCAAAGCAATGGAAGAGAACTAAGAGACATAGCCTGCTCTCAAAAGAGGAGAATAGAAGCTTTCCTGAAAGAGCTGGAACTGAGGAACTCAGTGACAGGAATGTTGCAGTGAGAGAATTGAGGAGAGGGAGCTTGGGTACAGCGTACAATACATTTTCAAGGGTTCTCAGCTTCTTATGTGCTCTGTATTAGTCCAATAGAAGCCTCTACATTGTGGGTTTAAGACTAAAACATAAAAGAGAAGGGAGTATTTACAGTTGCTACTACTTGTTTTGCTTTATGATCAGTTGGAGCTGAAATGTTCTGCAATTACTATTGTTTATGGTGCTTTTAAAACAATCTTTTTTTCTATGAAAAAAATCTTTCTGTAAACTGGAGCAAACAGCACAGATGAACAAAATTAGCCACATACTGATAATTACTGAAGCCATAGGATATACAGGATAGGTTCCCTGGGCTTGTTATAGTCTTCTCTTTCTCTTCAGAAAGCATCCCTCTCCTGAGGCATATACAAGAGTCCAGCAAACTTCTTATTTTCCTTCATCCCATCAACACAAAATTTCATAAAAGAGACAAGCTTTCTCCACTTGTTCACCATGCCCCACCTACACTCCCTGGTTTAACCCACCCGGGCTGGCTCTGTTCCCACACTGTCACAGAAATGGCTTTTATCAAAGTGAAAAATGACCTCCATATTTCAACACAACAGATACTTCTTCTACATATCTCCTATTTCACCTCTTATTATGTTTTGAGTCATTAAATCGCTTTCAAATTACCAAAATAGTCTCCTCTCTGAGCTTTACTCTCCTAGGTCTTCATCTGCCACCCTCTGAACTATTTCTAAGTGTCTTTTGCTCTCTTGTTCAAGTCCTCTGACGTTGGTCATGGACCCTCAGGAAAGACACTCATGACACCAAGTCCCATTTCCTGTCCTGGCCTCGTTCTTGAGATCGAGCTTCACATGTCCAATTATTCACTGACATTTCCATTTGAATGTCTAATATGTTTTAGAATTTAGCATGGCCAAAATAGAAGTTTGGATGTTTCTTCAAAATATATTTCTCTCCTGGCTTTGAGACAGGAAGGAATCTGGTAGGATACAACTGCTAGATTAATGAAGAAGGGGTGCAGCTATTAGGATGCAATAAAAACTGGTTGGAGCCCGCTGACACCGACATGGCTTCTAGAATAGATGATCCTGGGCCTTGAGCTCATTATACCTTCATTGTAATACTAAAAATCACTCCCCTTTATGCCACAATGGTTCCGAGGTGGACCATATGAGGTCAAAATGGCAGGGCCTACTGTATATAGCTCAGGGAAATGTACTCAATAGTTTGTAATAATCTATACGGGAAAAAAGAATGGATATATATATGATTGACTTTGCCGTACATGTGAAACTAAGTCAACATTGTAATTCAACTACACTCAAATTAAAAAATAAACAAACAAAAACCTACAATAGTGGCATAGCCCAATCTCTTGAAATCCCCACCCTTCCCCAAAATACAAAAATATTCCACCTACTCATTAACATATGAAATTACTCAGCCTATAAAAAGTAACAGTCCCCTGCCTTGGGGCTGCTCTCACTTTCTGAGAAAGTGAACATTCTGTGTTCAGAGTGTTTATCTCAATAAATTTGTTTTCATTTTTGGGGGGCTCATTCTTGAATTCTCTTCTGCACCAAACCAAGGATCCTCACTTGGTGGCCCACCCAGGGACTCAGGGGAGCCCTTGGATGATACTTCCTTCTCCTGCAACAGTCTGTCTCATTTCAGTTAACACCTGCCCATCCTCCAAGTTGAAGCCAGAAGGCATTCCCCATCTCCCATCTCTCAGTCTTCTGGTTTTACATGTATATAACCTGGGATTCACCCATTTTCTGCATCTCCACCACCATCATGTTTGTTAAAATCAGCTATGACAGTGGTTTTCTAAATAATCCCCCTCCTATGCTTCAGACTCTCAGCAACTCATTCTCTCCACAGCACCAAAAACATCTCCTGAACATTAAAATCAAATCATGTCACTCTTGTGCTCAGTAACTTCCCATGGGGTCCTTTTGCATTGGGGCGGGGGTGGGGGGGGGGAGGAAAAGAATCTAATTCACTATGGCTAACAATCCCTAGTTGAGGTATGATCACCTGACACAGCTAATCTTCTCCAGCCTCACCTTAAGCCCTCTCTTTCTTCCCATTTTCTCAGCTTGTCCCAGGCCCACTGATTTCAGTTTCAGAACATATTGAATTCTTTCCTGCCTTCAAGCCTTTATGAATCCTGTTGCCTGCACTTGGCATACACAGCACTGCTTCACACAGCAGGCTCCCTTCTTTCAGCTTCAAGGCTTGGTTTGAAAGATAACTTCTCCAAGATTCTTTATTACTGTATTTATACTCTTTAGTTAATGTGCAATTATTTCCCTCTTCACCTAGATCTCTTCCAACAAGACTGCAAATTCCTTGAAAGGAAATTGCTGTATTTTTTTTTCTTTTTACGTTTGTATACTCAATGTGTAGCAAACTGTCTGACACATAAGTGCTCAATGGGTGATTTTTGAAGAAAATAGATGTAAAACAATTATTCATAAAATAACCTTCATAGAAGGAGTTAGGACTTTTTTACTTAAGCAATCTACTTTTGGAAAACATATAAGACAGACTGCAAATTCAAATCCTGAATGTATTTGTACTATGACGAAATTAAGAGTCTCTCAGTTTTAACACATGAAAGCTATCCAAGAAAAATGTATCCTAGTGGTAAGACTTATTGATCACTACAGACAGTCCAATCTAGTTGAAATAGTTAGCACCTGGTTAAGAAGAATTGTTAGTTTTTCTCATTGGTTGCCTGCAGATCATTTTTCAGTTAGTTACTGTCTATGTTTACATGTCTAAAAGTTTTCAAAGTGTCAGCTAAGAATTTCTTTAAAAGGTAAACATTCCTTTATACTTACCACATTTTAATTAACCAATCTTAGATTAACTATATAGTTTAGGTTTATATATTAAATGAGTAGCTATGCTTATACGATTTTCCATAAAACCAACTAGATGTCTCCCCGCCAAAACCATCCAGCCACTACTGAGTCGAACCCAAGGTGGAGAAGCCATTTTCTCTTTAGAGATGTGCGTTCAAAATCCGTAATTATTCCTCGACATGTCACAAAAGGAAAAAATAGAATACACTTCCATGAAATACTCGGTTGTAATCAACTCCACTGAGAGTCTTGCTTTGAGAGTTCTCTCCTTCTCTTCAGCTGGTTCTTTTGTCCTGTAATTGAATTGAATTTTCTCCTCGCCCCGTTCCTCCCAGACAGCTTCTCATTTGAGGGCTTTGAAGATGTATTACACTAATATATCGTCAGAATGACAATGCTATGATGATGCATGGGTATAATACATCTTCAGAGCTTCAGCACTGTCCAGAAACAATGCAGCTGGTACTGGATTAAATTCAAACCTAATGAAAAAGGAAACATGAAAAAAATATCTAACAAGGAAGGTGAAAAAAAAAACTAATAAAAAAAGTTATTTTAATGAATTCCACAATCCTGTATACTTTGAAAACAGGTTTTTCAAGACTTTGGTATAGACTATTATTAATTTGTAAATTTATGCAAGCATGTACTCTATAAATATCTGAGGATTACAATGAAACATAGCCTTAGACAAAAAATACACAGTAAATTCAGTTTTTTAAGTCTCAATCTCTCAGGTAAAGTTTACAAAGTTTATGTGCAGTAAGTGTTGCATTTTGCTATTTTGTCAGTCTGGAAAATTAGTCCCTCAACATTTCATGAGACATTTACATTATGCATTTTACTAGGAGACATTTCATGAATGTTGATCCTCTTCCCTAAGGACAAAACTCCCTCTGTAACATTTTCATAGAGGATGAAAGTATCATGTCTAATAGAAAATAAACTTTGAAAGCTCAAATTGGGTTGCATAGTAAACAAAGATTAGAGAATATATAGATGGCGATGACAATAACAGTTACAACAACAACAATAAAAAACAAACAGAAACACAGGGCACATTTATTTATTGTGTCCTGGTCACAATGACCTTTATCTCCCTTACCTTGGCTTTGTTAGATCAGCAATCATAAGAGAGACTTGCTCCTTCACTGTTGAAAGGCAACCTCTCAGGAATCTACAGCCATGTGAAAATGAAAGACTCTTCTCTTTTGTTCCTTATTTTTATAGATTTTTTTTTTATATATATCACAGGATGCAACTAAAGAAAACAAACATATCCCTTCTCCAAAGCACTGTATTTCTTAGCCTTCTCTCTCATCACCTACGGTTTATTAAAATTTGAATAAATAATGTAAACTTTTGTTTTTGGAAGGTATTCTGGTAGTTGCTCAGTAAACCATTCCTCTTCTACTTTCTATGTAGAAAAAATGAAATACGAAACAACATCTCACCAGTTTAGAAATGCAATCATTACAATGCATTTATCTGATTTTTATCACAGTATTTATCATTCCCACCTTTTATTATCCATCCTCAAGCAGCTTTTATGTAAAGATGAATGTAAAATAAATTTTAATAGTAATAGGTAAGAATTTGGAGCTCTTAATCTTGCCTGAGTATTTTTTTTAATCTCTTCATCTGTAATCTCTCTTTTACATGACAGCCCTGTGATAGTACCATCATAATCATCATGATCCTCATCATTATCTCAATTTTGCAAATAAAGAAACTACAGAGAGCTTAAGAAATGTGTCCAGGTTAACACACACAGTGAGTGGCAGATTAGGTGGGGACTTGAAGCCAAGTAGTCCAAGTACTACCCATGTCCTTTTATGCACTCTGTTCTATTGCCTTGTTTAATGGAAGTTTGATAATAATAAAAATGTTATTAGCTTTTTCTACAACCTGTTTGGGGAATGATGTATTCACAAAAGTTGTAAGCGAAATAATTATTAGTCATATTAAATTTAAAATATTAATCAGTTACTAAATGTTTATTCATCATGAAAAGACTTTACAGTGTTCTAAAATATTGTGTCATTTAACAGATATTTATTGAATGCCTACTAATCAGCTATATTTACTTGGATCATGGATCCTAAAGAGAGAGCACATAGAAGTGAAAGGAATGAAAAGTGTTTGCCATAGTTTTATCAATCTATCATCCAAGATTACTAAAATGACTCTACTTCTCCATTAGTGATGACTATTCCCAATTATGGTCAAGTTCATAAAATGATTTTAACACAAGTTGGAGTATAATTAAAATTCAATAGCAATATATTAATTTTGAGTAAAGAAAATGGATAAAATGGTCTTTTACACTAGGTCCTAACTGCTTTAATTAAAACTTTTTACAAGCCTACCATATGCTCATCTATAATTGTCAAGGACACATTAGGTCTTGATTTTTTACAAAATCATTATTAATATACTTTTTCTTTATGCATATTTTAATAATAATTCAGGAAGAGCACTAAAATTCTAGTAAGCCCTGTTTGTATAAAAATGTAGTCTTAATGGACATGATCTTATATTTAAGGAGAAGTAAAACAAAATTATATCTTCACTGACTGCCAGGGTTCAAATGATCAACAGAACCACCTGGGTTCAAGCAAAAATCATGCTCCTTTCCACACGAATGTGCTGCATGAAGTATAACACTACTTTACATTACACCAGTTAAATACGTTATCCTAACATATGTTAGAACAGCGCCTGGGATGTACCAAGTGCTCAATAAATAATATAAGTATTAGTTAGACTCATACTTTCACATTACTTACTAGTGCTCTTCGTGAATCCTTATAGGATCTACTGCAATATTATTAGCACAATTTTGACCCATGGAGTCCCACTTCAGAATGAATTAGCGGAGTTCCTGTCGTGGCACAGTGGTTAACAAATACGACTAGGAACCATGAGGTTGTGGGTTCGATCCCCGACCTTGCTCAGTGGGTTGAGGACCTGGCGTTGCCGTGAGCTGTGTTGTAGGTTGCAGAGGAGGCTTTGATCTCACGTTGCTGTGGCTCTGGTGCAAGCTGGTGGCTACAGCTCTGATTCGACCCCTAGCCCGGGAAACTCCATATGCTGCGGGAGCGGCCCAAGAAATGGCAAAAAGACAAAAAAAAAAAAAAAGGAATGAATTAGAATGAAATTTATAACCAAAGTAAGAGCTGCATTTTCTAAGATGATAACCTTTAAACGTGCCCCTAAGTTGTTTAGACATAACCATTCCATAATAACCTTTCCATAATACATGTAACAAGACACTGAAATCACTCAAGAAAAACACTAGAGAAATCTAATTCCTAAAATATAATTAGTCTTATGCCAATGATTATCTCTAAATTCAGCCCATTAAGGGGAAACATAATCTAGAGTGGTATTATTATTTCCCTAATGCTCCTGCTCTCTCAGAAAATCACCTTTCATTTAAAAAGAAAAAAAAGGAGTTCTCTTCATGGCTCAGTGGAAACGAATCTGATTAGCATCCATGAGGACGCAGGTTCCATCCCTGGCCTTGCTCAGTGGGTTAAGGATCCAGCGTTGCTGTGAACTGTGGTGTAGGTCACAGATACAGCTTGGATCTGCCATTGCTCTGGCTGTGATATAGACCAGAGGCTACGGCTCTGATGCAACCCCTAGCCCAGGAACCTCCATATGCCACAGGTGCGGCTCTAGAAAAAAAGAAAAGATCTTTTATGAAATGCTTTGAAATGTTTGGTGGGTTCTTGTTTTCTGTTTTATATGGGTAAGCACTTTCCTCTGAGAATAATGGATTATCTCTTATATTGATTCATCATATCATCAGGCTCATTCTTTAGCCTTATATTTGTCCTAAAATACTGAAGATTTTCTTGCTTTCTATATTCAAATAGCAGGCATCAAGGATTCTGAATACAAACAATTCCAAATAGCCCACTTCTAACTGGATAGAAGTAGAGGGGATTTTGGAACTAGACAAATGAAAGTTAAAATCATAAAGAAAACTCTCAGAACAAAGAGGCAATTTTAACTGTATATATAAATTATTAGTGTGCAGTCTTATGGTAAAAGTTTAACTTGCCATGATTATGTAGATTCATTCATTATATAATTATCCATTATGCAAAGCCATTATGGAAATTCACAAAAGCTCCACATAGAGTGCAACTCTACAATGGGGCTAGAACCAGAGTTTGCAATCTGAAGATCTGGTATTGTTGAAATGTCATCAGCATAAATTGCTAGTTTTACTGAATTTTTTCTTCTCAACATTAAAGAGCAAAGTGCAGTGTCAGGATTGCAAACCTGAAAAAAGAGCCTTAAAGAATTGTAGTGTTTGGGGGACAGGCTGCCAGCTTGCAAGGAGCACACACATACAAACTCTTCATCATCTCACCCTTGGTGTTGGCCCAAACACAAATATTTCAAAGACAAATTTCTTTCACAAGAGGGGAATGACAGTGGGATCAAGAACACAAATAGAAAGTAGTATTTTCTAGTTAGTTCCTGTGATGACTTGAAATAGTTTCAGAATTATTTTAAACAACTGATTTCTGCAGTGTTCATGGTTTTTAGATATTGTTTCCATTTTTTCTGCCTATTTTTTCTGCTAATTAGTAATTAGCATTCTCTATCTTAAGATTATATGTAAGTATCTTTAAAGGTTATGAGAAATTTAATGTTTTAAACCTGTATATTATGCAGCTGGAAACCAAAATGTAAAATCCAAGCCTCTTTTAAAATATCTAATGCAGAAGTCAACAATTTTTTTTTAAAGGACCAGAAAGTAAATGGCTGAGGTTTTGTGGGTCATATGGTGTCTACTGCAACTGCTCAGCTTTACCACTGCGGTATGAAAGTAGCTGAGGACAATATCTAAGGTTGTGAATGTGGCTGTATTCCAACAACAACAAAAACAACATCTAAAAATAGACAATAGGCTAATTTGGCCCACAGATCTTAGGTTGCTAAAAAATGATCTAATGAATCCTTGACTTTGTTTACTCTGTTTACCCTGAAACGTCTCTCATTTAAAAATCTTAAAGTCCTTAAAAATCTCTTAGTTTGGAATAATATGTTTTATCTTTGATTAAAAGTTTATGCTAATATTCCATAGCAATATTTATGGAAAACATGGAAAATACCATTTTTTATTTTTCAAAGTTTCTATACTTTGATCCACATGATTTCCAAATATTGCCTTAAGGCCACTTTAAGTCTACTTGAATGTAAAATAATGACTGCTCTGTTTTATTAAATTTAATATTTTATCCTAAGCAAAATATTCTTTATGAATGAAGGTAAAATGAAGACATTCTCAGATGAAGACTACTAAGAGAATTTGTCTCCAGTGCACACACTATTAAAAAAAAAGGGAAAGGAAGTTTGCCAAATAGAAATGAAGGAAACAGAACATTGAGAAGAAAGGAAGAACAATGGCAAAAGTAAAAAGATCGGTAAATACAAAATACTTTCCTTCTTTTGAGTCTTCCAATATACACATTTGACATGTGAAACAAAAACTATTCCACTGCCCGATGTAGTTCTCACTATGTGGAGAAAAATATTTCACATACGTATATTAGAAAAGTGGGAGAGTAGATGGAGGTATGGCTTCTCTAATTCACTGGAACTAGTAAAATGTAAATACCCTCACACTATGATGAGTTATGTATGTATGATGTAGCTCATAGAGAAAGTACTAAAAAACTATTCCAAGAGACACACTCAAAAATACTACAAATTAAACAACATAGAATTCTAAAAAGTGCTTAAGTGGAGTTCCTGCTGTGGTTCAGTGGGATATGGAACCGACATAGACTCTGTGAGGATGTGGGTTCAGTCCTGGCCTTGCAGGATCTGGTGTTGCCTCATCCATGGCTCAGATCTGATGTTGCTGTGCCTATGGTGTAGGCCACAGCTGCAGCTCTGTTACAGCCCCTAGACTGGGTACTTCCATATGCCACAGGTGTGGCTGTACAAAGAAAAAAAATTTTTTAAATGAAAATAAAAAGTGCTCAAGTAACACAAAGACAAGAAAAAGAAAGCAGAGAAATAAGGGGGGAGGGTACAAATAAAACACAAAAGAAAAAGACATTAGACATAAGCCCTCATGAATCAATAATTAAATGAAAATGGTCTAAATACACCAATCAAAATGCAGAGATTATTACAGTCTATAAAAAATATGACTTATCTGTATGCTGTCTGCAAAATACTCATTTAAAATATAACAGCAAATGTGGGTTGAAAATTTGTAAAATGAAAAAAATAAAACCCAAGATTGTTCATAGCATTGTTTATTTGTTATAGCCCCAAACTGGAAACAAGCAAAGTATTCTATAATACATTCATGGTTAAAAAAATTATAGTACACTCATATCACAAAATATTACTCAGCAACAAAAAGGAATAAACTATTGAGTAAAATGCTACAACTCAGATTAATTTTAAAAGCAAAAGGGCCAATTTCAAAAAGTCATATACTAGATAATTTCATTTACATAACATTTTATAAATGATAAAATTAAAGAGATAAAAGACAAATTAGTGGTTGCTGGGGCTAGGGATGGTGTATGGTGAAGGAGTTGATGCGACTCTAAAAGGACAGCATAAAGTAAATCTTTGTGCTGAGGGAACAGTTCTGAATCTTAATTGTACGGTGGCTTTGCAAATCAACTCAAGATGAAATGATACAGAACTACTACATTGCACTAATATCCTTTCCTAGTTTTCGTCTCATACTACAGTTATAGTTGATGTTACTAATGGAAGAAAGTGGATGAATGGAAGAAAATGGATGAATGTGGAAGCTCTCTGCTTAACTTCTTAACTTCCTGTGAGGTTGTAATTATTTCAAAGTAAAAAGTGGAATAAAAGAAACTCATATTAATTTGGGGCAATTTATTTAAATAATCTTTGTTCCATGTTATATGCACAATGAGGATAACAATACCCATCTCACAGTTCAGTTTTGAGGCTTATGAGACAAGTATATACAAGAACCTCCCATTTTTTCTAGAGTATATAAAGTAATGGATACATGCCACTTGAACCATATTAGCTAAAAATTTCTTTGTTGCAAGATGCTCTTTACATTAATGGAATTCCAACATAGTAATGGGGGGTTTCCTACCACTAAGCAGTTATCTGACATCAGGTGGATGTCCTATAATTCAGTTCAATTCTGCACAACCCAGAGAGAGCACTGGATTCCACAGATTAAGGGCTCAGTACTATAAGATTTCTTTGCTCTAACAGTAACCAGGAGCAAGGCCAGTTTATCATCTGTGCTTGAAACTGAACAGGCCCCTGTGAGGCCCTCACTGGTACAAAAGCCTCTCTTTGTCCCCAGCTTCTTATCTGTAGAAAAATGCTTTGGTTCTGGTTCTCCTATGCCTTCCCTGAGTTCCAAAGAACAGACTCATGCAGTTACTAATTAGAGTAGCAAGAGAATGCAGAAACAAAGGAAAAGCAAGTCAATAAACAATAGGTGATAAAAGAGTCTTAGTTCCTCCTCAAGGAATATACATAACAATCAGATGCATATCTTTGAAGTTATGCAGAGAATAAGATCCCCTCTGCCCAGGTGGATGATGGTAACTACATGCTAACCCCAAGCACACAGACCTCAGACTGGCTGGAACCAGAAGGCTGATGATTAAGATTCCTAAAACACTATCTTGATACCTCATCACCAACTATCAGAAGAAAGTCATGCACTCTGTAGCTCACACACAATGTTGCCTTTAAAAACACTTCCTTGAAAGCCATCAAGGAAATTGGGGTCTTTAGAGGATGAGCTGCCCATTCTCCTTGCCTGTCCCTGCAAAAAACACTATACTTTCATTCATCATAACTTGGTGACAGTAAAATGGCTTTGCTACATGGCAGGTGAATGGACACAAGTTCGGTTCAGTAACATGCTTCCCATCAGCCATAGATTAGAGGTTCCAAAATGACCCCATCTTTCGGTTTGCTAATTTGCTAGAACAGCTTACAGAACTTAGAGAAACATTTGATTAGACTATTGGTTTATTATGAAAGTATGTATCAGAAAGAGCAAGATAGAAGAGATGCACAGGGCAAAGTATGGGGAAGGATGAGGGGAGGAGCTTCCATGCTCTCTGGGTATACCCCTCTCCCTGAATCTCCACTTGTACACAAAACCAGAGTTCTCCAAACTCTGTTCTTCTGCATTATTTATGGAACCTTCATTACATTGGTGTGACTGATGAAATCGCTGGCCATTGAGGATTGATTGAACCTCTAGTGGCTCTTTCCTCCCTAGAGGTCAGTGGAGTGGAACTGAAACTTCCAACCCTCTAATCAAATGGTTGGTTCACCTGGTAACCAGCCCTCAACCTTAGGTCTGCTCCAAATATCACCTCATTAACATAACAAAAAATACCGTTGTCACTCACTATACTGACAGGCTATTCCAGCAGCCCAGTACCAGAACTGGCATGAAGATCAAATACATATATATATGTATATATATATATCTCACAGCATAAATCACAGTGACACAGAAGTGCAGTCATATTGTAGGTAAAAGGGAAATAAAGGGCTGATTCATATTTAGGTGTATGTGTGTGTATTTATATTAGGAAGATAAAGGAAGTGGGGAGATATCAGAAAGGAAATACTTTTTAGATGTAAATACATCTGTCAGTACCTTGTTATCTCTTCAAATTTTGATTTCTATTTCTAAGAAGCCATGTGGGAAGCAAGGGCAGAGAGCAGCATCCATTAACTCTGCAGTACTTATAGAGCCTCTGCTTTGTGCCAGGCTTCATGCTAATCAATAATGATTGATTAAGCAAAAACGATCAGTGTCAAGAGATTGATTTCAAAAAAGGATGACTTGATCTTTGTTGAAATGTGGACAGGATTGTGTTAATAGAGGAAAAGAGGTTAAAGATACAGGAAGAAAGGGTATTTAATGGAATGAGGACCTGACAGTAAGGAAGGATGGATGGAATCCCGAAAAAAATAGGACAAAGAGAACTTAACTGAACAGTCTATCTTTAGTTAGGCAATAACCTTAATTCCTATGGATAATTTGAATGAGACTATCCTTTTAAAAAGCACTAAGCATAGAAAAATTAAATGAAAAAGTGTTTGAGATGCACAGCCCAGTGTTCATGCTCGTATTTTTGAGTCAGAACCAAAAGAATATCTTTGCTAGACTATAAACACCAGCAGGGTAATGTAAGAATATCTCTGGAGATTCCAGATATCAAAGAATAGGAATGAACTAGGAAGCAGAGATTAAGATAAATAGCAATGAATAATAAGTGGAAATATGACAGAGGCCTTCAAAATGCTTCCATATTTGTTATCTATAATCTATTATTTTAAAATTTATCTTTTTAAGTTTTCCTATTGTTTTTCTGACTGGATCTAGATTTAAGATTGTGATTAAGTATTTTACTTTATCTTTCTATTCAAAATCAAATGCCTTGTGTAAACTTGTCAATGTTCTCTAGAAGTTTTCAGTGAGTTTCAGTTTCATGATATCACAACTTTTGAGAACAGCTGTGTGAATTGCATTCAAGGGCTGTAATAGCTCCATTTCAGAAACAGGCTTGGAAATTCCACTTGGTCAAACATTCAAATACATTTCAGTAGTAAACTAATAGCTAATATTATGGATTTACTCTAAGTCATGAATTCTGCTCAATGCCCTATACTATTCCACTTAATCCTCATAACAATTCTATGAATTAAGTACAATTAGTATCACCATTTTATATTTGAAGTTTAAGGACTTAACAATGTTGTCTAAGATCTTACAGTTATAAGAAGAAGAGTTGGGTCTCAGACCTACTTCTGACTGACAAGTTCATGATCATAATCACTGTGCTATATTGGCGCCATCTGATGCCTAATACATTATTGGTAGAAAAGGAAATCATGTATCTTATAGAAAGAATTTTGAAAAGAATGTGAAATTTTTCTAAATAGATAAGGAACCAGTCAGATTAATTAAAACAGTAGGATCTCTTTTAAATAAAGATATGCAAATATATCTAAATCTCTAGTGATAGAATAATTACCTATATTTTCTTTGATATAATTTTCTTTACTATCAATTGTATAAGTACCCTTTGTTTACCTACCAGGTTCCAGGCCCAGTTCCAGTATTGCCTTTAGATAAAACCAAAGAAAATACGATCTACCTCCTGTACTGAAATTATTTTTTCTTGTGGTTAATAGACTATCATAGGAAGTATAAGTTTCTGGTAGATTTACTATAAGGTAGATAGATCAACAGAGTTATGTATTTTAAATCAATATGTTATCGTCTTAACTCCTATGCATATGGTAGCCAACTGTTTGAAGTAAAGTAAAATGGTCGATTCCAGATCTGGGACAGGAAAGACATAGAGGGAGCCTGGCATGTTATGCCAGAAAGTAGGAAAGTGCTAAAAAAAGATGATGTCATATCAAAACGACACGGGAGTCAGAATGAAATGACACCTACAGGCCAACCAAATCAGGGACAATTTAAGCATCAAAATAATCATAGTAACATTATAAATAGGTTTAAAAAGTTGGGAATCCATGAGTACCTGCTATAATAAATAATTAACCAAACAGCTAAATAACAAATAAGGGAAAGTGAAGTTATTTTTTTTTTTTCAGTAGAAAGTCAAGTACTAACTGATAAAAACAAAGATTGTTGAAGCTAGAAAAATCATCATTTTGTAATCATCACAGTAAAGACTGATTCATCGAAGAAGCACTGATATGCCAAATCCAGGAGAAAAGTTGACAAGTAATGGAGATCTGCATGCTAAGTGTTAAAACTCTTCCTACTGCTTATTGATAGCGTGATAAAGAAAATAAGGAACTATACAATGCAGAAATCAGACAACACCTTGATTGGGAAAACAAAATTAGCATCACAAATGAGGTATGGATGAATATCCTGAGCTTTTGGATATCATTCCCTGAGAAGTTACAGCTTTACTTACTTAATCACAGATGGGCATAACTAGAATCTAATCATGAGGAAACATGAGTCAAACCCCAAATGAGAAATTCCCTATTTTTTAAAAAGGATTACATGCGTTGTTGAAAAATGTCAAGGAAGACTAAGAAATTAGTCCTCAGACTAAAGAGGACTAAAGTAAATACAACTTACAAATACAAAATACAACTAAAGTAAATACAATTAAATATAATACTTGGATTCTGTAGGAAAAGAATGCTCTAAAAGGAGTTCCCGTCGTGACGCAGTGGTTAACGAATCTGACGAGGAACTATGAAGTTGCGGGTTCGGTCCCTGGCCTTGCTCAGTGGGTTAAGGATCTGGCGGTGCCGTGAGCTGTGGTGTAGGTTGCAGACACGGCTCGGATCCCACGTTGCTGTGGCTCTGGTGTAGGCCGGTGGCTACAGCTCTGATTGGACCCCTAGCCTGGGAACCTCCATATGCTGCAGGAGCGGCCCAAGAAATAGCAAAAAGACAAAAAAAAAAAAAAAAAAAAAAAAAAAAGAATGCTCTAAAGGACGCTAATCCATCAGTTGACCAAACTGGAATATGGATAATAATGGGATAAAAGTATAATACCAATGTTAAATGTACAAAAGTCAAAAACTACACTGTGGTTATGCAAGAAAATGTCCTTTTTTTGGAAATACATACTGAAATAACTAGGGAGAAAAGGGCCTGATATATGCAAGTTGTTCTCTGCAATAATTCAATAAAACAATTTTCTGCATACTCTACACACGCAAATGGTAAAGCAAATGGGAAAAATGATGGATAAAACTGAATAAAGGACATAGGGGGTACTTTGTGTTATTTCTGTAGCATTTTTCATATAAATTTGAAATAAATTTCTACATATAGGAAATATAGAAAGAAATCATTAGTATAAGTAACTCTAAGGAAACTCATATATCCAGAAAAGTATCAGGAAAGATATTTTAGGTAAAGTACACTGAGTTGTTTGAACAAGTAGAATGGCAACCCCATTTGGTTCAGGTGATGTCTGTGATGTGGCTGAACCGTTAACCTAACTTTTCCAGAGTTTAGGGAAGCTCCTTGGAGCTACTTTCCTGTGACCATCATTTTTTTTTTTTTTTTTTTGTCTTTTTATGGCTGTACCAGCTGCATATGTTAAATTCCCAGGCTAGGGGTCGAATCCGAGCTGTAGCTGCCACCCTACACCACAGCCTCAGCAATGCAGGATCTGAGCACATCTGAGACCTACACCTCAGTTCACAGCAATGCCACATCCTTAACCCACCAATCAAGGCCAGAGATCCAACCCGTATCTTCACGGAGCCTAGTCCGGTTCGTTACCACTGAGCCATGATGGGAACTCCCAACCTTTTTTTTAAAATGATTTTTAAAACCGAATAGACCATGAATGAGTCAACAAGAATTACCAAAGGTACTGATAGAAAAAAAAATCTAAACGAATCACACATGTACAAAAACTAGTCATTACTTCTAATATCGACAGGAAGTCTATTTGTATCTGTTTTTAACACAAAACACTATTCGCATGCTGATACCTGAAATACATTTTCTTTTGTGACAGAGAAAAAGAAAAGTGAAGAATATGTAAAATATTGATTTTTGGGGGGGTAAAATACAGACACATGAATGAAGTTTAAAATTTTGCTTTCAAATATATAGGTTGAAGAAAGGTAATAGAATTATCAAACGAGTTAAAACACATTGCTGAGTATTTGAATATAGATCATTAACAACTTATAGTTTGTAATTATTGGAAGCATGTATAAACATATCAGCTATAAATAGCTATTCATTAGATAACAGTTAATATTTACGCTAATTTTACTCATTTGCTCTGTACTGTACGATCAGAAAAAAACAAATCTAGGCACAGTTTAACTTATAAACCCGATCTGTCTTCTTTCAGCTTCATGATGTTATCCACTATCATTATTCTAATAACTTCACTAACCAACATGCATGGTATTTAATTAAACTAAAGTGTATCCAAGCACTTAAAAAAAAGAATCTACATAATAAAAAGCACTGCAAAGCAGGATTATATCCAAAATATTAATCTTAAATTACATGAAAATGGAGATTATGTGCTTCATTCTCACAAAAATTATATTTTACTATCATATTTAAATCCCTAGAAGAATGATTAAGAATCAGCCTTACATTTGCATATCACCTTAGACTTTTTAAAGCACATTTATGCTTATTATCTTTTTTCAGTCTCACTATGGCCAGGGATTTTTATTATTCGATTTTTGGAAAGTAGGAAACTAGCTGATGGAACTGAGGCTAAGAAATTTGCACTAGGATTTGCTGAACTGATGATGGATAAGGAAGCTGAAGTTGAAGCACATGTATTCTAATTGCTTGTCCTGAGTTTGTCTTACCTAAACCCCAGGGACAGTCCAGTCACGAAGTCAGTGCTCACATATCAGTTTCATGATTCTGTAGCCACTCTAGAGAGTGAAATGTGGGCAGTCAAGAGAACACTCCTGATTCAGAAATATTATAGGGGCCATAATGCATATTATATAAGTATATATTGCTGTTATATTGATTTTTCTCACATTAATAGTAATACTAAGTGTATAATATGAGTAAGTCTCATTAGACCTACTGCATAAATGAGGAAACTGAAAGACACTTAAGGATAAGTGATATTAAAGAAAGCATTAGCAGATGAAATGGATGTTCTAATTGTACTCGTTCTGTGCCTACATAAAATGTACCTCTATGATTTCTTTATGATTTCTTTAAAAGTGATTTCCTCATACAAGCCTAGTTCGAGTTATTTGTACCAAAAATGTGAAACAAATAAAAATCATTTATTCGTTTATACAAAATGCGGTGGGGTTCTGTTCATTAAAAGTACCATTTTTATTTCCATGGTACATTTAAAAGTTCAAACATTTAAATTTTCACAAATTGATGATTCGGTTAGAGTTGCGACTGTGAAAACAGACCTGTTTTGATGATGATTATTCCAAATTTCCTACAACTGGTAATTTCTTTAGGAGGATGAGCCCTGTATCCGAAGCACCAGATGCCAGATGAGCATGTTACATCCCTTCATTTCACCTAGCTATGTGATCTTGTGTAAGTTACTTAAACTCTTGGGTTCTTAGATCCGTCATCAGTTAAAATCTAATTCTAACTGCCAAATCCTTGATTCTGAACTGCAGTTTGAAATTAGACCCAGCAACCTCATAATTTGTATAATTTCATTCTCCCCTGATTACCTTAGCAGTTCATGCTGGCCTATTAACATGTGAATGCCGATTGAATAAAAGCTTTACACATTTAAATGAAGATATTTCTCTTGTGATGTTTCCATTTGAGCCTTTTGTCTATTGATTTGTGATTATCCAGTATACAAAGTGAAAATAACCTTGGCTAGGAATCAAGAGACCTAAGTTCTACCCTGGGCTCTGAGAGAAAATGTTCATTTAACTTTTGTGAACTACATGCATTTAGGTATAACAAATAAGTATAAAAAGGCACACCCTGCCTACCTCAGAAAAGATTAAAAAATTAATTGACTTAAGTTCCAAAGGGAAGTTACGGGAGGATATTGAACAGCACGAACAACAGTGATATAGTTCTGCTTTACCTGATGGGGAGATGTGTCGCCAAGAAATGGAAGGCTCTGGTTTCCCAGTGGCCAAACAAGTAAGGGTGACATTGGTTCCTTCATTGATGGTCATATCACTTGAGATGTCATATATCTTCGGAGGAACTGAAATGGCAAAACATGCAGTGTCAGAAAAAAAATATATAAAAGTCTGTTGAACTACATATGATTAACTCCATGACAGCATGCAGTAAAACTATGGTGGTGAAATGCACTTATGGCCCATGATCATCACCTAAAAGATAGGTAGGTTCTCCAGGTCCTCAGGATTCTTGGAGTTTTTTTGTTTTTTGATTGGTTTTAATTTTATCTAATATTCAGATATGACACATTTCAGGATGATTTAAATATTTAATAACAAAAAAGTTTGAATATTGCTTAAATTAAATTTTATTATGAATACTCTGTATTAAGTAAACTAGAGTATAGCCATCCCCTCCATGTATCTTCACTCTAATGATGATTTTCCTGTTAAAGTAATAAAAGAAAGAGGGAAATCTGGAAGAAACTTAAAATAGCAGCACGGTTACACTGTATGCCGATTTAAGAGCTAAGTGAAATAAAACGTACAAAATTGGGATGTAAGATTTCAGGGTCACAAAGGCAATTTGGGCCTCAATTTTCTAATCTGCCAAATAGTAGGGCTGGGCTTTCTGAGCATTTATGTTCTAAAGTACACAAATTTTAAGGGCTGTGAAAGATGTGTTCAACGTAAGTTTTCTTGTCAGTGATGGATGGAAACTACTGGTTGAAACAGATCTCTTTACTTTGAGATTTCCTAGATCCTTTGCTATGACTTTTTGCCCTTTAAATCTCCAAGAGTGAAAGGGGAAATATCATGACGCACTTTTCTTTTGATGTATTAGACTATGGAAGCTTCTATCACAGAGCGTTTGATGAAACTAGTGATCATGGAATGAACTTTGAGAATATTGGATAGTAAAATACCTAAATTAACTTCCATGGTGAAAATGCCCGTATTCGCTCAAATACCAAATGGTATCATTTAATCCTTATAGAATATGGGTATGAATCCTGCCTCCTCTATGAGTTAGGCTGTGTTATCTCAGCCTCAGGGAAAGCTGGAGTTACTAATAGTACAAACCCCATTTTTTTTCTGCTATGAGGATTAAATATGTCAACATACATTAAAAGGCTTAGAGAAGTTCCTGGCATCATTGCTAGCTATTATTATTCAATGCCTTAAAACACATATTTGGTGTTTGAATTTAATTTCAGTACTGCTTTTTTCGTTTGCCTTAAAATTGCTCTTAAAACTTCATGATTTTGGTAGTATATGTGACTCACCTGTGCCATAAGTTTTGGTTTACAATGTAAAAATTATAGTATGTTGAAGTTACAGGTCAAAGCTAAATAAGTGGCAATTAGACACATTGATAATCCCTAGAAAAACATGCTTTTTTAGTGAAATTCTCATTGCTTCATTCCTAGGGTTTCTTTATGCAAGAGATATGTTTTCACAGTTATTTAAAAAAAAAAACAGTAACTGAAATCTATCATAAGGATAAATTAACCATCCATACTATGAATATCATCTTTGATTTCTTAATGGAAGCAAAACTCTGCTATAAGAAATCTGGGATGATTTGATTACAAATATAAACTATTCGATTATACATAACTGTTGACATGACTGAGGAAAAGGCTTATTTGTAAGTGATATACTATTGTAACTGTTTTTAAATGACATACTTTAATTGACATTTAAAACATATTATCATTAAACTCTTCAGTGAGCTCTTCTCAGGCAAATAATAGAAACAAATAAAAATCATTCCAAACAGAAGACTCTTTTTAGCTTAACTGAAACAGAACAGAAATAAAGACATTAAAATACCCTAGGAAGAAAGTAGAGAAAAATACACATGACTTACTGGTGAGTTGTAGGTTTATTTTTATTAACTCTCCAACATTAAACTAAAAATATCCCTTGTATATGTAGATATAAGTATCAGTGTGATACAGTTAACCATGAAATCTACGTGTACTTATGTATGCACATATATGTATGTACGCACACACACATACATATATACAAATACCAATATCTACTACTAAATAAAAAGTTATTTAATAGTTTCCTTCTTTACAGAGAAGATAGTAAATAAAGATCATAAAGATCATTGTAGTCTGCCTAGTTTATTAATATATGTCAAACTTGGGACAGAGTTGCATATATGTAACATAAATTACGGGGTGCCATAGGACCATACATTCTAGCCTCTAAATTAAATTACTTTGCCAATTTTATCTGATCTTAAAATGGTTTCATCTTTACACATTTACTTATATTTAAAGTGGTAATCATGAGTGATAAACTAATATCAAGCACAATATTTGATTTTGCAGACAAACAGCCAAGTCCCTTAGCAATAAATCTAGATTTGACATTTAACCATGGGAACGTCTATGGTAGGGGAAGACTGTTGAATTCCAGGTGTGACATGTCATCTCAGTCATTGCAATCACCTGCTGGCACCCCATAATTCAAGATATGCTACAGGAAAGAAACATCTGGAAAGAGAATGTCAGAAAGGGAAAATCCCTCTGGCAAGGCTCTTCTCCCCAGAATGCATCACCTGTTGGCAGCAGATGTTGTGTGTATGTAGAGAGGGCCAATGAAATCCTTCACATGCACTGTAGCTTGTGGAGGCAACAGCAGGCATTGCTTTGCTAAATATCCAGTCATTGCATATTCAGTTCAAGATAAAACTTTTACTGAATATTCATGGAGGGAATAATTCTGAACTCACAGGAAATGCAAACATTTCAAAGCATAATCCTTGACCTCGAGGAACTTAAAATTGAAAGAGGGAGGCAAATAGGTAAGAAACTAAGAGAACACAAATATTTTCACATTTCCTTCCCTATTTTACCCGAGTAACAGATGTCTGATAAAAATAAACTTACAACATTGAAGTATGCCCTCAAATCATCAGGGATTAACTTTGCATTCATTTCTTTTAAAGCAAACCACGAAGGATAGTTTATGCAGCAAGTTACCCACTATAGTGCTATTTATAACAGAGAACTATTAATAATCTCAATGTAAGACAACACAAATGGAGATATTGTTAGTTCTGCCTTTAGAATAAGATGTGGTATGAAGGTGTTTGGGATGATTGTGGGGAACATTAAGCTAAGATATAAAGGAAGAGAAAAGTGATGCTTCTACCCTGGGTGGCAGGAGCAGGGAAGAATGGTAATGTCTTAGGCATCTTAAGACCATCTGGTTCTGGATTACAGTTTGTGTATAAATGATGCATGCACACAGGTGGGAAGAACTCTACTGAATTTTCTGAATGACAAGGCAGTGCATCTTATAGTATGACCAATATTCTATGTGCTTGCATAGAAAAACAATAAAATGAGGAGTTAAAATAACTTACTATTCTAGATGTCTGTTCCTTTTCTATATACCACATTTCAAACTCCTTCAATCTCTTTATTGATTAATTTGACTTAAAAATAAATTGTTTAAAAGGAAGTAAATGTGTTCAATCAATTCAACAACTTTTAAGTCATTAAATAACTATACATTTTAATGAGGATTTTGGACTGCTTTGTACATTATTCAAGTACTTATGACCTAGAACAGATTAAGAAAGGGATATGTTATTCATCTAAATGTATAGTTGTTTAATTCACAGGAAATAATTATTATAACATTATCATCATTATGACAGCATAAAAAAAAATGAAAGGTAAAAGTTCTAGATTTCATACTAAATCACAGAATATCTCTTTCCTAACAGGACCCAAATTGAGGATACATACAACTTTACACCTGTGTTCATAATTAATTCTTGCTCATCGCTAGTTAGAGAGACTGATGAACACTGGGAACTTTCTAACCAACAGGGTTGGGAGTGAATTTTTTTTTTAAATTCCCATATACATTTAAAGGAATCACTCTTGGGCCTTCAAATGAGTAACCTACTATGCCTTTAATTATCCAGAGGACTCAAATTCAACTCCTCTTTAGCATCTTGTCCTCAGCTCCTCTTGGGTGACATCATGGTGAGGGGATGATGCATATTTAAATGTATTTATAGATTTAGATTACCTAAAGGAAATTCAAATCTCTTGCTGGTTTCACTTTTACAAGAAAGTACGCAACCTGATTCAACTGCCTTCTCCCTTTTGAGCCATCTATCGTGGTGTCCTCAGACAAGGTATACCACATTTTCAGTAAGGAAAATCTTAGAATACATAATCTAACCAAATGCTAATGATCTTCATACAGCTAGCTATTTGAGATAATCCCCTACCGTTTGCACTAGATGTGCAATTGAGTTTGTGACTGTCTTCATGGTTGCCTTTTTTTTTTTTAACTGTATACATAATTTCTGAAATATATAAATAAAATAAGTTTTTTTGTTTATTTAAAGAGCAGTCTTCACAGGTTAGTAACTTAAATTCCTTCCAACAATTCATCTCATAGTCTCAGAACAGAACCATTAAAAATTTGAGATGTTGACATAAGTGTGACAAATTTGTACAACACAGGAATATGAGCACATTGTTTTATTTTATATTAAAAGTCCATGCAGGGACGGTGACAAGATGCTGGTCTGAAGCAGTCAGAGCTGAGGGCCTTGGCAGTGTCCTCATGCTCCGGCCCTGCTCTGGTGCACAATGGAGGCCAAATGGAAATTTTTTTTTAAAGTCTGTGCAGATGGTTTTCAGAAATAATAGATAAAATTTCTGAGTCCACACACATACGAAATTGCATGAGAAGTGAAGTTGGGTCACATACAACACTGAAAATCCTTAGAGGATGTATTTGATGGCTATCTTCACTGTAAATAAATACAATACATGGACTGTTTGATCTGGAAAGTTGCCTTGGTTCACTAGAATCTATTAAATGCCCCATCAAATTCTTAAGTTGTTAGAGTCTGTGAAAGGCCACAGTACATACAAATCCATTCAGGGGGCTTCTTTAGGTTGCCAGGGCTAAAAGGTAGATGGAGTATATATTTAATTCGGCCCACGAACACTCATAGATTATTGAAAAAACATCAGTTGAATAATTATCATAAGCACAATATTCTGGGTACAAAAAATTACCTGCTTCCTTAGGGTGTAAAAATCACATCAGTGTTTTATAAGCAAGGGTACAGTCTTCCCATTCAGTATCTAGGCTATAGGCTCATTACTAAAAAAACCTTTAAAGGCGTTAATACATCTAATTGAATTATGGACACAATCTCTAGTCCTGTCTCCCAAACATGTTCACTATGTCAAACAAGAAATAAAAACACTAGTGACTCCATCTCTTTGATGTCCTGCTTGACTCACCTCTCCCATTGTGACTTCTGCCACCTCAAAAATTTACCACAAAGAAAAACTGAAATGTGAAGTGCTGATGGAACGTTAAAAGGTTAAATTTCATCTCAAAGTGTTATGTCCCTGATGACTTTGACCATCGTAAAGCAAGACAGAGTTCTCTGGGTATACGTCCTGTGGAAATAAGCATTTGCACCCACAACACTGTCCCTTCTCACACACCCTCCTCTGGCAGTCTCTTCCTTTTAGTATTCTTTGCAATCTGTCACTGTCATTGGTATTTATTCCCTTACCTGTTTATTGCCTATCTTATCTTTATAAAACATAAGAAAAGGCCTTGGGTAGGAACCTTGTTTACTTTATTCAACGACTTATTACAAGCACCTAGAAAAGAGCCTGACACATATGGAATATTCAATAATAGTTGTTTTATTGTTTTTTTATGTGCTAAGATAATATTTCTTTGGCTTCATAATGATGATCTCCCATAGATTTCATACCACTGCAAGGATGATAAAATAGAAATTTTGAGAATATAGTGAAACTGTAATTATGAGGCCAAGGGTCCTACACGACTTTTTTCAAGGATTCCACAAGACTAGGGATTCAATATTCTTTGAACTTATTTAAAAGGATGATATTTCCTTAGTGCATTGCCTACTATAGTTTTTGCCATGCAAACCCACAGAAATAATAGGACAATAATCATAAATGTATTTTTAACAGAATGGGCTATCACATCTTGGGCAAGATGGTGTATGTTGGATTGAGTATTTTTTTTTTTTTCTTGAGAAGCTATGTAAATTTAGGGTCAAAAGTGTTTGACTCTAAGCGTGTGTACATATTATTTCTGCTTTTTTTTCCCCCTCTCCATAGACTTGGAGTCTGGCTTAGTTCGAATAAACTATATCTCTGAAGATTTTCCAAACTGCTTGAGTCAACAAGCTAGACAAAACTATAAATCTTCAGAGACTTGGCTTTTTCTGCACTCCCATATCTGGTAATGGCTGGCAATATCAAAAGAACAGTCTTCCTTTCCCTAGGCTGGCACTCCCCTTTTCAGTCTTGGCCAGCCCCCAGAAAGTGAAAGCGGATTTACGTTAACATAACAAACCTCCTGGAAAAGGTGCTGTTCTCAAACTGAGAGAAGAAATTGTTTTATGATTTTTTTTTCCCCCTAAATTGGCTTGCTTGTGGGTGCTTGATGGCTTCCTGGCCTGTGTCTAACTAGCAACATTGTTTTCTCCAGCTCATAGACTATAAACTGACTTTTTATAGTTTATAACATTGCAGAGATTTCTCTGGCTTCTCCCCTCATCCCATCACTCAGATAGTGACAGGAGAAAAAAAACTGCTAAGTGTGGCTTTTAAGTGCAAACTTACCATATTTGTGAGTTACCTACTGATAGAATATGCCAGAACTACTTCTGGGGGTCAAATAATATGTTTGGGGGAGAAAAAGTGTCTTTCAGACTTCATTTTAAACTTTGAATCATGTAGCTTAATTTAGTGCTTTCCTTTTTTAGAAAACCTATGTATACATTTTTCTCAATCTACCATGTCATTCAAGGGATCAAGCTATATAAAATGGCAGAGCAGGCAAGTGACCTATTTTCATCCATCCATCCATCTATCCATCTATCCACCCATCCAACAAACATTGAGCACCAATTTGATTTAGGGAGACTAATCTTAAAGAGCCCATGTCTAAAGAGTTAGAAAGACTTACCACTATTCATTATAACGTGGAATCATAAATCCTACAAAATGGATTCTGTACTGAAAAGTGTTTTGGGAACAGAGAATAGTAAATGTAACTCTGCCCTTGGGGTCAGAATTGGTCAGCATCCTAAATAAGGAATTACAAAACAGATGACATTTGAGTGGAATTTGATGGTTAAAAACAGTAATTTCCTATACCTGAAGAATCCTCAGGATAAAGTAATGAGTTTTTTTTTGGTTTTTGTTTTTAAGAATCCTTGGGTGGGAGGGCATGACTCAGGAGATCCTTGACCAAAAGGTTTGGAATGTAACTGATTTACAGGACAACAGAAAGACCTCACGGTAAACCTCCCCCTCCTATTTATTTAAAATCTCCATTCTAGTTAAAAGAGGTCTCTCTCACAACTTTACAGCAGTTATTTGCTTTCAAATAACTATCCCTAGAAGAGATGATGGTTTAATAACTTGCATTCAGTAGAAAGGAACTATAGGCAATTTTTCTACACTGTGTTTTTTCCCTTGGGAAAATCTAGAACTGACTCATATAGCAGTGATCAAGATAAGCAGCAATGAAGAGAAGAAAGTAAGCATTTGAGAGTGATAAACCCCACAGGATATGGAGTTATGAAAAAAATCAAAGTGGAAATGGCTTCCTTCTCTTTTTCCTTTCTGTCCATCTTTGCTTGACTACCTAATACTTGGACTATATCAAGTGGGATGAAAGAAAACAATAATCCTTAAATTTCAAAAGAGATTTTCTTATTAAAGAAAGGCCTAGGTGTTTGCTAGGTAGATTTACAGTGGTTCTCTCTCTCTCCATGTATATATTGCAAATAAATATGATATATATGTGTACATATGTATGCACATACAATATAAGTATATATGTTATATTAAGAAGGCTTAATATATATGAGAACTAAATGTGATAAAAAATTTAAAAGGCTACTGATTTAGAAAAGCTACTAAGATTTGGTAGTTTAGTATTTATTTAATGACTTAAAAATTTTTGGTTGAAGGCAAGTTTCTCATCTGCTGAATAAACATCATTAAATCAGAAATACAACATTGTTATATAAGAATTTCAATATTTTGTACTGCAAAGGTTTTTTTTTTTGTTTTTTTTTGTTTTTTTTGCTTCCTCTTCTCTAGAGGATAAAGAGCTAGCCTCTACATGTGAGTGTTAGGTATCAGAGTTCAAATCTGTGCTGTACCTCAGGCTAGCTTCAGATTCACTTTACTTGGATGGTTCAAAGATAAAATACTGCTTAAAATCAGGACCATAATAGCAGCTACCCCCTCAGGCAACAGCAGCAGGAAGGCTAGAGCACACTTTGAGCAGTGTTGTATATCACAGGGAAGCTACAATGCCTTCGTAACTCACCCTTCTCCCCATAGAAAATAGTTACAAAATACATAGGAAGAATACACAACTGAAATACCTTAGAGCACACAAATGTAGGTATCTATACCTAGGGAGGCAAATTTCTTAAGAAACCAACTCTATACCTTTAAAACCTTAGTGATGATAACATTTTATTAAGAATTAATAATGATCTTTTTCCTGGAAACAATTTGGCAGTATATATTAAGAACTTAAAAAAAAAAAAAAAAAAAAAATCCAACCCAATAAGCCAATGATTTCCCTTCCAGGAATTTATCTTAAGGAAAGCAGGTACCTCCTTCCAGTATAGTCACTATTCCCATAAACCCAGTGACCAGATACACTGTTCTGTTTGAAAACATGCCAGCAAATGCCCTCTAAAATGGCCCGGGTGAACTTTTCTTGCCTCATCTTTGGCAGTGAACTATTCTTCACATAAACCAGAGGAAACAGCCCAACTGTGTCATGCTAGAACTCAGCTGCTTTCTTTGCAAACATTTCCCATAGCTAAAAGCTTGCTTTGGCATTTTTTGAAACACAAGAGAGTCCAAATGTCTACCCTTGGACTCATAGAATTATATTGTAGCACCTGGCTCCGGATTTCGTGAGGTTAAGCTGGTTCTGATTCAATATGAGTTCTCCTTGTAAAGCTCAGGTTTCCATAACTGTATTTTAGCAGATTTTTATATCTAAAGCTTGCTATGCTGTTTTCCACATTTGCAGAGAAGATGTGTCATTTCAGAGAAATAAGAAAAATAATGATTTTTCTGAAGTACTCTGGTTTCTTTTTTGTTTGGACATGATATGTATTTTCCTAATTATGAAGTACACACTTATTGAAAAGAATGTGGAAAACATATGAAGAATGAGGAAGAAAAAACCCAAAACACCTACTAGGTTGACACATCTTAAAACTGCCTTTTGGTAGGTCAAAAACAAATGTGTGCATATACACTGGAGAACAGCAATCGAAAGGCAGCTACCACTGATATTTCCATTTAGAAATGGAAGTCCAGGTTTGACAGATTTTTAGATATGAAATATTCTATTTTTTTGAACAAATTCACCAAAATAATTGTGGATTTACCCTAGCACCAACTCAAATGGCACCATTTTGCAAATTCAAAAAATTTTTCAGCTGACTGAAGATAATCATCCCATGTTGGAAAATTGTCATAATGTAGATATCTATAGGAACTATGAAAGGTTTATGTGTGTACAAAATCCTCACCAACCACTGCAAGCCTTCTGTGATCTGGATACAGTCATGGAAACACAACTTGCCATCTCTGCCTTATATCCTGGCAAGCCCTAGCCTATTCATTTGCCTTGAAAGACCCATTTTCATATTATATTGCTAGGCTTCTCACAAAAGCTGTGCATTATCACACTAATGTGTAAGTTGCTCACCTGTCATGGAATAACCATGATGACATCTCCAGAGTGATTAGAGTTCTGCCTTAGGAAGTATTCTGAGAACAGATCTCATTCAGAAATTTAAATAATAGAACTATGACTCATATTAATATTCTGTTTCCCCCTCAAATTCTACATTTTAAAATCATCATGTTTTTTTATCTGCTTTCTCAAAGAGAATACTTTATTTATACTTTGTAAATCTAACAACCAAATGTTATTGTGCAACTATATGCCAAGAGATCTCAGTGTAGTCCTATGGCTACATGCACAGATTCTCCCTAAAATTGAGTTAAAAGGTAATTTGCTATGTTGCTGGCCCCTAGATCATTAGTCACAGTGGCCTAAGTGCATTCTCTTATAATTCAATATTAAAGAAATTGCTTTTATGGCATTAACTATATTATATTCAAAATTGTATAAATTATTGAAATACTATGCCTACTGCCAAGATATAAGACAGTTCACATGGAAAAAGTTCCATTTTAAATTATTCATTGGAAAAAAGTCAGTCTCTTGCCAGAAACTGTTTTATACTAGGGCTAGCTTTTGGGACTTACATTTAAATATGAATCACAAGAACTCTGGAAATTTCAGATACTCATAATTCTCCTGGCTTTGAATAAGAGTTTATCTCTTTAACTCATTCATTTCCATCAAGTGGATTAAATACTATCAATTGTCTTGTATCTAGGTGCTATTCTGGTGAGCATTTTCATTAGTAGGTAAAGTCGTTAGATACGTGATTCCTTATAAGCCATGAAAAAATATCAAAAATCATATAAAATACTAAAATTTAGTGACATAGTTTCAGTATTTTTGAGTAGAATATAGAAACTATATAACCAATGAGTTATGTACATATATTACATAAACATATGCACATACAAAAGTTATATGTATGTGTATATTATGAATATATACATATATATGTTTGTAATATAGTTGATATATATTAGATTGGATATGTGTGTATGTGTATTGTATGATATAATTATGTGTCTTTGCTAATGCTGGGATATGGTAGTAAAGGGGCAAATCTAATTATAGGAAAGCTAACCTCAAAGGGTCACATAATTATGTTACAAAGTACGCATACACAAATATACACCCACATATCCAATCTATGTATATTTTTCCTACATATTTCTAAAGAATTCATATAAATGGAGGAACTATTTTGTATTGATTTTTTAGTACTTTGTCGGATCAGAGTTAGTTCACAGTAAGTGCTCAGAAGGTGTTGAATAATAATGTTTTTGTCGGTTCTAAATGTTCCTTATTAGGAGATTATAGACTTCCTTCTGCATATTAATTACAACATTCTGAGGAACAGAAATATTTAAACACTTTTCCCATTTGAATGAAAAACCATTGAAAGTAAACTACTCCCTGGAGTGTTAAGTAAGGAACTTTGGTTTATTTTAGCTTCTCCAAGTACTAGATGCATAGCATGTCTGCAGAGCCCAGTTGAGAGTATTATGTAATTTTATTTTGATTTTCTAGATATCATATTTTTAAGGATTTGAAAATGCAGCTAAGACTAAAAAGTGTCTTCTCTTCAGCATGTGTTGTCTGTAACTACCTCTCTACCTGCTGGACTTTTTGGTTAGAATGCTCCAGTCTCGTCACTTGACAAATCCTCCAAAAAATAAGCTAAATCCTCTTTTCTTTCAGCATTTGGAAAACTCAATCTACCCCCTAAGCATTACCTCTATTGTTCTTTATTTTTCTTATACTTCTCTTAACCATTTATCTTTTTTTTTCCACGACTACTACTATACTGAAAGAGCAGAAGGCATATCTAAATTTTTGATTTGAAGATTGAGATGAATGAAAGGCAAGGTTTAGCCATGTCAAAATAATCAAATTAACCTTTTGGATAGGTTAACTAGCTTAGTAGATAAGGGAATTCTATGAACATATTGAGTGTATGTAGATCTCTAGAGTCTTTTGACAGTTGTTAGGGAGAGTTTAACAATAGAATGGGGAGTGTGGACAAAGAGACACACAGCCAGGAAGAATCCTATCTGCTTGTCATTACAACCAGTGTTGATGGGTAGATTCACATAAGACAGAAGGGAGAATGGTAGAGGAAAGCCAGAGGGATCTGTGTCTGGCTCTCTCCTTTCTGCAATTTTAAACGTCTTGGATGAAACTCTTGGAGACATGTTTATTGATAAAACAATATGAAGGGTCATATGTTCAGTAATCGTCACTACAATTTAAGATTGACACAATTAGAAGTCTGTCAGAATAGTAAAGTGCCCAGACACAATGCCATGTAAAGACATAATTGAAGGGGCTGGGATGTTTACATAAAGATAAGGAATGGAAAGAAGGAAATTTTTTGAATTAATTTGTGGATGTATTTGTTGTTCTAGTAGACAGAGTAATGGTAGATTTCAGGTCATTACAGTGAAGTTCCTAAACAAGAGTGTCCTCCCAATCAAGGAGGTTATTTATGAGAATGTGAGCTCCCTGTCATCAAAAGAGTCTCAGACATGAAAAATCAGTAGGATTAGACAAGGGTTTACTACATTGGGTGAGTGCTTGGGTCAAATATGTTCATAGAGATTTTCAACTGCTGTGTTCTTTGGCTCTTTGCTGCACTGTACGTGTGTACATGAAGAAGCAAATCCAAGTAAAATACCATGAACATGCTAAAAGGTCTGGGTAAATGGGTATTTACTATGTTTCCTCTGAGTGCTTAAAACTTAATAGGACAAAATAAGTTCTTATTGAATTCCAGGAATGCAAAGAATAGTTGAATGATACCTTCGTAGGTGGAAAAAAAAGACTATTCTCTGCTATCTGAAAACTCCACTGATTGATCTTACATTTGTCTTTCCCATGATAATATGAATATTACATCAAGTGTTTATACCTAAGCAAATATTTATGAGTTTGTGTACATTATAGTAGTCACACTGTATGCATCCAGATCAATGTGTTAGTGTAAACAGACGGAAATATGCTTCTCAGTTGATGAAAAACATAAGAGCCCTTCTCATCCTGTTTCACCAAACACCTAAACTCAAACACTTTCTGTCCTAGTTTCTCTTTTTTTCCACATTTCTTTCTTTTTCTTTTTTTTGTCCTTTTAGGGCCACACCATAGTATATGGAAGTTCCCAGGCTAGGGGTCAAATCAGAGCTGTAGCCACTGGCCGGTGCCACAGCCACAGCAATGGCAGATCCTTAACCCCCTGGGCGAGGCCAAGGATTGAACCTGCATCCTCATGGATACCAGTCAGGTTCCTTAGCAGTGAGCCATAACAGAAATCCTCCACATTTATTTCTTTTCTTTTTTTTGTTTTGTTTGTTTGTTTGTTTGTTTGTTTTCTGTCTTGTTGTTGTTGTTGCTATTTCTTGGGCCGCTCCCGTGGCATATGGAGGTTCCCAGGCTAGGGGTCGAATCGGAGCTGTAGCCACCAGCCTACGCCAGAGCCACAGCAATGCGGGATCCGAGCCGCGTCTGCAACCTACATCACAGCTCACGGCAATGCCGGATCGTTAACCCACTGAGCAAGGGCAGGGACCGAACCCGCAACCTCATGGTTCCTAGTCGGATTCGTTAACCACTGCGCCACGACGGGAACTCCCTCCACATTTATTTCTGAATTGCTTTTAATCTCCAGAGATGGGGTGACCACCTGCCTTTCAAACATATTGCAAAAACAGCAGTGATTATGGTTGATTTTTGCTAGTCAGTTATTTTATTGAAGAACACCTGTACCAAATGACAGCAGAGTCACCAGATGATGAGAAGATTTATTATGTATATAATATTGTGCTTTTGGTAGGGAGTCAGCAGAATTGTGTTATGACTGTAATATCAAACTGTTTCTATCAGGCTAGAGCTGTAACATTCAAATGGTACCTTAGGTACTGAGTTGTGTGCTTGCTATGGAATGGTACTCTTTAAAAAAAAAGATTAAGCAAAATGTATAATAGAAAAAGCAAACTGTTTTAGTAGAGACATATATCTGTTCCTTTCTGGGTGTAGCAAGGCTGCTAATTGATCAGATTTATTTCCTCTTCTTAGCACATGATTAGATTTTGTTTCCTAGAATCCTTTGCAGTTGCTTATGACTAAATTTTAAACAATGCAATGTGAGCAGAAGAGATAGGTGCCACTTCTAGGCTTGCCCCTGCCCCAAATTCCCATGGGTGATCCTCCATGTTATTTCCCCCTGCACATAGCCTTAAAAATTGGAAATTACATATTGAATATGACAGAAATACAGGATAGAGGGGAACAAGTTTTTAGAGAATGTAGCCTGCCTATAAGGAATAACTGATTGGGCTGTGCTATTAGTATAATAAATAAATAAATAATATGCCCAGACAGTTTTATAGAAAAGATCTACCAATATCTAAGGAACTCTCATCTTTGTGTTTTATAACTCACTCAAAGAACTATTAAACAAATAAAATGTAAGGAAATGATTATTATCTTATAAGCCTATATATGAAAATAAAAGGAAGAAAACATTGCTAATTCATTTTATGAAATTGATGTCATGTGGTATTAAACATGGACAAGAACTGTACAAGAAAGGTAGTTTCACTTAGAACACAGAACATTTTAAATTATAGTACTCAATCCACCAAGCAAATATAGCCATGTTATTTTTAAAAGGATGCTTTGTTACAAGACTGAAGATACTGTTCAACAGTTAATATTAACTTAATACTCCACAGAAACAGACTGAAGGAGAAATATATGATTATGTAAATAGGGATAGAGAACAAATTATATAAGAAAAATGCTATAATTTACAGCAAAAAAGTTACAAACTAGGAATAGTAAATTCCTTTTATAAATAATGTGACTAAAAGGATCTATCAAAAATTCATAATGGGCATTATCTTTAATTGTGAAATGTTGCAAACATATTTCGTTAAAACTGAAATAAGGTAAGGAAGCCCACTTTTACTGCTTCTATTTTACATGGTACTGGAATTCCTAGCCAGTTCAGTAAGTGTAGGAAATAAGCCAGACATGTAAGAATTGGAAACAAAGGTCCAAAAGAGTCATTGATCACAGATAACATAATTGTCTTTGTAGAATATTCAAAAGAAGTTATGGATTATTTAAATCAATAAAATTGATGAGAATTCAGTTAGACTACAAAAAAGATGTTAACTTTTCCTAAAATAAATCTACAAATTTGATACAAATTACATTAAAATTTCCACTTTTATACACAGAATTCAATAAGATTAACCTAGTGTTAATATTGAAGGGTAAAGGATAAAAAGTAGCCAAGACAAACTTGATTAAGAAAAATAAAGAGAGGAACTTATCCTATCATACTCTTAGGACAAATTATAAAACTCTGTACTAAAAATACAGACCAGAATGAAGTTGATACAAACAAAATATATAACATGCACAGAACACACATAGTAGTTTTGGATATGATAATGGAATGGTCAGGATAAAAGAACATACCATTTAACCAATGGTGCTAGGACAATGGATGCATTAAGAGAGAAAGTAGATTCTGACCTCACATTATGCACAGAATATGGACATATATTAAAAGCTTAGATATTAAGATCAAATAATTTAAATGTTTAAAAAATACAGAATAACTTTATAATATGGAAGTTGGAAATGAGTGAGATAAAACACACACGAGAATGAAAATGATCAATAAATGTAACTACATTCAATTAAAAATATTTATGCATATGTGAGCTATCATAAAAACTTTAAGTGAAACCACAGATTTGTAGGAGATATTTATAGTGAATGTAAACAAACAAAAGATAAGTAGCCTGAATACACAAACATCCTTAATAGTTCAATGAGTAGAAAAGAGACAAAAACAAAGACCAGACTAATAAAGAATATGAATAGGAAATTCATAAAAGGAAACTTGAATTGCCAATTAATTGACAAGAAATATAAATTCATTAATAGCTAGGGAAATTTAAATTAAAATAAAACAATTTCAAATCATAATATTGGTAAGCTTTAAAAACTAGAAAATTCCAAGATGATGAGTGTCAGAAAATAAAATACACAATGATGAAATCAGTATAAATCCACAAATAATTTTGAAAATAGCTACTAAAACTGAAGATGAACATATACCTCTACAGTTTCATTTCTAAGTATTTACAAACCTAGAGCCTAGCTTCTGTAAAGTATGGTTCTTCATTACCCAGGAGCTTGTTGCAAATGCAGAATCTTAGGTGCACACAGACGTGCTAGTCAAAGAGCTGAAACTTAATGAGGTCTCTAGGTAATTTATAGGTATTTAAAGTTTGAGAAGCACTGACCTAGACAAGAGTACTGGTTCTCAAAATTGGATGCACATTAGGATTACCTGGGGTGCTCTTAAAATATTCCAATGCATGGGCTCTATTCCAGAATCCTAAAAATAATATAGCTTCCCAGACGATGTCATTGTGTATCCATGGCTGAGAATCTCACATATGCATAAGCAAGTGTATCAAAGGTTATGTCATTTGAAAATGCAAAAGCCTGGATAAACCCTAAATGTCCATGGATTTATCAACTGTTAGGTTGTGTAATAGTATCCTCAACTGCAGATAAAATATTTTAATAAAGTCTTATGTGTATCAATATCGACTAACTCTAAAAAAAGTAATATGTTGAGTGCAAAAGACCACTGGTGGTGAAAGCATAGGCAAATAGATTGACTGAACAGAATAGAATAACTAGAAGAAGACCTGTATAAATATATTTAACTGATCTCTGACAAAGAAGCAAAGGCAATTCAATGGAGCAAAGACAGACTAAAAAAAATTATGCTAGAATAACTGGAAAGCAGCAGGCAAAAAATGAATCTAAACAAAGACCTTACACACTTCACAAAAATTAATTCAAAGCATTTGTAAACCTAATTGTAAAATGTAAAACAATAAAAGCCCTAGAAGATAACAAAAGAGAAAACCTACGTGACCTTGGTTATGGCAATGACTTTTTAGATACAACAACAAAGGCATGATCCATGAAGGAAACAATTGATAAACTGGACTTTCTTAAAATTAAAAATGTCTGCCTTGAAAAATATATGTCAAGAGAACCGGAATACCTGACACAGACTGCAAGAAAATATTTACAAATCATATATCTGATAAAAGAATGTTATACAAAATATACAAAGAATTCTTAAAACTCAACAATAATAAAATAAGCAATCCAGTTTAAAAAATGGGCCAAAGACTTTAACAGACACCTCACCAAAGAAGTTATAAAGATAGTAAATAAGGATATGAAAAGATGTCCCACATTGTATGTCATTATATATCAGGGAAATGCAAATTAAAATGATAATAAAGTATCATTACATACCTATTAGAATGGTCAAAATCTGGATCACTGACAACATCAAATACTAGAGAATATATGAAGCAAAAGGAATTTTCATACGTTGCTGATGGAAATGCAAAATGATGCAGCCATTATGGAAGGTAGTTGGTATTTTTTTTTTTTTTCTGAAACTAAACATACTCAGAATTTGTCAGTTGTGCTCCTTGATATTTACCCAAAGGAGTAGAAGAATAGGTCCATACAAAACCCGCACCTGAATGTTTACAGTAGCTTGATTCATAATCACCAAAACTTGGAAGCAACCAAAGCGTTCTTCAGGAGGTAAACGGATAAATAAACTGTAGTACTTCCAGATAATGGAAGTATTATTTAGTGCTTAAAAGAAATGAGCTATCAAGCCACAAAAAGACCTGGAGGACACTTAAATGCATATTACTAAGTGAAAGAAGCAAATCTGAAAAGGCTACACATTGTGAGTTCTCCTATATAATACTTTAGAAAAGACAGAAATATGGAGACAGTAAAGAGATAAAACTTCACCACGAGTTAAGAGGGTTGGAAGAGGGAAGACTAGGCAGAGCACAGAGGATTTGGGGACAGTGAAAATATTCTGATATTATAATGATGTATATAGGCCATTATACGTTTTTCCAAACCCATAGACCAAACAACACTGAGTGAACCGTAATGGCAACCATGGACTTTGACTGAATATGATGTGTGAATGTATGTTCATCAGTTGTGATAAATGTACTACTCTGTTGGGAGATGCTGGTTATGGAGGAGGCTACAAACATGCAAGGGAGATATATGGAGAATCTCTGTACCTTCCTTTCAATTTTGCTATGACCCTGAAACTGCTCTAAAAAGCCTTAATGTAAACCTTATATTTATTGATCTCATACATTTCAAAAGTAATAAATATTCAATGGGAAAAAAAGCCAGTTGGGAAAAAAATTATGCAGTATGAAATTATGATAGATATTATTTACAAAAATCCTGAAAATGCACAAAACATTCTGTAAATTATTATGGTTAAATAGAGATAATAAAATTATAAAATCATGTATAGGAAGGATACATACTAAGAACAGGTACAGCCAGGAGTTACGGAAGGGAAAGAGAAGCTGTAAATATTTAGCTTTAAATATTATTGCCATTTTATAAGTGAAGTGACACAATATAATCAAATGGTTAAATTAGTGTATTGGTATATTGGTGCTGATATATTTTAAACTATATTTTCAAATTACCAAAAAAAAATAAAAATTTAAAGCAAATGTAGATTAAATGGGTTCTTATTTCATGAGGTGGTTATGAACCTGTTAAGTGAGATTTGATGCTTGAATGAAGTAAGTTTGGGGAAGTAAATGCTATGTAGGTTATTAGCTGTTATTACTAATAAATACTGTTCTAGTGTAAATGAAACAAAAACATAATTATTAACTGTTGTTCCTAATAAATATTAAATCTATATAAAATGAAGCAAAACATTCATAAATTTCCAGTCTCATAATCGCCTCACAAATGGTGTATTTCTCCTTTATGCTCTCCCATCTTTCCGTATGTGTTCAGACTAACCTTCCTTTCTTTCCTTTTCTTTATCTTATCCTTTTCTTTGTCTTATTTATTTCTTTTATAATTTCTGGCTTATTGTTTTTTCGTATGATTTATTCATTTTCTCTGTCTCTTTCTCTTTACATTTCTCCTTTTTCTCAACTGATTATGAATGTGATGTGCAGCAATTACACAATAAATTATCACATGGTTTTAATAAAAAATTTCTAGATATCAAATGGAAAAGGTATTTGACCCAATGGAATCACAGATGTTATGATAAAATTGAAATAGTTAAAACTGAAGCAAATATATATATATTTATATACCTAATATGTATTTATATATAAAAAAACAAACATCAATGAAAAAACTTAGCTTTTATGTTGGCCTCATTTTCAGTAAATTCTATGGTGTGTGGCAGCAAACATCAGGCCAATGGATTGAGGCATAAGGAGTATTAAAAAAGATAAAATTTCCCTGGGGAGTTCCCATTGTGGCTCAGAGAAAAAGAATCTGACTAGCATCCATGAGGATGCAGGTTCCATCCCTGGCCTAACTCAGTGGGTTAAGGATCTGGTGTTGCCATGAGCTGTGGTGTAGTTCGCAGATGCGGCCCAGATTCCACACTGCTGTGGCTGTGGTGTAGGCTGGCAGCCACAGCTCCTATTCAACCCCTAGCCTGGGAACTTACATATGCCATGGGTGCAACCCTAAAAAAAACAAGAAGAAGACATAATTTCCCAAAACTATTGGGAAAGTGGAAGTCTACATCCTTTAGGAAGGAAGCAGTATTCCATTTAATAGTGTAATGTGAAAGAAAGAAGAGCTATAATTTCGACCAGAGCACTTTTGGGAATCATTTCAAAAGTCTCAGTCAGTCCCAAATAAATGGAATGCACACATAGGCCTCAGACAAGTCAACTTTTGATTATGAAAATATAGCTTTTGCAGCAATGAAGATGTTAACCTTGCTTTCCTGACTACATATTATTACAGTTCTAAATTTCAGTTGCATATGACGAGCTCAAACTCCCATCCAATCTTCTGCCCCAGGTCACCACACACACTCATACAATTTTCTACGCATGGGAATAGATGTCTTCTGTGTGTTCCCCACCCTTGCCTCAGGAGGCATTTCTGAGCCTAGCCCATATTTCAGCTGGTGCTTTAGAGTCCTATTATTTACACTTTTTGGGAGATATGGAGGGTACTTTTGCAAAGAGGATGCTCTGCCCACATATAGTATTCTTATCAACCATGTTTTTTGGGTTTTTTTTTTCTTCCTCTTTAACTTTAAAGGTCATGATAGTTAAAGTTACTGCTCTTTTTCAACTCATCCAAAAACAATTTTGATTTTGTACTTTGCATCATATTTAAACAATCTAGAAAAAGAAGTGAGATTAAAAGCCAGAGGAGAGTTTTGAAATATCTGGATGCAGTATAACCTGGGATGACGAAGTTGGTTGTTTCAACATAGTGAAAAATGGCATATAATGAGTTGGAAGAATTTTTCAAAATGCATTCCAGGGTAAAAAATATTTTGTTGATTGTAAATATTGGCAAGTTGGTAAAAACCTAACTTGCATAAGGCACTGTGCTCATTTAAACTAGGCAGATGTCATACTCCCCCATCATCTCCTAGTGAGCCAGGGACCATGAAAGTACAAAGGGACATCACAAGGGGAGGAAGTACCAAATGATAAGATATCAAATAAAGTCTGGAAGAGTGGAGGAGCACTTTTGCTTAGGGGAGAGAAGAATTTTTAAAGGCCATAGGTTTTATAGAGGGGCCTGATATAGATTATTAGGGACCAAAGAGTGTCATTTTACAAAAGGTACTTAAATTATTGGTATTCATGAAATATTTGTCAGATGGTGGAAGAAAGGATTTGTATCACTAACAAGGAAAACGGACTTCAGACAAGCCATCATTGTTTGTAGAAAGATAGATGGGATACTCAAGGAAAAGAGGAAAATATTGATTGGATATTTAGTGAAACTCTGCTTGCACTTCTTATCCATTACCTCATTTATTTCATACAGTCATGATGTGAATTAGGAATTATTGACCTAATGATTAACTATTTAAATCTGAAAATAATTATCAATTATAAATCTCAAAACACACAGATACTAAGAGGCAAGACTGGGTCTCCTTCAGTGTTTGGTATACCAAAAATGTTACTGGCTACACAAGGATCGAAGCCAGGGAGTCATGCTAATTAAGATTCGAACTTAAGATGTCCCATATGCAGTTTAAGGTTATGGACTCTGGAGTTAGGCTGCCTTGAAACCTGTTGTTCACTATCTTTTTGACATTACACAAACGATATATCCTCAGTTTCTTCTTGTAAAATAGGGATAACTATAGAATCTACACATTACTTTTGTTTTGTTTTGCTTTGGAAGAATACAAGAGATAAGGGAGTTCCTGCAGTGGCTCAGTGGTAACGAACCCAACTAGTATCCATGAGGATTCAGGCTTGTTTTTTGTTTTTTTGTTTTTGTCTTTTTGCCTTTTCTAGGGCCGCTCTGTGGCATTTGGAGGTTCCCAGGCTAGGGATCTAATTGGAGCTGTAGCTGCCAGGCTAGGCCAGAGCCACAGCAACGCGGGATCTGAGCCATGTCTGCGACCCTCACCACAGCTCATGGCAATGCCAGATCCTTAACCCACTGAGCAAGGCCAGGGATTGAACCTGCAACCTCATGGTACCTAGTCAGATTTGTTAACCTCTGAGCCATGACGGGAACTCCGAGGATTCAGGTTTGATCCCCAGCCCTGCTCAGCAGGCTAAAGGCTCTGGCGTTGCAGTGAGCTGTGGTGTAGGTTGTGGACGAGGCTCAGATCTGGTGTTGCTATGGCTGTGGTGTAGACTGGCAACTGCCAACTCCAATTTGACCCCTAGCCTGGGAACTTCTATATGCTGCATGTGCTGCCCCAAAAAGAAAAAAAAAAGAATACATGAGATAATATATGTACAGAACATTACCTGGCATGAATTGTATACTTGCATTGAATAGCTTCAGCAGTCATGTTCTGTTTTTGTTTTTTTTTTTAATTTTAAAATGATTCTGAATAATATTTACATTTTTCTCAATTTATTTGTTTTTATTTCCTTCTAGTAACACTCTCTGGGCACTGACTCCTCTTCTGTGATCAGGTAGTCTGAGCCATAAACTTGGTCATAAATTTTCTATTTGTGCTGGTCAACTTTATGAAATTGCTTTAGAAAAAATAAACAGGACTTTATTGTGTTTAACCTGAATTTCTGTAGTATCCAATTATAGAGTGTTATAATATCTCCATGCAGTCTTTCATTACATATCATTCCTTGTCACAAAAAAAAAAAAAAAAGAAAGAAACTTGTGTCTTTAACATTGGTCAATCGAAGGCCAATATTAAAGGACACAAAAAGCCAAATATTCTTAACTTCCAGACCCAGGAGCTCTCTCTCCATATAAAGAAAACAGAGCACAGCTGGGTGGGAGTGAGAGCTGAAGAGAAGCCAGCCCCTTGAAGCTACGAGTGTATTTTTGATATTGCCAATAAAGTCCAGCCCATTTAGAAGGCAGAATCGGACTTGGTAAAGCAGATAGTGCCTATAGCCCAAAAATAAACAGAAACTGAAAAAAAAAACAAAAACAAGAAAAAAAAATTGTTATTTTTTTAAGAGAAAATTCATGGTGAGGAATCATCTTAAATGAGAAATAAAGATGCAAAAAGGTAATTTTTTAAAAATCAACTCCTATTAAAGTGTAAGGAAAAAAGATTATAAAAAAGAAAGATGATAAAGAAAGCTAAGACACTGGGTGGAAAATACAAAATAAAATAACATAAAAGAATAGGATGTATGATAAGTAATATTGATTGCACATTCACTATGTGCCAGACACACTTCTAAACACTTCTGCATATTAAAGAATTCCACTCTCACAATATTTATGTGAGACATTATTATTTTCATTCTGCTGATGGGAAGATGGAGGCAAGTTCATTAACTTGCTCAAATCATTTAGCAGTCTGGGAATCTAGGATTCAAACTGAGCTGATCTGACTCAAACATAATTGTTGTCTCCAAGGTTATATAGGCAGAAAAGGAAACAAAAGAGATTTATAAAACAGACCCTGAAGAGAAGAAAAGCGTATTGCACAGAGAAACCTCAGCAGCTCACAGAGCAAGAGAAGCATATTGGTACCCCGCCTGCCCTCATAATCCTTTCCTGTCGTGAGACATGTTTCTACAATATTTTCTTAGCCTCTTTGCTGAAAACTCTTGTCCTGCTTTACTTTACCCCATCTTCCTGCTTGAAAAACAGTCGCAGTGCTGGTGAATGACTTAAGAACAAAGACCTAAAGGCATAAGTTATTCATAGGGTCAGCTGAATGAGGACTTAATGCATTGGTCTAGGCATGCTGGACCTGTGCAGACTGGCATGCCATTTGCACAGCATGATACGTCCCCTTAAGAATAAAAGAGGAGCCCCATGGTCCCAAGGGGTTTATGAGGGGCCCTTAGCAGGATATGCATTAGCAAGGAGAACCCAGGTGCAAACCTAGGCACGCAGGGTTGCTGCAGATAGGCCTGTCTGCAGAAGCACAATGGTGATTCTCTAGATGCTATGCATAGATAGCTGACACCAAACTTCCTCAAATGCTAATGATCGTTAAATGCTTAAAGGTCAGAGTAAAAGCTTAATCAGCAACCGGCTATGTGACTTTTAAAATAACTTAAAAAAAACCTATATCCTTCACCTACAACCCCTTTTTACTTGATGTAATCCTAAAAAACACAATAAAAGCTGTGTGGTTTCTTAAGGTGGTGCTCTTGGTCCCTGAGACCTTGAGTCCCCCAGTTCCCACTTTTACTTAAGATAAATGTCTCTGTGTCTTGTTTTATGTTAACTTTTTTCTTTAAGTTTCACAGCACCCGTTCTTCAGCCCCATCCTGCTGAGCTGGTCTCGGCACTTTCCAACATCATCCTTCATGAGCTTAGCCGTGGATACACTCATGACAGGGATGGAAGCACAGACATCTACCAGTGGGTCTTATTACATCTATAACCTCACTTGTAGACTGTGTACCTCTTGAGGGTAGGAGAAAAGGTCTTGCATTGATTTACATTTTTAAACACAGGCAGGATGAGTGGTATTTTGTAGTACCACAACACACTCTCATATCCTCATACTATGACTTGCAGTTAACATTAGTTGCTTTCATCCCATGTATAGTCCTCTGTGTCCTTATGCTCTGCCTTCCTCCCTGTTGACAGAGGTGTTCCTCTGTCCCTGTGCAGGCCCAGCCCTCCACTGAGTACTAAGCCCATTCTCTCCAACTACTCAAGGGAGTCATTAAGTAATCCTCCTGTCCTCTCCTACCTCAGCCTGTATTTCACCTTTATTGGATCATTTCCATGACATGGGTTGAAATTTATGCACTTTTTTTTTTTAAAGGGAATTTCCATCGTGGTGTCAGCGTGATTCAACTAGTATCCATGAGGATGTGGTTTCAATCACTGGCTTTGCTAAGCGGGTTAAGGCTCTCATGTTGCCACGAGATGTGGTGGAGGTCGCAGACATGGTTTGGATCCCGCATTGCTATGGCTGTGGCATAGGCCCACGGCTGCAGCTCTAATTCAATTCAAACCCTAGCCTGCGAACTTCCATCTGCTGCAGGTATGGCCCCAAAAAGCAAAAAAAAAAAAAAAAAAAAAAAAAAAAAAAAATCTTGAGCACCCTTCCCCCTCCAAATACTGCACCCCTTCTACAGTAAAACTCCTCAAAATTGTGTCTATATTCATGGATATGAGTATATAATATAATGAGTCTATTATACAAGGCAGCTGCCTTAATATTCTTCCTTCTTGATTTCACTCTAATTAAACTCTCAGCACCACCATTCCTCTGCAATACCTTCTCTGTCATTATTCCACAACAATCCAGATATTGCTTAATCCTCCGGTCAGTCCTGATTCTTCATTTTACATGACCTATTATTCAACCTCTGACAGTTGCTCATTGTCCCTCTCTTAAAACCCTTTCCTCACTTTTTTCCCAGGATATCATGCTCTCTTGGTTTTCTCATTCACTGGTCTCTCAGCTCTGCTGGTCTTTCTTGTCTCACTGGCCTCATGATGTTAGAGATGTTAGAGCATCTCAAGGGTGAATCCTTGAACCTCTTTTGTATCTACATTTCTCCTTCAGTGAAACCATAAAATTTTGTGGTTTTAGTTACCACATCAAAAGCAGGCACCCTTCCCTAGATTATGGACACAACTCTCCAGAGTTTAATTGCAGACACAGACATAACTTCCCGCTCATCATCTTCACTGGAGTGGCTAACATACACTCAACCTGAATGTATCTAATGAGAACTCTTATTGTCTTGACCACACATTCTGTACCATCAGCTTTCCTCATCTCAGTTAATGATATCTGGTGCTTCCTATTTGCTCAAACCAAAGTCCTTGAGCACACCTTAGATTCTCTCATTCTCCACATCCAATATCAACAAATCTGATTTTACCTTGAGAGCCTCCTGACTGCTCTTCCTGCTGCCATTCTTGTCCCCTACACTCAATTCTCAATGTAGCTGCCCAGAATAATCCTAATAAAATAAATTAGATGGCATTGCTATTCTGCTCTAAACATTCCAAATGTTTTCTATTTGTGGTGCACTGTCATATTACTGGTTGAAACACAGTGCTAAAGGTGATTCTAATGAGAGCTCAGAAAGAAAGAAGAGCTATTTAGAAAGTTTCTATCATCTCAGAGAATATATGTATATCATCATCTCAGAGAATATACATACATCATCATAAAGAGGATGCTAGTGGGAATGTGAACATTAAGGACACTTCTGGAATGGTCTCAGATGGAAATGAGGAACATGTTGCTGGAAACTGGAGGAGAGGCTATCCAGGGGCAAAGGACAAGGCTGAATAGTCAACTATTGCCTTGTGAAAGGAAGCATATGCAAGCTAAGAAACTGAATATATATCAGAGGAGATTTCAAAGCAAAGTGTTGAGGGTGCACCTAAGTTCTCCTTACTACTTAGAGTAAAATGTCAGAAGCTAGAGATGAACTGAAAGAGACATGTTAAGCAAAAAAGGAACCTGAAATTAAAAGATTTGGAAAAATTTGTCTACCTATCTTGAAAAAAACTGAGACAATCTGTTCTTGAGGGAACACCCAGAGCATACAGGTCCAGAGAGCAAGGTTCTTCCTCCTTTTTTTCAGAGTGTGAGGCCACGTTTTGCAGAATCAGCCAGGCCATTAGGCCATCTCAAAGGGGACAAGGGAGAAGCCTAGGGCTGTGTGGGTCATGTTGCCATCCCACTGGAACCAGAGGGAAGAGCATCCAGAGGATCATTCTCAAGGCTTAAAATACACTAGATTTTCCTAACTCATTTGTAGATATGCTTGATACCTGTCACTCCTTTCTTCCCTCTGATTTCTTCTGGATTCTTTTGGAATGGGAATGCTTATGCCTGTCTCACCATTGTATTTTGAAAATGTATTACTTATCTGGTTTCACAAGTTCATAGCTGAAGAGGAATTTTGGTTCATATCTGTGGAGTTCCACCTATGCTGGATTCAGATGATATTTAGATGAGACTTTAGACTCGGAATTGATGCTGAAATGGGTTCAGATATTCAGGAAGTTGGGATAGATGAATGTATTTCACATGTGAGAAGGATATGAATTTGGGGGTGGAATAGAGGGCAGGAGGTTATGCACTGAATTCTGTCCCCACAAAATGTGTATGTTTGAAGACTTAACCTCTAATGTAACTACTTGGAGATAAGGAGATATGGTTAAGTGAGGTCAAAGGGCGGGGCTGTAATCTGATAGAACTGGTGTTCTTGTAAGAAGAGGAAGAGCTCTGTCTAGAAAGAGGTACAGAAATATTGTGCACAGAGGAAAGGCAATGTGAGCACACAGCAAGAAGGCAGGAAGAGGGCTCTCACTAGAAACCAACCCTGATGACAAATGGATCTTGGAATTCTAGCCTCCAGAATATCAGAAAACCAATGCTTGTTGTTTAAATCATCTGGTCTGTAGTATTTCACTACAGTAGCCCTAGCAAACCATCACACTCAGAGGAAAAGGTAAAGTCCTTTCAATGGTCAACAATAGCCTGTCTCTTGTTACCCTACCACTTTTCCATACCATATTCTTTCCCACTCTGTTCCAGTCTCACTAGCTCCTTGCTTTCAGGAATTCCCCCGCCTCAGGAACTTGCAGTTCCATGTATCTGGAATCTTCCTTTAGATATATGCATACTTTTCTCTTGTGCTCCTTTAAAATCTTTGGTTAAGTGTCACCTAATTTTTCCGTGATATTTGTATTTATATGTCTAACCTTTTTACCTTCTCTGATAAAAGTTTGTCCACAGCACTCATACTTTCTATCATTCTATATGGATTACTGTTCCATGTTAACAGATTTGTATCAATCTTTGTCTCTGTTCAGCCCTCAGCACCTACCTCAGATTCTGTGACATAGTTGATATTCAATAAACATTTATTAAATAATTGCAATGTATTTAAATTTCCTTCTCTGATAGAGAAAATTACCACCATCTTGTATTCCTAATGCCTATAGGGTAATATAAAATATTAAATTTTTTACTGTATTAAATATAAAATAGAATTAACATAAAAAATCAAGCATCAGTCTTAAAGAGCACATGCTTGATGATTTTAAGCAGAGGAATCATGAATCTAAAATCACAGTCCTATCATTTCTATCAATTCTGATATTTATATAAACACTTCTATGTAATATTTGGAAATGTTTACTAAGGATATGACACTTACTTTAGCTTGTGTTTATTTATTCATGTGTTATAAACCTGATACTAAATAGCAATCACGTACCTTGTTGCCAATATCCTCAACCACTGTGAATGTTGCAAGGTGAATTAATTAGTAAGAACAGGTGTAATGTATTTCTACGAGATCTCCCGGACATGTGGTTGGCTCCATAGCACAATATAAATAAAGTGTATATTCATAAGTAGATACCAACTAATTTAGGTTCATATGTAGAATCATAGAGACGGCATTACACTCCTTATGAATATCACTTTCAATGATAATAATGCACTAGCGCAGTTTTGGAGATAATTGGAATGTCGTGTTTAGCTAGAGATTTCATTGCAAGCTCATTACAGTTTGCAAACAATATTTACAATTTCTCATGTTTCTTTTTGTAAAATGCTTAACTACTTGGCTGCTGTAATGTATAATAGGAAGAGAACTGAAATCCATGTGCACCTGGTTTATTTAAATGACAAATTTTATTCATGTTCTCAGTAATAGGCATCAGAAAGGCAAACAGAAATTAAGTGGTTAATGAAAAAATAATGACTATAGAACATTTGCTTTTGTAAACCTTTCAAGCTCTCTTTATCGAAATAAAAATGATTGAAAAGTAATCTCAAAACAATATAAGGATTTCAGTCTATTACCTTTTATTTTTTTCTGTAATTACTTTGTGTACAAAATATCTGCCACCCTTCTACCAAGAAATTCCATTATTTCTAAAATTAGGAATATCCAATACAATAATCTCAAATTGGGAGTGGGCAATAGATAATTCTAAGATATGTCATGAAAATTCATGCCACGATAAGCAAAGATATTGCTATCCCCATTTAGAGTGTGTTAGTTCCCCGAACTAATCCTTTTAATCAGTTGTTTCATTCGGACCAAAAAGATATAGTAAAGATGATATTGATATATTTAATAAAATACATTATAAAATATTCACAAATCTAACTCCAGAAGCTAAGCACCATTTGAATTAAAAAATTTTAAAGCTCTCTCTTTCATACTAAAGTTAGAATCCCTATGATTTGGGGCTTAAAATGGTCAGAGTAAAACCATATAGTAATAAAGATTTTTAATACTGTAATGTAAGAAGTATCAAATGAATGTGTGGATTGGCAGTCGGCTTGAGCACTCACGGTAGTGAGGAGTTTTCCTCGGCCGGCAGTCCTGCCTTCCGCTGCCCTTGCTGGGCTGCGCCGCTCCAGCCGAGAAGCACCTCCATGCTCCTTGCTGCTTCCCTCATCATCGGCAAACACCATGATGAAGAAAGAGAAGAAATCCTTCAACCAGAGCATGGCTGAATGGAAGCTCTTCTACCCCGACCACTGGAGAGTTCCTGGGGCGCTCTGTCAAGAGCTGGGGTTTGATCTCGCTTTTCTACCTAGTCTTTTATGTGTTCCTGGCTGCACTCTTTGCATTCACAGTGTGGGATATGTATGCTTCAGACCCTGAACCATGAGGTTCCAAAATATCGTGACCAGATTTCTAGTCCAGGACTTACGGTTTTTCCAAAACCAGTGTAAGTGTTGGATTATTCGTTGTGTCTGATCCAGAGTCCCATAAAGGGTACATAGATGACCTTAAGAAATTTCTAAAGCCATATGACTTAGAAGAACAGAAGAATCTCACAGATTGTCCCTATGGAACATTTTTTTGAACAGAAGGGACCAGATTATGATGCATGTCGGTTTCTTCCTAACTTACTTGAAACATGCAGTGTTGTGACTGATCCCCAGTTTGGCTACTCCAGAGGAAACCCTTGTATTCTTGTGAGAATGAACAGAATAATTGGATTAAAGCCTCAAGGAGAACCAAGGATAGAATGTATTTTGAAGGGTGAAAGCACAGCAGTTCTATCAACTTATCCTCCCAATGGAAAGACAGATGTAAAATATTTTCCATATTATGGAAAAAAACTGCATAGGAACTATCTGCAGCCATTAGTTGCCGTCTGGCTCACCTTTGATGCTGGCAATGGCATGAACGAAGTAACGGTTGAGTGCAAGATTGATGGATCACGCAACCTAAAAAACCAGGATGATCATGACAAGTTTTTAGGATGAGTTGCTTTCAAAATCACCGTGCATGCATAGTAAGAGTTAGGATATCTCCACAGAGTAAATGTTGTCTTGCTGTCTTCATTTTGTATCAGCTGGACCTGCCATTCCAGAATTATGAGACCACCTTGGAGAAGGTGGAGTGGTACATGACACTGGGGTAACATCGCAATGTGCTTCCAGACCATAGTGTTAGGTGTCCTCTGAAGTAACTGCCCGTTGCCTCTGCTGCCTTTTGAACTATGTACAGTCATCAAATGGGTACTGTGAACACCTGATTCTGAACATGTAGAATGGGGGTCTTAATCCAATTTTTATGTGGTTTGATTGCCAAGTGTCTAAAGCTTCATGTGCTGTGCCATGTAAATATTTTACAGATTTAACACTGGTTAACTGTCATATTTTGATGCCAGCAAAGTTTTAGGGGATAAAATGGCACCTGACCAACATCAAATGACTTTATACCTACAAGAAAAGCAGTGTGTGGAGTTCTGTATGTGAAGAAGAAAAAGGAAAATAAAAGTGGATTTGAAAGGTTGTCAAAAAAAAAAAAAAAAGAATGTGTAGATCTATGCAATGATAGAAATAATTACAACTCAAAGTCTTTTGGGGAACACCCTCCAGTCCTCCCCCTTAAAAAAAAATACAGCAGGTGTTTTTCTAACCACAACTATAGCTTCCTTGTGTCAGAGTTTAGAAAATTGCTATAATATAAACGACAGTTCATGTTGATGCAAAATTTATTATTTTCCCAGAACTGTGGTCAGTGATTGATGCACATTATCTCATTCAGTCCTCACAATGGCACCATAAGGTGATATTCTTATTATTCCTATTTAATAGATTTTTAAAAAACGAGTAGTTGAGTAATCTGCCAAAGTTATGAGATAAGTAAATGTCAGAGCTAAGCTCAGATTTATATGTTTTTGGGCACTAAAACCCTTTATTAATCATTCTTTGATGCTAGGGTGCCACACACATTTAAGTACCACACAGATATATCCATCTGTTTTAGAAATCAATACTCTGAAAAGTTTTGAGGAGTTACCAGAAAGCATATAGCAGTAAATTTTGCATAATTTTGCACCAAAATATGGTTAATGAAGACCTTTCACTTAAATGCAAACTTTGAACAATTTATGGACAGAGAGACTAAACATTTTTTGTACTAGGTAAAATCAAAGCAATCAAACAAATAACAAAACATCCGGAAAAAAAGACTGACTCGTAGTGAATATAAACAGAAGTAACAATGCCCCAAAATAGAAATAAAAAGTGACATTGCATTGAAAATCTAATGAATTAATTCCTTATGAAGAGGCACTGAAATTAATAGACGTCTTTCATGTTTAACTGCATACAATGTTTATGTGATTCTTATCCTGTGGTACAGGTTTAGTCCAAGTTTATGTTTGTTTGTTTTTTTTCCTTACACTTATAACGTCTGAGCCAACAAACCATTTCAAAACTTTTTAAATCAACATTTGAACCGCGGAGACCCAACTGAGCAGTGGATACACAATTTGAAATTAGAGAGAGTAAATCAGGTAAGCAGTTTCTCTTAATAAGGTCTATTCCTACCTCCCACCTGAGCAATGTTTGCACTATAGAGCCTCTTCTGCAACTAAGAGTGGGAACTATTACAGACCCCTGAGATTACTTTCATAAACATAAAAATATTAGAAGATGAGATTGGTCATATGTATTCGTTATGCTCTACTCCATATATATATTAATTTTTTTTTGGCTTTTTGGGGCCACACCCATGGCATATGGAGGTTCCCAGGCTAGGGTCTAATCGGAGCTACAGCTGTCAGCCTACACCACAGCCAGAGCAATGCCAAATCTGAGCCTTGTCTGCAACCTACACCATAGCTCATGGCAACGCTGGATCCATAAGCACAGCCTGGGAGTAAACCTACAACCTCACGGTTCCCAGTTGGATTTGTTTCTGCTGTGCCACAATGGGAACTCCAATATATATTAATTTCTTATGCTCTATCTTATACTCAGTTTCACAGTACATATTATTCTTTAAAAATATTTTAAAAACATCACCTATCTATACTAAACAGAAAATATCTGAAGCAGATGACTCGAAGAAAAGATTTTGGTTCCCAATGTACAAAATTATAAACAAAATACCATGTAACTTTTTATGAGAAAGAGTAAAACACACCAGCCCCTCCCTCACAAATACAATCACCAAACAGCAAAAAGTTATAACACAGAAAAGGGAAAAACACTCTGAAATAATATCAAATGGGGACTTCAATCCAATCCAAGGAGAAGAAACGCATGTGCCAAGATTTTTTTAAACTATGAAATTTGTTACTCTAAATTCTTCATTATCTACTATAGATTTTTCAGGTTTCATTTCAAAGACTGCTCTAGCCCTCTGATCATCAGCTAGGTGTGATGGAGATAAAAGCAAATATTTTTTTAATAAGAGTACAAATTAGGTGCTTAAATATATTATTTCATTTCCCACAATCAATGTGCCAGGTAAATATTCTCTCTGTTTTACATGGGAGGAAACTAAGCCTGAGAACAGCTAGGAAGGCTGCCAGTCACAAGTGGTTCAGATTTGCAGGTATTTTCTGCACATATGCATCAAGACTCTTTATCATGCTTTCTATTGTAGCTGCATAGTTTTTGTACCAACAAGAGAATGTACTTCATCTACTCTGAATCCAAGGTAATACCAGTTCTTCACTGCTAAAAGCATTAAAGTGAAAATGAATAGGATCTTTTGCATAATTACTTCCCCCAACTCCTTGTTACATATTGTTATTTCAGAAAAAGAGAAGAACAATAGGGGGAAATGAGAGATTTTTCACAGAGTGGTAGACACCTAAAATGGATGTGTGATTTTTTTCCCCCTGAGAGTAAATTATCTAAAGCTTTTAAATCAGTGCATACTAAATTCGCTCAAAGCAAATAAAAATGACAATACCTGCCTCTCTGTAGCTTGTTTTCTATATATGGCAATTTGTCACTGGCTAGCAAAACCTAATAAGAGAAATGCGTATGTGCTTTTTTTTTTTTTTTTTTTTTGGTCATTTACATGATTAGATCTTTAACAGCATTGTGATTGAAGAGCATTCCTTTAAAGATCTCCACCTATTGCTTATTAAACATACATCTCCATGTGTGTGAAAGCAGCAGCAGGGAACTGACAAGATAAGTGATGGCTGTACAGGAGAGAAAAATGCCTAAGCCTCCATTCATTGTTTGTTTCCAATTTACTGGTGTTGCAGAAGCATGTGGGCCCTCGTGGAAAGTCGTGCTTTTCTGAGGTTTTGATTAACCTATATCATCCTACTGCTCCCATCATCATCACACAAGGCAGTTAAGTCAACAGATATAATAGGCCTTGGAATCGTCTCTAGAAATTTACTGCCATGGAAATTCAACTAGCTTTCTCATTTATCTCACTTTTCAAAGAGTTATCTCAGTGCCATCCACATGGTGCAACAACAGTAAACTAAGCTGCCATGATCATTTATTCATTCACAAAACTTTTCTTGTGCGTTGACTATTTCTCAGGCTCTGCCCTAGGCATGAGGGTTATGAAGGCAAATGATGTATGTCCCCCAAGTCTTTGTAATGTAATGCATCTAGATGATTAAAAATACTAACTAAACTTCTAAAATCTGAAAAAATTATCTTTATCCAAGGTATTCACAGAAATAATAAATACAGATAAATAAAATTTTCTCTATTAACTATTTTCTGAGTTTCTAGTCACATCATTGTTACATGTGGCATATAACATTATGCTAACAGAAAAGGAAACCCTGTATGTCCAATTTGGTACTGAGAAGTTTGTGTACGTGTGTGTGTGTGAGTGCACAACACTCTAAAGGACTTCAGTGTGGCCTGACTTACACATACAAAAACATAACACGGGCCTTCTCAATGTTTTTACTCTCTTGTGATCCTTAAACATTTGTAGTTTGGGAAAAATTGCTTTGAACATGTCAAGGGAAAAAATAAAATAAAGAAGAAGAGTATTGTTTTGTATGGAGAGAAACTAAAACCATCTCAGACAAATGGTAATTGTCCATAAAAAGATTTTCCAAAGGGTTTTATTGTCAGTGCACTGTGATGGTTGATCCAAATGAAGTTTATGATGAGCTATGAGCCACTTTACGTTAGAAGGAATGATACATTTTCATTTGTTCAACCTAGCAATCTGCACTATTGACATTTATTAAAACTCTTACTTAATTGGCAATGGCAGACAGAGGACCAGCTTTTTGGGGGGAAAAAAATAGGGCTCCTGCACTGAGGCTGAGCTCCTTTGTTTTTTAGGATCTTGTATCAACTTTTCTACTCATTTTAAATTAAAAAAATCATGTCCAATGATACTGTAATGATATTTTTTAAAGCATAGTTTTTCTTCTACATAGAGAATGGAATTAACAGCATGGTGTGCTTCCCCGCCACAATCTCTAGTCTATGTTTCAGCTGCTCACCTTTCAGTTAATTTTGCAATTTTCCAGTCAGGTAATCTAATCACCACCATGGATAGAACTGAAGCTGTATTCAAACCGTATCAAAAGTACAGTATTGAAATGCACTGAAAGCTTTTTAATGAGTTTACTGAAAGAGCAATATTGTACAAGACATCAAATTTGTTAACCCTTGTTTATTAACGTATGCATTTCTCAAATGTGCTTTTCTGTAAAAGAGACCTTCCTAGGCTCAGATATCAGCAAAAATTTCCATTGGTATTTTGGTGGTTTTAAACAAGTACGTTAGCACAAAATTCTGCTGGAGACTCTTCGAAAACACCTTAATAGAAACTCCAGGAATGAACAGAAGGAGTCAGTATAATAGGTAGATCATATTTACCCCTTAAATCTTTCAGGGAATTGTATCATCTCTGTAAAGAAATATGAAAGACAAAAACCATTTTCATGATTACTTACTATCTCCTAGGCACAGTACCATATGTTGAAAGCAACCTCCAAGGGAATATTATCACCATTAACTAATGACAAGAAAAACATTATTGACTCCAGAGAGTGAGATAAGGGATTGGAGATTTGTGCTAATGAAGTAATTAAAGCTCAGAAAATTCAAGTTCCTTAGTTCAAATGACAAAGTGAGCTGTTTTCCCCTCTGAAATATTTCCTTGGTGTGGGTGGTTCCTTGAATCGTTTTGATCCAGGCACTAATGTCACCTCCTTGGAGAGGCTTCCTTGACCTCCTTATTAAACAGGAGCTGCACATCCTCAGCCCAAGTCAGTGGCTATCTCATTGCTACATCATGTTTTCTTCACAGTACCTATAATTTGAAATTATATCATTTATTTTTCCTAGATTCTTTCATTGCAAGACCTTTATCCATTCTTCACCCGTTCACTAGAATGTAAGCCTATGAAAAGAGAACTTTTCAATGTTTTTATTGTTGTTTTTCACCCTTTTAAAATTCAGTACTTAGTAGCTACAAAATGAGTATTTGTTGGATAAATGTATGCATGACGAATGAAGGAAGGAAAATAATAGAGCCAGGATGCAAATTTAGGTTTTCTGATTCAATATCCAAATATCACATTGCCTGCAGATACCTGAAGTTTGAAGATTCCAATCAATGTCTCTGTTCTTTGCAGGTACTTTGGAAAAAACTCTCCTGCCCAATGTGGTATGGGTAAAATCAGTCATAAATACTTTCCCTTCTCCCCTTTTCCTACCTATCAGTTTCTCTTTCCATTTAAGTCAGCCAGTGACCCTTGATAAATTGGATCATGCTTAGAGGTTATACAAGGTTTCATATATTATTCTTTCTTTTATTTCGCTACTTTTCCACTATCAGTCAACACCCCTCTTATGTCTTTAATTTGCTTTTCACTCAAATTGGATTTCTGAGTACATCAGTAAAATCAATTCCTTTCAAACATACTTAATCCCTTCATCCTGCTTATCTCTTATCACTTATCTTGAAAACTCAGAATACTCAGTAAGATCCAAATATTTGCCTAGCTACTTGCTGTCTGGTCTGAATTCAAATTCATGACCACAAAACTCAAATGAGAATTTAATTCCCTTAGCATGCATACATGCAACAATTTCTTACCTTGTCTTTCTTCAAATTTACTATATTAGTCTGCTTTCTTTCCACCTCTCACCCAACCACCCACTCTTCACCCCTTTAGTGGAATATACTTAAGTATATGCATATACTTAAGTAGGAAATATCTCCTTTTCTCATCCCCAAATCTATAAATGAATCTGCATCTATATTCACACAATATGCCTTCTAAACTTAACCATGGGTAAAATATTCCTGATTCTATCAAAGCTCAGTCCTTCAAATTTCATCCTCTATTACATCTTTTACAGCTTCTCAAAAACTTTCCTTTTCAAATAATCTCATTTTTAAACTAACCATATCATTTCCTAATTTCTAGAGGGTCATCCTTTGTCATCTCTTATTTAAAAAAAAAAAAAAAAAGATGAAAACCATCCTAACCCCCTCGCTCTTCCCCATTCCTTTATTAGCCTTCAAAGTAAACCATGTGGCCAAGTTTTCTATAGCTGACTACTCTCCTCAACCCACTCAAGTGAGGTTTTTGCTCCCACCAGTCTAGCTGAGACCCTACATCTGAAGATGACCAATGGCCTCTGTGCAGTGTGCTGCCCCTATTCCTCTCCAAGAAAGGATTCGCTGTGCAGCTGCCAAGGGGCTATGGTGAGCAGCTGTCAGCTGGCATCTGCTACAGAGACCTGCCTGTTCCAAACAGCTGATACTCAATGCAGGAGCAAGGGAGGAGGTCCCAGCCATTTTGCTGACATGGGGTAATTCTGGTGGCCATTTTAGCTCTCGAATTTCCCTGCCAGGCTGGCCAAAGCTTTAAGCGTTCATCACGGTTTGACATATTCCTCTGCCAAGTCCCACTTCCTTCCTCCTTCCTTTCACAGGTGTTTTTTCCCCTAATAAATATCTTACATTCCAAAGTCAGCATCTGCTCCAGAGAAGCCAACTTGTGACAATCAGTACAAGAGGCAATTTGAGACAGCAGGATGGAGGGTGGAGTTTGGTGTTTGGATAACATGCCACCTGGCATCACTAGTATAAGGGGCACAGATGGCACCTGGGACCAAGCGATCATCCAATGGAAATGTTCACCTTTGGTAATCTGGTGAAGCATGAGGATATGTGGACAGAAGGGCATATACTAGCAGCTGATATTGCTACTGCTGTTGAAATGTATGGAATAAATAATAGATGTAAGAATAACAGGATTTGATGGCTATTGCTAAACACCACAGTTGCTCTATAGCAATGCTGCCCAATACAATGTCACCAACATGCTGTAGTTATTGTGAACTTTAAATTCAGTTAGACCAAACTGAGATTGCTATACACATAAAAACCACAACAGATTATAAACATTCACCACAAAGAAAATGTAAAATATCTCATTAATGCTGATTATGTGTTGAAATGATAATGCTTGGATGTTGTAATAAAGAAAATATATCATAATTTCATCTCATTTTGGTTTTACTTTTAGAAATGTGACTACTAAAAATATTTGAAAGTAGAAGACATTATATTTCTATTGTACATTTCTGGTCTATAGGAAAAACAAACAAACAAACAAACAAAACACCACCAAAAAACAGTTGAGATTGAGTAGAAAGCTAGATGTAGGAGCCAGTGGGCTTCTTTGGTTTTATACAAAGTAACTAGTGTCTGCTCTAGTGAGAGGTTGGAGAAAGATGAGGATCTGGTTCAAGATTTAATAGACTATAGGAACATGAAAGGGGTTTAAACACCAACTAAAGCCAAGGTCAGGAGGGAGACATCTGGGTACATGCCCCTAAAAATAACTCCTTAGGCTCTGAGTTTCCTGAGTCTGTGATATAGCCTATGAACTGTATTGAGAGCATGCACCTGCTGCCAGCACCTGCTGGAAGACAGTGAAAAGTCTTATTTCATCCAAGGAAATATGTACCCACCTCAGGACCTCCTTCGCTCCTCTCCCCTCCTGGTACTGGGTCTGAATCTGTGAAAAAGTCGCTACATAAGCCAAGTCAGATGAGGTGGTCTCAACATGAATTAACTGGGTTTGGGTAAGTGCCTGTGGGACTGGATTTTGATGGTGGTTATTCAAGGGGGCTAGTTTACAAAATTCAATAAAAAAAGGCTTTATTGACTTGGGCGTGTCCTCTAAAGTTAGCAGGATTTAACTAGCAAGGATCTTCCCCAGAAAGCCTCATAAAGTCCCTACTAGGATGACCCCTGTAAACATGGAAAAAGTGGCCGCACATTTTGAACTAAGTTGAAATGCCAGAATTGTCACCTCAACCTCTGGAAGAGGGGGACAGAAGGCTCGGGGAAATGCTAGAATGAATGTTCAGTGTATGACTGGAAGACGCAGTGGATGATCATGCTCGACATGAAGGCTGGGGGACATGCCATTTACTAAGACCATGAGGAATGTGTGAAAGGCATGGCACCAGTATTAGTAAAGGTTCAGTCATTTGGAGTAGGAGAAGTATATACCTTTTGAGAAAATCTTTTGGTGTTGCTGCTGGGCACTAACAGAAAGTAACTCTTTGGTTGAGACTGGAAGATAGAGAGACTGTTACAGATCTTTGCTCACTGAAATCAGTATGGATGGTAGGACCCCAAAGCAATAGAGATTAAGTGGCACCAAGAATCCAAAGGGCTTACATTTTTGGGTAGTATATGCAATAACAGAGTGGTAGCCAATGAAGCCTGACATGCAGAGGTTACAGAGCTAGAACACAGCATCTTTAGGGGCAAAACAGGCAGCCAACAGGAGTAATACTTAACTTGTACCAGCAAGAGAACTCAAGGTTAGATGGTTAAGAGGATTAGGGCAGCCGTCCAATAAAAATTATGATCCCTTGCCCAATTTCCAGACCTGATCAGTTTTCAGACAGAGGATCCATTCATTAAGGATGTGATAGGTTTCCAGGTGGAAGGACTTCAAAATCCTATAAATGTACATGGTAGTGATTCCTCCAGTATGTCCCCCCAAAGGGACTATGGCCATTTACTTGGGGAAAGCAAATACCTATATATTTTGATGGCTGTTGGACACAGGGCTTAGGATAACATTGCTATTCAGAGACCATCATCATGGTCTCTCTGTTAGAGTGAGGACATACAAAGGTCAGATATCAAATGAATAAATGAAGTCTTGGTCAATATGTACCCTTTAGCATAATCACTAGTGATCATTTCCCTTGCCCTGGAATGTACAATCAAGAATGACACTGAGAAATTGATGAAACTGTTCTACTGTTTCTTTGGTCACTGGGTAATAGCTATAATACCGGAAAGGCCAAGTGAAAGTCCCTGGCTCTGTCCTCTCCTCCCCCAGTCAGTAGGAAATGAAAAACATTATTGACTCCAGAGAATGAGATAAGGGATTGGAGATGTGTGCCACCTTTATGGACTTAAAGGACGCGAGGGTAATTGTTCTTATAACATCATTATTGAATTCTCTAGTCTGAACCCCAGAGAATCAGGGTGGATACTGCAAGACAACTGCAAGCTTAACCCAGTGATAGTCCCTTTGCAGCTGCCATATTGTATATAGTATATTTGCTACGGCAAATTAACATGGCCTTGGGAACTTGGCAAAAAGCCATTTTTTTTTTTTTTTTTTTTTTTTTTTTGGAATAGGTATCCCTTTCTAGCTCAGGCAGAAAGACAACCAGAAACAATCACATTCACAGGAATTGGGCAAAAATATTAATTTACAGGTTTGCTCTAGAGCTACATTCAGTCTTTCTCTTTCTGTGATACGATAGTCTGAAGAGATCCCAATCAGCTAGATAACTCATAGTACTTCATATCAATCTATTTCATTGGTGATTTGACATTGATATTCCAGATGAACAAGAGATAACTGGTATTCTGGAGGCCATGGTAGAACCTGTACATTCCAGAGAGCAGAAAACAGAACCTGTGGAGATAAAGGGGTCTGTCATGTCCAAAATCATCTGAAAGATCCTAAGGAAATGACAAGTCATTGCATCTTGCACCTTCTAGTGCCAAGAAGGAAGCTCAGTGTTCTAGTGGGTCTTCTAAAGTTCTACCATGGGACACATTTATAACATATTCATTCCATATCAAAAAATATGTTGGTTTACACAAAAGATTGACACAAATTTGAGTGAAGCACAGAGCTCACTGTGAGAAAACGGCTCAGCAGTAGGTCCAGGGTAAGGTAAAACAGCCCCACCACTTGGGGCATCAAATCTGGTAGGCCCTATAATTTGGGGCTATCAGTGGTGGAAAAGAATAGCACGTGGAATTTGGATCATTTGATCCTGCAAAGGCCCCATACCATAGGGCCTATCTTTTGATTTTACCCAGTGGGAGAATCACAACATAGGCCTCTAGGGTGCTGAAGGAATGCCATGCCATTTGGAGTAGGAGGATTATATACCTTTTGAGAACATCTTTTGGTGTTGCTGCTGGTTACTAACAGAAAGCAAGCACCTGATCATGGGGTACCACATGGTCACCATCAGAAATTACATGATCATGAACTTAGTTCTTTCAGATCCAACAAGTCTGAAGGAATGTTGCTGGATCTCTCTCTACAACCAACACAAGATGGAATTTGTGCATTTGGGATGGAACATGAGTCAGATAAGAAGACACAAACAAGATGTTTAAGCAGATAGTTCAGGTCCCCATGGTTACCAGCACTATTGTAATGCACACCTTCCTCAGTCCACATCTAGACCACAATGAGATGAGGTAAGAGTAACCAGTTGGTAGAGGGAGAATTAGTCCTAGTTTGGACCATAAAAAGGTTGTCTTTGTATATGAGTCAAAGATATACAGAGGCTGCCCTGTAGACTTATGATACTTAAGGTACCCTTAACAGACAGTTTGAGAAGAGTTCCCTCTGTGGCACAGTAGGTTAGGAATCTGACTAAAGCAGATTGGTGCAGGTTCGATTCCTGACCTGGCACAGTGGGTTAAAGAATTCAGTATTGCTGCAGTTAGGTCACAGCTGTGGTTCAGATTCAATCCCTACCATGGGAACTTCCAAACGTGACCATATATTAAAAAAACAAAAAAATAAGACAGTCTGAGGGAAAATTCTCTCAACTAGTGGAGATTTCAAGCAGTGCAATGGGTCATTTACTTTGTGTGAAAAGAGAAGCAGCCCCCAAAGTGGCTAAGAGGTGACCTATGCAAATGGCCTAAAATTAGAAGACTGAAATATTAGACAAAGAGTAATAAAGCAGAGGCACAGCAATGAACCTGGGGGATAAAGTGGGAAGATCTTTGTATTACATGTAAATATCCACTAGAGACTATTACAATGGAAGGGGCACTAAAAAGCCATGTAGATAAAATGACTCAGGTGTCATTGAATACACAAGTACTGGCACATTGGACACATAAACAAAATGACCATGATGGCAAATATGAATATTACACATGGGTCCAAGAACATCAGTTCCAATTTATCGAGGCTGATCTAGCTACTAATGCTGATAGTGTGTTCAGCTGCCCGTAACTAAGATCAATGCCGAGCCCTGGATTCTTGAAGAGACTTGCCACTTAATGGCAAGTTCACTCTATGGCTGACCTTGCATCCTGGAAAGACCAGTGGATTTTCTCATGGGAATAGGCATCTGTTCTCCAAATAGGTTTGCCTTCCCAACTCTTAGGGTCTGAGCCAGATCCACTATTCCAAGGCTCTCAGAATGTTTGAGCCACTGGCATGGAATCCGACAGACCAGGGTGGCCCTTTTACAGTAAAGGAGGCGCATGACTAGACCCAGGGCCATTGGACCCACTGGTTGAATCACACAATTCATCCAAACTGTTGACCTTATGATGTGTTCAAATAGCCTTCTGATAGCACAGCTGAAGTGCCAAGTTGTAGGCACCATTCTGAGAAGAGAAGTCCCATCCTCCAGAAACCACAACATGCACTGAATCAAAGCCCTTCATAATTGTGCTGTGTCACTGAGTGGAAGAATACACAAGCCCAGGCATCAAGGAGTGGAATCACTTGATACTAATCATACTCTGTGTAGGCATGACAGTTCCCCTTGAGCACTGAAACACATGCTTCGCCTTCAGGCTCAAATATCCCAGGCTTAAAGACTAATGGAGATGCTTTCCTCCAGAGTCCAGATTTCTGCATCATTGCTTTCTCCAGGATTAAACACTTCTTTATGGGACAATGGACAGTGAGTATACCCATTCCCTTCTGAAAGAAAACTAAATCCCCACTAAACAGGGTGCAGTCAGTCCCTGAAATCTAAACAAGATGATCACCAATTATTCCTAATTGAGTATGGTTTGTTCCTCTATATCCATGATAACCTTGCTATATCCATTCCCTCATTCTGAGTAGAAGCAAATGTGATAAGAAATAAAAAAGTTGAAAGGTAAAGAAACTTTAAATGTTTGGGGAACATTAATAGTTCCATGTAAAAAAGAAAACAAACTTTGCATTTTCAGGGTGATCCTTGCTGCCAAACGTACAGAAATGAACTTGAGGTCTTTTATATGTTTTATCTTCCATTCTCTGCCCTTTTTTTTTTTTTTTTAAATTTCCCAGTATCTCAGACCTGAACCTATAGGCTAAGGACAGACTTCCTAAATTTCAAGAAACTTATAGACTCAAACCAGAGTTTCTAGTCAGTGTTTTGTTTCTTCTTCCATATTTCCAGAATTTTTATTTTCTCAGGAAAAGACCGTACAGATAAAGTGTTCAGAAAACAGTAGCAATGATAGCAGATTTACCACCTGCCCATTTACTGCCTGCAGATTTACGGCCAACGAAGCCTATTTTGCCATCTGGGTCAAAGTCATATTTTCACTGGAAATATTTTGGTAAGTTATTGCTGGCATTTTTTACATGCAGGTGGTGATCACACAGGTTTTATGGCACTTTCATAACTGCACGTCTGACTGAAGTGCACAGAAGCTGATCTTTTGTGAATGTCTACAGAAGTGATTCAATGAAATGGAATGCACTTTATTCATTACATTTAGTAGCATGGGAGAGATTCCTTTAATAAAAAATGCAATCTGAGAGAGGTGCCAAGTCATTGTCCCTGGTTGTTTCCAGAGGTATAGATTTTGGTACTTAGGGAAAACAACAACAACAACAACAATTGGCTACTCTTGGACATTGAGGCTGGTGCTACCTGTACAAAGAGAATATCAGAGTTGATGGTGGGTATCTGTCCAGAAAGGTACAAAAGCTTGTTAATTTTGGTGCTGCAGCCTTTGCAATGTTCTCATTTAACACTTTTATTATTGGAAAAAATGTTGCAGGCTGGTGTTTTGGTTTCTGTGTGTTTTTTCTTTGTTTTTGATAATTCCATAGATATGTTATAAAGGAGAGACATGATTATATAAGAACTTTTAGATAGTGGAAAAAAAAATGTGACTCAGATTAAGGAGATCTTGATTCTGACCTATGTTCTATAACCTGATAGTATTACAGTCTCATCCAACCATATTCAGCCTCAATTTTATCTTTTGCAAATGGAGGAAGGGGGTAATGATAGAAAGTACACATTCTTTTTAAAAATTTAAATATCATTAACATGCACAGATCTTAAATGTTAAATAGCAATGAACTTTGGTATGTGCACAATTCTTTGTAACCATCCTTCACAACAAGATATAGAACACTTCCAATACTGTAGAAAATCTAATAATGTCTCCTTCCTGTATACCCATGGCCCTGTCCACACATGAAAGAAATAATCCCTTTCTGATTCCTGTTAACATAGATGAGTTTTGCGTATTCTTTTGCTTTTTATAAATAGAATCATCTAGTTTCTTTTATCCAGTATAACATCTGTTTGTACATATACTCCTCTTCACAGAGAAAAGGGGAAAAATGTCTTCCTTACTGCCACTTGCTCACGGATAATCTTAAGGAAATGAACCTCTTCTTATACTTCTTTTTAGAGAGTATATGTCATGTTGGTTATTAATTGTTCAATAAAGGAAGGAAGGCCCATTGAAGTAGGAAGCTATAGCTGTGAAGAAGAATATTTACAATGTCTTGGTTTCAACCTCACAAAAGAGCTGTCTGTTATTCATTTGTATTAAAAATATACAGCCCTGCCCCCAAGTATTTTTGAGTTGTTAACATTTTTTGCTTATTGAGGAAGGCAGGGTTAGCTAGTTCTCAACCTTCATAACCGTAGTTCTAAAATATCAAAATGACAGTCTTAATAGAAAATTTTGAATATTATTAGTGAGACTTAAGGATAATGACAAAGGCAAAAAGAAATCTACATTAAAGTAAATGTAGATTTGCCTAGTAATAGCATTTGATTAATATCAGTCAACATTCCTTTAGTGAAGAAAGGTGAAAACACTAACTTGTATTAATAGGGCCTGTAGCAGCTACTGCTCTTAAGCTTATACTTTGTTCAGATCAGTTTCCACTATTGCCTTTTCTCCTTTGATAAACAGGACACTCATCACCAATCCAGCTTGGTATGACTACTCAGTAAACATCCAATAATTATTAAAAAAAATAAAGTCACTTTTGGTTTTGTTTCCTATTTTATATATTCAAGAAATAGAGTGGAGAGGAAAATGAAATGATTTTCCTTGAGAAATACATAAAGTTTTTTTTACTACTAAAAGATAGAAACAATCCCAACTTTACCTTTGATGGGTAAATTTCCTAGGCTGCTGAAAATTTTCATAAGAATGACTGGCTTTCCATTTTCCAAATAAATTGGAGGGTCTACATCTTTTACCAGCAGTTATTTTGTCAGGCAACGCTGTTACATCAATGAAAAGGCTGAAAGACTCTGTAGATAGTCGTTTTTCAATTTCTGATGCCACAGATACTTTGTGACTCAGTGTTTTTGTGGTAAATGCCAACAGAGAGAGAGAGAGATACTGGTACCAATACTTGCTGAATCATTTTCATCATTCTCATATATATATATTTTGTTGTTTTTTCTCGTTTTATCACTCAGAAAATACAGAAATTAAGAACAAATAAATGACAACACAGACCTTTTCTCAAAAATGTTTGTTTCCAGAATTAACTTTGTGAAGACAAAAACAAGCAACACAGAATTTTCACTGTTTTTTCAAATCTATGTCTTTCCTTGGATCAGAGTTGTTAGGTAACTAAACCAAGAGATAGCATACATTAAACAAACAAAAAACAACAAACAGCATAAGCTCTTCAAGATTTTCTTTTTATCTAAACTGACCCAGGTAAAAATACAAATTCCATGTCAACTGTAAATACATAACAAACAAAAAAAACTGTGAAACCAAATGTGAAGTCAAGTCAAAACTTTAGCAAATAAATATTCCATCTCTGACAGTTTCTATAAGAATTTAACAATTTCTTTCTAACACAATTAAAATCTCAGAATCAGATAAAGAGCAGAAATTACTTTTAAAACCAGACATATTCAAATAATGAAAATTATTCCTTTATAAAACTGTGTAATAAGTCTTATTACAAAGATATGAACTAAACATTTCAGGGTATTTGGAATAGAATAACTAATTGGTCATTATTATTCTGGATTATAATTTTTTACCTCTCTCACTCTCCAACTAGACTGAATTTCAGAGCAAGATTGTGTGTGTGTATGTGTGTGTGTTTATGTTCAATATGTTTACTTCACTTTTCTGCATATTGTTAGACCTTGGTAAGTGCTAAAAAAATTTTGTTTTGTTCTGAATTAGTTCTATTCTCAATCCTTTATATGGAAGGCAAGGATGCAAACAGAAGAAAAAGAAAAGGGACATAGTAAAGAGAAAAGAGCAGTGGTAATTTGGGTCCCAAAGGAAAAAAATTACTCAGAAACACACCCTGTTGTTGTTATATAGGCTCTTGACCTTTTCTGTTTCTATTACAAAAGATAGGTTTTCTTTCCTTTCCTCTTCTTCTTTTCAAATGTTCACCTACACAATCCACACTGCTCCCCACAATTCTGTTTTTTTCACTCCTCTAATGAGTATGTTGGTCATGTCTGTGGGATACAAGTCCACATTGCTTCCTATTTCCCAGTAACCTATGCCTATTACCATCAGAGACCAAATTCTTGAAATTCTTACTTTCTAGCAAAGTACACCTGCTGTCCTGCACTCCACAGGAGCTGCTGTTTGTTCTGATTCTGTGTCATTATTTATTGCCTACAGTGTGAGCTGTGCTCCTTCAAGGAAAAAAGGTTTGGCTTATGTTTTCCTCCCAATCAATGTACAATGAATACTACTGACGGCTGAGCAATGAGATGTGGCTGAGGCCTGAAAGTCAAGGGCTTGTGTGTGTGTTTCAAGGCAGGTCCCACTCATAGAGAGGGAGGAGGGAAACATGATCACATTTGGAAATTATATAACATGGGTAGAGTTCAGCCTTCTTTTCTCATCCTACAGTACTGCTATTACCTATAGTCTGAATCCAAATTAAATTGGAAATAAGTCTTCAAAGTACATTGTGGTTTTTTGACCATTTTCTCATGGATGGTACATGCATACTGATCTCTCTCATAGTCTCTTTCACTCTCTTTCTCTCCTTGGCTCTGATAAGCAATAGGTTTGATGTCTGCTCAAGTTTCTAATTGCTAGAAAGTGGGTAATGGAGATTATTCTCACGCTTGCCATACATGCTCTTGAGAAAAACATCAAAAACTCTCGGAGACGGGATTAAGATGGCAGAATAGAAGGATTAGAGCTCAACTTCTCTCCTAAAAACAACAAAATTCACAACTAAAGACTGAGCACTCTTCACCAAAATGGACCGGAAACCTTAAAAAAGATACCCTACTCCAGAAGAAAAAGAGGAGGCCACATCAAGAGGTAGGAGGGGCAATTTCACGATATAAACAACCCCATACCTCTGGGGTGGGAAGCTCCACAGACTGAAAACTAACTGGTTCACAGAGACTCACCTACAGGAGTGAGAGTTCTGAGCCCCACATCAAACCCTCACGTGCGGGGATCTGGCACAAGGAGAAAGAGCCCTGGAGCATCTGGCATTGAAGGCCAGTGGGGCTTGTGTGCAGGAGCTCCAAGGACCTGGGGGGAAACGGTGACCTCATTCTTAAAAGGCACACACAGACTTTCACGTGCATTGAGTCCCAGGGCAAAGCAAAGTCTCCAAGGGAATCTGGGTAAAACCTGACCGCAGTTCTTGGAGGACATCCTGGGAAAACAGGGGTGAACGTGGCTTGTTGTGAGGGAAGGACATTGAAAGCAAAGCTCTTGGGAATATTCAGCAGCAGTGCCTTTCTCTGGAGCTGGCCATTTTGGGAAAATCTGGCCCCACCTGTCAGCCAGCTGCTGAGAAACCCCAGGGCAAACAACAATCCAGGTGGGATCACAGCCCCACCCCTCAGTAAACAGGCTACCTAAAGACTCCTCAGGCACACAGCTGCCTCTAATCCCATTCAGAGACTAAGCCCCACCCACTAGAGGGATTAGAATCGCCTCCTCCTACCAGGGGGCAGGCATCAGCCCCTCCCATCAGGAAGCCTACAGCAAGCCCCCATACTGACTTCAGCCACAGGGGGGCAGACATCAGAAGTAAGAGAGGCTACAAATCTATAAGAAGGTCACCACACCAAAAACCTATAAAAATGAAAAGACAGAGAACTATAACTCAGATGAGGGAGAAAGGAAAAACTCCAGAAAATCAGCTAAGCCATGAGGAGATTCTCAGCCTCCCGGAAAAAGACTTTAGACTGTTGATGCTGAAGATGATGCAAGACATTGGAAATAAACGGGAGGCAAAGATGGATAACTGACAGGAAACACTGACCAAAGAGATACAAGATATAAAACTTAAACAAGAAGAGATGCAAAATACAATAACTGAAATAAAAAATTCACTAGAAGTAGCAAACAGCAGAATACAGGAGGCAGAAGAACAAATAAGTGAGGTGGAGGACAGATTAGTGGAAATTATGGATGCAGAACAGAAAAGAGAAAAAAGATTGAAAACAAATGAAGAGAGTCTCAGAGAACTCTGGGACAATGTGAAACGCACCAACATCCATATTATAGGGGCGCCAGAAGGAGAAGAGAGAGAGAAGGGCACAGAAAACATATTCCAAGAGATAATAGCCAAAAACTTCCCTAACATGGCAAAGGAACCACTCACTCAAATCCAGGAAGCACAATGAGTACCATATAAAATAAACCCAAGGAGGAATACACTGAGACACATACTAATCAAACTGACCAAAATTAAAGACAAAGAGAAAATCTTGAAAGCAGCTAGGGAAAAGAAACAAGCAACATACAAGGGAAACCCAATAAAGTTATCAGCAGATTTTTCAGCAGGAACTCTGCAGGCCAGAAGGGAGTGGCATGATGTACTTAACAGTGATGATAGGAAAAAACCTCCAACCAAGATTACTCTACCCAGCAAGGCTCTCATTCAGATTTGAAGGAGAAATCAAAACCCTCACAGATAAGCAAAAGCTGAGAGAATTCAGCAACACTAAACCAGCCTTACAACAAATACTAAAGGAACTTCTCTAGGCAGAAAAGAACAAGAGAAGAAGTAAAGGAAAAAGAGCAGCAAAAACAAATCCAAAGTAATTAATAAAATGGCAATAAGAACATACTTATCAATAATTACCTTAAATGTTAATGGACTAAATACCCCAGCCAAAAGACATAGACTGGCTGAATGGATAGAAAAACAAGACCCATACATATGCTGTCTTCAAGAGACCCACTTCACTTCTAGGGACACACACAAATTGAAAGTGAGAGTATGGAAGAAAATATTTCATGCAAATGGGGATCAAAAGAAAGCTAGAGTAGCAATATTCATATCAGACAAAATAGACTTTAAAATGAAGAATATTTTCAGGGACAAAGAAGGACATTACATAATGATCAAAGGATCAATCCAAGAAGAAGATATAACAATTTTAAATATCTACGCACCCAACATAGGTTCACCACAATATATAAGGCAACTGCTAACAACCTTAAAAGCAGAAATCGACAATAACAAAATCATAGTGGGGGACTTTAACACCCCACTTACAGTAATGGACACATCATCCAGACAGAAAATCAATAAGGAAACACAGGCCCTGAATGAAGCATTAAACTAGATGGACTTAATAGATATTTATAGGACATTTCATCCAAAAGCAACAGAATACACATTCTTCTCAAGTCACATGGACCATTCTCTAAGATTGATCATATCCTGGGCTACAAATCCAACCTCAGTAATGTTAAGAAAATTGAAATCATATCAAGCATATTTTTTGACCACAATGCTATATGAGTGGAAATCAACAACAAGAAAAAAACTGCAAAAAAAACACAGACACGTGGAGACTCAACAACATGCTACTAAACAACCAATGGATCACTGAAGAAATCCAAGAGGAAATTAAAAAATACCTAGCAGCAAATGACAACGAAGATAATGACACTCCAAAAATTCTCAAAGAAATTAACACTGGAAAGTAGGAAGGTGAAATTCTTGGAAGTCAGATTATTTCATATTGTGAAGACTTTACTAAACTTTTCACATTCTAAATGCTCTCTGGCTTCTGCAAGGCAAAAGTAGCTAAAGTGATGCGGAGAATGACTTGTTGATACAGACACTTGAGACTAGATGGTGACAAATTTTGATACCTGAAGATCAGCAAAAGCCAGATGGTGATTGAGTGTCAGGGCACAGGAAAGCCTTGCCATGATGCACTGAGCCAGGCAGTAGAGAGCTCCAGGGCAATGGGGACAGATCTGCTGCTGTTAGGACACTCTCTCAGGGCTGGCTGGGATGGTGGGAATTTGAGTGACAGTTGTCTTCTGGAGGTAAGTCATTTAGTTGGCTTCTGGAGGTAAGTCATTTATTATCAGTTAATAACTTGGGGTGGACAACTCAAGAGGTCTCCCAGAGAGAATCTGTGGTGCACATTTGAAAGGGTGTTGCGGGATAGGTTTCAGCCCCTCTGCAAAGAGGAATGTCAGGGAAATTGAAGGAGAGGCCTGAAGTGAGACAGTCAGTAGAAAAGACCTGTGTCAAGGATTTTCAGCTTCTGCTGGCTCAGATGAATGGAACCGCTTCTCCTTTTTTTCTCTTTTAAGTAGGTATTTTTATTAGCTATAAACTCATTGCTGTATATATAACAATGAGTGTATGTATAGCAATGAATATATATATATGTATATCTTTTAAATTCCCAAGGAGTACAAAAAGAAAAATTCTCTAAACACACAAATTGACCCAAAGGTTACATAGCTCTCAGAAAAGAAAAAGTACATGTTTCTTATCTCTCATTGAATATAGTGTACTAGTTTCCCATCTTGTCTTTCCGGGGTAAATAAAGGATAACATCAAGTAATAAAAAAAACAAAAAAAACCAAAACAAACAAACAAACAAAAACAAAGTACTTTGTGATTTTTTTTCATGATTTCTGAGTTTGGAGCATACAAGAGTTTGCTTGGATCTGGTTATTATATAAAACCAAACTGAAATCAATTAGAATTAAATCTTCAAAGGTTTTTTTTTTTTTTTGTTATAAGTTCCTTTCAGTTTCTTTTCAATGAAAAATTAAACTGAAATCTTCATTTCATCTGAGGCTGAACAGATATTGGATCCAGCACATCTCTGGCATCACCAAGCAGTAAGTAAGACTCTGTTACATTTCCAGCAATACTCCAAATCTCAATGCAATAAGTTCCTATCAACTTGATGAGGCAGACAGCTACTCTTTTTCAGATACCACACTCCAATTATTTCTGGCAAGGGATTCAGATATACAATCACAGTTGCTGCCTACAGCCCTGCACAGATCTAGATCCTAAATTTCAAAATAACTTTTGATCTGACCTGTAATTGAATGTTCATTTCCATCAGATGAGTAACAAAGTATTATGGCTCATGTTTGTCTCTCTTACCCCCAAGTCATATATTGAAATCCTAACCTGCAGTGTGATGGTAATAAAAACTGGTGCCTCTAGGAGATAATTAGTTTATGAGAGTGGATCACTGACGAATGAAATTAGTGCCCTTACAAGAAAAGAGCAGAGAGAGTTTGCTTCTTCTCTTTCTCTTTCTTTGTGTATGTGAGAATATAGCAAGAAAGATAGCCATCTACAAACCAGTAAGAAAGATCTCTCTAGACTCTGAGATCAGGATGCCAATCCAGCCTCCACAACTCTTGAGAAATATTTTTTCTGTAGTTTATAAACCACTTCATCTATGGGATTCTGTTATAGCATTCTAAGCAAACTAAGACATAAAGATTTCTTCCCTCTTTAGCCAGCAGCAGGGAAAATCTCTGCTTCCTTTAATATGCTCTTTCCAAGAAATGGGATTTTAGTCTAGTTTGGGGGTCCATAGTGAAATGCATACTTCCATTCTTGACATTGCAGCAAAATCCCTCCCAAGGGTGTGGATCAAAGAAATATAAGGCACAACCTTTTATTACCCAGAATTCTACCTTCCCCAATAGTTCCATGTATAGCTTACCCAGCATCACCAGATTTCTTTATTCAGTGGGGATTTTTCTTTCAGGGAACTTCTTTATCTTTTCCTCTAGTCTAATCTTTAAGAACATCAACCCATCAAAAAAGGTTAATACAAATCAACCTCAGTTGTGGGCTAAATTAAAATTCTCTTCTACAAAAATATGGACCCACTATAGACCAAAGAATATGACTGGACATCTATTTCAGGGTCTACAAACTTTTAACAACACACAAAGGTGAGTTGTTATGTAACTGAGTTTCATCTCTGACTCATGCATTTATTATTTCATTCATTCATCTAACAGATATTTACTGCATGTATATTGGGTATCACTCATTGTTCTAAATCAAGAGTTGAAAACCTTTTTTCTGTAAAGGGTCAGATACTAAATATTTTTGATTTTATGGGCTATAAAGTCTCTGTTGCAACTATTCCATTTTGCTTATTGTAGCTCAAGAATAGTCATAGATAATATATAAACTAATAAAAGTGGTTATGTTCAATAAAACATTAAGAGGGATAGGAAATGTTTATATGGAAAGGTGTGAAATTTCATTCCATTAGGATACATCTGCACTTTATTCCACATTGATATTTTCTCCTCTGAGCCACTGCTAAGTTTAGCTCTTAGGTGTTAAATTTGGTCATTCATTTGGCAAATGTTCACTTTGTATTTACTGTATGCAGAATTACCATGTGTTCTGAGAAAACAACTGCAAAAGCCAAATTTTTGCCTTTAAAAAGATCACACCATAGTTTCAGGGAAAAATTATGTACCATTAGCATCATTTGAATCTAGGAATTTTGGGGATATTTTAACCTGTTAAATTAGGAAATGTGTCCAAGACTGACTTCTCATTTTTCAAAATAGCCTCAAGTATGAGCCCAATTCATGGACTAGTGAAAATAAAACATACAGTAGCCTTCTTTGATTTGACAAGCACACCTATAAAGAAGTAAGGAGAGAAATGGTATTCTGTCCTTTAGGAAAGTGTTTTAGCTCCATCAGTGGTTGCTGTGATAAGACACTGGAACCATGTGCTCTAGAAGCCTAAACATTCAAACCACCAGATTCTCAGTTACCAGCCCTATGCCAGACACGATCAAAGGATCAAAGTGCTAGTAAGTTATAATTTATGTCCCTAAGGACCTTTTAGGAACACACACACACGATTACAAATAAAACAGAAAATTCTTTTAACCTGGGCCATGCATTCTAGTCATTACACTCCTCACCCTCAGATACCTGGCATGTTGCTATCCTTCTACTCTGGTTTAGAGTTAAGCATTTAAAGAAGGAAGAGCTTCATTAAATACTTTTAACAAATTTTCACTGAGAACTTAGTAAGAGTCAAATATTTTTGGGCACATGGGGTTACAAGGTTGGATAAAAAAGACTGTCCTGTGTGTAGCCAATTATAGCACACTGTGATAGGTGTTGTGCCGGTATGAATGGGTGTTTCAGATGCACGGGGGATATGAGTGTGGGCTGAGGCTGTTAGAGAAGATGGGAGAAATGAAACTTGTGTTGGTCCCTACCATGGTAGGATTTCTATAGGAGAGGGTTTACCAAGGAAATGTGGAGTTGGAAGAAAATCCAAAATAAGACAGGAATAAACATGCTGTTTATAAGTGTGGTGTTTGTGGGCCAAGTGGGAGCCCTGGCTTGAACAGAGTAAGATGTGCCAGTTAGAATGTATTTAGATGATGGTAAGGGGGAACAACTCTAGGACATTAGACAGGAAATAACAGAAGGAATGTAGGGCTTTAGGAAATTGAACTGGAATAAACATGCAAGATAGATTAGAGATGGTAGAGTCTCAAGTGAGAAAAATCAACGGAGCACTCCGGCAATTATCACCAGCCTGGATCGATGTGGTGAGATCCAGGAGAGGAGGGGAGAAAAGAGCTGAAAGACGGTTCAATGGAGGAAATGACAGGATGCAATGACAGATTGAACACTAAGTCTGAAAGAGAGGGAAGAGTAAAAGATAGTCTGGAAAAATGGTGATACCAGTGACAGAATCAACACAGCACTGCGAACTGACAACCAGATGATCAAAGTGACATACCACTTGTGCCATATGTCTGAAAGCTCTTCATCAGGGATACAAAGCTGAAAGGAAAGTTGTCTCTAGATTTTTCTTGCTCAGAAGTCTAGGGGTAAATGACGAACTTTACAAAAGGAAGTCCTCTAAGGCACTAGCAGATGTGACCTCGTGTGTCAAACCAAATTAAAGGCCCATAGAGTGAGGGTCAGCTCTGATGTCTATACAATTTAGAACTGCAAATAGACATCACATTCTCTTTGTGAAGTTTCATCCAGGTCACCTATAAACCACAATAAAACATCAAATAACAATTCTTGGTAGGCCTTCAATAAGGATTTGTTGAACTGGACTTGGAATAAGGGGGTTCACAACAAGTCAGTAGGGATTAGGTCTAACTCTTTAACACTGCACACCATGAGGGCAGAGTGGAGAAAGAACAGCTTTAATAAGTCACAAAGCCAATGCTCTCTTCAGGTGAAGTCAGATGGCTTCTTCTGAAACTTAGGTGTTAAGTGTGTGTGATGACTCTATGGAGAATTTCAATCAGAGAAACCCATCACATCTGGAATTTGGTTCCTTTTTCACTCTACTTAGATGGTTGGCTTTGACTAAGCGATCTTGACTACAAACAACAGTTAGGAACATAGCTTTTTATTAAATAACTGGATATATATATATATATATATATATATATATATATATATATACACATGTGAACTCTGAGTAGAAAGAACCAGTCATTCCTTGGGCTCTGAGGTTGCACTGATACAAGGGCATAAAAAAAATCATGTAAAACAGATTCAGAGATGAGATACAGAGGGACTGCATTTCTGCTACTTCAACTAGTAAGGAAAATTTTTTTTCATTTTTCTCTATATTGGCTACTATGAGATTATCAGAAAATGGAATTCCTATTGTTGACTATGCATTTATTCATAGTAATATAAGTCAAATACTGTAGAATTTTTTTTTTTTTTGGTAACCTAAAAAAAGTACTCCTTGTGCATGGCAGTGACAAGGTGTTGGGACTTTTCTTTGTAATAGGAAAATAAATTAGATCTTGTAAAATTCTGAGTCAGACTCTTTTGTTTTCTGAAGACAAATACTATTAACTCCTATCAATGGTTCCTTCTCAAGAGTTAGAAAGAGAAAATTATACACTGTGTGAGAAAAGAAAATTTATTTCTCCATGGTTGGTCAAGCCTAGAATTCTCTACAGAGAGAATCTTGCTGGAAGAAGCTGGTGTTTTTATGAGCTGGAGGCAATGAGAAGAAAACAGAGCTGCATACCAAACAAATGGCAAATGCCATTTTGAGTTGGTGGCTCTAGCCTGCTGGTACTTGGTGCAATTCCCAGTTCTGTCTCCAGTAATATATAAAGCTGGGTCGATCTTTCAGTATTTGAGTTGGGCTTACGGCTATACTAGACCTGGTGTTATAAAACAGTTGCACCAAATTTATACTGTGTTCTCTACAAAGTGGGTTGAAAAAAATTGGTTCCAAGGCCCATTCTTAATATGCTTAATTATTTTGACAAATTGTTTTAGAACTTTATGTGCATTTCCCTTTAGATCCATAGCATTTTCACTGCAGTGTAAGTATAGCATTTAAAAACTAGGACATTTCCAATTAGTCTGCATACTTATGAATAACTTGCCTTGTTCTGCCTAAATTATTCAGCTTAGAGTTGTTTCTGAAATCATAGATTCTTTTTAAATTAATTGCATAGCAGTGCCAAGCACAGGGCTTAGCATATGGCAGGCACTTAATAAATGTTTGTTGAATAAATAAGTGAGTTTTGCTTCAGTCTTGGATTTTGGCCTATCTTTTTATAATGTTAACCAAATAAACTAGCTTGTGTTGGAATGTGAAGCCGCCTCGATGGATAGTGGAATTTGGTTCATAAAAATCGTCTTGATTCATGATTTAAAGATTTGAATTGATAAGTAATGAGATCCTGCTGTATAGCACAGGGAACTACATCCAATCACTTGTGATGGAACATGATGGAGGATAATGTGAGAAAAAGAATATATATATATATGTGTGTGTATGTGTGCATATGACTGGGTTACTTTGCTGTGCACTGTAAATCAAATGTAATGGAAAAAATAAAAATCATAAAAAAAGAAAGTAAGGAGAAATTTACATCTAGCTCTTCATTACCTGACAATTGCTTAACTTGTTCCCTTCTGAGAGGAACAAAACCTGGGCATAAAGTCAAAACTGTTGAGTAAATACTGGCTCTCACCATTTCTATGTTGCTTTGTTATCTCTGCAATGTTAATACTACCTACCAAACAGTGTTATTTTAAGATTTTAGGAGATAACACATATGTAACACTTATTTACTGCTGCATAAAATGCACTCAAAATTTAGCAGCTTATTTATTTTTGCTCACAAGTTTATAAAACATCTGGGCAGTTCTACTGATTTAGGCCAGGCTTGGCTGATTTCAACAAGGCTTCTCGGGGTCTTTGGCTGGCAGTTGGCTAGCTGCTAGCCAGGGTGATGAAGATAATGGGACCAAGTATTTCCATCAACCTTTTTTCATGGTGTGGTAGAGGTTTCAAGACAGAGAACAAGTAAAGGCCCTGGTCCTCTTGAAACCAAAACTCAGAACTGGCAGAATGTTGCCTCTGCTGCATTGCGTTGGTCAAAGCAAGTAACAAGGGCTGTCAAGATTCAAGGATTGGGAAAACAGATTCTATTTCAATGGGAAGAACTACAAAATCACATTGCAGAGGGGTAAGGACAGGAAAGAACAATTTGCCACAACATAAACAATGTCACCAGAGTACCCTCATTATATGTATAACAAATGACATTTATTATTATTATTGCCCCACACCCTATGCTTCCTTGTTAGCCTTTGTCCTTCACCACTCTCACCTCATCCCTTTTATGTATGTGATTCCATGGTTCTAACAAAAGAGGTCTGTTGATTAAGAAAAACACTCTGGTTATGCCCTCTGTCGCTCCCCTAACCTAAACACTTCAAGAATTAACTGCAGGACAACTATACCCACAGGGATGGTTCTTGTAGTTTTCTTTAATCCTCCAGTTTGTGAATCTTCCAATTCATCAGTGAAACCAAGGAGGACATAATGCATAATGGTTAAACAATAGCCTAAATTTAGACTCCTTATTTTGAATCATGCCTGCCAATTTATAACTAGGTGGCCTTGTGCTACTTAGTTTATCTCTCTGTATTTAAGTCAACTTTGAAATGGAGTTACTGAGTTACTGATAAATTTAAATAAGATTTTATATCTATATCTATATATCTGTGAGCCATGTGTGTGTGTAGGGGGGATGTGTTTGTGTGTTATGTGTTACATATATTAATTTATTTCAGTGAGATATAAAATTGAGTTTGGTCTCTCAGATTGTTATCAAAAAAGGCAAATGGCAAATATTGCACTGGGTGGATGATTAGGCTTACTCATTTTTTCATACTGTCCCCACCTCCTAATCTCTAGATATCGCATGTTATTGAATTTTGAGTTAAACTCAAATAGACAAAATCTATGAACGCTAAATCTACATAGGCCATTTTTTAGGAAATTCTAGGCATGTAATGTGAGTTTATTTTTCTTCATCTTATACCAAGCTATTTTATTAAGTTTTATTGTTCACAAAGTCCTATTTTTTAAATTTATTTTCTTATAAAATTCTTTACTCTGGTGAAGCCATAGAAAAGGATTATCTGTACAATTAGATAGTTATTAAATATATATGTATTGATAACATAAGGAACTGTGGGAAATTATCCTTCCTCAAGGGTAGTAAAATAAAACAACAACGAAGATTATTTTAAGTCAATACTCAGCATAAGCACAGTTTGGGAAAACAATGCAAGCTGATGAAACAATTTCTTCCAGTGTATATCAAGACTACTTAGGAAAAAAACAGACTACAGATCTTAAATTTTTAAAAAAAGACAGAAAAGAAAATTCTTACTTGAAAAAGCTTATTACTCTAATCTAAACAATAGCATTTACATTTATTTATTCATTTAATTTGGCTGCACCTGCACCATATGGAAGTTCCTAGGTCAGGGACTGAATCCAAGCCACAGCTGTGATCTATGCCACAGCTGTGGCAATGCCAGATCCCTAACCCATTGTGCCACAGTGGGAACTCCAACACTTACATTTTTGTCAATGGTTTAACATATGTTAATATACAACATTTTAACATATAGTACTCTTGGCTGTTCTGAAAAGAACAAGAAACAAAATTTAACCAATATCTGAGTCTTTCTGTGTCATACTTTATTACCCCACAGAGAAGGTAATCTGAGGAAAAGATTATGGCAAAATCAGACATGGTGATTAAATCCCCTACAGAGGAACACAGTATTTAGCAACATTTCTAAAAAAAGAAAGAAAAGAAGGGAGGAAAAGAGGGAGGGAGAAAAACAGAAACAAATGTTGTGCCTCACTGTATTCAGCAAAATATGAATTCCACCAAACTCACACATGTGTGAATATGTTAAGTAGAGCTGATAAAAACAGAAGAAATAATATCAACTATCATTTATAGAAGGGCTTCTATATATGCCTGACATGCACTGCTCTAGGTATGTTACTTATATTCTCCTTGTTCTTAACAAATAACTAGCAAAGTAGATATGATTCCAATTTTACATAAAGGCAGGATCCACAGTTGGCCAGCTGATAAGTGTAGGACCTAGATTTAATACAGGTTTCTCTCCTTCCAGACCTTATGCTCTTATAAAAATCTGTGAAAACTGACATTATATTTCTCTTCAGCCTTTTTTATTTGCTTGAAACACATTCATTTTTTTTTAATCTTTTTCAGCACATTCACTCATGTTTGTTGTCTTCTTGTTAAATTTCTCTATGGTCGCCATATCTCTCTTTTAATAATAGGCCCCTGATTAAACACGGCACTCTACTTATCCTATATTAAATAAAGAATAGATAGCCTTATGTTTCTGACATGAAATGTTCTTTTAATATTCCTGAATATACAATTGCAACTCCCTCCCCCTCGGCCCCTGCTATTGGCACAACCTTAATTAACATCCATTTAAAACAGTAAAGCAAGGTCCATGAAATAGATATTGGGTTATTGTTAATCACTCACAATGGACACTCATCTAATTAGAAAAATAGTAAAATATATAATCGAGTTCTTTCATTTTTTTCTGGACAAATCAATAGGAGGCACATTTTAAAAGTAAGATAAGTTTGGATTCTCCTTGATGTTCTAAATATATTAATTTCAGAAAAGACCATTAAAAAAGATTGACAGGATTTATTTTTCTAAAAGTTTTATAACTCCTGGATAATATCTCATTTTTTTACATTATTTGACATACATTTATGAGAAAATATGATCTTACTTTTCTAGTTCCTATGGTATAATCTTTCTTCATTCAAAATAGAGTATATTTAAAACATGTATTTTGAAAAAAAGTTACCTGGAAAATCTTATGTACAGGCTTTTGAAAAAAATATTTGAATTGGGGTGATATAAATAACCCAGAGGTTAGACACTAAGGGGAAAATAGTTGTGTTCTACCACATGGATAAAGTGATTATTTTTTAAATATAACCTGATAAGAAAGCACATGATTTTATATACTTTGGGAGTTATGTACTCTTTTGGGAATTAGTTATAATGCCATGAATGAACTCTTTCTACAAAAAATGTATTTATGCATATATACAAAACCATTAGGGAAAAATCCATATTCCTACTAAATAAAGAACTTCTAGTCCTGATAAAGGTAAAATCACTGATACATTAGGATACTGAGAATCCCATCTGGAAGTATTTAGGTCATGACAGAAGGTTGTATCTAGCTTACTGATGAGCTAAACGGGAACTATAAAGGCATATTGTGAATCCTTGGCAGTGAGTGTGAAGTGTTTTGTTTCATTCAGAGTAGTCTTGAACTCTACTCTGTTAAACATCTTCATAAATGATCTGCAGTTGATTGTTAATGACATTAATTAAACCTCAGATGAGAGAGGATATCAAGCAATGAGACATCATATAATAGTACAAAAAGCCTAGGAAAAAAGGCCTGAAATTAATCAAATGAGATTTAATCTTGAACTGCAAAGGCCAGTACTTGATTAAAAAATAGATCCAATAAAAGTTGAAGTAAAATTAAAAATTGGTTTCAATAAAGAGATATTTCCAATAGTTAATATAAAGTTGATTTGATATTCTGCATTGAGCTTTGAGAAAATGCAAGGTATTTTTAAAATAGAAATGATTATGAAACCCTCATAGTAATTATCACTTAAAAAATTCCATAGTAATTATCACTTAAAAAATTCCAGAAATGGAATGCTGTGGACAATCCGTGCTGGAATAGAACCTTTATGACCATCATACATCTACCTAATGGAGGGAACAAAGGGTCCCAGGAAGACTCTTTTGAGAAGAAGATTGAGAAAGAAGTATAGCCAGATGAAAAGATGTCAGATTTGTTGTGACCATTTTATACAAACCTCAAGAACCAAACCTTTCTGAACAAGTGGAAAAAAGTTAAAATCATGGAAAATAAAACTAAAATTGACAAAAAGATATGGCTCTTTGAGAGATAACAGTTCCGATTCTGATAAAATAGGTTACTTTTTCATTAGCAGAACTGGTCCTATCATTTGCAAATATTCCAGAGATTTGGTTTTAACCAGGGCATTTAGACTCTTCTCTGTGATAGAACTTTCACCCTTGTTTCTGCAAAGATCCACTTGGGTTTTCAGAGAAAATATATTCACAAAGGGTTCTTCAAAATGCTTCTTTTGCAATAGTCTTGGAACCTTCACATTGCTATTCTTTGAAAGAGATACTGAAACTCAAGTTACATAATTACAGCTTAACAAAATAAGTCCTCTATTTTGAGGTTCTTAGTGGCAATTTTTTTTTCTTACTATTAGAATAATGGTGACAGAACATAGCTGCAGGTGATGATGTAAAATAGATAACAAACAAGAATGTAATAAGGCTTTTCCATTTTTAGCAAATGTGATTATATGCATTATCCCCAGAGAAGATTTCTTTTTCTGTAAATATAATTCCTGGAAGAGCTTGCTTTATGGAAGGACTATAGAAGTAGGCTCAGCTTGAGTTTTCCTTTCATACCTGACTTAAGCAAATCAGGAAACACTGTACATCAACATCTATAAAATTATGCACAGTGAGTAAAACACTATTCAACTGCTGCAAACAGGTTGAGGGTTTTGATACCATTCTGAAATGCTGAGAATCACCATGCCATCGGACTATGTTAAAAAGCAGTATTTTTTATATATTCCCAAATAATGCTTTATTGGATTGCCAGAATTAAAAAAAAAAAATTAAAAGGATTTCCAATAAGTAGATTCACTCTGTTTTTGGATCCATTCAATGGACTAAGTCCCCTTTCAATGACCTTAATAGATTTCTGTGGCACTTCAGATATGAAAATAAAAGCTTTATTCTCTTTCTCCATTTTTTATTGCAAAATAAGTGAGTGATCTTATAAACCTAGTTTAATTTTTACTTTAAAAATGTAGACACCACACTCTTATGTAAAGGGTATGATAGTCACAGTAATAATAACCTAAAAATGACAGTGGCTGAATAACCACATTGGGACATTTGGAATGTTATTGATAGGTCTATGCCACAGCAAAATCACTGTTTCGATTTATGTGTCAACTTGGCTGGGCCACAGGGTCCAGATATTTGGTCAAACATTGTTCTGGATGTTACCATGAGGGTGTTTTGGAATGAGATTAGCATTTAAATTGGTGGACTTTGACTAAAATGGATTGTTCTCCACAATATGAATGGGCCTCATTCAATCAGTTGATGGTATGAATAGAACAAAAGACTGATCTTTCTCAGCAAGTAGGAATTCTGCAAGCAGGTAGCAAACAGACTTGACCTGCAATATAAACTTTTCCCGGGATATCCAGTTTTGCTGGCCTATCCTACAGATTAGGGATTTTCCAGATTCCATTATTGTATAAGCTAGTTCCTTAAAAGAAATCTCGCTGTATATATACATCCCTAGCAGTTCTGTTTCTCTGGAGAACTGACTAAGATGATATGCATGATCATCAGGTACCCACTCAGTAGAAGGAACGAAGCAACCCTTTGGTAAAACATAAACATAAACTCAGCCATTTATATTTTATAAAATCCTCTTTACCAAGGTTTTCTTCCTTCCTTCTACTGAGTGGGTACCTGATGATCATGCATATCATCTTAGTCAGTTCTCCAGAGAAACAGAACCGCTAGGGATGTATATATACAGAGGGATTTCTTTTAAGGAACTAGCTGGGTCACCTTGCTGTACAGTAGAAAAAAAAAATTGTATTGGAGAATAACAATAAAAACAAAAACAAAAAACCATAAATGTTTCCCTGGTATCTGTATAAAAATGTAAATTAAAATATACATTTAAATTTAAATCACTTATTTTCAGAAGAAATGGAAAAGGGATGGACCACTTTCTATAATTTTAATATTCAAGAACTGGCTCTTTAAAGAGTATGACCAAAAATTAGATTGGGCTTACTAATTCACTGTACACCATTGCGTCAAAGCCCAAAGTTGAAAGACTGAAACTGAGAAGAATTTATCTGTGTCTAGCAGCAATGATTCTCTCAGTTACTCTCTTTTGACACATTTGCGTGTATCTTTGCCCTTGAAGACAATAGACTATCATGTGACTCAGCATAATGTGGTCCTTAGGAGTACTCCTTAGGCAGTCATGGTGTTGTAAGAGTAGGTAAACCCTCAAACCTTCAGGAATCTGTAGAACGGAAAAACAATGCCAACTCTGCAGGACCAATAAGCAATTCTCTTAACATAGAACATTGCAGGAGTCCAGTTCTTTTTAGTCTCCTTATCCAGCAAGAATGGTGTCTTATACACATTCCTAATTGCCTCACAGGATCACCAGATTCAGTGCTTTTCATTTGGTCAGTTAATCAACAACTAAAGATAATAGCTACCAATTATTGTGGTGTTTGTGATACACCAGAATGATTTTTTTTGGAAGTCTCACAAAATTTCTTCAAAGCAGGTACTATTATCCCTTTTTTTGGAGGAGGAAGCTGAGACTCGGAGAGCAGTAGCTTTGAAGATCATACACAGTTACTTAACCACAGAGTCAGCCTTTATTTCAGGTCTGACTCAAAGTTATACTCACTTTGTATTGCAACTTGCTGTCATTTCCTATTAGGTGACTTTTAATAGGCATTTGTTAGTTTCAAAATCACATGAGAAGTTGCCATTGATGGCAACATTCTGTCCTTTTATTTCCTTTTTATGCTGCTTGATGATGGCTCTGTCACACTTTGGAAGCTAGAAGTCAGGCTGTTATGGCTTGTTACACAGAGTAAAAGGTCAGGTTAGAAAAGTCTCTTCCCTAGTGATTCTTTTGAAGGGAAAATACACTATCAACTGAGCTAACTTTTTAGATTCATCACACTTGGACAATATACAAATTCATCATGGGCAGCCTCTACCTTTCCAGGAGGCTGAAGATAAACTGCTTATGTTCTAAATATTCTTCCAGATTCCCAGGTCTGTGATCTTAACAAAATAAGAAACCATTAAGCAATTTCTCTAAAACTTTTGGAGATGCCTTCCATCATACTTAATAAATACTCTATTATTATATACTGGAGAGATGTTCCCATCAACACTGTTGAACGTTCCTTTCATCTTTTCATGGAACACTTTCCTGAATGCATTTTAATTACAGTAGTACTGCAGATTTCATGTAAAAAGAAATTGGACTTAAAAATACAGTCCAATTCTAAATATTAGTTGTAGTGTAGAACAATTGCCTCCATTATCAAAAACATTTAAATGCAAGAGAGTAAAACATTCCATTTCTAAGATGTGCTAAACAATGTTATCATTAAATTAGTGTTATCCTAGATATTAACTCAAGAGACTCTGTTCTAAAGTCCATGGACTGATTTTTTTTCCCAACCAATAGATCTGTTCTTTTCAAATTCAGAATTTTGTTACCAAGTTAAATATAAAATCACACTATTATAATTTGTGTGATAGAAGATTATAGCCCTTTTCCCCAAACCATCATAACATTGCTACTTTTTAAAACTGAACTTCTTTAGGCAATATTTCTGCCTTTTTGATTCTGTAAAATTATTTTACATTTTTAAAGGAAAGTAATCATGGCACTGCCTGAAGTGTCACATCAGGTACATCCAAATGGCAAATGAATGTCATTACAGTGCCCATTAGGGAACTCGCTTTGATTAAAGAGGACATCCATGCCCAAGGACAGCTGCTGTCATTGGTTTCCAGGCTGAAGCAACATCCTGTTTGTGGCAAGGGGGCAGGGAAGGGCTTGTACTACTGCTCAGAAACACTGGCTCTCTAATCTTTGGAGGGAAATAGACTTAGATATGGAAATAGAGCATTAAATGGAAAAGCAAACCAATAAAAACAACAAAAGGACTTGCAATTTGTTTGGGGAAATTTAAAATAAGTCCATTTCCCATTAGGCTGTGAGAGGACTGAAATTGGGAGTATTGACTCCTGTGAACTGAAATGGAATCAAACAGGGTGATTTTAGTAGTTATGTCCTGCCTGAGACAAGCCTACTAGGCAAGGGTCTCTCAAAGGCCAGCTTATGTCCTTTTTCTGTTTCTAGGGTTAGAAGGGCTTTATCTCAGAACAAGATAGATTCTGAAACTAAAGTCACATCCTATTATTATAAGAGACAGTCGATAACCATCAGGGCTAGAAAAAAAAATGTAAAAATTCTAAAGATCCAAAAGGAAAGAAGAATGTAGTTTTATTAAGTGAGACTCCAAGCCAACTCTGAAGCAAAGATTTCTGAATATAAATTTTAGTTCAGCATTTGAAAAATTTGAAGTTGGCCTATTTTTATACCTCATTGTTTTTCTAATTGAAAAGACAAGCAAGGCACATGAGACACATCATCTCTTAGGAACAGAATCACTCCATTAATTCAATAGTCTAGTGAAACCTTAACATTCTAATTGATAGGAAATGTAAAGGTTAAAATTTTTGGGTGCAGTAGATTGCACTTGCTGTGCTAGGGCTATTTAATAGCTGCCTCCCCCCGCCCCCCACTACATTTGCTTCAGTTTCTCCAGAAAGCCAGACTATCATTCTTTTAATTGAACTGGGGAGGGAGGGAAAGAAAGGATGTCAGCCTGCTCCCAGTGATGAGTGTCACATCCAATTGCCACCCTTACCAAAGGGAATGAAACTAGGTTAAGGGGACAGGTTCTGTATTTTTAAAAATTACCTGCCATGTATTTTTTCCCCAAATGTCAGGTGGCGGCCTCTATTAGAGGTAGACCATTAATCAAACTAATGAGAAGGATGGACGTAACCATCTCTTAACAAAGACATAATGCCTCAGTGGGAAAGAGTCTAACGGCAGACTTTTATGAAGTAGGCCTTTGCTCATGAAGGCTTGGGTTTGCATCACACCGTATGTGCAAGTCAGGGCCTCCTGATCCTTCCAATAGTTTGATGTTCCCTAAAGAAGAAGACTATGTTCCTGAATCAAAATCAGTTTTACTTATGATAAAGTAAAAATATCGCACTTGTTTTGCAACAATAAGGCATTTCAAAATAATTCTTAATCAAAATCTTACTGGTGATCATTCAGGTTCTGAAGAACCTGCCAGGGAGAGAGGATGTGTTTTTAGGGAAATATGATCCTGTAATCGGGTGTTAACACTTGGGCTGTTCTTGATCTTTTTGCAAATCACTAAACCTCTCTGAGTTATTCTGCCTTAATGTTAAGTTTAGGCTAGCAGAACTGGCACGCAAATCAGGATTTCATGCCTTTAGGACTCAAATGAAATAAGAAATGCCTCATCAGACCTTTCCAGCAGTTTACGGTGAGCCTAATAGAAGAAAGCAGGAGAGTCGGGAGACCAAAGCAAGGAGGAAATCAGAGCATTAACATGTAGTAATTGGCCTTGGCCAAGCCACACATAGACTCCTTTGACCAACTGAACCTCCCAAGGAACATCCTTGAACATACAGAGAAGATCTATGATATATTTCAGAAATGACATTTCTTCAAGAATTCACATGTGCACACATAAATGATTTTTCAGTTTTAGAGGCTTTGGAAATGCCTATCCAAAACTTTACTTAAATTTAAATCTTTACTTAATTAAAGTTATCTCATGTCAATCTGAGGACAAGTTAAACAGAGGTTCTATTAAAGTTAGGAATAATATACAATGACCCCCCCCCTTTCTTTTTCCAAACCAATCAGCGGAATCACTAAATTTTTGTGGAAATTAGTCTTTGTAAATACTTACTTGCATTATTTTAATTGCAGAGAATGCAGTTATAACACATTCCCTGTGTTAATTCTACATAACTTTATGGTCAGAGAAAGTAGCCTAATTTTTTTACTTAATTTTTTGATGATGAAATATAGATTTTCATGTCTATAAAAATCAGATTTCATGGTATATAAAATCACATTGTCAAAATAAATATGCAGAAATAATAATCAGTTTAGTAAATAGTTAAAATGAAAATACATCACTATGGTTAGAAAACCAGAACGAAGAGTAGGAGAATGTGAGAGAAAAGATAAAGGTTCACTTAATGGACTCCGTGAAGACTTCGTTCTCTAACCGAGGGGAAAAAGGGCCTCATTTTCTTCCTAAGTACTGCTAAAACTAAGTTAACTAAGTAATAATGAAACATAATATCTATGAGCACTTACTCTGTATCTTATCCTATCATAAATACTTATTCAATGCAATTTTCACAACCACCCTATCGAGAGATAATATTATCTCATTTTTTCAACAAAGGAGAAAATTGAGGTAGAAAGAGATTAAGTTGACCCAATACACATGGTAAAAAAGCAGTAGAGCCAGATTCAAACCATAAAGTCTGACCCTGAGGCCTGTGCTCTTATTCTCCCTCCTATGTATCTGGGAGCCAAAAATGTTGCTTCCCCCTTGTCTGCTCTGGAGAGGTCCTTAGAATTTGGGTGAATGAAAGGCAAGTGTCCACTTTCAGTTAATCACATTTCTTCTCATAGTGGATGGTTTAAATCAGATTGCTTTTTAATACCAAGTACCCTGGAGAACTATTAGTCACAGCTACCTAGGATAATAAGTGCTCTTAACTACTTGTACGTGATTATCTCTGATGGTGCTCAGAGCTTCACATACACACTTATACATACACCATGGTTATGGAAGTTCAAAGATTGCTGACATTTTTCTGGAGTATATATTCTGGGACGAGAAAAATAAGCAAAGAGTAAAGTTAGTCATTGTCCACTTTATACTTTCTTTTAAGCCTCTCTTATTTTTGGGTGTCATTGCACCCCACAACCCTAAGGAACAATGCTAAACATATCATTTTCTAGCTGGCTACTCTCTTCCTTACCATCATACACATTCAAACATCTCATCCAGTGTTTCTGAGACTGTACCTCACTCTCAAAAAATGAATTCCTCTTCCTTCTTTGCATATTAATGCTCCTCTTCACCAGTATTGCCAAGAAAAATTCCTCAGCCCTCAGTATGATCTTCCAAATCAATTACACCAAGGCTAAGAACATTTTACTATAGTGGGAAAAGTGACCTCATTATGTCTTCTCGGGTGTGTTGAGATTGACGGTTTGGACTGTTACTGAGAATTTGTTAATTGTAGTGCAAAATAAAGTCCTACACAGCGCTATTAGGAACATCCTCTGTCATACATATCAGAATTCCTGCTAAGTGAATCTGCATATTTTAGTAACTGTATGTGATTTATTGATCTTATTTATTTGGGGGTGGAATAATGGGGAATTGTTTCTAATGCTTATGCTTTTGATTTTCTAATGCTTTTTTTTTTTTTGGTAAAGAGAATGATGAAGTGGGAAAAACTGAGCACCATGGCGTTCATTAGGATACTCTCATTAAACTGTAAGGTATATAGTGAATGTAATCTGGTTTACTATCTCAGGGTGCCGTATTTGTCTGCAAATACCCCAACCTTGTTCTTAGAAAATTTCCTTAGTAAAGAACACTTTAAAGTAAGTCCAATCCTAGATCATTAAAGCCTGAGTGCTAAGGATATAACACTTAAAATCACTTTGGATTCAGAGATTAGGAGAAGGTAGTTTCTTGGACCACTGACAGCAGACTACCTATACATAACCTGACCAGCCCTGATGGTTTCAAAATGAGTGTTTTCTCTGTGCATTTGAAAATGCTGAGCTGGGCTGTTTGAGCAGAGAAGGGATTTTTCCTAACAGATAGCTTTGGCTATCTACATGACAGCAAAGGAACGTTTTGGCAGGAAACTACATAACACAGCAGGATATCCTGGTTTGAACAAAATGTTTTTATGCAATGTGTTACAGGGGAATTGGTTTGCATGTTGACACTACTGCCCACATGTAAGCCCCAACTTTATTTCCTGACCAAATGAGTTTTTCCTCTTAATGTTTTACAAATACAAACTGCATCTATTTTCTGAATAATCTAATAAACAGTTTTGATGGCTTATACTGCACCAAGATTTTTAAGCATTGCCAGTAAGAGGTATGCTGAGAAATACAGATCATTTTTTAAAAAGCACTTTATTTTTATTATTTTTTATTACATTTAGACATGAACGGTTCTTGTATCAGAGAATAGATAACATCCCTTAATGTGTATATTTCTAATTTCATTCAGGACAATTTTGTCAACTTCCAATTATAAGCAAGGGGCTGTGTGTCATCACAGCATGTTGATCTTGTTTACTAAAAGAGGTTAGATCTTTTAAATGTGTAGGCACATTTACATACAAGGTAAATGAGAGATATATAGGTAAAGTAATATGGCATCTCAATGGAAGAAGAGACTACTTCCAGTGAAGAAGAACAAGGAGATAACTACAGGGAAAGTGGTATTTGACCTGGCTTTAAAAAATGAGCTTTCTTTACTTAAAATTTGTTCATTCATTTTTCTATTTACTCAGTATAGTATAAACTTTAATAGAAAAGGAGACTCTAGATTTAAACTGCATGGATTCATTTTCTGTTCTTACCTCTTAACACTTCTGTGACTTTGACAAGTTGTATAATTCACTTCCCTTGTAAAATTGGGATAAAATTAGTTCTTTCCTAACAGCGTTCTTGGAATAATACATATTCTTAGTATGCATGTATTTAGGAAATAGCCAAGTGTAAAATGCATAGGCTTGGGATTCAGACAGGCTGTATCTGAATCATTAAACTACCAATCACTTTTACTAAACTTTTCAACCTCTTTGTAACATAAACTTTTCATCTTTTAAATGGGTATAATGACCCCAACTTCATTCATTGTTTTAGAGAGCAAATATCAGGCATAGTGTTCATAAAATATGGGCACAGTATCAATGTTGGATAATTATAAGAGATGACATTGGAAAGAGACAGTAGGGATTGATTTTGTAGGACCTTACAGTTCAGCCCACATTAACTTGTCTAACTCTTTACAACCATCACAACCATCAGCTTGCTTTTCATATTCATCAAGAGGTACATATTAGAAATAGAGACATAGCTATACATTGTTTGGTCCACACAGTGTCTTAAAAATTAGGACATTTTAAACATTTTTTTCTGGAAAAATTTTCAAAAAATAACCCTGAATTCCAAAAGGAAAACAATTGGTTGGAACTAAGTTCTGTCTGCATCTTATTTGGAGCTTATGCATGTCACAGTTTCTTCCACTCCCTATAATTCTACCACTTCCCCCATTTTGCTACCTACCTGCCCTTTTAGGCACTTGAGTTGGTGACTTTTCTGGATGACAAGCCACTCCACTATTGATTGTATTTTAACTGAGTGTGGTCTGAATAGACATTTTCAGAATATATATCTACAATTTACAGATTCTATTGGAGGAAGGAAAAAGATTGGAGGTAAATAAACAGAAGAGTTTCAGTCGTATAGATGGGAAGTAAATAGATATCAAGTTAATGCATAAATGGCCAGAAAAGAGTTGGTGTGAAAGGTATTACAAAGTTATTCCATGATAATTGTAAGAATTACAGTTTGAAAACTGATTGGCAAAAAAAGGAGAAAAAGAAAAGAAAAAGACTAGAGTCACTAAATGATGGCTGGTATACTTGATAGAAATGGAATGAGCAAGACTATGACTAGAGATGACAGGGATTTCGTTCTTGGGCCTATGGCTGAATTTAGATGTTAAATTTAAGGACATTTTCCATTATTATAAGTCACGGTACAAATTTCTGCTGATCCTCAGAAATATTTGCAGATCCTAATCAATGGCAATAAATTGTGAACCTTAAGGGTAAGAGTGGAACTATGATACAGGTAATCTCAGAGTTTGGCAAAGGGTATGCCCTCAGTGAATGTTTATTGAATAAAGGAAACAGGATTATGTTTTCATCAATCTTTAGAAGGCTGGCATTATTTTCACAGATCCTAGTCATTTTTTTTCTACTATTAAAAGATAATAATTTGCCATTTTCAAATCTACAGTGTAATGACTTCTCAGCCACAGTTATTCTTGTTAATTATTACGTGGGAAGTGACAACAAATAGGAATTTAATTTGACTTTGCTGAGTGATAATTATAATTCCAAGCTATGTGTAGAAGTCCATTAAAAAATACACATTGGTGTTAAAATTTTCATAGAGACAATTGTGTCATTTAAAATGGAGTAGAATTCCAGCGAACTACGCCTTTGTCTTGAGAATTTCATAAGTTATGTAGTACACTAGGGATTTAATTCATTCAGAATAGCTGAAAAGAGGGAGGAATGAGGAGATTCCACTAGAGAAAACTGATGGCTAACTGGACATACCTTGATTCCTTTTGGTTCATTCCTCTGTGCTTCTGAATTTACAGGCTTTCTGTTCACAATAGCTAGATCCAGAAAAGGAGTCAAGAAACAGAGGAAGAAAGGAGACAAAGGGAGAAAGTAGCTTTCTGTTATCACAAACCAAAATTTCTTCGTAAGTACCAAAAGTGGTCTGCTCTGTCGTTGGAAGAGGATTATATTTATGATGCTGAACCCACTTTAGTTTTTAGCATTGCTAGATGTCTGTTTTAATTGAATATGTTTTTAGTTCACAGCAAAGTGGAACAATCCGGAAATGTGCAAAATGAATTATTAGACTTGAAATGAGACTGGTGGTTTTTAGCCTTTTGTGTACAGGGCTGAATGATTTCCAGCTGATGTTGTTGATTCTGTATTTGGGTACATTAAGAATTTAATGTTTCCTGAGAATTCTTTCTCTGAAACAATCTAATATCTCTTCACCTTTATATATTTTGTTCTTTCTGCTTTGCCCTATGTTTTGCCAATGTGGAAAACTCCTATTCACTTATTAAAACCCATCTCAGATCCTACATCCCCTTTGAAACTTCTTTCCAAATTGATTTGGTACCTTTAATATAATTATATTTCCACAGTTAGTATGCTGACTAGATATTACTTCTCTTGTGAGAAGCCTCAGAATTAGAATTAGTAATTAGAATTACTTCCTCTAATCATGAGCTCTCATAGTTTAGGCCCAGATTTATATTAATCTCTTTACGCCCAGAGTTCAGTACAGTATCTAGATTACAGTAGGTTCTCAATAAATGTGTGTTAAATAAATGAATGAATGAATGAAAGTGTATTTTCTGTACCCCCAGTATCTAATATGGTGCCAGAGATTTAGAAGAGATTTAGTAAAAAATAGATTCATCTCAAAAGTGTAAATCAATTGGTCAATCAGGTGGTAGGGAGAATTTTAATCTAAGGTATCAAAACAACAGGTGTAATGGCCAATGTACCTTGGAACCAGGATCAAGCACTTGTGGGATATTACGACAGCACAAGGTCAGCTATAAGTCTTTGCGTTTACCCTGTCCTTGACCCATGAGTTTTGATGCTTAAATTTAAGCTCTTCCACACTTCTTGTCATTAAACACTCCCCAGTGAATATGAAGTTTAGGCATGTAGAGGTTCTATAAATCACTTTCATTGCCCAAATTCCCTTTCGAAAAACGTAACTCAGTTGTATATTTCCCCATATGTAATCTGTCAGGTCAAACTGCAACCCATTTCATTTTCTTTCAGTAAACTCAAATCCCTGGCCTGTCAAGTTCCTTGTAAGGAAACATGGCAATTAGAAGGCAAAACAACTTTTATTCAATCGATATGTATTTGCTGACAAATAACACTTGTATAATCTCTGGGTTTCCCTGATGGACCTTGAAGAAACTTTATTTTTTTCCCACTAGTGAGGTTATTTAGAAGACCCTTAATAATATATTTTTTCTTTCAAAATGGAATAAATGGATCTGGAACCTCTCTCAGTCCTAGGAGAAAATTGTTTGATTTATGAAGCAGAAATAGCCAACCCAGGTCTGGAGGAAGCTGCTATGGCCATTTAACCTCTAGAAGAAAAATGAAAAGGTCCTTTATAAGATAGGTATATTGACATTTGGAAGATGTGTAAAAATTAATTGAAAAAATGTTTAACATTGAAACCTATGATGTATTAAGAACAATAAGCTTATCATTTTGATTATGCTTGATCATTCTATGGCACAGTAATCATAGATTTGAATTGTTCATTTTCAACAGAATCTTAAAATTAATAGTGCTCTCTTAAATTTGCATTACATTTTTTCTAAGGTACTCAAAGCATTTTAGAGAACATAGGCAACACATATGTTATCATGAAAAATATAATTGTTTTAATAGATGATTGGGGTGGTAACAAAGTGAAACTAATTCTATCAGAAAATGGTTGAATTTACAGAAATACATTAAGTGCCTCATGCTGGAAATTTCATGTTTAAATATATAATAATGGACCATTATTCCAATAAGAAAATATCATTGTGTTCTAGTCTGCAACTGTACCTCATGACTCTTCTATCCAAGCTCAAAGATAACTTTTTAAAATTCTGTGTCTTGGCATGCTACATTTACTACACATCCTTACTTCTTACTCCTACCTCTATAAGTCCTTCTAGCTGGCAGTAACAATGGCATAAAAAAAAGGCAGATATTTATGAAGCATTTATGTTCAAAATACAGAAGTCAAAACAATGAGTAAGAAACAGTGCTTATTTTCAATGAGTATTTTACTCTAGTAAAAAAGACAGATATCTACCTAATTAAGCACTTTATCAGGAAATGTGTATATATATGTATTATATATATAAAGTATATGTAATATATATGTAACATATATAAAAATTATATAAATATATATATATACAGATAAAGACATAAGTCATAAAGAGTCATCTCTACAGTATTGAGGGATCACAAGGAGAAAATTCTGCTTGGGGAGGTGAGATTGGGCAAAACTTCATGAAAGAAGGAGTTCTCCTACAAGGAAGCACATGATCCCAGATAGAACTGCTGTACCGTTTATTTATTTATCCTTTTATTTCATCCAGATCATCTATTTATTCAATCACTTAACAAGCATGTGTCCTCTAAACTGTGCCAGATACATTGATTAGCAAGATTTGGTTTCTTGTCCAAAGGAACTCACAATCTAATATACCTCACCTTGAAGAAGAAAGGATGCGTTTCTAACAGCTTTTGGCTTACACAGGGAAATGTAAAGAAAGGTTTCAAAGAGGAAGTGAAGCAGTAGTGAGATTAAACACAGTTCCACACTTAGACATTCATGTATTCTTTTGTCCATTTTAACACGTGTTATCTAACAATACGCCAATTGTTTTTTTTTGATATTTAAAAAAATATTCTTCAAATCCCCCAGTCCTAGCTCAAATATGATCTCATCTATGAGAAATTCAGAACCTAAGGGAAACACTGAGTGTGATATAAATTATTTTTCTTTTATCAGTGTTGGGGTCACTAGGATCTGTTGCATATGGTTCACATTATCACAAGCTGTTTAAGGTAGAATAATTGGTGCATCGTTTCCAGATGTAATGGAAGGAGCAGAAGTTTTGGAGTCAGAAGAGCTGGATGTCCACTATCACTCCTGAATGAGCTTGAACAATTATCTCAGATTTAGTTTCCTCATCAGGAAAATGGAAAAAGAAAAGGAGAGGGCACAGGGAGGACTTGTAAACAAGAGAGTAGAGTAAAAAGGGCGATGGTTAGTGATTCTTACCCTCCAACTTCTGGGTGGTTACAAAAGTCCAGTATTGCATTTGAATGCTATATATAATTCACAGATGTCAAGAACATAGACATTGGAAAATGTCCTATGTTAGAACTCAAAAGAACTGGGTTATAATCCTGGTTCTCAAATTCTTTGTTAATTATTTTTCCTGAGCTGATTTTCTCACCTGAAATAAATATTCTGACCCTTGGTTTGACCCTTGGTCAAAACCTTCTTGGTTTTGTGAGAGAATATGTATACAAATGCTTTAGAGATTATAAACTCTGTAGAAAGATACGGTGCTATTATTTATCTCTCAGATATGATAAATTAATTCTATCCAGTTTGGTTTCAACAAAATATAGTTTCCCTCTATCTCAAATATTCTATAAATCTTATGGTGCCCTATAATTTCTAGAGAATCTAATTGATGATTTTTTAAAAGGCTTACTGTAGAAAGTCTTTCTTATTTCCTTCCTTGAAAAGCTAAAGAATCTTGCAGGACTTCCCTTCACTCAGAATATTCTCTAGGGCATTAGATTTGGCAGGCTTCATTTTTCCTTTCAACTCTGTAACACCAAGTGTTATAATTTGCCTTTCACTTTCTTCTCTCCTAATTTCCATTTTTCTAAACATGTTTTCCCCAGTGTCCTGCTGAAGTGGTGGTCCTCAACGGTCATTCTCTGCAGCAGCACAAACACATTTTTGACTAGTTGATCCTTCAGGTCAACAGCCTAGAGAGCTACTATTGAGATGTCCTTCTCACACACTTACTCAAACTCACAGTGGAATATGCCCTTCTTATTTGTATTCCCCTTTTAACATATTCCTTTCTAGAGCTCAGGACTCTATTGCTCAGACTGCAGTCTCTAACTCTTCTTGCAGGTAAGTTTTAAAAGCCATGATGGCTTTTACATTAGATTAACAGACTGCCTGCAGAGCAATGCATTTGTGTAGCCATCTCTGAACTCATCATGTAAAACTTGCACTTCATGGATTTTAATGGGAAATTATTACAGTGGAACCTTGCTAATTCATGTTAGTGATGGAGAGTTCTATTTTAAATTGCTGAACTTCTCAGTGATAATTGAAGAAAAGGAAAGAGAATGTAAAGGAGCCTAGCCAATAGTTCTCCCACCCTTTTCAGACTGCCTGCCTGTTCACAACGGGACATCCAAATCACAGCCACCTTATGGGAAACAAATGAATGAATAAAAACACCTTTAAATCCTAATTAGCAAACACCTTATGACTAGCCCAGCAGATGTTTACAAAGCAAAAGTTACATAACACAAATATACTTACATGAAATTGTGAAATAATATTCTATTCCATTTTAAAATGATGCAAATATATATGTATGTGTAGCTGGGTCCCCATGCTATATAGTGGAAAAAAAAATGTGTTGGGAAAATAAAATAAAATAACACAATTGTATTGCCCTAAATTAAATGAAAGTGGTATTTAATTGGAAGTAGGTCTCTATTGTGATCATTGTTACTTTTTTCCCCCACCTCCACTCTTATTTTTCTAGCTACCTCCTCTGGTGATTGGTTCCTTATATTTATTGGAAGCTCACCCAGCTCTGGCCTTGTTCCCTATCGGGGGGTGTTTTCAACTCAGTGGCCACAGAAAATCCTTTTAAAATGTAAGTCAGATGTCACTTGGTCAAACCCTCCAAAAGCTTCCCAACTCGCTCAGCGTACAAGCCAAATGACTTATGATGGCCTGCAAAGCTCTATGTGATTACCTGATACCTTGATCTTCTACTTCTCTCCCTTACTCACTCTGCTCTAGCAACACGCCTCTCTGCTCCTCCTCACTCTCCTACCTCAGAGCCTGTGAACTTGCTGTTCTCTCTGCCTAGTACTTTTCCCTTAAAAGCTGCATGTCTTGCTCTCTCTCAATCTCTTTAGTGCTTTATACAAATTTTACCTTCCTAGTGACCTGTCCTCTAATCACCCTATCTAAAAATTACCGTGTTCTTCTTCCCCTTCCTGGATTCATTTTTGTTCATTCTACTTACTAGCATCAAATCCAGAGATCAGCAAATATTCCTGTAAAAGCATAGATGCAAGCAGTCTATAGTCTTTGTTACAAATGCTCTACACTGGCACTGCAACACAGAAGAAACCATAGAAATACGTCAATGAAAGAGCATGACTGTGTTCTGATAAAACTTTATTTACAAAAACAGGAATTAGACCACTTTCAGCTTACAGGCCTTAATTTGCTAAGCCTCAGTCTAACATAGTATGTATTTTACTTGTTGTATCTATCACCTGTCTCTTGACACATTTTGAATGAAAACTCCATAAGGACATTGGTTTGGTTCATTGTTCTATCACCAATGCCTACAACAGTACCTAGAACATATATGGTACTCAATAAAATAATTGTTCAATAAAAAGTTTTCATTTTTCCACCTAAATATCAAGGTAATGGCTTGCTTTCTTGAAGGGGGATAGTAGAAGAGGAAGACTTCTCTCTACACCCCTGTTCCCAATTCTCTTGGAAAATAACCCAAGGACCATCTGCCATGCTCACAATGATTAATAAGGGAGGCAGAGCTGCCAACAGTCTGTTTCCAGATTCCTACTGTTCTGCAAATTCTCGCAATATGCCTGAGCATTCCCTTCCAAATTCTGCCAATCCAGGTCATACATGACCCTGTTATCCTTATGCAGGTCCCAAGAAGCTCATAGCCCTATGGTGTATGTATTCATGTGTGGCTGAGGGAGAGTGACAGAAATACCCAGGAAGGAGGGTTTGTGAAGGGCCACACAATCCTGCTTTCTTTTCCTCTAGCACTCGCTTTTAAGAACATGATTTCATAAATCTCTTAAGAGATGGTAGGGATCATTGTACAACAAATTGTTCTTTATATTTCTACTCTCTCTTTATAGTGCTTTCTTCAGTAGCCTGTTCATAAGTTTTGCCTCGCAGATCCTGTGGACCAGCTAACTGTCCAAGCATAGTAGCAGATCATTTTTAAGATAGTGTATATTTTAGGAATTTATAATTCAAATTTATTGTGTGGCTATATTAGAGTAACTTAACCCCAGTATCTAACTAAAATTGTTTTAAAAAATCAGTATATTAGAATTTATATTCTCACAAAATACAGTAAGACATAATAAGAGTTACCGAGATTATACTATGTGCAAAACAAAGAACTAGATTTGCTGGGATGAATAAGAACTAAAAGCAAAGCAATATGAAACTTCAATCCTACAGAGAGATAACATTTTAGAGTTGAACATTCTTTTTTTTTTTTTTGGCTTTTTGCTATTTCTTGGGCCGCTCCCTGGGCATATGGAGATTCCCAGGCTAGGGGTGGAATTGGAGCTGTAGCTGCCAGCCCACACCAGAGCCACAGCAACGCAGGATCCGAGCCGCGTCTGCGACCTACACCACAGCTCACGGCAACGCCGGATGGTTAACCCACTGAGCAAGGGCAGGGATCGAACCTGCAACCTCATGGGATTCGTTAACCACTGTGCCATGATGGGAACTCCCCTAGAGTTGAACATTCTTTAGAGATTTAAGTTATGTCTGTCTTTTATGTACAGATCAAGAAATGGTGTCGCCACCCCCCAAAAGATAAACAATCTCTCAAACCACAGAGCATCTCTATTTGGGGTAGGGGGAACATATGGACATGAAAACAATAGACATTATTTTTTATAGAATAGCATATGTATATAATCAAATTAAAATGGTATTATTTGACATCCAATGAAACCAAAAATGAAAAGAGGGCCATAGAGAGGACCATTACTAGTTTGTTAACTACTAAAAGCTAAGATGTTACATTCTTTCAACAATGATTTATTTTCATCTTATACTAGGAAAACAGACGACTACCTGTAAATTGTAAAATGCTATCTGGAGTCTGTATACTGAGAAGTCATATAATGTTTCAGATCACAGGATCTAGAGCCAGCAGCCTGACCTGAATCACAGCTTCAACATTTAATAGCTGTATGTTCTTGGGCAAGTTCCTTAGTCTCTCTGTAACTCGGTTTCTCCAGCTGTAAATTGGGGATAATAATAGCACCTACTTCCTAGAGTCGTTGAAAGAACTAAATGTAAAGCACTTAGAAGAGTGCGTGGCATACAGTAAGCACCACACACTATTATTACAATCCAAGGGGGGTGGCCTGCACAGGTTTGGATTGCTTATGAAATTTTGTGGTGGGTTGGGAGGGGCAGTTACAGTCCTCTCCATTGGAAGAGTTACACTGAAGTGCCTACACACATTGCAAACAGCTGAGACTGGAGTCAGAATTCCATGCCCCAAATCCAGCTGTCTGAAGACTTGTTCCCTTCCCATGCTGTGCCTTCAACACCAATGACAGTAGAAGAAATAGATCTGTCTGCATCCTTAAACTTGGCTTCATTAGCACAATCCAGTAAGTAATGAGAAAGGAATAACTTTGCTAAGAAAGATGGCTAACCTTTATAAATACACTGATTATTTGCAGGCATAAAATGAAATTAATTTTGGATTATTACAGGGGAGACATGAGTAAACTACAGTTATTAGAGCATAATGCAGTCACATTAATTCAAGTTAGTGAGTATTTATCAGTTTTGATTTTTCTTTTTAACCATTTAAGAGGTCTGACTCTCCAGAGTTGAACTGAATGAACCAGATTTCACACCATGAAAGGAGAAACCATGTTTTTAGATAAAGTGGACTCTCTCAGGACCTGATTTATAAAAATTATGCCAGCTCCTATAGGATATTATGTCAGTTCTAAACATACAGAGGTGACAATCTGAAGAAATAATTTCATTCTTTAAGACAAAAGATAGAATATATCTTAATATTTTAGAGAATGTTTGTGTTTCCTTGAATTACGTATCCTTAATAATTTTGGCTTTTTTCCAATATGAATAACAATCAGCTTTTTTGAATGCTCATTAAATGCAGGTGCTCCACTAATTATTTATTAATTTTATTTTATTTTTTGGCTTTTTAAAGGCTGCACCTACGGCATATGGAGGTTCCCAGGCTAGGGGTCTAATCAGAGTTACAGCTGCCAGCCTGCACCACAGCCACAGCAACCTGGGATCCGAGCTGAGTCTGCGATCTACACTACAGCTCACAGCAATGCCAGATCCTTAACCCACTGAGTGAGGCCTGGGATCGAACCTGCAACCTCACCATTGCTAGTTGGATTCGTTTCTGCTGCACCACGATGGGAACTCATCTAATTATTTTTTTAAAAAGTCATCTTCTTAAATCTTTACACTATCCTACTAAATTTACTAGATAAGGAAACTTGATCAAAAAGAAACTAAGGATAGGAAAGGACAATAGAGAAAATCAAACCTACATGTGCTGACTTTATACCTCACACTACTAATTCTTTGTGCTACAAAGTTATGCTTAGGTTCCCCTTCCATTCTCATTTCTAATGTGCCATTATTCACCCACTTAAAAAATTAGTATGAGGTAACTTCTCACTTTCCCTCATTCTCTTTTCCTAGAAGCCTCTTACCTAAAACTGTTCTGGCTTAGTGATTTCACAAACACATCTCAGCCTGCTTCCTGAATCAGACCTTGACATTGCCTTTAGGTTCCTCTTCTCTGTATTTCTATTAAAGGGTTGGTGGCTGTGCACTCTATTCTGTGTAATGTGCCTTACATTTTAGGTTATATGGCACTGAAATCAATCAGTTGACATTTCTATGCATTTCTCAAAGGAGGGACATACCTTTATTCATCTTTAGAAGCTCAATAGTTAGCATGATGCTAATGTATAATATACCCTCAAAAATGTATTTGAACATGTAGGTGAATGAATGAGTGAATACTGGTTACGCCTCTTTTTTCATTTTCTTTTTTTTTTTTTTTTCCAATTAGAATTCCTACACATGGCTATTACGTTCCTAGAGCAGATGGATCCTCCTCAATCAGGAAAACTCCCTAAGGGAGGATAACTTTGACTGGTCTGGCACCTACCCAAAGTGATGATGATACATAATGAACAGGAAGATTGTCCATTATTAACAGGACATTAAAATACCATTTCTTAACATTTAGTATGTGCCAGTCACTTTCTATGTGTTACCTTATTCAATCATCCCCACAACATTTTAAGGTGGTATTTTTTTTTCATGTTTCTATAGATGAGAAAACTGAGTCAGTAATGTATATGTCACAAAAAGTCACACAGTAGAGCTCAGATCTACTGCACGTTTCTCTGACAAGTAAGCTTGTTCATAGGACACTAAATTATATTCCCTCTCTGGTTTTTCCCTCAGTTATGGTGAGCAGCACGCACTGATGGACTGACCACACCATTGCTAGAAAGCTACAGTTGCAAAAGGCTACTTGGTTTCACAGTTCCATGGCATTTCCTAGTGATATTACACAGGCTAAGCAATTGGCAATTATTGCTTATTCCCTTAGGAAGATACAGGCTTGCAGTTCTTGGTCATAAATGTACCCTGAAAGAGGTTTTGTTCTATTTCTCATTTTATCCCCAGGGCCTGAGAGCTGTAGCAGTAGCTTGAGTTTAAACTGAAGAATAACATGTGTATAATTTACCAGCTTTCACTACAATTTGATTACACCTAAAAATTAGAAGGTCATCAGAGGAAAATAAGAAAATAAATTTATCTGTGAGGGAAATGTGACTAAAGTAATTTTTCCGGATACATTGATGAATGCTGTACAGGAGGTGAAAAAGTGGCAGATGGCATTTTTTATATCTTTAATTTATTGACACAAGTGCCCTCCAGCCTCCAAAGCACCTTCATCTGACAGGAATTAAACACAATTTCAAAGAAAAGGGCAACACAAGACAGGAGCTATTTCCAGTGCTGAAATAGAACAGGAACCACAACAATAAACAGAAAAATCCCTCCGACAAAGCATACAATAAATAAAACATCAAAAGCACAAATAGAAGAACTCAATTAAGGTATAAAAGTTTTCAGTCTTTCCCTGAAGGACATAAATATTATTATTTATTATTTATATAGTGCTTGAGGTGCATATGGCTTTATATACCAGGTTGAATATCATACAAGCCATAAAAAACAGTGTCCTGTAGGGCTTCTGATTTAGGGACACATGGAGAACGAGAGGATTGTAGAGGCTGTTTTATATGAAGAAAAGCAATAGACTGAAAAACTGTTCATTGGGCCACTTTTTAGAGAGGACCGTTTCTAGTAGGTTTTCGAATGATGAGGAGTTCAAGGTCAGATGTGATTTGTATGTTTGCATTACTTTAATAACTAATAACAAGGTGAGTAAAAAATGAAAAACAGTGCAAGCGATGATATAATCAGAATCTTCCAGTGCTGGATTCCTGATTCCTCATCTTCCTTATTTTTAGTATTAGTTCCTCAGAAGATCAGATCTGAAATGGTTTTCTAGCCATGCCTATAGGTTCAATATAGAGCTTCTCTAACAAGTCTATAAGCACCTTGTCCCCCATATACACATCTCTTTGGGTTTAAAATAGCTTGAGTGGTTTCTGTTTCCAGTACTGAACAAAGATATATTCCAGTATTGAACAAAGACATCTTAAACGAATAATATGATTACACTTTATTGTTCTTTTGTGTTGAATGTGTTATTTTCAAAATGACAGCTTTTAAAATATACCACAACTTTCCTAAACCAGGTTTGAAATATAATTTTCCATCATATGAACATATACCAAAAAAAAAAAAAAAAAAAAAAAGGCTGCCAAAAGAAGCTTTTCCCCTTACTTAAAGGAAAGGATAAGGAGGAGGGAAAAAGGCAAGTTAAATGCCAGTGGTAGTCTCTCTTGGGTTAAAAAAATCTATTTGAATAATTAAAAAATCTCTAATTGAGTACTTTTTAAAAAAACATAAGAAGAATAGTAAAATATCTCCTGACTAGACCATTAGCAATTATTAGAAAAAGGAATTTTGGCTTCAGAGGCAGTGTTGGAATTGTTTTTGACATGCTGTTCCACAACATATCATATTCATCCATTATAATGTCAGTAAGAATAGGCTAATCAAATAATAATGAAGAACAGACACTTTCCCAACCATTTAATTCTTTTAATATTTCAATATTTGAAAAATGATAAAAGGCCATATCTATTGTGAATAATGTAAGCTGTACTTTAAATAATGACACAACTATCTGTCCCTACAAAGTTTTGTACATGTTAATTAAAATGATAGCGATATTAAATGGTTTCATCAAAAATTTTCTCAATATTTTGACCCTCTAAATAGCCTACACTGTGTAATAATTGTCACCAATGTTCCCGATACTTTATAGATTCATCCCGAGAGGACAGGGTTACTTTTATGTTTAGCTTGTGGCTGGTTTTATGGTCAATAAATAATACTTAAGAGAGGAAATCTAGTATATTTTAAGAAGTAATACATATTGTATAAATACATGAGTTGAGGAGAGATAGGATAATGGGACGCTCTTTGGATACAGGGTCAGAACCTAAGTCAAGGTTCTAAACCTACAATTATGAATCTGGTAAATCACTTAACCTTTCTGAACTGCAATTTCCATCTCTCAAAAATGGGTGTATACTTCCTTTTTATTGTTATGATTAAATTAGGGTAAATGAAAGTCATTTCTGAGACATAAAGGTCATACTAATAAATATCAGTAGTACCATCCTTTAGAAAGGGGAAATACTTAAAGAGGAGTCCAATATACCTACCCTGAAGGCGATTTCAATCTACTGGATTGGATAAAATTTACCAAAATTTTTAAACTATTACATCAAATAAAGAATGATTAAGGAATCAGGGTTATTTAAATTAGAGAAATAGGAGTTCCCGTCATGGCGCAGTGGTTAACTAATCCGACTAGGAACCATGAGGTTGCGGGTTCGATCCCTGCCCTTGCTCAGTGGGTTAATGATCCGGCGTTGCTGTGAGCTGTGGTGTAGGTCGCAGATGCGCTCGGATCCTGCGTTGCTGTGGCTCTGGTGTATGCTGGCAGCTACAGCTCTGATTCGACCCCTAGCCTGGGAACCTCCATATGCCAAGGGAGCGGCCCAAGAAATGGCCAAAAGACAAAAAAAAAAAAAAAAAAAAAAAAAAATTAGAGAAATATTATAGAGGTATTTTATACTATTTTAAAATATTTGAAAGTTAGTCAAATATAGTAAGGGGTAGCCTCCTCTTTTGGTGTTGAGAGGACTGATGTGTTAATGAAGACTCTTTTGATTGGACTGCCATACTATGAAATAGATAGAATAACTTTCTATGCATGGAAAGAGTCTAGTAGGGAACTGAAAATTGCCACACATGAAGAAAACAGAAAGAACTCTCTGAGTGTGGATATTTAAATCCCCTTCCAGCTTTAAACTTGCATAATCCCTTGAAATACGCATCAATATCAAAACAGCAACATTTGTTCATTTTTGCAAGGGGTCACCACATCTTAGTGAAAGTTAGTGATACTCATTACATGCAAGCAAATAAAGGAAAGCACATGAATTGATTCGAAGAAACATTATTTGGGGAGGCTCCATTCCCCTTTAAACATTAAAACAAACAGATCAATAAAATTACCCTTTACTTAGAAGACATGGTTTCAAAAATCCAAATCATTAGTAAATGATTAGTAAAATTCTAAATCAGTTAGGGACAATCTACTGGATAATGACAAAAGAATGAAAGTTTGAACCAAACAGTAGCCCCTGTTAGTGAATTCGTTCACTTCTTTTTAGCCTTCATGTTTTAGCATAGACATCAATTTCTTTAGGATATTCCCTCATCTCCAAAATCCTCCTCAGTGTTCCACATATTTCACAGTTTCTATGAAGCTAGAATGCTTCCACGTCCTGTTCATAGATTAATTTTCAGTAACAAGTGGAGTTCTTGGATTAAAATATCTGTTATGTGAACATTTGCTGAATGAGTAAATACATAAGTGGAAGGAATTTTAGATGAAATTATATAAACTAGTTAAGTCAATTGATACAAGTCCTCAAAATTTTAATTATGTATAGAGAGAAACTGATAAATATAGGTAAGTATAGTGAGACCATAAATTAAATCTATACTAATATGAGAAAAAGAAGTGAATAATTGTGAAAGACAGGAAAAAGTCCTAGAATACAGCTCCATGAATCCACGAAAGAAATCTTACTGGAAAATTTAGCAGGCGAAAGTGATTACCTTACTAAAATTCTGGAAGACAGACAGATAGTCCATAAGGGAAATGCAATTAGTCTCACATTTATTTAATGTGATGGATACTGATTGCTAGATAACGTTGACAGTGCCATTTAAAGCTTTTATTTTCAGGTAATAGAGTAGTGTGGAAAAGGTAGCCAAACAGAGCAGCTACCTTTGGTTGTAGATGTTGGAAATTTGCCTGGACAATATATTTGTGCGGATAAGGATTAAAACATCATAGAAAAAACACATGGGGTATATATATTCAGGTCATAAGAATGTAATTGCTCTAAAGAATAATTATTTTGCTTTCCTTTTTCCTCTCATTCACTTAATAATGCAGGAAATAGTATCATTTTTTTAAAAATCCATGATATGTAACAGTAGTCTTAATATATTAAGGGATTTCCCCAAACTTGTTTGGATAATTTTTATGAACTATCCATTATAAACTGAGACTTCTGAATGTATTAGCACTGCAAAACACACCACTTGCTTTAAACATTTTCAGACGTAGGAATGCAATATTGACAAAGACCTTGTACAAAGTTTATAATTTTAAAAGTTTAACTGAAATACAAGTAATAAAAACAGATCATGCACAATTATATTAGAAGATTATTTAATTAATACTTAAAGGACATTCGATAGGTTATTCTCAGAACTTTGGTGAAAGAACAGCTATCAGTCTGAAAAATTGCTAATAACAAAGAAAAATATCTTAAACTTTAGAAATTGCTTAAAGATAAAAAATGTCTAAATTAAATTCTACTTTATTTGCACTATTATAAAAGCTTTACTGGGGGAGGAAGTAATTAAGTACAGCTGTCTCATATTTTTATTTCCAGAAGTTGGTACTGTACTGTCTTAAGAATTAGGTAATAATTTTACTATTCTTCTGTGTCACTGTGTGAAATTATGTTGGCCTAGAGCTAGGCTGAAAAAATCACAAACCTATGAATGCGACTATTATCTGGCTCTGTAAATGCCTTTTTATTCATTCAAATCTGCATGTTCAAATTTGAGTTCATATCACACTCATGAGATGTTTTTTAATGAATGTGCTAACCTGAAGGGGCGAATGTTCAAAACAATGCAGAGGCAACATACACCCCAAATGCAATAAACTAACAGCTTTTGTATGTGCCTCACCTAAGCAGGGTTTTGAAAATTCACCCTGAAGGCTAGAATATTTTCTTTGTAAGAATCTCAGCTTTCGTATGAACACCTGGGGATAAGAGCACTGTGAGAAGCAAGTCTAATAGAAGTTAAACTCCATTGCATGATTGCGTTACGTAGAAGAGCTGTACAAACGTTGTCCTCGGTCTTAAAGCTTTTTCTCTATCCTGTATTAAGAATATCAAGCACTCTACTATTTATCAATTCTTCAGTGACTTGGGAGTACAGAGTACATCTTGTAAAATGCCACTTAAGTAAGTTTACAAACGTAGGGGACGTGTTCTGCTGAGACATGAAAAGGTATAGCCCTAGGAATGGTCTCAGGAGTGTGACCTAATCATTTTGGAAGGTCTTAATCTTAGATCTCTAAGATTCTATTAGTTTTTCAGACTATAAATTGATAGAACAGTATTTCAGGTAGACTGTGTATGGACTACAATACTTTAAGATAATTTTGACTTGTCAGGGTACCTCTGATGGAATCATTTTAACAGTCATTAGAGAAGTAAAAATATGGGTGACTGAGTAGGACCACACACTTTTTCATGTGGTATGTCAGTTGCTGTGGTTGATTAACATTCATAAGCCCCAAATATATATGAAGCAGCCTTGTCAGGTGTACATTTGTTGCCAGTCATGAAACAGCATGCTTTATATTGGCATGCCAAGTCATGACAAGTTAAACTGATTTGTACTAGGTAAATAAGAACCTAACAGACTTTGAAACCTTGAGAGTGGTAATGAAGGCTTTAAATCACATTACAGTCTTTATTGTGAGCCAAAATAGTTTTTATCTAGATTTAGCTGTATGTTTTATTTCTTTTGTAATAAACCTATTTTCTACACTACTTACAGAAGATTCTTTTTTCTATTAGGCTTCATTCATGAATTTTTTTCCATTAAGTTGAGCTCAAATGATCTACTCTTTTTTTGAGACTAAAAGAAGTATCAGCTTATCCTTTCTGAGAAGAATTGTGTGAAGTATTGGTCAAGCAAACTCTCTTAATATTGCTTGCATAGGATAAAACACTTTCCGCAGCATAAACCTTGGACTTTTAGTCTGTGTGGTCTATAAAGCCAACTAAATGATACAGTGAAAATAAAAAGAGGATGTTAGCAATCATAGGATATATCATAAAACGTGAAAACTATAATATATTCAATTGTTAAAGAATATCTGAATTAATCTTATGCTAATTATGTAATTAAGTATTGCCTAAACTTTTCTTTGAAGAGGTGTGACATGTAGATAGACAATGATGTTTCCTTCCAGGTACACGTAAGTGGAAAATTTTCTGAGATCATTTTGATACATTCTGTTGAATTAACTACCTGTCCTTTTAAAATCTGTGGTTTTCTAAGACATAGATAGTTCTAGGGATTATTGTAACAAACTGGCATTGTTGTTTTAAAGACATTTTTGCTATTCACAAAATATTTCTGTGACAAGCTGGTTACCAGGGGCCCAGGAAGTATAATGAGCTGAGGCAAGTATTATGAGCAGAAGTGATGTGTGTTTGGTTGCAGACCCTGTCAAGCATTCTGTCTTTTCCCTCCAGAAAGACAGGCTGCTCTGTTGTCCTGGATCTCTTAGTGACTGTGATGAGCAAAGCTTCTCTATTTACCACAGCAGACATGGAACACAAACAAAAAATAAAACTTGGTTGTTAAGCCACCAAAATTACAGGTGTTATAACATTGCAGTGCAATTTATTTAGCCCATACTGACAGATATAGGCCATATCCAGTTCAAATTTCAGTAACACACTCCTGGCCACACTGCTGACAAGAGCATTTTGTGGAACAAATGTAGGCAACAATTTATGGTATGTAAGATTTTGATGGCACAATAAACCGACATGACCACAAGCACTCATTCTTGCTCATTCCCACGTGGACAATGCTGCACCTCTTTTTCTACTTCATTTCTTCTTTATTTTTCCTCCTGAAAAAGCTTTACAAGGTTGGTAGAAGCTGGGCTACCCTTGAGCTTTACCAGTGTTTCATACTCAAAGACAACAGAACCTGCATTTTATGACTCAAGACATACATTTTATTGCTATGCCTCTCAGTTCTTACGCATTCCTAAAGATGTAAAGTACAAAGGACAAATAGGGAGTTTTGAGGGCTTTGGTTGGCTTCAATCCAAGAGTCAATTTACCTATTTCTTCAGAGTAACATTTATATTTGAGTTTCAGATTTGGAAAAAAAAATAGAAATAAATATAATAAATATATAAGGCCTGTGGCAAAACATTATCTGTGAGGTTTGTTTTGCAGTGTGGAACCAAAATATCTGTTGACAAGAAAAAATAACTACAGATTTTTAAACAGAGAGATTTTATCATATCATAGGTAGGCATAAAGGATTTAGAATGAAAACACTAGGTGAAGTCCCTGATGTACAACTCACTAGATGACCCTGCACCAGTTAATTAGTGTATATGGTTTATTTCCTTCTTTTTAAGATGCAGAAAAAATAACATCTACCTTTACTGATTCATAGGGTAGTTATACACAATTACGATGATGTACATAAAGACACTGTGAATATTCCAAATACTTATAATACACATGAAAATATTATCTCTTTTAAATGTTTTGCTAGTAAATTTTTATAGTTTCCCCTTCAATTTTTCATGTCCTTGCTCACAACCAATGGAAAAATATAAGTGGAATAGGATGGGTAATGCCACTAGTGAGTGAAGCTGTAGTGGGTGTTACTGTAATAGTTCATATTCATCATTGCTATGGTTGAAAATGTGCATTTAGTTGTGGTTGAATAGTTCACATCAAAACAAAATCTCATCTGTATGACAGAAACTCTGTTGTGTTAGGCTTTGAACATAATCCAAGACACTCAAGACAGTAGCAAAATTAGGCAATTGGAAAAATCAGAGTAAGAAAGGCATTTTTCATGCTTATTTGCTTCAAAGGATGCTCTGATTTTGTTAATTGCCTCAAAGAGTGCTTCGATTTGCTATTTTCTGCAAACAGTATTCTAATCTAGTTTATCCTCTGAGTTGCAGCTGTGTTCAAGTATCCTAATAGATTTGGTGCATGCTGAACCATTCTTCTGAAATTAATTCACTTGGTTCTTCACGTGAAATGATTTACACCTATTTAGAATTAAATTGGAAACCATTCCACTCTTGCTTACGAAGTCATTAAGACAGCTTTTAGGAGAGATTAATTGCACTTAGATACTACCTTTCATCTAAGGATCTCAAAGCACTCCATGAAAGTACATTATTTAATGGAGGAAAATTAAAAAAAAAATCAGTACTGTATTCAAGAATGATGTGCAAAGTAGAAAATAAAAGTTTTTAAATTTTATCCTGATGAATGAATGTAAAATAGTTATAGTGCTCATTAACTTTATGTTCTACAGCCAGCATGTTCTCATTTTCTCTCCCCATCTAACTAGGTTTGTGGGTCTCCATATTCTTTAACCACATTCTCAGGAGCCATCCTTATACTTATAAGCCAACATTGTCAGATTCTTCTACCTTACAGTATGCTTTCTCCATTATTAATTCCTTCCTTTTAAATATATTAACCTAATATTATAATTAGCCTGTTCCGAAAAGGATTGAAAATACGTGAATATGCTTTTACTGAAATAGAAATAGGGTGAAGCTGCCAGGTCTGCTTCTTATGTTTGTTAGCTTCCTAGAGGTTCAAGTATCTTCAATTAAAAGATAGTTTACACACTAGGACATAGTAGTATCATAACCACACAAGCAAATGTTCTGCAGATACTGATTGCCAGGGTTCCCACAGAAAAAAATATTTTCCCATATAAAATATGTTTTTACTAAATCACAAAGACAAATATGAATCATCAATGTGCCTTCAAAAGGACAATATAATATCAGACACAACCTAGAATAGATTTACAAGGAGATCCTGCTGAATAGCATTGAGAACTATGTCTAGATACTCATGTTACAACAGAAGAAAGGGTGGGGGAAAAACTGTAATTGCAATGTATACATGTAAGGATAACCTGACCCCTTTGCTGTACAGTGGGGAAAAAAAAAAAAGGACAATCTAGTATGTACCATTTTATAATGAGTTTTGAGAAAAATAAGCACTAACCCCAAATGTTATCCTCTGCTCTGGTGTTTATTTGCTTTATTTGTGCTAAAGCAGGTCTCTGATTAATAAAAATCTTCCTAAATTAAAACTCATACCTGGTTATATAATAATTCAGCTTTTCTCTTTAAAAGTAGATTTCTGGTTATATTGAATCTTTGGAATTTAACCAATTCATGTTGTCCACAGTAGAAGGAGCAGTTGATAACATCAATTGATTTCAACAGGGCTGCTGCAAATCAGTAAGTCTTCATATAATATAGAAAAGGGGCTATATGCTGGGGATTACAGTTTGGTGAGCAGATATGGCCTGAATTAAGCCCCTACTTGGCTCTTTCAGCCAAGCATCCCTGAGCAGTGAACAATCTGAACATGTTGCAGTCCTGGTTTATATCCTATAGACTTGGAAATATCTGTATATCAGCACACAGTTTAACTACTAGAAACATGAAGTACCAAGATGTAACAGAGAATTTACCCAAACACCTGAGCTAATGAGGGCCCTCCTTTGGAAAATAACTTTATCAGTATATTGTCCCTAGAATCTCTTCCTATTTCAAAGCCACAACACAAAGATAGATTCAATGAAATTAGACCATTCTATCTTTGTGTTGTGGCTTTGAAATAGGAAGAGACCATTCTGTACTATTTCCATGAACTTGTCTTGACCCAGAAGTGCTGTCTGCTAAGAAAGTTACACTGTCAAATAAGATATTTTTCTTATTTAGTCTTATTGTCTCCTCTTCTTGCCTTTATTTGGCTTTTCTTTTTTTTTTTCTTTTTAGGGCTGCACCCGAGGCATATGGAGGTTCCCAGGCTGGGGATCGAATCGGAGCTGCAGCCGCCGGCCTATACCACAGCCTCAGCAACAGCAAATCTGAGTCACATCTGCAACCTATACCACAGCTCATGGCAACACATGGGATCGAACCTGTGTCTTCACAGATACTAGTCAGATTCATTTCCGCTGAGCCATGATGGGAACTCCTATATTCTGGTTTTCCTTTGAAGGTGGTACTTCTCTCTTCTCAGGTTCTTAAGCTAATGAAGATAACAAAGAAATTCCGGCTTCTTGAAGGGGCTGGGAACTTTAAACATTTAAAAAACAAACTGGCCCTAAAATATACGAGTTCTGGAATATAACTAGGAGTTTTTCTTTGTAAAAGTCTATTACAGTTCTATGATAATTCTGTGATTCTATGCTAACAATACGAGAAACACAAATCAGTCCATTATACAAAGTTAAGTGAATGATAAAGATTAAAATTATTTCAAAAGATGGAGCATGTGCAAAAGTGGTTAAGGAAGATCTTAGGAGGGGTGGGATTTGAATTAGACCTTAAAGAGCAATTCTGTGTAGTTTTATTTTCTATACTTTTATAAGAGATGATCATTCATTCATAGTTAGCATTGTGAGGATCATAGATATGTCTGATAATTATTTGGGATATTATCTTCCCAAATAATGAGTACATTCCACCTGGAAGGGAAAGCTCATGTGCATTATCTGAGCATAAGCAGCAAGCAAGGGGAATGGAAGAAAATGAAGCTGTTTTTCATGGGTAATTGTCTCAATATTAGGGCATTTGGGGCTCATCATATAATCAGTGGGGAATAAAGCATTGCTTTTAAATTAAACTCTAAAATAGGAGTATGAGTGATTTAATGAGATAAATCAGACCACTGCTTTAGGACACCCATGCTACCCAACATCTTTGGGGCCAGGCTGGAATAAAAAGAGATTTAGAGAAAGTGTACCCTATGGGAAGACTCTTGGAATAGTTTAGAGAGAAGATGATGAACTATGACAGCGATAGTGAGGGTGAAAGTAACATATGAAACTATCAATAATGACTGTGCACAGGTTAAGGGGTTGAGTGTGAGGGTGGCGAGTGATAAAAGAATCAAAAAGCTTTCCGAACGATGGTAACATAACAGAAAGAGACAAAAACAAAACAAAACAAAACAAAACAACAACCCCCCCCCACCAAAAAAAAAGCATTCATGAGAGTAAGCAATAGAGGCAGCTCCATCTGGATAAAATTCCAGCAGGGAACCACAAGTAACCATTTATGGCCTTGGAAGAGAAGTGACTACAGCCATCACCAGTGACTGTTGAATAGGGCTGCCATAACCAAGTGCCACAAAAACGGTAGCTAAGACAACAGCAACTAACTTTCTCACAGCTCTGGGGTGGGGGTAGAATTCAGAGACCAAGGCATCAGCAGGGTTGGTTTCCTCTGAGGCCTCTATCCTGGGCCTCTATCCTGTAGATGGCTGTCCTCCATCTCTATCTCCTCATGGTCTTTCCTCTGGGCTTGTGCCTGTCCCGTCATCTCATTTTATAGTCCCAGTCATGTGGGATTAGATTCCACCCTCCTGGTTTTATATAAATTTACCTCATTAAAGACTCTATCTCCAAATACAGTCACTTTCTGAAGTACTGTGGTCCGGACTTCAGCCTATCAGCAATTTGTTAACAACCAAGAAAGGAGCATAGATAATGGAGTGGAGCTGTCTGTGGTTTTAGTTTAAAATTTCTACTTTCGACAATAATACACATTACTTTTTTAAAAATGAGAACAATAAAAAAATATTCACAGAACATTGTGAATCTATACTTTACTAAAAATTTTAAAAATATATATTTGGGGATTATTTTTCCACAAAAGACGGTCCATATCTAACGTAAATACTCTGTTGAGCCTTAACAGAGGCAATCTTATAAGTTTTATATTGTAATTTCAGGACTACAGGAAACTATACCATAGCCTGTCATGACCTGAACTTCATTTAGACTTCATATAGTGATGTTAGGACAATGATTTATTTACTTTTTTGCTCTTTTTAACTCAAATTAGAAATAACTTCAAAATCATGCTCTCCTTACAATAATTTCAAACACTAGAAAAAGCCTGCTCTTACTATTTTATTTTTGTTTGGTGGGTAGTGGATAAAGAAATAGTTGAGTAATTTTTATTTATTTATTTATAAATAAATGGGCTGCTCCTGCGGCATAAGGAAGTTCCCAGGCTAGGGGTCCAATCGGAGCTGTAGCTGCCAGCCTACGTCAGAGCCACAGCAATGCCAGATCAGAGCCACATCTGTGACCTGCACCACAGCTCACGGCAATGCCGGATTGTTAACCCACTGAGCAAGGGCAGGGATCGAACCGCAACCTCATGGTTCCTAGTTGGATTCGTTAACCACTGCGCCATGACAGGAACTCAGAGTAATTTTTAAATCAATAAATAATCTCAAATCATTCTGGTCAGTATATTTTTTAACTTAAAAAATGTATTAGCATGTATGAGTTTAAATTTGCTTTCCTCATAAAGTTGTTTAGCAAAAATTATCCATCTCTGGATAAAGTGTTTTCATTATCCGTCCCAGCAGCAGTTGTTACACTTTGGCATAAATCAGAATCACCTGGAGAGCTTGTTAAACCATAGATTGCTGGGCTCCACCCTGAATCTCTTATTCATAGTCTGGGGTCAAGCCTGAAATTTTCCTTTTCTAACAATTTCTCGGTCATGTTAATACTGCTGGTCCAGGCCCATTCTGTGAAAAACTCTGCTGTATAGAATTGTTTGTAACTATAAATCCATTTTACTTTAAATAAGTGTTTTCCATCATGAAAACATAGTTTTAATTAAATACATTCATTATGAGAAACTGTTAGAAATCATAATGAAATGCATAGCATCTTAGAAGAAATGAAATTGATCATAGTTGCCACCAAAAACCAATTCAAGGGATTATTAACTCTAAGAAGTCTGTGTATATTTAAAACATTTGTTGCCTGACCATATGTCATCTTGGTTTAGGCCACATTAGTGAGAAAAATTAAAAGGAGTATGGGATCAATATCATATCTATCAATCAGTGAATTTCTCTAATAAGAAATATGTCTGGGTCAGTGAAATAAATGTTTCTATTTCCAGACAGCAATGTATGAGATTTAGAACATAACCCCAAAAGCTTACAAATAGCAACAGGTGTAACATATGTACACCCTATATATTAGCCATCAAATAAATTATAAAAATGTGCAAAGGATGATGAGTAGTGAGAGTTATCCCTCTCTCTCTTTTTTTTTTCTAGTTGCCCTGGGATAAATACTAAAGACAAAAGTGAGGATAAAAGACGCCCCTTCCCACCCGCTTGCATTAATATAAAAAGAAAACTGAGAGGAAATAGTTTGGCAGTCTTTAAGGAGTTCAGTATCTAAGAAAAGTCCATTGCTTTCAAAGACTAAGACAAAACCTACCAGCAGGTAGGCTCAAGCCCAGCTATTTTTAGGGAGGCCAATCAACAAGCAGAGACATTTATGGAAATGTGGACTTTCCTAATGACCCATAAGCTGACACTATATGCAGAGAGGTGATTACATGCATCATAATTATACAACAAACCCCTTGCTCAGGATATAAGATCCCTAAACATTCTCTAATTTATCAAAGAGTTTTATATATATTTTTTTTTTCTCTATGACAAATATCTTAACATAGTTATCTTGTTCTTTACTAAAGAATTTCCTAAGAATCTTAGAAATGTCAAGTTTTTAACATGGCATTCACAACATTTCTTCAGGCTATATAATTTTTTCCCCTCTATCTCCAGATAGAATACTGAATAAAACAAGATTTTCTTCAATTGGAAATCTTTTATTTAAAGACAAAGTGTAAAAAGACTAAAATTCTCTTTTATTTTCGGATGGCCCAATTTAGAAATGTTAAATAGACTAAAGTAAATCTCAGTATGAAGCTATTTCTAAAACTTGCTTCAGAAATTGAAGCTTTCATATGAGTTATATATGATGATATTCCATTTCATAACAGCCAAATATGTTAACTTTAGTATGTCTTGTCTTGGAATATTTCAAGATTACCAAGTTAGCCGATAATATAAAATCAATTTCCTTTCCAGTAATATTTTTAGAAGAATATAATTTTAACTTTAAACATAGGATTTCATAATGGAGACATATTTAAGGTCTTACATTTCAAAACACCTCCGGATATCAAGGTGGAAGGCTCTAAGGATATGTTTTTCACAATAAAAAATAATTTTTATATAGAGAGAATATTCTAACTGTTCATCTTTGTGTGTGTGTGTGTGTGAGAGCCTTAGCTGCCTGTCTATGTCACAGACACAGCAAGGCCAGATGCAAGGCGCACCACCAGTCTAGGCTGCAGCTTGTGGCAACACTAGATCCTTAACCCATTGAGTGAGGCCAGGGATTGAAATGAACCCACACCCTCCAGGATATTAGTCGTGTTCTTAATCTGCTGAACCACAATGGGAACCCCTGGTTATCTTTTAATTGATAGCTTTTTAAATAAAATGTACTTCCGTTCATATTTCAAAGAAGAATGACTTCATTTGAAGTACATTTTGTACCGTCCTCTTAGGGTTAACAAAAATATCACTTTAATCCATTTAAAAGTGTGTGTCTAGAGAACAATGATAAGGTGCACAATAACTTAAGCAAATTAATCCTTTAACAATATACGCAAACTAGTGTTACCTGAACAAATATATTTTCTCGTTGATTTTTTTCTTTTGCTGTTCTCTGTTCAAATTTAAGATAACCTTTGGTTCTAGATGAATTTTATTTTCACAAATATTTATATATTTTTAAGCTCCTGTGAAATGAGCTCCAGGCACTTGGATACAGACAGAAAACCTTACAGTTTTAATGAAGATTTTCAAAGTACTCTTTACCCTCTGGTAAATATCATTTTGCAGTTTCCTACCAAGATAACCTACTGCCTTCAGTTCTGGCTCTATGCATAAATATTTTTCTTTTTCCTGCCCATAAATGCTTTAACTCAAAAAAAAGGTTAAGAGCTTTGGACAAAGGTTCTATGCTTATGGCTGGCAGCATTTTCCTTAAAACCTCCTATCTTCTTGCCGCAATAAAGAATAAATAGTGGGGGAGGCAATTAATATTTAATTATTAATATTGATAATATTTATATTTCCAGCCTGAAATTAAACTTTTGGAGTTCAACAAGAAGGACAGGCAATATATCCAATAAATATAATAACAATGGCAAATACTCATAATGGAAAAAGATGGGTGGTATTCTTATAAGAAATTTATTTCATGGACTCGACCTGCCTCAGCATCTCACTCACCCTTTCTACCTATATTCTCAAAAGAGTTCTATCCAATTAGAATCCTTCCTATAATGCATCATGTTTCAAGCTTTAATAAAATTTCTCTTCTAAAAATTACGTAGATAACAGGTCTCCAAATATGCAGATGTATTTGAGAGGCTTTCATTTGGTACAATAAGGATTGGATACAGAGGAGTTCCCGTCGTGGCGCAGTGGTTAACGAATCCGACTAGGAACCATGAGGTTGCGGGTTCGATCCCTGCCCTTGCTCAGTGGGTTAACGATCCGGCGTTGCTGTGAGCTGTGGTGTAGGTTGCAGACGCGGCTCGGATCCCGCGTTGCTGTGGCTCTGGTGTAGGCCGGTGGCTACAGCTCCGATTAGACCCCTAGCCTGGGAACCTCCATATGCTGCTGGAGCGGCCCAAGAAATGGCAAAAAGACAAAAAAAAAAAAAAAAAAAAAAAAAAGGATTGGATACAGAAAGGAATCAGGAAAAAAAAAAAAGGAGAATGTTAAGAAGGATGGATAAGGAGGAGGATAATTAGAGGAGGAAACTATCTGCTTCACAGCAAGTTTAGCTCTTAATAAGAATACTAGAATAATAAAGAATTATAAATAGTTTCTTCTATAATTATATGCTGGTGACATCACCAAGAATTCAGATGTTTGCGTTAAAGTTCCCTAAAGAATCTTAAATCTCAGTTTAAAATAAACTGTAATTGTTAATTGTTTGGTAAGGTTCACCTTAATTAGGCCTTTGCACAGATTTCTACATTTATGTATCTCTAACTTGTTATTACGCATGGGCATATTAAAACATATAGAATATTTAAATATAAACCCACAAATAAACCATTTTAAACAAAGATTCTGCAAGGTGCATTTGTTTGCTCAATTTATTTTCAATTGATTATTGACTTAAATTTGAAAGGGTACATTTTTCTATACAAAATTATGTGGGAAAGAAAATTGCTGTAAACATTTCTTGAATAAATGAGTATCATGTGACTTTCCTCTACTGAAATAATGTGGCAGACCACAGGTGAGTTCCCAACTGAATTATTTTAGTGCTAATACATTCTTTTCAAAAGTCTTTCCCCTTCACCCAACTGCTTTTCGCTTGTAGTTTTAAAGGTTTGCACCTAATCTTGCTATTTCAGCTATATCTGCGTACTGTAGAAAGCAGCCAATTTTTAGAATGGCTGATAAACTAGTTGACCTCTGTAATCTACATTTTAGAGAAATACATTTCAGCTGCAGATGTTTCCAAAGGTAGAGAATCTGTGAAGAAAATGAAGCTGTAACTGACAGATGTTTTCATATTAGCACGGCTTGGGAATAGTCTCTCCAAACATGTTGCCTTCCTGTGGAATTCAAGAACGCTGTTATCTCACTTTCCTAGGCTCTTGGATCCTAAAGCACAGCACCAAGATGGACTGTCATCTAAATAAACAGATGTAAACTTTGCTTTGTAGTTAGAGGGTGCAATTTAAATCTGTTGACTTTCACATTTGCTCCTTTCCATCTATTTCAGTTAGTTAAATAATTGGTGATAAAATTTTCCTAAGTCCTGTGGAAGGCACAGTGCATTGCTTATATCAAAACTCAGAGTCAGAATAAATCTTGGCAGAAGATTTCATCCTATTTGGGCATTTTATAGCATCTTAGGGAATTATTTTTCCCCTAAGGGCTTTATTATTAATGGGAACTGCCCATTTGCTTTGAGGGAAGAATAGACTTCCTCAATTAGAAGACCTTTCAAGAGAGTTAACAGAGAATTTATTTTTTCATTTAGGGAAGAGAATGTTTCCCATAAGAACACTGAATCTTTCATGGCTGACTTTTCTTGCAAACACAATGTGTAAAAATTTTAGTTCCTTAAAAATTAAGCAGACACTGTGAAATTTAATAAGGTTTAGAAGGGACCTATTTTTAGTATCCCTGTTTTCTCACACACACACCTCCCCACTGAAGGTAACAGGTTATCTGTTTCCACATACCAAAAATACCATCGTCTTCAGGAAAACAAAACAAAAAAACATGTGCTATTCCCGAGGATTCACTGTCAGTGGTTCTCAAATCTAGCTGGAGGAGGTTACAGGAATAATTTTTGCTAATATTTAATAACTATGTGATTATACATATTTCCTTTGCCTTAGGAAGCTCTGTTATTTCATTGGAGAGCAATGTTACCTACTTTGTCAGGTTATAAAGATTGCAAAAAAATTATGTAAAATACCTAGCATATGGTAGTACTTAAATAGATGCTTTGTAACCATTTCTTAAATGCCACAATATTTACTTTTGTTTAACTCACTTCAAGACAGGTGAATTTAAGTATAATTTTAGCTTTGTTACTATTTGGCCTTGGAATATCAATCTTTCTGGGCCTCAGTTTCTTCTATGCATAAAGTGTTACTTCAACAAATGTAAATCACACACATTAATTCGTCTCATCAATACCACTACTGTAGGATTTATTCATTACAAAAATAGATTTCCTCAATTATGTTCCATTCAGAACATAAAACTGTCACCTTGATTTTATAATATGCATTATATAATACATATACACATACATTATGTGCAATAATAAAATTATTTCTATAACTTTGTCTAGATTTACTATATAATGATTATATACATTAAATTTTGACTGTTGTTTAATAAGCTGTCATGTTGGCTAATTTTGGAATTTTTGTTAAATAGACAAAGCAAAGGGCTGATCTTTTTGTTTAACTAGCAGTTATGTCACAGATAGACAATTCAAAGCAGAAATCTTATCAGTGGATAAACTCCCCAGAAATGATATAGTTCATCTAGCATAGTAATAATTGTAGGTTACTACATTAAAACATAATTTTCAGTGAAGCAAAGGAGATATCTCCCCTGAAGTTAAAACTGATTCAACTTGATAACCACACAGAACATAAATTGTTTGCTATCATTAGAAACAAAAAATAAAGTTTTGAAAAGAATAAACAGAAGAGTTAACCACAGCTTGATTATAACGGTTTTCTTTACTCTCTTCGATATTATTACTCTTCTGAGTCCTTAACCATAGTGCCATTCTGTCTTTATGCTTTACTCAAATCAGTGAAATTAAATGATTCAGTTTCTCCACAGGACCACTTAAAAGTTCCTGAAAATAATTCCATTCATTCCCTTCTTACTGTATATATATCTTTCCTAACGCTGTCTTTAATTGGCTCTTGTTTTTCCACCTTAGCTTATGAGCAGTTATCTTCCTTTTCTTTCTTTTGTTTCAAAAGTGATATGTTGCCTCATTTCTTGGGAGACAGGAGTATGAAAATTATTCAAAGGATTTCCATTGTTCTACAAGTCATCTATTATTTATTGTAACTGGACGACACCTACATCTATACCTACAGACTCACCCATGGGTTAAAGTTGTACCCTAATTGATCACTATACATGTGAATCATTCAAATATTAGTGCCTTTGATCAATTAATTTATAAAACACTCATTTTCCATTTGAAAATTGGATTATTTGATAAATGAATTAACAAAACCAAATCAAATATCAAAATCACAGAATTTGAAAACTTAAAGATGTATAAAAATGCATCTAGATCAAAAAAAATTCATGCACTCCTCCTCAGTAAGAGGATTAAATTTCTTATTCTGTATCTGTGGTATGCAAAATCTTGTACTTAGTATGTGGGAAATTGACAACTGCATGACACACTTAGGACTAATTTACACAAAAGAAAAGCTACATTTAAAAAATATGTACTTATTGTTCAGAATGAGACTGGAAGAACCGTCCATAGCCAATCACATCCAATGAATCACCAATGTCTGGTTGGTGATTTAAATTCATATGGAGAAGAACTGGGCTTATCCTTGATCTTATTTCTTCTGGTAAACATTTTCCTCTATGTATTTGAGCTAGGAATGTGAAAAAATCTTAAACAATTTATTGAAGGTCCCACTTTCACAAGCTAAGACCTGTGTCAAGTGCTTTCCTAATCTTGTTCATAAAACTCAGAATGGTTTTTGAATCCCTCTGCCTTGGCCAAAAGGGAGTTACACTGTGAAAGGGTGAGTTTGTCTTAGCATAGATACTGGTAATTTTAGTCTATCATCTCCCCACCTGGGTGATTCTAAGGATGTCACAGAATAATGAGCACAGTAAACAATTAGTATCATCCAAGAAACAGCCCTCAAATAGTCTGTGGCATCTGTTTGTCCCTAGCTCTAAAGCTAATAAGAGCTAGGACTCTCCAAGGTACATTCCTTTTCAGCTTCAAGTCTAATTACATTTCCTGCATTTCAAACCAGTGAGATACTTATGGTTAGGGAGAACACTCACATTATTTTTATAGTAGAACAAATTAAGAAACCTTGCATAAGTGGGCAGAATGCCAGCTTGCAATTCTCCCAGAAGACCTGACTCGCACAGTAATGTTTCTTGCAGAATTTCTACTGGTTTTGATTTTTTAAAAAGACTTTTTATTACAAGGAAAAAAATCTACATTAGCTTTTTTAAAACTTCTGTAGTAAAACACAAAATTAGCAATACAACTATAAGTAAGAGGATCTGGATGAATAAAAAAAGCACATGAAGTTTATATATATAAGCTGAAATACGCAATAAAATCTCCAAACTTCCTACAAAATGGCTCACAATCCATTAGTTAATCACATAGAACATGATTTTTTAATATGCACAGAAACACTAGAGAATAGAGAAGTACTCAATATTGCAGGGGACCCTTTTTTCCTTGATTATACACATGGACATTATTATGATTTATCCAACTATCTGGTAAAGTATTATATGCTTACCTTTAAACCTTTATCTGATGTAGATTTACATGGCTATTTTTCATAAAAAATACATGGGTCTTTACGAGAAAACATGAAAGATGGTTTTAACAGGAGTTATCTTTATATTAACAAATGAGTGAGCTATAGAAATACTTTTAATAAGCAGGTAGAAGATTTAGTTAAAAAGATGTATACTTAAAATGCTAATTAAATTTTATGATGACATTTCTATATCAAAAGACGACAGCTTTTTCACTTATGCACTTCTGGGAAAATGACTACCAGCCAAATAGTCCTATGACAAGCCTGAACTCTAATGTTTGCAAGCTTTCAAAGCAGTTGCTAATTATACACAAAGGAACAAAGGTGTTGAAAACTTTAACAAAAAGGCTTAGATGAGTCCAGGGAAATTTCCTGAAGTTAAAACCTGCTAAACATGTTCTCCCTTGAGAATTATGATTATTATTTATGTCTATGACAAACAGTAAGTAAAATGTTAGTGTTTACTTTTAGCAATAATAATCTAAAAAGAGTAAGACCTCAAGTTTATATTGCATTTTTCTTCCAAAGTATTAACTGGGGTATCCTGTGAGAATGCTTACTGAGTACTACAAAATCTGTCTTTGTGGCCTCAGATTATACTGCAGTGGCTTCTGTAGAGTATGTACAGAGTTGAGGCTTATTGAAAAAAATGACGGAAGGGAGAGGTAGAAGCAGAAACTGGGGGTGGGGCAGATAAATTAGTCCTGAGTTCTTCACATCTAATCAGGTTAAGTTATTTATTAACTCACCCTCACTCTTTAACATCAGTCAGCTTCTGAAATGGTACTGGAGCTGGGAGAAGGCACAGGGCACCTTCTACATCACTCACCCTCTCCCAAACTTGCCTTAAACAGAGAAATAGCTTCAGTGATGATAAATCAACCACAGAACTATTTCAGAGGTATTTGTTACGTTTGTATTTTCACATTTCGCACTTACTAGGTATCTGAAATGGGGAAGAGAGAGATGCTAAAAAGTGAGGACGAGAGCCCAGAATAGAGGCTGTTGTCTATATCTTTTGTCAGTTATTTTGCATGGATTAGTGCTAAGAACAAGATTCCATTTGGGGTACAAAATATAGACTTAATTACCTAAAGGCTTAATACTTTTTAGAAAAATGCAAGTCTTGTTTCTTTACATCCTTACTCTTCCATCACGAGGTAGCAGCATAAATGAGTATTTCTAATGAATAAAAAGTCATTTTTAAAACTAAATAAAACTTGCCACAACCAAAAAAAAAAAAAAAAAAGAGGTAGCAGCAAATATCTAGTCCCATCCCTTGTACTGTATTTTTAATGACTTATTTATTTATTTATTAAATAAACGCCCTCCCTCCCTCTTTCTTTTTTATTTATTTATTTATTTTTGTCTTTTTGCCATTTCTTGGGCCACTCCCGCGGGATATGGAGGTTCCCAGGCTAGGGGTCCAATCGAGCCGTAGCAGCCAGCCTACGCCAGAACCACAGCAACGCAGGATCCGTCTGCAACCTACACCACAGCTCATCGCAACGCTGGATTGTTAACCCACTGAGCAAGGGCAGGGATTGAACCTGCAACCTCATGGTTCCCAGTCGGACTCATTAACCACTGCACCACGACGGGAACTCCTTTAATGACTTTTTTTAAATAGCTATGATCCTTGGTCCCAAATACTGTGTTCTACATGTTTTCTTCATTATCTAAGGATAAGAAATGTATATTTTCTTGGAAAGTTAGGTGGAAATAAACCCAATATGGAATTTCTATAGTCTAACTGCTCCCACCCCCCTGGGAGTCCCATTCACATGTCCTTTGTTATTGCAATCTTGCTGCAATGGATAGTACCAAAGCAAGCCAGGGAGCTCAAACTTTTCAAAAGGCCACACATTTACATGCCTTCAGAATGCCAGGCAAATGTGTGAATAGCCTTACAGGATCATAATCTATTCCTTTTGCGACTCTCCCAGAGTAGAAATTAGCCAACTTTATCATTTTTAATTCTGACTTACTTGAATAGAAAAGAAACTAAAGTGGAATACTGAAAATCATGAATACAAGATCTTTTGATATTCTCTTGAGTACTACAATTAGGTCCAAAGCAAAACATCCTTAATAGTTTAAGAAGAGAACATTCATTCAAACATAAATAGGGTCCCTTTGAAGCAAATTTCTAGAATTAAAAGCAATTAATAATGATAACATTTCCATTTATTGAACAGTTACTATGCAACATGATAGCACTTCCCCTTAAAAACAAGAGTGAGGGAGATGAATTATTATCCTCAACTTACAGATAAGGAAAATAAAACCAAAGAGCTAAGTAACTATTGGGATACTGCTTGACACTCAAGGGCTTGAGGGTCCTGATTACCAAAGTTAGCTAACTTGTTAAGGACAAATATTTCCTTAAGAAAACATGATGTTCTTTAATGAGTTTTACTGTAAGAAAGAAAGAAAACAAGAAGGAAAAGGAAAGAAAGAAGGAAGGAAAGAAAGGAAGGATCAATCTACACCAGGAAAGAAGCTATGCACAGTTTTCTAAAATATACAAGGAACATCTATATATAGTCTCCAGGCATACAGAGGGCATGATTTTGATATTAACTATCACTGTGTCCTCAAGAGGACATTATCGAAGCACTTAGATAGGACTCACTAAGGTAATAGGCATGTTTAAGCTTTAAGATGTATTTTCTAATTTATTTTCTATTTATGTGCCATGGTTGGTCCACGTTTTGTCATTATTGTCATCATCATCATCTAACCTTAATGAGTGTTATTTACCAGGATCAGTGCATCATGTTTCCCTTTTCATGTAGTATATTACCTCACTTCATTTGCACAACAATCCTTTCAAGTAGACTATTTTTCATTTTTATTGAGATATAACCTAAATAACACAAAAGTCACCCTTTTGTATTCAACGGTTTTTAGAATATTCACCCAGATTTTCTATCATCATCATGTTTTCATCACCACAAAAAAGCAATACCACGCCTCTTAGCATTGACTCTCTAGTTCTCCCTCTTTCTAGCCCCTGGCAACTACTAAACTATTTTCAAATATATGGATTTGCCTATTCTTGAGCATTTTATATACTTATACACATGGAATTGTAAATTATGTAGTCTTTGGTGTCTGGCTTCTTTCACTTAGGATTACGAATCAAGTTTCAACCACATTGTAGCATATCAGTCTCCTACTCCTTATTTTGGCCAAATCATGTTCCATTCTGTGCATGTATGCCATCAGTTCATCTCTTTGTCAGTTAATTTCAGTTGTTTTCTCTTTTTGGTTATTATCAATAATGCCGCTAAGAACATTCATGTACACATTTTTGGCCATGCCTGTGGCATGTAGAAGTTCCAGGGCCAGGGCTTGAACTTGCACCACAGCAACAACCCAAGCTGCTATATGACAATGCCAGATACTTAACCTGCTTTGCCACAAGAGTACTCTCAAGTACACATTTTTATATGAACCTATGTTTTTAGTTCTATTGGGCATAGAACCAGGAGTAGAATTGCTGGATCATGTTATTATTCTTTAGTTTTTTTGAGGAATAGTCACCACACCATATTTCAAAACAGTTAAACCATCTTTCCTTTTCCACCAGCAATGTAAGAGGGTTCCAATTTCTCCACATCCTTGCCAATATTTGTTATGTTCATAATTTTTAGGTAGCCATCTTAGTTTGTATTAAGTGGCATTTTATTGTGGTTTTGATTTGCATTTCCCTATTGATGAGTTAAACAAATTTGTATGTGTTTATTGGAAATTTGTATATTTTCTTCAGAGAAATATCTATTCAAATTCTTTGCCCATTTTCTAACTGGGTTTCTTTATATATTGTGGATATGTATCTGATACATGACTTCCAAGTATTTTCTTCCATTCTGTGGTTGTTTCACTTTCTTGATGGGATTCTTTGAAGCCTAAATATTTTAAATTTTGATTAAGTCTAATTTATTTTTTTCTCCTCTGATGCTTGTGCTCTTGGTGCCATATCTAAGAAACCATTGCCTAACCTAAGGTCCTGAAGATTTACTATTGTGTTTTCTCGTGAGAGTTTTATAGTTGTGGCTCTTACTTTCAAGTTTTTAATCCATTTTGAGTTAACAATTTTTAGTAACATTCTTTTTTTTAATTGAAGTACAGTTGATTTACAATGTTGTGTTAGTTTCAGGTGTACAGTGAGGTGATTCAATTTGATTTATAGCCATGTACATTCTCTTTCAGATAATTTTCCATTATAGATTATTAAAAATATTAAACATAACTCCCTGCACTTTACAATAAGTCATTATTGTTTATCTACTCTATTCATGGTAATGTGTATCTTGTAATCCCAAATTCCTAATTTATCCCTCTCCCTTTCCATGTCCCTTTGGTAACCATAAGTTTGTTTTCTGTGTTTGTGAGTCTGTTTTTGTTTGTAAATAAGTTAATTTGTATCATTTAAAAAAATTTCACATAACCTGAGCAATATACCATTGTATATATGTACCACATCTTCTTTATCCATTCACCTTTTGATGAATATTTAGGTTGTTTCTGCCTCTTGGCTAACCTGAGGTGTGGGTCCAGCTTCATTCTTTTGCATGTGGCTATCAGGTTGTTCCAGTACCATTTGTTGAAAAGGCCATTGTTGCCCCATTGAATTGTCTTGCTATCCTTATCAAAAATCAATTGACCATAAGTATAAAAGTTTATTTCTGTATTCTCAATTAGATTATAAGCTCCATTTTAGAAATGAGAAAGTTGTGGCCTATAAAGATTGGGTAACTAGCTAAAAGACAAGAATCTGATGAGCTGGAATTTAAAATTGGCTGACTTTAGTGCTATGACTCCAAAAGCTATTTCCCCAAGCACTGTGTTCTGATGCCACTTTATAGGTATATTCTACACATCTACACTGATATGTACTGGACTGGACTGATTCTCCTTTTTTTTTTTTTCTTTTTAGGGCCACACCTGGGGCATATGGAAGTTACCAAGCCAAGGGCTAAGTTGGAGCCACAGATGTGGGCCTACACCACAGCCACAGCAACATGGGATTTGGGCTGTAACTGTGACCTACACTACAGCTCACAGCAATGTCGGATCCTTAACCCACTGAGCGGGGCTGGGGATCAAACCTGTGTCCTCATGGATGCTAGTTGGGTTGGTTACCACTGAGCCACAAGGGGAACTCTGGACTGATTCTTGTTTTATGTCAGAGTTGATAAAATAATTGTGGAGTCAATCTATATTTAGATTTAAAATATAGACATGTCTCTCTATAAAAATAATTGCTGAGTGAATATTTAGATTTAAAATATAGACATCTATATATATTGTATAAGTCAAAATATCACTGTCCTTGTTTTCTATATCAAAAACATGTGTAAATATAAGAACATCAGATTCCCCTTGCACCCCAACATGAAGAGGTCATAAGGGCTAAAGTCAATATAACACAAAGGTCAAATAATTCAGGTCAAGAAGGCAATGATCTACACTGGATTTAAAATCACAAGGATAGTTCTCAGATCCAAGCTGTGTAGCTCATTAGTTACTTGTCCCTTGATAAATCCTCAACTGCATTGTTGTAACCTTTTCACCTGCAAAAGAAGAAGTCTAAAATATCTCAAGTCCTTTCTATATTTATAACCCTAGTTTGAGAGGTATTCTTTAGAGCTGGTAACAAATGAGGCTTCTAAGTTTATATTTGATATTTATACAAAAGGAAGAGAAACACATATAGGGCCTATAATTTTAAAGGTATTAACTCATATCTTTATGGATTTATTGCCTAGTGTGAAGCTTGCTAATGCTATTAAAAATGAAGAATTCTACAAGTCATAAAAAGTACATAAAAACTTTAGGGTTTAAAATGTTTTTTACCCCAAATTTGACCAAACTCTTTGGTACTAGATCCCTGAAAAAATCTGAACAATTATAATCTAAACTGGGGTTTAACTGTATATTCCTCAAATAATGTTCATCAATACTGAACTTTAAAGAAGACATAGCATATTCATGAAGGCAGAGAAAGAAAAACATTTCTAATCTAGAGATTTAAAAATAATCATTTTGACTTCTTTAGAAAGTCAATAGAGGGTTTTGGCTTAAGGATATTAATTTTTTTTTTTTGGAAAGAACTGATACATTTTAAGTTCTCAAATGTCACACTTAATAGTGTGCCATGGATAATAATGGAGACTCATTAACCAGTAATGTCTATGAGTCTGTAAATAGTACATAATTTATTTTTCTTCTCAAATTTGGCTAAAGGCACTCAATGACATTTTGAAGTCAGTCTGATAGTTGTTTATAATATCAGTCATTAGAGAATCTAATATGGTCTTTCTCAGTGGTATGATTATGATTTTTTATTTTCTCTCCATAATACATTTTTATCCCCTCTATCTGTAAAAGACTTATCCTATAAAATGTTTACATGTATTTTAATAACAGGCCTTTTAAAATGAAAAAAAAAACAACTTTCTATTGCAGTTTGTGTGTATTATTTTTAGATTTTTCCATTTAATAATATAACTTTTGGAAGTTTAAAACACATCTTTCAATAATTGAGATCCAAAGTTGAGAGTCTGCTTGGATGAGAAATAGAGAAATCTTTTACATACAGGTCTAGTACTCCCAGGGAAGAAGTCCATTTTGCAACCACTTTCAGAGAAACTGAGAAATCAAATACTTGTCTCCTACATTGATGCCAGCTACACAGTTGAACAATGACAGATATTTTGGCATTTGTTTCTGAACTACCTGCATAGGGATATAAGAGTTCAGAATGCAGAATTTAAACTGAAACACTTGGAAAGGGGTAGGTTCAGAGATGTTACCAACCTCTGAATTTCAGAGTTAAGAGGATGATCTCAGAAAGAGTGAAGAGGAAGATAGGGCAAGCAAGACAACCTAAAAAGGCTGGTCTGCAGATGGGATCAACAGATAGTAGACAGATGTCCTTGGATACCAGACCTGGGCAAAGAAATTAGAAAAAGAAGACAGGGGTTTGAGTCTGTGAGAATCCTTAACTGGGGTTATTGCCACAGTGGAAACAAATGAGGAAGAAACTGTTCAGAGAATGAATGTATTAAGAGTTCCAGGAGTTCCTGTTGTGGCTCAATGGTTAACAAATCTGAGTAGGAACCATGAGATTGTGGGTTCGATCCCTGGCCTTGCTCAGTGGGTTAAGGATCTGGCGTTGCCATGAGCTGTGGTGCAGGTCGCAGACGTGGGTCTGATCTGGCATTGCTGTGGCTCTGGTCCAACTTGACCCCTAGCTTGGGAACCTCCATATGCCGCGGATGTGGCTCTAGAAAAAGGCAAAAAAAAAAAAAAAAAAAAAAAAAAAAAGAGTTCCAGTATCTCTAAATGGTTAAAAAGTTACGCAAATGTATTTCAGTTTTGCACTATCAGCATATAGCTTCATTTACCAAAATTAAAACTAATACTTATTCTCCTAATTAAATATGACATAATTTTACTTGTAGAAACATTTTTGATTAATGTTAGAATGTCTTTAATCCAAGGCCATGCTATTCACCGTAGGGACTACTTTATTCTTATCAGACACCAGTTTATTTCTTCTAATGCAAGTTTGTATGAAATTTTCCATATTTGCCTTTTAGTCTTATTCAGTTTTCATCAAACATGAACTACTGTTTTTCTTTATCAAGTGTCCAAAAGGTCAGTATCATTGTTCAATGGTCCCCTGTTACTGGTGCTAATTATCTGGCCCTACAAATCTATGTCCTTCCAAAAGGATAGCTGCTGGGGTAACTGTGGTCTTTCCAAAGGGCCACAGAGAAAACAAGGCTGGTAAAAGCCCAGATGTAAACTCAAGCACCTATGGTCAATTAATCTATGACAAAGGAGGCAAGAATATGCAATGGAGAAAAGACAATCTCTTCAATACGTGGTGCTAGGAAAACTGGACAGCTACATGCAGCAGAATGAAATTAGAACATTTTCTAATACTACACAAAAATAAACTCAAAATGGATTAAAGACCTAAGTGTAAGATCAAATACTATAAAACTCAGATGAAAACATAGGCTGAACACTTTCTGATGACATAATCCACAGTAATATTTTCTCAGATCCACCTCCTAGAGTAATGACAATAAAAACAAAAATAAACAAATGGGATCTAATTAAAGTTCCAAGTTTTTGCACAGCGAAGGGAACTATTAAAAAAAAAGCAAAAGGACAACCCACAAAATGGGAGAAAATATTTGCAAATGAGGTAACTATCAAGGGATTAATCTCCAGATTAATACAAACACCTCCTACAGCTCAATATCAAAAAAAAAACAAAAAACAAAAAAACAAAAAAACAAAAAAAAAACTAACAACCTTGTGAAGCCCATGCAAGAAACAACCTGTCCCACTTAGACCATGCAGGAGGTGCTGCACCAGTTGCTCCTAGTTGTAGGGTCTTGGGAAGGGACAGTGACGAAGCGTCTGTATGCACCCAGAGCATTTGGCAGTGGCAGCTGCAGGCGCGTATGCTCCCAGGAGAGTGAGAGCAACAACATACTGTGCTTGGTTGCAGTGTCTTCTTTTTTTGCCAACCCCTGAAGTGACTGGGGTCACAGGTGGAGCCCACTCACAGGCCCCCAGTGGTGGCAAGCCATGCCTCCCTCTGGCCTCTGAGACAACCGCCATAGTCTGTCCCTGCCACCTATAGATTATGCATGAGGCACCATGTCGCACTTAGTCCCCTGACGCCCTTAGCCCACACAAGAGGTGCCTGGCCACTGGTAGCCTGCACAAGAAGCATCCAGTCTAAATGAGCAAGAGGCTTTTCACTGCCCTTAGCCTGCACCAGAAGACAAATACCATATAATATCACTTATATCTGGAATCTAATATATGGCACAAATGAACCTTTCCACAGAAAAGAAAATCATGGACTTGGAGAACAGACTTGTGGTTGCCAAGGGGGAGGGAGTGGGATGGATGGGGTGCTTGGGGGTTAAAAGATGCAGACTGTTGCCTTGGAATGGATTAGCAATGAGATCCTGCTGTGTAGTACTGGGAACTCTGTCTAGTCACTTATGATGGAGCATGATAATGTGAGAAAAAAGAATGTATACATGTATGTGTAACTGGGTCACCATGCTGTACAGTGGAAAATTGACACAACACTGTAAATCAGCTATAATGGAAAAAATAAAAATCATTTTATATATATATATAAAACCTAACAACCTAGTTAAAAAAATGTGCCGAATACCTAAATATACATTTTCCCAAAGAAGACATATGGATGGCTAAAAACACATGAAAAGATGCTCAACATCACTAATTATTCGAGAAATGAAAATCAAAACTACTATGAGGTACAACCTTACATCAGCCAGAATGATCATCATCAAAAAGTCTACAAATAATAAATGCTGGAGAGGGTGTAATGGGAATGCACATTGGTGTAACTACTATGGAAAATAGTTACAGCAGTGTAACTACTATGGAAAACCGTTCCTCAAAAAACTAAAAATAGAGCTACATTACAATTCAGCAATCCCACTCCTGGCCATCTATCCAGAGAAAACCATAATTTAAAAAGATACATGCACCCCAATGTCCACTATTGGCTATTTACGATAGCCAGGACACGGAAACAACCTAAATGTCCAAAAACAGAGGCATGGACAAAGAAGATGTGGTACATATATACAATGGAATATTACTTAGCCATTAAAAAGAATGAAATAATGCCACTTGCAGCAACATGGATGGACCTAGAAACTATCATACTAAGTGAAGTTAGTCACACAGTGAAAGACAAATATATGGTATTGCCTATATGTGGAATCTTAAAAAAAAAGTATACAAATGAACTTATTGACAGAACAGAAACAGATTCACAGACTTTGAAAAACTTATGGTTACCAAAAGAAGACAGGTGGGGTTGTGGGAAGGATGGACTAGGAGTTTGGGATTGGCATATGCACACTGAGGTATATGGAATGATTGGCCCTTGGGGATCTACTTTATAGCAGAGAACGCTATCCAATATTCTGTGATAATCTATGTGGGAAAAGAATCTGAGAGAGAATGGATATGTGTATATATATGACTGGGTAACTTTGTTGCATAGCAGAAATCATCACAGCTTTGTAAACTAACTATACTTCAATAAAACTTGAAAAAAATAAAAATAAAAGAAGCGGCCACTGCTTAAAAAAGAAAAAGAAACTGAAGCCAGGGAAGAAAGCTATACACAACAAGCTATATACAACAAATAAAACCTTTGCCAATGCACTGACTGCTTAAGTAGTTTTCCATTTCTCTACTTCCAACCAAGCAATACAGTATGCCACTGAGTGTGAAATCCTGCACAAGTCCTGTGCAGTTTCTTTGATGTGATATATGGGAATTTTCTCACACAGTAAATAGGAGGGGATTAAGAACTCATACAAGATGCTACAATGGAGTTAGTCTAAATTTAATCACAATAAAATGTCATAACTTATGAACCAAAGGTTTAGAAATATAATAATGTATGTTTTCCCCTATTAGCCTCTGTTTGGTAATTGTACAATGCATTCTTTATTCCAATCATGCAAATAAGCACATTACTTATTGTTATGAATTAAAATTATTTACTGCATTCATTTTATTATATTGAATTGTCCAATTATTTTTGAAGTAATTTAACAATGTAAAAATCCCTAAGCATATTTATTTAGTTTTTTGGAACAGAAATAGTTCACTTTCATTTAATAATATTCAAATCATCTTAATTGCCTTCACTGATACATGTAATGTTTTGAATCTTAATAATTAGAGTTATTTAACTTGTAGGGTAGCCAACTATGTACTGGAAAATGAGGGCAGGGCTCCAATTAATGTGGGAGAGGAATGTTTCCATGTTTTAATAACTTTTAAGAGGAAACATAAGATTTAGTCTGTACTCGCAATCATAGGAGCTAGAGATGGAAAGCACATTTATTTGCCTAACGCATCTCTCAATATATACATAACTATTACACACAAAATATAGGTGTTTTGTTAATTAATATTAATTTGTCCTGGAAAAGATACATTGAAGGGAAGATACTCAAACAGAGAAACAAGATCTATTAGCTATAGTTGTATTTAGGCATAAAATAGAGAATAGTGAGAAAAAACACAATCACCATCATAATCATTGCTAAGAGGTGCTAAAATGTTTAAAACCATTTCCTATGTAATATTCATATAGTATATAAGTAAATGATTTGAACACCACTCTATCTTAAAGCTCATCTTTTCTATACTAAAATCACCTGATGATGACATTAATCTCAGTTTTGTATATCTGTTGAAGTGTCAGTGAAGCAGCCATGTAGAATTGTCCCAAGCACATTATTAATGCACAATTAAAGTTTGAAAATGAGGTTTGAATTTCAGACATAATAAGGAGAAACAAAATGATCCCAAAATGGAGAAGAGCCTTGATATCTATTTCCCTAACAGCCTATAAGCACTGCTCTTCCACTTCCTCCTTTGCCTCTTCCTCCTCCTCATGCTGATATAACAGGTACTATTTATTAATTAAGACACATTGAAACCATGATTATCTGATAATTGTTAAATTTATTATGTATCTCCCTTCACTAGATTGGAAGCTCCATGAGAACAACCTCTTGAGGCTACCTTGTATACTGCTGATTCCCTAAATCCCACAAAATATGCTTCAAACCAAGTGCTGAAAACCCGATCATTGAATGAACAACTGATTTCACCGATTTCTAATGAACTGGTTACAGAAGATGAAACAACAACTAAGATGGAACCCCAAGGATAAAATTGCCTCCTCACCACAATAGGACACTGTAGTACTTGATGAATGTCTTTTCAAAGACCCTTTCCTAAAAATGAGATAGAAACTTATTATATTTGCTTTTTAGCCACATCATCACTAAAATGGGGAAAATAGAATAATTATAGTATTTATTTTTCTTCAAAAATTATAAATATGTATATTTTTAATGCCCAGGGAAATTAAGGAATAAAAGGTCTTTTAACCCCCATTTCATAGACTTAGAAATTGAAAGAGGCATGCATAGAGGCATACGCAAGTTTAAGGAGCCAATGGTAATGCTAAGAGCCCATTGCTCCAGTACTTACTTCTAGATGATAAAATGAGTGCAGTATGTGACCAGTGTGCTTTTAAATTTAACGACTTCTGAAGATTCCAAAGACATGCATTTATTCATTAAGACTTGATTAATATAGACATTTGTCACTTTATGTAGTTTTATTAGCCCTCCCCCAAAAGTTAGAAATTAACAACAGTTGAAGAATTTTCCCATAAGAATTACTTCTTAAATATATTTATATTCATTTTAATCCCTAAAATGTTCACAGTCATTCATTCTTATAAGAAACTAAAATCTATTATAGCTACTGTATTTCTAGCAGTTGCCACTCTATGCGATGATTTGCTTGGTCAGGTATTGTCAATTTTTTCTGCTCAGAAATGCAGTGTCATTTAGGACCCACCCAATTTTTCAATTCATGTTTGAACTAAACACCTCATAACCTGTCATTTTACCTCAAATCCATACATCAGAACTTAACACATCTTTCCTTTTTATGCTTTAACCCAATATTTGTAAGGTTATTACTATGATTGTAAATGAGATAGAAACTTATTATATTTGCTTTTAATATTCATTTCTAATTGTTATAGAAAATATAAATTCATAAATTATTTTAATAAATTTTTTGGTACATAAGTACAACATGGGTAAAAAATATTGCTAAGCCTAAAATATACTTTTGAATACATATTAAATTATAAAATAGTTATTACTTTTTCTGGATGAACTTTATAGATTATATTTACATATATACTTGTGACAATAGCTTATTAGCTATGTATTGGAATGTGAAAAACTATTTGAGGCTAGAATATACCAATGAATTATTGAAATGCTATGATTCATCCTCTTTTATTAATTTCCAATTTTTATACTTATCTATCTATGAAATTTAGTTCTGTTAAATATAGGGATTTTTTAGATCAAATGAAAGTGAAGAAGAAGGCCTGATCCAAAATATGTAATCTTCCAGCAACCCAGTTAAAAAAGCAGAAAACTAAGTTAAGTCTTCACATTACTACTATTCAAACACACATTTACCTTGTACACCAGTACAAGCATTGTTGACTTTTGATGCTACTGTATAGCAATTTTTTAGAAAAGAAATACAGTGTATTTAGCTTAAAATTATTCTGTTCTCCAGCAAAATGAAAGCGGGAATTTTATTTTCAATGCTATTTTCTATGCACTTCACTCTATAAAATATTAACCAAACTTGACAAAAGATTTTTATAAGATGATAGCATTTCAACTAAGATATTTAATATGCCAGATATTATTAGTTTTAAATCAGTCAAAGAGCACCATTGTGACCTCAATCTTTCATCTAAAGATGTCCCAGAAGTTCCAAGGCTAAGGTAAATATAATCATATGACAAGAATAATCATCTAAGAGTTCCCAAGGTGTCACAGTGGTTAACGAATCTGAATGGGAACCATGAGGTTGCAGGTTCGATCCCTGCCCTTGCTCGGTGGGTTAACGATCTGGCGTTGCCGTGAGCTGTGGTGGAGGTTGCAGATGCGGCTCAGAGCCTGCACTGCTGTGGCTCTGGCGTAGGCCAGAGGCTATAGCTGCGATTCGACCCCTAGCCTGGGAGCCTCCATATGCCACAGGAGCGGCCCAAGAAATGGCAAAAAGACCAAAAAAAAAAAAAAAAAAAAAAAAGAATAATCATCTATGGACTTTGGTACATATCTCAATAAATTTACATTATATGCTTTTTCTCTTTCTTGAAAATATCCTATATATATACACACACATATATGTTTATAATAATTATAATTATTTCCTTTTTCATTAACCAAGTAGATATATAGTATGCATGCTATTAATTATTGACATTAATATTAATATCTGTACCAATATTGGTACAGAAATGGATTTCTGGCTTTATAATTTGTATCAGTATTATTTGTTCATTTAATAACAATTGATTTATTACTTTGCTTCCTTATTTACATGGTACGAGAACTTATAGTGAGAAGAAGATTAAGATGGTGGAATAGAAGGACTGGAGCTCAACTTCTCTCCTAAAAACAACAAAATTCACAAGTCTGAGCAATCTCCACCCAAATGGACTGGAAACCTTAAAAAAAGATACCCTACTCCAGAAGAAAAAGAGGAGGCCACTTCAAGAGGTAGGGGCGATTTCACGATATAAACAACCCCATACCTCTGGGGTGGGAAGCTCCACAGACTGAAAACTAACTGGTTCACAGAGACTCACCTACAGGAGTGAGAGTTCTGAGCCCCACATCAAACCCTCACGTGCGGGGATCTGGCACTGGGAGAAAGAACCCCTGGAGCATCTGGCATTGAAGGCCAGTGGGGCTTGTGTGCAGGAGCTCCACAGGACTGGGGGAAACGGAGACCTCATTCTTAAAAGGCACACACAGACTTTCACGTACACTGAGTCCCAGGGCAGAGTGAGGTCTCCATAGGAATCTGGGTCAAACCTGACCGCAGTTCTTGGAGGACATCCTGGGAAAACAGGGGTGAACGTGGCTTGTTGTGAGGGAAGGACATTGAAAGCAAAGCTCTTGGGAATATTCAGCAGCAGTGCCTTTCTCTGGAGCTGGCCATTTTGGGAAAATCTGGCCCCACCTGTCAGCCAGCTGCTGAGAAACCCCAGGGCAAACAACAATCCAGGTGGGATCACAGCCCCACCCCTCAGTAAACAGGCTACCTAAAGACTCCTCAGGCACACAGCTGCCTCTAATCCCATTCAGAGACTAAGCCCCACCCACTAGAGGGATTAGAATCAGCTCCTCCTACCAGGGGGCAGGCATCAGCCCCTCCCATCAGGAAGTCTACAGCAAGCCCCCATACAGACTTCAGCCACAAGGAGGGCAGACATTAGAAGTAAGAGAGGCTACAAATCTGTAAAAAGGTCACCACACCAAAAACCTATAAAAATGAAAAGACAGAGAACTATAACTCAGATAAGGGAGAAAGAGAAAACCCCAGAAAAACAGCTAAGCCATGAGGAGATTCTCAGCCTCCAGGAAAAAGACTTTAGACTGTTGATGCTCAAGATGATGCAAGACATTGGAAATAAACGGGAGGCAAAGATGGATAACTGACAGGAAACACTGACCAAAGAGATACAAGATATAAAACTTAAACAAGAAGAGATGCAAAAGACAATAACTGAAATAAAAAATTCACTAGAAGCAGCTAACAGCAGAATACAGGAGGCAGAAGAACAAATAAGTGAGGTGGAGGACAGATTAGTGGAAATTATGGATGCAGAACAGAAAAGAGAAGAAAGATTGATAATAAATGAAGAGAGTCTCAGAGAACTCTGGGACAACGTGAAACACACCAACATCCGTATTATAGGGGTGCCAGAAGGAGAAGAGAGAGAGAAGGGGACAGAAAACATATTCCAAGAGATAATAGCCAAAAACTTCCCTAACATAGGAAAGGAACCACTCACTCAAATCCAGGAAGCACAATGAGTACCATATAAAATAAACCCAAGGAGGAATACACTGAGATACATACTAATCAAACTGACCAAAATTAAAGGCAAAGAGAAAATCTTGAAAGCAGCTAGGGAAAAGAAACAAGCAACATACAAGGGAAACCCAATAAAGTTATCAGCAGATTTTTCAGCAGGAACTCTGCAGGCCAGAAGGGAGTGGCATGATGTACTTAACAGTGATGATAGGAAAAAACCTCCAACCAAGATTACTCTACCCAGCAAGGCTCTCATTCAGATTTGAAGGAGAAATCAAAACCCTCACAGATAAGTAAAAGCTGAGAGAATTCAGCAACACTAAACCAGCCTTAAAACAAATACTAAAGGAACTTCTCTAGGCAGAAAAGAAAAGACAGCAACAGCAAACAAAATTCCACAAATGACAAGGCTCCCCAGTAAAGGTATATATACAGTAAAGATACGAAATCATCCATGTACAATTATACCACCAAAATCAGAAATCACGAGAAGAGGTGGGTACAAATGCGGGACACTGGAGATGCACTTGCAATTAGGAGAAAAACAACTTAAAACAATCTCATATACATATAGACTCATATCAAAACTTCAGAATAACTGCAAACCAAAAATCTACAACTGATACACAAACAAGGAATCTCTGGAGAAGAAATATCTCTCATAGTAAATAAGTGCATAATCCACCATGAAGGGGGTCATATGACATCATTCTTGGAATGCTGAAGTCTTCTCAGATCTTATTCTGACTTCCTCTCCATCAAAGAATTTATGATAATTATAATTAAATAATGCAACTGTACAGTTAAATAATACAGTTCTACAATTGTATTATTAATAACCATTTCTCTCCATGGTACAATGTAAGGTCTATAATGTCTTGTTTATCACATCACCTAGAATGGTATAATGCCTATATTGAAGAATCAATAAGATGTAACAAATTATGAGTACATATTTATATAATTACACTGTTTTTTAACCAATTTATGCATTTTATATTTTACTTATTTTCAGAGGGTGTATTATTTTTGTTATTCTTACCAGTTAAGTTATTTTATTATGCTATATAAAATATTTAATGGTATATAAGGCTTTCTTTATATATTTTAGTTGCATAATATACACAATTTTAATACAATGCTAATTTTTAAAGAAAAATTGAAATGTAATAGATAATACTAAATAGTAAAGTTGAAAGCCACACAAAATGGGATAAAGTATAGAATAAATTTCCTATTTGTCTCTGCATATTTTCTATTCCACTTCTCCAGAGGGAGTCACTTAATCTGTTTCTTAAGATCCATGATATAATAATCTGTGTGAATGTAATTGTGTTTAAATATATGTATTTTATTCTGTAAAAAAAAAAAAAAACTTAGAGTGATAACTCCATGTCATCACTCTCTTATGTATTATATATTAAAATCATTTAGTCTACCTTTTATCTAGCCAAAGTGAAATCCAGGAAAGCAGTGCCTCAGGGAACAAAAGCATTTGTGATGCCATTGCTAAGGAGAACAGTTGTATTTATCAGCATTACATGAAGGGAAAAAGAGGTGGCTTGGGCATGTTTATTAATAATGTGATTTCAAATAGACACTATTTAATAAAATTTATTTAGATTTCTGACAAAGAAATAGTATTGTACATTATCAAACACCATGATTAGTAACTTTTATGCGCCAATTCTGTATAACTGGCAGAACTGTTTGATGTTTGTGGTATCATATCCAAAAAATAATTAAATTTGCTTTATGTTAATACACAACACTATCATTCTTAAATGAAAAATAATACAATTGCCATGGTAGGGACAAAAAGTCAGAGTAAGCAATTTAAAATTAATGTAATAGCAACATTCTTTAAACTTTTGAACACTGTCATTCAAGATTTATCTCTCTGTCTTTTTCAATATAGGGCTTGGCAAGATTAGCAGTCTCTTAAGAAAATAAGTAACATCTGATCAACTTTTATCAGGTTTCGGTATGTGTCTTACCTGTTAGAATTTATGCATGTGTATTCAAATTCCTCTTCACAAATAACTGAACACTGTACATTGTTCTGCACTATGTTTAACTAAACCCTAAGACTGAGAGATTCTTCATTATTAGGATAATAAAGGGCTCCTTTATGGGTAGATGGTATCCATTGGACAGTATATTAGCTACCTACTGCTGTGTAATAAATCACTTCAAAATTCAAAAAATAAAAAAAAGAAAAAAGAAAATGAGTGCTGTCTGGCTCCATAAATGTGGCTGGGAACCAATTTAACCTAGAGTTTTTATAAGCCAGTCCTTATACAATTGCGTGCTTCTTCAAGCAAATTCACAGAATTTCTACTCATTTGCTATCTACCCACTTAGTCTGGTGTCAAGAAAGAACTTAAAATCCAGATGTCAGTGGTGTCTGGCAATGTTTACTACTGATAAAATAATTTGTACAGAAGAAAAAGGTTTTATGATCCCCAAATCAGCAGTGTGGATTCTAATATATCATACCCAAGATGGCAGCTTGCATGGGAGTCCTTGCTACATAAAGTTTCCAGTACAGATATAATAATTCAATCCACCTCTAAAGCAGCCTTTGAATGAATGCTAAAGCAGCCACCTTAATTCTTTGCATAATTAGAATGCTCTCAAAATATTGTGAAGGATTTTTCCTTTTTAATCAGGGCATTTTTGTATAGTCTAATTTTTTTCTCATTATGTAACTCTGTCTTAAGAGTAAAGATATTTGATCCAATATTTTGGTTGAGATATTTGGAAAAACTCAAAGTATCATTAATTACATTATTCTTTGAATCAGATTTTTCAATTCAGCTTGTAATACTTACCTGTATGCAAACACAGAAAAGGTTAATTTTTTCTTTCTTTAAAAGTTATGTTTAGGTATACTCCATTTTTTAAAATCATAATATTATGTTAAATTTTTATTTTATTTTATTTTTTGCTTTTTAGGGTCGTACCTGAGGCATATGGAAGTTCCCAGGCTAGGTGTTAAATCAGAGCTGTAGCTGCCAGCCTTTGCCATACCCCAGCGACATGGGATCCAAGCTGCATCTGCCACCTATACCACAGCTCATGGCAACACCAGATCCCTAACCCACTAAGCAAGGCCAGGGATTGAACCCTCATTCTCATGGATACTAGTCAGGTTCATTACCGCTGAATCACTAAGGAACTCCCTGTTAAATATTTTTGAACGAATTAAATATATAATCCCCATCTACTCTTACATTTTTAGATAAATGTTTTTATTTATTCATATATTATTCATACCAAGGAAATTCACTTTGTGTTTGGAATTTTCTTCTTATGTAGAATCTAATTCTTATAACAATGTAAATATAATCAATAAAAATCAAAATAATGACTATTATTTATCAAAGTTAAACATATGAAACTTCTTGGTTACTAATTAGTCCTTCAGTCTTGGATGGGGCAAATGAAGTAAAATTTAGCTTCTGAATTTAATAATAGTTTGGAATGGTCTCCCTGACCAAGGAAGAGTAGAAAGCTAACAAAAAGAATATATTTAAGAGTTCTTGCTGTGACACAGTGGAAATGAAGCCAACTAGTATCCACGAGGATACGGGTTTGATCCCTGGCCTTGCTCAGTGGGTCAGGGATTCTGCATTACCTTGAGCTGTGGTGTAGGTTGCAGACATGACTCGGATCCTGTGTTGCTATGGTTGTGGTATAGGCCAACAGCTGTAGCTCCAATTCAACCCTGGGAACTTCATATGCTAAGCCGAAGAACTTCATGTGCTAATAATATATATATTATCAGTGGATCCAGTACGTCCGTATATATACATACATCTATCCTTTTCAAATAAATGAAGCCACATATGATAAGATGTTTAACACATGATCTTCATAGGCAAATAGGACAGGGACTAAATTATAATTTAATAAAATGACATTTTGGAGGCTCAATAAAAATATGTGGCTATTAAAACTTTCACTTTGCCAAAATTAAAAAAAATAAACAAAATATGACATAAGGTGAAGTATATACTTTGCATTCTTTTTTTTTTTTTTTTTTTTTTTTTTGTCTTTTTGCCATTTCTTGGGCCGCTTCCATGGCATATGGAGGTTCCCAGGCTAGGGATCCAATTGGAGGTGTACTGCCGGCCTATGCCAGAGCCACAGCAATGTCAGATCTGAGCCGCGTCTGCAACCTACACCACAGCTCACGGCAATGCCAGATCCTTAACCCACTGAGCGAGGCCAGGGATCAAACCCGCAACCTCATGGTTCCTAGTCAGATTCGTTAACCACAGAGCCACAACGGGAACTCCTATACTTTGCATTCTAATAACTTGGATTTGAGGTGTTTCTAGTGCTAAACATAACCCTTGTCTCTAAGCTATACCTCTTAGCTAGCCTTGAGAAACAATTAGTAAAGGCAATCTTTATAGGAAGTCAGTTGGAAATCAGAAAGAATATCCCTTTATTTTCACCTCTAAGATTTTCTTGATTTAATCACAACTGCTACTGGCCTATTAGCTAACTCCATTTAGCTCTAGACAAAAAAATCATAGATAAATTATTTTGTTTTGGCTCTGTCACATTCAGTCCTTTAACTCTTTATCTGTATTTGATTTTATTTGAAAAAGTTTAAACTGAAAGTAATGATTACTATGTACAAGAGAATTTACTATTTCTAATTCAATGCAGATTAAACACATGGTCCAAAAAGAACACTTTCATAAATATTTAAAAGTAATTCCTAGGTCTGGTCTCTGTTTCCATTACTGCAACTTCGTAGTAGTTGCATAGAAACTCTAGGGCACTTATTGACTCTAATTTAATGTGGTAATATAACTGACCAAAAAAACTGAATGAACTATTGCTAGAAACATCAGATAATTGATTTGGAACAGATGGAAAATTATCATAGAGAAAATCTGAAAAAGGCACCAGTTAATTCCCTATGAAATAGTCACTGAGTCTCTTCTATACAACATGTTTTTGAATCTTTTCCAGCATAGCTTTCATCCTAATTTTAATGCAAACATTTCAAAGAATTTAACCCCAATTACAAGTCTGAATTATGACCATGTTTAACTGAAACACTGAACCAATTCTAGCAAATGCGCTATCATCAAAAGAATTCCAGACAAAGAGTAAAGCAGAAAGGGAAAAAGAACTAAAGCATTGAACACTTCATGTGTGGTAGGAACCCAGATGGATGTTTAAGTGCCTTAGAGGCTTACATCCACAGAAGGTAGACAACTCACCTCGAACGGTTGAAGAAAGGAAGTTCTGAGAAGTCCTCCAACTAGGAAAGAAACAGCTTTAAACTTAGGTCTACTTGACTCTTCTGTTACTGTCTCTCTGAGCTTCACAAATCATTCAACTCCAATGGGTCTACGCACCCTTATCTATAAACTAAGACAGTTAATTTCAAAACCTCATCCATGTACAAAGTCTACTATTTTAAATCAGTGTAATAAATTGTCACAGTTATCAGTCCTTCAGAGCAACATCTAAATTATTACTTCTCTCCATTCCAAACTAATATATGTGTTATTTGTTATTACCAAAGTAGACACCAAAGACTTTTTGGACTATTTCTATTGCCTTTCTTTTCTTAAATCTAAGAAATGAGCTAGCTTATCTTTCCTTATTTCATAAATACATACATATTCTTAAAATAGTCAAGTTTAACAACATTGACAAAGGGCAAATCATTTAAAAACACTCAGGTTTTTAAACACAGAACTCCCAATAATATTAATTGATGTTTAAGGACTCTTGCTGCTGGGATGCTTGGAGAATTCCCTTTGGATTCCTTGTGAGGTTTTTGTAACAATTAAGTCTTTGCTACAGTGCTCTGTAGGCACAATCCTAAGGATGAAAGATGCAAGGATCAATTTACAGAGAGAATGCTTTAGAGAGGGCATTGCTTCATGTTGCCATATAGGAGGCATATAGGCAGGAGTTTATTTGAAACGGCTGGTGGTTTTTCTTTCATAAAGTATTCCACAAATCAGATGAAATAGGACTGGAAATGAAAGAGTGTGGAGAAGGTGAACATAATTCTGAAAATTCAATTATACATTTCTTCAAAGATATATACCTTGGAGTAAAACATAGCTTTTTTTTTTTTTATAATTTTTTTTATTTTCCCACTGTACAGCAAGGGGGTCAGGTTATCCTTACATGTATACATTACAATTACATTTTTCCCCCACCCTTTCTTCTGTTGCAACATAAAACATAGCTTTTTAATGTCACTTGTGTTTGTTGTATGTTATTGCCTTGTTATTGTCTGGTTAATCTCACCAAACAACTTCTAAATTCAAAAGAAATTTCTTCCATCTTGCTTTCTTTGTTCTGAGCTAGGATAGGATGATAACAGTGGCTGGCGCTAGTAAGTTAATTTTACAAACAGAACTGACATACCACGCAAGTATCCACAATTTGAAAGAGTAAAAAAATTGTCAGTTTTAACTGGAAAGGGGTTTTTATGTGATTTTGGAAGTCTTTTGAATATTTATGTTGTTCCACTTTATACAAATCTGTATAAGATTTATCTTGTTACTTCCAAATGTAAGTCTCTGTAGGCCAGATGGGGAAAATAAATTAGACTTCACAAACATTATAAATACTGAATCAATATATTAATATTGAGGAGGTGTTTGAAAGATTTATTAACCATAAATAGAAAATATTACATCAGAAATATTAAATATGTTTAATCAGTCATCAATTATAGTTATGCATAGACTATAAAAAGTATAGAGATTTATTTAAATATGTTAGATCCAATCAAGTCTATTACATGATTAGAGGTTTATGGAAAAAATGGGAAAAAATAAAACTAAAATCAACAGATGGAATAGGACAGTGTATTTTGTATCTTTAAATAAATTTTCTCTTTGATCATTGATTTTTAAACTACACAAAAGGAGACCTTATAAGCCAGTCAAGTAATACTCAGTGAAGATCCTCATTTATTCAACAAATATTTAACAAGCATCTATTGGAGTCCCTGCCACATGCTAGATACTGATGATAAATTTTAAATACAGACATCGTTTCAACCTTTAAGACACTTAGAATCCAGTGGATAAATAAGCAAACAATTAAAATTGAAGTATGAACATTTAAATATTAGAAAACTTTGGAAAGGCTCTTAGTCCAAACTGGTTTTAGAGGTAAAGGGATAATGAAATGAAATGCTTAGATACCTATTAAGTGCCAGGAATGGTCAAAGACAGACCTGATTATCCTCATTTTACAGATGATTAAACTGACCCTGATTGATTATATAACTTGAAATTGTCTGTTAAATGTAACAATGCTAATTGTGGTAGAGTGAGAGTTGGAGTCCAGGTAATTTAACTTGGAAATTCATTCTATTTCTGTTTTACAGCTCTGCCTACCATTCTAGTCAATTAATGCACAGAATTACATTCAAAGTTACATTCAGTTTATCTGGCAAAATCATAAGCTTCTAGAGGAGGTTAAATAACCACATCTAATGCTATTTGAGAGCCCTGCCTTTTAGCCAGAACTACCTGTAGTGCTTTAAAAAAATCTAAGACTAGGAGGGTACTGTTTTTCTCCATATCCTCACCAGTATTTGTTATTTATTTGCTTGTTAATGATGGCCATTATGATTGGTGTGAGGTGTGACCTCATTGTAGTTTTGATATTCATTTCTCTAATAATTAGTGAGGTTGAGCGTTTTTTCACATGCCTGTTGGCCATCCATGTCTTCTTCAGAGAATTGTCTATTTAGGTCTTCTGCCCATTTTTCAATAGAGATGTTTGTTTTTTTTGTTGTTGAGTTGTATGAGTCATTTGTATATTTTGGATATTAGGCCCTGTCTATTACATCGTTTGCACAGATTTTCTCCCATTCTGTGGAATGTCTTTCACTTTTTAATGGTTTCCTTTGCTGTGCAAGGCTTTTGAGTTTAATTAGGTCATGTTGGTTTATTTGTGTCTTTATTGTCATTATTCTAGGAGGTGGATCAAACAAGATGTTGCTGTGATTTATGTCAAAGAGCATTCTGCCTGTTTTCTTCTAGGAGTTTTATAGCATGTGGCTTTATATTTAGGTCTTTTATCCGTTTTGAGTTTATTTTTGTGTGTGGTGTTAGATAGTATTCTATTTTCATTCTTTTACATGTAGCTTTCCAGTTTTCCCAGCACCATTTATTGAAGGGACTATCTTTCCTCTACTGTATGTTCTTGCCTCCTTGCCTCCTTTGTCATAGATTAGTTGACCATGCTTGCGTTTATTTCTGGCTTTCTATACTGTTCCATTGATCTATATGTCTGTTTTTATGCCAGTACCATATTCTTTTGAACACTGTAGCTTTGTAGTGTTGTCTGAAGCCAGGAAGCTTGATTCCTCCATTTTCATTTTTCTTTTTCAATATTGCTTTGGCTACTCAGGGTCTCTTGTATTTACATACAAATTTTAAAATATTCTGTTCGAGTTCTGCGAAGAATGTCTTTGGCAATTTGATAGGAATTGCACTGAATCTGTAGATTGCCCTGGGTAGTATAGTCATTTTGACAATATTGATTCTTCCAATCCAAGAGAATAGTATATCTTCCCATCTGTTTGTGTTGTCTTCAATTTCTTTCATCAGCATCTTATAGTTTTCAGAGTATAGATCTTTCATCTCTTTAGATAGGTTTCTTTCTAGGTATTTTATTCTTTATCATGCAATGGCAAATGGGATGGTTTCTCTGGTTTATCTTTCTGATCATTCATTGTTAGTATATAGAAATGAAACTGATTTTTGCGTATTAATTTTATAGCCTATAACTTTGCCAAATTCACTGATGCAGTTTTCTAACAGTTTTCTGGTACTGTCTTTAGGGTTTTCTAGTTATAGTATCATGTCATCTGCAAACAGTGATAGTTTTACTCCTTTTCCAATTTGGATTCCTTTTATTTCTTAAATTGGTACAAGCACTATTGAAAACAGTACAGAGGTACCTCAAAAACTAAATATAGAACTACCATATGATCCAGCAATCCCACCCTTGGGCATCTATCTGGACAAAAATTTCACTGAAAAAGATACATACAACCTTATGTTCATCACAGCACTATTCACAATCACCAAGAGATAGAAACAACCTAAACGTCCATTGACAGACAAATGGATTAAGAAGATGTGCTACACATATGCAATGGAATACTACTTAGCCATAAAAAAGATAAACTAATGCCATTTTCAGCAATATGGATGGAACTAGAGATTCTCAAACTAAGTAAGCCAGAAAGAAAAAGACAAATATCACATGATATCACTTATTTGTGAAATCTAAAATATGGCAGAGATGATCCCATCTACAAAACAGAAACAGATCATAGCCAAAGAGAGCAGACTTGTGGTTCCCAGGGAGGAGGAGGGAGGTAGGAGGGAATGGGATGGAAGGGCAGTTTGGGGTTTTTGGATGCAAACTGTTATATGTGCAATAGATGGGCAATGGGGCCTTGCTGTACAGCACAGGGAACTGTTTGTGATTGGTGATTGGGTCACTTTGCTGTATAAGAGAAATTGAAGAAACATTTTAAATCAACTATATTTTAATTTTTAAAAAATAAAAAATCGGAGTTCCCGTCGTGGCACAGTGGTTAATGAATCTGACTAGGAACCATGAGGTTGCGGGTTCGGTCCCTGTCCTTGCTCAGTGGGTTACGGATCTGGCGTTGCCATGAGCTGTGGTGTAGGTTGCAGACGCGGCTCGGATCCCGTTGCTGTGGCTCTGGCGTAGGCCGGTGGCTACAGCTCCGATTCAACCCCTAGCCTGGGAACCTCCATATGCTGCAGGAGCGGCCCAAGAAATAGCAAAAAGACAAATAAACAAATAAATAAATAAAAAATAAAAATAAACAACAAAAGAAAACAAAAATCCAAGTTTAACATCACCCCAGTAAGAGCAATATCATTCTATTGGTAACCTTTTACTGAAATTCTTCTCCAGACGTAAATACATCAGTCATTTTACAAAAGAAAACTAAGAAAATACCATGTTAGTCAATTACATGTTTTTGATTAAAGTATATGTTGACTGGGAATATATTAATTTCATCGGAGCTTAGATTGATATAGAAAATTAAGCATTTTATAAGAATTTTGTATTGCAATGTTTACTAAAATATGACTAAATGGAATACAGCAGAAAGTTCTGATCAAGAGGCAGATGATAACCATTTAAGACCTGGCTCTGCTACTTACTATCTTTTTGATCTGCAGCAAGCAATTCAACTTCCTTGCATTCAAATTTTTATTTATAAAATAGGAATATTAATACCTATTTATTGGTCCTCAAGGAATGGTTGTAAATAATGGCACAAAACTCTTTTAAACATAGACATGAGTAAAGCTAAATAATGGACTCAAAACTCCATAACAGGCACTATTTGGGGGACTTCAATACCTGAAGAAATTGAGGCCAAGAAGACTAAGATTTCTTAGCCCAGGTTATATGAGTATTTAGTCACAAAGTTGGAATCAGGATATTTGTCTCTGAAGTACAGCCTTTTTCTACTATACAAACATTTTCCAAAATAAACATGTTCATTAGGAGAGACATGAAATGTTTTAGGGTCAAGCAAGTTTGGGAAAAGCTGAATTGAATAATAAATTTCAAGCGTAAATTATGTTAATTTGAACCTTAGCTCTTATATTTTCCTATTTGTTTTATTTTGTGTAGTTTGCCTAACCCACGTTAGCTCCCCTCCCCCAATTTTCTTGATCATAAAATAGGAATAATTATAACATTTTATTGCCTTTGGGGTTGATTGAATATAATGTAATGGGTATTAATCATTTAGCATGATATCTTGTATATAGTAATAATTAAAATAGCCATAGCTAGTATTTCAGTTGCCTGTGTCTGCTAAAACAAGTTACCAGAAACTTTATGACTTATTACCTTATATTTCTTTAGGTTAAAACTCCAAAATTGGGCTTAAGAACTAAAATCAAGGTATAGGCATTTCAGCTCTAGCAGTGAATGCATTTCCTTGTCTTTTTCAGCTTCTAGAATCTACACTTATTCCTTGGCTCATGGCCTCTTCCTTGGAATTCAAAGCCAGGTCCTAGTCTTTCTCACATCATGATTTTATGATCTCTTTTTTAATCTTTCTCTTCAGTTATATGGGTCCTTGTGATTGCACTGGGCCTACTCAGATAATTCTTAGGATAATCTTTCTATTTTAAATTCAGCTGTAAAGAACCTTAATTCCATCTGCAAACTTAACTCTCCTGTGAATTGTAACATGTTCACAGGTTCCAGGGATTAAGACACAGACATCTTTGGAGGTCATTGTTCTGCTACAATAAAAATTGCTTTTAGAGAATCTTATGTACATTTACTATGCATGTTTTAGAGAGGAGTATAGTATTCACAGGTTTTAAACTTAACTTGAATACTTTTTATTATAGAAAAAAATTAGAACTATTGTTTCAAAGAATACATTTTTGTAATTGATGCAGTTTTCCATATTCCCTCCAACATATTTATACATGCACATGCATACACATAAATATTCATATAGGTACATATATTTACTATTATATATCTTCATATACTTTGTAATAATTTCCACTTTTACTTTTTAAAATAATTTCTATTTTCTCTGCATATTAGCACTGGTTATAATTGTTTGATACACACGATGCAGTACAATTCTCTGGAAGAAATCCTTATATAAATCGAATTATATTAAAAGTGCACTCCATACTCTAAATTCATATACTTCTAGCTTCTCATATATTTAGTAAAATATAGAATCAATCCTTTTCTGCATTACATTTTCCACTCATGTTTACAACAGACAAGAAGAGAAGCCTGCATGATGTCCCTTCTAACTCATACTTTTTTTGCATGATATCCCCATGCTGTTATTACTTTTGGATTTCTCAATCCTAGAGATTTTGAAGAAATGAATAATATTTCAAATTGAAAGAAGCCCCAATGCCAAATGACATGGCTTTATCAGCTGATTAGAATTTTTTCTCTTTGTTTTATGCTGATTTAATTTCCAATTATTTTCTTTCTAGTTTTTCAGCACTTTCTAATCTTTTATAATGAAGGAATGGATGACACATATACACAAATGGAAAAAAAAAAAAACAGAGCTGCCATTCCTGAATTTCATTATTTTACAATCATTAACACATGGTTGCAACTAGTACTACAAAGTGTTTCTTCTGAAGAAAAGGAGGAACATCAACAACAACTCCCTCAAAAACCACTGAGAAATAAGCATACTGTTCGGTGTATGCAAGACAAAGGATATTTTCCCCAGAATGTTCTAATCCTTCCGTGGTAGAAGAGTTAATCCAATACCAGCATCCTCTCCCATTAACATAGCAAATGCTAAATTTAAAAGAGACATTCTAGTTTCAACAATATGAGAAGATTATGAGATATTTCTGGCTTTTGAGAGCACAGTTTATGGTCAACCTAAGATATGATTCTGAGACACCAAACCTGAGTAAGAACTAACCCTTTCTGAACCAACTCACACCACACTATCTGTGTCGTATAAGAAAACACTGGCAGAGCAACTCTGAAGACCAGACCCTAGGTTCAGTCTCAGCACAGACAGACTTCATTCATCCTTTACTTCAACAATCATGGTTTAGGAGATTGTTACATTAATGCATGGTCCACTTAATCTCTTGTTTTTCTTTCCCCCGTATTTCCTTCCACCTATATTTCATAGAAGAGGTAAATGAGGCACAACCTTGTTGCTGTGAATGGATACATTAACTAAAAATATTGCTTGCTCCTAAATCTCCAGAGTATGCTGACATTCATGACATCTCTGTAGGCTGACTGTCAGGAGACATGAAAATATAAAAATAATATTCATAAGGAAATCTGATGACTAACAAAAAAGAAACTAAATCAAGCAAGCAGAAACAAGTATATAGTTCCTCCCCATTAATCAGAACTTTTGGAAATTCATGAAATAATGAATCTACAGAGGTTCAGGATCATTACACATAAGTAAATATGTGCTTGTAAAACACTATACTATGTCTCCGCCACACCTTGTCCTTATAACTTCTCAAGACTATGGGACATCTGCTGATGATATGGTACAGGATGAGGCAGTAAAAATCAGATGCTCTAAATTGTCATCATTCATCTGCTCATCCCACTTTTCCTAAGAGTTTTATGTTTGGTGCAATCAGCTGGTGTTTTATCCTCATTCATCATCAAATGTAAGCCCCTTCCATCTTTCCAATGGAAATTTACAACTGTTAGTTTATTCTCCCCATGATCTTATACAAGCATCCAAGCACTACAGTACAGGAGTATCCAGTCCCATGGAAAGATACTGTTCTCCCTCAGGATGTGGTTCTTCCTTTGCATGGCCTTCGTGTGGGAGGGAGGAGTTGGCAACCAGAGCCAATATAGTCTCTGTCTTCCTCTCTTTCACTATCACTCTCTCTCTTTGTTTTTCACTTGTGTTACAATATCAAAAAAGTAAGGAAATAATTGTGTCTCTTGTTTGAGCAGCTTCACGTAGGGACCCTTGCTGACACCACTGTACCATGAAATCAGTGCCTATTGCTATCTATTTTAATTGATGGATTTACTTGGACTTGTGTTATTTTGGCTATTGGTGATGCTTACCATTTTGTATATAAAGTCTTCTTGGCTGCTGTTAAAGTATTTTCCTTTCCTTTAGCTGACACCAAAAGTTTTTCCAACAATATGGTCTATAATTAGTCTGTCGTTATGAAACTTAGAGGCCACACAATGAAATCTATTTTCCTAATTGTTTTGTCTGTCAGGCTGGGAGATGATTGGTCTAAAATAAAAAGGTTGGCAAGAGTCTCATTAGTTCTAATAAACAACGTGGCTGGGTGGCATTTTAACACACTTAGGTTTGACAAGAAGCCTTTTTGTCATTGCAAATGTGAAAAATGGCTTGGCACATGTAATTTTCTATGTTGTGCTGTCATCCCCCCTCCAAAAGAAAAAGCAATAGGAAAACAGGAAGTTAGAGAAACAGCAAACTAATAATTATAATGCTGTTCATATATGTATTAAATAAGAAGTTTGGGAACAAAATGAGGAGAAGCTGAGGAGCTGAAATGAATCACTCATCTTTTCAACTGACCACAAATGCACAAAAAAATTTCTTAAAAGAATTTCGTTACAAATGGTCAAAACAGTGATTTACAATAGTTTATTGAATACTGATTCTGTGTCCAGAATTTAACACATTTCATCTTTTTTTTTTTTAAGTTTTCTTTTTTTTTTTTTTTTCTTTTTATAGCCACACCTGCAGCATACGGAAGTTCCCAGACTAGGGTCGAATCAGAGCTGGAGCCTGCAGCTGCAGGCCTATACCACAGCCACAGCAACGTGAGATCCAAGCCACATCTGTGATCTATGCCACAGCTTGCGACACCGCTGGATCCTTAACCTACTGAAGGAGGCCAGGGATCAAACCTGTATCCTCACAGACACTAAATTGGGTTCTTAACCCACTGAGCCACAATGGTAACTCTCCAAATTTCATCCTTTAATTCTGAAACGAAATCTAGGGATTAGGTATTTCCCTCCTGAGTTCACACAGATACTAATTGGCAGACCCAAGATCCAGGTTCAGGGCATCTGAGTCTAACATTTCACTTCTTTTCACCGTGTAACCCCAGAGAATGCCTTCACAATCCTGGAGAAGCCATTTCTTCTATGAAGCATGATTCTATTTGCTGATTCATACTAGTTATGATGGTATAACATAATTATGAAAATATTTATTGAGAACTATCAATAAAACACATTACCTGTCCTCATGTGGTTTACATTTTAGCCAGAAACACAAATAGGTTAACCAATAATTGGCTATGACGGAAGGGTGGAAAGGGTGAAAGAGGACTCAGAGAAGGAGTGATTAATTCTAATTAGAGGAAGAAAGAAGGTTCAAGAAAGAAAAAAAATATGGAGGAATGAAACACAAGGTGATTTAATGGGACAGCAAACTAGTCAGCCCTCCCAAAGGGTAAGGGTGGACAAAGAAGAGGAGATGGGGCAGAGAGGTTGTTGCACTGGGGTCAGTGGGTCATGAGGATTCTGCTTGCCATTTTCACCATACTGCTTCCTAGAGAAAGAGCTTCAAACTCTAATCATTTTTTAAAAAAGTTTTTTTTTTTTTTTGTCTTTTTTTGCCTTTTCTAGGGCTGCTCCTGCGGCATATGGAGGTTCCCAGGCTAGGGGTCTAATTGCAGCTGTAGCCACCGGCCTGCACCGCAGCCACAGCAACGCAGGATGTGAGCCACGTCTGTGACCTACACCAAAACTCATGGCAACGCCAGATTCTTAACCCACTGAGCGAGGCCAGGGATCAAACCCGCAACCTCATTGTTCCTAATCGGATTCGTTAACCACTGAGCCACGACGGGAACTCCTAATCATTTATTTTTTTAAAAGCCTGTTTTATACTCTTCGATGTTATCATAAGTCTTTATTGATTTTGTAATTTTTAAAATCAAATAAAATATAAGGTGACAAGTACAGTGTCTCATTAGAAACAAAGTGCCTTATATTCTTTATTAACTATCAGAATAATAAACAATAGTCAGTTTGGTGGCAAAATTCAAGGCGGTCTGGCCATCCTTAAAAAGTACTCATTCACCATGAGACATTGAAAATGTAAAGACTATGTGTGAAATCATCAGGTCAAAATATCAAAACCCAGAAATGTTTCAATCCCGAATACACAGTTCCTTTCATTAGATAGACTATTCTAAATGATATGTCTAGGGTTTTTTTTCAGCCACATGCAATGTTTTCACTCTGAGCTCAAGCAAAGATGTTTCATGGAGATTTATGTGTGATGGACAATTGTTGGTTATTTGATTGACAATAGCAGTCTGGGAAACAGAGAAAGTTGGAGGTTGGTGTAACATTTTCTTCTTGGTGGTCATGTTGTATGTGTGTGCCCTTCTATGTCTCTAGTAGAGGCAGTGTTCTTGGTTTCTTGTCATAGTCAGAGAGGACTGTGGCCACTTGGCAAAGGGCACAGCACAGGACTTGGGCCTGAAGGCTACTCATAAATATCACTTTATGGTGACGATACAGAATGTTAAGTACTGCAGTCAGACAAGAAGAGAACTGAAAAATTATGAATCACATTAAATCAAACTGGTATGTTTAGTTACCTTTGAATGGTAATATAACATTTTAATAATAAGTAACAAATAACTCCTATTCTTTTAGAAGGTGATGGACTAGAAGTCTAATCCCTGCACTTATCTTGAAGGAAAAAAACAGGGGACCATTTTGCTTCTGAAATATACAGCTCTTCCCCTATGACTAATGTCATATTTTAAGCCTTAAGTAAGCCTTAAGAATTTCCTGTGAATTCAAAAGATCCAGGGATTCATACATTCCCTCCTTTTGATCTTGATAAGGCCACACCAATTTTTCAACTGCATGCAAATGCAAAAAGTAAGTCATATATTTTGGCGGCACCCAAAATGGATAACAAACCACACTTCAGAAAGCACAGATGCAGTTAGTTTGCCTTTAAGGGAGAACTCACTGCTGTGTACTGCAAAGTTAAAAGAGGAACATATCATACTGTCAAAGACAAGTGGGGTGTGTGAACTGCAAGCTCAAAAGCCTCGCAGTAATCCCAACCACATGCCAAGTCTCAGAAAGTGGGGCAGTGTCTCCTTTGGAGATGGGAAAAAAACACTCCAAGGTATGCAAAGCCGACAACTCTCCATGAGAGATGGATGAGCTGTGGAAAGTTTTCTGCCTTCAAATAATTGTTCAAATGCTCTGCAAGGTGTCTTCATTAGCTAAATAAATACCTTGAGAGCAATTTTTATTCGTCCAGAGCAGACTTAGAGTAACAATTTCCAGGACTCTTTAGGTCAGGCACTTTGAGGGGAGATTTATGTTACTTTGAAAAATACACATAGACATTCTGTTAAAAATGTTCTTTTTAAAGACAGTATGGGGTGCCAAACCTAAAAAAAAATTGCATTTTCTCCCTCGTGTTGTTATTATGACATTTCATTCTTGGTCACTCAAACCCCAATTCACTAATATACTCAAAGCCTGACTCACTTCACTTCATTTCATTGTTTGCTGAGAAGAGACTGTGTAACAGGTAAAGACTGAAGGTCAAGTTTATCGATTAAAACCCACAGCAATGAAGTATCTATTAACGCCAGGGGAACTGGCTACCATGTGGCTCAATCCACATGGAGTTTTTCTAAATGGAGAGATTTTGATAGAAATCAGCAACATAATAAATTTGTAACAAAACAAAAATATTACCAGACATAACTCAGAGGTCAAGGTGTTTGCATTCACAAGGTAAACATCCCCACCTCCACACCCTTCTTCCACTCCCACAGTAATCACACTAGTTCTCAGAGCCTCATTCAAGTGTGGACCATCTTGATTTTTCCAACTGGATTTTCTTTCTTAAGTCCTACACCAGAATTTTTTTCCTTCCAAATTATAAATTTAAAAACTTTGTTATTCTGCTTCCATTTCACCCTTTTTACTGAGCTTACATTGGTCCAAAAAGATGAAATTCAATCACTAATGCCCCTAGGTATATTATCCCACACATTTCAAGAAGGCAGCCTAATAGTAATGCAAGATAGTGTTCAACATAATGATTGCAAAAATTCATCAGCTAAACAACAGTGCCTTTCATGGATAAGTTGTGGATAGATATTGCCATCTTCTCCACTGGTTGAATTTTTTTTTTTTCTGTATTCTTAATGCAAAAAAATCTTGACCTATTTTAGTGTTAGGAACTTTGATAATAAGATAAAAATGATAGTCACTCTTCCCAGGAGAAATTTATCAAAAAGTACCAAATTTTACACATGCTCTCATGGATTCTAAGGTAAAAGAATCCCTTGATTTAAAGTTATATTGCTTTGTTTTTGCCAGTATAACAGCTACTCTTTAGGGTAAAACTGTTCCTTCATAATCAAACCAATAAGAACAAAAGTCATACCATATCAGCCAAGAAAGCCTGTGGCAGCAATTGAAAAAAAACTTATGATCTAAAAATCTCAAACCTCTTTTGTCAATCTTGTCAATCTCTCATCACTTCTCCCCACCCTCTGCTCTCTTTCCTGTGATAGACAGATAGATAGATAGATAGACAGACAGACAGATCGATTGATCACTGAGATGGTGGAGCTGGATGGATAACTCTAAAGTTTCCATATGATGACTCTCATAACTGCTGCTTCCAGTGGCAGGTTCTTAATCTGAGGAAGCTCCAACCGTGGCTCCCCAGGGCTCCCTGCTTAAACTCACGGCAGCTGCTCCTCTCAGCAATGAATGGCTCCAGTCAGCAGTTGAGCCCAGCAATTACAGCCTCCTACAGCTGCTCCCCAAGAGTCCTATTGCTTCTCACATGCTCAAACAACCTCCAACAGCATCTTGATCTCTCAGGCGCTGCACATTTAAGCATTTCTTTGTCAGCAGCGCTTCTAAAGGATGTCTTATGGCAAGTCTCTAATGGAGCCATTCCCCTAATCTGAAGAGCTGGTCCTGTTTTCAAATTGCCCATCCGCCAACCCTCATTCCACTTTATGGAACAAGACTTCTAACTGCTTCTTCAGCACTTGTTGGGCCTTGAAGCAGCTTCTCATTTAGCTCCGAATGATTTATTACGCATACTAAGAGTAACTTCCAAGCAGTTTTCTACAGCTCACCATTACATCCTGCCTTAAAATCAAACCCCAAGCCCCTCTCCCCACCCACTGCTTCACTTCAAAAGTTGGCTGTGACCTGCCACAAAAAGAGGACTATTTCTTTTATATGTGTCTGCATACACATCTGTCCTAGCTCCTATCTAATTTTAAGGCACTCATTTGCCTCATGTCAGTATTGCCCTGGTTTGTAAGTTCCTTGAAGGGAAAATCTAATTCTCATTTGTGGATATTTGTTTTCTTTTCCTAACACCTAGAACAATGCTTAGCCCAAGGCAAAAGCTTAAAGATGTGCCTTGGTTGCATTAGACTTGCATTAGAGTCCAAAGTCAGGTAACTAGTTTACTGGGGCACAGTCCCAAACTGCTTTTCATTAGTTTTCTTACAAGGCACAGAGATCAAGGCCCAGAATATTGCTGGACAGCACATAGCTCCCAGGGTAAATAAATGTACAACCACAGCTCTACAGGTCCTGAATCTTCAGGTTCTTTTTCTTAAAGTTGCAGTCTGTGTGGATAATAAAAGACTGCCGCTTCCACTCATGCCATTGTGTATTTGTAGCTCTAATATTCATTAAAGATGCAACTGAAATGTTAATGATAATTGCACCCAAAAAGCTAATAAAGAGAAGCCCAAGGCTCACATAAATGCCAGCATTTAATAATTATGCATACTTTTATCTTTTCTCCCTAATTTATCTTACTTTCTGATAATTAGTTTAGTAAATCTGAGATCCCAATATATGTGTAATTAATTTAATTTTTTTTTTTTTGTCTTTTTAGGGCTGCACACTCGGCATATGGAGGTTCCCAGGCCAGGGGTCCAATTGGAGCTGTAGCCACCGGCCTATGCCAGAGCCACAGCAATACCAGATCCGAGCTGTGTCTGTGACCTACTCCACAGCTCACGGCAACACAGGATCCTTAACTCACTGAGCAAGGCCAGGTATCAAACCTGCCACCTCATGGTTCCTAGTCAGATTTGCTTCTGCTGTGCCATGACGGGAACTCCTAAAATTTGTTTTTGAATTTGGTTTTTATACTCAGGAATGAGTTACATATATATACATATTTTTCCCTAAATGTAAAGAGGTAATTATCATTATATGAAATGGTTACCTATACCAAAGACAGTTTAAAACATACTTCTTGAGAGTACTTACAAGTAGAAAACACTTGAAATTTTAGGAAAAAGATCTATATCAGTCAGAATTCAGTCTGGAAAATAGAAAGCAATCTAAGTATTTCAAATAAAGGGGGTTGAATACAAGGGTTTTTTTTAACACAGGTGATGAAGGACTAAGAAGCCAACGCATATGAAGATGAGGCAATTCAGAGACTGGCAACAAGAAGCCACTGACACTCCTACAAGTGGGTGTCATTTCCAGATCCCAGAGGTGGACTGCTCCTCAGAAGCTGGAACCGCAGCAGGGGACTGCCTGGGATGGGCTGTGCAAAGGAAGCTGGAGCCAACGAGGAGAAAGGCCTGTGGCAAGGAGAGAGGGTGACACAACCTCACTGCTCCCTCACAGCCAGGGTCTCCCACTGAGTGAATCCTGCCAGAAACCAGAACACACAGAAGCCTGGGAACACGCCTGTGGGTGACAGCTAATCCCATGATACAAAACAGCAAAAGAGTTACCAAGAATGGCTTTGAGATCAAATAGGCAAAAATGACAGTGGCCTTTTCTTTAATATTCGGTAGTAATTAGTTTTTCTTTTTTTCCTGAATCTAGAAGTTTTTCCAATTATGGCAGCTTTAAACACATTGGTATAAATTTATTATATCTTTCCACATGGATTTTCTCCACAGGAAGGAAGAGTAATTAATCTTACTAATATTTTACAGATTAGCTTCCTTGTCTGATTCTTAAATAAAAATCACTTGAAGTCAATGAGAACAATCTAAATTATATCCTAATTAAAAAAAAAAAAGGAAAGGACCTATCTGTAAATTATTAGCTCATTGGAAAAAGAAGATCAAATATTTTGAATACCCACTCTGATTCAAACACTTTGAGAACTTTCTTATATACCTAATTATCTTTTAAAAACTTCACAGACATTCAGAAAGGTGGGATAATTATTATTTTTTTTTACTTCTTGGAAAATGAAATTGAGTCTTTAAGAGATGGTGATCCTTAAAACCAACTTCATACATTTTACAACTTTCAGAGCTGGGTATCACCTGAGCTCAATCTGATGCTTATGCCACAGTAGACTACTTAGGAGAACACTCATTTTAACTAGTTTCAAAAGGAGATATAGCCCAAATCATTGCTGAATAAGAAACATATCAGAAGAATTTTGGCTGGTTATTGGCTAGCTTGTATCTCTAAGGGACTCCACTCATTCATTCTATCACTTACTAAATATTTTACCCCAATGACATGCCAGCTCTTGCCGTAATCACTAAGGGTAGGCCAGTCAGAGATACCATCTATTCTTCCATGGACGTTGTTACAACCTGCCCCACAGTGAAGAATTAAAGCCTGTGTTTATCTCTTCTATTAGTTCAGTGGTTTTCAACCTAGGGTGATCATTACTCCAGCAGACATTTGGCAATAACTAGAGATACTTTGGGGTGTCAGTATCTAAAGTGTTGAAGCCACTGCAGTAGGTCTATTCAGGTTGCCAACAGAAAATATTAAAAACTGGGCAGTTGAGAAATGGCAAATATTCCCTTCTTATAGTTCTGTAGGCTAGGAACTCAAAAAGCATAACCATGGCAGATTTGGTGTCTGGTGAGAGCTCACTCCTTAGATGCCGTCTCTTCATTGTAACTTCACATGGTGGAGAGGGGAAGGAATCTCTTTGGTTTTTTTTTTTGTGTTTGTTTGTTTGTTTTTTTATAAGAACACTAATCTCATTCTTGAGGGCTCTGTCCCGTAACCTAAGCACTTTCCCAAAGCCCCACCTCTTAATGCTATAACTTTGATGATTAGGTTTTGACATAGGAATTGTTGGGGAGGGAGGCGGGGAACAAATATTCAATCTATAGCAGTCAGGGATGCTCCTAAACATTTCATAGGATACAAAATCTTTCTTTCCCTCCACCACACACACACTTTATGTTCCAAAATGTCAATACTGCCAAGCTCAGGAAACCCTATTCTAGATGGATAAGAAAGTACGTTTTTATTTTTGAGCATGTGTGTGTTTATGAACGTGTCTATTAGGTTGTTGTTTGCTGCCATAACAAATTCCCACAAACAGTGGCTTGAAACAACACATATTTATCTTGTAATTCTATAGGTTAGATGTCTAATGTAAGTCTCTCCCAGTGAAAATTGAGATATTGGCAGAGCAGTGTTTTCCTTTGAAGTCTCTGGTGGATAGTCCATTTCCATACCTTTTCCAGCTTCCAGAATGTCCCCATATCCTTTGATCATGATCCCCTTTCCTCTATTTTTAAAGCCAGAAATTGTGGTTTGAGTCCTTACAGCACATCACTCTGACCTAATTCCATAGTCATATCTCCCTTTGATTCTCTTCTTCTGCCTCCTTCTTTCACTTTTAAGCACTTTTGTGATTTCATTGGGCCCATCTGGATAATCCAAGATAATATATCTATTTTAACATCAGCTGGTTTGCAATCTTAATTCCCCTTTGAGGCATGGTCGTCTTTGGGGACCATTATTCTGCTTACCACAGGGAAGAATGCATGTGCAATTTTTAGCAAAGTTATTTGTACATAGTAGATATTGAATTAAATTGCAACCACAAGAATTATTTTTAAATTAAATTTACCTAATCTTGGAAGTCTTTTTAAAATGGACTACCTCTAAAGAAAGGATCCTAAGCAGAGGAAAGCAACATCATGTGTTGCTTAACTCTGCACTAATAATAGCTCTGAAATCTATCCTTCCTTGTCTTCAACATACCATTTTAAAAACCCATCCTCCCATCAACCTGCTCATATCAAAACCTTAAACTGCCTGAGAAGAAATTCTAATTATGTTATTCTTGGCTTTTTAAAAATATTAGCCCCTTACACGGGTTTGGCACTAGAAAATCTTGCCTATAATCTTTGTAGTAACTCTGTCCCATATAAAATATATTTTTATTCTCAAAATAACCTTGCTAGGAGAAAATACATATTTTTGTAAAATGTCAGTATCCTATTTATTATTTTTTCACTACAACATGCAATCACAATTCTGCATTTGTGAAAACATGGGGATTAGCAGAGGATAAGGATGCTATGACCTGGAATGAAAATAAGCAACCTAAGTCGTGAATGCCTAACTAATCCTTTTAATTTAAAATTTTTCCTGTTATGTCAGCATTCTTGGTGTTATGCCCTAAAGATAGCATCGATACATCAAATCACAGCTTAAGTAAAGTGACTGGCATGAAGCCAGGAAAAAAGAATCATATACACGTATTCAACTAATAAATCTCTATCAAGCCCCTAACATTTGTCAGACATTGTCCTGGATATTTGGGAGTCAAAAGGAATTAAGACCTAGTCCTTAAGGAGTTCACTGGGGTTCTTATTTGGAGTCCATGGCTAAATTTAGTGGTCCATAAGCATTCTGCTCATATAAAGAAGTTTGTAAAATGTTGACGGTATGTGTGTTTTTCTAGAGACCAGGTCTATAGGTTTCATCAGATTTTCAAATGGATCAATGACCACAAAATGTTTAAGAACCGCTGGTCTAGATGCAGACCTACTAATGTGGGTTAGAAAGCACTGACAGCTTAGTGCAGTTGTATGACCCACCTTTCCTGTGTCTCTCTGCTGTTCTCACTAGATGGCTAACCAGAAAATGCTGAAGGAACAGGAAGAAAATGATGCTGGGCAGAGAGGCATCAGGACAGAGTGAGTCTGATTCTGCAAATTGAACTTTGCCACCAGTCTTAATTGTGCCCATTTTCCTCTTGGCACTCTACATAATTAATTCTTATTGTTCTGCTACAAATCACAAGATAAACAATATCACTAGCAGTTTCAAATTTTCTCCTCTGTTAAATTTTATCTTTGTCCTACATAAAGGTTACAAGGGGCATGCCATTCAGAATTTAGTTAATGAAAACAGCAAAATCCTAATTGTCCCGATAGTAATTTCTAAGCTATACACATAATTTGGAAAAGAAAACAGTAAAATTATTTCATAGATCAAATCCTATTGCAGTGACTTCCCTGGAGAAAGACAAATTATTTCACAAGACTTAGATTTTATTTGCAGGGTTTCTCAAAATAAGTGGACCAGCTAAAGCTTGGTAATCTGTTATTTATAGAGAGATTTTCATACTGATAGTATACATTGCATTGGGATTTGACATGTATTACTTACAAAGTTGTTTTCTTTGTTTTTTAAGGAAAAAATATACTCTAAGATATGCAACACATATAACTGTCCTGAAATAGTTATGTATGGTTTGAAACACAAAACCAAATCAAAATTGCTACTAAGAAATGCAAATATGGTCAGTCTGAGCTTTGAGATACTTATCAAACTATGTGCTTCAAGAACCAAAATGAATAGCCATCAATCATTGAAGGGACTTTTAAAGGGCAGCAAATCGTGCTTAAAGGGTTAAGCATTTTAAAATGTTTTCAAATTGCATTTTGAACTCTGAGTTACCCAAATCAGAAATACTGCTCTACCCAGTCTAAATATGAGCAATATATATTGCTCCTTTTCTCATACATCCCATTCTCCGGTTTCTTTTACTTAATACTTTACAACATGATTCAAAACTTAAACTTTGAAGAAAAGGACAAAGTAGAGCAGAAGTGCTCCTCAACAACACTGCTCACAAATTACACAACTCTTTGGTTTCCTTGTCCCTCTTCTGCTGCTTCTCAAAAAATTATCCAAGTCACGAATGGACCAGATGTACTAAAGTAGGACTTTTCTTGCTGGCACAACTCACTGGTAACAAAGATGTTTATTTAAATTTTAACACTGTCCCCCTTGCTGCTACCAGCTCACAAAATTCAGTAGTAGTTTTCATGAAATTCCTCCTATAGGAAAAAAGGGAGACTTGGAAGTCAACAGCATACAATATCTGTCAATATTATTGTTCTTGCTCTTTCCCACCCCTCTCTCATTCACAAATGATAGCATATTGAATGATTACGAGAAACTACCATCCACTTATTCATTCCCTTTGTGTACAGCAGGCAGTATTTTGGATGTTAGCACAGTTCTGATCTATAACACTCTTAATGCAAGATCTTGTATTAAACAATAGGTAATACTGCATATGCTAATTTTGGTTAGAAATATGATCACTACACTTACAGAGAAAATCTTTTTCAAAGAAGAATACTATTTAGTGAAATCTATCTTTGCTTTCCGTACTGCTTTTATCTCAACTGCAGAAAAATAATGGCCAAAAATCTTTTCCAAAGACTCCAAAAGAAAAAAAAAAAAATATATATATATATATAAACATAAAGAAGAGAAGAAAAATTTTTATTCTGAAAGAGTACAAATATTCAAGTGAGAATTTCACTAAAAATTAGCCTCATTTCTTATGAACCCTAGTCATTACACCAAATAACCTAATCAATGTTAACACACTCACAAACAAAAGTAAAGCAATGTTTCCTTAGAAGTTGGCCTAATATGCACTGCCATGTAACCACAACATTTTTAGCCAGACTAGAATGCCTGAAGAGAAAAATTAAATAGTCCATCTGAAAAATGCATTAATAAACAACCTAACTTTATGTCTCCAGCAGCTAGAGAGAGAACAGACAAGACCTAAAGTTAGTAAAAGGAAAGAAATCATAAAGATCAGAGCAGAAATCAATGAAATAGAAAAAAGGAAAACCACAGAAAAGATCGATGAAATTAAAAGCTGTTTTTTTTGAAAAGATCAAAAAAACCTGATAAACCTTTAGCCAGAGTTATCAAGAAAAAAAAGAGAGAGGACTCAAATCAATAAAATCAGAAATGAAAAAGAAGTTACAATGGACATCACAGAAACACAAAGGATCGTAAGAGACTACTACATGAAATATGCCAATAAAACAGAAAATCTAGAAGAAATGGAAAAATTCTTAGAAAAGTACAATCTTCTAAGACAAAACCAAGACAAAATAGAAAAGACAAATGGACCAGTCACAAGTACTGAAATTGAAAATGTGATGAAAAAACTTCCAACAAACAAAAGTCCAGGACCAGAAGGCTTCACAGGCAAATTCAATCAAACATTTAGAGAAGAGCTAACACCTATCCTCCTGAAACTATTCCAAAAATTGCAGAGGAAGGTATACTCCCAAACTCATTCCATGAGGCCACCATCAACCTGATACCAAAACCAGACAAAGATACCACAAAAAAGAAAATTACAGGCCAATTTCACTGATGAACATAGATGCAAAAATCCTCAACAAAATACTACCAAACCAAATCCAACAATACATTAAAAGGACTGTACATCATGATGAAGTGGGATGAATCCCAGGGATGCAAGGATTCTTCAATATCTGCAAATCAATCAGTGTGATACACCACATTAACAAACTTAAGAATAAAAACCATATGATCTTCTCAATAGATGCAGGAAAAAGCCTTTGACAAAATCCAACACCCATTTCTGAGAAAAACCCTTCAGAAAGCGGGCATAGAAGGAATCTACCTCAACATAATAAAGGCCATATATGACAAACCCAGAGCTTACATCATTCTCAATGGTGAAAAGCTGAAAGATTTCCTGCTGAGATCAGGAACAAGAACAAGGATGTCTTCTCTTGCCACCACTATTCAATATAGTTTTGGAAGTCCTATCCATGGTAATCATTGAAGAAAAAGAAATAAAAGGAATCCAAATTGGAAAGGAAGAAGTAAAACTATCACTATTTGCAGATGACATGATACTATACCTAGAAAATCCTAAAGATTCTACCAGAATACTGTTCAATGAATTTGACCACTCATCAACGAATTTGGCAAAGTCACAGGATACAAAATTAATACACAGAAATCAACTACATTTCTATATACTAACAATGAAAGATCAGAAAAAGAAATTAGGGAAATAATCCTATTTACCATCACACTAAAAAGAGTAAAATACTTGGGAATAAACCTACCTAAAGAGACAAATGACCTGTACTCTGAAAACTATAAGACATTGATGAAAGAAATCAAAGATAACACAAATAGATGGAAAGACATACTATGCTCTTGGATTGGAAGAGTCAATATTACAAATGACTATACTACCCAAGGTAATCTACAGATTCAATGAAGTCTCTATCAAATTACCAAGGACATTTTTCACAGAACTAGATCAAAATATTTCAAGGTTTGTTTGCAAGTAAAAAAGACCTAGAATAGCCAAAGCCATCCTGAGAAAGAAAAATGGAGCTGGAGGGAATCAGGCTTCCTGACTTCAGACTATACTACAAAGCTACAGTAATCAAAACTGTATGGTACTGGCACCAAGACAGAAATATAGGTCAGTGGAACAGGATAGAAAACCCAGAATTAACCCATGCACCTAAGTCAACTAATCTATGACAAAGGAGGCAAGGATGTACATTGGAGAAGACAGTCCCATCAATAAGTGGTGCTGGGAAAACTGGATAGCCACATGTATAAGACTGAAACTAGAACACTTCCTAACACCATACACAAAAATAAACTCAAAATGGATTTTAAAAGTTTATGCATTATTTTACTGTCTAAAAAAAGCCTAGTTCATATTAAGTCCAGATGAGTGGACCTGAGTTTTTCTGTGAAGGTGGGTTTGAGGGAAAGATTTTGCTCAAGTCTTGGTCACAAATAATACGTGAAGGACTTGCCTTTCCCAAGTTTCACAAATTAGGCATAATTTTAACTGTTTAAATATCAAACCATTATCTTTCTGGACCCAATCCTACTACCTCGTACATATATTAACAGATTAAATGTTTCCCATCAGAAAAAGCACCTGGAGAATAGAATCACAGTTCTATTAATTAATAAGGCATATGTTCCAAAATGCTTATAAATTCCAATCTTCCTAAACTACAAATCTGTAAATTTTAGATCAACATAAATAGAAAAATGGGAGGGGTGGTTGGTATGGTTCCACTATTACTAGTACATCTCTGTGGGAAAAATCTGCATGAACAAGTTAAACCTTATATATATCATTTAATCTATTTAATTGGTCTTTGAGCCAGTGATTGGTATCCAGGTATTGATGAGTCTGCACAAATTCAGTATACTTTGCCTTCCATAGGACCTTTACCATAATGTGAATTGGGGTAAGCAAAAAATGATTTATGGTAGAATAGGTAGGAATTCCCTGCAGAAGGAATGAGAAGGGGTATGTATACCCCATCCATGGAACCTTAATCTCAATTATTTGATATCATTTACAACCTAATTTTAGAGAATAAATGATTAATTTTTTAATAAGTAGATAATACATATTTATCATCACATATAAGGTGATCTTAGAAATTTATCTCTGTAATCAAGTTAATGAAATGAAAATATGGATCCAGTACAAAAAGTTAAGGTCAATTTTTGGAGATTTCTTTTGCCTGAAACAAAAAAAAAGTGAGCTCATAAATTCAGAGAACAGATTGGTGGTTGGGGGAAGGGTAAGGACAGCATGGGGGAAGGGGAAGGTCAGCATGGGTGAAAGGGATTAGAGAGTACACAGATAAGTCTTGGGGAATCAATATACAACATAGTGACTAGTAGATGAGTTTGTGGAAAGGACATGATTATAGGGTGACCCTTAAGCTGAACTTGGGCAATCTGAGGCCCCTCCCCCTGTCCTGTACGTTCTGCCCCTACTCTTGGAGCCGTTTCAAGGATGCAGCTTTGAGAGGGTAACGGACTGTTAGGACCATCTGGACAGAATACATGACTCAACTCCATTAATGCCTCTGTGTAAACTTTTAGGACTCTGGCAGATGGGTGTGGAGATCAACTCAGTTTGTGATCACTCAAGACAAGCCTCAAAGGTAAGTTCCCTCACTTCTTCAAACTGCCTCCTACCAATCTGAGATGGTCTGTTTCTTCCTCAAGTCTCTCCTTGTCCTCTGTGTATAGGCGCCAGTTTTGGATTTCACTGGAGGAACTCCCAAGGTTGCAAATCAACAGTGATTATAGTTAATAATACTGGACTGTGTATATGAAAGTTGTTAAGAGTATATATTGAAAGTTCTCATTTCAAGGAATAAGAAATTTTGTAACTATGTGGGATAATTAATACTAACTAGACTTATCGTGGTGATCATTTCACAATACATAAAAAACATGGAATCATTATGTTGTACTTCTGAAACTAGCATAATTTTATGTCAATTAGTTCTCAATTAAAATAATAATTGTTTAAAATAATATATTTCACAAGCATTTTATCTTACAGGTATACTATGAAGTTATATTCCTTAAATCTAATGGTTCTTTGGGTGGGATAATGAAACATTGTTATGTTAAGGAACTATTTTTATTTCAGGTGGTTTATTATTTGTTTTCAAGCGAAAAAGATTTAAGAATACATGCTTTGGGTCTTTATCACTTCTTTGTGTTTTAAAGCAGGTCCAAAACTGGAGTTCCTATATATAGTAATAATCTTTTCCAAAGGTATAAATAGATATTGAATAAAACAGAATGGAAGTTAATCTGAGGGTATTATCTTAAGCAATCATTGCATTCAGTCAATGCCTATTTTGGCATCTATGGACTCTGTAAAACTCTTCTTAGTACTATTATTTTTCTTTGTTTCCCTTTCGTAGTTTTTTGAAATATTTGAAGTATTTACTGTTGCACAACAATGACTTAAGCTTTCTAATGTATGAGGTATTGTGACACAGTGTTTTGATCATTATACTTTGTCCCCCTTTGAGTCTCCTGAGGAAGGCAGGACCATGTCCTGTGATGCTATGTTACTGCTGATCAGCTCAATGTGTCGCAGAAGAGTTGTATCTTCCTTCCTAGTGTGCCTCTTGTCAAGGTTTTAATATTCATAAAAGGGATGTAAGTGTTAGATGAACATATGCTGGTATTTAAAGAAAATGGCTCTGGAGTTCCCTTGTGTAGGTTGAAGATCTGGCATTGTCATTGCTGTGGCTCTGGTTACAGCTGTGGCACAGGTTTGATCCCTGGCCTGGGGAACTTCTGTATGCCACAGGTATGGCCAAATATATATGGCTCTAAGCTTGCTCTCCAGATATTCATTGGTGAAGTATACTTTTGAAATGTCTGTACCTGAATTCTTAGGCAAAGACCCGTTGAGAGAAATATCTGCGAAAGTTTGACTCAGGAAGGATAGGGTTTAAATTTTACCCATAGATTAAGCAATCGTCAAAAAGCTATCTGTTATTGAACTAGCATCTTGCTAAATTTATTTTTAGATTTAAAACAGTTTTTTGACTCCACTGCACTTCAGGTTATATTGAGAGGTGTTATAAAGAACAATCCTAGGAATGAGTTCTGTGCATGCCGTATGGTTACTATTGAGATGTCCCTTACAGTTCTCAGTGATACTCTGAGATGACTCACAGTAGAATATTTCTCTTGAGTAATAGGATCAGGATACTAAGAAATATAAGTTTTAAGTTTCAGGACAATGAAATGAAATACGTGATTTTGTTTCTCTTCCTATGCTGGGTGCTAGAAATCTTAGAAGTAAAATATTTAAAAACTCTGAAAAAGGGGTAGAAATCATGACACAGATTTTATAAACTAACCTCACATCTGACTGCATCCTTCTCTTCTTATCTTACCCTTTTGCCTCTGATTTCTACTGTTCATCTTGCTATAGCGAATACTTTTGTACAAAGCACTTTAAATTCCTTTCCAATGTAAAACAGAATGTTAATAATAAATGGTATCTGATTGTGTTGTCTTTCCACTTTACAAAGCCTTTCTCTGAACAATGACTAAGCCAGAAGCAAGGATCTAATATGGTCATAGTTAATGATGTTTGAGTTGAAAGGAGATAGAATTTACAGTTAGGATATTTATTAAGGAATATTCCTATGATAAATCACTGGAGAAAGGAGAAGAAAGAATGATCAAACGGGGCAAGAAGTTGAGCTGTAGTGGATGCTGGAGCTGCTCTGGAGCTAAAATGACCCATCAGAGTTATCCTACTCAGGCTGAAAATAGGATAACTCTTTCTGCCCCCTGCTTCAATTTGTCATCAGATGTTGTTGCTCCAGGCTTGCCTCTACAACTGAGGCTATCTTTGAAAGGGCTGACCACAACATGCTGTCTGCTGATGGAAAAACACTTATCCTTTTTTTTTTTTTTGCTTTTTTTTTTTTTTTTAGGGCCACACCTGCGACATATGGAAGTTCTCAGGCTAGAGGTCGAATCCAAGTTGTAGCAGTCGGCCTACATACCAGCCACAGCAATGCTGGATCTGAGCTGTGTCTTCAACCTACCCCACAGCTCACAGCAACACCAGATCCTTTAACCCACTGAGTGAGGCCAGGGATCGAACCCATATCCTCATGGATCCTAGTCAGGCTTGTTACCCCTGAGCCACAATGGGAACTCCCAACAAGCCTATCCATGAAGAGGGAAGCATAGCACCCCATCTATCACAGATATTCCAGGTAAGTAAAATACCCAGAGGAAATTAGAATACATTGAACAAGTCAAACACCCTTGAGAAATGATTTTGGTCATAGTTATGTGCTATCAAATTGTCTTCTACTCTGCCTAGAGAAAACCTTTAGGTTTCTCTGAAAAGGCACAAGTCGAGTGATCAACATTTCATACATTGTGTGTGTACATAAACAATATACATTTATTATTTCAGTCTCTGTTCCTGCATATCTTAACTAGATCCCCTACTCATAGTCTCACAAAACTGTCATCAAGGTGTTCACTGGGGCTGTTGCATGTATATTTAGTTATTATACAATATCTTCAGATGTCTATTCTGTGCTCTATACAGCCTAGACTCTAGACAAGCCTTAAAGTAGATACCATCCTGTTATATATTTGAGTGGGAAGCATCTACATTTTATGTTGCTTATCATTACAGTATTATAATAGGGATCTCCCTTCATAACAAGTACTCAAGCCTCATTTACTTGCATATTCATGAAAAAGAAAGACTGTTCTTAGTAAATGCTACATCACAGGATTTGAAACACCAGACAATTAGATAACTTGATTTAACAGTGTTCTATACAGGTAACGAAAAATTTTTTTTCTTACTGAACCTATGAAGCAATTTCCACCCCCTTAAAGAAAAACTTTGAATTACCACATTCTTCAAATTCTGTGAGTACATACATTGCTCAGCTCAGTTGATAAAAGAAAAACAGGGAGATAAATAAAGCATACTTGCAAAATAAATACTAGAAGGTGCTACTGCATTAAAAACTAGTTTGCATGGTTATAAATACAAGTGTTACACAAGTGTTATGAAATAGTTTTCATTTTTAACTTAAGAAACTTTTCCCTTTCAAATCAAAAGCAAATAATCACAGTGGATTTTTTTTTCTTGTCATCTGTCTTTTTGGTTTTGACTAGAATAGACCTTAAAATTTTCTGATCAAATGAGAAAACTAATTCTAAGCCTTCAGCAAGGCTTGAGAATTACCCACTTCATATGGGAAAATTCAGAACTGGAATCCAGGTTCTCCAACTCCTATTCAACTATTTCAGTGTCTTTTCCCCCCCACTGTATCATTTATTGATATTAATAGTTCTGAGAAATCAGTAACACCAACAAATTTCCCATGCACACATTCTGTGTTGGCAAGATATTCTTTTTATTATTCCTTTTCTAAAATGACTTTTTAAAAAATACCTCCCAGGAGTACACAGTTTCAACAATTAAAGATGAGTTTTGTTTTACCAGTCAATGTATGTTTGACATTAGTGATTAATAAATATAGTCTTTTTTCACTTGCTGAATTTCTTTTTCTTGGTGAATCAAGGACTGGCAAATTATTAAGCAAAGAACAAACACCTCAGAACTATCTAGATACACCTGAGTATCAGATAACCTAACAAATTTAGAGACTAAAGAAATGTGCATATTAATTTCCATTCATTGAGAGGAAATGTAGCTTAAGTGGGGTTTGACTTTTTATGACATTTATTTAGCTCTTGAGTTGACTGACAAGCCTATTAATGTATTCCCTGAAATTTATTAATGTAATTGGAAAACTGCCCACATGTCAATCAACTTGTAATAAGTAATTATGTTCATAAGTACTGTAAAATTATTAGCTTTTAATTTGACCCAACCACATATGTCAAAACAGTATTATAATTTTATTTTTTTCTAGAGGAACAAAATATTATACTGAAAAAACTCCAATAAGTGCATTTCTAAAATGCACTTCTTAAAATAGCGCTCAAAAGTTTAAAACGGTCAGCAAAAAAGAGTGTCAGATTAAGGCATGTAACAGTTTTGAAGTTGGGTACTATATGAAATAATCTTTGTACTATACCGTTATGAAGAAATGGGCCTGATATGGAACAAGAGAATGGAAAAAGGAAACAGGGATATCTTTAATGTTCAGAAATAGAGTAGTTAAACCTAAGAGAAGTAAAATGTCTGCATCTCAAGCAACTCAAATATATTATTTTCCAAGTGTACTTTTCCTTATGTAATAAAAAAATTTTGTAGTCTTTAAGATAGAAACTCAAGTCAAAGGGCATTGAACTAAACAAGAGGACAGGATTAGGCTTGGATAACCAAAGAAATATGTTTTTGACTTGAAATCTTATGTCACTTTTTGAAGCTGGATGAACTCCTGACCTCTGGAATCTCTGGATAATCATTGTATAAGGATGGGCTTTGGTAAAAATGATATTATTTTCTCACATGCTTTTAAATAAGGAATAGCACCAAGTTCTTCAAGGATCTATAGTAAGGAAAAAACACTCAGGAAATTCACTGACTGACTTACTTTTCAATTTATACTTTCCTTCTTAAAGTTAATTATTTAATAAATTTAATCTTATCACAAAATGAAAATATTTACTAATGATTGAAACTGTGTTTGAATTCAGTTTTACCTTTATCTAAGGAAATAAAAACTCAAAGTTGAAGATCAACAATTTTTTTCCCAATATAAGCCATGCACCTAAATTAATACTCACAGTTGATTTTTGAAGGGTAAGTTCAGAAATAATACAACTAACTTGCTCATTCGGTTTTTCTGATAAGAACAAAACATGTATTCATGGTACTACATTATCACATAATTTGTTATTAATTTTATTTAGAAACACTGCAATGTCATTTTGATTCTACCATATACTATCTCTATGCAACCAGCACATGCTTAATCCATAAAGCATGAGGAAATAATGTAAAAAAGCAAAAACATACATTTCCAAATCCTTGAAAAGTATTTGTCTTAAGGATAAACATGCTCTTACATTTTAGTATGCAAGAAAAATAGAATAATTTGCTGATTCTGTTTATATTTGGAGATTGTAAGTTAGCTAGCATGATTTATGATCTACTTTAAAGTAAATCAATGTCAAAAGCATTATGAACCATATTTTTTCTATTATTCCATATTTAAATAAAGTAATTCTAGGAGGCTGCTTCTTTCCTTGTGACTCAAATCAAAGTAACCAGAAGTTAAATTGAGACAGTGTTGGAAAGCTTGAGGGTTACTTTCAAAAAGTTACTACTTGTATTTCAAAATGTGCTAATATTTTAATGTATCCATCATGGGTTATTGAAGATTTATTTTAATGTATCAATAATGGGTTCTTAAAGATTTATTGAAGGGATGACTCATGGGGTGATACAAAATGAATTATATACAAAAATCATAATGTAGTGATAATGGATAATTCTTGATCTGGGTAGGTAGGGATTTGTATGCCTATAATAGCCATTTATACTTAATGGAATCTAGGAACATATATCCCTGAAGACAATGACAACATATCTTTCAACACTGTCAGTTACCTCTCAGCTATTCTGATATATAATATAGAACATTTCTAAGCATAGTTCTTCACAATATAGCAGTTATGGAAATGCATACCTTGCACAGTTAGATGCACCTGCATTGTTCTTGGTGTATGTTGAGTCTGAACAGAACACGTGTATGGGCCATCATCTGTCACATCTACATTCTGTATCTGGAGGCTGTAGTCCCTTTTATTCAATGTTGAAATTGAAACTCGAGGATCCACTGACCACTTATCACCTCCCGCAAAAATAATACTTGACCGGTTCAGCCAGGCACCCTTTGAAGCTCCATCTTCTAAATAACACCTACGAATTATCAGAGACAGAATGCTATTAATCAAAATGAAAATGAGAGACAGCATTATCTGCGTTCAGAGTGTATTTCCATATGCTGAATTATGGGCACTGCATCAAATGCAAACATCAGACAGACGCAGGAGACATGAACACTCTGGTACATATTTCACTCCTAATGCAAATATGAAACAAAGCCTGCATACAGTTTTGCTTTTAAGTGTACAGGTATGTATGTGTATTTTAATTCAAAGCCAGTTAAAATCCCTTTTCATTCTGTCTGGCTGATAGTAAATTTAAATAAGGTTAAATTAGTTCAAATAACAATTTCAACATTAAAACACATTTCTTTTTTTAAAATTATAGGTAGAATAGGCTTATGAGTTAGCCTGATTTAACCAATCCAATTCTGAATATAATGTACTAAATACAGAAAGCATGGAGTGGCACCATATATATCCTTATTTTAAAAATTACTTGCATTTGCAGAGTGGTAGGCTTGTATACTGGAACAATAAACTGCATTTTACTGATAATATTGCTGTTGTAATTAAATGGAGCAAGGCTAATATAATATTTTTAGTAGCAAATTCTTGCTGTCTTTTCAATAACCTGACCAGTAGTTTTTCCAGAAAGCATCCACTTATCTAACAAACACTTATGGTGCATCTGCTATTCATGGATTCAAAGGTTATTACCTCTGCTCTCCAAAACTTTTTAGTCTAGTAAGGAAGACAATTAATCCAATCTATCACTATTATACAGAAAAGATATTTTTATTAAATCAGGCACAAGGTATATGAGAGATAAAAGAGGGTTACTTGACTTAGGAAGGTTGTTGTGAGTATAAAGGAAGACTTTCTAAAATATAAAATGCCTGAGAAAGAGGTGAGGAGTGGAAGATGTGGTGTTTTAGAAAGAGGTGCTGTATATGGATACCACCAGGGAGAGATGAGAATAAGCAACACATTTTGAGGAAGTACAGATAAGTATGGGATACAGGGTAGGAGAGATGAGAGATGAAATGGGAAAGGTAAACTAAAGCTAGATGATTATAGCAAGCATGCTGACTCTAAGGCCAAATGTGAAGCCATTTATTCAGAGTTGTATTCTATAACAAAATTTAAAAATATAGCTTTGAAATCTAACCAGAGTCGGGCCTGTCAAGATTTAGAACAGAAGCCTATGGTCATATATCAATGATTTTGCTGAGGTCTGGAATTCTAAGTTTTATTTGGAAAATGTTCTGATACAAATTAAAGACTGGTTCTCTTAAATGAGTACAAAGCACAGCTACAGAATGAAAATACACATACATCGAAATAGTTTGACAGCATTTCTACAGAACACCTTGGGGGACTGAACACAATGTTTTGAGATTGCTACAAAATTGCAAGCTGAAAGCAACAGGGTAAGCTGCTGCCAACAGTATGAAAATAATCAGTGGGTGAAAAAAATAAGGAACAAGGTACATTGCAGAATCTAATTTGCAGTCAGCCTCACCATTTACAGAATACAAACTAGTAGAAGTCATAAAGGTCATCTTTAATTGAAAAGCTTTTCCTAATGTATTTAATGAAGAAAATAAAACCCACTTTAATGGCATAATTAAACAGTTACAGTATATTGTCATTCTTAATACTATGCAAAAGAAGAGAGAGGGGACATATTTCCCATTTCACAAGATCACATGTGTACTGGAATAGCATAGAACACTAAAATACCACTACTGGGACTTTGATAATCCCAAAGTTCTTATTAATATCTGAATTCATCAAATGTTTATTGTATGACTTCTGCATTTGTGGCCTTCACACTTTATCCCGTCTGTTGCTCACAACCCTGTGTGGTATAGATTGCTCAGTTCATCAGCAGAATATAAACAGAATGTTTAGGTTAAGTGACCTGCCCAAACCACACTATCATCCTGTGGGTGGCAAAGTCAACTTTGTAATCAAGTCTTGTATTTCTAGATTCCATGTCCTTTCCACCATAATGCAGATCAAAGACTTTTGAAACAGGTTTCAGAAATAGGAAGATGATTAGAATGTTGCAGAAATTACTGCAAGTAATTTCTTATTTATTGAATGTGACCAACAGTTTAACCTGTCCTATTCCAAAGGAAGCAGAAAATTAATTATTAATGGATATTTTACCATGAAAGTCTGATTTAGAGCACTCTGCCTGGTGTTTTCCTTTCCCTAGAGACATTAGCAGTTTTACCTTTATTTGGGGGTATCAGGAAGACCACAGAGAGTAACTGGTACGTAGATACTAGAGTTTCTATAGACCTGATCTGGGTTATAACCTCTCGTCTTAGCATAAGCACTATTCCTCTGTTATGGCCAGGAAACTTCATAGAATAGACTCTAACTCGTCACTGAGAACAATGGAAAAAAAAAGCGGGGGGGTTCTTTTATACCTCCTTGGCTCTCTGGCTTGGATGAGTCTATTTCATGATTGTTACTGGTCTCAACTTAAAGCTTTTCAAGACATACATTAGGAAGACTCTTGAAAGAGACTCTAGGTGAAAAAACTGGGATATTATTTCCTTGAATTTCTGAAGGACTTTCCTCAAATTACACAGAACCTAAATAATTCAAGTTTCCATATATGGAATTTTATAAGTTGGGACTAGCAAGGCTTGGTACAACTTTCTAATTTATAAAGTCATAAGATGCTTACATAGACTATTTGTAGTTTTAAGGTCAACTATAAGATGATTATGCAGAGTATATAAAATAGGCATATATGTGATTCCTTGAGAATAAGAACTATGTCTCCTGTCTCTATATGTCCTCTTTTTTCTCCAGAGCCACCCTATTTTTTTTTTTTTCCTTTACACAAGAGACTTACTATGTGTATGCTGTATGAAGAAGAAATTCTGGAAAGAAGGAAAAGTAATTAGGGTATGACTGAGGGAAGTGAGAGAGTAGAGGAAGGACAGAGTGGTGAGAATTTTATTTTGTCCTCTTTGGACACCCAAAGCATTTGCGGGGGGGGTGGTTACAAACTCTAATGTCTTAAAATGTAAACTGTTGCAATCCTGGCTCACAGAAGATTTATAATTTAGCAAAGATAGTAAATTATATTCATGAATAGCCATCATGAAGAACAGAAAGTAAACATATAGTAATTATTCTTATAATTGGATTATTATAATTGTATGAGAGTCTCCTGTTTCTCCTCTTGACTCACACTAAATAAAAAGAACCTTAGCGTTTAAATCAGAGCATCAACAACTCCAAGCCTTCGTATTTCATCCATAAGAAAAACTCTTAATCCTGATAGTGACTGACAGTCCTACGTAATCAGGTCCCTTGATGCTCCTCTGACCTTATTAGTTCCCACATTTTCCCATTTAATCTGCTCTACACTTTGGGCCTCTAGCTGTGCTTCCAACAAGTCACACATGCTCGTGCTCCAGGAAGCTGGCAGTTCTTACTGTTTCTTCTGCCTGAAACTCTCTTCCCCCTGAGGTCTGCAAAATGTCTTCCTTGTCTTCCTTAGGTCTCCAATGAATTACCTAATGTGTTAAATAGCAAAAAGAACATCACTGTTCCCAACACTCCCTTTAGACGTATTATCTGTTTACTTGATTGATTATTTTCTGTCTCTCCCTGCTGAAACTAGGATCCAAGTACTTTGTCTACTTGGCCACTTCTGTATACTCCAAGAGCCTATAGATAATGGACAATATAAATATGTGTTGAGTGGATGAGGGAAGGCAAAAATTAAGATACTTTTAGAAGAAGGAACAATAGGTTGAAGTGTATCAAAATTCACAGAGTGCAACCTGGTTGGGAAGGCAAAGACATGGCCACATTAACTGTAACAATATGCAATTAAATACAAATAACTGTGGCACAAACTGTAACTGTTGTACAATACAGAGGATGGACTAAGCAATCAAGTAGTTAGTGGGGAACCAAAATCAGCGTAAATGAACAGAGAAAAGTGGTTGGTGGGGCAGAGGCAGGCTTAGCTCCTAACTACTTGAAACAAGAAGCATTTGACTCTGTATGTCAGGAACCACTTCAAGCCATTAAATATTCTGCTTAGTATGTATTGGGCACTTTGTTGGGTACTTTATATTTCTTATCCTATTTAATCCTCACATAAACCCATGAGCCAGATACTACTACCCTCATTTTGTCAATGAAGAGATGAAGGATAGTATCTTGAATGAAACAAGTGGGTCTATGCTTTTAACCACAGTGATCAACCAGGCTATTCATTCTTAAAGTCAGACAGCAGCAAAGGTGAGGAGTTCTCCTATTTAGGATGAAGGAGTTAATGTGTGAAGGAGAGGTTGGTGAAACAAAGAAGATCAGATCTTTGATGGGAGCAGGATGAAGCAACAGTTCTCGGGTCACAAACTTGGATGATTTTTTTCATCTCTGGACTTCCACACAAAACATTTTAATAGCTAGTGATCTTAGGATCCTTTTGAAGTCTAGATAACAAAATAATCTAAATAAAAATGCTTAATAATGAAGTTCCTTTAATCGAGTATGGCATGGCTTTTTTTGAAAGAAGAATTTTTTTTCACCCACTTAAAAAAAAAATCTGCTAGACTACCTACTTTGTAGGGAGATGAGTAAAACAGTTCCAAAAATACTTCCTCAGCACAAGCTGTGTTAACACCATGCCAAATATCATGACAACTTAAATTTTCAGTTAATCATCTGCATGTTTTGTGTACATAGTTCCAAACATCTGGTTGTTGGAAAATGTATAGAAAAGAGCTTTAAAATTTCTCTTTTTTTCAAAATTCTTATTTATTTAAACCCAGGCTTAAAAAAGTTAATGCTTTTGTAGTAAGATTGGCATTGCTGCTTCTGAACTTTTTTAAGGAGCTTCTTTATAAATGGTGTTACACCTATTAGGCAGGTCCCTATTTGGGGGGGTGGTATAAAGTCTCACTTGGAGAGGTGCTTGTGCTGAACAAAATGAAGTGGAAATAATTGTAATAGGACACTGTCTGTGACACTATCTCCTGTGGTGATTAAATCTGAAAGGTGGACATCAGAAAGCTTAGTGGAAATTAGCACAGGTTGTTTATTATTTTTTAAATCTCTATTAAGAAAAGCAGCCTGTGTCTGCCAAAGAATGATTTTTTTTTCCTTTCATATCTCTAGTTCCCTGTGACGTATTCCAAAAACGTAAGCCTTAGCACCATCACCAGTACCACACACAGCAGGATTTATTTAGCTCTATAGAAAGAGAACAGGTTTTCTCAAGACATGTTGATTAATGAAAGGTCCTTTTAAAGGTACTAATTAATAAAAGAAGAAAAGTACAATTTCCCTTGGATTCAAAGCCAAACCAAGTGAAAATGATATTCCTATGACGGGAGTGGCCAGCTACCTCACAGCTGTCTTTTCATTGTATCACAAAGTTCTAAATTTGACAGAAGAATTTTCAAAAGCACACAGAAAAAATTAAAAAATTCAGAACCTCATACAACCTCCATGCTAATTCTGCACACAAAGAGAGCTTTGATATCTCAGTTTCAAGGCCAAAACGAGGTAAAGGAAGTAAAGTAGAGATTAAAGGGAACAGAATAAATCCTATCTCCTCACCCACTTGTCTTGTTTTAAAACACTTTACTGTATTTCATGACAGTTATTCCCTAGATAATATCACAGTATGGATATGGATATAAATACAGATATGGACACAGATAATTTTTTGCCTGTATGTATAAACTACAAGTTACATAATACATAATATTCCCTAGACAATAGTATCATTATATATAATATTATGGTTGATTTGCTATTTTAAGCTACCTTTTACCACGACCATAGCAGAAAAATTCTGGGGCAGACATGCTTCCTATTATCTTCTATTTTGGCCGGTATAGGACATGTGAGTCTTCATCAAAGAAAATCCATAAAATCGGCGATTTGTCCAATGAGTTTATTTATTGAGACCCTCACTCTTACAGATGATGAGAATTATATTTTAAAGTGTATCTAAAGAGATATCTCAGTAAGAAATGTGCTTATGCAGGCAAAAGTTCAATACAGTTGTATAGATAATAATAATATACTAACATTACTATCTGCCAGATACTGTTCTAAACACATTGTATCTATTTCTTATTCAGTCTTCACAACATTTTATGATAGGTAGTGTCAAGTACTATCATTTAGCCCATTTTACAGAGAAGGAAGTGAAGTACAGAGGTTATGTAACTTACAGATGACTTATTGAAATTTGCAATGTATGGAAATAACTTTATTATAATTTCATTAAACCTACAATTGTAAGCATCTGAATAATATCAATGATACATGCACATTTATTTTTAGAATGAGAATTATCCATGTTGGGTATATTTTACTTTTTATGTAGTGGCGCAAAAGAAACAAACATACCAAATAATTGATTTCTTATTTTGTGAGAGAAAGAAATGATTTCCTATACATTTTATTCTAGCGCTTCTTTGTAATAATAAAGCTATATTTAAAACATCTTGAATAAGAGATGGAAAGTTATGAGCTACTATCTAATTATAATACCAATTTCTCAATCAATATAAATAATTTTAATGCTATAAATCAGAGAAAAATACTGAAAATGATCATGCTTTTTCTCAAGTTTTTCTTGCTTTTTTCATATATTCTATACCTAATTTCTTAAAAATGAGTTTTTCTTAGTCTTATTCTAATGCACAGTTTATATTATCTATATTTCAAAAAATATACACATAGATTATAACCCAATATTTTAAATGCCTAGGAAATCATTAAAATTTGGTTTTGGATTACTCTCTAAATTCCAAACATTAAAATCAAACATTTTAACTGATAATTAAACCATGATTTTTTATAATACTACAAATTGCTTTATTTTTTTCTTTCCATTGTCTTATTTAAGTCAAGCTTCCATGTTAGCTTGTCTATGTTTAGAAGAGCCAATGTCAAGGAATTTTTACATTTAGGGTGTTTCAGCACATTATTTGTAAATCACTCAACATATGCATTTATCAAGTAAAATAGGCATGGACAGAGTAAAAAAAGCCTGTATATTGACTAAAGGATATAGTAATGTCAATGAAAAATACTGACATTTTTGGCCTATTACTAAAGTCTAATTATGATCATCTTGTCTGATAATAATAATAAATTCCATTTGCTGAATGATGACTATAAGTTAAGTGGTATGGAAAATATTTTAATATATGATCTCATTTAACACTCACAAAAGCATTTTGAGAGGTAGGTAGTTCTTATTACCCATACATTAAAAACAATGCATTCATGAAAGCAGGATTAATAAATGAGGCAGAGAATGTAAAATGGAAGTGGTGTTACGTATTTGAGAAGTTAAAGACTAGCTTTGTTCAAACAACTTCAATCAGGAATCAAATTGGAAATTTCCTTGTCATTTCTACTTTTTAGCTTTTGAATTCAACTAAGCCAGCTTGCTTTCTCCCACATGGACTTGAATGTGAGATGTTTGGATATGGAAGGGCTTCAAGATTTTTGTTAACTAGCAGGGGCTCTGAACCGCTGTGGAGGGAATTCTGTCTGCAGAGCTAGTTCCCTAGCAGCTGCTTCCTGGAGAAGGTGGACTTTCACCTCAGGAGCTGTAAAAGGAATGAGCACTACATTCAGAATGCAGGCAGGGGGTGTTTAAAATAGCAGTATCAGTGCTGGGGAGAAGTGATGGGGATAAAGCTGTAGGTTCCCGGCAAGCTTCTGGATCCCATCCTCTTAAGGATGGAGCCAGATAGAGACACCTCACTCTAAATAAGGGAAAAAAACATCAGCAATTCCACTTCCTTCTATCAAACGTGAACTTTTGAACTTCCTTCCATTATACATCTTTTTGTTTGTCATTTGGAAATATTCTATTTGCATATAAATAAAGACGATAAAATAAGAAAAATAATAAATAGATATGCAGAAATGTTCTAACCTCAACTGTTTTGGCAAACTAAGTATATGCTACTTTCCAGTATCAGTAAATATATAAATTTAAAAAGAAAAAATAATTATTTTCTCTTGCTGTTTTTATATTGACCTTTAAACTTTCTGTTGGTCACTGTTGGATTTTTCCTCTTGCCTTTTTTTTCCTAATAAAAGATATTCTGAGCATGAATTTTATTTTATGAATAAAGAATGACTATATAGCACGATTAATTAAAACCAGCCTTGCAATCATTAACTAAAGTAGCCATTAATCCATATTTATCTGTCCTCTCTTGAGAAAATTGACTTAGCCATATTTCAATATGAGCTATGCCTTAAAATACAAATTAGAGAATGTATTCCAGAGGGAAATAAATAATGCTGCTTCCTGCAAACAAGTTTAAACTGATTATATTTTTTTAAATATGCTAAAAGTTAAAAATAGTCTCAAATTTAAGTTTTTGTTGGATAATTTACGTTTTTTGTTAGATCAGAGGGACAAATTATTTGTCTTTAAGAGGCAGCATAATATAATCATTAATTATAATTAATTTTGGAGGTCAAATGTCAGCTTTCTCATGTATTAGCAGTGGGACCTAGGGCAAATTAATTTACCTTAGTTTTCTCCCCTGTAAAATGGGATTAGTAAAATTATTGAATTGGCAAGATCATCATGAGGATTCTTTTGTTTGATGTGCTCAAGATGGACCCAGGTACATGGTAAGTGTGTAATTAAGGGTAATTATTATCAAACCACCTTCCTATGGTTAACTTTGGGTTTAAAACAAAACAAAGTATCACCATCATCAATGACCATAATCCTTCTGTGCTATAAAATATAATATGAAGGAGGAAAAAAAGAGGCATTAGTAGAGTCTGGCTTGATAGAGCAGAATGTTACTTATTTACATTGTCATGACCCAGAGATGGTTCACAAGAAATAATTTTGCAGATAAATGAATGGCACATCATAAAGTATTTCTCCTACTTTACCTTCCTTGAACTTCCAGAAAAGCTTTTTTTTGGCACTTCCTAATCTTATAGGCAGAGCATGTTTAAAAAAGAGAGCCTCAGTGTTGTCGTCCTTTTTAAAAAAGTGATGTTGATACTCAAAACTTATATTTAGATATCAACTCCCTGGTTTACTAGCAATTGTTTTGGACAAGTAACTCAACTCAATTAAAGTAACTCTATCAAAGCCTTACTTAACTGCAAAGTGGAGATAACACTTGTACTAAGTAATTCCTATTTTAGTATAAGATTAAATGAGACTGTGTATGGGAGATAGATTTATAAAGTTATAAGGCAAAACGTCTATGTAAATACCTTAAAATTATGATGAGGTTTTTGAGTTCACTTTCTTCATAACTCTAGGAGATGGTTATGAATCTCTATTTGCAGATAGCATGAGCACAGTGATCTTCTCAAACTCAGTCAGATGAGGTAAAGGTGACCGATTGTTTTCTTTTTGCTTTTATGGTTCATAAATGATTTTCTATGCTATGTAAACTATTGCATGCTTTTAAATTTTCACCTAAAATTTTTACCATAAGCTAAGTTCTTTGACAAATTATAATTTCTGATTACTATAAACATAGCTATTTAAAAATAAAACTGTTAATCCTCACTTTTAAGTGTGTTAATTCTTACTTTTAAATGTGTCCAAGAAAATCTAACTAACACAGTGATTTGCTATTTACTATAATTTTTTTAAAAAGATGAACAGGTTCTATTTTAAAAGAAATGCTACGTTATTTCTCTCCTCAAATTTATATTTTTGTTACACTTTTGCAATATAATTTGATCCTAATCTAACTTTAAAAAGTTAAAATCTTTTATTGATAGCTTGTCTTCTCTGCGGTAAAATTAAATATGTAAATTGGCGGCAAAATTCTTATGACTAAAAGAAACTAATTATAAAAAATACTATGGGGGAATTTGTTTTTATTATCATTAATAGTATACAATTGATGCAATTATATATATATATCATACATTTTGATATTTACTGAACTATTTTTACCTTACATAGTTAATAATGGATGTGATAATGAGATGCTTTTATGTAGACACATGGATAAACTTTCTTGCACAAATGAGGATCTATTCGCCTATGTGGGAAATAGAATCTAGAATCAATTCTGGGAAATCTTGTTTTCTTAAATAAAACTATGAGAATGGAAAGATTCCTGTTACCGTAATGGCACTCAATTTTTTAACTACATCAGAGTGATATGATTATAGCAAACAATCTTTAAAAAAAATTCCAAATCAACATTGTTTATAACTCCATTATATCTTCATGAAGATTAGATGTTCATGTAGGTGTGTTAAAAGCAAACAGGAAACTGCCTAGATTGCAACAGAATTTAGCAGACTCTAATCATTGTATCGACATCAACACCAGTATTTTATATAGTCTGTTTGTTTCATTTCTTGTAGGTTTTACACTTTGGACCATGTTTGATGATCTGATTTTGTATGTCGGAGAGATTTTGTGAAAGAGGATTTAAAAAGTAGGAGGTGAGAACTGGAACCAATTCAACTACAGACCTATATTCTCAGACAGATCAATTTTAGGAAAGAACATACATGAAAACTTAAGTCATGAAATTTTAAAAATTTACTTGTTTCTGCACAAGCCTTTGAAAGTCATCATATATTCAAAGTGTATTTATACCACAGTTTGAAGTTTTTGATACCTGGAATGCTATATTTTGTATCATTCTCTACTGTTAAGCTATTTAACTCCTTATTTAAAGCTATCCACATATTTGTCTCTATTTTTTTCTCCAATCTTCAGCTTCTAACTACCTATGGTTAGGGAAAATAGACAACTGAATCTGTATGGAAATTATTAGATATTAGTTTACAGATTTCCTGTATTACCCTGAAGACATTTTTCATGAAGAACATGGATTTATTGAAAAATTGCTTTAAATAATATCATTTCCTTCTATGTTAAGGGTATATTTAAAGTTGCTGGAAACCTGATCCAGGCTGCATTAGAATCATCCATGCAACAGCACATTAAAAATGTTTAATTGGTCTCTTAAAACTAATGATAATAAAATCTTAGTTTTGCTAAATGGCATTAGCTTAATTATTTTATTTTTTGTTTGCTCAAAATTTAAATACACTTGAAAATTTTTAGCCAATATCTATTTTACATATATAAATTGGTAGTCTCTCTTTATTTTCTTTTCAGAAATCTAAATTATACACATCTTTTCTCTATGATCAACTCATTTGCTATTATTAAATATTTGCAGCTTCAAGAGATGCATGTGTACTTCAAGAGTTTGTGTGTTTGGGTGTTGTGAGAGAAGGGGGGAGAGTCACATTCAGTGTGAAACTGGACAAGAAGTGAAAACGAATATTTATAACTGTAAGAATAGGGAGTTCCCATTGTGGTACAGCAAAAATGAATCCCACTAGTATCCATGAGGATGCAGGTTTGATCCCTGGCCTCACTCAGTGGTTGGGGATCTGGCACTGCCTTGAGCTGTGGTGTAGGTTACAGATGTGGCTCACATCCTGCATTGCTATGGCTATGGTGTAGGCTGGCAGCTGTAGCCCCCATTCGACTCCTAGTCCAGGAACTTCCATAAGCCTCGGGTATGGCCCTAGAAAGAATGAAAAAAAGTAGAGGATGGCAAAGTCTGAATATGTAAACAATATATAATTTATATTAATTTCATCTGAGCTCCTTCTTACAGAAAGAACCAGAACCTCTGCAAACATTAATGCTTCTCTTGCTAGAGGACCCATCCAGTAGGAAGATCTAGTGGACAGCTGGACCTGTCATATCTCAGTGCCTACCTGGCTCAGGAAAGCAAATGCCTCCAAGGGATGTAAAATTCCACTGTGATTTAGAAAAATACTGAAATTTCAGCCCTGCATTTCTGGTTGGACCTCTTCTTACTAGGTTGCTGCATATTTTCCTATCTCCAGGACTGACTCATATCCCAAGGTCAGAAGTCTGTGCTATTGGTCATTTCTTCCTTGAGTCACTATAAAAAGCAAACCTGAAGAGTAAAAAAAAAAACCATCACTCTAATGTTCTCTAAAAACAGTTGAATTAAATCTGGGAAGACATTGATATGGCTTCTCCAAGATAATTATACCTTGAATTCAGAACAACATGAGGTTGAATGCCAATTCTCATTGACACTCACTAGACTTAGAAATTTGGAGATTACCTAATTTTTCAAAGTCTTCACATTCAATGCTTTAAAATGGGGACAGTAAGTAATAAGTACTTGAGGAAACTATTTTGTGAGGATTAACTGAAATGTCCTGGATGATGCCAATTCTCATTGACACTCACTAGCCTTAGAAATTTGGAGACTACCTAATTTTTCAAAGTCGTCACATTTGCTTCTTTAAAATGGGGACAGTAACTAATAAGTACTTGAGGAAGCTATTTTGTGAGGATTAACTGAAATGTCCTGGATGACAAGACCTGAGCACCTCCCCTTAGATGTCATTTCTTTGGAAAGCACTCCCTGATAATTCTGTTCCATGACCCTAGTCAGGTTTAATGGGTCTTTCCTAAAGCTTGCATGCCCCCAGCACATTAACCATCTTGCTTTATTTATTACATTGCACTGCAAAATCCCTTGATTAATCATTTATATCCACCTGCTAAACTGTAGAGAATCCTGGTTGACTTATTCACTAAGATGACCAGTAATAAGCACAATGTCTGTTACTTAGTTGGCACATAAAAAAGTGTGTGTGTGTGTGTGTGTGTGTGTGTGTGTGTGTGATGAGTGAGCGTGTTGAATAGTATGAGAACCTGGAATAAAATATTGTGCAGATGTATAAAAGAAAAGAAATCACAATCTTTTGGACACAGGAAAAGGGTGGGAAGAGGTCAGAGCGGGTTTAGTACCTGAGGTAGCTTTGACATTCATCCTATTTCCACTGTATTTTAGAGCTTTTGCTCCTGATTATTCTAAACTGAAGCACACACATGAATCTATGGATTTCTTCTTTGGTTCCAATGTGGACTGTATTATTTCTAACAAATGTCAATGCCCACTGTCTACATAGAGTTTGTTTTTACCTGCTTGTACATTTTACTATAAAAATCATTTAGTGAGGCCAAATTCTAGCTTTGATGCACTGAAAGGATAACAAATTCCTGGGTGTCTCAGAACAACAAATAGAAGCTACTCACATGATGGTGTTTTCTTTTCTAAAGTTCTAGAACATGTGAAAAGGGCTCACGTCTGAGTTAAGTAGATAACAATTGAGGAAAAAGGAGGCATAAGGAAAATTCAATAAATGAACAAACCGTTTGTTAAAAATGAGATATCTTACTCATCTGGACTTAATTTGATTGGAACAATATGATATTTTTATTCTCACATTTACAAAGATAGGTATTTATTTATTTATTTATTTAGTCTTTTTGCTTTTTTTCTAGGGCCGCTCCTGTGGCATATGGAGGTTCCCAGGCTAGGAGTCGAATTGGAGCTGTAGCCGCTGGCCTACACCAGAGCCACAGCAACGTGGGATCCAAGCTACGTCTGCAACCTACACCACAGCTTATAGCAACGCCGGATCCTCAACCCACTGAGCAAGGCCAGGGATTGAACCCGCAACCTCATGGTTCCTAGTCGGATTCGTTAACCACTGCACCACAACGGGAACTCCATAAAGATAGGTTTTTAAATTTTTATTTGCTGATCTACAAACATGTCCTTGGCTAAATTATCAATGTTTAATGTCATTTAACTTGGAGTTCCAACTTTAAGTTCCTCCTACAATAAGTCTTTCATTTCTCAGCAAAAGGTAAGTTTGTCATTCACTGCCCTTAATTTATCTGCATTTTCTTGCTGAACACACTAATACTTGCTTTTAGCATAATGTGTAATTAACATAATACATATTTGGGGAATCTAATTATATATAATAAATATATGGTAACAATAATTAGAGAAGGAAAAGAGCCCTTCCGCTGGAATTAAGTCCTTTTTAAACTAGACTTTTGAAGTGCAGTGCCCCCTATAATTTTAAGGGTTACTACATTTGAAAATTTTTCCTTGAAATATTTTCATTTTCAAAGACTCTGCTTTATTCTTGAAATAGTTTCCTATGTAAGAAACTCCTTACCGTTTACTGTAAAATTCTCTACCCTAGCCATTAATCTTTCAGGTAAAACTGTCAAAATCTTTTATGAAAATCGAAGTGTACTATCTCCACTTTTCTTATCTTTCACAGTGCATTATTTTGAGGCATCCCAGCAAGTTAGTTAAGCACAAACCGCCTTGTAAAAATCATGTTAGAAATACAGCCACCCTTTCCTCAGCTTTTCTTCTGTTACCGACATTTCACAATTGTCTTTGCAATCAATACTGAACACACAGGGCTATTGTTTCCTGGCTTGCTAGCCTCCTGAGCTCTTTAATTCATGACTCAGTTCTTATTCAAAAAGACTTCATGGATGTCATACTATATATACACATGCATCTTTTTCTCTCTAATTGGACTCTCTAATTACAAGCCTTTGAAAGAAGCTATCATATCTTTCTTTTTGTTTTCTCTATAGTTATAGCTTATCATATGTATGTTTTCAGGATTTCAAATCAACACTGAACAATTCTTCAAAGTCCTACCTTATTTTTTATGTACCTAGTACAAAAAAAGTGTGTTATAAAATAAATATAGGACTGTATGAAGAGCTAATAGATTTTAAAGTGACATTTTACTGAGTAACAAGTTAGTGAATGGATTAAATTTCCTTTGGAATACACCAGGTCCAATAATTAAAGGAAACCATTTTTGGCACAGCATACTTTTGATTTTTGCCAAGCCCCAAATTGTCCTATAAATAATGAGAAACATTTGTGTTTCATCTTTAGTAATGGCTGAATGTCATCATTATCTAACAGATGCACAGTGACCCTTGTGAAATAAGTTGGTCATCCCAATCAGCTATTGATGGGCAGGCAGCTATTGCAGGCAAATCACCAATATTACCATCAATTAAACTCCACTTTGCATTTAAACAGAAAACAAGGTGAAACTGAGATATACCAGTCTAAGCTTACCAAGAAATAACCATACTTCAAAATGCATTCAAGACTTTTATTTTGAAATAGCATCTGAGTCAATTCCCACTTCAATTCCCTTAATAAATTAAAAGATAAAAGAACATCTCCTTCTTTGCAAAAAGCTTACAATCAACAGTGGAGGATTTGCAAAATATTTACACCACGACAGACATGATAGAAGTGCTACAGGATACTTGATGATTTACAGAACTTTAAGAAAATAATGATCACATCTCACTACATTAGAAGAATTATGGGAATTCCTGTTGTGGCTCAGTGGAAATGAATCTGACTACCATCCATGAAGACACAGGTTTAATCCCTGGCCTCACTCAGTGGGTTAAGGATCTGGCGTTGCTGTGAGCTGTGGTGTAGGTTGCAGACACAGCTCGAATCTAGCGTTGCTGTGGCTGTGGTGTAGCTCAGCAGCTATAGCTCTGATTTGACCCCTAGGCTGGGAAACTCCACATGCTGCAGGTGCAGCCCTAAAATGACAAAAAAAAAAAAAGAAAAAAAAGAAAGAAAAAAGAATTAGGAAAACCACCTAGAGAAATAGGGATGTGAGATGGCTCTTTATAGACAGGAATTACTTAGAGAGTTAGAAGTGAATAAGCTATCAACAGAACAGTTCTCAGCAGGAGAGAACAAGAGAAGGAGAGGTAAAGGGGTCCAAAATAGGGAATGGGATTATAGTGCAGTGTGCAATCTGATATGATTGAATAGGAGCATATGAGAGAAGTGGGGAATAAGAGTCCGAAATTCACCTGAAGGTGAATGACAGATGATTTCAAATGCTGACCGGTGAATTCTGGAACAATTTCAGTAGGAAGTAAAGATGTTTTAAAGTACGTAAAGGATATTCTTGAAGGAGTTAGGGAGGAGGGTGTTTTTTTTTTTTTTTTTTTTTTTTTAAAGGCATATCCTATGAACTGGAAAATAATCTGAGTTCACATACACTGTGTGGTATAATTTTCATAAATACCCTCTGAAATATATATTATCCCTTTTATATATTAAAAAAGGGGGCTCCAGAGCTATTAATAATTTTACCATGGTAGGAGATCAGAAAACAGCAGTACTTTATTTATTTACTTAGCTTTGCAGGGGAGACCTGTGGCATATGGAGGTTCCCAGGCTAGGGGTCCAATCAGAGCTGTAGCTGCCGGCCTACACCACAGCCACAGCAACGCAGGATCTGAGTCGCCTCTGTGACTTACCCCACAGCTCACAGCAATGCCAGATCCTTAACCCACTGAGCAAGGCCAGGTATCGAACCTGCATCCTCATGGATCCTAGTCGAGTTTGTAATCCTTTATTTCCACAATAGGAACTCCAGAAAACAACAGTAGTCTAAATATTCCCTTTATTCATTCATGCAATCATTATTTTCACCAAGAAGTTATTAATCTCACTACTTGTTTTCAGCATTGGCTAGGGATACAGAGTTGGAAATATACAGTCCCAGAAATTTCAGAAATTCCCAGAATAGTAAGGAGATATGGGGTAAACAGATCATAAAGATATACTATGATAGGCGGTCATATGTAGGTAAAAAGTCCAAAGAGAGAATAAAACAGAGGAAGCATAAATCCTCCTTGTGTAGTCTGAATTGAAATGAGGATTCTTGAAACAGGCAGGATATGTAGTTAGAAGCTACAAACAGCCAATTCAGAAAAGAAGATAGGAGAGTCACAGTCAAGGAATTTTAGTTTAGTCTCCCCCCCTCCCCCCAAATGGCTGCACCCATGGCATATGGAAGTTCCCGGGCCTGGGACTGAATCTCAGCTGCAGCAATGCTGGATCCTTTAACCCACCACTAGGGCTGGGAATAGAACCCACACCTCCACAGTTATTGCAGCTGCTGCAGCTGGATTCCTAACCCACTGCACCATAAAGAGAACTCCTGGAAATGGTCTTGAAAGATATGAGGTACTAGTACAAAACAGGAGCAAAGAGATATCTCAAAAAATTCAAGTACTCTTTAAATCTAGGGAAATTAAAAAAATGATTTGGCTTTAGGGCAGAGATAATAATTACTTTCTTTTAACATATTGCATTTGAGGCATTGGTAGCATCACCTAAAGGAGATGGACAACAAACAGGATTACAAATGCAGTTATTATGAAAGAGACATATTTGGAATGTTTTGTTTTGCTTTGTTTTACAATTTATGTAGGTATGATCACGCGAAGAGATCTATATGAATAAAGAAGAGTTTCAAAGACAGAAACTTAAAATCTTGAATATTTTGGTATTGATAATTGTAGGAAAAAAATATATTTGAACATGAAAGCCAAGGAAAGTTTTACCAAGAAGGCATGTTCTTTATTAACACTACAGAGACGTCAAAGAGGGACTGAAAAATACATCATTACCTACAAGACAATTTCTCAGTGACCTTTCTGAGAGTAGTTTCAGTAGAGTAGTGATGACGTAAGCCTTTTTTTTTTTTTCTTTTTTCTTCTTTTCTTTTTGCTTTTAAGGGCTGCACCCACAGCACATGGAAGTTTCCCAGGGTAGGGGTCAAATCGGAGCTGTAGCTGCTGGCCTACGTCACAGCAACGTGGGATCCAAGCTGCATCTGACCTACGCTCATAACCCCAACCCACTGAGCAAGGCCAGGGATTGAGCCTGCATCCTCATGGATACTAGTCACATTCATTTCCGCTGTACCACAATGGGAATTTCCAGGATGTAAGCCTTTTAAGATGTTTTATTGGAGGATGATCAACAAAAAACTATAGCTCCATTACTGCTCAATCATACCCTTTTTATAAGAACTAGATTCATACAACATGGAAACTTTTAATAACTTTCCCAGTCTTCCTCCTTTTCAATCTCATTACATTTTAATGTCTCGAAATATCTGTCCTCTAGTTTACTGCTTATATACAGTAGGCTTTAGCTAGAGATAAAATGACCAAATAGATGATCTCATTTATTCTCAACCTATAGCCTTTGAAAGTGTAAATTACAAACTCCCTATGTGGTCATTGTTGAGCTAGCAAGCATCATTTAATTGCCAACAATTTTATTTTAATGATTTTATTCATACGTTGTCTTTAGCCAAATAACACTTTGGTAATAAAGTTTCTTTAGAGTCTCATCAATATTTCTGTCTTCAAAGTAATATAATTATTGGATCCTTTCTTTCCATCTCGTTTAACTTATTTGGATAATTTTAAATGTATGGACCTAGGACCAGCACCTGACACTGTTTATCACTCATTTTAGGACCTTAAAAAAAAAGAATAATTCTTAGATTGTTTATTTCCTTCTCATCATTACTTTTCAATTAGTGTGTGTGGAGGGGTATTTTCAACTCATACTCCCAATTTCTTGTTGAAAAAAAAATGGCTACTTTATACCAGCTGTTCTTGGATATTTAGAGAGCAATGGCAAACCAAGGAGGGAAGAAAATAAGAAAAAGGGCTTTCACATAAATTGATTTACTATATACTGATTATCATGAATCCAACTTCTGTATCTTCCTGAGATAGCATGCACTACAGTTCCTAAATTTAGGCTTTGAAAAATTGAATGAAGATATTTTAAAGTTGGTTAGATATAAGCCTAAAGAAAATGACTTAAAAAATCTTGGTGACCTAAGCAATTACCAGGATAATTCACATAGATAGTAACTTCAGAATTAATGAACATTAAATTGAGAATGAGGGAGGTGTTGGAATAATCATCATTTTCAACAAACCATGCTTTTCTTAGTTCCAAAAAGGAAGCTGGAAAATGAAGACATTAAAAAGAAAAATCCATATAAGCACATTGCTGAAAATACAAAGTGCATAAAATATAATCAATTCTAATAAAAAGTTGCAATCTTGTAGTTGTCAATCATAGATAGCAAATGATCAAATAATGATTAAAATCTTTCCATCTTAGTGATATACTAAACACTAATCAAATCTTTAAAAGTACTTTATAAAGTTGCTGCTGCTGCTGCTGCTGCTATATTTTACAGAAGAAAAAGATGAGTCTCAAAGAAATTAATAGTCCAAAGTTACAAGCTAGAAATAGTAAGAGTGAGCATTTGAACTTAAGGTCCAACTGAATTCAAACCCCTCATTTTTTCTACCATAGTTTCCAGATTATTACAAGACTATGATTTTCTAAGGTATCTTTCAATTTAGCCATATGTCCCTGAGCAGCCGTTTTTGTCCCAGAGTGTTAGAGAATTGTCTAAATAAGATCAAGAAATTAAAAAAATATATACTTTTTGGTAGGTCATGGTCAGATACTGGGTGGATCCAAGAATAGAGTAACAGAACTGCAAGGCCTTAATATACTGTACTGAAGGTAATTCCCTTATGTGGTAGTTGATAAATTCTTAAACATTAATATTGTTCCTTTATTAGCCTACACATTTAAAGGGCTTGGGAATCATCTGACATAACAGATTGCCAACTCCCTGAAGGCAGCCGTGACTACCGAAGGTTAAGCAGGTCTGCCTAGAGAATAAAGAAAGTGAGAGTGGGAAGGCTCGATTGACTCATATACTCGAATCTTACATAACCTTCCAAAGTGTTTATTTGCTCATACAGTACTCCAGAGATCCTGAACAGAGTCTAACTCTTTACTCTCCCCAATGAACCAGTTTCAGCCATTTGTGAGTTATTCTACATCAGTCTTCTGCTTTGGCATTCAATCAAGAAAATTTATTAGTTTTGCATTTACTTTTCCCCAAAGAGTTTAGCAATGGAAATTATTAGAGTAATGCTTGTTAAAATATCCAAAACTCAATTGTAAGTCAGCTATGGCACAGATCATGATACACATCATTGATGTGAATCCCTTTTATTTATTTTATTTATGTGTATGTGTGCATGTGAAATTTAGTTTTCACAGAACCTTCAGCTTCAGTTCAGCTAACTATGCTGTTGCTAAGGAAAGAAAGGGCTTATGGACAAATTGGACTTCTGTGTGGAGGCTTCTATTCACCTATTGTCTATACAGGATATTTGCTCTGTAAAAAAAAGAATATGTGCTGAAGGCATCACTAATGATAAATTCAATTTCTTTTCATTTGCGTTCACAGAAAACCCCAAGAATATCTAAAAAATATTGGTAAATATTTTAAGAAGGCAGAGCTAACATTGAGTTATTTGGGCCACCAAATGATAAGCCAAAAAATTGATTTTTTTTCTGATTTAATATTAAATCTAGCTTCAATATTACATATTCCTTAGAGGTCAAGGGTTTTCCTGTTGCCAATATATAAACAGAGCCTCACACAGTGTCTGGCATCTACCAAGTGTCAACGATTATTGGATAGATTACTAAATGAATAACTTTTTTCAGAATGATTATTAATGACATAAATTATACATATATCATGTCAAAGTTTAGTAAAAGGTATTAAAAACATCAACCTATGGAAATAATTGTGAATAGAGTTCCCAAGTGGCCTAGTGGTTAGGATTCAGTGCCTTCATTGCTGAAGCCAGGTTTCAATTCCTGGTGTGGTAACTGAGATCTCACATCAAGCTTCTGGGCACCACAGCCAAAACAAAGGGCAAAGTAGCATCCTTTCACAAAATTAAATTCTCACCTTTAAATTTGCTCTATTTACTATATCTATTGCTAAAACTGCAGGTGGTCTGGATAGGGGTAGGGCAGTGGAGAACTGTTTCTATACATGATAAAAGTAATGAAAAATAAGTAATTTGATTAGTAAAAATATTAAAGTCAAAGTGAGAAATGAAAGTCAGTGATTTTAAGTGATATTTTAAAAGCTATACAATGTCTGTGAAATTCTTTGTCAATACATGTCAATCATATCAGCAGGAAATATTCCTATTTTAGTGTCGGTGCATATTAATGGTCATGTAAGTTTGCTTGGTCTAAATTCTAACTGCAGAGCATCTGAGATTCTTAGTAGCACAACCCACTAAAAAGGTCTTGAAAGTGAAATTTAAAGACCTGGACTCTAGTTTATATTCTGCTACCAACTAAATGTTATTAATGATGCAGTCTTTGGAGACCTCGTTTGCTTTATCAGTGAAGAAAATGAAGTATTTTCCAAAGTGGGTTCCATGAAGCCACTTCTTTGGATATTAAAAATATCTCTTGGAAATGCAGTTCTGTGGGATAAAAATTTATTAAAATAACCAAGTTTCCTTAAGTAGGAATTCTCAGAGCACTTAGTAAATACCAACATCCCTGAGGACTCTGCTAGAGAGGTTAATACATAGATATTCCCAAATTGATTCCTCTCTGAACATGGTATCCAAGATTAGTCTTGCAGAATCAGGGTTCCACAGAGGGCAGAAATGATGCCAAACTGAAAGCCATGCCTATGTCCTAGTTCATACTCCAGTGAGTTTCACTTTGTCCAATTTGGCTCATTTAGAGGCTTAGTCTATAGTGCAGAAAACTAAATGCCAGTAGCCATACCGCTATGATTAAATTCAAGGGTAAGTGTGATATCATCAGGTATTTGCTCTACTTGAGTAATCCAAAGCTCTAAAATCCAGTTTTATAAGCATTGGAGTTATATCAAAGCAATTCTAGGCAGGGAATTTCACACTATATAAAAATGAACTCAAATAGATATATAATTGGTATTTTTATGGATAGATACAAATTGACATAGGATTCATGATCAGTAAATATAAAATTGTTGATGATGTATAGCAAGAGAATGCTTACGTTTTTTCAGCTGAGAGGAATAAACCATATACTAATTAAGTTCTTTGTAAAACCATGTCTTTGTGTGTGACCAAAATATTTCTCAACAATCAAGTAATAAGCAAATATCTCAAATAATAATTACATTAAAGTGTCAATTGGGTTTTGGAACTTGTTCAATGTATCAACCAATCTTATTGTACTATAAAATTGTTTAAATAGACCAAATGTCCACGCGAATAAAAACTTACTGCTGGTGGAGTTCCTGTGGTGGCTCAGGAAAGGAATCTGACTAGTTAGTATCCATGAGGATGCAGGTTCTATCCCTGGCCTTGCTCAGTGAGTTAAGGCTCCAGCATCGCTGTGAGCCATGCTGTAGGCTGCAAATGCAGCTTGTATTCCCTGTTGCTGTGGCTGCAGTGTAGGCCAGTGGCTACAGGTCGGATTCGACCTCTAACCTGGGAAACTCCACATACGGCAGGGTGCGGCCCTAAAATGACCAAAACAAACAAACAAACAAAAAACTATTGCTGGCAAATCAATATTGATTATATATATAATACTATATAAACTCTTCCAAGTGAAAGAGGATGCAGTGAAAAACGACAAAGGTCTCTGCCATCAGAGAACTTAGAGAGTAACCTTACCACCTAACCACCACTATGGCCACTTTTATTTGATTAATTATTCTTGAATTCTTTGATTATCCAATTATTCAATTATTCTTGAATTCTTCATGATATCATCAAATAACTCTTCAGTGCCCACAGAATCAAGTCCCTGACTTAAAGATATTTTATAATATGATTTCTATCTATTCCAGACATTTCTCCTACAACCTGCCCCATGGCTGTTTTGTAAGAGGCAATTTGGTTGCGTTTTTCCTCTTTAATAAAAAATTTTATTAAATTGAGCCATTAACGATAAATTTGTCTAAAATATCCTCATTGTATTTATCACATTTTAGAACTTCATCTATCCTTTAATGTCCATTGTAAAATTCCTCTTTGAAGTTCTTCTTTCTTATCATCCCAAATGAATAGAGTTTTCACTAAAGCATGTGCCATTAGTACAGGCCATGAAGGACCTATTTAAATATTTTCTACCTGCCCACATCTTCTGAGTGCAACTAGCATTTTCATGACAAAAGTGTGAGATGAAATTTAATGCCTCTAGCTTTCCCTTTCTACCATATTTTCCCACTTAGGGCCAGCCCTCCCCTTAGCACCCACATCTTCTAATTTTCTAATCTCTTTCCCCAAAGTAGGAGAGGACAGATGTCACAATGTACATTTATTCATATCAGTATATTAACTTAATCATGCATTTTCATATTTAAGCCTAACTTTTAACTGGAAAATCAAACTTGTCTCTCCATAAAAATCCAGATAAAAGCTATGTAATAATGATGAAACAACTAAGAGGAGACTTTCTTATAGTCCAGAGAATCTCACTGCTCTGAATATAATATTGATCCATTATTTTCAAAATTTTGATTGAGTACTTAGCCTCAAAAATTTCACATGTGTCCCTTTAGTTATATGTTACTGCTATAAGATCTAATCAATCTTTCAGGACCAAGCCTTTGTTCACAATGTTGTCATCTTCATGAAATTTCCCTTAACTCATCCCAGACAGATTGAATTCATCTTTTATAGATATTATCCCAGTATTTTCTTTCTGTATATACCATTGAATTCTCACTCATTATGTCGATGTAAAGGACAAATGACTGCTCCCCCCGCCCCGGGTGATCTAATGCACTTCAACATTTCTATTATCACTTTTAGAACATAATTCCCAAATCTATACATCTAGCCAAGAACTCTCCCTTGAATTCTAGACCTTTGGAGCCTAGCATCCACATCTCCAACTGCATTTTTAAAAAAAAACAGCTAATCTTTCTTCCAAATCCTATATGTCTTCCTATTTTCAATATTTTGTAAACTGGTACCACTATCCACCAAGTTAAACAATACTTCTGCCCCTGATCCCTGCAGTGGTCCACACAAAAATGAATTTCAAATTTCAATCAATCTAAACTTTTTTTCTCTATCTTTTTACAGCTGCACCTGTGGCACATGGAAGTTCCCCGGCTAGGGGGCTAGGAGTTGAATCGGTACTGCAGCTGCAGGCCTATGCCACAGGAACTTCACGTGCGGCCTACTTTGCAGCTTTCAGCAATGCTGGATCCTTAACCCACTGAGATCAAGGCCAGGGATTGCACCTGCATCCTCATGGACACTATTTCAGGTTCTTAACTGGTGAAGCCACAAAGGGAACTACCTAAACTTGTAAAACACCCCTCTTTCCAACGTTTCTTCTATAATGATCCTTAATGGTTAAAGATATGTGTTAGGTAAGTTTTTTTTTACAAACATGCATAGTACAGTATTTTAAATACAATATTAATACATGGGCATGCTAGATATAGTCTTCTGTGTCTCTGGAGCCTGATCTATTTTTGGCCGAATAAACTTAATTGAATATTTAATTTTGCCATCCTGTTTTTAATACATGTTACCTAATGGTTGACTGCCAATGATTTATCTTCCTGGTTGCTACAGAGCTTCTAAAGCTCATATATATCTCTTCATAGCTAATTCATATTTTAATTATTTTCATGACAAAAGCCCATTAATTCACCTAAGATATTATTTTTGACTGACACTTTGTGAAATGTAAATTTTCAAACATAGGAAAACATTTTTCCCAATAGATTCCAAAGATAATTTGGGTAAATAAATAATCCCCAAACAGGGTATTAATAAACAAAAACTCAGTTCAGCTTATATTACATTATATATTTTCTCTACCAGTTGTACCAAAAATTGCGCATCCTAGAAATGACATCAAGGTAAATTCACAGATAATCCTTGATCCTCCACATCTTAAATTATGAACTTCATAGGTAGGCACTAAAGCAAGTCTGTATGCACTCTGAAAGGTTTCCACAAATGGCATTGGCACTCATGTATGGTACCCTTTTAGGTTAAGATTGAGTTAAAATATTTTTTAAAGTAAGCTATAGAGTATTTTTTTTATGTTTATATAAAGGTTGAAATCTCACACATCCCTTTCAATCAAATTAACTCAGTGACATTTAGTAACTACCTCCTATGTACAAGACAGGGACTTGGCCCTATGAAATTCCTTTGAAATTGGTTCTTGAATAAAAATGTTCTTCTAATTGTCCTACTGTAAATAAAGTTACTAGTTTCATTGCGCTTTTTTTTATAATCTATGGTCAAAGTTACAAGCAAGCATTTGTTAAGAAGGTAAGTGCTTAAAAGTTTATTACCACACAAATTTGTATCTGATAAAAAGGAACTACATATAATTTTACAAGGGTTTTACACTGTCTAGAATATTATCATAGCATAAAATGAAAATGTAAGTTTCCTTTATTTCCTCTTAAGGTTGAATTTTTAATGGCTAGAACAGATTCTCAAATTAATAATTTTACTGTTATTAGGCTTTCATTTCTTATATCCTTTCTAAACTCTGTCCAGAATTCCCAGGAACCTTAGTGGCTCATCAGGAAGCTCAGAATTAATCCACTTGGACTAAACAATATTTTGAAGAAATGCAAAAATTACCCTATTGAGACAAAATTCTTTAAGTGCCAGAATACAAAATAAATTTATGCCTATTTTCACCTGGTAACATTTAGCATAATATTAACTCCACAGCTTGTATAATTTGATGACTCCCAACTTTTCCATCAACAAATTACAATAATGCCCATATATCAGACTTCTGTCAAATACACACAGAGGATTATCACATTCTCCTAGTGCCTAAGCAATTCTTTGGTACTATTTTAGGGTCACCGAAAGGCATCATTCAGTTACTGTTATTCATTTAAGGTTTATGTCTTCCCAATTTATATGTTGAAATCTCATCCCGAATATGAAGGTATTAATTGGAAAGTAGGGGCTTTGAGATGTGGGATGGATTTGCACCCTAATAAAAGAGTCCCCAGGGAGCTTGCTCACTCGTTCTGTTCTGGGATGACACAATAAAAAGATGGGCTGTCCATGTACCAGCAAGTAGACCCTCGTACAACACCAAATCTGGCAATGCTTTGATCTTGGATTGCTTAATCTTCAGCAGTATGGGAAATAAATTTGTTCTTTATAAGCATTCTAGTCTATAGCATTTTTGTTATAGTAGCACAAAGACACTTTTAAAGGCCACAGTTTTTCTTTCAGTAAACACCTTTAAATCATTTCCTCAACAGTGTCTAAAACCAAATGGATAAGAAGGTTATGTAAAATTCCCCCACTTGTCTTGAATTCATTTGAAAGATTTTTAAATCCAAATATCTTTTGATCTACATTGCATACACTAGCTAGTGTGGACATTTTTATTGTGAATTTGTGGCCAGTACATTCTTTGCAACTACAGTTGACGTTACCTCATGCAATGTTTGATAGAGGTGACAGATTTAAAACATAGCCACCTCTTGGAGGCACAAAGGAAGAGGCCCAGTTAAAATGTGACATCTTCATTCTTGCGGATGGTCCATCACTTTGAGACTTTCTCAGGATCTGCTGAAAACACCAGCTATATTTCAAGATTTACCTCTGCAGAACCCATGGAAACTAAGAGACTGCAAACTAACCATAGGAGTCCCCTCAAAACGTATGGTGCTAGATTTGATACCCTGGAGCTATTTTTCAGACTGCCACATCTTTGACTCCTAGGAGAATTCCATTCATGTATTTGCTAACATTTTCTTTTATATAAATGTTCAAAGACCAGACTAAGTGTTATTAATGTTAGAAAGGACAACACAGATGAAAAAAAGGCATACACAGAGCCCATCTGATACCCCACCTGCTTCCACAGTGCTATAGACTGACTTTGTAACCTCACACATCTGCTGAAATCATAACCCCAATGTGATGGCACTAGGAAGTGGGGCATGTGGTAGCTCATTACGTTAGGAGGGGCGCCCTTGTGAATGGGTCCTTAATCAAAGAGAGTGCTGAAACCCACCAATTCGTTTGCTTTTGTTTTTCAGTGCCACACCTGTGGTACATGAAGTTTCCCAGGCCAGGGGTTAAATCCCAGCTGTTGCTAAGGCCTATGCCACAGCTACAAAAATATCAGATCCAAACCACATCCGCAACCTATGCCACAGCTTGTGGCAATGCCAGATCATTAACCCACTGAGCAAGGCCAGGGATGGAACTTGCACCCTCACAGACTCTCTATCTGGTTTTTGGCCACTGAGCTACCGAAGTCCACCACTTTGAACTAAACTTTAGTTATGAGTGAACAGAAGGTTATGCTTATTTCCAGGAAGTGCTCATTATTTTAGCACTGTCATACCCAAGGTTTGTGTCTGATTCCAAATCAAGAATTTCCTCTTCCTCTCTCTTGAGATAGAATGCCTGAATCAACTCTGATATGTGTTTTATTGAACATTATTTGTTCCTGACTTGAAAGCAGAACTGAAAAGCAAAATTTTACATTTATAGACAACATTCATTTTGTTTGCTGTGTAAAATGCCAAGAGGATTTATATAAGAGGGATTCTTATGAGGAGTGATTTTAGTCAGTAAATATGAGATCTGGCCCCGGCACTGTCACATATTATTTCTAGTCATTTAACCTGTTGGATATATTATAAGACTGAATGAGGTATTTATTAAAAATACTTGGCAAACTGTAAAGAATTTTGCAAAGATGATATCTTTATAAGTTAAAAAAAAAACAAAAACAAAAAAAAAACAAGGTGCAGAAGAGCCAAGATCTGGTGTTAAACAGATCTAGGTTAGAATCCTATTTTGCCACTTACAAGTTATGTGAGTTGGGAAAAGCACATGATTTCTCAGAGCTCCATTTTTTTTCTCTTGGAAAACTGGGATAATAAATATGATAGCCATTTTTATAAGAATTAATAAGATAATGTTAATTTTGGGAATAATATCTAAATATACCATTTTGTTGATATTAATATTCTTATTCATTGTGAGAAATTATGGGGAATGGGGCAAATGACAAACTCATCTGTGGGCAAGTATAAAGTGATGCTCTCATGAAAAAAATTCAATACAATCTTAAAAAGTGATGAATGCCAAAATGTCATATAAGACAGAAGGAAAAGGATCTATTATTACAAACTATTTCCTGAAGACAACAGACCAACATGCACTTGTCAACACTAAAGGTCAATACAGTCATGGGCATCATTTAAAAGGTTATAGGAAACAAATCAGAAAACATGATTTCTTTTTGGTTTTACACAGATATGTCAGGGATGATGGTAAAGGGAAGTGTATAATTATTGTGACAAAAATCCACAGCCATTTGCTTTTACATATTCTCCCTTTAAAAATGATTTCTTCTCTTATTATACTACCATTTTATTTGCTCTAAAGTAAAATGAGGAGGAATGAACATTTACAAAGGAAATTAAACCCTCTTGATCTAGCATGGTCAGTGGTCAGATTGTGTGAGTGGAGAATTAGCCTGCAATCATTGGTATAATGATATCACTTTATGATGAAAATCTGCCCTAGTTGGCTCTATTCAATACACTTAAAAATCCTTTAGAAATTAAGATGCACCTATCTCTTAGATAATGATATGTTAAAGCGTATCTCATTACTGCATTTACAAATGCTAATTTAGAAGAATAAAAAATGTCTCACATTGATTTTCCTCAAAGAATACACTGTTAAAAAATCTTGGACTTTCACTGTACTCCTTCTAAAATTTTTCAAGTATTTTTCTGTAAGTATATCATTTGGTTTTATTACTCTCACCTAAAACAAAAAAAAGAGTCTCATTAATGGCAGTTGTCCTTAAGCCTGAATGGACATCAGAGTCACTTCTGTAGCATTTCAAACATCATCAAAAAAATACACTAGCCATTTGCTTTAAAAACAGTGAACACCCATTTTTTTTGGTCACATAGAAATAGTCACTCCTTGTTCTAAAATCCCCAGTACTCCTCCATGAAATTAACTAATTCTTGCATGTCTTTCCAGAAAGTATACAAACAAGAATATTTTATACTTACATTTATTTAAGATCTTTTATTAACGTAAAAGCATCCCATATATAATATACTACAAATAGATTGCTTACCTTTATAATATGCCTAAGATATCTTTCCATAATGCATGCATGTATATATATCTTCCTTTTTAAGTGCTTGAAGATTCATCTAGGAACTATTTACAGAAAAACCCCTCTATGCTTCATCAGAGTGAGGGGTGTATAAAGAGAAAGCAGCCTACTAGCTCTGAGAGGTTATTGACACTCATCCTATTTTTACAGAGAGAACACAGAGCACTGTTAATCTTTTAGGTGGAGATTGGTTACTTATCTCCCAGTGGACAGATGTTTTGCTAATCCAATGCTACAATGAGTAGCCTTTGAATGTGAACATAGGTACAGCTAAAGCATAAATTCATGGAAGTGGAATTACTGGGTTAAAGGCTATGTGTACCTTTATTCTGCCACACTGCCTTCTCAACTGTCATACTGTTAATACTCCCACTATTTCTGCATTGGTGGGAATACTATATATATATATACACACACGTATATACACACATATATATACACACACACATATATATATATTTATGACACTATGCACATATATTCATTTCTTAAAAACTCCCAAAGATAATCGTATTGATTAGCCATATTTAGTAATTACTCTTTTTTTTTTTTTTTGGCTTTTTGCCGTTTCTTGGGCCGCTCCTGTGGCATATGGAGGTTCCCAGGCTAGGGGTCCAATCGGAGCTGTAGCCACCGACCTACACCACAGCCACAGCAACGCGGGATCCGGGCCGCGTCTGCGACGCACACCACAGCTCATGGCAACGCCGGATCGTTAACCCACTGAGCAAGGGCAGGGATCAAACTTGCAACCTCATGGTTCCTAGTCGGAGTTATTAACCACTGCGCCACGACGGGAACTCCCAGTAATTACTCACTTTTGACCCATGCTAGATTTGTTACACAAACATTACTTGTGAAAATTTATCACCAGATTTTTGATGCAGTAAATATGAATTGAGATCTACAAAATGATATATTGTCAATCTCTCTGATTTTTACAGCCACGTTGTTCAAGAATTATGGCCTAGATTATTGGTCTAGACTCCATTCTACATGAATAATATTGAACATCAACAGGATGAGGGATGGTATTCCCTTCTTCTCTCCTCAAACTATAAGTTGAGTTGAAGGTTCAGGTTGTACAAAGATTATACCTGGACATTTTAAAGTAAGATCAATCCTAGTGCCATTACTAGACCTACTTCAATTTTCCTTACCTTCATCTTATACTTGTGGCTGATAGTATTTTCCAAAGATGGCAACAATTAATATGATGTACCCCACATACTGTTCTGTATTAAGAGCGTACCATTCCCTGATTCAACAGTGGAGTCTAAGTTCCCCTCTCTTAAATCTTGGCTAGTCTTAGTGATTAGCTTCTTATCAATAGAATGTGGTAGAAATGATGGAACCAAAAATCTGAGGCTAGGTCAAAGAAAGCCGTATAGATTCTACTTTGTTTTGTAGTGCTCACTCTCCAGATTATTCTTCCTAGGATTTTTTTCTTTTTCCCCCACTTCAAACCAACTGTTAACCAGAGAAAGGCCATGTATAGATAACCTGATCAGCATCCTAGTTAAGTGAAGCCTTTGATTCCTACCAATAGAAGTGCCAGGCATGTGAATGAAGAGGCCTCCAGATAATTCCAATCCCCAGTCATTTGTCACCTGCAGACATTCAATTATTCCCAGTGGAGGTCATTTCTCGGCCATTTCTGAGAAGACACAAGCCAACCCCATCGTTCCCTGCATGCATTCATGATCCATAGAAACTGTGGTCAATACAAAGTGTCACCATTTTATGCCACTATGTTTGGGGTGGTTTGTTATGCAGTAATAGATAACTACATCACTGAAAGATGTTTTATATTTGAAAAATGTAGGAAAGAATATTTACCTATTTCATTTACACATTATCACATGAAAACAAAAGAAAATATTCTCCAAAGTGTGTTTAGTGATTGAGAAGTTGTTAAAGAGTGTTCCATGTTCATCCTGAGCAAACATTGGATGCAGTGGACACTACTGGTTGCCTATCCATTAACTCTAGATAGCGATCAATAATTGGTCTAAATCAAACATGGCAGTTCTATTCCTTTTGCTAGTTATTGGTTTAGCAGTGAGCCTGTATCCTCTAAATTGTATAAGTTTGGTCAATAAAACCAGATTCAGACCCAGTAGAGGAGTTCTGGGAAATGATTCCCTTCCCTAATAAAATAATAAATGGTCACACAGAGAATTATTTCCCTATGTTCTAGTCATCATTGCCTTTGTGCTTTTAAAATTTGTCATATAAAAACTTGAGACTTGATACTGGAAGCAGTGGTGACTATCTTGTTAATACTAAGTTAAGACCAAGGGAATTACAGACATTCTGAACCAAAGCAAAGGTATGACAGTGTTGATTCCTTGGTTGTGGGGGGGGGAAGGGGCTAGAATAATGTACAGTCAGCCCTCCTTATCCCTGGATCCCATAGACACTGAGGGACCAACTTTACTATGCCATCTTAAAGGGACTTAACCTTCTGCAGGTTTTGGTATCCCAGGATGGTCTGGGAACAAATCCTCTGAGGATCCATAGGACTACTCTATCTCCCATCTTACCCAAGATAATGTATGTCTGTATGACTGAATTAGACTTAGTGAGGTTTTCTTGCCTCCAAATGAATGCATTATAAATGCAACTCTGGGCTTAGACAAAGTGACCCCCAAGGATAGCTACTTAGCAATTCTTCATAATCTATGAAGTGAATGATACACTTGGTTTGTATAACATAGTATCTTTCTCAATATGCATTCTAAATCTTCCATGTGGGTTTCAAAAACTAATTTAATTGTTGAACTGCCCAAACCCCCAACATTTTTCTTTTGGAGAAACATTTTACTCTGACAGATATCCTTTGAACAAGTGCTTTGGAGCTTCTTTCTTAACTTCTAAAGAATGTCTGATTTTTCTTAAGCTCTTCTTGACTGATTATACATCCTGGATCTAGGATCTTTGCTTTGAATGAAATTTGTGTGGAAAAAGGCTAAGTAAAACCAGAGTTGTACATTCTTTTATAATTTAAAATTTTTCATATCATTTCCTACATTAGAAAATAATAGTTTACTTTCTAAGAGTTTATTATCTTCCCAAAGAAACCCAACATAATAAACTAGTATTTAGAAAAGTCACATTTTGGAAATGAATATTTAACCCATATCTAAAAAACAGAAAAATTTTTAGGACGATAATCTTTTTCCCCTCCTTAGACAACAGCTTCATTTGGTCCTGGTGATAATAATAAAAGCCAATACTTCTCTAGCACATTTAAAGAATAAGAGGCTATAAATGCATCAATGTTTTTCTGGGCTTATGTAGGATGCCATGTGATAAAAATGGCCAATTGAGGAATAATTACATCTGTTGACCCATTCATTAATTCAATAACCATATACAAACATTGATGCAGAATGCTAATATACATGCTATTGATAGAATGTTCAATAATTCCCCTCATTCATTCAACTAATATTTGAGATTAAGACCCTTAATTTGAGATTAAGACTTAAAGCAAAAAATATATCTCAGGTGTTTTTATATTTTAAAAATAATTGCACTCAATGATTCTTAGCACTTCATCAAATGCAGATATTTCTTATTTCATTACAGCACAGCTACCTCTTCAAATGACAGCTAGTTATCTGAAAAACTTATCTCAATTTAAGGTTTTAACTAGTAACTAATTAACACATGTCCTTTGTCCAAAGCACCACTTTTCTTGTAATATGTGCATGTATAAAAAAATGTATTAAGTACTAAAATTTCACATAGCGTGGCAAAAAAGTGGAATACACCCTAGTGTTCCTTCAACCAGAGTAGACAGCTGTTTATAACCCCCATGCATATTCAAGCTATACTCTCCTTTTCCTATACCTACTGATGGTTGTTGTCTGCAAAATTCCTCAAAAGCAGGTTTACATTATGTCATATCCTCAGTTTTCCAAATGTTTTTGCAAATTATAACCTCCTAATTTGTTGCAAACTCATATAAAAGAATCAAATGGCTTTTTAAAGAGTTAAAGTGCACACAAGATCTCACATACTGAGTTTTCAGAGAAACAAAGGCATCGTTTGTAGTACACTGAAAATCAGCCATGCCTCAATCACATCAGCAGGCAAGTCAAAAATTCTTGCAGGTGATGACAGCTAATGCAGATGGTAACTTCTCCCCTCTGATTTTCTGCTCTGTGGCATAGGAATAGACATTAAAGGAGTTAAAAAGCAACATACGGTTTGAGACTATAGAAAAGTGGTTGATCATGCCTAAAGGACAAGAAAATAAGCAGAATTTTAAAATTCTTCATAATATTTAACATGTTCACAAGTTGGAAGAAGGGTGCAAGTCAATTTTATTATAATTTTATGTTCAGTAGGCTAAATCTGGGCTCCACCAGCTGGGTTGTTAATACAGGTCAAGGAATAATTAGCTGCATTTGTTTCAGTTTTAGAAAACCTAAATGAGCTCTGAGTATGTTCAAGGCCTAGAAAGAAACAAAGATTTCTTCACTGATGTAATAGGTTCTGACAAAAACATGAGAGCAGAGAGCAGAGGATTATTACACTAAGATGCACTTATGAAAAAATAATGAATGGAGAACTGATATTATACTTGCAAAATTCAAATAAATGCCACAACTCTGAAATAAATGGATTATGATGGGGGAAAAAGTCCATGCTGGGTGTTCCTACTCATATTAAGTAGATTGGAAAAGAAAATTGAGCAAGTCAACCCAACCATCATCCAAAGGCACCAATAATTTACTTCTATGGTGCCCCTGACAATGGTGCATATAAATTTTATTTGACTATGGGAATTTGCGGGGGAAGGAGAAATTGTAAGCTGGAATTTTTAAAGACATATGATCCCATTTCACTTGGAAATCTTTGAACAATATGGACAAGTTCAGTAACTGGAAATCATACATTATTTTAATTTTAAAATTTATAATTCAATTATAAATTATAAAAAAATCAAAGCAAATTCATCTGCCAGTATAATTATACATAAAATAAATTAAAAGCATTTGCATATAATCAACAACTCTGGCTTGGTAAATTCTAAAAAGAGACAAAAAATAAAATAAAATAAAATAATGCATCCAGGGGATAGGACTAGACTTTTTTTCCTTCATTTACATGTTTTACTTCAAATGCAAATAATCCATAGGTACTACATTTCTTCATCACGTAGACAAGGCAAATACTTCATGGTACATTACAATTTTCTTAAAAAACGGTATGACTGGAAGAGAAGTGGTTGCAAAGACTTGTGTCAAATACTTATTGTCAATGCTCTCTAAATTACATTATAACTTTGTTTTTCACCTCATGTGCTGAAGTTGGAAACCATTTTGTAGGAGCGTTTGGTAATTAGTTACATAGAACACTTGGAAAATAGCCAGACTACACCTCGCTGTAACTATGGGGAATGGCATTGAGGAAGCCAAGCAAATTTCTCAGATTGTCATGTTTTAAGCAACTATGCCTTAAAGGATATCACTTTCACTCTTCCACTTGCTATCAAATCACTTCGACTATCTGCTCTCTCCAATGGCTCTGAAACTTTAACAACTTTCCCTTTAGAAATTAAATTTGCATAGTTTTAAGAAAAATGTACAAGTTGAACTGGGTAGAGGAAACAGGGAAGTATCACTTAGCTTCTTAGGATTTCCATTCCAATCCTTCACTGCAGCTAAAATTTCTGAAGGGACTCAGTCCTGGATTAATGTGAGACAGCAGACCCCAATGATATACATAATGATGGGTTTGAATGGTGACTAATAGATTCTGAAATTAATGTGAAAATTGAAGATTTACTAAAAGGATCTTGGGGCCTCAACTTGTTGTGGTCAGTGAATGAGTTAAAGTCATAGTACACTTTCTTTTATATGAGTGTATTTATTTAAATATTTGAGTACCTGCTATGACTGGTTTTAACATTGGAGGTACATCGGTGAATAGGACACCTACAACTTTTCTGGGACAGACATTCAATTCACAGATTCCCAATTTTCATTAAAGGGGGAATAATCATGACTGTGTTTAACAATGCTATTAAGAAAAGATTTACCAAATTTTGTACAGAGAAACTTTTACAAAGTAAACTGCTAAATAAAGACTGAATGTTCTAAAGAAATTTTTCTAGAAAGGCAGGTTGCCCCTCTGTAAATGTGATCTGTTATTTTCTAATCGGAAACAATTAGACTGCATTATGTATAAAATTGCACATTACATTTGTCACAATGACAAATTTTTTTGAAGGGCAAGAAATAAACTGATCAGAAGCCCTGTTTGTGAGTGATAACTCATGGAAAACTGCCTTTTTCTTTTTTTTTAATGGCTGCACCCACTGCATATGGCACTTTCCAGGCCAAGGGATGCATCTAAACCACAGCTGTGACCTATGCTGTAGCTGCAGCAACAATGGATCCTTGAACCTACTGTGCCAGGCTGGGGATCAAACCCATGCCTCTGTAGAGTTTCCAGCCACTGCAGTATAGGATTCTTAATCCACTGTGCCACAGGAGAAACTCTATGGAAAACTACTTTCTGAACTACATATAACATGTTGTTTCAAAATGGTATACTCTATCATAGGGAAAAATGGCTTCCTGGTAAAATGTTTTGCTTGAATTCTAAATAAGCTCCACTGTGCCGGATGACTGGAGGTCACATGTCACACATCTACTACTGCAGATAGTATATGTATTTCATCATATTCTAACAATTGAGATTCCTCAGTTGAAACCTGTCATATAGTACTTCCATGCTTCTTCATTATGTGATCTGCTAATCTCTAAAGGAAGCATATGGTTGAGTTTAGGTTTTAGGCAATCCCAGCATGCAGGGAGAGCCATGACCAAGCAATGAGCTCAATCACCTTTTCAGTCATGACTGTCCTATCATGAACTCATTTGTGGTGACCATATTCTTCTCACTGTATTTCAACACTTAGTTTTGAAGTAGGGACAAAGTAATAAGAAATGTTAGCATTCCATCTGAAATCTTAGAGAAGGATTAGGTAGTTCTAGACCTAGAAAGAGTCCTAGAAAGAGTAGGAGTGAGTGACCCTAAGGATACATTGATAGTCAGCTAGCTGCTTGTTGGAAGCCCAGATGTGTTTCCTTCTTGAGAAGCAGTGCACCAAAAACTTGGAATAAGCCTCTTTGGAATAAGATGAAGATACTCTTCTAAATTGCTAGGCAGTTTTTTCTGCCTCTGCTTTATCCCATGCATAAAGATATCATGCCTTCCATTTTTAATTCACTGCATTCATTTATCTTTCAACATACATTTGAGTGTCAGTCACTCTGTTTAGGTATGGGAATGCAGCTAAGAATATACAGTTGCGGTGCTTGTTCTCACGAACTGATCAAGACCATTAAACAAGCAATCATAGCAAGGCACAATGAATTAGGGTAGGTACAGCTTAGATTGCTGTGGGATCCCACAGCAGATTCATGAGGTCTACTTTAGGCTGTCAGAAAGTAGTACACAGCAGAAGCGGCAAAGTGAGACTGGCAGAGTAGGCAGAATAAAAAGGGTGGCAGAAAATGTTGTAGGCAGAGGGAATAATATGAAAGAAAGCTTAGAGGCCATGGGGGGCAGGACACAGAGAGTACTGGGAGGGGAGAAGATAATATGAGCTGAGAAGAGGCCAGATGCTGGTGGACCCTAAAAATTATTGCAAATAATTTTACTTTTAATCTAAAGAGTAGGGATGCATGAACAATTTTTTAAGCAGGGTGTGGCATATTTTACATTTTAGAAAAATTGCTGAATTTAAATGATCTGTGACACATGACCCTGGACATTCTCACATGTGAAAGAGAAAGAATGTCTATCCAGAGGATGGGAGTAATTATAAAATGAAGTATGTAAAAATGAAGTTATGTTATGAGCACAATCCTTGGTACCATCATGCATATTTAAGGGAACAGACTATATGCTTGCATTTGAATAGAGCCTCCTCTGGCTCCACCACCATAGAGGGGTGAACATTATACCTGTGAAATACAGCGGCATATTGTTTGACACAGAGTTAATAATTAAAGTTAGTTCTTATAACTGTTATGAAAATACTAGGTAGATAATAGGAAGAAAATGTTAAAAAGATTCAAACATTTTGATTTGTAAATGATCGGAGCCAAAATGATAATCATTTTGTAATTTTTTTCAATTATCCATACCACAATCCATGACATTTAATATGAAAATATTTACTTTTACTGTCAAATTAATAAATAATTTGTCAATCTTTAATCAAAATTTGCTCATGCTAACGAAAAATTCAAACTCTATCCTTAAGGTCGCTCTTTAATTTCTCAGAATTATTTCAGAATGTTAACAGAGTATTTGTTAACACCATCTGCTTCCTTCTCTGAATATAGTTTTCTTCTCTTTGTGTAGGAACAGCATTGACCCAATAAACTTACTTTAAAAAGGTACTCACATTTCAATATAATTCTTCAAGATTGTTTTAAGGAAAATAACAGAGTAAATGACAGAAAAGAACTATCCACTGCAGTACAATTTATCATGGAGTGTCTCATACCACTATCTGAAAAACATTCAGTGTAGTAATCACTTGGAATAGTGATAACACGTAATTGTATGCTAGTCATAAATTATAGGTGAATGGCAGTTTCAGCTAATGAGTGCCAAATAGCAGTGCAGGCAGGGTAGTGATTAGAGAAGATGTGGTTATGAATGCATTTATTACTAGTGGATTACAAAGCTTTTCAAATTATAAATGACAGGTATATAAATAGACACCTAGTCACCATGCTGGAATTCTGTATCTATAAAGTAGGATCTAGACATGTATGGAAAGAGAGAGAGAGAGAGAAGAATGAAAAGCAGAAGAAATTAAGAATAAAACAAACCCTTTTTCTTATATGTTCTTTCTATCACATTAAATTCTTTTTATATTACTTTAAGAACTTGGGCATACCTAACTTCAGTTCTATTTTTCAACTTAAATTTCTACAAATTAAATCTTATTTGTGTTGCTTTTCTGAAGTGTGAAAAAGGTCACTCTCCACTGGCTGGTGGTATTAGCATTTGTCTCTCTAGAGAAGATTTCAAAATCCTACAAAACAGTTACTGTTTTATTCCCTGCCCCCAAAATATTACATATTCAACTAGTCCTTATTTATACATGATATGCTATAAAATTTCTATTTATTTTTGATATAGCAGAAATCAAAGTTAATTTATGAGATAGAATTGAATACAGATGATTTCAGTAATAATATTTCTTCCTCAGTTGATTCTTCACTTTAAGATACATTGACTAGTTTATCATTCCCTTTTGGTTGAAAAATACAATAAACACATTTTTAAATTGTAAGACTAAATAGTTATATTTCCCTTTAAGTCTCATCTTAAGAGTTATTTTAAGATTCACTTGCAGAGGTGAGTGAAGAGACAAATACATATTGGATAACGTAGGTAAGGGTAAATTTTTAAAATATCTAATATTCTGTCAAATTGTAATAAAAATGAGAACATGCACAAAGTTAAAATTTTAATTATTCTTAAAATTATTCTTGCCTTATTTTGTACTATAGTGTTGACATAGTTTCTTATATAAATTGCCTTTCTATTAGATTTCTTAGAGTGGGTTTGGTTATTATTTGAATGAAAATAAATAGGAATGTGCCAAAGTGAAAATTTGGCTTTTGCTGGAAAAGCTTTTATTTCTGAAAATTAACTTTAAAACTTCTTTTCAAGATATCAACTCTTGGTATAACAGCTATCACATTTTAAAGATTTATTTTTTTCCAAATGTATGTCTGTAATCCTTACTTTTAATTAAGATAAAATTTAAGTGCATTCTTTTTTGGTGAATTCAATATATCCCTCTTCAAAAATTATAAGTGTTATAGTAGAACTTCTGGTTTCCAGCCCTACATGTACAGAGCCTGGAAGTTTACCACTCCATCAAGACAGTGAGTAACAAGCTCGCAGATTGGAAAATCAACAATTCTTGGATTGGAATAAAGGTGAGGACACAGGGAAAATTGCTGCCCCCAAGATTAGAGAGACAGATGGGCAAATAGTGGGAATCACAGCTTATCAGAGCAGTGGAAACCACTGCCAGGGTTTGAAAACTTGAAAACTTGAACTGTAACTGATAATTTACTATGTGGCAAAGTCTGAGAGCTAAAAATTTCATGAGCAACCTGTCATAAGGAGGCCCTCCATATTTTTATGAGTTTTATATCCAGGAGCCTGGCCAGATTCTCATAATACTGGAGAAAAACAAACAAACAAAAAACCATTCTGCTTCTAATAGGAGAGGTGGGAGTGGGGCAGAAAAGGAGTCATTTTGAAATGGAGTACTCTGCTCTTCTTAACAAGGTATGCCTTCAGGAGAAATTATTTAACCACAATCTAACTTCCTGGGATTTTTATTAGAGCCTACCTAATTTGGAGGAAGGGAAACACCAAAACACCATAACTGGGCTTCTAAAAAAATAAAGGAAAGACCCCTAGTTGAGCTTTCTATGTGGGAGAATATCTATGCTACTCTAGATATTTTGCTGTCCCACCTAATTGGAGAAGTGGAGGTGGGAAAGGAAGGCACTGAAAAGCACTGGTAAAGTTCAAAGTCCACAGTCATAGGCTCCCTAATAGACTTAGACTTAATTATTTGACTATAACACACACACACCCACAAACACACACCACATCTCTACCTCACCACATCACTAAAAGCCAATTTAGAGAAGTTCCTTTTACCCAGTACATCATATCTGGCTACCAAGAAAAGATTATAAGAAATAATAAAAGGCATAACAAACAAACAAAAAAAAAACCCCCACACACAATTTGAAAAGACAGAGCAAGTGTCAGACATATGGCAGGGATTGTCAGGGAATTTAAAACATTAATAATTAATATGCTGAAGGTTTAAATGGATAAAGTGGACAGTATGCAAAAACAGATGTGCAAGGTAAGTGTAGAGATGGAAATCTTAAGGAAGAAACAAAAAGAAAGTTTAAAAAGAAAAGAAAAACAAAAAACAGAACAAAAAAACCTAGGAGATAAATAAAGAATGCCTTGGTGGGCTCTTTAGTAGATTAGTAGACTGGAATGGATGACAAAAGACTGTCTGGGCTTGAAGTTATATCAATAGAAACTCCACAAACTCAAAAGCAAAAAGAACAAAAACTGATAAAAATAGAACAGAATATGTAAGTATTTGTAGGACAACTACAAAGATTTAACATATTCATAATGAGAATACCAAGCTGAGAAAAGAAAAGAAAATGAAGAAATATTTGAAACAACAATGGCTGAGAATTTCCCCAAATTAATGTAAGACATCAAACCACAGATCCAGGAAGTTCAGAGAACACCAGGTAGGATAATGCCAAAAAACCTGCACCTTGGTATATCATTTTAAAACTACACAAAAGCAAAGAAAGGAAAAATCCTGAAAGAAGCCCAAGGCAGTGCAGGGAAGAGTAGACTTTAAATTGAGGAAAATTATCAAGGGTAGAGACATCACGTAATGATAAATGGTTCATTTCTCTAAGAAGATACTATAATTTTTAATGTGTGTAGGCCTAATAACAGGGTGAAAAATTACAATTAGGCAAATACTGATAGAACTTCAAGGAGAAACAGATGGATCCACTATTGTAGCTGGAGACTTGAACACCCTCTCAGAAATGGATCTACAGATCAGGGAGGTAGAAAATCATTAAGGACATGGTTGAAATCAACAGTATCATAAATCAACTGGATATAACTGACATCTGAGGACTACTTCTCCAACAAAAGCTGAAAGCACACTCTTCACAAGCTCACATGGAACATTTACCAAGACATGCCACATTCTGGACCATAAAATAAACCTTAAGACATTTAAGAGAATGGAAATTATACAGACTACAGTGATTTTAAACTAGAAATTGCTAACAAAAAGATAACTGGAAAATCATAAAATATGTAGAGATTGAAAAACACACTTTTAAATAACATGTGAGCCAAAGAAGAAATCTCAAGAGAATTCTAAAAATATTTTGAACTAAATGAAAATGAAAACCCAACTTATCAAAATCTGTGGGATGTAATAAAAGTATTTTTAGAAGGAAATTTATAATATTGAATGCATATATTAGAAAAAAAGAAATATCTAGAATCAGTAATCAACAGTTTAACCCTAGGAAACTAGAAAAAGAAGAGCAAATTAAATCCAAAGTAAACAGAAGAAATGAAATTATGCAAATAAGAACAGATATCAATGAAAGTCAAAACAAAATTGATAGGGAAAATCAATAAAATCAAAAGCTGGTTCTCTGAAAAGACCAATAAATTCATAAGCCTTTAGCCAGGCTAAGAAAAAAAGATAAAGAAATCAAATTACTAATTTTAGAAAGAAGGAAGGTCCATCGTTAAAGATCCCACAAACATTAAAAGAATAATGCAGGAATTCTATGAGCAATTATTTGCTCACAAATTTGATAACCTAGATAAAATTGACCAACTGCATGAAAGACACAATCTCCCAGAATGTAAAAAGGAAGAAACAGATAAAACCTGTATATATCTGTATCTGAATAGACTTATATTTATTAAAGTCATGAATCAATAGTTAATTATCCTCCAAAGCAAAAAACAGCAGATCTAGATGGATTCACTCATGAATTCTACCAAACCTTTAAGGAATAAGATATAGCAATTCTCTACAATGTATTTCAGAAGAGAGAAGTAGAGACAATACTTCCTAATTCATCTTACGAGTTATATTGGTATCAGCAATACATTAATATCAAAACCAGACAAAAAGAAAAGAGAACCACTCAGCAGTATCTCTCATGAGCATAAATGCAAAAATCCTCAATAAAATATTGGCACAATATATAAAATGAATTATTAAACCATGACCAAGTGGGGTTTATCCCAAATATGAAAGACTAGTTCAATAGTAAACAATCAATTAATATAATCCACCTCATCATTAGGCTAAAAAAAAAAAAAAATCACATCATATCAATAGATGCAGAAAAAGTATCTGACAAAATCCCAGACATATTCATGACAAAATCTCCTAGTAAAATAGGACTAGAGGAACTTCCTCAACTAAAGCATAACTATAAAAAAACAAAAACAAAAACCCTCCAACTAATATCATATTTAATGTGAGAAACTCAAAGGTTTCCCACTATTATCAGGAACAAGCCAAAGCTGTTCCCTCTCATCACTGCTTTCCCAACCTGTACTGAAAGTTCTAACCAATGCCATAGGACAATAAGAGGAAATATTAAGATATATAAATTAAGAAAGAAGAAATAAAAGTTGCCTTTGTTTGCAGATGACATGATTATCTAAGTAGAAAACCCAAAGTAACTGATAAAGGAACTCCTGGAACTAATAAATGATTATAGCAAAGTTTCAGGATACAAAGTTAACATAAAAAAGTCAATTACTTTCCTATATATCAGCAATGAACAAGTGAAATTTGAAGTTAAAAACATAACACCATTGATATTAATGCCTCAAAAATGAAATGCATAGATGTAAATCCAGTAAGATATGTATAAGCTCCATATGAGGAAAACCACAAAATTCTGATGAAAGAAATCAAATAAGAACAAAACCAATGGAAAGATGTTTCATTTACATGGATAGGGAGACTCAGTATGGTCAAGATGCCAGTTCTTCCAAATTTGACCTATAGATTCAATGCAATCTCAACCAAAATCTCAGCAAATTATTTAGTGCATATCAGAAAACAGATTCTAAGTTTATATGGAGGCAAAAGACACAGATGAGTCAACACAATATTGAAAGGAAAGCCCAAATTGAAGGACTGGCATTATCTGACTTCAAGACACACATAAATACAGTTAACAGATCTTTGACAAAGGAAAAAAGGCAATACAATGGAAGAAAGACAGTCTTTTTGAAAAATGCTATTTCACTGACCACTTTCAGTATTTAGGACATAGATCCAAGAACTTTATATTATCTTATTTAATTTTCACCATAACTATATGAGATAGGAGCAGGGACCAGGCCAACCACAGGCCTCTTCTCAGGCAGATCAATCTTAGGAAAGAGTACATATGAAAATTTAAGATCAAGAAATTGCTATATGCCTACATAGCCCTTAGAACAGTATCATGGACCCTACTGGTATTTGTACTATAGTTGAAGCCTCTGGACTGTCATGGTGCCTGGAATACTACATTTTATGTCTTTTTCTATTATTGAAATTATTTATCTAAGCCACATAGTTATTGACTGCTGGTTCTGTAATGCAAACCCAGGTCCATCTGACTCTGACATTAATCTTTCCAGCACTTTTGTTCTACTACTTCCTACAGTTTTATTGGATACTTCTCACTGGATTTCTTCACACAAAAGGAAAAGACTTTTAAACAACCAAAATGAAATCTGACCCACCAAAGATGTGTTTGTATTCTAATTCCTGGAATCTGGTAATATTACCTTATTTGGAACAAAAGTTCTTTGCAGATATAATTGAGTTAGACACCTTGAAATATAGAGACCATGCTATAATATCCAGGTAGGCTCTAAATACAATGATGGGTGTTGGTATAAGAGACTCCCAGGAGGTATTTTGACAGAAAAGGAGGAGGCAAAGTGACAATGGAAGTAGAGGTTGGAGTGAGGCTTCCAGAGGGCAAGGACTATCTGGAACCACCAAGAGCCAAAAGGGGTAAGGGACAGAATCTCTTTGAGAGCCTTCGGAGGAAAGCACAGCCCAACTGCACATTGATTTTGGATTTTTGGCTTCCAGGCTGCAAGGGAATAAATTTTTTGTTGTTTTAAGAACCAATTTGAAAATTAATACAGATTTTAAATTTAATTCAGAAACCACTGGGATTTTTAATCTACGAAGCAAAATAGAAAGGACAAGCATACTTTAAAACATTTATCTTTAAACAACATTTCAGAATTACTTGGGGAAAAAAAGTAAATGATTGATCATTATCTGTTTCTCCCCATTGATTAGCAAAATGAATATTAGATGCCAAATTTTTGCCGAAATATGAGTGAGATGATTAAAAATTTTATTTGGAGGAATATGCATAGAACGTAAGAACAGGGCATTAGGAACAGAAAGGATGCTCTGAAGAGACTGCCTGCATCCAGCCTTAATGCTTTGCCTAGGGCTTCCTGTGCCTGCACTGTTAACAGGATAATTTTCTTTTTTCTTCCTTCTTCCTTGCCTTTTCGTTTCTCCCTCCCTATCTCCCTACTCACTCTCTCCTCTCTCTCTCCCTTCCTTCTTTTTTTTTTTTAAGCAGCCTAGGAGCCCATTCTCAGGTCTCAGATTCATGCTGTATTTCCAAGTGATTCACTCATTGTGCAAAAGAATTTTTACCATTAGAATTTAGTTTTTTACAGAATGCAGTCAAGGGAAGTAGATTACTTAGCAAAACCATCATCTCCACTCACCTAGAGCTCTTTATCTTCTTACTGCAGATACTCACACCACTGCCTTAGTAATCCAGTCTAAAGAATATGGCCCATAAACGTTAACCACACTACCTCAAGATATTCGCAACTATTGATCCCTACATCCTGATTTTTCTCTATAAAATACCCCACTCTCTGTTTTGACATAAACAAGGCTTGAGGTTTTCCTATCTTAATAACAGTTCAGCCAAATTACAATAGGCCCTGATTAATAACATGTATTCTTATCTGAGTAAATAGAATAAAATAATAATACTTCTATACTTTGAGGATATTAAATGAATTTTATATAGTTTTAAACTGTATGGTTAAATTTAGATATTCTTCCTTTGAGCTTTTTATAGATCATTAAATTAAACAATTTTAATAGAATTATTCAATATAAAAATATTCCACATATTGATCATGTATAAAATTATAATTAAACACATCACTTATTAGTTTTGAATAGAGCACTAATGAAATAATCATTAAAATTAATGAAAATAATGTCATATGTCCTATCTGCTAGCAACATTTTAAAATTATTTAAAGGCAAGATGTTTCTGAGCTTTATATAATTAATAATTGTTTTGTTTTTAAATTAGAGTGTTTTATATTTGATGATGTATTAATTATTTTTGCAATTGTATACAACTGAATTTATTTACTCCACATCAGAGATTAGCATCCTGATTTTCCCATAAATATGACAGAGTACTACAGGTAATCTATTAAAAGATGTATCTCTTAATCATGATGTTTTACCTTCTTTTATTCAAATTACTGCTGAAATTAATGGAAGCTTTTAGTAGCTCAAGAATAACATAAGACTGAGAATGAACATTTTCCTCTTTATTCCAATGTTTCCTTCACTAATACACTCAAATGTTCAGTTTGACAGAAAAGATTTCATGCTAATAGGAATGCAGTAGAAAAAATCTTGGGAGAAGACATTATTGACTATTTTTTTTCAGCCACTGTTTCCATTTCCAGAGTTATTCTCTACTATATATATGCCAAATCACTTACTCAACAAGTATCACAAACATCAAAGGAGAATTCAGACTTTTCCTAAGAATCACATAAGGAAGGATTTCAAATGTATTCCTGTGGCAAGGCAGAATAGAGTCAACATAATTTTCGAAGTAGAAAAGCAATGTAAACATTTTTCTGGAGATGTGGGGGCCTTGAAAGTGGCTATGTTCTTTCTGGTCATTTCTTCTCATTTTTTTGCCTTCTTATATTTATTTTCCTATTATTCAGGGTCCTCTGAAAGTATGTCTAATATATGTAGGCTTATCTTAAGAACTTAAAAATACTGCAACTTAAAGAGACACAGATAATTAGAATAAGAAGGATGTGATCCTGTGGAATAGGGGCAGTATTATGGAACTACTCTTTTGTCCCATTTCTCAAGCAAAATGTGGAAATCAGCCACGTTTTTAAAATGAGGTCTGACACTACATCTATAGAAGCTTCTATATCTTCACAATAGAATCAACACAGGCACGACCTAATATTAGATAAGTGTCTATAATCTTGTTTAAAACTTATTCTGTGTAGAAGACAGGCCTGACTCTGAATCCAGTATGTTTTTCACTGTGCTGGACTGAGTCCTAATTGCAGGTCACTATTAACCATGTGGCTGAATTCAAGTAGCTTCAATTCTCTGGCTTATTCTATTCTTTCCCAAACAAGGCTTTAGTTAGAATAGATATCTCCAAGACCCCCTCTAGTTCAAAATTTTTAATTATTAGATTGATTTAATCACCTATCATGTTGTGAAGAGAATATCAGTAAAATTAATCGTTTGATATTTGAAAGGAGAACACATTTATTTCCAGTGTCTCCCAAGCACAGAACCTTTGTCTCTCCTGTGTGATACTCATCCATCCAGCACAATGCTTGGCATCCAATAGGTTCCCAATAAATATGTTCTTAACAAATTGGGTCCCTAGTAGTGTTCCAGGATTGGGATCTATAATCACATTTATTCATTTTGAAAACAAAACAGCTTAGATATATGACCCAGGCATAACATAAAAACTAGAATGAATTAAAACTTTCAAATAGAAAGTTTATGTTTTCATGGATTTTATGTTTTTGTTTTTTCTTCACTTCAAGAACTCACATCATCACAGCATAACCTTGAAATACATTTATGAGATTCCACCCAAATGTAACTTATGGATGCAATGCAGATCCCATCAGCTTATGTAATGCCTACACGAACCAAGAGATAGAAGAGTAATGAGGCGAGTGTCTTTAACAGTGCTCTGAAATTTCAGTGCTATTGTTTTATTTTGTGATTTACAGGAAGAGTTCCTATGAATGTGCATACTTGGAATACATAGGATCCAGCCAGAGAGTTTCCATTCCATTAATTTTTAACACTTGATAAGTGAATCTGATTGAGGGAGACTGGCTGCTGGCTAGAAGAGTGAGTAAAAAAAAATTTTTTTTTTTTGAGTGATCTCAGCTATAAACAATTATCTCTTTTTCAAGTATTTGGGATTTTGTATAGTTTTTTTAAAAAGTAACTTTTAAAACAAAATACTTTCAGAGTTTGTAAGTAAAACAAACAGATAATTTACTGTGCAAATTTACTTTTACAACTTGCTTTTGTCTTTTCTATAGGACTTTTTGGGTAGAAATCTTTCTTCCCAAACCCTTTATCCCACTGCTTTTAAAAACAAGAAATATATTCTGAGTGAGATGTCAGCAGGAAAACAAATATATTTTTAGTATATTCTTCAATGGATTTAATTAGCAGAGCTCACTCACATAAACTATTTAAAAACAGAGAAACTTTTAGTTTAGACAGTTTTGAGCCTTGTTGTTTATATATTCCACTTATTGAAGATTTTTTTAAAGGCAAATGAAATCTGGAAAATTTATATACTGGTTATAGAATGCTATGCAGTATAAAAGATAAAATTAGAAAATACTTATTTGTTCCTGGATTTCAAAGACTCTAAAGTATTAAAGATGTTATTTGCTTTTGTTGAGATCTATTCACTGCCTGAAGGAAATTTAGGCATCTTCAAAATGGTCACAGCATATTCCAAAAGCGATTTTTCTAGCTGCTTCTTAAAGACTCCATAAGACCTGAATCTAGACAAAATTCTTTTACCTCTGTTTAATGTAATATATATATGTAATTCAGGACATACATCAGATTGCATGCTTTTACTATCTTGTCATTACTAAACATTTTACAAGCACATTTTCCTTTCTAAAAATCACAATGGAAAAATACTAGGGAAAACAGTGACGAGACAGAAATCAAGAAAGGAAACTCGAGGAATAGAGAAAAGAGGAAAATAAAGTCGAAGAAGACAGCAGCATCCTTAAAAGGTGCAATTCTATATCTAATTTCACTATCTACCAGAATAAATTTCTTGGCAAGTAGTGTCTCCTCAGTTACTGCTGTTGTCGTTCAAGTAAGATGAGAATGGTATGAAGAAGGAGTTACTAACAGCACAGACCAGGCGGGCTGCTTATGCTAATCTCACTGGCGGTGAACAACTCTGAAATTGCTAACTCTACCTTTTCAAATGTGTGTTTAACACAGGATGGGATCTACTTAGTGCCTTTTATATGAGCTCTACCATTTAAAAATATAGAAATCTTTTGTTTCATTATCAAAGGCTTCTTCATAATGGTGAGAGATGCAGGTCATACTAAACTATGTCCCCTAAGTGCTGTCTGAAAAATGTGTGAGATTCAGCCACAACCATCACTTAGTTTAAGTATGGAGAATGTTTTTGTCCTCTTTGAGTAAGCAGGAGTTATATGTAAAAATTAAATAATGTGGGTTGCTCTCCTAATAAATAAAAGACCATCTCTTTATGTTATGATGCTAAAGTTTCTCTCTCCCTTTCCTATATTTATTTCTAAGGTTCTAATAATGTGCCCAAGTTTTCTATCCTGGACTTTGTTATTTCCTATAAGAAGCATTGAAGATGAAACCTAATCATGGTCCTAAAATTGCTATATAACAACTATTATGTAAATTAAATCCAATTCAAGAAGCTGTTTCCACAAATTATAAAACAGAGATAATACCTACTCCAACTGTGAGACATTCCAGATGTTGTGAAAATCAAATCAAATGATCCACCTAAAAGCATTATGAAATTTTCAAAGGAGAGGTTAAGGTTCTAGATTAATATGCTTATATCTATAATTACCCCCACAGTCACAGGGGCAATGGGAATAAAAATAGATATGACAATGGACAAGAAGAAACTTTTTACATGATGGAAAGCTCATGGATGACTGGTCACTCACTTAGTAGAGAGGCTGACATCTAAATTCCTCCTGAGGTTATGAAAAAAAGGAAGCAAGTCAATCTGCTTCCACAAAACTTTAAAAAGCCTAGAAAATCAGAGTCACCCACTCATTTACAAAGTGTGCACAAAATGTGAAGCTGAATAAAAAAATATTTGTTCCAAATTTGGCATAACTTAGACACTTTTCCATCTAATGCCACCAGGGAATACCAGAGACTCCAAAGTCAAAGGACACCATGTCCAATAGTTGGTAAGCCTTCACAGTGAAAACAGGGATAAAAACCGGAAGTTTGCCTCTTAAACAATGAAATCCACAGCTCTTCTCACTGTGCATCTACCAAAAAGCTGGCAAACAGGCTCTCATCCCACCCCTCCAATGCAGGATAAAGTTAGGAAGCTTTTGCTTTCTTTGAGAGACTTGGTCATATTCATCATTGTACCTCAAAAGCTACGTGGGGGAAAATGGCAATGGTCTCTACCATAAACAACTTAGAATCCAGTGGCAGACATAAAAAAAATTATATGGAAAGCTATAATTCTAGACAGACATTGAGAGTTACTATGAGGAATGGGTAATGCTTTTTGAGGATGTGGAAAAAGAAGATATCTCAGATAGTTTGTGGCCTGGTTAGGCTGATAACATAATTAAAGCAGAGGATGAAATACCCAGTGTGGGATGCAAGAAGGTCTTAAGCAATCAGTAGAAAACATCAGTCTCCTTCCAAGGAAGAATATTTTAGGTTTATGTATGTGTAGAGTGGAAGATGTAGTTCCATATTTAGAAGAACCTGAATATTATGAACAGGACTTAGTGTGTAAAGAAGTCTTTGACATGTACAGTTGATAGAAATGGAGTTTGTGGTGGAAATGAAACTGTTTAAAAGGCATTTGTGAAAGTATTATGACATACAAGTGAAGAGCAACAAAGAAGGATTATGGAAGACCTATTAGGTGATAGGCTCTACAAGGTTTAATGGGAACATCATGTAAGAGGTAGATGTCACTATGGATCCAAGGTTTTGAAACTCAGTTCTTGAAGAATATAGGATTGTAAAGACAACAGGGCTTACATCTGTTTCCCCAACATTCCCAGTCAGTAGAAAGTGAGATCATCTGCTGAGATGTGGGAGGGTTAGAAGCTTCATGGATCACAGTGAAGAAAAAAATCAAACTTGCTCTGCAGTTTATATTTATGATGTGAACTGTTTAAGGATTTTATATACATATGTATCTAGATTAGAACTACTCAGCTCTCACTGGGAATAATGAATCACATATATGAGCATTCTACATTTTGTTAGAGGTACCAATAATATTTAATGCCCTCTAGTCTTTTGCAATGTCCCATAAATAAGACATTTGTTACAATGTCACTGTTTCTTTCAATTTATAGAATAAATAAGTTTTAAGAGTTATGATTTTTAAAAATACAATAGTAAATTAAAATCTAATTTTTAAAAACCAAACTTTTTTTGGCCTATAGAAATTCAAACTAAGGCCTAGCTATAATAACATGGGCTTGTTAGAACCTGTAAACATCCACATTCAATTTTAAGCCCAGGTGCATTTACATGATTCTTTGTCTTCAAAGCAACTTTCATTATATCACAAAAGAATCTCTCATTAATCCTCACCAGCTCCCTCACTCAAAACAGATTCCTTTGCCCTGTTACTTGGCACAATGCAGAGGACACAATACCTTGATGGCTCAGTACAGCCAGCCGAGAATTCTAACTTGTTTAATTTTAGTTCAATTCTTTCTTCACAAAAGAAATGACATATTTATTGATTTCAAAATGTCTGCATCCTGTTTTCTAGTTGCTTTTCCAGTGCATAAAGTTAGCAACTCTACCTATAATTTCCTCCAAATAACTCCACAATGCTTATTGCACTGCATTGTATACACCAGGGATTCAATAAATGTTGACTGATTAACTTGGAGAAGGATACCCAGTGTTTGGATACATTTAAAACTCCACGTGGACTCAGATACTTAAACAGAGGGACAAACAAACAAAAACATTACTTAATTGAACTGAGTTGAATTAGAGAGTGCCTGCCACAAAGATTAATCAAGGAGAATAGCAACAAGTACAAATGAAGTATAATTCACAAAGGTCTGTTTCTAAGGGGAGAAATCCTTAAAGGGCTAAACATCTAAGATCAAGAAAATGCTGAGCTTCCTTACATTAACACAAATGGAAAGATAAGTGTATTCTATTTGACACAGGCACAATTCACTGGGAATATTTCTCCTCTAGGAATTATCTTTGGTGTTTGCGTGACTGTGTATCATTGTAGTTCTTATTTATCCTATACATAAAACGAAACCCCTGAACATGCTAGATGAATTTGACAATTTTAAAATAATAACTGTTCTTTTAAAATTATCTTAATAGTTTAGTCACAGAGAAAACAACATGAATCATAATCATGTGTTAATCATCAGGATCACTTTGTAACTGAAATTATTTTGCCTTTTGTAGGCAATATCTGCAATGATTCGAAGTTAAACTTCAAATTATTAAAGCTATTAATCATTGTAAAACTTAATAAATAAGTTAAACATAGCAATTTCACTTATATACATTGATGAACATACAAAAAATTGTACACAGTGATATGTGGAAAACACTTTATTTTCTCAGAGAAAAATCAGATTAAGAAGTTATTTTATTAATCTAGTGGCAAAGACAAATAAAATGAGGGTTTTTTTTTTTTTAACTGACACAGCTTACTCCTTTTGACAATTTATTGGAAGTTTTGCATTTGCAGAGCAGAGGATATATCTGCCACCTTCCAAAAATTTCAGCACCCTCCATAGGGGCGCCACTTGAGTTAGTTTTACTTTCAGCAAATAGAATCAAATTAGATACATATTACCCTTCTTCAACTTCTCTTGCCAAGCCTTCAAAAGTTCAGACAGCTTTGAGGTCAAGTAGAACCTCAGAAACAAAAGACTTACAAAGAACAAATGACTGTGAGTCTCACAGAGGGTTGGGCAAAGATGCAAGTGGTGCATGCATGGTCACAAACACGGAATCCATCCATCCCAACAGTGAGTATGCCTACTGTTGAGGTGCACAGAAGTAAACTCCACTTTTATTATAATTGATCAGTGTAATTATTCTATCCATAACTTTAAAATATACTCAACATATTTTTAACTGAAAATAGTCAGCTCTTGATTGTGATTTAAAACATTCATGAAATTCTTCTATGAGTCATAGAATCACAATGTCAAAGGAATGGCAATGCTTTCATTAATCCAAGGATGATAAAAAGTGTCTCTCTGAAACATTTTGTGCCATTACATTCTATGATATAAATCTAGCCCTGAGTAAAAGCTTTGAGAAATTTGCCATTTTAGCCTTTTGGTTCTCCTCCCTCTCTTCGCCCTTTTTCCCTCTTTACTGCCCCCTGCCCACCTGCAGCCACCTGATCCTAACTTCTGCTGGTTTTGCAGCTTAGTCATCACCTACTGTAAACAATCCTTCAGGTTCTCCTCCTTGACAGTTATTTGTTGAAACAACTTGTAACATCTGTCTTTCCACTTTTAAAACTAACATATCCCCATAATAGGAAATTTAGAAATGTCCAAAAAAAAGTCATAGTATTTAAATTTGCATAATGCTATGCAGGCTCTGGAGTCAGACCAGTTTTATAGGAATTCTGGTGGCCTTGGTCAAAAAATTTAACCTCACTTAGTCTCAGTTGGATTGTCCATATAATTGACAAAAAAAAAAAAAAAATAAGTCTGACCTCATAATGTTTTGGTAAAGAATAACTGAAAGAATCCATGAAAAGCGCTATAAGAATTCCTGGCATACAGTAAAAGCCCCGTAAACGTCCAATTATTTTTTTCAGAGAAATTTTGATATTTGAATAGCAACATAAATGTCTTCAAATACAAGGCCAGGATTGTAGGTCTGTTTAATGTTTTCCGACTGTGTAAACTTTAAATATGCTGTTAATAATACTAATGTAACTGCTAATGCATAAAGTATTTACTATGAGCCAAACCTTTTTGTAAGTCCTTTACATATATCATAACTAAATTAACCCTCATAACAACCATAGGTGATAAGTACTATTATTATCCCCATTTTACAGATGAGGAACTTTAGGCACAGAGAAGTTAATCACCCAGTATCACCCAGCCTGGAAATGGCAAAGGCATGCCAGAATTTGAACCAGGAAGTCTGTCCCCAGGACCTGGGTTCTGAATCTCTGCATCACAGCGCATTAATCTCTGTGTACTTCAGATTCCTCTTTTATATGATAGGAATAACAACCTCCTTCATAGGCAAAATCATAACCGTAAATAAAAAGCAGCATAAATCATAATAATTTGTGAAGTATCACATACATTAAAGTGTTTGGAATATTTAAAACATATGAAGATGGGCTACATTTCCCATAAACCTTCCCCCCTTCTCTGTACCTTTCAAGTCCTGAAAATATCACCCTGCAACTCTATATAATAAGAACATTCAAAGCCCTGTGGTAAGTACTTTATCTGTTATAGTTCATTTGGTCGGCATAGGGTTGTTTTATATGAGGAAACTGGAGTGGAGAGAGAGGTTGAATTATTTGCCCAAGGTTCAACCATAGATAAATCTCAGAATGGAGATTTAGAGGCAGGCAGCCTAACACTCAGGTCCACATATTTGTGTGTTGTGTTTTAAGCAGTTTCTATAGGAAATAGGAGGAGTATATTCATGTCCTAGGACTTCCATGTTAATAGCTTTGAAAATGTATAGATAAATATATTAAATTACAAATGTACACAGTTTTATAGTTTCTAGAAATGGTAACCATATAGCAATGCATGGGAAAAAAAAAGTACTTTATCTCTCTGAATCCATTAAGAATTCCATTTATTTTACATCAGTGACTCTCTAGACTATCTAGGAAATTAGGGTATTTGATAGACTTGTTTATTCCCTCTCTAATTGGTAGACAACTTACATTGCTTCGCCATACTTGCAAGTGTATTATACTTGATGAAATCATTTTCCCCAACCACCAGGGTTTCTCATGTTTGAAATGAGGATAACTTTGCTCATGAGAAGGAAATTGGAAAAGAGAGCACTTGAAATACTTTAGCTGAGAAAATATATAAGAAAATACTGTAAAAGGGAAAGGCAAAATCTTTAGCACACATGAAACGGAAAATGCCCCTATATATTTACATTTATTTGTTCTCCGATCTCATCTGGAAGGACATAGCTAATTAAATTTGGCTTCAGTATGTGAGAATACTATATGTGGTAGGGTAATTGTTTTTATCGTTTCATAAAATATATCTTAGCTACTAAAATCATTTAAACCTCTAAATCCAAGATATTTATCACTAGCTTAAAATTGGGCTCCAGGCCTTCACCACAGCTGGTCATTAATCTACCAGATATGTTCCACACAATAGTGCATTATGAGACTTTAAAAGAAACATTTGTCTTGGCTGAGCGAATGTTTAAAAGTTTTCTCCAGTATTTTGGACCCTACAACTTGGGAACACGAAGGTGTCCTGCCACATCTGGCCTGGCCCTGTGGACTGGCCTTCTTCCCTAAACCCTTTTACTACCTTCCTGCTTTCCCACTTGGTCCCCCTACCCCTTTTATATTCTCCTCCAAAACATATGCCATAAAAGGACTGTAAATTCTAGAAACATGCAGAGAGGCTCGTGGTGTTGATTCATGGCATAAAGGTAGTATAGGAAGAAGACTGATGTTTCAAAAAAATTTTCTAAGTGCCTCCTCTCCCTGTGACACCTATAACATGACAGACCCTCCCCTGACATCCTGACCTACCATAGGCTTGCTTCATTGGACTGTATCAGATCTGTAGATTTTCAGAGTCCACTCTCACAGTGTCTTTGAAGTACTGCTTTCTCGTAATTCCCCTGCCAGAGATTTCTGAGAGTCCCTCGGTCCTTTGACTTTGCCTTAGTGCAAAGTTCTTGAGAGCAAAAAGGGAATGATAAATTTGCAGCAGGGAATTATAGAAACTAGAGATGATTGGAGTGACCCATGAAAGGAAAAATCTGCAATATCTACCTTGATATTGATATCCTGAAGCAGAGTATTCAAGGGTTCAGTGCTTTAAAAGCAATATTTTGAGTGTTTTGTGAGCAAGAGATTTCCAGGAGGTGGCATTTCTTGGATGTCTCTGGAATCAAGCTGTTTGGGAAGGTGACTACCTTGCTTTTTAAATAAGGTGGGCTTATCAGATACACTAGAATTCCTAAAGAATTCATTCCAGTTTTCTCCAGACCTACTTAATCCTGTATGTTCTATTACCTTCTCTTACTGAATCTGGATAAAAGAAACAAGATGTAGGAATAGCAAACAGTCAATGAACTACTCAGGGGTTTCCATCAAGGCCTGGTGTCAATTTCATGTCTGACAACAAAAAAAGAGATAAAGAGACAAGCAGGAGAGAGAGTGGAAAGCAAGAGCTACCAGGGAGAAATACAAACCACTTGCATGGTACTGATCCATGGAAAAGGCAGGTGAAGGGCGAGACAGTGCAGAAATAAAACTAGATAATGTCGACCAAATAGGACACTGCTGAGCAAAGAGAGAAAGGGGCAGAAACAGAATGCAGGGCATTGACCCTCTCACTCACTACTGCTAGAACATGAATGCACCTCGTGGTGTTCAATGATCCAATTTGTTTGACTGCACGAGGACAGATTACATTGAAGTAGACACCACAGAAGCACATCCCCCACAGCATTTCAGATACCATTGAGCAATAGGAAAACAAGCACCCCATTTGTGCCACAAAAGGGAAAATTACATCCGTTGGTGGCCAAGAAAGAATCTCTGGTATGATGAATCAAAGAAATCAGGGGACTTTTATAAAATCTGCTTTATCAAAGCTATTTCTTTTCTGAGTTTCTTCTTAGTTCCTTTTTCTATACAATTAACTCATTGAAAGAATGCGGATGTGTAAAATAATCAGTTTCACCATGTGGAATTTGAAAGAGCAGCCCTTCATAAAAGGATGCTTTGGGGGCTGTTTTAAACATAATTTGGATATTATTCTTTAGCTCCAAGTATCTCATGGAGAAAGACATCGTATCTTATTCTCAAGACCACTTACAGGCTATAGGTGAACAGGTGGAAAAGAGGCCTCTGACTCTTGTGGCCCGCCCTGTTCACACCAAGAGCAGTTCTTCCTGCTGTTAACATACCCTGGCAGTTGTGCTGTGTGTCAGCTGCTGTTCTGGTTACTAAATTCCCTATGAGAGATGAGTCCTCCCCTTCAAACACACAAATACACAAAGGATAGAGGGCAGAGACAAAGAATAAAGGAGGAAGAAAAAAAATAAGATGTCATGGGGATGATCTGAAGAGTTAGAGAAGAGAAAGTAAGAGGAGAAATAGAATTATAACTGTTTCAGGTGAGGAAAATAGAAAATAGAAGGAAGTACCAAAAGTGAGGAGACTAAATGAAAGAAGGAACAGGGCACTGAGCTGAATATAGGTATGAATTTTGTGATAGCCTGCCTACAAAGAAAGTCTACTACAAAGCATCATGTGGCTAGAGACATCACAGAGAATGAAAACCTGCTATGGTTTGATATGGTTTAATAAAAAAATTAAATGAATGATAAAGTAGCTGAACATATATGATTTGGAATGCAAGGAAAATCCACATGTCAATTCTTACTCCCTGATTATCAATAATATCTGAAATCGCACCAGTCATTTCTTTGCGTTAAGCCCTGTCTGCCCTCTTTGGAGGGCCTGTTGTGACTGTTTCAGAATTTTGCAGCATATATCAAACATAAATCTGGTGTAAGTCAATTTGGGAGACAGAAAGAGACTATTAGGACTAGGAAGGAATAGCAGAAGGAAACATTGTGTGAGGGAGGTGAAGTCCCTAAAATACACAGAACAGTCCCTGTGCCCTGCGACTGTGATGGAGGAGGCACTGAACATGTGGAATGGAGGCTCAGAATGTCAAGGCACTGGGCTTTAATCATGCTTGGTGGGAAAAGGCTTTCAGGGCACTGACAGAGTGGGGAGAAACACAAGACCAAGAAGGCAAAAGAGTATTATTACAAAGTTATTATTATTACTATTGTTATTTAATCTCAAGCATCCAAACTACTTTGTTTCCCTGGGACTACAAAGTAGCAGGAAGAGCAAAAACGAAATGCCTCGGGGTGGGTGCTCAAAGAGAAGGGAGAGTGGAATGAAAAGATATAAAATGCTGAAGACCTGTTTTGCCATCTAAACAAATTTGCCTAAGCTGATCCTGTAGGAGTGTACACAGAGGTGATATGAGTCCCCAAGTACATGTAAACCTAAACACATGTTTACCAGCTTTCCTCTCCCACAGATGTTCGATGAGAACAAAATAAATTGGATCAACATTTAAAAAATGCATCCAGTAGCTATTTGCCCAGGGAAAGAAGACAAGTGGCTATTTCAAAAGCTGATGCACCAGGTCAGAATACTCAATATATGATAAAAATTAATGAGCCAGTAAGTGATCCAGCTGCAGAACTGATCAATCCAGCAACTGCATTTTGTGTTGCCTAAGTAGAACAAATGAGTAATGGCATTTTATGGCATAAGCTTACATAACTGCAAATGTTATTAATGATTTTAATCCATCTTTAAAAGTGACCCAAGTCCATTACAAAGATCCTGCTAGCATACTTGTTCTATAAATCTGGGGAAGATAAAGCCTATAGCTGACTATAAATCACATCAGTAAGTACATTATTGAAATCATTATTAATTATTTCTATTAAATTGCATTGGTCAGTGTATTTCTAACAGAGTTAACAACCACAAGCCTCTACTTTCATAAAGCACAAATTGTATAAGAATAAAGAAATTTTTGATTATTTTGCTATCATAGCTTTCCCAACCAAAAGCCTCTACTTTTCTTTTTATAAAATATACATTTTATAAGGATAAAGAAGACTTTGGATTCATTTTCTATCATAGCTTTCACATTTGTGACTCTCTCAACCAAAACTCCTTGTCTAGATTTTCTCATTTATATACCACTGCAATTGTTGTTTTCCAATCACTCACCATATACAAGTCCTAATGTACTTCTAACTATCTTGGCTGTTTTTTCTGAACCTTTCTGATCTCTGATAGACATTTTAAAATGGACCATGTATGACAAGGATGCATTTGATATGGAGTCATTATGTCATTTCACTATTCAAGATTTTTCTTTTCTTTGTGCACAAAAACACTGTTATTAACTATTAAAGTGCAGTATAAAATTATCTTCAGTATCCAAAATACTACTACCCTCACAACCCAAATGGTTGAAATATGAAAGTTTCTACAGATTTTTCTACAAACAGCAAGTTGGATTTATACAAAAGTTGTTAATCCTGCATAGAGAAGCTGAATTCCACCTATCACAGAACCTGATTCCCCAGAGTGCTTAGCATTTGTTGAAATATCTCAATAGTTTTGGATTCTTCCATAGCATCACTATTTAATACTGGTAAACAGAAACACTGTGCTTTTTCATGGTTTATATATCATTTTTATTCAGATTTTTGTAAATAATAGTTATAATTGAGGGTTATATATTTTGAAACCCTTTCCCTGATCCCAACCTCTCTTTTCAAGTCCACTTTCAGGATCATCTTAATACCTGATGTTGGTATCAATTATGGTTTGCTGGGGAAACTGTAGGCCATGGTCATAAAATTCATACCCATAAACATATTTTTATATTTGATTCACATAATTTTGAATAATAGTGTGGGTTCTTATCATTTATCACTGGTAAAATGATGATAATTTAGTGAAATTATAAAACATCTGTCTTTTGGAACAGTGCTGGCCTACCAAAGCCATAGATTATATTAGTAATTCTGAAAAATGCAGAGTATGCATCCTCTCTGGATACATCTCTAGTACTTCCTAATTTTCATCAAAAGACGTAACTAGTCCCTGGGCCTCTGTTCTTGTCACTCTGCATTTTGTTTCTGAAAGAGCTCAACCCGCAACCACATTAATGGAACAATTTCTTAAATAATGACTCTCCCAATCTATATCTCCAGGCCCATATATATAATTAATGAATAGATGTTCACAGAAACCTCATATTCAATGGGTTCAACATTAAACAATTTTCCCTGCACCAATTCTGTTGTTTTCTTGTATTATTTTTTTTTGTCTTGGAAAATGATATCCTTTAATCCACAACAACAACAAAATGCCATCTTAGATATCTGTATTTTATTTATTTCCTGCCCTGTCTCTTATAGAATACAAATTCCTTGGCTGGAGTGGTCATAAATTCTCACCTGCACTACTGCAGTAACCTCCTAACTGATGTCCTCACCTCCATTCTTCTCCCCTGAAATCTACCCTTAGCTCTTCTATCACAGCTCACAAGTAGAAAATTTCTCTTCCTTTAATACTTCTCATATTATATAATAGATCTTCTGTATTTGGAATCACATATTTTAGCATCATCTGTCCCAACCTCAGCTCTTGCCACTACCCCTTTCCCTTTCAGCCCCTATTCCCTTTCACCAATAACAAATAACAAATTCTCCTTTTGTTTATGCCATAGAAAATACATTTCCTTCCTAAATAGGTCACATTTCATGCCTCTGTGCTTTGGCTAATGCTCCTCCTGGAATGCTCTTACCTTTCCTTCATCTGATGAACATTAATTGGTCCACAGAGCTTTTCCAACTCAGCTTCAATTCCTCTGGGAAGACTTTCCCGCTTGCTGCACTCTCATAACATATGTTTATCTTATCAAAATGCATTCCTTTACACTCTCATTGATATTTACTTGTCTATTTAATCTACTAGATTATAAGGTATTTGTGAACAAGAACCAAGTACCACCTTACTTTGTATCCCAAATGTAATATAGGCCTTCTTGGAATGTCAGTGAATGAACAAATGAGTATATGATACTATTAAAACATCATGATTACCAATATAGATAGCATAAGTGGCATTTTTCAAAGAATGATATTAATATCATGAGTAATATGTATATATATTTTTGGTATAGAAATTGAATTACTGGAAACACTCTAGGAATATATAAAAAGAAATTGAAAAAGGAAAAATGAGACTTTAAATGCAAATTGCTATAAGACTCCAAATCTTGCACCAATAAAAACTTCTTAAATATTTGAAAGAATCACTAAGGCATGCTATTCCTTAAGCTATCTCTAATTATCTAGAACAGCACTGCCCAAGAGAAATATAACATGAACCATGTATGTAATTTAAAATTTTCTAGTAGCCACTTAAAAAGTAAAACAAGGTAAAATTAATTTTAATATGTTTAATTTAATATATCGAACTATTATCATTTCAGCATGTAATCAGTGTAAAATCACTAATGAAGAGATATTATGTATTTTTTTATATTAAGTCTTCAATTCCTGCTGTGAATTTTATAGTTACAGCATTAAATTTAGAATAGGCACAGGTTAAGCATTTAGTAGCCACACATAGCTAGTGGCTACTGTATTGGGACATTTACAAATATGGTTAGGTTAAATTCCACTCCATGACAAATCAGTTAAACTACAGCTTTGAATAAAATCTAAATTACAGCTAGGGAATTTAATTTTTGTTTGTTTTTTGAGGAGTAACTATGACCAAAGTAAAGTTAAAATTACTTTAAGAGAATTAACCTGGAGGGCTATCTTCCATATAAAATAAGGATGACTTCAGAAGTGGTAGATGGGATTTCCCTGTCACATTATCATAAGTTACTCCAAATGAACAAAACATACTGATTGCAGATTTGAAAGCAAATTGAGAAGGGCCAGCTTCCTTTGCTAGAGATTTCCTGAGGCAGTTTTTAATATAGTACATGATTTATTCTATGAAGAAAATTTCTCAGCAGGTTATTTCAAGGCCAAATTTGGTACAGCTAACTTTAGTAGTTCATACTCTTCTCAAGTGGGTATTCACAGTCTCCATGTCCTCCCTATTCATGGAACTGAGTAAGGTCCTAAATTATTAGAATTTTATATATTTCCTTCATAACTTTCTTAGAATTTCTAAAACAACTTTTCAGGCATCAAAGTCATTCTTTTAAGCAAGTGAGCGTGATATAATTGGCACAGAACAGAGGTGTGTTAAGAGGGCTAATTTTTGGCTGGAGTTGGCCATTGACTGGCAATGTTGGTAAGCAATACATTCTCTCATGCCTCACTCCAGATGTAACCAAACTTGGAAAAATAATGCCTCATTTATTTAACTGACAACATTTACTTGTAAAAATAATGTAATCTGAAAAGACTCAAATATCTGAAAAGCCGAATGTTAAAATAGATTGTTTCATTAAGATAAGTATGGATATTAGCTGTGCTTATAAGAAAATGAAAGTTGGACAACATTTAAGGAATAATAATAACTGGAAGTCCCCTTGTAGTACAGCAGGTTAAGGATCAGGCATTGCAAGAGTTGTAGTACTGGTCACAAGTGTGGCACAGGTTCAGTCCCTGGTTTGGCAACTTCCACACACATCAAGTACAGCCCCCCCCCCAAAAAAAAATGGTGATGGTCAAAACAGCCACAAAATGTGTTCCATGCAATCTCTGACAACTTTCAGAGCTACACCATAAACAGACATTATTATATCCATTATAAAGATGAATAAACTAAGAATAAATAATTTCCTTCATTCTTCTATATGCCGCTGTCCAGTTTTCTCAGCACCACTTATTGAACAGATCACCTTTTTTATTGGATATTTTTGCATCCTGTGTTAAAGATTAGTTGACCATTAGTGAATGAGTTTATTTCTGGACTTTCTATCCTGTTCCATTGATCTATATTTCTGTTTTTTCACTGTACCATACTGTTATGATGACTGTAGTCTTGTAGTATAGCCTTAAGCCAGGAAGCCTGATTCTTCCAACTCCAGGTCCCCCCATCCCCTTCAGGATTGATGCTTTGGCTATTTGGGGCTTTTTGTGTTTCCATACAAATTTTGAAATTTTTTGTTCTATTTCTGTGAAGAATGCCATCAGCAATTTGAAAGGGATTGCACTGAATCTGTAGATTACCTTGGGTAGTATAGCCATTTCGGGACTATTGATTCTTTTAATCCAAGAACATGGTATATCTTTTCATCTGTTTGTGTTGTCTTTGATTTCTTTCATCAATGTCTTATAGTTTTAGAGTACAGGTCTTTTGCCTCCGTAGGTGGGTTCATTCCTAGGCACTTTATTTTCTTTTGATGTGATGGTAAATGGGATTATTTCCTTGATTTCTCTTTCTGATAATTCATTGTTTGTGTATAGGAATGAAAGGGATTTCTGTGTACTAATTCTCTAACACCACACAAAAATATACTCAAAATGGATTAAAGAACTAAATGTAAGACCAGATATGATAGAAATCCTAGAGGAAAACATAGGCTGAACACTCCTTGACATAAATCACAGAAATACCTTTTTGGATCCACCTCCTAGAATAATGAAAATAAAAACAAAAATAAAAGAATGCGACCCACTTAAGCTTAAAAGCTTTTGAACAGCAAAGGAAACTATAAACAAAAGGAAAAGACGGCTCACAGAACAGGAGAAAATATATGCAAATGAAGAAATTGACAAGGGATTAATCTCCAAAATATATAAACAAAATGGGCAGAAGATATAATAGACATTTCTATAAAGAAGACAGCCAAAACTCCATGAAAAGATGCCCAACACCACTAATTATTAGAGAAATATAAATTGAAACTACAATGATGTATCAACTTATCAGCTCACACCAGTCAGAGTGGCCATTATCAAAAAGTCTACAAACAATAAATGACGGAGAGGGTGTGGAGGAAAGGGAACATTTCTACACTGTTGGTGGGATTATAAATTGGTGCAGCCACAATAGAGGACAGCATGGAGATTCCTTAAAAAACTAAATTTACAACTACCATATGATCCAGCAATTCCACTCCAAGGTATTTCCTCTATCTAGAGAAAATCATAATTCAAAAAGATATGTGCACCCTTATGTTCACTGTAGCACTATTTACAATATCCAAGACATGGAAGCAACCTAAATGTTCATGGACAGAGGAATGGATAAAGAAGATATGGTACATATATACAATGGAATATTACTCAGCCATAAAAATGAAATAATGCCATTTATAACAACGGAAGTGGACCTAGAGATTATCATATTAAGTGAAGTAAGTCAGAAAGAAAAAAATACTATAGGATATCACTTATTTGTAGAATTTTAAAAAGGGTACAAAAGAACTTATTTACAAAAGAGAAACAGACTCTATAGACATTGAAAACAAATGTATGGTTACCAAAAGGGAAGTGGGGAGACAGAGGGACTGGGCTTTTGGGAATGGCAAAGGCATACTTTTGTATATGGAATGGATGGTCAATGGGGACGTGCTGTATAGCACAGGGAAATCTCTTCAGTGTTCTGTGATAATCTGTATGCGGATGGATATGTATATGTGGCAATCACTTTGCTGTACAGCAAAAATTAACACAACATTGTAAATCAACTATATTTCAATAAAAATAATTTCCTTCATGTTATGCAGTTATCAAATGGCAGATTTGGGATTTAATTTCCTGACTCCAATGGCATGATCTTAACCACAGTTACTATTAGAAAAAGGTACACATAAATACTTAGAACATTTTCTACATTTCTTAGTAGTCCTTTTTTAACTGGGCATGTCCATTAATACTCCCCATTATAATTTCAGCATTCTTCTTACCACCTTCAATGTGAAAAAGTCTATAAGTAATAGGGAGTCCGCTTTTATATCATCAATAACTCATAGAACATTCAGCACTATTCTGTTGTTAAAGGAATATATGAACAAATGAATTAATGAGTCCTGCCATTGAGCATATCATCATTGCCAAAATGGCAGCCTTCACATTCCTATTGTACAAAGACTGAATGAATGAGACAACATCCATTTCTTTTAGAATCATGAGCCTAATTGTCATAAAACATTAAATATAATGTATAAAACTCATTTAAAATCTCATTTAAAACTCAAAAGCCAGAGTTCCTGTCATGACCTTAGTAGGTTAAGAATTGACTGCAGTGGCTGGGGTTGATGCAGAGGCATGGGTTTGATCACTGGCCTGGTGTAGTGGGTTAAAAGATCCAGGGTTGCTGCAGCTGTGGTGTAGGTTGCAGCTGTGGCTCGGACTCAATAACTGGTCCATAAATTTCCATATCCTGTGGGTGCAGCCATTAAAAAAAAAAAAAACCTCAAATGCCTACATATCTTATTTGCTAAAATCTACCATTCTCTCACTTATTCAGAGCTAAGATGTTGAGTAGTAAAATATTAGTATTATTATAAAACTTTTTGGGAGTGGGGTCACTGTTTATGTCCCAGATGACTTTCACCTAGAATACTTGGGAGGGAAGGAAGAAGACTTATTCAATAAATTCCCTATATCACACAAACTAAGACTGAATGCTTATTTAAATGCTCAGTAGGAATTCCCGTCATGGTGCAGTGGTTCACGACTCTGACTGATCATGAAGTTGCGGGTTAGATCCCTGGCCTCGCTCAGTGGGTTAAGGATTGGCATTGCCATGAGCTGTGGTGTAGGTCGCAGATGCGGCTCAGATCCTGTGTTGCTGTGGCACTGGCATAGGCCAGCAGCTTAGCTCCAATTAGACCCCATCCTGGGAAACTCCATGTGCCGTGGGTGTGGCCCTGGAAAGACAAAAAAAAAAAAAAAAAAAAAAAAAAGCTCAGTACCTAGAATCATTGTATTGCTCTATGAATTTCTATTTTTAATTATTTTTATTTTTAGTTTTTCTATTTTTTTGGAATGCTCATGGCTATAGAAGTTCCTTAGCCAGGGACTGAATCTGAGCTGCAGCTGCAAACTGCACCACAACTGTGGCAATACCAGATCCTGAACCTATTGTGCCAGTCTGGGGATTGAACCAGCATCTCCATAACAGAGCCACTGCAGTAGGATCCTTAACCCACTGTGCCACTTCAGACACTCTGATCTGTGCAGTTCTTATTATCATATTGTTAAGATCCCTCAGAGATAGAAAGCATCAGATTCATTTCTTTTATTTCTTTACTTTGAATTCTATAGTAGCATCAGCAACTGACACTTAATCTAGCCCTTTCTATCATCAGTATGCCAGGAGTTATGACAGAAGAATATAGGCATTGGACATTCCCAAATTCCCCAAATTACAAGATGAAACAGCTTTTCTACTTGAGGAATCATCAAAAAATAGGTATTACTTTCTAAAAGAAGGCTAAAGTTGAACATAATTCATGAGCTCAGCATATAAGCCACAAATCCCAGGAATGCCTATACTGACCTGCAAAGAAAACCTTCTAAAGTAGTAACTGAGTCACATCTAGATCAGAGCTAAGAGCTGGCATCCATCCTTGGTTGTAAAGGGTAAGCACAGATATTAGAAGCTTCAGTTGGATAACCACTTTTGGATTTTCAGTTCAACTATATTAGTGGGAAAACTGATGGCTTAAATCCTTTGTACAGTGTCCTTAAGGAATGGCTTATGTGTACATATGGAGACAATGAGTTTAATTACATAACAAATACACTGCTGTTCTCCACATGCCTGGAAGTCACTGTTGGAGAAAACAAATTTAGAAAAAATAAGGATATAGGCAAATATATTAGATATATCCTAACAGGCTAAATAAATATGGATCTGAAGAATAGTGGAAATTCTTATATTCTTAATTTTTTCCCATTATCATCTTCAATGTACTTAGGACCAATTGGAATTAGTTTATTTAGAGTGTATCACTATCGACCTCGAGTGCATTTTGATTCCTTTCCTTTGTCTTAGTTATCACTCAGGCCTGAAATACTTTCAAAGAAATTGAAAAGATAGCACCAGTGCTTTCTATAAGTGCATAATTATGGCAAAGAAACAAACTCAATTTTTAATGCCATGGGAAATCAGTATTTTCTTTCTTTCTTTGATCACTCATCAAATATAACTTAAACATGATATTCTAGAATAGTTTTCCAAATAAAACCAAACTTTTGTTTTTAATGGCATTCACGGAATTCTAAAAAAAAAAAAAAAAAAAAAAAACAAAATCTCCCTAACTTTTCTTAGTAGCTTGCTCTGTTGAAGATATTAAATGATTTGGCATTATTTTAGAGAATAAATTTCCTTCAGAATTGGGGATATCTATGTATGTACATCTGTTAACTTTGCAATTGCAAGAGTTAGGGATAGCAATTAACTTGATGGAAAAAAATAATAATGCATTACTCATTGGAAACTTCCCAGAGAAAGCTATTTTCCACATAGTCCCTTGTAGATATTTTCTACCTTTGACTATATAATAAAAATTCAGTGGCGATGACAACATTACAAAAATATGGATGTATTTAAAAATCAAACTAGCTTGCTCATGTCTTGTAAAACAAAATATAATTTAGGCATATATATATATATATATACATATATATATATTTGTAGCCAAATATAACTAAGAAGTCACAGAATTATGTTTATTGAGACAAGTTAAGATCATGCTATCTTTATACAATAGACCCCCACTATTTCTTTTGCTTATTAATTTGTGCCTATTATTCTCTCATACTCATTTTCAATTATTTTCTAAATCCCTGAATCTAATCGGTTCCATCATCATAAATAGATGACTTCTCTTTCTACACCATGGAAAAAACCAAAGTCATTGAAATGGATGTACAATCTGTATCTCTGACTATCTCAAAAATATTTTTCTCTCTCTCTTTTTTTCCCCTCAATTTTCCTTTCAGGAAAACTGCTTACAGGATATTTTCTCAAAATATGGTCTTGATCTTCTTCCTTCTTGCCTTCTTGCCTTCTTTCCTCAATCCTCACCTCTGAGAAATCTTTAATCTTTCATCCCTACAAAGTTCCAGGAACCATCAAAGGATCAAAAGACCTAATGACACATAAGATGATCTTTGCTTTCAAAGAGCTCCCTTTCATTGTCATAAGCACCCCTCACTTTTGACTCTTATACTACAAATAAAGTGTTTTCTAAACATACTAATGATCTCTGAAATTACTTCTTCCTAGCTTTTATTTTCCAGGATCCTCTTTTAAACATGTTCCTTCTTTTATTTCTATAAAACTCTATTTTCAAAAATTCCTTTACTTTTCCTCCCTCCATCTAATTACTCTGGCCCATCAAAGGGAAGTGTGAACCATTTCTTTTTTTAACCCATTTCTAGATAACACAATTACATGAAATTAATTTAGATCTATTAGCACTAAATATCCAGCATTCATTTCCATCCTCAGCTTCAGTTTTATGACTCAGACTACCTGTTGAAAAACCTGCCCATTATTTTTTAATTTGATGTGGGTGAAATTAATGTTATCATTTTACCCCTAAAATTATTTGGGTTTGAAGGGGAATGGAATTTGTCACAAAATATACCTCCTTGGCACAACAATTATTTTAGGCTGATTATTTTTAAGAAACACCAGACCAAGGAGAAGCTCTGAAAAATCTAGCAGAGGTTACCCTTTTGTAAGTGACATTCACAACCAGTGCTTTCTACCTGTTTTTAGTTTTTTGTTGTTGTTGTTTTTGTTGTGTTCCTGCAGCATTTTGCTGTCTGTTTAGCTCAAGTTTGCAGAGAAGCCTGAACATCTGTGGAAAAACAACGAAAATTTATTTTCCTCTTATAAATCTCCATACATATAAATCTGTAAGAGGAAGAAGAGAATGACTAATTCTCTAGAAATTTATCAATAGAGAAAGCAAAGACCTAAATCTACATAACAACTTTACTGTTGTTTACTGTGTTTTTCTGCCATAGCTGCCCCAATCTGGGTCCCCGTTCTCAACATCTCTTGTCTTTAACTGAAGATGGTATTTAAGGAAGTGGCTTGGACCAATTCAGAAAATTATTCAGTTTTTCTGGGTATTTCCTATGTATACAGGAGGTATACAGGTTATTAAACTTCTGTTTGTCTTTCTCTGACTATCTTTTACTAGAGGGAGGTTTTAGCCAAGAACCTAGGAAGGTAGTAGGGAAGTTATTTTTCCCCTTCTACAGTTCTCCCTAGGTCTCTAAATGTAAAAAAAAAAAAAAAAAAAAAAAAAAAAAAAAAAAAAAAAAAAAAGAAAAAAAAAAAAGAAAAAAAAAATCATGCTCACCTAGCCTCCAAACTTTGACGTCCTCCTGATTTCTATCCACAAACCAGTTAGATAACAAATTTTGGTTTTTTTTTGTTTTAATTTTCCCATTATCTTTTGTACCTTAAGATATTATCATTTCCTACAGATTAATGTAAAAATCTTTCAACAGATCTTTTTTGCCTCTAATATCTTCTCTCATATTATGAATCCTCCAATTACTGACAGATTGTTATAAGCCCACTGATTAGTGACTCTAAGCTCAAAGATCTTTTATGGATACATGGAGTCCAAATATGTAATGGAATAAAATCCAACTCCTTCAGATATTATTCCAGGCTCTGCATGATCTAACTTCAGTTTGCCTTTCCAGGTCTATCTAGAACCTTTCCATTAGTCTTCCTAAATTGTAGACACAATAGACTACTTTCTGCGTTCCAAACTGCAAGCATTTTAAAGTCATGTCTCCAATTACACTGCAGTGCTATTCCCCCTAAACATCCAAGTATAAATCTTATCCATCTTTAAACTCATATCCTTTCCCCATGAAGTATCATCTAATATATATACTATAACACTGTTCTAAATTCTTGAATAGTGCTTATCATTTTAGAGCTTATAGTATAGCTCTTTGGAATAAGTCCAGTGTTCTCTCCTGTGAACTTCCTGAGAACAGAAACCATATGATTTTTGTTTCTCCCTGAGAATCCATTACAGTGCCTTGCATACATTAGGAATCTGATAAATGTTCATTAAATCTAATAAATGTTCATTGAATGTATTTCTTAAAAATAACATGGCACCCAAATTTGCATGTGAATAATTTATATCTGTCTCTTACATTTTCTTTTTACATGCATAAGTTACTTATTTCTCTACTCGATAACATGCAATATATCTATTTCCCATCTATTAAATTGGGTATTTGGTCTCAATAATCTCCAATATTTTGCCAGTAATAAAATTCAAACTTTTACATAAAATTTGAAACTGTACCACCCTCTACCTGTACTCATACCAGGATTAATTGACTTTTTGATGTTTATTTAGCATTTGCACTTCTTAACATCACTAGATTTACCTTTTGTTTGTAAAAACTAACAATTTTAAAATGAATTTTTGATTTTCCTTAATCAAGAAGAAAACTTCCAGGAGCTGTAATTGCAAATAGTAAGGCTAAGAGGTTCAACATAAGGCATAAATGCTAGAACTTTTAAATCAACAACCTATGTTTACAATTTACTTAAATTCTCTAAATTTCTCTGAATGCAAGTGAGTTAAGTGAGGTTGACGTTAATACTATCTCAAAAGTTTTTTGAAGGTTAAACAAAATAATGCATATAAAGTGTTTTCCATGATTCTTGACATATAATCCAACAATTGATGTATTTTTATTGTTTCTTGATCTCTATCTACTAGGCAAGAGGCTGTTTCAATTAAAATAATTTCATCATATATTTGCATAATAGGCCAAGTTATAAAAATCAAATTTCAGAGAATATCCTGTAATTATTTCTTAGCAGTTTCTTCTGGCTTTATCATTTAAGAAAAGCCCCCATTTATATAATGTGACATTATAGTAAATAAGGATTGAAGTAAGCTAGAGCTGTCAGAGTAACTACGTGGTCTTCTATAACTTTGTAAATTCTTGAGATTAACAAAGGTCAGTTCTTAAAAGGGAAGCGATATCTATGAAAATCCATGAGTTCTTCAGTGATCGAGTTCTCAGTTTCCTATTCTTATTGCTACTACCCTAATACAGGCTCTCATCATCTCAACCTGGACTATTGAAAAAACTTTTTAAGTACTTCACTCCTACCTCTTCCCATTTTCACTGTGTTTATCTTTCTAATACAGAGTCTTGATCATGACTCTCTACTGCTTAGAAAATTTGCGTAGCTTCTTACTGCTAACACAATAAAATACAAAATAACTGGGATAGAATTCAATACTGTTCATAATAGAATTATAATCTACCATTCCAGCCTTATAATGTTATTATTTATCTCACACACAGTACACTAAAGCCAAATAAAATATTTTTTTTAATATTTTATATATATATTTTTTTGCTTTTTTAGGGCTGCACCTGAGGCATATGGAAATTCCTAGGCTAGGGGTCTAATTGGAGCTACAGCTGCCAGCCTACACCACAGCCACGTGGGTTCCAAGCCACGACTGCAACTGACCTACACACAGCTCACGGCAACACCAGATCCTTAACCCACTGAGCAAGGCCAGGGATTGAATATGCATCTTCATGGACCCTAGTCAGGTTCGTTAACCACTGAGCCACGAAGGGAATGCCCTAGATTCTTATATATATGTTATATCCTTATGTTATACAGAAATAAAAATACAATAAGCTTATATATATCATGATTCCAAGTGTCTGTGTGTATATATACGTGTTATATAAATAATTTTTACATAGCACACAAACTAGGATTATAGTAATTTAGGTACATAACTTTCTATTCCATTAGGTCATAAGCTCTGTGAAATATATCTCTTAGCATTGCATCTGACACACGTTAAATGATCAACACAGCTTTCTTAAATGCATGTATATGTGATGGAATGAGTTGTATTTCATCATCTACAAAACACACAGACACTAGGCTTTACTCTGGTTCTTAGTATTGTTTCAGTAATATACATCAATTCTATGATGTAGTTTCTGAGTCCCAGTTATTTTGACATCCATCACAAAATTACAGGATTGAAAAGGATATAAGAATGCCCACGCCAGGCTTCAATGAGGCTATCATTACTTAGGAAAATATCTACCATCTTAACATAATTTAACTTTGAATAGGGTTTTATAATATGCCCCTTTCATGTTTAATAATGTCCACTATTATTTCCTGCAGACAGTCCTGAGATTATTTTTCAAGGTAATTGAAGCATTATTGTTTCCCCCCCACCCAGGAAGATGACGTAATACCAGATGATTTTAAGAAAGTTAAATATATCAGAATATGCAAGGTCTATGATAGATGGGTATTGGCTTTAGAATTGAAGCTCTTCATCTATTTGCGAGCATCTATTTTCATTTGAGTTTGTTGATTCTGTCTTCTGAAAATTTCTAAGATATAGTCTTTCTCATCCTCATCCCCAAGATTCTGGTATACTAGCATTTTGACCAAGACAGCTTTGTTTTCCCCTCTTTGATCTCAGGGCCTTGGCTTTCCATGCAGTCATTTTTAATCAATGAAAATACATACATTTCATTTTGTTTACAGAATATTAATGACACTGACTGAGCTTTTAAGGCATCACCCATAAAACTTAGGCCCAGATAGTTTCAGGGATTTGCTTATTACTTCAATCACCAATTGATCTGCTTTAATCTTCTCCTTGTTCTAGTTGTCCTTTTTTTTTTTTTTTATTTTTTTTTTCTGAAGGGACTTAGAATACAAAAGCAGTATTCATTCAGTATCTATTTTGGGTTGGTCACTTCATTGTGAGCTAAATATCCATTATCTTCTTTAGTTCTTAAAATAACACCATGAGATTGATGCTAAAAACCATGGCTCATAAAGACTAAGCAGCATAATCAAGGTTTGAGGTGTATATTTAAATCTGACTTCAGAGCCTATACTCTTACATCCCTACCTTATTCTGAACTGGACTATCATGGTTATGACTGTTCTAGAAAAGTCATCCCTTATGATTATTTTACATGTTTCCTTATTTCTTCTTTATTTTGAGCTTTGGGCAAAAGTAATAATTATGCCTGTATTTTAAATGAATACTATTTATTAAATACTCACTATGTGCTAAGCACATTACTCATATAATCACATTTTATACTCACAATAATACTGTCTCCATTTTACAGATGAGAAAATAGAGTTGGAGGGGAGTGTCCCAAAAAACTCTCAAAGCTGTAAACTTTGAGAGTATAAATATTACACCTTTTACAAAAATAATTTGAACATTCACTTAATTTTCTTTTAAATACTTAGTTTTGTAAATTTCATAATAATTAATACATTAATTTCTGTTTTAGTCAATGTTACCATTTTATATCAGAGAAAATGAATGCATTTCTTTTCATCATGTGTCATGTTTTTAAAAGAAGCTGATTAAGTTTTTTCTATACTCTTATGTCACAAATCCTCCTTTTTAAATAATATCTATAATGAAACAATGAAAATGTGAGCAGGACAGTTGGTTTAGTAGCACAGATACTTATAGAGGAAAATAATTATTCTGACAAAACATATATTACATTTCTTGGTGGAGAATTATGATTATAGGCACTTAAAATGCATGGAATGTTTCTGCTTTACCTACGTGGTCCGGAAGACCATGCTATCCCAAGGTAAGGGTACCTGTTGTTTATTTCAAATATTATTTCTGCCATTTCTTCTCTGTTTTATGGTCTAGCTACTCAAAATATTCATCACCTGGGACCCTATTTGAAATGCAGAATCTCAGGCTTTATACTACATCCATTAGATAAAAATCTGCATTTTAGCAAGCTCACCAGGTGATCTGTAGGCATATTAATGTTTAGAAGCACTCATTTAGGCATCAAACTTGAACATTGATAATGGCAAGTGAATGTTCTGGACTTGCCACAGAGGGAAAAAAATGCTGAATATTAAAAAAAAAGACATTAACATTAGACACCACACAAGAAAAGCAGAAAGAAACAAAATGAATGACAGGTAAGCAACCATGCATTAGTCAAGTCCTTTGAAATTAAGAGGGTGTTATAAATATTGCATGCAATCCTATGCACAAAAATTACAACAAACTAGCACAGTGGTGGGTCAGAACTTCAGACAGTTGAAGAGAAGGGAAGAATTACTGGGAAAAAAGTCCTAAAAGGAATGAATCTCTATAGAAATCACCCTAAATGAATACACTTTTGATTCATCTACAAATCTCAGTCCAAGGAAACTATCCTCTTGTACAACATAGCATATGACACATATGGACTTGATAATTCATCTTAGATTTTCTCCCTGGGGTTGACAGGAATTTTTTAGCTTTTAAAACCAAACATATACATATTTTATAAATATATATTATGTAAATATATATTTGAGATGTTAGTCAAATTCTAGCTTTCTGGGTTTTTTATTTTTCTTTTTGACGCTGCTTCTCAAAATTTATTTATTTATTTTGTCTTTTTGTCTTTTCTAGGGCTTCACCCACGGCATATGGAAGTTCCCAGGCTGAGCAGTGTCTGTGACCTACACCACAGCCCATGGCAACACCAGATCCTTAACCCACTGAGTGAGGCAGGGATCAAACCCACAGCTCATGGTTCCTAGTTGGATTCGTTAACCACTGAGCCACGATGGGAACTCCTCAAAGTTTAATATAAGCAGTACTTTGACCAAATGTGAAAATTCCTTGTAAGAAAATTAGTGTGAAAACTGCTTTGGAAGAAAATTAATTTGGGTTTGAACTTAATTGCATTTATTTCCCGCCTTTACATTTTGCTATGACGCAATAGGGTGAGAAATCAAGTTGGGAGTCTGAGAACATAGTCACTTTATTATTATTCTTATTTTAGTCAAGTTTCATGTAAGGGTGTGAGAAATTTGTTATAAAATCAGAAAAATATAAAATGGAAAATTTAAAGTATAGCAATGTGATAACTACTGCCCTTTTTTCCACTTACATATTTTTCTTTAGTCCCCCTCCCCATTGAATTCCTAATAGTACTCTGAGTATAGAGAATGAGAAAAGTGCAACTCAACAGTGTTACCTGGGGCAACAAAAAAATGATTCTAGTATCAACTAATGAATAGAAACTGCTCAACACCTGGTCTTCAATAGCAATGTGATAAGATCTGCAGCATCAAGGGGCATCAGGGAACCCAAGGTCCTGTGATGCGATAGTTATGATCATTAGAGAGCAAGAAAGGAAAGTGCATAGTTGTTTGGTAGAGTTTTATTATATGGCCTATCGACTAAATGTTCAATAAAAGTTTAAAGAATGGGTGGAAGAGTGTTGGAATAATGAAACTATATTACATGAGGAAATGATAAAAAAATTAGTATTCATGTTGCTAATCAATAATGTCATATAGATTGTCTACTCTTAAATGTAAATCAATACTAACTTTCAAAAATGCAATTCAGCAATTCATTAATTATTCTTTACAAATTGCACCAAAGAGTTGACCACAGATCTTTCACAGTTTCCTTAAATCAATGCAAAGGACACATCAAATGTAAAATGCTCCATGCTCCTAAGCTTACTAAAAATAATTGCTGCTAATGGGCTACAATTTAAATAGCATATGAAGAAAAACATTTGAGAGGTTGCACCTGTTATTAACCTATAAAGTGGCTTGAAAATAGCACTTAAAACTAAGCAACATTCAGATGGATGCTTTCAAGGTTAGCAAATCACATCAGAGATTTAAAGAAAATATAGAAATAAATTCAATTCTATCTTCAGATAGTTGTTTTTTTTAGAAACTGTCTCTAATTCAGAAATAACTTAAAATGCTTATTCAAATGATTAAGGCATGTTTTAGCCTTAATGCCTTTAAACCCTACCTGAAATGTTGAACCTGCAGGTTAGTCTTTACATCCCTGCTGGCTATTTTAGTCTTTCTGGTACAATACTGACTTCTATAGAATGCTTTGTAAATATCAATATTTTTGTACCTAAACTAAGCTGAAGCTGCACAGCAGAATATAGCCTGCCAGCAAACATGCAATATGTCGCTTAATACATAATGGCAGAATTTAATGAAAAATTTAAGTAAGTAATAGGAAATATTGGTGGAAGAATAACACACACAAAAAAGAGGAGAAAGATGGCAGTGTAAAGGTAAATGCATTTAAAAAGTAAAAAGATAATATTTGGATACTTTTAAGCAGGTAGAAAAATGGGAAACTTGGAAATGAAAGAGGACACGAAGAAAACCATGAAGTTACTAGAAGATAGGATTAAAATTTATTTTTATATAATATTAAATGAACTTGTGTATACTGGTAGGCTTTATTGTGCTGGGTTTATGTAAACAAGCACAATATCAAAAAAATGATAGAAAATTTTATATAGAAACATCAAATTGAAAATATACACTACATTACTTTGCCCAGAACCAAAAATATAGGCAAGACCGTAAAGATTGGAATGAATACAACTAAAGTGTTTTATTCCGTTTCAGAATACTATAAAGCTTATAGTTTATTTTTGTTATAGCACTGTAAAGTCAACATAGTACCATAGATTTATTTCATTTAAAGAACCATATTTAATGCAGCAAGGAAGAAATGAATGGATAGATAATTGAGGAATTAATGGGTAGAAAAATAAAGGTACAACACATTTCCCAATTATTTTGTATGTCTTTTTAGCTGAGGAAGAAAAAAAATGTTTAGAGAAAATAGGTGCGTTAGTGTTCCTGCTATAAGTGCCATAGATGGGGTGAGTTAAACAACAGAAATTTCCTATAATTCAGGGAGTGAGGAAGCCTGAGATCAAGGTGCATCACAGTCAGTTTCTGGTGAGAGCTCTCTTCCTGGTTTACAGACAACTATTTTGCTGTGTTCTCATGTGGTGGAGAAAAAAGAGGAAGCAAACTCTCTCCTGCGCATCTTATAAAGACACTTAATCTCATCATAATGGTTCCACTTTCATGACTAAATTATCTCCCAAAGGTCTCATTTCCACATACCATCATACTAGGGGTTTGTGTTTCAACATATGAATTTTGGAAAGACACAAACATTTGGTCCACAGAAGTAAATGAACTTTTCATAGCCAACAACTGTTTTAAGCTACAATTTGAGTCTTCCCTTTTCTCTCTGCCCAATTTATATACACATATAAAATGAAATCAAGAATTCAATTACTAAGAAAGAAGTATGATTCTAAGCTATAAGTACAAATCCTAATTGATGAGGTAATCATTTAATATTAGTAAATCTCATCTATATAAAGCATAAGGTATCAAAACTGTTAATTAAGATTTCACACCTTATAATTAAGCATAGCTAGATTTGTATTTGTTTAAATTTTTTTTTTGGGGGGGCGCACCTGTTGTATATGGAAGTTCCCAGGCCAGGGGCTGAATAGGAGCTGCAGTTGCTGGTATACACCACAGCCACAGCAACTCAGGATCTGAGCTGCATCTGTGATCTACACCACAGCTCATGGCAATGCCAGCTCCTTAACCAACTGAGCCAGGCCAGATATTGAACCTGCATCCTCATGGATACTAATCAGGTTCATTTCCACTGAGCCACAGCAGGACCTTTTTTTTTTTTTTTTTTTTTTTTTGTCTTTTTGCTATTTCTTTGGGCCGCTCCCATGGCATATGGAGGTTCCCAGGCTAGGGGTCCAATCGGAGCTGTAGCCACCGGCCTACGCCAGAGCCACAGCAACACAGGATCCGAGCCGCGTCTGCAACCTACACCACAGCTCACGGCAACGCCGGATCGGATCGTTAACCCACTGAGCAAGGGCAGGGACCGAACCCGCAACCTCATGGTTCCTAGTCGGATTCGTTAACCACTGCGCCACGACGGGAACTCCAGCAGGAACTCTTTTATTTGAAATTTATAAAGATTATTTTAAAAACCTGGATCCAAATTGCTTTAAACAGTTCTAAGTTATAGTAAATACATGGTATAATAATTATATTTTTGTTTCTTTATAAATACAGCTTCCATATTTATTTTATTTAATTTGTAAGTTGATCATCTATAAAATGTTTCCAGTGACTTTAATTTTTGAAAATATTCAGCAGTAGAGGATCATGCACAGACTCAGGAAAGATTATTTAGAAAAAGGAACTCCTTAGGAAAAATTCAACTATGTAATTTTACCTATGTTTTTATTATCCTCATGTATAAGTAATACAAAATAGTAATTATCAAGGATACCTTTCAGTGGCTAATCTTTTCCAATAATATTTTACTTAGTTTTATAGGACAGGCAGTTTAAAAAAAAAAAAAAAACCTAAAAAGTAACAAAGACTTAAATTCCTATGAAAAGAAAAATTTATGAGAGGCTACTAGTTTTTCCATTGCTAAATCCATCCTTTAATCATGGCATTTATTTTATTTCCAACCTTCTTCAGTGTAACTCACATATATTTGAAATAAAATATGCAAATAAATTCAGTCTCTGGAGAAGGGTAAATTCAACCGTGAAGCAGAAAGATTTCCATTTTCCTAATGCACTTTGGCACTTCTGTGTGTCCACTTACATTAGCCTATGAAAGTATCTCCAGCTCTGTCAGCCCCCAAAAATGTGTTAAAATGACATGATAAATTTAGAGTTCTGAGAGTAAATAAGCTTTGTGTAAAAAAAGGCCTTCCGGACCACGTAGGTAAAGCAGAAACATTCCATGCATTTTAAGTGCCTATAATCATAATTCTCCACCAAGAAATGTAATATATGTTTTATCAGAATAATTATTTTCCTCTATAAGTATCTATACTACTAAACCAACTGTCCTGCTCACATTTTCTTCTGGTCCATACACAGTGTAATACTGGCAAGGGTGTCAGGAAAGGCAGAGAGGGCTCCATTCAGGTATGTTTTATGTTTGGACATGAAGCTCCCATGAATAGCCACATACCTGACTGCACAATGTAATGAGGGAAAGTGTGACAATTAATACAGAAGGCCAGTATTTCCAAAATTCCTACTAAAAATAATAGTAGCATCTCAAATAAAGCAAAACGTGGAGCTGAATCTCCATTTCTAAAATATTGACATGAGTTGAGATGGAAAAAACTATGTAAAAGCAAAGTAGTTTGCAAAGACAAGGTTAGATTGCCTTTAGCAAGTTTCTTTGATCCAGTGTCAAATTGTCTCTGCAGCATCCTTATCTTCCTTACAGGGCACAGTGGGGATAAGTACATTGTTAACTGTTTTTTGATGAGAAGGTAAAATGAGAGATCAAGGTCAAAGTTAATGGTCCAAAATATTGTTTGTTTTTGTATGTTTTAATAAGCCTATATTTATCTGCATATGTCTTTTTGTTAGGTCTAATTCTTCTTCTTTTTAAAGGTCAAAAATAGCCATTTAAAAGAAATGCTTCCTTTTCATGAGAAAGGAGAGGACACATTAACACTGAGACAACAACAACAACAACAACAACAAAAAAAAAAAAAAAAAGAAAGAAAAAAAAGGAAAGAGTATCATTTCTAAATACCAGGGTTTATCCTAGAAGGAAATGAATTGCAATCATAAATGTCTTTGGACTTATTTTTAAGAGTAACCATCTCTTTTGTAACTTTTAACATCTGTGTTTCTCCCAGTTTGGAATTTTTTCTTTTTCTTTTCTTTTCTTTTTTTTTTTTTAAATGAGCATCCCAGTATTAATTAAGTCATTAAATCTTTCTAAAACATTTTCTCTAAGTCGAAGGATAAAAAAAAATTAAAAGGAAAAATGAAAAAGAAATTTTCTCCTTTCCTATCTAACCTGACCAATTTTCTGGGTCAAGCTCTCTGTTGCACTCAGTTGACTGGCAGAAGGGGAAGCCAGGGTGCTTCTGAAGAAGGTCATTTCTTTCCACCAGCTGTGACTTTTTTCTGCTATGCTAAGTTACTGATTGTCATATGGCCAAGATTGAATAAATAACTATAAGAAATCAAGTATTACAGCCAGTACAGAAAGAAGAGATCTAAAACTATAACTAGATTAAAAAAATTACTATCACTTTTTTCCATTCAAAAGCTACTTGTTTTATGGAGTTCCCATCATGGTGCAGCAGAAACAAATCCGACTAGGAACCATGAGGTTGTGGGTTCGATCCTGGCCTCTCTGAGTGGGTTAAGGATCCAGCGTTGCTATGAGCTGTGGTGTAGGTTGCAGATGTGGCTCAGATCTGGTGTTGCTATGGCTCTGGCATAGGCCAGCAGCAACGGCTCCGATTAGACCCCTAGCCTGGGAACCTCCATATGCTGCAGGTGCAGCCCAAAAGAAAAAAAAAAAAAAAAAAAAAGGACAAAAGCTACATGTTTTAACTTTGAAAGTTTAAAGAAAATTTAATTCCACAAAATATAGTCTGAGGAAAAACACCATTTTCTATAATTTATTAATAATTTTAGCTATTTCATTATACATATTAATACTTTGCCAAAGACCTGACACATTTTGTTTCTCAAATATAGTATGTCAAGTAAGCCATCTTATGGTTGAGTCTTAATAAGGTATATGAGAACAAAGTGATTGGTTTGGGACTAAGAAGAATTAGAAAGGATAAAGTGAAATTTTGAATGTTTAAAAAGTAAGTCTGTGTGTCTCAATATTGCTTGTTGCTTGGATAAATACTGGAGAATTTTTTTCTTTGCAATTTTACTTATAAACAAACATCACTTTTGGAAAGATAAGGAAATAATCATCGTGTGGATATACAAGTTCTTTGATGAGTTATATAGATGGCAATCCCACTCTTGGGCATATATCTGGACAAAACTCTATTTAAAAAAGACACATGCACCCACATGTTCATTGCAGCACTATTCACAATAGCCAAGACATGGAATCAACCCAAATGTCCACTGATAGATGATTGGATCAGGAGGATGTGGTATATATACACAATGGAATACTACTCAGCCATAAAAAAGAACAAAATAATGCCATTTGCAGCAACATGGATGGAGCTAGAGACTCTCATCCTGAGTGAAGTAAGTCAGAAAGAGAAAGACAAATACCATATGATATCACTTATATCTGGAATCTAATGTACAGCACAAAGGAAACTTTCCACAGAAAAGAAAATCATGGACATGGAGAATAGACTTGTGGTTGCCAAGGGGGAGGTGACGGGAGTGGGAGGGACTGGGAGCTTGGGATAAATAGATGCAGAATGTTGCCTTCGGGATGGATTAGCAATGGGATCCTGCTGTGTAGCACTGGGAACTCTGTCTAGGCACTTATGATGGAACACGTAATGTGAGAAAAAAAGAGTGTATACATGTATGTGTAACTGGGTCACCAGGCTGTACAGTAGAAAAAAATATATATATAAGTAAATGATTTTAAAAAAAGAAAATTGAGTTTAATAGAAATGATGTGCATGAGGCCACATAATTAACAAATAAACTAATCAAAGTAGAGTCAGAAACTTCCTTCCAAGAGCCAATCTAGACATCTACTCCTAAGGAGTTTCTGTTTTTGTAGTTACAAAAACATTCTTTTACTCTAATAAAATGCATGCATTTCATCTGTTTGTGCTTTACTAATATACATCATTACTCTTTCCTAGTCTACATTTAGAGTTTTCTATATCTAAGTCTAGGATACAGGGCAAACTATTTCATTGCACCAAGTTCAAATTTCTCATCTACTAATGGGAACAGAAACTGTAGTTACCTCATTCGCTTATTTTAAGAATTAGGAGATACTTTATATAAAGCACTACTTACTATAGAGTCTGACACACAGTAAATGATCTGATATTTTAAATATTATTATTCTACGTTTCTATAACCATCTCTGTCAGTAAACTCATTGAAAATTGAGCTTTGGCCTATAGAATTCTCTTTATACAATACTTTGTATGGTCCCAATACTAAGGCAGTGCATTAATATACCTAGTACAGAAGGAAAGGCGATGATAATACGAAGGATAAATCCAAGCCCATAAGTGTAATGCAATGTTTCGCCTATAGACTGTATTTATTAGACTTGCCTATAGTTTATGTTAAATGCACAGTCCTTGGTTATACCACTGATGTTTTAGAAAACCTCTTTGGATATTATTTTAGTAAAGACTGAAATCAAATATACGTGTGGTACATCTGGTCCCAGCATATACCAGCACCTACTTTAAGCCTACTTAAACTGCTTCTTACCTGGAAAAAAAAAAAAAAGAATAAAGAAAATAAACAAAAAACCCTAAAGGGGGTGATCTTAAGAATATCAACCTCACAGAACTATAATATGGATTAAATGATTAATTTGGATCACATTTTTGGCCACACTCATGACATCAGAAGTTCCTGGGCCAGGGACTGAACCCAAGCCACAGGGGTGACAATGCCAGGTCCTTAATCCACTGAGCTACCAGGGAACGCCAACCATTCTATTTTTAAATGTAAGGTTTTTGTTTGTTTATAAAGAGCACAACTTCAAGATAAAAAAATTCATTGGACAAAGTAGCCCTTTAAGACCCTAATACTATCTACAAACATGTACGTAGCATCCTAATGCTTAGGGCAGGAAGGATCCCCTGACCATTTCCACATAACCTAAGGGACTACAGGTTTAGCTTCCCACATTACTACATATTCACCTGTTTTGTATTGAACTGGCCACTGGAGGCTGAGCTATTCAATACAAGAAACCATATGTTATTCATACCTATGGCCCCAACACCTGTCAGCACTGACATATAGACACTATGTTCTCAAAGAATGAATGAAATACAGGGTAGATATTTGTAACTTTGGGGACACTGCTCAGTACGGGGGTCAGACAGTCATTTTAGCCTAGTTATTGGGAAGTGAAAAAAAATCCTAGCTATTAAAAGCACAGACTGGAATGTATAATAAAAATAATTCCAGCTGTCAAAAACATACATGGAGGAAATGACAGGAAGAGAATACATCGGCAAAAAAGAGACAAAAATAATTTGACTGAAAAGTAAGTCCCCTCTGCCACTGTCCAGCCAGCCTGTCAGTTTAATTTGAAATTGGAGAAAAGGGAGGGAGATGAGTCAAAACAGGTGTTTGTTTTTTTCCTTTTTTAATGGGGGAAAATCAAGTGAAAGCACGGCTCTGCCAGCTGTGAAGAGCTGCTGACACCTGTGGTTGCCACATCCCATGCTTGTGAGATAGGTCAGAAGCAGCTAAAGACAGCTGATAAAATGAGGTGAGGATACAAGTGGGTAAAGCAGTCAGAAGAAAAACAGTGTTGGATTAAAACAGAAGAAAGAACAAACGGTGCTCATAAAATGTCCAATTTCAAAATGTCCATTTTTATCTTTGCTTTTCTAATTAGTACAAAGTCATACTCTCTTTTTCCTCCTTCTGCTCACTAAATAAAATGTGATAAAAATGGATAAAAATAAATTTTTTGCCTTATGTGCAGTATACCACTCTATATACCTGCCAGGCTCAACGAAAGCATTGGACTATTCTCTCCTGGCTATTTATATTTCTCCCCCTCCCCAATTTTCCCGCCCTCCCACCCATACCGGGGCAGTAAAAAGAACTTATCCTCTGTAAGCAGAAATGTGTGGAACTCAAAGGAAATGACTCTGGCTACAACTCTGAGGGGTCACATTGGCACAAGTGTAGGAGGATGTGAGCATTTGCTTGCTAATTGAAGCAAGACTGGTAGAGGACAGGACAGGATGGATGGGGGTGGTTTCTTTGATCACAGGAGCTCACCATGACCATACTTAGATTTTAAAGGTAATTTCACATAGTTACATATAGCAACTCATTAATATATGTGCCCTAGTCTTCATTAGTATCTTCATCCTGTGGTGTCTTGTTCTAAAAGAGGACCTAGAAATAGCTCTGTGGAGCAACTGCCAATGGAAAATAGAAAAGTAATGCCATGAGAATGATTAAGTTAAAGAATAAAGATGAGAAGAATTAAGGACACATTTAGAACTGACATTCAAGTTCTTGCTTTTTAATTATCTAATATAGTACCCTCTGCATGATTTTGGTCATGTCAATGAAGACCAGCTTGGGCACCATGCAAGGTGACGAAAACTCTGCCACTCTATCAAGAAAGGAGGCTGAGGGACAACATAAGAATTCAAAGGATCTTAATGGGCTCAGCATGACTGAGAAGCTCATTACCAGCAAGTGCCTGAATAAGATATGGTTATTATTAGAATGATACAGAAAAGGGGATGAGCTGATATCTTTGGGAAAAGAAAGTTTAGGGTTTGAAAGGATAATCTTTCAGTGTTACTCAATAGCATTCATATAAGAATAATGGCTTAGTAGATACTAGATGACTAGGAGATACTTAGTACACACTAGATACTGCCAGATACTGGATAGAAAACTTGCAAAGTTCACAAAACTCTAAGGTTACCTCCCCTAGCGGAAATATTTCCTAATACACAGTGAGGTAGATCATGACTAATGACCATAGATGGAGCAAGATACCAATGAAATGCTAGGAATTGTAGTCCACAAAAGTTGCCTTTAAAAAGCTGATATTTTTAGGAACAAAAAGGTACTCAAACCATTTATTAAAACATAGCATGGTCATTGCAAATAATAGAAATAATAGGGTGAAATGGGAACATAATTGAATATGCACATTAATAATGGCATTAAATCCATTCTCTGACTCAGGAGGTAAAGAAGACTTTCAGAAGTGGTGGTGTCTGAATAGAATCTTAAACAATGAGTTGTAGTTAGCTGTCAGTAAGAACAATATGTACAAGGGCAAACAAACAGATATTTTCAGTACACAGGGTCCTATAAAAATCTAAGTGGTGAGAGAGCATAAGGTGCTGAAGTGCACAGCAGGAGTTCTGGGGATGAAGATGGAAAGTGGGGCACGTTCAGGGCTATGGAGAATCTAGCATGTCAAAGAGCTAGGAGGTATCTTGAAAACAAAGTCAGCTCTTTGTTAAACCGAATCCTTCGGGTATAATGTGGATGGTATATCTTTCAACCTGTAGACAGGCAGACCAATTAGAATAAACCCAATACAAGGTGAGAAAGAGCATTTGAGATTTTAAGGCTTAAATTTCAAGTTAATATATAACTAATGAACCTTCTGAACATCCTGGTTTTATAATCAATTACATAAGTAATCCACAAATTACTTGGAAGACAAGATAATCCTCGCCTCACTACTTCTTGGTTTTGATATTTTTCTACAAAAAAATGTAAACTGTTGATTTCTAAATACAATTGTAACAAATAATCTCAAGGACTATACTATAATACTTTTGTTAACATAAAGTAACATAAATAGATCTTTTAATAATAAATAACAATTGTTAATAATAGAAGGTATTAATAAGTATTACACTCTGGTGATTATGGGCAATTCTAGAAAGGAAAGACCAATTTTGGTACCATTGAAAATTTTATTCCTAAAATTCTGGTTATTAGACTGTCATGTTCATCAAAAAACTTTTTTAAACATTCACTATTTTGACTATTGATATTTAGTACTTTTTTAAATTCAAGCAGTTGAAAATCTAAGCAATATTACTTTTAAATGAATTATGACTAATAGGTAGGTGTTTACCTAAGAAATCTTAAGAAAATGTTTAAGAAAAATGCTAGTTCCAGGAGAAGTTCTGTTTTAAAAAAGAAAGAAAGAAAGAAAAGCAGCTCCATAGTTAATTAAACTTGGAAACTGTAGAATTTTAAGGGATTCACAAGCATATAAAGCTATAAGAAACCCAAGGGAAAAAAACCAGAAGGGACGATTTTATACCACAATTCAAAAATTTCCTTGACCATACAACTTCTTTTATTTTAAAAGTGATATTTTTAACATTATCATCATAGTACTATCACTTATTAACTCCTTACTTTTTGCTAAGAATTTTATAGGACATACATTATTTCAGTTAATGATCCTGTTATTTATGGGTTATTATATCTCTGCTCAAATGAGGAACTGAAGGCTTATAGATAGAAACTATTTTGGACTCCCACAGGTGGTAATGCACAGAACAGGGAATGAAACTAAGACTGTTAAGTTCCACAGACTATATACATAGGCATCATCTAATACTATTTAGTTACAAAGAACTTGTTTTTAACTCACTTGAAAAATTCTTTCTGAAAAAGTTGATGTAAGATTTCCCAGCTACAATATTATAATTCTTACTACTAACTCACTTTAAAATTCAAGTTATTTAAAGGGTATCTAAGTTACATTAGTCAATATACATTCCTGTATATAGCTTAATATATGTTTATGTATTTGTGAAATCTTTAAAATAGTGAAACTTCATTAGATATAATAAAAATATTACATGTATATACCAAGATTTAGTTTAAAAATGTGTTCAAATAAATATTTCCAGCTTATAAATGCAATATTAATATATTATATTCTCATTAGACAAGTGTGGATATTGAATTTTTAAAGGTAGTTCTTTATTTAACTATGATATACCCAAACAGTCCAGAAATACTACTTGTGTATTCATTGCAACAGACTTCATAGCAACTATTCACAGCTCTTAGTAGGAACAGAAATGCAACAATTAAGAGGTTTCTGAAATATGCCAAATTAAGGTACTATTTCCTAAAGTAATATATATACCAAAAGTTCAGGCCCTTGGTTTTCATAACAAGTATATTACAGGGTATTTACCACACTGTCTTCTAAGGTTCTATTTTAAGAAACTCAAGTAAATAATACCATATTCCATATAATACCACAGCTAACACCTTATATTTTCAATTATTGTCAACATTCAGGAAACAAATTTTAGAAAGACACACTAATATGAGTTAAACTATAAAATATAATTTAAAAAAGAAAATTCAATACTTTGGGGAAAAAATTTTCTGAATTTGTCATATAAACTTATTTAGAAGAAACATACCGAATGAAAGGTCTTATCACCATTGAGATGCTTTTATAAGCATAAATGAAATTACTCAGTCTTGACTTGATATTTTTTAATGTAAATTATTCACTGTCATTTTATCTTTTGTACAACAAATACACTGATGTAATAAAATTCTACAGTTAGTGAAAAATGCACATTTTATTGTCTTATGGGCTTGAGTATCCATCTAATGCTTCTACTAAATTTGTGAAGGTAAATCTTGTGAGTCATTTATAATCTTCTTTCAATTTTTATCATGGAAAAATTACCATTAATTGTTTTTTTTAGCCAGTAAGTCTAGTGTTCAAGACCAAAACAATGTCAAAGAATAGTAGAGTAAAGACAGATCTCCCAAGTTATCCGGTCAGTTCTAAACATGAATTTTGTTTGGTCCAAAGATAAATGAGAAGAGCAAGAATAATTCAGCAACTTTTATATAAAGCTAAAGCTTCTTGATTTAAGATATTGCCCTTCATTCTGAGATCATATTAGCACCATGTTTTTGTGTATCAATGCCCTTTATTTATTTATTTTTGTCTTTTTAAGCTTGCACCTGTGGCATGTGAGAGAGCATAAGGTGCTGAAGTGCACAGCAGGCTATGGGTCTAATCAGAGCTGCAGGCTATTGGTCTAATCAGAGCTGCAGCTGCTGGCCCAAGCTATGGGTCTAATCAGAGCTGCAGCTGCTGGCCCACACCACAGCCACAGCAATGCCAGATCTGAGCTGGGTCTGCAACCTGCACTGCAGCTCATGGCAATGTCAGATCCTTAAACTACTGAGTGGGGCCAGGGATCAAACTGCATCCTCATGGATACTAGTCATATTCATTAGCACTGAGCCACAATGGGAACTCCCAGTGCCCTTGATTTATTAAATAGATATCTTATTGTATCAGGTTTGTATCTAATCTTCTAGGAACAATAGTCCAGACTGATCCAAATGAGAATTGGAGATTAAACTCAAAGTAATTGATGTAATGTGCAAGCAAAAGAAGTACAAGAAGAAATTAACACTCATTATCTACTACCCTTTATGCAAATTTTCTAAAGCAATTATTCAGAAAACCCTGTGATATATAGATTATGTTCCTATTTTGCAGACAGAGAAACTGAGATTTAGAGAAGTTAATTCTGTCAGGGTGGAACAATCATGAGTGACATCAGGCTGAAAATTTAGGCTCGTGTACTTCTAGAGCCCATGCTCTGTCTCCAACACTCCTCTGCTTCCCCAAACAAAAATGACCAGAAAACCATCCAAGATTTGAAAGGACAGGCAATAAGTTGGAATATTTATAAGGTTCTTGGAAGTCCCCCCAAAAGACTTCCATAATGAATGTAGCAGGATTGGCTGAAGATGATTTCCTCTTCAGTGTTAAGATTTCACTTTCGTGCACAGGGAAAATACTTGGAGCCTGGAAGAAGATGTAAAGCCATTTATAAATGCTCACTTTCCAAGAGCTCTGGTGCTTGGCTCCACTCTGCGCTTATTTCAGAGGCAAAGCACACTGTCTACTAAATCGTGTTTAATACACAGTCACTACAATGCTATAAACATTATAATCTTTCCAGATATTCCAGCTTTATATATCATTAATCACAACCTCAGGTTCTTTTTGTCTTATACCTGAGCACAGTGATTTATCTGAATTTATTAAGCTTCTTTGGGAGTGTTTGAGGATGATATGCATTTGGATTTATTGGAGTTTGTTCTAGATTTTTATGACTATAACTCACAGTCATTTACATTTATTCTATTAAAATTTGATAAAATTATATGAATATGGTATACAATGCAATGTGAATGTTTATATGTAAGTGTAATATGCATATAAAGTACAAATGCCTGAGCTAAAAGGAGTTAAAGGATGAGTAATGTGTGTATATAAACAACAAAAATAAAAGTAGACTATGTCAGTTGATATAAAACAAGTTGAATGATATAGAACATCAAAAAAGGGAGAAATTTTGTGAGCTTGTTGTGTGCAAGGACTAAATTCAGTCTGGGTTTCTTTGCAATGTACAGTACTTATATTATCTTTGGCATAATATTTGCTACTATTTCTTTACAAAATTAGGGTGATAAAATGGGCTTCTTAGGAGCATAGAACATATATTATAATATAACCTTATGACTTGGCAAAAAGCTTAGTAAGGTTTAGTACCCGAGGATATTTGTTGAATAGATGGATGAAAAAAGTTAAATGAATGCTCAGTTTGTGCAAAACTCAAATGAACTTTCAAATGATTCCAACACTTTTGCCACTGGGATATCCCAGAGCTATCACTCCAGCTGGCTTTATTCTGCAGACTATGAACTTTTCTTAAGACAGATGTAGTGGGCCTTATAAATCTGTTACAATCCAATTATTTTCTTTTGCAGAAAATTGGTTTTCTTTTAATTAGTCATAGTTTAAGAATCTTCTGAAATTACTTTGGAAAGTTTTTTTCTTTTTCTTTTTTTTTTTTTTTTTAACAGCAGTAGCACAAACTAACAGTTCCAATTACACTGAGTTAAAGGAGAAGGATTCTTTAAAATAATTTTATGACTTGCCCCAAAGAGAATTAAGTGGCTTTTTACAAGGTAGTACATTGAATAATGAAAATTATTTAATAATTTAGATTTTCTTATTTCTAAAAAACAATTATCTACAGAATGTACTGCCAGGATGAGAATGTAAGCTCCACAAGCCCAGAGATATTTATTTATTTCACTTTTGATTTCTGAGAGCTTAGGATATTACCTGGTTCACTAAATGCACTAAATAAGTATTTCTTAAATGAGTGAACAAACTGATGAAGGAATGAGAGGTGTAGAGATCGCTGTATTATATGGAGCCAATGGTGTACATTTGTTAGTATAAACTAGATGAAAATGACTAAGTAAATTTTTTAAGTTATGAACAAATATTTATTGAAAGCTTGCTGTGTGCCAGGTACTATTCTGAGAGCAATGAATAGAGCAATGAACAAAATAGATACTGCCTTGCTTTTATTGAATTTATGGTCTACTGAGAGGAGGAAAAAAACAAACAAACAAAAATAAATATACAGTGGTTCTCAACTCTGGCTATAGAGCATTTTAAGTTTCCGATGCCTTAGACACTTCCCTGCTCCTACTGCACCAAGAGATTCATATATATATATATAAAACAGCTCAGGTAATTCTGGTGTGTGCAATAATTTGTGATTTTTGATAACTTCTCAGGTAATTCTGATGTGCATCTAAGGCAAAGAACATCCACAATAAACAAACAAACCTAAAATATAATGTCAAGTAATAAGTGCTATGAAGCAAAATAACACAGGCCAAGGGAAAAGAAACTGGAAAGGGTTGTGAGAGTGCCACATGCATATCAGAGGGGAACATTTCAGGACACCAAGAAGACTAGTATGGCTGGAATGAAGCACAAAGGAACACATGCATATCTCCCCCCACACACAAACCAAGGGAATAGTCAGGGGCCACTACAAGGATTTTGTGCTTTCATTTAGGTGTAATGGGAGGGCATGGGAGAAACCTTAGTGAAGAGTAATATTATCTTATATAGGTTTCAAAGACACCTGTCATGCTGCTCTGCAGAGCATATGCTATGGAAGAGTAGAAACAGCAAGACAGTCAGGAAGTGCAGGAGATGATGGTGGGCTCTGATGGAGATGGTGGCACTGGAAATAATGAAATATAATTCAGTATGTATTTTGATGTTAGAAATGAAAGTATGTATTCATGACTGGATGTGATGTGAGGGAAAAAGAAAGTAGTCAAGGGAAAAGGAAAGTAGTCAAGTGTGATTCCAGAGTTTTAGCTCAAGCAATGAAGTGAAAAGCAGTATTGTACTTATGACTCTTGTATTTCATGCTTATGTATTTTCATCTAAGTTGAAAAAAGATGGATCCTAGTGTCTTAAAATAGGATAGTAAAATCTATTCAGGGTTCTGTTTCACATGTATATAGAATCCTAATTATATGGACACAGCATACAAGCATATTTGCATAAGTACATGCATAGCTATAAAACACTCAAGTCTAAAGAGCCTTTTCTTGTTCCACACTAGCAAACAGTAACAGAAAAAGAAGGTAATATCATGTTATAATGCAGTTCTACAATATCCTGATTCCATCCGTATGAACCTGAAAATTATTTAAGAATAATAAAAGCTAGGAAGAACAAATAAAATAAAGTATCATCAGAGAGAGACATGAATTCTTGATCAGATCAATGAATAAATTTCAACCCTGTAGAAGCTTTGAGACAGTAAAGGCATGCTTAAATTGGTTGTATATTAATTTTGAAGTCGCCACTTCTTTTTTGATAAAACCTTTTTGAATAATGGTTGAGCTTCATTACTGTGCCTAATTTGCCGTACAATATCACATTTCCTCGTTTTGTTCCATGCATCATTGTAAATTTGAAGCTATACATTTTAACCTAAAACCATTCCTAGTGCCATTAGCAGTTTGTTTCATCACATCCAGTTCTGTTTTAAAGACATTTATCACTAAAATCCTCTTCTTTACATAAATACTTATGACTATTAATAATATTAATTACCACTTATTGAGTACATGGCTATTGATGAGCCAAGGGTTTCATATAATCTAGTTATAAAGAAAGAACTAATGCTGTAAAACAGGTATTAAAAATTCCTGTTTTTGTAGATGAAGAATATAAAGGCCTAAATAAATTTAAAAATTGGCCAGTATAGTTATAAAGTTTCCTTTAAGGTCTAAGATTTTGAGCTCATGTATTTTACTCTTTTTAAGTTATTCTTTTGCTTCTGGCAATAAAGTATAATAGATTTTGAGAAAAGTAGTCCTGATATAAACCACATAAAACTATTAGATATATGGTTTAGATGGCAGAAATTTAGGGAAAGGAAATCTTCAGGGGCCAAATTTTAAGAATTCCTAAAGTAAGGGAAGTGAATCCTGAAACTTTGAGTTGTGTAGTTTGGCTATCTCAAACCTCTCTCAAAGGCAAGGGACAAAAACCTAGAACCCAGAAAAGGTAGCAGGTTGAAATAATTAGTTTCCGTAATGAGACCTCTGAAAAGCAACATTCTTGGTAATAGTTAAACCAGGAAAAACTCTCCTTCCAGAAAAAGGTATAGTAGGCATACTTGCTAATTTAGGCCTTCTAAATAGACCAAATAAAAAGTATTAAACTGGATGAAAATAAACACAGCTATAAGCCATTTATAAGAAAATTCCTAAAATATAAATCCACTAGAAGTTACAATTTGAAGGATAGAAAAAGATCTGTCAGATAAATTCTAAACAAGAAATGAGCAGAAGGGTCGGGAATAGAACTACTGGAGCTCAATTTCTCTTCTTAAAACAAAGTTTACAACCAAATACTGAGCAATATTCAAACAAACGGACTGGAAACTTTCAAAAAGACATCCTACTCCAGAAGACAAAGAAGAGGCCACATCAAGAGGTAGGAGGGGCAATTATGTGATATAAGCAATACCATACCTCCCAGGTGGGAAGCCCCACAGACTTGAGAGTGACTGTATCACAGAGACTCATCTATAGGAGTGAGAGGTCTGAGACCCACATCAAACCCTCACACATGGGGATCTGGCACTGGGAGAAAGAGCCCCTGGAGCATCTGGCGTTGAAGGCTGGTGGGGCTGGTGTGCAGAGGGTCCATTGGTCTGGGGAAAGCGGATACACATACTTAGAAGGCACACACAGACTTTTGCATGCACTAGGTCCCAGGACAAAGCAGGGTCTCTGTGGGAATCTGGGTTGGACCTGGTTGCGGTTCTTAGAGGACCTCCTGGGAAAGTGGGGGTGAATGTGGCTTGTTGTGGGGGAAGGACATTGGAAGGAAAGCTCTTGGGAATCTTCATCAGTGTGCCATTCTCTGGAGGTGGCCATTTTGGGCAAATCTGGCCCCACCCATCAGTGCTGAGAAGCCCCAGGCCAAATAACAATCCAGGTGGGATCACAGGCCCACCCATCAGTAAACAGGCTGCCTAAAGACCCCCCAGGCACACAGCCACCTCTCATCTCATCCAGAGACAAAGCCCCACCCATCAGAGGGATACAAATCAGCTCCACCCACCAGTGGACAGGCATCAGCCCCTCCCATCAGGAAGCCTACAGCAAGCCCTCAGACCAACTTCAGCCGCAAGGGGGGCAGACACCAGAAGTAAGAGAGGCTACAACTCTACTATCTGTAAAAAGATCATCATGCCAAGAACCTACAAAAATGAAAGGACAGAGAACTATAACTCAGATAAGGGAGAAAGAGAAAACCCCAGAAAAACAGCTAAGTGATCAGGAGATTCTCAGCCTCCAGGAAAAAGACTTTAGACTGTTGATGCTGAAGATGATGAAAGACATTAGAAATAAACTGAAGGCAAAGATGGATAATTTACAGGAAACCCTGAGCAAAGAGATACAAGATATAAAACTTAAGCAAGAAGAGATGCAAAATACAATTCCTAAAATAAAAAATTCATCAGAAGGAGCCAACAGCAGAATTCAGGAGGCACAAGAAGGAATAAGCAGGGAGGAGGACAGATTAGTAGAAATCACGGATGCAGAACAGAAAAAAGAAAAAAGATTGAAAACAAATGAAGAGAGTCTCAGAGATCTCTGGGACAACTTTAAATGCACCAACATCCGCATTATAGGGGTGCCAGAAGGAGAAAAGAGAGAGAAAGGGACAGAAAAAATATTTGAAGAGATAATAGCTGAAAACTTCTCTAACCACTCACTCAAATCCAGGAAGTGCAATGAGTACCATATAAAATAGCCCAAGGAGGAATACCCCAAGACACATATTAATCACACTGGCCAAAATTAAAGACAAAGAGAAAATATTGAGAACAGCTAGGGGAAAAAAGCAAATAACATACAAGAGAATCCCAATAAGGTTACCAGCAGATTTTTCAGCAGAAACTCAGCAGGCCAAAAGGGAGTGGCATGATATACTTAACTAAGATTACTTTACCCAGCAAGGCTCTCATTCAGATTTGAATGAGAAATCAAAAGCTTCACAGATAAGCAAAAGCTAAGAGAATTCAGCACCACTAAACCAACTTTACAACAAATACTAAAGGAACTTCTCTAGGCAGAAAAGAAAAGGCCACAACCAGAAACAAAAATACCACAAATGATAAGGCTCAACAGTAAAGGTATATATATAGTAAAGATACAAAATTGTCCACACACAATTATGCCACCAAAATCAGAAATCAGAAATCATGAGAAGAGGAGGGTACAAATCAGGACACTGGAGATGTACTTGCAATTAAGAGACCAACAACTTAAAGCAATCTTGTATATATATATATATATATATATAAGATTTTGATATAAAAGTCTATATATATATATAGACTTTTATATCAAAACTTCAGAATAACTGCTAACCAAAAATCTACAATTGATACATAAACAAACAAGAAAAATCAACTCAAATACAACACTAAAGCTAGTCATCAAACCACAAGAGGAGAGAACAAGAGAAGAAGGGAAGAAAAAAGAGCAACAAAAACAAATCCAAAGTAATTAATAAAATGGCAATAAGAACATACATATCAATAATTACCTTAAATGTTAATGGAGTAAATGCCCCAACCAAAAGGCACAGACTGGCTGAATGGATACAAAAGCAAGACCCATATATATGCTGTCTTCAAGAGACCCACTTCACTTCTAGGGACACATACAAATTGAAAGTGAGAGGATGGAAGAAAATATTTCATGCAAATAGGAATCAAAAGAAAGCTGGAGTAGCAATATTCATAACAGACAAATTAGACTTTAAAATGAAGAATATTTTAAGGGACAAGGAAGGTCACTACATAATGATCAAAGGATCAATTCAAGAAGAAGATATAACAATTTTAAATATCTACGCACCCAACATAGGTTCACCACAATATATAAGGCAACTGCTAACAACCTTAGAAGCAGAAATCTACAATAACACAATCATAGTGGGGGACTTTAACACCCCACTTACAGCAATGGACACATCATCCAGACAGAAAATCAATAAGGAAACACAGGCCCTGAAAATGAAGCATTAGACCAAATGTACCTAATAGATATTTACAGGACATTCCATCCAAAAGCAACAGAATACACATTCTTCTCAAGAGCACATGGACCATTCTCTAAGATTGATCACATCCTGGGCTACAAAGCCAACCTCAGTAACTTTAAGAAAATTGAAATCATATCAAGCATCTTCTCTGACCACAACCCTATATGACTGGACATCAACAACAAGAAAAAAACTTCAACAAACACATGGAGACTGAACAACATGGTACTAAACAACCAATGGATCATTGAAGAGATCAAGGAGGAAATTAAAAAATACCTAGAAGCAAATGACAACAAAGATATGACACTCCAAAACCTATGGGATGCAGCAAAAGCTGTTCTAAGAGGAAAGTTTATAGCAATACAAGCCCACCCCAGGAAACAAGAAAAAGCTCAAATAAACAAGCTAAATTCACATCTCAAGCAGCTCGAGAGAGAAGAACAGACAAGACCTAAAATTAGTAGAAGGAAAGAAATCAGATAAATTCTAAACAAAAAGGATATATATTGTTATATCAAAGTAAATCATAGAACATAAAACAAACAAACAAAAAAAGTGGAGATAATGAGAGTCACTACAAATTAAGTTTCAAAACAGCAGAAAGATATAATATGCTTAATTTTAAATGGACCTGTAAGACAGCTACAAAATATTTAAAAAAACATTGACACAGTCACTAGAATAAAATGACAATTATGTCATTATAGTGGCACATGTTAACAGAACTCTTTTGGTAATTTTTAGATCATGTAGACTTCAAATTAAAAAATATGGAAATAGAAGATGTGAACAAATTAAGGAATAAAACTGACCTGGTGGTCATTAATGAGCTATTTCCAACAGCTGAACACAATTTTCCCAAGAACCCCTGAAATATTTACAAATATAACATACCCTAAAAGGCCCCAAATTTCATAGTGACTATACTCTTATTACAATAAAATTTTGAAACGAAAAACATAAAATTTCATTTTTAAAAATCTAACTTGCTTAGAAATTTAATAACACACTTCTAATTTATAAGTTGAAGAAAAAATATCATAGCTGAACAATACCAAAAACTACATATGTTATCAGAACTTGAGAAATATATATACATAGCACATAAAGAAAAAAACTATAGACTTAAGTTATATTTTGACAGAAAATTGAAAATCAATGTATTGAGCACTTAAATTTATAAATCAGAAGAGGAACAAGAGAACAAAATTTTAAAAAGTAAATGAAATAACTTTTAAAAGAACAGAAACAATGGATTAGAAAGTCAAACACAGCAAAAAGGATCATAAAAATCCAAAGAATTGAATATTAATTCAAGAAAATTAATAAAAATAGCAAATATCAAGAAAAGTTAATAAAGACAAAAGGGACATCATAAAAACCATGTCATCAGTATAAAGTGGCTTTAAATCACATTCAATTCATTATTAAGCAACTCTACATTTCTGAGTTAAGTTTCTAATTGGATGAAATCTCCTCAGCTGCAATAACGTCATGACTATGTCTTTATAGCCAAGTTGTCTGTGGTTATGGAAGTGCATTTTTAGGCTGGGTATTAAGCCAGGTTTTCTCTTTGAAAGGAAACATCTAACTTTCAATGAAAGTAACCCACTTCTTGTAAACAGGAAAGTTCACTAAAATTGGAAACACCTACGAATTATAATTATGTAACACCTGGCATGCAAGCATAGGACTAAGATTTGTCTGTAGTTTTTGATTGAGTTTTTATTATATTTTAAGGGCTATGGCTCCACTTTCTCTTTTAAAATGAGGGTGGGAACAAACAAAAACCAGAGACCAAAAAGATTTCTTCCTGTATGAGAAAATCAGATTGAATGTGTTTCCTCTTTACCATTAAGCATTCTGGAGGTCACTTAGACCATTCTCTCTTTATTATCACTAAAGATCAATTATCACCCTATTAATGTTAATTGCCTTCCCACGCATACCTGAGCATTTGACAATAAAAGCCCCCTCATGACTCTCACTAATAAAAAATAAATAAAAATAAAAACCATGATGCGGGAGTTCCCGTCATGGTTCAGTGTAAAGGAACCTGACTAGCATTCATGAGGATGCAAGTTCGATTCCTGGCCTTGCTCAGTGGATTAAGGTTCCGGTGTTGTCCTGAGCTGTGGTGTAGGTCACAGACATGGCTTGGATTTGGCATCAGTCTCTGTGGCTGTGGTGTAGACCAGTGGCTACAGGTCTGATTCAACCCTTAGCCTGAGAACCTCCATGTACCACAGGTGCAGCCCTAAAAAGATTAAAAAAAAAAAAAAAAAAAAAAAAAAAGGGACATAGTCATCGATGTAATATAGGTGGAAAGATAATAAAATACTATTTTATAAAAATATGTGTTAATACATTTAAAAACCTAGGCAAAATGCTAAAAGTCCTAAAAAAATTTACTCAAAAAACTTAAACATCAGAACTTTTGATAGTATTCATCTGGCCATTAAAGGAACTGAACCGCTAGCAAAAAACAAACAAAAAAACATGCCCTAAAGACCACCAAGTTCACTTCTTTTTAAAATCTAAGAAAATTTTTGCCAGTTCATGTGACAAGCAAAATAAATATGAGGCATAGCTTGTTGAAAATGACAAGTATCCAAGTCATCATTTTCAGTGATAATATGATTGTCTACATGCAGGCACCAAAATAATTTCACAATTCACAATTAAATAGAATAATTGTTTGGCAAGGTTGTTGTATATACATTTTTACATACTAGCAGTAAATTTATAAAATATTTAATTTTAAATAGATATCTTATAGAACAACAAAAATCAGGGTACTTAAGAATAAATTGTACTAAATAACATTTAAAAGTTAATGTGCTAAATATTCTGAATAAAACAAAGATAAAAAAATCCATTGAAATTAAAAGGTTCTTATGAAGCAATGACAATTTTGTGAGGTCTTTTGATTTTACTGACTATTGTATTTTTTAAAGGAACCAAAGACTCATAGTATAAAACAAATCAAACCAGTAAGAATAAAATTTTCACATTATCCCACCTTTTTCATTAAATGCTCTTTTATTTCCATTAGTCATTGTGTTTAAGTTCAATGAAATGCCCTGAAGTAATAAAAACACCTGAGGAAGTAAGAATAAAATAAATATGTATCCAACTCCTATTAATTAAAGAATATTTCATACCCTCAATTCGTTGCATTTCAGAGTCATCATCATTGTCGTTTTTATGACTGAAATTTTTGAAAAGAAAGCAATATAACTCCTAACCCTTTTCAGTCTTTACCCATGAAAAGGTTATGTGTTTTTTATTGTTACTGTGATGGCAGTGGCAGTGGTTATATTGGAACCTGAGTAGAGCCCTTGACACTTTTCCGATTCAAATTAAGCCCAAACCCTTTACACAAATAAAATTACCTTATTTTAATTGCTTATGTATCTGTAACCACTTAGCTAAGTGTTTACAGTTTCTCCCCACACCTATTTGTTGGATGAATCCTGAAAGCTAATTTATCAAGGGGATATTAAAAAGGCTTAGTGCTTTAAAATGCAGATGCAAATTCCCCCACATAGAGAGGCCAATAGGCCTGTTTTTGTGTAAATGAGAGTTATGCTACTAAATCCCCCATAATGAGATTAAAATATATCGTGTAAATTAAAGCAAGGGATTTTTAAAGTTAATATAATGCTTCCCTGCTAGATTACATTCCATGTTTAAAACACTTTAATGAAAAAAAATCTTAACAAATAACACAAGAACAATAATTACTGAAATAACAAATTAAAGAGTTGAGCTACGCAAAGGCTTTCATATTCACTGGGGATCAATAAAAATTAAAGTGAAAGAGAAAACCGTTTAATGAACTAACAAAATAACATAGTGGGAGTATTAGGGACTAGTAAATGTCATTATATTTTATTATATTCTCCTATCAAATTATGCCACACTCTGCTGTCTTGATACACTGTATTGTTTAAAACAAAAGGATAATAATAGTCACAGACAATGACAATGAACTGGAGTTGCTTACAACTAGGGTACCTATCAATCACCTCGTCATATTAAGAAACACCTTTAAAAGCACTATATCAACTGTCACATTTCCAAAGAAAAACATCTTTTGTAACTCAGCGTTTTATATAAAAGTTATCAATTCTCTCAACTCATAGAGTCACCTGTGCTAAAATTTAGAATAAAATGTTTGACTTGCACAGGTAATTTCTAATATTCAGCCATCTGACTACATGACTTATTACCAAAGAACATACTAGAAATTATTTGAGAACGATTCTATGTACTAAAATTTTAACCATCACCTAATTTTTTCTACATCTAAAATAAAAAATGAAAAGTCTATAGTTGATAGCATATATCTTTTCATGTTTCTATCTAAGTTTAAGCAAGAGATGCAGTTTTTATTGTTTACTTAATTTTAAAGGAAAATTTTTCCTGTTAAAACTTATGATGAGCCATAAAATAAAATAAATAAAAATCCTTGGTAAATGGTGTCGCAAAACCACTGTAACATTTTTCACCATAAACTATATGCCCTAGGAAAAATTATATATCCCACTGGTCCATTTTATTAGGCAATGCAAACAAAATGCTTTACTCTAAAGCTCATAATGAGCAAATTTCCAAATAATCTTCTTCAGGTTGTTATGAACTTCATGTAAAGATGCAAAAAGCCTCTCCCAGAATGTTGCCTTAGCCATGTTATACTTAATCAAGGTTATCACTATATTCAGCTCTGTATTTACTGTCAAAAGAAAGATTCAATCATTATCATGAAATGTAAGAATGCTTCAAGCTCCCTAAACCTAACAATTGCTAATCTTTAAAAGCTCTCTTTACATGAAACTTGATAGCTATAAGCTCACATCTTGAAAAATACAATATACATTGATATATTAGAATGGTAAATTCAGATTTCTGAACATAATATGCACATTAGCATAATATAATTGCTTTTGCCTTTAGGGTAGCCAATCAGATTGTGCAAATGCACCTATTCACAGAACTCTTGAAACGATTTGCCACTTGGGAGATACAGTGAAACAATCCAATTTCACTTTTATACAAATGATTTATGGTTCAAAAATCAAGAAAGTCTATTAAACTTTTAAGGAACACTTTTGTGTCTAGACACAAAACATAACTCATAAAACATATTGCTAAGTTTTCATGTCTCATATAGTATAACCTTCACATTGACACCACCAAAAAAAAAAAAGGTAGACGTTACTCAAATTCTATATATTTATAGTATTTTTTAAAATAGGGAGGTCTATATAGATACTGAACTTCGTACTAAACCAAAATTACCTCAGAATATTCTTACTATATAGGAGACCACGTATTTCCAAAATGCCTAATTGGCTACACAAAACAAACTTGTTCACAAAATAGTTTTTAACTAGCTCAATAGTACTCTTGTCATGGTTTTGAAAGCCCTTAAGGAATACAGTAGTCTATTGATTGAGTCAGTAAATATCTAGAGAACATCTTCCAAGTTTCCAGACATCATACTCATCCCTGGAAATCGAAACTCAACAAGATACCATCCAAACTCTTGGAGTTCACAATCAATCCCAAACTAGTTGGTAGCACCAAGACAGAAAAAGTAACTGAGGGAGATAAACCCCAGGGTTAAATTGAGAGAATAAAGCAAAGTTTTAATTTCTACGAAGTACTTGAAATCATATGCTGAATTCTGATTTTTATGCAGCATTTAATACTATCACTGAAGTGAGGCAGAGTAATTTTTTACATTCTTTGTATCTTCTGCCCAAAACTAAGTTCTGGAGAAGGTACCCCCACTTGCCAGAAGGGACAAAATTAATGCAGATGGTTCACCGGATCAAATTATGTATTACCCCTGTTCTACCTGTGAAGTGATTCTCATTTCAACTGATTGACTATTAAGAATTGAAAAATGGGAAAGAAATGGGAATATAGCATTAGGTCTGGCTGCTTTTAGCAGTCATTTTCCAGCTTTAGTAAATGTATTATTAATGGCAGACTGAAGCTAAAATCCTTGTTTCTGCTTCCTGTCTATTGAAATCCTAAATTCTTGATTGAAGTTTGTCTCCCATACCAAAAAGGAGTAAAAACTAGTTGTCTGCAGAACTGTAATTAAGATACAACTTTAAAGTGATTTTTATGACCTATTCCTCTCATTTTTATATTTTCCACTGTGAAATTCCTTAAACCAACAAAAAATGTTCTCCCTTCATTCTTTCTAATTTCTCACCTCCCAATTCAATCTCCAGTTTGCAGATATCTGGCTCCTTCCAACCCTCTTCCTTTACTTAAATTGCCTGAAAATAGATAGCAACTGCATAAATGCAAAAATTCTAAGGACAATGAATATTGTTGTCTGTAACCAGTCTTACTGCCATTGACTGTGGCTTATAGTATTGTTGACCAATTCCTCCCAGAAGCTCTTTTTTCTTTTTTTTTTTTTTTTTTTTTTTGACAAATTACTGACTTTATTTCTTCTCTATTTGCATAGCTGACTTCCCTCTCTCTACTCCCTTTTCTTTTATTGTCTTTTTAGGGCTGCACCCACAGCATATGGAGGTTCCAGGCTAGGGGTCGAATCGGAGTTGTAGCTGCTGGCCTACACCACAGCCACAGCGATGCCAGATCTGAGACATGTTGGCGATCTACACCACAGCTTATGGCAACACTGGATCCTTAACCCAATGAGTGAAGCCAGGGATCAAACCTGCATCCTTATGGATGCCAGTCAGATTCGTTTCCACTGAGCCCTGATGGGAACTCCTCTACCCATTTTTCAAACGGTCTTGTGCCACACAGAGCAGCATTATTTTTCTTCTCATTTTATATATCCTTTCTAAATTCAAATATTTTAGAATCTAAACGTTCAAGTTCCCTCACTTGACAATTTGCTTTTATCATAGTTTATGAAAAAAGTTTCACCTGATTGGTATAAGAATGAGATCCTTCTCATTTAAGACACAGCTGACCTTTACTGGTGCCACATTATCAATCCATTAGTTCACTAGATTTCATGTAAAATATATACAAGCTTCTTCCTAAATAAACTGCAACTCTGAATATCTTTAGTTGACAGGCTGAGTAAAAAGTAGAATTGAATTAAAAGATACATTTTAGGAGTTCCCGTTGTGGCGCAGTGGTTAACGAATCCGACTAGGAACCATGAGGTTGCGGGTTCGATCCCTGCCCTTGCTCAGTGGGTTAACGATCCCGCGTTGCCGTGAGCTGTGGTGTAGGTTGCAGACGCGGCTCGGATCCCGCGTTGCTGTGGCTCTGGCGTAGGCCAGTGGCTACAGCTCCGATTCAACCCCTAGCCTGGGAACCTCCATATGCCGCGGGAGCGGCCCAAGAAATAGCAACAACAACAAAAAAGACAAAAAAGACAAAAAAAAAAAAAAAAAGATACATTTTATATAAAATCTTAAATCTGTCAAAGGTAGCCTAATTTGAAATTTTTTATTAATCTCAAATTTTAGCTTTATATTAAGGACATTTTTAAATTGTTAATCTCTATAAATTATCACTAGGCTAACTTAAGTTGCACCAATAGGCCAAGAACTTGTGAATTTGCATATCTAGCTCATGTGTTTTTGTCTAATATTAAACCCAACTACATCTTAGATTCTTGTTATGCAAGCTGTGGTCCAGAGAGAACATGGCCATCTTCTAGAGGCTGGTCACAACTGCAGAATCTCAGGCCTTAGGCCAGACTTAGCCAGAAATTACATGTGAAGAGGATCCCTTGGTCATCTGTATGCACATAAAACTTTGGGAAGCATTATACTAGATTTGACTCTCTGGATTTTCTGTCAACATTTTGCATTCATAGAACATTCCCTCCAACATACTTAACATTCCCTCCTTGCCCGATTTCCAACTTATTCCTCCTGAAATTTCTATTCTAATAAACTGGCTCCACAAATCCACTCAGCTATTCAAACCCATTATCTAAGAACTTCCTTACCCTATACATCTAATCACTAAATCCTATTTAATCAACAGTTTGGTCTTTAAACTCTTTCCTCCTCTTTGTACTACAGCACAGCAGTCATCCAAAGCTTCAGCATCTCCTAACTTTTCCAAATTGACTCTGTCATCCTTGTCCTAATGTCTTTCACATTATACTGAATTTGTTTTTCAAAAGCTTAAATCTTATTTGCACTCCCTTAATTAAAGGCTTTCACACAAAAATATCTATTTTCTCACAGGTATAATTAAAACTCCTATGAAACTATATGTTATTAACAGATCTGATAAATGAATTTAAATAAATGTATGCACTTACTCCTCTCTGCCCATCCAATAAATGTCAAATCCCCTTATCTCCTGACACCTACCTGTTTCTCCAACCACTTCACCCACAATTGTACTTTCCTGAGTATATCATTCTGGGTTCAAAGCAGTAAGTCATTTCATGTCACTATCTTTGTAAACACTGGTATCTTTACCTAGAGCGTCTTCTCCTACAGTTCTGAACTGGAAATATGTTTACTCAATCGTCAAGAGTCTGCTCAAATATTTCTGCCTTTGCTAATTATTCTGACTGCCTTTGCTCATTATTCTGACCTTCTTCAGATAAACTATCACTTCCTGCTTTATTCTCACTGTATCCTACTCTTCTCTTTATTTTAACATTCTGGAAATTGTAAGAGTTTCATGAGCTTTTTGAAGGCAGGAACTGTGTCTTATAACCCTAACTTACAGCTCGATATTCAACAAAATGTCTAATAAAAAATTAAATAAAATGAAAGCTGTGACAGAATTAAGAAATAATAAAAATAAAAATATAAGAATATGAAATAGTGTAAAATACCTCTAGCATGTTCAGGGACAAAGACAATAGAGTCAAGTAACTGGTTAAAGAAGGTATCATGTCAATCAGTTATTCAGATTGATATGCAAAGAACAAATCTTAATGTCCACAAATACAATTTGAAAATATAGAATAGACTAGTATAAAGGAGAAAGGGAACAAACTGAGAAAGACAATTATTTAGATTGATATGCAAAGACTGACTCTTAAAGTCCACAAATATAATTTGAAAATATAGAATATAGAACAAAATAATGCCACTTGCAGCAACATGGATGAACTAGAGACTCTCATACCAAGTGAAGTAAGGCAGAAAGAGAAAGACAAATACCATATGATATCACTTATATCTGGAATCTAATATATGGCACAAAGGAACCTTTCCACAGAAAAGAAAACTGGACATAAAGAATAGACTTGTGGTTACCAAGGGGGAGGGGGGGAGGGGGATGGACTGGGAATTTGGGGTTAACAGACGCAAACTATTGCCTTTGGAATGGAGAAGCAATGAGAGCCTGCTGTATAGCACTGGGAACTATGGCTAGTCACTTATGATCAGCATGATAATGTAAGAAAAAAGAATGTATACATGTATGTGTAACTGGGTCACCTTGCTATACAGTAGAAAATTGACAGAACAATGTAAACCAGCTATAATAGACAAAATAAAAATCACTATAAAAATATAGAATAGACTAGTGCAAAGGAGAAAGCAAACAAAATAAGAAAGACATTCATTAAGAGACAGAAGAAAAGTGAAAGGGACAGAGGTAACTTTAGTACTGCTTTGTATGCTGATCAAAGCATAAGAAAAAGCAAGCCAAGGGGCATGGCTAGTTAGCAACTGGAATGGCTGTGTGAGCAGGCTGCTCTGGATCATTAAATCTGTGGCACTCATAAAATGGATCATTAACACCCTATCAAGTATTGTGTGCCTATAACAGAGTCATTTTGATGTATTTTTTGATAAGTAATTCTGTCTCCTGTAGAATGCAGGCATATTTCATTGAAAAATATGGGAAAAAATATGGGTTTTTAAATAGAAAACAATGTGCCAAGTTAAAAAAAAAATCACATTTTATACTCTGTGCTTCAGAAGTTATATGCAACAAAATGGAAGAGAAAGAAGTATATGAATAGTATGGAATAATTCTAAGGCCGAAAGCATATTCCATGAAACTCAGTAATGTGCAGAAAAGTATGCTTATGTGTGATCTAATTAAGGGAATATTAGCATCTTGAAGAAAAATAAGTCAGAAAGTCAAAATATAGTAATCCTATTCAGTCTTTATGCCCTGTCTAATTTGGAAACTGAAGTAGATATGTGAATAAAAATATATGAATAAAATTATATACATATTGAAAAATATAAACCTGCTGTAAAAACTGTTACTGATTTCCTTCTCCCACCTAAAATTTGTAAGTGCTAAGAAATGTTAAAAAGAAGACAAATTGCTTACAGTTTTGTAAACAGGTAATAAAATATATGAAGCCAGTCCTCTCATAGCTGCAAAATATGTCAAATCAGCATTCTCTATTATTTACTCAACACAAGTGAAAATCTGGATTGTAAAATTCTCACATGTAAAGTTATAAATAGTGATACTAGTGAACTACTGTAATCCACTTAAGATTTAAAAACTAGAGACAGAAGTTGATGAGGAGGCATACTTAAGGTAGAATGCCTTACACTAATACATGGTGTGTAAGAGTCTCATTAGAAGATACATGATTTTATAATTTAAAAATTATAACAGTATATGAGGTGTGCTTCTATTTACTCATGGGGTAGGACAGTAATCCTATTTATATAAGTAAGATAATGCCAACTGGGCTCTTCCTAAATATGACCATCATATTGATAAAGACTGAAGATAATTTTAGTTCAAAGAGGAAAACTGGAACTTTATGAGAACACTGACTCAAGCAAATGTAGTTAGAATCACTGCAATGTCCAAGTGAATGAAGTTAACACACCATACCATAGGAAAGAATGACGGAACATTTCAACGTTCTCAGGAATCACACAAAAATACTGGCTGAAAATTCTACATACTTTCCTGGGAAAGAAGACACTGAACTTAAACCTAGGAAGAGAACCAACAGAAGGAAAGAGACTCTTCATGTAGTACTCTTAAAACAATCTCATCTGTTGTTTTGTTTGTTTTTCAGAGCCACACACCACAGTATGCAGAAGTTCCTATGCTAAGGGTCAAATTGGAGCTACAGCTGCCAGCCTGGCCTATATCACAGCCACAGCAACATGGGATCTGAGCTGCGTCTGTGACTTACACCACAGCTCAGGGTAACGCTGGATCCTTAACCCACTGAGTGAGGCCAGGGATTGAACCTGCATCATCATGGATATTAGTGGTATTTGTTTTCCTGGTGCCACAATGGAACTCCCAAAAACAGTGATTTTAAAATTACGTTTCATGAAATTCAAAGTATCAGTGGAGGTACTTAAGAGTCACTGGTTATAGGGAAGAGGTAGCAGTAGGATAAATCTGAGGCCAAGAAGGCTTTCTCTATATTCAACCCTACCTTATTCAAGAGCTTGTAATTATATTCCACTTGTAATTATATTGAATATTGAAATTCAGCTTAAGATTTTGCTTGAGGAAATTCGATTGTGGTAGAGCAGAAACGAATCCATCTAGTACCCATGAGGATGCAGGTTTGATCCCCAGCCTCGTTCAGTGGGTCGGGGATTCAGCATTGCACTGAGCTGTGGTGTAGACTGCAGACACAGCTCAGATCTCACATTGCTGTGCCTGTGGCTCAGGCCCGCAACTCCAATTGGACCCCTCTCCTGGGAACTTCCATATGCCTCAGGTACGACCTTAAAAAGAAAAAAAAAAAAAAAAAGCTTGAAAATGAAATGCATTTCTGCCTTATTCAGTCATCAGAAATACCTCCTTAAAGTCAACCCCCCAAAATGACAAGTTAGGGGGCAGGAAAATACATTTACTTATCACTAGCTTCACAGTTACTAAGTATCAAATGGGAAAAGAATTAAACCCTAGAGTGTAACAAAAGAATTGCCAAATTTTATAGATGAGAAGAGGCCAAAAAATGTCTCATATGAGATCCTTCCATTCAGGTGAGAAACACTAAGGTCCAGAGAGATTCTGGGATTTAGACCAACTTGCATGAGTCAAGAGACCCTGCAGGATACAGAAGTCAGCAGGAAATGGAAGCCAAGGTCTGAAGGGAGGAGGGCTGAGCTTAGTACAAGGACATTCTATGGAGTGAATTGCCTCAGAATATCATATGCTTTCCACCACTGAGAATGTTCAACAAGAGAAAGGGAAGCATTGTTCATGGAGTATCTACCATGTGGTAGACACTTTTCATGCATTTAACAAACAAAACCCACTACCCAATGACACAGCTACTATTTTCTCCAGTTTTACAAATTATAAAACATTTAAATTGATGAAGGAACTTATATGAACTCAGAGCTAAAACCATAGCACAGCTGGAAAATAAACTCAGGTTTGTCTGACTACAAAACACTTGCTCATCTACATTAATAAGAAGCACCCTGCATACAGAACAATTTATTTCTTGAATATGTTTTTGTAACTGATTCAATTATTTTAAGATAGCTGGATTAGAAACCCCTTATATCTAGATCCTATGGGCTAATCTGGGGCAAGCCAGCATAAGAATTCTAAATAACTGAGATGTAAATGAAGAAGACTGGAAGCTTGGGAACAGGCAGAGCAGGGAGAACTCAGTGCAGAGAATAAGGACTAGAATGGGCAGCTGAAAGGAACACTTGCCAACCTTGAAATTATACTTGATCTGTCCTTGCTTAGAGTTTCTCTAGCCTTGCAATGGCAGAGAGAAAGCTAGCAATAAAGGACTTTAGGTAAATTCCTCAGCTTTTCTGTACTCGCCTCAGCATTAATGAGTTCTTTCTATACTATACGGTACATGTTACAAAACAGGACACTGGGACTCACTTTATGGTTGACTTTCATCAATTTCCTTCAGTTTTGTTCACATTTGGAATGGAGAGGCCATTTCAAACACATGTTTTCACAAAATATTAATATCCATATTATGATATTTAACATTTTCATGTCTTTTAAAAAGCATCTTGATTATTTATCTTTAATTTTAGCAAAAGCAGAGAGTATGAAATCTGACCACATGGACTAGAAACTTGGCTTAACCACGTTCTTCTAGCTTTGTGGCCTTGAACAGTTTACCTAAACACGCTCAGACTCAATTTTATGATTTATAAAATAAAATTAGTGGTAGAACCTTCTTTATAGGTTTGTTACAAGTATTAAAAGACTTAACAACTCAAAGTATTTAGAACAGAGACTGATAAGAATAATTGCTATATGTGTTAGATAAAATTTTCAAGGATGTCTTTTAAAATAATAGCTGTTCCCAGAAATAAAAATATAAATTTCAACTGTTTCAACAGTTTAACTTTTACCCACAGAATCAAAATTTTATTGCAATGTACTAGATAAGTTCAAATATAATGAGAAGAACATTTCTAAAGGCCCCAAATTAAACTTCAAGGCTTTGTCACTGTTATAAATTAATATATTTACTTAAGCAACTATGAAATCTGTTAATATATGTATGGAATATGCCTGGCATGATAAAAGGGACTGCACTATTTCAGTAATCATATATTTTATTGAAGAGCCTTTGGGCTATTTTAATATTCAAATCAGTTGAATATTTAGCAGTAATAATGTAAGATTAATATTTGTACAGGCACTTGCTCCTTTAACGGTAGACATTACAGTCAAGCTATTACCTTGCAATAATGAAAGGATTTTTTAAAGCACTGTCAAAAGGGAAGTTTTACAGGTTAGAATTTTATTCTGATATCATACATTTCCATAAATGATGCCATTTCTTAAAGTATAATACATTAATCAACTTTCATACTACTTCACTTTCAAGTAAATTCATGCACCTTGAATTTTAACTACAATAACAATCATCTTATGATCAATTGTCTAGTTTTAATCATTTAATTGATTTTTAAGAAATGCGTCAGATTTTGAGATGTCAACAGTATATGACATTTAACTGGGTTTAGAGGAAAACTTTTTATCCTCATTTTTTACTCTGTTAATGTTTTGCCATGTGTATACAGCCTAGTAAAAACACATATCAACATGATTTCCTTCTTAAATAAATGATTATTTCATAATATTAATATAATACTCCTGGCAGTGCTTTTTGGAGGGATTATTAAAACATATCCCTGAAAAGGATAAAGCCCCTCAAACTCACACTTTAAAATGGGTGTGCTATAATCAACCAGTAACACTGGCCTGCTATGATTTATTTCTTAATTTTCATATTTCTACTTTAAACAAGAAAAGCAACAAAATAATCTTTTTGTTAAAGAATGCAAATCTCAATTACTGCATGTGATTTAGGAAGGTGGGAAAAAAACAAACAAACTGAACAGGTTTTCCCTTATAATGAAAACAGCATAGCAGCCATGTAGAGGAGGCACCCTTGAACACAGGCAAGATTAAATGGCAGGCTTGCTTTCTTTTTTCTTTTTTTTTTTAATATAAAATTAGCTTCAGACTATTCTTATTTGAAAACATTTGGCCAGTTACAATATATGGTGGTCCTAGCCAAAAGCACACAGGTGTGTTACTTCCTTGTATTATTGTTTTATTTCTTTAGCCCTTGGAAAACACCAGAAGGGGTTCTATTGTGCACACAGGTGTGAATACCTACTGTGGAGTATAAATTGTGTCTCCTTTTAGATGAGCAGGGAAGGAAAAGAAGAGTGCCTTTGAGTATTTACTTCCTGGCTTGCCACTAATTAACTCAGTGGTCCATTTTGGGAAAATCACAACCTCTACATATAACTGTTTCTCATCCACAAAGCCTTATTTTGTGACACTTTATTAAACAGAATGTCAAACAGACAGAAGAGGTAAGAAGTCCATAAGGAACTGGAATATTAATGGACAAGTGCTGCCACCTTCCTGACTTACAAGACCTATTAATAGACCTTTCCTGGACCTTACTGTGGAAAGACAGTAAGAAATCATAGATAGCTGATGACAGTCTAGAAATGATTTTCTCACATTACCAGGATCGAGACTTAGATCCCCTCCACGGTCTTGCTGGATTAAGTACCATTTCCCTTTGTTTGTAGATACAGACAAGGCTCAAGAAGCTTTTTATTTATTTATTTTATTTTCCCTTAAAAACAGCTAATAAATCATGGAGTTCAGACACAAAAGCCTGTTTTTTAGAATGTGTATCTAGAATTATTCTATACACCATTGACTTGAGAAGTGACCACAGATGGGGCTTGGGGCAGAGAAGCCACTGGCACTGTTGGGAGAGGGTACTGAGAAAGAAAATATTTAAAGGGATGACATTCTACAAAAATGGAAATCACTACCATGAATTGATAAGTTCTATGAACCAGATCTTGTGCTTGACACTTTGTTATTTCATTAAATCTTCACAAAATCTCTGTATGTGCTTAGGTCCTTTTACATCCTCTTCCTCACATATGAGGAAACAGATACCAGAAAAGTAAAAAAAAAATTTGCAAAAGCTCATGTGGCCCTTGCTTGGTAGAATCAGGATGGTTTATCTTCCTCTTATCTCTCAGGAGAGTTTGTCTCATGGCCCCACTCACTGTTTTACAATTGTTTCACAAATCACAGATGGACAGACTTAGGAATAACCTTAAATGTAAGGAACTGCATCATATTGGCAATTTTTAAGGTATGTGATTCAAAAGTCGTTGTCCTAGATACTATGAATGTGTGATTCTTTCAATACCATGAAAACAATTCACAAGTTCTAAAGCGGCACTCTGATTTAGGACAAGTGCATTTTAGTGAGCCCTGATGTCACGCTGTTAGAAGAGTAATGTTTACAGCAATCTGTCTTCCTAGACTGATTACTTAGACATTCTATATAAATTATGTATTTATATAGAAATGAATTTAGTCTTAAAATGTAAAGCCTTTACAAAAAAAAAAAAGAAGCACTTAACATTTCTGAATGTCACAAATGTTTATATGGTTTTGCATCCTTGATGGACTCAAAAATGGCAGCAAAAAATATGCATTCTACAGAGTAACGTTAAAGGCTATATTAAATTACACAGATGGAAAATTAAATATTTTATTTAAAAACTGTGTCCTATTATGCTTTTTATATTAAGATATTCAAATGGAAAAAATAAAACTTTTCCTCTCAGCTGTAAAGCTAGTTATAATAAGATAAAAATTAAGGATATTGTAAATAAGGCCAAATAATTAAGTATCCAACACAGTTAATTTTTCTTCTTTTTTTTTTCCTTTTTAAAAAGGCAGGGTGTAATTAAGTATATATGAAAGTATGTGGCATAAAGATAGAGGAAAAAACAATAAAATAAGACCTCTTCATAATGGACTATGTAAACCTTATATTTTTTACTTGCCAGGAAAATCACTACTTTTTTCAGGCACACATCAGGTCTTTTTGGTGATGCTTGGACTTTGCATTCTTGCCAACAACAGTGTCTTGCTATTCCAATATCTCTGTTGTAAATGAGTTTGTATCTGGATATTTTAAACTTATACATATATATTTTTTTATCACTGCTAATATTTTCAGCATAAAATCAGGAAACAAACAATGAGACTGACTAAAGTACAAAATATTTGAATAAAATATAGGGATAGCTATTAATAGAAAGTAATTCAAAATATAGCTTAAGACTATATTTGAAAAGATAATTGCTGTTTTATTGAGCACTTACTATATTCCTGGTAATATTAACAATTTATTTTATAATGATTTCATTGAATCCTTTTAACAGAATGAAGTCATTGTAGTTATTTCCACTTCACAAATTAGAAAACATGCATTTAGTCATCAAATATCTAATAACTGGCAGACCCAGGACATAAACCATGACAATTACATATTAGTATCTGGGTTCTTCTACTCTTTCTTAACCAATTATATTGTAGCAATTCTTTGGAAGCCATTATGCTTTTCAAACTTAAAGTACAATTGCCTTGGTTTTCATTCTTTGTCATTTTTTACTTCTTTTATTAACATGCAAAGAGGAAACAATGGAATTAAATACATTTACATTTAGAATCAAGCCATAAACTATTTCATGAATACCCATCCACAAGACTGATTCACTCTGGACCATTGCAAACACTTGACTATATTTTCATCACATGTACCAAACATATTATTTCATTTTTATGTAAAACTACGTCATACATAACACTGTAACACAAAGCTATTAAAAGTGTAATACCAGGTCGTTTATTTTCACTTGTTCCCTGAACCATCTATAATTAACAAAGCACTTGGAAGTTCCCTTGTGGCATAGGGTGTTATCAATGCAGTGGTGTGTGTTCGATCCCTGCCTTGAAACTTACACCTGCTGTGGGCTCAGGCCCACAAAACAAAGCACTAGTTATGATTACCACTCAAAGTTGCTGCCACCTGTTGGTGGTATTCCCTCACTATAAAAGAGCTAGTTTCCCTAAGCATATTTTCTAGCATTAGTAATGTTTTGCCATTTACTAAATACTATGTTTTCTCACCTCAGACCTTAGCAGAGACTTAGATAACTGGTAAGTAGTGTATCAAGGTTTAAAGCATGAATCTAACTGAAACTGTTAATCACTGTGCTACAGTAGCATTTCTCTTAGAAAACCCTTTACATAAGTCTGTCACATCCACACCATTGAATGTTCTACAGTAGTAAATAAGGATGATCTAGTTTTACACACACTAGCAAGAATAAATATCCATGATTTAGTATTAAGCTTGAAAAACATTTATACATACATAACATGATTATACTTATTTAAATACTAAATTATAGATTAATATGTTTAAGGTGAGAGTGGAGCTGGGTCTGTTCCCATGGTACGTTCATATTCCTTCCACTAAACTATGATGCTTCAATAAAAAGTTTTCAAGGTCAAGGGAACTATTCCCTATGTCAGTAGACTCAGCCTGTTACATTGCGTTCTGCCTTCCGTCAGTAAGTATACAAGCACAGTCAATTTTTTTTTAATCTCTCTTATATAATATCTCCATCTGAAAATGATTTCTGGCCAAAGCACATTGGGGTACAAAGATGAAAGAGATCATCTCTATCTTCAAAAAGCTTGTAATCTTTTAAAATGATCACTTCATTAGTGAATACTATTAATAACTGAAGTAAAGCCTGCAAAGATCTTTGCGTTCCAAGAAACAACATTAGCAAAATACAAGAAAGATGTTAAAGATATTCTGAGTTAACATGTTAATAAAATAAATAGATTCCATTGCAGTACTGAATACCAGGACCAGACACTGCTGGGTTCTGTGGTGTTGGGGCACTCGAGTCATTGAGGATTCCACCATTGAGTGAAGAAAAGGAGAAACTCATGTCTATCAATCATGTGAATCAGAGTATGATACATTCTGTAATATAAATATAAACACAATGAATTGTGAGTGCATGAAAGAGAAATTTCCCCTAAGAATTAATCTGACCTAAACTTTGAAAAAATTTTAGGAACTTATCAGGTAATAATGTAGAGAATACCATCCCAGGCAAACAGAACATAAAGAGTCAAGGCATGGAAATGGAATAGATTGTGAAAGAAACATCAAAACTCTACAAGGTAATTATAGTTTAGTATATGTTAAGATGACTGGAGATGATAACAGTGACTGGAGATGATAATAGTTATTGCCAGATGTTGAAGGAATATAAATTATTATTATGTAAGGGGGATAACTTCTTTCCTGTAAATATTGAGGAGTCATTCAGGCTTCTGATCAGGGAAGTGACCTGGATCTTTCTTCATTTCAGAGAGAACAACATGTAAGCAAGATAAAGAATGGATTAATGAATGTGAAGTGGCTATTGTAGATGTCCAGACAAGAGATTATGCTAGAAATAATGAGAGAATAAACAAGAGAAAATACGAAATTTATAGATATATGAAATGAAAAATTACATTTCTTCGGGCATCTAATTTTCCAGCATTAACCTATTTTTCATTTAACAGTAAGAACCCTGTGAATGTTGAGAAAAGAAACAAAAAACAAAACAGATTTTTTTGTGTTCCCGAATACCAGCTCAATATTGTGATCAAGAGGACAAAGAGGATTTTGGATTTTCTACTATGCAGAATCCCTGAAGGATACAAAGCATAATAGAGAAGTTCTCAGCAACTTGATAAGAGGAATGAATATGATATCAAGGAATAACTACTCAAGGACTATCTTTTTTGTGTGTGAAATTCAAACACCAATAGCACATCAAGAAAATAGAGAACAGATCCTCAGATTCACAAGAAACATGGAGTTCTTTTATGATCAGGAGTCTAAAGACCTAGTTTTTACTTGTGGTAATTCTGGCAATATATTTAAGAAGAGATTCTGATGAAATAAAATGCTGGTGTTAGGCATTTAACTCAGAAATATATTTCCTATATATCCTGAGGTAAGGAAAAAATATTCAATGCACACAGATGTGAAATATAATTGCTAGACACATTTGCAGCTGAAATAAATATTAAGACATACACAAAACCTTCAATAATTTCATTTCCTAAAAAATTAACTACCCTTATCATATATTTTTATACTTAACTATTTGCTACCTATAGATTCTCTATTATATATTATAACTGTAAAGCCCAAAATAGAATTGGAACTCACTGATAGTGAAGGCTTTGTCAGAGTCTTCCCCTGAATCCCACAAAGTGCTAGAGGATTATACAAGCCAGATAAATACTTTCTGCATCAGGGAGAAGAAAATACTCAGATGAATCTGCAATAGACAAGAGCATCACAGTAGCCTAGAATCACACCGAATGAACCATTCTACAGAATCATTCCCTAGGAGGACTGCATTCACAGTGCACAGAGCCAGCACTTAAGCACCACTTAAATAAAAACACCTTCTTGAATGAATTGGTAACAATAGACCTTGAGTATAAAATGGAAATGAAATAGATGCTGATTATGATGAATTTGTCAGCCTGCTAACCCTCGGCAGTTAAATTGGCAAGTGCAGTAAGAGCACTGACAAAAATATCAGAGAACAAGTCCATCAACTCTGAACCTTCTTGAAAAGAAAGAAATTGTGTATTGTGTATGCATGTGCATGTCTATATGCATATGCATGCAAGAAAGAAGACTAATGACTATTACAAGGTTCTTGTAATGAAATAATGTGACTAAGTACATGCAGATTATCATGAATATAAAAGAAAACTTCAATTGAAGTTATGGAAAACAGCACTTTAAATTTGGTTAAATATTGAATTCAAATCAAATAACATCTTGCAATTGTTTCTAGGACGTGTTTTTCATAATTTTCAACATTTCTCTCACCAGTAAGGACCATAAGTTGAGGCAGACATAATCAAACCAGTCTTATTCCCTCTTTGGTTATCAGTTTAATAATATGGTTTCTGTTTAGGTTTATCCACATGTCAGCATGTTTCAAGCAGTCAATTCCTCTTTGGAGTTCTAATTGAAATTTGTTTCAAAAGGGGAATTTCCCTGAAAAATACCAATTTTTCCTATGGACAAAGTACCACTTTTTAAACCAAAAAGTTAAATTAAGCATAAAATAATTGAAAATATACTATACGTATACCAGTTTAGCTTTGACCCGCAGTTCTTTTTTCCACTTGTGTTTAATAGACTGGCAAACAAATTCCTATTCTAGCACCCCAATGATGTGTCCTTTATTTCCTTTTTTTATTCTTTTAGGGACCCTTCTAGAATGTTTTGTAAGGATTTAGATTTCTTCTGCATGTGTTTAATTCTCAGTTGATATAAACCTGTTGCAGTGTGTTTTTTTTATTACAAATACTCTGGATTTTATGCATTCTTCTTTTTACATGATTTCTAACCCATGTCTTTTCTTCTGCAGTTCTCTTTTTTGTCTTATGCAGTTGCACATCCTATTAAAACAGTATCTTTTCATTCTGGAATTATTTACATAATCAAAGATTGAGGACTGAAGAATGGACAGCAAGGTACCATGATGTTCCAAAGTGAGAGGTTAAGTCATCTTATGTGCTAGTGCTTCCAGGAGCATAATTAAATACTGGTTTTGTGATACCAGTCCAATTCCCATTTGAGGCTGTAATACATCTAATGTTGAAGGGAATGGAAGAGGCCTTTTTTTTTTTTTTGGAGAAATGCCCACAGGTTTATGGGGTACATCTCTTCACCTAATGTTTGTGAAGGAACCTTCAACACTCTGTGCATAGGGTCTTTGAGCCACAGATACAAAAGAAATATATTTCATCTACCATGTTTCTCAAATAGCCCGGGGGAGGAGAAGTGGTCAGATAAGGAATTTCAAACACTTCCTGGGGTTGCTAGAGCAAAGGGGTGTTAATGTTTTACTTGGACCATTTGTAGGTCATTATGAAGAGAAAGCCAGCATGGGATGACTTAGTGGCATTTTACCTTTGGAAACTGTTTCTTGGGTCCTGGTGAACCTGCAGAAACTATAGAATGAGGGGGTAAAGTCAAAACAGTTTGGCCAGAGAATGCATAGGCTGCATAACAGGGAGTATACTTGGATATTCCCGGTGCAGATATGTCCAAGGAAAACGTTCAAGAAGGTATTTGTTTTGAATGCCTGCCAAGCACAGAGAACCCTGATATCAGAACACAGCAGCATGATTCAAGAGCAACTGCTTTGCTTCATCTTTCTTCCCAACCCATCATCTCCCTCATCTACTCCTGAGAGTTCAGAAAGCATGTAAGCATGAGACAAGGACATAGAGAAATCAAAGTCACCTGCCAATCCTCATACTCTGCTTCCAACAACAGACTACAAGTTCAAGACTCCCCAAAGCTGAGGAAATATGATTTGGAATTGTGTCTAGTACACTTGCCTAGAAGTTACACACTTTAGCTCCTAACATACGTTTTTTTGATAAAATATGACTAGGACATTTTTTTCTTTAAAGAGAAAACTCAAAAGATTGGTCCTAGATCTTTTAGAGAACTCAGAGGATCTATCCTAAGTATCACCCAACATGCCTGTTCCAAATAGCAGATTCAAACATGAGAAGCAAGAGATGAGAATACAACTGTTTTTAGAAGCTGTTCCCTGCAGAGTTTCACTTTTTCAAAGCATACCCAGTCATATACACATGAACCTGCACTCACTTCTCTTTGGGGGAAATCTACCGGCCATTCATCCCCAAGGATAAACATCAGCTGTCTAGTCTATCCATTACCTAGTGTGGTTTAGGTCGCAAAGGCTCCTACTCTGCAATCTGCAGGTAAGCACAGCTGTCCCCAATTCACTCCTGAATACCCTTCACAACTTCCCGCACTGCATTCCCTGCCCCTGCAATTAGTAATCTATGAATTATTTCATATTCCCCTTTTTCCTCTTCCAGCCCTTCTAATACATTTGTATATAATTTCCTTTACCAAATCTACTCTGTTTGGTATAACTAGCATTGCTTTAGTTTCCCTGACTAGGCCCTGACTGATATGCTCACTAACTGTGTTATATATCATAGCCAAATATATTAATATAAATATAAAAGTTGTAGGATAAAGTTGAAATAAATAAAGTTTTCTTACATATTCATAAATAATTCTTAAATGACTTCAGAATATCAAAGATCAATTTGACAAAAAAGTAAAAGTCAAATTGAACACAGAATTCTCTAAAACAAATGTAGTATTCTACAGCAGATAGGTAGTATAATTGTGTTGACACTGCTAAGAGCCATACTGTTAGGTGTTTGTAATTGCATGCTATTTGAGGATTTTTACCTTTTCAACATTATTCTGGCCTCATTCAGCATAACGTAACTTGCATTAGAATCATTCAAGATTTAAATCTCCTACTCTTTTCATAAATGGTGTAAGAAAGTTCTTCAAAAACCTCTCAAGTGGTTTAAACATATATTAATGACCACTTGTAGGTACATCCAAGTAGCAGAAGGATAGAAGTATTTATATGAGAAAATCTCAACATTACATCAAATAATCTATTTTAAATTAGAAAACAAACAAATTTGATGTCAGTGCCTATCTTCATGTCTACTTGTAAGGAATCCAAATATGTCATTTTTCATAAGTTGTCAACAACAGGTCAAATTTACTATCCAGAGTGGAAGATCTTGGAGGGAATATTATAGGAGAGAAAAAAAGGAAATATGCAATTTTTACAGATCCAGCTACATATCTATACAATATAATACCTTAAAGTGAAAACATGGGTCCAGATGAATTTTTCAGGAATGTAAGGAAATGCAATTTTATCAGATGTTATGAATGCCTTTGGTAATTTAATGAAAAGAAATTTGATCTGGCTAAGGATCCTGCATTGAAACAAGCTGTGGCATAAGTCTCAGATGCAGCTCGTATCTGATTGCTGTGGCTGGGGCATAGGCTGGCAGCTGCAACTCTGACTTGACCCCTAGGCTGGGAATTTCCATATGCCATGGGTATAACCATAAAAAGAAAATTAAAAAAAAGAAAATAATCTAATAGAGCAGAGACAGAATGCCTCCATTCAAGGTTTCTTAAAAGATTAATAGAAAAAAATCTGTATTTCTGATTGTCAAACAAGTCATTCACCACGAAGTTTAGTCAACATATATAACTATTGGACTTGGTCCTAAGGAATACAAATGTTCTACAATGGAAAAAAGATAAAGTTTGAGAGACAGTAAATATTGAAACTATAGAAAAGTTAAATTGATACTTAAAGGATAAAATAACGAAATTTTAATTTTTTTGATCATGCCCGCAGTGACCAGGGATTGAACCCACGCCACAGCAGTGACCTGAGCCATAACATTGACAATGCCAGATCCTTAACCCACTATGCCACCAGAGAACTCTAGAAATTAAATATTTTGAAGATGCATGAAGAGGAATAAAGCTAAGAGAATAAAGAAAGAATTGTGGAAAGTAAGTGTATATGTTTATAATTTTATTAGACTTTTCTTGAGGAAAATATTTAATAAAATTTGACTTCAGAGAAAGATGATTCTTCAATTCTGAGACACTTGAGTTTAGGTCATCTCCATTCTTCAAAATGATAAATAAATTATAGGTTCTAGATTACAGCCAGATAAATGACCTGAAGCAACAGGTATCTATTTTAGAATAGATTAAATCAGGTAGAGGATTCAATTGAGTCATTGGTAAATGAAATAATCTTTAGTTGTTTAAAACTTGAGCATTGCAGAAAAAAAAAAAAATCAAAGGAATATTGGATAAAAGCCTTTTTCCAATGGTTAAGAAAAGTACTTTTTTAGAACTTTTACAGAGTTCTTTATGTAGTATGCTATATTTTACTGGGGTAAAAACTGTTCAAATATATCAGATACTAGGGAAAGGAAATATTGATTTGAAATTAGGAAATTTTCCAGAAAGAAACCCAAGGTATAAAAAAAATAATCTTAATAAAATGCTGGAAGGTCTACAAAAAGAAACAAAGAAAAATATCTCGGACAAAAATATTGGAGTACTTGCTATATCACAGACTAGCTGGGATATAGTCTGTGGCTTATAACCATCCAACCCCTTCTGATATGTATCATTTTTTAATAGGCAACAGGGGACATAGATTGTATATAAAGATTAAATACTCTCACACATTTACTATCAAAAACGCTCAAATAACTTTAATTTGACTATTCTTGTTTTCCTGGCAACTGCCTAAGTTCATTTTAAAGATTAGTTTTGTTGCTTGCTTTTTTTTTTTTTTTTTCCCCATACTAGTACTCTGTTCTTAGATTATTTTTAAAATATCTACTCAACCACTTTAGGAACCATTTCAAACATATGGAAGAAGAATAAGATTTAACATTAATGCAGTATCTAAAGTTAAATCTCTAGAAAATAATTTTAGTGTTTATCTCTGAGTACCTCTTACATACCCATTATGTAAAAAAAAAAAAAAAAATCAAAAAATGGAGCAGAAAAAGAATCAAATCTAAGGAAAGGTCATTCAATTTTAGTAAATAATTATTCTAGATGATCTTATTTGCTAAAATTGTATCTAATCCATTATTTTTAAAAATACATATTGACAAATAAAATCATACATTTTAATATAAAACAATATGATAGATTATGCATCATTCAGATGTAAGTAAATATAAATATTACAAATTATCAGTAATATACTAGAACTCAAAAAAAAAAAACAAAAACCAGCTTTTAGTCTTCTCCCCAAACTACAGCGGTTAATCTCATGACATCTCCAAAGTAAAAGCACATTCAGAAGGCTAGTTCTTTTCTACCTTTACTATATCCTTAAACCATTCTAAAAAATTAAACCAAACACTAAACATTAAAGATATGAAAAGAACATGGCAGAGTAGACATTCTCCCAGTATAATCCCCCAATACCACCCACCCAAAATCACATAGGCTGCCTTTTTGCTCTAATAATGTAGCCAGTAAAACAATTAGAAATGAATAAGAAAATGATAGGTTGTGTATTTTATTAATGAAATATATAGAATAATGAAATGCAAATAACTTGGGGGCCCACTTTTTAATGTTTTTAATCAAAGTATAGTTGATTTACAATATCCTGTCAATTTCTGCAGTACACCAAAGTGACCCAGTCATTCATGTATTTTCTTTCCTCTCATATTATGTTCTATCACAAGATGGGGACCCATTTTAGATACAGTGGTTATTAAGATCTTCTGAGAAAGTGATATTTAAACTGAAAATGGGACATGAAAGTGAACCAGCCTCAGGAAGAATCAAGGTGAAGAAAGGTGAAGAAATAGTAAGTATAAAGATACATTAACATATACACACTTCTATATATAAAATAGATAACTTACAAGGACCTACTGCATAGCACAGGAAACTCTACCCAATATTCTATAATAACCTATATGAGCAAAGAATCTGAAAAAGACTGGAGATACATGATTCACTTTCCTGTACATCTGAAACTAATACAACATCATAAATCAACTTTACTCCAATAAAATTTTTTTAAAAAGATATATTTACATGGCCATAGGTGGTAGCATGGCTTATTGATCAGAAACTGAATTTTTCCATGGTTTAAAATGAAACAAATAAACCACGTAAAGTTGCAGAACAGAAAAGTTGTTTGGCAGTTCCTGCTATGGCGCAGTGGGGTGGGCAGTGTCTTGGGAGTGTGCTAGGATGCAGGTTCCATCCCCAGCCTGGCACAATGGGCTAAGGATCTGGGGCTGCCACAGCTGTGGCTTGGGTGGCAACTGCAGCTTGGATCTGATCCCTGGCCCTGAACTCCATATGCCATGGGGCGGCCAAAAAAGAAAAAAAAATAAAAGAAAGGTGTGTGTATACACTTTTGATCTGGGTACAGAGCACCATAGCACAGAGCAGGCAGCCTCAGGCTCATTCTTCTATGTTCCCACCATCACTGAGCACATGACTAATAGGTGTCACCCTAACCAGGGAGCAGGCTAGACATAGACATGTCAATTCCCCACTAAAAGATGAACTTTTTGTGGACAAGAACCATCTCTTAGTCATCTTTGTATTCCAGTACCTACCATATTGCAGGGAGGACATTAATAAAAATTGAAATGTTTTGCATTATACTTTATTGTACTCCATAAATTAAGCTAAAGTCCAGAATAGTTGAACCTTTCATAAGAGCAAGTTTGAATGTCTAAGGCAATACATATATCAGCCACCGGATAGTGTGGAAGAAAACATTTATTTATTTTACTTCTATGTCTGATAGAAAGGCTTTTTATTTATTTATTGATAGTTGAGTACTTCTGCATTGTTGTTGAAAAAAATGGCTGCTAATATATGGTAAAAATAACCTCACTTAGATTCTAATATTTGATTCTGTGAAAGTAGCACTGCATTTTTAGACAAAGTAGTATTTTTTTTAATGAAAAAAAAAGGTCGAAAAATTTAAGAAAATCATAAATGGTCCAAAGTTAATTATAATAATGTTAAAATTATATTGGGAAATAAATCTTTAATAAACTAAATGTTTTATAAATGAATTTATTGATACATATAATGAACTCACTGATACTGAAAGGTATTCCTACAATAAAAAATAATAAGCTTAATTTAAATCACATAAATCTCAAGTTGGGAACAACAATTGTCACAAAATTGTGTGGTCTATACCATTTCAAATAAAGGAATAATAATCACTTTTGTTCTGACTATGCAAATTTCACTGAAAGTTACTATTAGCTGACTTAACGTCAATCCCTTAAAGAACTGGATTACTTTCTAAAACATTTTTGTCCACTTCAGTTCTAATTAACTTTGAAAAAAAGAACATTTTTTTTTTTTTAATTTTCATGCATGGGTATGATGTTCCACTTGTGTGATGACAGCAGTTGTGTATTATCAGATGCAGCATTCAGCTTCCAAAATAACTCTCAATAGTCTGCCTTCTGGTATGCATGCCTTTGTACAGCTTTAGCCTCACTGAATAAAGTTGTGTTACCAATTGTCTACTGGGCAAAGAATTACATACTGAGGTCTGGGTCACAAAAGACATTCTAGCTTCTATCTTGTGTTCTCTTGAATTCCTTACTTTGGGGGATGCTAATGTAATGAGGACACTCCAGGAGCAGTATGAAGGGCTTGCATAGAGAAGAGCTAAAGTCTCCTCCCAAAAGCCAGTGCCTCCCAATAGCCATCTAGTGAGCCATCCTGGAATCAGATCCTTCAGTGCAATCAAGCCTTCAGATCTCACAATATATAATAGCAACCTATGATATTTTAAATTAGTCCAAAGTGAAACAATAGATTGTCTTTTTGAAATGAATCTTTTTTTTTTTTTTTTTTTCCTAGTTAAAGGAAAGAGAAGAACTCTCTCTCTTTTTTTGGTTGATACTTAGTTCGTAGACCTCAGGAGCTGGCTCTTTAATCCTCAAGTCTCATATTCTGGAATTCTTTTCTCCCTAATTCCCTAATAGTGTAAGTTTCTACCCTATTGAAGTACACACTATTCTTAAAAGTTCACAGGCACTTTCTATTTTTTTGCTTTTGCATGTGACATTCCCTATGTATTTTAAGTATAGCCCTTATCTGAATGACTAATGGGGTTTCATTCATCATTAAATTTTATAAAACACATAATTAGTTTTTAATGTACAGCACAGATATAGTGAAAGGAAGTCTGAGGCCACAGATTTTAATGAAGCTTCTTACATTCGTCCATCGTGAAAACACACACAATAGTCAAAATTGTACTGTCATGAGAAGAAAACTTGATATGAAAGGGACCCATTTATATGTAATCTGGATTTTTCCAACATAAAAATCTTTGATTTAAGCATTACATTTTTAAGCAAAGTAAGAAATACTTCTTTTGGACTAAACATAATGATGAACCATGGAAAGAATCTAGCTCATTTATGGTTTGGAGCAAAATAAAACGTTGTGAATAACCATATCCATAAAATTATTGTCATTTCCATCATGATATACTATTTTTATAGCATTGAAGAACACTGCCTATGTTCTAGGCCCCTTTTGAAAATAACACGGGCCACTGACATGCTTAAAAGTGTGTGAAAAGTTTCTTTGCCAAGGAAAACTTAGCTTGGAAGAAAAGGCTTGGTAACTCAAAGCACAGACGGAGCACCTGTGAGGCTTGGCAACATGCATGGCTTTGCTATGTTGGTGAAGAAAGGAGCCCCACACCAGGCTGTGACTCACTGCTTTCTAAATTGGCATCTACTGGCAATAAAAACACTGCCAGCAATCCTAAGAGGATTTTTGTCTACTGTCCTAAAAGTTGTCAACTTTACCAGAGCCAAGGTCTTGAATCACTGCCTTTTCAAGAAATATGTCAAGAAGATGGAAAGAGAATACAAAGTCATCTCCACTACACAGAAGTTTGCCAACCTTCCAGAGCACATGTTCCAAACCCCTTGACTGAACTTTGAGTAAAAAGTTCAAGAGAAAGCAAGTTCAAGTTCAAGAGAAAGCAAGTTCAAGAGAAAGCAAGCTCAAGAGAAAGCAAGTTCAAGTGCACCCTTAGAACAATTTTATAGATCTTCTTGGTGGCTTGACTTACTTGGTAGGTATTACTGATTATAAGAATGAATAAACTTTTTCCTGTATGGGCCTGTCATGTCATTCTTGGTAGTAATGATATTCTGTACTGAAGGGTGACAACTACATGAACCAAACACTATACAAAGCATGTCTTCAGGGTTGACAGTGACAAAATGTTGCCAAATTCTTTCTGGAAAACATCTTTAGACCCTTGGAATACAATAGAACTCTTGATTATCCGTTCTGTTGAATGGCTTTAAAATTAAGCACAGACTGAATTAATTCTCATACTGACATTAAAAACATTAAAGAAGCAGTCCTGGTCAAATCTGACCTCAACAACTTACACACATGAATTCAAATAAAGAATACTGGAGAACTCCGATGTTACAGAAAATAGCTAAACCGTCATGTACAGAGCCAAATATGCAGGTTACCACTAGCAAGATTTGCAACTTTTCCAATCAAAAGGACAACCTTGACTGATGTCAAAGATGATGCGTACATCACTGTTTCACCCACACAAGACACAAAAATTCAAATTCTTATCAAGCAGCTGTCTTATCAAGAAAATTAATTTTTAACAGAATTGAAGTTCATTTTTAATTTACTAAGTTCCATTTCTTGTTCTTTATTGTTCACAGAATTGGCCCATTAACTTTTACATAAAAATAGTAGCACATTTTGTGAATGGCTTAACTTGGTATATGAATAAGGTACATACTAATGCAGTACATAAATTTTATGAACAATTTTGCATTTATGTTATATCTGCATTTTTTCTATTATGGGGCCTCCATCAATTTCATTAAATCCTCAATGGATTTAGTAATCTCACTAATTAAGAGCCATGCATTTCACCTCTTAGGCAGAGTTTGTTTTGACTTCATAGGCCAAGTCAGCATTGCCACCGTCTGTATTCCCACTACACTCTGTTTCTACTTTGTGCTGATAAAGTTCTATTGCAAGGTTTTTGTTTTATTTTGTTTTGTTTTTTTAATGTCACCAGATTGTGATATTGTTCAGGACAGAAAGTACATATTCATGTTTGCTTTCAGTATACATATTATTTAGTATGGCCTTGAAAATGATAGGTGCTGACAAAATGTTTCATGAGTGAATAAATGCAAATAAATACACTTTTCATTTCATGTTTTTTTTCTGGGAGCCTGTCTTTATAGGACAAATGATTATATATGGGAAGATATTTTCTTTGTTTTTCATTGTTAGTAAAGGGAATTGACCTATAACTATTAAGTGCCAATCATACAAAAACAAAGCAGGTGTGACAGTTTAGTTTTTTCCCCAAAGACTGAGTAATCTGTCACCTGTAAATTATAAAATAATACAGTATATTGTAATTAGAATTGATAGCTTATACATAGGAAAAATAGTAATTATCCTCATTCCAATTAAATTAAAAACCTATATAGCCCAAAGATTTTTAAAAAATCACCTTTATATTTTTTCACAATCCATAAATTGTGCTTGGTTCTAGACACAATTCACCCAATCCATTCTTTAAAATTGTCAGGAACCAGAGTAAGCAGATTAACTTTAAACACAAAGATCATGTATCGCCAGCCAAATTCAATCTATAATTAGCTAAATTACTAACACAACTTTAAAAAAGAGGACTGTTGAATTATTTATATTACTGCACTTGTTTCTAATCCTTTTTTCCCTTTAGAGACTTAAACAACTTATCTAGTAATATATAGTTTCATGGTTTGTATTTACAATAGAACTTCAGTATCAGATGATTTCAATTACCTAACATGAACTTTTTTCCATTTTAATATTATTTAAGATTTCTTATACCTTATGCATATTAGAACCTCAATTAAATGTTTGTTGATCCTAACTTTATACTCCAAATACTCAGAATGAAACCATCTCTTCTGACAGAAAGCATTGTTCAAGCAATTAGAAGAGTATAAAGCCGTAAGGTAAGATGATAAGATATAAACCTGCCGAAGTTAATTAGCTCTCGGGAATAATTTTTAAATAATAGGAACATTAGCTGGAGAACATTACAGCAGAATATCTCCTGCATAAAAAATAGAACATGCGGTAAAAATAAAATTGCAGAGAAAATGTCTTTTCTAACTCTGTGCAAAGTAACTTTCAATGTGCAGGGAAGCAACTTAGGAAGTTTTCTGTTGCTGAACAAATGACTGATGTATTTGTCTGAATATTCACATCTATAGCTATTTCATAGAATTTTACCTCTGTTTGTCCTTTCTTTCTTTCATTTTGGCTCTTTGGAACCTTTTCTGAGCCTTTACTCTTAGGCCACAGATTTTTTGGAATAGTTTATTATTCAATTTGCCTGTTTTTGTTCAGCAAGCTAAGGTGCATGATTTCAAGCAACTAATTTTTGAAAATAAAAATTCAGTTTTAAAAATAACCCTCAAACACATCTTATTTCTATCTACAAATACCATGGTATCCCGCTTAGCAATCAATATCTAATTGTTTTCATGACAGCCATTAGAAGTTAGTCTTTCCATCTTTGCCATGTCAAGCTAGTAGTCACCATAAACATACCGTATCTCATTATTTATTTGCTGTGGGATTTTACTCAATGTTTGACTTTCCATCTAAGGTAATCTATACAATTAAAAGACCAACTTTTAATACAACATCTTTTCCTTATCTGCACATAAAATAAAAAAATTCTCCTAATATCCATATTAAAAAATGAGATCGCTCTAGTAGATGTGAATTCTAATATAAATTTTGAAAAGTTATGATTTAGAACTTTAGAAGAGGGCAGAAACCATTAATTATCCCTAGAGATCAAAGAAATGGTATCTCATTTGCAAATACGTTCAATTTATGAAGGCCATAATACTCAAGTAATAATATTAACACATATGGTATGTGTCATCTTCAAAGCCTTTTTCTGAATATCAAGTAATTAGCAAGATCACACATTCAATAGGTGACATGTGAAGCACATTTTTTTCTTTAAAAATAAGTTTTTTATGATAAATGGTATACATTTTGTTGCTGATACCAAATACTATAAATTTGTATCTGTACAACTTATTGTAAATGTCTGCTCAAGTTCAAGAATATTATAAGAATTTGTTAATGAAGGTTGAAGATGAAGTTTATCCTTTGTCCTTAATGATATGCAGCCTTTTTCAACAAGGCACTTAGTTAGTTTCAATTAACACAACTATATCTTTGTCCTGTTCTATCACCTCTGACTTCTCCATTGTGATTCTCCACTGACCCATTCTAGCATTCTCTGCTCTTTAAATGTGTTCTTTCCCTTGATTCTTTGCGGAGATAATTTCATTTTTTAAAATTTTACTAACAAAATGGCAGAAAATGAAATACTCCTGAATATGCAGATACACAGATTATGCCTTGATTTCAACATTTAGAAATATCAAATACTATCTTTGACAATTTTATTTGGAAGAAGGGTGCTATTCTGTTCCCGAAATTAAACACTTTATTAGCAAATAATATTAAGAGCTTTAAAAATGTAAAAGGGTGTTTTGGGAAAATATAAACTATTGTTTGGTCAGAGTCTTTTTGTACAATAAAATTCACAAAATACATGTTATCTGTCAACCCAATTATTTAAGCCCTTTGGAAAACACATGAAAACAAAAAGAGAGGGTTACATAACAAGAAATATGGCTTCTAATGCCAGTTCTGAAAATAACTGTGTTATCTTGATTAAACTACTTAATCTTTGGCTTTCAGTTTCATCATTACTAAAAATCTGGAGTTAATTCCATAATTTTATTACCTGAATGCATATTTTTTCTCAATTTATTCCTATTTATTATTCTTACCACATGGGTAAGTCAGTAAGCTCTTTGAGACATATGAGTATGTATTATGTGGGTTTTGAATCCGTCTCAGTTCCAAAAGGAGAAATTATGTATAATGAGTCAATAATACTTGGTGTTTGGTGTTAGCCAATAATCTACTGCTCTTAAGGAGTTAACTATTTTTTTTCTCTTTTCTTTGTGAGGGTCTTGCTTGGTTCCAAGGAGAGGCTGAGTGAAGAGAAAGACCTTGATTTTGCACATGCCCAAAATAGAATGAGAAATTTATTTATTATTCATTTATTCATTTATTGAATTTTTTTCTGACAGTTCAAGGAGGGTTGCTTTGTTAATGACCACAGAGAGGATCAAAGGGAGATTCTTGGCTAGGCCTGGATAAAAATATAGGAACATTTTTTTTTTCTTCAAAACCTCTCAGTGTTAGTATTGCCAGTGTTTTTTCAGATTCTGCGGTAGAATCTGAAATTAGAATAATCTGTCTATAAGTGAAGTCCTTGCTGGAATTATAACTTACAGAAGTTCATCAATGTGATAAGAATATCATTAGAGCCTCACTGTTACTATTTTAAGAAACAAATGTCTCCTTGTGCCCGTAGTAATATTATTTTCACAGATCTATGTCCTTCGATTCCATTTAAAATGTAGAACAGCAGCCACTAATTCATTTTTATTGAATTAGTTCCTTTTCATTACACATAACACTGTTTTAAGTAATAATGAATAGGACATAAAAGTGAACTTTTGAAGTCTCTTTGAACCATATTTTTTTCTTTTCTTTTTCTTTCTTTTTTTTTAAAGGCCACACCTGTAGCATATGGAAGCTCCCAGGCTAGGGGTCAAATCAGAGTTATAGCTGCAAGCCTATACCACAGAAATGCAGGATCTAAGCCACATCTATGACCTACACCACAGCTTAAGGCACCTTGACCCACTGAGTGAGGCCCGGGATCAAACCCGCATCTTCATGGATACTCGTCAGGTTCATTTCTGCTGCACCACAAGAGGAAATCTGGAACCATATATTTTCTACTTGGTCACTAATATGTCAAATTAGTCTTCTAATTTGACAACCAACTTCTATTTACTCTGATTCTGAACTGCTTTTCTGCTTCCACACAGGTAAATTACACAAGTCCTTCCATATCCATGAACCACTGGTCATGTGTTACATTCTGTCTAGACTTCCTATATTTGAGACAGAGCTAGCCTTCTCTACTTTGTGCCTTTATAGCTCTTGATATACCATTTCTACCTCTGCAGTCTTCACCCTTCTTTAAAGCCATACACACCTCCACTGATAAAAGTTCCTGAAAGGGGCCACAGTCCCTATTAGTTCTCTAAAGATCTGTTATTATTGCTAGAACATAAAATTATTTTTTTAGGGATAAAGAATGAATAATGAATCACAAATGTTGTTTACCACAATCTAAACTTTAATAAGAAGGAATCCTTCATTAAAATTTTGCTGTAAATTTAGATTGTGCCTTATTGTGATACCATGAAATTCAGCTTTAATTTTTAAAAGCATTTATGTACTTCTCTACACCTTATGTTGGCACGGATAATCCAGCTACTAGTCCAGGTAGTTGGATTCTATAGAAACATTCAAATGCATATATCTATCATAGCTTCGCAGTTTCCTTAGGTCATAGTTTCGAGTAAGCAACGGCTTTGTGAAACTTTCGACTTAGCTTAGGATCTGGCTGAAGATAAAAGAGTTTCCATCTTTCACTCTCTAGCCACTAGGTATGGTTGAAAGGCAGTTGCAGCTGCAGTAACACAAGGCATCTTCCTTAGCTCTGCACAACTCAAGAGCAGACACCCTCCAAACTTTGCCCCAACATACATTGCATTAATCAGCTTAGTCTGACATAACAATACCAAAAAATAGACTGGGTGGCTTAAACAACAGAAATGTATCTTCTTACAGTTCTGGAGACTGGAAGTCCAAGGTCAAGGTGCCAGCAGGGTCAGTGTCTAGCGAGGGCTCGCGCCTCGCTTCTTACACACTTCTGTGCACAAGAAGTCATAGATAGTTGCCTTCTTACTGTGTCCTTACACAACAGAGAGAGAGAGTGAGAGCTCCAGCAGCTCCTCCTCTTCTTATAAGGGCACCAGCCCTACTGAATTAGAGCCTCACCCTTAAGACCTTATTTAACCTCAGTTATCTCCTAAAGATCCTATCTCTAAATACAGTCACACTGGGGGTCTTTGAGTTGGAGGATGGAGTTTGGGGCTTCAACATATACATTTTGGGGACACAATTCAGTCTATAACATACACACATGTACTGATTTTCTCCTACATTTATTTTCCTGATGTGTCCAATTAAGTTCTTGATTTAATTGGTCGAACACAAAGAACTTAACAGGACACACATTTAAGTTTCACAAGATACATTTACCTTTGGGGCTCAGGGTCTGGCATTCCCTTCACATACAATCTACCATCCCCAACACAAGATGCATCCTTGCATATAATATGACTCAGGCTGATAATTTGAAAAGAAAAGAAACGAAGGAACCATCACAAATGCAGCTCACAAAATTTTAGCATTTGAAACTGCCAAAACTAGAGGAACTTGGCGAAGACAAAGACTTCCTTTATAATCTCTTAACATTAGAACTCAAAGTGTGCTTCGATTAGATTCTATGATATCTGGCACGCTATCCGGTTAATAGCAAGTTGAAATGTTCCGGGCTGCTGAGTGGGTCAAAGGTTTCTGGGAATTCAAGTGGTCTCTAAATAAACATAGCAGTAAAGTTTGTAATATAGTAGGGAGTTAGAAGGAAAAATTTAAATAGCAGTTTTGTCTAGGTCTACTTTTTTCCATCTGTTCCTTTTAAATAACAATACTAGGCTTCATATTATTACACCAATTTTATCTGGGTGAGTGAGGCATCTGCTACAGCTGTCCTTTTAGTTTTGTGTTATTAGGTAGGCAAATATTTCATTAGTGCAAGGTAAGCTTTACACTGTAGTGCCATTGCCTATCTATTGCTCTGAAAAAAAAATCAATATGTATTTTAAATTACACATATAATTGTTTTGTGTTTTGGTGCCTAATTCCTCTCCTTGAATGCATGAAAAGAATTAAAATGTTCAAATTGTTTCCTTTAATTCCTTTCATGCACTTTTGTGGGAGGAATTAACCTCCACACTCTAAAATGATTGTAAGTGTAATATTAAAAATGGAACATCTCATTTCCTTTTTATTTCTGTTGTGGGGATTGTAAACACCAGAGGTATCTAATGAAGACCTTACTTTTACAACATCACAAAATGAAAAAGGCACATTGGAAATACAACTAGAAGCTCGTCTTTCAGATTAGTCCCTAGACCTACTGCAATGCATTGATTTTTTTCCCCTTTTCTTGCTGCCTTTTTCTTACTTCAAACTTCTAGTGAATTTAATGTGACAAGGTGTCAACCAAGCAGCTGTATAGAGGCCAGCATCGAGCTACAACCTGAACTTTATGAGGGTCCTTCATTTTCTGGTTTTAAGCCTGGGGGTAAGAATTATGTGGTCTAAAGTCACTGAATTCTGTCTACAATGCAAGTCCACAATAAATGGTCTGATCACTGCTTTCATTAGTGGTGATTCTCCATCTTTTTAAGACCCTTCTCCTGTAGACTCACTGGCCATTCATTCTTTTCTTTTGGAGAGAATAGGGGGTAGAAGTTTCTCAGTCTCAACAGGCCCAGTTGGTGCTTATCAGATTTAGACACTTTCAAATGAAGTCTGATGTACTTATTCCACCTTATAGGCAGTAATTGTTTAAAGTTTAAAACTGTTTCCTAAAAAGTATGTATTGTATTCCTAAAAAGTATTGTTGACATTAACTACCCAATATACAATTCTAAGCACATGGATAATCTTCCCAATAGTTATTTTGATAGTAATACACAGTTAATACATAGTTTGATTAATAATAAATCCAAGTAACAAAGCAAAGCAGAGTGATTGCCTCCCTTTTAAGTTTTCAGCTTTAGTCTATTGCAGATTGAACTCTCAATGAATATTCATTCAACAAACGTGCTTTAATAATTATGAAATCGAGTGCTTCTAATGAATTTATATGCCATGCATGTTAAATCTTAAATCATATTTTTACTAATCGACATTTTAAAAATGCAAAACAAACAGCAAACGTCACATCTAGAAAACAAAGAAAACATTCCTGCTTAACTTGCAATCTTTCACACAGAAGACCAGTGTCCCTTCCATGACAGGGCCTGAAGCATTTTAGATTTCAACATGATTTAGACAGAAACTCAGGCTTTAAAGAATCCATCTTGCAGTCCTCTGACAAAGTAATTGGCTGGAAAAATTATAATAAAATTTTCATAAAGTTCATATTCATGAAGTGACAAAAATTGCTTTTAGGAAATTACGATATTAATAATTTACACTCATGTCAATAGCATTTCTAAAATAACTCAAGCTCTCTACCTTGAAAATTATGAATCTACTTTGATTTTTCTCCCACATAAAGACAGTTAAATACACCGAGACACACTGAGATCTAGATACAGATTATTCATTTAAGAAGATAGCTCCTTGTTTAATTAGAGATTTATCATTTTAACTAGCTGTACTATTGCTCTGAATTAGTTTTCCAGGGTTTGCAGAATTAAAGATGGTAAAAATTGATGAACCTTAGCTGAATTTCCCCCCGAAGGGTACAAACTTTTATTACATTTCGGATGCAAAACACAATTAGCCTCTAACCTAACCATGTTAATCTCCTTGAGTTAAGCTTATGTGTTTCTGCTTGTCTAGAAACTTTTAATGAAAGATCTATGTCTTTTACAGCCTATTTTAATAACCTCTTTATTTGCATCTCTGCCCTTGTTTAGAGGAGGAGTTAATACGATAAGCTCCTGGATTACAGAACGCTCTTTTAAAACTGAGGATAAATAAAATTCTGCAACATTCAATTGGAGTAGCACTCAGCAGGAGATGGACATCAACAATAAACATTATTCAAGTTCCAAAAGTTTCCATGTAATTAACTAAGATGGATACATTAGTGTCATCCATTATGTTCCATTCTGTAAACTCCAGACTCCTGGCCATTAAGCAGGGCCATTTTGACAAGACTGAATTTGAAAAATTGATTTACTTTATGGATAAATAGTCCTTTAAAGGTGATTTTTTTTTTCCTCCCAGCAGCAAAACTGCTGAAACTTATCCTAACATTTTCTATAGCATATTCCCAAATGCTCACTGACTCCCAAACTACATTTTCTGCTGAGCAAAGGTTTTGGTTGGGTAAATATACCCTGTCACAAAATGGGAAATAAATGGTCACTTGTGGATTTCCTCACTCTGGGCTAGAATTTATGACAAAGTTACTTCCTTACCGCCAATGAAATGTTTGAAAACTATTGTGGGCACTCTAGTTTTATTTTGTAGGAAAGATTTATGTTAGGTAAAGAAGAATAAGGAAAGAAAAGGAAAAATCAGCATCCTCCATGTCCACAATGAACTATAATGGTAAAAGTTGTTTTCTGTGGTCCAGAATTTTATAAAATATAGGAATACAGTAACTTGATTAACCTCTTTTTATGCTGATGGTTTAGCACAATGTCATTTTTTTTTCATGACCAGCAGTGTACAATTATTTCCTCAAAATGTAATCAAGACATTGTATCCTGAAATTACATTTAAAAATGGATTTGGGAGGTTATTTAATGGGAGTTTTTCCATAAATACCACACATAGAATTCTGAAACCTAGAATCATCATAATATCTTCTGACAAACAGCATCATTTCTTTTCAGTCACTTACCACTGAGATGCCCATAGACAAAGGTTGTGTGTAATTCAACATCCTACACATAGCACAGTATCTAACACATGGAGATGAAGACAATCCATAACGGTGTGTTAAATGAAGACTGAATACATGATTGAATGAACAGGCTGTTACTGACTTACCAATCTATGCATAGAACAATATGGAAGGAGGAATTTAAAAATAAAATTTTCATGAAAGGTTCAGCCTCATCCAAGTAACTTACCTAAAATTGTTTGTATTATTGATGCAAATTTTCTTGACTCATGGAGATTCTTAAATTAATGCTCTATGGTCAATACAATCACATTCTATGAAGAAGAGCTGCACGACTCCGCCACTGAATTGTGTTCCTTTCTCAGATTATTTCACAATTCTTACAATGGATTCCTTGCCTGTAGTCACCTCCTGGCTCAATCCCTAACCCCTGGCTATTTCCCACATTGCTACTGCAGATCATTTTCTGCAACATGATTTCACCTTGCCTTTCCCTAATGACAGTTTTCTAACAGCTAGCATAGCACTGCTTCAGAGTCCAAGCTATGAAGCACATCATTCAAGATCTTTCCTGAATGGGTCCCAACTTTAAATTCTTGAGCTACAGCTCAAACCAAAAATACTTACTGTCTACATAGAAAAGTATTTGTAAGAATTACAAACTTATCTTTCTCTCAGTCTTAACCTTGTTTCCTCTGTCCACAAAATGTTTCCCAGTTTCCAGTCCTCTGTATTCAATTGTCAAGCCCAGCTCTAATATCACCCATTATTCGAACCCTTCCAGAATTCTTCAAGCAGAATTAATCACTCCTTACTCTGTAATACCATAATATTTACTATGCATTTATGTGACAGCACTGACCACATTCCCTGTTAGTATTTATTAGGTGCTATAAGTTGTCCTACATACATTTATGCCTCTCCCTCTTCTGGAAGGAAAAAGACTCTCCTATTCATCTTTAAATGCCCAGTTTCTAGAAGAGTGTGAGGATGCAGAATGAGTTCAATAAATATAAACAGAGCATGAAATAAAGTGGTTACAAAGGACTTTGGGGACACACATGTTTTGCCTAGTGACTAGACTGATGAAATCCCAGCAGACATGTGAAGCTTCTTGTCTTCTGCTCCCAGTGTCAGAGAAAAGGGGCTCTGCATGTCTTAGTGCCTCTCATGGGCAAATAGTGTTCTGATATAAAATAAATGCAGACTAACTGTTCCTCCAACACCTGGGGCAGGAGTTAACATGTCAACTGAGCTGACCGTCACAGTCTCTGCCTGTCAAACCTCAAGTGGGTATGTGTTCCCGAGACAACTTTCACTGAAGAGGAAACCGGGGCCAGCCCACAGTCTTACTAACCAATTTAAAAAGGGGAGACACTTATATAGAGTTTATCTCCAACTAATTCTTCCTTCTGTATTCAGAAGGACACACATTAGTATATAAGCTGAATGAAACACTATTAATCAATGGTACTAAAAAAGTGGGAGGAAAGGCAAAGAAGGAAGGTCTTCCTACATTTTGTATTTTTAAAGATGTATTTATTTTGGACATCTTTAGGAGATCAGGATGCAGTATTTATTTGGAAACAAATAAGCTGCATTCGGTTCCAAATTATTCATGAATCTGGATCATTAAAAAACATTTTACATGATAAATTCATAAGTTTTGAAACTAAATATTCTCCCTGAACAATCTATTATCCCCTTGATTCATAGGCACTGTGTTTTACTTATATAGTCTCTAATCCTCTAAAATCCCCTAGAAGGTAAGATAAGGACTCTAGGACTAACATAATCTAATTGACTTGTCCTAGGTCTTATCAGGTAAATGACAGAGCCTGAATCTGAACCCGAGCCTCACATATTCCACTACTTTCCAGCACACTATGAATCTAGGGTGTGGGTTCTATTATAAGTGTAACTAGGTGGACTTAAAAACGTAGATTAAACATTTCAGCAACCCATAAAACCATATGACATGCCATCCTAAAATTAGCATCCAGGGAGTAGCCCACCATGCACATATGTGCACAATCTGAAACACGACTGTTAGCCCTCGGTGCAGTAACCAGCTACAAAGCCAAGATTTTGGTGTTGATTACACTGGCTACATGTTCCTCCTAAGACTTATAACCACAGAATCTCCTTCCAAGATGCATTCCGCCATGTGTTAGGTTTAGTTTTGACAGCTACCACGCTGTAAAATAATGCTCAGTGATGAGATGGCTTTACACACTCTATTCCAACCTAACGACCAATTCAAAAAGTGCATTTAAATTTCCCTATATTGGAGCAAAAAGAAATATCTAAAAGTAAAACAAACAAAAAACATAGGAATAATTCTTTCTTGCATTTGTTTCACTCAAAATTGTGCAATTCAGGACAAGACTTTAATTCAGATACAGTGAAGTGGTAGGTAATTAAGTCTGTCTGTGTCAATTATTTTGAAGAAAGAAGAGGCCTTTATCACAAATTGTATTGCCTTTCCAGTCTCTCAGAAAGAACATTTTCACTTCGCCTTTTTCTCTTCAGTTATTAAAAATAAGCCTTCCAAATACAGAAACCAGACACAGTTACCTAAAGAAAAGAAACCCTCTAATCCTCTCTCCAGGCATGTAGAGGAGCTGAGGCTCCTTTACCTCTGTGGCTTTGTTAGTGCCCCAATAACTGAAGCAAGATAAACTCTGACTGAACAAGCAATATGTTGATACTGTCTGTGCAAAAGCTCCCGTGGTTCAGCCAGCTGGGATCAAACCAGAGCATAGTGGTCCTGAGAGCAACAGTTTCCATTATGCTGGCCCCATTCTTTCATCAGCGATGTCCAAATACAGTCACTCTTGCCAATTTATGATGCATTTAGTTTAAATTTTTGCCCAGAATGGGCATTTAATGGGATCTGCGTTTCTAAAGAATACACTTTACTAAAAAAGCAAAATGTACACCGTATCCCTTAAACATCTGGGATGAAAATCATCGTTATTATTTTCCTTATTGCCATGAACCCTAATAGCTGGTTTTAAATTGTTCTTTCAGCACTGCAAAGCATTTTTATATTTTTTCATCTTGTATTATTCCTACAGGAAGCTTATGAGAGAGAGAGAGTTTGTTTTCCTTTCTCCTTTCAAAAAATAAGTGAACTAAGAAACAAGAAGTGCACATCACTCAGTCTCGGGTCATGACATTTACTTACAGAGTCTGATTTATAAATTATCGTTAACTTCAGGTCCCATTTACTACCATTGCCATTGTTATTACTATTATTAGATTGCATATATAACTGTAGATATCAAATAGAAATAGAAATTGAAGAAATATCAAACTTCCTGAGGAAAATAAATTCCAAGCACCCCAAGATAACTATTATGGTGTAGATATATACATATGTATATTTTTCACACTCATACACTGTGAAAGCAAGCATACAAATAAATGTAATCATATAAAGCTTCGAATTATTTTTTCACTTCTTTATGGGACATCATACTTATATTTTGGACACCTGTCCAATCACTTTCTAAGGATAAATCACAAGATATGTAACATCTGGGTCAAAGATGGGGCAAAGCTGTAAGGACTCTAATAAGCCTGTTGACAGTTCAATCAGGCAGTTTCTACTTAAAAGATTGTATTTTTTTGATGATCCTTCCTCCATTACACCTGTCATTAAGTGAACAGCCATACCTTGGGTGACTTGGGTTTGTTTCATCTGAATATGGTAGCTACCTAAACATTTCTTTCCCACAGATTTTGACATGAAATACTGGTATTGCTTATTATCTGCTCAAACTTCGAAAGGACAAAATCAATCTGCAGAAACTGCTTGGGGGCTGAGAACATTCTCCATTTTCTTCCTCAAAACTGTCTCCAAGAGTTCCCATCATGGCTCAGTGGAAACAAATCTGACCAGTGTCTATGAGGACACAGGTTTGATCCCTGGCATTGCTTGGTAGGTTAAGGAATTGGCGTTGCAGTGAGCTGTGGTGTAGGTCACAGATGTGGCTCGGATCCTGTGTTGCTGTGGCTGTGGTGTAGGCTGGCAGCTGTAGCTAGATTTGACTCCTAGCCTGGGAACCTGGGAACTTCTGTATGCCAAGGGTATGGTGTTAAAAAAAAAAAAAAGACCAAAACAAAAACAAAAACAAAAACAACCAACCAACCAAACAAACAAACAAAAACAAAAAGCAAACACCGTCTCCAAAAGTAGAAGGGAAACCTTGAATCAAGTATTGGTAGTTAGAAAGCAACAACTATCATTCAAGTTTAGCTGAATTAAAAATAAGACAAAGTATGAAGCATGCATTCAGTAAACAGCTAAATTTAAAGGGTGTTCATCTTTATATTATTATTTACATAATTGAAATATCCTGAGTGATTATTCTCATTTTGCACCCAGCAATGCTCTGAGTGTTTTATATACGCTATACTGCAATTAATGTTCACAACACCCCCAAGAAATGCTGTTTTTTTTTTCCTTTCCTTTCCTTGCCTTGCCTTTCATTTCTTTCTTTTCCCTTTCTTTCCTTTTCTTTTTTTTCTTTTTTGTCCATCCCGTAGCATATGGAATTCCCAGGCCAAGGAGGAGATCCAAGCCACAGTTGTGACCCATGCTGCAGCTGCAGCAACACTGGATTCCACTGTGCTACAGTGGTAACTCCAAGAAGTGCTGCCTCTTTTGCTTTCTTTAGGGCCACATGTGAAACATACAGAAGTCCACAGGCTAGGGGTCAAATTGGAGCTGCAGCTGACAGCCTACACCACAGCCACAGCAATGTAGGATCTGAGCCACATCTGCAACCTGTGTCACAGCTCATGGCAATGCCTAATCCTTAACCCAGCGAGGCCAGATATCAAACCCACATCCTCATGGATACTAGTAGGGTTCTTAACCCACTGAGCCACAATGGGAACTCTAAGAAGTGCTATTTCTAACTGACATTTTGCCCATAAGCAAAAACAGGCTTAAAAAGTTAAGTGACTTTTCCAATATCAAGCTAAAAAGTAATACAGCCAGGACACAAACGAAGGCAATGTGACACCAGAACCCATACCTTTCACCAACTTGCAACTGAAAACATTAAAAAAAAAAATCTTTTACATATAATAAAAGTATTCTTTTAAATATTATAATATTTAAAATATAAAAATATTTTAGTAGTAAACATAGCTAATGCTTATATGGCATTTACCATTTGCCAGAAGGTTATAATACTTGTATATGGCTTTTAAAGCATTATTTATACCAACTTTACAAGAAGGCTTAAGCGCAAAGAGGTTAAGTAACTTTTCAAGGTCTCTCAACAAATGGTAGAGTTGGGATCCAAAGTCAGACAGCCTGGCCTAGTTCTGTGGGATTAACAACTAAACCAAAATACTAAACTGCTTCAGGTCTAAATGTACAGAATTCATCTAACACCCACAGAGGTTTGCAACTGAGACCAAATCTTAATTTTTAAATTAAAAAGAGAAAGAATAAATAGTGACTTATCTTATAGACTGAACCATCTATTCCAAAATTCCTATGTTGAACTCCTAGCCCCCAGGGTGACCATATTTGGCAACAGGTCCTTTAAGAAGGTAATTAAGGTTAAATGAGGTTTTAAGGGTGGGGCCCTAATCCAACAGGACTGGTGGCCTTATAAGAGAGGGAGACACCAGACATGCACAAAAGAATGGCCATGTGAGGACAGAGAGAGATGATGTCTGCAAGCTAAGGAGAGGCCTTGGGAGAAACCAGCCCTGCTGGCACCTTGATCTTACACTTCCAGTCTCAAGAACTGTGAGAAAGTATATTTCTGTTATTAACATACCCAGTCTTTGTTACGGCCAACCAACATGTCTAAGACATTCACCAAACCCTAGTATATGATAACTACAGAGCAAGTGAGGAGAGTGTAGGAGAGAAGGTCTGGAAAAGAATTTTAAAACTAGATAGAATGCTGGTGAAACATTTCTAGAGCAGGAGAGCATAATTTTAGGCTCTCTCAACACCGTTCAAATTTTTGCCATAAATTCCCAATATGATCACACATGCATTCATTTACCCTACATTTATTTCATCCTAGATGTATCTGCACCTGGTTAAAGCAGTGAAGTACTGCCTTTCTAGTTGTAGCAACATTTGGTGACAAAATAGCAAGTTCTGCAAACATGAGAAAGATCAACTTGATTTGTAAACCTAATTATATACCTTTTAATTTTAAGATTCCAACTTAACTCATGAATCTTTCATGCTTGGTAATATCCTGTACATTAGAGATTTAAATTTTGTTGTGGTATAACAGTATCTGTATATGTTCAATTTCCATTACTCTTAATGAGTGTTCTGCTCAAACTGGTTTGTAAAAAGTTCACAGTGTGAAATGCATTTTGATTTTATGCAAAGATGAGATTCATCTTGTCATACCTCAAGCTCTAAACAGAAGATAAAATGCATATTTTAACACCATAACCATTTCTTACTACAAGAAAAAATTGACTAGATGTCTACTCCAATTTTAAGAAGTACAACTTATTCAATTTATAAAACTTTGAAGATAAGGTACTATAATTCACAGACAATTTACTTGCTTCAAATCCTGCTTGAACTGTAGTTTTACACTGAGTGATTTTTCCTAATCTATGCTCTAGTTTGTCAATTTTGTTGTCCACTCTAACAAGAAACAAAGTCAATGATGCATGATAATATCAGGTTTGTGGATTTGAATAGACATGACATTCTGGAAAAGAAAAAACCCAAGCTGTTCTTAAAATATATCACTCGAATTAAAGTGTTTAACAGATTTATGCTACTTAAAACATGGGAATAAATGACTGATATCGATTTTTAAATTCAGTTGACTAGGTATAATACCTATTGTTTTGGGAAACTGTATTCAATATAAAATATTGGATGGACACTTTCTAACTGTAAGGTACAAAAATACTGTTCCTTTATATCTTATGCAAAGGCTTTAGCACTAAGCTGTGAAATGCTTATGGACACACCATCTGCAGAGGAAAACTAGTGCTCAAAGAGAAGATCATCTCTTTTTAATGACCTCACAAAACACACTTGGTGGTTCATTGATTATTGTTTGGTGCACTGTTATGCAGATAGACACATGGATGGGTAAGAGAAAGAAGAAAGGGATGGATGGTTCGTGAATTTTAGCATGTGCACTTCTACCTCAGTGCTTTAAAAAAGACTGCACAAGACAAAACAACTTCTTGGGTACTTTTTTTTTTTCTTTCTTTTTAGGCCACACCCATAGCATATGGAATTTCCCAGATTAGGGGTCAAAGTGGAGTTGTAGCTGCTGGCCTACACCACAGCCACAGCAATACAGGATCCAAGCTGTGTGCAACATATACCACAGCTCACGGGAATGCCGGATCCTTAACCCACTGAGCGAGGCCAGATATCAAACCTGCATCCTCATGGGTACTAGTTTCTACTGTGCCACAAAGGGAACAACTTCTTGAAGGAAATACAATTTTATATGATCAGAAGTTATTTTAATAGAAGAGAGTACCTATGTAAGTAGACCAAAAATATTTTACCTGAGTTAACAACTATTGATAGTTACCATCAGCAATTACCATCAGTAATTTTATTAAATGGCTCTTGTCTCCAAACACCAACTTTGAATCATCTTTGAGGAATTTGTTAGATATAAGTATACATATATTGGTATCTGAATACTTAATTAAACTTAACAAAACATGTATAATGTTGATTTGCATAAACTAAATAGGAATACACAGTAAAAATACATTAAACTAGTAATATTTTAATCGATTAACACCTAGAAAATATTATTTGCCTTAGATAAATATTCATGTTTTATGATTAATGTCTTGGCTAATTAAGGAAACTTCAGATTTTAATCAACAACTAAATAACTAAGCTAAAATAATTTCCATTTGTTATACATTTTTTGAATCAATTTAAGTGACTAAATGATGTGTGTTTGTTAAAAGAAGGCATTTAAGATAGTTTTACCATATTGTGTATACATGTTCTAAGTTTACTTCTAGACTTAGAAGTGAATATTCCCCTTTCCCTGTCCCCACTCCCCCAACACACACACTATCTTTCTATCATCTTCTTTCTCTACTCAATACACCAAGTATTTCTCACTGAAATAATACTCTAGATTGTAAAGAGAATTGTATCCTACTGAGATGAATTTATTCTGTATCTGTAATCAGTTTCTACCGTGTGAACACTGAAATTGCTCTAAAAAGGACATCTGAATGCCCCACTGAGGGTACATACTAGCATACCTATGACACACTATGATCTTGTCTTTTCAGAAGGGCCTGATATGCTACTTGGCAGTTTTATCAAGGTAATTATCTCATTGGCATTTCAAAACTCAGAAGATAATTTCATATATCTGTATTTATTTTTTGGTTCTATTAAAATAAATTGAATTAATTTTCCACATGGCCACATATGATTCTGTTAGTAATGTGATGATGTAATTATATCATAATCCATAACCCAGGATAATTTTAAGATTATTTGAATTCTATGGAAAATTAAACTTTATTTATCTTTTAATATATATGTTGTGAAATTTCATAAACTGTGGAAAGCTGATTCTGAGATTACTGATTTTTTTTTATAGTGTACAAAGGAAAGTAGATGGGTTGCATTAATTAAATTGGCTTCAAGCTTTCTAGAGGTCTCCAATAACTTCTTTTTAATTATAGCTTAATGCTTCTTTCTTGCACTTGCAAAATTGAAATTTCTCTCCTAATGGCTCTGTTTCTTGTACTTGTTCTTTCTTTTCCCAAAAGAGACTTAGGATTCTCATTTGAAGTTGTGTCAATATTAGGTATCAGTGGTAACTTGGTCAAGAGAGTTTTCACGTTTAATATTGTAATTTCCTATGTTTCAATTTTATTGCTTCAGGTAATAGAAGTTTTGGATACAATAAAAATGAAAGAGAATATATTTATGAAATAAAATACCTAAATATTTTAGTAAAAATAATAAAACATGATATTGAGTCCTATGGCAGTACAACAAAAGCCCAAACTAATGCTATGTACATGAACAGTGGTACTGGCAACCCTTGTCCCTGTATCAAGGACAATGTGTACCTCAAAATTCAAATCCATCCCACTAAACTTTATTTGCTTAACCTCTTTATTTGCTATGTAAGAGTGATATTAAACAATCTTAAAAAATTAAGATCTCTCAAAAAGCAAGTTGTATTTATTTATAAGGAAGGCTTTCAGTGTAAAAGTCTATGCTCCCTCTACCTTGTAAAAAGCCTCCATTCATTTTATATAAAAACTTTTCCACCCAGGCAATTCCTAAGAACCAAAACCTCAAAACCCAACCAATCACAGATTTACATTTCATTTATGTAGCTTCACAAGAGTAAGCAGAACATTGTTTTTGTTAACAACTAGATAGTAGAACTCAGAACTTTATAAAGTTCTTGGAATAAGAGAGAAACAGTACTCTCTTACAATGCTATAACTTCTCTTTCAAAATTTCTATCAAAAACAAATTCACACACCATTGTATATATATTCCAATCTAATAACATACTAGTTCTAATGGCAATATTACTGGGAACAACTAATCCAAATTAACTCAGGACATATGGACCTTTCTTTTAGTAATCATATTTTAGCTGTCAGTAACCTAAGATTATAAATAAATGCAGTCCAGGCAAAAAAAGAAAACGACATCACTAGTTGTTCTTTTACCCTACTTCTCAGCATCCCTGTTGGAGTTTGTATACTCATGCTGCCTATGATGATCCTTGATAAAAGAATCCTCTTCCTCAAGACAAAACCTCAGTACTGCTTGATTCTACTCTTTCTCATCCCTATTTAACACTGTCTGATTAGTCTCCTATTCCTTTTGAATCTGCTAATGAAATATCTTTCCAAAGGATCTTTTCCTATTTTCACCATCACTTCCCTGGTTAGAAACCCTCATCTTTTCTTTACAACCAGTGTTTTAAAGGGTGTCCTTGACATCAATGTCTTCACTTTCTAATTTACTCTTCCAACCAACCTTTGGGCTATAAGCTTCTCCATTATCTATGTATCTATCTTAAAGTTAAGATGAAATCATAAAGTCTACAGCAAAAAACTTTAGCAATATTATAAAGACTTTATAATTATTACAAGGGGTATAGAATTTGATGTATCAATTTAAAATAACATTTAGATCTTTAACCAAAAACCACCCTCTTTTTATGTTCAATGAGACATACATACATTCTTAAACTACTACAAAATAAATTGCTTCATAGCCAAAGATTTTTTTGTTTCTTTGTTTTTGTTTTTTCTAGGGCTGCATCTGCGGCATATGGAGATTCCCAGGCTAGGCGTCTAATCAGAGGTGCAACTGCCGGCTAAGCCAGAGCCAAGGCAACGTGTGATCCGAGCCGCATCTGCAACCTACACCACAGCTCATGGCAAAGCCAGATCCTTAACCCACTGAGCAAGGCCAGGGATCAAACCAAATCTTTATGGTTCCTAGTCAGATTTGTTAACCACTAAGCCATGACGGGAACTCCAGATTTTTATTTTTAATGGGAGAAAAAAACCCTCTTTTTTTTGTTGTTGTTGTTTTGCTTTTTAGGGCCACACCCGCGGCATATGGAGGTTCCCAGGCTAGCGGTCATGTTGGAGCTACAGCTGCTGGCCTCTGCCACAGTCACAGCAATGCCAGATCTGAGCCACATCTGTGACCTACATCACAGCTCACAGCAACACCAGATCCTTAACCCACTGAGAAAGGCCAAGGATGGAACCCTCAACCTCATGGTTCGTAGTCAGATTCATTTCTGCTGTGCCATGATGGGAACCCCTCATTTTTTCTAAGTTATAACTCAGAGAGAAATGCCCTTAATATTCATTAAAGGGTTGCTTCAATAAAATAAAATAAAATAAATAAAATATTTTTTTCCTTTACAAACTAAGAAGTGACATGAAAGAGCAAAATGGGACATTATGGGCTATTTGTAGATTTTATATAGAATATTATAGAATATCAAATAATATTTGATAATGGAGTATAGAAGTTTAAATTTTTGAGGCTGAAATATGGAAGATTAAATACAAGAGGAGTAGACACAATCGTATTTTCTCAATTTTAAGATGTGCTTTAACATTTTATCACCTCTGAAATTAGGGCTGAATTAGGAATTAATAGAGGATCCTTTAATTAGATTTTTTTTCTTTTATAGGGATATATAAAATATTACATTTTGCAATAAAGGAGATCTTAGATTTGGCAAAACATGGTATGAATTCATACCCAAAGTGATAAAAGTGAAAATGATAGATTGACTGTATCTGTATTTCTTTGCCATCATTTATAAGTGCAAATGTGTCATATATATTGTTCATCTCTGTCCATTGCTACTCCAATTCTACAAGGCATTCTCTGCCAATTGTTCCCCCTGAGTCTTGACAGTGAAAAGGAATGTATCCTGTGCCCCTGCTCTTATGGAACTGAAAGAACACTAGTTTTTCGATATAAGGGAATGTCCAAAATTGACATTTATTAATTGAGAATGGCATATTGAACTCCCATAACACCTATTCAAAACTGTGAATAAGAATAGATTTATTTTTTTCCTTCATTCCATACTTTTAAATAAGTCTTTGTTATAGCATGGTATTTACAAAAGATAGATTATTATTTTCATAATGTACAAGTCAGAAAATAATGCATTCTCCATGTTTGGCCTTATTATAACATATTTTATTCTGAATTGATGATATTATGATTTCAAAAAAGTCTCTTTTTGTCTTCTTAATGTTTCTAATTTACATGGGTGGAGATTCTCTTTAGAATAAGACACATACAGTACATAATATTACATGACATTTCTACATTCAGCTTTAAGGACTAAACATGACAGTTTTGAGCTGAATATATTAATTTAATTAATACTGCAGCTTTAATTAATTTTATCCCCACAGATAGGGCATTTGTACCACAGAATAAAATGAATATACATTTTTCTCTGTAAATTACTTTTAAACAATTTTATATATTTTTTGAAACATAACAGTATTTCAAGCTACCGAGTATATAGAGAGAAGCTAAGCAGATATTTTTACAAATTAGAAACCCATCTATTAATAAGTAAAAAAATTATTTAGGTAGCAAAGAAGTGGTTCAGCTTTGTTGAATTCTTCAAGGAAGTTTACTTTCTGTTATGTTGAAAAATATGCCCACCTATAGTGTTCTAGAAAGAAGGTAAGTCAGTCTGATGAGGGAGATTACTTTTACTCTATACCCCAAGTTACAAAAAAAAGCTTAAAACAATTGTCCTCTAAAGATTACAGAATTTGATGATTAAGATTATATACTGTGATTAAAATAATTATATGTTAAAACAATGGCTTATCTCTCTGTTTCAAAATAAGAAAGACTGAGCTTTCAAGCACAGTTAAAAAAAAATCATTTCAGCAGCGTCAAGCTGTGAAGCATCTACAACTCATCTGCATATCCTAATTTTCATCCAAATTTTTATGGTGCTGACCATCTGGATGAATGAATGCTACAGATGACTACCCAGGTCCTTTCAACAGAAGCTAAAGTTATGCCTGCTGCTATGGAAAAATATATTTTGGTTGATCCTTAGGAAGTCCATTTGTCAACATGCTGGAAAGTGGAAATGAGCCTGGGTACGTTCTGTGCAGAATTTCTCTACCGCATATTAACTTATGTTTCTATAAACTTTATGAACAAGACTGCCAGTTCCTGATTACTGGTAAAGAGGTTAAAAAACTAAGATTAGAGTCAGAATATAGTACTTAGGTTTGAGTCTGAATTTAACACTTTTCCTGTTTTTCATGTATTTGGTGTGTGTGTGTGAGAGAGAGAGAGAGAGAAAACTAAAAATCTCTGAATTCTAGGGGGTTCTTATTTTAATGGAGATAATAACACATAGTTACATAATTGTTATAAAATTTGATTCAAACAACATAAGGAAATCAAAGCAGAAGCAGTTTGTTTATAAAGACTAGCAACATTGATAAACATTTGTAAGACTGTTCAAGAAAACAGGGAAGGCCAACCTGAAGCCATAAAACTCCTAGAAGAAAACATATAGAAAAAGCTCTTTGAACATGAGTCTTGGCAATGATTTGTTTGTTTGTTTGTGTTTGGCTACACCTGCAGCATATGGAAGTTCCCGGGCCAGAGGCCTAAGGCGCGCCTCAGCAGTGACCCAAGCCATCATAGAGACAATGCCAGTTCCTTAATCCACTGCACCACAGCAGGAACTCAGTACTGACTTTTTTTTTTTTTTTTTTTTGATGTGATACCAAAAGCACAAGTAACAAAAGCAAAAATAAACAAGTGAGACTCCACCAAAGGAAAAATTGCACATTGAAAGAAAGGATTAGCAAAATAAAGTGGCAACTTAGAGAACAGGAGAGAATACATATATACCATAAATCAGATAAAGGGTTAATATCTGAAATACATAAAGAACTCATACAACTCAATAGCAAAAAAATAAACAGGCAGAGGGCCTGAACAGACATTTTTCCACAGAAGACTTGCAGCTGGCCAGCAGGTACATGAAAAGATGCTCAGCGTCACTAATCACCAGGAAAATGCAAATCCAAACCACACTGAGCGATCATCTCACTGTTAGAATGACTTTTATCACAAAGATAAACATAGCCAAGTGTTGGAGAGGATGTAGAGAAAAAGGGAACCCCTGTGCACTGTTGATGGGATTGTCAACTTGTTCAGCCACTGTAGAAAATGATATGGAGGTTCCTTGAGAAGTTAAAATAGAACTACCATATGATCCAGAATACTACTTCTGGGTATGTATCTGAAGGAAATGAAATTACTATCTCAAAGAGTATGTTTACTTCAACATTATTTACAATAGCCAAGACATGGAAACAACTTAGGTATCCACTGATGGATCAATAAATTAATAAAGTGTAGCATACACACACACATACACACAAACAATGGAAAATTATTCAGCCATAAAAAGAAAGAAATCTTGCCACTTGTGACAACATGGATGGACCCAGAAGGCATTACGTTAAGTAAAATAAGTTTAAGACAAGACCGTATGATCTCACTTACATGGAAAACCTAAAAACAGCCCAAATTAGAGAAACAAAGTAGAATGACAGTTGCCAGGGTCTGAAGCAGGGGTTGGAAGAAATTTGGACACACTGTCCAAGGGTACAAACTTCCAGTTAGAAGATTACTATGTTTTGAGGATCTAATATTCAGTGTGGCAACTATAGTTAACCTTTGAATGACTCAGAAGTTGGGGGCACCAACTCCCCACACAGCAGAAAATCAAAGTAAACCTTTACAGTAAACCCCCCATACCTGAGGTTCTGCATCTGTATGTAGATTCAACTGACTGAGAATCCTGTAGTACTATAGTATGTATTTATTGAAAAACAAATCCATGTAAGAGTGGACTTGCATAGTTCAAATCTGTATTGTTCAAGGGTCAACTGTATTATATACTTGAAAGTTACTAAGAGAATAGATCTTAAGCATTTTCATAAAAAATGTATTATATGAAGTGATGGATGTGTTAACGAACCTTATTATGGTAATCATTTTGCAATATATGTGTGTGTATCAAATCATCATTTTGTACACTTTAAACTTATACAAAATCATATGTTACTTGTATCTCAATGAAGCTACGGGAAAAAGAAAATAGAGAAGGTCAAATAAATGCCTGCTGAAAGGCAGAACATAAACAAATAAAATAATAGCCAAACTTAAAATCATAAATAACCGTTGGAACTAATTTAAGCACAGAAATAGAAAAATTAGAATAATGAGACAACATCCTGGAGAAAATAAGTTATCAGGATTAACTTATAAAAAAGAAAACCTGACTAACCTTATAATTGTCAAATAATGTAAATATAATGAAGAAACCCACACAGACTTCTGAAAAACTACAGAATTTTACTGGTAATCAGGAAAATACAAATTAAAAAGTTATCAGTCCCAGATATCAATATCTTATCATTTAAAAAAATAATAATGACTTGAGGTATTGGAAATACTGATAATGGTAAGAGTGTAAGTTTGTGCAACTGATTTAGAGAGGAAATTCTATTAATACTTAGTAACCTGGCACATGTGCAAATATCCAAGGCACCAGTTTTACTTGTAGATAACTTCCCTAGAGGAAATCTTATATATGAATACAAGTGGACATGAGATGGAATGTCTTGTTGCAGTATCATAAATATTCAAAATGGTACAACCCTAATAATCTTTCAGTCAGAGAATAGATAATTAACCTGTTGTTTATTCATTCAATGTAATATTTTACAGCAATCAAGCTACATTTTCCTACTAACATGGACAAATCTCCAAACTAGCATGTTGGCTTAAAAAGCAAGTTGAGAAAATATACATAATCATCATGCCATCTCTACACTTTAAATATAAACTATATCCACACAAACTGTTTTATATATGATTCACATCAGCTTCTAGATAGTTAATGTTTGTATATATCTTTATCTACAGGATATAAAGCAAATAAGACAAATATTAACATTTTTTTAAATTTTGGGTTATGGGTCTGCCATATTATGACTTTTATTTTGTTTAAATGGTAATGTAATTTAAAAGAAAAGCATTTGGTATAAGAAAAATATGAGAGTAGCCATAAGAAACATTCATTCATAGATACCTAATATGAACTAGGAGATAATAAGTCATAAGACGAAGCCTACCTCTAGTATCCAGGTATAGTCTTTAAATTTAATTTCCTCCTAGAGGGAACAAGGATTCCTTCAATACATGGTTTATTCCAAGGTCTAAGTCAAAAAATGTACAAGGTGATCCTACCATGTCACTTTGTATGAGAAAGCAAGGTAACTACAATAGAGTACAGACGCCATGTGATACAAAGGCAGGACCCTTCCAATTATATTGCACACGGGAACTAGAGTAAGTTACTAGGTAGAAGCCATTGGTACACATTTCTTGAATATGTGTATCTTGCTTATTAAAGCTTCAGAGTATGGATGATGTCATCTCTAACTCCTCCTCCATCCAAATCCCTGAATAATATAATAATGTTCCAGGAGGTAAGGAATTAACAAACCTAATTTGACTCACATTAAATCATATCTTTCAATCTAGATCATGTTAGTAATTTTGAACTCCATTTACCTTTTTGTGTTTGTTTTATTTCTTCTTTCTTTCTTCCTTCCTTTCTTTCTTTCTTTCTCTCCTTTCTTTCTTTCTCTCTCTCTCTTTTTTCCTTTGTCTTTTTAAGGTTGCACACTCGGCGTATGGAGGTTCCCAGGCTAGGGGCTCCAATCAGAGCTGCAGCTGCCGACCTACACCACAGTCACAGCAACATGGGATCTGAGCTCCAACTGTGACCTGCACCACAGCTCATAGCAATGCCAAATCCTAACCCACTGAGCGAAGCCAGGGACCAAACCCAAGTCCTCATGGATACTAGTCAGGTTCATTACCGCTGAGCCATGACAGGAACTCCTATTTCCTTTTTCAATTGGTTAAAAACATTTATTGGGCCCACGAATATACTCAGAATGTTGTTGCTAAGGCTCCATGAATTAAATAGCATTCTCAAGAAAGCCAGCTGACTCTTCACCCATAACAGAGGTATATTTTGGTTCAGAAGAGCAGCCTCACATAGTGGCTTAAGTTCTTCCCAAACTATTATACTTGCCACCATGGCAATGAGAGCTTAAATTTGAAAAAATGATTTATACACTTAAAAAATCTGACCAGGTTTGGAAGTAACAACAGCAACAATAAAGAAATACACAGAGAAAGCAGTATGCCATTGAGTCATTTAGTTCCAAAATAAGTTCATTCAAGCATGCTTGGCCTCAACCCCCACCTGCCTTCATAATTAGACTATTTTTACATTTTACCAAAGGTTAAAGTCAAATTTGAATGCCTAGACTCAAGAGTGGGTCAAAAAGAGAGAAAATAATTTCCATTCATTCTCAAGTTCTGCCTTTGAAAATCTGGTTTGTCGGAGGATCAGCCTCTCACCTTCATGAGTATAACCTGCCTCCTTTCAGGGTATAAACCACACCAATGTACCTTATAAGCACTGCCTGAACCAATGGCTTCAAAAGCATGGACTTAAGTAATGCATTCACAGTGATTATGAACTGTAGTTGTGAATACCCAACCTATTCTAAATCAATAAACTTAGACATTAGAGCTACATTTATTCCTATTCCAGTGACAACAGTGATATTACCCAAGCCCTGTGAGCCTGGTAAATAGGAAAAGTTAAAGAAATCCCCCCATCCTTTGTCTTCTAGAAAAAAGCTTATGCAAAAAAACATCCTCCCACATATGACTTAGATAAGGCTCATGGCTGCTTCCTTGTTTACCTATGGCAGGACCAGTAGACCTCAAATTCTCATCTTTTGCCTCATAAATTATTAGCTGAACTGTTTTGCCTTCACCTATCAATCAGAACAAAATGCTGGTTAACCAGACTTCCCCCCCAGACTCCTGGCATTGCCTGCCCTCAGCCCTAGCCAGTGTAAAACTCCAGAGAATGGGTTGATCCCAGGGTAAAGCATTCTCTGATCTGCTGTCCTATCACACTATCCTCCTTCATCCCATCTCCCTGTGCCTGTTCCTTTCTAGCTTTGCGGACTGCTCCCTAACGACAACAACAAAAAACAAAAACCTCTTTTCTGCCTAACTTTTGAAATGCTTACAGATCTCATGGTGGGATCTTACGGCAAAAGTCCTTATACCCTCTATTGCAATAGTGCCTGTCACTCTTCTTGCAACAGTCCTTTTGGATAGTCTCTCCTTGCCTAAATAAGTCTCTCTCTCTCTTTCTTTTCCCTTCTTTTTTTTTTTTTTTTTTTTTTTGACACTAGCGATACTACCCGGTGGAAGAAACTACTAGTTCCCTCCCCTATCCCCACCCCCAGTATTCATTCTCCTCCTTTTCTGTAAAGAACTTTGAATTCTTAATTTTGAAATATAATTCACCTTTCCTAAGATCCCTTGTAACTAAATGTGGTGATAAACAAAGCCTGGCCAATGATAGGTAAGCAGAACTAGCATTCAACTTTCAGAAACTTCAAAAAACTATGAATAAAGGGAAGTGTGGTGTTTTTCTCACATCCTTTTCTCCTTTCTGTTAGTGGAACATGAATATGATGCCTGCAGTTGGAGCAGCCACATCAGACAATGAGATGTCAGCCATGTGAAGAGGAAGATGAAACAACAAAGAACAAGCCATTGTTCTGGGGGTGGGGTATCACTTGCAGCCAGATTTAATGTTAATTGAACCATATCACTTAAACTCTCCTTTTCTCCACATAAAAACTCTACTAAAAATGTTAGAAAAGATAAATAAAACCCTTGCCACCTTAGGGTACATTTTCCCTACTGAATAATTATTTTTAGAACTGTTCTCTTTCAAATCAAGCACACACATGCACACAAGATGGAAGTGAAATTACTAGAAACAAACAATGGACAGTCCCTAGAAATTAGAATAAATCATCTATTGATTTAAGTCTCTTTCTACAGACTTTCTGTTTTGCAGTGTAGTAAATAATTACAAAAAATCAGAACACAGCAGATATGTGGAACAACTAATGACTACCCTGCTGAAAAGATGAATATTCCTTGGTGAATAGCTTGGAACTAAAAATGTCTTGGTTTAAAAGAGTATAATGCTGATATCCTTGACCATGAGACAGCCTGTTTTTCATCCATGATCAACTCTGAGTATTAATGTATTACTCTTTAATTTAATCCAAAGAGTTTCACAAGTCACAGCAAAAGTCAGATGCAGCAGAGATATTGAAGGTAGTTTATTGGTATCCAAACACCAAAATCAGAAAAAATAAGATCTCATTGAGTTCAGTTTACCACAAGGCCACAAAATGATGGAAAGTAGGAGTTTACATCATGGCTCAGTGAAAAATGAATCTGACTAGCATCCATGAGGATGCAGGATTGATCCTGGGCCTTGCTCAGTGGGTTAAGGATCTGGCATTGCCATGAGCTGTGGTGTAGGCTGTAGACATGGCTGAGATCTGGCATTGCTGTGGCTGTGGCTTAGGCTGGCAGCTACAGCTCCAATTCAACCCCTGGCCTGGGAACCTCCACATGCCACGGGTATGGCCCTAAAAAGGCAAAAAAAAAAAAAAAAAATTCACCAACTGTCACTATAAATTGAAATCAAAAGGATATACATATTTACCTATATAATACTATTATCACATATACTCATGCACTTATAATATTAATTTTAATTTTATTTCCCTTTAAAGACATAGCTTTTCTTTTTTAATATACCATTAGTTCAAATTATAAATATGGTTATGGATTGTATAAAATGTTAGAATAAGTTAATAATACCAATTATTTAAATCATAAACATATGTGCATATTTCATACATATGTCAAAAGTTACCTTTAACTATATATATATATATATTCCCAAATTAAATTAGCATCATGTTATAAGCACATCTTTGAACTAAAATAATATAAATTTAATTTTAAAATGACAGTAACTTCAACATTCCTAATACTCATTAGTTAATTTAAGAATATAACTCCTAAGTGACTTTTTGAGTGATACATAGTTGCTTGATAATCCAATTTTACTTTTTTTTTACTTTCATATGCAATTCTACAACATGACATCAGTTCTAATTTATGTGTATATCTCACCTAATTAGTACATCAGTGAGAAAAGAAACATACCAATTTTTGCTCGGATTGGACCCCTAGCCTGGGAACCTCCATATGCTGTGTGTGCGGCCTGAAAAGACAAAAAGACAAAATAAAAAAAGTTAAAAAAAAAAACAAAGTATGAAAGGAACAGTTTTACTTTAGGCTGGGTCCATTGTCCCAGTTATAAAAAAGTCCATAGGAAAATATTATGCTAGTTGATAATCATTTTTTCTTGAATTTTGAAAATAAAAAGCAGTATTAGATTTAATAACTCAGTCCAACTCATAAATCTTAGTATAAGAGCAAAGAAAGAATTAGCTAGAGAAGTCCATATTTTTCTGAAGAATTTTATAACTAAAATAATGTCGGTCATTATAATAAATGTGTTCTCATGTATTTCATATTCAGTATTTAGTCGACATAAATATAGGTAAGACATAAATTTCAAAATTGGGGCCAATTAATTTACTTTTGAATTCAGAGCAATTAAGGAATAAAATAAAGATCTAAATGCACCTTTATAACCTTCCATCTATATAAAAGAGAGTCACAAACTGTTTGGATATTAAAATAATATCCATGTATTAAAAAGTGATCTTTGATAAATTTCAAAATGAAATTGTTTTACTCATTTTAATTGTATCTACATTTTAATTGTATCTACTTACCTACCTAATTTTTAATCTTTTAAAAACTTTGGAGATCGGTGAATGAGGAACTTAGACTTCTGAATTCCATTTACCCCTTAGATGTCTTAATATGATCTAGGATTGTATTTGCCTGTTGGAAGAAATATCACCCAACAATGGTTATGGCTTCTTTCACCAGATAGAGAAAGTGCTAGTTTGTCTTAGTCGATAACCTTCCAACTACTTTAGTTAACACTCTACTATTATGAGTTCTCTTTTTTGACAGTATGCGCAATCTGTCATATTCACATGCTGATGTGTTATTGGTCTTTTGCAACTGAGTTTGAATTATAAACATATTCCTTTGAAATCCTTCTAGAGTTTAACATTAGGTATTTTTAAAAGTTTAAATAAAATATTTAATATCATGATACACTGAAAATAACTATCTTTATAAACTTTCAGAATTTTAAATGTACTACCCATTAAAAACAAACATCCAGATGATTTCTTACCAAGATACTCATTCTAAAAGTATGTCTTCAAAATTTATTGCATTTATGAAAAATTTTTGCAGGCTCTTAGATACCATATGGCATTCATAAATTTATAAATTTATAAAACATACTTTTCTAGGTACTGTGGATAATAAAAAGCTTAATATGTGCCTGTTAACAAGTTAATATTTAAATATAGAGGCTACCTATTTAAATGTTTTTAAAGTACAATGAATTAAGCTCTAAGCACTAATCTGAGATAATAAATTAACCGTTATGAAAATGATAAAGGACCACGTGATAGTTAGGAGTTGAGATTCTAGAATTGTATACCTAGAGTTACATTCTGATCTGGCTATGGACTAGCCATGGGCTTCAATTTCCTCATTTGTCAAATATGTATTAAGAATAACAGTAACCAGCATAGAGTATCTTTGTACCTCTTAGGTTGCTGCAATGTTTCAATGAAAGAAAAGAATGAAGAATACTTAGCCCAGAGGCTCATACAAAGGAAGTACTTAATACATGGCATTTATAATCTCATAAACAAATTTCCCTGGCAGAATCAAAGAAGGTTTCCTGGAAGTTTTAGTAAGTAATCTAGGCACTAGCACTTACCCTATGCCTGAAATGGATGAATGGATGATCCAAAATCAAGCTATGAAGATTTAACTATATACCTTAACATAAGAATATGGAATTATAAATAGGATGTCTTACTATTGGTGTTTAAATGGTCATTTGCTTCATTATACCAATTGATTTTTCCAAAACACAAAGTAACACTTCGAATTTCTTTTTAACAAGCAAATTAAAATCAATTAAAATATCAATAGCCATGATTCTAAGATATTAAATCGATATTTCTGTACTATAGAAACAAGTTAAATATGCTAATTATCCCAATGATATCTACTTACAATTAAAATATTTAGCATGAATTTATAATACAGGAAGAAAACTTTAGAAACTTTAAAAAATCAATTTAAAAACTAAGTATCCATTACGTATCCAAAAGGAAATATTAGAATCAGATTGGATAAAGAAGAATATTCTCTGATTTTATTTAGTAATACTGGGCATTCATTAACTGTTTACCAACAAATGTCCCCTCTCTTCTTATTAGCTTTATTTTTTAGGGGGGAGGATTCTACCCATGATTTATTTCTTTTTAAATATACTTTATTTTTAGAGCAATTTTAGGTTCACAGAACAACCAAATGAAAGATATGGAGTTCCTTAATACAGTCTGCCCCCAGACATGCACAGACCAGGGTCCACATTTTACTTTGGGGTTCGCTCTCGGTGTTATACATTCTGAGAGTTTGCATAAATGTACAGTGACATGCATCTACATTTTAGTATCATGCAGAATAATTTCACTTCCTTAAAAATCCTCTGTGTTCTGCCTATTCATCCTTCCCTCTGCCCTTGGCAATACAATTTAGTGAAAGCAGTACAAGTGGTGTAGTTCAAGACTTTCTGTGGAATGGTCAGACAGATTTACAGACAAAATGAAAAAGTAAAGCATTTGTGGGTTGGGCAGATTTTCAGTTCAGGTTTTCATAAAGTTGGATTTAGTCTGCTTCCCAATGACTGTCCAAAGAGGTAAAAAGAACAAGAGATTATGTTAGATGAATTGATATTAGTAAGATAATTTTTTACTATCTCTATAGATTTGCCTTTTCCAGAGTGCAATATGGTTGGAATCAGACGGTAAGTACACTTTTCAGCATTATTTTTACTTTCCTTTCTGAAATTCACCCATCCTAGTTTTCAGCTATGTGGTGTACAAAGAACCAACTTCTTTAGCCAGTGAGCCCATCATATGTACTAGTCACGGATTCACAAGCATACACACTTCTACCATCAACATGGCTCCCTCCTCAGGGCTTTACTTTAATCTTATTAAGACTTTCTCTGGACATTCCTTCTAAAATTGTAAAAACCACTCCTCATAATCCTGAGTGCTCTTTTCTTCACCACTTTCAATTACAATGATCATTGAGACAATATATATTTAACTCATATTTCAATATTTTGTCCATTTTCCTATACTAGAAACTGAGTTCTATGAGGGCTAAGATTTTTCTCTAACTTATCCATACATATATTCTAGAGCCTATATTACTGCTTGGAATGTTTTTCTTAATAATGATGTTTTGATGGCAATAATTTTATTCAATAAAGGAGTAAACTATCTACAAAATTATTTAATGCAAATCTAACAATACTTTTGAAGGCATCTTAGTATTTAACATTTTCTAAATTAATGAAAAATTGATTACACATATCTTGAAAGAAACTCACATTGGATTGTTTGAACAGAAAAAGAAAAAAAACGATGATAAGTGAGCTAAAATATCTGTTAAAATTTATATATTGCTATAATTACAAAGTGAAAATGTAGCCATGTTAAGAATTATGGGAAAAAATTATAAAAGCAGGCATTAAATTTAGTGAAAGCAATACAAATGGTGTAGTTCAAGATTTTCTGTGGAATGGTCAGACAGATTTACAGACAAAATGAAAAAGTAAAGCATTTGTGGGTTGAGCAGATTTTCAGTTCAGGTTTTCATAGATAAAGTTGGATTTAGTCTGCTTCCCAATGACTATTCAAAGAGGTAAAAAGAATAAGAGATTATGTTAGATGAATTGATATTAGTAAGATTTTTTAAAAATAAACATAATACATTTCATGAAATAAAATGAATTAAATGCACAGTTATAAACATTTGCACATATTCACATGTATAGTTAGATATATGAGAGAGACTGAGAGAGAGACAAAATGATTATCATTTGTTATAACATTGTCCAGGAAGGTTTAGTCTTGCACAAAAGTCTGCCTTATTTGTACTTTCAGCCTTGAAAGTGTTTTAAACAATTTTCCTGAGTATTAACGTTGGTCTAGGCATGTGCTAGAATATTTCTTACCATAACCAATTATTAAAGACTGCTTACTCTGTAGTTTCAGTTTTGAAAAAATTTTAAATGATTTTCTTTTATTACCCTAAGTCGCTGCTGTCAGACTGGGTATTGTACTGCTCATTTCTTTGTTTTCTTAACCAGTTACTTCTCCGAGCTCCACGACCTTGTGCTTACTTTCATATTCTTTATTATCTAATACTACTGAACAGTTTACAAAAAACACAATCAGGAACTAAAAGAAACTACAAATATTAATATTTCTCCTTCAAATTTTATATTTCCCCACAAATTAGGTTCCTACAAATAAGTATACCTCCGACTCTGAACGCTTACAGGAGCAACAACAGTCATTTCTCATAAAATCACTACTGAAATTCTCATCCATATGACATTCGTGGTCATTTTAATATTAGAATGAAAATAATTGAAAGATCAATTATGAGTTATGTCACTGAATCACATACAATTATTGCCAACACTCTCAATTGATGCATTGTCTCCAAGAGATGAATGACATGATTTCTTTGGATGAACACAAGACTGACTATTTTAAACTAACCTCTCTCGGATTCTAAGGGTATAAATGGTATTCCATTTGCTTTTTCTTTCTTTTTTTTTTTTTTTTTTATGGCCACACGCATGGCATATGGAAGTTTCAGGACCAGGGACTGAATCCAAGCCACAGTTGCCATCTACACCTAAGCTGCAGCAAGCTGGGTCCTCAACCCATTGTGCAGGGCCAGGGATTGAACCTGCATCCCCTTGCTCCACAGATGTCACTGATCTGGTTGTGCTATAGTGGGAACTTCTGCAGCTGGATTCTTAACCCACTGTGCCACCACAGGAACTCTCCAATTGCTTTTTACAACAGTTATTGTTTTGCTAGTCTTTGTTTCCCAGAGATTTCTGTTAAATATCCTTAAGGTTATTGAAATAAGAGAAAGAGAGGGAAAGAAAAAGCCTTATTTTTTCCCCATACCATTCCTGTTGTGTAGAATAGAATGCCCACCTGTATTCATAACTTGAACAAACATTTTATTTACCACATGAACTCAGAAAACCTGTAAGACTTAGTACTGATACTAGTGCTGCAAAAATGTTTAACTGAGCAAGTAGTGGTGTAACTTTAGACTGCTTGGCTTCCTTTATAATTATGGTTTTTCAAGTAAATTTGTTAATTTCTTAAATCTTAAATTTGTTGAAAGGCCTATTTAAAGATATGTGAGCCATTTTTTGGTGCAATGTGCTGTTATATTTATTATGAACACAACTTTATTTTTCATTTTTTCTAATCTTTATCAGTCATCCAAACTATAATAACATTGTGACTTTCAGTTTGATGCATATTTAATAACTTTTAAACAAAAGATAGTTTGAAAAAATTTCCTGATAACACAAACAAGTTGTCATTCAGTAAAGTAAATTATGGTGTGATAAAAAACACATGGTTAGGGTTTAGAAAATATGGGTTGTAATTATTTCATTACATTTCAATAACATGACCAGCTCTGTGGTTGTTGATAAGACTTGCTAGATCACATTCATCTTTGAAATGAATGGCCAGGATCTAAGGGTTTTAAAATTCTATGACTCTACATAGAATATTTTGGCTTAAATTCAGTGTAATAAAAGTCATATGCATGATGCAGCAGTTAGAGTCAAAACATTTAATAAGAATTAGAATATGGTTAAGAATCATTAGATTAGTACTAGCTTGTTGGAACCATATTTGGAGAAATATCAGTACAAACCTAAAAGAACATTTTTGCTTAATTGGAAGAGATTTTCTCTATGGCAAAATAATAAAATGCCCACCTGAAGAGAAGCAGTGACTATTTATGTTCAAAGCACTAGCTGTTTCCCAAGTTCCTAAGAAGTTTTTACAAGGTAGGTTGGTAAGTCTACTCAGCTTGTAAGAATTCATTTCACTGGTGTTCTAGACTCATTTTGTATAGAACAAGATTAGTGTAGCCTAGAGCATTCCTTAATGGCTAATTAAATTGATTTAGGAAATTGACTGATACTGTTGGTGATCAACATAGATGAAATTAGGGAGTGGGAAATTGGTGTGTGAGTGCAGTTCCTAGACCAGTAGCAAGAACATTACTTATGAACTTGTTAGAAATGCAAGTTCTCAGATCCCACTCCAGACCTACTGAAATCAGGAACTCTGGGGGAGTGAAGCAACAATCTGTGGCTCACCAAGACCTACAGCAATCCTAGTACACGCTAAACTTTAAGAATTACTGATTTAGGCTATCTGGGGGCTGGTATCACGAATGATAAAGGCAGCTATTTAGATGGTGCATTTCAGGTATATGGGACCTGATTAATCTCAGTTTTATAGATTGGGAAAAAAGGTGAAGGTAATTTGTGGTCAATCAGCAGACTAGAGGTGAACCAGGTGAACACAGATCTGTCTTAAATTCTTAAATGGGTGGTCACCATTCCACCCATTAAAAAAGCAAGAACAAGAATGTTAGAATAATACATTCTTAGTTCAATACCCTCAATCATAGCTTTGAGTTTAAATCCAGTTTTAAAGATGATGACCTCAAGGAACTTTAGAGTTCCTTTAAAACATGAAACAGGGTTGTGGGATGGAAATCCTATAAAATTGGATTATGATGATCATTGTACAACTATAAATGTAATAAATTCAAAAGTAAAAAAATGTTATAATTATCATTAAAAAAACATGAAACATACAATTATCATTTAAGAATATAAAACAATATATAATGTTACTCTAAAGGTGTTTCAGGAAGAGGCAGTATTTACAGAGCCACACTTTTCAAATTTTAATGAATCACCTGGAAACCTTTTAAAATGCAGATGCTGAGTCCCTAAGCCTGGGATGGAGTCTGCTTTAAGCTCCAGAAAGATGCTCCTGGTTCTGTCACGTGACTTTGTGTAAAAAGGATATGGAGGCAGAGATGGCTAACTTTGAAGTCAGATTGGAACCAACAGCTACCACTTATGACAAGGTAAATTGAAGCATGTTAGTAGATTTTTCTGGGCCCCATCTGTAAAATGGGAATGGGAATATCACCTATCTTTTAAATTGACAAAAATGTTTCCTTTTTAATATTACAAAATACTGACACATAGAAGCTAATAAAAATTTTTAGCTTTCAATATTTAGAACAAGAAGTTACCTATCTCTATAAAATATGTCATTTTCAAGCATGGCTTCAAATGCTTAATTCATATAAATAACATAAATGTTGCATTAGAGGCAGCAAATCTTACAGAAAAAAACATAAGATTTTTTTAAATTAGTAGAATAATAAAATTTTATGCCTTATGAAATACTGTTTGAGTCCTAGCTCAAATTACATAGGCTTAGTGCTTACATCTGTTTCCATCAATGATAATATCAATAATTCTACAAAACCTTTTTTTTTTCTGATAATCTTTTTTTTTTTCCTCTCTCCTTAATTCCATCTCATTAGTTATAGCCTATGCCCATTTGGGGCACTTAAAATAATTTCTTGCCCTGAAGACAGAAGATTAAATTATAGACTATTAAAATATGCAACTAATTGGTCCAGTGATTAATTTCAAATTTAGTTGAGATAAGAATCCTGAATCATACCTAACTTTAGGGATTTGTGGTAGAAGATTTTTCTAATTTCTTAAATAGAAAAATTATTATTATATTTTATAAGCCATTTAATCATGTACATGGCCAAATTGGAAATTAAACTTGGAAGGTAGGGACTTGCCAAATGATCAACAGCTTAACATTAGATTTTTTAACCTCTATTAAAAATTTGGGTAAAAATCTAAAATCATTCCTAAATAACTAACTTTCATTTTCATATTAAGAAGACAGAAGTGTATTTCTTTTCTTTTTTTTTTTCTAATCTTTTCTAGAGCCACACCTGCAGCATATGGAGGTTCCCAGGCTAGCGGTCTAAACAGAGCTGTAGCTGCCAGCCTAAGCCAGAGCCACAGCAATGTGGGATCCGAGCCACGTCTGCGTCCTACACCACAGCTCATGGCAACGCCAGATCCTTAACCAACTGAGCAAGGCCAGGGATTGAACCCACAACCTCATGGTTCCTAGTCAGATTCGTTAACCACTGAGCCACAACGGAACTTCAGATGTGTATTTCTTTCTTTCAATATATGTATAAGCAGGGATCCCCAGAGATTTAATCACTCCCCCAAGGTGTTGCCACTTAAAGTCCTTTAGGACTTTAGCCATATACAAATGGAATAACCTAAGGCAAATATACAAATGGAATAACCTAAGGCAAAAAGTTTATCAAAGACTAATTTATATATTTGAGTGTCTACAGCCAGGGAGGATCAAAAGAGGAATATATCTAAAATATTTCAACTTCAGTGAAGAATTATTTTCTTTTTTTTCTCTTAAAAAATAAGAGCTTCTACTATGGTAATAAAGGATAATGCAGTGAGGGTTTATTTTGTAATTAATATGCATGGGAATTTACACAGTTAATTTTCATTCACATTTACAGGAATTACCTCTAACCTACATATTGACAGAAGAGCCTCTTTAATTTTATGAGTCCAAAAAACCTATCTAAGTGCCTAATTTTTTTCTCCATTGCCTTTAATTAAAAGAACTCCAGAATCATCTACCTGATAATTTGGATAATTTTTTTTAACAGGAAGCAAGTTTGCTCACTGAACACATTTGCTAAGCTTGCCTAACGACAACTTCAGATTCATGAAAATTAAAATGAGCACATTCTTAGTGGGCAACAGGCCCACTCAAAGGGAGTCAGCATACTTACTTGCTTGCCTTCTCTTTGGGGAAACCAGAGAGCTGTGGGCCTTAGGGTCACTTATCCAACCACACCACCCCAACCGCCCGCTAACACTAGTTTTCACATCTAAAAAATAAGGGACCGAGTTAATCTCCAAGATGCATCAAGATGATATTCCATGAAATGCTACAGTATCCCTGAACATTTTTTAGGGATTATCTTGCAGGTAATTTTAATAGCATTCAGTGTCCAAAAAGATATTGTTCCCAACTATGAAACTTTTTGGAAAAACAGGTATCATCACCTGCCTGTGTTACATGAAAATATTAAATATTTATTGGACAGTCCTTCTCCCCTGAAATTATAAAAGACGGCTTCAATCATTTCCATTATTCCAGAAATCTAGAAAAGTTTCACCTGGGATAGCTATAGCCTGCCCCATTAAGAGAATATGCCAAGCTTATAGGTCTAAAATTATATCCTCTCAGATACATCAAGGCATCTATTGTAATGCATATTAAACATCTATGATGATGGTGAGGGTGATCATGATATCTTGGATTTCCTATTTACCTGGTTCTGCCTTCTTTTTTTCTTCCTCCATCTGTCCTTTCCTCCCGTCCCTCTCTTTTTTCCCCTTTACCCCCTTTTCTTCCTCCTTTTCTTCCTTCCCTCTATCTTTCCTTCCTTCCTTCATTTGTGCAAGACTCTGAGTTTGTTATCTCCAAGGACTTAGCAACTCCATAGGAAAAAGAGTAATTAATAAATAATTACAAAATGGATAATGTATATTTGGATATTACAGTTGTATGTAAGCCTCATGGAACTACAAATCAGGGTGGACTGGCTTTCACCTGGGTGGAAAGTATCGAGGATTCCAGAAGCTTTGTCAGAGGTTTAACTGTCTTAGTCCTAAAGAAGAAGATCAATTGCATTACTGGCTGAAGCTGTCATAACAAAACACCATAGACTGGATGGCCTAAGAGCAGTAATTTATTTTCTCAGAGTTCTAGAGGCTGAACAGCCAAGATCACTGTGCTTGTAAGGTAAGTTTTATTCAATGTAAGCCTCTTGAGTTCTAGGTGGTTTCCATCTTGCTATGTGCTCCTGTGACCTATTGTGTGTCAGAGGAGGGAGAGAGTCTGACAGATTCAGAAAGAGAGAGAGAGAGGGAGGAAGAGAGAGCGAGAGAGCAATGATGTCTCTTATTAAAAGGACACTAATCCTTTTGGATCATGGCCCCGTCTTTCACCTTAATTACGTCCTTATAGGCCCCATATCCACACATAGTCACATTGGGGATTAGGGCTTTTACATATGAATTTTGGGAAAATACACATATTCAGTACATAACACTGATAATGAAGAAGTTGAACTTTGTATCAGTCCAAGTGAGTGATGGAGGGGTGAGGATTCTATGTTCTGAGTAATAACAAATGGTTCAGTACAACTAGGCTATAGGTAGTATGTCTGGAAGTATTAGGAAAAAGACAGGAATGGCAGAGACTAGCCTGAAATACCCTCCTCAGCAGAGTAGAGGGAATCCTGCCCATAAGTGAGACAGGAAACAGAACTATGTTAAGGTTCTGTGGACCACCAGCACATTTCTGTCTAGTCCATCTTCTCTCTCTGTCAACCACTGGAAGGGTTTCTGACTTGATGTGTTCCACTTCTTGTTAACATCACACTATGAGGTGCAGATTCATATGGGGAAGATTTTTAGCTGAACCAGAAATACATCTATTTATTGCATATTGAATTTTGTTTTGTTTTTCTGAAATAAACATGCCTCAAAAACTATGTTGTCATATAATTTTAATTTATCTAGAAAAGTTTTACTTAATACAAAGGACTAATCAACAAGTGAAATCCAATTACGCTTTTTTCTCATTCCCAATCCATAACGAACATCTTAGTGATGAGATCTTCCTCTCTGTTATATGATATATAACACACCATTCTTCAAATTCTTACTACTGGTGAGTCTTTAATTTTTCTTTGAATGTTTTGAAAGCTTTGGACCTTAAAAGTTCCTTAAAAGCAACAGACTTCAATGTTAAAGCAAAAAGTAAAGCACTTTAGAGACCTGATGAACAATTTCATATTGCTATCTTCTCAACAAATTTTGGAACTTGTTTCTGACTCTTTAAAGATTTGGGGAAGAAAATATGTGCAAGTCATATAAACACTCATCAGTTGCTTACACATATGTAAAGGCAAGATTATTCTGTGGCCATTATGTATTGGTGACGTCAGGGATTTCTTTCTTTCTTTTTTTTTTTTTTTTGGTCTTTTTGCCATTTCTTGGGCCGCTCCCACGGCATGTGGAGGTTCCCAGGCTAGGGGTCCAATCCGAGCTGCAGCTGCCAGCCTACGCCACAGCCACAGCAACGCGGGATCTGAGCTGCGTCTGCCACCTACACCACAGCTCATGGCAACGCCAGATCCTTAACCCACTGAGCAAGGCCAGGGATCGAACCTGCAACCTCATGGTTCCTAGTCCGATTCTTTAACCACTGAGCCACGACGGGAACTCTTGTCAGGGATTTCTTATTCCAACTTCAAACTATATTTACATATCAAAACCTAATGAGATATGAGAACATTCTAACACTACATCATCTGGTAATATGCTTTTCTACCCATAAAGATGTTTGTAAAATAGTGAAGCTCATTTAGGCCATTACTTATAAATCAGCATTTTACTAAAACCACAGCTTGGTTAGATCAAATTTATAAATATTCTTGTCAGTAAATATTCTCAATGTAATGTTGTAATTTCTTAATGAGCTCTTTGCAGTAGAAAAGGTTAGATAATTAGCATGCTGGTATTCAACTAGCATACATTTTAACATTTCTGGGAAAATGAATGCTGAGTTCCAAAATACAAAGGAAATCATAGAAGTGATTCATCATCTCTTATAAAGAATTGAACAACTCGACAAATTTTGTAGAATTTTGATTCTTAAAAGTCGGTAACAATAAAGCATCTAGGTATAAAAGTTTTGACTTATTTCTTCCCTTTTTCTTATGATTTAATAATTAATTCTGTCATTTCTCACCCAAATAAATCATCAGACATACCCTCATACAATTTAAAACAGTATGTCTGATACTCTGCTGGTGCTTAAAAATAGGCAAAACAGACTTTAAAAATAACCTCAAAAATGAACACACAATTACAAATTATGGAAAGGGTTATTAGGGAAAATATCAGAGAATTATAAGAGAAAAAAATGAGAGAGAATTTATGTTTGGAGGGGGATTGTGTAGAAAAAGTCTAAGATTTCAGGAATTAACAGACTTAGGCAGGGAAAGAATGAGAAAGAGTATGCCAGGCAGAGGGAATAGTTTGTGCAAAGGTCCTGAGCTAAGGAAGAAATGAGGTTCCTGCTCTTTCTACATCAGTGAAACATTTAATGAGCACAGATGCTTTACAGAGGCCGTAAGCTTTCATAATGTGAATTGGCAGCAACCAGACTGATTAATCATGGAGTTCAATTTTCATTATGAAAGTACATTGAGCCCCTCATCTATAACAACTGAAAGCTCCAGACAAAGTTCATTAGGCTGGCATCACAATTATTTTGTCTTAGTGGATTGTTGTTTGTTTATCAGTGATATGAATTTTAAGAAAAGAATTATGGGATTCTGCTGCAGTGGTGAGGAAAAAAAGAGCATGACACTTAAGCAAAAGCCAAATATAATCAAAGTCTGAACTCTCTCAATGATAATTAATTGCCTAGCTCTCCATTTTAGCGATAGGCTACTTTTATTTCTAAGATTCCTTCAGAAAAAAAAAAAAGTTTGCTATTGAAACTCTGAAGGTCATTAGCTGTTTTCTATTTCCTCCATTTAAACAACTGATTCTGAAAATATTTTTAATAATCTAAGTTTTTTTTTTTTTTAAACACAAATATTTTCATTGAGTATTGGCACTCAATCTTGGAGCTACTGTGTCTGGCACAGATAACTCAGTAGTCTAGTACAGAAAGCCAGTCTTCTCCCTAAACAACCACACTGTTTTCTCCTGGCTGCATCCTCACCTTACTTTCAAAATATCCATCTATGCATGAGCATTTGATTGTCTGCTTTTAGTTAAGTGCCTAGCTCTCCATATACTTAGTCATCTGCTTATTTTAGCGTCTGTTTCTTGGATGGCTTTCTGCACTTCTCTTTCCCTCTTTTTCTTCTTGTCCTATCAAAACTGAAAACAGTTATTCAGCCTTCGCACACATATGACACATATATTTAATAGTTGAGTTTAAGCTATTGCACTAAATAACTCTAGGAACTCTTCTTCCTGATACAGAATTTTTCCCCACTTTCACCTCAAATCTGTTTCCCTAAATCACTTAATAATCATTCAAATTCACTTCATTTAAGTTAATGTTCTCAGAACTTTTACATATTTAAAAATACAGTGAACTTCTAAAAAGAATCTGGAAGTTTTTTCTTCTGCATATGCCTTAATATTCAAAAATTAATGGAACCGAACAAACCAATTATTCAATAATAATGTCTCCATAAAAATAACTATCTCATCAAAAGTAACTTTGCAAGATACAAATGTTTAAAGAAAGATAACCTTAGGAAAGATATTAATATTAGCAGAAGATAGAATTGTTTATAATCACACAGAGTGGACCAAAAAGTATGTGAACAGATAAAATTAGCAAAATAATGGATGTATATGTCTTAAAACACTGTATTTCACAAAGGTTAAACAGCTAGTGCATCATAATTCCCAAAATGCTATGTATTAATGTCATATAATTTCATCCGGTGAGTTCCTTTTTTAATATAGCAAACTGCAGCATTCTCCAAACCACTGGAAAATGCAGAATAAATTATTCCACCTGTGGGGATGTCTGAAAGCTAATACGCACAAATTAAAACAATAAAGTTGTGCTATCTAAACATGAAAATGAAAGTAACACATCTACCCTTCCTAGCTTGTTTTATATTATGTATATAAATCTCCACTAAAATTCACATTTCAGGATACGTACATAGATTAATGGTGACTTGAATTAAAATACTGCATTTCAAATAGTTCGATAATAATTATATGTTTATTTTGTACTCAAACATGGATATTAGTTTGAAAATGTAAATGAAAATCCATTCCTAATAGAACACAGTCATAGTTTCCCTACTTTATCATTAATTCCCTGCTTGGTATTTTTTTGAACAAAATTATACTACTTGTAAGAGTGTGGGTGTATCTTTTATTGTAGGAATGAAGGGAAGATTTAGGAACACTTCTACTAATTGATTAGTGTGGTAAATTTCCCTTGAATGGTTTATATTAACTAATTAATCCCCTGTTCCCTACGCTTACCCCTTGTAATAAAAATCTCTGTAGATCAAGTGCTATTCTTATATGAATGCCAGTTTAGCATACTGATTACATTTCTCAAAGTCAAGACATCCTCCTTCTTAGTGTGTCTTACATTTTCTCTTCCAAGTAGAGCTTACAAAACCTGTTAGATATTTTATGCAATTGTTATTTAAATTTTTGTTAAACAAGCATTTAATAGGTTGTAAAACTTTGGTATCCACAAACTCCAAATTACTGCGATTTTGATGGCAAACATTAACCCAAACCAATTTCAGGTATTGAATGCCTGTCAAGGTTTGTTTGTAATAAAAGCACACTCCTCTTTATCTTTCCAAGTTAGCCATGACAGTATTTCGTTTCATTTCTCCCTTCTACCTCTTATCTCTTCCTTCTCCACTCCCACATTTAGTTTTAGTAACCAAAATAATAGATTATAAATGTCTTTTTTTAAAACTCCGATCCAAAGTATATGATCCTTAAAGTATAATTAAGCATTTTGCTAAGACTGTCACGAGGCCTCAAATCCAGTTTGTGGTTCTTTTCTCTGTGGATCACATTTCTTTACACTTCAAATACAAGTTTTAAATGATCGATTTTCCAATTATGTTTGGAAAAAACTACCAAATAATTAGAAATGACGTTTGATGTTTCATGGTGAACCTGAACTTCATTTCATTTTAAATGTGCTTAAAAAGGCTTCATTTAGTCCATTTTTTGGTCTATGAAAACCCCGGACCTAAAGTAAACAGACTGGAACAGATAAGATAATAAAGCTAATAATTACTTCAAATTATTTCACTGGAGTTCCCGTTGTGGCGCAGTGGTTAATGAATCCAACTAGGAACCATGAGGTTGCGGGTTTGGTCCCTGCCCTTGCTCAGTGGGTTAAGGACCTGGCGTTGCCGTGAGCTCTGGTTTAGGTCGCAGACGCAGCTCGGATGCCACATTGCTGTGGCCCTGGCGTAGGCCAGCGGCTGCAGCTCCGATTAGACCCTTAGCCTGGGAACCTCCATATGCCGCAGAAGCGGCCCTAGAAAAGGCAAAAAGACAAAAAAAAAAAAAAAAAAAAAAAAAAAAAAAATTACTTCACTATATAAAAAACCTCAATATAAAATTTAGCTATAATTGATTAATTGGACAATTCAGTGAAATTTGGATAGATTCATTTAAAAGTTAGTCGTCAAGCTTTGAATTTATTTTCACATTTCACTTTTTTTTGCATTAAATGGAGTCAAAACAAATGTAGCCTAATATAAACTTCCATATTAAAATACTGCTTTCACATAGATCAGAAACTCATAAATACAGTCACTAAAGAGCCCATTAATTAATTTTTCTCACATTTTCAGTTTATTTCACTTATAAAAATAATACATTCATGTGCAGAAAGAAAATTTAGATTTTCTTTTATGTATACCTCTAAGAAGTCAACAATACTGACTGAATATTTTAAGGCTTTTTATTTTAAATATTCAGGCAAAATAAAATTTATAAAGGCTTGCACAGATTGTTTGGTTTTAAATTTTTAAATTTTCTTTACAGTCCTACTGACTTTTGAGAGGCAGTTATTTTATATTATCTAACTTTATTAAGCTATAATTGACATACAAATTATAATAAATTTAAAGTACACAATGTGATGGTTTTATACATATACACATCATGACGAGATGCCCACAAGTAAGATAATTAATGCATGCATCTCTTACCTGAGAAGTGGTATTTTATAATGGTTAAAAGATGCGTAAAGTTGGTTTTAAAACTCACCACCACCACCACCACCACCACCCACCAGCTAAGACATTTAGAAGTTATTTAACCTGTCTCAGTAAGGTGGGGACTGTGACAGTACCTATCTCTTTGGGTTATTATGAAGATTAACTGAATAAGATTCATAATAAATAGCTGTTACGTCTAACACCCACACAAAGTATAAGTGTTAACTATCACTATCAGACTGTCCAGATTACTTGATATTGTAGACTGTCAAAAGAAAATCACAAGGCTTTTCTTTCCCTTTTATCTTCTTCTAAGGCACAGGCCTCAGGGGCTTCCATGGTCTAGTTTCACCCATAAATTTCCCCTTTTAGACCAAGAGATCTTAAATGGTTTAACAGAAAAAGGAAGTTAACGTGGCCTTGATTGGAATCCGAAGACATGCTTTACAAAGTGGGAAGAATCTTACAGACGTTTTTTTTTTTTTTGGTCTTTTTGTCTTTTTTAGGGCCGCATCCGTGGCATATGGAGGTTCCTAGGCTAGGAGTCTAATCCAAGCTGTAGCTGCTGGCCTACACCAGAGCCACAGCAACCCGGCATCCAATCCGCCTCTGCGACCCATACCCCAGGCCATGGCAACACAGGATCCTTAACCCACTGAGTGAGGCCAGGGATCAAACCAAGTCCTCATGGATGCTGGGTAAGTTCGTTACCTGCTGAGCCATGATGGAAACTTCCAGACAATTTCATAAAGACCTAAGAATGCCTTGCATAAGAGGTTTAGGAAATTGAACAAGCTACTTTGCATATAATATTTGGCTCTTGAGGATGGATATCATACTCACATACTTACAGAGAGATCTTTGAGATCATTAAGATGACCTTGGAACATGATTATTAAGAATGTAAGTAATTGCTTAATGCCCCCATATCTCTTTCTGTGTATTCTTTGTGTTAGAAGTGGACTCTGTTATCTTGGTTTCATTTGTAATAAATCAAATCCTGCATACCCACTGTCCTGTAAAGTGGAAGAATAACTTTTGTAGAACATCTACCCTCAGAATATCTATGACCATGACAAATCAAACAGCTGTGTAGATCTGGTGTGATCATGTTCCTGGACCATAATGATGTACTGTCCAATTTATGCTGAAGAATGCCCAAAAAGAGGGACAGAGAACTGAAACAACATAACTCCGTTTGCCTGTAGGAAACTCTACTAGGACCGAGGTTAAAAAAATTCTGGAGCTAGGCCTGCTTTGCTCTCCCTCTGCTAAATACTGTGACCAGTTTTTAAAATGCGTATGTGTTGGCTCTAGAAATACTTACTCCTTGGAGATGAAACAGATCATTCACCAAGAATTACTCGAGACCCTTACATTTTTGTGCCCACCAATCCAAAGCTACTAACATAGCAGCTCTACTCAATTCCAATCAATTATTCACTTTGCAAGCCTAGGCCTCTAAATACCTTTTCAGATTTTCCTATTTGGGGTATCTATGAAAGTGATGTTCTCCCTCAGCAAATTAAGCCTTATGACTTTAGCTTCTCTTGATAAGCAAATTTCTAATAGTTTTTGGGAAGACTACAATAAGTAGTGTCTAATAGTAACAGGTAAATTGCAAGTAAATAGACGTACATCATAAGTTCTATTCTGATTGTGGCTCATTATAACAAAAATGTTTCAAGTCACAGGATAATTTAGTTATTTTTTCTCTGCCAATCTAACATGCAAGCTTCTTTTTGGGCTATAATTTTTTTCCAAACTTTAAATCTGTGTTAAAATTTAGCTTTTGTGAATAAAGTGGTCTTTTCCACAACAAAACAAAATAAAAAATAAAAGTAAGTAAAATAAAAAAATTAAATTTGACTAAATATATTAATATTTCACTTTGAAATTAGCAGTGATGTAAGATTTGGAATTTTAAGTTTTACAATTATTTTCAATTCTTTCAAGTTCTTATAAGACATTTCATTAATATTATCTTTATGTATACATTATTTTTCTTAGAATTTATTCTAAAATAGGAAATTCACAATTATTAGAGAGTCTTTAGTTTTATTTTTAGTTTCATAGGGTAGTTTTCAGTAATTTAGTGCTATTTTGAATCATGAATTTAATAGTATTTTTCTGTTCCTTGTAATTTCTTAGCTTGGCATATTTTAAAATTCCTTGGTAAATAATGATGATTTTATATCAAACAGTAATTGTCTTTTTTTCTAACCTTGCACAAATTAATTATATATTTTTCTTTATTTTATTACTTAAATATGTGCGATGTTTAAAAAGAATATGTCCTATTCACAAATAAAAAGTCGTAAAAATTTTTGGAGACTAATTTTTTTTCTTTCTTAAATGGAAAATGAAAAGAGAGAAATTGTTTCCAGGAAGAAAATAAGCATATTTATAAACTGGTAGTAAACTTAGGCCTGCAGATTTTCTATCTGGATGATATAAAAACATTATAAAATAAATAAACCTCTTTTAACATGCATGAATTTTCTTCTTTAACTATACAGAGTAAATGACTTATTTACACTGGCCTGGTAAGTAAACTTACTAAAAACTCCTCCTCACAGGTCAAATGTTTTACTTATTTTGCACAGTGATTTGACTCTTCATACACATTATAACTTTGACTTTCTCACCAATTTAATTCTTGCCAATGTAGTTAACATCCAAACTTTTTGTAGGTGATAAAATAAAACAGATGCCACTTTTAAATAGGATGCATGCAAATTATTTTTATCTGTGCAAACAGGATAAAAGTATTTTTAGTCAACACAACTTTAAATATTCAAATATCTTTCTCTAGGTATAACATGCTACAGAATTAGATTTTAAATGACAAATATTCTTGTATTTAATACTTCTCAGACACTAAAATATAAGTAAGGTGTTTTTGGCATTGCCAACATAGAAGAAAATCAAATTACTTTCTTTTTGGCATTGCAGTATTTAAATTTCAGTCTTCTAAAGACAAAAAATCTCTTTAAAATACACTTACATATTCTCTCTGATTGATTCTCTATTTCTGAGGAATAAAGAGAAAAACTTGGAACTGTAGTTATCACCAAGGGCCCAAGAATGTAAATAAAAACCAAATCAATATTTAATTTTAAAAGATTCACAATGAAAGTTTTAGAGATACAATATAAATACTATATATTAGTCCCTGCAGAGAAAACCACATACATGGATATCCTTGATTTTACATAAAATTGATTTTATCTGATTTCGGTACTTACTTCCTTTTTATCATTACAATCACCCGAAACCATTTACTCATTATAAATATGATCGTGAAAAAGAACCAGCATAATATAGTTAACCATGTATTCATTTGGTATATTGCCAAGCTCAAAGTTTTGCTGCTTTTCCAAAACCTAGTCACTTTTGTATATTTTTAAACTTGACTTACTGTAACCACTTAAATTTTAAGTGTAATTTAGTGATAGGTCCCAGTTGTGGGAGTATGACCTATTTTCCATCAGGCCATGTAAGCTGTTTATACCCACATAAACAGTTATAATTTATCTACTATTTTGAAATTATTTGGTGGATTTCGTATGGTCTGAAACTTCATCTACTGAGGACAAAATGAGCTAAGACTCAGAGAAGAGGTTTTTGCAGTTATAGTTATAGTGTATGCTTTTATTAGTCAACTTGAGCTGCCATAACAGCATCCTACAGAGTGGTTAGCTTAAACAATAATTTTATTTTCTCACAGTTCTAGAGGCTAGAAGTCCATGGTCAAGGTGCCAACAAATAGTTTCTGGTAAGATCTCTCTTCCTGGCCACCTTACTTTTATATGCCTGCAGAGAGAGCTCTGCTGTCTCTCACTCTTTCATAAGCACAACAATGTCATCAGACGAAGGGCCTCACTCTTATAAGATCTCATGAGATCTCATAATCTCATCCAACCCAATTACCTCTAAAAGATCCCATCTCAATGTATGGATTTGGGTTGGACACAATTCATTCCATCACAATGCTCAAGCATAGGTTATGCAATTGACTCTGCCTTTCTCTCTCCTCTCTTAAAAAAAACCTTAAAGAATAATTATGGGTAGAAAAATAAAATAAACCAAATAAAAACCTAAGATTCATCAAAATGAAAATGTATTGCATAATAAAATATATACTGAAGAACTACTTAGCAGGAGAAGAGTTAACCAGTTGTAAAAGTTTTCTCAGCATTTACCACAAAAAGTTAAGAGAACAAAGAAATACTTTTTAACTAATTGATGTGATAAATTTTGAATGTAATAACTGTCTCAAACTATGTTCAGCACTTTCTGGGAGTTCGTAGCTCAGTGGTTAACGAATCCAACTAGGAACCATGAGGTTGGGGGTTCAATCTCTGGCCTTGCTCAGTGGGTTAAGGATCTGGTGTTGCCATGAGCTGTGGTGTAGGTCACAGATGCGGCTCAAATCTGGCATTGCTGTGACTCTGGTGTAGGCCTGTGGCTACAGCTCTGATTAGACCCCGAGCCTGGGAATCTCCATATGCTGCGGGATCGGCCCTAGAAAATGCAGAAAAAGACAAAAAAAAAAACAAAAACAAAAACAAACAAAAAAAAAACCAACCAAACAAACCCAAAAAACAAAAAACGAAACCTATGTTCAGCACTTTCAAAATCTAAATTAATAAATCCCTAATCCATTTTATTGTTATTTTATTTTTAATTTTTATTTTTATTAACATTTAGTTGATTGTGTTAATTTTTGCTGTAGAGCACAGTGACCCAGTCATACAAACACACACACACACACACACACACACACACACACATGCATTTTCTCATGTATCTTCCATCGTGTTCTATCCTAAGAGACTGGATATGGTCCCTGTGCTGTACAGTAGGACCTTATTGTTTATCCATTCTAAATGTAATAGTTTGCATCTACCAACCCAAAATTCCTCATCCATCACACTTCCTCCCTTGCTCTCCTTTGGCAACCACAAGTTTGTTCTCTATGTCTGTAAGTCTGTTTCTATTTTGTAGACAGGCTAATTTGTGCCATATTTTAGATTTTACATATAAGTGATATCAAATTGTATTTGTTTTTCTCTTTCTGACTTAATTCACTCAGTATGAGAATCTCTAGTTGCATCCATGTTGCTGCAAATGGCATAAAAATTCCTCTTTATGGCTGAGTAGAATTCTATCATATATATATATGTGGGCGTGTGTATATATATATATATATACACATAACTTTAGGGTGAAGATTTGAACTATATAAAATAAACTTAAGCAGACTGGGTTTGTCCATTTTCAGTTGGAGAATTTTTCATTTGCAGGAACTGATGAGAAAAGGAAAGTACAGGTTTTTTAAAAGGCTTCAAGAGAAAGAGATATGCTTAATCTAGAATGATGAACCACATTATGGAGAGTTTTATTTCAGATTCTTCCAGAAACAGAAAAAATGTTCCCTTAGTCACAGCAAAGAACTGGCACTGCTGGTTATGGAAATGTTAAGTAAGGAGGCTGAAAGCACTCTTAATACAGACACATGAAAGGAAATGTCTAAGTCAAATTAGAAATGGCTACAATTTTATAGGTGGTTTTCATTCTATTTTTGCATTGATTTATTGAGGTTTAACAACATTACATTGACATTTTAAATATGTTAGATCTTTACATATGTTTCAGTATCCATCTATCCATCTGTCTACACATTGCTTCATCTCTTATCTAATCCTAAATTGCTGTGCTGACTTTGCATTGCTAATAAGTAATATGTGAGCACTAAAGGACAGCAGTTAGGAGAAATTTGTTATTCTACAAAAACTGAAGACACACTTAGTTTCTCAACATCTCTCAATGAAGTGCTCCTTACAAAGAACCCAACATCCAATTCAGGAAAGAAGCATACTCACACAAAGTTTTATTATGATGAAGAAAAAAAAATTGTGTAAGTAACATGATGAGTTAGATGACATAGCTGGTATTTCAATCTCCCTCCCTCCAGACAATGCAATTATGCTCTAAAAAATTCAGAAGCCTTATGCTAAGAAGTCTCTGTGGTCTTTATGAGTGTGACCTTCAAAATTAAAATGCTAAAGTGAAAAAAGTGCCTATTTGCATAAATATTGCAGCCTTGCTATTTCACAAGAAACTCAGCTATAGGCAATATCTTATGCCATAACTGTGACCTTGCACCCATAAAATTGAAAAAAAGAGCATTTAAGTTCAATGAACTACTCCATATTTGGAAGATACTAAAAAGAGCCTAGGTCTGTAAACATGGTAGCTATATAACTCTCTGCTAATGAGGCTGTAACTGAAAAGCTTTTAAAGTGAGGCTTTTGCTAGTTTAATTCTTACCAAAGCAAACTGAAGTGTCACATTTCATTATGTAACAAACAAATAAAATATTATGTACTAATACATGTACATAGATATGCACATATATATTTTACATCTATATTTTAAAAATACAAATGTATTTGCTCCCTTATATAGTAATTTTACCTAATTATTGCTCATTTTATTGCTGAAATAGTAATAACAAGAAAGTTAAATGAACTCACATCTCAATAAATATCAGAAACCTTTTAACTCATTCTTATTGTGCAATGCTTACCACTGCTTGAAACTCTGTTTTTATTTTATTTTTTCTCTCTTCTCATTTTTATCTTATTTTTTTGTCTTCTCTTTAAATGTAAAACATTGTACCATGTCTTTTTTATCTGCTACAAAGTGATGTTGTCTAAATAGCTCTACTGATCACAGACACTTGGCCATGAAGGTGTTAAAACTCCATGGGCATGTTTCTCATTATGCACTGTGCCCCACTGAGAATATCAGAGTACAGATAAAGAATTTTGTTTTTAATATACAGCTTTTATTTCTCCTTGGGCTGAACCCTCCTTTCCTATTATGGTAAGCTGACAGAGCATATTTAATAACGTAATTTTAAAAATCACTATGGAATCAACACACATCTTTTATATTGTTTTCCTTTATGCTTTATTGATGGTGAAAATCCTCCCCTGCTCATAGATGATGCACCCAGCAATGCTTCATGATGTTCCTGCTCATTCATAGATAAGAGGCAGTCACTGGGTCAGCATCTCAATTTGCTAAGAATGTCAAGTCCAAAATTTTAATCAAGCCTCTTAACTTGATTAGTGTTAGGTTGCCTCTTCCCTTGACTCAGACCTGCTTCAAGCTGGAATTTCTGCAGTGGGACATGAGAGAGTGGTTAGTTTCTCCCTATTTTTCAGGTTTATAGCCTTCCTCTTTCCTCCCCTCACCCTGTCACTCCTTGAGAACCTTTGGCTCAGCCCTGGCAGTGAGGCAGGGTGTGGAGAGGAGTGCTAAGGAAACAGGAAAACTTTAAGGAGAATACTTTTTTAAGTTAGTATACCTTCTCTAGACCTACCAGATGATTATAGGTCTACAGGGGATGGTGCTATAAAGATAAAATGAGTTAATTTTTTTAAAGTTATATCAGGAACTCTTTAAATAAAAAGGGGGATACATTTGATTTTAAGTAACAAACATATGTGTTTTTCCTAGAAGATTAGGGGACTTTGAGACTGGTGACTATGTTCCAAGAATTGGCATTTGGGTCCCTCCCATCCTCTCCTCCTTTCTTCTTTCCTTCCTTTCTATAAACCACATCCATATGCCTCTTTCAAGTGTTCTGGATTTGGTTTCTTCCAGGGAGAACACACAGTTTTGAGTACAGAATCATTATAAATTTCATTTTATTCTCATGGTAGGCTGAATAATGGCTCCCTCAAAGACGTACATGTCCTAAACCCCAAAACCCGAGAATATGTTACCTCACATGGCAAAGGTAACTTGGCTGGTTTGATTAAGTAAAGAATTCTGAGATTGGGATATTATCTTGGATTATCTGATTGGGCCCAGCGTAATTCCTATAATTACCCTTGCGGTCCTTCAAAGAAGGAGGTGGGAAGGCCAGTGTCAGAGAAGATGTAACCATGGAAGCAGAGGACAGTGTGATGCCATTACTCTGGCTGTGAAGACAGAAGAGGACCATAAACCAAGGTATAACAGTAACCCTTTAGAAGGTGGAAAAGGCAAAAACTATGAGATTCTACCCTTGAGCCTCCTGAAGGAACGTGGCCCTGCTGACACCTTCAATTTGGTTTACTGAGACCGATTATGAACATTTGACTTCTAGAACCAAAAAATAACAAATTTGTGTTGTTTTGAGCTACACTTATATGGTAATACGGTATAGAAATAGTAGGATATTAATACATTGCTCCCTTTCAACCCCCTGGATAATTACCACATCCACAACTCATTTGATATAATCTTTTAGGAGATTTGAATATCCATTAAATTGTTCCATTTGGTTTTATAAAAATAACACTACTTTTTACTTTTTATTGTCCTTGTAATCTAAATTGCTTAACTTGGTACTAAATTTCCTAATTATGAAATGTTGTCATTTCTAAACAAATGCAACAATTCTTTGTAAGCAGACTATTCAACAAGTAGAAAGAAAAAATTCTGTACTTACCAGATAAAGTAGCTTATTAGACCTCAGTCAGTATGATTTTAAAAAGGAATGAAGACAGTCTCCCATTCAAACAAAGAATAACTTAAATGGAGCTGTGTTTTAAGACTTTCTTATTATAAATGTATAATAATGGACAAAATATTTAGTATTACTATATGTATGTATATAATATATACATCATCATAATGCCCCAAATGATACATAGAGTACTTCCCATCTCCAATCTATTCCCCACACTATGGTCAAAACCATGTGTCACCCCATCTTTAAATTCTAAATGAACACATTACATAGGTTTATTAATGACAATCAACATTGTAGGTGCTTATATTTTAAAATTACATAGCTTCTCTGTAGAAGAGTATTTGATTTTAATCATCTTACTTTTTATTTCCAGATAAGAAAAATGTATATTTTAAACACCCAAAATTAATTTCTCCCTGAATTAGTATTTTATTATTTTTAGCAGCCATAAAAATTGATGCTCATTATATATCTCTGGTTACATAAAACTTAATACTGAGTATTGAACACGTTTTAAAAAGCAGGTGTAGTAGTTTATTTGCCTAAATGATACTTAGTTTTCAAAATATGTTATGCACTCAAGGAAGATAAATACCATAGCCCAGGCATTTCTAGTCTCAAAAGAAGGGCTGATAGGGAGCTCTTTCTGTCCATATCTGATTTACCTCATCTTATGGCACAATTAGCCAAACTTAAAGCACTCCAGACATAATGCACTAAATTGTTAAAAAGTAAAAATTAAAACAAAAACACCTATCCTGAGAGCTCTTATGTGCACATCCCCTGCTCCTGAGATAAATGTATTGACTCTGTGAACTAGTAAATAGTTCTTCCACAATGCGAATTTAACTTCGGAACTCAAAAATATTTTTTATCAATTTGTATTGTCAACTATGCCTTTCTTAGTTTTTAGTTTTGTTTTACCTCTTTGTTCATATCTTTACTTGATTGAATAACAACTGGAACTTGGAACTTTACCAAGAATTGACTGAATTGAAAATGCAAAAAGTTTTATGCTCCCTCATAGTCAACCAAGCAACTGACTTAGAAGTACATATCCTAGATGTAAAGGATGAACAGTGTATTAACTCATGTACTTTATAAAAACACTAAAACTTAACATTTTACAGATAGCCTGAAATTGAGCTTTGCCATTCAAAACCAGGCAACCTAGAACTCCATGTGTAATTTAAAACAATTGCATTGACATTATTTTGTAGGACAAAAAGGTGTTGGAAGAAATTTTAAGTAATGAGTGCAGATTGGGGGTTATTTCAATAGTTCAACAGAGTAGGAATAAGGCCCTGAATTATGTTGGGGGCAGGAGAAATTAAAAAAAAAAGAGTAAATTGTACATTTATTGCGGAATATATTTAAAAAAAGAGAAAAGTAAAATTCACGTAATTACTTTGTATTTATACAGTAGTGTCTAGGATAATAGTTGTTCCATTAATCACAATTGACTGATGAGGATAGTTATATACATCCAGTAGGTAAATGATAAAGTTGAAAACAATATTGGAGAGAGAAGTAAACTTAGATTTAAAGATATGAATAAGAGTCAAGAGGATAACCTTGGAGAAGGCCTCTAAAGGAAGAGTAATCCCAGTGCAAGATATTGAACAGGCTGGTGTGGCAGAGACAGGGGAACTCTCCTAACATTCCATCTGGCTCCCCATACTTCTCAGTCTCCTTTCTGAAGTTACTGCAGTCCATTGAAGCCAATGCAAAGAACTATAAGGATAAGTAACAGCTAGTACATTGACTTGAAGCTCCAAGAAGCAATAATGGCAAAGTTAAAGAACATTTAAGAAAGGTAACAATAGCAAAGAGTCAAAAGGCTCATTATTTGTAAACAATATCAAAAAGTTCCTAGACAAAAAGAATGAGACTTTGACCCCAATGGTAGATTTGAAAATTAACAGTTAACTTTTCTTGCTATTCTATTCTGTAATACAGAGAACTGAGATGCCTTGGAAGAACTCAAATTCAATTTGAGGAAGCACTGACCCAGGAACACTCAATGTGAAAATTTCACTGTCCACTTCCCCATAGTTCTTCGTTCCCAGGCATGCCTCATTACATTGGAAAAGTTCAGTAGATATTGCTAACTATGTTAGTTTAAGTTACTTAGATTAAATTTCAGATAGCTGTTCTCAATCTCGACTATGAAATGGGGAGGTTAGGAGTGAAAAAAATGGACTTGAATAATAACATTTTGACTTCTAGAATGATTGGATTTAGCCTCTAAGATGACAAGTTATAAATTTATTCCCATTGCTTTGAATGGAAAACTAAAATAAAAATATGACCAAGGAAGACAGCAATGCATTTAGAAATAAGAAACTCATCAAACTTTTCGACAAAGAAGAATTGAATGACCCAGAGAAATGGTAGTTTAGAGATTAATTTACTACTTTGAGTTCTAAATTCTGGATAAATCTTTAGACACAACACAATTGTGGATGAAATATTATTAGGATTCAATATTTTCAGTGTTCCCTCTCTATCAAAATCAAAAATGTCATTAAAATATAGATATAAATACAGATTTAGATAAGTGAAATATTCCGGTTTCCTGTCATGGCATCAGTAAAAGATACTCAGCTTCTTTGTAACAACCCTTGGAAATTCAAATTATAAAAGGTTCAAGGTTGATTTATATAGCTTCTTCAATAAGTCATTTACTCAGATAAGAACATTTCTTATTAAGTCTATATACAATTATTTGAATGAAATATTATTAAGGTGGGAATAATCACATATCTTCTTAAAAGTCAGTTACAATGAATCAACTGATTACAGAACTGCTTTGCAATGATAACACAGGAAGGAAATTAACTTATATTAAGAATACTATAAATTTTATTATGTGAAATTACCACACTAAAGATTTGTGAAACCATACTTATGAATACAAAAATCTATTCCAGAAATTTCATAAGTCCTACATACATTTCAGCATATCTAACTGCTAAAGAATGAGGCAGTATTTGGGGGAAAAATGGCATTGAACAATATAAAAAATATATATGGGAAAAGTATGATAGATGCAAAAATGTAATTTTTCAGAAACTTTCTACATTAAATTTTAAAATGTGCTAAACACTTTTACCTACTTAAATCCAAGTTTCATGTTTCCTTTGGCTGGATTTCTAGTCTCATTTCAAAGAAAAGCTTAATTTAGCATTTTTTAGGCAAAAACATGTCACATCCATTGTGCTTTGGACTTTAAAATGTTTTCTTATTTTTAACATCTCTGAAGCTAGTCTTTATTCTCTATAGCCGTTTTGCTTTATTTATTCAAGCACATATATACATCAACAGAATTTTCAGTCACACACACACATTTTTGGTACAACTAATAAGTCTATTTCATTCTACTTATGCCATTTTCCTTCAAAGCTAGACTACATTGGGTTGAACTCTTTCTCTATTTCATCTCTTTTCTGACATCTATGGTTCAGTCTCCTAAATATGTCATAATAATATTATAAGTCTACTAATTTTTTAATGTGTAGTAGAGATTTCTAGAGAAAAGAACAATTTTCAGTAAAGACCAAGATTTGGGGGAACAATATGAAGTTTATAGCCAAACAATTTTTAGGACATCTTAATGAGTAAGTAAAATAATTAAATATTCCTTAACATGATCTTGCATTTCCCTCTCATGCACTCATTCAACCATAGACATTCAGAGATTTTCTCACTTTTACAACTAATCATTTGTGCATTCTTTAAGTGAAGATTTCAATGCCATGAACTATTGGCATTCTCTCTTAGCTTCATTAGATGCATCCTCAGTGACACCTTCCTTCTAGCTGTTATTTTTCACATTTTTTCTCATAGCTGATGGGGCACTTTCAGAAGTACCATTGCACTGACAAATACAACACATATGTAATATGATTAACCATTCTGGGACTAGATAAATAATATACCATTTATGATTCGGAACATAAGGCTACAGTCTGAGGATATATCAAAACAACTCAACATAATTCATTTCTATGTATACAATTTTAGCAAAAGGAATATTCATACTATTTCAGTGATATGAGGCTTGTTTACAAGAAGAAATAGATGATAATTTAGAGAAAATGTTTTATGCGATTCAAGAATATATGAAGAGTTATTGCCAAGGAAAGCATAATTATGACATAACATAATTATGTTAATACGGCAACCATCTCAGGAATTCAGAGAGCATTCCAAAGCCCCAGAGGTAACAGTAAAACAGACTGTGAACTCAACCTCTTGTTTTGTTTGTTTGTTTGTTTGTTTTTAAGGGCCACACCCATGGCAAATGGAAGTTCCCAGGCTAGGGGTCAAATTGGAACTACAGCACGCTGCTCACACCACAGCCATAGCAATGTGGGATCTGAGCCACATCTGTGACCGGCACCAGAGCCATTCTTTAATCCTCCTCATGAGGCCAGGGGTTGAACCCGCATCTTCATTGATACTAGTCAGATTCATTTCCGCTGATCCACAATGGGAACTTTTCAACAACCTAATTCTTAGTGAGTTACTCTTTTCTATACCACCTTTGGGCATGCCATGGTAAACACCTATTTTAATCTAATGCATAGTCGAGCAGCCATTTCTAGCTTTTTAAAGCCTTCCCCTTCCCCAATTACCACAACTTAAAACACAACCATACTTAACAGATTTTAAAATCAAAGGCTTCTTCTGGTTGCAGTGAACCAATAACTTCCTAGAAAGGCAAGTTACATTATCAGACAAGGTTATCAGACCTAGAAAACAGGTGGCATTCTATTACTTTAATCTCTTTTTCACATGAGCACATATTCTACAAAGTACAAAATAATTTAAAAAACTGAGTGGAAAAAATTCCTAATATCACAATAGCAAGCTTAGAATAATAAGCATATAGAAAAGTAGCAATGTTATTAAATAATCGAAATTGTGTTAAATATTAAAACACAATTTCAAGAAAATAATTCACAATCTATGGTATTATGTCAGTATTTTATCTGAATCTTTCCTTTTATTCCAAGGAAGCTTGAGATTAATGGTTCACAAGGAAAAAAAGAATCATAAATACAAATATTTCATCCAATTTTCAACGTGTGATAAGTACAATGGACTAATACTCCATTCTTTCTTTTTTAATACTTTCAGAGATAAATGTTAATAATTTTTATTTTGAAAGGGGCTACAGAAACATATTAACTTTCAAATTGATTCCACAGAGTCTTTTTGAGAAAAAAGCATCACTGTTTCTCTTGAAGATTCCTTTTAGCTCCCAAAATTATAAATGTGTATTATTATTTCTTCATCTCTCTCTTTGCTTCAGGAATGTTGTTGTTCTAAGTATGAAGGCTGCAATTTGAGTATCATCTTTAATAACTCCCTAGGATCAGTAACCACTATAAGAAAATTAAAACTCATTGACTTCAGTGGTCAGTTCCTAACTTAACCAACTCAAAGTTAGTATTGAGAAAGGACATATTTATTCCACGTTTTTTAATCAAGAAAATGCAACAATTAGGACAATGGGAAGCATCTGGTCTGGTTTATGCCTGTATGTAAAAGCCTGTTTATGTTATTTCTTAAATATAATTAGAAAACCTTTTTCTTGTCCATTTTTCTCCTATCAAGTTTATAGATAGCAGAATGAAAATACTGATGATGTTGTTTAGAAATTTCTTCTGTTTATACTGATAAGAATGCAAAGATTTAAAAATAAATACTTCTAGAACTTGTCCATTCCCCGGTGGGGAAATATGTAAGATATTACAACTCTAAAACATGGAAAAATTAATTTTCAGTTGGGTCTGAGGATAAAAAGAGGTATTTTATACACATAATTTCCACAAGCACTCTTCTTTTTCATGTGTATAAATACTATATACACTGCAAAAGAATCTTGTTTCCTGTGGTGAAAAAGATTCTACATGTCTGCCTTGTGACACTTGGGAATAATTCTTTTAATTACAGATATTTAGTCGCTAAAATGAATGGACTTGAAAAATTGATAGGTCTGAAGTACAGACAAAATAATAAAAGGATGAAAAAGTAAGGAAAAAATCTTCCTCTGATTTATTTACTTTTTAATTATTATGGTAACTATGGTAATTAACTGCTCTTTAGGGGAGAAAGTTATTTTCTCGCATTAAGCACTTTTTGATGCTGAACCATTTTTTAAAATTTAGTGTATGCATGATTTAAAATTTTTGTAAACCGGAAGCAACTTTTTTCCTCTAATCAAATGTCATATAATCAATATTTAATTACTTTGATGAAAATTTCTCTTAATTTAAAAATACAAAGGTACTGTTTAAACTATGAATAAACATACTTAGAAATAAGATGCACTTGCAAAACGTGAAGATCCCTGCATACCAGGTTTTCAAGACTTTCCACCCTACATTGCAAATATTAGGTCCATTATTTTTCGACACATATGTTACTTACAATAATTTATTATTTATTATGGACAAAGAGCTACTTCCATTATTATGACTACATTAACTAAGTATTATCTTTGGAAACCAAGTAGAAATACATGAATTATTCTATCTTGTTTCTTACATAATTTGCTTTTCTGGATTTAGTTCTGACTTGAGTAGAAGCCAACGGTAGTGATAAAAATCTAATAATCTTATAGAGCAACATGCAGATTTCTCAGGCTCCAATGTATATTAAACCTGAGTTGGGTTATTATTCCACTTTCTAAGCTTTAGTTCTCTCATCTGTACAGTGTGGGTAATAATAGTGCTTACCTTGCTGAGTTGTTATGAGGATTAATTCAGGTAACCCTTGAAAAACAGCCAGCACAGTGTCTGGCGTGTAGCTGCTTCTAAAGAATATTAGCTATAATTATAATCATTAGATTCATTTTTGGTTTCTCATACAAGGTTTTATAAAAATTAACCATTTGGCTTAATTTCTTTTCTCCCTTCTTAAAACATAGCAGAATATGAATGCAATATCATGAGAAAAAAAAATGACTCACTTATATAATTATACCAACATGCACAAAGTATTGTTACTAAGACAATTTTATTTCAAATTTTAATAAGAATTAGGCACAGTAGCAGATATGGTATGGTATGAAAAGATGAATACGATCTAACATGGGTATACAGACATTAGAGTTTAACTGACAAAGAACATAACAAATGAGTAATAACAAATATAAAAAAACTTTGCTTTGTAATCCAAATTGTGAAGTCCTCATAATTTTGTTATTAAACCTTTTTGTTTCTTAAAACCCCTTAATTATATGAGTAAAAGAATGAATGATTTTGCAAGGAAATTTCTCAGGGTCACGCAAAGAACTGTAGAGGATGATAGGATTATTGTCCAATTTTCTGAAATGTTTGTGCAGGTATTTGCACATACTTATATCTCTGTGCTTCCTACAAGAGATAAGTAACAAGAAGGAAATGTGTTTTTCCTAAACACCTGACATATGCTGGGTTGTTTCCACTTTGGTGAGGATCAAGTCATAGTAATTCCGCAATTACTACGGAATTATTTTACTGACAAGGAATGGGATTCAGAGTTGTTAATATGTAGAAATCCACCAAGTAGCTAAGTAGCTGAGTGAGATTTTCTTTTCCTTTTTGTTTTTTTTTTTTGGCTGCGCCTGTGGCATGTAGAAGCTCCCAGGCCAGGGGTCAAACCCGTGACACAGCAGTGACCTGAGACACTGAAGTGACAATGTGAGATCCTTAACCCACTGTTTCATAAGGGAACACCTAATGTTTTATTTTCTAATATCCTTTTTTTTTTCCCCAATGTTCTAGGGTTATCCAGGGAAACTAATAAGAGATGTAGATAAAGACATAGATATAGATATAGACATATCTCTGGCCTAACTGGGGATATAGTGAGTAGAAGTTTGCAGTTAGGACTCTGAAGGACTCAGGGAAAGGATGAAGCAGGTTGAGTCCTGGGGTTGACTTCATTCTGGATTTGCTCACTTTGGTGTTCAGTTTGGCTCTGGGCATGGGTCTCTGAGGGAGAATGGCTTGATGTATTGGAAGGCAGGGGAGTCCTAGTATGGCCTAAATGACTCTTTTCTACTCCTGAGCTGTTTAAAGTAATGGGGACTGCTCCATGTTGCAAATAAGAAGGCTTGGCAAGTCCCAAATCCACATGACAGCTCCAGCAGAGAATTGCAGTTTAAGTTCAAAAGCAGTTTGCTGGCAGTACCCTTCTTGTTCTTTGTTCTACTAAAACCTTCAGGTAATTGGATGAAGGCCACTCACTTTGTGGAGGGTAATCTGTTTTATTTAATGTCTACTGATTTAAATGTTAATCTTATCTAAAATTAAAAAAAAAAAAAACCTTCACAGAAAATTCCAGAATATTCTTTTACCAAATACATGGGTGATATGGCCTAGCCAAATTCATACATAAAATTTAACCATCACATTCAATAAGTTAAATCTGAATTTTTTCAGGCATAAAAGTACAACTTACATTGTTTTATGATTAATAGATTAGAACATGGCATTACACACGTTTGAACATAAGAAATGGAGGATATGGCTCACAGGGCTGTATGGTAAGTGTGCAAGCATGATACAACAGAAATAGTGCCCTGATGGATAAGTCTGTCTATGTGATGCTGTCATATCCAAGTGTTAAATTCCATTTGAAGTATTTTGTGTGGCTGTCCTGGTTGAGGAACTGACAGCCTGACAATATTTGAAGAACATGAAAGCCGCCTAACTTTGAGAGGACAAATTCTACAGAAAATCTGGTATTAAGGAGAGAAAGATTGAAGTTAGAATCTGTTTAGAAAAAGTAATTTGAAGGTAGTATAATTTCTTAGCTTTACCCCATGTTCTTATCTACTTTTCCACTTACTCTCTATTCCTTTTCTCTGATATGGCTTTTCACATTCTTTCTTTTCTAAATACACACATTCAACATATTTTCCTAAAAAAGTCTATTGCCGTTCTTAACTCCACTCACCAAGGATAGCAACTATAAATTTTATTCCACCAAATGAGATGTGCAACAAATAAGCTTTGTTTACTTTCTCCACTTTTTCTGAATTTTTGATTTTAAGATGACACTAAATTGGATTGGCTGTGAACCCAGTTTCTTATCTGACTTTCCAAGTCCAAACCGAGTCACACTATCAGAATCTCATGTAGCACCATGACCTAGGCTGTTGGTCCACACGATATGCCAGTAATAATAAATCCATATTATGGTCATCTTGAAACCCTTGGGTCTAGTGACTCTCTGTGCCTCTCTGTGCCAGGTTGGCAGTCTTGACTCTACCTCTCTGGAGTCCAGTCTTCCTAGATGGATCATGTGGCAAGGCTTAGTATGCAATGCTAACTTCCCAGGTTGCCGAAGAAATCTAAAGCACTAAGTTAAGTAGGTCAGAGACTCATTCTGAGTCATTGCTTTACCTTCCTACCAAAAAGAAAGAAGGACTAAAGAAAATTTTGGTCAGTGTCCATGCAGTTGGTGCTAAAAGAAGGAACTTGAGTGGAAGGAAAAATAAAAAAGGCAACACTAGAAAAAGTAGGGAGAGAGAAATTTTAGACAAACCCCAAATTCCTCAGCAAAAACCTTTTTAAGAGGACAACCAATAATATTACAAACTATACTTTTGCTGAAGGTGGTGTTGTGAGGGGAGAAGGGAACATCATTTAAGTTTTAAAAAGAGAAACCAAGGGTACAAGTATATTACCTATACCCACTAGAAGTACTCCCAAAGGTACAGAATAATGCCAAAGAAGCTTGGGTGGAGATGAAAATTTCCCTGAAAAGAATGGGAATCCCCACCATAATTCACAGATTAAGAGTTAGGCATGGAAATATCTTGAATAGACTCCCCAAAAATGTGGCTGGTATTAGGTTTCGTAGTGATATCTAATAGCAAGTTTTAAAATGATTCACATTATAGTTCCCATATATTCCTCCAGTTGTATGAAAAGTTTTGTTCAAATTTCAGCTTGACCTCAGCAGTGTGGGTATACAATCTTGCTAAGAACAGTGGGACACTAGCATCTGGGGTATAAGAGATCTTAGCTGTGCTACAAAATCTGGTACTAGCAATGGCTTCTGGACAGAGCAGAGCATACAGTCTTTACAAAGGAGGTTAATAAGCACGTGGGTCTCAAATGGGAGCAATTCCTGAAAAGTGTGTATGTGGGGAGTAGGGAAGGGTGGTAGTTTTGACTGACTTAGCTGAGAAGCCTCAAGGCACTTAAATCGGTGAGTCAGGATGGTATCATCCATGCTTCATACAGGAAGTACTCCAGGAGACAATACACTGACTAAGCCAAAATCAAGTATGAAGTACCCGCTAAAGGGAAGAAAACTGCAAATCTGGAGTGAGTGTTGAAGGTGCAGGTCTTACCTCTTCTGCCATGCCATCGTGATGGTGAGATGGCTGGCAAAGAAGTTCTGATAAATGCAGAGCCACAAAATCAAGAAAGCAATTAGGGTTTAAGTAGTAATAGGACTTCACTTAAGAAAATCTAGATTACATCTAAACTTTAGATGTTTTATGTTAAATTGATTTTATTTAATATCCAAAATTTAAAATGAAGCAAAATTTGATTAGCCCCCACCCTTCCCCCCCAAAAAAAAAGAGAAAGAGCATACTAGGTCAGTAAGAAAACAGTCCTGGTTGGTATTACAATATGGTTCTAGGTTTGAAAGTTCAGTAGAAGGATAATTGAGATTTCTAATCTCAAAACAGAATAATACAAATACCATTCTAGGATTGCAATAGAGGGGGGTGTTGATGTAAGATTTTTACTTTATATAATGTTCTATACTTTTTTTTTCCCACAATGTGCACATGAAACATTATTTTGAAGGAAAGAAAAGCCATCAACTTTGAGTTAAAATGCATCTACTTATCCATCAAATCTCTTTGAAAAGTAACCATGATCTATAAGGCACCAAATGAATTAGTCACGGCATTTTAAAAGATTTGCTTTGCACAGCATAGATCCCTTTGAATTGTGAATAATAAGATCCAGTTTACAACCTCACGTTTAGCAATTTGGAATTCCTTAAAGTCATACGCAGTCTTAAGGTTTGCTAGATAATTATTGCCACATTACTGTACATACAGAAGATAATAAATATTTGTTGAATAAAAATAGCCAGAAGTAATTTTGATTACAGTTAATTATTCCCTCCTTCGTGAAAATAAAATATCCCAACATGATTTCTACCCTTACACCACACACACACACACACACACACACACACACACTTATTTGGTAATGAAGTACATTAATGATAAGAAGTTATTTTAACTAGTTTGATTTAAGAAGAATATATTGACTTTCAAATAAAATCTTAATACTTAAAAAGATTTAAGTCATATAAATAGAAATTAACATTTAAATCTTCAAAAGATTAGTTTGTGAAAATATCTATTTTATTTATTTATTTCTACTTCTTTAGAAACAATCAACTAACACTAAAATATCCTACACTATTCACATCCATAGGAATTTTTAGTAATGTTTTTCCACTGATCTTGATAACAAAAATATTATTTTAAAAGTGACATATTAAAATAATTCACTCATAGCCATATACTTAAATATGCTTATACATATATTAATGTCATATGCCTCTGAGAATGCATTTTATAGGAGCTTATTACTGCTGTTTGGAAAATGCAAGTGAATGCTTATGCAGTTTTCTGTGAACTTTGATTAAAAAAACAAGTGATACTATTGTAAATCATGCTGAATTTGATCTATTTCTTCCCTCTGTCTTAAGTTTATCTCTACTTGATGAGTTTTACTAATAGACATTAAAATACAGTGGAACAATGAACTTCCATTCTTTTCACATTCCTGGGACATTTTCTGTGCAGTTTTTAAAGCTGTGTCCAATTAAATAAGTTACTTTTATTAAATATAGAGATGTTCATGCCTGGGTACTTCTTGTCCTCAATAATCTCCAAAACAAAAAAGGCTTAGTGGTTATTCTTGCCACTCTATTATTCATATGAGCAGTGTGAGAATAGTTTTAACATAAACCAGAATTTAGCAACACAGACATGGATTTCTGTGCTTTAATTTGCCAGCATTCTAGGCACAAAGAAAACATCTACAAAGTTCTAACCAAGTTCTTTGGAAGGAAAAAAAAAAAGGAAAAGAAAATACCACAGTGCCTGGCCGGGTATCATTTCTGCAGCAGGACAGTGGAATTTGGGGCAGTTTGTCCATTTGCATAAGCTATGTTCCCTACCATGCCAATATTTCAGGAGCTTTCCTCTGTTCCTCAATCCCTCAAAGCCTGAAATATATTCCCCAATGGAAAAGAAACATCTCTTTTTGGTTTATGGGCAGACTGCTTTGGGGGGTGGACACCTGCTAGTTTAACATTCCTTAAATAGGCCAGACTGTAAGCAGAGGGATGTTCACTTGCCTCAAGGTATTTTTGATTCTCAAGTGCCACATGCTCTAGAAACTGCAGCCAAATGTTATCTAAGAGAAGTGGCATAAAGTATGGCAAAGAAATCCTCTGACTACAGAGGACTATCTAAACACTACAGCTACTCACTCTAGAAAGTCCCTTGCATCACTTTGCTGGAGTGGGAATGAAAAGAAGCCGTGGAACATGACGGAGAATTCTCTTCAGGCAACAAACCACTTTCCTCCTTCTCATCCCCAAATCTAGATACAATTTTTGAAGGCATATATTTATTGATTTATGTGCCCCAAGACTTGTGTCCTTAGAGCACTAAACACAGTGGCTTGCACCAAAATGTATGGAATTCTTTAAGCAGAATGTACCAGAGCCTTGTAAATCCACTTTGAAGATTGAGCTATAAAACTCCAGCCCTAGAATCACACTCTTTGTGGTCACGTCCTGATCCTACCACTTACAAACTGTAATGGAGCTAAGGTGGTTTCTTCAGTGTTTCTTCTAATCTCCCTTTTGTACCATTTTGTGTGGGAAAGGATGTAGTTCAAAATATTTCCCATACTCCCTTGTAGCTGAGACTCCAACAGTGACTTAGGCTCTGTCGCTCAGGACTAGGAAGTGGAAAGAGAGGTGGTGGGCCACACTGTGCTCATTGTGAGGGTAAGGATTCAGCAAGTATTTTGTGGGTCAAGTGAAAACAATTCTGGTAGTGACTAGGGTGGTGTGTTCCTGGAATGGGTAGTCTGGAAAGCTGTTTCCTGATTTCCCTACTTCCTAAATGTGGTGAACTAGGAAGTTCTGTAATGCTGTTCTAGGTGGCATTACTGGAAGCCAAACCTAGAACCTGATTATCCAGCCACTCCAGCAATCTGAAGCACCCAATTTCCTAAATTAAATATGTTTTTGTTTAAAGTGACTAGAGTGACATCTTTACTGAGCTTAGCCCTGACAGGAAAAAAAAAAAAAAATATATATATATATATATATAGAGAGAGTATATGTATATTTATATATAGTATAGATAATCATAATTTATATTAATATAAATTATATACACACACATATATTTTGTTAAGGATAAAACCTGTCTAAATTTATTAAATAGGCAAACGTGACAAAAGCCTATTGGTAAAAGCATTTAGATTAAAATCTATGAGTATCTTTTAAGATGGTCCTTTAAGAAATGATGAAGCCACACGACCACCTTCAAAATGTAATATGTATGGAAAGACTAATAAGACTTGAACACCTTATTATTAAAAAAAAAAAAAGCAGGGTGGAATGGTTATGAAGAAAAAAAGCAACCTAGGGTTGAAGAAAACTATGTTACTTGTGTGATATAAAAACTGCTCAGGGTATCAGATGAGGGTAAATAGGCCAAAAGAAAAAAAGCAACCTACGGTTGAAGAAAACTATGTTACTTGTGTGATATAAAAACTGCTCAGGGTATCAGATGAGGGTAAATAGGCCAAAAGTCATATTTGCACTGTGGTGAATATCAAAATATCTCAATGATTTTTCTTTCTTTCTTTTTTTTTTTTAATCTTTTCTAGGGCTGCACCCGCTGCATATGGAGATTCCCAGGCTAAGGGTCTAATCAGAGCTGTAGCCGCCAGCCTATGCTAGAGCCACAGCAGCGTGGGATCCGAACTGCCACCTACACCACAGCTCATGGCAATGCCGGATCCCTAACCCACTGAGCAAGGCCAAGGATCAATGGTTCCTAGTCGGATTTGTTAACCACTGAGCCACGATGGGAACTCCTCAATGATTTTCAATGAGGGATTATTTTATCCTCCCTGTCGCCCCCCAAATATCAATAGGGCCAAATCTAAGAAACTCTACAATATTTTTAAAAAGGACTTTGACTCATGAATTTGCAGACTATTGTCTCACTTAGCCATCATCTGAAACAGCTAGATACACTGGAGAATAGCTTCACTTATTTGGGTCTTCTGGTAAATTTAAAATAATCATGTATAAATGATTAACAAAAATGACACATGAATATGAAATCTGAGGCACAACCTGAAAAGATGAGAAGTTTTTGAGTTAAATATAATTTTAATCAAACAGGCCTTTAGGCTATCTCATAACTAACCTACTTCTAGAGTAGTACTGATGACAAACACAGAGTCTAAGATGGTAACACTTGAAAATAAGAGACTTGAAAACAGTAAGACTTTCACACATGTGAAAGTTGGTAATAAAGAAAATCTTAAAAGTTCTCATTGCAAGAAAAAAAATTGTAGCTATATGAGCTGATGGATGTTAATTAAACTTATTGTGGTAATCATTTTGCAATATATGCATATACCAAATTAGTATGTTATATACCTTAAACTAATACATTTCCAAACACACCTATATCTCAATAAGACTGAATAAAACAAAAAAAACTAGAGCTGACATATTTAGTGGTGAAACTGAATACTTTCCTTCTGAAGTGCCAATGAAAATCTGTGTAAGAAAATATGTGTTTTTTTTTTTTATTAACACATGAAGCTAGAACTATTGTATATCTATGTGGGGGGAAAAGACCCACAAACTTGACTCCTATCATACATCATACATAAAAATTAATTAGGGATGACTCATAAATCTGAATAAAAAAGTAAAATAAACAAGCTTCTAGAGTACAACATAAGAGAATATCTTCATAGCTTTAAAGTATTAAAGGTTTCCTAAACAGGGTACGAAAAATTACCATAAAAGAATAAAAATATAATTAGACTTCATCGAAATTAAGAACTTTTGTTTATTAAAAATATCAGTAGAAGAGTGAAGAAGCAGGTCATACATTAGGATAATATTTTCATTATCTATCTATCTATCTATCTATCTATCTATCTATCTATCTATCTATCTATCTATCTATCTGAGTTATATCCAGAATGTATAAAGAACTCACACAAATCACATTAGATCAAAAATAAATACATAGGAGTTCCTGTCGTGGCGCAGTGGTTAACGAATCCGACTAGGAACCATGAGGTTGCGGGTTCGATCCCTGCCCTTGCTCAGTGGGTTAACGATCCGGCATTGCTGTGAGCTGTGGTGTAGGTTGCAGACTCGGCTCGGATCCTGCGTTGCTGTGGCTCTGGCGTAGGCTGGCAGCTACAGCTCCGATTCGACCCCTAGCCTGGGAACCTCCATATGCCGTGGGAGCGGCCCAAGAAATGGCAAAAAAAGACAAATAAAAATAAAAATAAATAAATAAATAAATAAATACATAAAGAATAGTCAAAAGTCTTGAACAAGTGGCACACCAAAAGAGACTGACCAAATGGCCAATAAGTGTCAGAAAAGATGATCAGTATCCTTATTCATCAGGGAAATGTAACTTAAAATCACAATATACTATTATACATTTACCAGAAAATCTAAAGTTGAAAACACTGGAAATACCAAGCATTGGAAAGGATGTGGAACAACTGAAAATCTCTTATGACAGATGTAACTTTGGAAAACTGTTAGGCAGTAGCTACTAAAGCTAAACATATACCTTCTCTATGATTCAGCATTTCTACTTCAGGTATCTGGCCAAGACAGGTCAGTATAAGTATATACCCAAAGAAGGACATGAACAAGAATGTTCATACAACTCTATTCATTGCAGTAGAAAACCGGAAACAATTCACGTGACCATCATTAGGGGACTGGAGCGCCCATCTACTGTATATCCCTATAACGGAATGCAAAACAACAATTTTAAAAGAATGAACTTCTACTAATAAACACAACAACACGGATGAACCTCACAGACATTATGTTGAACAAAGAATCATAAAAGTGTTTTATTTCATTTATATTAAATTCAAGAATAAGAAAAATGAATTGATATTGGATAGAAGTCAGAAAAGTAATTACCCCCAGTGGGTGGCTGAAGTGGCAAGAACGAACTTTATGAGTCAATGGAAATGTTTCATATCTTGATCTAGATGGCAGTTACTCAGAAGTATTCATATGTAAAAAAATCATGGAGCTATATATTTCAGATTTATCCTTTCCTCATTATATCTATTTTAGACATAATTTAAAAGATGCTAAACCTTAAAGAAGAAAATACTGTGCATAAATATATTACTATAAAAGGATGTTTGAAAAGGAGGGTTAAACATGTTTTCTTTATATCCAAAAAAGCATTTTGACTTTTTACACTGCAAGAAAGAAAAGGTCAATCTGAAAAATATAGTTTATGAATAGAAAAAATGATTTTCTGATGAAGTTGATCCTTTAGGAAAAATGTGTAAGTAATTCAAGAGTGTAACTGAAAAGATAAGAAACTGGAATGGTACCATCTATCCTGTAAGTAAATTCAGCAATTAAGGATGATATTAGCCACCAATACAAATATCCTATTAATGTTTTATATATATGTACATAATTTAACACTTCTTAAGATGCTCATTTAACAAAAACTATTTTTTAAAAGATGAAATTAAGGTCTATTAGAAATTCATTCCATTTTTCCTTACCCTTTGCAATTTGCAGTGAACCATGTATCATTCTGAAACTGCATTATTTAAAATAGTTTTGTAGTTTACTTTTACGTACAATGTTGTCCTATAAAATTTTGTTTTAAAAAATGATCAGTAATGAAGGCAACTATACTTGGTGAAACATAAATCACTAGGGAAGGAAAGAACACATTTTTGCATATTTATATATAGCAAAACTGTATTTAAACTTTAAATTTTGAGGTGTTCAAAGAAGTAATTTTTTCTTTCATGTTACAGTTAGTCATTTTCTTATATTTCTGTTATGTACTTTTAATATAAACAACTTTCATTATTAACAATTTATGATAAGTCAACTCTTCGGCCCACTTAAAATTGCATACATTTAGGCTAATTGTTGACATATCCAAAATTCTACTATTATATTGTGATATATCTTACATTGACATTTGCAAATACACTAACATACACACACCACACACACCTATACACACCAAAAGGTAAAGATCATTTTTTATCAAATAAGGGAACTTCTACTATTTTTTATCAAATAAGGGAACTTCTACTATTTTTTAAATTGGTGAAAAATTTTAAAAATTAATTACATAGAACTCAAGCAGTGAAAGTCTAAATTAGGATTGTGAAATAGGTAAAAATGTAAAGGTACAAAAAGCAAAATATGTTGGCAGACAAAGTCAGGTGGGTCTTATTTTCCCCCCCTTTTTTTTCAGAAAAAATGATTATTTTCCATATCTTTGTTCAAAACTACTAAAATTGATAAATAGGAATAAGGAGAGTTTACCAATTGGCCTATGATTATTTAAAAGCACTACTATACTCAAAATTTAACAAAATTCCTACTTTAACTTCCTTTTGTGGAGCAATGTAGAGGATATTTAATGTCTACATGAAAAATAACTTTCTAGTATTTTTTATGTAAATATTATTTACCTAGATATGAAAATGAATACTGGTTGTTTTCCTACAAGGAGGTTTACTCTAAAGCATGCACAATTACTTTCTTTAGGAAGAATTTGTCATTATCAATGATACAACCATAAGAACATATTTCCTATCCTGGTTAATTAAACAAACAAACGAACAAAACCTTCCTCAATAAGCTCCTAACTGGATTTGCTACAAATACATCAGAACATGTTGTCTTTGTCTATTTCCAGAAAACATTAAACCACAGCCCTCAACAAGCTGTTCTCATTTATAAAACAATGGATTGTACTGTTGGCAAATGGGAAATCCCAGAGCGGGTGAACAAACAGGAAGCTTCATCTATCGTTATCAATCCCTCAGGTCCCTATTTGTAAAGAAATGGCCTTTGCAAGACACGCACAAACGTGCAGTGTCATACTTGGCAGAAAACTTGTGAATTTTATTCCCAACTCATTCAGTAACTTTATGCTTTTTCACATACACAAACATACACAAACTTGTGACTTTGAGCATATTTATGAAGACTATATATATGGGATTAAGCATATATGAATATATATACATTATGTCATTATGTATTGCATATATGAATGACATATTCTATGTATATATATATGCATCTATATATACATATTCTATGTATATATATATGCATCTATATATGATTTAACAGTAGTTTGCAGAGCTTGTGCAATGAGCTCTTTAATTACAAAAAATATTAGCATGAGATGAAATGGGGTGAACCATGAAATTCTACTGAATGGTGTGGTCCACTGAAGCAATTTTTAGAGGATATTATTTTAATAAATATGTTATGTATATCAGAAAGTATTTACAGTAGCAAATGTCACCAGCCTTTAAAATGCTGGAGTGCAGTTCCATAACCACCTGACAGAAAACAGTGAGGTCCAGCAGAAGTATTAAACTGTGATTTCACTGAAACATATTACTTTAAAAATAAAAAATGAAACAACTCTATATTCTATAATGATAACTAATAAGTTGTAGACATATTCTGAATATGCCTACATGATGTGAGACATAATTTGAGAACATGTAACACCTCCTGGAATACTCTTTTAAAGATTTGTTAGTTGTTATACATGATATGAAATAAGTTTCATGGCAGAAGTTTATTTGGGAACATTATTCAAGCTCCATGCAAAATTCTTTAAACTGATAAGCATCTGTTCAATTGTAATCATAGACTCAAAGATGTTTTCAATTGCTTCTGTATTTTTCTATTCGTTTCCGTGTATCTTAAGCTATAGTGAAAGAATGCTTTATTTTACAAGTCAATTTTGGTCACATAAGCAAAAAAAAAAAAAACTGGTCATATAAGCAAAAAATCCATGAATAAAACCATTCCAACATATTTTAAGTTCATATTATATAATCCTAAGATGATGTTTTTCTAACTCATGTAGGTATATATAACAAGCAGTAAGAGAAAACTCCCCTATAAACATGTGAGCCGACCCAGAATTATCTTTTATTTAATATCACATAATGTAAAGTGCATTAAAAATGCTCTAAGATAAAAGTCATAATAAATTTTAACTATAAGTGGCCATTCATGTGGAGATAAAGGCAAATGTTTGGGGCATGGATGAAGAACTCAACAGTAAACAATACATTAAATCTCTAAAATTTTATGAAGAAAGGTAAAATTTATAAAACACAAAGAGCTTCTCACAGCTTTTAAGCAATAGAAAAAGTCTTTCAGAGGACATGTAGGCAAAGAATCCGTATCCCTTTTGTGTTCCTGGCCTAAAATAGTAGTCTTAAATATGAAAAAATCATTACCTAAAAAGAGGAGGTAACATATTCTTTCATGTAATTGATTTAAAGGATGAAATGCAAAAGATTCTTTATTATAATGATTGGATTTAAGGTTGTGTGCATTTGAACACCTATAAAAACAGAAGCGGAAGATGAATTTATTTGGTATTATCTGCACATGTAAAATTACAGAAATGAAAGACAACCATTGGCCCAGGGGGATGATTCAGTTTCTGTTACTACTGTGCTGCTTCAGCTACTATAAGAAATAAATGTTTTTTAAAGTTATGTATAAATCATCTCTTTCAAAACTAGAAATTTATCATTTCTATGGTTTATACAATCTGAGGTGTAATGTTTGAGGAATTGGAAAGGGAATGAAAACATATTTCTCCCTTCAACTGCAGAAGCTGCTGGCTTGCAAATCTCTTGCCTTGAGGTTGTTGATGATTAACAGTAATAAAGTAAGAAAATAGAGAATTTCTGAGCCATAATCAAGGAGGATTTTTTTTCTTCCCCATGATCTTCGTGACCCTTCTCAGTCCCAAACAAAGTAAAAACAGTATGCCTTCCATGGCCACTACAAGTTCAAGGTAAGTTTTCCAGTTGTCTCTTTTTTTCTATAGACATTCTAACTTCCTTGCCTGTCCCCCTACCCCCCCCAAAAAGAGTAAGAAAAAGACTAGCCCAGAGCCAAGTCTAAGCCTTTAGGGTGGTGGTGGTGGGGGGTGTAAAAAACATACAAACAAAAAACTATAGCAAAATATCAACAACAAAACATTGAACACTATGGCAAACTGGAAATCCAGTTATACACAGATACATCTAAGTGGAAAATAAAGAGGAAATGGCTCACAGATCTGGGGTTAGTTTAAGGTGAATTTGATTGCTTGTTCAAATATGCAAGATTATAAGAAACCTAATTCTACTGCCTCTACTGTTATATTAATAACTGTTTTTATGTATACTGACGATAAAAACGATAAATATTACCTCATTATTGGCACTGAATAAATATATGAAATATGAAATAGAATTAATTTTGAGCTATCATTTTCACATATCAAAATGCTGGTACAAATAATTTAATTTAAAAATACAAAATCACCTGAATGATTAAGGGACTCTGATTTCCTTATTGGATAACACATAAGTTAGAGTTTAGAATGAGTACTAATGTTTCACTTAACAAAGAGATTTACCAAAAATGATTAAATATTTAAGATTTGTATATTTGTATATATGTATGCATATATATATACATATATATATTATTTTTTTTGCTTTTTTTTTTTAGGGCTGCACCTGTGGCACATGGAAGTTCCTAGGCTAGGAGTCAAATCGGAACTACAGCTGCCAGCCTATGCCACTGCCACGGTAACATGGGATCTGAGCCCCATCTGTGATCTACATCACAGCCCAAGGCAACACCAGATTCTTTAACCCACTGAGCAAGGCCAGGGATTGAATGCACATCCTCATGGATACTATTTGGGTTTGTTTCCATTGAGCCACAACAGGAACTCCCTAAGATTTATATTAAAGTCAGAAATCACTCTAACTTACTTATTAGTTCTTACATTTCACTCAATGACACATTACTCAGTAGCAATCTCAGTAAACGAACTGCTAGGATGAAAAAAATGACATCTGTATAAAATCTGCATTGCTAAATGGACTCCTGTGACCACATTTCATTCAAATTTCCTATGACATCTACCTAACAAAAACACGGAGAAATATTATTGTGCAAGCTATGTAAAAAGCCTTCATTCATATAATGAACTGAATGTCCCAAATAAAAGTTTACATTAGCACATAAGCAGCAGTGCATGTATTTTAGTTACCTTCATTTTTTTAAGATTAATTTTTATTTTATTTTAAAGTTTGTTCATGGCCTCTAAAATAGCAATAATGGTAAGAATAACACAATTTTCATAGCACTATCATTACTGTAGAATGCCAACAGATGTACTATAGTGCATCTATAAACAATAACAATTTAGAAACAATATAAAATGACCTTTACTTTAAATTTAATTTATGAATTTAAATTTAGTGCATAAACCATATATTATAGGTATATGAAGTACATATATCTATTATCTATAAGTTACTTGTAAATCAAATTATAATGAAATTTCAGAATTAAAATACAATAGCAGTTTCATTTGTTGTATGAAAATAGCAAGGAATTATTGTTACTATTAGGGATACAAGAAGAGCATAGATAGTATACTAAATAGACCAAATATTGAAGCAAATGTTTAATTTATTCAAAGTATGTACGAAGTAAGGTAATGCCATAATAAGACCTATGTTACTTTTGAAAGTTTTATATTTCTCACTCAGAATCAAGACACTCCGACTAGTAGAGCTGGATGGGCCCTTTAAAATAATTGAAAGTAATCAACACTTTTTTTCTCCCCAGAACAAAAAAGTAAGAACCAACAAAGTTAAGTGATATGACAGTGGTCATACAGCTAGTGGCACAGGTGAGAACAGATGTCTGGATCCAGAAATTTTATTACATTTTGGTGTTCATCAAAGAAAGAAAAAAGAAAAAAAAGAAAGTACAGATACAAAGTAGGCAATTGTCATAGTCTAGAATCCCTGATTTTAGAAAACCCCCAATCCTATAAGAGGGCCTTAGCAAACCCAAGCAACATTTGCCAGAGGGAGAACTTAATGTGATCAGAATGGACTCAAACAAATCTGCCTTTTACCCTGGAGGGAGATACTCTCTCTTTCAAGTCTGTTTATTTTAGAAACATCCTAGAAAAGGTAAAGACAAAAGTTGTCACAAGAAAGAGTAGAAACACCATGGAGAACTGGCTTCTAACAGATAATAATACCATCTCTGGCATCCACAATATAGGAATAATGGCACTTAAAATGTAAAAATTGAAATCTGTTATATAATGAGTTATCATCACTAATGATTTTCTAAAAAAATAGCTTTTTATAGTTAAATGTTGAAAATTAAACGCTTCTTAAGCCTAATTTGTCAAGTAAGTCTCAATAAAGCTGATACTTTAACATATGTATTTCATATGTAAAATAAAAAGATCAACAAGTATCAGGTGACTGTCTTTAGTGCCCCCAAGTCTTTGATAAAGCAGCCTCTGGAAGATACATAGTTCATCACAATCAGGGAGTAACTGATCCACAGTTTCTATTTGGAAAACTGAAGGGAAATACTTTTAAATATAAACATACACTTATAAAATTATACTATCCTTTCCAAGGTCTAAACAAGGAAGTGGAACAATATTGGCTCTAGCTGGCTAAAACAAAACAAAACAAAAAATCGCTGATAAACATTAATTTGAGAAGTATTTTAGAAATAAAGCAAATGGTAAGAACATATACTGTTATCAGTCAAATGAATATAAATAACTTCCTTTAAAAAACAGTGATCTTACACAGGCATGGAGAATCTTAAAGAACTATTTAATCTGACCTTTAAATTATCTGGATAAAAATCTAATCTTCCTTTGATGACCACACTAAGTAAAGCATGAAATATTTCTCATTTGCTACAGGATATAGGTTGTTAAAAGCTCAAGGAGTGAAAAATATAAGCTAAGATTACATTCCATTACACAATATAATCACATTGGATCATGATAAAGCATTACATTAAGGGTTTGCAATGGTGTTAAATCTCCTCAAGAGTAACACATATTCACAAGAACAGCTGTGGAACATTTGGGCAATCGAGACAGAAAAGTATTAAAGTATACCCATAAATCATGAAACTTGTATATTTGAAAAATGAATTAATGCCCCTGAGTGTGAAGTATAATAAACAGGTGTCACAAAACAGATATAACAGTAATAATTTGAAGTTGAGACAAATACATCATCGGCAATATTCATAAATTGTGTGAAATAAGATTTTCAGAAATATGAATACATATAGAATCACCTAAAAGTGACTATTCATGCTAAATATGAAATAGTTTGGGAAATTCTATAATAAACTTTACTTATTTATTCTAAAATAAAATTATTTTAGAAAACATGATAAACACTTTCTATCAATTTCCTGATTTCAATATGCTCAATCTTTTACAAAGATATTTTTAAATTTCTTGAATAAGCTAAGAATTTCTTTTTTTTGCTTTTTAGCGCGGTACTCACGGCATTTGGAAGTTCCCAGGCTAGGGGTCGAATCAGAACTACACGTGACGGCCTACACCACAGCACTGGCAGGATTCGAGCCTTGTCTGCGACCTACACCACAGCTCACAGCAAGGCTGGATCTCCCACCCACTGAGTGAGGCCAGGATTGAACCCACATCCTCATGGATTTTAGTTGGATTCATTTCCACCACGCCACAAAGGGAACTCCCCAAGCTAAGAATTTCTGAAGGCATATTTATATTGTTTGATATATAATTTAGTCACTTGACCAAAATGTATTTTTTCTATGTTTAATCATGTTAACAGCAATATACATCCTAGAATAAAATAAAATAACCTACATTCATTTAACACTGAAGTTTTAATATCTTTATTAATAGGTTCATAGCTTTGTTAATTACAAAAAAAAATCAATGGAAGTGGGTCACAAATAGGTAATGAGAAAGAAATGCAGAGCCAGACTTTTTTGCCAAACAAGGATAATAGCAAGTGGTCTGGAAGTTAAGGAGAAAAAGAGTTTCCTAAAAGATCAAAGTAATAAAATGCTGCAGGGTAGGCAAACAGGAAGAGGTTTGGAGGTCCAATTTATTTTCAGTGCTTGGAGTAGAATCAAATTGCAAGGTCTAAGAGAATGAATGAAAATGAATAGAAGTAAATAGTGTTGACTACTCTCTCAGTTAATGACAGGTCTGTTCCATTTATAATTGTTCAGAAGAAACAGCTTAAAGTCATCCTTCATTCCTCCTTTTGCTATCATACTTCATATCCAATTTATCAGAAAATACGGCTACCTCTGCCTTCAAAATATATTAAGAATATAACCCCTTTCACTATCAGAGCTGTTATTTCCTAGGGCCAATTCACCATTAATTCTTGCCCAGATTACAGTGATAGCCTTATATTTGGTACCTTGCTTTGAAGTTTCACCCCTAGAGTATCTTGCTAATCCTGTTGCAGAAGAATCTTGTTTAGAATGTAGCTCCGCTATTAGGAACTCCTCGGCTCGGACTCTGCAATATTTCCCATCTCATTTTGAGTCAAAACCACCTCCTTACAATACCGGACATAACCTGTGCTCCCCCATCCCCACTGACACTTCTTTAATTAATATGATACCATTATTCGTGCACTTCACTATTAACATAGGACAACTTGTAACTCCAGTAAGTGAGCAGAAGAGTAATCAACTATTCTCAAATGATTGTATAATAATCAAGAATATATATATTTTCACATATAATAATATATGCTAGAAAATAAAATATGATTATTTTAAAATTTAAAATATAAATCTAAAGTGTAGAGTGCAAGGGCTAAGAGAATTACAAAAATCTTTTAAAGAAGTAGAAATCAGCCAAGTGTGGAGCAGAGCTAACCATTTTTTTTCCCTCTTTAAAGAGGCATGGAGTTCCCATTGTGGCTCAGTGGTTAACGAATCCGACCAGGAACCATGAGGTTGGGGGTTTGATCCCTGGCCTTGCTCAGTGGGTTAGGGATCTGGCATTGCCGTGAGCTGTGGTGTAGGTTGCAGACGCGGCTCGGATCCCGCGTTGCTGTGGCTCTGGTGTAGGCCGGGGGCTACAGCTCTGATTGGACCCCTAGCCTGGGAACCTCCATATGCTACGGGAGCAGCCCAAGAAATGGCAAAAAGACAAAAAAAAAAAAAAAAAAGTCATGAGTGTTCAATGGTTTTTTTTTTTTTTGAGATTTTATTTATTAAAAGAAATTTTCTCAGCTAAATTCTGATTTCTTTTCTTGAAAAATTACAAGACTTTTTAAAAGATGGCTTTAACAATACATATGGACAATTCTTTTAAAATTCAAAAATAAGTTTGTAATGACTATATTCATTTATGTATTCATCATTTATGTATTCATTATGTATTCATTCTGAGTACTCATAACCAGAAATACTAATCAAACCTTACCTTTAAATTACCTGGTTACTCTTGTAGAAAGGTAGGAAAATATCCACTGTAAATCTGATTAATTTTAAATATATAGTTCATATAGCCTAAATTACTGCTTAGAAGAAAAAAATCTTTTGATATGCACTGATAAATACAAAATTTCTTTCATATGTGAGAAATTTACTTCATGATAAATACATCTTCATCATATATATCATTTAAGTATATATAATGGGCAATTATTTAAATAGATTATCAGTATCAAAATTTTCTTCCCTTTTTAAGTTTCTTCAGGGGAAGGCTGAAGTTCTGTTTTACTTCTAAAAGGTCTGTGCTGCTATAAAATTCCCCTAAATACTGCTCAACAGCATGCCACAAATTTCTTATTTTCCTTTGGTTTCTTTTTTGACTCATGAGTTATTTACAAGTATGTTATCTAGTTTCCAATTTTGGGAAATTTCCAGATAATTCTCTGTTATTGAATTATAATTTAATTTCACTGCAGAAAGAGAACACACTTTCTGTGACTTGAATTTTTAAAAACCTTTTGAGACATATTTTATGACCCAGAGTATGCCCTATCTTGATAAATGTTTCATGTCCACTTGAAAAAAAAAATGGTATTGTGCTGCTGTTTGGTAGAGTAGTCTATAAATGTAAAATTTCATCAAGTTGATTGATGGTGTTTAAGTGTTTCATATCCTTGATGATTTTTTCTCTATTATTATTGAGAAATATTTATTCAAATCTCTCCTTATAATTGTGGATTTGTCATTTATTATTTTAGTTACAGCAGTTTGACTCCCTATATTTCAAACCTTTATTATTAAGTGAAAATATTTAGTTATGACTTCTTGATTTATTTACCTGTTATAATTATGAACTCACCCTGTTTTCCTCTGATACTTTGTTGTTATTTTTGACATTGGTAACCTATTTAACAATTGACCTAAATTTAAAATGTCTAAATATGTTTTGTCCAAAATAATACTCAAAACTTGTCAACCTAAACATACACACAAACAAAAACACACAAATATTCATGCACACATAAAGAATGACATAATTCTTAAGACTCTGATGGCACATGCACCATGTCCCTTGCCTTAGTAATAAGAATTTTGGTCAGTGACGTAAATATAATTCTAAGACTTAAGTATATGATGAAGCACATCTGACAACAAAGCAGGCTTAGCTGATGTAGAGTCTTTTCGTATTACAAAAATATAAAATCCTAAATTACATATCGTATAAAGCAACTCAGGAATATCCATGTTTCCAAAGTTCCAAAAATTAGACAAAAAAAAAAAGAGAGAATTATCTGAGGCCAGGAACAGTTTATAGCCAGATTTTTTTAACTGACGTGTAGCTGATTTACAGTATTATTTTCAAGTATATATCACATGATTCAATATTTTACTTCATCTAAAATTATTACAAAATATTGTCTATATATCCCTGTGCTGTAGAAATATCCTTGTTGCGTTTATATTTTATTCATAGTAGATTGTATCTCTCAATCCCACACCCCTATCATGTGAGAGTGGGTATCCCTGCCTTGTTCCTGATTTTAGAGGAAAAACTTGGCTTGATACCTCTGAGTGTCATGTTAGCTGTGGGTTTGTCATAAACAGTGCTTATTATGTTGAGATATGTTCCCTCTATACCCACTTTGATAAGAGTTTTTATCATAAATGGATGTTGAATTTTTTTCAAATGCTTTTTCTGCATATATTGAGATGATCATGTGACCCCCCCCACTCATTTTGTAAATGTGGTATATCATATTGATTGAATTGTGAATACTGAACCATCTTTGATTGTGGTGTATGATCCTTTTTCTATATTGCTGGATTTGGTGTGCTGATATTTTGTGTAGGATTTCTGCATCCATATTCACCAAAGATATCGGTCTGCAGCAAAATCAACTGGTAGCCTTATGGAGATCCCCTTGTATATAGCTCTTTGATTTTCTCTTGCTACCTTTATAATTCTCTATTTAAGTTTTGACATTTTAATGTCTTGATATGAGTCTGAGTTCATCTTATTTTTAGACCCTTTGTGCTTCCTATATATATCTATTTCTTTCTTCTGACTTGTGAAGTTTTAAGCCATAGTTCATTAAATACATGTTTTAATCCCCTTCTTTCTTCCTCTCCCTCTGAGAGCCCTGTAACCAAATGTTTGTATGACTGATGTTATACCAGAAATCTCCTAAACTATGTTCCTTTTTTTTTTTTGCTTTCTGATTGGATGATATTAATTATTCTCCCTTCTAGATCACTTATGCATTATTCTGTTATCACTTAGTCTGCTATTAATTCGTTCTAGCATGTTCTCAATTTCAATTATTGCATTCTTCAGTTTTGACTGGTTCTTTTTTGTATTTTCTACTTCCTTGTTAAAATTATTACTGTGTTCATTTTTCCTCTTCCCTAATTCAGTTATCACTCTGATGCTTTGACTTATTTGCCTCGTAAATTGTTTATTTCTGTTTCATTATTTATTTTTTCTGGGGTTTTCTCTTCCTCTTTCAACTCAGACCAGTTCCTCTGTCTTCTCATTCTGCTTAACTTTCCCTGTCTTTATGAATTTAGGTGAAAGAGTTAGCAGTTGTGTTCTTGAAGTGGTATCGTTATGTGGGTGCATCCTTATACAGTCTGAATGTGTCCAGTGTCTTTGGTGAGAGAGATGGATTTGATGTGAACACAAGTCATGTCTTTCCCCAGGGTGTGCTGGCAGCCATCATTCTGATGGAAGGTGGGGCTGGAGATGAAGGGGCTAGAGCAGAAATTAAGTGTGAGGCCCCTCAACCCAGGGCTTTCATCACCCTTCTGAGGGTAGAGGTGGATCCCAGATTGCTGGAACAGAAGTCTTGTAGGGTTGGTTCTGAGATAGGTTTGTTCTCTTTCAGTGTGTGCTCCTCATGCTTCCAAAACTAGCTCCCTTTCCCCTGTAGGGGAATAGTGCTGAAGCAAGAGAGACCTATGTAGGTTCTTGGCTTGTGACTAGACACAGGCTAAAGTGGGCCTGCTGCAGACAGGGGTTTGGGCTGGCTCCCATGCAAGCACATAGTAGCTGTCCTCACTCTAGCTTCAGGTCCGAGTCTCCTTTGTCACTCAGAGCCAATGCCACCACCCCTAGTCTCTGCACTTCCATCCTGTTGCAGAGCAGTGCAGCAGGGCAGGTGGGGTCCACATGGGCTCTTGCTTTGTATCAGAGTGTGGACTGTGGCAGTCAGGAGTCTGTCATAGATCAGGAGCAACCCTGATGTGCTGCCTATGTAAGTACCATCAATGACTGCTCCCACTTGGCTCAGATGCTTCCCCAAGGCCAAATTACCTCTCTATCCCATAGCCAAGTTCTCTTTCTGGTCAGGCCAGCCTGAATTCCAGTGCAGAGCTGAGATGTGAAATAGGCAGAACTGGAATGTTCACTTGGCTCACACTGAGGTGTGTACTTGGGTGGTCACAGGAAACTAGGTGGGCACTCAAGCAGTCCTCAATCTGCTCTCTCTGCCCTGCCTTGAGAGCAAGCTGATGCATGCTTACTCTTCTCAAGGAGAGCCCATGCTTCCCACAGCCTCCTGTTAGTCCCAGTGACCCTCTAGCCAGCCAAAGGTGCACATCTTCTCTGTATCGGACCCCAGGACTGGGGCACTCCCTATATGATTTGAATTGCTCACTATCCAGTGCAAATATCTGCCAGTATAATTTCCCTTTTCGTCTGACTTCTCTCCTGGGGCACAGGTTCCAACGTGATCTCTTCTCACCCATTTCTACCAGATTCTGTGTAGATCTTATAGCTTTGGTTGTACAGGAGTCTTTCTGCCAGTTTCCAGAGGAAATAATTTTCAGTGAGGATTGTTCTACTTATAGATGTATTTTTGATGTTTTAGATGGGTGGTGAGTTTCACATTCTCCTATTCTGCCACTTTGATTGGACTCCCTTGAGCCAGATTTTATATATTGTGCTTGCAGAGGCTGAGTATTTGACCTACAGATGAACCACTGGAGTTGTAATTACTGTATGGGGATGGAAGTCTGGACTTCAGCTGGCAGAGGATATGGGGCTAGAATGGAGATATTTGCCTTAAAATGGAAGAGTTGGAGTACTTTTCCATTCTTGAAGAAAATGAAAAATAGTAACTCCTTCCACCTATCCTGAGGAGGGCCCATGAGTTTTCTTCTTACTTAGGCTCTGTGTAAATAAAATTACAGTGTAAATGTCTCTGAAATACACTTCAAAAGTTCATGATGCATGATCCTCACAAATAAACAAGCTAATGGAAAGAAAACACTGGTGTAGATGCACTTGCAACCTAAAATTTATAAGTCAGATAAGGCAATAAAATAGCAAGTAGCACTAGGAAGAGACAACAGATATTGCAGATAGAATAACTTGCACCTTGAGTGTAAAACAAAGAAAAATCTGATATAAATCATATTTAAAATTAAGTAGATAAAGAAGACATCAACATGATAATAAGCCATAAAAACCTCAAAAAATAAATTTTTGAAAAAACATAGAAATTAAAAAATATTCACTACATTAAAACTGAATGAAGAGACTGAACAATAGGTCAATGTTAGTTACCTGGAAGATTAGTAAACTGGAAATTATCTGAGATCAGCCATGTTATATAAGACAAATAGATATAAAGAAACAGCAAACAATTAGGGGAATGTTAAGAAATATAAAGAATAGGATGAGATGCCCCAATTCATATATATTATATATTTTGGAATGTGAGTATAGAATGGAGGAAAGCAATATTGAAATGCTAATACATAAGAATCTTCTAAATTTAAAAAATAAATCTTCAGATTGAAGAAGTATAGCCAATCAAAGTCTACATTTTAAAAAAATCCGTGACAGTATTCAAAAATATCAGAACACCAAAGACAGAAAAAAATCAGAATACAAACAGAAGAACAATAATTATATTGGTAGGTGTCTTTTAACCAACATTAATAAAGACTATAATATGATAACTTTTCCAAGTTGCTTAAGAAAAATACCCATGACTCTTGAATTCTAGACCCATCTGAACTATCACTGAGGGATCAGAGAAAAATGAAGTATTTTTCTGATAAAATATTGTTCATATATTCTTGTTAAATGTACCATAAAGAATTGAAAAGGAAGAACTAACAAAATCCAGGAGAAAGGAGAAGGATGGAAAAAGCACAAAAAAGCATAGAAATTGGTACATTGTGGGTAAATTTTAATATACACATTGGAAATCACAATAATTTCCAATGGTGGGTTATAAAAACAATAAACAATTAAACAATTAAAACAATGTAGCATAGCATCAAAGATTTCATGTGAGGCAAATGGATATTCAGGCATTCTGAATCCTGGAAGGTTTAGGTGGAAAATAGAGCTACTAACAAATTTTGTGTTTTGTCAAGTTGAGAATACTTGTTAAAAATACCCAAATGATTACTATAAGAAATGATTACTAATTGTACCAGAAATAGGTACAATTTAAATGTGGTGTCATGGAGTTTCTGTTGTGGCTCAGCAGTAATGAACCCTGACTATTATCCATGAGGACAAGTGTTCAATCCCTGGCCTTGTACAGTGGGTTGAGGCTCAGATCTGGTGTTGCTATGGCTGTGGTGTAGACTGGCAGCTGTAGCTCCAATTGGACCCCTAGACTGGGAACTTCCATGTGCTGCTGGTGCGACCCTAAAAAGGCAAAAAAAAAAAAAAAGTGGTATCATGAGAAAAGGAATACGAATAACAATCAATTCATCAGATTGAAAGCAACCAATAAATTTCTAAAAAAGGTAAGAAAGAGGGAGAAAGAGAAGGAGGAAGAGTGGGAAGGATGAAGGGAGGGAGAAAGGAAGGAAAAGAGAAAGAGAAAGAAAGATATATCCTGGAAAATATTTTCATACAATACTATAAAGCAGATAACATGAATGAATTAGAGTACTCTAATAGACATGAATAAGTTGCCAAAATGGCACATTATTAGAAAAAAGCAAATGGCCAATACATGGCTACTGTATGGTATCATTTATATATTTTAAAAACATAAACACATTATTATACACAAAATTAAAACTTAGAAGGCACAGATGCACACCATCTTCAGGTTGCTTATGAAATAATTCAAGGTTAGGGAAAAATAAATTAGACTGAGGGAAAGATTCTTAACTTTATTTATAATACTTTATTCTTTATATATTTCTTGCTGCATCATGTTATTCCTTTAACAACAAAGTATAAATAAGTATTGCAAAGTGTCAGCAGTTGGTAAGTCTATTTGGTGAGTAGAATGTTATTGTTAGCCTTTATACGTTTCTTTATTTTTCATTCTTTTTTTAATCATGAATATATTTTAATCGGAGACAGTAGAGCTTAAATATTATGAAAGTTTCAAAAGTAGTCATAGCAGAAGTTATAAAATAGGAGTATTTATTTCCTTAGACCATATATCTATTATATATTGCCAGCAATCTCAATTAAATTATTTCTTCTCTGTTTCCCATGCCTCATTTGACAACAGCTAGGTTTGGACTAAAATTTTCACTATTTTGGAGGTTTAATGCTGGTAACTATAGCCGACCTTACACTTTCCTTTGTTCTTTGAGTCCAGACAGTAGCTAATTTTACCACCTCACTGTTGCTTGCTAGTCTCTAGAAGAATCACATTATTAAATTATATCCAATTATCAAAGATAAAATGATTAGATCATTTTGAGAGAGCCTTATAGTTCTGATAAACTGAACCACATAGAGAAACTGATTGTGGAGGAAGGATTTGATTTCTGAATGTCTGTCACCCTATCAATTCCCCAGAAGAGTGGCTTTTCTTTAACACACTGTGTCCACTGGTTTATGACTGTTTAGCGTGGTAGGGGTTTAGCAAAAGTAAATCTTCATAACTGCTAGTCAAACAATGATGTTTAATAGAAGTTTTACTCAGTGCTATCAAGGTAATAATTAACAATTTATAGCAAAAAGGAAACGCATGGTAATAAAAAAGTCACAAGCTAATAAAGAAAAGGAATGAAGTAACTACATTAACACTGCACTCATGCAATCATCATAAATAAACTGATAGAGTAACTATTACTTTAACAAAGCAACTCTGTATCAGAGAATCAAACAATAGAGACCAGAGAGGACCCATAGTTCATTATTCATCTACTTCAACAGACTAACTCCATTTCCTCCCAAGCAAGGAGGTAAGCAATTCATACTTAGATTTTATAATGTAATGCTTTGCTAGAGAGGTTCTCCTCTGTAAAAGTGTGATTCTTTTAAAAAAAAACTTCCTTCTAAGCAAAGGTAATTCTGAATAATTTTCAGAGAGACAAAGAAATAGAGATTCATGGGTATGAAGAATGAAAGACTGATCTTCAATATAAGCAACACAATTTTCATCTACTGAATGTAATTTTAGGATACAAAGAAGTCTATGCTACCAAAACATTGGCCTACAGTTTGCTAGGATGATTCAACATAAAAGAGTTTCCCACTACCTGAACCATTTTAGGCAAGAAATAAGATAAACTAAGTACTAATCATGATAATTTGATGATTGATTGATTTAGATAGGGGAGATAGAGAGAAAGGGAAAGAATATATATAACTTTATTGTTTAAAAATACTTTCAGATATTTTGTCCCATTTAAACAAATAATCAATTTGTTGAATATCTTTAAGCTTTCATGGAACCTTCCATACATAATCTCATTTAATCCTAACTGCATCAGGGACTCAAATACTAAATCTGTCTCAAACTTGTTTTTTTTTTTTTTTTGGTTTCTGGTCCAATCATCTTTATGTGAAACAACATCCCTTTAGCTAAAATGCATGATATTTAGAAATAAGGAGAGGATCCAAGATCTCCTATTAGAACATTTCTTACTAGCACAATCAAATTAATTGCATTATCTGATGAGTGATTCATAAACTTTGAATGTGTGTGTGTATGTGTAGGTGTTTGCATGGCAACTGTGTTTGTACTGAAGCAAGTAGAAATAGTACCTGCCTGAGGGATGTCAGAAAGAGCACTGGGAAGTGGAGAATGAAAGGGTGATAGGTAATGGAGATGGTTGGTTGATTTAGATTCAATGGAAGTAGCGGATATATTTGTCATTTGTTGTGTTGTATCATTTCCACACCTGACACAGTGACTGGAGAGTGAGTGCTCCATAACATGTGTTTCATGACTGATAGAGAATCAGAATGAAGGTCACCACATCAGACACATCTCACAAATGTTGCTGTTCCTGCACCATATGGAATGAAATTTCACATATCGTGTTTTGTTTTAATTTTGTTTCGCTTTTAATAACAAATAACTAATTATTTGTATGTACCTTAATTCTTCTTCACTCTTCAGCAAATCAGACTCAGGAAACTTTTTGGTTTTGCTCAATGCATAGCACAGAAACCAACACATAGGAGGTACTTAGTGAATGAGCTAGTAAAAAGTACACAAACAAATATAGCCTGAATAACATGAATGATGAAATATTAAAATTCCTCACTTAATCTAGAAATAAATCTGCCCTCATTATCTACTATGTAGTAGCAAAGGGGGCCACAAAGTGACTGGCAAGGAAGATGATGGGAATCATCATTCACCCGTGATCATGACCATTTATTTATAAAGGCCTTTTAGAGAGGCAGTATTCCAATTTGTTAAGATCACAGACTCCAGAGCTACACTGCATGGATTCATAACCTTCCTTTAAAATTTATTATTGTGTAATGTATGGAAACTTATTAATCTCTTATGTGCCTCTATTTCTCTAAGATACAATGGGGATTTTAACAGTGTCTGTCTTATAGGATTATAGTGAGGATTAAATGATTATTACGAAGGATTTCTATTTAGCCAAATAAATAAATACATAATCACACTACAGACCAAATAAGGTAGCATATATCCAAAAAGTTGCAAGTATAGAATTCCATTTGTAAAACTACTAATCTTCAAGTGGAAAGCAATAAACTTTAAACAGTTGAAATTAATTAACAAAAAATATAAAACTATTATGGAGCAACATTGCTGTGAACCTTACTTCATTCTTCTGATTTGGGGGAAAATTCTAGTGACATGAAGATTTTAGCTTAACTAAACATCCCACAGATTCAAATTCAGTAATACATAAACATCAAAATAGAAGATATCATAGTATTGAATAATTTTGGAACAAAACTGAAAATGAAAAAATAGCATAGCACCTTCTATTGTCTTTACTATTAGGTTTTTCAAACTATTAATGAAATGAATTCCTTTCATTTTATACGTAAGTGTCCATAAAACCTCATAGTTTTAAAAATGCTTTTAGTTTACTCATTCATTAATTCAGCTGATATATATAGAAAGCATATCATGTGCCTGGAATATAAAAGATATTCTGTCAGCATTTGCTGTGTATGCTTTGCAAGACTTTCTATCAGTTCTTCCAGACAATATTACAATGAGAATATATGTCATCATGTAGTTACTCTTTACGATAAAGGGATAGTGGCTTGGTGATATGTAAAAGCAGAAGGTGAATAAAGGTAAACTACATTTACCTATATCAATCCAGTGAGGAGTATTAAGACAGCTAGAGATGTGTGTGTGTGTGTGTGTGTGTGTGTGTGTGCACGTGTGTGTACTCATACATATATGCCCCTTGAAACCAAAGAAAGAATTTTTATAAAAGTTTGATGAACATGTGAAAATATGTACAAATCCCATCAAAGTCATTTTGCTAATTTTTTGGGGTAAAAGTATTCTGATTAAAATATTGAAATAAAAGCTTTTTTATCTCTGTTTTTAATAACTCCTACTCCCAACAAGGAAGCCCCAAATCAGATGGTTTCACTGGTGAACTATATCAAACACATATAGAATTAATGCTGATTTTCAAAATCTCCCAAATAATTGAAAAGTAGGAAACACTTTCTAACTTTTATGAGGACAGAATTACCCTGATACCAAAGCCAAAACCACTACAAACAAACAAAAACCCCCCAAAACCTATATGCCCAAATCTCTGATGAACACAAATGCAAAAATCTTCAACAAGATACTATCCAAATATAAAAACAATTCATACAACTCATCATTGATATAACAAACAACCTAATCAAAAGACTGGGCAAAAGATCTAAATAGACGTTTTTCCAAAGAAGACATACAGATGGCCTTTAGGATGTACCTAAAGTTAACAACACTGTATTGTACATCCAAACATTTGTTAAAAGGGTAGATCTCATTTTATGCATTTGCAACACAATAAAAATCAATTTATAAGTTTTGAAAAAACATTTTGTTGTAGCTAAGGAGTCCATTATTTATTCTCTTTTCTGCTTCATGCTAAACTACTTCAAACAAACAAAGCAAACCAAAATGCAGGTGTACACAGAAATATTGCAAAGCTGATAACAGAGAAACTGGCTTACATATACCAGAAATTATGCTTACTAAATCCAAACCCCAGGATAACGTATTTATATAACTAGGTTTCCCCTGAAAGTCTTGGCTGTACACTGCAAAGTACTCCTTCCAAATTCACCAATCAAGAGAGTCATGCTGCCCCTAAGGGAGCATGACTAAAAAGATGAGGAAAAGACATAGATACATAAATTGATGTATCTTCATGCTGGAGTAAACATCAAAAGTGGGGAATAAGGAGTCACTGTGGCCAAAGAAGACCAAAGAGTCACTGAGTATTCCTAACAAATTAAGAACAATTTTATATTTTTAATATGGTTTAATTTGCAAAAATTATACTACATTTGAGTCTTGAACAAGCAGGGCTTGGTTGCTCCAACCCTCCATGCAGTCAAACACCTTTGTATAACTAATAGTTGGTCTTCCGTATCCCAGGTTCTGCATTCACAGATTCAACCAGCTACTGATGTATATAACACTGGGGCATTATTACAGAAAAATCCACATATAGGTGGATTCACACATTTCAAGCTCTTGTTCAAGGGTTAATTGTAGTTTATTTTTTTTCTGATTAACTTTTTGTAGGATTTGCATCTCATTAATAAATAATCACTTTTTCTGACCCACAAAAGAATATCCTTTAAGGCAGTCATTTTTCTACCCAATCGTGAATATATTTAAAGCAATTATGAAAAGCAATAAAAAATTTTGTGCTAGGTATACATTTTATCCTATATTGAGTGTTTTAGTATTCAGTTATATTGTGAATTGAGGCCACTTTGGTTTTATTTCAAGAAAATGTAATGAGGGCAAAGGAAACAGTTGTAAATGTACATATTCAGTAATTTAGTGCTTTTCAATTGGGGAAGGTCCTTTTACAATGACTTGGGACTTTCTCAATGCCTCTTCCCCTTTTGTACCAATTCCATTTTTGATGGAGAAGTGTTATATACCTCAGGTTTTGTAGTATAATTATTAAAAGAAAATCATCCCTTAAAGTAAAAAGGATTCTGAAAAAAAGTGCATAATAAATCCTGAGTTGAATGTACCAAACATACACTATCATTCTAGTCACTCTAAGTAATGCAAAACTTATATGTCTTGAAAGCAATCCAAATTTTATTTTATTCCTTCACTTATTTTTCTTAAACATATACGATTGAATACCTAGGACTGTACTAGGCTATAGGGCTACATATGGGAATATATGGTGAGAGAAAGGATATAATTATTTAACATTATCTTATATTTTAATATTATTTGCATGTGAGGTTTTTATTACTAATGTGCAGAGGCTATAATCACAAAATTCTATGTTGTTAAAATGGATGAGTAATGAACCATATATACATATAAAAAAATCATTGCTATAGGATGTGAATTGGAAATTCAGCACATAGAACGTATATACGCATGGAGCACACACTTTCATAATCAGATATCCATGTATCCCACATGTGAAAGAAGCAAAGCAAAAACATTCAGTGTCTTACCATAATTGGTACTACTTAATAGTCCTGTGTTTTATAAACAAACTATGTAGACTTGAATGCTTTCCCTTAGACAGCTTTTTACCTTTCTGATAACATAAAATTTCAGAGATGAGAAGATGTTAAATAAGGGTTTGTTGATTTCTACTCTTTAGAAGGAAGGAATCTGTCTTCTTTGAAATATCTCCTGCTTCTTGATCTTCTCCCATACACCCCATCAGAACTAATAGCATTTTTTCTGATTTCCTTATAATTTTTCTTGCTTTAGAAAATTACAAGGCAAGACTTGATTCTGGCATGTCATTAAAATCCAAATATGCAGCTCAGATTTAACTGTCCTTCTGTATGTGCTTATAAAATGAACTAGATAAAAGCATGTCGGAGTCATGCTGTTGTCAGTTTTAGCAAAAAACTACATAGTGGACACTGGAATTCACGATAGTGAATCTAGAGTTTTACAGAGACTGAGTATAAATGGTCTATTTATCCAGGATAATACCAGTATATCTCAATATACTGAATAGTATGTAGAACGACATGCTCAAAAAAAAAAAAAATGGCATCCTCAGAGTCAACTTCTTAAAATTTATATTGCATGTGCTCCTCTGACTTCATTGAGGTATACCCATGTAGCTTTATTTTTATTCCAGGTACATTAATCATTGAGAGTTCATTTCAAGCGAATCGAGTTGTTGAACAGCATTTTCATTAGCTGTGAACACTAAACGTAATAACAGAAAATAGAATTTTCAAGGTAGTGCGAAACAGAGGTTTTTTTTTCTGGGTACTGAAGCAGCCATGTGCGAACCTGAAGTTGACAGGTGAGCATACAAACATCATGCTTTTTAAAAATATATGTTGTTTTCACGTGCTCTATAAAGCAGGGTATTTTGGTATTAAGTTTTGCTGGGCTAGGCTGATAAAAATTGTTTCTTCCCTATCCATAGATAAGCGGGCATTTGACGGTACGAGGCTCATCTCAGAAGATATCAATATCCTGGGATAGTTCTGTTTTAACTTTCTGTTTTTCTGTGTGTTCCTCTTCCAACCTTTATTCTCCACCTTCCTTATTTTTCTCTTTTTTCTTTACTAAGTATTACTCCAAAACAACATTTCTTTTTTTTTTTTTTTATTTTCCCACTGTACAGCAAGGGGGTCAGGTTATCCTTACATGTATACATTACAATTACAGGTTTTCCCCCACCCTTTCTTCTGTTGCAACATGAGTATCTAGACATAGTTCTCAATGCTATTCAGCAGGATCTCCTTGTAATCTATTCTAAGTTGTGTCTGATACGCCCAAGCTCTGGTTTCTCTTCATATCGTATAAATCTTTTGCCTTTTACAAAACAACATTTCTAAATATCACTCTGTTCTTTTTCCTTTGGTGACTGTCACTCCAATTAGGATTTCTTTTTACTAACTCTACCCACTTTCATACTTAATTTTATTTTCTACTCAAATATGAAGAATTTCATCAGCTATGAAGAATTTCATCAGCTATAAGAATTTCATCAGCTATTCACAGTTGGAATTGACTTACTTTCATCTTTATTTGAAAGTTGAAGGACATTATTCAGAAATCTCAGAGTATCTATTTTTCCTAGATGCTGTGTGATTTTCCATTTCTTTTTTCTGCCCGCTGTGGTGGTGGGGAGTGGGGTGAAATGTCTTCACAAAACTACATTTTAATTCATGGCAGAGCAATTTCTTTCAACTCTGTCAATATCAGTGCTATATCTGAAAAGCCGTTTTAATTTGCCATTTTAACACATGTGGGTAGGTGGCATAAGTGAACACAGCACATGTCACTGGTGTGCATTCACACAATTCAGAGACTGCATTTATAAGTAGAATTTTTGTGAATTTTGGGAAAAGAGGACTTTCCTATTATATGATGGTGGGCAGTTTCTTTCAAATCCATAGGAATTTATTATACTATCTGCATTGGCCTATATTTCTAATCAATGTACTTTGGTTATGGCTGGCTTAGTTAATCTCACTCTTAGAAACTGTGCAATGTGTGTGTGTTTGTTTTGTGTATATGTTTTTATTTGTATTCATAATGCAAATTTTATTTTAGTTTCATTTATTTAGAAACATGTAAGTTCATAAAAAATAATCTTCATTGATATAGTATTTCCTAAAGGACTTAGGACATTTTCTAAAACACAGAAAGTTCTTAAAATCTTCAAGAGTTCAATACCATATTCTATTTATATACTAAATTTAAAAGAAGCACTGAGAAATAATATATCTTAACACTTAACCTTATTCAGAAAAAAATGAAACATAAATAGACCCTATCTACAAAGTTAGACTTTTATATCTACCAATTACTAATAACTAGAAAACCAGTTTATAACTCGAATATCAGACTTATATTAAAAAAGCCTGTCACACAAATCTGTGTTAGTCTCTTCAAGTACCACTATTCCAAATCATCTCATAATTTGCCTAGTAGCAATTCATTTTTATGGACATTAAGGTCTTAAAACTGAGTGTCTTAGAGAAGATTCTGCAGAATTCTTCTACTCCTCATTTATTATTCTTTAATATTAATTTGAATCATCACCAGTCTTGACACCTGTCATGAAGCACGAGCCTTTCAAGCTACAAAGGTACTATGAATTTGTAACTGACACACATTGACTTGAGAAGAAAAGCTACTCACTGCTTCTTTTAAAAAAGAATGTATAATAAAAGAGGCAACCTGGCTGAGATTTCTTAAGACTGTGAAGTTTAGGGGCCTGTAATAGGAATTTTTGCTTTTAGAATGAGTAAATATAACCATTGCAAAAATGAACTGAAATATATTTGAATAGGACAATATTTCTAATAATTACTTGATGATTGACAAACAAAACAAAACTAAATTGAGTTTACCTGGCACCTTAGCAAATGTCAAAGTCAAGTCAAATTTTACTACATCTATTTCTAATTTTAAATTTTGAAACAGAGGTATTTTTGATGGTATGTGGCTAGCAGTCTACTTTGTGAAATGAATGGTTTTCTAACAAGGTTGATTAGAGTTTGTGGAAAGCCTGGACTTCTGCAGCCATAATTAGCCAGAAATTACAAGTTAAGACTTTCTGATGATTTTTAGCTTTTAAAAATACACACATTCACATTAATGTTTACACTATAAAATGAACTCTAGGAGCTCCTCTTGTGGCTCAGCGGTAACAAACCTGACTATCACCCATAAGGACACATGTTCAATTCCTGGCCCCGCTCAGCTCAGTGGGTTGAGGATCTGGCATTGCCATGAGCTGCAGTGTAGGTCACAGACTAGTCTGGGATCTGGTGTTGCTGTGATGTAGGCTGGCAGCTGCAGCTCTGATCTTAAGCCTAGCCTGGGAACTTCCATATGCTGCAGGTGTGGCCCTAAAAAATTAAAAAATAAAATAAAATAAAATGAACTAAAAAGTTGTGCAAAGCCCAAAATGGTAATTTTACTTATTCACATGACTTTTAAAATGCTACTCTGCAACTTGACTAGAAACATAATAATAATACAAAGTTAACACAATCACCATGTTCCTGATTCACCAGCTTTTTTGTGGCTCAATTCTTATTTTGGTCCATCAATAACATCTCTGGCTTTAGCAAGTGTTATTTTAAAAAGAGAAATAAATGAAAAATAAAACAACAACAGGCAAACCCCAGGCAACTAAACAAACTCCTAACTCATAAAATACTATTTTTAACAAATTCAGAAAAATCATTTGTTGAAATAAAAAACACAAACAACCCCCAAAATAATGATCAAAGGTTTGTACGATGATTTGGTCATTATCCAGTTTTTAGTTCATAAACACTTGCTTCTGATAGTATATATTTATTTTTTTACTCAAACTTAATAAATACTAATTTAATATTTACCACATATTAGGCATTATGCTAGCCAATGGATATATAATGGTTAAAAAAAAGGATATTCTCCTGAAGGAACTTACAGCTCAAAAGATTGTTAGAGAGATAAATAGGAAATGATAATACAACGGTATATAAAATTATATGTATGTTCATATCACACATGTATAATACTTGATAAAATATTTAAAACACTTCATAAAGTTGAACACTTTAAAAGAGAAAGGACATTTACTGTAATTGTTACTATGCAAAGAGTACCTGAAGCCGCCGTCAAAGCAATAAGAGAAACAAAGGGAAAATACAATACTTAAAAAAATAAACAGTACGTCTCAGAAAATACAGAAAATATTTCTATGATGTTAGAAAAAGAGACTTGTCTTTAATAAGACAAAAGTCAGGTAAATTACAAAAATTTTATGAACGTTACCCTCTTATATAATGATAAAAGGTTATTCAGAAGATATAGTCCTCAAAATGCATACACCTAATAAAAAAGCAAAAGTTTTATAGACGAAAAATTGATAGAACCCAAAGAAATTTTATATAGTAATTGCCAAAGTAAGAGATACCACTATGTTATTTTCAATATTGATAGGTCATGTTGGAAAACAATATAGACTAGATAAAAAGTATTTAAAGAACACAATCAATAACCTAAATTTAATGGACATATATGGAATATATGGAGAACACTCATCCTTCTCAAGATTATATAAGGCAATTACAAACATGTCCACATGCTAGGACTCCAGCATAGAAGTGATCTAAACCAGTAGCAAAGAATTATGTCTGTGACCACAGTCCAATTAACTTATAAACAATATTAAATTTATACATTAATTAACAATGTATAATCAAAGCATAAATCATAACATATTTTTTCAAATTCAGATTTGAATCATAACAAAAATATTGCATAGCAATTATTGAGGAATGCAGTAAAAGCCGTACTTACAGAGACACTGACAGCTTTAAATAAACATTTTAGAATAAGAAGAAATGCAGACATAAATACACTAGCATCTAACTTAAGAAGTGAGAAAATAAGATTATCTACACAAGGTAATTAGAGGATGGGAAGCATGAAGCTATTTAGAAAAAAAATAATAAAATTGGGATCAAGCTCACAATAGAGTAGATAAATAATGCTAAGGGATGGTCTGGAAAAGTGTAAACAACTTCCCAGCTGTGCGGACCGAGGTAATGTAGTACTTGGGATAGACATGAGATGAGAGAAGATTGGTATGTGAATTTGGTTGTTTTTAATCTTTAGCAAGAGGTGAGCATGCACGTATGCCAAGTATGAAGTAATCAAGAGGGAAAGGTTTAAGACACAGGAGTGGACATTTTAAGGGATGAGATGTAGTCCCTGGAAATCCAGGAATTTGTTTCATCCAAATTCACTGACACTCAAATCAGGACACAAGTAATTTTTTTCTGACTGGCACATTGCTGTTGAAGTCAATCCCTCCAGCGCCTCTTGCAGAATTCATTTTTGCCATCAAGGTAACTCAGAAAGTTCTGTTTCCTTCAGATCACAATGGGATTATTTAAATTTCAAGAACAAACAACCACTTTTCTACTGGGAAAGATCTCAGGAATGTTCAAATCAAGTAGACACTCACAAAATCTGAAAAGTTTTTCAGTTGCTTCAAACATCAGCAACATATTAGAGATATGAACATCATGAAAAAGTTTATTTCACTCAGAATATCTGTATGCAGAACTTTAAAATGACATCTCAGAGTCACATTCTTACATGATACAAAACTTTGGGTTAAAATTTTTACATATTGACTCACAGGGCAAATCTAAGCCTTGCTGTTTCAGCAGTTATTAGATGTCTATAGGTCACTGGGTACATTAATACATTAATAAATTATCCTTCAGAATGAATGTCAGTATGCCATATTTTAACAGGTTAGATGAAAATGAGAATATTATAGGGAGAATGGGAGTTCCTGTTGTGGCACAGTGGAATGAATCTGACCTGGAACCATGAGGTTGCAGGTTCGATCCCTGGCCTCGCTCAGTGGGTTAAGGATCTGGTGTTGCTGTGAGCTGTGTTGTAGGTCGCAGACGCGGCTCAGACCTGGTGTTACTGTGGCTCTGGTGCAGGCCAGCAGCTACAGCTCCAACTTGACCCCTAGCCTGGGAACCTCCATATGCCACAGGTGCGGCCCTAAAAAAAAAAAAAAAAAAAAAAAAAAAAGACAAAAAGACAAAAAAAAAAAAATAGGGGTAATGGCTATGAATAACTTTTTCTTGTTTTGTTTGTTTGTTTGTTTTAGTGGTGCATTTGTGGCATATAGAAGTTCCCAGGCTAGGGGTCGAATTTGAGCTGCAGCTGCCGGCCTATGTCACAGCCACAGCAATGCGGGATCCAAGCTACATCTGCAACCTACACCACAGCTCATGGCAATGCCAGATTCTTAACCCTCTGAGCAAGGCCAGGGATCGAACCTGCATGCTCATGGATACTAGTCAGATTCGATACTGCTGAGCCACAACAGGAACTTCCTGGGCTATGAATAAGTTTGTTGTTTGAATGTAATAATACATATAAGACATAATATACATAGTAATAAATATTAGAGGATAATTCTGCTAATGTGTTGCCTATGGGGAAAAAATACATGCTAGAGAAGAAAGCAATCCTTAAATGAACCTTATGATTTAAAATCAGTTTGTTCTTTTATCACTTCAATTCTACTTTTCTCCAAAAGTTTAAAACAGTTTCATAATGTACCAGAAATTTTATACATCTCAATTATGCCTTGAGTGCCTTCTAATAGATCTAACCTTTTCATCATTGCTAAAACCACTATGACTCTTATTGCAGTAGTGGTTCCATAAGCATCTCTCTTTAGTAATAAAAATGCTCACTTTAAATGTTAGCAGTTAAGGGACACCGAAAAATTAACTATCAATTTCAGTAGAAGGAGCCCACCCTTCATAATGTTTCCAAACCATAATTTAATGGAAGAAATGTCATGAAGAGACAAATCATGTAACCTATCAGCCTAGTCAATTATCCTATGAATAATTAGATTTCCATTTTGAAATAATTAACATTTGAGCAAGAATAGTATCTCTTATACTGGCTCATTTTATCATAATTCAAATTCTTCAAAAATCATATATTCACCATGCTATGATTCAAAAAAGATTTGGGCGTTTTCACCTATTAAGATTATTAATTGAAAATAAATATTTGTCTTCATTGTCCTTTCATATAAAACACTTTTGAATATATTTTCTAAGCCAGGAATAATCTATTCCAATATTTACAAAACTAATGTAGGCTTTCAAGCTCTTTACAGAAATAATGATGTGTTGAAATAAGAGCATACAACTTGGATGAGTTCTTTATTTAAACTAGGCTTCAATTTTCTCATCTACGAAATGGGGGTAATAACAAGTACTTCACAAATGCTAGATGAAATCACAAAGGTAGTATGATATCGGTGCCTGATACACATAAAATGATCAACAGTGGGTAAGCTATTTACATGAAACATCAAATACTAAATTGACAAATAAGATGTAGAAAAAGTGAGGAAACAAGTATGAATCAAGTGTCATATTTGATCTAACTAACAAATAGGGAGGCCTGAAGCGACAGTAGGAAGTAAATAAAGTATGCTCCAATTCACATTTCAGGTCTTCTAAACTATTCCTGGTTATTTTGATAAACTTAACTAAAAAGTTCTTAAAGGGGTAAAAAAATAAATTAATTAATTAATGAGGACACTGGAACTAACACTCATTTACTCATATTTCAAATACCTATATTTGCTTTGTGCCAAGCCTGCAATGCCAGTTGTTATTGACATATACACAGTCTTTGTCTCTACGGATCTTATAACTTTGTTATATTTTGTTCTTGCTAGGTCATTTTCCGATCCTCCTCAAAATAATCCAAGATACCAATCAAGCCAAGCCAAACTACGCAAATCAAAGTAAAACAAAAGAACAAATAAAAGGTTTTTGCAGGATGTGTACGAGGTCTAGGCATAAGAGTGGTTCTGTTTACGAAGGAGTTTCACATATAAGAAAAGTACCTGAGTGATAACACTTGGAAAATATCTGCTACCCCATAAGAAGTTAACATGAATCTCCTGCGAGGAAGATAAGCTATAATCAATGCATGTATTAATATAGGAATAAAAATTTTGGAAACTTTCACAGAGGTTATATATTCCAACTTCAGTTGTATCAATCATCTTTTATTATGCTTTATATATTATATTATGAGTAATATTTCAGATTGTGTCACAATCCTCATGTAGCACTATTTTAGAGTTTGAGAGTCAATAAGAGTATCTAGTACCTTTTCTCTAGGTTTTAAAGGAATTACTCGACATAGGTCTTGAGCAAGAACTTTCTGGAGAGGTTTTTTTTTTAACATAAATGGATTTTGTTAAACACTTTTTCTGCATGTATTGAGACGATCATATGGTTTTTATTTTTCAGTTCGTTAACGTGGTGTATCATATTGATTGATTTGTCGATACTGAAAATCCTTGCATCCCTGAGATTAATCCCACTTGATCTTGGGGTATGATCCTTTTAACGTGTTGTTGGATCTGGTTTGCTATTATTTTGTTGAGTATTTTTGTGTCTACGTTCATTGGTGATACTGACATGTAATTTTTTTTTTCTTTCCTTTACATGTCTGCACCAGTGGCATATGGAAGTTCCCTAGCCAGAGGATGAATCAGAGCTGCAGCTGAGACCTGTGCCACAGCCACAGCAACACCAGATCTGAGCCTCATCTGTGACTACCCCACAGCTTATGGCAATGCCAGGTCCTTAACCCACTGGGCAAGGCCAGAGGTCAAACCCATACTCTCAAAGAGACAACGTTGGGTCCTTGACCAACAGAGCTACAACAGGAACTCCTTAATTTGTGTGTGTGTGTGTGTGTGTGTGTGTGTGTGTGTGTGTGAAATCTCTGCCTGATTTTGATATAACGGCAATGATGGCCTCATAGAAAGAGTTCAAAAGTGTCCCTTCCTCTACAATATTTTGCAGTAGTTTCAGAATGATAGGTATTAACTCTTCTCTAAATGTTTGCTAGAATTTGCTGGTGAAGCCATGTGGTCCTGGACTTTTGTTTCTTGGGAGTTTTTTAATCACAAATTTAATTTTAGTACATGTAAGAGGAAATCAAAAAATACCTAGAGACAAATGAAAATGAAAGCATGACAATTCAAAACCTATGGGACACAGCAAAAGCAGTTCTAAGAGGGACATAAATTTACCTCAGGAAACAAGAAAAATCTCAAATAAACCACCTAACCTTATAACTACAACAAACAGAGAAAGAAGAACAAACAAAATTCAAAGTTAGTAGAAGGAAAGAAGTCATAAGTTTCAGAGCAAAAATAAATGAAATAGAGACAAAGAAAACAACATAAAGATCAACAAAACTAAAAGCTAGTTCTTTAAAAAGATAAACAAAATGGATAAGCCTTTAGCCAGATCAAGAAAAAAAAAGAGGCTTCAAATCAATGAAATTAGAAATGAAAAAGCAGTTACAACTGACACTACAGAAATACAAAGGACCATAAGGGAGCACTACAGCAACTACATGCCATTAAATGGACAACCTGGAAGAGATGGAAAAATTCTTAGAACGGCATATCACAAGACAGAACCAGGAAGAAAGAGACAATTTGAGCACTTTTAAAAAACAGTGAGGTACGGATTCTGCAGGTTGGGACTCTCAAGTATACTTTCTACACACAGATATATACATAAGTTTAACTGTGGTGCACAATTATAAAAACACTGTGTTTATTATGAAAAGCCTATTTGTTAAATTTGAGCAAAGCTATGTTAAACATCCTATTTGATTTGAACATATCAGCTGAGCTACCACGATGATGACACTGAAAAGGAACTTAGTAGGGCGGGCCCTGTTACAGCCACTGCTTGCTATGAATCCAAATCATCACTCGAGATAAGTGCAAGGACTGTCATTCATCAACACTGATGCACATGCAATTTGATTCCCTTTAATGATTTTTCTATTCCTTGCATGGGCAAAGAACAGAAGCCAACCTGATAGACAAAGTTATCACTGCCACATAGCTACTTAAGAACAAAGCTGCACACGTGATTCCCTAAAAGGATAGAAAGTAGCTAGAAAATATCTGGCATTATTCGCTTCAGCAAATCTCCTGCATTTTCACCATATGATCCATGGAAGTCCTGAAAGACAGAGCAAATGTTCCCCAAAGCAGAGCGTAGGCCTATATAGGAAAAGTATGTGAAGATTAGCCATGGAAGGGATTAGAAATTCTTTACCAAAAAAAAAAAAAAAAAAAAAAAAAAAGTGAGTTTCTTTTGTGACTCAGCAGGTTAAGAACCTAAAGTTTTCTCCATGAGGATATAGATTTGATAACTGTCCTGGCTTCAGTGCGTTAAAGATCTAGCATTGCCATAAGCTGTGGTGTAGGTTGCAGATGCGGCTAGATCTAGTGTTGTCATGGCTGTGACAGAGGCCCCAGCTATAGCTCTGATTTGACCTCTGGCCTGGGAACTTCCATAAGCTGCAGGTGCAGCCTTAAAAAGAATAAATAAATAAATAAATAAATAAATAAATAAAAGGAAAGAAATTCTAGAAAGTTTCCCTAGTTATGCATTAAAAAAGATCTTCATGAGAGCCACACATTCTTTGCCACCCAGGAGAGAGTGGATGCTGACATCTGTGAAAGATGGGCCCTTAAGGTCTTTGAAGTATTGGCTCACGGTCAAAATACATCCTGAGGAAATTTTCCATGAATATAATATTCTGTAATATTGGCAGGATATAAAGTATCTTAGATGATGTAGTACAGGAAATAGGATATTCTGTGGCAACTGTACCCTTTACTGGAGCTTTCAAGTGCTAGTATAGTACTTGCCCAGCTGCCCTCTGGGAAGGCCCAGGCAACAGGCCCACTTTACTACTGATGTAGTAAGAGACTAGTGCCTGAGAATAGTTTACTACGTTTTATGTGGTACAATGGCCCCACTTGCCTCACCAGCTTATGTAGAACACGCTTAATGATCCCTGCTTTATCTGTCCCCCATTCTCTTTGTCCCTGAAAAAGGCATTCGCTTCTAAAATTTTGGATTCAACTTTAAATCAGATAGAACTGAAATAAAGCTGTCTCTACGGAAATAAAAATGATGCTTTTTTTCTAGGTCACTACATTGCAAATTGGAAGACCATGTGTGCAGTAAACTGAGCTATCATATGAAAATGAAGAATAGAAACTTATGATTTACAGTATACATTAATCAAGTTTCCCAGGGTCATTACTTTGTTGAGTTTAAAAATATAATGACCAGAACTGAAATGAAGATATTGCTTTGTCTGTGTGTGTCTATGTTTTATCATAAATACTCTGTGGCATGAATTGTCTAAGAATTCCATTGATAACGAGGAGACCTAAGAGGATCTAATTCAACATGTTCAAATGAACCTGAAATGAAATCAAATACAGGTCCTTATGAGGCTGAATAATACATCTGCTGAGGCTGCAGGTGGTGAGTACATTGCCTAGATAATGTAAAGTTAGTGTAATAGATCCTAAATGTCTACTAAAGGTTAGACATGAGCATTTTCCTTACTGCCAATAGATGTGTATTGCCATCCCAATTTTGATACTTTGGTTTAAAAACTCACTTAGGTTATATTCTCAGTTGTAAACTTTTATTTCCAGCAGAGAATCAGAGTATTTAAGATTAGGAAGAGTCTTTCCAATAGTCTTCTTACTTTTCTATAACCTCAATCCTTCCTAAGTGAGAAGAAACTCTTATCTCTAAGAAAATGATAGGCCAGACCATATAGGTCTTGGTTGATTAAGCACAACACCTTGAATATCACTCAGAGGTAAAACAGGCACAGCAGAGCACAGGTGCAATATTGGGTTCACATTCGTAAAGTAAATGGGTCACTGAATTCTGCACAACACAAAACCTCCCCATGGTCTTCAAGGACAACTCCAAGTTTAAAGTATTATAGGACTTCAGTAAGAAGGACAATTGCTGGTTAACTTCAAATATTAAATACTGCAGGCAGTGTCACATACCCATTCTCCACAAATTAAATACTTGAGTCTCAATGAATTTAAAGAGCAGAGAAGAATGCAGAGTTTTGCTTACACATTAGGTATTTCAATATTGTTTGTGTCTGATGTCACATGTTTTATCTGAATATAATATGTTATTGGATGCTATGATTATTTTCTAAGCACTTTTGAATATTTTCAGGGGACATTATGTTGCATATTTAAATGAGATACTGTCAGGAGACACAGATGGGCAAATGCACAAATCTTATGGATAGAAGAACATTTTAAGCTTTATGTTTTATATAGTTGAATTAATTTAGCTTTGGAATAAAAGCATAAATTCACAAACTATGCATATTATAAGCCAATCTAAAATTAAGGTGAATTGTAACTCCCAAAAGCATTTCCTGTCTCTTTGACACTAAGATAATCTTGTAATCTTGGTTAAATTGATTTTTATAATAGAGATTTTTGAAAATTTATGCTCATATTTTTATAACTATTCACTTTCAAATGAATAACAAAAGTTTCTGCAAACCAATGTCTCACTTTCCTCCAAAGATAAGCTGGATTTTCAGAAGCTGGCTGAGCTCATTATACAGTAGTACTGAGTGTGAAACTATCAAGGTTTCATTCCTTTTTCCAACTCAAACAGCTGCTACCATCTCGGAAGAAGCAGGTGTTGATGCGTGAACAATATTAGCACTAAAAAGAACAGACCATTTGGTGATGACTTTTCTCACTGGAATATTATACCAAAATACTTTTAAATTCCCCAAAGTGCCCAGGTGAAAAGGCAAATTAAACTTTAAAAAGTCTAAAAATATCTCAATAGTTTCTCCTTTCCCTTACAAATCCAATACGCAATTATAAGAATTATAGTTTTTAAAAGGATGTTACATTTCAGGGATTTTATTGTTTACATGACTCTATATGAAAATATTTTTAATAAAAAAATCTATTTTAATAGTAGAAATGCCAGAAAAGCAGCAGAAACAAGTCAAATAGTCCAAGCATTTAAATCCAAACTTGGAGCTTTAAAATAAGCTCAATTTCCAATAATATATACATAGAGTCTATAGCAACAATGTCATGTCACTGAAAATACTAACAAAGGAGATTTTACTTGTGTTTTTTTCCAGAAAGGTCACCAGAAAGCCTTTTATATTAATGGAGCTTTCTCAGAATATTTCCCTATTAAAAAAGTGCCATTTTATTAACAAAGCATATTATTTCAGGCTAAATTTTAAGACTATAGGAAGGTAAAACAATGCCATATAAAAATGTGCAATCGGGTCTTGTGTTCTAGGTCGAAGAGTTGGATTTTTAAAATTTATTTCAGCCCTTCGGTTCTTTGGGAAATACAGATTGACTAAAACACTGTATTGAAACTATTATTTAAGTAGCTTCACAGCAAGAATCTATCCATGTTTGATAGAAGATTGAATTCTTTGAAAGAAGTAGAGAACTGCTGTGTTCAATTAAATGTTTACTTTTATTACATATTTACAGAGTTTAAAATTGTTACCTTGAACAGTTGTTTTAGAAACTCCAGAGATTGAAAAAGAATTACTGCCAAAGGGACCTGAAGCCCTGACAGTTTCTTCACCATAATGTGGGACAGATTTTGAAAAAAGATGGCCTAGTAGAGCACAAGTATGCCTGCTCTGGGAAGAGGCCGCTTCTGCAGCAGCAAAGAAGACAGCAGATTGTGGCTTTTAGACCAGTTTGAACCTCTCTAACATCCTTTGTGGAAGTTTGTGTCTACATTCTTATGTATGTGATGGCTCGAAGTATTTCCAGCATTGGAATTAAGCTTGTCCTTATTCCCAAATTAATGAATCTCAAGCAGGGGTTTTATCCCAGGTGGCAATTATCAATGTCTGGAGCGGTTTTTTTTCGGGGGTGGGGGCGGGGGGGCGCACATCTGTGGCTTATAGGGGTTCCCAGGCTAGGGGTCGAATCAGAGCTGTAGCTTCTGGCCTACGACACAGCAACAGCAACAAGGGATCTGAGCTGTGTCTGTGACCTACACCACAGCTCATGGCAACACCAGATCCTTAACCCACTGAGCAAGGCCAGAGATCGAACCTGCGTCCTCATGGATGCTAGTTAGATTTGTTTCCGCTGAGCCACCACGGGAACTCCCTGGAGACATTTTTGATTGCTATGGCTGGGAAGGATGCTCCTGGCATCTAGGAGACAGATGCTACTAAATATCCCGCAATGTATAGGGTAGCCATCTATTGAAAGAATATTCAGTCCAAAATGTCTATATTGCAGCTGCTGTGAAACACAGCCCCACATGAAGGCCAGGCATTATGCTTCTCTGTGTTTTGTACTTTCCCTGTATGTCCTTAATTACTCATTCAACTAGTGTTAAAATTTACAGTGTAGGCTTGGTTGTGCTGTCAGAAATTATGGAAAAGGTAATGACCACAGCCAGCTTTAAATAATTTTAATTCAGTTAAACTAAACTATATATATATATATATATGAAGGGAGTGCACAAGGAAATGACAGAGAAACAAAGGAAGGACATTCATTGCCCCCTGCCCCAAATCAAGAGTGTCCATAAGTGACATTTTATGTAACATGGGCAGCAAGCACAGCAGTATAGCCAAGAAAATGGGCGGTCAGGTTAGAACATGAAATTTTTTCTTAGAAGTAAATGAAATAAACTCCAGGACACACCAGAAATCACCAGAGGACAAATTGAAACAGGCCAAGGAGACTTAAATACTAATAATTTGGGCACTGAGAGTCATCATGATTTCATTATGTGACCTCATAGAGGCTGCAAAAACTAGAACCATTTAAATGATACTTCATTCAAAAAAATACTTATAATTCTGTATCTACAATATAATAAACAATGTCCTGAGCCCTAGGAAAAATGAAAAAATATTTGCTCTCTTGATGGCAACATTAAAAAGCAATTGCAATCATGTACACCTAAGTATATAATATTTAATAAAATACCATTAGTGAAAATTTCACATTTCTTGAGAGAAATGGTTTTCTGATAAGATAGGAACACTATATCTTAGACAATTTTTCCATGAAGGTTACAGATTGCTGGTGTTTAGAAAATACAGATTTATATTATCTCTCATTTATTTTGCATTCATGAAATAAAACCACATAAGAAGATTTTATAAAAGCCAGTTTTTCTTGGGGAGAGGATTAGAAAAATATTATGAGTATCACTAAAAAATGTAATGTACTAATTTATCAGCATTCTATAATTATGCCATCCAAAATTTAAGCATACTATTAGTTTTCTGTATAATATTCATTTTACAATAAGTATATGAAGATTATTACACATATTGAGTAATCATTAAATTGTCAATTAATCCTAATAACATATACCAACATTATTCTTGCTTTACAAAGAGCATCAGCATATATGACTTGTCTCTGCTCATTTTTTTGGAAAGTGAGGGGGCCCAGATACTAACCTTGCCTCCAGAGCCTATATGGCTAACCTCACACCAAAAATTAAGCGTTTGCAGTAAAGCCTTTAGTTAATAACCATATACTTTAAAAGCATTCTTGCTATTATTTTATTTTATTTTTCTTATATTTGCTTTATTTCAACATTATTATAGACCATAAAAACACAAATATGAGTAGAAAGGATTAGCTACTGAAAATAGTCAAGCTGGAAATCTGAACAACATATGAACCAAATGGAGATATGAGAATGTTGTTTTAGAAAAATTCAGTTGCTAAGCTAGGCTTGAAGACGAGTTGAATCACTTATCTGATTTATTAAATTATCTGAAGGTGTCACTTTATAAAAGTCAAGTAATAACTTTGAAACATGAATTGTGTCCTTTTCTGAAACAATGTCAAGGCAAACGATACACTATTCTCTTTGGGTCAAACATGCACATATATGTTTTTTTCTATTCTTAAAAAAGTAGAAATAAGGTGTATTTTTTGATTATTGCATCATGAGTCATGTTTTCTATTGGGAAGTGAAAAATGAATGACAGCAAAAACAGAATAAGAACAGCATCATTAGATAGTAAGCATTTTCTTGCAAGTACAGGTTCATGCTTGGCATTCAGAGATACCACAGGAGTAAATACTCCTGGGATACAAAGACTATAAAGCATTTCTAACTTCTATAAATCCTCAGACAAGCATATTTTTAAGGTTTAAGTAAAGACAATATCATTTAAAATTAAAAACCACAAGAGTGGATGTGAAGGAAGTTTCCATCAGGTTCAGCAAGTGTGCAGGCCACTGAAATGTGTCCCTTGAGCCTCGCATGTAGCCTATTATTTCCTTCAAGCTACAGTTTATCTGGTGTTGAACTGCTGCCCTGAGATCCTAAATGACCCTTTTAAAGACCGAATGCATTTCTAAAAGAATGTAGCTCACATTCAGAGTGTAACTCCTTGATTTGAAAACGGTTTTCTTTTTGTGTGTGCTAGAGGTAGGAATATCCTTGAGTGGTCTAAGGCCAGGTATTGGTTTGTCATCCCCAATTATTGCCTCCACCTGCTGTCTTCACTCTTAAGACCAACTTTCTTAAGGGCTGTCTCACAGGCATCTGAAACCAGCTCTGACATTTCCCCAATTTTCCTCTTTGTACTTTGTATGCCCATTTCAAATGACAGCCAACCCTTTTTCAGCATCCAAATGTTTACCATTTTGCTCATACAAATGCTTTAAGATCCACCTGAAAAATCTCATGAAATCTGTGCTATTTAAATATTTCCTTTGCTTTTAGAATTCACACTTTTTCTGTAGAGTACCTAATACTTGTAATTGTCTAGCTCATCAGGGTCTCATATATTTACATTCACAACTCTCTATTCTTGTTTTCCTATTTCCCCCTTTTTTTCTCACTTCTTTTACCATAATAGAAATATAATCAAGGTAGGAGGAGCCAAATGAAGTGCATCTATTTTGAAATTTTTAAACTAATGAAATGGTTAGACTAATATAAATAGCACTGAAAATCTGATAGAGAAGAGGAAGGTTTTTAAATTAAAATGTCATTTGCTTAAGGTAAGCATCACTGTAAATAATTCCTTAGTCAAATATAAATAAAATATTTTTTTTCTCTTTTTTTAGAAACACCTTTTAAATTATGATACTTGGTAAATTTTTTTCAAGTTAACTAATATAACCATTTCCTCTTCCATAGAATTGTTGGAATAGAAAGCATGAGTTGTTTTTATTTTTTAATTAAAGTATAGTTGATTTACAATGTTGTGTCAATTTCTGCTGTACAGCAAAGCAACCCAGGTATATGTGTGTGTGTGTGTGTGTGTGTGTGTGTGTGTGTGTGTGTGTGTGTGTGTACATACACACAAATATATATATTTTTTCTCATCTTATCTACCACCATGTTCTACCCCAAGAGATTGGATATAGTTCCCTGTGTTACACAATAAGGTCTCATTGCTTATCCATTCTAAATGTAATATTTTGCATCTACTAACCTCAAACTCCCAAGCCATTCCACTCCCTCCCGTTCTTGTTTGATAACCACAATTCTGTTCTCTATGTCTGTGAGTCTGTTTCTGTCTTGTGTATAGCTTGAGAGTATGGGTTTTAACATAGTTCACAATATTAGATTTATCATTATTGGTATTATTTTTAAAAATTATGATTGATCAGAACAATACCTGCTGGGAAGTTACCATTAACAACTAAAAGTACGGAAACGAGAAATAGCAAAATATCAACAATAGTTGTCTCCAACTGTTATATGGAACATGGCATTAGAAAGTTTAATTAGAAAAGTCACTTTCGTTCAGAAAAGAGTTTTGTGGTGAAGCATATTTTGGTATACAGAAGACATATTGTTTAGTAGAGGAAAACTGTACGTCAAATAAATATTAAATAGATTAATAAAGTATGAATTCATAAAAGCTAGTGAGGAAGTGAAGATCTGTATGTATACAGGTTCACATATTGCCATCAGCAGTTTTAGAACCAAGGATTCTACTGCAGCTATGACACCAGGTTTCCTAGGTCAATAATCAAGAACATGCCCAGGGATTCTGCAGATTTCCTTTAGATGCTGTCTTCTGTGAACATGCATCAGGACAAGAAGAACCTCCTGCTTTGTTTTCTTTCACTTCCATACTCTTCTCTAGTCAACTCCCCTTTTTTTCTGCCCTTTTCATTCTCTGAAGCAATTGCTTCTTCTTTACCTAGTCTGACTTTCTGAAAGCTTGACATAGATTTTGTAGTGAGGCATGATGTCCATTCTCAGTATCTAACTATTTATTAAACCAGAAATAGCACTACGAAGAAAATATATTCCTTGACTTGAAGTATCTCCCCACTATTTTCAATCTTTAGGTACTGCTGTCTTGAGAGATCAGTAGCAAAAAGGAAAGGAGAATTTGGATTATTTCCAAATGTGTGCCTCATTAATTCCAACTATCTCACCAGCTTTTGATTAGGTATGAGTGAATAAGTAATGCTTTTGTTTGGTTCTTATTAAGAACTTTTTTTGAATTTTCAGCATTGGGAATTAAAATTGAACTTCTTTAGAGAATATGAATTCAGAGAATTAGGAAAGAAAAGAGTATAGTAATGGGAAGGAAATCCTATGAAATTTTTGTTATGATCATTATATAACTACAGATGTGATAAACTCATTTGAGTAATAAAAAAAATGCTTAAAAAAAAGAAAATGGTATAGTAGGGTTGACTAAATTAGAGACGAGGCATTTTTCTCTCTACTTCTTCTTTTCACTGTATATCTTGTTCTCTAAAATAAGAAATCTCATAAAAATTTCTTCAAATTTGGAGTCAGTAAAGTTTTGGGCTCACATCTTTCATTTTATGACTAAAAAATAAAGGAACTTTTACTGACAAGAATCAGGTTGAAAAGATAAAATCCAAGGTTTAAAAACAAATGGTTCAAATGACTGTCTCCTGAATTAATTTTTATGGCCAAAAATAACTAAATGAGAAAATTGACCAACCCTAGGTTAGATACTAATGCCTTAGCCAGTCCCTGGAGGTACAAAGACGAGATTATATAAAATTATGGCCACTACCACTCAGATAATATCGCTAGCTTGAAGTGGGAATTAATCCCCCCAAACAAGGAGATGCTACTCCAACAATGAGAATGTCCTACAGCATCATCTGTATCACAAATAAAGCCTCCTAGTCTTTTCTTTGACTATTATTTCCTTAAGCTTCAACTTTAAATGTAAAGGAATATGAAAATTGCATAAAGATAAATTTTTAAAAATTACTCTTCAATTTCTAATAAAAAGGAGTTAAAGAAAAATTCCAAAATTAAGGAAATATAATTTTTAAATTATTGAATTGTAATTAAATAAGTACTGGAGAATTGAATAATTTCACACAATACAACAGTATTTTCTGAATAAATGAAATTTTCTGTAGACCACATTAAACAGTTGTTAAATGTAATATATACAGCGCTATACAATATATGAAAATTTGTACAAATTAAAGTGCTCAAATTAATATAACTAAACATATCTAAAGCAAAAGAGGAAAAGTTAAATATTTCTCTTTCTATGCTTCTTACTGGGACTGTAAAACTGTCCTCTAATTTAAGTTTCCTGCATCTTTTCAAAGAAACTTCTGTTTGCTCCAGACATAGTTTATTTTAATTGAGCTTTCTCTATAAGTGAAATTTAAATTAGAAAGAGTTTCACAGAGTTCCCCAGTGAGGCTCAGTGGAAACAAATCTGACTAGTGACCATGAGGACGAAGGTCCTCCCTGGCCTGGGTCAGTGGGTTAAGGATTTGGTGTTGCTGTGGCTGTGGCGTAAGCCAATGGCTATAGCTTGGATTTGACCCCTAGCCTGGGAATCTCTATATGCTGCTGGTGTGGCCCTAAAAAGACAAAAAAAAAAAAAAAAAAAAGAGTTTCACTTAATATCTTTCTAAGAAATTTTAAAGATTACATATTATTCTCACTTTTGAATCAACTGCTTCCCTTCAAACTGTGTCACTCTGTATTAATTGGCTTATAAAAATTCATCTCATTAATTGTTCCACATTTACAAGTGAGGTTTTTCACAAATTTTGTAGTAACTTATGTTCCAGAAATAGGAAACTAAGACCATTATTTAGAAGGTAGTTGCATTAAATATTGGAGCAAAATGGTGGAGTTAAAGAAAAATTGGTATTTCTCCTTTCCTCTTCTCTTGGTCTAAATACACACACAAAAATGCCTACATCAACAATTTTGGAGAGAGGAAAATGAAGATATCTTTTTGGAGGCACCTGCATAGCCATGTCTGCCAAACAAACAAACAAACAAACAAACAAAAAACCACCCCAGAAACGTTAACACTGACTTAGGTAGAATAAGTGGGATTATCTTTTCAGGCCAAGGGAGGAAAGGACCCTGCTCACAGGGTATTAGTCAATGACCTCAGTCTACAGAAACTGTGAGGTAGGGAAAGTGACTACGTGTATGGTGAAGGTTTGGAAACTTTATCAAATGCATAGTACCTGAGATAATTAGGGTGAAAATGAGAGTAACAGAGGCAAGAGAGAAAGAGGAGTATATAACAATGATTTTTGAATTGAAAAAATATCTGGTGTGAGAAGAATACATTAAACTTACTTCCCACCATAAAATATCAGGGTAATAAGTAGGAAGTTGAAAGGAGTCACATATTCATACATATTCAGCAGTTATTATGAAGAAAATGTATTGTGTTCTTTTTTTTTTTTTTTTGTCTTTTGTCTTTTTGTCTGTTGTTGTTATTGTTGTTGTTGTTGCTATTTCTTGGGCCGTTCCCGCGGCATATGGAGGTTCCCAGGCTAGGGGTTGAATCGGAGCTGTAGCCACCGGCCTACGCCAGAGCCGCAGCAACGCGGGATCCGAGCCACATCTGCAACCTACACCGCAGCTCACGGCAACGCCGGATTGTTAACCCACTGAGCAAGGGCAGGGACCGAACCCGCAACCTCATGGTTCCTAGTCAGATTCGTTAACCACTGCGCCACGACGGGAACTCCTGTATTGTGTTCTTGAACAAAATTCTTATAATGTCTATCTTAAGAAAGTGTTAAATGTAAATCAGACCTTTAAAAGTGATACTCATATTATTGAATCAGCTTTAGACAATTTTTTTTCCCTGAACATGAGCAAGGTGTAACTCTCAGGACATTCTATACTGGACTTCAAAAAGACTTCAAATGTTCTTGATAAATAATTTATTATTTTATATATTAACTTAATAATATATATTGCTGTATAGCACTGTAATTCCCATTTTTAAATATTCTAAGATATTTTGCCTCAGGCCTGGAATTGGTGTGTAATCTTATAACTTTGTAATTAAGTATATTATCTCTACTCAGTTCTCCTTTATAGTTTTTAATATTATTTCTGCTTCTGACCTTTTACAAGATTCAACAGGTTAATGAAGTATAAACTCTCCAATGGTTATCTTTATGCAAATAATTCTTTTTTTTCTATTTAATTTTTTTTAATGGGATCCAAAATTTATGCCAATTTCTCAATTAAATGGATCTATACTAATGAGCCTTTTTTTGTGACCCTTTGTTTTTAGTGAAGAATTATTTCTGACAGTTTTCAATCCTTGAGAATCTTTTCCAAATTTAGTGAACTTTAACAAATGTCAGTTAAAGGTTCACTGACAAATTAGAGGTGCCATTAATAAAGACCAATGAAAGACAACACACAAATATTCAGTAGTGTTAAGAGGCATCTCTTGATACCACCATATTGAAAAATGATAAAAGTGTAGGACCATTAGTAATGGTTTTAGGAGTTTATAATTAATCAGAGAATTCAAATCTATGTTTCCTTATACCTTATATAACTTATTTTATTTAGACACATACAAAATTCCTTTATTTGTACTTTTTTTAAAATCTCTATTGTGAAATTCTAAATACACATCCTAATAAGTTATAAGCTCTTCAGGAATTAGAAATCTTTCTCCTATGCTAATCAAAAGATACATGGCCCTGAGTTTCTTAGCACTCAAAATTAAGGAATGAATGTTTCATCTACAACTTGTTACTTTTTAATTGATAGGAATCTATATTTCAGACCTGTCCTAAAATATAAACTGTTCAAGATTTTCCTTGACCATGCCATTTGAATTTTCTAACTCACTTATTTGTCCCTGATTTATTTTTATAGAAATTATTACTACCTAACGCACTGTATGTTTCAATCATTTGCTTCTCTATTGACTGTCTCCCCACAGCTAGAATGTAAATTCCATGAGCACAGGGAATTGGGCTGTTGTGATCTCCACAAGAACACTAGTGTCCAATCCATGGTAGGTATTCAAAATAAAATGCAGAATGAATAGAAAATGCAAATTTTAGCACTCTTGGAACTCAGAAACTTTTAGGGGTTGCTAAACCAGGAAAATACTTAATTTTTTACAAGCTCTATGTTTATTTGCAATGAGCAATGAAAAAAAATGCACTTGTTTACAATTCTACAGTTAAGTACTCAAGTTTGCTAATATGCCATGTTTACTGTCTGCCACAATTTTAAGTATCAGAGGCTAACACTTCCTCTGGTATCCTTGTTTATGTACCCCCCATTGTTTTGATTTTCCATGGAGACTTCTTAGTGAATAAAATCTGAAATACACAGTTCTTTCAGTTTTATTCACCTGTTATTATACAGAAGCCCTACTGATGTGGTGGTGAGGTATGGTGGGAAAGGAGACCTTTTATATTCCTATGATAAAATCTCAGCCTTTTAAGGAGCCTATGCCCCTGGGTTGTGACCTTAACAAGTCCTTCTCATTTCCTGGCTGCCCCACCTACTCTTAGATGAAACAGGAAAATTATAGGGGACTAGAGTGGGGTGTTTCCATTTCTCCAAGTCAGTTATCTCTGATCAGCTGGTTTCCATTGTGGGAAGTCCTTGTTCCAGAGAACAGAGTTTCTGGGTGTATTTCAGAAATGGCTACTTTTCCCCTCCTCCTGCCAGAAGTGTAGGGGATATTTCTCCAAACTAATTTGATGTAGAGAAATTAAAAATTAAAAGGATAAGTGCTCATTCAAGAAACAGAATCTACTACTGGCTACAAATATGACTTCATTTATAAGAATTTCAGTATAAAGACATTAGAGTGCTCTATTTCTCTAAATCTGGGTAAATATACTGAGGATCAAAAATCTACAGTGGTTCATGGATATAGGAACACACAAAAGTATCCCTTTGCCCTTTTTGGCATTTGTTAAAATTCTATCAAAGAAATAGTGAGTAAAGTCCAAGTTCAGAAGTTGGAGACAAGTGGAAATAACATTGATAATTAAATGTTTGCCTATAAGAAACAAGCTGTGATTCTCAATATTAGGCTTCTGAAGTTTAATGAAATTAATTTTTGCTGTTATTTTAAATGATTTCTGATTTCTTTCTAAGCATTATTTTTGGTTTGTTGTTGTTATTGCTTTGTTTTGTTCTGTGTTTTTGGCCATGGATAGAGTGCTGCAGTAATTTATTCTCGACAAATACTACTGATATCATACTTTTATAAGGATAAAAGTTATTTATGAAAACATCAACACTTCAATGCTGCCAAACTTTTACTTAGTATTGACTTCAGAACTAAAAATGAATAAAGAGAAAAATTAATATATTTCCAAGAACTATTATGGGAATATAAAGGTATTTTTTGAGGTTTTATGGGAAAATATCAGCAATTATTAGAGAAGCATATTAAAATATCAAACTGTTCTTTCAACTAAGTATCAGTCATTAAAAAGTTGATCTTCTTGTGACCCCGGAATTTTCCATAGGTAAACTTCTGTAATGTCAAATGACTCTTCTAAAAGGATGACTGGAGACCATACTTGTCAGGCTATTAATTTTACAGCAAAGTTGTCTTAACAGGAAACTGAAGGGAAAAACTGGTGGGCTGAAACAGAGCCTTTGGATATTGTGGAATGATTGGTAGTAGACGGCAGAATGTAGGAATTACCAGGATTATAGAATGTCAGTGATTTAGGTGGTATCTTTGATAAAACTGATGATCCTACACTGACCCATAATTATTACCCAAAATATATAATTTACATTATTATGGTGTATATCCCATGAGTTTCACAAATGTATAATGATATAATCCCTCATTAGAGTATTATACAGACTGGTTTTACTGCTCTAAAAATCCTGTTCTCTGCCTATTCATCTTTTTATTCCTTCTTACCTCTAACAACTACTGACCTGTTACTGCCTCCATAGTTTTGCTACACTGGGCATTTTTTAAATCCTATATTTCAGTTGAGTTAACTGAGACCTGAGAAGTTCACTGACATTCCTCAAGCCACCTACCTAGCCAGTTAAGTATCTGGATTTCAATTAGTACAAAGATACTGTGTTCCTACTAACGTAAGTGCATTTATTTTAAGCCACATTACTCTTTCCAAATTATAAGTTTGCATCCTAATATTATTGAGTCAAAAGGCCAGGGTATTATTTTACGCAAAATTTAAAACCATGGAAAAGAAAATCATTATACAACTCTAAACCTCTGTTTTATTGCATTACCATGATACAAAGGAGGGAGTGTGGGGTATTGGAAAAAAAAAAAAAGCACAAAATTAAAGGCTAGAATTTGCTTACCTTTTTTACAGATTCTTTAAAACTTTTGAGATTTAATCTGCTATGTATGGAATCTGCTATCACTAAGAACTGTGCAGATTTGGTCCAGATGTGGTATATATGATATCACACTGTAAATTATAAAGTTTTTAAATATAATGGATCATTGTAATTATTAGATGCATTTGCCCAATTGCCCATCAGTAAAGAATGAAGACAGCTTATGAGTTGATTCAGGCAATGCTCACAAACTGATGATTACAAAACAAATTATCAGAGCTAGTTATTATCCAAAATTAATCTACAGAGAAGAGAAACAGTACCTAGAAGTTACCATTGGTCTCCTGATTCCAATCAATGTTCTGTCTGTCCTGCCCTTTCCTCTATTTATCATAATGACATGTTTAATAGTCTAACTGGGCTTTCAGATGTGGTTTCCGAAAGTCACTTAAAAGGCAAAATGTTTGCTTTTCCTTTTTGTAACTGTCTAAAATTGCTGCTAATGTAATAGCATCAGGATTGGTTGGAGTTCTCTAGGAAATAGCCCATTACCCAAAAGTGCTGAGATAAAATACACTGGAGATTAAAACTATGACTTAGTTTCAAATAAGAGTTAACTTAATAATCATATGTGGATATAAGTGCTGCTGATATTTTCTATCTAGAAGAAAAATATTGGTTATAATTTTTGGAAATATTACAGAATCATGACATTGAAATTTAGGACTGTAGTTATTCTTCTCCAAATGGACTTTTTATGTTTTTAAAATGAGATTCCATTCACTTCACATCTTATACCAAACTTGCATCAAGGCATAGGCACTGTGAATACAACTATTGTATGCCATTGTTGTGAATGTATCTATGTAGTCCTTATGTACATAACAGCAAAGAAGGGAAGATTTATGAAAACTATAAGATACCATGTGGGCCTTTAGAAGACAGTTAAAAATCAGAAAACAACTAAATCTTTTTGGAAGATTATCTAAAAAAGGTACATCCCATTGCACTAGTACTAAAATATATACTAAATATTTTATCTTTAAATTAATTGGAAAATTAATATAAATATATTCATAAACCAACATTTTTTTGCCTATGATTTTTACACAGTTCTAACAATGATATATAGAATTCTACATAGAAATGTGTCCCTTGCTTTTTTTCACCTCACAGGATATCACAAACATTGCCCATGACTATATAACTTTTCCTAACTATCTTTACAATGTTCATAACAATTTTATCAAATCAAGGTTCATTTGTTCAAAGTAGTTATAGAACAGCTACTATGCTAAGCACTGTGCTAAGCACGAGGGATAAGAATCCTAAGAATTTAACATCACTGTATTAAAATTCTACTAGGGAGAAGGATGCTAGATAATTAAAATACAAGGTAGTAGATATGATGATAGTATTATACAAAATCCTGAGAACCCAGCCAAGCTCCAGGAGGATGTCAAACTTATTGAGCTGTTAATGGATGCGCAGAAGTTAATCAGTCGGTGTTAAACGTGGGTGAGTATTCTCAGGCAAAGGACACATAGATTAAAAAAAAAAAGAAGAAGAAAACTAGAATTCCATAAAAGAAAGAATAAACACTATAGAAAGTCTAGAACATGAAACAGGAGTCAGAGTGGTGAGACATGAGCCCGAGGTCATAAGCAGGGATAATGATGGGATGTCTACATGCCCTGATACATAAGTCAGGGAAGATCACTGAGAGGTTTTAAGCAGGAGAATGAAATGGCCAAATCTAGACAGATCATATAGTGGCTACAAAATAGAAGCTAGATTTAAGTGGGAAAGATTCATGTTTAGAAACAGGTAAAGACTCAATGAACCTTCTGCGTATAAAATGAAACGACAAAAGAAATGATTATACTATCATCTTTGTAATAATGGAAATTAATATTCACTGAAGATCTATCATGTATAAGATACTGATTGAAGTTCTGTAGCCATATGACCTGGTTTAACCTAATGGGTTGGGTACTACTGCTATTTTTTATTTCACAAATGAATAACCTGAGGCAAGGGTAAGGTATGGAATTTTACTTATAGTACATAGTTAGCAATTGGCAGAGTCAAGATTCAAGTCTAGGCCCAGAGGATGTGACATGATTGTTGGAGACCATGGAACAGCAGAACTCTGCAGAAGGCAAATATCTATGGACTCAGAGTTTTAAAGTACAGAGTCTCCTTCAAAGATAAGATGAAGGACTTATGCATTAACCATGTTATTCTATAAACAGCTGTATTACGTCTTAAGGATACCCCCTTTTGATATTACAAAGAAGATAATCATTGCCTATGCCTGTCCCTCCCCACCGATCTTGTCATCTTCATTAATCCCATCAATAACAATCTCATCACCTTCCTTAATAAAAAGATATGGGCTAAAGCCTAGGTGCCTTTGTTCTGCAGAACAGAGTGCCTCCTGGTCCCCCTCTTTCTAAATGTAAGAGTCTTGTATGTTCTGCTATACTGCACCATCCCTCTTCCAGGATTCCCTGTTTCCCTGCAGCGCTGGTCACGACATGTGATGAGCAAGAGAACAGGACAAGGGTAATGTCTAGTTTCTAAGCAAATTTATTAGAATGCAGTGCCTCCAATTGAGGCTGAGGAGCAGTGAGAGAAGCCCATGTTAGGGGCTCAGTATATACAATGATTTACCCATTTTCCTATTATTGGACATTTATTTATTTCCAGTTTTATTATAACTAATATTGCATTTGATATCAATGTGCACATATAATTCCATGTTTTGAATTATATTTTTAATAGAAACCAAGGCATGCATTTTTAATCTTTATACCAATAGTATATGAAAGTAATAATTTCTTCAAAAAGCTTACTCATACTGGCTGTTTATTTTCCTTCCTAGAGCATTAATAGTCTGATCTTCCGGATAAAAAAACAACCCCCCCCCCAAAAAAAAGACAAAGACAACTACTTAAAAGTAACTGTGGAACACACCTTTTTTTTTTTTTTCCTACCAAGCTTCCTGAAAATGTCAGTACATTCACAGATTATTTTTACAATCACTAAAAAACACCTACAACGTACACAGTGCCAGGAGGGCCAATAAGGTTTCTGTTGAGAACTGCACAATGACACTACAATGAAGCTTAGCTTCCTGCGTTTCAGATCCTAACTATGGACTTTGAAAAAGGGATACCTTTCTACAACCTCAGGATCTAAAAATTAAAAAAGAGAGTATTAACCAATTTCTCAGAAGTCGTTCAAAGGAGATCTTTTCACAGACATACACAGGATTTATTTAACGCAGTGAAACTGGCAGTCAAGGATACTGCACAGTTATTTTTGTTTTTCTACTTTGTTTTTGTTCATTTTTTTTTAGTGGGGAGGATTAGACTTAAGGAAATAATTCGTCCAAAGATAATGACCATTCTTGTCTCTATTCTTTTATCCACACTAGTTAATTTTATGAAAAATATGAGATGTTGAATTTGTGATCAATAGCCTATTGTATTTTGTGAATTTTATGGTAAATCCCTAGACAGCATATGCCATTAGCCGATCCACTTCTCTGAACCTCACACATTCCTTGGCCTACAGAATCCCAATTAGTTCTCCCTCAGTGGCACCTTGTCACAGCACTTCCCTTGCCCTCTACCGATTCTGCTTGACAGTTGGCATGAACAAGTAGGCTAAATCAGAACACCCACAACTCACAGAGGTTTGAGGTCCCGAACAGCTCTTCCTTCTTTATTTTGTGTCTAGCAATGTTGGAAACATTTCTTTTTCTCATGTGTGTTAGGAGAATCCCTAGCTCTAACAATTAACTACTCATTAGATGTGTTGGTTACATTTTTTTATTGTCCTGCCAGGTACAAGATATATTCAGATTCTGCATAGGATTTACTCAGCCACCTAATGATATCAACCAAAGAATCTTGTCGATATGCATTAGCTATAGGCCAGAAGGCTCTAGTGTTGTGTTATTATTATCACCACCACCACTATTATTAGTATCAACTTCATTAACTGAAAGGTTAAAAAATGGGAAGTCTACACTAATGGTGCAGGATGTGGTTAAAAGCATTTAGTGTTTAAAACAACTGACTTATTATTTAAAATATATCATGAATGAGATGAAAAATTGCACATGAAGAGGACTAAAAGAGTACATTTTCTGTAGGTACTGATCTACTTAAAAAATTCATTGTCAGTGTGTGTTTTCAATGAAATAGTGTGCAGTAATTCAGTGACTTAAATCATGGGCATTATTAATTTAAGTAATATATAATCTGTGTATATATTCATATCTGTACTTGTTTGTATATAAAACATACATTTTTGCATTTGTATTAATTATGGGAAAGTGACAGTTTGCACAGTTTTTATTTCCAGCACCTACCACAGGATTTGACAATATTTATTGATTTAATTATGCAAAGAATAATAGAATGGAAAACTAATAGGGATTACAGGATGTTTATATGAATTTTTTTTTTGGTCATTCTAGCTATAATTTAAATAATCCTGACTTATTGCATGTTTATAATATTTACATTAAGTAACCTACTACTATATGTACTGTACTTAAAGTTTTTGATAGGATAACCAACATATGATATAAAATATAATCTAATTAAAATTAGAAATCCATTTGCTTTTATTACTATTGTGATAAATACTTTTTCAAAGTAATTTTCATTCTGTAGAAGCTAATAATCTACAAATGGATAAATCTGATATATATGAGTGATGATCTTCCTCTTCATCAAAAAGTGAGGTCAAAGAAATGTAAAAGCAGGAGAAAATTTCAAATATTCCATCTAAACCTATGGTCAAAGACTTATACCTTTTCCTCCTCTTGGGATCAACTTCTGACCCTGCTCTCCAGGCTGGTAACCACTGTGCTAACTTTATTCATTTTTAAACTTTAATGATCTATTTTACTTTATATTTTCTCTAGCCACTCATTCTTTTCATTCAAATCAAACATCTAGAAGTTATTGAAAACAGTACGATTTTTTTATCAATACCCTCAAAGAGTCAAACCCAGTATTTTTTTTTATATGTGTTTGTAGTATTTGAGGCAATTACACATTTTAAGATTTTTATCTGCTTTTAATTTCTGCTTCCTATACCATCCTGCTTCTGGTGTCCTGATAACTACACTTCTACTTCTTTCAAGATCACCCTCATTCTCCAAATGCAGGTTTTACCTGATTTTATTTTCCATAACTCTATTATGATCTAAAATTCAACACATGCAACACCAAAATCATCATCATTCTGCCACCAATCCAGACTCTTAGCCTAATATTTCTATTCCAATGCATAGCTTCCTTATGCTCAGGCTCAAAACCTTATGGTTAAATTCAGTTATTCTCAAGCATCTTCCCCCATATGGGATAAGTTAGAAAGTCCATTTATTGTTCATTCCTAATGTGTCCCATAACAGTTCTTTTAATTCTTATACCCCCTAAGTTTGGGTTTCTTAATATTACATCTATGCAAAAAATAACCATCCAGCTGGTTTCTCAATATTATACACATGATCAAATCTCTCCAAGTGGTCAGATTAATCACTTACCCCAGTTTCTACAACATAATATCCTATGTATTTTTTTTAATATTACATTGGTTCTGGTCTACTCATTGTCCCCCACATTCTGCTTATATTTTATTATCTTCTTATGTGAAATGCCATTTTACCTTCTCTGTGATTACTCAAATTCTAGCCATGTTTTACAGTCTTACTTCAAGTTCCACCTCCAACAATATTGACTGTTTTTCTATGTTGCCATAGCAATTACTCGAAAGTCTATTATTTTCCTAAATCATACACCATGTGCATGTGCTGTTTAAGTTACACCTTTGTCATATCTTCAGCAAGATGTAAGGCTCCTGAAAGTTCAGAAAGGTTTTTAGTTTTCTTTATGTGCTTCGAGTTCCTCATCAGTAACATGGAAGTGAGAAAATTACTTGCCTTTTAGTATATAGCATATAGTATAGTATTGATCTCAAAAATTCATCTCTCCCTACAGTCATGCACTTGGCCGTGGACCTTTGCAGAACATGTCCACTGTGCATAGGCTTACTTCTTTGTGTCTTCACTACTTGCACTTGCAATGACCAATAAAACTGAGATTGACCATGGGCTAGTTCTAAACTTAGACTTTAAAATACCTTCAATGTTTTATTTACCCATTAGCACTTCTGACATAATCAAAAGAAAATCATGTCCGGCTACTCCCCTGGTCCCACAAGTAAGGTTAAAGGAACATGAATGAGAGGCATCACCCAGAAAACCATAGCTTGTGAAAGAGCCAAACTGAAACCACAACAAAGGTTCAAAATAGACCAACAAACTCTTCAGTCACACATGAAAAACTGTTCTGTAGATTGATAGCCTAAATAGATACTCATTATTGAATACCACTGAGTTTCAGCAATTATTTTATGTACAGCATTTTTGTCAATAACTAACCAATAAAGGACAGAAGTGAAATACTTGTCACATACTTCAGTGCTATTATGTGCTCAACAAATATTCAAGAATTATTACCTATAAGCATTAGGTTTTCCAGAATACCAAGAATAGTGTTTACAAGTAAAGTTCAATAAATTTTATAGAAGCAAATTGAGAAAAAACATTCTGGAAGTTTAGTTTAGCATGAAGGGCTAGATACTTCACTCTATTTTCCAATCAAATGTAAGGCTGTAATTTCTACTTCCTTTTTCAGTGTTCTAGTGAAGAACTCACCCCCAATGAAGCAACTTGCCAAGGAAGACTATATGCCCAAGTGTCCAGATGCACTACACGTGTCTTAAAATTAAAATCTGGCTCTGAAGGTCTGAATTGGAAAGGACCACCGGAGGATCTTGTTTTATGAACTGGAAGAATAGTCCTGCTTGTGGAACCTGATATTTCACTTAAATGCAAACAAACTGTTTATATATAATATTATAAGGAAGAAAAGTCAGGCATATAAAAGAAAATGACATGTAGAATTTACACAACTAAATACTAAAATCAAAGGCAAAAAGGTGTCCTCCTCCTAGTTTGTTATTACTGGCACAATAATTTCAAAGGTTAAGTGCACCCTCCTCCAATACATTAAGTTAGTGAGACTGCAAAGGGAAATATTCTATTAAGGCATTCCATACTGGTGGGGAAATGGGCACCTCAAAACTACCTTTAAGAGATTCTGCTTCAGGGAGAATGTTTGATAGACAATTTCCAGCTGTGCACCTTCAGATCCACCACGGTATTTACGCCAAGGCCACACTTTCTGAGCTTCTTCCAGTTAACAGCAAAACACAGGGGTATTAGGGCAATTTCTTACTATTGAGGGTCTCTTCTGACCTTTGCTCAGGGACTTAACATCTGCAAGGCCAAGGATTGAGTCTCTACTTCCTCAATCCTTCCATCCATCTCCCCTTCTATAGGTGTCAAGTCTGTTCCAGTCTCTGAAGGATCTTGCTGTCTATTTCAACTTCATCTCCCTTTTTGTTCTCAAGTGTTCCCTCAATATGTATTTCACTCCAATCCTGGGTTACTGACTGCTTCTCGGAGGACGTGATGTGACACACTATAAATAATTCAAACACCTGTTGATCACCAACTGTGTCTAACAGCAGGTATTGAAAATTTGTCAATTAGCGAGTGAGAAGAATTGTCTTAACTTATGGAGCTTAAAGTTTACTATCAGTGGCAGTTATTTATATTACCTTCAGTACAATTTGCTAAATCCTGTAACCCAGAGCTCTACAAAATGTTTAAGAACTTGAAGAGATGCTATTTCTTCTGACAGAGGAGAAGCTATAAAAGATTTCACAAATGAGCTGACATTTGAGATTGGCCTTTGAGTATGAATAATATTTTCTTAAATGGGAAATACTGATGGGAAGGGAGGTTGCAGGAGGGCATTCCAAGTAGCAGGATCGGCAAGAATATAGATAAAGCTGCTCTATGAAAGTACACGATACGTTTAAAGGATATCCAATGATTTTAACTTTTAGTTGAGCTATAATGGAAAAACACATATGTTTCCAAGGGCAAACTTTTATTGATTTACTTTTTTAAACTTTTTTTCTTAGTTGTCTTAACAGATAAATGTTCCTTCTCTCTACAGAACTGGTTAAGAAAAGAACCTGAGGCTTTATGAAGAGGGCAGTTTTTGTGTCAATGTTGCAAGGAGCTTTGAAGGAAAGTCAGAGTTTCACATGCCAGGAGCAAGAATGAAAGAAGCTGTAAGACCATGCATTCAGTTGAAGATTTAGCTCTGTGCTTAGTTGGGTCAGTAGTAGCAACAGCAGTACCACTGGCAACATAAACGCTGTTTAAACTGTAGGACACAAAAGATATCTGCAAGAAGTCAGCACAAAAACATTTAGCAAAGGAGATACCAAATAAAAGAACTAAAGAGGAAGCTGGCAAAATCAAACAGATAATGTACAAGAGAACTGAGGAAAGAGCATGAGAAAAAAGAACTAAAGAAAGAATAAATACTGACATTCCTATTGTGGCTCAGGGGGTTAAGAACCTGACTAGTATCCCTGAGGATGTGGGTTCAATCCCTGGCCTCATTCAGTGTGTTAAGGGTCCGGTGCATTGCTGTTAGCTGTGCTATAGGTTGCAGATGCAGCTCAGACCCTGCGTTGCTGTGGCTGTGGTACAGGCTGTCAGCTGCACCTCCACAAGTGCGGCCCCAAAAAGAAAAAAAAGTTTTTAAATTAAGTGTAATAAGCTAGTTCCTAATTGAACAGGGAAATTCCATATGCTGCAGGTGCAGCCCAGAAAGCAAAAAAAAAAAAAAAAAAAAGAAAGAAAGAAAGAAAGAAGGAAGGAAGGAAGGAAGGAAGGAAGGAAGGAAGGAAAGAGAAAGAAAGAAAGAAAGAAAGAAAGAAAGAAAGAAAGAAAGAAAGAAAGAAAGAAAAGAGAAATGAATTCTATGAACTGAAAGAGAGCATGAAAAATTAAAGCTTTGGAAATGAAATCACACATAAGAGAAAGAACAATGGTTGGTTCCCGAATAGCTAAAGAGTCAGTGAGTCTGATGTAATGCACTAAAAGTGACAGAAGGAGAAGACAGAACATTAGAGACACTAGAAGATAGGTGTGAATCAGCAGTATTGGCTTACCTGGCTAAGAGTTTTTATTTTCTCTTCATGTGATTTAAGCATGGCTTAATCCACACGTTAGTTGTACAAATGTCACTCAGATTAATTATATCATTATTTTATAAACTGGTATCAAGCAAACTCCAGCAAGTATCCTGATTGATCTTTATGAACCACCTGGTCCCACTACTAGTTACTGAGGTCTGAGTTCCTGCTAAACAACCCTGTAGTTTGTCAATTCAGGCAATTACTTAACTTTTCTGTGACAGTTTCTTCAACTGCACAGGTGGATAAAAGCAATGCTTACTTCATAGAGTTATTCTGAGAATAAATGACATAACATGCAAAAGGGCTTAGCACAGTCATAATATATAGAATATTCTCAACAAAAGCTATTATTACTAGTTTAAATGTCTTTGGCAAATAACTTAACCTCTCCTAATGTCAAACACTTTATTTTTAAAGTGAAAATAACAACATTAATTTTTAATTTTGTAAGTTTTAGAGACAATGAGTACAAAGCAATTCCCATAGTGCCTGGCACATGGCAGGCTTTTAGTACATACTTCTTTTGCCTCTTTTTCTTCTCTTTTAACATATCATTCTCTCCTTTAATTATCACTAATGTTGTTATTATTATGTTGCTACTAATTAGATAAACCTCGATACATGTCCAATTATTAAAGGAAAAGACCATAATCTGAATACTCAAATACCATAATTTGAGTATTCAGAATAAAACAATTATATTAGGCAGTTCTCTTTCCCTTGGCTTCCTTGAGCAAAAGGAAGACTGCTTAGCAGTTCAAAAAAATATGGTATAATGCAAGAGCTGAACTCTTTACAGTAATCAATCAAATACAAACATGCCTTTCTTTTGTGACTGATGTCATAAATTTAGCAACTACTTGTTTAGGGTCTGAGAAGTTAGAAGCACTAAGAGCTGCCTTTTCTTTGGAGAGTTGTAGAATGACTAGGCAATAAGTAGGAGAAAAACTGCACCAATGGAAATGGAATTCATTGAGATGTTTACATGCATTAAATAGGGCTTTCCACCATTGTAATTGTATTTCCTACTTGAGGTCACCAACATGAGGGGAGACAAGATGAAAAAAAAAATTAAAATCCTATTTAGTATTTTATTAGGTCAAAACTTTGAGATGAAAAGCAGTGTCTGGTGGGAGTTATTTTTAATTCTTATTTGGATGTTTCTTAATATATTACTTAGCTGTGTAATACATGTAGAAGTGCTGAATACCCATATTTATGATAAATCCTTCTGCATCCAAAACAACTGAGATGATTCTTAAAACCCTTCTATCACTGTTTAACCTAAAGCCTACACACATGCACCATACTCACCCAAACAGGGGAAAAAAATAAATGCTCTATTTTGGTATTGTATGTTTTCATTCTTTAGATACAATGTAATGTAAAAATACAGAAGATCATACATAATGAGGTTTTAGATTTTAAAATGTACTAAATTTGCTAAATGTTAGTTGCAACCCTCAAATTGTAAGAAATTATTAATTACTATTACTCATTCTGTAACACCTGTCAACCCAGAAATTTGTCTTATGAGAGAGGACAGTAAATGCGTCCCCTCCCAGTGAGAAAACATCTCTCTGGTAGAAAGATGCGACATCTCACCTAAGAAAGTTTAGATCATTTGGCAACTCTGAGGTGCTCCAGGCTAGCTAAAGTTTAACGTGCCATTTTGCCACCTTGCTACACAATTTTCAAAAAGTTAATTAAAATCAAGTTCTACCATAAGTTTTTCTCTATTCATAGAAATTTATTTTCTAAGTGCTTCTCAATACAAGTAATTCCTGCAGATCCACAATCTGTTTCCTGCTCATTCTGTTCTCTTCCCTACTCAATCTACGTTTTTATTGGAGAGTCTGTATCATTAAGAATGGTTCCTCTTGGGAGATCCTGTTGTGGCTCATCGGAAACCAATCTGACTAGGAACCATGAGGACGCAGGTTCGATCCCTGGAGTTACTCAGTGGGTTAAGGATACAGCATTGCCATGAGCTGTAGTGTAGGTTGCAAACACAGGTCAGATCTGGCGTTGCTGTGGCCATGGTGTAGGCCAGCAGCTGCAGCCCCAATTCAACCCCTAGCCTAGGAACCTCCATATGCCACAGGTGTGGCCCTAAAAAAGAATGATTCCTCTTGGAGATCGCATTAATACCTGAAAGTTAATTTATATCCTAAATCATTCCAGAGAGGTGGTGATAGGAAAAAAAGAACTGGGCCCGATGACACTCTTCCAATATAAAAGTCTCAGTTTAGCTACTTATTACAAATAGAACTGACACAAGCCAAGGTAATTTTATCATTATAATGGGTTTTATGGTTCTACTGAGACTATTCTGCTTCATTTATACAAGCTCAAGAAACTACAAAATGAATTAATGTTAAAATCTGATCTTAATCTGAGACTTCCCAACTCTCAGTATGTTACTCTTAGAATTGTGTTCTTTTTTGTCTTAAGAATCTGCTTCCTTTTTTTTTTTTTTGCCTTTTCTAGGGCCACTCCCATGACATATGGAGGTTCCCAGGCTAGGGGTATAATCAGAGCTGTAGCCACTGGCCTATGCCAGAGCCACAGCAACTCGGGATCTGAGCCGCGTCTGCAACCTACACCACAGCTCACTGCAACACTGGATCCTTAACCCACTGAGCAAGGCCAGGGATCAAACCCGAAACCTCATGGTTCCGTGTTGGATCCGTTAACCACTGAGCCACGACGGGAACTCCCCTCATCTTTACAATAGAAACGATAAAACCTCAATAGATTTTTTGAAAATTCAATTAGATGTAACATTTAGAAAAACTTTGAAAATGCTTATAAAGTAGATGTTCTGCAAATCATCGTCCTCAGTCTTCTGATAGTCTACTCCTTGTTGTCTTTATGGGATCTTTACTTGCCATTAGAGAAAAGTGATACCCATATTGCTTGTTTTGTCTTTTTCTCTTGTAAGTAAAATGATTGCCAATTTTACTTTTCAAAAGAAAAAAAAGTCTGGGTCAATTTTTTCTTCTTTGCTGCCTCAAAGACAACCACTACTGTGACCTTAAAGCTTTGGCCTTAGGATGCTGTCATTTCTGTGGCCAATTTCAATCTGAAATATGTTCTCCTTTTACTTGAGAAGCGGTGTTCTGGTTCCCAGGGCTTTTCTTTTTAGCCAGAGAGAGATTTCTTTATTTGAGGTTTATCCTCACTCGTAGCAATTTACCAATTGAGATTTCTCTGTTTTGTAGAACTGAGCCTTAAATAATAAAATTTCCTAAACTTCAAAATTATCAACAAGACCTCCCATTTTTGGTTATCCAATTTGTACAGACTTCTTTTGCTAGAAAATACTTATTGAAATAACACAGGTGAGATCCTAGCACAGTACTCCAATCATGTCAGCTATTCAAAATTTATTTGTTGACTCTTAATTCTCACCTTACTTGATCAACTGAACCAAAGAGCTGGCCTTAGGAATTCCTTGAATGTTATACACAATAGCATACAACTGATAATACAAACTAGTCTGAGTTTTGCTGTTTTCCTGGCTTCAGCCTATAACATTTTGAGCTTTTTCAATTGTTTATTCCTTACTGAATGCCAAGGAAAAAGAATTACAAACATTATTTTTATAAAAATGCGAGGTAACACTAATCAAAGCTAATATATTTTAAAGGAATAATAATAATAGCAACAAACATTTACAGAACTGCAGACCCAGTAGATCGCTTAGAGCTTTCCAACTGCATGATCTTACGTAATCTTCACGTGACCCTGTTAAGTTAGGTACCTTTCTAACTCCATTTTCGAAGAAAAGGTAACTGAGACTTAAGCTGAGTGAAGGTAGAGGCACTATTCAAATTCAGTCATGTCTGCCTGGAGTAAAAAGCCCTAATTATGATGATACACTTCCTTACTTACATATATGCTTCATGTAATGTTCCTTACGACCGCTCCACTCTAGTCAATTTAATCAATGCATAAGGAAGAGTTTAATGCTATCGAGTGTATTTAAATCACTCTAAAGCCTTAGGACAGTTTTGGTTTTTTAAGCCAAAGAAATGTTAAATTGATGTTAAATGCTGATCTCTATTCTCATGAGATGAATATGAAGGGACTCACACCAGCTACCCTATGCCATTCTCTAGCTGTGTCTTTGCTTAGAAAATGGCATAATTAAGTTTCAAAGCCAAACTGTTTCAGAAAGATGAACCTTTCAAAAGGTTCAATTTTATCAGTAAATTATGAACTTATAGAGATCAAGAAGGTTGGGACTTTTCTCAGTAACTATGGGCATAAATTTCTCTTTCAATGTGACCACTGATGTCACATCTCCTTTTAAATCTCCACATGCTTTATATTTAATACTTTAGCTGCCTGCTGGTTACTCTCCCTATGGAACTGACATTGTTTAATTCTTGGCAACAGTTTATAAATTGGAATAAAATGAATCATATTCTTCCTTTTAGTCCCTATACTTCTAAAAATGTGACTTTTATTCGAAGTCAGTGGTATCAATTTCTGCTGAATATCTGAGTAGTGTTTATAGCTTTCTGTGTCCTATACATTATTATTACTTATAGTAGGAAATGTTTTCAAAATTTACATTATTTGCATGATACACAAAAATCTCAAAGGACAAGTGTTGGCATATTAAATTTAGTTATCATTCTTTCGCATCATAGTGATATTAAATTCGAATTTACAAACAATTTTCTGAGCTCTACATTTCTACTATTATAATAAGAATTAAATGATAAATTTTATTTTATTTAAACAATAGTCAGTCCATCAAGTCTGAACTGCATTTCGTTTTTGAACGTTTTAGTGCCAGCTCTGGGCAGGAGTTAAAAACAAAACAATGTATGAATTAATTATTAACATGTATTCATTCTTCAATATCTGTTCTTAGATCCATAAATATATATTCATTAGCCACTTAGTCTTTTCCTCAAAGTCTAATATGAAAATACGATATTTTACAAATATAACACACTTGCAAATTCATTTGCCAACAGCCAGGTGGGAGCTCACTATCTTTATTTATTTATTTTTTTAGCCCCAGGAAAACAATGTCTCAATTCAAATGATAAATTGTACTTTTTTGTCCCATTATAAAAATCTGTTACTGTACATTCTCTTTAAATATATGTATTTGAGCTATGTACTCATTCTCAGAATGTTCTCCCTCAAAAGCAGTACAATGTAGCAATTCTTCTCATCTCTCTCTCAACTTCATTTTCTATAAAATACAACTGATGTGCTTCAAATTTCAGATTATTTCTCACCTCCTTTGGTTCACTCATTCTAATCTCACATTCCCTCCCCCAGCATCTGGAAAATTCCAATTTATCTTTTAAAGCTCAGGTCAGGGATATGGTTTTTAAAGTCTTATTTCTTCATGCTCTGGTATGTACCTCTGTTTCAGGTTCCCAAAATCCTGTTATCTTATATTTTTCTCACTGTACACATGTCTTTCACTCTTGCAATGAGCTCTTAAATGGTGGACACGTTTTATCCATCTCTGTATCCTGAGTGACTAATATTATGGAAGTTCCACAGCAGACCCTGAAGAAATGGTGTTTGTTCAATGACCGGATTAGTGAAGCCATAAATTATAACCCGCCTAAGAAGGTAGAGGTTACACTGACTGAGAGATATTTATTTCCATGTTTTACATATTTTGTTTTTACAAAGAAGATACACATTGTAATGAAAGTCATATGATAGAGCAGTTGGCGTTGTTCATGATACAAGCTTACATTCCTCAAGTCATTCAGGGAAAAGCTTACAGTTTTTAAGAGGTAGAGAAAAGATTCAAAGGCAGATCTATCTGGAGTTCCCGTCCTGGTGCAGCGGAAACAAATCCAACTAGGAACCATGAGGTTTCAGGTTCAACCCCTGGCCTGGCTTAGTGGGTTAAGGATCTGGCGTTGGCATGAGCTGTGGTGTAGGGCGCAGACACAGTTTGGATTCTGCATTGCTGTGGCATAGGCTGGCAGCTGCAACCCCGATTAGACCCCTAGTCTGGGGACCTCCATGTGCCACAAGTGCGGCCCTAAAAAAAAGCCAAAAAAAAAGAAAAATAGGCAGATCTGAACTAACCATCTTGCCTAGTTCTGTAGTGCATTCATTTCTTCTCTCCTTTTCCTCTTTTCTCTTTCCAGTTCTTTAAGTCATAGCATTAAGAAGTCCTTGTATTATCTCAATATAATAAAGATGTTTAACTATATTTTTAATGAAGAGACATATTAGAAATTAGCCAATAAAAACTACACCTGAATGGGAAATTTGAATCCCACTGATCAATTACAGCTGTATTAAATACATATTAATGAGAAGTAGCATCAGAACAAACAGATACACGTTATAACTACACCAAACACCCCATGTATATTTTCTTGGCAATGTTAGCTTAAACCCTCTAATTTCAGCTGTGTATGTGTGTGTTCATGTGTGTATGTTTGCTTCTAAAGAAAACAGTTAATGTAACAACTTTATACCGGTTTTGTGAAGTTATAGGATGTGATTTACATGAAATGACTTGATAAATGCCAAATACATGAAAAAATGTTTGGTGATAATTACTAGTGAAGTACCATTAACTGAGAGACATAAATAGAAATATGGCTTTAAATATTTGACCATTTCCATTGAAAATGGAAAAATATATATTTTAATCTATAAATGCAGAAAGGAAATCACATATTTTTTACTTCTTGACGAAACAATGGTGTTCCTAAACATTAATTTCAATTTAATTTTGCTTTCTGTTGTGTCACTATAACAAAAAAAATCAAACTTCATGTCTGTAAAATTAACATTTTGGTTAAACTTTTTAATAGAGGCCAGAAAGCATATGTCTGCTAATGTAACTGAATAGCTAATAATAATGCATGATAAAAACAGTCACTAAATGGTTCTTTGGAAATAAATTCCTGCTACTCCCACAGGGTGGAATATAACTAATCATTTAAAAATTTTTCATAAGGTTTCATTCAAAATATTGATATACAAGAGTATATCTGACAGACAATGATTAAAGCATTTCAACCCATTAAATTATTCTGCACTGACCACTTTTTGTTATGTAGATTCTGTGACCTATTTTGTTGTCTTTTTGCTCATTTTTGATATTCTCGACTATGCGTAAGCAGTACCTCAATTAATTTTATATTTTTTCCATGTTAGTAAAAGGTTTATTTAGAGTAGAAGTTTACTCAATAACACAGTATTATATTGATGATTCAATAACTATGAATCTCTATGCCAAGAGATCATCTAATGTGATTCCTAAAATTTCCAACACACATACAGGCTCCTCTATTCATAATATTCTACCAATATTCTCCTAACAATAATAATCTCTCCCTCTTATCGATTTACAGAGTATTAGTAAATGTGTACATATATCATCAGGGTGTGAACTGATCCCTTCTCCTTAAAATGCTGGGTTCATTTTGATCCTGTCATTGTTTCTATGGGGTCAAAATTTCCAAGAATAATTCCTAAAGTGAAGTTAATATTTTTATTATGAGACATCATCTGATTGATTACATTAGATTAGAAACACACACATATGGAAGAGAACTTGTAGCATCAAAGCTTATTTCAATGGGTTTGTTTCAATGAATACATAAACAATATAACATGCTTGCTCAGACATCAGGATATGTTTCTTATAATAAACATCATCCTTTTGGTATATGTACACATCACAATGAACAACTCTTTAGTGGGGACTCTTTTTACACATTCTTGAAATTCTTTTTGCCCTTATTTAACCTAACTCACACACAAATTACTATTTTATGAATACTTTTTATCAAAATACATATCAAAGACTACTTGTAAATTATAATTGTAAAGGGGGCAGTACGCCCCCTAAATAGAGCTTTGCAGGGAAAGCTCTAGGTCATTCATATCAACTATATCTCTGGTGCTTTGGCCAAGGGAGACAGGGAAGCAGGAGGGGCCAATCCAGAACTCACAATGGCTTGCAGCACCAGCTGGCAGTGCCACTTTCCTCTTTCACAAATCATATTCAGAGACAAATGCCTAGTCCCTAAAGTAACTCAGATAATCTTCCCTGAAGATCTTTCTGTTTATCATTGAATATAGATAATATTTTATCCTCATATGAAATTATAGTGTTTGCTTTTTTATTTTAAGAAGGTTCATGTACAAAATAAGTTTTGGAATATTACAAACATTTTATTTAAATGGGTGACTCAAGCATGTTGGTTTAAATTAAACCACATGCTTGGGATATTCATGGAGCTATGTAAGGACTATATTTTATGAAAATGCAGGGTGCTGAGCAGCAAAATTTAATCTGGAGGGCACTTGTCCTCAGTCATGCGCGACAAGATGTATTAGCCATGAATGGATTGCAGCAGTGCTACTTGAGTTTCTTTAATTTTCTAAACCAAGATTGTAAAAAGAATCAGTGGTATTGAATCCCACTGGCTATGGTGAAAAGGCACTGCTCAGAGATAAAGAACAATTTATCTTCTGCTGTAAAAGAGAACAGTTTTGGCAGATAGTACAATACATCTCAGTATAATACACTCTAGGAAGAACATTGCAAAATATGGATTTCCTTTCTTAAAATTTTGAGAGTACTGATTCAGTATACTTTCCTAAATAAAAGGCAAATGATAGTGTTAATTGCAAATTACAAATATTAAAAATGTAAATTACAGTCTAGGAGGGCATATGCATATGTCTTTATGAGACATTCTTAGCAATGATTCAGTAAGAAGAATAATATTTCACTTATGCAACTAAAATACTAATTAAGCTTCAAATATTCTGTGTGTTACCACTATCAAATCAAATTAGGTAATGCCAAATTAGAATGGTGGTTTTTTTTTTAAAGATATTACTTAATAGGTGATAGTTTATGAGTTGTAGCATTTATCACGTCTGTATTTTTTATTTTGGCTGCACCTCTGTCACATGGAAGTCCCAGACCAGGGCTGAACCCACACTATAGCAGTGGGATCCTTAATCCACTGCTACCAAGGAATTCCACATCCAGATTTTTTAAGTAAATGCCTGGGGATTCTAGTATTTGATGGTAGGATACTTTCCCCTCATTTAAATTATTGAATTTTAGTGTTTTTTTTTAATACGTATAAGGTTATCAATGACTTGATTATCTCTCTCGCTTATTATCTCTATTCAGTATATTAATAATATTTAACACTTTTTTTATGAAAATAAGATTAATTTCTAGGCTCTGATTTTTGAATTCTATGAAGGTGGATATAAATACTTTTATTAAAGTCATAGAACTAGTCAGTGATGGAACCGCTCGTTAAGTATATATTAACTTTCCTGTGCCTAAAATAAAAGGAGCAGGAAATCCCATTGTAGCGCAGTGGAAAGGAATCCGACTAGTATCCATGAGGATGCAGGTTCAATCCCTGGCCCACTCAGTGGGTTAAGGAACCGGCATGGCTGTGAGCTGTGATGTAGACTGCAGATACAGCTCAGATCTCGCATTGCTGTGGCTGTGGCATAGGCCAGCAGTGGTAGCTCCAAATTGACCCCTAGCTTGGGAACTTCCATATGCCACAGGTGAAGCCCTAAAAAGCAAAAAAAAAAAAAAAAAAAAAAGAAATAAATAAAAGGAGCAAATACCTCCATCATTCAACAGAAACTTTCATCTTTGTCTGATTTTTCATAGAATTGAATATGTATAGCTTTTATTTTGTCTGTCTACAAGGTAACACTAGTATTAGGATGCTTTATAATTAAAAAACAAGCAGGCTTTTTCTTATCTTTTTTTTTTTTAATTATAATCTTTACCATTCATTTATTTTTTTTTGTCTTTTTGCTATTTCTTTGGGCCGCTCCCGCGGCATATGGAGGTTCCCAGGCTAGGGGTCCAATCGGAGCTGTAGCCGCCAGTCTACGCCAGAGCCTCAGCAACGCGGGATTCGAGCCGCGTCTGCAACCTACACCACAGCTCATGGCAACTCCGGATCCTTAACCCACTGAGCAAGGGCAGGGACCGAACCCGCAATCTCATGGTTCCTAGTCGGATTTGTTAACCACTGCGCCACGACGGGAACTCCTCTTATCTATCTTCGAAATAAATTCATAAAGAATAATTTTAGAAGTCCCAGTAGATTAAAAAAAAAATCTGATAATTAATGCAAACATAATCCAACATGAAGTGTCAGTCAAACAAGCACACAACTCCTTAGTATCACTTTAGTTTTGGTAACTTTGTGGCTCAAAAGAGAAAATCTGGAGTTCCCATCGTGGAGCAGTGGTTAACGAATCCGACTAGGAACCATGAGGTTGCGGGTTCGGTCCCTGCCCTTGCTCAGTGGGTTAACGATCCGGCGTTGCCATGAGCTGTGGTGTAGGTTGCAGACGCGGCTCGGATCCCGCGTTGCGGTGGCTCTGGCGTCGGCCGATGGCTACAGCTCCGATTGGACCCCTAGCTTGGGAACCTCCATATGCCGCGGGAGTGGCCCAAGAAATAGCAAAAAGACAAAAAAAAAAAGAGAGAAAATCTAGAAACTACATTCTTCTGTCATTCCTTTTAAGCACCCTATTTGCAGAGAGTAATGGCATCAAGGAACTGCACACACAGGATCCTTAAAAGGTAAAGATGTATTTTAAGGCCAGATATGTAATTTAATTATCTTTCTAACTTAGTATCAAAGACATAATTTTTTCCTGTAACATATCCTAGATTATATAGTACCATCTATTATAGAATGTAATATGCATTTCTGTTAAAACAGTTCATTTTTTATTACATATAGATGTACCCCAGGTCAAATTACAACTCTGAAAATATCTACTATATACCATTTTCATTCTTTGAGACTTAGCTCCACACAACCACACCAAGGGTTCACCACCATAATATAAAGGCATTCTTAGGGAATACAAAATCCAGGGATGATATCAAATTTATTGATGATATTGGTCTAAGGCATTATTTCATTACCTGAAATCAATGAGCACTATCCCCATACAACATAAAGAAAATTCATACATAAACACTTTAATATTATTATGAAAGTTTTAAAAGTATAAAACTGGAAAATCCATTTATATCCACAGGAAATTCAATCCATCATTTGAAATTCTTAGAAGGAGAAAGTAACTGAATACAATAAATGGCATTAATACTTGTCCAAATGTCTCTCTCTCTCTTATAAATTCTAAGTATGAAAACAAGGGCCTATTTCTTTACTAGAAAAAGATAAATGTTACAGAGTTACAAAGTCTTGCTCTCTCTTTATATGTACATATATCAGAATGATAAAGGGGAGGGAGATAATATTTTTATAAGCTTATGTTGTATAAAGCACTAAACCATAGAATGAAATAAATGCGGTTTGTATTTTTAGTGGTAGCATGCTGTTCTAAATAAATATTTTATGTGATATCTAACTCTGAAACTCAAAAGTAGGGACATGTTTTCATGATGTGATCCCTGTTAGAGTCAAAGTCCAAAGCAAATATGTTCAGGGAACTTGTCAAGATCCCCAAGCTGGTGCTCTTAAAAACATGAAAATCAATTATATGACTTAGAGTTAGTCTGCAAGCAGGCTTATCCATGAGGCTTTCCAAGGGGAGAGTAAACATGACCATGAAGCTCCACAACTTCACAGTAAAGACAACTTTCTTCAGCACAGGAAGGTGCTGGTGTTGTGAAAACTTCCAATCAACATGAAGATCTGGTCAGGATTTGGGGAAGCTCACCCTGCCTCTCACACAGGAAATCTCTGAATTTCTCTTCTTTCTTCCTGTTTTTTTTTTTTTTTTTTTTTTTTTTTTTAATCGTGGCTTTGACTACATGTCATGTGCATGGCAAAAAAGAGGTCCTCAAAATTTCTAATCTGATCTTCATGTTAAACAGAAGTGTTTTCATCGACCCTAGATCCTTCTCATGTCCTGGAAGACCATGCAGATGGGCCCCAAATAAGGAAAATGCCAGCTGCATCATCTGCTGGATAGCGTGATATCCACAGGCACTATGCATGCACAGTATGTTGTATCTTGAAAATTAAAAAGACTCCTCGTTCAAGCAAGTTATCTGTTGGCATCTCTCTGTCAATCACATCATAGTCCCATCATGACAATGAGACACAGATCTTTATCAAGGATAATCACATAGCACTTTATAATCACCTGCACTTACCCACTGGAATAAGCTAATGGTCTAACTGAAGGAGGCTCATGATCATGACATTAAACAACCACCACCAAAGTACTTTAGAAAAGTGAGTATATCACTTTGAGGGTGAAGAGTTACTGCTCCTGGTGTTGTTTATTCAGTATTTCCTAATAATTGTAAATTATCCCACTGTAATTCTAGCAACCCACTCCTTACTTCCAGTACACAGTTCAGATAAATTATTTTCCTAGGAGCTGGTATATCTAAACTGCTTCTATGTTTTTAGTTGTGAAGCATTCTTTAAATACCTATGTTAATTTTAATTAAAATTATTCTTAAGGTGTAATCACAAAATTTTTTTGTTACTCAGTATAAAATGTTAATTTTAAAACTAGTAACCTGATCAAAAATAAGAAACCAAGCTTTTAATCTTGAAGATAAAAATTACGTATTTTATAGAAACATGAAAAGATACAAATATTTGTATATTTCTGAAAAGTCCTATAACTTATAGTCACTGAAATTTCTTTGTGGCAAAGTCTTTATTATTTTATATCATGATACCCAGGGATAACATCCAATGTGAAATTCCTAGAAATATAATTAGGAATGATTAAAATTTTTCATCTATGCATTGAGAAACATCACATATCTTATGTGTGCAATAATTATAAGGTGGTATATATATACTGTGTCCTAAAAATCAACACCAAGATGCAATTTTTCTTACTGTTCTTGTGATGGTAGCGATTCAAGTTGGAGGAAAACCGGGAGCAGCTATGCAGGCATAACCCAAAGGTATTTCCGATATTAGTTTTCAGGAAATTAGTATCTTCTTCCTCCTTCAGGTTCATCGGCTCTCTGTTTTCTCTTCTCTCCAAATGAGTTAAGTTGGGCATTACTAGGAGCAACATACAATCTAAAAAATTTGTGTTATGCCAAGGAAAGTAGCATTTGGGGAAAGGGTAAAGAGTACCACAGGAAATTCTTTTCTATTGATTTTTTTTTTTTGTGGGGGAAATTTTTAATAATGCTCTATTTGTTTCAAGTTTGAACTTTAACATTTATTTGTTTTTGATTTAACACATGCGAAAATACTGACTAAAACATCCACCTATGTGAAAGTTACAGGCAAAATGCAATTTTGTACTTACAAAAATAATTATTGAAGGAGAAAAAATGACATACATGTAACTATAATGAAAGGATTTCTGGCAAACTGAGATAAAAGGACATAGTCTCACAAGAAGTCATTTTAATAATTGAAATTAAAATTACAATTTTAATAACGTTTTCTCCTTCCCCAGTGTTCTATATAAGAGTGGCAAGTAGACATGAAACAACTTAACATATAATTTGGGACAATTAATCAGAGAACTTAGCTTCAAATTTCTATCTCAGCAGAATATTGCAAGATATTGCTCAGACTATCAGATACTAAAACTATCTGAAAATTTTAATGATGTTACTGGGGTCAGAGGAAATTGAGGAAAGTACAAAACACTATATAATATGGGTCTTTTATGTCCTACTAACAGCCAATGTTTTATTGCTCCTTCTCTCAAAATATGGTGGCAAGATACAAGGAATTAAATGCTCAAATTGATTTTAATCATCACAGTACTAAAAGCACCAGGCAAAGATTAGAAAATCTTATTCTTTGGTATTAAAAATACAAAAGTAGAAAACTGCATGTAACTACAACCTTAATTTATTCAGTCTTATTTTGCAAAGTAGCATGATTAAAAACAAAATCGTAATTAACCGAAGTACTACATTCACCATTTTACTTTTATTTATTTATTTATTTATTTATTTATTTATTTATTCTGTCTTTTGTCTTTTTAGGGCCATACCCGCAACACACGGAGGTTCCCAGGCTAGGGGGGTCTAATCGGAGCTGTAGCTGCCAGCCTACACCACAGCCACAGCAACTTGGGATCCGAGCCTTGTCTGCGACCTACACCACACAGCTCATGGCAACGCCAGATCCTTAACCTCCTGAGCAAGGCCAGGGGTCGAACCTGCAACCTCATGGTTCCTAGTCGGATTCGTTAATCACTGAGTCACGACAGGAGCTCCTCACCATTTTACTTTTAGACTTCAAATATATTTTACATATTAAACTTTGCAATAATAACTGTCTTAATCATTTAACTTAGCCATCTCTTTGACAAAAGAAGTAGATTATTGTGGACTGAAGATTAAGTATGTTAAAAGGAGCTTTTTGAAAGCAATTATTCACATACTCATGACCAACGCATCGTTATAAATCTTACACTTAACTCACTAGCACAATGTCAGCTGGCAGCTGACATTGCCAACACTTGGCAATGTAAGTTTCCAAATGCTGAAATTTCTCTACTTTCACTTATAAGAAAAATCATCTTCTACACAATAGTCCAACAATAAAAAATATTTAGGTTCCCAACTACAGACCTAAGAATAAAAGACCACAGCAAAGAAGTAAGTTAACATACTTTGCTTGGAAGTGGAAAAAAGACATTACTGCATTTGGTAAGAGTCTATGATCCAAAAACAAAAATAAGATTTTTCCACAGCTACAGATTAAGAGTCAGTTTGGATTATTCATATCAAAATCAGATTTTGATGAAACTAATTAAAATTTAGTCAGTATTTAGATGCATTTTTTTGTTTTAAAGCATCAGGATCACTGCATTGCACAGCTCCACGAGAACCATTCATATGATATTTAATTTGAATGGTAATCCCAGAACTGTTCAAAAAAATGGTAACTTTTAAGTATCAAGCACAGAATAACTAATAAATATTTATTAAAGGCAATGAACATTAAGATACTTAAGGAATAACTAAGCTCTAATGGCAAATTAATATTACATTTATCTCAAACATTTTAAGCAAAATAAGACAAAAATTCTCTTCTTTCTGGAGACCAAAATGTTTCAGTGCTCTCTTGGTTGCCAGAAGATCTCCTATGATTGGTGGGAATATGAGGTAGAGGCTTTCCTGACCAGTTCTCTCTCTCCTCTTTTTTTTTTTTTTTTTTTTTTTTTTTTTTTTTTTTTTTTAAGGGCTGCATTTGAGGCATATGGAAGTTCCCAGGCTAGGGGTCGAATTGGAGCTGTAGATGCCAACCTACACCACAGCCACAACAATACCAGATCCGAGCTGCGTCTGCAACCAGAACCACAGCTCACAGCAATGCCAGATCCTTAACCCAATGAGCGAGGCCAGGGATCGTACCGAATCCTCATGGATACTACTAAGGCTCCTTACCACTGTGCCACAACAGAGACTTCCTAGTTCTCTCCTTATTGAACTGAAAATGCACCTGGCTGCCCCAAAGAAAACATTTCTCAGCTATCTGCATATCTGCCCTTTGTTTAAGGGCATACGTAAATTCTGGCCTAAGGATCGGAGGTGGAGGAAAGGGACCGGACAATTTGGCGAAATGGGAGAAGGTATGGCTTTTTTCATTCCTGTCCTCTTGCCAGTGGTTGGAATGATGTTATGATATTAGCACTGGGGAGACTGTAATCCATAAAGTAACTCTAGGGATTAAGAAGATGTAAACCTTAGCAGCAAGGTGGAAGGAGCCTGGTTCTGTAACAATCAATAATATCACACTATCCCTGACCCACATACCTCTGGAAATTAACATGTGACAGCAATCAGTTTCTACCTTCTTTTAGCAACTGTCATTTCCTTTTTCCTATCACTTATAGTCAAATCTATTCTTGATATAGAAGTGAGTACTCAATCTGGTTGTTCTTTAAAATAATGTTTTCTGGTTTATCATTTTCTTCATCTTTTTCTACTTTATGCTAGCTTTGACTAGAAGAACAATTAGAAAATGTTAAATAGGTCATATAAGCTTAGAAAATCATTTGATAAATTTGGAGAAATTGATTGCCAGCAAATATGTAGCAGACATAATGAATAACATTGTTGCCTTATACCAAAACAGAAATGCAATTTAAAGTTCAAAATTGAAAACTACCCCCAAATATTCAGAACTTAAAGCAACTGAGGATTTTAACAATAACATAACATAAAGTATTATTTTAAGTTATAAATCTTTGACTTAATTTTTCAATGAAAACTTAGATAGTATGTTTCATTTTAGTATTTACATAGCCCACCAATGCTAAGCTTCCCATAAGATGAATTCTTCCTTTATGTACTACCAGTAATAAAAATTCCCCCATGTGCTATTATAAAAATAACTTAATAATAATCTTTGATATATGAATGGTTAATATTAGCTCTGTAAACTTTGAATTTTTTTTTTTATTAAGTCCAAAGGATCTGCCAATCTCTAGTGCCTTCATTCAATTTGTGTGGAAATATCATACAATTATATTACAGATATTCTGGTAACAACAATACATCTTCATCTTTAAATAACTGTATCTTCCTTTATTAGATCTTATAAAGTTCTTATTTATAGGTTTGAAAGAAAGCATATTAATTCCTCCAATCTTGAATATTTGTTCCACTAATATCAAATTTATACGTTTTGTTCTTCTTTCATGTCTTCTGGGAACAGAATATTCAATTTTACTTTAATATCACATATTAGTGCTATGTTTGAAGACATTTTAAATGGTAACTAAACTTCTTACCAATGTTCATAACTCAAATGAAGTGACAAAAACAAGGATAGCCTGGATAAAGTTTGCATATGCACATGCAAGGACAACTATGTCATTACTACCGCCTGAGTGACCACAAGTATGAAATTCACCGATCTTAAGATACACCATTATTTTGAAGATGTTAAAATGTAGGAGAAGGGGGGGGGTGCTGAAAATCAACTAAATGCAGAGTACATGTATTTTTAAAGCAGTTTTTTTGTGCTTGATTAAGTTCACCTTAATGAAACGTCTAATTTTAATAGAAAAGTATGAGAACTTAAAGTTAGAATAGTCATGATCACCAAATCCCCCAACTTTAATATGACTCTGGCCTAATCTCACCAAAGAGCCACACAGTGAAATGTCAGTATAAGAATAAAAATACTAGAAGGCCAAAACTGCATAAAACAAAGTTATACAGTGACAATTTTATGATAGCTTGAATTATGTAAATAATTACATTTTTCTTGACTGTAGTCATAAAGATTATTTCTTGTAAAGGTCTTTAGATTCTCTAAATGCTATATATAATTAGAAAAAAATTCATCATTTCTTCCTTCCTCACCATTTTTTTTTCTTCTTCAGCACACAGGCTCCAAATAAGATAAAAAATTGATTTTAAGAATAAAAGAATCTTTAGAGATAAGCCATAAGCCAAAAAATGCTAACCAATCCAACCATTTCAGTCAATAGTCATCATATCAGTAGAACCTCTGTGTTTTTTTAGCTCCCTAAGCAGTGATGTGTGAAAAGTCAAGAATGTTGAGTTTTTAAGGGGAAAAAACTGTTGATTCTTGCTATATTTTAAACCAATGTGGCTCACTCACAGTTCACAGCATGTGAAACAATACAATCTGTTTTTCATATATCCAAACTAATTACATGCTGACTTCTTTCCAGTATTGTTCCAGTTTGCATTACAAGGACAAAAAGAAAAAAAAATCTGTATAAAAATAATCAAGGCAGTGTCAGTAAGCTATATGGTATATACCTACAGCTATACATTGAGTATCACCCCTACGTCAAAGCTATTGTACATAATAATTAAGAGTCTTATATTTACTTTCAAAATGAGAATTAAATGTTATGGACCTAAAGATGTTAATAGGTTATAGCCATCAATTCTGATTTGTGAAAAACACTACAAATATTTTCAGTCTCCCATTTATAACTTGTCATGGCAGATTTAATTCAAAATGTCAGAACTGCAGGGACATATAACAATGCTTAAAAATAAAATTATATGCCCTGGTGGAATACAATATAAAACAATAAGCAAATATGAAACTGTGTTGACGACAGCCAAAGCTAAGTGCTTGAAGTATGAATAACTCTATTATATTGCAAACGCAAACACAGAATTTTTCTGACATAGTATCATGACTGGAAAGAAGAAAAATAATTTTCTTTAGAAAAGAAGTCACCAATTTTCATTGCTAATAGATAATTTGAAAATGATTTTCAGTTAAAATACTGAGGCTCAACTCGCAGTGACCAGCTATTTCTGATTTTCTGTCTTCTCCATTCTCATTCAACTCACATGATCACATCAGATGTTCTCCTCACTCTACAGTCTCTACCTATTTGAATTTCCAGGTATCAGAAAACCAGATTGGTTTGATACAGCGAGACTCTTTAAGGCGAGAAGGTTGAGGGACCTACCCTCTGACCTTCATTTTCCTACAGGTTGCCTTGAAGATAACACTGGACAAATATGAGACGCATAGGTTCAAACCTAGTTCTATTTCTATTAAACTGGAAATAGAATTTGAATCTTTATCAGCTTCTAATATTCTTTAAATTCACAATCCTTTGTTATTTTTTAAACGAAGTTTCATACTCAGATGTGATATGCAACAAGTGATTTTTGTTAATTAAAAAATACTTTCATTAATTTATTTGATTGCTTTTCAAAATAATGCAGATGCATCCTACTGAGTTTCTACTATGTGCCAGACATGATGCCAGAGCTGGAGATAGAGAGACGAATGAGATATCTCTATTCTCACGGGCACGTGGCTTAATGGGAAAGACAAAGAGACATACAACTAACTCATGCAATGGGATATGATAAATGTTATACCAGCAGTATGATTAAATACAATATGAGCACAGATGGCATGATTAATTCTGTGGAGGAGGAAGGTCAGGCAATTCTGTGAGTGTGCATGGGAAATGCTATTTTTAAAAGCATTGAATACACATTGTTACCAGATGATTATACTTGAGTTTTGGCACAAACCTATTTCTGAAACATGTGGCACAGTATAAGAAGAAAACACAAATAATTTCAACGTTTGTGAGAATATTTGAACCAATAGGAATACTAAAGATTCAAGAAATAGCAGTGTCCTAAACTTCAATACACATAAATATCCAGTAATACTAATTTTGTATGTGGTGTTAAAGTGCCGCATAATTTGATTATGCTATTTACATGACTTGGTGCCTTTCTACATTTACAGTCTTGACCTTATTTAATGGCCACATAATCCAATGAACTACCTTGACATTTTACTTTGTTACCAACCTACAAATTGATTTTTTTCAGTACAGGGGGATGGGCAATGAGTCAGAGATGAAAGAGACTAGGTCCTCCTAGCCAAGACAATCATCAATACAGAAAAGCAGAATCAACTCATGCTATATTTGATGATATAGAATCTCATCTTCCTTTTCACTCATGAGGGCCTAATACTGCAGTTGATGTTTTAAAGTTATTTATCATTGTTTTGTTTGTGGTGCAAAGAACTTGAAATTATTTTTTGCTTCTGAATTTGTCTCCATTTTAATTATTGGAAGGTCTCAGGATATATCTTATCAGCCCTTTTTCCTGATTACGTATGATGCCCTCACCAATTTCATGGTAATTAAGAAGATATTATTGGATCAAGTTAAAAATGGACCAACAATGGTGTCTAAGAACCATTTAGAAAGACATCTTATCAAAAAAGGGAGGTAGGGGAGTTCCCATCATGGCTGAGTGTAAACGATTCGGACTAGCATCCATGAGGACACAGGTTTAGTTTCTGGGTTAAGGATCTGGCATTGCCATGAGCTGTGGTGTAGGTCACAGACTCAGCTTGGATCTGAAGTTTCTGTGTCTGTGGCGTAGGCCAGCAGCTACAGCTCTGATTTGACCCCTAGCCTGGGAACCTCCATATGCTATGGGTACATATGGAGGTTCCCAGGGTAAAAGGACCAAAAGAAAAAGGAGGTAGGACAGAAGTTGCACATATAGTAAAAAACCTGGGGATACTGTATGTGTTCTCACAGGGAGGTCTTCAATCTTCTAATTAAAACCAAAACTGAACTCATTTTTTGAGAAACAAATGAAAACAGAGGAGAGTGATTTAAGATTTGTAAGAGGTTCTGTGGATAAAATGATCAGATAAAGTAAATACATTTTCATAAAACTGAATCAAGAATTGCTTATCAAGAATTCATTTATATTAGACAGATATACTGTTTATATTATTTGAAAGAATATCATAAATATTATAAATACTTTGGGTTCAAGTTCAACAAACATTAATTTTATACTTTGGGAAAGCGAAAATGTTGATATATAATGGATTTGATATGCCATCCAGCTTAGTGTCTGCCTATGGTCATCTCTCAAAAAATATTATTGAATAATTATGAATTAAAATCTCTGGGATTTAAAAGTACCTCATTTATTAGAAAACATAGCAAGTTACTTTTTAACCAATAACTCGCATATGCATATGTTTTAGACCATGTTTATTCTAATGATTTAATGTACTTGAGAACAAACTGAACAGTCGCCTTCATAAAAATACTTTTTAATGATTTTTATGTATTAAAAGGATCATACACCATGATCAAGCGGAATTTATCCCAGGGATTCAAGGATTCTTCAATATCTGCAAATACATCAATGTGATACACCACATCAACAAACAAAAGAATAAAAACCATCTGATCATCTCAATATATGCAGAAAAGGCTTTTGACAAAATTCAAACCTGTTTCTGACAAAAAAACTCTCCAGAGAGTAGGCATAGAGGGAACCTATCTCAACATAATAAAAACGATATATGAAAAACCCACAGCTAACATCATTCTCAGTGGTGAAAAATTGAAAACATTTCTACTAAGATCAGGAATAAGACAAGGATGTCCACTTTCACCACTATTATTCAACACAGTTTTGGGAGTCCTAGCCACAGTAATCAGAGAAGAAAAAGAAATGAATCCAAATTGGAAAAGAAGAAGTAAAACTATCACTGTTTGCAGATGACATGACACTACCTAGAAAACCCTAAAGACAGCTCCAGAAAAGAATCAGAATTCATCAATGCATTTGGCAAAGTTGCAGGCTGCAAAAATAATACATAGAAATCAACTGCATTTATATATACTAATAATGAAAAATCAGAAAGAGAAATCAGAGAAACTGTCCCACTTACAATCACATCAAAAAGAGTAAAATATCTAGGAATAAGCCTACTCTGAAAACTATGAGATTATGAAATAAATCAAAGACTGCACAAACAGATGGAAAGATATACTATGCTCTTGGACAGGAAGAATCTATATTGTCAAAGTGACTATACTACCCAAGGCAATCTATAGATTCAATGCAATCCCTATCAAATTACCAAGGACATTCTTCACAGAACCTAGAGCAGAATATTTTAAAATTCATATGGAAACACAAGAGACCCTGAAGAGACAGAGCAATATTGAAAAAGAAAAATGAAAATGAAGAAATCGAGCTTCCTGGCTTTAAACAATACTACAAAGCTATAGTCACAAAAACAACATGGTACTGGCGCAAAAACAGAAATATAGATCAATGGAAACGGATAGAAAGCCCAGAAATAAACCCAAGCACCTATGATCAACTAATCTATGAAAAAAGAGGAACGAACATACAATGAAGGAAAGATAGTCTCTTTAATAAATGGTGCTGGGAAAACTGAAAAAAGAATGTAATGAATGAAAGTAGAACACTCCCTAACACCATACACAAAAATAAACTCAATATGGATTAAAGATCTAAATATAAGGCCAGGTACTATAAAACTCCTAGAGGAAAACATAGGCAGAATGCTCTTTGACATAAATCATGGCAACATCTTACTTGATCCACCTCCTAGAATAATGATAGTAAAGACATAAATAAACCAAGGGGACCTAATTAAACTCAAAAGCTTTTGCACAGCAAAGGAAACCATTAAAAATTGAAAAGACAACCCAAATAATGGGAGAAAACCTTTGCCAACAATGCAATAGACAAGGGCTTAATCTTCAAAATATACAAACTCACACAACTCAACAATAAAAAAACAAAAAACTCTATTGAAAAATGGCCAGCAGACCTAAATAGACATTTCTTCAAAGAAGACATATGGATGTCCAACAGGCATATGAAAAAATGTTCAATATCACTAATTATTTGAGAAATGCAAATCAAAACTACAATGATGTACCATCTCATACCAGTCAGAATGGCTATCACTAACAAGTCAAAAAATAACAATTCCAGCAATCCCACTGCTAGGCACATGTCCAGAAAAAAACTTTCATTAAAAAAGATACATGCAACCCCTATGTTCATTGCAGCACTATTCACAATAGTCAGGACATGGAAACAACCTAAATGTCCATTGACAGACAAATGGATTAAGAAGATGTGGTACATATATACAATGCCATAAAAGATACAAACTAATGCCATTTGCAGCAACATGGATGGAACTAGAGATTCTCATATGAAGTCAAGTAAGCCGGAAAGAAAAAGACAAATACCGTATGATATCACTTATTTGTGGAATCTAAAAAATGAACAGATAATCCTATCTAAAAAAACAGAAACAGATCATGGCCAAGGAGAGTAGACTTGAGGTGTTTTTTGTATGCAAACTGTTATATTTGGAATAGATGGGCAGTGGGGCCTACTGTACAGCACAGGGAATGTGTGTTCTTGGGTCACTTTGCTGTACAACAGAATTTGAAGAAAGGCTATAAATCAACTACACTTTAATAAAATAAAAAAGATTATTACTTTAATAATAATAAAAATAAAACAATTAAAAATAATTTTATTGATTCTACTATTGAATCAAATGTGGAGATTCAATAATACAGTCAAGATAAAGAGAACTATAAGTAACTGGAGGTAATCTCATTTAACAGTGAGAATAATTTTGTGTGACCTGGGAAAAAGTTGGTATCTCTGCCTAACCCATAAACTAAAGATCCTACCAGTCTCCTGGGAATATACTCTACATGAAATAATGTAGCATGTTTAGGAGTAATAGAATTAAATGGACATGATTTATATATAATATAATAAAGTACTTAAAAACTATGAAATATTGATATGAATTTCAAATATTAGTTTATATAATTTTAAGTGGAAAAATGTAGATTAAACCACAGTGGGTATACCTTTACTTTCATGTCAACATATTTCTGTTACATTGTGATAAAATTTTGCTATTAACTCTCTGAATAGAAATGGAATTTCATTTTATTTTACATTAAATTTAATCACTCAAATAATAAACTAGAGTTACCTATCTTCAGCTCTCCACAGAAATCTGCAGATATTTTTTCTTCCCATTCAATTTTTATGTAGAAAGACTTCAATATCTGAAATAGAATTTCTAATAAGTTTCCTTTAGAAAGATAAGAATTGGTATCTTTTAAATGCTAGGCATATTACAATAAAGTAGATTATAATTGGTTAAAGAGCATCACCTATAAAAACATGGCTTAATTAAGTAATGAGAAAACATTTTTTTCATTACAGTGTATACCAGTCTCCTGAGGCAACCTTATTTCAAATAGAAATGTATTATTACTTTCTTTTGACAATTATGCAATGATTTAAAGTGTTTCTTTAGTTAGGCTAAAATGCTCATATATTCTAACAAAGTGCTAGCTGTTTTATATTCAATGCCACTAGAAAATAATTTGCTATGTATGATCACAAGACACAAAATTAAGCAGACAAGTTCTGTTTTACTTTGATAAAGTATATTGCCAGGATTTTCAAAACAATGGCTGATTCATCAGTTAACAATATCCATCAGGAAAAAAAAAAAGTTAAGTGCTTATCACCTCTTCTCCACAACACAATTAACAGAGTCATTTGCAAAGTGTTTGAAAACTTTAACTTTCATTAAGAATCAAATTAAAAAAAAAAGATGCACTTGTTTTAGAGTAACTGGGCACTTTTATTTTCTGGATGGTTTGAGGAGATATATCTCTTCAATACCAAGAGAGATTTAGTAATCTTTTTCTCTTTACTTAACAGCTTGGGTTTTTTCCTATTATTTTTATTTTATTTATTTTTGGATATTTTAGGGCTGCATCTGTGGCATGGAGGTTCTCAGGCCAGGGGTCAAACTGGCTACAGCTGTTGGCCTATGCCACAGCCACAACAATTCGGAATCTGAGCCACGTCTGCAACCTACACCACAACTGAAGGCAATGCTGGATCCTTAACCCACTGAGCAAGGCCAGGGATCAAACCCACATCCTCATGGATCCTAATCGGGTTTGTTAACCGCTAAGCCACGAAGGGAACTTCCTTCCTATTATTTTTCTAAGTAAATATTGAAAGCATCGGCCCTGATGTTTAATGCAAAGTTCTTTCTCTCTCTGCCTCAGTTTCCTTATCTATAGGATACTGGCAGTACTGACTTGACAGATTACTATAAGGAATCAGTGTTTTTTATAGCATCAAGATCTATGTGTCAGATACATACTATGTATTCAGTAAATGGTAACTATAATTATAACAATTACTACATCAGGACATTTCTTTATACTAATGTAATAAAGAAGAACAAAATCTGACTCCGTGTTGGATCTGTTTCTTTTACTTTAACCTTTCTGTCTATTGCTTTTGCTTCAAGTTCAGAACGTTGCCTAAGCCTGAAATATACAAAATACTCCATTCTCAAGGCTCTGACCTTTAAAGGTATAACAGTTTTCCTTTCATACAGAGATAAAAAGTTGCAGAAGAGAGAATATTTGTCTTGTTGGAGGTTTACAGGATCATGATCCAAGCTATATGGAGAGCTGCAAGATCAAAGGATTCTGACTCCAGGAAGTTTGCAACCACCAACCCAACCCTTCCCCTTTTAGTATGATAGAAGCCTCAATTCTAATTCCAATAAGATGGTTTTGGTGGCACTAGTCCACCGCCTTCTAGGTCTGCTGGCTTTTGAAATAAGATTGTCATTCCTTGCCCTAAAAACTCATCTCTCGATTTACTGACCCATCTTATGGCAAGCAGTACAAGCCAAGTCTCAGTCATGTCACAGAAAAGTAACACTACTGAGTTGCATTTGATCTTTGAGGCCCATTATTCACTTTTATATAATAAAGTTTAGGAATGAACTATATTTTGGAAGACATTCCAACAGTAACATGAAAGCTTACTTTTTATTCATTATGTAGCTGTTCTCAAACTGTGGTCTACAGATATCTGGGATTCTCCAAGTCTCATTTATTCCATCAGTAAAAACTATTTTCATAATAATTATGAGACATCATTTGCCTTTTTCACTATGCTGTCATTTGCAAATATGGTGCAAAAGCAGTAGTGGATAAAACTCCTGGAATTTTAGCAATAATCAACTCAGGGGCATGGTGTATGCCACTGGATTGAAAAGAATATGAAAACCTTAAGCACACATGTTTTTAATATTCTAGAAGATGAAATGAAAAGTACACATAAAGTACTTCTGCTGCATTTCAAATTATAGTGGTTGTCTCAAAAAATGTACTTGCAAGCTTACATAGTGACATTTTTATGAAGCATCATTTTTACTTAAAGGAATAACTGATGGGCAAAATCAAGGTTATATAGAGTTAAGTTATTGGCAGACATTTGGTTGGAAATAAAACACTGTCTTTTACAACAATTTTTGTTACAAAGATGAAACTAGCAGAAATTAAAGTTTGTGACATCTTGATTCTGCCATCATAATATTGAGAGCCTTGTAGTTCACATGGTATTTTTTAGATGTTATTGGTGGTGATATAACAAATATAATTCTTCTTCTATTATTTAATATAATTGTGGAATCAGTACATAATTAGTGGACTCAGTGACCTGTTTGACCAATGAACAACCTTACAAATTCAAACATAGATAAAAATGTTTTCAAAGTGCGGTATAAACCAAGGCATTTTAATATAATAGAGAAGAAAAAGTTCACTGATATAATCTAAGATTTCGCACTTTACTTAATAATTTCAAAAATACCACTTGGAGTTCTCTTATGGCATAGCCAGTTAAGGATCTGGCATTGTCACTGCAGCAGCTTGGGTTGCTGCTGTGGCACAGGTTTGATCCCTGGCCCAGGAACTTCTACATGCTGTGAGGGCAGCCAAAAAATAAAAAAAAGAACAGCACCCCCCCAAAAAAAAAATCAAATAAAATAACCACTTGTTGAGTTTTGGCAAAGTATAAAAGAAGAATATCAAAATTATTTTCTGAAAGAGACTATGAACGTGCTCATCTGCTTTCAACTTTATATTTGGTAAGGCAAGATTTTCTTCCTGCACTCAAAAAAAAAATAATACTGTCACAGATTGAATGCAGAATCAAAGTGTATTCTATTGACAGACATTAAAGAGACATTAAAAGCATTAAACAGAGCCACTCATCTCATTAAAACAATACATATGTAGATATATATGCATATAATTTTTAATAATGTTATTTATATTAATATAAAATGGGTTTGTCTTTATTTGTAAATAAGTTGATGTTAATATTTTTAAATATTTCAATTTTAATGTTCAATATAATAAATATAGACAGAGCCCACATAAACATAATCTCGTTGGTGTTCTAGGTATTTTTTTTGAAAGTATTTTTTTCATTTTATATTTAATAAAATCCAGATTATAATGAAAACCCCCAGCTAGTTTTTAGAACAATTAATTTTCTAAATAAACTGTATACCACAAACAATTTCATGTTTGACTTTTGCTGTATGGTCACAGACTTTTTTTGTTTGTTTGTTTAAAAAATATTTTTTAACTTCATTAAATGAGCTTTTTTTTGCCTAAATAATACTTCCAAAGCCATAGTCACTTTTTATCATGTTGTGCTCTGAAATAATTTTCTTCTCAGTACTTACATCTATGGGTGGCAGATGGCTCATAGGTTAGGTGCCTAAAATGGACAGGACCAAATTAACACATTTGGCTGGAACTTACCTCAGGAAGCCAAGCTTGGTGGTGGGCAGCTGGACATCAAATTTATCAAAAACCCAACAACAGCTGAAGCCAAGATTATTCTCTAAAGACACAAATGTTCAATTTTTAAAGAGATTCTTATTATGTAGAACACTACTTAACGCTCAGCCTTACTTATCACTTACATTCTGAGCACTTAATTGTTTATAAACTTTTCTACCTAAGCAGATAGAAAAAATAAGAAGCTGATAATCAAAATAGTTAGTGTTCACATGAAAGTTATATAGAATGTAATTAACATAAAAATAGGAAAGATCAAGCAAGAATTTTTAAATCTTTCCATTCATACAACAAAAACAATGAATGTAAAACAGAGAAACAGAACTGGCCATGAGCTAGATAAAAAGTAATATAATAATTTCCACTTCCTGAAACGTAAAACTTCTTTACTTGAATAAGACTTAGGAAGCCACCATTTTAAAAGTTGAAAGGAAAGAGTTTTTAAAAGAGAGGCCTTGGTATGTGGCAAGTGTACCGTAGAGACTAAGTATCATCATGGAACAGTTAGAGACTATTACAGAAGACAAGCCAATTAAGGTAGGTAATCAGGAAGCCAATGGAAATACGGGCAGAAGAAATGGTAGGAGGGAATTCAAGGTGAATAGTCATAGCCAAAGGCATGGAAATCAGCATAATTCTGATGGAGGGACTAAATCTTGCATCTTTCTGATTACACTGTTGAGAAAGTCAAATGACATATAAAAATTCTAAAGCTATTAATTGCAGTCAAATGTTCAGATCCTTTTCTGCTAATTTCTTGGGGAAGCAGAAGACAAGGAGGGCATATTGTGAAAGCAAGGTGTGATTCATAAGAATGAGTGAACACAAATTCAGTGTTTATGGAGCTAAATATATTTTTGTCCTGTTGATTTTCAAAAAACATTTCCAAAATTCACTCAGTCTTTCCATATGCTTAGAAGATCATTTTGATGTTGTTTTTGTTCTTCCAACAACAAAAAATACACATGACCCTTACATGGTGATAAATCAGTGTGTAAAAATTCTTAATAAAAAGTTTCATATTAGGTATTATGAAGACAGTCATCAATATAATTCACAAAATAAATACTTCTACTTACAATCACTCTCTAAGTTAGCACTATTAAAGCACCTTCCTATGAGAAAGTATCCAGCTATATTATATTATAGAGAAGAATGAGTGAAAGTGAAATGTTTCGAACATCAATAAATGTGGTCAATTCAAAAGTTAAACATATTGTTCATACAGTGGCAAGATGTGTTTTTTAGTGAAACCTTTTAAAAGTATGTTTTAATCATATAAATGTTTGTTTTCAAAGAGACAATTATTTCCTAATAATACATAATTGAAGAATAACTTGGAATTTCACAAGCTTTCATAATCCTCCCCAGTAAAGAAACTATCCTTGCCATCACAGAGAGGGAATCCAGTCTTAATGACTACCTGAATTCACAGATGCACATAAGCACAAAGGTCAGGACTAGAGAAGGCACCCTCTCTTTAGCAAAGCCTCACCTTCTCCACAAATAAAATCCTCCTTCCTCACACTCACAAAGTACCCCTGCTTACCTTAGCATTTCTATATTTACTCTGAAAAGTCTGGAGTAATGTCATAGAGGAATAGTCAATGGAAACAGAATTCCAACGCGTTAGGTGTTGAGATAAACAAACTGAGGTCCAAAAATTGTGCTTTGTACAAAGTTTCATGACTGGTTTCTTGAAAAACTTAGAATATAATGCAGAATAGAGATATTTTAAAATCTTATGAGAAATAGACTCTGAATAAAAAGTTATCAAACTTGGAAACCTAACAAACTATGAGTGTTCTTCTACATAATGCATTCTTGAAACATGCTGTGTAAGTATCTTAAGAATGACTATATTTCCATTAGTCAAATAAAAGTCCTCCCTATTTTATAATATCGTTTTTCTTTAAAATGCAAAAATCTGAAATAGAATTACTTCTATAGAAATCATAACACTAAATAGCAAGTGATGCATATTTGCTAAACATTAACAAAACAAATTACAATGACTCTGATATTGCTTTCTCATTCCTCCAAAAAAAAGTAATGATTAGTTTACCAATTAAGGCTTCAATACAGTTTATTAAATGAACTATCTTTTTTCACTTCTGATGCATTCAGTCTATACGTTAAAAGTATCAGAGAGTAAATTAGCAACACAAATCAGCAACATCCCCATCTCTCAACAGTTTGACAGCTTTGGTTACATTCCCCAAGGATAATCTCAGCACCAAGATAGTGATTTGCACCACTGCACTTTTTCTGACTAATTATCAGTGCAGACCCTCCAGTTGATCAGTTCATTCTCATGTAAGAGTGTCCTGTAGTTTAAATTAATTATGCTGATAAATGACAACATTTCAGCTGCCTGACAACTGCTTTAATTAAAAATATTTTTGGCAAAGATTAGAGTACTATTGCATGCTTAAGTATACCAAGTTGGCTACTAAAGTTTCTGTCTTCCAAGAACTCAGGTTTCATTGATGTATGCATTCAACATTTTCTAAGTTTGGAGTAGGAGGTTCCTCTTTAATAACATTTATTTTGAGATCTATATAAGTGTGAATGACCCTGTAAAGAAAACTGGTTAGTTAAGATGTCAAATTCATTGACTTCTTTTCCTAATGTATGGGCCAGGTTATTTGAGAGGTAATGAAGGGAGGTGGGAAAATGGAGGATGCTATTTAAAATGGGGTTAGGAAAGTTCTCTCTGACAAAGTTCCTTGGGTATCTGCATGAAGCAGTTTATGCATGGTACATATAAATACAAATGCATTGAATTTGTGCTCTTCATATATAATACTTTATGTAAAATTCATAAATTGCCCATGAGGTAGGTTCTATTATTACCATTCTTATTCCTGTGTAAATAAATGCAAGGTTACCACAATTAAGTTACCTGTAACTTCACCAATGTTATATAGGTAGTGTATTAAAATGTGAATAAAAGATGATTCTTTAAAATAATGCCACTTGCAGCAACATGGATGCAACTAGAGAGTATACTAAATAAAGTCAGCCAGGGAATGACAAATACCTTATGATATCACTTATATGTAGAATCTAAAATATGGCACAAATGAATCTGTATACAAAATAGAAACAGACTCAGACATGGAGAACAGACAGGTGAGTGCCAAAGAGGAGGGTGGGGGAGGGATGGACTGGGAGTTTAGGGGTAGTAGATGCAAACTGTTAGATTGAGGATGGATATAGCACAGGGAACTATATCCAATCTCCTGGAATAACCATAAGGGGAAAGAATTTTTAAAAAAGAATGTATATGTACATACATGTGTATGTATACAAACACACAAACACATGCATATATATAAAACAAGTCACTTTGCTATATAGTAGAAAATAGCATTACACTGTAAATCAACAATAATGAAATAAAACACTTGAGACACAGAGACTAATACAGAGCGATAACAGAGACAAAAACAGCTGACAAAGTACATTTGAGATATAATTTGTTTTCATCTAAAGATAGTTTATTTCTAGGTTTAACATAGTATATCCAAGATTAGTTAAGTAAACGGCATTATGTAAAGGTATGAATGATTATTACAATTATTATTAACACCATGTTATAGACTATAATTTTTTCAATGGCTTTAAAAACTATGCATTTCAATTTATTTTGCAGAATTCTAACTGATGTGCATTGACTAAGAGAATGCCCATGCTTTTAAACACATGCTGGGGGTAGCAGTTGAGGTTGTCAGACCAGAATCTATATCATATAGTCAAAAAAAAAAAAAAACACATTTAAACAAAAAGGGCATTATTCATTCTTTTTAGGAATTCTTTATGTTCTTGCTTATGATAAAAAAAAAGGAATCAATAATATGATTTTGTCAGGAAATGTTTTAAATATTTTAATATATTTTGCTTACTAAGGAAACAAATTGGTAATACATTTTAGAAAGTATTAATTAATATTATTTAAAAAGAAAACCGGGGTTTTAAGACAACCTTAAATTATCTTAAAAATTATGTATATTAAAATTACTACTCATTATTATAATTGTCAGGTGTCATATATATACTTCTTCATATAATTCTCACAACAGCCTTGCAGAAATGTCTGTTATTTACAGATGAATGAACTGAAAAACAGAACAGTAACTACTAAAGTTCTCATGAATAAATGACTGAACTTTTTTTGAACTCAGGATTGCCTGGTAAAAGTGACTGTAAATTATTATTCACATCACACTGTCCATTTCTCATCAGAACTAGAATAAAAAATGCAGTTTTATTTTTAAATAAACACAGTTTACAATTATGTTTTTCATAACAGCTTACGATTGTCATATCTAAAATGTAAATCAAACTATTTTATTTAAACATGAGTTTACACTAGCACTATATTTGGAATGTATCTTGTTAGCATGTTTATTTTTTAAAAATAAAAATCACTTTTAATACAGTTAAAATTACTTCTCACCTTATGAAATATTGACCTTATAAAACAAATTATTCATCATAATAATTCGGGTGCTTTGCAGAGTATTTTTGTGAACAGAAACAGGAGACTAAAAAATTAGGAAAATATATAGTTAAGAAACTAGAACTATTCCTAAATATTTGTGATTTACTAATTTACTAATCAGGTATATGTTCAATATCAATTAATAGGCATCTAGAATTTTTTTTTTAACTTAGGGGCTCTATTTAAATTTTAATAGATTGTAATTTTTCTTTTCAGTTTATCTTGGTTAATAATTTTTATTTATTTTTAAGAACTAGTCATTTCATGTAGCTATTTATTGTAAGACATAAGAAAATCAAATCTTGAGCAGGACAATTACTCTTCCCAATAATTAGCGTCAAATCTAACCCAAATAAACTCCCAATTTTGACTTAAAATGATTGGTCTTTGATGATTCTGAAAGAGAGTATGTTTTTGAGGATTTATAGAATACATTAAGATGAACTTAATTATCAAGGAATTGACTCGGCAAGGAAAATATATTATAGAATAAAAGTCTTAGGAAGACAAAGTTTAGAAAAAAATAATTTATGGACTAAATGTAAACTAAATAGTTATAAAAATTCTTAGAGTAGAAATAAATGAATAACTCATCTTCAAAATATCTATTGGCTTAATCAGAACCTAAGCTTCCATGGAAATGGGTATTTATGTTATGGATATATAATTACAAATCATGGATTTTTTGTATTATTCAAAAGGGAACTATATTGTTAGAATAGGAAAATCGTAGACATATTACAAAATATTATTTTACTACCAGAGATCTTTTAAAAAATAAGAACATCAAGAATAAACGCCTATAAAAATAAGAGGTCAAGCAAAAACCTAAGTATAAAAAAGTCACATTTTACAAATGACATATGTGCCCTCTTTGTGTTCAAAACCAATACTTCACAGAGGACATATACCTGCTTTCTGAATCATCAGTCACAGAGCATAGACCTTATTGGATATCTAGAGAATAATGATCTCCTCAGTGGCAAATATTACAACCTTCAGTTCCTAATTATCAAGGGAGAGTATACATTTGACACCATACATAAATTCATGCATTCAGAAATTTTCAAGTTGCATTAGGAGATTGACTTGACTTTTGGTCATAACCAACTATATTTGTCACTTACATAAAGCTATTACAAATAAATATTTATGTTCACAATTCTTCAAGTATTTATTTCCTGATTAAATGATGGTATACCCCTATTTGAAATGCTTTTTGAAATTCAGAAAAGGAAGTGATTCAGAAAGTAAGTTATTTTTTCATGTACGTTTACTTTTATATTTCTGAGCTCTATATTTCTAACAAAATGAAAGAGAACATTCTTTCTGTCACACTTCATTTATGTAACTTTAAAACTGTTCTGTTCTATAACCAAGAACTATAAGGGTTCAATTATTAGTAGAACAGAGTAGGCAAAACGGCCATCCATTCCATTTTCAAAGAGCAGCTAACAAATTGTTTTTCTTCAGAGGAAAACGGAACTTTTATGAATGTAAAGCATTTAATTACAAACTACTACTATAGTGAAATAACAAATTTCAGAATATTCCTAAATGAGAAGACACTACTGGAACGAGTCTGAAGTGGTAATCAGAGCTGAAATGTGCACTGTTGCACAATGTTTTTGAAACCTTGGACAAACAAATTAATATTCTTGGAACTTAGTTTCCACATCTCTAAAATGAGAATGATAAAAGCCGACCTCATGGGAATGACAGGAGGGTGAGAAGCAATGCTTTAAAACATAATGCCTCATAAATAATGAGCACCTAATATGCGGTAGAGAAAGTCGTTTAAAACTGAATCACCCTGATTGCCATTCTCAGAGTTCTCTAAGTGTGTGAAGTCCTTTCTGGGAAAATACTTCCAAGTTAGACAGACAAAGGTAATGGGTGCTACTTGATGGTGAGGCACCAACAGACACTAAGAAGAGACTGCTTTGCATGAGATAAGGAGAAAAATTTGGTGGCAAGAGGGAAGGTCCAAGAAAACCAAGATGGTATTACAAAGCTGGAGACTGTATAGGCAAACGAGCACTGGACATTGTCTTGGAGTGAATGAGCTTTAAAACAAAACAAACAAACAAAAAAACCTGAGAATGTGAACATTTATGTTATATTTGAAGCATTTGGCTTTGCTAAGTTTAGACTTTTCCTTTACCATAACAAAACTTTTGTTATGAACAAGGTCTTTTCCCTTGTGGAAATCAAGTAAGAGACATTGGTTGATGTGGTTTGAATAAGTGATTGCATATTTGCAAACAAGCAGAGTAAGCATTATAAAAAATGAATATTACTGTGAATTCACAAAGTATCAGAGAAAGCTTTGATTTCATAGGATGTATACCAGTACTTTCAGCCAGTGTTAACCAGTGCACAGGGAATAAGATTCCAGAAAATGGAGCCACACTTTCTGACTTAGAATACTGGCTTTTCTTACTATTGTGTGTCCCTGAGCAAGTTATTTAACCTCTCTGTGCCTCACTGTCTTCACTGTAATGATAGTGATTATAACAGCACCTGATTGATAATGTCCTAGGCATTATATGAGTTAATTCATGCAAAGCTTTTAGAACAATGCTTGGCACTTACAAAGACTCTTAAATTAAGTATAGGCTTACTGTTATTAATGGGAAAATTCATCTTCCATCAGTAGCTATTATTATGGTTTAAAATATAGTGAGTGGCACAAAAATCTTAAAGGTCTCAAAAAGGCAGTTTTGAGGTATTTGTGGACCAAAGGGTGATGAGACACTTGTGAATAGTAAAGCTCCTATACATTCAGCTGTATTTCTTTAAGGAAAATGAAACTCAAATAGTCTAATCCTGTGTCACTTCAATAGAGTTTTGCTTCTCACAATTTAGCTTCTTAAGGTGGAGGTTACAATTAGGGTGACAGAAAATAGAATAAGGGAATTATCACCAAAATTCACTTTGCTGAGTATACCGCTGTCACCATATTGTTTAAATATCTATTCAAAAAATTTCAAAGAAAGATCTGAGTAGTATTCAGCTTTAATCCTATTCCACCTCTCTCTCTTCTCAAGGAACAAATGTTGATGCCTACATTTCAATATGAGTAGGTCATTAAATCATCAATTTTATATTTTAGAAAACCATTACCAAAATTATTTTCCCAATGCTATTAGGAGAAAAGCCCACAGGGTCTTGACAGGAATAGTATTATTCATGCTACAGTAATGCTCATACAAGGTGATCCTGGAATCTGCAGTATTAGTTCTTATTCATATTTTTAGTATACAGTCAGGTAAATACACACACATAGATACGAACACATATAAGTCAATATTTGTTTGTAAATGACAGTTTAGTTATCAAGAGTCAACTCCATCACCTAATATTTTTAAACAGACCAGAATTATGTAATAAGATTTATACTTTTCCAAAGTAAATGGTATAACTTTTCACAAAGGTAGAATTTATCTCTTGAGCTTTTTTTTTTTTTTTTTTTGTCTTTTTGCCTTTTCTAGAAGCGAACCCACGGCATGTGGAGGTTCCCAGGCTAGGGGTTGAATCGGAGCTGCAGCCGCCGGCCTACGCCAGAGCCACAGCAACACGGGGTCCGAGCCACGTCTGCGACCTACACCACAGCTCACGGCAATGCCGGATCCTTAACCCACTGAGCAAGGCCAGGGATTGAACCCGCAACCTCATGGTTCCTAGTTGGATTTGTTAACCACTGTACCACGACGGGAACTCCTCTTGAGAATTCTTAATCTTTATTACAAAGGCAGTTCTCAAATCTGGGTCAAGTAAAATTACAACCTGGAAGATAAATTAATTGTTAAATCCTTTAGTGTTACATTCATGTTAATCAATATATCTTTTTATTCTATTTTTTCTGTTGATTTTTAAAGAGACCTAATGATCAGTTTTTAATGTATTCTAAAATTCCTGTAAATTAAATTTTAGAGAATTAGATTGAGACTGATCTTAAGTGTTTCCCAAATAAGAAAATCTCTTCCAAAAGGTAATGAAAATCACATTTCCAAGTTTCACATTTTTTCTAAAACATTGTGCTTTTGTAAAAAAGCAGATTTTTGAATAGTGCACTGTATAATTTTTCCACTCATTCCCTTTAAGAAGTTAGTAAAATGAACAATCAATTCACATGATCTTTACACAGTTGCTCAGTACATTAGAATATATCATACAGATAATCACTAGTTCAGTGGGAGTTCTCTGATTGCAGAGGACTTAACAGTTTAAGTAACCACATTGAGTAAGACATGTTGCAGATTTCACTGCTGGAAATATCACATGAATCATTTGCCAAACTAATTCTAGCAAGGCAAGCAGTCCAAAGTTCAATTTAAAAGTTAAAAATCCGCTCTTTAAGAATGGAGTTATGTGTGCCCCTCACAAATTTTCTTTAGCATACTGGTATAATTGATTTCAAAAATTATTTGTATAAATATTCTTTTTAGTATCATGCTGATTGGTACAAATGGCACCTTTGAAATTATCTGTGTAACTTCATCGCTGGAAACTGATTTAATGATATAAGATAATCCCAGATATGTTTTAAATGCATTTCAAAAATCATCAAATATGTGAATAAAATTATGGTGTTTTGCATTACAAACAAAAATATAGACCTGCTAAATTATTATAAACAAAGCAAAAATAGCCTTTTGCTTGTCCTTGAGTCTCAGATTTCTTTCTAAAATATTTCACTTAGCTAGCTGCTTTCCATCTTTTTGTTTATCTCATATCCAAAATACTAAATTGATCATATTTATTATTTCTCTAATTTGTCAAAGTTAATATGAATTCTAATATCACGGTGTCCAAGATTCCATCAACTGTACCCAAATTTCTGTCATCCAAAACTTCTTCTTAAAACAGACTCTCTTCTTAGCCTCTCACATAGTGAATTTTATGAAATAATACTGATCCTGGGACTACATACTACCATCTAAGATTCGATACAGGCTTTTGAGTCAACATTCACAAATATACATTACTAAACTATTCTAATAAGATGTTCACTTTGATAATAATCATTAGTATTTATAAAAGTTTTTATTGTAATCTCTAAAGATGATGGTAGAATCCTAAAGGTGTCCAGGTGGGTTTACATCAGTGATTCATGCCCTGTCTAGAATAACAAGGCAAGTTAGTGATGAACACATGCATAATACTTCTTGGACAGAGGAGCAGCCAAGGAAGACAGAGAAAGAGATGGACTATCACTGTATGTATATCCATTACATATCCATTCCTTCAGACTAACTCTGAAAGACTATCCTGCCAACAGTTTCCACAGCTTCTTTTCAAATTTCCTTTTCTTTCTTTTCTTTCTTTTTTTGTGCAATGGTTTTTACCTTCCCTTTACTATCTGCTAAAATATTGCCTCATCTAAATTTTTTTTGATTAAGAGAACAAGTTCTGATTCAAGATTGCTTGGATAGGAGTCCTTGCTCCACTACTGAAGCCTGAGATCTGGGAAGAGTACATGACTTCATTTTGCATCCTGTTCCTCACATTTACATGGACATAATAGTAGTACCTATCTCCGAATTGTTCTGAAGATTAAATGAGTTAACATAGAAAAAGAATTTTACAACCACAGTAACTACTACATGACGGTTTACTATTATTATTCTTATCATAATTATTGATGTTATGTGAGATTATTCACCTTGATAGGATTTATTACTTATCATATTTTCTCCAAATGACTTTGTGCCTAATCTAGTCCAGCACACATGACATTGTAATAATTATGCGTTTTAATTTATGTGGTTCCTGTATACTGTAAACAACTAGAAAGCAGGAGCCATGTTGCATTAATTGCATGATCTTCTGAACACAAATGGTGCTTAATTTTATTTTTAGGAAGAATGGGAAATAAAAGGAATGAAAGGATACATAAAATAGAGCTTTGTAAGGAAGTAAAGTTTTGGTCTTGTTTTACAGCATAAATTGGTAATGTCCTCAGATAATTCATCAATATACAATCTAAGTCATATAGATGCAGAAGGAATCTAGTACTAAACTGGTTCATAAATTCCCTGCATCTGGATCACATGGGGGATGGGCGTTTTACAAACTACAAACAGGACAGGCTCACAGGATCTCTTAGATTGGCCATAGGTTCTATATTTTAACAAGCTTTCAAGGTTAATTCTATTGCACAGTCAAGCACATAAACCATGTCTATGCTGTATTTTAATCCATTCAGGTAAGGACATGCAGCTTCCTTTGAGAGAAGGTGAGAGAAAAATCTCCGTAGGTAACAGAATGAGCTGTGTTACCACTACCACGGTCAGAACTGTGTTACAACCTGGCCTTGAAAAACAATGTCTATAAAACTATGTGCTGTGATAGATTTTTAAGTAATATGATTTTTTCCTTTAAGTAATAGAAAATAGTTTAAATTGTATCATAGGGCCCTGCTTTTTTTTTTTTTAACTTTTATCAAATGTTTATATATCTGGAAGGATAAGGAAAATACACTCCACTCTCTGGAGCTGGGCAGGAGAGAAGAAAGGGGAAAACAGACGACTAAAAGACCCTAGGTCATTACCCATCCTTATATTTCCATGAATTTTATCCTGTTACTGCACAAATATGAAGTTATCAAACCTCCTCAGAGCCTCTTTTCCCTGCCCTCTAAAGAAAATAACAGAAGGACACAACACATCTGAAAGGCAGGGAGATGAAAGTGAATTAAAAAGTGTGCCCAGTAATGTCTTGAAAAATAGCCAGCTGGCTGTGTAGTCAGTTTCTCATTTCTCAATTCAGATAGTTTTAGAGTAAAGATATCTCTGTTGTATGCTTGTTTTCACCAAATTTTAACAAGCATTTATAATCTGACTATATACAGAAGAACACAGACATACTGAAATATAGAGAAATGTAACATAGCTTCCATCCTCAAGGAACTGAAAATTGACAAATAGATGTAGACACACATGTGAGTATTTATCAAGGTGCAGTTCCTGCTAAAAGCAGAGTGTAAAAGCTAAGATTGTTTTGAGAAGGGAGTAGCAATCTGTCATGGCTGACTTTATCAGAAAAAAACTTTATATAGGACGTTGTATTTCTTTCTGGCCTGAAAGAATGCAGTGAATATGAAGAGAATAGGGAGAGGATGAAAGGAGAAAGGTATCACTGTACATTTCAGCAGAAAACAGTGAACTAAGGCACAAAAACGGGAAAGTAAAAGCTGTGCTTGGAATACACCAACACACAGTGTGGCTGGAACATCGAGGGTCTGTGAAGGTTGGTGTGTCTCTGAAGGATAAACTGGCTAGTAGCAAGGAGATATGAAATAAAAATGCTCTTTGTAAAAGCATTTTTAAAAAATAAAATGTAAACCACAAGCAAAATAAAACTATTATTTTCAGGAAGAAGGAGCGAAAATTTTTTGAGACCTGGAGGCAGGAAGCATGGTACTCTGAATAGTAAAGAGAGTTACTTACTGAGAATACAAAATAAACAACGAGTGAGGTGAATAAAGTGAATTCTAACCTTCATTGATAAGAGGGAGCCACTCTAGGTCCTGTGCACAAAGTAATGAGATTAATTAGGTGTTGAGACAACATTTGAGACAATTAAGAACTGAGGATAACCTGAAGCAAAACATAGTTATGAAGGTCAATTTTTAAAAATGAGATTACGGTGATTAAAAAACCAAATGGGAAAACTCTGAACTGAACACAATTTTAAAATGTCTATGCTACTATCTAATCCAAAACTGGAAATAATCAATAATCAGTTCTCCTTTGTATATTCAATTACACAGATAATTTATGATTTTATCATTTGAGTATTAATTATTGACTATGGGTTATTTTTCTCTAAAAAGGTGTTCTCTGGGCTATGACAGAGAAATGAGAGAAATAAAGGGTACTAGCAAGTTTATCTCTGGGTTCTCTTTCCACTGAGGTCCTTGAAAGCCTGAACAAGTCACTTTCAGATTGCCTTGGCCTATTCTGATGTGATAAGATTCATTTTCGTAATATTTCTGAGTATAATTTTAGTTTAGACAAACAAAATAACCTACAGAGATTTCTATTATGAAGAAAGAGCTATTTAGATTCAAGAGATACTGTGTTTGCAGCTGAGGATTTTAATCTGGGGTTATAACTCCAGCTTCTGTTTGCTCAGGATAGTAAAAAAAAAAAAAAAAATGTTTTCTACACTATACCAATTTTTCTAATAAAACATTCATTTCAGGCTTTAATTAGAAAATGAAAAATTCTTATCTTTACCATTCATATTTTATCCTCTATTCAATGTATCATCTTACATGAATTTTTCTGTTTTCACAAATTATGAAGGTTAATGGTTACAGTGACATAGATTCATCTGAGTCCAGCACCACACTAGTAAAGTAAGTATTTTTGAATATAAGAGACATACATTAAAGGTTTTTTGTTTGTTTGTCTGTTTTCTTTTTATGGCTGCACCTGTGGCACATGGAAGTTCCCAGGCTTGGGGTCAAATCAGAGCTGAAGCTGCAGGCCTGTGCCACAGCCACGGCAACACTGGATCCAAGCTTCATTTGTGACCTATGCCACAACTTATGGCACTGCAGGATTCTTAACCTACTGAGCGAAGCCAGGAATAGAACCTGTACCCTCATGGAGACAATGTCGGGTCCTTAACACACTGAGCCACAATGGGAACTCCCACAAAACCTTTTTAAAAATTATAACTTATACTTTAATATTTCACAGCTAAGACTTGCATATGAAAAGCCAAGGTAAATTTTAGCAAATCATATGGGATTCATGCGTCTCTAAATAGTGAAATACTCTATTATATGTGAGGGTCTGTTTACAGATTAGCAGTGACCTAATGAGGTCACTTAAACCAGAGAATCATATATTTCAAATCAATATCAATTAGACATAAATCAGACCAAAATTTTGATTTGCACATATTCAGAAAATTATACAATAAGAGGTTTTGTTACACAGTTTGATTATTAAAATTGTAAAAAGAAAAGTTGGAAATTTTCTTATGGTAAAACCTTTCCTTCCAGAGTATGTCATCAAGGAAACTAGATGGTGTAGAAATTTGGAAGGCCTAGAGACATTTTGCTATACACTAGTCACATAGCCTTAGGCAAGTTACATACAAATAATATATGTGTGCAATGGAGTTAATAACATCTTCATGTGGGGCTGCTGTAAGCATTAAATGAAAGAATTTAGTAAAGTTCTAGTATACCATAGGTGCTCAATAATTGTTTTACTTCCTTCTCTCTCTCCTACCTTGAAAAACATATTTCATTTTTTTGTTTCCTACCTAAAATTAGTTATTGTTATTTAAATGTCTAAAAAATCTATAGCTGGTTTATCACCATCAAATGCTCTGACAAATGTCAAAATATTACCTTTACCATGCAACCCATCCACTAAGTGCATAATAAAGAACCCATGCACTAATGGCATTATAAACTTACAACTTCCTCCTTCCTCCTACATCACACAACAGCCATTTCCTGGACACTGTGATAACCTGAATGAAGCTGCAAAATTTCATTCAACAAAACTGCAAAGTTCCTCAAATATAACCACAAAAACATATCAAAGGAGAAAATGCTAAAATTAGGAAGAGAATTTATCTAAAAATCCCCCATCATTTTGTGCTAGAAGGTATGTCAATAAAAGATTAGAATTGACTTTTGAGTTCAGCAGAAAAAAAACATCTAAAGAGGAAAGTCTGACTCCTTCCGTCCATAATCTACATAAGTGCCACATGAAAAGAAGGGACATGAAAAATGAACCATGGTAATTTATAAAAACATCTTCTTTTTTAATCTAAGACAATTTCTAAAACATGATATTTTGATTTAGAAATTAAATAGTATTTATAGTTATCCTTATCATCATGAATATAAATTTAGGAATGAGGACTTATTTGTTTCTTCAACAAAGAAAATTTGTTTCTTTGTTGAAGAAAAAACTGATTCCCAGACATTAAGTGAATTACTTCAATTTAAATCACAAATAGGGGAGTTCCCATCATGGATCAGAGGAGAGGAATCCAAATCCAACTAGTATCCATGAGGATGTGGGTTTAATCCCTGGCTTTGCTCAGTGAGTTAAGCATCCAGTGTCACTATGAGCTGTGGTGTAGGTCACAGATGCAGCTCAGATCCAGCATTGCTGTGACTGTGGCATAGCCTGGCAGCCGCAGCTCTGATTCAACTCCTAGCCTGGGAACCTTCATATGCCTCAAGTGCAGCTCTAAAAAAGCAAAAAAACAAAAAAAAATTACTTTCATCATAAAAGGAAAAAATGACAGCACAGATCTAATGTGATTTCAGATTTTACTTTAATTAATAATTACATAGAGCTATTGAACAACTAGTGACTTATTTTTCTTCAAGGTTTAGAACCTGAAGATAAATCTATCTAAACCTGCAAGATAAAACTATCTAATGCATACTACTAAACCATCTTTGAAATGGGTTTTCATCATCAGTTAGAAACATGTAATTATTATATGTGTTACTCTTCTACATATTTTTAGGTCTTTAAATAAAATAATGAAAAAGATATCAAAGGAACACTAAATCCAAACTTAGTGAAACCTAATACTCTTCTATATTCAGAGTATCTAAAACAAAACAACTCCATTATAGAGACAGTGTGGCACAGAGGTGGTTTAAGAATACAAATTCTGGTGATTTGAGTTGTATCTCTATCACCAGATTGTGAATGAGGACACATTACTTAGCCTAATTTCATTTCAATTTCTTTATCTGTTAATGTTTTATTATAATATTTACTTAAGAAAATTACTGTGAGGATTTAAGAAGATGATATGATATCTGGAAAACCCTCAAAAGAGTATCCAAGAGTATACTAAGTAGTGGTGTTGACACATTATTTAAAGAAGGAAATATTTTTATCTGCAGTGAGATCTTTTATTTAAGGCTTCTTTTATTATTATTATTTTATTTCCTTCCAAATGTTAAACATGGATGGGAAGGACAATGATGTGGTTTATAATGTACACCATTAAAATCAAGGTTAGGACAAATAAAATAATGGTGAACTTACAATTCACATCATTATGAATATACTTGATGGTATCTGAATCATTTTTTTTTGCCTTTTCCTAGGGTCGCTTCTGCAGCATATGGAGGTTCCCAGGCTAGGGGTCCAATTGGAGCTATAGCTGCCAGCCTATGCCAGAGTCACAGCAACATGGGATCCAAGCTTCATCAGCGACCTACACCACAGCTCACGGCAACGCCACATCCTTAACCCACTGAGCAAGGGCAGGGATCGAACCTGCAACCTCATGGTTCCTAGTCAGATTCGTTAATCACTGTGCCACGACAGGAACTCCTGAATCACTCTTGATATATCACACAATCATTACTCAAAGTGAATTACAAGTAATTACCCTCTTGATACTATTTCTTTAAAAAGAAAGCAATTTCTACGTTTCTAATTGCAGTAAAATGAATTGAGGTGCTAAAATTTTGATTTATGATGGTTAAAAAATAAACTATAAAACATTGAGTCATATGCCAAAAAATGTAATATATTATATATAAATATATACATACATGTATATACAATTCATTTTATTTTCACTATTAGATTTTAAGTACTACGATGTCAGAGATCAGATCTGTCCTGGTTTTGATGCTATACTCAGGGCTCACAGGTATATAGTTAATAAATATCTCAACGGATTTAAGGTCCATATGATAAGTAAGAACTTTCATTTATTCATTCAATAGCTCTTTATTGGACCTCTGATGGGTTTACTAATCTCTGCTACTATGAACTAATAATTTACTCATGATATTTTATATAAAATGTACTTACACTAATAATAATTACTAATACTTATTAAGAGTGTATATACCAGACTGTTTCAGATTAAACACATTCTTTAATTTAATTCCCATCACAAAGATATGAAATACTTTATTTCCATTTGTCTGATGAGAAAAATCAAAGCACAGATAGGTTAATTGCATTGCCCAAGGTTACTGAATTAGTAAATGATAAAGATGAGATTCAAACTGTCTCATTCCTGGTTTGTCCTACACAACTGCAAAGAGTTATAGCTACAGAGAAAGAAGGCACTAACTCTGCCTAGAGCCAAATTAAATAGTTTTATTGTAAATATTCCTATGGCATATTGTTATTAAGTTCACAGGGTATACGATGTTATGCTTCTGTAAAGTAAGATATTATATTTCCAGAAAGACAAAAGATTGCTTTATATTAATATTGCATCTGAAAACTATTATGTAGTATGATTAATGAAAGTAATGTTTATTATACTCTAATTATGCCATTATAACAGATACTTCTTTCCTTAAGTAAAGTTATTTTTCCAATAAATAATACAAAAACAAAACCACAACTTGACTATAATTATAATAATGTAGGAAAAAGTGGATGTTATGTGTATAAATTCATTGAATTACAACCACTACAATTATTAACTCCCATTATCTAATTATATGCATTAAGAATCTCACATATTACATTACTTATAGTACTGTTTTATTCTATTTCATGTATTTCTAAAAATTAGTATATTAATTTCTGTATGATGTGAAGGCTGAATAAATCTACTATATTATTAGTATATACTTGATTGAGGTTTTTTTTAATTTAAATTTGAATTGGAAATTAAATTCTCTTTATTTTAGGTTAATAGGAGATTTATAGGGAAAGCTACATTTATCCTTTCAGATTTACCTAAGTATAGCATCTTAATCTGATTTTCCAGTACACCATATTTAGTCTCTGATCCTAAGTTAATTCTATGTGTCTCATCAATAATTTATTTCATTCAGTATTCTTGTTTTATTTTACTTTGGTAACATGTATAGAAAATGTATTTCCATGTATATGAGTTCTTTATTATTCACATTCAAAATACATATTCCAGGATGCAAGGGAGAATTACTGCATATAGCCTGCTACAAATTCCTTAGCACGTAAGTTATTGATTTTGAGATGTACACCTTTTTCGAACTTTCTCTCTCTGAAACAATCTATCTTATTTTAACTAAGAGTAAGAAATTTTACATCTGTTACAGTTTGTAAACCTGTTCTATCTGCTTTGCATAGAATGACATGCTATTCAGGAATTTTCTATCCAATAGTACGAATTCATACACAGCTTCAACTTTGCTTAATATATTACATATAAAAACAAAATATTGCTTATGGAGGTCCCATCGTGGCTCAGTGGTTAATGAATCTGACTAGGAACTATGAGGTTGTGGGTTCGATCCCTGGCTTTGCTCGGTGGGTTGGGGATCCAGTGTTGCTGTGAGCTGTGGGGTAGGTCGCAGATGCAGCTCAGATCTGGCATTGCTGTGGCTCTGGAGAAGGCTGGCAGCCACAGCTCCAATTAGACCCCTAGCCTGGGAACCTGCATTTGCCACAGGGGCGGCCCTAGAAAAGGCAAAAAAAAAAAAAAAAAAGACAAAATATTGCTTATGTATCTTCTACCTCACATAGCCAAAGCTAACTGAAACTGTAAAAACAGACAATTCTCATTACTCATGGTGGTTTATGTTTTATTAACTTGCTGCAATCACTGAATCAGCAAATAGTGAAACACTGCTTGTAGAATAAATAAAAAGCTGGGTTCCTAGGGGGCTTTGGTCACAATATTTTTATCACCCGATTTTATAACTGTTTTCAGTGTGAGTTTCTGTTTAAATATCCCTTAACATTTTAAGGCATTACAACTCACAGCCTTAGCATGAGTTGAGGCCTCATTAACTCACTGATCTCCTGGCCACCAGCACTATAACTCATGCCTGAATGAAACTTACCTAGCACATGTATTTTCTCCATACAATACATCACAACCCTTCGTAATGAGGAACACTTTCTGGAACTTTAGCACTATGCTTGGGGCCATTTTAAACATTGAAATCATGAACAAAAATCATGATAAAAAAGAGATCATAAATAGACTGCAAAAGGACACTTGCTTAGTGTACTAGCGCTGAAACAAGAGGACATAGCATCACCTTGCTTGACCTCAGCTTGTAATGTACATATCGGTTGACTCAAATTTCTGGCTGTTACACACTTGTCCACAAACAATTGTGAAGTGCCCTGAGTGTTGAGTTGGGGGTTACAAATAAAGAAAATTTACAAATATGAAATGACATTTGCAAGTAAAATAATAATGACCAACTCTATATTGTCTGAATTTCCATGCTGGTCATCTAGCACACTAGTTTTGTAACCGGTTGATAAGTGTTTAGAGTAGATTTTAAATGCTATATTCACTAAATGAGTGAAAATTTGTTAAAGAAATGAATGGACTAAAAAGCTTATAATGCTATTTGAAATGGAATGGTATCAGCTACATCAGGAAAGAAGATTCTTCCACATCACAAGTTTTACTAAACTTCTGAGTCAATGATACAGTCATAGCACCACCAATAATTCCTAAAAGATGGCAGCATATTTACTCCAATGTGGCATAAATTTATATTTTAATAAATCAGATTTTGCAAATACAGTAGTCAAATAGGCATCAACTATTAGGTCATATCATTTAAAAATAATATAGAGGAATACTACTGGCTGTAAGAAAATACATTGTATTTTGCTATTCATTTAGAAGATTCAAACATTAATTTTAAATATAGGAGAAATACATTTAAATGAGAGCAATATTTCAACTTGTCATAAAATCCTCTGCATATACAGTGAGGAAATATGATAGTAACATTTCATTTAATATTCCATTAATAAAAAGAAGCCCTAAATTCTAGATTTCTTTTTTTTTTTTTTTTTTTTTTTGTCTTTTTCCCTATTTCTTTGGGCCGCTCCCGCGGCATATGGAGATTCCCAGGCTAGGGGTCGAATCGGAGCTGGAGCCACCAGCCTACACCAGAGCCACAGCAACTCGAGATCGGAGCCGCGTCTGCGACCTACACCACAGCTCATGGCAACGCCGGATCCTTAACCCACTGAGCAAGGGCAGGGACCGAACCCGCAACCTCATGGTTCCTAGTCGGATTCGTTAACCACTGCGCCACGACGGGAACTCCAATTCTAGATTTCTAATACATATTTCTGGAACTAAGTTTTGTAATCTAATTCTTTCTCAATCTAAATTTCAAAAAATTACTGACATAAAATTTTGTTATAAAAAACTAAATCCTAAATGAAAGTAAATTAAAAGGTTATACAAATGGGATACAAGTTTTAAAACAAGAATTCAAGATATTATTTACTACCCTACTAAAATTCCTATTAGTATTTGAATAAAGTGCTGGCTAATTTAAAATTTAAAATTTAATTTTTACAATTATATTAGTTACCTTATCACAGAAAGTGTTTAATCCCATTCAACAAAATAAAATAGATTTTATCCATTCACTGACTGTTTGCAATAACCCAGATCCTAGTTCCAGTCTTTCGTTCTCTCTTTCCATCAATTACTCTTCTAAAATATAATCCTGACTATATCATTCTGATGTTTGAAACAATTCACAGACAGCTAAATAAAGCCTGAGCTACTGCCAGTCTTAAAGATCCTTTTGTGAAAGAGTCCTTCTCAAGTTTTCAAGCCTCACCTCTTGCCTTGCCTTCTTCATACATTATATCCTAATAATAACATAATAACTTTAATTGACCCAAAATTATGCTACTGTTTTATCTCCATTCTTTGATTCCATATCTTAGGATCCATTTTCCTTTAGCCTGTCTAAAGAACTCTTACTTAAAAATCAGCTCAAGCATTGCCTTTTCTATCAAGCTTTGCCTGTTTGCTTTGAGAAACATGTTGATCATTTTTCATTTTAGGACTTCTCATATCAATTTATTGCTGCCTTTATCATATGGAAGTAGGCCTTCAAAAGACTTAAGAATACTATTATTTATTAATATCCTTTATTTTAGGAGTTCCCAACTAGGATCCATGAAGATGCAGGTTCAATCCCTGACCTCACTCAGGGGGTTAAGGATCTGGCATTGCCATGAGCTGTGGTGTAGGTCACAAATGTGGCTCTGACCTTGCGTTGCTGGGGCTGTGGCAGAAAGGGCAGCTGCAGCTCCAATTTGATTCAGTCCCTAACCTGGGAACTTGCATGTGCAGCCCTAAAAAAAAAAAAAAAAAAAAAAAAAAACTTTATTTTGTACTATTTATTTTAACCCAAATATTAGCACTGTGCTCATCAAAAAAGTAGATGATGGATAAACATATGCTAAATGACAAAATGAAATAAAGGGACTCATTCATTCCATATTCACTGTCGATTTAATAACACAAAACCCAATGGTAGTGTGGTGATTCTCCACTCAATAAATATTTATCATAATAAGAGAAAATTGGGAAATATTTTCATTATACATAGTAGCAAAACTCACATTAAAAGGATTAAGAGGGGAGTTCCCGTCGTGGCGCAGTGGTTAACGAATCCGACTAGGAACCATGAGATTGCGGGTTCGGTCCCTGCCCTTGCTCAGTGGGTTAACGATCCGGCGTTGCTGTGAGCTGTGGTGTAGGTTGCAGACGCGGCTCGGATCCCGCGTTGCTGTGGCTCTGGTGTAGGCCAGTGGCTACAGGTCCGATTCGACCCCTAGCCTGGGAACCTCCATATGCCACAGGAGTGGCCCAAAGAAATAGCAAAAAGACAAAAAATAAAAAAAAATTAAAAAAAAAGGATTAAGAGTATTAATCACTGGATGAGAATTTCATAAATATCACTAACAAGCTTTATTTTTATCCTAGTTTTATACACCATCTACTTTCAAAATACGTGAAGTATTATGTAAGAGTATAAATTAAATGCAAGAAAATATAGGGCAGATAACAGCTAACAAAATGCTTTTATAAGCTGGGCACTCTTCTACGTACTTTAGCTATATTGATTCATTTAATCTTCATGGCATGAAATTACATAGGTGCTAGTTTCTCTAGCCTCACTACTGGCAAATTAAAATGAAGATGGAGAAGTTAAAAATTAAGAGATAAAACAAAACACTGTCCCCAATTACTCAGCCAGTGAGTGCAAGAGCCAGAATCAAACTCAGTAGTCTCAGTGCAAAGCTTGTACCCTTAATCACTACTTGACACTCCCTCTGGTTCAGGTGAAAGAAAGATTCAGTAGATGTCATTAGACCCTTAATATGAAAGAACAGCTAGACTTTACCATGAAATTATAATCTACATTTTCTTTGACTCAACACAAATACAAATAACTTTTGGTTATCGAGGTCTTACTCTGAACCAAGTACTTTTACATATAATTCTATAAAACAATTCTGTAAAATAGTATTTTAGTACATAGCCATGCAGTAGTGTCTAAATGCTATTTGCTGACTAAATGAATAAAAGAGAGGGTACGGAGAATAGTTTTAGTATAATTTTATTTTTAAGAAAAGAGAGTAAATTTAGGTAACTTGTTCATTGTCAAACAGTAAGCAATTTTGTCAGTATGGAAATTCAGATGTTTCTAAGACATGATGCTTTATTGAGTGTAAAAGTTACATATTAAACTGAGTTTCAGTGAATATTTATATTTCTGTAGATAATTAAGCTAAATTTACCCAAATTCTTTAGTTCTGATGTTCTAACTTACTATGAGGAATAAGTTTGAAGTATCTAGAGGTATGAATAGATAGTACATCAATTAAACCCTTTCTCAAATATCCACTCATTCATTCAACAAATGCTTACTGCACTCTTTGTATCAGATGCTTTAAGTGCCAGGGATACAGCAGCAAACAAATCAAACAAAATCCCTCTACCTATGTGCTTATATCCTACATTCATTGGTAAACAAATAAACATATAACAGACGAAAAAGTATAATTGAAATATACTTTGATTAGAGACCAGAGGAAATAAGGAAGCAAGCCTTGTACATGATTAGGAAAACACTGTCACAAGATTAAGCAACATGTCCGAAGATCTTGAGAAGCATCGTTATCAAGGATGGCAAAATCCAGAGGCAGAGCAGTGGCAGATGAAATCAAATAAATTGTGGGGAGATTACACAAGGCCTTGTCAGTCATTTTACAGTCTTTGGATTTTACATCTGATGAGAAGGCAATAATTAGAAGAGTTTGAGCAGAGGATTAACATTTTTCTGACTCACTCACTTAAAAAGGATTCAACATTTTGCTGTTGTGTTGAGTAATGCTTGTGGGAGTCCAGCTGTAGAGGAGTAGTAGCAAGGAGAGCAGTTAGCAAGAGGATATAGGAGGTTTTAGGCAAACGTAGATACCTGCTGAAAGCTTTGTCACATACAGTCTACACAAAATAGCAATAAATGCTTTTCTTTTGCTCTACTTAATTAACAACCATGAATCTTTTATTGATCTTCTAAATTAGATCATGTATCTTCAGAATCATCTGCCCTATGATAAATGGTAAAACTTTTCATTCCAGGAGTTCTCACAGTGGCGCAGCAGAAACAAATCCGACTAGGAACCATGAGGTTGTGGGTTTGATCCCTGGCCTCGCTCAGTGGGTTAAAGATCCGGAGTTGCTGTGAGCTGTGGTGTAGGTCGCAGACACAGTGGCTCGGATCTGGCGCTGCTGTGGCTCTGGCGTAGGCCGGCAGCAACAGCTCTGATTAGACCCCTAGCCTGGGAACCTCCATATGCCGTGGGTGCAGCCCTCAAAAGACAAAAAAGACAAAAAAAAAAAAACACCAAAAAACTTTTCATTCCATATTTTTATTTATTAATAAAATTTCTGGCTAAGGCCTGAAAAAATGAGTCAGAAACATATGGTGCAAAAAATTATAAACTTTGCAGCCAAACATACAGAAATCCAATCTCATCCATTTCCTAGTTCTATGGATACCAATAAATTATGTCTCTAAATTTATATAACATGCATAATTCAGTCATAAATTTAATTAAACTTAATTGAAAGCTTATTAGGTTCTAGGCCCTGTGATAGGTGTTGAGTGGATTTGGACCTCTGGCCCTTCCTCTATAATAGTCTAATGAGTGAGATTGGCATTAGGTAAATATTCACACAAATAACTGTATAACTTAAAACTTAATAGATATAATTTAAGATACACAGAACGTCTTGTGAGAAGAAAACAAAGAAATATAATTTATGGTAATATTAATAGCACACGTTAAATTCTTTACAGAGCACTGATCTATAACTTAAGTGCTTCACAGATGGAACTAAGTTATGTAATGATCAAAAAAGGATCAAAAGAGGATTCCCACTGTGGCACAGTGGAAACAAATCCAACTAGGAACCATGAGGTTGCAGGTACGATCCCTGGCCTTGCTCAGTGGGTTAACAATCCTGCATTGCTGTGAGCTGCGGTGTAGGTTGCAGACGCGGCTCGGATCCCGCTTTGCTGTGGCTGTGGTGACAGCCAGCAGCTACAGCTCTGATTAGACCCCTAGCCTGGGAACCTCCATATGCCAAGGGTGTGGCCCTAAAAAGACAAAAAAAAAAAAAAAAAAAAAAAAAAAAGATCAAAGGGCTTACTATTCTTATAGAAATTCTATTATTCTCAATCTGCTCTAACACACACACACACAAATTAAATAAATAAAAGTTCCTAGTAAGTATCTCAGAAATTTTCATCTTCCCAAGGATGTATACGACTTTGTATAGCAATAAGAAATTTTTGTGAATTTAAGCAATTTTAAAAGTATCTACACATTTGTGAAACATTTAATGGGCTTTATAAAAATATTCCTGATAATTTTTGTTAAAATTTATAGGGACAAAAATAAGTATCTGCTAAATAAATTAATGAATGATTGGTTTAGTATTTAAACTCATAGCGTAATGAAAATTCAGAGATTAGTGACTTTGAGAGTAGAAGAAACAGAATATATTTTAAATACATATTCTTATCAAAATAAAATAATTCCCTTAATGTGTTGTAATATTACTCTTTGCATGATTTGTTGAAGGAAGAAATGCATGAACATGGCAAATAATCTCACAGGAAGAAATTCTTATTTTTCTGTTTAAAGTATATGCTAATTTTTTGTCTTAACAAGTAAATATGTTAGGGCAAAAAGAACCATCTCCTAAGTTATATTTAGTATTTATATACATGCATTTTTGTGTTAACATATTACTTTTATAGATTACTAAAGAGTTACCTTTGAACATTTTTGAGTAATATTCAATATTTTATTACTGCATAAAACTGATAAATTGTTAACTATTACTTTGACAAGAAGTCATATTTCTCTACACTGCTTAAATAGTATTTTTATTGGAACACTAAAAATGGAAACCTCTGATTAAAATGTTGTTAGTGCTTAGCCATGATTCATCGTAAGATTAATATCACATCTAACAGTTTTTAGAAATATGTATAATGTAAAGTCTTTCTGTAGAACACAATACTAAATCATGATGACAAATATAAATAATAAGAAAATACTGAACTTAACAGTCAAATATGTACAGAGTACAGTTTCAAATTTCCTCAATTGCCTTAAAATATAGGTATACACCAGCTTTGTTTGAATCAAGATCCATGCAGGCCTACACACCGCATTTGTTGATAATATCTATTAATTTTCTTTTAATCTGTAAAAATTACTCCCATCTGTCCCTTTTCATACCATTCTATCACTGAAGAAACAGATCATATGTCCTGTGGTATTTTCCATTTCTGCCTTTGGCTGATGAGGGTTTTGTTTAAATGTTTTATCTTTATTCCCTATATTTCCTGAAAATTTGTGATTAGTTAAGTAAATTTGAAAAGAATCTCGCTTAACATTTTTTGCAAGATTTTACATTTGTATCTGACTATCGCTTTTTATTACCTTATCAAAATTACACAATATTGGTTGTCACATTTTTTGGTGATTTAAAGATCACTTAGTATATTCAATGGTTACTAGAATTATTGTTAATACTGTTCAGTACAAAAGTAGTTTTTTCTTAAAGCCATTTATGAGTGAGTTAATATAATGCCTCACACTTGCTTCAAAATATCTGCAAAGGAAAAGATGTATGTGCTTATGGCAAAAAAAAAAAAAAAAAAACTGGCAAAATGCTGATAATTACTGAAGCCAGGTAATGGACAAATCAAGACTCACTGTATTATTTGGTTGCTTTTTTGTGATTCTGAAAATATATACAATAAAATGTTTTAAAAATTGAAAGTACAAAGAGTGAACTGTGTAGTTACAGCAAAATATAGCAGTGGTGATTTTCCATTATTTTTTTGTTTTGCTTATTATAAAAGCATAGTGGATTTACAATGTTGTGACAACTTCTGCTGTACAGCAAAGTGACAGTACAGTCCTAAATTTATATACATCCTTGTTCTCATATTATCTTTGATCATGTTCTATCCCAAGAGACAGTTCTATACAGTAGGACCACATTCCTTATACATTCAAATGTAAGAGTTTGTATCTACTAACCCAAAACGCCCAATTCATCCCGCTTCCTCTCCCTTCCCCTTGGCAACCACAAGTCTGTTCTTCATGTCCATGAGTTTGTTTCTTTTCTGTAGATAGGTTAATTTGTGCCATATAGTAGATTCCAGATATTCATATCATATGGTATTTGTCTTTCTCTTCCTGACTTACTTCACTTAGTATGAGAGTCTTTAGTTCCATCCATGTTGCTGCAAATAGCATTATTTTGTTCTTTTTATGGATGAGTAGTATTTCATTGTGTATATATACCACATTTTCTTAATCCATTTATCTGTCGATGGACATTTAGGTTGTTTCCATGTCTTGGCTATTGTGAATAGTGCTGCAATGAAAACGGAGGTGCACGTGTCTTTTTCAATGAAAGTTTTGTCTGGATATATGCCCAGCAATGGGATTTCTTGTTTTATATTTACTTTTCTAAGGTACTTCCATACTCTTTTCCATAGTGGTTGTACCAATTTACATTACCACCAACAGCGTAGGAGGGTACCCTTTTCCCCACAGCCTCACTGGCATTAGTTATTTGTAGAGTCATTTTTGATTTGCATTTTTCTAATTATTAGTGATGTTGAGAATTTTCTCATGCACCTGTTGGCCATCTGTATGTCTTCTTTGTAGAAATGTCTATTTGGGTATTCTTCCCATTTTTCAATTAGGTTATTTCTTTGCTGTTGAGTTGTATGACGTGTTTGTATATTTTGAAGATTAAGCCCTTGTCAGTTGGATCATTTGAAATTATTTTCTCCCATTCTGTGGATTGTCTTTTTTTTTTTTTTTTTTGCTGTTTTTTTTGGGGCACACCTGTGACATTGGAAGTTCCCAGGCCATGGGTCAAATGGGAGCTACAGCTGCCAGCCATAGCCACAGCCACAGAACTGCAGGATCTGAGCAATGTCTGTGACCTACGCCACAGCTCATACAACACTGGATCCCCAACCCACTGAGTGAGGCCACATCCTCATGATGCATTTCTGCTGCACCACAAATTGAACTCCTCTTTTTTTATGGTTTCCTTTGCTGTGCAAAAGCCTGTAAGTTTTATTAGGTCCCATTGGTTCATTTTTGTTTTTACTTCAAGTGTTTTGAGAGACTGACCTAAGAAAACCATGTGTGTATGGTTGATGTCAGAGAATGTTTTGCCTATGTTTACTTCTAAGAGTTTTATGGTATCTTATGTTTAAGTCTTTACGCCATTTTGAGTTTATTTTTGTGCATGGTGCAAGGTTCTAATTTCACTGATTTACATGCAGTTGTCCAGTTTTCTTAGCATCACTTGCTGAAGATACTGTCTTTTTCCTATTTTATATTCCTGTCTCCTGTGTTGAAAATCAATTGATCATAGGTGTCTGGGTTTATTTCTGGGCTCTCCACCCAGTGCCATTGTTCCATAAGTCTGTTTTTGTATCAACACTACACTCTTTTGATTACTGTAGCTTTGTTATACTGTCTGAGGTCTTGGAGATTTATACCTCCTGCTTTTTTTTTTTTTTCCTTTTTTCCCTAAGGATTACTTTGGCAATTCTTGGTCTTTTATGGTTCCATATAAATTTTTGGATTATTCATTCTAGTTTTGTAAAAACGTCATGGGTATTTTGATAGGGGTTGCATTAAATCTGTAGATTGCTTTGGGTAATATGGCCATTCTAACATTAATTATTCCAGTTCAAGAGCAGAGGATAGCTTTCCATTTCCTTGAATCCTCTTTAATTTACTTACCAAAATGGGTATAGAAGGAACATATCTCAACATAATAAAAGATATTTATGATAAACCTACAGCCAATATAATACTCAACAAAGAAAAGCTGAAAACCTTTCACTAAAATCTGGCACAAGATACCCACTCACCACTTTTATTCAACATAGTATTGGAAGTTCTGGCCAGAGTAAGCAGACAATTAAAAAAAATAAAAAGGTATCCCGGGAGTTCCCGTTTTGGCGCAGTGGTTAACAATCCGACTAGGAACCATGAGGTTGTGGATTTGATCCCTAGTCTTGCTCAGTGGGTTGACGATCCGGCGTTGCGTGAGCTGCGGTGTAGGCCGCAGATGTGGCTCGGATCCCGCATTGCTGTGGCTCTGGCGTAGGCCAGTGGCTACAGCTCCAATTGGACCCCTAGCCTGGGAACCTCTACATGCCGTGGGAACGGCCCTAGAAAAGGCAAAAAAAGACAAAAAAAAAAAAAAATCCAAATTGGAACGGAAGAGGTAAAACTGTCACTATTCAATGACATGATACTATATATAGAAAATCTTAAGGACTCCAGACAAAAACTATTCCATCTGATGGACGGATTCAGCAAAGTATCAGGATACAAGATTAACATTCAAAAATTGGTTGCATTTTGTATAATACTGATGAAATATCAGAAAAGAAATGTAAAAAAAAAAAAAAAAAAAACCTCTTTCAAAATTGCACCAAAAGAATTAAAATATCTAGGAATAAACCTGACCAAAGAGGTGAAAGACTTAACATGCTGATAACGATAAAACATTAAAATAAAGAAGATTCAAAGAAATGGAAAGATATGTTAGTTTTGATTCAGTGTGGGAGGAATTCATCATATCTCCAATCCTTAGCAGGGTGTCTGACATGATAAACACTATAGATTTGTATCAAACCAAGGAATTCATTAATCAATAAATAAATATTCAATCTTAGATTTCTAATCTGAGACCTCCATCTATAAAATCTACCTTACCTATTTTATAGTGTTACTGAGGATAGAACAAAGAGGTTAATGAATTTGAGTATGTTTTATAAATGCTACATTCCCCAGTAATGTATCAAATAAGCTCCTGAAAGAAGTACACCTTTTTCATCTTTTTTACTAATATACATTTGCCTGTAGAGCAATGCTTGCACATTGTTGGCCCTTATGTTAGTTTTCTATGGCTACCAGACAAAGTACCACAGACTGAGTGGCTTAAACAACAGAAATTTATTTTCTCACACTTCTGAATGCTAGAAAAGAACCATCATTTTTACGTGTAAACAACTGTACCCTACCTGATAGATTGCGGGAAAATACTACCAAGAAATTTTATTTAGTATTATTTAATACCAAGCCTACAAGAACAGAAAGGATGAAAAATACATTATTTATTCTATATTTTGTCACCATATTTTCCAGAAATTCTCTCTTGCTATGCTATAATTTATTTTTATAAGTTCAAAGTCAATGTGATGTATATTTTATTATTGGCTTCACCATGCCTAATGGATAGATGACATGGATTCAGTAACTTCACACATATTTACTGATAATTATAAGCTTAATATAAATGAGAAATTATGGGGCCTAAAAGAAAATATAAAGTCAAGCTCCTAATCATGAGTTTACATGTAATATACAAGACAGATACATGAAACAACTGGAGAATAAATAAAGACCAAACCATGTAGCAGAAATTAGGTATTATAGGATTTCTGGTAAAAGGAGATGAATGTGAGCATGGACTAGTAAATAAAACTTAACATTTATATGGAAGTTTAAATTAGATTGAGTTTAAGTAGGGAAATAAAGAAAAGAGAAATGTAGTAACTGGCAAAAGAACACAAGAACTAATGAACAAACAAATGAACAAAAGAAAGAAAGGCAGGGAGAAGGAGGAAGGAAGGAAGGAAAGAGTACACCATGTTTCCTAGAAAGAAGCCAGATTCATTATGCTCTCTGGTTCCTTTTTCTTACAAATACCCCAAATATTTGGGAGATGGGTATTTGTATCAGAGATGACAAAACTTGGTTTTTAATTACTTGTGTCTGTTAATCTTATGTATCAACTTGGCTAGGCTATGGTGCCCAGTTGTCTGGTCAAATCCAGTTGAGGTTTTGCTATGAAGGTACTTTTCAACTATGACTGACATGTAAATCAGCAGACTCTAAAGTAAATCACTCTTCATAAAATGGAAGGCCTCATCTAATGGGTTGATAAAAAAGAATTTTTCTCATCACCATAACATAGTCTCCAGTCTGCTGCCCTATGATACAAATTTCTGACTTGCCAGACCTCACAGTCTTTTTTCCCTCTCTCCTCTCTTTTCTCTTTCTCCCTCTCCTGCTCTCTTCTTCCTTCTCTCTCTCTCCCCCTATATAGACACATACACACAGGAAATATACATATATCTTCATTTATTGTATTTTCCTGAAGAACTTGGATGAATACATTACCCTTGAATTGTTACTAATTACTTTTCTCTCTAATTAGTAAGAAGAAAATGATTTTTAAGCCTTAACATATACATGCACATAGTGATATTCAAAAAAAAAGAGAAATTATAACTTGTTAAAATAAATGACTGTTTGGTAATTTAACTGATTTTCTGTTTAAATAGGGACAATGAAATACAAATCCCTACTTTAAAATAACAAATAATCAAACTTAAAAAAATATGCAAAACAAGACAATGAAGACTGTTTACTTTTCTGTTTGCCATTGCTTCTGAAAACACAGCATAAAGTATTATTTAATAATCTTGGAATCTTGTAATACCTTTATACATTAAACTTTAATAAAAAAATGATACATTTAACTGTGAAATTCCTTTCTTTGGTCCATTTTTATTAGAACTTTTAGAGTGATTACATGTATTCCTTTTGACATAACTAAATTCTCAGCCACTGAAATACCTTAAAAGTAATATGGAAACCAAAAAGAATGTGATTTTCCCTGCCAGCAGCAATCTGCAGTAGGGACCTATCTATACAGTCTAAAGAGCTCACCCCCACTGAGAAATAGCAACCTCCACATTATGGAGATGACATTATTTTCCAAGATGATCTGTTCCATGTACTGCTACCCAGCATGTATCCATAACTCTCTAGATAAATTGAAGGTACTGAAAGATTGATGAACTCATGAATTCTTTCCTCATAGGAAACCCCAGCAGAATTCACCAGGGGATTTCTTATGCCTATGTGAAGATCCTTTGGCAAAAATAGAAAAAGTATGGAAAGAGTAATGAGACTTTAAATTTGACTCCTATTTACCAGAAATTCTCTAGTGAACATATATCAGAAAGAGTAGCCCAGGACCATCTTATGCCTTGCAAGGTTGTACTATATCTTAAAAGGGGCATATTTAGTATTGCTGACCCCTATACCCTCTCTTTATCAGTTTTACATTGACTTTTTGAAGCAAAGGATTCTTTTAAACAAAAGAAGGTTTATGTATTATGTAGATTCTTATTCTTCCTATGAATTACATTTGCCATAAAAATTAGATTAGCAATCTAGTAATAGATAATGACTGAAAAATAGTTACTTAACAAAAATATATTATCAAAAACAACCTAAAATAAGGATCAAACAAAAATACACACTACTGTGCTTGGATAATTTGATTATATCCTTACAATGAAACATTTTTCTCATATTTCTTCAAAACAATTTTCCTTTGAATTAAAGGGTATAATCCAGGCAACCATAGTAAATTTCCTTCTCAAAAATATAACTGATCAGACAAGAGAGTTTTATTTAGAAAAATGTCAGTGCATTATTCTGTATTTTTCAGATATCATGGTATTCTGGCTACAAACAATTGACTATATAAAAGCACATTTTCACTGAAACCATATTTTATTTGAATGTTCCCATAGCATCCATTTCTGAATTTTTACATAAAAATATGTGCAATCTAACCTCTTAAGGGTTTGTCAATGAATTTATTCAAACATTCTGTTACCACTCTAATCTTATGTCAAGGTCCTCTCAGGGCTCAAAAAAACCATAAGCATTAATGCACCAAGCCCTACCACCATGACTTGAATTTGATAAACTCCAATCTCACATAGCAATTACAGCTTATGTCTGTAACATATTTTTGATTTACTTTTTTCCATAACTAAGTTTTTTTACTTTATAATTCCTGTGTAAAGTGTAGAGGGGACTTGATAGTTTACATACTGATTTATCTTTAATTTTTTTTCAGAGAGGATGGGTATTTATGTGTCTGTGTGTGAGAGAGAGAGAAAGAAAAAGAGAGAGAAAGAAGGGACAGTATTAATATAGTATTTCTTTGGGCACTCCAAATTAATCAGGATGAGTGCTCATTTGAAGGTCTATAAATATAGCTTCCTAAAAGTAGTATGTGATCCATATTCTATAGTATACAGATAGATTTATAGATCTAATATTATATGATACAACCTCATACCATCCAGTTCAGACCTCTGAGTATAAATTAGTATAAAATATGAGTATAAAAAGTGAGTATAAAATTTAAAAATAAAAAAAATATTTTAAAATAAAACAAAATTTACTTTTAAAATGATAAATAAATAATTTTTTTAATTTAAAACTTTCTAAAATGAGTAGAAAAAACCATTTAAGGCACAGTGGCATTTTCTACATTTAGAATGCAATTAAATTGCTAAGAAACAATGAATCGGTGACAGCTACTAAAGATGGGTACACATTTGCAGGTTGCTCTATTATTGTTTTTATGCTTGTTCATTGTTTTAATTAATTAGAACTTTTATTTACCTCAAACAATAGTTTGACAAGTATAAATACTGTAGAGGTTTCATATACTTGGGTGCACTGGTTCATACCGGTACACAGATGTGGACATTTTTCAAATTATCTGATAATGTAGCTGCAGAGTTTATACTGAATTCATTCCATAGCGTTTGTTTAAGATATTGGGTTTTGATTCATCCACCATGTTTTCTTCAGTGTCAACAAAGTATCTCTAAATAGTAACATTTCATTCTACCTCTTTCAAAAATTCTTGAAGAATTGAAAAGTTCATGTTAGGATGCTTTGAGCACTCTCTAGGAAATCCTCGCATCTCATTAGGCTAGGTGCCCAGAAGTTTAGGCAAAGAAGTCATACAGTGTATTTCAGATAAAGTCATAGAATCACAATACTTTTATGGAGTGATAATAAGTCTGAATGGGGATTAAACAATAAATCAACACTCATCTTCACTTCAATACATAATTCTTTCTGCTATACCTTGAGACATATCCAATTATGAATCTTTTCCAAGCAACTATAAAAGAGAGCACAGAGACACAAAAAAATAAGCCAGGAATAAATGTTATATGCGAAATGCTCATACAGGAATAAATAAGTGTTCATACAGGAAGAGATAAATACTTGAACACTGTGTTGCCAGTAATGAAATGAGTAACTGTTAACTGATTTAAAAGTCATTCTTAATTGAATTAGATATTAGAAATAAGTTACAGGAACTATTTAACATATGTCTTTAGTTGGAATCTATGGAAATATTATTATTGGGACATCCTGATATTGGCAACACAGTCAACAGTAATCAAAAAAGCCTAATGAATGAGTACCAAATCCATGATATTGAAACGAAAATTTCAAGAAATTGAGAGTTGTCTTGGATACATGGCTGGAAGAAAAAGTAACTGGCAAGGAGAAAATAACTGGAACAAGATTAATTCAACATGAAAGCCCTGAACGATGGAATTTTTAAAACTTCATCATTTTACAGATGAAAAATGGAGACCTAAAGTGGCTACAACTGATTTTGCCAAGGCCAAAAGAATGAATTTTCCAAGGCAAAGTTAGATAACATTCTCTAACAGTACCAAGACTGATTCATATTCTCTCTTTACCAAAATTCTACACATACCCCAAGGTCAGTCTCAAATCTTACTTCTATATTTCTATATCATGCATTTTCTTTATGATGCTTGTGATATGTAGTACACTGATAACTCTTTCACGGGTGTGTTTATTAATGCTACAATCAAATATTCTTCTAATGGAAAACATCTTTACAACTGTCCCTTAACACCTAGTAGAACTGTATGTTTTTAGGAGGCAATCAAAGAATGCTTGCAGCCTTGATGAAATGAATGAAGTTTTGAGAACGACTGCTATTTTTCAAGTCATCAAGTTTAAATTTTTGAAAGTTTTTATATTTTCAAAAATGATGCCTTGGCTCCCACTTGGAGTATACATCAAGAAAGAGCATTTTATGCAACACGTTACAATCATCAGTGAAATGTTGGTACATTTTATACAGAGTACTTTGTCTTTTTCTACTAAACTATTTTTGCTCTTTCTTTAAAAACTTATTTCTCTGATTTTATTTCTAGTGAATTTTCCCAAAAATTTCATAGCCGTTCCTATTTTTTTCAGACATTCCCTTAGATTTATATATCTGTGTAAGAATGTATATAATCATATCTACATTTTAATATATTTTTTGTTTTTTTTTGTATTTTCCTCCTCATTATCCACACTAGGTTTTCTGTTTCCACAAATGCTTAGGCAATCTTTCATTATAACAGTCCATCAATTCTACTTATGGTTCATCCCGATTAGAAATGAAGCTGAATCCTTATTTTTAAAAAAATATGATCGGGCTCATCTTTTACTAGAAAGTACGGGTAAGTTAAACACTCCCATTGTGTACAAATTTAACATGCATACTATTACTAATATAACGTCATTTACTGATGGAGTAATTGATTTCACTTACAAATGATCTGGATAAAATAATAGCATGAGTGTAATTCATATCAAATTCATGAAAACCAATTATTTCATTTGCAGTAAAATGAAATGATAGTTAAACACCTGGCATATATTAGGTATTGAAGAAATATTTATTGAATGAGTGCATGAATTAATAAATGAATGAATAAACAGATGTCCAGAATATAATTAAAAAATCAGGACACTATATTAACTTATTCTGGGTATTAGTGTACTCTATCTCATGTATCTTACTTAAAAAATTAAAATGTGCTCATTTAAGAATATCTACTATTCTCCAAAATTTATAAACACTTCTGAAGCTCAATACCAAAAAAACAAACAACCCAATTCAAAAATGGGCAGAAGATCTAAACACACAATTCTCCAAAGAAGACATACAGATGGGCAAAAATCACATGAAAAGATGTTCAACATCATTCATTATTAGAGAAATGCAAATCAAAACTACTATGAGGTACCACCTTAACCAGCCAGAATGGCCATCATCAAAAAGTCTACAAACAATAAATGCTGGAGAGGGTATGGAGAAAAGGGTACCCTATTACACTGTTGGTGGGAATGTAAATTGGTGCAACCACTGTGGAAAACAGTATGGAGATTTCTCAAAAAACAAAAGAGAATTACCATTTGATTCAGCAATCCCACTCTTGGGCATCTATCCAGAGAAAACTATGACTCGAAAAGATACATGTACTCCAATGTTCATTGCAGCACTATATACAATAGTCAAGACATGGAAACAACCTAAATGTCCATCGACAGAGGAGTGGATCAAGAAGTACATATACACAGCGGAATATTACTCAGCAGTTAAAAGGAAAGAAATAATGGCATTAGCAGCAACATGGATGGACCTAGAAATTATCATGCTAAGTGAAGTCAGACGGTGAGACACCAACATCATATGCTATAACTTACATGTGGAATCTAAAAAAAGGACACAATGAACTTCTTTGCAGAACAGATACAGACTCACAGACTTTGAAAAACTTATGGTTTCCAAAGGAGACAGGTTGTGGGGGGGAATGGGCTGGGAGCTGGGGATGGAAATGCCATAAAATTGGGTTGTGATGATCATTGTACAATTATAAATGTAATAAAATTCATTGAGTAATTTAAAAAATATATTATTTATCAAAAATAAATATTATTTATTTTTTCTTTTTCAGGCACACCCATGGCACATGGAAGTTCTCAGACCTATGCCACAGCAGCAGCAATGCAGGATCCTTAGCCCACTGTACTGGGCTGGGGGTTGAAATGGCGCCTCCAGAGAGACATGCCAGATCACTAACCCACTGTGCCACAGCAGGAACTCCAAGAATACATATTAACTGTAAAACATTAAACTTTCATGGAAATCTAGTGACTACTTACTTTTTTCTCCAAATTAAAAAATACTTCAAAATCCTACTTAACAGCAATCTAGAAGTTCATATGTTGGACTTTACATGGTAATCACACAATACATGAACTGTATAGTGTTAAACTATTTGACCCACTCTTTAATAAAAATAATAGAAATTTGAATGCAATCACTGGGAAACATATATTTATAAAATAATGCACAACAGCCTTTTTGTTTTCGTGTACAGTATCGCCAAAATACTAGGGCTTAGTAACTTGTTTAGGTTAACAATTGAGCATGCTTTGTATATACTGAATAGACTTTTACCTTTTTCACTAAAGTGTTCACCAGGTGATAATTACTATCTGCTAAGTGCTCTTCAGACTAACATGATATCATCAAGAAATACCAGAAAACTATTGACACAATGCTCATCCAGCTGAGGATTTCAAACAAGTTGGTTTTTGCAATCATTTACTCTAAATTTTAACTCTGTAATGGCTGGCCAGATCCCATCCCTTTACCCCACTCTGAACAGTGGAAAACAAGAACGTGCCTTTTGTCTGCTTTTATAGTTTATCTGTTTTAAACTGTTGAGGAGATAGAAAATACACATTTGAAATTAAAATGAATTATGAGTTATAATTACTCTAACAATGTAACTTCAATTCTTTGTTTATATCAAACATAATTTGTTTCCTAACATCTATTTCATTATTGCAGTTCACAGAAGGAAAAGAAATTCAGTAAGTTAAAATGTATGTAAAACTAGAACATGTATCCTGCATATAAATAAAAACTTTAGTTTCACATACTGCTTAATCAAGTTTTATTTATATGATTAGAGAACTAATACAGCATAATTATGACATTAGAATCTAAATTAAAGGACAAATAAAACAAATATGGAACATGCAAATAAAATATATGTAATGAGGTAGTTAACCAAAAACATTCTAGAGTTATTTTGCCCACTGGGGACATTTGACAATACATGAGGACCTTTTGGCTGTTATAACTCTGGGGGTTGGTGCCACTGGTATCAAGTGGATAGAGGTCTAGGAGACTGCCAAACATCCTCAGCCCATGACAGCCCCCACAACAAAGAATTAACCAGGCCAAAATATCAATAGCGCCAAGGCGGAGAAATTCAAGTGGGCTTTTAGAGGTATATGATGATGTGTATACATTTGCTGATCCTCCACCCCTAAGACCTTTGTTTTCATTAAGATTATCGGGAAGAAACAGAGCCCCTACCACAAAAAAAGAGATTAATTATACACAAATAAGCTACAGGCATTTATGAAATAAAATTAGTTATTAATTTGAAGCCCATAGGATATTATGACTAAATTATTATATGTAATATAAGTTTGTAATGAATGGTATGCAAATATATGGAATGTAGGTACTTAGTTATTTTGGAACTCTACCTTCAAAAAAAAAGGGTTGGTTAGTACTGAAAAAATAGCCTATAATTGGAAAATAACCTAATATATTAAATTCTTAAGGCACTAATATAGTTTTGTGCATTAAAATCAACACTTCACTTTCTTTAGTTTCATGAAAACAATATATCAGGACACAGACTATCTCATTTTAGGTTGCCTACTTTATACCTACATGATCCTGGTTATTTCACTTCTTTTACAATTCTCCCCACATTAAGCCTTTCTGGGCATTGTAAGGAAGAATAAATTATGTAAATTCTTTAAAAAGTATTATCTCAGTATTAAAATATGGTATTTTTTTCTGCTGACTTCCAAGCTCTTTATTGTTATACATTTTAAATTGTTTACATCTTCCTGTTTTGCATCATGTGATCTGAACAATGACAAGACCACATATATAAATGGTTTATGACTAGGCCTAAGTAAGCCAAAGTTTGCAGTGTAGGTAGGATATGTCAGCATCTACCATGTATATAAGATCAGCACTAGAAAATTATATTAAAACAAAAAGCAATGAATAGCAATCCATCCAATTGAATTTAATTCAATGCAGTAAACTTAATAAGGAGCTGTGCTGGGTGCTGAGGATAAGTAGGAAAACAGCCAGTTTCCTGAAGAGACAGTTAAGAGATGAGGATAAAGTAGATCTGAGTCTAGACAGCATCTGAGAATTCTCTCCATACTATTTTCTCTCTTCTCCTTTAATAAATTGACATATTTATTATTTGTTCCTCAATTACACACTCAGTCAAATTGTGACAACTGAAGATATGCTTTATGGCTCATCAAGGAATCAGCTAAATTATGGTAGTGGGTTCTAGTATTTAAAGGCTATATCTCAAAGGTAGAAGAAGAGTTTTACCTCATCTGTAACAAGAGGAAATTTTTTTCCTATTTTACTATATTCAACAGCAACACAGGGCAGTTATCCAATATATCAAACTTAGTAGAGAAAGGAACATTACACATAGAGTGAATACATCTCATTATATCCTTCTAAAGGGTAAGTATTATGTCTATTTGATGGAACTTAACAAGAGCACAAATGAAGCCTAATAAACCTTCACTGACAAAATGGGATACAAATAAAACTATTCTTGTATGTAGTTCTGTCTTGGCAAACCTGCAAAACAGGTAAAGTTTATCGTTTCTTAGAGCTCACCTCCTTTAATGTTCTTACACTTCACTTCTCAGTAGTAATTATTTGGATTTTTACCTTGTGATTTTTGTGTTTATAGATTTGCTTCTTTTTTCATTTAAAATGATTTTCTGAGATACTGAGCTGTACCATAAAGTTAAAATAATAATAATAGTAATAATAACAAAAACTCATCAAAGGCTTATTATACCCTGCACCACACCCAGTGCTCTATGTAAATTTCTTCTTTTGATCCTCAGAAATTCTGTGAAATATAGATTAATCCCCACTTTATAGATAATATGGCTTTGAAATGTTAAGTGAACTGCCTGAACACACACTTTAACAAAGGAGTGAACAAATCGCTATGGAAACATAACTTTTTAAATTCCATGTTATAGATTTGTTATCATTTAAGTTCATAACCAATGTGGAGAATAGTATTGTGATTTTTGGCACCTAGCATGATGTATTAAAAATGTTCTAACTTCGGCCATTTTTTAAAATAAAATTTAATAGCAAACTTTCTAATGTATGTATGTTTCTCAAAGTTATGCAGAACTCTGATTTGAATAGGTACTTCTTTAAAAAAAAAAAATCCAAGATTGGAGTTCCCATCATGGCGCATTGAAAACAAATCTGACTAGGAACTATGAGGTTTTGGGTTCAATCCCTGGCCTTGCTCAGTGGGTTAAGGATCTGGCTTTGCCATGAGCTGTGGTGTAGGTGGCAGACGCGGCTTGGACCCCACATTGCTGTGGCTGCTGCTACAGCTCCGATTCGAACCCTACCCTGGGAACTTCCATATGCCACGGATGTGGCCATAAAAAGCAAAAAAAAAAAAAACAAAAAAACAAAAAAAAAAAAACAAAAAAAAAAATCCAAGATAAAATGGTTTTGATAAAACTACATATTTGGGAAAATTAATATTTGACATTTCATGTTAAATCTAAGAATTAATTTTTCTGCAACAAAATTGCAAATATGACTTTTTTAGTTTTTGGCTTTTGTCTTTCTTTTTAGGGCCGCACCTGCGGCATATGGAGGTTCCCAGCCTAGGGGTCTAATCCGAGCTGTAGTCGCTGGCCTATACCAGAGCCATAGCAGTGTGGGATCCAAGCCATGTCTGCGTCCTACACCACAGATCACAGCAACGCCGGATCCTTAACGCACTGAGCAAGGCCAGGGATCGAACCCACAACCTCATGGTTCCTAGTAGGATTTGTTTCTGCTGCGCCACGATGGGAACTCCAAATATGACTTCTGATTAAAGTTCCACAATGTCTTTCTTGTATCACATAATGTTCCACTTAAGATGATCAGACTTTCAGTTTCTTGTTCTTCAAAGTGGAATGACAATTAAAAGACACTTGTTAAACATTCTGAATGTAGGATTAATCTAGATTTTAATAATTTTGCTACAAATATGTTACAGTTATTCCATCTACATCTAGTCAAACATAATTATTTTCAAAAAATATCTTATACCTTAACTGACTCTGCTAACCTCAAAATTCAACTCACAGGAAGAAACTTCTACATACATTTTAAAAAGACGTTCATTGTATGCTGTGGGCACCTGTTGGAATTTTTTAGAAGAAACAGAGTGTTTATCACATACAGGTCAGCTGAAAGAGATTGTTTTGTATTATTGCATAGATTAGCTTTCCCCATAACATCACTTGGGAAAATGCTGATCAAAAGTGATCAAAGTCCTTTATTATTAGAAATTAAGTATACAAAATGGATGTTTTACTTCTCCAAAAGGAACATTTTACTTTAATGTTTAAGTAGTTTGTTTTTGTTTTTCTAACCAACAAGGGAAGGAGAATATGTTGTTAAATTAAATATATGCTTAATAAAAATAACCTTAAATTATATAAATGTATAAAACTTGAGATGAATAAATATATATAAACTTGAGATGAATGAATCTAGTCAAAACAAAACAAAACAAAATGGACAGAAAACACACCCTGTAGAACTTAAAGTTCTCTTTTACTTGAATAGACTGTTCTCTCTCAAACTACTGCCACACAGGCACTTCTCTCTGTAAAAATTCTCTCTGATAATTAATTTCAACCCCAAATTAAGTGAGGTGGTAGCATAATTTCTTCACTGTGCATCTGGCTAAAGAACCAGCACTAACAGGTATTCATCTCCTGAAATTAGAGGTATCAGTTATGACAGATATATTCAATATCAGGGCCACTATAAAATGTTCTAGAGTCCCTTTATATCAAAATAAAATCTGTACCATTGAGTAGTTTATGTGTATGCAATCAGTAATATGAAGAAAGTATATTAAACAAAAATTCAGACTGAATTCCTGTCCAAGCTTTCATATTTTCAAGACATAATTATTTTTTGTAATCAAAAAGTATTTAAACATCTAAGCCTGTGTTTATTAGTAAAATTAGAATTTTAACACTTGTGCTACTTACCTCATAAGTATGTTGTGATATTTAAATAAGAATACCTGTAAGCAAAATTTAATATTAAATTATTTTATAATAATATAAATTATTTTCAAAAATGAAAGAAATCTAAGTTTAAATTTTAATTCAAAATTTATCTATTTATAATCATATCTTGATTTCTACTTTAATGGAATTACTTACACTTTATTAAACAATTAGAGAATATGTTGAAGGCTTTTAAATGTAGAAAAATTAATACTAAAAATAAATATATTTTAAGAATTATATTTTTATTTTTTGATATTCATCATCCTACAATGTCTTTTATTGTTTATTATTCAAAGTAAAATAATATATGGAAACTATTTATTAGTATAAATAGTTTTATACTAATGTTTACCTTTTTTCAAATGTCAAATTTTTACAATGTAAAAATATAAATGTAAAATTTAAATATATTTTATATTTAAACATAGCAATTATTTTTAATAACAGAAAATACAGCCCCTACTGACACCTACAAAATGTTCAACAATGTACAGACGTTTTTGTTACTTGAAAAATTCATCATTTAAAATGCCAGTATTATTTTTTTCTTTAAAAACTCTCTTACTGAACATAAAAAAAATTTTTTTAGGAGTTCCTGTCGTGGCTCAGTGGTTAACAAATCTGAATAGGAACCATGAGGTTGCAGGTTCAACCCTGGCCTTACTCAGTGGGTTAAGGATCCGGTGTTGCCTTGAGCTGTGGTGTAGGTCGCAGACACGGCTCTGGCATAGGCCGCCAGCTACAGCTACAACTGGACCCCTAGCCTGGGAACCTCCACATGCTGCAGGTGAGACCCTAGAAAAGACAAAAGACAAAATAAAAAAAAAATTTAAATGTACCTAAGCCTAATTTTTCTATCTATGGAAAACCATTAGCAAGAACTTACTTTATATATTTGTCTATTTTGAAATTATTTATTAAATTAAAACATTTATAATTCATTATATAAACTCTTATGCTAAGCAAATTTTAAGTAGTTATTCAATTTTCATTTCTTCATAAAATAGTTTAATAACTATTTTATTTTTAATCAAATGTTATATAACTAAACCATTGGTATTAATTTGTATATACATTATATGTCAGATTTTTTTTCTCTAAGCTATAACTCTAAACACCTGGACAATATTTTGTTTTAATTATGCATCAATGATGATAGCTGTCTGACTATCTGATCACCAGCCTATCTGCTAATGCTAAATGAATATAATTTAACAGGTAATAAATTGACTCTTATTGACAAGACAATTTTTGTTAACTTTTTATTTTAGTTAGCTTTGTGGTACTAAAGTCAATCAACGTCAGTACTTCCAGTTAATCTTAAGAGTGTATCAAACTTCCTCTTTTGAGTTTTCTCTAAGAGAAATAACAGATACAAATGGCACAATTTAACTACTAAGAATTACTTTATATAATGCCTCTCCATTAGGAATAACAAGTCAGTGGTGAAGAGTTGTTCAAGGAAATGTAAAACAATCAATCAACAAACCATTTATCGAATGTTCCACTAAGTATTTGGTTACATTTAATTACTAAATCAGAAAAGCATCATAAACCAAAAGTTCTTTATTGTTAAAACCAAACTAAGGACTCTTATTTCTTAAATTCTTAAAGCATGCAATATTAAGTGTGCCTATTAAGATTTTATAAGATATTTAAAAAGTTTTTAATGAGCTGCCTTCCTAATTTTAAGAATTTTAAAATTATTTTTGGTTAGGCTACAGAAGTCACAGGCATTATCCTCATTACCATGATACAATATTCATTACAATTATCCCACTCTTAATAAATTCAATTGGTCTTATTATATTGTAACTTAATTCTTTTTCCCAAATTGTGATATCCTATTTGATGATTGCTCTACTCAAAAAAATTAGGGGGAAAAACACTATAGCACCATTCACTCTAGAATTCAAGTGATTTTATTTAATTGAATACCAAAAAAATATTATTTTTAGGCAATGTTGTTTTTAATTCCTGAGATGATCTTTAATAAGAATATTTCCCATCCATATTATTGTACCATTATAATATTACCAATATTAATATTTTCTGGGAATATGGGAGTAATATTTATAAGGCAAACATGTCCCCCTGCCTCATAAAATTTCTGGTTAGTGATTTGTATAAAACTAAAATGAACACTAAGAAATGGATATGTGGATGCACACACACCTTAACCTGTACTCCAAGAGGGACTTGTATATAAAATATGTTAATTAATAGTAAACTACTATAAGCTAACAAATTAGAAACACATGTCTAAGTAGGTAACATTCACAAGCCAAACATGGAAAGATTCCATTATGAGACACTAGCTTTTTTGAAGATTCACTTACTTATTTCCACAGACAATCTTCTATTCACCAAGCCTACTGAAGGGGGCAATTAAGGTAACAATTCTTCCTTCTCAAGGCCTATGGTAGGGTAGAGGTATTTTTCAAAACATGTACTTAAATAACCAAAATACAAGGAAGGAACTGCTTATGTTCACCAGGCATATTTTTTTAAGTCCAGTATGAATGTGAGGTAATTGTTCAGGCTTACAAAATTATGAAGTAAATAAGTTTGTAAATATGCACATGCATGTTTGTAGTTGGATATATATTATACCTTTGGGGATATATATACACACACACACACACACACACACACACACACACACTTCCATTCATTTCAATTTTGCTTTTGACTTTTCAGTTCTGGGCAATTAAAAAAGATTCCATGAAATAATTAGCATGGAGCTACATTTAGAAAATGAATAGAACTCAGAAATTATGAAAAGCCATCTTGGAAAATCAACTGACGTGGAGAAGAAAGTCCCACAAAAGATGGGACAAGTGCAAAGGTCCTATCAGAAATAAAAAATAAATGAAATAAGTCCCTCGAGTATGCCAGAGTATACAGAAGTAAGCAAATTATCAGAGGATCTTGATTTTGGATGCTGTCAGCTAATCCCCTAAATTATTAATAAAAGTATACTGTTAATGATATTTACAAAATTAATAATAGCTAAAACTTATTCATTATTCATTTTGTAGGAGGCATGACACTAAGGAGTTTTCAAACCTTATTTATCATAACCCATAAGTACGATAATATCATTAATCCATTTTATAGAGAAGTAACTAATCTTAATTAGTTTCTTGATCCAAATTTTTTAACTATTCAAAGAAATATGACGTCTTTCTAAAACGCCCAATCTGAATGCACATGTATAGATAGGTGGAAGTAAAAAAATGATGAAGTAATGAAAGGATTAAATGAAATTTTTAAAAGTCCACTATTCTTGCATAGGAGAAGAAAGGTGAATAGAGGTTTTAATGTAAATGAAAAAAATTAACAATAATTTACATTTTAGTCATTTTTCTCATATAATCATCATGAAAACTGCATACTACTTGAAGATAAATGATACAGAAAAGTCTAGGTATTGTCAGCCAGAAACCAAGTGATTATATATGTCAAATATGATGAGATTTTTTAAAAATGCCCAGGAAGTCAGAAAATCAGCTCATCAATTATTGAGATTAGACAGAAGTGTCATGCATTCCACTGTGGGTAGAAGGCTCAAATTAACTCATAAAATTAAGTGACTAAAGCATGGAAGTTCTAATTCAATGAATAATTATTTGTAGAAGAATTTCAAATACTGTTTGCTTGGTTGATCAAACAGAGGAACAGGTGATAATTATGAAGGGTTCCTTATATAACCATTCCAACCAAGAAAAATGATAATGCAAGTATACTGAGAAAAGTGTAGAATTTTAGAAGAAACATATAATGATGACAAGAATATCAGGAAGAAAATACATTGTTCATGAACATTCAGAATATGTCAAAACTGGTAAATTTAGGGTAAAATTCATGTATAAAACTATCAAAGAGAGGACAATACAAAGGCAAAGCATCTTAGACGAAGAAAAAAATTAGTCCAAGCAATAGAAACAAGATGAATGAGAGTCAAGTGATAACTTTACTTTTCAAGGTACCACAAAGCTGCCTTGAATTAAAAATAGTCAAGCTTCATAAGATATTAGGTAACAAATACAATACAGGAATCACAAATAACATGCAACAATTTCTTTAACTAGATAGTCCTAGAGATAAGTTAACAGCTATAAATAATAAGACAGAAAGAAAAAGACATTGCCATTGAACACCAACCATGTGCTGAATATTCCTTTGGACATATTCACATGCATTTTGTTGTTGTTGTTGTTGTTGTTTGCCTTTTCTAGGGCCCCTCCCACGGCATATGGAGGTTCCCAGGCTAGAGGTCTAATGAGAGCTGCAGCTGCCAGCCTACACCACAGCCATAGCAATGCTAGATCTGAGCCACGTCTGCGACCTACACCACGGCTCATGGCAACACCGGATCCTTAACCCACTGAGCAAAGCCAGGGATCAAACCCGCAACCTCATGGTTCCCAGTCGAATTTGTTAACCACTGCGCCACGACGGGAACTCCTCACATACATTATTAATAGCATTCAGAAAAGTATCGGAGTACCTATCATATTTTCATTTTATAGATAAGAAAACTGAGTCTCATAAAAACCAAATAACTTGCTTATGCCCACCGAGCTAATAGCTTGTGAAGTAAAAAGTCAAACATAAGTTCCTACACCATACAACACTGTTTAGGGATACAGGTTTAACTAGAATGTAAATTCCAAAGAAGGGACATTATCTCTTAAATATATATGCTGTTAATCTCAATAAATATATGTTGAAAATTGGTGAATGAATGTTTGAAAGAAAATGTTTCTATGGGCAAAGAACTACACAATGAGTGGGGAAAAACACAAAACAAATTCCTAAAAGAAAAGAAAATGAAAAATCAAATACCCTAGAATTTAGTAAATATAGTCTGTACAAGTAGCAGATACAAAGTCCTGTGAAGAATTTGCAAACGTATATACGAATCATTGTTATATAAGACAATGGTCTTCCTTTGTAGAGGCTAAATAGATAACAATACTGTGATGTGAAGTTGACAGAATAAACATTATGAAATGGAAAGGTGAAGGAATTCAGTACTCAGAAAAAGAGGAGTTGGAATTAGTCTAGACAGAGTTGAAAATGTCCTTGAATGAATAAGAAACATAGGACTTTATATTAGGAAAGCTTTGCATAGCCAAAGAACAAGTCATTATAAAATATATTCTCCTTTTAGATGCATACATAAGATCTGTAGAAGGTGGATATGTAAGCACATTTATGAAGATTCTTTTTTTGTTTTATTTATTTATTTACATAATGATTTTTATTTTTTTTCCATTATAGCTGATTTACAGTGTCTGTCAATTTTCCACTGCACAGCATGGTGACCCAGTTACACATACATGCGTACATTCTTTTTTCTCACATTATCATGCTTCATCATAAGTGACCAGACATAGTCCCCAGTACTACACAGCAGGATCTCATTGCTAATCCATTCCAAAGGCAACAGTCTGCATTTATTAACCCCAAGCACTCTATTCTTACACAGCAGCAGATAAAAACAAGTTTCCATTCAATTAGGATATCAACTATATATACTCCTACCAGCTATCAGAAAAAAAGCAAATTAATGCTAACATTTCATTTGATTTACTGACTGCAATTAAACATAAAATTCTATAACATATTACTGATATGTTTAACGAAACTGAAATAAAAGCATCTTTTATAGGTCCCTGAATATTTTTTCTAATACTTTCATCAGTCTGGGGAAAGAATAGTGCCCAACATTCTAGGCTGCCTAACTATTTTCAAAGGAGGGGGAGGGTTCTAATTCAACCTGATTCAGCTTTTTAGAATTATACCAGCATCAGTATTCAAAGGATTAAACTTGAGACTTCGAATACTATAGCAAGCAATAGCTTCGTTTCCTTTTCCCATTAAGGACACAGTATACAAAAAACTCCGAGGGAGCTCCCCTTGTGGCTCAGCAGTAACAAATCCCACTAACATCCATGAGGATGAGGGTTCGATTCCTGACCTTGCTCAGTGGGTTAAGGATCTGACTTTGTCCTGAGCCTTAGTCTAGGTCACAGATGTGATTTAGGTCCCACATTGCTGTGGCTGTGATATAGGCAGACAGTTACAGCTCCTATTCGACCGCTAGCCTGCGAACCTCCATATGCCGAGGGTACGGCCCTAAAAAGGCAAATTAAAAAAAAAAAAAAAAAGCTCTGAGAAATACATAGGGGGATCCGACTGCGTCTGCGACCTACACCACAGCCTATGGCAACGCCGGATCCTTAACCCACCTAGCAAAGCCAGGGATGGAAGCCACATCCTCATGCATACTAGTCGGGTACCTTAACCACTGAGCCAAGACAGGACTTCCTAGCCTCTTTTTTTTTTTTTTAATAGCTTTAAAAAAAATTGAGCAAGGGCTTCGAAGACATGGAAGCCGTCAAACCCCCGTTATGCCATTTACTAGCTGTATTAAAGCTCAGAAAATTCTTCTTTTTCTATGGGTTTGTTTCTCCACTTACAAAGGAGAAAAGTTATGGGTTGCTGCAAGACTCAGGGAGATAACCAATGTTTAACCCCTAACTGTAAGTGCCATTCAAAGCTGTTCATTTTTTATCCTGTATTATCAGTAGCTTGTAATCATTAGAGACAGAATCAGTTTCTCTTGTATTATCAATAGCTGTAATCACTAGGGATAAAATCATTTTGTGATGAGAGGCTTTTCTTCAGAATATTTATAGTTTTAAGAATTCACCATTATATATCTAGTAAATTCAACTGTGCAATATATTCTAAGTACTTACTCTCACTTAAAATAATTTCATATTTCTCATCACATAACACACTGTCTTGATTCTTTTAATCATTGTCAACTTAGTAACTAAAGTGCAGCTGGTCCTTAATAAATGTTCAATAACTGAGTAAGCACTAAATGTATCCACTGTTCTGATCTATTCTTAGTGTGAGATACAAGATAATAAAGTTAAGGGGCTTGGGATAAAAGTACCCAGATTTGAATTCTGGCTCAGTCACTACCTGTACTACCTGGGGCAAGTTATCCTACATTTTCTGCTTGAATTTATTTGGCTATAAAACTGGGAAAGCAATATCTCATTGCATATTGTTGTGAAAATATGTCATATATAGTAGGTACTCAATATATGTTAGATGATTCTGAATCATGGTGTTAGTTGAATCTGAATCATGATGTTGATGGTTTCATCATGATTATGAACTTAAATCATTCTGCTGTGTATTTGGAAAATGTGCAGAATTAGAGCAAGCATTCATATTTTCTGAACTTCTACTGAACAAACTGTCTACAGATAAAATGACAAAACAGACATAAAGTTCTTGCCCATAAATACTGCTTCTAAACAGTATACTGTCTCAGCATAACATATAGATGCCCTAAAAAATTATAAGGGCATATCTACTCCTGAATAATTATTTTCTTCCATATCCAGAATACACAGCTTTTTTTTTTTAATTCTAGCCCTCTCATGGACAATTTCAATGTTGTCACCAGTTATCACCTCTTCCATTCTAAACTCTGTCACAAATGTTAATCTTCACCCTCAAACTCTTCCACTGCCATCTCATTGTACTTTCTAATCCCTCTTATTTCTTCTCTTCTGTCTCTTTTCATTTCTTCTTCTGTCCTTGATGTTTCATGTGAACACCCAATTACAGTGATCTCTTACTTCTGATAAGTGAATCAAATCACCATCAGTTTGCTGAGCATAAAGTTTGAGGTTTCACTGCTCTTGAGTGCTCTAGGTCTGCACCCTATCCACTAAAACATCTTTTGGTGCTTTTCTACTTCCACATTTGGAGTTCTCTTACTTGCTTACTGGGCTCAACAGCAACAAATACAAGTACCTCCATTGAAAAGAATCTTAAAAATATAAAATGTTAAGATTTAGCTAAACTACTCCATGCTATTGCACCTGGCCATCCACTTTGTGTGACCAAGGCACTCACTGAGCAAAGGGACCTTGAGCTGATACTAGCCCCTCCCACCAGCACATGTCCTAGAAAACAGTGGGAACACTTAGCAGCAACCATTAAGTTCCTGACATCACTTCCTCAACAGCCCGTATAAACAACATTCGACCCTGCCTCCCCAGTGTGTCTTCCCCTTGGCATTCCTTAGATAAAACCCCACTGACCAATTCGCCCTTAGCCAGGGAACCCAAAAGCACTCCACCCACGAACCCTAGTAAGGCCATGTGCCCCAGGTCCTACTACTCATTTTGCAGTCATCCTGCCTTGACCTCCCTGTGTGACCCCTGCAGGTGTGCCATATACTTCTTCCAGGACCTCTGAGAAATAAACCTCTATTTCAGTCTTCCTTGCAGTCTTTTGTTGAACCAAGGCTTAGCTCACCATCTGACATTACAGAATTTTACTAAACTGTTATTTTAACAAAATCACAAAAAATATGTGTTCAATGATATTACCCAGTGGATTCATAAATAATTGATACAATGATTTAAATGGGGAAAAATATACCCATATCAGTAAGCAGCACCAACAAATTTCAGATCAAGAAGAAAAGGAGAATAAAATTATTAACTTATTTAAATTTAGTGCTTATTGTTCGGTGGATAATGTGTTAGCATTTTATATATAATCTATGTTGTTCTGCTAGAGAGGTACTAAGTGAAAACAAGACATTTGTTTAAGGTCATGTTGCCAGTAAGTAGAGAAGTATTCAAACTTTCATCACTCCCATTCTGGACACATCAAAGCAAGACAGATTTCACTGCAACTAAACAATTCCAACATGAGATAAACTCTGCGCATAAGCAAAAAATAACTTTTTTATTTCTATTATTTCATACTAACAATGTTTGAGCAAAAAAATGATCGATGACATATGCTCAAGAAGACAGGTAAGAAGTGACTTAAACATTTATATATAATTTCTTTTTTGTGAACATATTTCCCAAATTAGCCCCCAATCTCACTGCAGGCCAAGGTAAAACCTTACTGTCTTTAAAAATGAAATAAACATAAATGGACTAGTAACTTAGAAAGAAGACATATACTTGAGTGTAAAATAGTTTTTCAGAACTTCAACTTGTACAATGTACATCACTTCATTAAGAGAGGGATGTAGATTTAGGATTATTCCAATTTGTAAATGAATTACATGAAATAAAATGTGTTCATTTTTATTGTAATGATTCCATGTAGAACAATGTGGGCTTAACCTTATGTATCCCAGCAATCCAAAGTTTTAGGTAGTTTGATTAGAAGTCACTCACATATCATAACATACTTTCTTCTCTCCCTTTCTCCCTCTCTCTCCTTCCCTCCCCCTCTTCTTCAATCCCTTCACTCAACATTCAGATTTTGAGCACTAATAATATGTCGGCCATATGTCAAGGAGTAGAGATGCCATTTTCTATTTAACTGATCAATTACCAAGACATTAATCTGAAACTAGGTTACTTACAATTCCAGTATATCTAAATATGATCTCCTGTAAGAAATATCTATAATATTAGGAAAACTTTATGAACCCTTTTACTTATTCATTTAATGTTCAATAACATGTGACATTACTAGAGAGAATGCCAAATAATACTGTCCTGCCTTCAGGATAGTATTATTTATATATTATATACACTATAATACATATTATGTTCATAATATCTCAAATCATTATAATAACTAAATTTAATTTAGTAGCACGAGAGGAAAGGGGTTTCTGAAGAGAACATAACAGTTTTTCCTACTGCCCTTAAATCATCCACAATCTTTCAACATTTTATGGCAGTAGCCATAGTTTTAAATAAGCCCTACATGAGCATAGGCATTGGACTTGTGTCCAAATAACTTGGTAAAATTCATTAAAGAACAGTTTAGTTCTGGACCAAAAAGGGTTATAAACATTTTCCTTAAATTGAACAAATTACCAGCTATCCAGAAAATATAATGCATTGGCTTCTGTTCAAAAGAACAACACTTAATTCTGGCAACACTGCCAAATTCCTCCTTTCCTATATTTCCTTTTTCCTAGAGAAAGTGATTAAAAGACCAAATTCCGTGCCAGCTGGATGCTTAAAAGCATCGAAGGTCCTCTGTCAGGATTCAGAACTTGATATGGCTTAGAAACGACTATGCTAATAGATAACCTCCTCAAAATTATAAATCAAAGTCATACGACCACATTAAAATTCTATCAGCTAGTATCAATACACTGTGGTTTATAAAGTACTGTGGACCTACCTCTGGAAGATAATCAGAATGATACAAAAGTTATGATCTACTTTTCACAATTGAGAGTTATTCAAAGCAAATAGCCACTTCTCTCCACTTCTGTATCTTTATTGATTTTACTTAATTGAAACTTTAGGAGAAAAGGAGACTCCATGAGTTGAGGTAGAAACAGAAAAAAAAAATGTTAGAAGGTTACAACAGACATTTTGCTATTTTGAACTGTTCCTATTATCTGCTGACTGTAATTGCAAAGAGCAAAAGCCTTCCTATACAATTTAAAATCTTAGATCTTCTCGAAATTATAAGTACATCTTAAAATCTTACAACCTATGTAATTGCATTCCAAAATTTTTCTGCTGAAACCCACAGTAAAAAATACATATAAATCTTGGCACAGTACACACACACAAACACACAAAATAAAAGTTTAATCAAATGATACTTAGCTTTATTATGCATAATGCTTTTACCATATTTTAGCATATTTTACTAAAAAATTACCTTTAGTATCCAGTACATTTTTTTCAAGACCCAATAGTAGACTGTGTCCAGCAATTTAAAGACACTGAATGATTCCAATGTGTGTGTGGTGTGTCTCAACCCACTAGGACTTCTTCAGGAGTTACTTAAGGCAGGACTGTTGATGTATGAATTCAATAAAAAGAACTTAATCACTATAAGCACACAGATCTATCGCAGTATTAAAGACATCACCATTATTAAAATTTGAAACAATAAACTAAAGAACATATACATTTAATCCTTTGCTTAATCTTCAAAAAAATTCATTAATTTAAAACATAGTGGATACTGGCCTGATATATGCAAGCTTCTACATTAAGGCCCTAGAAACAGATGACAATGGTCATAGAGCTTGCAAATCCAGGTTTTTTTTGCCAATCAGAATTAATACAGTAAAAAAAAAAACCCAGAAACTACTTCAACAAAACATCAAAAAATTCTCACTATTACTAAATTTCTTCAATATCTTATAAATTATGTCACATTTTTAGATATGGTAGACTAATTAAAATCCAATTTGATAGTGATTAGATTCAGAAAAATCCTAGACTTTATTCTCTAGTAGTGCAGAAGTTTGTTTCCACTAGTGAATGTGAAATACATAAAATACCTGACAAAAAGTATGTGATCCAATTTAAAATTTCCTCTATAAAAGCCAAAAGGCAGATAATATGATGCTCATAGGGAAAAACACAGCAATAATTTTTAGTTTTTCTTACATATAGAAAGTGTGCATACAATCTAAAATGAATAAGCAAAGCTTTGAGAGAAATGGAATGGCAGAAATCTATGAAGTCCAGCTTCCTTCCCAAATCAGGAATCCTCTCTCAAGCATTCTTGAGAGACAGTCATTAATAATGGTTTTAAATTAACATATTTCCTGAAAAAGTGTGGAGAAATGTACCCAAAGGACTTTATGGTGACTAGACACCTACATAGTATCTTTCAGAAAGTATTTTGAAGAAGGCAAGGGGAAAGTCACCATATCATCTAATATTCAGTTAAGTGGGAGAGTAAAAACATACAATACCTACAATAAAGCTTCCCTTAGCTCTTACATTTTAGTGGTGTGACATCTATAATATCTTAGTGTATGATATTTCAAACAGAATATGGTAGAAATGTGGACTTTTTTTTTTAATGGCGACACCTGCAGCATATGGAAGTTCTCAAGCCAGGGACTGAATATAAGCCACAGCTGCAACAATGCCAGATCCTTTAACCCACCAAGGCCAGGGATATAACCCGTACCTCCATAGTAACATGAGGCAAGCCGCTGCAGTCAGGTTCTTAACCCACTGCACCACAGTGGGAACTCTCTGATCAGATTTCTAATCAAAATATTCAAACGGCTTGAGAGACTAATTTCTAATGTAATGTGGTCATGTACACTACTATGGTCATATACTTCATAAGAAACTAAAAACTTTGATTTGCTCTTCAGGTATTAAGCTACATAAAAGGAAGGCCTTTAATTCCTATTGATTTCAATAGTCCACACTGTAGGAATTAGTTCAGCATTTTGATCACATAGCCACAAACAGAGTCTAGCCCTGTTTCTCTTTTGCTCTGTCAAAAAAAACAAAGATACAGTATTATTGAATCTTGCCAATTTATATTCATCAATGTCTTAATTATCCCACCCTTAGTATCTTCATATTTTCTACTGAAATTAATTATTCAGTCATATACTAAATTAAATATTTATACAACTGCTTTACTGTGCTCTCCATCATCTCGGTGTGGACAATACCCAAATAACCATCTTTCTCAGTGCTGTGATGGTTTAAATTCTATGCCTGTCTCCTCAAACAACTATTATAAGCAGTGCTATGAAATAACATTTACCAAGAGCAAAGTAGTATTTCAATCAAATGTATTGAATATCATTGAAACTATTACTTCTCACTATGCATCAATCAGTGTTCTACCAGGAAAATTAAACCATCCTCAATGTTTAAAACAGAGGAAATTAATTGCAAAGGGGGTGGAAAAGTTAAGAAGAACAGGTCATGGTAAAACAACCCCAGAGCTAAAACAGCAGGAAGCCACTGCTACTCTCAGGATGGAAGAATAAATATGTGAGGCAGTATACGGAAGCCAAAGAGCCAGTTATCAAGCGGAAAATGGAGCAAAGCCGTTCCAGTGGGAGATGGAGACACTGCTGCACATTGCCCAAAGCAATGAAGGAGCAGAGAAACACATGGGCCTCGCTCTCATGGGGTCCTCCCTTTCCCTCAAACTATCTTCCCTTGGATAACCATAGCCTGAAGACAGCTGACATGGACAACTAGGAAATGTTGCCTAGGGATTACCTTCAGAATTCATCACCAATAGCATAGCAGAAGGATGAAGGTTGGATCTGGTCAGTCAGGCTCAGAACCTTCACATATAGGATATGAATATTTCTCCAAACTTTTCAAAAGTCAGGTATTACAAAATTATTTCATGGAGCTATTTAATTGTGAATATGATCTATTTAAAATCTTATTAAATTAATAGATTTAATAGGTCATTAACATGCTTGTGTTCAAAGATTTATATAACTACATGGGCTCATCAGCTCTTTTGAACTAAAAAGATTGGATAAAAATTTATCTAGAAAATTTAAAAATACTATATTATCCTTTAATATAATGAATGACTGTATATTAATGTACTAAGCAATATGTCATGCTAATAGAACAGTTTTGCAAATCGTTGGAGGTAACAATGTATAATTTTATTCCACATTCTGGAGTACATTTTTCCAAATTAACTTAGTATAACTATTACTCCTTTTTTTTTTAAGAAGGAAAAGAAACTCAGAATTTTAAAAAGATTTGTACAATGACACTATTTCATAAGCATATAGGTTTTAAATTAAAGCCTTAATGTTCTAAATTGAAAATGCCTATATAGTTGAACAACATATTTGGAATATGTGATGTGTCTGTGTGTTGGAAGAACTCAATGGATGAGTGTGAAGAGACTCATTGGAGAGACTCTTCAATTACATTCCAAAAGTACAGCATAATTGGTTTCTATTGCTACTGGTAATTCTGCATTTTCATACATAAATCATTTATTTTCTTATATCTAATAGCATTTGTTTCAAACCAAAACTAATTAACATAGTCTAATCAAAAGTCAAATGTATGGGACAAATAAGCTAAATGATAAATACTCGTCATATCCATTTATAAATCTATTTGTAAAAGTTTTGTGACTTCCAATGGAAATATCTTCTGTGTAAATGCGTTCTATGTTCCATGTTTGAAACAAAAGTCTTCCTACTTATTAAAATGTCATTATTAGGATTTCATATAACTTCCATTCATATCTATTGCATTAAAATAACAAAGTTGCATTCAACTTTGTCAAAGAACATACCAAATTTAAGAAAAGAATCTCTCTTATTTCCTTTGATTAAAGCATGACAAGCAGAGAATAGGATATTTTGAAGTCATATCAGGAAGGCTGTTTAAAATGTACAAATTCATAGAATAGTTGAAAGAGAAACATATTGAAAGAATTAGCTTATAAATGACATGACTTTTTACAAAGTGGGAGGATATAATGAGGTTTTTCCTTATATTTTTTCCAAAGAACATTAAACATTTTGGACACGTTAACATAACTATATTTGCTAATCAGGGAAGAATAAAGTATGAGATTCACATTAAAGTAGCAACAAAACTACAAAACAACAACAACAAAAAGCAACAAAAATGTATGTATCAACCCAGAGTAGAGTTATGTTCCTTTGATTTTCTAGGTCTAGAAACACTGGATCTTGAAGAATGATCAATGTGGTTCTAGCTTATCCCATTCTTTGCTATGTCACCTCATGAAACATTAACTCAGGTACTCCATGTACTATAAAATGCAATTTGAAGACTGGAGAAAAAGTTAATTTCTCCATATAGAGATTAACAAATTCTGTTAAGCATAAAATAGTAACAAGTATTAAATGTGGTGGCAATCATATCCTGTACCTCATAAATTACTAAAAAACATTAATTTGTAGCAAATTACAATGTATTCTAGACACCCACACATTTATTTCAGGTTTAAGTAAGGGAGGTATCAAATGTTACTATATTGAACAGATGCATCATTAAATACATTATCAAGAATATCCAAATAACTCAGGTGAATCCTTCAGAGATTTATCAGTGAATATCATTATTAGCAGTAGGGGACATTCTGACATTTAATATATTCTTTCACCAACCTTAAAGGCAAAGTTAAAATGATAAGAATGCTGAAATTATTAAATGGAACTTCATTATAAGCCAACAGAGTAGCTGATTTACAAAATGATAGATACAGTTAGTGGATCACAGAATGAATTCCTTTTTTTTTTTTTTTTTTTTTTTTTTTTTTTTTTTAATGGTAACACCACATAAGGGAAGTTTTGCTTTTCTTGATTCTTTTCTCTAAAACAGACCTTCTGGCATTTAGGAAATATAAATGTATCATTTGACCTTTAAACTTCTATTTCATTAATGTAACCACAAGCAACAGAGTCACTGACTGACATGTTTGCACTTTCAGGCCTTTAGCACTTTAAGTTATTTGATAACTGTTATGCCACTATTTGCTTTTTATTAGAGACACTTTGAGGAATGCGTTACAGTGAAAAAATAGAGTATAATGTGTATAATGTGTAAAGCTTAATAAATTATATATAATTAAGTAAAGTGTTCTCCTGAGCTTTAGGTTTTTGTATTTTGATGTGAGGGTGCATATGAGAGAAGATTTTGTTTTGTTTGCTTTGTTTTCTAATGAATTAGAGAATCATATCAAATACAACTCCGGGTAGCCAAAGTAAAAACGTAAAATATAACTCTCTGACATTATTTTTGATGAAATATGACACCTGACTTACACTCAATTCATCCTTAAGCTCTTCTGTACTGGTCTATGAACAGAACAAATACCAGTTGCAGAAGGAGAGTCAAGAAAAATAATTAAAACATCCTAATTTTTTAACAGAGAGAGAATTTATTGTAGATATATATGTTAAAAGTATTTAAAACCTATGGACAATGTAAAAAGATAAAAATGAGATACTCTCTGGAGAATTCTAGAATTACTATAAGCAAATTATTTTGGGTACTAAGTAATACAGATAAGATTTTCTTCCTCTGACAAAAAAAAAAAAAGAGAGCGATTCTGTTTAGTTAAAAAAAAATTGTAATTGGTTAAAATCATCATTCAGAAGAGACAGAGATTCTAATCTCTTTAAAAAGTTTAAAAGACAAAAGTTCCCTAAACTACAATATTACAAAACTCAGGATACAGCATACAAATGGATGAGGTACAGTGCACACAAGTAAACAAGGACTGCACCAAACCAACAACACTGGAAAGATACTGTTGTCACTAGTTAAAGAAGCTTCACTACTAGAAGCAAAGAGTGAACTAAACATAGGCCTCCTAGAGGCAGAACATGGGTTCAGCTATTTTCATTAGCCATAGCATTTGCTAGATTGTTCATTAGAGACAAAATGCCTATGACATACCATCAGAAGACAAGCAGTCTATCAAATTCTTTAGATTGAAAATGCTAATACTCATTACAAATAATCAACATGCTGCTACAAACATGTAGATTGCAGTTGCAGCGATAGATTTGCAGCCTCTAAAGATAGTGCTTCATCCTTAACACTGTTGCTTAAACTTCCGAAACAAACTTAACATAAAGAACATAAATAAGGGTTTAATTTATATTCTCTGTGTGACCAAAAGTTCATTGCTTTTACCGACAATGAAAAGCTATTTTACTAAGTTATAACAAATTTTCTAGTAGTTTTGTATACATCCAGTGGCACTTTGTGTGTTTAAAGCAGAGATAACATTTATTATAAAAGCATGTTATTAGTGTATATTAGAAACTATAATAGTATTCCACAGCAAGTTGGACTCATAAGCATGTTTCAGAAGGTGCAAATCACTTACCACACCCAGATCCCAGATCATTAAATTTAAAATATATTGCATGATTCAAATAAAACATACCCCACTCTCTTTCACCTTAGACAGGCCACATATACTGATTTTGTGCAATCTGCACTTACAAGCCAACTACCATCCAGTGGAGAGAAAGAAGATCTTTCAGGGAGATTTGATGTATATGTCAGGTGGGAGTATCACAGGAAGAAGGGAGGGCAATGGGAAATGAAGGAATAGGGTGTTTAGCCTTGTTTAGATCTAAGCACTGCTGATCATCGATTTATATTTTCATAGACAGAAATGTTCCCAGAAGCTTATCTGTAGTGTTGTTTAGGAATACAATTAGGGTAGGATGTTCACTAATGACAAAACATTTCCATGCTCAAGCTTGGGAAAAAGAAAGCAAGAGGGGGGAGTGAGAAAATGAAGCAAAACTTAAGATGGAAAAAGGGAGGAAAGAGGGAAGGATGCCTTCATAAATAAAAACAGAGAGAGGAAAGGGAGAGACCGTATATACACATGTGTGAGTGACAGCGTTGGGAGCAGTGGAGTGTGTACCTTTTAGACAGTAAAAGAGGATCTGAATGTGAAAGTGGTTGTTAGAGCATGGAAGTGCCAGCGTGTGTGAGAATGTGAAACAGAGAATGTGAGGGAGTGTGGTTAAGAAAAAGAGATTTGTGAGGGTGAAAAAATGGTACTGGAAGGGGTTAGAGGGGAACATAAGTGTGTGGCAGGATATGGGGAAAGAGACGGGAAATGTGAGTCAAAGAGAGAGAAAAGATCACAGAACAGGGATATTAATGAAGAAGAAAAACGAGGAATGGAGACAGGTAATGAGTGGAGGGGAGGGGGTTAAAAAAGAGGTTAGAGATCAGAGCGGTTGCGATAAAAAAGAAAATATGTGGAGAAAATAGAAAAAGAAAGAAAAATAGAAAAGCGATGAAAAGAGATAAGCGGTATAAAGAAACTGAAAAGGGAGAAATTGAATCTAACTGTCCAAATGAGAGGGAAAACGCATGGGAGCAGGGAGCCAGCAGTTTGAAAAAGTCGCTTAGGCTAGAGTAAAATAGAAACAAACCTGATAAACTTGTCAGACTCTCCAAGAGTACCCCATGACAGTAAAACAGAGACCTTGTGAACTGAGTTTGCAAGTGGCACCTGTCCATCCTAAACCTCACACTTTACTCATTCCCGGGCTGCTTGGCGATCAGGCAAAGTGCTTTAGCTTCACCAGTCCGGCTTGCTACCTGCCCCAGGGTAAAGGGGCCAGGGCTCCAGGCAGAATCAGCACCTGGATTTCCTGGAATGTGGTCTTTTCATAGTGATCACTACCAGCATCATTACTTGGTTTTAAAAGAAGGCAAAAAAGGTGGAAAGACAGACAAAGATTAGACTGAGACAAGTACGAAAAGCACGCCGTTCTTCCTACCTAAGCACCGCCGTGTCCCCTTTTCTGACCATCATGTTGTCCACAGCCGCCCAGGGGAAGTCCACACTCTGTCCAGCCGGGAGGCAGGAGGGTAGCAGGCAGCACAGGCTGAGGAGCACCGCCGCCAGCCACTGGTTCGAGCAACAAGCACCCTGCACCAACAGCATCATGTCCATCCCTGCTAAGGCTGCTCACTCTCCAGCAGCTTTCAGCTCGCACTCCCCCACCCCCTGGTGCTGGCGAGTCTTCCCGGGAACCAGGCGGCGCGCCACAGAAATTTTTTCTTTTCTTTTTTTTCTTTCGAATTTTTTTTTTTTTGTGTGTGTGTGGGTGGGTGGGTTTCTTTCCTTTCTCTTTTTTTTTTCCTTCCTCTAGTTGTTGCGTGTTGTTTCTCTCTTTTTTGCCTCCCCTCCTCCTCCTCTTTGCCTTCCCTCCCTCCCTCCCCTCCCACCCCCTAGCACCACACTACACCTCCTCTCGGTTGCTTTTGGCCGAGTCCGGAGTGTGTCTAATTCTCGGACGGCTCGCACACTATCTAGCGAGGAGGCGAGCGCGCGGGCGAGTGAGGGAGGAGGCGCCGCGGCGGCGGAGGCAGGGCGAGCGGTGGTGGCGGCGGCTGCAATCGCGGTAGCAGCAGCAGCAGCAGCAGCAGCAGCAGCAGCAGCAGCAGAAGCAACGCGGGGCGCAGCGGCGGCCGGCGGCCCCCGGGCTCGCGCGCGTTGCCAAGCGGCCGTTTCCTTAGCAACCCCGCCTGGGGACTGGGGATGCAGCGGGCCGGGGGGGGGGTGGTTTGAAGGGGGGAGAAAAGAAAGAAAACGAAAAATATGTATTTCTATCAAGAAGAGGTATATCACAATTATGTAAACTGAGAAGAAAAAAGAGGTGCACTGGAGACCGAACGCTTCCCTTCCTGTCATAAGCATTAGAGTGATGCTTTGCTAGAAAAGTCTCCGTGTCGGAGCTGAGGTGAAGAGAGTAGAGGTGCGTTTTACCTCTTGAGGCACCGTAACTTTTAAGTCCTCCAAGTTGTGGTCGGCGCCATCATGACGCCAGGGACTGTGAGGTTTTATTTTATGTATTTTTTTTCCAGTGTCGCCTGGGCGGCCGCGCTACACTTGACAAGCGGCCAACTAGTTCACTCTTTTCCTCTTTTCGGAAATAGATAGGGACAGTGGCGGGGGGTGGTGTGCTGCTTTTTTGAGGGTACATGAGGGGAGTGCTTGCAAGGCCTTGCGGTGGAGCAGTTGGCATATGTATGGGGTCAGTCGCAAAGGACTAGAAGGCGGTCCCCCTCTCACTTCCCCCCCCCATTGTTGACACTAAATTCTTTGCGTATATGAGGTTTCGTCAAAGTGGAAAGTGCGTGGATGTGTGTGTGTCTGTGTGTGTGTAGTAAGCGCGCGCCCGAGTATGCGCGCGAATCCTGCGCGCAGGGTCTGTGTGCGCGCGCGCGCGCGCGCAGCACGCAGGCGCGCTGGGAGGGACTGGGCGGGTCGCGCTGGGATGGAGTCGGGAGGAAACTGCAATCAAGTGTTTTAATTGTGAACAGCCAGGCAGTCCTGTTATGTAAGAGTTTAACCCGTTTGAGCCTATCGGGAGGAATTATCAGCGCATTCTAATCTAGGCAGGGCAAAGTTATTGGGTTTAAGGAGTCACAGGTTTATTTCATTTTATTTTTTAACATTTTTCAAACCGGGTTGGACAAGCTCTCTCCACCGCGGCGCAGAGCGGCTACCTTCTGTTCCCACGCCGCAGCCTCTTAGCAGCTTTCACCCAACCACCACTGCGAGCCGCTGTCCTGGCCCAAGGCAGAGTGGGGTGCTGGGCATGGAGCCACCCCCTACTCTTTGCTACTTCTTCCCTTCTAGTACTTCTTTCCAGTTTCACGGCCCCTTAGTTATTCTGGGCCATTTGTGGATCAGTGCGAGAACCGAGGCTAAAGTCAATAGCAGTTATGCCAGTCAATCTTGTTCAGTGAGGAGTGTGGGAAGCTGAGCGGGGTAGTGAGGGAAGGAAACAAGTAATTTAAACAATTAATATAATATAAATAATATGCTCACCTCTCCCCTTCTTCTAACCCTATCCTCCTTAAGCAGCCCTTGAAGATTTTCTTCGCCTGACCCCAGTCCTGCTTCCCTTGGAGGAAATAAGTACAGCACATCCCTAACTCGTTTTCCATAATGCTAGCAGCGTCCTTTGGCAAAACGCACAGTAGCAATAATCTCTGCAGGGGTCAGCATCCGGCTGCCTCCCCAGACTGAGGTCTTTAAGAGGCAGGCAGGGAGTCGTTTTGCTTGGCAGTAGCGGTGCTCAGAGTGATTTTTATCGCAGTGCGTGAGGATATATGGGGAAAGGGAAGGGTTCCCATCACCTGTGACCACCCAGACAGCCTGATCGAAGAGCCCCTAACCAGAATCACCTCCCTGCTGAAGTGACACCCCAAGGCCCAGCAGTTAACCAAGACGTTTGCAGCAGGAGTTACTGATGTTATCAGTATTCAAGCTTAACTCTCAAATCCGGCTCGGAAATTGAGAGTGCAGTAGTATTCAACTGCATTTTGAAACATCAATAAAATGTTAGTCATTTGCGGGTGAATGAAAACATTTTCTTTACCGACTGGTATGCTAGGGAAATAATTGTCAAATGACAGACTCTTGCTAATATTGATGCCAAATACCTAGGTAACACTGTCATCTTGTTAACTGCGTTTTTCTATCGCGCGTGGAACACTGATGGATAAAGCTTAAAATTATCTAGGGCAAACGGGGCATTAGAAGAATCGACATGTCGTGTATATGGGCAAAACTTCTCAGTATTATTTAGTATTTTCACTAGAAACGATCTAGATCCCATTGAAGAGAAGCAGAAGACACCGCTTACGGCATTGTAGCTCAGTTTAGCGCTATTTTATGCGGGGATAGGGCTCCAGCGTTTTCTAGTACAAGCTATGAAAAGCATTCTTTTGTAACTGCTGTTTCCCAGCGATCTGACATCTTCAGTGGGGAGGACGGGAGGAGAGGAGATTTCTGTGACCAGGGATGGAGCTATGCAGCAGTTTTAATATGTACAACAACGCTTCGGGCTTGTGAAAGGAAACTGGAACCACTTACGTTTAAAGGCAAAGAGTTTATTTTCTTTATTTCTAGTTTTCTTTAATCTCAACCTCCATTCTTTTAAGCACAAAGCACTTATCTCTCACAATACCCATCCAAAGTAAGCAATAACTGAACCTAGTTTATAGATGCGTGGACTACGAAAAGCTTATTTACATGTGCATCACTGTTATTTAAAGTGAGAGCAAGAATGCTGAGTGGGGCAGCCTTATTACTGCATGTACTCTTGCTGTCCTTCTGACTAGAAAGGAAAATGATTATTAATGCATTTATTACTTTCTTTTCTCCTCAAGCTTTCTATGGGCATATATCTGAGAGGATTTTACAGGGTTTCTAGTATTTCCTTTTAAGGTCCTAGATTTCTTTCAAGCAGAGGCTAAATCCTCAAAGTTTTGGCTCCTGAGAGAAAACCAGAACAAAAACAAACAAAAAAACAAAAGAGAGAAAACCTCCCAGCTCAGATAGTACATAGTTCCTCAGTAGATTTTTTTTTTTTAATACCAAGAATAGGTAATAGCATTGTCTGAACTTTTTAAATTGTGAGGTTTAGAGTGGGTGTACTAGAATAGTCCCTTGGTCAGAGTTTTTAGGAATTGACATTGGAATGACTTAGTGCTACTACTTCTTCTTGAATCCTATATACTTTTGTATTCAAAGCTCATTGAAGAAATGTGATGACTGATATGGAAGGAGAAAAGTAGAGCCTGACTTTGATTATACTCCTGTCTTTCATGTCCTCTGACCTCAGGGATATTGGAAGGATAATATTATAAAGAAGCTTCATTTGCTTCCTTAGTTTAATAAGCTTGATTTTTAAAATTATCAGTATAAATAGTTATTTTGGTAAAATTAAACTAAATTCACAATTGTTTTCTGATAGTGAGTTAACCTAAATACATCTTTCATGTTGTTACTATGTAGGCATGAGAAATTTTTAGGCAAAACAGTTTCTAGGACCTAATCAGGACTAATGAGAACACTTGATAATTCCTGAAAGAGTCAGTCAGGAAGCCCTTTTAAACAGGACATATGAATAACAGCTCTCTAGCTTGGGTCATAATTGAGTCTCTATTTGAATTAAGCTAAGCTAGTTTAAGGTTGATGCACTTTACCAACTTAACTCACCTGTAGTGATGATTTGCAGGTCAGTGTGAGAACTACAAAGCCTGGGAAATTTGTTGGGGGGAGAAAATATTTCTTTATAGAAAAGTTTCTTAACCTAGTCATTTTTTTTTTAATGGAAGTATAGTTGGTTTATAATATTGTGTTAGTTACAGGCGCACAGCAAAGTGAACTTCTAATATTTTGGGCCAGATAATTCTTTGTTGTGGAGACTACCTTGTGCATTGGAAAATGTTTAGCAGCATCCCGCAACATCCCAGGCCTATACTCACTAGATTCTATTAACATTAGTAGATGATTTCTTCAGACATTGCTAAATGCTATGCAGACCTAAGTAGGGCATGACAAAAATTACCCCAAGTTGAGAACCAGTCCATTACAGATTACGTTTCTAAAATGTATGTTCCATCTTGTGCTTTTCAAAAAAAACAGTAAAGCAGATTGTGTTTAAAACAAAAATATTTTATTTCAATTCTATAGCTACAGAAGTAGCTCTTCTTCCCCATCAGTTCTGTATCTACATTTACCTGCTGTGTGATTGAGTGGCCCAGCTTAGCAAGGATGTAATTAATTTAATGGTTGACCATAAATATCTTTCCATGATGTCTTCATTGGAACTCTTTAAGTTAGAGTTGAACGGATAATTCTCATTTTTAAAAGAAATTGTCACTTTGTGGTTGTTTAAATAAAAGTGTAAGTAGATGGTGAGCTTCTTTCAGGCAAGAACTAAAATCTTTGTATTCTTTACATAGAGACAGCTAAAGGGTATGCACTCAGGAAATGACTATTGAATAAAGGAGGAAAAACGAAATAATTTCCCTTTTAAATAACTCTATGTAAAAATAATATATTTGCTCATTTACCATTTTTTTTCTATATTAAATACCAGCCTTGATAGTAAGCACAGAGATAAGAACTGAGGGCTGGAAGGACGTTGCAGGGATACTTTCAAAGCTCTTCAAACCATTCCCATAGAATGGCCCTGAAAATTTCACCTAAGTACTTAAACCAGAATGAGAAGGCCTATGATAAATGTGGGTGGAAATTATTTTTAAAGTACTGAAGTTTTTATTCTTTTTACTTGTAAGGTAATGAGTACAGCTTCAATTACATATCATTATATATTTGCATGGGTTCTGGAGATACTCATAAATATTTCTGTCAGTATTATTTAATATTTTTTCCTCCCCTATTTCCAAAAGGACTTTAAGAAAATCAAGAGCATCTATTTAAAAATAAATGTCAAATTTAACATTTTCTACTGGACTCTCAAGAGTATAAAATCTTATGCTCTGAAATTAGTATTCTATTTTATTTTTATTTCCTAAAATTTATTTATTTCATTTTATTTACTAAAAATTTCTGATCCTGATTGCAGAGATTTTTATCTTGTATATATTTGACCCCTTAACAACGTGGGTTTGAACAGTGTGGGTCTATTTATATGCAGATTTCTTTTCAATAAATACTATAGTACACTATTCACAGTTGGTTGCATCCCTGGGTGTGTAACCTTGGATATGGAAGACTATCTATAAAGCCATATATGGATTTTACACTATGCAGCAGCTGGTGCCCTTAACCCCCCTTACTGTTCAAGGGTCAATTGTATATATTTTTAAAGACTATTTTAGAGCAGTTTTAGGATTACACCAAAATTGAGAGGAAGGTGAAGCTCTCTCTTATAAACCCTGCCCCAAAAGATGCATAGCCTTCCCCATTAGCAACACTACTCACCAGAATACATTGTTTTCAGCAAGGATGAACCTACATTGCCACATTATAATCACCCCAAGTCCATAATTTGCTTTAGGGTTCACTCTTGGAGTTGTACTTTTTACAAGTTTAAGCATCATGTTAATATACTGTGGTAAAATTCTCTGTGCTCTGCCTATTCCATTCTCATCTGGCAACCTCTAATTTTTTATTGTCTCCACAGTTTTGCCTTTCCCAGAATATCATATGTGGAATCATAAAGTATGCAACCTTTCTCAGATTGGCTTTTTTTACCTAGTAACATGCATTTGAGTTTATCCTCTATATCTTGTTATGGCTTGATCTCTCATTTCTTTTTAGTGCTGAATAATATTCCATTGTTTGATATACCACAGTCTGTTTATTTATTCTCCTACCAGGGGACATGTTAGTTGGTTCCAAGTTTTGGCATTATGAATAAAACTGCTGTAAACATCCATATGCAGGTTTTTGTGTGGTCATATGTTTTCAACTTCTTTGGGTAAATACCAAGGAGCATGATTGCTGGATCATATGGCATGCAGGATCATGTGTTTAGTTTTGTCAGAAAACCCCAAACTCTCTTCCACAGTGACTGTACCATTGTGTATATATTTCCAGCAGCAAAATGTCTGAGAGGTCTTTTGCCATATATTGTTACAAGCATTTGGTGTTGTCAGTGTTTCCAGATTTTGGCTGCTCTAGTAGGCGTGCAGTGATATCTTGTTGCTTTAATTTACATTTTGCTGGTGATATATGATGTATTGTATCTTTTCATATGCTTAGTTCTCATCTGTATATTTTCCTTGATGAGGTTTCTATTAAGGTCTTTGGCTAATTTCTAATCAGGTTGTTTTTTTATTATTTTTAGAATTCTTTGTATGTTTTGGATAATAGTCCTTTGTCAGATACGTCTATGGCCAATATTCTCTCCCAGTGTATGGCTTGTCATCTCATTGACATTGTCTTTAACAGGGCAGAAGTTTTTAATTGTAATGAAGTCCAGCTTATCAATTATTTATTTCATGGATTGTGTCTTTTGTGTTTTATCTAAAAAGGCATCACCATACCCAAGTTCATCGAGGTCTTCTGTTATCTTTCAGGAGGTTTATAGTTTTACACTTAAGTCTATGATCTTTTTTTCAGTTAACTATTGTAAAGGGATGATTATCTTGTAAATTTTCAAATCCTACAGTGACTTGTTAATTTTATCCATTTATCATATTTTCTTATAATTGATAGGTAATGTGTAAATATTATCTATCATACATACATACAGCAGGAGAGATGCCTGATTGTGTTAACTTATAAAGACACCTTTACTGGAATTTGTTATTTATTTGGATGAATTTTTTACTACTAATATACTTTTTTTTTCTTTTGAGGGCTGCTCCTGTGGCATATGGAAGTTCCTGAGCTAGGGGTTGAATCAGAGGTGCAACTGCCAGCCTGCACCACAGCCATAGCAATACTAGATCCCAGCCACATCTGCAACGTACACCACACTTTGCGGCAACGCTGGATCCCACCAAAGGAGCCAGGGCTCAAAACTGAATCCTCACAGGCACTATGTCAAGTTCTTAACTTGCTGATCCACAATGGGAATTCCTAATTTATTTTTCATAACAACAATGTGAAAACATTACTTTAAAACCTAATCCTAAACAGAAAGAAAATATCTCTGTCATTTCATTACATGACCACTTCTAGCAACTATTGGGACTTTTATTGCTCTTATAGTAAATTATGATATTCATAGTGAGGTAAATCATTATTTTTTTCCCTTAATACTAGAAAAAACAAGAGGGTTTAAAGTGGAATCATTTTAAAGGATCATATGAAATACCTTCCCACAATTATTAAAGTCATCCATATCCATAATATACATTTTTTTTACCTTTGTTCTGACAACACATATTTCACAATACACTTTAAGTATGAAAGTTAACATCCATTTGATTCCATTCAGATTCAGAAACAGCAAATTGACAACACTCAGAAGCATCCTGGAAGTCCTTTCTTAATGATCACCCCCATCTTTTCCTCTAAAAATAACCCTTATGCGGTTATCCTTTCCTTAGTTTCTTTATCTTTTTGCTACTTTAGTTTTGCATCCCTCTGAAACAATGACTTGCTTTTCTACATAATCATACAAATCCATATCAGTCATACAATATGTAGTTGTATAGTATATCCTTTTTTTGTGTCTGAATTCTTTTCCTGGATATCATATTTTAAGATTTCTCTGCCCTGTTGTGCAACTCTTGTCCCTTCGTTTGTGTATCTATGTAGCATTCTATAGTATAAAATATAAAATTATACATTGATCCATTATATTGTTGACACATGTTATGTTTTACATTACTTATCTATTGTGGACAATGATGGCATGAACATTTTTGGATATCAGTACTGAAAACTTCCCCCGGGTTATATAAAGCTGGCCTGCAAGGTGGTGGAAACCAGAGACAGAGACACTTATTTTAAGGAACTGGCTTATGTGATTGTGAAACTGGTAAGTTCCAAATCTGCAGGGTAGCCTGGCAGGCTGGAGACCTAGGAAAGTTCTGATGTTGCAGCATGTCTGAAGATGATCTAAAGACAGAATTCCCTCTTCTTCAAGGGATCTCTGCCTCTTTGGTTTTAAGGCCTTCAAAGTGATTGAATGAGGCCTGCCCACATTATGGAGGATGATATGCTTTACTCAAAGTCCACTCATTTAAGTGTTAATCTAATCTAAAGAATACCTTCATAGTGACATCCAGAGTGGTATTTTGGCAAATATCTGAGTACTGTAGCCTTGTGAAATTTGACACATAATATCAACCATCACACTGGTTTACTTCCAGTTAACTGCTATGTTGGGTAGTTCCTCCTTCATCTCAGCTTAAAGTAAGAGATACCAACCCTTGACTGTCCCATTCTCTTTTTACCCCAATATTTTGAAACTGACAAAATTTCAAGTCAGTCTGTATAAATTCTCTTGGTGCTTAGAATCAAATATATAACATTAAGAAAACTTTCATCTTCTTAAATCATGTTAAGGCTATAGGAGAAAAGCCTTATTGTTCTTGTTTATAATATTATCTCTATTTGTTTTAATCACAGACCTTTAAAAATTGCTTTTTAAAACTGTATCAAAATTATAATAACAAGCAACCATCTTTGAATTGGCACAAATCAGAATGCTGAATCTTCACCACTTTGAACTAATAGACTCACTTCTGTTATAACCAGTCAAATCCTATGAATTGAGTGTAACACTCAATAATTGTTTGAAAGAGTGTCTTTCCCAATATAGCATTCTTTGGCCCAGCAAGTTTACTAAGATAAGCTTTATCTTTCAGTTGGCCATTATTTTATCAACACCAGTGTCTCAGTCACCTCTAGAATTTGAGCCACCACTAATTTATTCTCCATTGCTATTATTTTGTCATTTTGAGAATTTTATATAAATGGAATCATCTAGGATGTTTCATTTTGAAGATGACTTTTACTTACACAGCTTAATGGCTCTTGCGATGGATCTAAATTAATTCTTAGAACAATAGTTTCTCCCTTTTCATGCAAAATAGTCATGGAATATAGGTACCATAGTTTGTTTAACTATTCACATATTTTAGGACATTTCAGTTATTGCCAATTTGGGGCTTGTGAACATAAAGCTGCTATGAATAATCATATCCAGGCTTTTGTGGGGACTTGTTTCATTTCTCTAGAATAAAAAGCCAGAAATGTCATAGTGGGGTCATGTGGTAAACGTCTGTTTCGTTTTTTTTTAAATGAAACTTCCAAACTGTTTTAGAGTGGCTGTATCATTTTACATTCCAGTAGGAGTGTAGGCGACATCCAGTTTCTCCTCATCCTCGCAGCTTTTGCATTGTCATTTGTTTTTATTTTAGCTCTTTTCAAAAGCTTGTAGTGACTTTTAATTCATTGTGATTTCATTTCACATTTAATTCATCGTGGTTTTGATTAGCATTTTCCTTATGACTAATATTGTTGAATATGTTTTTGTGTATGTGTTAACAATCATTGTATTATCTTCAGTGAAATATTTCTTCCTGTTTATGTACATTTTCTACTTGAATTGTTTGTTTTATGGTTAAGTTTGAAAAAAAAATTAATATATTCTGGATACGTCTTTTTTTCAGATATGAGATTTACAAATATTTTGTTCCAGAATCTACTTTTATTTCATTTGGTTCCTGTATTTTTAAAAATTGGCTTATAATATTGTATGTTTTATGTACGCAGTATTATATTTTGACTTTTGTGTACACTACAACACAACTAATTATTAGAAGATGTGGAGAGAAAGGAACCTTCGTATCTGTGTTGGAAATGTGAATTAGTATATCCACTGTGGAAAACAATATGGAGATTCCTAAAAAATTTATAACCTTGGTATTTATAAAACGAATACAAATAAACTAATTTGAAAAGATACCTACACCTTTATATTCACTGCAGTAAAACTTACAATAACATAAGTTACCTACACCTCTATATTCACTGCAGTAAAACTTAAATAAGTAAAACTTACAACAACATTGTTTCCTTTGTTGTGTAGAAGATTTTTAGTTTGGTGTATTCTCACTTGCTTTCTTTTGCTTTTCTTTCCCTTGCTTGAGAAGAAACATCCAGAAAGATAAAGACTGATGTCGAAGAACTTACCGCCTATATTTTCTTCCAGGAGTTTTATGGTTTAAGGCAGTATATTCAACTTTTTAATCAACTTTGACCTGATCATAAATTAACCATCCATATATGTGTGGTATTAACCATCAGTATATGTGTGGGATTTTTTCTGGGCTCTCAATATTATTCCATTGATCTATGTGTCTGTTTTTCTGCCAATGAAATGCTGTTTGATTACTATAACTTTGCCATATATTTTGAAATCAGTGAATGTGATACCTTCAGCTTTGTTCTTTATTCTCAGGATTGCTGTGGATATTTAGGGTCTTTTGTGTTTCCATATAAATTATAGGATTTTTTTAGTCCTATTTCTATGAAAAGTGTCATTGGGAGTTTGATAGTGATTGCATTGAATCTATGTTTTGCTTGAGGTGAAATGGACAGTTTAACAATACAAATTCTTCCAATCTGTATGCATAGAATGTATTTTCATTTCTTTGTGTCATCTTCAGTTTCTTTAAATGATGTCTTACAGTTTTCAGTATGTAGGGCCTTCACCTCCTTGGTGAAATCTATTCCTAGACATTTTATTCTTTTAGTTGTGATTATAAATGGGATTGTTTTCTTAATTTCACTTTATGTTTGTTTATTGTTAGTGTATAGAAACACAATGAATTTTTGTATGTTGATTTTTTACCCTGCAATTTTATTCATTTATTTATAATAATTTTTTCATGAAGCATTTTGAGTCTTCTATATGTAAAATTATGTCATTCACAAATAGTGAAAGTTTTATGTCCATCTTTCCAATTTGAATGCCTTTATTTTTCTTGCCTAATTCTTCTGGCTAGGATTTCCAGTATTATGTTGAATAAAAGTGTAAAGAGTGGGCATCCTTGTATGTTGTTGATAACAAAGATATATCTTTTCCCTTTTCACTTATTGAGTATAATTTTAGCTTTGATTTTGGCATATCTGGCCTTTATTATATTGAGGTATGTTCCTTCTATACCTATTTTATTCAGAGGTTTTATTGTAAATGGATATTGAATGTTATCAAATGCTTTTTCTGCATCTACCGAGATAGATGATTTTTATCCTTTATTTTGTTAATGTGATGTATCACACTGCTTGATTTGCAGATGTTGAACCATCCTTGCATCCCTGGAATAAATCTTACTTGTTCATGATGTGTGACCTTTTTAAATGTTTTGTTGTTTTTAACTTGCTAATATTTTGTTGAGGCTTTTTTGCATCTTCATTCACCAGAAATATTGCATGTAATTTTCTTTTTTTAAATTAAAGTATAGTTGATGTACAATGTTTTGCCAATTTCTGTTATACAGCATGCTGACCATTCTTTTTCTCATGCTATCTTCCATCATGTCTATCCCAAGAGATTGGATATAGTTCCCTGTGCCTCATTGTGTAATTTTCTTTTCTTTTTGTGAGGTATATACAAGACATCTCTTAGATAAACTGGTCTTTTTTTTTTTTTTTTTTTTTTTTTTTTTTTTTTTTTTTGCTATTAGGATATTTAGCTTCATTTGCCAACATGGGTTCTATCCTTTTCCTTTTTCTCATTTATATTTTTTTGTTTCAAGTTACTCCTTTTTATGTTGTGTGCTCATTACCAAAATTTAGGCAGTTACAATTTTTTTAGTGCATTTCCCTTTAAACTTTATGCTATAAATAGGCATTCTGATTTATCAACTTATTCTGATACACAATTGCAAGTTTCTGATTTTGTCTGTCTATTCATCACCTCATTCAACATTTTCTGTACCTTTGCTTTTTTTTTTTTTTTTATCATGTAGAAGAGCTCCTTTCAATATTTCTCGCAAAGCAGGTTGAGTGTTGACGAAATCCCCTAGCTTTATTTGTCTGGGTAAGCCTTTTTTTCTCCTTCATATTTGAATGCCTGATAGGGTATTTTTGTCAGGTAGTTGTTATCTTTCAATATACTGAGATAAATAAGTCAATTCACCCTCTTCTGGTGTGTGGAATTTCTGCTGAGTAGTTTACTGATAGTCTAATGGAGGTTCCTTTGTAGGTTACTATCCTTTTTTTCTCTCTTTGCCAATAAAATTCTTTCTTTTTCTTTGATGTCTGAAAATTTTAATACACTATATCTTGAAGCACAGTTTTTTCATTGAGATCATTAGAAGTTCTCTTAGATTCACAAACTTGTATATATGGTTTATTGTCCAGGTTTGGGAAGTTCTCAGCTATTATTTCTCTAGGTAAACTCTGTTCCTTTCTCCCTCTCTTTTCCTTCTGAGATACCCAATGTCCTTATGTTGGTTGCTCTTCCTAATAGAATTAAAGTTTTCTCAGAATTTCTTCCTTTTTTCAAGGTTATATTCCATTTATAGTTATTGTAAACGATCGACTACATCGCCTGTATTGTCCAAAATATCTTTATAGCTTATTTTATACATAATTGTTTGTACCTTTTCCTTTTTTAAGATATTGTCTCTCCGTTTCTAGCTATATCATTTCTAGATTTGTAGATTCACGTTCACTAATTCTTTTTTCCGTATGGTCTGCTCTATTTCCAGTGCTTTCTAATTCATTCTTCATCTCATTTATTGAGTTCTTCAGCCACAGGATTTCTTTTCTTTTCTTTTTTTTTTTTTTTTTTAGTGTTTTTATCTCTTTGGTAAAGTATTTCTTATGCTTAGAATTGTGTTCCTAAGCTCATTTATCTGACTTTCTCTGTTTTCCTGTAGCTCACTGAGTTTCTTCATGACAGCTGTTTTGCATTCTCTATCAGTAGATCACAATTCCATGACTTGAAATTTGGTTTGGGGGAATTATAATTTCCTTTTTTTGGTACTCTGTTACTTTGGTTATTCAAGGTGCTTGATGAAGTATTCCTCTGCTGGTTCGTTTGAAGTAGTGAGCAACTTTCTTCAGACAAAGCTTTTCTTTTTTTAAACTTAATTCTAAAGATTTAACAGGTTATTAATTAGAGGTCTTTCTTTGTTTTCCGTTAGGTGTCGCTATAGCACAAGTTTTTAGTTCCTGCTCCCTGAGCTGCCTCTGGTTAAGCTTGAAAGGAGGCACTTTCCTCCCTCCATGCATCTGTCACTGGTGTCACCTGACACCCTTGTTGTCACAGCTTGTACCTTTGGAGTTACTGGTGCCTTGATGTTGCTAGTTTCACTGGCAACACCTTCTGGAGACCATAATGGTGAGTGCCTCCACCATGTCTGGGGGCTCCTGGGTGGCGGGCTCCTGGGTGGCAGGCTCCACTGCCACAGGGTAAAGCGGAAGTTGGGGTGAAGCTTGGTTTGTCTCTTCTGGGACCAGAGTTGTTTAGATTTGGGGTGCCACCACTGTGGGTGGGGAGGGAAGAGAGAGCCACAGGCAGCTGCACAACTGGAGGGACAGAGTCACAGGCCTCCCACCTCTGCTATCTGATTCCCTGTGGCCAGGAGGCCAGGAGCGTGTGCACTGTCTCCCCTGATGCTACTGGGTTCTCTTGGGCTATGGACTCAACCCCTGTGGCAGGTGGTCTGGGATTACAGGTGCCACCTCCACTATTCCTCTGGTGTTGCATCTATTATATGTTCCAGTCACCCACACTTATATGTGCAGATGTTTGAAATTCTCTGGTGTCCTGGTGTTTTGGGCAGAGCAGTTTTGTTGTGTTGTGAATGTTTCACTGGTTATAGATTGAAGAAGATAGACAAAAGGAGCATCTCAGGCCATCATGATGCTGCTATCACTCTGTACTTTTCATCTTTTTTTTTTATTTTGTCTTTTTGCTATTTCTTGGGCCGCTCCCGCAGCATATGGAGGTTCCCAGGCTAGGGGTTGAATCAGAGCTGTAGCCACCGGCCTACGCCAGAGCCACAGCAACGCGGGATCCGAGCCATGTCTGCGACCTACACCACAGCTCACAGCAACGCCGGATCGTTAACCCACTGAGCAAGCGCAGGGACCGAACCCGCAACCTCATGGTTCCTAGTCAGATTCGTTAACCACTGCGCCACGATGGGAACTCCCACTTTTCATCCTCTTAATGAAGATTTTTGTAAAGCAAACATTTTCATTTCAATGGTTTAGTTTTTAAATTTTAAATTATTTTTAAATTTTAATTAATTAATTTTTAATTAATTTATTAATTTTTCCTCTGTGCAGCATGGGGGCCAAGTTACACTTACATGTATACAATTTTTTTCCATCCTTTATTCTGTTGCAATGTAAGTATCTAGACATAGTTCTCAATGCGATTTATTTTTTTAATAATTAATTTTTAATTTTTTAGTTGTATAGATTCTGCTTTTGGTTTTATATCTAAGAACTCTTATCAAGCACTAGGTCCTGAAGATTATCTGCTGTTTTCTTTGTACAGTTTTATGGCTTTCCATCTAAATATATGATTAATTTAGAGACAATTTGTATACAAGTTGTGAAGTTTAGGTTGAGGTTATTTTTAAAGTATTTTTTTTGGTTTTATTTATGGATATTAATTTACTGTTGGTGGTAAAATAAATTGGTACAACCACTATGGATAACAGTATAGAGGTACCTCAGAAAACTAAATATAGAACTACCATATGACCCAGCAATCCCACTCTTGGGCATAGGTCCAGACAAACCTTTCATTGGAAAAGATACATGCACTCCTATGTTTATTGAAGCACTATTCACAATAGCCAAGACATGGAAACAACCTAAATGTCCTCGACAGATGAATGGATTAAGAAGATGTGGTATATATACACAGTGGACTACTACTCAGCCATAAAAAGAACAAAATAATGCTATTTGCAGCAGCATGGATGGAACTAGAGACTCATACTAAGTGAAGTAAGTCAGAAAGAGAAAGACAAATGGCATATGATATCACTAAAAATCTATCTATATGAATCTAATGTATGGCACAAATGAATAGAAAAGAAACAAACTTTGGATTTGGTTAACACAGTTTTGATCTCTGTTGTTGGGGTTAGTGTATTTTCTTAATGGATTGGCTCTCTTCTCCATAAGTAACATTTCTTTCTACCGCTCTGTCCATGGTGATTTTTTTTGTTCTGAGGTCTACTTTATTTAATGTGACTAGAACCCCTTCTACTTTTGTTTGATTTATGTTTGCATGACATATCTATTTCTTTTGTTTTCAATTGACATATATTATTACACTCAAAGTAACTTTTTTACAGACAATATATAACTAGATCATCTTTTTAAATCTGCACTATCAATCTACTTATTTGATTGATATAGTCAGACCATTTATGTTTAATTATTTACAAGTTAGGATAAATTATGCCATTTTTTTTGTTCCCTCTCATTTTTCTTTTTCTTTTTTTTTCTGTTTTTTTTTTCCCCTATCTTCTAGTGAATCATTTTGTACTTTTTGGAACTTCATTTTGATTAATATGTAGAATTTTTTAATTTCTTTGTATAGCATATTAATAGTTATTTACAGTATATATACCAAACTTGTCACAGTCTACTAAGTTCTACATCTTACCATTATAGTCTAAGTATTGAAAACTTACCTCTCTTTAAATCCACTTAGCTCCCCCAATTTAGTATATTTGCCTTAACTATTTCTCCTCTGTACATTGATAATATCAGATGATATTATGAGTTTTACTTCAACTATCAAAATAATTTAAAAATATCAAGATGAGAACGAAAGTTTATTGTATTTACCTGTGCATTTATTCTTTCTGTTTTCTTTATTCTTCTATGCTAACAAAAAATTTCCTTTATCTGAAATGTCTTGATTTTCTCTGTATTCCTTAAGTATATTTTTATTGGTGAAATAATTCTGAGTTGACAGTTCTCTACTTTTAGCCCTTGGAAAATACACCACTTCTTTCTAGACACCATGGTTTCTGATGAGATACCGACTTTCATTCAAATTGTTTATCTCCTATAAGTAAATTGTTATTTTTCATGTGCTGTTTATTTTTTTCATTGTTTTAGTTTTCAAAAATTTTACTATGATTTGTCTTCCGTGAATTCTGTGGGGTTTGACCTAATTGAGATTTACTGAGCCTCTTGACTCTGTAGGCTTATGTGTTATGACAAATTTGGCTCGTTATCAATTATTACTGTTTCAAATATTTTTTTTCCTTCCCACTGTCTTAATCCTTTGTTTGGAGCCCCCAATGGCACAAACATTAGATCTTTTTTTAATAATCCCATAAGTACCCAAGGATATGTTTTATATATATTTTCCCAGTCTATTTTCTCTCTGTTGTTCAGAGTAGGTAATTTCTATTCTTCATTTGAGTTTATTGATTCTTTAATCTGTCCTCTTCATTCTTCTGTGGAGCCCACTCTTTGAGTTTTCAATTTTGGTTATTCTATTTTTCATTGTTCTAAAATTCCATTTTAGTTCCCCTTTGTGTCTTTTGTTTCTTTGCTGAGACTCTTTCTTTGTTGAAACTTTTTTTTTTTTTCATTTGCTTCCAGCATGTTCTTCCTTGGAGCATTTGTATGATAGCTGTTTTAAAATCCTTTGCTGATAATTCTGACACCTGTGTTATCTTGGTGTTGCTGTCTGTTGCTTTCTTTTTCTCATTCACATTGAAATTTTTGTGGTTCATGGAACGATGAGTGACTTTTTTAAACTTGAAAACCAATTATTTAGGTATTATGAGACTGGAAATCCTTTCAATCACATTTGCATAGTCTCCTTTTGACATCTTTACACTGGGGTAAGGGAGTACCACTTCTTCAGTCCCAGATAAGGGAAGAAGTCTATGTTCCCATTCAGAAAGGAGGGCTGTTATGGAATTTCAGGTTCTGACTGGGCCTCCACTGATTATACTGGCTGGAACGGAAGCAGTACCTTTTGATTTCTCCCCACATGGCCTCCATGGGCACCACAGTGGAGGCATGGCAGGGAAATTTCCCACTATCCTCTAGGTCTCCTCCGACACCACCATAGCAGGGAGGGACAGGGCATGTCATTACTGCCGGTGGGTGAGGATGAAAATCCTGGCTTCTCAACTCAGCTTCTTTTTAATACCATCACTCCCTGCTTTCCACCCAGGCAGGAAAGGAAGTTTGGGATGCTTTGTTGCATCCTGGGGAGAGTAGAAGTTCACTCTTTCCCTGGGCTCTGCTGGCAAAGATGGTGGGACTACAATTATTTCAGTAGTATTTGGCCAGACTAGAACAATTATTGTCTGAAAGCTTTCTCTTGCAAGCTGCCCCTTTTCTGGTACTTGAACTAGAGAGAGCAGGCTTTTGTTTGGGCTTTGTATTTGTCTTTGCCTTTTGGCATTTCTGAGTTGCCAGCTTCTCTAGCACCCAGTCTGGTATGATACATGAAGCAAAAGGAAAACCCAGGGAACAGCCATATGGCTCCTTAGATCCTTGTGTTTCTAGCCAGTCTGCCTTCTTTCCCCCACTTTTCAGAATTATCTTAAGTTTGTTTTATATATGATGTCAGTGTTTTTAGTGGACTTAGTGGGAAGAATGGGGCAAAGTAGATCAAACCCCATTCACTTTCACTATAAATTATTTTTTTTCTCTTAAGCTCAACCTGGGTTTTTGTTTCTTCTGTCTCAGAATGTTACCTGAACTGTGCTTATTCATTACATCTGTAGAATGTAAGTAATGTCTACAAAGGAAACAAAGCTTAAGGAAGAAAACTTTAGTGTATAATGAACTTTCTTAATCCCAGAACTTGTCTGACTCAGAAAATATTACAAAACACCCAGGCTGGGTTTATATGGTACTGATGAAATGACTATGTTTCTATCAATCTGTATTTCTGTGTTTCTGTCACTATTGTTGATTGTTCATGAAACTTTGCAGCAAAATAAGTAAAATAAAAAATGGCTTCATATTTGTGGAAAAACTTCATGGTTAGAAGTGAAGGACAAGTCAGATATGCCCTGGATATAGCTCATTTTAAATCAGTATTTTTATATTAAATAATAATTATAACTTAGGTGAAACTGAAATAGAGAATAGGAGACCTCAATTCTTATTAGCCACTAAATAGTGGTTTTAGCCACTAAGTGGTGAGGGACCAAAGACAGATTTCTTTCCTTGAACTCCATTCCAGCTCTTGCAAGCTAGAGGGATTGGAATAATATGTCATCTCTAAATGTTCTTTCAGAATAATTGGATAGACTATGTATGCTTACTGATTGAATAGTGTAGATTAATGCTCCTGATCATAAGTCACCCGTCCCTCTTGTACCCTCAGTGTTTGCTCTCCATCTCTCAGGTCTTCTGAACATGATGACTGGGCACAAGCTGTCCAATTAGTTTCTATTTTGTTATTAGTATTTCAATATTATAGTTAAAAAGAATACATCATTCAGTATAGTGAGGTGTGAAATGCCCATCATGGCTCAGTGGTAACAAACCTGACGAGTACACATGAGGATGTGGGTTCAATCACTGGCCTCACTCAGTGAGGTAAGGATCTGGCATTGATGTGAGCTGTGGTGTAGGTCGCAGATGTGGCTCAGATCCTGGGTTGCTGTGGTTGTGGTGTAGGCCAGCAGCTGAAGCCCTGATTCGACCCCTAGCCTGAGAACTTCTATATGCTGCAGGCGTGGCCCTAAAAAGCACATATCTATCTAAATTACCTATCTATCTATATTGTGAGATGTAAGGGATTTTTTTTTTCTTGAAGTATAAATGAGAAATTTATTTGAACTATGACATGGGGATTTGTACACATGGAGAGATTATGAATAATGGACAGAGTCAAAACTAGATTTATAGGATTTAAAGAATCAGAATTCTACAGACACATAATTTTGTAGGAAAGCAAATGTTTTCTTTTTAATCCCAGTACATGGCCTTTCCTGGCATGCACATGAAAATGCATGTGTATACACACACATACTTTATTGATAATGCAAGATATTTAAGAGGCTGGCACTAGTTTAAAGAGTAGTTTAATGGAATTCATACAAATATTTTTATAACTGAGCAAAATTTGCAGTCTAAATCATATTTGCCCACTCCTCACAATTTCTACATGAGGTATGTAAATGATAAGGTCTTAGTACAAATAAAATTATGCACTATTTCCATAATTATAATCTGGGATCTACTCTTACACTTATCTGTTAGTTTTAATTGGATTTATAAGGGTAAGATTTATCTGTCATCACTTATGGATAATCTAATTTTCTATTACCCAAAAAACAAATCCTGATGCCTTCAGGAACTCTTAATGATATTTAGTCCTGACTCCTCTAAGAAAGGAGAGAAGGATTGTGGACAGACAATAGCAAAATTTCTTATACTATGATTAGCTCATTTTTTCCTAAATGCTTTTTCTGTTGGCCATATTATCATTTAGAATCCAATTCTGGCATTCTCAAATGACTCATTTATCTGGATTATTCATGTATAATGACTGGGTTTTTTTTTTTTTTTTTTTTTTGGTGCAGGATCATATGGCTTTTGGAGACTGAAACCAACTTAATTTCATTATGACTGATTTTTCTAATGTGCCACACAATTTCTATTGCAGAATGGAGGCAGCAGCATGGTAGTGGTGATGGATTAACAGTTATTATAATTATTTCTCAAATGATTGCTATTTATATTTGTCATGATTCCTCTTCACAAATATATTTATTTCAAAAATGTTTTTGTTATAGATAATTAGAGATTTCTCCAAATTACCTTGTGACCTTGGACACCATCATCAATGTCAAATTTAAGAAGAGATTAAAGGGACTAAATATAGGGCCAAGTCAAGAAGACAAAGCAAAACAGATACAGTGTATGAAAAACATAATATGAAACCCACAGCAAATATTCACCGAGGACTTATGTGCCAAATGTGGTAAGTTTTTTTTTTAATTAACTCACTATATGTATATTATTATCAGATATATTTTTATCTTACACTTGGGAAAACAAACTATATATTAAAAACAGAAGTAACTTACATTTATTTAAAGATATTTATTAATCGTAGCTGTAATAGTAAGCATTAAGTTAAACAGTTTAGCCAATACAATTTTTTTTTCAACATTCTAAAATCTATGCTTTTTGTTTTAGTTAGGTATAATAAAATTGTCATTATTGGATTTTCCATCAATAGGACCTCTATTATATCTCAAAATTAATATTATATATATAAATATTCTTAAAATCACTTTATTAAGCTTACATTAAACCCTAATATTAAATAAATAATAAATTCTTAAAATTTTATCTGAGGTTTGCTCTTTGTAAGTAAAGATTAACTGAAAAAGCTTCCTCTCTGCTCACCACAAAAAGATAATTCTCTCTTGCCAAAATAATTGCTCACCCACAGTCTAATCTTTCAGGGTACTTTTTCTTGAACACAAAAATTATCATGTTACCCCTCTTCCTACACTCTTCTATAGCTTCACATTTTACTGGGAGAAATATCAATCCTATAACCCAGTCTGCAGGCTACGGGATCTGGTTCCTCTCTTTTTACCAACTTCTCCATCATGGTCTGTCTGTTAGTTGACTAGGACTGTCATAACATACCACAGATTCGGTGGCTTAAATTTATTCTCTCAGTTATGGAGGCTGGAAACCCAAAATCAAGGTGCAGGTAAGGTTGATTGCTCCTGAGGCCTATGTCTTTGGCTTGTGTCTCCTCGGCTTGCAGATGGATAGTGCCTTCTTATTGTGTCCTCTTGTGGCCCTTTCCTTAAGTGCATACATCCTTCCTGTCTCTTCCTTTCCTTATGACTGCACTAATGTTGGATTAGGGCCCCACCTGTATGTACTCATTTTACCTTAATTACCTCTTCAAAGCCCCGTCTCCACTCCAAATACAATCCTAGTAGAGGTTAGGGCTTCAGCATATGAATGAAGGAGGCACAATTCAGTCCTTAACAGTCCATGCTCCATTAGGTCTCTGTCTTCCATCTTATATCCCAGAGTTCATCATAACACCTTTCTTGTAGTAGAGGCTCAGGAAATATTTGTTGAAAGAATTAATGAATGAATGCCCTTAAATATTCATCATGTAATATGCCTCGTACTGTACAAAGTTCTAGAAATAAGGCGAAGACCTATTTTCACAGAGCTCAAACACATACACACCTCTAAATAAAATGACATATAAACAAGTTGTAGTTGTTAGTTGCTAGGCACAGCTATTTCCACCTATAAAACTGGCATAGTTTCACTTCCAGAAAAAGAACCCAGACATACAAAAAAGAACTAGACTTAAATAGTCACTGCCCATGAGAATGACTGTGTGGACCAAGTTCCCTCTCCAGGGTCTGTTCAGTGTGCCTTTGGTAGCTGTCCCAGTTTCGACCTAAGCTGACCTAATGGAATTTACTACAATGGTGAAACCCCTTCGAATATGGAGCAAAGTTCTCTCAGAACATGCATATGTATACCATTACCTTATTTAGAAATCAAAGGGAACTTTAGCTATACTGACCCACTTTTCTTAGAAGTAAAGGGAAATTATAAATATTTTCATCTATCATTTATCATCATCATCTGTATATCTCTACCACATGCTTCCTCTCTGACCTTTCCCTGAGTAAGCAGTCTAAGAGACTAAAGTGGTATGGTTTTATGAACTAGCACCATTATTTTGTCATATGTAAAGGGTTATACAGTCTATCTGAGATTCAGTCTGGGCAGGCACTCCTTGAATACCTTGGAGGCAGGATCACTCTGAGAGCCATCTTGGGGGCTGGCCATTGCATGTGTTTATTTTGAGTTAGTAAAATTGGGATCATTTTATAAGCATTTTAATATATTAAAAATTTTGATTTAGCCAACTTTCAAAGTCACTAATATACTTTTAAACATTATGTTTATTTAATTCCAGAATAATAGTTCAATGTGTAGCTGTAGTTATTTAAAATATCTCCTATCATTGGAACACTTTTTTATGTTTTTTTTTTTTTACAATCCTGTCTAGTGTTTTTTTAAAATTATAGTTGATTTACAGTGTTGTGCCAATTTCTGCTGTACAGCAAAATGACCCAGTCATACATATACATAACATTTTTTTTTCATCATACGATCTTCCATCATGTTCTATCCCAAAAGCTTGGATATAGTTCCCTGTGCTGTATGGTAGGACCTTATTGCTTATCTATTCTAAAAATAATAGTTTGCATCTACCTCACTTTTCGAATGTATTTTTAGAGACATCAAAACTATAAATCTTGTAATAAAGTCTATTATTAGAACAATTTTAGATTTACAGAGCAATTGAAAAGATAGTTTCTCCTATATTAACACCTCACATTAGTAGGATACATTTGTCGCAATTAGTGATCCACTACTGATGCATTCTCATTAGAAGTCCATGGTTTTCCTAGTTTTTGCCTGACGTCCTTTATCTGCTCCAGAATTCAATCTAGGATACCACATTACCTTTAGTTGTCATGTCTCCTAAGTTCCTCTTGGCTGATACAATTTCTCAGATTTTCTTTGTTTTTGATGACCTGGCCAGTTTTAAGGAGTAATGATCAGGTATTTGGTAGAATGCTCTTCTATTCGAATTTGTCTTCTGTCTTTTTTTTTAATGATTAGACTCTAGAGTTATAGCTTTTTAATAAAAAAGACTTCAGAGGCAAAGTGCCAGTTTCATCATGGCATGTCAAGGGTACATGTTATCAAAATGATTTATCACTGTTCATGTTGACCTTGGTTACCTGGCAGAAGTGATATTTTTCATATTTCTCCACTCTAAAGATTCTCTTTTTATTTATTTATTTATTTATTTTGTATAGCTCATGTGCAAAAAATGAATTATGCTACTTTCCCTGAGGGAAGAATAGCTACATAAAATATTTCTGCATGGGAGATTTGATTCATTTCTCTTATTTATTTATTTATTCAATCATTTGTACATATTATTATGGATATACAGATAGTTTTTCTATACTTTGGATTATTACTTTATTTGTTGCTCAACTTACTTGAGCTTTGGCCATTGGAAACCCTTTCAGTGGATCCTCTGATATACTTGTATCCATCTAGGTGTTTTGTTTTTGTGCTTTCTAAAATTTTTCTTACATTTTGACACTATTAGATGCTCCAGACCTCCAGGTTCATCTTGTGAATTTCCTGCATCAACACAAGAGGCAGGACTTCTCCATGGAGACTTTGTTTTGGTTTGTATAGATTTTTTTTTTAATAATTAAAGAATGGTATGAGAAACCAAGATATGGGTACTTCATATCCTCATTTATATCATGGTTCCATTGTTTTTAGGCTGATGAAACAAATAAATATATGTGTTTATACTCGCCAGTTTAGTTCACTTAGGAGACATGACAACTAAAGGTAATGTGGTATCCTAGATTGAATCCTGGAGCAGATAAAGGATGTCAAGCAAAAACTAGGAAAACCATGGACTTCTAATGAGAATGCATCAATAGTGGCTCATTAATTGTGACAAATGTATCCTACTAATGTAAATATTTCTATTTGTTAACTGCCTATGTCTATATTAAACCAAACATGAGTTCATACTGGTATGACCAACTCTAGTTCATTAACATATGGATCACATTAAACTTTTCTGTTAGTTACCTGGTAATTCTCAGGCCAAATAGTCAGAAACCTAGCTCCCGTTACCTGCCATTTCAGTTACTTAGCTGTTTAATCTCCATAGAAATATATCAAAGAATCAGTATTGTAAGCCCATTCTGCAGTGGGAAACTGCTTTTTTAACCAGAATGCAGGATTTATATACACTCCTCTTGATTTTAGTCTTATAATTCCATTCATTTCCTCCCACTTCCTTCAATGAGGTTGTTTCATATATTTGAAATAGCAAATTTTTTTTCATCCTGGGATCACTGGACATCTTAAGTGAGTTTTTTTTGGTTCTTTTTTTTTAAATTTGGGTACATTTACTTTCCCTATTTGAGCTGTAAAGTTCTGTAGGTTTTGACCAATGCATGATATCATATATCCATCACTACATAATTACATTATCATACAAAATTGTTTTATTGGAATTCCCTAGGTTAAGTAAGGATCTGGCATTGTCACTGCTGTCATGCAGGTTCGATCCCTGTCCTGGGAATTTCTGTATTCTGTGAGCATAGCCAAAAAAAAAAAAAAAAAAAAAAAAAAAAAAAAAAAAAAAAAAAAAGAGAGAGAGAGAGAGACATGGTTTCACTACTCTAAACATTCTCTTGTATTCTAACTGTTTAACTCACTTCCAAACCCCTGGCAACTGCTGATCTGTTACTGTCTCTATAATGCTCCTATTTCCAGAATGTCATATAATTGGAATTATACAGTATATAGCCTATTCGGATTGCCTCTTTCATGTAGCAATGTGCTTTGAAGTTTCATACGTGTCTTATTGCAACCTAATTGCTCATTTCTTTTTATCTCTGAATAATATCTCATTATATGGATGCACCACAGTTTTGAAGGACATCTTAGTTGCTTCTAAGTGATTTTGAATAAAATTGTCACAAACATCTGTATGCAAATTTTTATGTAGACATAAGTTTCAATTCATTTAGGTAGATAACTAGGAGCATGATTGTTGGTTTTTAGTGTAAGACTGTATTTAGGTTTGTAAGAAACTACCGAACTGGCTTCTGAAGTTGGTGTACCATTTTGAATTTCCACCAGCAGTAAATTAGAGTTATTTTGGTTCCACGTCCTTGCTGGTGTATATTAGATTCTTTGAATTTTAGCCATCTCATAGGTGTGAAGTGCTATCTCATTATTATTTAAAGTTAAAATTCCCTAATTATGAATAGTGTTGAGCATGTTTTCATATTTTTATTTGTAATATGTTTATCTTTAGTGGAGTGTCTGTTCAGACCATTTTGCCTATTTTGATTTGGATTGTTTATTATTGTTGGATGTTACTGATTTTTGGGTTTTTTTTGGATAAACACATTTACCATCCATGTGTTTTGTAAATATTTTCTCCCATTTTGTGACTTACAGTTTTATTCTCTTTGTAGCATATTTTTTAGGGCAGAAACATTTACATTAATAAAGTCTAACAATTTTTTTTTCTTTATTGATTATCTTACGATGTTGTATCTGAAAACTCATACCAAATCCATGGCCACCTAAATTTTCTATGTTCTCTTCTAGAATGATTATAGTTTTTCATTATATATTTAGGTCTATGATCCATTTTGAATTTGTCTTTCTTTCTTTCTCTCTTTCTTTTTCTTTCTTTCCATTTGGTGTCTGCTTGATCCAGTAACATTTATTAAAAATATTTTATTTTTTCATTTAATTGTCTTTGCCCATTTGTCAAAGATCAGTTGCTATATTTGTGTCAGTTTATTTCTGGGATCTCTATTCTGTTTCATTAATCTATGTGTCAATTTCTTCATCAATTACATCTTGTTAACTGTAGCTTTATAGTAAGTCATGAAATCAGGTAGTTTGAATCTTCCAGCTTTGTTCTACTTCTTTGGTATTGTATTGATTTTTCTGTTTTTATTTTCTTTCCATATAAACTTGAAAATAATTTTGGTGATATCTATAAACTAGCTTGCTGAGATTTGATTGAAATTTCATTGAATGTGTGGGTTAATTCTGAAAGAATTATCATCTTAAAAGTAATGCTTTTGTTTGTCTGTCTTTGCTTCATTCGATGATGTCAATAGTAATTTATGTTATAGTTATAGTCATATAGTTTTATTTTGAAACTCTTAATATTTGAATACCTGAAAGTTTTTTCTTTGGTATATGAGTTAAAGCAGGAGTTAATCTTTTTGTTTTTGCTTCATTCTGTAAATTCTTGTTTATTAAGAGCTGATTTTCAATACCCCCAGAGGTCACAGTTTTTTCCTTTCTAACATTGTTTAACTACTATGTTTAGTATTATTATTTTAATAGTTGTCTCTTTCTTATACTTTCCTATGTTTAACAGGACTAATACCCCACTGTTACTCTTTTATATTGAAAACATACTTGCCTAGTTTTATGAAGTCCAATTAGAAAATTAGAATTTGATGGTGTCCCTTTTTCTGGGATGCCAAAGAATTTTATCTCCTCATTAGAATCCCTGCTCCCCCAGTCAATCAAAATTTCTATATCCATTCTAAGAGAGTAATTTCTAGGCTCAAGGATAGGACAGGTGAGAGGGAGGGTGGGAGAAGACTGAGTATAAACTTGTGAATTTCTAGTGATATATTCTGATTATAGCCTCCAAGTTAGAGCTTTGATTTTTGAAGTGATATTCACAGAAAGAATAATATTATATAAGTCGTTAATATTTTGTATATTTTGAGCTCAGAAAAGTAAGCATTGAGATGCTTTGGTACATCAAAGTGGCATTAGGTGAATGTTGGGTAGAAATTGGAATTGGATTGGCAGCGATCCTTAAATATCAACACTTGATCTATAAATCAAAGGAGACTTGATATAACCACTGCTAAACTTGCTATCAGCTCTAATCTTGAAATCTTAATGAAGGAACATTCATCTAAACAAACAAACAACAAAATTGCTGATGGATCCAGATAAAAAATTGTAATACTGTAGACTTTCCTCAATGAAGTGAAAGAAATCAATACTTATATGAAGTGGAGCCTGAATTCCCTAAGGAAATAATATGATGAGATGAGTAAACAAAACAAAACAAACTAGAATTATAAGAAAAGGGAGATGAAAGATAAGTGCTTTGAAGGACTGAGGGAAAATAAAAAAGAAAGTAGTAAAATTTGAATTTAAATTTAAGACATTATAGGCTAAAGCTGAAAAAGCCTAAGATTGAATCAGTGACATGGAGAGAAAATTGAAAATACTCTTCCAGAACACAGAATAAAATGATATAGTTATAAAAAAATTAACTGAATTTTTTGTGAGTACAAAGAACTAAGAAATTATTATGCACTAATTTGTTTCAATACATATGTCACATATGCACATAAATACATACATATTCATATATTCATGGTATCTTCTACAGCATATCAAGGATTGCAAAGGCTACAGGCAAATATATATGATATATGAAATGATAGAAATATTTTCAAAGTCTGTGTTGCAATAGTTGCTGTCCATTAGCCACAGGTAATTACTCAACACCTAAAATCTGGCTAGAGCAACTGAAAAACTAAATTTTTACTTTCATGTAATTTTAACTAAATTTAAATTTAAATAGCTACACACAGCTAATAGCTACATATTAGAAATGAATAATTTGATGTGTTGTAATCTTATTGATTAAATCATTTTATCTTCAAACTATCATCACCTCAGGCTTTCTCTAATCACCTGCCTTCTATCAATTCTCTAATTTTCTGAGGAATATTTTACATATAGCATATGGACAAATCTAATGTGTATTGCTCAATAAATTTTTACATATGTCAAAATCCAAGTAACCACCACCCAGATCAAGACTTAGAATACTTCCGTCATTTCAGGTTTCCTTGTTCCGCCCTTTAAAGTAGCATCCCCTTTGAAGAGTAATCACTATTCTGACTTCTAACATCATCAATTAGTTTAGCTTATTTTGAAGCAATGTAAATAAAGTGGTGATTTGTGGATTTGGGTTTTTTTTTTTTTTTTCTTGGTATCTAACTTCTTCTTTCCCTCACTGTGATTGAGATGTATGCATTCTGTATTTATTAGTAGTGTGGTGTTTTCCATATGCTTAATGTCATGGTTTATGAATAGTCTACACTATTTTTTTTAACTGACTGTGGGGTGTTGACATTTGTTATGCTTCCAAAACTGGACTATTATGAATAAAGCTGTGAGTACTTTCTTCTACATATTTTACATATTTAGATAGATACAGAGAGAGAGAGAGAGAGAGAGAGAGAGAGAGAGAGAGAGAGAGAGAGAGAGAGAGAGAAAGCGAGAGAAAGAGAGAGGGATCTCCAAAACACAAAATTGGTTGAATCAGTAGAGCTATGAGGGTTTTCAAAAGTGTTTGTACATTCCTACTAGCAATGTAAAAGAGAACATATCTTAGATCTGAAGCAACTAAGTTGTAGAAAGTTAAGTAATTTGACCAATGTTATAACCAATAAATGCCAGAGCTGGGAGCTAAATTAGGAAATGTGGAATTAGACAATGTCCTCCTAACCACCAGATTATTCCTCAAACAACCAAACAAAAAAATTACTAAACTAACAAAAAGGAAACAGAAAATCCTACATCCTAACAGCAATTAAAAATTGAAGCAACATTTAAAAAAATACACAAATGAAATTCTAATATTACATTTCTTCTGTGGTTGGTTCTACTAATAAGGGAATATGTATTTCAAATTTTCTACAAGTTTTTCTAGATAATTGGATGAAAGAATACTCACAAATCCATTTTGTTAACCCAGTATAATTTTGGTACAAAGGGATGTTATTTAAAGAACAGTGAAGCCCAATCACATTCATGACTATAGATACAAAAATATTATTCAATATATTGGAAAATGATACCCCCAATATGTATAAAATTATATCTCATGACCACATTTATGTTTATTATAGTATCTTACAGGAATATAAGTTTCATGAAATGCTAGATAATTAATGCATCATATTAACTTATTAAACATATAGAACTATATACTGATTTATAATAATTTCTATGGAAGTAGCTAAGACATTCATAAAATCCAGAATCCTTTAATGATTTTTAAAAAGCTTATCAAGCCAGCTAATAGAAGATAGTTTACATAACCTGATAAAAATTACAAAAATTCTGTAGTAAATATCTCACCTAATTGTCAAATATTGATGTCATTTCCACTGAATTCAGGAATAAAGTAAGGATGTTGTCTGTTATAAGTTCTCTTTAGCATTTTACCCAAGTAAAGTAGCCAAAATAGTGAGGCAAGAAAAAAATAAACATAAAAATACTATAACTGAATTATACTAATTTTTAATGTATATATAGTCTATAAATTTTTGATTTAATAAAAGAGAGTCATAAAGTTGCTGGAAACAAAAATATATATATATATATATACATATATTTATTTATATAATATACATTTTCTTTCTATCAACTAGATACAAACAAAAATTAAAACACTATAATAGAATAAAAATATGATATACCTATGAATAATTTTTACTTCCACAGAAAAAATTATAAAAGTTCTAACTCAGTAGTAGCCAAGAAGCTCTAGAAGGATTACAAAAAGCTGTATCAGCCACAACATATATAGAGACTTAATAAAATATGATTGTTAACATAACGTGGTGATGCTTTGAGGTAGAAAATTTTTATTAAAAGACATAGTAGTGCTAAAGGTAAATGAGCTATCAAGCTGTGAAAAAATGTGGAGAAACCTTAAATGTATATTACTAAGAAGTATAAGCCAATCTGAAAAGGCTACATAATAATGGAAATGTATGATTTCAACTACATGGACATTCTGGCAAAGTTACAGAGACAATAAAAAGATCAGTGTTGCCAGACATGGACAAGATCTGCTAGTCACCTCAGGTCCCAAAGTCAGCAGTGCTGCAGATTTAAGAAAGAAGAGACAAAGGAGTGGGGATCAGGAGGCTACCGCCTTCCAGAGGCAATAGCAACCCTCTGAGCCAAGTCATGATTTTTATTTCCTATTTTCTACTTCCTTGTACATACAGAATCATGTCTCATTTACAATGTTACTGATCAAGGCTACAGATATGCAAGGCACAGACCCTTTGTATTCATAGGTGCTATAAATGATTAACCCTCCAAAGAAAGATTATATTGTTTATGCTTAAGGCTATTACACCCTTTCCTCCAACTCAAGAGAACAAGAATGTCAATGGCTTTTCATCGAGGACATCTGAAGTATTTGGCAACTTGCTTTCAAGCAGCCACTCCTATGATGTACATTTCCTGTCATTCCCTTTCTCCCAGGGTTCTAGGAAAGTCTTATATATTTTGCAAGCCTAGATTAGCATCATTCTTCAAGCGCCATCTAGTTTCTTTGATTCTCTATGGCCTGTATACATGCATATCTGGCAAGCTTCCAAAAAGACATGGATCAGCAAAGATGAATAGACAGAACACAAAGGATTTTTAGGGCAAAAAAAATACTCCATATGATATTATAATTCTGACTATATGCTATCATACATTTGTCCAAACCTATGGAATATATAACATTAAGACTGAATCTTAAGATAAACTATGGCGTTTGAGTGATTAGGAGTTGTTAATATAGGTTCGTTCTTGGTAATAATGTACCACTCTGGTGAGTGATATTGATAATGAGGGCGTCTGCAGAGAGTACAAGGCAAATCTCTGTATCTTCGTCTCAATTTTATTTTAAACCTAAACCGCTCTAAAAAATCAAGTGTTTAAAAGTTAAATGTAAAAATGGTGAAATAAACATGTTACCTCGTAATATATAGAAAAGAACTTTTTAAAAATGAACGTATCCTAAAAAGAGTATTTTTAAAAAGGACATAATAGTCAGGATAATGTGGCAATACTGTAGGTCAGATAAAGAAAACAATAGGACAAAAGTGATCCAGAAAGATATGCAAATATATATGGATGCTTGATATATGGCAGAGAAAAACATTTACAAGTAATTAAAGAAAAATTTGACTTTTCAGCAAATGTTGCCGGCTATCAGATGGCAATTCTCTTAAGTCTCTCAAGTTTTTCTGCATGTCTTTTGAGTAGAGGCACCAACTACCTTTGGTTTAGACTTTTTTTTCAAGGATATTTATACATCAGACAGACTTGAAAGTTATTATCTACACCACACCCCTACCCCCAACAAAGGGCAAGTTTCTTTACTGTCCCATATATTAAATGTCTTCTAGGCCTAAACCTAAGCATGCTTGCTACCCAATATAGCAAATGTAGGTTGGGTTTTATCTGGCCCTCTTCAAATTTTCCTTTGGGAAAGAGGACTTAGGAAACTTGTATACATGCTAATTTTCTGGCTACTCCTAATGCTGTGATTAGTAAACTATACTTTGTCTCTGATTCAGAAGTCTTCTGCCAACATCCAAAGAACTATAGTGTGCTTCCCTTGTTAAGGGAAAATTTTAGATTCATCTCCATCTTGGCAGTGTTCTTATTACATATCTATAAGGAAATAAAAATATAGGGAGAAATAAAGTAGACAGCACAAAACTAAAAGTTATAGCTTTCTCTGGGAGATAAAAGCAAGGAGGATTTGATGAGAGAGAGAGAGACTCAGTGGTTTCTGGTATATGGGCAATATTTCTGATTCTTCACCTAGATATTAGTTAAATTGATATTGAATTACAATCTTTAAACTGAGCATGCGTGTTTTATGCACTTTTCTCTATGTTATAATAAAACTTGTAAAAATAATAGATTAGGTACTCAATGAGGGTAATATATTTAAGCAATTAGGATTTTACATACAGTGGATGCTAGATACATTTTAAAAAGAAAGCAACACGTATACATTGTATATTTATTACAATGCTTAATTGTATAAAATGTAAAGCAGTAAGCCTAGAAGAAAATAAAACCAAATGCTAATAATATTTATCTCTGAATAGTATGAATACAGCTTTTTTCTGAGCCTGGCCTCATATCTTTACATTTAATTTAGTAATTTTTATAATAATTGATATGTAAATGGGATGGAAAACTTTCCTTAACAAAAATAAAAAGAATCTAAAAATCTTCTCTGTCACTTGTACTACTAAACTATATGGACAACCTGTAAAAATATTTTGGTATATGTAAAAAATTACCAATTTATGAGAAATTAAGGTATTAGGAATAATATACAATTCTTCACATAAAAGCATAAGGCAGAATTCAAGCACCAGAAGAGAGAATTCAGTCTAGATGTGTAAATCAGAAACTCAGAAAGGGCTAAAGCAGCTAGAGAGGTTCACCAGGACCCTATTTAAAGCAAAGTGTATGCCTAGCACAGAATGCTCACAGCAGTCATTAAAATGCTTTTTCAGGACTTCCCATTGTGATGCAGTGAAAATGAACCTGACTAGTATCCATGAGGGTGCAGGTTCAGTCCCTGGCCTTGCTCAGTGGGTTGGGGATCCGGCATTGCCATGAGCTGAGCTATGGGGTAGGTTGCAGACGTGGCTCAGATCCCGAGTTGCTGCCGCTGTGGTGTAGGCCAGCAGCTGTAGTTCCAATTTGACCCCTAGCCTGGGAACTTGCATATGCTGTGGGTTCAGGCCTAAAAAAGCAAAAAATAAATAAATAAATAAATAAATAATAAAAAATAAAATGCTATTTCACTTGCTTTAGTAAAAATAATGATAAAGAAAATAATAATGATTTTAATATTCACTAAAATATCAATAGGTAACATTTATTGAGTACTTACTTTGGGAGAAGCACTATGCCAGTAATTGTCATGCATCATTTCTCTTAATCTTCTTTACAACTCAGTGAAGATAACTTCTAGTCCCATTTTACAAATATGGAACAACTGAGATTAGAGGATTTTAAAGAAACTAGTCTCAGGTCACAGAGCTAAGTATGTGAGGAATCATGGCAGAAATTCCAGCCATTTGAGTATAGAGCCAGACTTATTCTAATATGAAATGAAATCATTTTTATTCATGAAAATATGAAGCCAAGAATATCGACATTTTTTAAACTGTTTAAATGAAAGGTATCCAGAATCGGAGTTCCCGTCGTGGCGCAGTGGTTAACGAATCCAACTAGGAACCATGAGGTTGCAGGTTCAATCCCTGCCCTTGCTCAGTGGGTTAATGATCCGGCGTTGCCATGAGCTGTGGTGTAGGTTGCAGACGTGGCTCGGATCCCGTGTTGCTGTGGCTCTGGCTTAGGCCGGCTACAGCTCTGATTAGACCCCTAGCCTGGGAACCTCCATATGCCGCAGGAGTGGCCCAAGAAATCGCAAAAAGTCAAAAAAAAAAAAATATATATATATCCAGAATCTTAGGAATCATACCCTTTTCTGCTTTTTCTGTTCTCAACCTCTGGGGCATGACTTTACTTTTTTTTTTATTTGCCAGTTTAGAAGGACAATAAAAATTGAAATTCTCCTTGAGAAGCATAGCTTGAAAATATATTGTAATAATATCTCCCAATTTTTGGCTTTTGATATATTGTACTTTGTGCTGTCATACAGGCACATATGGAATCCTGTTGCTGCCTTAAAATTCCTGGTCAAGTTATAGTAGCAGACTGCTTCTCAACTTCTTCATTTGTAAAATTTTCATAATAAAACTCCTAAACTATGGTAAAAAAGGGTAATTTAAATTTTAAAAATGCCTACTTTTATAAATAACTAGTAGGGGTTTGGGGCAGGGGGTTGTTTTTGTTTTTGTTTAGAAAGAAATGACAAGGTAAAGAAAGTGAAGGAAAAAACCTTTCCCTTATGGAGCCTCTCCCTACCTCCATGTGTTTTTGACCCACAGATTTCTAATCAATTCACCTCATATTCCAAAACTATGCAAAATTATCATTGGTGAGGCTACATTGTTTTATGAGACAATCATAAAGTGCAGCTGTACCTCAGCCTATGGGTTCACACCACCAAGTAATCCTTATGAAGAGTTGGGTATCCTACAATTTAACTCAATTTTGACACTATCTTATGTAATTCACTAATCAAGCAATGTATGTAATACACAATGTATGTTAAAGATTCAGTCCCACAAAACTTCCCTCCAGCCCCTCCTTCAGATGTCAATCTCAAGTCCAAGTTATCACCTGTGCTTCTGACTGATGTGCTATAATTGGAGGGTCCCATGACCCCTTCCTTGGGTTGGATTAATTTGCTAGAATGGCTTGCAGAACTCAAAGAAATATTTCACTTGCTAGATTACTGGTTTATTATAAAAAGATATAATCCCAGGACAGCCAAATGGAAGTGATATATAGGACAAGGTATGTAAATAGGGGTGAGGAAATTGCATATGCTCTGGGTGTGGCACTCTCTCCAAATTTCCATGTATTCACAAACCCAGAAGCTCTCCAACCCAGTTGATTTTTTTTTTTTTTTGAGCCTTCATTTCACAAGCATAATTGATTTAATCATTGGATTATGGGCCTCCAGCCACCTCTCCTCATTAGAGTAGTACTGAAACTCCAACCCTCAAATCAGGTTGTTGGTTCCTTTAGCAGCCAGCCCCCTTCCCTTAGGTACATTCCAAAAATCACCTTATTAACAAATACTTAGGCATGGTTGAGAGGGGCTTGTTATGAATATCAAGACAACTTTATAGCTCTTATTAGTTAGGGAATTCTAAGAGTACTTTGGGAGCTCTGTGCTAGAAAAGAGACACAGACCAAATATATATTTCTTATTGCAAATCACAAAGTCACAGATATGCATAAAATACACTCACGCATGTAGATTGTGTGTATGTGTGTGTGTATGTATTTCTTTCTTTTTTTTTCTTTTTTTTTTTTTTTTGTCTTTTTGTCTTTTTGCCATTTCTAGGGCCGCTCCTGCGGCATATGGAGGTTCCCAGGCTAGGGGTCTAATCGGAGCTGTAGCCGCCGGCCTACGCCAGAGCCACAGCAACGCGGGATCCCAGCCGCATCTGTAACCTACACCACAGCTCGCGGCAATGCCGGATCCTTAACCCACTGAGTAAGGGCAGGGATTGAACCCGCAACCTCATGGTTCCTAGTCGGATTCATTAACCACTGAGCCATGACAAGAACTCCAGTATTTCTAATCACTTATTTAAACCCACTGAGATCATTATGGAGGAAAATGTTAGCTCAAAATTAAGTTTAGGTAACTGAAAACATGTTCTAAGAGAAAATAAATTTTGTGATAACTGAAAAACAACAACAACAAAATCTGTTAAGGCAATAGATCCAGAGAGTAAAGAGGAATGGTAGGGACCCCCCCGCCCTGGGTCTAATGTAGGGATAACAGGATCCTCACACTGGTATAGGTTTGTAAGCCTGGGATGAGAATTTAGGCTCCTGGCTGTTACATTATATGTCAAAGTAAACCCAAATGAAAGTTAAAATTTTTGAACGATTAGCTTCCTCACAAAGCTGCTTTGGAGACAATAGTCATCTTTGAATTTCCCAAATAATTCACTAGCATTTTTGCTATGAGACATCAGATTGCTCAAGCTTATGTAATAATAACATCAGATTGTTGTTTCATTCATGAAACAATTAAATATCATATGCTTTTTACTTCCTGAGCCATCTTCCATCTTTCTTTTTATTTATTCTCATGTAGATTATGGTGGTGTTTGTGGTGTGTGTGTGTGTGTTTGCATGTGTGCATGTGCGTGCTGTTTCTGTTTGTATAAGATATAGGGAATGATGGTGTTGGTGGAGAAATAAAGAAATTTGAGAAATATTTCACTTTTGTTTTCAGATCAACCCTAAGTAATGTTGGGACAAACCTATCTTTACAAATAAAGTTATTCATATTCTTAATTTGTTTCAAATTCAAGAAATTAATCATACAGTAATAACATGTACTATAATTTTATGCTATTCATGTAATGTTGATAAATAACTCAAAAGTTAACTGGTGACTTTAAAATACTCAATAACAATTCAAAAACCTTAAACATGCTGAGTTACGTTTACTGCAGAGCTTATTAAAGTGCTGCTGAAACCACAGGATATGGTCATCTCTATCATGGTTTATTGCACAGGAAACACTATAGTAGATAGGCTTATAAATGTTGCGAAGTATAAAATACTGACTGATAAGCAAATGACTAAATGAATTATATTGAAACCATTTTGCAGAACATTCTGAGAATTTTTCATTAGAAATTAAGGACTGAATAAAAGCAAATGGAGAACTCAAAAGTTTCCTCATAAAACATCCTGGAATAAATATTGCGGACTTTGTTGAGGCCTCATCACTCAGATGATGAATAGAGACCTGCAGCTCTTGTCTATATTTTACTTTTCTAAAAATTGAAATCACCTGAAGTTAGAGTACTTTGGAAAAAGAATTGCATATTATGAGCAAGAGAGATTATAAAGTAGAAAATAAAGCAACAGAGATTATATGAGTGAGAATTCAGCAAAGAAAGAAAAACGCTGCTGAGAAGACTGCACACTCCTGATAAATTGAAAAAGCTTCAATTTACAGAATTAGAAAATTGAGTGGAAGTATGGTAATTGACATGCAGTTTGTAGGCAATGGTGAAATTATAGAAACTAGCATGTAGCAGTTTGTGTCCAGGAGTAGTTTTTAATACCAGGCTCTCCAACTGTGGCTTTATTTTGGAATTAGTGGTAGGAAGGGTGTAAAGATTCAAAAAATTAAAGGAAATAAGATTATGATTAATGGTGGTGGTGGGGAACTGTCCACATTGTATTTATCTCAGAAACACCTTTTTGCTCAAAGTTAGAAAGTTATATGCAACCTAGAAAAAAAAAATGTAACGTTAATAACATTTCTGACTGTTAAAAACAGTGAAGATTCTGACCTTTAATTTTACTGGCTAGCGTATAGGGTGTATCACTGTGGATTCATGAATGCTGTGAGAAGATATGCCACTCCTGAGTTAGAGGCAAAAGACTGTTTTCTCCTCAGTGCATTAGTAGTAGACAAAATATCAATGCTCCATCATAAGTAACCAGATAGAGTTCCCAGTGCTATGCAGCAGGATCTCATTGCTTATCCATTCCAAAAGCAATAGTTTGCATCTATTAACCCGAAATTCCCAGTCCATTCCATTCCCTTCCCCTCCTCGTTGGCAACCACAAGTCTGTTCACTATGTCCATGACTTTCTTTTTGTGAAAAGGTTCATTTGTGCCATATAGTAGATTCCACATATAAGTGATATCATATGGTGTTTTTCTTTCTCTGTCTGACCTCACTTAGTGTGAAAGTCTCTATTCTATCCATGTTGCTGCAAATGCCATTATTTTGTTAATTTTTATGGCTGAGTAGTATTCCATTGTGTATATATACCACATTTTCTTAATCCATTCATCTGTTGATGGACATTTAGGTTGTTTACATGTCTTGGCTATTGTGAATAGTGCCTCAATGAATATACAGGTGCATGTGTCTTTTTCAAGGAAAGTTTTGTCCAGATGCCTGCATCAGAGTGGAATTACTGGGTCATATGGTAGTTCTATATTTAGTTTTCTAAGGTACCTCCATACATTTTTCCATGGTGTTGTACCAATTACCTTCCCGCCAACAGTGCAGGAGGGTTCCCTTTTCTCCACACCCTCTCCAACATTTGTTGTTTGTGGAACTATTAATGATGGCCATTCTGACTGGTGTGAGGTGGTACCTCATAGTAGTTTTGATTTTCATTTTTCTAATAGTCAGTGATGTTGAGCATTTTTTCATGTGCCTGTTGGCCATCTGTATATCTTCTTTGGAGAAATGTCTATTCAGGTCTTTTGCCCATTTTTCCATTGGGTTGTTGGCTTTTTAGCTGTTGAGTTGTGTAAGTTGTTTGTACATTTTAGAGAGTAAGCCCTTGTCAGTTGCATCATTTGAAATGATTTTCTCTCATTCTGTAAGTTGTCTTTGTTTATTTTTTTTTTATGGTTTCCTTTGCTGTGCAAAAGCATGTCAGTTTGATTAAGTCCCATTGGTTTATTTTTGCTTTTGTTTCTGTTGTTTTGGAAGGCTGAAATGAGAAAACATTTGTAAGGTTGATATCAGAGAATGTTTGGCCTATGTTGTCTTCTAGGAGTTTGATGGTATCTTGTCTTCTGTTTAAGTATGTAAGCCATTTTGAGTTTATTTTTGTGCATGGTGTGAAGGTGTGTTCTAGTTTCATTGATTTGCATGCGGCTGTCCAGGTTTCCCAGCAATTCTTGCTGAAAAGACTTTTTCCCATTTTATGTTCTTGCCTCTTGTGTCAAAGATTAATTAACCAGAGGGGTCTGGGTTTATTTCTGGATTCTCTATTCTGTTCTATTGGTCTGTATGTTTGTTTTGGTACCAGTACCATACTGTCTTGATGACTGTGGCTTTGTAATATTGCCAGAGTCAGGGAGAGTTAGGCCTCCTGCTTGGTTTGTGTTCCTCAGGATTCCTTTGGCAATTCTGGGTCTTTTGTGGCTCCATATAGATTTTTGAAGTGATTGTTCTAGTTCTGTGAAAACTGTCATGGGTAATTTGATAGGGATTGCATTGAATCTGTAGATCACTTTGGGTAGTATGGCCATTTTTACAATATTAGTTTCTCCAACCCTGGAGCATAGAATATCTTTCCACTTCTTTATATCTTCTTTAATTTCCTTGATTAATGTTTTATAGTTCTCAGGATATGTCTTTAACCTCCTTGGTCAGGTGTATTCCCAGGTATTTGATTTTTGGGGGTGCAATTTTAAATGGTATTTTCTATTCCTTTTCTAATATTTCTAATATTTCATTGTTAGTATACAGAAATGAGACTGATTTCTGAATGTTAATCTTATATTCTACTGCTTTGCTGAATTTGTTGATCAGTTCAAGTAGGTTTTGGGTTGAGTCCTTAGGGTTTTCTGTATATAGTATCATGTCATCTGCATACAGTGACAATTTTACCTCTTCTCTTCCTATTTGGATGCCTTTTATTTCTATTGTTTGTCTGATTGCTGTGGCTAGGACTTCCAATATTATGTTGAATAACAGTGGTGAGAGTGGGCATCATTATCTTCTTCCAGATTTTAGTAGGAAGGCTTTCAGCTTTTCTCCATTATTATGTTTGCTGTGTGTTTGTTTCAAATGGCTTTGATTATGTTAGGGTATGTTCCCTCTATACCCACTTTGGTAAGAGTTTTTTATCGTGAATGGATGTTGGACTTTGTCAAATGCTTTTTCTGCACCTATTGAGGTGATCATGTGATTTTTGACTTTTATTTTGTTAATGTGGTGTATGATGTTGTTTGATTTGCCTGTGTTAAACCATCCTTGTGAGCCTGGGATGCATCCCATGTGGTCGTGGTGTATGATCTTTTTTATATGTTGTTGGAATCAGTTGGCTAAAATTTTGTTGAGAAGTTTTGTGTCTATATTCATCAAAGATATTGGCCTGTAGTTTTCTTTTTTGGTGGTATCTTTGTCTGGTTTTGGTATTGTGTCGATAGTGTCATCATAGAATATCTTTGGGAATATTCCTTCTTCTTCAACCTTTTGGAAAAGTTTAAGGAGGATGGGCATAAGTTCCTCTTTGTATTTTTGGTATAATTTGCCTGTAAAGCCATCTGGTCCTGGACTTTCATTTGTAGGGAGTGTTTTTATGACATATTCAATTTCATTTCTAGTGATTGGTCTGTTCAGTTGATCTATTTCTTCTTGATTCAGTTTTGGCAGGCTGCAAGTCCGTAGAAAGTTGTCCATTTCTTCTAGATTTTAAAATTTATTGGCATTAATTGTTCATAGTATTCTCTTACGGTTTTTTGTATTTCTGCAATATCCATTGTGATTTCTCCTTTTTCACTTCGTATTTTGTTTATTTGGGTTTTTTCTCTCCTCTTCTTGGTGAGTGTGGCCAGAGGTTTGTCAATTTTGTGGATTCTTGCCTCCTTTATCATAGTCTATATGTGCACAGTTTTATTTCTGGGCATTCTATCCTGTTCCATTAATCTATATTTCCATTTTTGTGCCAGTACAATACCATGTTTATGATTGTAGTTTTGTAGTATAGTTCTGCATTCAGGGAGCCTGATTCCTCCAAATCCATTTTTCTTTCTCATAATTGATTTTTCTATTTAGGGTCTTTTGTGTTTCCACACAAAATTAAAAAAAAATTTTCCTACTTCTGTGAAGAATGCCAATAGTACTTTTTTTTTTTTTTTCCTTTTCAGCCACACCTGCATCATATAGAAATTCCTGGGCTAGGGATTGAATCTGAGGTGCAACTGTGGCCTTCACCTCAGCTGTGGCCTTCACCTCAGCTGTGGAAGTGCCAGATCCTAACCCACTGTGCTTGCCAGGGATTGAACTGGTAATGCCACAGAGACAAGCTGGATCATTAACCCACTGCACCATAGCAGGAACTCTGCCATTGGTATTTTAAAGGGATTCATTGAAATTGTAGATTGCCATGGATAGTACGGTCTTTTTTTTTTTTTTTTTTTTTTTGGTCTTTTTCTAGGGCTGCACATGCAGCATATGGAGGTTCCCAGGCTAGGGGTCTAATCGGGGCTATAGCCGCCGGCCTACACAGAGCCACAGCAATGCAGCCATGTCTGTGACCTACACCACAGCTCATGGCAACACCAGATCCTTAACCCACTTAGCAGGCCATGGATCAAACCTCCAACCTCATGGTTCCTAGTCAGATTTGTTAACCACTGAGCCATGACGGGAACTCATAGTACAGTCATTTTGGCAGTATTTTTGATTCTTCTAATTCAAAAACATGGTGTAATACGTTGTGTCATCTTCAGTTTCTTCCATTAGCATCTTATAGTTTTCATAGTATAAGTCTTTTGCCTCCTTAGGTTTATTCCTAGCTATACTATTTTTGTTGTGATGGCAAATGGGATTCTTTCCTTAATTTCTCTTTCTGATCTTTCATTAGTGTATAGAAATGCAACAGATTTCTGTGTATTAATTTTGTATTCTGCTACTGAATTAATTGATGAATTCATAGTTTTCTGGTAGTGTCTTTAGAATTTTCTATGTATAGTATCATGACATCTGCAAACATTGACAGTTTTACTTTATTCTTTCCAATTTGTATTCATTTTATTTTTCTTCTGCAATTGCCATAGCTAGCACTTTTAAAACTACATTGAATAAAAATGGCGAGATAAGCATCCTTGTCTTATTTCTGATCTTAGAGGAAATGCTTTCAGCTTCTAAACATTGATTATGAGCAGCCAACTTTAAGAGGAAAATTTGATTTCACTTTCAATTAGTTTTATCCAAATAGTTGAGATGAGATGACAGAAAGTCATCAGGAGTCCTCAAAGGACATTGTGGTAATTTTGACAGAGTAGACCAGATTTATTAAGAGGGCTTAAATTTCAGAGGACCCAAACATCTATGGATTATCCCTTGGATGCAGCAACTATAGAGATACAGCCACTATATTTTTCTAAATAACACCAATTATTACTTAACATGATTATAGATTTGTTTGTTCATTCTCTATTTCACCCTTGGATCAAGAACTTTATTTTGTTTCTTACTGCCTTTCCAATATCTAGCAAAACATGGCCTTATGAATATTGGCTGAATAAATCATTTAATTTTGAATCAATTTTTGATTTGAATAAGTTTTTCAATGTAATAGCTTAATTCTTGAATGATGATACAAAAGGAAAAATTGCAAAGCTGTAAAAAAGAATGCTAGCCCACTTTTAACTAGTTTCTTTGCTCAAATGGGCTAAGATTACAGAAGAAAGGAGTGTGGGGAGTGAGGGAGGCAAAAGGTAAGGGGGAGGAGGGGAGATGGAAGAAGGAAAGGAAGGAAAGAAACAAAGGCAGAAGAAAACATAACATAAAACAGAAGGATTAGCTCAACAACAGTGTCACAGAATTAAAAAAAAAACTAAGAAAAAGGAGCAAAATCAAAATGAAATGATTGCTGGTACAATTTCGAAATTGGAAAATATATCACAAAATGACATTGTGAAATAATATTTGAGAAAAAAAGAGAAGATAGATAAACTACATTTTCTTCTCTAAGTCTATTTGGTAGAATCACCTGCTTTTCTTTTTTCCTATTATTCCCCTGAGTTCCTGTCAAATTCTGAAAAATCAGGAACCATTACTTTAATGGGCTAGATACAGAGGAGGCTGTTTATAATATTGACTTTGGAACCAAACAAAGTTGGTTTTGAATCCTGATTCTGACATTTTTTTGCCAGAGACCTTTAGCAAGAAACTATATAGCCTCTCTAAGCCTCAGATCCATTGTATTAAAGCAAGTATAACAATAGCTAATTCAGGATGTTTCTATGAATACTACTTGTGATAAATCATATAATGGTTAGCTGATGACTACCTTGTTAGTGATCAATAGCTTATCTTTATTATTACTATTATAGGTAATGTTCTAGACAGATACATAATGAAAATTGATTCTAGAATGATTAAGGTGGTTCTTATCATTGGTTCTTATTCATTGGTGTTAATAGCACTGAAAGACCTCTGGGACCTATGGAAACAGATTAAGGGACATTAACATGTGGGGACCTCTGTCACTACTGCCCAGTATTAACTTAATTGTGTATTAGCATTAAATTCTGAGTTAAATCTAAGAGTTATCTATCAAAAGTGGGTGGAAAAGAAAGGATTTAATGTGTTCCTGCACTTACAATGTATGAGGTACTATTCAAACTACATGGCAAGTGCTACCTCATTTAGTTTATTTCTCGTACTGATCCACTTGCCCTGTTTTTCATGGGGGAAAATATGACTTACATTGATAAATTAACTTGTCCAAGATCATGCATATAGTTAATGGAGAACTTGGGATTTGAAAACTAAAGCCATTTAACTTGAAAATGCACTCTTTTCCTACTCTGACATTCTGATTTATCTTTGCCTTGGATTCACTGGATTTTGCTCTAATTCTGAAACATCTGTCTCAGGGATGAGAAATCAAGTGGAACTGATTGTTTGATTCCCAGAAAACAGCAAAATACATATGGTGAAATGCAGATTTGGTCCAAAGTATTTGTCTTTTTACCCAAGTAAATTTGTTTATTTTTAATGACTTATTTTAAGAGCATGTATTTATTTTCATAGTAAAGCGTTATATTATTTCCTCTAATAAAAGTTAAAGGTTCTTAGCATTCTGCAAGCTAAGGAGACTGTCTACTAGGCATTTTCTAGTGGACTGAGGGTACTGTACTAGCCCAAAACTGGATAATCATCCTTGAGGCATTGGAAGAATGGTTTGTGGACTCAAAACAATGGCCCATCACACCCACCTTTTAAAACAATGCATGTTTGTGACTGCGAGTAACTCAAACAATCTAGGCACCTTAAGGATATGATGATTTTTTTTTTTTATGGCGCATATGTAACACATGGAAATTCCTAGGCTAGTGGTCTAATGGGAGCTGCTGTTGCCAGACTATGCCACAGCTATAGCATCAGAGGATCTGAGCTGCATCTGTGACCTACAGCACAGCTCACAGTAATGCCAGATCCTTAACCCACGTGTGGGGCCAGGGACAGAACCCACATCCTCATGGATATTAGTCGAGTTCATTACCGCTATGGCACAATGGGAAATCCTGATGAATTTGTTAATTATATATTGGAGTGTCTCAAAGAATTCAAGCCCAGGAATGAAGCCAGACCTCTACCAGAGAGACTTAATTACAATATATAGAAGGTACTCAGTAATTTGCTCTCATTTAATTCTGCTTCTGTGATATTGTAGAATAAACAGCTCTCTGTTTCTGTTTACTTTGTAAGGTATGGCTGTATAAATACATAAGTGTATATGTTACATTTTGGAACATATAAACCTCTAGCCACTCACTGTCTCTGAATCCTAATTCCAAATTATGGGGAAGGAGAATCTGAATAATAAACTCTAGCTATTGGCCTAAGTTAATGTACAAACAAAGCATGTAGGGTCAATCTCGTGGAAAGAGGAATGCCCTAGTTGAGGGAGATAGCTTCTTCTATGGAAATCAACTATCTAACTTCTCTTCAACATATGTGCATATCAAACACTCTATAACTACATATAATTTCAGACACCTCACTACCCATTGATAGACTTGGGTTAAAAGATCATAAAAACACAAAACTTGTGTTAAATACCAAAGTCTGGTCCAAGACCTAGTCATTTTTTCTAATGGGTATTACATATGTATGTGTGTATGTGTGTACATGTTAATGGTATAGAAATTGTTTTGCCTTATTTAACAAAGCTAGAGTATGTTGTTTTAAACAGCAGCTGGATCATTTTCTTTATGTAAACATAGAGCCTATTTACTGAAGAAAACTCCAGCTAGACCAGAGAAACCAAAGTCAAGGAATACATCCAGGAAGTTATATTGCATGTAATCATTTGAGCTTTTCTGGCAGATGGATGCTTAGTAAACAATAACGTGTAATAATATTTGCACCCTGTGCATTTCCACTCTAGTTGCATCTCGCCTTTTTCTTTGCTATGGCCAGTACTTATCTGCCTTTGCAATGTGAAGTCAGAGGTGCCAGCTGTAGTGAAAAGGAGACTGTGGTATAGATGTCTCTCTATTAAGAACCAAGCAATGACATCTACACTTTTATGTATGCTTGCTGACAGGCATTTATGATAATGACTCACAAAGTTTGCTGACCCTGCTTTGACTTGATCTGTTTTTTTCTTGTATATCTATTCCTATTAGAGTGCTTGTTTATGGATGCAAATATTATTGTTAAAGAGAATACTAAAATGTATTTTTAAAATAAAGTACTAGCAAATGCTAAATATTAAGTCAATTAGCTTTTTTTTCTAATGATTCTGTGAGCCTTAAAAATCTAGATACTAACCTAGCAAAAAGCAAATATTTTTGGTGTTAAATATCAACGTCATACTTTTTAATAGTATGCCTATCATTACAGCAAAACTAATTTTATGGAGGGGGAATGCTCTTAATTTATTCAAGTAATTAATTTTACTCATCCATAGATTCATATTTATATTCAATACATACATATTATATGTATATAGTTACGTATGTAATGTTTATAGCTTTATAAACAAAAATGAGATTTCTTATTTCCTTTTCTTAGTTCTAAAGAAATATACATACATAAATATACTCAGTAAAAGATTTTATTGAGGGTTTATATAATGTATGGTAGGAATTTAGAACAGTGAAGTGGTTTGGGTTTAGTCTTTCACTCTTAGATCTTTTTCTTCTTATAAGATGCTTAAATTCCTTTGCATCAAGTGTTCTTTCTGTGACACAGCAGGTTAAGGATCTGGTGTTGTTTCTGCTGTGGTGTGGGTTTTACTCCCAGCCCAGTGCTGTGGATTAAGGATTCAGCATTGCCACAGCTGTGTGTAGGTTGCAGCTATAGCTTGAATTCCATCCCTGGACCAGGAACTTCCATATGCCACTGGTGTGGCTGAAAAAGAAAAAAAAAATGTAATTCAAATCTCTTTTCATCATTGTTTCCAACTGTAAAATGGAAAAATATAGTTTTGTGAAAATTTAAAGTGTTTAGCATATAGCTGACAAAAATTAATATACATTTTGTGTAATTGCTAGCATTAATAATGATTATAAGGGTAATGGAAACTTAAAGATAGTGCTAACTAATGATTAGTGATAAATTAATGGTATTACCATTAATAAACTACACAAGAGATGATGCATTCTAGAAATAAGGTGATACTATTTCAGTAAATACAGTCATTTCTAAGTGCATCTCATTACTCACCTCCCATCTCCAAATTAAACTAATTATTTTATTGATGCAATGAATATGACTGGAATATGAAATAAGAACATTTATTTTTTGTTTATAGCAATGCTTGTAAGTTGATAAGTGATTTACCTGATAAAGAATTCAAAGTAATGTTTATAAAAATGCTCACTGAGTTCAGGAGAACAATGCATGAACATAGGGAAAATTTTAACAAAGAGATAGAAAATATAAGAAAGTAACAAACAGAAATTATAGAACTTAACAATACAGTAAATGAACTAAAAAATTCAATAAAAGAGTTCAAGGAGACTAGATGAAGTGAATGAAAGTATCAGTGAACTCAAATAGCAGTAGCATTCTTTCATCGGAGGAGCAAAAAGAAAAGAAAAAATGAAACAGAGTGAAGATAGCTTAAGGGCAAATGTTAACAAACCTGAAAGGAGCCAGAGATAACAATGAATAATAGGGGAAATTCACTAATGTATTTTCAATATATCATCCCCAAAGAAAATAAATAAGGAAATATTGAACTTAAATTATGAACAGATGGACATAACAAACATTTACAGAACATTTCGTCTAACAGCAGCACAATACACATTCTTCTCAAGCACACATGGAACATTCTCCATTATAGAACACGTGTTAGGTCACAAAACAAGTCTTAATAAATTTAAGAATATTAAAATTATATCAAGCATATTTTCTGATCACAGTGGTATGAAGTTCAAAATCAATTATAAGAAAACTGAAAAATTCAAAAATATGTAGCGTCTAAAAATAAAATACTGGACCAAAGAAGAAATCAAAGATAGCTTTTAAAAATCTTGATATAAATGGAAATGGAAATACAAAATTTATGACACACAGAAAAAGCAGTTCCTAGAGAGGAGTTCATAGCAATAGATGCCTTAATTAAGAATTGTAAAAAAGATCTCAAATAAACAACAAAATAAACGACCTAATTTAACACCTTAATGAACTGAGCAAAAGAAAAACCAAATTTGGTAAAAGGAAGCTAATATCAAAGATTAGAGTGGAAGTGCTAATAGAAACTAAAAAGAAAAGGTCAATGAAACTAAGACCTGAGTTTTTTGTTCGTTTGTTTGTTTTTAAAAGATAGCCAAATTTGGCAAACATTTAGCTAAATTCATGAAGAAAAGAGATAGGACTCAGGCTCAGAAATGAAAGAGGAGACATTACAACTGATATCACAGAAATACAAAGGAGTATGAGTCTACTCTGAAGAACTATATGCCAACAAATTGAACACCCTTGAAGAAATGCATAAATTCCTTGAAATATACCACCTGAGTCATGAAAAAATAGAAAACCTGAACAGACCAATTACTAGAAAGGGTATCGAATCAATAATCAGATATCTCCCTATAAAAAAGGCCAGAATAAGATGGCTTCACTTGTGAATTCTACCAAACATTTAAAAGAGAAATAATACCAACCCTTCTCAAACTCTTCCAAAAATTGAAGAGGAAGAAACACTTTCAAACTCATTTTATGAAAACAGCATCACCCTAGCACAAAAACCAGATAAGGAAAAAGCCAATATTTTTGGTGAACACAGATGCAAAAATCCTCAACAAAATTATTAAGCAAACTTAACAATTAAAGTAGTAAATTAAGGTATTAAAGGGATCATACACCAGGATAAAGTAGGATTTATTCCAGAGATATAAGGATGATTCAACATCATCAAATCAACAAATGTGATACACCATGTTAACAAAATGAAGGATAAACTCATATATTCATTTTAATAGATGCAGAAAAAGCATTTCACAAAATTCAACTATATTTGTGGTAAAAATTTTCAATAAACTGTCAGAGAGGGAACCACCTCAACATAATAAGGCCACATATGACAGGCCCATACTAAATATCATACTCAATAATGAAAGGCTGACAGCTTTTCTTTTCTTCTAAGGTCAGGAACAACACAATGTGCCAACTCCTTCCATTTTTATTCAACAGTGTACTGGAAACTCTAGCCAGAGCAATTAGGCAAGAAAAAGAAATTAGGCATCCAAATCTGGATACATCACATTTTCTGAAGTCAAACTTAATTTAAATACTATAGTTATTAAAACAGTATGATATTAGCAATAAAACTGGCACATAGATAAATGGAACAGAATAGAGATCCCAAATAAACCCACACATGTGTGGTCAATTAATTTATAACAAAGGAGCCAAAAATATACTATGGGTAGATAATAGTTTCTTTAATAAATGATGTTGGAGGAGTTCCCATCATGGCACAGTGGAAACAAATCTGACTAGGAACCATGAGGTTTCAGATCGATCCCTGACCTTGCTCAGTGGGTTAAGGATATGGCTTTATGGTGAGCTGTGGTTTAGGTCACAGACGGCTCAGATCCTGCATTGCTGTGTCTGTGGCATAAGGGGGAGCTGTAGCTCCGATTTGACCCCTAGCCTGGGAACCTCCATATGCATCAAGTGTGGCTCTAAAATGCAAAAGAAAGAAAGGAAGGAAGGAAGGAAGGAAGGAAGAAAGAGAAAGAAAGAAAGAAAGTTGGAAAACTGTAGAGCCACATGCCAGAGAAGGAAACCTGACCCCTGTCTTACACCATATACAAAAATCAACTCAAAATTGATTGAAGACTTCAATGTGTAAGACCTGAAATCATAAAACTCCTAGAAGAAAACAAAGGGGGCATGCAGTGAATTTTTGGGGATTTGACACCAACAGCAGACACAACAAAAGCAAAAATATACAAGTGGAACAAAATCAAACTAAAAACAGGTTTTAAGGACTCTCTTCTGTGGTTGTAAAAACTCTAAACCTGGAACTCTCAAATGCTTGTTCATCCACAGCGAAGTTCTTTTGAAAAGGTTTGTAACAAAGGATACACAGAGTAGAGTGATACACAGACAAATTCTGAGAATAATGCTTGATTATTCCTTTAGCCAACACTACCCTTCTTATGTGTAAGTTAAAGAGACAATAAATTCTCTTTTTTAGCTTAAGTGAATTAAACTGGACTTTTATTACTTGAAACTAAGAATACTAACTGATATGACTGTTTACCAGGTATCTCCTCCTGAGGTTGAATTACAAAGAACCTCATCTATGTTTTATTGTCCTCAGGTTTTTTTTTTTTTTTCATCTAGTTTACTCTGCATTCATGGAGGACTCTAACATTAGCAATTCTCCTGCATTTTTTTTTCTTTCCTCTTTAGCAATGGATATGATTTAAGAGAAAAAATGGACACTCGACTTAGGCAAACAATCAAGAAATGTTATATAGTCATGACAACTTTATTGACTGAGCATGTACAGTTCACAGAGCATGCTTTTAGACATTTTACACTTACCATTACTTCACTTAAGCATCATAAAGCATTACTCTGCAAGATTTGTATTAATAGAATGGTTACCGGCATTCTACAGAGGAAGAGTTAGAAACTTATAGAAATTAAATAACGACAGCTTTACTTTTCTAGTAAGTCAGAAGGTTCAGATTCAAACCAGGCCAGTCTGATTCCAAATGCAATGTTATTCCCATTAGTCTCTGCTACTGATGGGAAGTCATAATAACTTAGAAACGGTGGCATTTATGAAGAATGTTTAATACTGTGAATATTAAAAGCAGAGCTCTTTAAAACACTGTATGTCTTTGCAGACGTTATTGTGAAGTTTAGCCAAGATGGAGAAAAAGGAAGTCATCCTTTGTGGTTTACATTGAGTATAAAATAAAGATATGGCTACGAATATATTGTAAAGTATTTCTTATTGAAACAGTATTTGTCATATTTACATATACATAGGAATTTTAGATGAACTATACACCATGTGGGGACTAACTTCATCTTGTGGAACAGAGTAATTTAATACCTGCTAAATGAATAGAATTTTGCCTGTACTGTGATTTTTCCAATAAGCATTCCTAAATTCAACAAAACTAAAATATCTCCATTCTATATTTGTGCTATATTGAGTATGATAAATACAAATAAGAATACAAATATAGGTGTTTGTATTCCAGCAGTGACTCCTGCGAAGAAAGTATATCAATCACATATAATTAAGCTGTCAGTTCCTAATTTAGAAAGAACTATCCCGCATAATACCAGTAAATGTAAACAAATAAAGTTTTGGAAAACAAAACACAGTGCAAATGCCTTCTATTTCTATTGTCACTGAAATTATGTTTACTGTCCTTTTTACATTTACTTTCCAAGTTTAACATGTAGATATTTTATTAACTATAAGAGCTAACATATTTTAAGCAAACTGTTTTATGCTAAGTCTGGTCTTGAATCATTTACTTACCTGAAAAAAGTTTATGACTTCCCCCTGGTTCAAATGTAAAATTAATCATTGAAGCAAAATTTATAGTTAATCTTAGTCACATACTTGAACTAACTTATAGGACACAGGAATGAGCCAAACAAATGAAAGTCACAGGTACATGTATAAAGTTTGACATGGTACTCATTAGACTACTCAGATTTATGAGATAACTTTCATTGGTCTAACCATATTCAATTTGGAGTTACTAGATAAAGCATTTCCTCCTCATAAGTTTAGTAAATTAGCTTACACACCATTATTTATGTCATCTCCATCAAAAATAACAACTATGGCAAGAAGCTATATTAAATCTTCTCAAGAATACCTGATATAAAGTTGGAGAATGTTGAAAAACTTTTTTTCAAAGATTGCTTTTTATTTAATTACTTTTGGATGACTTACTGATAAAGGAAGGCAGAAAAGGCAAACATTCATTTTTCTACATGAAGGGAATATCACAATCTTGCCATGTAAGTTATAATCTATTATCTCAAAAGGCACAATATGGGAGATATTAAGACATCACTAAAATATAAAGATTTCTCTAAAAAATGAATATATAGTCATGGGCACTATAAAAATGACTATAAATTATTGAATCTTTGTATTGCATTTGGCTGATTATAAAATAAAAGGATTAAAGGCAAGTAGAAGGCAATTTGTTGAATATTAAATCATGGGCATTTATTGAGAGAAAAATCATCAAACCTGATGATCTTGATGGAGAAGTGAAGTTTAAGTAGGAGTGAAAGTTCTACTTAGAAGTTTGTGAGAGACATAGGAAATCTTGTTGTCTGATTACTTTTCACAACTGCCTTTCCCTTTCAAAGAGAAGGAAATGGTCTGGAGTTCCTATAAGGGTGATAAGATGGAGATTAAGTGAAATTGAATCCTATACATGACTTTTCGATATTGGAGAAATGAAAGCTGCATATGTCTGGATGCTCTACACAATTCCATTCAGAATCAGTGACATCAAGAAGAGAATAGATTCTTAGCTACACTCTATGTGGTATAAAAATATACTGATACTGCAGAGGAGCATGAAAGGGGAAGGGCCATGAATCTAGTACTTTTCACTTTGTTGTCAACCTGTGAGTTTTATTTTTTTTCCTCTAAATTTTTAAGTCTTGGCCACCAAGACCTCTCCACTGTTCACAATATTCATGTTGACTGGCTAATCACAAATAAGTTGGAAAAAAATCCTTATGATCTTTCTCTTTAAATACATCTGGCATTGATTTATTGATGTATTAGGGAGAAAAGTATCCCATAGTTATTGTATAGTTACATTCTAGGCAACATTTACATTTACATTCTAGGAAACATTTTTTTATGACAAAATTCAGCTGGTAGACATATAAAAAATAATGATGAGAGAAATCCCTGCTTGGCATAAAGATGTGAATGTCTTCATAAATCTATGAGAAGTATAAGTCTCTTTGAACAGTAATCAAGGAAGCAATGTACTCTCAAAGTGAGCATAGACATAAGGTCTTGTACTCATATTTCTAAGTCTGAGTTTGATAATCATTATAATGAGGCTGACTGAGCCTTGGAAGTTTTGTGGTTATGCGTCCATTGTACACTCATTTCTATATTTTATAAAGGAGATACTTGTTGAACACCAACTACATAAAAGGAGCCATGAAAGATTTAAAAAATTGTCTTAAACCTTGTTATCAAAAAATTTGGTAGCACTGAATGAGAAATAACATATGTACTCAAAGTCAGTAGAGAAAAAGGCATTGTCTCTTATGTGTGTCATAAGATGTTAAAGTGCTGTAATTTTAGTTCTGTAATTCTTAAAGAACAATGTATAGGGGAATTCAGGAGGCCTTAAAATATAGATATTCTTCTTAAATCTTATCTGGTTCTCCTTTTCTTCTCACTGTATAAGTATTATTATACATTCAAAAGTTTTGAGTCATGGAGTTTGTGGAGTTCGTGGAGTCATGAGTCATGGAGTTCATTGTGGCTCAGCGGAAATGAATCTGACTAGTATCCATGAGGATGCAAGTTCTATCCCTGGCATTGCTTAGTGGGTTAAGGATCCAGTGTTGCCATGAAGCTGTGGTGTAGGTTGTAGACACGGCTTGGATCTGACGTTGCTGTGGCTATAGCTGTGGCTGGTGGCTACAGCTAGGATTTGACCCATAGACTGGGAACCTCCATAATGCCGCATATGCGGACCTAAAAAAAAAAAAAAAAAAAGACCAAAAAATGTTTTGAGTCAGGAGGAAGGACATACATGTATGAGGAGGCAGAATGAAAAAAATATGGAACAGTGGAACTTATGGTAAGCCATATAGGTCATTCAAATTGAATTTGAAATGATCATATTCAGGTTTATAAAAGATATTCTTTGTTAAAACCAAACAAGCCTGTTGGTCACATTTGTCCTAGAGTTTAACAGTTGTGACTACATATTTTCTTTAGGCATCTTATTTGCTCCCCATTGTTTTGATTGACTCTGTATTTTTAAATTTTATAGAATGCTGATTATTTGACACACAGTTATTTGTACCTCGTATACATTTGGTTCCGTGTGAAACACTGAACATAAGAACGGTCAAGACTGGTATGATCCTTGTACTTGTGGAGCTTGAGACCTAGCCAAGACAAATAATCAACAGGTAAATTGGTAAATAAATAAATGATTACAACTCAAAATATATCTTATGAATGGAATGAAGATATAGACATAATAGGGTATAAATAGACAACACCTAATTAGGAAATATGGTCGGTAAAAACTCTTACACTGAGATACAATATATGTAAAATTGCCATGTGAATACTTTGAGTTTGAGATTGAGAACTGATATTCTGGTTATAGGCATCCAGATGGAGGAATTCTGTGAGGAATGAAAGAGCTTGGCTCTTCTGTGAACTATGTAGGAGGCTGAGTTGGAAAAAAAATGGAGGGAGATGGAATGGAAGTAACTTAGAGTGTCAGAAACCACACTGTTGAAGGTGCGGTGATGAGCTTTGACTATATAACCTCCACTCCATGCTCTGCAAGAACTCCTTCCTTTCTTACTGATAATTGCTTTATCCTATGGTGGAAAAACACAGCCTTATTTCTATATATTTAAAATATCATATAATATAATACTTCATTCTTTTTTAAAATTTTATTTTATTTTTTTAATTATTTCCCTAATACAATTTTTTTTTTTTTTTTACTGTACAGCATAGTGACCCAGTCACACATACATGTATACATTCCTTTTTTTCACATTATCATGCTCCATCATAAGTGACTACACAGCTGGATATCATTGCTAATTCATTCCAAAGTCAATAGTCTGCTTCTATTAACCCCAAGCTCCCAATCCATCTCACTCCCTCCACCTCCCCCTTGGCAACCACAAGTCTATTCTTCAAGTCCATGATTTTCTTTTCTGTAGAAAGGTTAATATGTGCCCTATATTAGATTCCAGGTATAAGTGATATCATATGGTATTTGTCTTTCTCTTTCTGACTTACTTCACTCAGGATGAGAGTCTCTAGTTCCATCCATGTTGTTGAAAATGGCATTATTTTGTTCTTTTTTATGGCTGAGTAGTATTCCGTTGTGTATATACACTTCATTCTTATTCCCAGTTCATTCTTCTTTTCACCTCATTCATAGGAGAGCTTAGGCTGTTTGAGGCTATTTGAGGTCCTGCAGTGAAAAGCAAAGTGTGGTAGGCAGGATTCTAAGATGGTTGGTTCCTCAAGATTCCCATTCTTTGGCTGTTAATTAAAACACAAATTCTGTACCTTATGTGAAAGGATTTTGCAGATGTAATTTAAGTTAAAACTCAGTATATTTTAAGATAAGGAGATTATCTGTGTGGTCTGACATAATCATATGAGTCTTTTAAAAACAGAGTTTTTGTTGTTTAGTTGCATAAGAGAATATCAGAGATTTGAAGCATGGGGGACAGTCAATGTGCCGTTGATGGCTTGAAGATGAAAGGGCTTAAGAGTGGCTTCTAGGAGTTATGAGCAATCCCCAGTAAACAGCCACCAAGGAAATAGGGGCCTCAGTCCTGCAGCCACAAGGAAATGAATTCTTTCACCAAGAACGAGCTAAGCATGAGAATGTTTTTTACCCCAGAGCCCAAACCAGAGAATAAAGCCATTCCACGTCAGATTTTTAACCAATAATACTATAGGTTAATAAATAGGAGTCACTTTAAGCTGTTGTATTTGTGGCAATTTGTTACACAGCAAAAGAAAATAGAAGGTATTACCTTGTTTCACCTTGGTCTTTATATCCTCCTCCTCCTCTGAGTAAACTGCTTCTGACTCCTTTAGTTTCTATATTAATTATCTAAACTGTAACTTCATGGGGATAAATGTGGGCAAGAGAGTTGAGAGGAAAGATGAGGTGGCTTTATTTATTTTTTTAAATGATTTTTATTTTTTCCATTATACCTGATTTACAGTGTTCTGTCAATTTTCTTCTGCATAGCAAGGTGACCCAGTCACACATACACGTATACATTCTTTTTTTTTTCACATTATCATGCTCCAACACAAGTGACCAGACATAGTTCCCGGTGATATACAGCAGGATCAAATCCATTCCAAAGGCTATAGTTTGCATCTATTAACCCCAAATTCCCAGTCTCTCCTACTCCCTCCCTCTCCCTCTTGGCAATCACAAGTCTGTTCTCCATGTCAATAATTTTCTTTTCTGTGGAAAGTTTCATTTGTGTCGTGTATTAGATTGCACATATAAGTGAGATCATATGGTATTTGTCTTTCTCTTTCTGACTTACTTCACTTAATGTGAAACTCTCTATTTCCATTCATGTTGCTGCAAATGCCGTCATTATTTTGTTCTTTCTTATGGCTAAGTAGTATTCCAATGTGTATATATACCACATCTTAATCCAATAGTCTGTCGATGGATATTTAGATTGTTTTCATGGCTTGGCTATTGTGAATAGTGCTGCAATGAACATGTGGGTGCATGTGTCTTTTTCAAGGAAAGTTTTGTCTGAGTATATGCCCAAGAGTGGATTGCTGGGTCATATGGTAGTTCTATGTATAGTTTTCTAAGGTACCTCCATATGGTTCTACGTAGTGGTTGTACCAATTTACATTCCCACCAACAGCGCAGGAGGGTTCCCTTTTCTCCACACTCTCTCCAGCATTTGTTATTTGTGGGCTTGTTAATGATGGCCATCCTGACTGACGTGAGGTGGTATCTCATGGTAGTTTTAACTTGCATTTCTCTAAATCAGTGATGTTGAACATTTTTTCATGTGATTGTTGGCCATCTGTATATCTTCTTTGGAGAAACGTCTATTCAGGTCTTTTGCCCATTTTTCAATTGGGTTGTTGGCTTTTTAGCAGTTGAGTTGTATAAGCTGTTTGTATGTTTTAGAGAGTAAGCCCTTGTCAGTTGCATCATTTGAAATGATTTTCTCCCATTCTATAAGTTGTCTTTTAGAAATGAAATTGAATATGTAATAAAAACTCTCTCTACAAATAAAATTCCAGGACACGATGGCTTCACAAGTGAATTCTACCAAACATACAAAGAGGAACTAATACCCATCCTCCTTAAAAGTTTCCAAAAGGTTGAAGAAGAAGGAACACTCCCAAAGACATTCTATAACGACACCATCACCCTAATACCAATACCAGACAATGATACTACCAAAAAAAAAAAACCTATAGGCCAATATCTCTTATGAATATAGATGCAAAAATTCTCAACAAAATTTTAGCCAACAGAATCCAACATATAAAAAAGATCATACACCAGGTCCAGGTGGGATTCATCCCAGATTCAAAAGGATGGTTCAACACATGCAAATCAATTAACATCATACACTGCATTAACAAAAGAAAAGTAAAAAACCACATGATCATCTCTATAAATCTAGAAAAAGCATTTGACAAAGTCCAATATCTAGTCATGACAAAAACTCTTACCAAAATGGGTATAGAGGGAACATACCTTAACATAGTCAAAACCATTTATGACAAACCCACAGCAAATATAACAATCGATGGAGAAAAGCTGAAAGCCTTCCCACTAAAATTTGGAACAAGACAAGGATGCCCACTCTCACCACTGTTATTCAGCATAGTATTGGAAATCCTAGACACAGCAATCAGACAAACAAAAGAAATAAAATGCATCCAAAAGAAGAGAAGAGGTAAAACTGACATTGTGTGCCAATGACATGACACCATATATAGAAAACCCTAAGGACTCAACCCAAAACCTACTTGAACTTAACAAAAATTTCAGCAAAGTATCAGGATATAAGATTAACATTCAGAAATCAGTCACATTTCTGTATAGTAACAGTGAAATATTAGAAAAGGAATACAAAAATACTATACCATTTAAAATGCACCCCCAAAAATCAAATAGCTGGGAATACACCTGACCAAGAAGGTGAAAGACTTATATTCTGAGAACTATAAAACATTAATCAAGGAAATTAAAGAATATATAAAGAAATGGAAAGATATTCTATGCTCCGGGATTAAAAAATTAATATTGTAAAAATGGCCATGCTACCCAAAGCTATCTATAGATTCAATGCAATCCCTATCAAATTACCCATGACATTTTTTTCACAGAACTAAAACAAGCAATTCAAAAATTTATATGGAACCACAAAAGACCCAGAATTGCCAAAGCAATCCTGAAGAACAAAGACCAAGCAGGAGGCCTAACTCTCCCAGACTTCAGGCAATATCGCAGAGCCACAGTAATCAAGACAGTGTGGCACTGGTACCAAAACAGACATACAGACCAATGGAATAGAATAGAGAACCCAGAAATAAACCCAGATCCCTATGGTTGATTAATCTTTGACAAAGGAGGCGAGAAAATGAAATGGGAAAAAGACAGTCATTTCAGCAAGCATTGCTGGGAAAACTGGACTGCCACATGTAAATCAATGAAACTGGAACATGCCCTCATATCATGCACAAAAATAAACTCAGAATGGCCTAAAGACTTAAATGTAACTGTGTCACCATGCCGTACAGTAGAAAAAAAATGATATATTGGGGAAATAAAAATAAATACAAATTTAAAAAAAAGACTTAAATGTAAGACAAGACATCTTGTTAAAACAGAATATATATTTTAACAAGATACTCAGGTAATGTGTACGCACATTAGAACTTGTGAAGGACATGTCTAGATGAGACTTGATGGCTATCTTTGGCTAGGGTGTTGAGTGTGGAAATGAGGAGAAGGGAACAGATATGAGATACACTTTTGAAACAGAATTTTGAGAAAATCTGGAATAATGACTTGTTTCTAGCCTGAGAAATATGAAGGTGGCTCATGATGTTTGGAAGAGGAGTACTTGGTGGAAATGAAGGACAACGGTTCCCATTTGGTCACACCAAGTTCAAGTTATCAAGAAGATATCTTACTGGTATTCTTACCCTGACTCACTTCTATCTCCTATTCTGGGCCCCATTATCTTTTGTTTAACTCTAACTCCCTAGTTGAGAAAGTATGATTAGTCTGAGTAGACCGTTTTTTATGGTTTCACATTTTAAAAAAACAAGTATATATTTCCCCATCAGTGTTATTTTATTTATTTTTTTCCATTACTTGTCAATTCTATTCTGAGGATCATAATTTTAATTAATGGTAACTCTCTCCTCTATTGCTGAGTCTTATCGCCTGTGAGCTAAAATTATTGTCCAAACAAGACAAAACTATTTCAGATCCTCATTCTAAAAAGCATAAGAATTCAAAGAGGAAAATAAGCAAGTGATTGTTCAGAAAAAGAAAGAAGAGACAAAGCAAATGCAAAAGAAATCACTTTTGTGTCTAATATAATCTTCGTTTTCTTTTGTACAGCTTTCAAAATCAATAGCAACAATGCAAAGTCAGCCCTACTTCTGAAAGGGTTAGTAGGCAATTTGTGAATACCCTTTGGTAGATGTGGGTAATCATCTCTAATTAGAATATATTAGACTGTACATCTTTTTAATTGCTATGTGTTTTCTGGCTTCCTGGTCAACAAAGAGATACTGATCTAACACCTAAAGAACACAATACATCACCATTGCCAGGGCAACATCATTGGGAATAAATCCCGAGGCAGAGCATCATAAGGATTTTGTGATTTCCATGGTGGGTAAGGGAAAATTAAAAAGTGATTCTCTGAGGTGGGCAATGAGAAGGCTACAAAATGCTATAAATACTCCTTTCATGGTGCACTATTTTATTAATAATGCTGTGCATTTAATGAGTTTTCCTCTATGAAGTTTTCTTTCTTGTTATTTCTTGAGTTGTGTAAGAGTAAGGATGCAAAAACTGGTTCAAACAACAAAGTCAGAGTCACTTTTTCTAAAATTTAAGGACAATTGAAAAGTAAGAAATACATTTTAGGCTTAATGCTAAATATTGCAATATCTAACATTTACAGGGGTACTATTCATATTCTGATTTACAGTAGAAGAAGCAAAGGTACTGGGGGGCTAACTTACTTGTTCCAGGTCATTCCATGAATAAATAGCAGAGTTAGAATTAAAATCAGACAGTCTGGCTCCTGAACTGTATTCTTTTTTTTTTTTTTTTTTTTTTTTTTGTCTCTTTGCCTTTTTAGGGCCACACCCGCAGCATATGGAGGTTCCCAGGCTAGGGGTCAAATCAGAGCTACAGCTGCCAACCTACCGCCACAGCCGTGGCAATGCCAGATCCAAGCCGTGTCTGCGACCTACACCATAGCTCACAGCAGCGCCAGATCCTTAACCCACTGAGCAAGGCCAGGGATTGAACCCGAAACCTCATGTTTCCTAGTCGTATTCGTTTTTGCTGAGCCACAATGGGAACTCCCTGAACTGTATTCTTAACCTTATGCTAAAACTGCCTCAGCTGGATGATGCAAGACACACACACACACACACACACACACACACACACACATACATTCTGTACACAAAGCAGGTATAGAATCATTTTACTGATGTTACAAAAATTTGTTCTCTATTTTTGAACTGTTCAGAATGATTTGCATGTCACATTAGATAAATTCGCATGATTATATGTCTCTATCAGTCTCTCATCTTGTGAGAAACATGTAAACACATATAGTTTGTATGCTTGAAATTATATAAATAAGCATCTTTGATCATGGTTTAATGATTGTAAATAATACTTATATAGCCATTTCCTTGGATTTTATCTCTTGATTAGATGTAATAAAAATCTTTGCAAATATTTTTGCTGAATAATTTCTACTATGGTAATTTGGTAAGGCTGGGATAGCAGTCAGAAGATACAGTAATATCCAATAGAGTTTACCACAATCTTTAAAAAAATTTACATTGTGCTTACTATGACTCCCAGAGTACAAAGTACAGACTAGTCAGAGCCATATATATGATAGATATTGATCAAATATACTTCCCCAAATATCTGTTAAACTTGAGATAATGGTTTCCTCCTCCAGACCCCTTCTAAGTATACAGTGCTTCTCGATGGGGTCTCTGTTAGCACATTTTGGGAGGAAACTCTTCATTCTGCATAGCTCTCACACACATTGTAGGCCATTTTGCATATCTGTCTCCTGGTCACCACAAGCCCATGATAACTAAAGCTGTCCCAGAATTTCCAAATCACTCTGATAGATAAAAACCAAAGGAATTAGGGGAAACAAGAAATAAACATTTCTATCACTTGTCTATTCACTTTCCTCTCTTCCATGTAAAACAGACCATTCTGAGCCTTCAATAGGAGACACTTAAAAGGGGGGAAAGGGGCCTATTAGGTACAGATGAGAAAAATGAAACAAAGCAGATGGTAACACCTCTTCTCAAGAAAGACACTCAGGAACCAGACATCCTCCCTCATGATGGATGCAGCTAGTTAGAGACAGCATATTACTGGTGACTTTTGCACCATGGCCTGTTGACCTTAGCACTGTTTTTCTAGCAGTTTGCTTTTAAAAGTGAATACCAGGAGTTCTCTTGTGGGCCAGTGGGTTAAGGATCCAGTGTTGTTTTGGCAGCAACTCTAGTTGCAGCTGTGATGCAGGTTCCATCCCTGACCCAGGAACTTCCACACACTATGGGTGTGACCAAAAATTAAAATAAAAAAAAAATAAAAGTGAATACCATAGAAAGAATGTTTTGGCATGGAGCATCATTGAAAAAGTTGTGCACAACTGTATCCTCACATTTCATCAAGGCTTCTGTCCTGCAATAGTCCTATTTGCATGGTTTTTGCAAAAGGACATTGCTTTTGTCCATCAAAGCTCAGTCTTATGGTCACAGGGCCCTCTCTGTCAGGATTTGGGACCTTAATTCTTATTAACTGATTTGCTTAATTATAATTAGATGGTGCATAGTAGCACTTTGAGATGTAAATATTTTCAAATGTATTCTGAGAAGTATAAAATTATATTCTAATTCAATGTCTATTTAAAACCAAAATTTTAAAGCATAATCTGTATCTTAATTTAATCTAAATTTAAGCATAGGTAGCATAATCCTCAATTTAACGTTTCTTATGCAAAATCATCATGTACAGAGCACTTAATGCAATTATCATCTACATATGTTATATTCATCATGGGCCAACATGTCAAATTTTCTTTTGTTAACTTGAATTGTTATTGAAAGTTACTTGACTTTTCAGAGATTTTAAGCTCTAAGTAATCAGTAACTGTGCTTTTTTCTTCTTTGTGTTACCCACAAAGTCCCTGGCACAAGGCCAGGAGAGACAATGCTCAATATATATTTTTATTTGAAATAGTTGTATTTTCCTTTAGCCCTCTGGCATGATTTACAAGATCATCTTCTGTGAAATATCCTCACTTCTCTGCATTCATCTGAAGCCAATTATTGAGACATCTATGTTCTGTGTCAATAAGATGCACAGCATTATGATTCACGAGCCAACTTCATTACCAGCTTTGGCACTGTTTTTTTTTTTTTTTTCCTTTTTAACAAACTGCTAACAGATAAAGTAATAAAAGTATTAGAAAATGCATTGCTGTAAGAGCTGTTGTTATTGAGGGCAAAAGGGAAGGGAATTTATACATTTCCCAGAAATATTAATAATTAAATATTCCCTTAAATTAGAGTCACCTTGTAGCTGAAGCCACATCTTAAAAAGTTTTTGCCATGGCTTCTACTTAAAGCTTTATTATGCAACTTAGTTATAGGTGCCATGCCATCTCAAGGTGTTTAAGATGGATTTACTGTGATGAGTTGACACATGGTCATTTTTCAATTACATTAATTTAGTTAAATTACTAATAATGATAATGTCAATAAAACTTCATTTATTTTTCATATATAAATCACAACCAAATCTGGAACTGCTTTAGAAACTGCTTACTTGAAAAAATGGTATCATTAATTTTCATGAGAGAGTATTTTTTTGGTAACATCACCCTATTATTTTAATTTTTAAAAACTGAAAACGATATCTTGAATATTGAATAAATAAAGAGGAATTTACATTACTGACTGTTAGGGCTTGCCTTAAGCAAAATTGTGAACATACTAGAAAGGCCAAAATGAACCAGTTGCCATTATGAAAACATATGCATTGGTTTTCAGGTATATCCACCTAATAATTTCCTTGCTCACGTCCATCTTGGTTCATGTGTTACAGTCTCATCTAATTTGCTATATCACTACCACAGCTACTCTTTCTTGTGTCCTGTCTGCTTAGAGTCTCTCTCTTAAGAAACTAATATGATAAACACTAGCAACTTGTTTCACACGTAAATCCATTATCCCATTCCAGGAACCATATTTATTCTTTGAGAGAAGTTTAGTTGAAACCCAGTCATTTTTTCTCCCTTTCCTGGTAGAGTTCTGGAACAGTGGCTAAGTTCCTGGCACACTCAATCCCCTTTCTGAAGAGCGTGACCAGAAACAGAGTACTTTCCACAAATGGTCAGGTTTTTTTCACCTGCTAGCCACCAAAGTACAACAAATTAGACCAGGAATCTGCACCTCAGCAAAGATAACCATTTCTAAGCTGTCGTGGAATAAGAATGATGCCCAATAATGTACCTCAAAGTAGATAATAACTAACAAATACAATTAGATCCTACCCCATGGGGAATTTGAACATGAAGCAGAGAGAGGAAGAGGGAATCACAGTGAGAAATAATAGAAGGAAACAGCAGTCATAGAAGCAGAAAAGTAGAAAGGAAGGAGAGTGAATTATTGTGTCACCATGCCCTCTGGAGTAAGGGCTATTAGAAGCTCTCTGTGAGGGAAAGAAAAGCTGTCCAAGTCCCTAAGGCTGATATTATTGCTCCAGAACTGCTGCTGCATCCTGAATGGCAAAGAGTACTGACTGAATTTCCCTACAGAGACACTTTCTTGGGTTCCTTTTTTCCCATGTAACTTTATAATGAACCCCCCTTATATGAAATAACTTCTTTATCACTATTCTACTATATTGTTGACCCCTGAACAGTCACAGGGGTTAGAGGCACCCAGCCTTCACACAGTTGAAAATCTGCATATAACTCAATAATCAGTCCTCCATTCTGTGGTTCTGCCATCTTGATTCAACCGACTGGAGATAGTATAGTACTGCAGTATTAACTGAAAAAAAAAAAAAAAAACTCCCTATACATAGACCTGCAATGTTTACACCCATAATGTTCAACTCGTAAGCTGTGAAATCTAAGCCAATAAACTTCCTCTCTTGCACCCTTTACTAATTGCACAGTTGTTATAGCATTATCCCTGCAAACACAAGTGATTTCATACCAGAACTCACAGAGAGCCTAGCTAGATAACAGTGGTCTCCACTACTCATTTTGTCTTCAGCTCAAGTATCCTCTAATTTATAATTCCAAAGGCCTGGTCCTTTAGATTAAGACTTGAGTTTGTTTAACTTGATATTAATAACCATCATGCACAATTATAGAAACATTGCTCCTGTCGTATGTTGCTTTCATTTTCATTTTTGTTTCTGAATCTTTATTTGTATCAATAGCATTTAGTAAGCCCTTGAGGAATAAGGAATGTGATTTCACTGCCTTTGGAAACAGACACTGTCCGTGCTTCACTCATATACCCTTGGCACTCACTATAAGTGTGTATTGGACTCTTTGAGGGCCTTCTCTGACAGAAGTGTGCTCAGCCCCTCACATAGAGTATGTGCAAGTACAGGAGGCAGAACACACCTGCAGAAAATTTCATCCAATGATGAATGAGGGTTGGCAAATTGTTAGACCACCTTCCTGGCTCCTCTGGGTGGGATCATATCTAATTCAGGTGGGGTATCTTTTATGTAGTCTTCGGGATATTCCCAGTGGAACTGAACCCTAGCTGCAGAAAGTGATATCTCACTTATTATTATTATTATTGTTTTTGTGGTTGGAGGGTTTTTGACTATAAATTCAATTTCTTTAGCAGATAAAGAGATATTCAGGATGTTTCTGAATGAGCTTTTTTCTTTTGTGGAAGACTTTATCATTTGTCTAAGGTATCAAACTTATTAGCACATGGTTTTTCATGATAGATTCTTATCATTTTAATATTTGTAGAATCTCTAATGAAGTCTTTTTTCATGATCATCTAGTTTGGCTAGATATTTATTAATTTAACATTCTTCTCAAAAACACAACTTTGGGTTTCACTGCTTTTCTATAATTGTTTTGTTTTCATCTATTTCATTTATCCCTGCTCTGATCCTTATGAGTTTCCATATTCTGTTTACTTTGGGTATTTTTTAAAAAGCATCTATGATTATTCTTAAGGCTTACAGACAGCATACATTCATTACAATTCTTATAATGTTTGCTAACTCTAGCACCTGTATTAGTTCTGGTGTGGCTTTTTCTTACTCTTTGCATTGTTGGTAATGGTGCAGTTCTCTGTTGGCTGTTGGATATTTTTGAATTTCTATAAATAATTTTGAACTTTCCTCTGGGACTCAGTTAAATAACTTGAAAATAGTTTTGTCCCTTCAAATCTGCTTCTAAGTATTGTTAAGAACATCTAGGGCCATGCTCAGTCTAAGGCCAATTATTTCTTATTACTGAGTTTACCCTCTTGTATACTCTTCCAAATGCTCTATGCGTTCTGGTTTTCTCTTCAGTAATTTGAAATAAAAGAGAGCTCACAACATTTGTTTACCACCTCTCAGGGACTACTAGCCTTCATTTTCTTATATCTGGGGTCTTACAAAAAAGTGTTTCATATATTCTATCTGATATTGGTTTGGTTTAGTATGTAGAGGAAATCTGATTATTTTTATTCCATCTTGGCTAGAAATGGAAATCTGTGGCATAATATTTTAAATGTTCATTTACTCAGAAATATGATATACTAAATATTTCATTAACATCTAAGACTCTTTAAACTTAAGTTACTTATATATACATATTTTAGTAAACAAATCTCATTCACACTTCACAGTATTGTTTACAAAAGCCTCTATCTCAGATAACACTTAATATGGTTAGTTTTTTTTTTTGGTTGCACCCATGGTATGCAGAAGTTCTTGGGCCAGGGGTCAAACCTGAACCATTGCAGTGACCTGAGCCATTGCCATGACAACACCAGATACTTAACCCCTCAGCCACATGGGAACTCCTTATATTGTTAGTTATTAAAAATTTTAAATGGGAGTTCCTGCTGTGGCACAACAGAATCAGTGGCATCTCTGGAGCACTAGGATACAGGTTCAATCCCTGGCCTGGCATGGTCGGTTAAGGGTCTAGCATTGTCTCAGCTGTGGTGTAGGTCACAGCTATGGCTTTGATCTCATCCCTGGCCTGGAAATTCCATATTCCATAGCACAAAGAAAGAAAGAAAGAAAAAAAGTTTCAGATGAAATTATACTTGCATGTAATTAAGATATTATTGTTCCTTTATGCCATTGTGAAAAAATATATTTGATAGTTGCTATTTTTCTTTTCTTTCTTACTTTGTTGTTTGGATTGGAGTTTCAGAGGCACAGCTAATGATTAAGGAGATATAGAAAATAAAAGTTTCTGGGATTGTGAATCATTTTCTATTAATACCAGTATAATCCTATAATAGAATAAAAATGTTATTAATATGTTTTATATATACATAGAAACATTCATTGACCAAAAAATAAGATAGAAATTTGCATTTTATAGGTTTGACAATTCATTTGCATTTAACCTCTTTGTTAAGCCTACTTTTATAAAAGAAGAACTTTTTTTTTTCTGGTTTAGTTCTTCAGTATGTGTAGAGGAGTGTTACTAGTAAGAGCTTCCTTTTTAACTTCTTTTGCTGGAGGTATAGAATGAATACTTTATTAGTTGTCAACAGATTGGCTTGTAGATATGTGCCTATGTTTCCTGTTTAAAACACTATGTCTCCCAGAAATATATTTGCTAGCTAGAGGCAGTTTGACATGTGCACATTTCTTGATGCCTGCAGTAATAAGCAACACCAAATATAGACAGGTAAAATGTGACATCACAAGAGCAAAATATGAGAATGAGCATTCTAAGGCAAATATCACATTCATCTCTCTCATTTCTAGTAACAAATAATGTCAACAAGAAACGCAATTATTTTGCTCAAATTGAAAAATACAAAGTGAATAAATACTTTAAAAATAGTCTTATTTAGGGAAACAATATTGCATGTAACTGAAAAACTGAAGGTATGTGTCAGATTTTGACAGCATATTTTCCAATACATCTCTTCAAACGTGAAATCTAATCATGTTCATCCTTTCCCATGCCACTTAATCCCTCTCCGTGATATATCCTGCTTCCCCAAATGCTGTAATGAAAACCAGAGTTCATGGCAAAACTCAAGCCTCTCTGAGCTCCCTTCTCTCTCATTAGTTGAACTGAGCTTTGTAAAATTTTATTCCTTCGGCCTTCTCCTGTGGCCTAAGTGAAATTTAGACATCTATTGATATAAAAAATGTAAAGGGAATAGCAGGGTAATTTTTTTCCCAAAGGAAATATAGTGCAGTTTAATAATATATTGGGGACCTGTGGCCAGGTCAGCCTGTTATTTATCCTTTTGGCTAGGCTATTTTATTTAGAAGTCAGCAGAAATAAAACAATGGCATTATATATAGAAAAATACACTTATTATTTACAGTTTCTGTGTTAAAAAACTGAAGAAAACTATTTTCCATTTTTCCAATTTTATATGCCCTTGCTTGAAATTCACCTGGTAGAGATTAAGAATAGAATGGGAAAATTCTGAAAATTACTGAAGTCAATTTCCACATGGAATAATATAACATAGTTTTCAATGCTTGAACTTCTCCAGAAATAGAATAGGCTGCCTAGTAAGTCAGTGAAAAAACTGCCAAAAAGAATTTTTAAAGTACTGTCATACATATTGTAGAAGGAAGGATTTCTGTCTTTCGAAATCTCTGCCCTCTCATAGAAATTTTTCTTCTGGATCCTATCATTATATTCTTTTCTAAATATTATATGGATATATTTCTTAATTCCTTTACCATGATGTAAATAGAAAGTTGTTTACATATTCATTATTTTTTACCACAGAGCCCCATTCATTCTAGAATCTCAATAAATGTATTTAATTTAGTAATAGCAATATTAGTGTATACAATTTATCAGAAAATACTTTGCAGCATTTAGTATCTTAGAATTGATTATTTTTATTGATATTTATGAATATTTAAGGAGGCAAGTACTATTTTTTCCTATTTTCATCAAATAAAATAATCATTAGGAATTTTTAGTAAAGGCATATATGAATGAATCTATAAATTAATTAGTAAATAAACATATGGATAAATGAAGGTATACGTGGTAAGTTGGGTTAGATGATATATAAAATATATTCTGTGTATGAACATAAGAACTTTATGTTCTATATCTATGAATAAAAGAGCTATATATTAAGATTTAATGAAATAATTATATACGTTATCACCACCACCCTGTAATTTCTCTCAGGTGTATACATTATTCATTTCATTTCTGTTTCTTTACAAATAAAGGAGAATGGAGAGTAGAGAGTTAAATTATGTAGAAATTAATACAACATCTACATATTCACATTTACCAACAGACTTTTGGCTTTGCTCCCAATTATATTCCTTTCAGTAAACATTTAATGGGCCCCTGCAAGGTACTGAATAACACAATGAAACATTCTTGTTACTTAGAGGTGTAGGTTGTAGACTCATTGAAATGGTCTCTCTTGGAGTTATGCGTGACATCAAATAGCCCTGCTGATTTGTTTTTTATTAGATTACTAGTTGCTGGGTATTATTAAACAGCAAGAAAATGATTCTCTACTGAAGGCCAGTGTGATGCCCTTTGACGTAGTGGAAAATAATGTAACCTTAGAGTACTATTGACCTACCCCTAAGGAGCACTTTAAATATTTTTATTTTTTCTGTGTTATTAAGCAAGTTATATTATAATTTTATCGGTGGAGGATAAATTATGTATGGTTTTTGAAGGTTGTATTTTTCATCTTCAGGTGTTTTCATTTCTATTTCCTACATCAGAAGGAACTAGATTATTTGAAGGAAAAGAAAATATTTAGAAACATAAGTTATACTTCAATGGAAGCAAGAGCAGGGAGGAGACAAATTTGTCAGAAGGTTGTTTTTTTTTTTATTAAGCAAATATCTTAAGGTAGTATCACTAAGATCAAAAAGTGTTGGTTCTGCAATTCCCATTGTGGCTCAGCGTTAAGGACTCTACATTGTCTCCATCTGGATGTGGGTCCGATCCCTGGCCTCACTCAGTGGGTTAAGGATCCAGCATTGCCTCAAACTGTGGAAAAGTTTGCAGATGCTGCTTAGATTCAGTGTTGGTGTTGTTGTGGCTGTGGTGTAGGCCTCAGCTGCAGCTCCAATTGGACCCCTGGCCCAGGAAATTCCATATGCTGCAGGTACCACTGAAAAAAAAAGTGTTGGTTCTGATTACCTGTCAAAACTTCCACAATCTAAAATAAAGCTGTAAGTTGAGACATCTGCAACTTTACAACAAACATTTGTTTTCACTCCCATTAATATTCTAGGACTGTCATACCTTTATATTTTAAATTCACAATTCTGCACTTTATATGCTCTGTGAAGTTTGTTTTATTTCTTAAACTCATTTCTTATAGTCATTGTTCTATTTATTAAACTCTCTGGTTTTTCATTTTTAAATTGGCAGGCAAAAGAGTCAGGTAAAGAATGTAAAATGATTTGTACAGTGCTAGATATGTTGCTGATATTCATAAATGTTTTTACTTGTATTTTTCCATAATTCAAATTTTTTCCCACTTTATAATCAATTTCACTAATTTCTTTTAGCAGACAAAGCTACAATGGTGATTCTGTCTTCTGTCCACTTTTAAAGTTATATCTAATTATTATTCTGAGTCTTCCTGTGCATTATTTATAATTCTTTCGTGTACATTGAACTTTAGGTAAATAAGAGAGTGCATAATTTAAGGACACAGAAATGTTTGGCCAAGATCTATTAAGTGTGTGACCTTTATTAAGTTTTTAAAATTTTTTTATTTTTATTGAAGTACAATTGTCATACAGTATCATTTATAACCATTTTTATAGAAGTACAGTTAATTTACAAGCTTTGTTAGTTTCAGGTGTACAGCAAAGTGATTTAGATAAACATAATAAATATGTACATTAATATTAATATTGCATATACTATATATTATTTTTATGATTCTTTTCCATTATAGGTTATTACATAATATTTCGTACAGTTCCTTGTGTTGTACAGTAGGTCCTTCTTAACTATTTTTTATATAGTAGCATGTATGTGTTAATCCCAAACTCCTAATTTATCTCTCCCAGCCCCCACTATCTGCATTGGTAGCCATAAGTTTGTTTTCTATGTCTGTTTTTCTATTTGTTTTGTACATATGTTCATTTGTGACTTATTTTTTTTATTTTCCACATGTAAGTCTTTGACATATTTCACTTAATATGATCATCTCTAGGTCCATTCATGTTGCTGCAAATGGCATTACTCCATTTTTTATGAACAAGTAATATTCCATTGTGTATACATATACCACGTCTTTATCCATTCCTGTGTTGATGGACATTTACATTGCCCCCACATCTTGGTTATTGTAAATAGTTCTACTGTGAACACTGAGGTGCATGTGTCTTTATTAACTGAACTTTCTCCAACTATATGCCCAGAATTGGGATTGAAGGATCTTACGATAACTCTATTTTCAGGTTATTAAGGAACCTCCATACTATTCTCCACAGTGACTGCACCAGTTTGCATTCCCAGCAACAGTGTGGGAGAGTTTCCTTTTCTCCAACCCTCTCCAGCATTTATTCGTATACTTTTTAATGATAGTCATTCTGACTAGCATAAGGCAATACCTCCTTGTAGTTTTCATTTGCGTTTATCTAATAATTAGAAATACTATGCATTGTCTTCATGTGCCTGTTGGCCATCTGTATGTTTTCTTAGGAGAAATATCTATTTAGGTTTTCTGCTTCTTCTTTTTTTTTTTTCCTTAGAGCTGCACTCATGGCATATGGAAGTGCTCAAGCTAGGGGTCAAATCAGAGCTACAGCTGCCAGCCTAGACTATAGCCACCAGAGCAATGCCAGATCCAAGCTGTGTGTGTGGCCACAATTTCATCAATACTGGAACCTGAACCCACTGAGTGGGGTCCAGGATTGAACCCGTGTCCTCATGGATACTAGTTGGGTTCATTTCTGCTGAGCTACAATGGCAACTCCTTTTACCCATTTTTTTGATTGGGTTGTTTGGTGATTTTTGATATGAAGTTGTATGAGCTATTTGCATATTTTGGAAATTAACCCTTTGACTGTAGCATCTTTTTCAAATATTTTATTCTAGTCCATAGGTTGTCTTTTTTGTTTTGTTTATGGTTTCCTTTGCTGTGCAAAAAACTTTAATTATATCACATTAGTTTATTTTTGTTTTTATTTCCATTACTCTAAGAAATAAATCCAAAAAAAAAATATTGCTGCAATTTATGCCAAAGAGTACTCTGCCTACATTTTCCTCTATGAGTTTTACAGTATCCAGTCTTACATTTAGGTCTTTAATCTATTTTTGTATATGGTCTCAGAGAATATTCAGATTTTATTCTGTTACATGTAGCTGTCCACTTTTCCCTGCACACTTATTAAAGAGACTCTTTTCTCCATTGTATATTCTTGCCTCCTTTGTTATTCGATCTGTGGATTGCCTTGGGTAGTATGATCATTTTAACAGTGATTCTTCCAGTCCAAAAACATGGTATATCTTTCTGTTTGTGTTGTCTTCAATTTCCTTCATCAGCATCTTACAGTTTTTAGAGTACAGGTCTTGCTCCCTTAGGTAGGTTTATTCCCAGGTATCTTTTTTTTTCTTTTTTTGGTGTAATGGTAAATGTGGTTGTTACTTTCATTTCTCTTACTAACCTTTTATTGTTAGTATACAGAAATGCAAGAGATTTCTGTATATTAATTTTGTATCCTGAAACTTCTGAATTCATTAATGAACTCTAGTAGTTTTCTGGTAGTGTCCTTAGGATTTTCTGTATCTAGATAGCATCACACCAATGCAAACAGTGACAGTTTTACTTCTTTGTTTGCAGTTTGGATTCCTTTTATTTCTTTTTATTCTCTGATTGTTCTGACTGAAACTTCCAGAACAATGTTGGATTAAAGTGGTGAGAGTGGACATCCTTGTCTTGTTCCCCAGTCTTAGAGGATATGCTTTCTACTTTTCACTGCTAAGTATGATGTTAGCTGGGGGTTTGTCATATGTGGTCTTTATTATGTTGTGGTGAGTTCCTTCTGTGGCCAGTTGCTGGAGAGTTGTTTGTTTTCTTTTTCAGCCATGCCCACAGCATATTGAAGTTACCAGGCCAGGGACTGAATCCAAGCCACAGCTGCGAACTTCACCACAATTGTGACCTACACCATAGCTGTGGCAACACTGGATCCTTAACCCATTGCATAACAGTGGGAATTCCTTATCATAAGTTGAATTTTATCAAAAGTTTTTTTCCGCATCTATTGAGATGATCATATGGTTTTTATTCTTTAATTTGTTATTGTATTTTATGGTATTGACTGATTTTTGGACATTGAAAAATGGGATAAATCCCACTTTACCCTGATGTATGATCTTTTTAATGCATTGTTGGAGTAGGTTTGCTGGTATTTTGTTGCGGATTTTTTTACCTATTTTCATTGGTGACACTGGCCTGTAATTTTCTTTTTTTCTGATGTCTTTGCCTGGTTTTAGTATAAAGGAGATGGTGGCTTCATAGAATGTGTTTGGAAATGTTCCTTCCTCTGCAGTTTTTTTTTTTTTTTTTTTTGGAACAGTTTCAGAAGGATAAGTGTTATACAGTATCCTACTTTAAGATATACATCATAGTGATCAATATTTATATGTATTTCAAAATGGTCACTATGATGTATAGTTACCATCTGTCCTCATACAAAGTTATTACAATATTATTGACTCTAGTTCCTATACTGTAAATTATTACATCCCCGCGACCTATTTACTTTATAACAGAAAGTTTGTATCTCTTAATCCCCTTCATGTTTTTCACTTACCCCTCTGTTAATCACTAGTTTGTGTATCTATGGGTTTGCTTCTCTTTTGTTTTGCTTATTCATTTTGGTTTTTTTTAGAGTCCACATATAAGTGAAATCATACAGTGATTGTCTTTGCCTGACTTATTTCACTAAGCATAATAGTCTTTAAGTCCATTGATGTGGTTACAGATGACAAGATTACATCCTTTATTATGGCTGAATACCACATCTTCTTTATCCATTTACCTATCATTGGACACTTAGGATGTTTCTACATTTTGGCTTTTAAATAATGCTTCAGTGGACACAGGTCTGCATATTTCTTTTCAAGTTAGTGTTTTCACTAACTTGAAATAAACCCACACTTGTATGGTCAGTTAATTTACAACAAAGGAGGCAAGAATATGTAATGTGAAAAAGCCTCTTCAACAAGTGGTACTGGGAAAACTGAACAGCTACATGGAGAATTAAACTGGACCATTTTCCCTCACTATATACCAAAAAAGCCCTCAAAATGGGTTAAATACTTAAATATAAGAACCAAAATCATAAAACTCCTAGAAGGAAGGCAGGAAGCTCTTTAAAAATCTGTCTTAGCAATATTTGGGGAGATTTATCTCCTCAGGCAAGGGAAACAAAAGCAAAAATAAACAAACGAGACTACGTCAATATAAAAAACTTTTGCACAGTGAAGGAAACCAATAAAACAAAAAAAGCAGCTTACTGAATGAGAGAAGATGTTTACTCATAAGGGGTTAATATCCAAACCCCTATGTTCTCCTTCTGGTCAACACAACAGATTTCTGTATATTAATTTTGTATCCTGCAATTTACTGAATTCATTTATTCATTGTAATAGTTTTTTGATGATGTTTTTAGAATTTTCTATATGTCGTGTCATTTCATCTGATATTATGATGGGGAATCCACTGCTGATTTGGGGAAAACCGACAAATTCTGGGAATGGGCATGGACTGTGGGAGAGACTCGAGGCAAAGACAGAACTCAAAAAGCAAAAAGGCTATTGTGATTTCTGAAAAGGGCCAAGTAAAAATAACTCATAAGCAAATGTGGTTTTTCTTCATTGCTGCTGGGATTCCCCACCTGAAATAATAGATTGATAGACTGGCAACTTTATGCTATAGTGGTCAACCTGTGAAAAGCCTTAAAGCCTGAATAATAGTTCAGACCTGCCCCACCTGCCCCTACCATCTCTGATGGCCTGCCTGCTCCAGCTAAGGCCTCAGGGATACAGTCCTGTTTTGTATGGTATGGGTGCCTCTCATACCCCGAATACAGGATGCAAGAAAGATTGCCTGCAGGTGAGAGCCATGGAAGTATTCAAAAGCCTCAGCTTACTGTTCCACTAACTGGTCCTCAGAAGTAAACAAAAGTTGATGGCTCTGACTGATACTGGAGCCAGATATACTCTAATACATGGTAATCTTCAGAAGTTTTCTGACACCTTCAGTACCATTGATTTTTAGGAAGAGCAATGGTTATGGTTGGGAAGGTCCATTTGACACTACAGATTGTGCATTCCCCCCACCAAAAAATATGAAATTTTTATCTTTTCAGTACCAGAGAACATGTTGGGCATTGATATCCTTACAAGGTTAAGCTCCGCGAACCCCTATCGGTGAATTCCACCTCTGTATAAGAGTAAGCAAACTAGTGTTAGAAGGAAACACAACACAGGAACAAGTAACCCTACCACCTCCCATGAAGTGTAGTAACTGTCAGAATTTGTTAACTGGCTAGCGGGGTCATAAAAAAAATAGGCGAAACTATCCAAAGACTGAAGTAAGCAGGTATTCCACACCCTGCCCATAGTGCTTTCAGCACTTTGATAAAACCAGTGAAAAAGCCGTATGGCTCATGGCTGATGACAGGCACTACCAAGAATTGAACAAGATTGCACCGCACATTCATATAGCCATACCCAACATTTCCACCATCTAATATACCTTGGCCACAGTCTTATGCATATATCATGTTGTGCTAGACTTAGCAAATATTTTTTTCAGTATATGCCTGGCCACTGAATCAAAATATCAGTTTGCCTTCATGCGGAAGGAGCAACAATGGACCTTGTAGTGCTTCTTCAAAGCTATCCGATAGTCCAAGATTTTTTCTTGTCCTCCTTTCCCACATCAGTAAAATGTCCCCATTACATTAGTGATATAATGGGAAGACTTGTCTCTGCTGTAGGACACTCTTCAGACCTAGTTGGGGATCTGTGAGGGAGAGGATGAACAGTGAATCCACAAAAACTTTAAGACCCAGGCACTACCTTAAAGTTCTGGGAAATTGTATGATCAAGTATGACATGTATTGTCTCAGAAACTGTAATTGACAAAATGTAAGCCTATCTAACCTCTAAGAACATGAAAGAGATGCAAGCATTTGTAGGGATTTGTGGAATTTTGAGGACTTCCCCACCTGGCACAGTGCTTCCATCTCTTATGCTGCCTGGTAAAGAAAAGGCACATGTCAGATTGGGTATCAGAGATGCAAGCCACCTTTGAGAAGACAAAAATACTAGTGAAGCAGATTGAAATTCTGGGCATCTTCCAAGCAGGGATGCCATTTTGAGCTAGATGTATCTGTGCTCCAGAAGATATATGCTGGGAGACAACGAAAGAAGAGAATATCACTGCTTCCAGCTCTAGAAGGGGATAGAAACCCAATATACTCCCAGAGAGCAACAGCTTCTTGCAGTGTACATAGTGCTCCTCCCAGTGGAGCCTCTCAGGAGGGAGTAGCATCTCATGGTAAGAACTTCCATTTCCTATCAAGGGGTGGGTTGAGAATATCATCCATTGACCCACCTCTGCCATGACTCGAATTCCCACTTTAACTAAGTGGCATGACTATTTGCAGCAGAGGAGCACCCTCTCTTCCAGCTCACTGTTTCTAGAAATGCGGGTGCTACCAGGCCCTGTAGAGTGTGTAGTGCCTTCAGGTGTTCTTACCCACTACTCCTGTGGCAGCCTCTATGACCTGTAGAGAGGGAAAGTGGTAAATTTTCACAAGTGCCTGATATAAACATGGACTGCAGTCACCATTCAGCCCAACATTAATACCATCTGGATAGAAACAGAAACAAACTTTAACTGCCAATGAATAATCACTCATGAGCCCTGGACATTAATGCTTTGCACTGACAGTTGCGCTGTTCTAAAGGAATTAAACCTGTGGATTGGATAATGGGAAGCCAAGGGATGGATGGTCATGAATAAGGCCTTGTGGGCTCAGGATATATGAAAGACATTTGGGTTCACCTGCAAGATCCTGAGGCTGTCTTCATTGTCTTTCCCATCCCAGCTGATAAGGATTTGACAAAGGTGTCAATCAGGAAGCTGATGCCTTAGCTCAGGTATAAGCCCTAACAACTGACTCTTCAGTATATACAGCAGATTGAGTACTTAGAAAGAGTAGCCACCATAGCACCCTGGTGGGATGGCATATTGCCAAAGATGCCAGATTACTTTTGAAATACAGTGACTTGGTTAATGCATTAATAGCATGTCCTATATGTTCTAAAATGCAAGACAACTGCCAAAGACATCTGGGGCCATCCATCAGAGTTCACAATCAGTAACAAATTTCTTATATTGGCCCCTCCACCAAGTAAGAATTTTAAATATGCTTTGGTTTGTATGGACACTGTGTCTGGTCTAACTCAAGCTTCCCCTTGTTGTCACACATACCAGACTGCCACCTTGAGGGGACTAGAAATGCTGAGTGCTAATTATGGATACTCTCCTTGTTGCTTAGATAGGGGTCTTATTATGGGTCACATTGCAAAGGTCATGATATACAAGAATGGACAAAAGAACATGACATTGAATGAAGGTTCCATGTCCCCTATAACCCACAAGCAGCAGTGTCGGTAGAAAGGAAAAAATGAAGTATTAAAGTAGAAAATTAAATTACTAATAGGTAAGATCTTCTTGGCTGGGTGACCTCAAGAACTTTAAGTAATAGCTGAACACTAAAATGTCTCTAATGAGAAAATTGTCCTACAAAATAAGATGACCTTAGACCATATTACTGCCTCACAAGGAGGCACCTGTGCTGTTATCCAAACAGAATATTAGGTTTTCTTACCTGATGAGCCACTAATGTATCATCTTTATTAAATCACATGAGAACATGGATAACACCTGAGTGATCCAATGTGGGGGACTTAATAAATCAGTGGTTTACATCACAGGATATTTGATGGGACATGACAGCTAGTTGACCTGGGAGCTGGAGCCAGGCAATTGGAGGCTACTCATCCCCTCCCATGTCCTTGGAATATAGAGCTTGGCCACTCTTTGCACAATGAGAGCTATTTTCAAGGATGCAGATAAGGTTATTGAGACCATTTGGACTGAACATGACTGAATCCAGTTAAGGCCTTTATATCAGTGTTTAAGATTCTAGCAGACAGATGTGGAGATCTACTTATGTTGCAGCTGCCTAAGACAAGTCTCGAATATAGATTTGCTTGCTTTTTAAACCTGCTACCTACCAATCTGGAGTGATCTGACTCTTCAGTCTCTTCTTGTTCTCTGCATATGGGGGCCAACTTGAAACCAGTAAACTATACTAAATTAGGTCAGAAATCTATTATAGTTCTAAAGCCATTTTATTGTTAGAATAAGTAGGAATAAAACCAAGATGGAGCAGTACTAAGAAGTGCAAAATATTGTTTTTGCATATAGTTATTTTAATGTGATTCCAAAAGTTTCTGAGATTTTATTTTTGTTATTATGAAGACTAGTATTCTTACACAAGTCCAAACCCTTAAATATAATAGTCCTTTCCTTGTCTAACTTTGGCTTTAAGAACCTGTTCAACTCCTTTTGTATTTTAGAATGCTTTCAACCCCTTTTAGCTTGGAATCCCTCTTCTTGGTTTGTTCTTTGCATCTAGTAACTGGAAACCTTTTCTAGGCTGGTGTCCCTAGAAGACTCAGTTTAGTGACAGTCTGTGTATGAATGTCTTATTTGTAAACACACTCCCAGAAATGAAAAATAAGGAAAAAGAAGAATGAGACTGGGAAAAAGGAGAATGAATAAAGGGGAGTATGTTTCCATGCTGTCCACAGCTCTGTGACAAGCATAATCGATCATTGTTTTTTGTGAGGAGTCTTCTCAGAGGCTGTATAACCTGTTGTTTTATTGAGCACACCATCTTGGGAAAGCAAGGAATTGTTGCTATGGGTTTGCTAGCCAGATTTAACAAGGAAGACAAATGCTAGAACCTGAGGTGGCTTGAAATAGTGAGTATGCTGCCCACTCTTGATCTGACCAATGTGGCTTCTAGCTTCTTCACTACTTTGTTACCTACTTTGATCTCTTAACCACTGCAACTCCTCTCCTAAAGTATAAAATATGATGGTATGCTTATTATTATAATAGGATTTTCTCCTTAGGTAATATATAGTAAAGTACTTTATGTGCATGAATTGTAGGTCCTGGTAGCAGATACTATTTCTCATGTTTTATGAGATGGCAAAAGTGGTTTTCAATGTTTAGGACATTAGAAAAATTTGAGGATATTTCATAAAACCACAAAACATATAAAACTACGCAGTAAATAAAAGATCCATTTAGTGTTTTTAAAGAACCATATTCACAGGCAAGGCAGCAATACATTCCTTGACGATAATAACTATATTGTGTTCTTTTGCTGTTGATTGCAGAATTGAATTGATGGAATGTGAAAATTTATTTAATGAGATAATATGGTATTTAGTTAGGTTATTATATTAGATCTTTATAATGATAATTATAATGATAATTATAAAAATTAGATGTTATAATGATAATTCTACTGTCTCTCACTAGTGATAGCTATTGGTTACAAGCAGAGTATAAAATGGTTCTAAATGAACTTTATTTTATATAGCTGGTTAATTTCATGTGTAAGCAGTGCTTGGCATGAAGCATACAACACAAATGTTAGAAAATTGAAAGTTCTATTTTTATTCTCTTTTTGGTGGTGATGTATGTAGTGTTATTTAATAATTTATTGTATATTAATATTATTTGGGAGCAATCTCTTTCTTCCCATTAAATCAGTAAATACTTTTGAGCTTCTGTCTAACTTCTTAATTATAAAACAGCACATGTAACTTTTCCTACCTAAAATTTAGCAGATACTAGTGCAGTCAAGGAGATAAATTACTTCTCTACCCCTTATAGAAGTATTTTGAGAAACAAAGTTGTGGATTGTAGTAATTATAATATAAAATAAATACATGATAAAAGGTGAAAAAAGGGTCTACAATCAAACTGACAGTAATTATTCTCTACTTTTTATTTCTGAATATTTTTGAATATTCTTATGTGCTAGTCAGTCATAAATGTAATCCAGACTATAATATTCAGGATATTTATTTTATTTTATTTATCTTCTCATGATATTTTAAGAATAATGATACCAAAACCATTTCTTATAAATCCACATTTTAATGGAAAAAATATTAAAGGCCTTGAAGAAAAAAATCACAAAAGAACTATAAATGGCCTCTAAGCAGATAAAAATAAATTCAATTTTACTAGTAACTGAGTGACAAATGGACAAAAAAAATCTAGTCACAAATGAACAAAAAACTCAATACTTCTATATTTCATATTGGAGGAGTTTTTAATGGCTGGGTATAAGGGAATGAAAATTCCTAAAAAGTGCTAATGGCAGTGTGAATTATTTTAGTCTTTATAAAAGGAAATTCACAGTGCATGTTTTAAAAAACTTAAAATTGTCTCACTTTTGTTTCTAATAAAAATTAACTATCAGCAGTAGAGTTTTAACTACTATGTTCGCTTTCTTCTTTTTTAAATAATAGCAAAATTTTTGAGTAGCTCTAGAAAATTAATAAATAAGGCTATTCCATATAATAAAATACTTTGATATCATTAAAACGATTGTGTCGTAGAATATTTAATGACATGAAAGTATATTTATGGCATAATTTTAGCAAAAAGAGATTGAAATGCTAAGAGATTGAAGTTCCATTAAAAATGCCAGTGGCCATTTATTCACCAATTCATTGACTGAGCAAGTATTTATTAACCACTTATTATGTGTGAATAATGCACTTGTGATGAAATTGTGGGTTCTTGTATTTTCTTTTTCCTTATCAACATTTTCTAAATTCTCTGTATTAAACATGTTCTATATTGCTTTCATATTATAGTAACAATATTTATGCATAAAATGATAAACCTAAAATAATTTTAGCTTATGATTTTTTCATTAATTTTTTTTTGTTTCCGCAATACATTATTTTTTTTCTACTGTACAGCATGGTCTCCCAAAACAACAGAAATAAAAGCAAAAATAGACCAATGGGACATAGCTTATGATTTTAACTGTAAATTTTTTTTAGTTATACTAAATTGAGGATGTTAGTCTCCAAAAATGGCCTCACAATGAGCCTCCTGTCCCAGGATTCATGTCCATGTTCAGATCTAGTTCCTTACACTTGAATCTGGGTTTATCCTATAATTTGCTTTTGACAAATAGTATGTCGTAGAAGTGGTAATGTTTAACTTTAAAGTCATGAGAAGCTTACAACTTCTATTTGAGTCTTTTAAAACTCTTGTTCTTGGGACTTTCCTGATTGAGATGTTCTTTTTTGGAACTCAGTTGCCATTCTGTGAGAAACAAGGAATGGCCAAATGTAGGCATTCTGGTTGATAGCCCAAGTTCAACATGGAGCCAAAAGCCAGCATCAATTGTCAAAGCATGTGGGTGACTATGTTAAATGCCCAGTCCAGTTGAGTCTTTAAATAACTGCATCTCCAGCTGACAACTGGCTAAAATGTCATGAAAGATCCCAAGCAAGACCTACTCAGCTGAGATCAATCAACCCACAAAACCTTAAGAGATATTAATACGTTTTTGCTTTAAGTTACTAAGATGTAGGGTGGTTTGTTATCCTGTAAGCAGAATAGAAAACTTCTTGGTCTAAAATACTTAATGACTTTTGTGATTTAATTTGATCTGTCTTCTGAATGCTTCTTAAAATAGATCCACAATTGCTTCTCCTCTTCAGATCCACATTGTTAAATGCTTTTCACATGTATGAATCACTTTTTTCATGTCTTCTTCCTCCCTTACCCTAACATAGGGTATCCATATCTACTGTTAAATATTCTATAGGACTTAGAAATGTTCAGGACTGTTGAATGACAGTTTATGAAGTGTGGAAGAACCAGATTTTTGACCTCCTCTTGTTCTGAGAATCCCTTTGTCTTTTCTCTTGAGAGAATCCTCTACTTCTCCCTTATACTTACTTCCCAGACTCCATCTTATATAGTCTTAAAAACTTTTAAAAAGTCAGAATGCTTTTTTATGGCTGAGTAGTATTCCATTGTGTATATATACCACTTCTTCCGAATCCAATCATCTGTCGATGGACATTTGGATTGTTTCCATGTCCTGGCTATTGTGAATAGTGCTGCAATGAACATGCGGGTGCATATGTCTCTTTTAAGTAGAGCTTTGTCCGGATATATGCCCAAGAGTGGGATTGCAGGGTCATATGGAAGTTCTATGTATAGATTTCTAAGGTATCTCCAAACTGTTCTCCATAGTGGCTGTACATAATGCCATTTGCAGCAACATGGATGGAACTAGAAAATCTCATACTGAGTGAAATGAGCCAGAAAAACAAAGGCAAATACCATATGATACCACTTATAACTGGAATCTAATATCCAGCACAAATGAACATCGCCTCAGAAAAGAAAATCATGGACTTGGAGAAGAGACTTGTGGCTGCCTGATGGGAGGGGGAGGGAGTGGGAGGGATCGGGAGCTTGGACTTATCAGACACAACTTAGAATAGATATACAAGGAGATCCTGCTGAATAGCATTGAGAACTATGTCTAGATACTCATGTTGCAACAGAAGAAAGGGTGGGGGAAAAAAAACTGTAATTGCAATGTATACATGTAAGGATAACCTGACCCCCTTGCTGTACAGTGGGAAAATTAAAAAAAAGAAGAAGAAAAAAAAAATAAAAAGTCTGAATGCTTAAAGGATCAGTTCTCACACCTCCTCTCTTCTCCTCTCTTTCCTCATCTTCAAAGCTTCAAATAATGTTTATATATGGCAAGGAGGAGTTTGAAATATATGTAATAAACTTGGACCATTCTTCTGAATTTTAACTTCATATTAAACCATCTCTCATACCTTGATTTTGTGTGTAATGAAATAAACAGAATTCCAAAATTCCTGATTCCCCACCGACCCACCATCACAACCAAAGTTGCTCCTCCTGCACAATTAACAATTTTAATAAATAGCTATTCTGTTTTTCAGCTGTCAGTTAAAAACCTTAGGAACCATTTTTGACTGCATTTTTATTTTGCCTCACATACAGGTATACCTCATTTTACTGTGTTTTACTTTAATTGCACCTCTATATAATGTTCTTTAAAAACTGAAGGTTTTGACAACCCTGCATCCAGAGTCTATGGTGCCATTTTTCTAATAGCACTTGCTCATCTTGAATCTCTGTGCCACATTTTGGCAATTCTCACAATATTTCAAACTTTTTCATTCATATTATATTTGTTGTGATCTGTGATCAGTGATATTTGATATTACTATTGAACAAAAGATTACAACCAGCTGAAGGCTCATATGAGAGCTAGCATCTTTTCCAAGCAGTAAAGTATTTTTAAATTAAATTTTGTACATTTGTTTTTTTAGACATAATGCTATATTTCACACTTAATAGACTGCAATATAGTGTAAACATAACTTTTATATGCACTGGGAAACCAGAAAGTTTGTGTGACTTATTTATTGCCATACTCACTTTATTGCAGTGGTGCAATATCTCTGTACAGGCTTCCTAATTGATTTCCATCATCCCATACCTGCCTCTGCCCTCATAACTCTCTCCAGAGAATCAAAAAATATCCCAGCAAAAATAAGATCATTGCATTCCTCTGCTAAACTGTTTGACATTTCCATTTTCACTTACTAAATACTGAATTCTTTATAGTAGGTTCTAAGGATCCGTACAGTTGAGATTGTCACTACCTCTTTAACACTTCTCCTTTTATCCACCCCAGTCTGGTACTACTACTCTCTTTCTTGATTCTTGACCTCACCTAGCAAGCTCCTGCGTCAGTGTATTTGAGCTCCCACTTCCTCTGCCTGTAATGCCTTTCCCACTGATGTATGCATAGCTTTCTTCCCCATTTATTTTTATTCTTTTTTCAAATTATACCTTTTCAATGATATCTTCTTTTACTATCCTTAATAATGAAGATAATATCCATACTAATGAAGATAATTATGAGATAATGATGATAATAATAATTTTTTGTGTAATAACCACTATATATTAGGCATTTTCAAGATATTTCCTTAGGTCACATCTAGGCATTCTGACTTGAGTCAGCCTTCTTAATCATTTTACTATACCACCTCCAAATAAAATAGCAATATTCCTCCCTCCTTTGGCATTCTTTATCCATTTTACCACATTTAACTTTTCTTTAAAGCTCTTAATACCTTATATCATTTACTTAAATTTTATTGTCTCTTGCCCCTTCCTCCAAAAGCAATGTAAGTTCTATGCATGCTTGGACTTCGTTGTGTTCACTGCTATAGCCATATCACCCAGAACAGTATAGTAGGCACTCAAAAAGTATCAGTCTAATGAAAGAACATGTTTTCCCTAACCCCTTAGTGTGCTTTCTCTATTCCATTACCCTTTGTTCAGTTTTTTATGCATGCTACTCAGTAATATTTTAAGACCCCTTTGAAGAAGTGCTGCATCCTCTTGCCTGAAATACTCTTTTTTTCACCTTGTAATATTTATGACCTATTCAGACACAGATGGAGTTCACTCCTGTTTACATCCTGTGCCCTGCATTGCATCATATTTATCATGCACTTAATTATTTCATAGCTATGGTCTTTGAACATAAGATGGCTATGTTGTTCCTTTTCACAACCTGGCTTCAAGTACAATGCCTTTCCAGAGTAGACACTCAGTAGAATTTAATCAAGTGGATGGATGAGTGACTCTGCCAATGAATGAATGAAATAAGACCAAGTAATAAAGTAACATTACTTATCTGGATCATTAAAATCAACTAGAAATTCGTTGTTAATTTTTTTCAGAGAAATATTTTTATGAATCTTGAATTTTTTTCTCAAAATTTTCTATTGAACACAGTGCCTATCACTAGAATACATTTTAATATTTGTTGAATTAATAAATAAATGCATTTTAAAGTGCATACAAATTCAGAGTTTTATTAATACAATCATTTTACATGCACTTTGTTTGCAAGTATGTCTGGTGAATTTCCAGACTCGATGATGGATGTATGATTTTTGGATGGATATTCTTCCCATTAGAGATTTTAGTAAAGGACTAGAATAAGAACGTGTTTTGAAATTGTTTTTATTTAGCATAAACTGTAAAAGTTATAGCTGAGATATTTAATGAATATATGTTTTTATTTAATTGAGCTAACATGCCTTAAAACATTGTGATTCATGTATACATTATATTTCAACTTTTGTACACAGTACAGTGTGCTCACCACCAAAAGTTTACTTTGCATATGTCATCAAACAATTGACCCCCTTTACTCATTTTGCCCTCCCCCACAACCTCTTTTCTCCCCCTGGAAACCACTAATCTATTTTCTGTATCTATATGTTTATTTTGTTTGTTCATTTCTTTTTTGACTATTCCACATATTAGTGAAATCATACAGTGTTTGTCTTCCTCCATATGACTTATTTCACTTAGCATAATGCCCTTAAGATCCATTCATTTTGTCACAAATGACAATGTTCCCTCCTTTTTATGGCCAAGTACTATTTGTGTTTGTGTGTGTGTGTGTGTGTGTGTGTGTGTGTGTGTGTGTGAGTGATCTGGGGAGAAATTATAGGCAAAGATAAGTGTTGTGATTTTTTTTGGTCAACATATATATCATGCAGAAATTGATGATTTATTTGGAACAAGATTTAGGTATATTTTGTTCCTCAATAAATAACGGAGAAGATGTTTTTTATTATTTTTGGCTATATGTATATTTATCTATTTGTGTATTACCTACATGTATATATGTGGTGTTAGATGAATCAAAACTGTATCTCTAAATTGTTTTTTTAATTCTAGAGCTATAGGTCTTGTGAAAAGTGGAAGACTGTATAACATCCATCTTATTGGAATAGCAATGCATTAATATTCAGAAAATTTTGGATTGTGTGGAGATTGGAAGAAACGTCATGGAATGAAAGATTAATTATCAAGGTCTGCAAAGGGACTTTTAACTTAAAATATATTTAGGCCAAACTACTTTTGAATATAACTGACTAACTTTAATGCTTGCAGTTGATAAAAATTTAGAAAATCATAATTCAAAAATGCAACTTAATATTTGATTCAAAATGCACTTTAGCTAATGTTTGTTCATCAGCTACTTGCTGTTCAGTGAACAGCTGTACAGAACTTATTAAAATTCAGAATCCAAGACTACTCCCACTATGCATGATATCATGGACAGAAAAAAATATGGAGTAATCCAAATGAACCAGTTAATGTGAAGCAGAAAAATCCACTTAGAGGAAGTGTTTTCATTAAATTCCACTTGATTATTATAATCAGATTCTAAATAATTTCCTAGACTAAATCACGGTGAATCCAGTTATTTTTGGTCAATACATGAAACAATCAAATAAGATTAAACATAAAGATTTACTTAGAAAATTCTACCTGATCATAGTTTAAAATAATAATTTTCTAATTTTTCATATTTTATTTGTTTGAATTTAAAGTTGTTTATATGCCTACAGAAGCATGATACCAAGTAATATATTTGAGTATGATGCAATGTATGAAATATTTTGTTTGTATTTGTTATTTGTTATTCTATGGTGACAGTAGTAGTCTTATTCTGCAAAGCTCTCTTTAAACTTTACTATTTATGTAAGTCCAAATGGTGCTTTTATGATTGATATAACTTTTTAAAGAAATGACCTTAGAAAAGCTTTGCAAATAAATTCACAAAGCTATTGCAATATATTAGACATATATAAATATCAGCAACTTAAAGTTCACAAAACTATCCCCTATAGGGAAAATTAATTTTTGTAAAATGTACATCAACATATTCAGCACCCTTATTTTTTCCACAAAATCTCATTTTCAATATTCATGAGATTAGTTGTTTACCACAAAAATAAGCATGCATCATAAATGGTATAAAGTCAAATAATGAGTGAGTACAACTCCAAAAATGGTGTATAAAAAGAAAAGGATAAAATTTAGAATTTAGAATGCAATGTGAGATTGGGAAAATTATTAGAAATAGAAAGGATCTATCATATAAATATTTATTCTTACAAACTTAAAGTATATTGCTATAAATGATGCTAGGATGGCTGGGATATGGATGAATATGGTAGAGATGGAAGATCCCAAACTCACTATTTCCCATGGCCACAACAAAATTATAGAAACCTACAGAGCACCTACCTATGATAATAACCTGAAGACTAGAAGAGGAGTTTTCTACAACTAAAGATATAAAGGAGTTTCCCCCCATAAAAACAGTAACAGAGGTAGAAATAGTCTAGTCAGGACCCACATCCCTGGCACAGTGACCCATAAGCAGGCGGAAAAATCACAACCAAAGAGGTCTTACCCTCGGAGCAAGGAATCTGATCCCCCCACATTAGGCTCCCCAGCCTGGGGGTCTTACACTGGGGGGATGAAGTACCAAAACATTTGGCTTTGAAAATCATCAGAACTTAGAACCAGAAAGCTATAGGAAACCTAGACTCCTCTCTCAAAGGTGACATGGAAAAACTCTCTCCCCAAGTCCTAGCACAGAGGCAGCAGTCTGAAAGGCATTGAATTAGATCCATCTGATGGTCTCAGACAGCTCCCCAAAGAGGCAGGAGGCATCAGGACCTCCCCAACTCCTGGGGAATGAGACATTGGTGCAACCATTTTTGTTATTTTATTCTACTGTTCAGATATGAACACTCATGGATGCCATTTTGCAACCTTCCCCCTGCCCTATTTATCTCTTCAAATATTTCCCCACATCCTTTCTCTCTCTCTTCTCCTTCTGGGACCCCTATAATGCAAATGTTGAATTTAATGTTCTCCCAGAAATCTCTTAGTCTGTCCTCATTTCTTTTCATTCTTTTTTTCTTTATCCTGTTTCATGGAAGTGATTTCCACTACTCTGTCTTCCAGCTTACTTATTCATTCTTCAGCCTCATTTGTTCTGCTATTGATTCCTTTAAATGTATTTTTTTTTTTTTTACTTTAGTTATCGTATTGTTCATATTTGTTTGTTCTTTAAATCTTTGGTCTCTTTGTTAAACACTTGTATCTCCTTGGACTGTGTTTCCACGTGTTTTACAAGTTCTTGGATCATCTTTGAGATCATTATTCTGAATGCTTTTTTGGGTAGATTTCCTATCTCCACTTCACATAGTACTTGTTTTTCTGGGATTTTATGTTGTTCCTTTGTTTGAAACATATTTTGTTTAACCTTCTGTGTTTGTATTCTCCACTCTTCAGGCTGAGGATTGTAGATCTTTTTGCTTCTGATATCTACCCCTGGTATATGAGGTTGTTCCAGGGTCCTGCAAACTCCTGGTGAAAGGTACTGGTGTTTGCCAACTGGAGGGCAGAGCTAGGTCTTGTCCCTCTGATGGGTAGGGCCATGTCATATGGTGTGTTTAGAGGCAGCTGTGGGATCAAGACAAGTGTAGGCAGCCTGTCTGCTGATGGCTGAGACGATGTTTCCACCCTACTGGTTGTTTCACATTAGTTTCCAAACACTAGGACCTGCAGGCTGTTGGGTGATGCCATTTCTTGGTGCCAGGCAGTGATATTTGGGAGAGCTCACACTATGGAATATTCCCTGGGGCTTCCGCTACCAGTGCCCTTGCTCCCCCAGTGAATCATAGCTGATTCCCACCTCTCCAGAAGATCCTCCAAGTCCCACAACTAGGTCTGGCCCAGGCTCCTAGGAAATCACTGCTTTGTTTTGGGTTCCATTGCATGTGAAGCCTGTGTGTGCTATTGTAGAGTGGAGTTTTTATTTTCCCCATTCTCTGGATTTCCTACACTCAGTCCTCCCTGGCTTTCAAAGTCAGATGCTCTGGGGGCTCCTCCTCCTGATGTCAACCCCCCCAGGCTAGGAATCTTGACATGGGGCTCAGAATTCTCACTCCTATGTGAGAATTCTGTGATATAATTATTTTCCAGTTTGTAGATCACCCACTCAGTGGTTATTGGATTTTATTATATCACAAAAGTGCCTTCCTACCATCTTATTGTGGCTTCTTCTTTGTCTTTTGATGTAGAATATTTTTTGGTAGGTCCTGGCCCTTTTTGTCAATAGTTATTCAGCAATTAGTTTTGATTTTGGTGTTTTATTGAGAGGAGGTGAACTCCAGTCCTTTTACTCTGACGTCTTATCTCCATTGCCCTAAAAAAATTCAGTCACCCCAAACTGATTGAAAATAGAAATAAATATAAGAGAAAAATGGGGAAAAAAAACCACAAATAGAGGGAGGGTAAACAATAAATTGGTCAAGAAAAAAATCAGAGAGGAAATTTTAAAAATACATTGAGACAAATGAAAACAGAAATATAACTTGACATAATCTATGGCATGCAATAAAAAGAATTCTAAGAGGCAATTTCATGGTGAAACAGTCCAACCTTAAGAAGAGTCTCAAACAAACAGTCTAACCTTACAAGTAAAGGAATGAGGAAGAGAACAAAGCCACATTATTTTTTAATTATTATTGCCCCAATACAATTTTCTACTGTACAACATAGTGAGCTAGTTACACATACATGTACACATTATTTTTCTCCCATTATCATGCTCTGTCATAAGTGATTAGACAGAGTTCAGAGTGCTAAACAGCCGGATCTCATTGCAAATCCATTCCAAAAGAAGTAGTTTGCATGATTAACCCCAAGCTCCCAATCCATGCTGCTTCCTCTCCCTCCCACTAGGAAACCACAAGTCTATTCTCCAAGTCCATGATTTTCTTTTCTATGGAAAGGTTCATTTGTGCTGTATATTAGATTCCGATATAAGTGATATGATATGGTATTTGTCTTTCTCTTTCTGACTTACTTCCCTCAGGATGAGAGACTCTAGCTCCAGCCATGTTGATGCAAATGGCATTATTTTATTCTTTTTTATGGCTAAGTAGTTTTCCATTGTGTATATATACTGCAGATCTTCTTAATCCAATCATATTTCAATGGACATTTGGGTTATTTCCATATCTTAGGTATTGTGAATAGTGCTGCAGTGAACATGTGGGTGCATGTGTCTTTTTTTTTTAATTTTTTAATTTTCCCACTGTACAGAAAGGGGGTCAGGTTATCCTTATATGTATACATTACAATTACATTTTTCCCCCCACCCTTTGTTCTGTTGCAACATGAGCATCTAGACAAAGTTCTCATGCTATTCAGCAGGATCTCCTTGTATATCTATTCTAAGTTGTGTCTGATAAGTCCAAGCTCCCGATCCCTCCCACTCCCTCCCCCTCCCATCAGGCAGCCACAAGTCTCTTCTCCAAGTCCATGATTTTCTTTTCTGAGGCGATGTTCATTTGTGCTGGATATTAGATTCCAGTTATAAGTGGTATCATATGGTATTTGCCTTTGTTTTTCTGGCTCATTTCACTCAGTATGAGATTTTCTAGTTCCATCCATGTTGCTGCAAATGGCATTATGTCATTCTTTTCTATGGCTGAGTAGTATTCCATTGTGTATATATACCACCTCTTCCGAATCCAATCATCTGTCGATGGACATTTGGGTTGTTTCCATGTCCTGGCTATTGTGAATAGTGCTGCAATGAACATGCGGGTGCATGTGTCTCTTTTAAGTAGAGTTTTGTCCGGATAGATGCCCAAGAGAGGGATTGCAGGGTCATATGGAAGTTCTATGTATAGATTTCTAAGGTATCTCCAAACTGTTCTCCATAGTGGCTGTACCAGTTTACATTCCCACCAACAGTGCAGGAGGGTTCCCTTTTCTCCACAGCCCCTCCAGCACTTGTTATTTGTGGACTTATTAATGATGGCCATTCTGACTGGTGTGAGGTGGTATCTCATGGTAGTTTTGATTTGCATTTCTCTTATAATCAGCGATGTTGAGCATTTTTTCATGTGCTTGTTGGCCATCTGTATATCTTCTTTGGAGAAATGTCTATTCCGGTCTTTTGCCCATTTTTCCATTGATTCATTGGCTTTTTTGCTGTTGGGTTGTATAAGTTGTTTATATATTCTAGAGATTAAGCCCTTGTCTGTTGCATCATTTGAAACTATTTTCTCCCATTCTGTAAGTTGTCTTTTTGTTTTCTTTTTGGTGTCCTTTGCTGTGCAAAAGCTTTTCAGTTTGATGAGGTCCCATGGGTTTATTTTTGCTCTAATTTCTATTGCTTTGGGACACTGACCTGAGAAAATATTCATGATGTTGATGTCAGAGAGTGTTTTGCCTATGTTTTCTTCTAGGAGTTTGATGGTGTCCTGTCATATACTTAGGTCTTTAAGCCATTTTGAGTTTATTTTTGTGCATGGTGTGAGGGTGTGTTCTAGTTTCATTGCTTTGCATGCAGCTGTCCAGGTTTCCCAGCAATGCTTGCTGAATAGACTTTCTTTTTCCCATTTTATGTTCTTGCCTCCCTTGTCAAAGATTAATTGACCATAGGTGTCAGGGTTTATTTCCGGATTCTCTATTCAGTTCCATTTGTCTGTCTGTCTGTTTTGATACCAGTACCACACTGTTTTGATGACTGTGGCTTTGTAGTATTTCTTGAAGTCTGGGGGAGTTATGCCTCCTACTTGGTTTTTGTTTCTCAGGATTGCTTTGGCGATTCTGGGTCTTTTGTTGTTCCATATAAATGTTTGGATTGTTTGTTCTAGTTCTGTGAAAAATGTCATGGGTAATTTGATAGGGATTGCATTGAGTCTGTAGATTGCTTTGGGTAGTATGGCCATTTTTACAATATTGATTTTCCCAATCCATGAACATGGAATATCTTTCCATTGCTTTACATCTTCTTTGATTTCTTTGATTAAAGTTTTATAGTTCTCGGCATATAGGTCCTTTACCTCCTTGGTTAGGTGTATTCCGAGGTGTTTGATTTTGTGAGGTGCAATTTTAAAAGGTATCATATTTTTGTATTCCTTTTCTAATATTTCATTGCTGGTATACACAAATGCGACTGACTTCTGAATGTTAGTCTTATATCCTGCTACCTTTGCTGAATTTATTAATCAGTTCAAGTAGTTTTGGGGTTGAGTCCTTAGGGTTTTCTATGTATGGTATCACGTCGTCTGCATACAGTGACAGTTTTATCTCTTCTCTTCCTATATGGATGCCTTTTATTTCTTTTGTTTGTCTAATTGCTGTGGCTAGGACTTCCAAAACTACGTTGAAGAGCAGTGGTGAGAGTGGGCATCCCTGTCTTGTTCCAGATTTGAGTGAGAAGGCTTTCAGTTTTTCCCCATTGAGGATTATATTTGCTGTGGGTTTATCATAAATGGCTTTGATTATGTTCAGGAATGTTCCCTCCATACCCACTTTGGTGAGGGTCTTGATCATGAATGGATGTTGGACTTTGTCAAATGCTTTTTCTGCATCTATTGAGATGATCATATGATTTTTGACCTTTTTTTTGTTAATGTGGTGTATGATGCTGATTGATTTGCGTATGTTGAACCATCCTTGTGAACCTGGGATGAACCCAACCTGGTCATGGTGTATAATTTTTTTGGTATGTTGTTGGATTCGGTTGGCTAAGATTTTGTTGAGAATTTTTGCATCTGTATTCATCAATGATATTGGGCGATAGTTTTCTTTTTTGGTGGTATCTCTGTCTGGTTTTGGAATTAGGGTGATGGTGGCATCCTAGAATGTTTTTGGGAGTATTCCTTCTTCTTCAACCTTTTGAAAGAGTTTAAGGAGGATGGGCACCAATTCCTCTTTATATGTTTGATAAAATTCACCTGTGAAGCCATCTGGTCCTGGACTTTTATTTGTAGGGAATGTTTTTATGACTTCTTCAATTTCATTTCTAGTGATCGGTCTGTTCAGTTGATCTGTTTCTGCTTGATTCAGTTTTGGCAGGCTGTAAGATTCTAGAAAATTGTCCATTTCTTCCAAATTGTCACACTTGTTGCCATACAGTTGTTCATAGTATTCTCTTACGGTTTTTTGTATTTCTGCTGTATCTGTTGTGATTTCTCCTTTTTCATTTATAATTTTGGTGATTTGGGTTCTTTCTCTCCTCTTTTTAGTGAGTCTGGCCAGGGGTTTGTCAATTTTGTTCACCTTTTCAAAGAACCAGCTCTTGGTTTTATTTATTTTCTCTATTGTTTTTTGAGTCTCTATTTTATTGATTTCTTCTTTGATCTTTATATTTTCCTTCCTTCTGCTGACTTTAGGACTTTTTGTTCTTCTTTTTCTAATTCGTTTAGATGGAGGGTTAAGTTGTCAATTTGGGATCTTTCCTCTTTTTTGAGAAAGGCCTGTATTGCTATAAATTTCCCTCTGAGCACTGCTTTCGCAGCATCCCATAGATTTTGAGAGGTTGTGTCTTCATTATCATTTGTTTCAATGTAGTTTTTAATTTCCTTCTTGATTTCCTCATTGACCCATTGGTTTTTTAGTAGCATGTTGTTTAGTCTCCATGTAGTAGGTTTTTTATCTTTCCTTTTCCCATGGTTGATTTCTAATTTCATGTCATTGTGGTCAGAGAAGATACTTGAGATAATTTCTATGCTCCTAAATTTATTGAGATTCGCTTTGTGTCCCAATAATATGTGGTCGATTCTTGAGAATGTTCCATGAGCATTTGAGAAGAATGTGTATTCTGATTTTTTTGGATGTAGTGTCCTGAAGATATCAATTAGGTCTTATTTTTCTATTGTTTCCTTTAGGATCTCTGTTGCTTTATTGGTTTTCTGTCTAGAGGATATGTCCATTGGTGTGAGGGGGGTATTAAAGTCTCTTACTATAATTTTATTCCCATCAATATATCCCTTTATGTCTGTTAATATTTGATGTATGTATCTAGGTGCTCCTATATTTGCGGCATATATGTTGACAATAGTGACATCCTCTCCTTGGATGGATCCCTTAATCATTAAGTAGTGTCCTTCTTTGTCTTTCTTTATGTCTTTTGTTTTAAAGTCTATTTTGTCTGATATGAGCATTGCGACTCCTGCTTTTCTGTCATGTCTATTGGCGTGAAATATTTTTTCCCATCGCTTCACTTTCAATCTATATGTATCCTTTGTCCTAAGGTGAGTTTCTTGTAGGCAGCATATTGAAGGCTTTTGCCTTTTTATCCACTCAGCCACTCTGTGTCTTTTGATTGGGGCATTCAGTCCATTGACATTTAAGGTGATAATTGATAGATGATTATTTATTGCCATTTGAACCTCGTGTTCCAGTTGATTCTATGGTTCTCCATTCTTCCTTTCTTTCTTTTTTTTTTTTTTTTTTGGTTGGATGGTCTCCTGTTATTATCTGCTTGAGTGTATTTTTTTTTTCATTTTTTGCAAATGCAATATTTGGTTTTGGCTTGTGGTTGCCCTGTTTTTTAAGTATGCTAACCCCTTCCCATAATTGTGTGTTTTAGCCTGATGGTCCTGTAAGTTCAAACACTTCATTACTATATTAAAATTAAGAAAAGAGACATACATACAAACAAAAAGGATTATTTACCTCCTAACATCCCTTGCCCACATTTTATGGTTTTGATGACTCTTTTTTATTTTTTTCTTTTTAATTTTATTTTGTTTGAAGCATGTTCATGATTAAATCTGTATGCTGGCTTATTTGAGTGACTGCTCTCTGATTGCGGTTTCTTTTCTTTTCTTTTTTCTTCCCTTTCCTTCCTTTTTTTTGGTTTAGAGAAGCCTTTTCAATATTTCCTTTAACCTGGGTTTTGTGTTGCTGTATTCTTTAAGTTTTTGTTTGTTGGAAAAAATTTTTATTTCCCTTCTATTTTAAGTGATATTCTTGCTGGATAGAGTATTCTAGGTTGCATATTTTTTCCTTTTAGCACTTTAAATATCTCTTGCCTTTCCCTCCTGGCCTGTAGTGTTTCTGTAGAGAAATCAGCTGATAATCTTATGGGGGTTCCCTTGTAGGTAACATTCTGCTTTTCTCTTGCTGCCTTTAGGATCCTCTCTTTATCACTAACTTTTGCCATTTTTATTATGATGTGTCTTGGTGTGGGTCTATTTCGGTTCAGTTTGTTTGGGGCCCTCTGTGCTTCTTGTATCTTGAACCCAGTATCCTTTAGATTTGGGAAGTTTCCATCGATAATTTCTTCAAATATATTTTCATTCCCTTAACTTTTTCTACTTCTTCTGGAATTCCTATTATGCATAGATTGGCCCACTTTGTATTATCCCATAGGTCTCTTATATTGCTTTCCTGTTTTTTGATTCGGTTTTCTGTCTGCTGACCTGATTGGGTGATTTCCATATTCTATCTTCCATATCACTGATTCATTCTTCTGCATTATTCATTCTTGTTTTTAGTGCCCTTAGTTCAGTTTGCATCTCTGCAAATGAATGTTCTAGTTTTTCTTGGCTCCTCCTTATATTTTCTAGTTCCTTTCTGAGGGTATCTGCATTACTGTTCATATCTTCTCTTAATTCCTTCAGTATTTTCACTATTTCTCTTTTGAACTCCAGGTCTGTCTGACTGCAGAGATCTGTTTCATTGTTGACTGTTTTAGGTCAGTTCTCCTGTTGATTTGACTGGGGGTGGTTTCTCAGCTTCTTCATCTTGCTTGTTGTCTTCTTTCTCCTGAGGGAGGTGTCCTCTCCGTTATCGGGCAGTGTTTGCCTTGTCACTGCCGTGGAATATTTCCTGAGGGCTGGTGTTGTTGGTCAATCTTTTCTGAGGCAGTGTGGCTTTTCTGGAGTGTTGATGGGGCTAACAGTGTTTCTTTGAAGCAAAGGAGGACTTCCTGAGGGCAGACAGGACTGGGAGGTCCACACCATGATGGTAGCAGATTTCACTTGGTCATGCAGAGCTTGCTCTGGTGTTTTTAGGCTGTGGGGTTCTTGCAGGGGGTTGGCGGTGTTGGGCAGCTGTTCCTCAGGAGTGCAGCACCCCCTGGGGGCTGGAGCAGCTATCTGGGTCACTGAGAACCTAAGAGGCTCTTCCCTAGGGCAGCCCAACTCAGAAGGACGGCCTGAGAATGTAGGCAGATCTTTTCACAGTCTGGCCAAGCTTTTTGCAGCTTTTCTGGGCTGCAGGGGCTCCTCCAGGGGGCTGGTGGTGCTGAGCAGCTATTCTGTGGGAGTGGGGCACCCCCTGAGGGCTTTGGTGGCTAGCAGGGCCACTGAAAACCCAAGAGGCTCCTCCCCAGGGCAGCCCGACTCAGAAAGACCATCTGAGATCTTTTCCCGACTCGGCCAGGCTTGTTGCAGCTTTTCTGGGCTGCAGAGCGTCCTGCCTGGAGCTGGCAGTCCTATGCAGCTAATCCACTAGGGCTCAGCACCCCCTGGGGGCTTTGGAGGGTAGCAGGGCAGCTGAAGACCCAAGAGGCTCCTCCCCGGGGGCAGCCCGACTCAGAAAAACCGTCCGAGAATTAGGCAGATCTATTCACAGCCTGGCTAGGCTTGTTCTAGCTTTTCTGGGCTGCAGGCCTTTTCTCGGTGGCTGGTGGTGTTTGGTGCTGCTCTGCAGAAGTGTAGCCCCTCCAAAGGGCAAGCAGGCCTGTGCAGGGACAGCCCCTGCGGTGGTAGGCTTCCGGCAATTGTTGAGGCCAGCCATCCTAGATGGCAGGAAGCCCCTGGTCCGGCGAGAGCATAGGGGGTGGCGGGGGTGGTGGGAGGGGATGCACTGGGAAGCACAGCTTTCTGCTAGCTATCGGGCCTGTAAGCTTGCTGTGGTGTGGGGAGTATTTTATGGGGACCCACCCCTTCTTCTCTCCCCTCCCCAGCACAGGCACAGACCAGGCTCTTCTCCCAGGTTCCCTCTGATGCGGCTTTCCACTTCCCCGCCCCTAGGGTATTGCTCCCTTCCTCTGCGACAGCTTTGTTTTCTAGTCTCCCAGGCAGTCTCTGCCCTGTCAAACTTGACAGACCAGTTTCTAGACCTCCCAAGCAGTCTCCGCTCCACCCCGCCCCCACAGCCCATTCTCGGGGACTAACCTCTGGAGCCGAGGTCTTGGTGCCCAGCCCCCACCCAGGCGTCTCAATTTTTGGTGACTGTGCCCATAGTTCAGATGGTCCATTTGGTTCTTGATCGGCTTTTCAGTACTCCAACTTACTGCTACACTCTTCTCTGCATCTGGAGATTCCTCCAATTCGTTTGATCTTTCCCCCGAGTAGGTGACTTTCCAGGGTGCGGGATCCCTTTCTCCTCCTCAGTTCCTTTTCGGGAGCGCCCGTCCCACTCGGATTCACCTTCTCTCACTCTCCTCTTTTCTCCCGTTCTGCCCAGTAATGTCACGAACTTCTTGCCGTTATTGGAGTTTAGGTTCCTCTGCCAGTGATTGGTTGCTGTTCTGTATGAGTCATTTATTCTGTAGATGTGCTTTTTTTGTTGTGTTTGTGGGAGAGGGCGAGTGTGTCCCCCTACTCCTCCGCCATCTTGTCCTCCCTCTCGCATGTGTCTTTTTTAAGGCAAGTTTTGTCCGGATATATGCCCAAGACTGGGGTTTCTGTGTCATCTGGTAGTTCTATGTATACTTTTCTAAGGTACCTCCATATTGTTCTCCGTAGTGGTTGTACCAGCTTACATTCCCACCAACAGTGCAGGAGGGTTCCCTTTTCTCCACACTCCCTCAAGCAGTTTTTATTTGTGGACATATTAATAATGGCCAATCTAACTGTTGTGAGGTGTTATCTCGTGGTTGTTTTCATTTGACTTTCTCTAATAATCAGTGATGTTGAGCATTGTTTCATGTGCTTGTTGGCAATCTGTATATCTTCCTTGGAGAAATGTCTATTCAGTTTTTGCCCATTTTTCAATTGGGTTGTTGCCTTTTTAGCTGTTGAGTTGTGTAAGTTGTTTGTACATTTTAGAGAGTAAGCCCTTGTCAGTTGCATCATTCGAAATGATTTTCTCCCATTCTCTAAGTTGTCTTTTTATTTTCTTTTTGGTTTCCTTTGCTGTGCAAAAGCATGTCAGTTTGATTAGGTCCCATTGGTTTATTTTTGCTTTTATTTCTGTTGTTTTGGAAGACTGACCTGAGACAACATTTGTAAGGTTGATGTGAGAGAATGTTTTTCCTATATTCTCTTCCAGAGTTTGATGGTGTCTTGTCTTCTGTTTACATATGTAAGCCATTTTGAGTTTATTTTTGTGCATGGTGTGAAGGTGTGTTCTAGTTTCATTGATTTGCATGTGGCTATCTAGGTTTCCCAGCAATTCTTGCTGAAAAGACTGTCTTTATCCCATTTTATGTTCTTGTCTCCTTTTTCAAGGATTAATTGACCATAGGTGTCCAGGTTTATTTCTGCATTCTCTATTCTCTTCCATTGCTCTGTGTATCTGTTTTGGTCCCAGTACCACACGGTCTTGATGACTATAGCTTTGTAATATTGCCTGAAGTCTGGGAAGTTATGCCTCCTGCTTGGTTTTTGCTCTTCAGAATTGCTTTGCAATTCTGGATCTTTTGTGGTTCCATATAAATTTATGGATTGTTTTTTCTAGTTCTGTAAAAAATGTCATGGGTAATTTGATAGGGATTGCGTTGAATCTGTAGACTGTTTTGGGTAGTATAGCCATTTTTACATATTAATTTTTCCAACCCAGGAGCATGGAATACCTTTTCATTTCTTTGCATCTTCTTTAATTTCCTTGATTAATGTTTTGTAGTTCTCAAAAGGTGCATTCCCAGGTATTTGGTTTTTTGTGGTGCAATTTTTAAATGGGATAGTATTTTCATATTCTTTTTCTAATATTTCATTGTTAGTATACAGAAATGTGACTGATTTCTGAATGTTAATCTTATATCCTGCTACTTTGCTGAATTCATTGATCAGTTCAACTAGTTTTTGGGTTGAGTCCTTAGGGTTTTCTCTATATAGTATCATGTCATCTGCATACAGTGACAGTTTTACCTCTTCTCTTCCTATTTGAATGCCTTTTATTTCTATTGTTTGTCTGATTGCTGTGGCTAGGACTTCCAATACTATGTTGAATAACAGTGGTGAGAGTGGGCATCCTTGTCTTCTTCCAGATTTTAGTGGGAATGCTTTCAGCTTTTCTCCATTGAGTATTATATTTGCTGTGGGTTTGTTGTAAATGGCTTTGATTATGTTAAGGTATGTTCCTCTATTACCACTTTGGTAAGATCATGAATGGATGTTGGACTTTTTCAAATGCTTTCCCTGCATCTATTAAGATGATTATGTGGTTTTTGACTTTTCTTTTGTTAAGGTAGTGTACGATGTTGATTGATTTGCCTATGTTGAACCATCCTTGTGAACCTGGGATGAATCCCACGTGGTCATGGTGTATGATCTTTTTGATATGTTGTTGGATTCTGTTGGTTAAAATTTTGGCATGAAATATCTTTTCCCATCCTCTCACTTCCAATCTATATGTGTCCTTTGCCCTAAGGTGAGTTTCTTGTAGGCAGCAGATTCAAGGTTTTTGCTTTTTTATCCAATCTGCCACTCTGTGACTTTTGATTGGAGCATTCAGTCCATTGACATTTTAGGTGATTATTGATAAATATTTATTTATTGCTATTTTAAACCTTGTTTTCCAGTTGATTCTGTGTTTCTCCTTTCTTCCTTTCTTTTTTTGGTTGGATGTGCTGTTTCATTTTTTATTGCTTTAGGTGAATTCCCCTGTTGCTTTAACTGGGAATGACTTCTGAGCTTCTTCATTGTGCTTGTGTTTTTTTTTCTTCTGTGAATTAGGGAAAGCCAAACTGTAGTTTGGCACAGTCCAGGGAAGGCTGGCAGGGCGACTTCACATGGGCGGGCAGGGGTGCCTGGAGCACGGCTGACCAGAGCAGCAGCCTCCTGTGGGCAGGGTGGCCAGTCCACGGCAGATGGCAAGTGGCTTCTGCCCGTGGCGGGGGTGAGGTTATACTGGGAACTCTGCTCTCTGTGTGCCAGTTGGCAAGTGTGCAGGCTAGGGCTCAAGGAGTTTTCTATGGCGACCCACCCCTCCTCCTCTCCCCTTCCCAACAATGGCACCTTGTCTCTCCTGCAGGTCTGGACCTTCTCCCGGGTCCCCTCTGCCATGGCTTTCCACTCCCCAGCCCTTAGCATACTGCTCTGTAGTCCCTTAGGCTGTCTCCACACTACCAATGCCAGCCCGCTCCCAGGTACTGACCTCCAGAGCATAAGTCTCACTGCCCAGCCCCCACCTGAACATCTCAGGCTGTGTCGTCTGTGCCAGTGGTTCAGATGATCTCTGCGTCTCTCACTTTTATTTTTGGTTCTCAGACATGCTGTTGCACTTTTCTGGGAGTCTTGGAGATCCCTCTGACTCAGCTGATCTTTCTGTTGGTTAGGTGGCTTCCCAGGGTGTGGATTCCTTTTCTCCTTCACAGATCCCTCACAGGAGTGTTAGTCTCATCTTGATTCCTTTTCTCTCTCTCTCTTTTTCTTTTGTTCTACCCAGTTAGGTCAAAAGTTTCTTGCCCTTTTTGGAGGTTTAAGTTCTTCCGCCAGCATTCAGTTGATGTTCTGTGTGAGTCGTTTTACATGTAGATGTGCTTTTTTGATATGTTTGTGGCAGAGGGTGAGCACATCCCCTTACACCTCAGCCATCTTGCCCAAAGCCACATTTTAATAGAAAGAGGAAAATAATAAAGATTAGAGTAGAAATAAATCAAATAAAAACTAAAATAAAAGAAGAGGTAAATGAAACTAAGAGCTTGTTCTTTGAAAAGCTAAATGAAATTGATAAACATTTAGCTAGACTAATCAAGAAAAATAGTGAAAGCCCCAAATGTATAAAATTAGAAAAGAAAGCAATGAAATTATCTGACACTGCAGAAATACAAAGGATTATAAAGGATTTTTACTGCAAAAAAATCATACGATGAATAAATTACTGGAACTATACAATTTCTAAGAATAGATGGAAAATAAATAGAAAATCTAAATAGACCTAATCCTAGCAGTGTAATTGATCAATATTTTAAAAAAAGTCAAACTAACAAAAGTCTAGGATGAGATGATTCACAGGCGAATTCTACCAAAGATTTAAAGAAGAGTTAATATCAGACCTCCTCAAATTAGTTTTAAAAATTGAAGAGGAGTATCTCTTCCAAACGTGTTCTGTAAGGCCAGCCTTAATATAAAACCAAATCTAAAAACTCTACAATAAAAGAAAATTACAGGCAATACATGATTAACATAGATTCAGAAATCCTCCACAAATTATTACTGAACTGAATTCAAAATACATTAAAAGAACACACATTCAAATTGAATTTTTCCCAGAGGTGCATGGTGGTTGAGTATCTGCAAATCAATCAACATTATATACCACACTTGTAAGACAAAAGTTCAAAATTATATCAATGTCTAAATTTAAGAATTAAAATCACTTTTCAAAATTTAACATCCATTTTTGACAAAAATTCTCAATATAGTGGATCTAGAGGTAAGTTGCTTCAGCATTATAAAGTTAAATATGACAAATCCATAGACAACATTATACTTAATGGGGGAAAGCTGAAGGCTTTTTTTCTAAGATCAGGAACAAGACAAGGATACTCACTTTTACTACTTTTATTCAACATAGTACTGGAAGTCTTAGTCACAGCAGTCAGACAAGAAAAAGAGGTAAAAGTCATCCAAATCAGGAACAAAGAATTAAAATTGTCACTATTTTTAGATAACATTGTACTATGTATAGAAAATCATAAATAAACCTGCAAAAAACTATTAGAACTAATAAATGAACTCAATAAAATTACAGGATACAAAATTAATATTCAGAAATCTGATTTTTTTGTTTTGTTTTACACAAATAAAGAACTTTCAGAAAGAGAAAGCAAAAAAAAAAATTACAGTTGCACCAAAAAAAGTAAAATACCTAGGAATAAATTTCTTCAAGGAGGTGAAAGATTTATGCAGTGAAAATTGTGAGACATGAATAAAAGAAATTGAAGACAACACAAATAAATGCATAGGTATACTGTGCTCAGAATTAATATGGTTTAAATGTCCATACCACACAAGGCAATCTACAGAATCAAGGCAATCCCTACCGAAATACCAATGGTATTTTTCACAGAACTTGAGAAAAAATAATCCCAAAATTTGTTTGGAACCACAAAAGACCCTAATGAGCCAAATCTACCTTAGGAAAAGTAAAGCAAGATGTATCACACTCTGATTTCATGCTATACCACAAATTACAGTATTTAGAGTAATTCAAACAGTATGGTTCTGGCAACCACAAAAGGCATATATGTAGATCGATGGAACTGAATAGAGAGCCCAGAAATAAACCCATACTTGTAAGGTTAATAGACCATTATAAAGTAGGCAAAAATATAAAGTGAGAAAAGACATTCTCATTGATCAGTATATGGTGTTTAGGAAACAGGACAGATCAATGAAAAAGGATAAACCTAGACCACGTTATTATACCATATTAAAGAAAATAAACTCAAAACAGTTTAAAGACTTACATGTAAGACCTGAACCCATAAAACTACAGGAAGAAAACAGGCAGTAAACTCTTTGACATTAGTCTTAACAATATCTTTTTGAACATATTCTCTCTTCAGGCAAGAGCAACAAAAGAAAAAATAAAGGGGAGTTACCGTTGTGGCCAAGTAGAAAGGAATCTGACTAGTATCCATGGGTTCTGCTCTGCCCCATGCCCCTCAAAAAAGACAACAAAAAACTTTGGGCAAGTTTTTGAAGAATTAGGAACTCACGTATATTCTTGATGGGACTATACATTAGTATAGCCATTATGGAAAATGGTATGGAGGTTTCTCAAAAATTAAAAATAGAACTACCATAGGGTCCAGTAATTCCACTCCTGAGTATCTATCCCAAGAAAATTAAAACACTAATTTGAAGAGATAGGTGCACTCCTGTGTGCATCACAGCATTATTTACAATAGCCAAGATACTGAAGCAACCTAAATATTCATGACATAGATGAATGGATAAAGAAGAAAGGGTATGTATAAATAGACACACATACAGAACACATATACATACAGTGGAATGTTACTGGCCATAAAAATGAATGGAATCTTGCCTATTGTAACAACGTGGATAGATTTAGGGGTATTATGCTAAGCAAAATAAATCAAGCAGAGAAAGATACATACTATATTATTTCATTTGTGTATAGAATCTAAAAGTACAAAACAAATGAACAAAGCAAAACAGAAACAAACTCATAGATACAGAGAACAAACTGGTCATTGACAGAGGGGAGTAGGTAGGGGAATGTACAAAATATGGATGGAGATGAAGAGTTACAAACTTCAAGTAATATGATAATAGCACATGGTATATCGTACACTATAGGGAATATAGTCGACAATATTGTAGGAACTTTGAATGGTGACACTTGGTTAGTTAACTTATTATAGAGATCATTTCATAATGAATATAAATGTTGAATCACTATAATGTAAAGCTGAAACTAATATTGTATGTCAACTATTTTTCAATAAAAAATAAATAACACTAGAACACAAATCTGATTGAAAACAAATTTCTAAACCTCAGCCACTTGCCCAATTCAAATAAAGAAGGGAACACATGTATTATACATAATGACTTTAAAATTCACATTTTCTTCCTTTTTCCTTCTAAATTTAGGATCTCTTTTCAAATATACCTTTTGTATTCCTGTCGCTGTAGCCATTATTCATCCAAATGAATCTGTGGAGGGGACAACCTCCTAAATGTATAATTACAGTGGCCATACCTTAGGGGCTATGCTTGAACTGAAAATGAATTTCTAATAAATCAGCGGTGGAGGGTGAAGGGATTCTAAACCTTTTATAATGCATGATAAACTCTTACTTTCTACTGCCTTTTCTTCTTCCTTCTTCCCTCGCTCCCATTTCTCTCCATCCTTCTATCATTCCTTCCTTCCTCCCTGTCATCACTTCTGTTTCTTATATACCCTTTCTTCCTCCATTTTCCACATTTAAGGAGCCCTGTTGAATTTGCTTACTCAAATAATGAAGGGCCATTTCTCTGTTTTAAGATCAGCTTAATTCTACTTTGTCATATAACAATGCATTTATTCACAGCTTCTAAACAACTTTGGCATGGGCAGGGGATATTCTGCCTACCACAATGAACTTTTTCTTTGGATTCCCTGTGGCAATCAGGATTCCCAGGCCAAGAATCAGATCCGAGCTGTAGTTGTGACCTAAGCCACAGCTGTGGCAGTGACAGATCTTCAACCCACTGTGATGGGCCAGGGATTGAACCTGTGTTCCAGTGCTCCCAAGACACTGCAGATCCCATTGAGCCACAGTGGGAACTCCACGATTAACTTTTTTTTTTTTAACTACATTATACTTTTTCTTCATATACTACTTCTCCATCAATTCTTATGTGATATAGAATTGAAAAAAAGTATCTAATAAAACCAAGAAGGTAGAATTTCTATTTTTTATTTTATATTTTTGTACAATATTTAAAGATTACTTCCCACTTGCAGTTATTACAAAATATTGGCTATATTCCTCCTTTGTGTTCTAAGATTCATCTTTAAGCCTGTCTTACACCCAAGAGTTTGTACCTCCCACCTCTCTACTCCTATATTGCCTCTCCCCTCTTCCCCACTGGTAATCACTAGTTTGTTCTCTATATTTGTAAGTTGGCTTCTTTTTTCCTATTATATTCAATAGCTTGTTGTATTTTTTAGATTCCATATATAAGTAATATGATACAGTGTATTGTCATTCTCAGTCTGACTTATTTCACTTAGCATAACGCCCTCCAAATCCATCCATGTTGCTAAAAGTGGTAAAATATTCTCTTTTAAGGCTGAGTATTATTCCATTGTGTATTTATATGCTGTATCTTCTTTCCATTCATCTGTTGATGGACTGTTAGGTTGCTTCCACTTCTTGGTAGCTATAGATAATGCTGTGAACATTGGGATTCATGAATCTTTTTGAGTTAATGTTTTTATTTTTTTGGATATAAGGCTTTAAGTTTAATTGGTTACTGTTTGTTTATTTTTTATTTTATTTGCTTTAGGAGACAGATAAAAATAATGCTACAATTTATTCTTTATTTTAAAATAAACTTATTAACAAATTATTATTTAAAATGTATTGGTACAGATACTATTTTCTTGGCATATAAAATAAACTATTTGTGACATGAATCCTCCACTGATGTGGCATTAGCCTAGAAAAGTTAAATCACCAAGAAAAATGACAAGATACCATGTCTGATAGAAGTCAGCTATTGAAGCTGAAGTAACACTTTCCTGAATTAACTGCCAGGTGCATTATATATATTGTTTGGCCTAGACATATTTTCCAGTACTTAAGTACTTAAATATATTTACTTAATAAATAACTTCTTTTTATTGGAGTTTTATATTATAAATGTACTTCCACAAACATTATTATGATTTCTCCTTATAATAATGACTATCATTATTGTTCTCCTCAGATTCCTATTAAGATATTTGAAGGAAAGTTACTTTATTTTACTCCCTTTTGTATTCTTAATACTTAGAACAAGAGTAGGTATTTTTAGACCCGTAATATATTTAGATTGACTAGATTAACATCCAAATGATAGTCAGATTTTTATCTCATTATTTTTACTGTCTTCTCCAATGGAGGTTTTTTGTTGTCACACTTACCAAGAATAAGTCAAAATAGTTTAAATTAAAGATTAATTGAAAGATATGGAAGGTTTTAAAAATACTTTTTCAAATAGTATGCAGAGACCATCCTGAATCAGAGCTATCTTAGCATCAGGAAAGTAAAAATTATGCCTCTTACAAAGACTTCAGAAATGCAATTGCCGTATACGGGAGATAAGTAAATTCTAATTATCCCTGTCTACCAGCCAACTGTTCCTATATACAGAAACTTATCAGATTATCTTGACAACTTCATTGTGTTTTAATGTGTCTTCTTAAAATCATGAATTGGTTTAAAGTTAATGGGTTAATATAAACTCTATTTTTGTAAAATATGCTTACATATTAATATGAAATATATAAAATGCTGGAACTTTTGGAAATAAGAGGACAAATATGAGAAAAGTGGATAAAGTTCTGAGTGAACCGAACGTTAAATTACTTTCCAAGCTCTGCTTGGTAGGCCAAGCTCAATTATTAGGAAGTTACTAATTGTTATTCTGCAAAGAACCCAGTATCTGACTTCCTTTTGCGTTTGTTACAAGTAGATAATGAGCTAAACTTGCTATGAAGCAAAAAGTTATGACTAATGTCTCATCTAATGATTTTGAATCTAAATTTAGCCCTTTTTTATGCTTCCTAAGACTGGATTATATAAAAAGGTGATGTGTATATAACCTTCAAATATCTGTGACCTCTCTTTGTGCTCATTTGTTAAAAATGCCCATAATTAATGATATTTTTCTGTTCCTCAAGTGGCAAGTATTTTTTACCCATTATAAAAGTAATATTCTCACTGTAAAGTAATTAAAATTCTAAAAGGAGTTAAATGGAAAATTTTAAAAAATCACTGAAAATTCTATCATCTAAATCCTTTCAGATATTTTCCTTTACGTATATGGAGATTATTAAATGACCATTTTTACGTGATGCTTATAACCTGTTAATCTATGAAACACGTTGTAGATGCCTCTCCATGACAATAACTGTATATATCTATATTATCATCAGTTGTTCTATGTTAAGTATTCCATTGTGTGGCTGGCTCTGACATCGCTGTTTTAACCAGCCCCCAGTTGATGGACATTTGGGCAGTTGCCATTATTTTTAATGATGTAGGATCTTGAGAGATGCACACGACTACAATTGTTCAGCTATGCAGTTAGCATAAGTACCTAGAAATATAGTTAATTAATCAAAACTTATACCCTTCTAAAATCTGGGTGTGTATTTGAACTTCTAATGGCTTGTCTATTTTATTATTCTTGCCACAAAAATCAGCTTTGTTTTACTAAGCTTTTCTATTTATTATGTTTTCTTTACTCATTTATGAATTTCAACCTTGAGATTTATTATTGATTTCCTTCCAGTTCTTTAGTCCTCTATTTAGTCCCCATCTTTTCTCAAGATAATATACACCATAATATAATATTTATTATTTTGACTCTGAAGCTAGACTACCTAGGTTTGAACATTGATTTTAAAACTTACTAGCTCTTTGATGCTGGATAGATTCTTTAATCATTCTGTGTCTCAATTTCCTCATCTGTAAAATGGGAATAATAATAGTATTTACCTCTTAGGTTTGTGGGTAAGAGTTAATAATAGTGGCCAATTCCTAGAACAAAACCTGACACATAGTAAATAAGTGGGTTATAATAGCTGTTTTTATTATTAGTTTTTAATTTGAATAAAGAAAACATGCAAGCACTATGTTTGGAGTACCACTCTAAATCTCATAGATTTTGCTTCAAACTATACTTTTTCTTATACCTTTCTAATTAATTGATAATTTTATTTTGTTTTCTCATTTATACAAGTATTATTTAGGATAATGTTTTCTAGAAGTTGAAGTTTGGGGATTATATTTTAATAATTCATTTCAATTGTGTATATTATGACCAAAGAGTATAGCCTATGAGTAATAAGATTTTTTTGTGGTCAAGTAGGTAATTTAATTTTTGTAATAGTTCCATGGCAGTGAGTATTTATTCCACGAATATGTGTTCCATTTTTGAAAATATTTAAGCTTATCGATGGTGATTAGAACATTCAAGTACATTATAGGTGTTTTATTTAATGTTAGATTTGTTAAAATTGAGAAAGAGATGTGTTGAACTCTCTCAGTTCTAATTTTTTTTTTTTTTTTTTTTTGGTCTTTTTTGCCGTTTCTTTGACTGCTCTCGCGGCACATGGAGGTTCCCAGGCTAGGGGTCGAATCCGAGCTGTAGCCACCAGCCTACGCCAGAGCCACAGCAACTTGGGATCCAAGCCTGTCTGCAACCTACACCACAGCTCATGGCAACGCCGGATCCTTTAACCCACTGAGCAAGGCCAGGGATCGAACCCGCAACCTCATGGTTCCTAGTCGGATTCGTTAACCACTGAGCCACGTCAGGAACTCCTCAGTTCTAATTATTTTTTAGAAATAAATTCTCTTTATGAAGTTTTTTTAATCCATTCATCTGTCAATGGACATTTAGGTTATTTCCAATATCTTTGATATTGTGAGTAATATCACAATGAATGTAGTGTAGGAATACAATGGGATATTATTTAGGCTTAAAAAAAGGAAATCTTCCCATGTGTAACAACACAAAGAATCTTAAGGACAGACATTATGCTAAGTTAAATATATAGTCATAGAAGGATAAACACCTCATGATTTCACTTATATACATTATCTGAAATAATCAAATTCATAGACATAAAAAATAGAATGGTGGTTGCTAGAGGGTAATAGAAGGGGAAAATGGGGGCTGCCATTCAGTGGAGCCAGAGGTTCAGTTATGCAAGATGAGTAATTTCTAGAGATGTTCTGTATAACACTGTGCCTATAGTTAACAACTTTGTATCGTGTGTTTGAAAATTTTAGTAAGTAGATCTCATGTTAGGTGTTTAGCACAATAAAAGGAAAACTACTCAATGTTCATTTCTGAAAAATTTAGAATATTTTAAAGTAAATATTAATATTACTAAAATGTTTAAAAAAGAAAGTTTGTTTTATGTACATATTTTATATTTTGTTCAATATATGAAGAACTAGGTCTATTATAATTTTTTGAAAATTTAAACTTTTTGTCTTATATAGTATTTGTTTCCCTTATTGAATAATTTTGTACTAGATTCCACTGAGCTGGAAATATTACCAGGTTTTTTTTCTATTGCTTGTAGTTGTCTAGGAATCATTTTGCCCATCTCTTATTTCTATCACTTTATTTTAATTTTTTTGGTAAACAACATATGTGTGGATTTTGTTTTTCACTCATTCCAACAATTATCCTCTCTAATTAAGAAATTCAACATGTTTACATTTAGTGTTATAAATGATACAATTGTTTTTACTACTTGCATTTTATTTTATGTTGGCTATTTATTTTACTTTATGTTTGTTCTCTTTTTCCTTTTTATTATTTTTCTGGCTTCATTTCGCTTGTATTATTTCCCTTTTTAGTCTTGCTAATTATATTCTACTGTGCTTTTCATATGGCAATGCTTATCTTTCCATTCCTAACAATCATATCTCTCTCTCTCTCTATATATATATATATATATATATATATTATCATATTCATCAAACAAATGGCAATCCAAGATAAATGTTTTAGAAAACATTAACTTTCCAACTTTTGTATTTTGCTTCCAGTATTATCCGGGATAAGCTAGGTTATGCTGTGTGGGGGATCCTTGAGTTTTAGTTATTTCACACATTAATGTATATTTGTCAGTTATGCAAAATCTGTAGGAGCTTTAGCAGCTCTGAAGGGAAGCTCCTTCTGAGTGGGAATCCAGTGATCTAAGGTGTTTTCATTTTTGACTCAACCAACTCAACATGTGCTCCCCTCAGTGACTGTGGCAGAGAGACAGCTGAAGCTTCAAAGAAGGTATTTACATAGTTATTTCCACTCATACTTCATTGTCCTGAATTAGTCACACAGCCCCACTATAACTACCAGGAATTATGGGAAATATTGTCTTTACTTGTGCTTAAAGGAAAGGAGTTTAACACACAGTATTCTCTTTGCCTACCTTCTCACCCTTATGAATTGTTTCTTGAAATAATTCATAGCTTTGAGTTTCAGGCTAGTATTGTTTTTCATATATCTTATATATGCAAAACATTTTTGTAAGCAATTAGAAATCAGAAGAAAAGTTAATTTTCTTAAACAGGAAAAAAAATAGACATTTTTTGGAAATCGGAAGACATTAGGGAAAACAGACCATTAATGAGGAAACTATCACATTGGTTTACAGTCTTTCAGCAATTAAAGTAGGTGAGTCAAGAAAACAGAGTTCAACCCAATAGAATGGGAAGTCCGAGTATAGGTCCCATGACCAGTGGCCTTGGTTGCAAGTTCTTCCTCCTATCAAAGATGACTTGTTAAGAAAAGCAAAAAAGGAGTTCCCATTGTTGCTCAGTGCTAACGAACCTGACTAACATCCATGAGGATGTGGGTTCTATCCCTGGCCTTGCTTAGTGGGTTAAGAATCCAGCATTGCCGTGAGTTGTGGTCAAATTCACAGTTGTGGCTCAGATCTGGCATTGCTGTGAGTGCGGTGTAGGCTAGCAGCTACAGCTCTTATTTGACCCCTAGCCTGGGAACTTGCTATGCCTCAGGTGCAGCCCTAAAAATGAAGACTAAAAAAGAACAGCGAAAATTCATGAGGGTCTGTAGATGTGGTAAATTGGTTGTCTAACTAGCTCCATGTGAGGATAATTGCTATGAGAATTGTGGGAAGGCTTCAGACAAAGTACGAAGTTATACGGAAATGCTTTGAGTTGTAAATAAAAGGAAGATTTTTTAAGCCTGAGAGCTTCTTGAGAACTTCTTGATTATTGCAGAACTGTTGCCTCTCACATAGTATGGTTCCAGTCCCTGAACAGTTGGATTTGTTGTAGAAGAGGAGACCCTGGGATTGGAAATAGAAGATTTTGTGATATGGCCTGCTATATTAGCCACGTGTCTGCTTGCTACTCTGAAAAATTCCTCTGCTTCTTTATGTCTGAAGTTGTTACTTCTCTTTACTTGCTTGTGGTTTTCTGTGTCCTCACCTGGCAAACTATGCCATTAAGTATTTGGTGGCCAGCACAGCGATTTCAATTCTTGTGGACTGGTCCTGAACCATGAAGACTCAACATGGATCACTGTGATCCTTCTGCAGGTGTTCACAGTGATCAGGGACTTCTCTTTCCAAAATTATATGCAGGCATGACAGGGAAATAAGCCAGGGAAGACTTCCTCAATCTGATGGACAGTGTTCTTTTTTCTCCTGACCATTTTCAATGAATTCATATCCAGGGACATTCATTATCTGTGGTTGTGCAGGAGTCACATTGCACAAGAATGACCACTGACAGGTTGGTCCCCCAAACCAGCTCATGTTCCTCTTGGCTAAGCCATGCACCCAGGAAGGAGAAATGTAGCCAGCTTTTTTCTAATTTATAGAAAGATCCCACATGGAATAATATTGGTTCTGTTTAAAGCTTTGCCCATGTTCTGAAAGCAAGATAAGCCCTCTTTTAGGCTCGAGGACCCTCAGATCCCACCAGGACTAAAGGAGAACAACATACCCATACCCTTGTCTCCCTGAGGTTTGGTTGTCCTCCTGGGTTTCTGCTAGTGTGTTTAGTGACAGTTTCACTCCAGAAAAGAGAATAGGCAGCTCAGAGGAAAAAGTATTTAGAAATATCTACATATGTTGTCATCTTGGTTGGAACTGCACATTTTATTGCTTTTATTTTATTTATTTTATTTCTTTTTTTTTTCTTTTTTGCTTTTTAGGGCTGCATCCTCGGCATATGTAATTTCCCAGGCTAGGGCTTGAATTGGAGCTACAGCTGCTGGCTTACACCACAGCCACAACAATGCCAGATCCCAGTCGAGTCTGTGAACTACATCACAAATCACAGCAACACCAGATCCTTAACTCACTGAATGGGGCCAAGGATCAAATCCAGGTCCTCAAGGATATTAGTCAGGTTTGTTACTGTTGAGCTACAACAGGAACTCCTTTGTTGCACTTTTAATTTTCCTTTCTCCAGTAATTAGCTATGTTGAGCATATTTTCATATGCAGGGATCAGAGAGTGAAGTATTACTTTATTTAAATTCCTAAAAAAACTTTTGTACCAACTCCTGATTACCTGAAAATTTCCCAAAATATTGTCAAACTTTAATAAATTAATATCTACTTACATGGTTACTATAGTATAAAATATTGCTTGTTTCTCCACACCTTTGTTCATAGTGGATAATATCCCTCTTTTTAATGTTGTCAATTTAAAAGATGAAAAATGATAATACATTATCTCTTTAATTTTATTTTTTTTATTTTAGTGTGATTAAGAATCTTATGTGCTTAATCATTATGAATACACGATCTTAAGCAAATTGATTCTCTTTAACCGGGGCATTTATCTTTTACTTACTGATTTACAAAAGTTCTTTATACATTAAAAATAGTAATTATCTGTCATGTGAATTAAATATTATTTTTCCCAGTATATAACTCAGAACTCAGTGGCAGGAAAATATCAACACTACATGGATAAATGAGAAAGGGATTTCTGTGGCGTACAGAACCTTTGTCACAGCTCAGGATCATCATTAAGTGTGAGCTGTATCAATGACTCCAGGGTGGACTGCCATGGCTGCTGCTGCCTCTGGATAGCTTGATTTGCTGGATTTGAAAGCAGCCACTTCATACCTCAGCCCAGAGCCATGCTCTTTCTTGTAACCCAGGCCCTCCCATGCAGCATTTAACCTGGAGCTGAATTCGGTCCTTTACAGCATAGTAAAACATAAACCCACCAGAGGCCTAGTTTCAGGGGAATAACCAAGCAAATAAATAGGCCCTGTGTACAGTAAGACATATGAGAAACAAGTTGTAGTGAACACCCTGATTGTAATTTGCTTAACTTTATTTTTAATGGCATTAGCCACACAGGGATTTTAAATGTTTAAATTACCAATGATTTCCTGGTGGAAAAAAAAAAAATTGTGTATCTTTCTCAGAAAGTAATCATACATCGTAAGACATATTTTCTTCCAATCTAATTTTTAAAATATTTTGAAATATTTGAAAATTTTTTGAATTTTACTGGGTTTGCAAAAATGTTATAAAGAATGTAACAATGAATTTTATTGTACTATCTGGTTGCCCCATCCATTTACTAATATTCCCTATTGACTATATTTAAGATTGAATCAGCTTCTTGAGGTATAATGCACATAATATAAAATTCATTTGTTCTCAGTATAGAATGCAATATTTTTAGTAAACTTTACAGAATTGTGGAATCATCACCATAATCCAGTTTTAGAACATTTGAAGTTTTTCCCTGGGTACAATTCATTATATTTTCTTTTATCTCTTACAGTCGTATCTAAGGATTATTGCCTAAGAAACCATATAAGAAACACATGATCACCAATATATTTTCTTCTAAGAATTTTTGATTTTACTCTTACATTTAAATCTATGATCCATCTTAGGAATTCCTCTCATGGCTGAGCAGAAACAAATCTGACTGGCATCCATGAGGGCATGGATTTGATCCCTGGCCCTGTTCAGTGGGTTAAGGATCTGGCATTGCAGTGAGCTGTGGTGTAGGTCGAAGATACAGCTTGGATTTGGGGTTGCTGTGGCTGTGGTGTAGGCCAGTGGCTACAGCTCCAATTCAACCCCTAGCCTGGAAACCTCCATATGCCATGGGTGTGGCCCTAAAAACACACACACACAAAATCTATGATCCATCTTGAATTAATTTTTTTGAATGATATGAGGGAAAGGTCTAAATTCATCTTCTTGCGTGCTAATTTCTGATTTTTCAATTCTATTTTATTGAATTTTATGTTTATTCATTGTCACTACTTCTTTTTCTTCATTATTACCACTCTGTAATAAGTTTTGAAATTTGGAAGTGAATATTCTCTGACCTTATTCTTCTATTCAAGAACATTTTGCCATTTATGGCTACTTTTCATTTCCACACACATTTTAGGATCATCTTGTCAATTTCCTCAAAGAATTTCTACAAAAATGTCACCTGAGATTTTGATAGAGTTTGTGTTGCATCTGTGGATCAATTTGGGAAGTATTTACCATTTTAACAATTTTAAATATTCCTATTTATGAACATAGGTTGTCTAATCTTTAATTTTTAAGATAGTTTTCAGTAGCTTTTTTTGTTTATTTTAAGGGCTGCATCTGCAGCATATGGAAGTTCCCAGGCTAGGGGTTGAATTGGAGCTACAGCTGCTGGCCTACACCACAGCCACAGCAATGCCTGATCCAAGCTGCCTCTGTGACCTACACCACAGGTCAGGGAAGGCAGAAACTTTAACCCACTGAGAGAGGCTAGGGACCAAACCCGCATCCTCATGCATGCTAGTTGGTTTCGTAAAGTGCTGAGCCACAAGGGGAACTCTCTTCTGTAGTTTTAATAGTGTAAATTTTGCCTTTTTTAGAAATGTGTTCCTAAATATTTTACTGGTTATATGTAGAAATAAAACTCCTTTTTTAATAATAATTTTTATTTTTTCCATTATAGCTGTTATACCAATGGGACCTAATCAAAATGAAAAGCTTTTGCACAGCAAAGGAAACCATTAAAAAAAAAAAGAAAAGACAACTTACAGAATGGGAGAAAATAGTTTTAAATGATGGAATTGACAAGGGCTTAATCTCTAAAATATACAAACAACTTATACAAATCAACAGAAATAAAACTCATGTATTGATCTTATATCCTGTGACTTGGCTGAACTATTTTATACATTCTAGATTTTTTTCTTTGTGGATTTCTTTGATTAAGCTCATACAGGATCATGTCATATATAAAGAAGATGGTTTTACTTCTTCCTTTCCAGTCTGGATGCCTTTTATTTCTGTTTCTTCCTTGATTGCATTTAGCTCTCAATGCAATATTGAATAGAATTTATGAGACAGATACGCTTATGTTCTTTCCAGTTATGGGGAAAAGTATTTAGTACTCAATATTAAGTAGAATGTTAATTTTGAGTTTTTTATAGATACCCTTTATCTGTTTGAGGAAGTCTCATTATTTTCTAGGTTCTTGAGCTTTATTTATTTATTTTTATTTTTATTTTGCTTTTTAGGTCTACACCCGTGACATATGGGGGTTCCCAGGCTAGGGATCAAATCAGAGCTGTAGCTGCAGGCCTACACCACAGCCACAGCAATGCCAGATCTGAGCTATGTTTGCGACTTACACCACAGCTCACGGCAAGCCAGATCCTTAACCCACTGAGTAAAGTCAGGGATTGAACGTGTGTCCTCATGGATGCTAGTCAGATTCGTTAACCACTGAGCTATGACAGGAACTCCTTGAGCTTTTTTAAAAAAATAATTTAGATGGTTGATTTTTTTTTTCCTGTGTCTGTTGAAATAATCATATAGTTCTTACCTCAATCTATTAATATGATGTGTTACGTTAATTTTCAGCTTTAATCTTACCTTGCATTCCCATTATAACCCCTTTCATATTTGCTGGGTTTGGTTTGTTTCTATTTGTGCATCTCTATTCAGTGAAGCATATTGATTTATAGTTTACTTGTGATATCTTGTCTGCTTTGGTGTTAGGGTAATACTGATCTCTTAAAATGAGATGTGTTTGCTTCTCTTCATCTTAGATTTTATAAACAGTTTTGAGAAAAGTTAGTATTTTTTATTTTTCAATGTTTCAGTGGAATTCACCTACAAAGCCATCTAAGCCTGTGTTTTTTTCTGTAGGAAGATTCTGTAATTATTGATTTTCAATTATACATTTCATTTCTTTATTGTATTGGGTCTATTACTATTTTTCTCTTTCTCCTTTAATCCTATCAACTTGTGTGTTATATGTTATGTAAATTATGCAGCCCTTGTAATGGCTATATGATATATAGAAATGTTATGTCATCCAGTTGAATTAACCTTTTGTTCAACATTAAATAACCCTCTTTAACTTTCATAATATTTTGTATTACTTTCTATTTCGCCATACCAGCTTTTCTCTTTGTGTTTTTATGAGATATATCTCCATTCTCTTTTGCATTTAATTTCTGTGGCTCCATACGTAAAGTCTGTCTCTTTTAAACAGCAGATGGTTTTGTTTGGGATACTGTTATTCATTCTAACTATCTCAATATGTTACTTAGAGTATGTCATCTAGTAATATTCCCTATAAGTATTGATTTGATTTAATTTTATTTATTTTCTCTTTATTTATTTTGGATTAATCAAGTATTTGGGGTACTTTATTACTTGTTTATCAGTTGTACAATATTTTGCCAGTTATCCTACCCTACAGAGTATACTATGCATCTTTGGCTTATTACAATCTGTTGTAAATTAGTACTCATTACTTTTCAAACAATGTAAGACCATATAAAGTTCAATTTCATTTACCTCCTATGTTTTCACTATTTAAAATATTTTTTTGAATATATTTCAAAAAAGAAATCTATTTGGAAAGTTTTTTAAATCACTTTAAACATGTTTCGTTATTTTCTGGCTCTTATAGTCTATGTGGGAAAGTTACCCACATCTTATTGATATTTGAGAAAAATATATCATATTTCCTCTGGCTGCTATTAAGACTTTTTCCTCTTTTGCTTTGACATTTTTTTTTTTTTCATTTTGACTATAAACTGTTTTGATGTGATTTTTTTATGGAGTTTGTTGAAGTTCTCTAGAAAATTTTTAGCCTCTATATGCCCTGATATTGCTTTTTTCTGTATTCTTTTTTTCTTCTGCCATTTTGATTATATATATGTAGCCCTTGATCATGTTCCTCATATCTATTCTTCTGTTACCTTATTTTCCCATGTTTTTCTCTTGGTGCTCCAGGTTAAGTATTTTCCTTTACTCTAAATACAGATTCACTAATTTTTCCATTGCACTGTTCAGTCTGCTCTTAAATCTTTCTAGTGAATTTTTTATTCCAGTTTTATTGAGATATAATTGACACTCTGCACTGTATAAGTTTAAGTTGTACAGAATAATGATTGACTTTTATACACCATGAAATGATTATTAGAGTAAGTTTAGTGACTGTCCATCATCTCATATAGATAAAGAAGGAAAAGAAAAAGAAAAACATATATTTTCCTTCTGATTAACTCTTAGGATTGCTTGTCTTAGCATCCATATATAACATACAACAGTATTAATTACATTAATCACATTTTACATTATAGCCTTAGTACTTATTTATCTTATAATTGGAAGTTTGTGAAAGTGAGGGTAGTTATTAACCATTAATAAATGATAAACTGTAAACTGCCTTCACTGATCAAGCTCCCTTTAAATGTCTTTACAAAAACTTGCATATTCTCCAAGCATCACATTTTTTAAACTATAAAATGTTTGTCCAAGAGTTTTTCAGAAATTTGGAATCAGCAGTGCCCAGTTCAAGCTTCAGCAGTGCCCAGTTCGAGTCTTGATCTAAGACTGGTTAGAATCACCAATCCTCAAATTGGACATGTTTGAATGTCTACTTGGTGGCCCTTTGACCAAAAAGTCAGAGGACCAAAAACTCCACTCTCAGAACATGCTAATGAAGCCATTCTCTGAACATATACATCCCATGAAGAAAACTTTAGCTTATTTGTGCCTGTGTAGAAGGACAATTACCGTACTGTTTTCTTATCTCCAGTTACCTTTCCCCAAATTCCCTATGCCTCAACTTTACCTCAAAGATACCCTGAGCCACTGGTCTTTGGAGAGGCAGATTTGAGATTTGTCCTGTCCCTCCTCACTTGGCTGCCTCCTGAATAAATACTTTCTCTGCTGTAAACCTTGGTGTCTCAGTGTTTGGCTTGCTGCTCATTGAGCAAACAAACTTAGTTTAGTAACATTTGTGCTTTTTTGACTACCTTCATCCATTTCACCCTCTCTTCCACTGCTGCCTCTGATAACCACAAATCTGATCTCTTTTTCTATGAATTTGTTTTTTGAAGTATAATTGACTTCCAAGACTGTTCGTTCCTGGTGCACAATAAGGTATTTTGATATTTCTATACAATATGAAGTGATCCCAGAAAAAGTCTATTTACCATCTGTCACCATGCAAAGATATTACATTATTATTGACTATTTTCCCCATGCTGTACATTTTATCTCCATGACTCATTTATTTTGTAATTATAAGTTTGTACCTTTTAATTTCCCTCTCCTACTTCACTCTCAATTCTTAATTTTATATATATTATTCTAAACCTGAAATATATATGATTATTTTATAAAAAGTTTCAATTTTCCATCTCTTTATCTGTTTTGTCATTTAAGTTCTCATAGTAATTATATTTTTAAGTTCATATTTGATATCATCAATAAGTTAATTGTTGAGAGTTGTATTCCTTTATCTCTTTTTGCCTTTTTTTAATTTAGCAGATACTATTTTAGGGTATTTAAATTTTTTTTTTTTTTTTGTCTTCTTGCCATTTCTTGGGCCGCACCCATGGCATATGGAGGTTCCCAGGCTAGGGGTTGAATCAGAGCTGCAGCCGCCAGCCTACACCAGAACCCAGCCGCATCTGCAGCCTACACTACAGATCACGGCAACGCCGGATCTTCAACCCACTGAGCAAGGCCAGGGATTGAACCTGCAACCCCATGGTTCCTAGTCGGATTCATTAACCACTGAGCCATGACGGGAACTCCCGTATTTAAATTTTTGTGTAGATGTTGGACATTTTGGATACCATTCTGTTTCCTCCAAATAAGATTAACTTCTATTAGCAGCAGGTAGAATACTAGTGGATTATTTGTTGAGACTTGGTTTTAGAATTTGTTAGATTTGATCTCGAGGTTTTCTATCCTGTAGGAATACTTAGTGCTCTTAGGGTACAGCCCTTACTTCTTGGATGTATGCCCCTTTTGGGTTCCTGACTAAAATCCAGGATGTTTTCTTCAACCATGATGTGATTTGAATCCAACTCCCCCTTTCATGTGTCAAGAGGCTTTTCTCATCCCCACTCAACTCCTACCTACAAAGATTTATTGAATTTCTTGGAGCCTGTTCATGTGAATATCTAGCTTACCAGTTGGACAATGACATAATTGGAACTTATAATTCATATTATTGGGCTGCTTCTTTGTGTTTTTCTCCCCTTTACAGGACCTTACAAATTTGGCTACCCCAGACCTGAATTTCTAGAATCTCCAGTTCTGTAGGACTGCTTTTCTCCACTTAGGGGCTAATATGATGCACTGCAAGTTATAGAGAAAAGCTTTAATGGAACATGCTGAGATGACTGTGGACCTCACTGTTCATGCTTTCGTTTTTTCACAGATTCTAATCCTTTAAATCTTCCTTGTGTTGGGTGTTCTCCATGACCTTCAAAGAGTTATATTTTTAAATATGTTTTTTCCTTACCTACTTTTTATAGTTTAAATGTGAAGCTTGGTGCTACCCACTCTGTTATGGCTGAAACTGGAATTTTACTATCCAAAATATTTTTATCTTTTTATTTCTTGTATCATCTGTGGTCATATCTCATTCCCCATTTCTAATGGTGGACATTATGGATATTTCATATTTTATATAAAGCCATCATTGAAATATTGCCTATATAAATAATATATTAATATAAATATATTAACACTTCTTGCCACACTAGACCCATTTGTCTAGGCCATTTTTGTTTTTTTTAATATAATCAATTTATGAATTTATATTTATTAATGTCATTATGTTAAATTTTTTGTGGTTATGATTTTTTGCCCATTGTTTAGTTTATCTTTCCGAATATTTTTATTTTGAAAAAATATAAGTATGATGTTTATTTTTATAAAATTTTATTTGCATTTCATAGGTGTAATGTTCAACATGCTCACTGTGACATTTTAAAAAATATTTTGTAATGTCATTTTTATATCTTTGTCCAAAGAATTATTTAATTTTTAATGACTATTTATGATCAGATTGTTCTTTTTGATTTTTGGTTATTGATTTATACATATTTTCCACTACGCTCAAAGAATAGGACATAAACTATTAGCATCTTTTAAAATTTTTCAAATTTTTAGCTCTTGATTAGTCCTTGAAATGTTGCTGCATAATGAATTATGGTCCAAATCTTCTGTGATGCCATTAATTTTCTTTTGTCTCTGAATCTGTCAAATTCTAAATGAGGTGCATTAAATTGATTATTATAAACAACTATCATATTCAGTATATTTTCATAATCTATATTTCTTTGTCAATGAACTCATATATTTGTAGTGAATCTTAATCTTTTTGAATTAAGGGGCATTTAAGCTGAAACTACAATTTTCCCCAAATCATGTGTGTTGAGATCTCCTTAAGTGTTCTTCCTCCCTACCACAAGAATTTTTCTTGGACTACTTGATCCAAATTCTATTCTTTATAGTAGATCTTTAGGTTATGTGGAACTATTTTCTAATTATGGTAAAGATAAATTATTATTTAGCTTTGGCCCCTTTTATTTTGCATTTTTGAAGACTTTCAGAGAGAGGAAATGTAAAACTATGGATATTTTGGAACAATCACATCTAAAGTTTTGAATTCTTATTGACATCCCCTAATGTTCCTGTTACATGATAGGCCGTCAATATATACTTAAATCAACTAACTTGACTAATATTATTATTTTTTATATTGTTTTCTAAAATTCCTTCACATGTCTTGGAGATTATGAATTATTCTTCTGAAATAGTTTTGGAAAGTTATTAAGACAAGAAAAATCAAATAAAAACAATAATTACTACCTTTTTGTTATAAGCCTACTATGTTCTAGGCACTGTACTAAATATTTGACTTTATAATTCTCATTTCCTATGAAGTTGTTTCTATTATATCTTTTTATATTTTTTCCAACATGTATCTTCTTTTTATTGACATATGACATAAAAACAAAATCAGAGAGGCTGGCTATCTTATCTAATTTTAATAATGTTCATGTCTTGAATTTAAATTCAAATTTTTCTTTGTCCAGAGCCCAGTCTCCTAATCATTGTGTTATGTGGATGGTTAGGGGGAATTAGTATTTTTAGCCATGCAGGAATCATCATGTATATTTTGAAAATAAATGTACAAGATAGTTGTGAACTAGAGAATGGTATATTATGAGATTTCATGACTTAGAGAGTCAACAGTTCCTGAAAATATTCCTACTTGACATCATTCATTCATTCATTTATTCATTCAATCAGTAATCATACCTTGTGTTTCTTGTTCTGAAAAGCAATAATCCAAGTGCTGAAAGGAATGGGAAAAAAGAATTATCCTCAGAATTTGCTTTCAGAAGCTTATAGTTTATTAAGAGAACTACTATATAGCATAGTACAACTAAACTATATTAGTTTTACACAATGCAGTTTATGTATAAAAGGGACACTATTTATTTGATTTTACCTAATAAGTTTTCTTATAAGCAGTTTACGTTCTATTTGAATTTTGTTGGAAAGCAGTTTTCACAATAGGTTGATAATTCCTGACTATCAATATAGAAGAATCCCATTATGACTTGTATTTTTGCTGACACATTGTGTCTTCTCATTTCTCATATACATACCAACAATAAAATCTTCGAAAAATATTTTTTCAAAAATATTTATAATATAGATTTTTAATAATTAGGTCCCACTTTTAAATTAATGAGTTGTTATTGGATTTTACAGTTTCCTATATTCAAAGAAGGTAATTTTTTTTTCAGTTTTCTGATCTTAATTTATTTGCAAAAGCTGGAGGATTCGTATTGCTGAGGTGTTGCTGTGCAAGGAGAAAATGATTTTGTGGGCAAATCATAACAAGCGATTACTTTTTCTGGCTTAGGATAGCACCTTCCCTCTTTATATCATTATATTCATCTTTAAATGGCAGTATTAACTGTGGTGTCTTCATTTACTTCAAAGAAATTTCAAAAGCCCCTTGTGCTGACTCTTGAGGTAACAAAAATCACTGATTAGGTCAAGCTATAAAACATAAATATTAACTACAAATTAATATGCCTCCAAGTTTATCATCCCCAAAATATGAAGAGTGGATGCAAAGAACCTTATATTTTTCATTGCCAAATTCAGCACCAGGAGAAAGGCACATGATAAAATAGCATATGAGAGATGAATGCCAATTACCACTCAAAGGACCAAACACAAATTTTCAGGAAAAGTATAATATACAATCAGGAAACTAGAACAAAATTGTGTTTTCATTGTAGAGAAACAATTTAAATCTTGCCACATTTACACATGTTGATGGAAAAACATGTAGCTGAATGACTGTCAGTACAGATGGATATGTCTATAAATGGATAAATTTTGGAAAGATTTTAATGATCCACTCTACATTCCTTTTAATGAGCTACATCAGCTTGTTTACCTCAACAATATAATGAATTCAGAGAATCTTGAACTTGAATCCTTATTTTGGTCTCTTGTGCTTACATGTAAAATTATATAATTTATATATATGTGGGAAAAGTATATATTTTACTACCAATTTTTGAGTTAGTGTATTAAAAAAATAAAAATATGTTAAATATCACACAAATAAGTTGCTAACTTTATATTCATGGTGCTTCTCATGAATTTATGGTATTAAAATATTGAGACCACTGCAATTTAAAGGGTAAACTTACATGTAAGTTGAATTTCTGATCCACAATAATGCCTGAATTACTACATAGTTATATTCTCTAATTTATTGCTTTTGTCAATGTACAGGCAGAACTCTAACAAGCAGCTTAAACATAGTCTACAAGTAAAAAGAGGAAAATTGGTTGAAAAGAAATTTTAGAATTGCAAAACTCATGTGATATTTTCTGGATCTCAGGTGTATGGCTTTGGGTGGTGTTTAAGGTCTAATAAGGTCTCACAGCTTTATTGGGTGTTTTACTTTTTGCAGCAGTATGTGCATGGGTGAGATTTGCAAAAATGCCAAGTCACTTACTATACATAGCAATTATCATTATGGTTAGTGGTCGAAAATTCAAAATTGAAATCTGAGTAATGAGTTAAAAGGAATTTCCTGTCAGAGAGTAAGTAAAAATTCAGCTTACTTCCAGAACCAGCAGGCATGAAGTCATCCTGGGTGACCCACATGTATCATAGATAATATCAAATATGTCTTCAGGGAGTGTGCAACAAATGCCTTTTATCCTCATCCAAGATAGAGGAAATGAGCAGGTTATTTTCAACCTTCTCTTAACGCCAGACTCTTTTACAGTGGTGTAAAACTTGAAAATATATCTTAAATTATGTTTTCATCATAGAGAGATAAGAAAGCAAAAGGAGGGAGATCACATTGTGGCTCAGCAGGTTAAGAACCTGATGAGGATGCATGTTCAATCCCTGGCCTCATTCAGTGGGTTAAGGATCTGGCATTGCTGCAATCTGCAGCATAGGTCATAGATGCCACTCAAATCTGGCATTGCTATTGCTGTGGCAAAGGCTTCAGCTGCAGCTCTGATTCAACCACTAGGCCAGGAACTTCCATGTTTCAGGACCACTGAAGGGATTCAAAGTTCTTAGCTGAGGTTTCTGGAAAGGGGGTGATAACAATAGTGGAAACATACTGTCACTCTAATCCAACACTCACCAGTAATAGTAGAAAATGTGGTAATCCAAATCCAAAAGGCTTTTAGAACTGATCCCAAACCTCGAGTTTTAGCCAGCATCTGATCAGCCTTAAATGTAGAGCTCTAACTTATTTACAGTTTCCTCTGTGAAGAGGCAGGCTTAATTTATTTTTTTCTTCTCTTCTCATTCATCATGTATGCCTTCATTGCCCAAACTATCAGTTTTATCAGTGGTCTCACATGGCATGCTTTCTGCAAGTCAACAATCCATGAACTGAGCAGATCTATCAGATAAGAAATTATACAGGAACTCAAATTGATGATCCAGTTTAATCTGCCAAGCATCTTCATTGATCTCATCTGACTATGAATCAATTTGTTGCCAAATATGTTATGTGTTTCAGTTACACTACAAGTTAAAAATTGATATTTTTCAAAGGAGTTTGGTGTTCAACAAACCATCCTAGATAACTAGAAGGGACTTTTCCTAAGAAATTGATAAGTTAATATAGATTTTGGAAACTTGCATATTTGAAATAAAGGAAGAGTTTTCAGTTGTCATTTGTGTTGAGAATTTGGAGAAGTAGCACTGCAATGAAGAGTGCTTTTAAACATGATTATTTATAATAGATAGTAGCAATGACATCCAACTACTTTATACCTGTCAGTACAAAAGGAACATCTTCTATTATTAGGGTTTGTTTGTTGAGAAAATGATAACATTATAGTTAGTAACTACTCTTTAGCCTCACAAGTGGAGGCTTTTATTAAATTTTGGAGCTTATTTTATAATGATAAAACTAAGTTCTATGGAGACTTCCAGTGCAGCAGGGATTTAGTTTTTATCATTTCTTTTATCTCCCTTCAGATTTACTCGTTAATTTTTCACAGAACTGATCTGTCCTTTTGTTGACTACTATCAGCATATTTTGTTTCTTCCTTGCCATTTGAAATAAAAAAGTAAATATTCAGTTTATCTCACTATCCTTCAATTCTAAAAAAGAAAATGATGTGACAATAGAGGGAAAGGTTGGAGTGATGCAACCTCTGAGTGGGTGCTCTCTAGAAGCTGGAAAAGGATAATCCTCTAGAGTCTCCAAAAGGAAGATAGCTCTGCTGACAACTTGATTTTAGCCAGTGGGACTTTTTGGCCTCCAGAACTACTAGTTAATGAATTTGTATTTTTAAGGTATGAGATATGCTAAGTTTGTGGTAATTTGTTACAGTACTAGTCAGAAACTAATACATTGCTTTTTTAGAATTCCATATGTGCACATCTTATCACTTAACCCCTGTCTGTTCTTAAAGAACATGAATCATGTCCTTGGAGAATGTATTAGTTTCTGACTAGTGCTGTAACAAATTACCACAAACTTAGCATATCTCATACCTTAAAAATACAAATTCATTAACTAGTAGTTCTGGAGGCCAAAAAGTCCCACTGGCTAAAATCAAGTTGTCAGCAGAGCTATCTTCCTTTTGGAGACTCTAGAGGATTATTCTTTTCCAGCTTCTAGAGACCACCCACTCAGAGGTTGCATCATTCCAACCTTTCCCTCTACTGTCATGTCATTTTCTCTGAATCTGATTCTTCTGCTTCCATCTTGTAAAGGCCCTTGTGATTGCACTGGAGTCACCCACATTATCCAGGGTAACCTCATCCCAAATCCTTTAATTAATCATATCTGTGGAGTCCCAGTTGTCATATATAGTAACATATTCATAGGTTATGATGTGTATGTTTGGGGAAGCCATTATTTTGCCTAAGACAGAAAGGTAGGCATATAGAAAGGGTTCTACATTGTTTTAAAGAATTGAATCAAAGGTTTCCAATTTCATGCACATATTTATGTTTCCTGCTATATAAAATGGGTTTATGAGTTTTGAATGTTTGATGTTTCCTGGCTCGATTTCTTGATTTTTTATATATATATATATATTTTTTAGGTATCTGTGTATTGGTTTTTAAATTTTGTTGATCTTCATTAGGTCCTGGCACTTCCTTGTCTGCAGAAGGAGGCAACAAAGTTCATTAAAATGTTTAATGTTAGAAGAATAAATTATCTGTAAATATTTTGTAGGTTGACAGTATTTTACTTCATTTGTACAATTACCCTTTGTATATTGGCATGAGAAGGCAAATTATATGTAGCTTATATTTTTTCTTAAGAAATTGCTGAATAGTATCATTTATTTTGATGATATTTTCTTTCTTAGATTTTAACAGATATGACTACTCATTACATAGTTATTTTCCCCTACACTGAAAGCCATGATATTTTGTGATGGATTTTAATGTCCATAGTGCCATTTTTTGTGGCAGTTCTTGCAAATTTTGGCAGTAATGAATCAAAGAAAAATATTTAACCCAGTGTTTGCTTCATTGTTCATATAGCTGAGAAAAGTGAATGTCTTCCTCAATTTTCTAAAGAGATGAGATTTTGCTTTTCCATGGGCTTCTGTCATGTTTAGTCCATAGAATAAGCAATGAGGATTATGAATGATCATAAGAGAAACCAGCCAATTTCTTCCAGGAGAAAATATGATTTTTTTTCTATTCTTATGTCTCTATAGAGGTTTTCTACATCCTATCATTGCATACAAATAGGGGAGGAGGTAGGCAAACTGACATTTATTTTGTGCCTATTGTGATAACAGATAACATTTACTGAGCTCTTCCTGTGTGCAAGACGCTTAGAGCTTCATAATTTATACCCATTTAATCCTCAGAGCGACCTGCCTAATACTGTTTGTACTCCCATTTTACATTTGTGGAAACTGGGAGATACAAAGGCCAAACAGCTTTCACAAAGTCCTATTAATAACCAGTAAAATTAACCAGTAATTTGAACCCAGGCAATCTATCTTTCAAGTCCATTCTCTTGTTTGCTATACGGATCTGCCTTTTAGAGGGCACACATGGGACTAAGGCCTCTTACCTCTCTTTTTATCATTTGGGCATCGCAGTATTAAGCATCATAGGATGCCCTCAATTCCTGAAGTCTGAAATTATCACATTGCAAAATGGAAGAGGAAAAAAAAGGCAGCCTGTTATATACTTCAGAGATGTGCCAAGTAACTGAGTAAAGTATCACAGGATTTGGTGCATTTATTTAAGTTTACAGTCATTCCAAACTATTAATGAAAAGCTAAGTGCTCTGAATAATATAAAAATGAGTTAGAGACTACTGTTGCCTCAACAGAGACCACATTTTATTAGGTCCTGTATTACTTGTACAGAATCTCTATACCATTGTACAAAATGATTTTGTTAACCGTTTTCAACCCCCTTGTCTCTACAACCAGTCTCATTCTTATCAGCTCCAGTGACAGATCCTGATCTGAGCCATAAGGCTCAAAGAAATCTATTCCAAGTCTCTAAAACTCATCATAAGTGGTTCTTGCTACTAGACTAAATTTTATCTCATCTCTTAGGAAATGTAACACCTGCCTTATTTTTCACCTTTGATTACCTGTGTCCTTTATTGATCTGCTTGGCAAGTAAGTTCCTGTATACTAAAAACCAGCTTCGATTTTACCAGAACCCCAACCTAGGGACAGTGGTTCTGATATGTAAATTCAGCTGGTGGTTTGGACCTGCATACTTGCAGACAGAGTTCAATGGTGCTGATTTCCTGCTTACTTTCCTTACTTTTTGAGTAGCATCCACTCCTCTATTCCTTACAGACATACTCTAACTAGCTAAGTTGAGTCACATCAACAAAACAGTGAGTGTAAAGTAACTTAATATACAGTCTCTGGAGTCAATTCTTGGTGCCATTGTTTTTAGCTGTGTGACTCTGAGGCAATTACTAACCTTGTTGGTTCTAGTTTGCTCATCCCTGAATAATAATGATAACCATAATAACACAGTAATAAACATATTTGGGATTTTCTATGTGCCAGGAATATGAGGGAGAAAATTAGAAAATCAATACCTGAAATGACAAAATCAAAAACTGTATAAAAATCCAAGAGATTATAAATAAATTAAAAAACTACAGAGTTGCGCTTATAATCTTTCTGTTCTTCTGTCAGTGATTTTTAACTGTGTCATGTCTGGAATGATATGGGGTGTGGCAACACTGAAATCAGATAGGAGTCAGAGAAAAACTGAGTGAATGCTGGAGTCTAAGAGACATAGATGTGGGGAAAAAACCTGGTCAAGGGTGATTTGATCAAAGAACTTATGAAAAAAATAGTCAGGAACAGAAGCTGAGATGAGATATCTAGGAGAACAGATGAGATGACTGGAAACTGCACCTGGGGAAACAGTCACTAGAGCCATTTAATTATGAAGATTGACATTTCCTGCCTCTAGTGTAGTTTTAATGAGCCTGGAGGCTGAGTGTCTTGTGACTTCTTTGGCAGTAGTGCCATCAGGCACTGCTTAGCACCTAACCAGAGCATCAGCTTCTCTAAAATTCTGGGTCCATTGTAGTGTTAGAAAGCCACACAATCACTGAAAAATGTCTCCATTTTCCTTCCACACTAGAGCACCAATTCTACCTTGTTGGAATACATGTCATTCTACAAGTTCCATGTGTTTCAAGATCCTAATATGCAACATGGTTAAAGGGGAAGATTAACTGTGTGGTGCCATTTTATGGAGATATATACTCTCTCCAAATGAAATGTAATCCCTACATTGATCATCAGAGAAAAGAAAAGTAAATTTCTAATTTTTTTCCTTGAAATTATTAAGAAACAAATTGCTAAAACATAAACTGAAGTCATCATTGTGCACATATCCTGCAATGGCTTTGGTTGTACTTTATAGAAACAGAGTGAGAATCTTAGTTAATCCAAGGAAAATGAAAGATTCTATTGTTCCTTAAATGAAGGAGATATCATTTGAGACTGAGGAAACAGGTCTGTCTCTTCTTTTGTTAGGAAAGAAGAAATGGGAAATTTTGGAGTGTAGGGTATATGTGTGTGTGTGTGTAGTGAGACCAGTGAGAATAGCACAAAGGACAGTTGTAAAGTCCTTCTCAAGTGTAATTAGTAGTAAACTCCAAGTGAACCAATTTTTGTGTATCATTCTCCCTATTCCTGAAGGCTATTATGAATTGTATAATTCAGTGAATTTCTTTCAAGGCCGTTGCTTCATCAAAAAATCAAGGAAAATTTCAATGCAGTGGCTGGATTGCTATACATATTAGAAGTGATTAGCTGCATTCATGAATCTATAATCACACCTGCAAATGAGGAAGGAATCTATAGAAATAGGAAGCATTTTCAAAGCCATGAATATGCATGCAGTGTGTGTTGCCAGAAATATCATAATAAAAATAGTTTGTAAGTATCCAAGATCCAATAATACTGCTTTTATTTTCCAGATGTCAGAACTCAGCCATTTTGACTAAGATAATAAACCTGAAGTTCAGTATTTAGAAGTTACCATTCCTGGGGCTTATTTCAGAAAAGCCAATTTTTATGTGTATTGGAGAAAGAGTTGATTTTGAGAAGTGATTTCAGGGGTACCAGAAAATTTCAATATCCACTTCTTCCCACAGTGTAATATTTATGTGTTGGCTGGTACCTGGACTTCCTTCATCAAAACTTTACTTTTAGTTTCTTAAAGCTTTGTTCATAAATATAATTGAAAAAGATGGAAGAAAATATACCTAGAAATTTAAATAAAAAACCAGACACATTATCAGTCCTTAAGCCTCATAAGTTTGAGTTATTTTTGATGGAGAGTATTAGAGAAACCATGAGGTCCTTGAGATGTTGGGGACCTGGGTTAAATATATGCTTCAATAGTGTGATTCAGTGCAATTAATTGTAATATGGATACTTGCACACCAATAGCATTTTCTAATTCTCTAATCCTTCATTCATAAGATTGCAACTTCATTATTTTATAAAGGAAACTGAGAATTATAGGTGTATGAAAATGGGGCTTATTAAGAAACAAGCAGGGACACACTTAAGACTTCAGAGACATTGGAAAGTTAATTTTCTTTCCTTCCAATCACATTGTTTTTTTCTTCTCTAGATTTAGAGCTTAAATTACCAGCTTCTTTGTGAATCGTACATCGATGTCATTGATACTCATTAGTGTTACAAACCTGTGGGGGAAAAGCAATGACACAGTCTTAGATACATGAAGTTTTGTGGAACACTGATTAACCTAATAAATATGTGCCAAAGGGGAGGATACTTTAGAAATGGCTGTTTCATTAAAATCCATACTTTGTATTCTAATAGATCACTTTGCTATCTGGAGAAGACATACTAATTAAAACAACAAGAACTATTTCTTCCTTTTAACAAGTTAAGCGTCTTTCTTCTTCTTTTGAAAAATAGACTTTCTGTGGTCAAACCTTCACATTGTTTCACCTAATTAAATTAGGAGAGAAATTGAGTGATAATCAAATGTGATCCTAACTATGCAACTACTATTGAGATTAATTTGGTCTTAGAATCTAGACACCATATAAGAATGAGAAGCAACTTTAATTAAATAAGTATTTTTTTTAAGGTCTGCTTTAGGCTAGTTGCTGTATTGAGTGTTAACTCTTCAGTGATGAAGGTGAGGAATCTATGGCCTTTATTTATTTGTTTATTTATTTACTTTTTAAGGACACTCCTGTGTCATATGGAAGTTCCTGGGCTAGAGGTCAAATCAGAGCTGCAACCTACACCACAGCCTTGCAATGCAGAATTCAAGCCACATCAGCCACCTATACTACAGCCTGAAGTTGAGGCAGTGCTGGACCCTCAGCCCACTGAGAAAGGCCGGAGTCAAACCCACATCCTCACAGACATTGTCAGGTTCTTTACCCACTGAGCCACAGTGGGAATTCCTCTATGGCCCTTTAGATTCCAGAGTCTAGAATGTAAACTAACAAGTAATGTGTCAGCACACACGATAATGTGCTAACGAGTATTATAAGTAAATGCAACGCACTATGGTGACATATGCTCTGGGCACTGAAATCAATCTTGTGAGTAGAGAGTTGTAAGGGACGATTTCCCAGAGGAAATTAAGTTGAGACCTGTGAGGTAAACAGAAAAGCTCAACAAAAGGAGAAAGAAAGTAGAATGTCTGAAGTAGTGAAATATCTATCATTAGCAAGGACTGACTATGTGAGAAATCATATTTATGGAAACTCAAATTCTCTGCTGAGGACACTTTAGGGCAGAATCAGAGTAGAGTTTAAAGGAAAAAGAGGATGATACAATGCAGATATTCTTAAGATGTATCAAAGATTTGGATCTCATCTTTAAATCAAAGACAGCATTGTAGGATTTTAATTTCAAGCTAGATGTGTTGCCTCAGCTACTTTGAGGACAAAGGTATGAGGTCTGTCTACAGTTTAGAGTTTAGCAGTCAATATTCAACAGTGAATAGAATTTTTCTTTTGCTATCTCTCTTCCTCTTTCTCTCTTCCCCTTCCTTCCTCATTGTCCCTTCTGACTTTTGTCCTCTCTTTATCATTTGTTCCCTTCCACAGAATTGTTGACATTTTCCTAATGGATAAGTTAAAAGAAAAGACATATATGATCATTCTAGATCATGGTACACATTACTGAAATGACAAATGCAAATCTCTCAGTGGTTACAACTGAACTAACCAAATGAGTTACAAGTGATTAAAGTATTAAATCTTTATAACATAATTTAACATGCAAAAATTTGTCTTCATATGATAATGACCAGAAACTAAAACTCTCAGTAGCAGAAGTTAATATAGATAATTTTGGGTAGAGATAAAATGATTGATAAATCAAATCTTAATTGATTTATATAGAGAACAATGAATCAGGATTAAATATGTTTTGGTAGAATAAGAAAAAGAAATTGTTTAATAGTACTTGATATGAAATGGATCAAGTAGTTCAATTGGCTCAATGAGTTCACTACTGAAATACTCAATAAAATTTATCACCTTCTATAAAATTTCAATTACAAAGATTGCCTAATATGTTTCTGGACAAGATGGGACATGATTTATTTTTCTTCAGGAAATAAAAATAAACAAAACATATGAAACAATGGTTTTTAAGAAACTGGATGTCAGGCAATGAATGATGAGATCACAAAGAGATGGACAACAAATTAGTACCACACTATCTTAATGACTGTGAGTGTGTAATATTGCCTGAAGCCTGGGAGAGTTATGCCTAATGCTGGGTTTTCCTTCCTCAGAATTGCTTTGGCAATTCTGGGTCTTTTGTGGCTCCATATAAAGTTTTGGATTGTTTGTTCTAGTTCTGTGAAAAATGTCATGGGTAATTTGATAAGGACTGCATTGAATCTGTAGATTGCTTTGGGTAGTATGGCCATTTTTACAATATTAATTTTTCCAACCCAGGAGCATGGAATATCTTTCCATTTCTTCACATTCTCTTTGATTTCCTTGATTAATATTTTATAGTTCTCAGTGTGTAAGTCTTTCACCTCCTTGGTCAGGTGTATTCCCAGGTATTTGATTTTTTGGGGTGAAATTTTAAAATGTATTGTATTTTTATATCCCTTTTCTAATATTTCATTGTTAGTATACAGAAATGTGACTGATTTCTGAATGTTAATCTTATATCCTGCTACTTTGCTGAATTCATTGATCAGTTCAACTAGTTTTTGGGTTGAGTCCTTAGGGTTTTCTCTATATAGTATCATGTCATCTGCATACAGTGACAGTTTTACCTCTTCTCTTCCTATTTGGATGCCTTTTATTTCTACTGTTTGTCTGATTGCTGTGGCTAGGACTTCCAATACTATGTTGAATAACAGTGGTGAGAGTGGGCATCCTTGTCTTTTTCCAGATTTTAGTGGGAAGGCTTTCAGCTTTTCTCCATTGAGTATTATATTTGCTGTGGGTTTGTTGTAAATGGCTTTGATTATGTTAAATAATGTTCCCTCTATACCCACTTTGGTAAGAGTTTTGATCATGAATGGATGTTGGACTTTTTCAAATGCTTTTTCTGCATCTACTGAGATGAACATGTGATTTTTGACATTTCTTTTGTTAATGTAGTGTATAATGTTGATTGATTTGCCTGTGTTGAACCATCCTAGTGAAACTGGGATTAATCCCACGTGGTCATGGTGTATGATCTTTTTGATATGTTGTTAGATTTGGTTGGCCAAATTTTGTTGAGATTTTTGCATCAAAGTTATTGGCTGACAATTTTCTTTTTTGGTGGTATCTTTGTCTGGCTTTGGAATTAGGGTGATGGTGGCATCATAGAATGTCTTTGGGAGTGTTCTTTCTTCCTCAACCTTTTGGAAAAGTTTAAGGAGGATGGGTATAAGTTCCTCTTTGAGTGTTTGTTAGAATTCGCCTGTGAAGCCATCTGGTCCTGGACTTTTATTTTTAGGGAAGTGTGGTACTGATACCATAACAGATATAGAGACCAATAGAACAGAATAGGGAACCCAGAAATAAACCCAGACACCTATGGTCAACTGATCTTCGAAAAAGGAGACAAGAATATAAAATGGGAAAAAGACAGTGTTTTCAGGAAGAGGTGCTGGGAAAACTGGATAGCTGCATACAAATCAATGAAACTAGAACACACCCTCACACCATGCACCAAAATAAACTCAAAATGGCTTAAAGACTTAAATATAAGACAAGACACTATCAAACTCCTGGAAGACAACATAGGAAGAACATTCTCTGACATCAACCTTACATATGTTTTCTCAGGTTAGTCTCTCAAGGCAACAGAAATATAAGCAAAGATAAATCAGTGGAGCCTAATCAAATGACAAGCTTTTGCACAGCAAAGGAAACAATAAAAAAAACAAAAAGACAACTTACAGAATGGGAGAAAATCATTTCAAATGATGCAACTGACAAGGGCTTAATCTCTAAAATATACAAACAGCTTATACAATTCAACAGCAAAAAAGCCAACAGCCCAATGGAGAAAATGTGCAAAAGACCTAAATAGACATTTCTCAAAGGAAGAAGTACAGATGGCCAAAAAGAACATGAAAAAATGCTCAACATCATTGATTATAAGAGAAATGCAAATCAAAACTACCATGAGATACCACCTCACATCAGTCAGAATGGCCATGATTAACAAATCCACAGATAACAAATGCTGGAGGGGGTATGGAGAAAAGGAAACCCTCCTGCACTGTTGGTGGGAATGTAAGCTGGTACAACCACTATGGAGAACAATATGGAGGTACCTTAGAAAAGTATACATAGAACTACCAGATGACCCAGACACCCCATTCTTGGGCATATATCTAGACAAATCTTTCCTTGAAAAAGACACATACACCTGCATGTTCATTGCAGCACTAGTCACAATAGCCAAGGCATGGAAAAAACCCAAATGTCCATCAACAGATGATTGGATTCGGAAGAGGTGGTATATATACACAATGGAATACCACTCAGCCATAAAAAGAACGAAATAATGCCATTTGCAGCAACATGGATGGAACTAGAGACTCTCATATTGAGTGAAGTCAGTAAGAAAGAGAAAGACAAATACCATATGGTATCACTTACATCTGGAATCTAACATATGGCACAAATGAAACTTTCCACAGAAAAAAAATCATGGACTTGGAGAATAGACTTGTGGTTGCCAAGTGGGGTGGGGAGAGGGAGGGAGTGGAGTAGATGGGGTGCTTGGGGTTAATAGATGCAGACTATTGCTTTTGGAATGGATTAACAATGAGATCCTGCTGTGTAGCACTGGGAAGTACGTCTGGTCACTTATGATGATAATGTGAGAAAAAAGAATGTATACATGCTGTACAGTAGAAAATTGACAGAAGACTGTAAACCAGCTATAATAAAAAAATAAAATCATTATATAAAAAAAGAAAACAAATTAAATGAACCTAGTTATTACTGCTATGTGATACTTTCCAGGATATGAAATAGAAAATAACCCATGTAGAGTTCAGCAGACTCTTTGCACTGAGAAGATGAGCCAAGAGACTCAGAAGATTAAGGTAGCTGTAGTTGTTTTTTTTTTTTTTTTTTTAAATGAAATAATTTGTCCAGGCCGTTCCTGGACTTACGACTTTTTTTTTTTTTTTGGAAATTTTATTTATTTTTTTTACAGTATAAAATACATATATTTAAACACAATTACATTCACACAGATAATTATATCATGCATCATAAGAAAGAGATTAAGTGACTTCCTCTAGAGAAGTGGAATGGAAAATATGCTGAGACAAATAGGAAATTTATTCTATACTTTATTCCATTTTGTATGGCTTTCATCTTTACTATTTAGTACTATTTATTACATTTCAATTTTTCTTTAAAAATTAGCATTGTATTAAAATTGTGTATATTATGCAACTAAAATTTATAAAGAAGAAAGCCTTATATGCCATTAAATATTTTATATAGCATAATAAAAGGAATAACTTAACTGGTAAGAATAACAAAAATAATACACCCTCTGAAAATAAGTAAAATATAAAATGCATAAATTGTTTAAAAAACAGTGTAACTATATAAATATGTCCTCATAATTTGTTACATCTTATTGATTCGTCAATATAGGCATTATACCATTCTAGGTGATGTGATAAACAAGACATTATAGACCTTACATTGTACCATGGAGAGAAATGGTTATTAATAATACAATTGTAGAACTGTATTATTTAACTGTACAGTTGCATTATTTAATTATAATTATCATAATTCTTTGATGGAGAGGAAATCAGAATCAGATCTGAGAAGACTTCAGCATGCCAAGAATGATGTCAGATGACCCCATTCATGGTGGATTATGCACTTATTTACTATGAGAGATATTTCTTCTCCAGAGATTCCTTGTTTGTGTATCAGTTGTAGATTTTTGGTTTGCAGTTATTCTGAAGTTTTGATATAAGAGTCTATATGTATATAAGATTAAGTTGTTGTTCTCTTAATTTCAAGTTCATCTCCAGTGTCCTGCATTTGTACCCTCCTCTTCTCATGATTTCTGATTTTGGTGGTGTAATTGTGCATGGATGATTTCATATCTTCACTGTATATATACCTTTACTGGGGAGCCTTGTCATTTGTGGTATTTTTGTTTCTTTTCTGCCTAGAGAAGTTCCTTTAGTATTTGTTGTAAGGCTGGTTTAGTGTTGCTGAATTCTCTCAGCTTTTGCTTATCTGTGAAGGTTTTGATTTCTCCTTCAAATCTGAATGAGAGCCTTGCTGGGTAAAGTAATCTTGGTTGGAGGTGTTTTCCTTTCATCACGTTAAGTAGATCATTCCACTCCCTTCTGACCTGCAGAGTTTCTACTGAAAAATCTGCCGATAACCTTATTGGGTTTCCCTTGTATGTTGCTTGTTTCTTTTCCCTAGCTGCTTTCAATATTTTCTCTTTGTCTTTAATTTTGGTCAGTTTGATTAATATGTGTCTCAGTGTATTCCTCCTTGGGTTTATTTTATATGGTACTCATTGTGCTTCCTGGATTTGAGTGAGTGGTTCCTTTCCTATGTTAGGGAAGTTTTCAGCTATTATCTCTTGGAATATGTTTTCTGTCCCCTTCTCTCTCTTCTCCTTCTGGCACCCCTATAATACGGATGTTGGTGCGTTTCATGTTGTCCCAGAATTCTCTGAGACTCTCTTCATTTGTTTTCAATCTTTTTTCTCTTTTCCTTTCTGCATCCATAATTTCCACTAATCTGTCCTCCACCTCACTTATTTGTTCTTCTGCCTCCTCTATTATGCCGTTAGCTGCTTCTAGTGAATTTTTTATTTCAGTTATTGTATTTTGCATCTCTTCTTGTTTAAGTTCTATATCTTGTATCTCTTTGGTCAGTGTTTCCTGTAAGTTATCCATCTTTGCCTCCAGTTTATTTCCAATGTCTTGCATTATCTTCAGCATCAACAGTCTAAAGTCTTTTTCCTGGAGGCTGAGAACCTCCTCATTGCTTAGCTGATTTTCTGGAGTTTTTCCTTTCTCCCTCATCTGAGTTATAGTTCTCTGTCTTTTCATTTTTGTAGGTGTTTGGTGTGGTGACCTTTTTATAGACAATAGAGTTGTAGCCTCTCTTATTTCTTGTATCTGTCCTCCTTGTGGCTGAAGTTGGTATGGGGGGGCTTGCTGTAGGCTTCCTGATGGGAGGGGCTGATGCCTGCCCACTGGTAGGTGGAGCTGATTCTAATCCCTCTGGTGGGTGGGGTTTAGTCTCTGGATGGGATTAGAGGCAGCTGTGTGCCTGAGGGGTCTTTAGGTAGCCTGTTTACTGAGGGGTGGGGCTGTGATCCCATCTGGGTTGTTGTTTGCCTTGAGCCTTCTCAGTGCTGACTTACTGGTGGGGCCAGATTTTCCCAAAATGGCCAGCTCCAGAGAAAGGCACTGCTGCTGAATATTCCCAAGAGCTTTTCTTTCAATTCCATCCCTCACAACAAGCCACATTCACCCCTATTTTCCCAGGATGTCTTCCAAGAACTGCAGTCAGGTTTGACTCAGATTCCTATGGAGACTTTGCTTTTCCCTGGGACCCAGTGCACATGAAAGTCCGTATTCGCCTTTTAAGAATGGGGTCTCCATTTCCCCTAGTCCTGTGGAACTCCTGCACACAAGCCCCACTGGCCTTCAATGCCAATGCCAGATGCTCCATGGGCTCTTTCTCCCAGTGCCAGATCCCCACACACGAGGGTTTGATGTGGGACTCAGACCTCTTACTCCTGTAGGTGAGTCTCTGTGAACCAGTTAGTTTTCAGTCTGTGGAGCTTCCCACCTGGGAGATATGGGGTTGTTTATATCATGAAATTGCCTCTCCTACCTCTTGATGTGGCCTCCTCTTTTTCTTCTGGAGTAGAAGGTCTTCTGGTTTAAGGTTTCTGGTCCATTTAGGTGGAGACTGCTCAGCCTGTAGTTGTGAATTTTGTTGTTTTTAGGAGAGAAGTTGAGCTCCAGTCCTTCTATTCTGCCATCTCAATCCTCTCTCTCTGGACTTTTATCAAGGCAGCTGTAGTTTAAAAAGTGGCATACCAGAAAAGAAACAGCTGCATAGAAAGAACTCGGGAGTTATGAAGCAGATACTTCTCAAATACTTCACTGAGTACTGATATACCCACATATATAAAGAAAATACCAGAGTCCAGCAAGGAATAAGACAAAAGAATTACGGGTAATAGTATCTGGGTACTCATATGGAGATGGGAACTGCCTGCACCACCAGACAGAAAGGAAAATTTTATGATTAATAAGAAATTGGGTAGAGTAAATGAATGAATTCTGTTTTTGTAGCATGTAATAATTAGGTCTAGATTGAGAAATACTCTATTTCCTAACAAATCCTAAAAGGCAAACCCCAGAAGAGTGAAACTCTTTAAAAAAAATCTTGGATAAGTTACAGAAAAAATAATTTGAAGGATACTTTTAAAAAGTATTCCTAAAATTTTTAAATATGTATTATCCTATGGTACAATATATAGAAAATCCTAAATTCATTGAAAAATTTTTAGCACTAATAAATAAATTCAGTAAATTTGCAATATACAATACTAATATACATAAACCTGTCACTTCTCTATATGTTAATAATGAACTGTTGGAAAGAGAAAGCAAGAAAACAGTTGCATTTAAAATCACACTAAAGAGTTCTTGCTGTGGTGCAGTGGGTTAAGAATCCTACTGTAGTGGATCAGATTGCTATGGAGGCATGGGTTCAATCCCTGGCCAGGCACAGTGGGTTAAAGGATCTAGTGTTGCCACAGCTGTGTCACAGTTTGCTGCTGTGGCTCAGATTTGATCTCTGGCCTGGGAATTTCCATATGCCATGGGTGCAGCCATAACAACAAAAACAATTCACAGCAAAAATAATAAAATATATAGACATGAACTTAAGAAAGGGGGTGAAAGACATATAATGTGAAAACTATTAAATAATGATGGAAAAAATTGAACTTGATACTTAATGGAAAGATATCTCATGTTCATGGATTAGAAGCATTAGTATTATGAAAATGTCTATACTCCCCAAAGAAATCTACATATTTTATGCTATTCCTAACAAAACATCCAGGATATTTTCCACATAACTAGAACAAATGATCCTAAAATTTATATGGAATCACACAGAGAGAGAGAGAGACAGAGAGGAACGCAAAATAGCCAAAGCAAACTGGAGGAAAAAATAACAAAACTGGAGGTGTCATTCTCCTTGACTTCAGACCACACTACAAAGCTACAGTAATCAAAACAGTGTGGTGCTAGCACAACAACAGACACCAAGATCAATGGAACAAAATAGAGAGCCCAGACATAAACCCACACACATAGGTCAATTAATCCATGACAAAGGAGTCAAGGGTATATAATGGATAAAAAACAGTCCTTTTATAAATGGGGCTGGGAAAACTGGATAATGACATGTAAAAGAATGAAATTAGAACATTTTTATCACACCATGCAGAAAAACAAACTCAAAATGAATTAAAAACCTAAATGTAAGACTCTAAACCAAAAAAAAAAAAAGAAGAAGAAAAAATAAAAAATCATAGGAGAAAATGTAGACAGAACACTCTTTGATATAAATCGTAGCAATATTTTTGGGGGATCTGTCTCATAAGGTAAAGAACAACAAGCAAAATTAAAAAAAATATGACCTAATTAAATTTATTAGCTTTCGTGCAGCAAAAGAAAACATGAAAAAAAAAATAAAAAGACAGTCTACTGAATGGAAGAATATATTTGTAAATAATGGGACCAAAAAGGGATTAATAAGCAAAATACATAAACGGCTCATACAATTCCACATCAAAAATAGGTTAGAAAGTGGGCAGAAAACCTGAATAGACATTTTTCCAAAGAGACTCACAGATGGCCAACATACACATGAAAATGTGTTCAGTATCACTAAAGAAATACAAATCAAAACCACAATGAGATATCACCTCACACCTTTCAGAATGGCTGTCTTCAAAAAGACTACACATACATTTTGGCAAGGATATGAAGAGAAGGGAATCCTAGTATACTGCTGTTGGTAATGTAAATTGGTGTAGTCACTATGGAAAACAGTATGGAGTTTCCTCAAAAGAGCTAAATATAATATGATCCAGCAATTCCATTCCTGGAGATACATCCAATGAAAATAAAAACAGTAATTCAAAAAGGTAATGGCACCTCCATGTTCATAGAAGCATTATTTATAATAGCCAAGATATTAAAACAACCTAAGTGTTCTTCAACAGAAGAATGGCTGAAGAAGTGATAGATGATAAATAGATAGATAGATAGATAGATAGATAGATAGATAGATAGATAATAGAAAGAATACACAATGTAATATTACCAGTCATAAATAATAGTGAAGTTTTACCATTTGCAACAATCTGGATATTATGCTCAGTGAAATAAATAAGACCAAGAAAGAGAAATGTGTTGTAATATCACATATATGGAATATAAAAAATAATACAAATGAATGAATACAACAAAACAGAAACAGACTCATGTTAGTGGTTACAAGTGGAAGAGGGCAGGGAAAGGGGCAAGACAAGGGTAGGGGATTAAGAGGTACAAACGACTATGTGTAAAATAAATAAGCTACAAAGAAGTATTGTAAATCACATAGAATATAGCTAATACTTTATAATAAATTTAAAAAGAATATATCTATAAAAATATTGAATCTCAGTTTTATAGTAAGCTTAGTGGGATCACAGACCAATCCTACGTTTGTTTTTTTTTGTTTGTTTGTTTTTCCAATTCCAAAAGGTAGTGGCAATTAACACACAAAAAAATCTGAGTTACCCAACAAGTGTAAAGATGTAGGAAGAGCCTGGTATAAGTCTATGAAATAACCCTGCCATATTTATCCACATCTAAGGTTGCAATACCACATCCCTGGCAGAAATTACAGGGATGAAAACCAAAATTAAAGCATTAAAGATACAAATGTGATACCTATCCCATTCCCATTTTCTCTCCACATTTGGCTCATGATTAAGCCTGGTGAGCCATGGGGAATGACTGTAGAAAATCTCAAATGCAGCAAAATGGTGATGCCAATAACAGCGCCAGTTCTTGATATGGTATCTTTATAGAAGTAAATAAACATGGCCCCGAGTATCCATTATCCAGTTACTGGTCTAGGAAAGATGCTTTTTCTCCTCATCTTTATTAGAGGAGATAATCAGAAATAGTGACAGCGAAAACAGTCTTGCCTTAGGTTATGTTAAAGACCCTTATCTCTGTCATAATGCAGGCTAGAGAGATGTTGAGCTCCATGATATCTCATATAACATCACGCTTATCATTACATTGATAATTTTATGCTAATAGGACCTAGTGAATAGGAGGTAGCAAGAACTCCACATACCTTAGGAGCCTGCCCCATAAGTGAAGCCTCAACCTGTTTAGTGATCTATTGCTGAGGCAGTCTATTTTAAAGTGTTAAAAGCATTCCTATACTTTGCACCCCTGAAATAAATAAAGAAGCACAAACTATATATACCACGTATTTTGAAGTTAACACATACCACATTTGGGAATGTTGCTTTGATTCATTTACTGTTTTACATGCCAGGTTTAGCACTGAATTGATCTCTAAACAAGAAGAGTCTGCTTCATTTCTACACTGGCTCAAATTGCCAGTCAGTTGGGCTTTATGACCTTGTAGACCCAGTAGCATTGGTAGATGGAGCAGTTGTATGGAACTTTTGAAAGGCCATCATAAAAAGTATAACAACATAGACCTCTGAAGCTTTGGAATGATGCCATGCATTTATCTACCGGTAACTATTCTGCATTTGAAATATAGCTCTATGTTGTTACTGGGAATTTGTAGAGTGAACACCTGTTCATGAAATACCACAACTATGCAACTTGTATTGCACATCATGAATTGTGTGATCTGATTCACCGAACCATAAAATTGGATGTGCACAGTAGCATTCCATTGTAAAATGAAAATGGTATATATTAGGCTTGGGTACATAGGTCCAGGAAGTCACAAACAAACTGTATAAACAGATGGCCAAGATTCCCATGACACCTGCTCCTACTGCTTCACCACCTCTCCCTAAAATACATATATGACCTCATGGGGTATATCCCATGACCAGTTAATGGAGTACAAAAAAATTGGGCTTGGTTTTCTATTAGATCTCTGAGATATACTGGTACTGGCTGGAAGCAGACCACCAGTGCTTATAGCTGCACTCAATGACAGCTCTTAAAAAATAGTGATCTTTCACTTCCTTTAGAAGGAGAGATGGCCTGAAATATGCATGTACAATGATTTGTGAGTAGTGGCTAATGAACTGGCTAACCAAGTTCCTGACAGACTTGAAAAAAAAAAAAAGTGTAAATATTCTACAAGGAGATCTGGAGAATAGGAATATGAATGGACCTTTTAGGATGGACCATAATGTGGAGATATACATATCCTAGCTAATTCCCACTACAAGGAAGTTTACTTTGGTGTAAGGGTTTTATCAGTAATCTGGTAGAAAATTTGATCCGTCCTTTGGATAAGTGCATTATTTTTCCCAAGTCATATTTCTCACCTGAATCCGTGAAACAAATGGCCATGGTACAAACTGGGTATATTTTTGACCATGTGTACTTCCCCTGAAAAAAATTGATCTCTGCTGAAAGCAGAGACTGAGTCCCCAATATTGAATTATTCTCTAGAAATTCAGGCAGACATGTATCTGGAAAGGTTGATTATTTTCAATCCTTTCATCATGGCTGAGCAGCACTTTTTATTTTATAAGACTAGCCTGAAATACTTCTAGTGATACTAATTTTCCTAGATTTAGATAATTTCTTATGTGTTACTATTTTTTTTCACATACATCATGTCTGATCAAAGGCCAAACTTCATGAGAAAGGCAGTAAAGATACTCATGTAAAGAGTATTCATCAGTCTCACCACATACCCAATGGCCCCAAAGTAGTTGGCTTGATAGAATGAACCTGCTGAAGGTTCAGGTATAGTGCCTGATTAGAAAGAATTTCCAAATTATAACCTTAACCAGGTAGCCAAACATGTTATTTTCTTCCTCATTTTAATGGGCAAAAATACATTCATAGGAGTTCTCTTGTGGCACAGCAGGCTAAGGATTCAGCATTGTCACTGCAGTGGCTCAGGTAACTGCCATGGTGCAGGTTTGATCCCTGGCCCAGAACTTCCACATGCCATGGGCACAAAAAACAAAACAAAACCTCAAAGAGGTGAAGTAATTGTTATCCTTATGTATCCATTAAATGGCATAACTGGAATGTTAATTAACATCTACAATTTTAACCTTATACTTTTTTATTACATGACATCTGGAAACTTTTTCAAATTTTATCCAATATACCTATTGAACTTCAACTTCCATGACTACTTTCAAAAGATCCTGCATTTTATCCCTATCAAAGTATTTTTTATTCTGCCAAAATAATATTCTTTGTACATCTCTGTGCTGCAAACAGTCTGTGAAATGCCATAGATACAGAAATAAAATATGTACTTCCTGCCTTCAAGGAACACATAGCTAGGTATGTAGACCATCAGCCTGCATGAGTTATGAGCATACTACTTACTTAATTCAACAAATATTTACCAAACATTGACTATGCAGAAGATATTGTGGTATATTCCAGGGGTAAACAAAGATGAAAATAAATTTAATTATTTAATATCAAGATATAGATAAGCAGGATAATTATAATACAAGATAGACATGAGGGACTAAGAGGAACTGACTGAAAATCTGGAGTTTATATCAAGCTGTGTCACAATCCAGTTTCTCGTTATTTTGGATGAAGTTTGTCTTTTGTGTTAAGAAAGGGCATATTCATTTGATATGTCATGCCTATCATTTGTGGCAAAACACAACAGTGAGACATACCATCCTTACATTTTAACCTGTTGGCATCTGTCAAAGAACTTATAATTTAAGCTAGTTTAAACATAAAGTGATTACTTCCTTTTTTCTTTTTCTTTTTAAATGGAAATAACAATAGGGATGATGGATGGGTTTTTTTTTTTTAATAATAGGAAATGGAGAAATTTCAGTACAACTCTCAAGTCTTAATACAACATAACAGTTTAAGTCATTAATATAGCTCAGCTGGGTTTCTTTTTAAGTATTTTGAAAATAAAATTTATAGAGAAGATGTGGCAGAGAAAACAATTTTCATGATCTACAGGGAATTATGTCCTAATGGGGGGAAAATTAAGAACCTACCTTGGCTATTGAATTGTTGTGGGTGGAGTTGTAGAGCAGGACTGTTTTTTGCTTGTTTGTTTTTGTTTTATTTTGTTTTGTTTTGTTTGTCCATGGCATGCAATGAATAGATGTAGCATCTCAGTTCTTAGATCAGGGATTGAAACCAGGCTGCAGCAGTGAAAGCACCAAGTCCTAATCACTAGACCACCAGGGAATTCCCCTAAACTAATTTTGTTAATATTAGCTTTAAATCAAAAGGAATATGTGAAGCATTTATTACCTATAGTTTGACCATTAATTCTGTTAGAGTTAGAATGGAAAACCTAAAGTATCAAATTAGAACTTTGTCCATAGAGTTAAGAACTTAACATTAATAAAACACGGAAATATATCGAAATATATCAAGATGAATTTTTGATTTTGTTTTGTATCTCTTCAATTTTTTTAAATTATTACTGAGGTGGCAAAGTCATACCAACTATCAGATTTAGTAGTATGAGTCACCAAGATGCAATTCTGTATATTAAACTATTCTATTCTATATATTAAGCCAATTTTATGACACATTATCAAAGACTTTTATGCCTATCCAAGTTTCCTGTATAACATCTGAATCATCAGCAATGTCCCCAGTAATAAGAACAATTTTTTAGAATTTTAAGAATTTAAAAAATAATCTAATATGTAAGAAAATCAGATTTGACTTTTTCATAACTACTTTCCTGAAATAAACCTCTGTAAAAATAACTTAACAATTTCTGAGAGTTATTTTCTGGACACCAGTGCTTAACACTTTGGTGGAATACCTAGTTTGAATCTCAGAACAACTGAATTATTATCTGATCCATTTTATTTATTCAGACTCAGAGTGGATACACTGTTATATCGTAGAGCCTATACTTTGCCAAAAGCAGTGGTTTTTATTTTTATGTTTACTGGTTTTCCTCTGAATTTCAGCATTTTCTCTTGACTTTTATCTTTATCATTTGACTAGCCAACTTTCTTCCTATTTTCAGGTCCCTACCTTCAAACCTATATTTCTAGAGCCACTGTCTTATCTGTTAAAAATGTATACCGAGATAATTTATCCATTTTTTGCATTTCTTGCACTTAGTACATAAACATTTGTGAAATAAAATCATAAATGTTAGTCTTACAAAATAAAAGTTGAATACTTAGAGAATTCAAACAGAATTCGTTTCAACTAACTTCAACTTCTCTAATTTTACAATTTACACAATCAAAATCAATATTAACCTTCTAATGTTACCTTAGAGTCAAATATATTCACTTGAGTTTTTACTCATATCTTTCAGTTACCAATGTGTATGTACATCATTTATTATATTATATATAATGCATGTATGTAACATATAATTTTGCTTGATAGATTCTAGTTTGTAGCCCCTCATCTTTAGCACTAATTTTGTCATAGAAATCCTTATTTATTTTTATGATTCTACATACTCTTCCATATAACTTGTTATGTATATATGTCAAATAAATCTTCACTAGGTATTAAAATGCCAAACACCTACTCAAGTTGTATGAATAATTCTAATCCCTTTTCTGACTTAGGCCAAGAAAAGAACTGGCAAGGCATGTGTAGTAAAAACAATTTTCATATTTTAATTCAATAAAGAATTTCAGTCATAGGTTTAAAGTTAATATTTGATTGAATATGATACTATTCTTAACTTCTCTGTATTGAGAATTTCTGAGTGGAGATATTTGCAAACATTTTTAATAATTTAATTGCATCAGCTGTTAAAAAGAACATTTAAAAGTAATCAAGTGTTGCTATTACATATCTAAGTTAACATTTTAAAAATATATGATCTAGGTAAAAACTTGGAAACATAGTTTTATATGCCAGTTTCATTATTATTGGTATGAAGTCTATATTTGTTTAACTGTAGTGGTTAAATTTATTAATTTATTAATTTACTGTAAAACTGTTTAATTCACTTTTAAACATATGTTTGACTTGAAAAAGTACAGATTAAAATAGTTGCTACTATTTAAATTTACCAATAAAATTAACAAAGGAGAGACGGAAGGAAGAAAATTGGCTGTAATGCATAAGGTTTAAACATGTCTTATCCTATTTTTAACTTTTAAAAGATGAGGGATATAAAAATTATTTAAAATAGTTTGTTTTAGTCAAAGCAACTTACATGCTGACTTACAATTTCCATTAATGATTGAGCACATGGTATTTGTTTTCTCAAAGGAGAGAAATGAGATTTTACAAAACAGAGTGATACTATTTATGGAGACCTTTTTGTGGGCCTGTAATAAACAAAACAAGTAGTCTCATATAAATATTAAATTATAAATTTTGTTTTATACTGGTTCTTGGAACAAGTCATAGTTGCATGAAGCAAAGCTATTACATTTACCCAACTGTATTACAGAAACCAAAGATTTATATCATCTGCAATAACAGTACCAACAGTGGCCTGGGCAAATGTGAGTAGAATGGCAAATCTAGTCCAGGAAATGGGATTGGCAAGAACTAGCTCAAGAAAATAATTCCCAGGTTCCCCCACTGGATTTAGAGTGGCTGTGGTTTTTGGACATTTGCCTAGTTTTCCCCTAACAGAATTCTGAAAAAATGATATACCTCCCCACACATTTTAATATTGACACATAAAAATTAAATTAAGATTTGAGATTTAAGTTGTACTGCTAGTGCTCTGGATAAACCAGGCAATACTGAATGGAAAATCACCAATTCAAAAGTTATGAGCTGAAATGTGACTCAAAAGAGTTGGACTTTAAATATGATCATGATTTAGGAATTCTATAACCTTGTATTTACATACATTTTTATACCCGAGTGCAGTACGATAAAAATATGTCTAAATAATTTTAAAATATTTCTGTAAGTATAAAGATTCTTGCAGATTGGAATATATTGTATTGTTATTTAATTGGCAGCATGTTTTTTTCACTTTCTTGGTTCTTCATAATAACATTATGATTTATAATCTATGGACTTTTAAATGTTGTGAAATAAGCAGTTCCTCTAGTAGCTGAACCAGGGATGGATTTGAGGGGATTTGATTGAAACTGAAAACAAATAAACAAAAAGCAGATAAGGAAGTTTCAGTGCAAGATGATGGTGAGCCTAAATGAAGGACAATGCAGGTGGGGAATGAAAAGGATAAGGCACATCTGAGAGAGCCGTGTAGGAAGTAAAATAGAAAAACTTTAGTGATATATTTATGTGTCATGGATGATAGACAAGAAAGATTTAAAGACAACTTCTTGCAATATTAGTAACTATTGGTATATTTGGGGGATAATATATAAAAACGTTAAATATCTATAAGGGAATAGTACAAGAAGATGTCTATAATTGGAAAATAAAATAGAATACAAAAGAGTATGTGATACTGATTATAATAATGCTTGTACAAGGGTAAGCATAGGAGGGGTCATAGAGATTAATAAATCAATGTGTTTTGATAAGGGATTTCTTTGCATTTTTGTTCATCTCTTACTTTGAAGGCAGTTAATTATGTGCGAAAAAAGTGTGTTCACCAAGGGCAAAATTGGAGTAAGTCTCTGGGATATGTCAAAAAAATCATCTAAAAATTAATCTAACTTTATTCATCTGTAGAGTATTGCTCTAGTCTCTTTTATTTGGAAATAAATAATGAATACTTTTCCAAAGTCTCCTGTTACATGATCCAAATAATTTCACAGTACTCTACCTGTTTATAAATATGTAAAATGTTGAAATAAAAATCTATTAATAGAAATGCTACAGTCTCTAATATCTTTTTCTATTTCATATTTTTCATTTTAATTACTTTATGATAAAAAGTTGCCTAAATCTTAGTTTAATGTTTAGGGCCTTGTTTTATTGATTGGGGAGCTGTGTTTCTAGCTAAAAAGGAAAGGCATGATTTGTTTTGTTTGGAAAATGCTTTATTCACACATTGTAGTAAGTCACATTGTTCAACTGGCTACTCTTCCAGCTGGGGCATTGGCCATTGTTTCCTAATGAGCAGTATAAATTGCCAAGCTTCTATTCATTGCTAAGGATTTCCCAGTCCTTTGATGAAAATATAATATGATTTATTCACTGCACATCTGGCAAAGAGGTTTGCATATTTCTTTGGGGCTCAAACTCACTCATCAATGCTTTGTTGGTTTGTGTAACAACAGGAACCCATTTATCTCATAGAGTGCCTAACATTGTAAAGTAGCATACATTTGCACAACCACATTAAGCCTTAAAGGCTAACTAACGATATTAACTTATGAATTAAGTGTAGTTAATTTTCCTGAGAGAACACATCCAAGGTGATAGAAAATAGGGACTCAGGTTACTTACATATTTGTTTCCACTGTGTTTGAAAACATGAGGGAGATTTGAATGACCATGAGAATGAAGCTATATAACTCTGATGAACCTGTAGAAGTCATTTCAGTTCCATTCTTTACCATCAAATTTTTTTCTTTGCTCTTGGGCCAGCCTTTCATATTACTAATACCTTTCAGTGCTCACCTTCCACTTTACCTTTTTCTCTTGGGAAATACAAAGGAATCTTGTTACTACACTTTTGGTCCTGTGAAAAATAGATAATATGCCACACCTTTGTCTTGAGTTTGAAAACTTTCAAATGGCTTGCACCATATTAAGTTCTTGTAGTGCTTGATTTACATCAAATTCAAGATAAATTTCCATTTTCATTTTCAAAACAGATTGATAATTCTTAATCTCCAGAGTATTTACACAGTCACAAACAGTAAAGTACTACTTTCTTTAAAGGTGCCATTTATATAGACTTATTGACAAATAACATAGCAGGGAAGAAGAAAAATTATAAAATTTTGTCTTGATTTGTTTTTCTTTTACATACAACATTGATTTTTTAAAAATTCCTCCTGCTTTAATAAAAACTGCTAATATATAACAGTTTCTTCTAAGCAAGTGCCCTAATTTGAATTGGAAAACATTGAAAATTTTGAATATACTCTGAGAACCAATTGCTTGTATGTAAAAGGAGGACAAAATTGAAGAATTTGTGTTTATAAATTATCATTTGTGAGTGCTACATGCAAGGGGGAAAGAAGGTGAGGTAAGCCAAATTTAGATGACTATCACATCTTAGTTTCTTTGACAGCACACTGCTATGTGTATACGAATATCCACAAACAATGCAGTAAATACTGGAAAATTGGTTTTCTGTAAGCACTCTAACTGTAGAGTCTTTGATCATGATATAATGTTTCTCTATTCTGAAATATTCTGCAATTTTGACTATGATTGATCCACTGTTTAGGTATATTTGAATAGTATGTCGAATGTATTACTAAAATTTGAAAGAGTACCAAAATATTTTCCAAAGTGTGAAAGCAATTAGTTTCATTTAATTTTTCTGAAAGTTTAGGAGCGCCTCTAATTGACAATCTATATGAATATAACTAATGGGCTTTGATGTCCTCAAATCTGTTCACTTCATTTTAGTCTGTTATCCAATTGACATGAGAAAATTACCTTTATAAACTGTTGCTCTTTTGTTTTGCTTCTATATTTTCATTTTCGGTAAGGAATTTGTTAAGAACATACTAAAAGTGTTGTATTTCCATTATTATCTATGATATTGTGAGTGTGCATGGTTGTGAGTACAGGTCTAGTGTTGGGCAAGCCTAAACCAGGATGAGTATAGTAAATTCATTGGTGACACAGTGTTTAGGAAACTATGATTCAATAAATACAATTGAAAAAGAAAAAGAAAAAGTCAAAGAATTTGACAAAAATAAAGAAGTTGAGCTCTTGAGTCAGCTTGGGGAAATATAGTAATTTTCATTTTGTACTTGATGAATTAGAGACAATGATAAACCTATTTAAATGGAAGTATTCTACCAATTGAAAACACTGCTAAGGAGGCATTTAGATGAGCTTGAGTGAAAATGCAGAATTAAAGAATCATAAAAAAATAGGCATTCATAAAAGAAAGAGAGTAGAAATGGACCTTTAAGGAAGGAGAATCACTGGGTTGTCTTAGAAAGAAAATGTAAATACAAAGAAAAAAAAACCATGAACATTAGGAATCAAGTTTAAAAAAAAATGATATAGGTTATTAGAGAAAAAATACAGAAAAGGTGACAAAGAAATTATTGGAAAGGTAGAAAAACAACCCAAATAAAGTATTGTTAGAAGTAAAAGAGAAAATAAGTATTTTTTTAGTGGTGTCTCACATTCTAATTTTTTTCAATTTTAATTTTTTAATTAGGCTGTGAATAAATGAATCAAGAATTTGGCCTTTAATTCTCTCTTTTTCTTCCTTTCTCTCCCTCTCTCCCTCCCTTCCTCCCTCTCTCTCTCTCAGTCTTTTTCCTTTCTTTCTTTTTGGTAGGGCGAGGCTCTCATGCCCATTTGCAACACATTTCTCACAATTTCCTAGTACAAGCCTGCAATTTCTTTTTTTTTTTTTGTCTTTTGTCTTTTTTGTTGTTGTTGTTGCTATTTCTTGGGCTGCTCCCGCGGCATATGGAGGTTCCCAGGCTAGGGGTTGAATCGGAGCTGTAGCCACCAGCCTACACCAGAGCCACAGCAACGCGGGATCCGAGCCGCGTCTGCAACCTACACCACAGCTCACGGCAACGCCGGATCGTTAACCCACTGAGCAAGGGCAGGGACCGAACCCGCAACCTCATGGTTCCTAGTCGGATTCGTTAACCACTGCGCCACGACGGGAACTCCCAGCCTGCAATTTCTTAATTGCTTGTGGACTTGGCCAGCATCCTCACAGCACTTCACATGAGAAGGATTGCTACTTTTGACTCTGATTATGGCTAGGCCCCTTTTCTTTCTATTCATCCTGTGTGTGTGTGTGTGTGTGTGTGTGTGTGTGTGTGTGTGTGTGTGTGTGTGTGTGTGTGTATAATATAAAAGAGTCGACTTACAATGTTGTATTGCTTTCAGGTGTACAGCAAAATGAATCTGTTATATATATAAATATATCCATTTTTGGAGTTCCCTTTGTGGCTCAGCAGTAACAAACCCAACTAGTATCCATGAGGATGCGGGTTCAATCCCTACCCTCACTCAGTAGGTTAAGGATCCCATGTTGCCATGAGCTGTGATGTAGGTTGCAGATGCAGCTTGGATCCCGCATTGCTGTGGCTGTGTTTGTGGCAGACAGCTGCAGCTCCAATTCAACCCCTCGCCTGGGAAGTTCTATATGCTACAGGTGGGGCCCTGAAAAGAAATTCATGCTTTTTTCCCACATAAGTTATTACAAACTATTGAGTAGATGTTCCCCTGCTATACAGTAGGTTCTTGTTTATCATCTATTTTATATAGTAGTATGTATACCTTATTTCCACCCTCCCAATTCTTCCCTCTCCCGAACAGTTTCACCTATGGTAACCTTAAGATTGGTTTTGAAATTTGTGAGTTTGTTTCTGTTTTATAATTATTTTGTATCATTTTATTTGGTTCCGCATATAGGCAAATCATATGATACTTATCTTTCTCTGTCTGACTTACCTTCATCCAAATATTTTAATCAGTGGCCATCTACTTAGTGATCTTCTTTTTTTCTTCAAACTCTCATAACAATTTATCTCTAAATTTAGGAATTAAATAGAAAGTGTCTTGCATGTTATCTATTCACTTCACTTATAATTTAAAATCAGTTTTGTGTCCATTATTTTTTGAGGAACAGCCTAGATCATATCTTTTTCCATCCTTTCCTACAATACAAAGCAGGATATTGAATACAGAGTTGGTCCCTAGTATACACTGAAGTGATTTCAGAAGTGGCATTTTCATATTTACCAAAAGCTATGACTTAAATCAATGGAGTGAAATTATTTGTGCTCATCCAACTTTATTCCATTAAGATACACAAGACTTTACTTTTCTTTTAAATTCTGTTTTCATTGATTCTATTAATTTACTGGGTAAAAATGCATTGGTTAGCATTCAGAACTTTCCCTTCAATTTAGCTGCTTGGATACAACTGAAAGGATAAAGACTGAGACTCAAATTAAAGCAGAATTAGTGTTCTGATAAGCCTTTTCTATTTTATATGATATTTTGATGCACTTTAAATGGGAATAAATCTCAAGCTTTCTCTAATGTGGTTAATTTTAAAGATGGATATCTACAGCAGCTCTAAAATGGAATTATGGCAATGAAATAATAAGGCAATTATATATTGCCTATGTGCATATGTCTGCATGTTCTTCATAAAAGTGTTCCTTCTAAAAAACAGGCACTTAATGAAATTCTTAGCTCAGTCCACAGTAACTTCATTGACAAAGTGAAGCAGTTAGAAAGACATAAGCATAGCTATTATAAGAAGGTGATGATTAATAATAACTTCTGATGAATACATAGTAGCTATTTATTGTGCTACTAGAAGATGATTATATACTAAGCCTGTTGTACAATACTTCAGTATAAATTAGATGAATGGCTTTCTTGTTAAGAATTTTAAAGGGCAAATAACATTGACTGTATTTTTATAGCTAGAGGCTAATAAAACAAACATTTTCTATTATTCAAACCAAGAACTAAAGGGATATTTTAAGTGCACTGCATTTTCTGATAGGCATATGAATTTTTGGGTCAAATCTGTTTTCATTAAAGCACCAGTCAGGCTTAACTTTTATGATAGACTTATGTCATAAATAACATAACCCACAAAATCTCTGGATACATATTTAAAAGGTCAGGCATATGCCATACAAATCTACAAAATGCCTTTCATTTTTTTTAAGCAATAGTCAATTCTCACCATCCAAGGAACGTTTCTTAATGCAAAGTTGTAATACAAATGGAGAGATGTATGCAGCCTCAAGCATTGACATTTCCTTATAAGTAAAATAACAGAGATGTTTTCCATTTATTTTGTCAAGGTAAAGGCAGATGCTTCACAGACACTTTCATAAAGAGAAAAATAAAAACTCTTATTGGTTTCATTAAAATGCATTTACTCAACCTAATATCAAGCTATTGTTAGTATTTATATGCTCTGCATATGCTGCATACTATCATTTTGAAGGATGCTCATGTGCTTTAAATATCTGCTAAGTAAATCTCCCTAGTGAAAACTCCACAGGAAAGGAACACACATTCACAAGGAGAGCCCCAGGCAAAATTGAGATAGACTCAAACAAGCAAAAAGACAAAATAAACTTTTGATATTTTCTTATTTACCAAATTAATTTTCCCATTTCTTCTCCCTCATTTTACTGAGGATGATAATTTTTAGTATCAATGTCCCATTGTTGATAAGGCCTGACAACCTCATAGCCCCATTTACACCATTTCTACTCAAGTTTAGCTTGTCTTGAAGAACTTCAAGCTCTAAACTATTCTTTTCACCTGAGGTCAACCCATATGGTTCTAGTTTGTGTAGATTGTGCCCTGTATCATGACATCCAGCTAAAATATGAGCAGAGGTCCTTTCATCCTTCTTGTTGCCAAGTCAATGTTGGCTCCGCTTTCATCTTTCCTCTACAGCCTATCTCTAATTTTTACATACTATCTCCCATTATTTTTTGAATTTTTTTTTTCTGAAAAATACCCTTGTGTGGTGATAGCTTCAATCTCATGGGTTGTATCTCCTGAAAGTAGAAACATCATTTTATTTTATTTTTTTTTTTTGTCTGTGTCATGGCTTGTGGAAGGTCCTGGGCCAGGGATCAAATCTGTGCCACAGCAGTGACAATGTCAAGTCCTTAAATTTAGGCCACCAGGAAACTCCAAAAGTAGCAATATCTTAACAGATCACTCCTGGAAATTTATAATCCCAAGAATCAAACCAGTAAGTAGAGAAATTTATGTACTGATACAGGCCAGTGTGGCAATTTTTGTAGGTCTATGGACACTCTAGTGTTACTGGTTATCATTAACTGGTTTATCTATTAAAACATACAGATGTAGGAGTTCCCGTTGTGTCTCAGAGGAAACGAATCTGACTAGCATCCATTAGGATGCAGGTTTGATCCCTGGCTTTGCTCAGTGGGTTAAGGATCTGGTGTTGCCATGAACTGTGGTGTAGGTTGCAGACATAGCTCGGATCCCACATTGCTGTGGCTGTGGTATAGGCCAGCAGCTGCAGCTCTGATTTGACCCCTAGCCTGGAGAATCTCCATACGCTGTAGGTGTGGTCCTCAAAAAAAAAAAAGACACACACACACACAAATCATACAGATATAGACTCAATATATATAAATTCATTCATTTTTGTGTGTAAAAAATCAATGAAATCTTTATTTCGGCTTTAAGATGAAGTGAACAAAACCATAAAAAACTGAAGTGAATCTGAGATATTCAAAGTTTTCCTAGGAATATGAGGGTATCTGTGTTTATAAAGCCCAATCATTCTAACAGCTTTCTTACTAATTATTTTTTTCTTTCCTTTAAACTAATAGGCATTATGACCAAACATGGAGAGGAGAATAAATTCCTGGAGAGAGGTCAAACTCCATATTATGTAGAAATGATACAGGAATTTCATTGTATATACAAAACAAACAGAAGATTCATCTACTGCCTAATATTATTCTTGTCAAATTGCATGGAACCTAATTGCTGTAACCACAGGTATGCTGTATACTTCTTTTCATTCTCACTAATGAACAGTATTTAAGCTGCTGAAATTCTTCCCATAGTTTTCCTATTTCTTTCTAACACGCTTTCTTCTCTTATTCCAATTAGAACAGATATTGTGAAATTAAGCCTTAGTTTCACTGTTTGGTTCACCTTTGCCTTGTGAGTTCCTTAGAAGAATGGATCACTCTATATTTTTTTGAACAGATGCTTCATTATGGAAGGTGAGTAGCTCAGTTACATAGTCATTTCACCTTTTCCCCCATGTCTGGCAGTTATTGTGGGCTGTTAAACAGCCTTAATAGAAGATGAAAACAGCCTCTAGCTCTAAGGGCATGAGAACTTTTTTTTTTCTTTGGTCTCAGTATCTTCATGGTTCGTTAAATACAATGCAGAGTCATTTTACTGCAGCTAGTGGACCCCAGAAGGACCTGACAGTTAAATGAAAGTTGTCAGTCTTCTTTCTGTTCGAACTAGATTGGGTATTAAAAGGCCACAACCTGGAAACGAGGACCAGGACTGAGATCAATGTGCCAAGCAAATAAAAGAAATGTAATGAGTTCTTGAGAAAAGCAGCAGCAGAAGACATAGGTATTTAAGTGTCTTGACAAATAGTGGCCAGTAGTAATAAATTTATAATGAATGGCTCTAAGCATTTCAACTGTGCTTTGCATAACAGATAAGTGGAAAGCTTGTACTCTAAAATTTACAAGTAGGATTCTGCTAAATTGCAATGGAAAACTGCATTTGGGTATAGAAACTACTAAGAAGTTAACAATTATAGTTCATTCCTCATCAGAAGTTTAAGGAATTTGAGACTCTTTATTTCTATTCTTACTCAAAACTACAGAAGAAATGGAGTTGCCCTGAATTGAATTTCTACTTAAAAAAATAAAGTTTCAATGACTGATTATCATCATGTACACAAATGAAGAAATGATTCTCCAATTAGAAAATATTTTTCTGCTTAGCATCATGTAGTATTTCTGAATAAAATGCCAGAATTTGTTGAAAATGTCACTGTAGAAAATTATAAAGAGTATTTAAAGACTCTACACAGAGTTTTTATTCATGTCTTCCAAGGTTTAGGGCAGAATTTATGCTATAGCTAAGAAAGAATTCTGAAACTTTCTTCCCCAAATTATAACTAATTAATACATCTTGTCCTTTATTTTTCCTATGCCCAAATTCTGTGACTTACTTTATAAGCCTTGAAGCTGGAAGGTGATAACTTTCTAATATTTACATTATTGGAGCAAGAAAGGAGGTGAGACAGAATTGGCATTAAGTTTTCATTCGTTAAAATACAAGAACCGGAGTTCCCGTCGTGGCGCAGTGGTTAAGGAATCCGACTAGGAACCATGAGGTTGCGGGTTCGACCCCTGCCCTTGCTCGGTGGGTTAACTAACTATCCGGTGTTGCTGTGAGCTGTGGTGTAGGTCGCAGACGCGGCTCGGATCCCGCGTTGCTGTGGCTCTGGCGTAGGCCGGCGGCTACAGCTCTGATTCAACCCCTAGCCTGGGAAACTCCATATGCAGCAGGAGTGGCCCAAGAAATGGCAACAAAACAAAACAAAACAAAAACCCAAGAACCATCATTATTAAAGAGTAAGTCTCATCCTATATAACGAATTCTTGAAAAACTTTCAATATTATTAATAATTGGCAATTATATAGGCTTAAATAATGTAAATGAATACATAGCTATAATTCTAATTTACTCCTTCCATAACTTTTGATAAAATTGTGGGCATCAATATGTGGACAATTAGCAAGGAAAGACAGAGACACCAAAAAGCAGTTTAATTTAAATCATATGATTTGCTTTTATTTTTTTAACAAGCCCCAAACATTTGAAGATATTTTACTTTCTCTGTATAGATATACTAAGAAAAATTGGGGCGGGAAGGCCTATTCATCATCCTTAAGATTTGAGGCCAGACCACATTTTCAAAGAATGCAGTTAGTGTCCATGGTCCTTTTGATATTTTAGACCAATATTGTCAGACAGAATTTACCACAATGATTGCAATATTCTATATCGCTACTATTCAGTATGACAGTTACTAGCCATATATGGCAATGGAACATTTGAAATGTGGCTAGTGTGGCTGAGAAATTGATTTTTTTATTTTATTAATTTTTATTAATTTTAATAGTAATCTGAAAGTATGTAAAATTCATTGCTACAATATTAGTGCAGATTTGAACTGTCTATGTGAATGTGATGACATTGTTCTTTGATCGTGACGTCTTCTTTGTCCAGCTCACCATGAATTTCTCTATTATGGTGATGCATGCCAAGTGAAATAACTCAAAAGCAGTGGTCCTCATATTTTAATTTCATTCAGATGGTTGCCAAAAGATTTAATTGACCAATTTTGACTCTCCTAAATCCAGTATTCTCTGTGAAAACAGCCTAACTATGCTTGCTGGATTATCTGGGTTCTCAAAAAAAAAAAAAAAAAAACAACTCAATATATCATATATACATCCATATATTCCATATATATATAAAACAGTTCATGCAGTTCTTATCAAGGCTGAGAAGTTCTGCTGTGTGCAGTTGGCAAGCTGGAGACCCAGGAGAACAATGACAAAGTTCCAGTCCAAGTCTGAGTCTAAAGGCAGAAGATCAATGTCCTGGCTCAAATACAGTTGGGCAGAGAGCAAATTATCCCTTACAGCCTTTTTTGTTCTATTCAGGCCATGCATGGATTGGATGAGGTCCATCCCACTGGGGAGGGCAACCTGCTTTACTCAGTTTACTAATATAAATGTTAAAAGCCTACGTCATATCTATGGCAACACTGACATGAGCTGCATCTTGGACCTATACTGCAGCTTACAGCAATGCCGAATCCTTAACCAACTGAGTGAGGCCAAGGATGGCACCTGAACCTCACAGAGACAATGTCAGGTCCTTAATTTGCTGAGCCATAATGGGAACTCACAAATGCTAATCTTTCCAGAAACACCCTCGCAGACATACCCAGAATAATGTTTAACTGAACATTATGAAACCTGTGGCCCAATTAATACATAAAACTATTGTGTTCCCATTGTGGCTCAGTGGTAACAAACCCAATGTGGGTTTGATCCCTGGCCTTGCTCAGAGGGTTAAGGATCTGGCATTGCCATGAGCTGTGGTGTAGGTCACAGATGCAGCGCAGATTATGCATTGCTGTGGCTGTGGTGTAGCTGGCCCCTGAAGCTCCAATTCAACCCCTAGCCTGGAACTTCCATATGCTGTGGGTATGGCCCTAAAAAAAGACACATAAAAATTAACTATCACAACTGATATGAAAGGATATATTTTCTTTCCCCTAACCTCCCCACCACCTTCAGTAATTAATATTGACATTAAAAGGGCCTCTTTACCCACTTAACTTAACCTGTAGCCTCACTACAACAGTCCTAAATAGTTACAGAGGTTTTCAACAGGAAAGGAATAGCCTACTGTGTTGTGAGTTCCCAGATTCTGTTTTATTCCACTCTCCGATTCCCAGTTCTTAACACAATGCCTAGAAATGTTTTTAGCACATGATTGGTTCTGGGAAATATCTATTGACTAAATGACTAGTACCCGATATTGGAGAATAATATTTGTTGTTAAATAATGGTCTCTCTGCAACTGCTTTGGTTTTCATTTAACACTCTCATTAGCTTCCTGTTTGACAGGTATTCCCAAGCGACTTCGATTGCCAAATATATTTTGGAGCAATGTTTTTCAATATTTAATGTGTGTATGAATCACTTCTATTAAAATGCAATTCAGTCAATAAGTATAGGGTGGAGGCCTGTGTTCTGGAATTAAAACAAGCTCACGGATAATGCCAGTGAAGGTGTGAAGGCTGCACTTTCAATAGATGAATTTTGAGAATACTCTGAAGGAAGAGAAAGAATAGATTATTTATAAACAATTGTTATGAGAGCGTTTACCTTGTCTAAGAGATAGGAGGATCAAGAATCCTAAAAAAGCAAAATTTATTCATTCACTCATTCAACATAGATGGCTTGGTATCTAGTATATGGAAGGTGTTGTGCTAAGCCCCAGGGAAACAAAACTATAATTCTTGTCCTCAAGGTGAATATAGACTAGTGAAGGGTAGGGAATCAAAAGCAAATAATCACATGTACACACAATTGGAAAGTTCTTTGATAGGGTTATCCATCAGAACAGGTTTCTATGGAAATTCAAAATTTGACAATAATTTCAAAGTTAGTACACCCCAAGGGAGATGGTATCTAACTTTCATTTTGAAGGGAGCATAGCAGTGATATAAGAAGTGCATTCTAGATAAAAGTAGCCCTATATAATCCATAGAAATGACAAGGTGGAGCATTAGATAGGAACATTCTATGGATGGAAGTTTTATAATTTTCCATCTCATGTATCCTATTTTTATGTGTTAAGTGACAGATTTAATCAATTACTAAAAGTAAGGCTGGAAGTGAAATGATAGTATTGGCATTTGAGAAGAGTTCAGAAAGTATGAAATTTGAAGATTGATAAAAGAGACAGGCCATATCAAAGACCCAGCTGAAGTTTAAGCATAAAGCTGTTCTTGCATTAACATGTATGATTGTGTGGTTTTCCCCTGTATCCTGGGTTTTGGAGAAAGAAAAACATAGTCAGTTGGAATGATCTTTGCCTAAGCAAAGACTAAAATAATGAAAGATACATTAAATTTGCTCTGTAATGGAAAAAGATGGAAGCAGGCTAGTAAGTTTGGTAAAAATAAAGGAATCAATGAATAATAGGCTAGAAAAAGAAACATATTTGTAGAATCACTGAATAAGATATATGAATGATAGGAAATTATGGTGATAGAGAAGTTTGAACTTGAGATGTGAGAAGTTGGGTAACTTAATGCTGCTGAAAAGGATAATTCTACTGGGATTGGATTTGGCTCTAGCACCTGGACTAAAATAACACATTCTACTTGCAGATAAAGGTCACATTGGTGGATATAGTGGAACAAGAGGGATTTTCTTTTGAACATGAATATTTTTATTAAATTTGTTCAATGATTTAATTATCTTCCTATTATGCTTTTTTGTTGAAATAAACTATATCTATATAAGCAAAAAAGTGCTTAGTCATCTGCAACTTCACCATTATAAGAAACTCTATAATATGCATAGTTTTTATAGTAAAGCTATTAACATCTACTGATCAGGTATACAGAATGAGATGAACACGGAAAAATAGATAAAATATCATTATTTAGCTAGATATTAAAAATACTTCATAATCTGAATGCTGCCTAGCTTCATCTATTCAACTTGGACTGATTTTCTACAGAAAACTTTAACTAGAAGTAATTAATAGCATTAGTCAAGTGGTTATTATCTTATTTAATCCTCTTATCTTATTTAATCCATACATTCTGAGATAAGTACTATGGTTTTCTCATCTTTTCTTGATAAGTAAACTGATGCATAGACAAATTCAAGGCCATAGAACTAGTATAAATAGTATTTGAAGCTAGGCATTCATTCTTCAGAGCCTTAACAATTAAATATTATCTACAATGAACTTTGAATGTAAATTTTCATTCAGTACTCCTTAAGCTTTTCTATGACAATTGTGGCATGACCACCTAGTAGAATGTTATTCTTAGCTCTCTGTTCCTTTCTGAATTTTATTTATTCTCAATTTTAGCTTAATTGCCTTAACGTACAAGAATCCTTCCTTAAGCATGCATGTAATAGTGTTTTCTGACTACTTTTCAAGTTCTATAGTATTTACCATGGAACCATGGAATTTCTAGGCCATATGCATCTTAGACATATTCTTTAGCAAATATGTTGGTTTTTTTGTTTTTATTTTCTGTGCTGTAGTTTTACTTTCTCATTCATGGAAAGCACTACTAACACAAGCATACTTGTGCATTTATGCTAGGGAAGGTCTCGAATTCCTTAACATACTGCTCGAGGCACACTCCAATGAGAAATCAGAGCTAGAACTCGAGATAAAAGACATTTGCTATTTTAAAAATGATAAAATGAAGGTCCAGAGACTTGTGGAAGGTCATACAAGTGAAAAGCATATCTAGGCCCCTTACTTTTTTGCCTTTGGTGAATACATATTCTGAACTTCATATCTGGTCACTAGTGCAATTTTATGACCAGTAGGTAGAATGTTTGAAATCATGTGTTCTAAAAAATTTTGGATAGAAAATTGCTCTAATTAAAATAATATAGAGATCCTTTTTTCTTGTAATCTCTCACTCTAAATATGTTTTAAAACTCTGTGTCAGGCCAATTCGGTAGATACTTTACTTTTCATTGAAACTGCTTTTCATATGCCTTTAGATTATATATTCATTAAAGGCAGGAAGCAAACCTATACATATTCTCATGTAACCCAGACTCAAAGATGGATCATGAAATTATTTTACATGGCTTGGTAAATAGAAAACATACAAAAAGAAATTAACATTCTTGAAGAACACCAAAAATATGTGATTTTAGCTATGCTTTAATTAGTTCAGTTGCTTTTCCTATTTCCAGTCTTCCTGTGTTTTTAGACTCCCACTCTGATTTTACCTAGAACTTCCTTTCCCACTAGGAAACCTGTTTTATAGCAGTAATATATTTTACAGCAGAAATATGAGTAATAAACCCCCTGTTGATGGAAAATAATATTTATGTGCTAGGCAATTATCCTCACGTCATTTAAAACTTTCCACGTTATTACTTTACCCGTATTCTTCATTTTGATTACTATGCCACATTTGGGTGTTGGCAGCCTTAGCAGAGACTTATATTTGAATGGTTTTGAATGGCCTCTCTCTCTATCTTTCTTTCTTTCTCTCCAGTTTACAAACAAAAGTCATGAACAACTCTTTAAAATGATGATTTCATAAGAAGCCAAAGTCTCCAACACGTCTAATTTTTGACTGAGATAATGTGACTCTACCTAAAAGGTTCAAGTCAATGGTATGGTCAAACATTAAAAATGATAAGGCATATTTTCCTGGTGTAAAATATGTCAACTTCTATAACTAACTTTAATATTTTCCACTTAAATGAACAAAAGCAATGCACAACAAGCGGCTCAGTTTACAGTGCTTTACAGTTACTAGCTTTTTCTCAAATGTCACCTTTACGTTGATCATAAACATGATCACAGTCTCATTGTTATTCCTTTGCCACTACCTTCCTGCTTCTTAGAAAATTGAGGCACTAGGAAGTTAAGTTGTCTAAATTTCTTCAGCTAATATTTGGCAGAGCTAGAATCTGAACCCAGATTTCCTGACAAAATCCATTACTGTTGCTAGTATGTTATGTTACATCCCTGTGTATAAATATAATCATATATAGAGGCCCAGGGCTTGTTTCCTTTTGTAGTTTCTATACAGCTGTCCATGGTAGCACAGTACTTACATAACATTCTGATTAATTTTGTTCTGGAGAAGGCGAGTTTTTTCCAAGATCTGCACAGTAACTTAAGAAGTTGCTCTGACGTCTGGAAATTACTGTATGTGTGGGAGGTTTTATATGCTCATGTATTGTCAAACACTCTTCCTGTGAATTACACATAAGCCTAAGGTAGACTAAAATCTCAAAGAAGGAATGATAAGTATTTTCATTGATTTTAATGTGAAATGGATTAGCCTGCATTTTAAATTTAGTCAGATGATTTCACATAGACAGGCCTGCATTTTCAGATTGAATTTCTCAAAATATTATCTCTGGAGAACTGGATAGGGAATAAAAAAAGTTAAGTTTCTAAATTACAGTTGTTGTTGATTTACACAAATTTAAATAGGTGTACTTATTTCAGAACATAACAATCCACTGAGAACCTTCAACAGGAGTGAGACAGTAGACTTTCCTCAAAATCATTTAAACATGTGAAATGTTTTCATAGAGCATCTTGCACGTAACCCATCTACCTCGTATATTTACATAGGAAATCCCCCCACCCCCAGGCCATTTATATAGTTCAGTTTGACAGCTAAATCTAAATTGATGCTTCTTTTGCATTTGATTTTTCCAGAATTCATCCATTCCTTTTCTTGTATTTTTCATCTTAAATGAGTAGTACATGAATAGCCAAAAGACATTGGTTTTGGTATTATATGATAAGCATAATTTGTATTCTATTTCATAATTACTCACAACATAAATTAGAAAAAAAGTAACAACTATGTCATATCAACCTGATTCCAAAATAACTTTGCTTTCATCAAGGAAATCTGTAATCCACAAATTCCCAGTCCTGATCAAACATTTTTTTATCTGTATATTTTACTTTTTCACTTAAAAAAAAAAACACTATGCAGGAATATTTACATGTTTTAAATTTATCACAAGGGAAATTTTACTGAATATTTAGTTGTAAAAATATTAATTTTGATTCAAGGTAGACTGTTGAATGATATTCATATGTTAGAAAGTAACAAAAATAAAATTATGCTCTGTGTCCCTTTCTCCATCTTCAAAATAAGAAAACTATTCACTTACAGCTTTTTGCCCTCAGCGGTTATAGTCAGTGCAGGTAAGGAACTTAGTGTAATGCTTGGCACATTATAAGCCTCAATATCTGTTATTTTTGTTATTATTTATAGTAGTGAAACGTAGATATGAGATGATCTTTATTGTTTCCGACGTTTTATAGACGTTACAGGAATTAATTCACATATTTTGTTTGCACTGTTTAACCAAATAAATTAAGTATTGAATCAAGCAGACAAAAATCCTTATTTCAGAGGAAGGGTAAATTGCAAGTAAATGATATAGCATGTTTGAAATAATAAGTACTGCTGAAAAAGTCAAAGGGTGCCAAAGGAATGGCAATATGAAGTTAAGAATGTTTGTTTTGTTTTGTTTTTTTAGGGCTTCACTCATGGCATATGGAGGTTCCCAGGCTAGGGGGTTGAATCAGGACAATAGTCACTGGCCTACACCACAACCACAGTAACACTAGATCTGAGCCACGTCTGTGACCTACACCACAGCTCATGGTAACGCTGCATCCTTAACCCACTGAGTGATGCCAGGGATGGAACCTGCATACTCATGGTTACTAGTCAGATTCATTTCTGCTGAACTCCTTTGAATGTTTGATGTTTTATATGAGGTTGTCAGTGTAGGCTTTAATGTGAAGGTGACCTTTTAGAAGAACCATGAAGGAGGTAATGGGATGATACTGAGGCTGTATGGAAGAGAAGTACCCCAGGAATGAGGCTTTGAACCAGGAGTAACATGATTTAACTGTGTATTTGTGGTGCAAGGTAGAGAATAAGCAGCAAGGAATCAAGGACAAGGGTGGAAGCAAGTCTGAAGCCTTCCCTTGCAGTGATCCAACAAACTCCATGTTCCATGTCTTTCCCATCTGGCATGTTGTGAAAGTCCTGGGTGGAATCTATCCTTGTTATATATTATGTTTTTATTTGATTTTACTTTTAATTTTTTTAATTTTTAATTTCAAAAATTTTTTGGCTATGCTCATGCCATGTGAAGGTTGCTGGGCCAGGAGTCAATCCCACAACACAGCAGTGACCCAAGCCACAAAATGACAATGCTGGATCCTTAACCACTAGGCCACCAGGGAACTCCTGTGTTATGCCTTTAGATGATACAAATCAAAAGGGCATGGCCATTACGTTAGGTGACAGAATTAAATTTCAACATGATTTTGTTGCCTAGAATGGTGGACCAAAGTTAACAGAAGAGAGTCTTGAATTTAGGCAAAACAAATCAATTACATAGGTATAATTTATGAAAATCTGACAAGACTACAGTTTATATTAAAAAAAAAAAAGACACACACATAGACACCCAGGGATTACTGACTTGCACTTTCAATATGAACCAACAGTGTGGCACAACTACTAAAAACAATAATTCATTCCAAGGCTGCATTTATGGAATATGAGGAACTTCTTTTTTTTTTTTTTGGCTTTCTAGGGCTGCACCTGCAGCATATGGAGGTTCCCAGGCCAGGGGGTGAATCGGAGCTGTAGCGGCTGGCCTACACCACAGCCACAGCAACACTAGATCCGAGCAACATCTGCAGCCTACACCACAGCTCACCGCAATGCTGAATCCTTAACCCACTGAGCAAGGCCGGAGATCAAACCTGCATCCTCATGGATACTAGTCAGATTAGTTTCCACTGAGCCATGACGGAAGCTCCAAGGAACTTCATAATAAGATGAAATGTATAAGAGAACCAGAAAACCTAAAGAATTTTATTTTTCTATAGGCAAATAGCAGTTTTTTTTCCATCCCTCTTCTCAACAAACTCAGAAATGACAGTGAAATGATTTGAATTATTGGATGAAAAGTGTATAATCAATAATTGTGTTATTTTGAATTTGTAGCTGCTTTTTATTATGTTAAATACACAATAGAAAGTGTATATTTAGATTTAATAAACTATAGTAATTGTAGCATTACTTTTTTGAGATTTAGAAAATATAATAAATCTGGAAAGAAATTATAAGTTTCTGTGAGCAAACAAACATCTGACATTTCTGACAGATATTTTTGGATTATATACAAATCCTGGATTCCACTAGTTCAACAAATAAAATGGAATCTCCCTCTGATGTTATTTCTAGCCTTGCCTCTTAGATAAGACATCAGATAATTTGTCAAAAATTATATCACAAGAGGCTAAAGCAGCTGTTATTTATGCCAAACTAATCTGTGAGGCTAGTGTCAGTATAAGAAGTTCAAGTCTAAGGGACATGGGAAGCCTCCCAGTAGCCTACCTGCCACTGCTACGGGAAGGAATATTAGGAAAGCAGCTGCTAAAGACAGAGGAAGTGCTGCCTTCTGGGCTTCAGTGGGTTTTTAATAGTGATTGTCAATCTGACCTACTCAACGTGGGTCACTTAACAAATATAACCTCAGAGGGGAATACATATGATCTGGTTTTCAATTTACCGTAGACAATATAAAGGGGAAGGTACTTGAAGTAAAGTTGGTGAGAGCTGCAGGCATTTCCTTCTATAAGAAAACTCAATGTACAAACAAACAAGACATAAACTAAATAGAGGAGAGATCATTACTATTTGCTTTACCTTAATATTAGTGGCAGTTTTTTTTTCAAAATAATGAAATTTTATAGTAACATTGATATATGACTCACTTGAAAAAAAAGTATTTTTCAGGAACAAAGAAGATTCACCAACTTCACAAACGTTTATTGAATGGCTGCTACATGTATGTTACTATGTCAGGCCTTTGGAAGATATAAAAATGATGACAGTGCTGCCACACAAAGTAGCTGTGCACGTGTCAACAAAGGTCTGTTCATTAGAATGGAAATTAAACATAATTTCATGAGGGAGAAAAACAGTAGCACATATATTTTACCACTAGGCAGAATATGATTTTTAAAAAAAATCCATGATAGAAGTTTTAAAAAGAAGATTTGTATAACAATGCCAGGAAAGGAGTACCCATTGTGGCTCAGCAGGTTAAGTATCCGACATCGCCTCTGTGAGGATGCATGTTCGATTTCCTGGCCTCGTCCAGTGGGTAAAGGATTTGGCGTTGCTGCAATTGAAGCATAGGTCTCAGATGCGGCTCAGATCCTGTGTTGCTGTGACTGTGGCATAAGCCTCAGCTATAGCTCCTATTCAACTCCTAGCCCAGGAACTTCCATAAAAGATAAATACACACACACACACACACACACACACACATACACATACACATGGATGAAATTTTAACTGGAGGAATCATGGTCAGCTTCATAACAAAAAAAAATATCATTATATCATTTCTGTTAGGCCTCCACAGATAAATAGTATATTAAGAGAAAGAAACTGACAATGGAAGAAACAGGCCAAAAAAGTGTAAAGTGAGCTTAGGACAACACTATACTTTGGTGAAGCAGGAGAATAACTTGACCAGGATTTTCCTAATAGAGCTCTCATTTAATGGAGAAAGAGATGATAAACAACTAAAAACAAATATTGAATTACAGATGGTGATAAGTATTGCAAAGAAAAATAAAAATCACCCAAACAGAGAAAGATAGAATGTAAAAGGCAGTGCAATCACTATTTTATTGTTGGAAGTATTATTTTGGAGGAGGTAACATTTGAGCACAGACCTAAATAAATAAAAGAAGAGTATAAGTCATGTTAAGTCTCAGACAAGAACTTTTCTAGAGAAGGAAAGAACAAGGGCAAAAAATATGATTTGGGAATAAGTGGGAATTAGAAGGCCCATGTTCCTGGAAATAATAGCAGTGAAGTTCAGAAAAATAGAAGCTCTATCATGCAGACGAAACAAACAAAGTGGGTTTGGGAGGAAACCAAAAGTCAGTTTTGTATATCTTTAGTTTTTAGATGTATCCAAGCCTTTCAAAAGTATATGTTCATAAGAAGTTGGGAAATAAGACTCTGAACTCAGCAGAGAGGTCAGAGTTAGACTATAATGGCTAAAGGTATGAGATAGGAGCCAAACTGCCAGAATTGGAGTCCCTGAACTATGTACTAGCTTTACAAATTTGGCCAAGATACTAAACTTCATTATGAAATTGATATAGACAGGGAAAACAGAAGGATTAGCAGGTGTATGCAGGAAGGATATGAAAGCAAATATGGAGTATAAAAAATACTCCAAATTTTTATGGAGAATGTGGAGTATAAAAAACATAAGGGGAGACTGGAGGTATAATTTAAAAAAATCATTGCCAATCAAATCATTGATGTGGTTGTTGTGATAATCATTGAATTATACATAGAGAGAATGTAAAGATAAATGAAGAGAGGACTGGGAAAAAATGTTTAGCAATACCTCTATTTAGAAACTGTTGAGAAAACAAAACAAAAGAAGACTGAAAGAGTGGTCAGAAGACTAGTGGACAAAGCAAGACAAAGTATTAAGTGATAAATTAAGGCCAAAGTTTCAAATAAAATTTGTCAGTGTATCTAGCTTTCATGGTGGTCAAAATGATAAGGAGTATTAAAAGGACATTTGATTATTAATAGTATAAGATAGACCAATATCTCATGAGAAAAATCATGAAAATGAACAAAAGAGAGTATAATCTGAGTATTTTGTTGGAATTTACAAAACAGAAGTTCATGAGTTTCTATCAATACATAAAGAATTAATACATACAAAGAAAGAGTAATTAATCAACATGCCACTGGAGTTCTAAGATTTTCAATGAATGTTTATAAAATGTGCATAGCAAAGGAAAAATAAGAGAAAGAACATAAGCATAAATGTTTTGGGGCCACCATGTAAATATCACATTCAAATTTGTTCTATAGTCAGCTATAAAGACAATTTTTACATTATTCTAAAACAAATCAAAAAGGCTTCCTACAAGACAAAAATATATTATATACTATGAACTCCAGGCATATTACCCTGGAAGAAGTGTATACTTTCACTTTTCTCTTTCTAAAGCAAAAAGGCTCTGGAAATAAGTAAGGCTATAAACTGTCCTGGGTATTTTGGTAAGGTTAAAGGATGAAAAAAAAAAAAGATAATATACGTTACAAGAAAAGAATTTACTGAAATGGTATAATTGTTATTCAGATTTTTTAAAAAAGGATGTATTATATGTTGGGTTAAATATACTTAGGTAGTTCAGGAAAACATAAAATCATGAAAACAGAAAAAATGCCAGTAAATTGATGAAAAGTGCTGATTTAAGCTGGTTCAAAGTTATAAATTACCTCCTGAAAACTTATGTGATAAAAGCTGCATCATAAAATTAAATTGTACATAGTCAGATGAAGCAAAAAAAAGAGAAGTATGATTTCTCATTTAGATGTTAAGTGCCTATAAGAAAGCATGATGGCTTAAAAAATTTATCCCAAAGAAAATTTTTAATGGAATGTCATAAGGTGGTTCAAGCTATTATCTTCTATAAACTCAGACTTACCTAGCTATTATGCTGATTTTAAATTCCATGTCCTCAACTAACCCTAGTATAGATTGTATGTATATATAATACATGTCTTTTAAATAAAGGTATCATTTATTTTAAAAAAAAGTTCAGTGCATACATGTCTTCCTAGAGTTGTGCCAAGAATTTTTAATAAGCAGGTTTGCAACTTATAAACAGTAATATGTAATCACAGCTGGGCTATTTTTGTGTTTGTGTGGGAAAGCAATAAACAGATACATAAATAAATGTAGCTCATGAAATTTCCAATGTGAATCAAAATATTTTTAAAAAATTATTTCAAGGGAAGGAATGTAATTTTTTGATTAAACTATAATACTTTAAATAAATTTTAGTCTGTTATGAGATTTTTAAATTATCACTTTATTAAGACACAGGTTTTAAGAAAAACTTAGGCAGGTGTTCATTCCCTGCAGAACTTGAGCTACTGAGTTTGGGGAGAGTCTGGAGCAAATGTGAATGAGAAAGGTTTTTCTCCCAGCAACTCTGAACATTGTTACTGCCCAGAAGGAAAAAACAAAAGGAAAAAGAACTAGCATTTATTGAGTCTATTCGCCTTTACATTATTCTTCAAATTCAAAAATATCACTAGGCTATAAAAAAATCTGGCTATAACTTCCAGCCCCTGACTAAACCTTTTAATTTTTTTTTATTTATTTATTTTCCCACTGTACAGCATGGGGATCAAGTTGCTCTTACATGTATACATTTTCTTCCCCACCCTTATTCTGTTGCAATATGAGTATTAGACATAGTTCTCAATGCTACTCAGTAGGATCTCCTTGAAAATCTATTGCAAGTTGTATCTGATAACCCCAAGCTCCCAATCCCTCCCACTCCCTCCCTCTCCCATCAGGCAGCCACATGTCTCTTCTCCAAGTCCATGATTTTCTTTTCTGAGGAGATGTTCATTTGTGCTGGATATTAGATTCCAGTTATAAGTGATAGCATATGGTATTTGTCTTTCTCTTTCTGACTCATTTCACTCAGTATGAGAGCCTCCAGTTCCATCCATGTTGCTGCAAATGTCATTATGTCATTCTTTTCTATGGCTGAGTAGTATTCCATTGTGTATATATACCACTTCTTCCGAATCCAATCATCTGTCATGGACATTGGGGTTGTTTCCATGTCCTGGCTATTGTGAATAGTGCTGCAATGAACATGCGGGTGCATGTGTCTCTTTTAAGTAGAGTTTTGTCCGGATAGATGCCCAAGAGTGGGATTGTGGGGTCATATGGAAGTTCTATGTTGGATTTTTAAGGGATCTCCAAACTGTTCTCCATAGTGGCTGTACCAGTTTACATTCCCACCAGCAGTGCAGGAGGGTTCCTTTTTCTCCACAACCCCTCCAGCACTTGTTATTTGTGGACTTATTAATGATGGCCATTCTGACTGGTGTGAGGTGGTATCTCATAGTAGTTTTGATTTGCATTTCTCTTATAATCAGCGATGTTGAGCATTTTTTCATGTGCTTGTTGGCCATCTGTATTTCTTCCTTGGAGAACAGTCTATTCCGGTCTTTTGCCCATTTTTCCATTGGTTGATTGTCTTTTTTGCCGTTGGGTTGTATAAGTTGTTTATATATTCTAGAGATTAAGCCCTTGTCTGTTGCATCATTTGAAACTATTTTCTCCCATTCTGTAAGTTGTCTTTTTGTTTTCTTTTTGGTTTCCTTTGCTGTGCAAAAGCTTTTCAGTTTGATGAGGTCCCATGGGTTTATTTTTGCTCTAATTTCTATTGCTTTGGGAGACTGACCTGAGAAAATTTTCATGATGTTGATATCAGAGTGTTTGGCCTATGTTCTCTTCTAGGAGTTTGATGGTGTCCTGTCATATATTTAAGTCTTTCAGCCATTTTGAGTTTATTTTGGTGCATGGTGTGAGGGTGTGTTCTAGTTTCAATGCTTTGCATGCAGCTGTCCAGGTTTCCCAGCAATGCTTGCTGAATAGACTTTCTTTTTCCCATTTTATGTTCTTGCCTCCCTTGTCAAAGATTAATTGACCATAGGTGTCAGGGTTTATTTCCAGATTCTCTATTCAGTTCCATTTGTCTGTCTGTCTGTTTTGATACCAGTACCACACTGTTTTTGATGACTGTGGCTTTGTAGTATTTCTTGAAGTCTGAGAGAGTTATGCCTCCTGCCTGCTTTTTGTTTCTCAGGATTGCTTTGGTGATTCTGGGTCTTTTGTTGCTCCATATATATGTTTGGATTGTTTGTTCTAGTTCTGTGAAAAATGTCATGGGTAATTTGATAGGGATTGCATTGAGTCTGTAGATTGCTTTGGGTAGTATGGCCATTTTTACAATATTGATTTTCCCAATCCATGAACATGGAATATCTTTCCATTGCTTTACATCTTCTTTGATTTCTTTGATTAAAGTTTTATAGTTCTCAGGATATAAGTCTTTCACCTCCTTGGTCAGGTGTATTCCGAGGTATTTGATTTTGTGAGGTGCAATTTTAAAAGGTATCGTACTTTTGTATTCCTTTTCTAATATTTCATTGTTGGTATACATAAATGCGATTGAATTCTGAATGTTAGTCTTATATCCTGCTACTTTGCTGAATTTATTAATCAGTTCAAGTAGTTTTGGGGTTGAGTCCTTAGGGTTTTCTAGGTATGGTATCACGTCATCTGCATACAGTGACAGTTTGATCTCTTCTCTTCCTATATGGATGCCTTTTATTTCTTTTGTTTGCCTAATTGCTGTGGCTAGGACTGCCAAAACTACGTTGAAGAGCAGTGGTGAGAGTGGGCATCCCTGTCTTGTTCCAGATTTGAGTGAGAAGGCTTTCAGTTTTTCCCCACTGAGGATTATATTTGCTGTGGGTTTATCATAAATGGCTTTGATTATGTTCAGGAATGTTCCCTCCATACCCACTTTGGCAAGGGTCTTGATCATGAATGGATGTTGGACTTTGTCAAATGCTTTTTCTGCGTCTATTGAGATGATCATATGATTTTTGACTTTTCTTTTGTTAATGTGGTGTATGATGCCGATTGATTTGCGTATGTTGAACCATCCTTGTGAACCTGGGATGAACCCTATCTGGTCATGGTGTATAATTTTTTTGATATGTTGTTGGATTCGGTTGGCTAAGATTTTGTTGAGAATTTTTGCGTCTATACTCATCAATGATATTGGCCGATAGTTTTATTTTTTGGTGGTATCTCTGTCTGGTTTTGGAATTAGGGTGATGGTGGCATCCTAGAATGTCTTTGGGAATATTCCTTCTTCTTCAACCTTTTGAAAAAGCTTAAGGAGGATGGGCACCAATTCCTCTTTATATGTTTGATAGAATTCACCTGTGAAGCCATCTGGTCCTGGACTTTTATTTGTAGGGAATGTTTTTATGACTTCTTCAATTTCATTTCTAGTGATCGGTCTGTTCAGTTGGTCTGTTTCTGCTTGATTCAGTTTTGGCAGGCTGTAAGATTCTAGAAAATTGTCCATTTCTTCCAGATTGTCAAACTTGTTGCCGTATAGTTGTTCATAGTATTCTCTTACGGTTTTTTGTATTTCTGCTGTATCCATTGCGATTTCTCCTTTTTCATTTATAATTTTGTTTATTTGCGTTCTTTCTCTCCTCTTCTTAGCGAGTCTAGCCAGAGTTTGTCAATTTTGTTTACATTTTCAAAGAATCAGCTCTTGGTTTTATTAATTTTCTCTATTGTTTTGAATCTCTATTTTATTGATTTCCTCTTTGACCTTTATAATTTCCTTCCTTCTGCTGACTTTAGGACTTTTTGTTCTTCTTTTTCTAATTCATTTAGATGGAGGGTTAAGTTGTCAATTTGGGATCTTTCTTCTTTTTTGAGAAAGGCCTGTATCGGTATAAATTTGCCTCTGAGCACGGCTTTTGCAGCATTCCATAGATTTTGAGAGGTTGTGTCTTCACTATTGTTTGTCTCAAGGTATTTTTAATTTCCTTCTTGATTTCCTCATTGACCCATTGGTTTTTTAGTAGCATGTTGTTTAGTCTCCATGTAGTAGGTTTTTTCTCATTTATTTTCCTGTGGTTGATTTCTAGTTTCATGGCATTGTGGTCATAGAAGATACTTGAGATAATTTCTATGCCCCTAAATTTGTTGAGGTTAGCTTTGTGTCCCAATATGTGGTCAATTCTTGAGAATGTTCCATGAGCATTTGAGAAGAATGTGTATTCTGATTTTTTTGGATGTAGTGTCCTGAAGATATCAATTAAGTCTAACTTTTCTATTGTTTCCTTTAGGATCTCTGTTGCTTTATTGGTTTTCTGTCTAGAGGATCTGTCCATTGGTGTGAGTGGGGTATTAAAGTCTCCTACTATAATTGTATTCCCATCAATTTCTCCCTTTATGTCTGTTAATATTTGTTGTATGTATCTGGGTGCTCCTGTATTTGGGGCATATATGTTGATGATAGTAACATCCTCTCCTTGGATGGATCCCTTAATCATTAAATAGTGTCCTTCTTTGTCTTTCTTTATGTCTTTTGTTTTAAAGTATATTTTGTCTGATATGAGTATTCCAACTCCTGCTTTCTTGTCATGTCTATTGGTGGGAAATATTTTTTCCCATCCCTTCACTTTCAATCTATATGTATCCTTTGTCCTAAGGTGAGTTTCTTGTAGGCAGCATATTGAAGGCTTTTGCCTTTTTATCCACTCAGCCACTCTGTGTCTTTTGATCAGAGCATTCAGTCCATTGACTTTTAAGGTGATAATTGATAGATGATTATTTATTGCCATTTTACGCCTCATGTTCCAGTTGATTCTATGGTTCTCTATTCTTCCTTTCTTTTTTTGGTTGGATGGTCTCCGGTTATTTTCTGCTTGAGTGTTTTTGTTTGTTTGTTTGTTTGTTTTCATTTTTTGCAAATGCAATATTTGGTTTTGGCTTGTGGTTGCCCTGTTTTTTAAGTATGCTAACCCCTTCCTATAATTGTGTGTTTTAGCCTGATGGTCCTGTATGTTCAAACACTTCGTTACTATACTAAAATTAAGTAGAGAAACAAACAAACAAACAAAAGGGTGTATTTATTTCCTTACTTTCCTTGCTCACATTTTATGATTTTGATGACTTTTTTTCTTTTTAATTTTATTTTGTTTGAAACGTGTTCATGATTAAATCTGTATGCTAGCCTATTTGAGTGACTGCTCTCTGATTGTGGTTTCCTCAGTCCTAGTTCTTCCTCTATTTTTTTTTTCTTTTTTCTCCCTTTCTTTCTTTCCTTCCATTTTTTTTTTTTTAACTAAGATCGCTATAGTTCTAATTGCTGTTAAAAGCAAGAGATGTTTGTAGTTTAAAACACTCAGGATATCAAAAGAATGTAATTGTGAATCTATCCTTTTATGTTATGTTTAAATGTTGTTCAGTGCTCCTTAAAATGCTCCCTGTGGTCAGGATACCACATGCTTCTTTACTCTTCTTTAATTGCTACCCATCTTCAATTTTCCCCATTTCAAAAAATATACTAGATTCCAGTTTTTACTTATATGTGGAACTAAATTGGTTTTATGTAGAGACTAGTTCACTTTTAACATTCTGACTTTTTCTGAAGTGGTGAGCCATTTCACTGGACTTTGAAATGACTTCAAACTATAGACTCACATGTCTTGCTAGAAAATCACAGATACTCAGTTTTCCAGTCTGTTGTATCTGTTACATCACTGTCTTCTGATGGGCTGTTGAACCAGTACCACTAATATTATAATTATGGCAACAACTGAATTCAAGATTTTTTTTTTTTTTTAGGGCTGCACCCATGGCATATGGAAGTTCCCAGGCTAGGGGTCAAATTGGAGGTACAGCTGCTGGCCTATGCCACAGCCACAGCAACACCATATCCATGTCTTGTCTGTGAACTATACCACAGCTCACAGCAATGCTGGATCCCTGACCCACTGAGGGAAGCCAGGGATTGAACCTTCATCTTTCATGGATACTAGTGAAATTCATTTCTGCTGTGCCACAATGGGAACTCCCAAGATGAAAATTTTATTAGTAATATTAAAACTAATGGCTGTAACAAATAGCCCCTCAAATATTTAATGGTGCAAAGAATATAGAACTTTATTTACCAATAACATAAAATTAAAAGGCTTTCCCAGAAGGTGGTGGGAGACATCCTCCACCAGGTGCTTCAGAGGCTTAGAAATTTTTTTTCCCATTATGAGGGTTTTTCATTCTTTGAAAACTAAACATTATCTGTGTCTAGATAGCACAAATACAAAAAGACATTGTATCACACCTTCTAGTTAGTAGCCATGGCCTAATAAAGTACACAAAATTTCCACTCTGATACCACTGTAGGAAACTCAACCACATGGTACCATCTACTGCAAGAGTAAGCAGGAATTGTATTGCTGCTTTGTGTTCAGAAAAAAATAAGTAAAATAAAATTTTTTTTTGCTTGAAAATGTGAGCAATCCCTGGATTAGGAAGGAATATTGTAACTTTTAGAGTAATCTCTAAAAGCTAAAACCAGTTTTATAATTCACATTGTAACATGGGGAAAAAACCCACCCAGGATAATAAATTTACCCCCCCCAAAAAAAAATCAAGAAAGGCAAAAAGAGGAAACATAAAAAGATGGACAAATATAAAGCACTATTAGTACTTACATTAAATATAAATGTATGAAATTTTCTAATTAAATGATAAAGTTTGTGAGATTGAATTTAACACACAGACACACTGACACACACACACACACACACAAATACACAAACATCAATCAAGACTATTAGCAGTTTATAGCAGTAACATTAAAACAAAAGGCTGTAGAAAGACTGAAACCAAAAACAATACAAAAGTATATTATATGGAAATAATGAAAGATGTCTGTTAATGCTATTACAATATTAAAGAAAAAAGTATAATAGGAAAAACATAATTAGAGTTAAGGAGGGGATTTTATGAAATAAAATGCATAATTATTTATTTTCTTAATTTAAGTTTAAAATCAGAAAGATATCAGAAAATGTAAATATATAATATGAATACTATTATGAATAAACTTGGACTTATAGGATATATAGGAAGTAGTATATGCAACAGTTGAAAAGTATTCATATTAAAGTCAATGTAGATCATAAAAATATTCTGAAATGTAAATAGAATCTCAAAAAATTCCAGATTTCCCATTGTGGTTCAGAAGTGGCAAACCCAACTAGTATCCACAAGGATGAAAGTTCAGTACATAGCCCTGCTCAGTGGGCTAATGATCCTGCATTGCCATGAGCTGCCTTGAGCACAAGCGTAGTTCATAGACACAGCTTGGATCTTATGTTGCTGTGGCTGTGGTGTAGGCCTGCAGCTGTAGCTCCGACTCAACCCCACCAGCCTGGAAACTTCCATATGCTGCATGTGTGGCCCTAAAAGGCAAAAAAAAAAAACCCTTTGTTTTAAAGGATTTAAATCATAGGTAGAGTATTATTATAGTTTTTTACATATAAATAGAAAATAACCAGAAAATTCGCACATGTTTGCTAATTCTTATTTTTAATGATGTTTTAAGTATCCATGAGGCAATGAAATAATCATAATGGGAATTAGAAAATATCTTTAACTTAATTATAATAAAGACTTGCTAGAACTGCTTTAATTGTATTTAATGAAATTTTCAACATTGTATACATTTATTATAAGTCTAAAAATGTAGTGAGCTAAGTTTTCATTTCAAAAAATAATAGTAATACTAAAGAAACCAGTAATATGCATTTCCAAAAACAATGGAATATTAATACAATACAAACATTAGGAAAAAAATTAATAAAATAGAAAAAAATACAGTAAAAAGATTCAACAAACCAACTTCAAAATGTAATGAGTTGGTAAACTTGAGGCAAGACCAATGCAAATAATAATTACATAAGGAAATAGCTCCTCAGGTAATACAAAATAAAAAACAAAAAAGAGAATATTATTTATAACTTTATACCAATAAAGTAGAAACTGCCTTCCCAGATTTTATTGAATTAAATCTACCAAAACTGATAAAAAAGAATAAGTGTAAAATATAAATAATCCAATTACTATTAAAGAAATCAAATCAATAATTTAAAATATTTCTAGGAATTTCCATTGTGGCTCAGTGGGTTATGAACCCAACTAGTATCCATGAGGACATGTGTTCAATCCCTGGAGTCACTCAGTTGGTTAAGGAGCTGGCATTGCCATGAGCTGTGGTTAGGTCATAGATGTTGCTCTGATCTGGCATTGCTATGGCATAGGCCAGCAACTGCAGTTCCTATTTGGCCCTTAGCCTGGGAACTTCCATATGCTATGGGTATAGCCCTAAAAAGACAAAAATTTAAAAAAAAATTCTAAAAGACAACTTAAGGCCCAGATGGCTTCACTGGGGACATATCAACTAAATAATTCATCAAGAATTAATTCTCATCTTACACAAATTACTCCAGAACTACTTAGCAATTGCTCTTCAGACTAGAATAATCTTAATACCAAAATCCCCAAATGATGGCAAAATACTAACAAAAGGAAAATTACATGCCAAACTTTCGTGTTAATGTAGATGCAAAAATCTTAGCAAATTAGCTCACTGAGCCTAAGAGCTTATTTACCTTAGTGTCATAAAGAGAATTTTGTGACCAAGTTGTTTTTGTGAGAGAAATAAAGTGGTAGTTTAACTTGGAATATAGATCAATGAAATTTTCCACATTATCAATTTATGGAGAAAAATCACATGATCTTCTGCAATGAAAATGTATTTTAAAAAATTGAAAATCCATTTATGATTAAAAAACTCCTTGGAGAATAGACTTGTATTTGCCTGGGGGGAGGGGAGTGAGTGGGAGGGATTGGGAGTTTGGTGTTAACAGATGCAAACCATTGCTTTTGGAATGGATTAGCAATGAGATCCTACTGTGTAGCATGGAGAACTATGCCTAGATACTTACAACGCAGCATGACAATGGAAGGAAAAAATTTATCTATACATGTATGTGTAACTGAGTTCCCATGCTGTACAGTGGGGGAAAAAAAGTGTGTTGGGAGAAATAATAATAAAAAATAAATTTAAAAAAACTCCTTAAATAACTAGGAATAAAAGAATAAATAGGATAATAGAAATAGAAATAAAACTTTTTATTCTTATCTAAGATGACTGCTGAGGAGTTCCCTCATGGGAACTATAATTCTGAACATAGAAATTCTAAGTACAAACTATCACAGTTAATAGCTTAGCTTAACAAGATCCTGGAAACAAATTGTTGCATTCTTTACAGAACTAACAATCAAAATTAATACCTTAAAAAGGTAATTTACAATAGTGGTAAAATGTTACCTGGAAATAAATGTAATAAATCTGTGCAAGAATTTTAAGTGAGGAAAAAAAGAATAAATCATATTATGTTACATGCCTACTTAAATTTCTTCAATAGTTCGCCATTGCACTTTCACAAAATTTCATAATGTGCCATTCCTAAGCTCCTTCTTGTCTGACTCCTGTCATTTATTGTATTTCTCATTCAGTTCTTTGACTTAGTCATTTATTCCCACTACACTGATAACTTTTAATTCTATAATTATGCCAACCACATTCCTTTCTTTGGATATCCATACTTACACCATTTATTCTGCCTAAAATGGTAAACCTTGCCAGGCTGTCTCCTCATCTTTAGGTATCAGCTTAAATGCCACTCCTTTTCTGTCTTGATTTCCCTTTCTAAAACATAACCTCATCTATTAGCAAGATGTGGTATCTATACACAATGGAATACTACTTAGCCATAAAAAAGAACAAAATAACGTCATTTGCAGCAACATGGATGGAACTAGAGACTCTCATCCTGAGTGAAGTAAGTCAGAAAGAGAAAGGCAAATACCATATGATATCATTTATATCTGGTATCTAATATATGGCACAAAGGAACCTTTCCACAGAAAAGAAAAAAAGGATTTGGGGAACAGACTCTTGGTTGCCAAGGAGGAGGGGGAGGGAGTGGCACGAATGAACTTTTCCATTGACAAAAAAATCATAGAGATGAAGAACAGACTTGAGGTTGCCAAGGGGGAGGGGAATGGAGTGGGATAGATGGGGTGCTTGGGGTTAACAGATGCAGATTAATGCCTTTGGAATGGATTAGCAATGAGATCCTGCTGCATAGCACTGGGGACTATGTCTGGTCACTTATGATGGATCATGATAATGTGAGAAAAGAAATGTATACATGAATGTGTAACTGGGTCACCATGCTGTACAGTAGAAAATTGACAGAACACTGTAAACCAGCTATAATGGAAAAAAATCATTATATGTATTAAAAAAAACATAACCTCACATTACATTTGTTTTAACTTGTAATGTGTTTCTTTCCCTTCATAGAACAACCGTCAAAAGTATTTATTTATTTGTTTTTGTATCTCCCATTATCACATGATTTTCATGAAAATTTTACACAAATTTTACACACTGCTATGTACTAATTACTTAGAATGTGCCCCAGGCCTAGTAAGCACTCAATAAACATACTGAATAAATATATGAGACTAACACATGACAGATTTCTGAGTTTTTTGGAACACTACTAATAATAATGCTGCATTTTTATTTCTTTTTGGGGGCATTTTCTTCTAAGAAACATCTTTAGAAATGCAAGATTTGATAATTCCTGAGTTCTTTGTATAATATCATGAAATTCCTAGAAAACCACACCATAGCATTAATTCTAACCAGACAATTAGCCTAAAATTGTTTACTTCTTCAGAGTATTACAAATTATCTAACTGGTCTCCATGCCAAAGTATTTGCCTCTATCTACTTTCTAAAACTGCAAACAGATAAATGTCATGTTGATTTTCTTCTTTGGTGCAAAAATCCCTCCTCTGTCTGCACCCACATTACTTTGAGTATAATACATTCGGTTTTCTGGACCATGGCTAATAAGTCTGGTCATAGCCTGGTTCCTGCTCAGATATCTCAATATATCCCTCTGCAGTCTTCTTCATCAACCTCCAAACAATGAACTGTTTAAAGTTCTGGAAAGCACTGTGTTCTCCGTGATGATGCTTTCACAGTTATTATGCCAATTGCTGGAACATTCTTCTTCTCCTCCCCTCCTTACTTACTAAGCCCCTTTCATTTTCCAGATTTCACCTTGCAGATATTTTTCTTCAGGTCTTCCCTGAGTCTGAGAGCCCTGGTTAGGAAATTCATCTATATGCAATTATTTTGTCATAACACTTACTTATTTCCTTATAATTGTAGGTTGTTTTGTCCACCAATATATTGTAGAAATTGGGTCTTATTGATGCATTCAGAGTTTAGTTTAGAGCTTGGCTCAAATAGTGGGCAATATATATTTTCCAAAATGAAAAAGGAAGGAAGGAAGCACAATATAATGCCGTGTTCCAATAAAAATACATTTTTAAAAATAAATAGCAGGGTAGATCTGGCCTGGGGGGCCATAGATTTCTGGCCTGCATTAGAGGCTTTATTTACATCATTTAATTAATTCTAACAATGAGCCAAAATAGTTTATGTAACTTGTCCAAATCCACAGAACTAATAGTTGAGTCCTAGATCTGCTTAACTCCACAGAGAAGAAAGGAGAGAAAGTAAGAGCCAGAATACTATGGACTATTTATTTTTGCATTCCTTTTTATAATTAGAAATCTACAGCTTAATAAAATTTGCCCAAGTTCCTACAGATAGTATTTAAATTTACTTCTTATTAATGAAATATCTCAAGTTCTTGTGCCAATTTTATTGAATTAAACTCTCTCCCCTCTCTGAATTTTCTGCTATTTTACAAAACTCTTTATCTGAAGAAGCTTTGGTAACTATTCAAAAATTCAATTTATCTCCTGTTGTTCTTTCTTTTGGTCCTCTTAATACAAAATACCAGCTCAATTAATGATTGAATTATTATAGGAAGTTTGAGTAGCCAAAAATATTGCTTAACTTTTATGTTTATGCAAAATAGAACTGTATCAACCAGCCTTCAGGAGGATGGACAAGCATGAAGAAAGAGAGTCATTTTTGTATAGGTTCAGAGATTATTGTGAGATCAGAATCCTAGAGGAAGGGTTTGAATTTTTAAAATAAGACTTCTGTATCTATGCTAATGAACAAAAAGAATGTAAAAGTGGATACTGAATAAGGCTAAATAGTATCAAAATAAAATGACTGCTAAACATATTATTGTTAGTTGTACTCAGTGCCTCTTGGGTTCTATTGACGTGAAATTCCTTGGTTTTTAAAAGTGAAGGATGATGTGTTGGAGTTAGTAACTCTGTAACCTAATGTAGGGAAGAAGTGAGGGCCAGAAGTGCTGAGTTTGAGACTCCAAAATTTTAAAACTCATGATCCTTAATATCTGCCCTATTAATATATATGGGGCCTTGAGCAATTAATTTAACTACTGTAAATCTTAATTTCCTAATCTGTGAAAGAGAGATACCTATAGGGTGTAAAATTCAAATGGCATTAAAATAGCAATGTCATCTGAATTCACTAATTCCATCATTATCTAGCTATATTAAATAACCTAAATAGTTTTTGGTTTCTTTGAGTGTCATTTTGCTAAAGACCATGGTTCATTCATTACTGGTGACTTAAACAGAACAATATATATATATAATAATAATAATTCACATCCTATGCTGAAGTTTTTGTTGTGAGCCACACGGGAAGTCCCCTATGCTGAAGTTTTTGAAGCAAAGCTTCATAAACATAACTTTAGCTTTATTAGTAAAAAATGAGATGTTTGCATATAAACATACCACTGCTACCTAGTGGGGATGAGGGACAGACGGTGTGGGGGGGAGAAGATTGTTGCCAGGAACGGGGATAGAGTTGGGAATAAGACGCTATATGTTCTTTTGTAACCAGTGAAAGGCTGAGTTAAAAATAAAGCCTGTGGCCAGGAGAAAGGACAATGTTAATGAAGACCTACCTCAAGATTATAGAAGAAATGATGGTGTAGATTATCCTAACCAGTCACAGATAATTAAAAATTATATATATGCATATACATACATACACATATGTATGTGTAGATAGATAGATAATCTCATAATAACTAAATAGTTTGTGTGATAAAACTCATATCAGTGATATCACATTTCCCTGGGTAGAACAGTGTAAAAATGAAATTTAGTTCTGAGAGGTTTATTTTTAGTCCTGATATTGCTATTAATCCTGTTTTTATTTATGTGGTTAATTGTGATTAAATACAAGTACTTTGACTATCCAATTCTACTGTTAACTCAAGAAGGTTAGACTAGGTAATACTAACTTAATTATGTGTTTAATCCATGGTAACTGCCTTGTTAAGTAGTTTATATGTATTATCTCTTTTATTCTTGAAACAGCTTATATCACATACCTTATTCCTGTTTTATTGTTGAACTTCCTGGGTGTGGAGGTGTTAGGGAGTTCAAATACCTTACCTACGACCTCACTGGTGTTTTTTTTTGTTTGTTTTTTTGGTTTTTTTTGTCTTTTTAAGGCCGCACTCACAGCATATGGAGGTTCCCGGGCTAGGGGTCTAATCAGAGCTACAGCTGCTGGCCTATACCAGAGCCACAGCAATGCTAGATCCAAGCCATGTCTGTGACCTACACCACAGCTCATGGCAATGCCGGATCCTTAACCCACCGAGAAAGGCCAGGGATCGAACCTGCAACCTCCTGATTCCTTGTTGGATTCATTTCTGCTGTGCCACGATGGGAACTCCCCCCACTGGCGGTATTTAATCCAACATTTCTGACTGCCAAGTCCAAAGTCTTAAACAACATTCTGTAATACTTTAAGTGGTTCATTATTTCAGACATCCTGCCACTTTAACAATTTACATATTTCAGAAGAATTTCTGTGGCTTCAGTTATAGTTATGCAGATGAAAGGAAAAATGTTTCTGATCAAAACAATAGCTCAAGTCCCACTTGGTTGATATTAGTGAGTAAAGCCAGGTGAGACTTTGTTCACCTCGCTGTCATAAGTGGCTGCAACTGAAATTTGATCCTCTCTTTGGCAAAATATTATATAATTTAAATATGTCTGGAGAAAACCTATTCAAAGGTGAATTATTCACCTAGAGAACAGAAATTCTTTTTCTTCTTACTATTCCTCTTTTAACAAACTGTCACACTAAACTTAACTATTCCTCCAAAACATGAAACTAAGCCCTTTTGAGCAATTTCAAACATTTCCACAAATGAATAGACATAGCAAGGTGTCATGAAATCTTGCCAATTTACAATGCCTACATTACTTCACAATAATATATTTATTTATTTAAAAGGTATTTTATTGCCCCTTTACAATTTTCAACGTGCATTTCTCTTCCTATTATAAAATGCAGAATGTGAGGAGAAAGGTGTCAGCTGAAGCACAGGTTGTAAGGGTTCCAATTTCCAGTGAATGTAACAAACCACACTAATCATGACTCTGTGTGGAGAAAATCCTCTGCAAAATTACTTTTTGCATATGTTTAAATACTATTCACAATGGAAAATCTTTTCTATAGAAATGCTTTAAAATAATATAGCTATTACCATGTGAATGCTTTTTTAAAACATAGCCTTATATAATCATATATGCTCTTTATCCTTTTCCATTTTATTTCTCTTTTAATAAAAATGAACAAAATAAAAAATTTCAGGATAATTTTATCATTCGCATTAGAAAGAGAACAATGGCAAGTGGCTTTGAACTGCTTTTCCATCTGGCGTTTCAGTTACTGTTTGGATTAATAGGTACAATAGGAGTTGAAATTTTCTGGGCCAGAGTTTAATGGTGCTCAGCACTGCTCCTTTCTGAAAAGACCCATCCACCTGTGGACAAAGCCTTCTGTCTGTTACCATGGCCCTGAATAAAGTGACTGATGAGCATGTGAGTCTGTTTCAGGTTGCAAAAAAAGGAAGAACTTAAATTCCAGTTAACTATGCTGTCTCTTCCTGATACGAATTATGCCAGCTGAGATAATCAATAACTTATCAGGCTGCAGAGAGCCCATTAGCATATGGTTAACATGCTAGTGTTCGCGGCAGTATTCTTCAATGAAGGAAGTGGCCCTTTAGTATAACACACTTCAGTAGTTTAAGCTCAATAATAATAACTCTTGTTTAACAAGATATTAGATTGACTCTTATAAATTAGAAGATTGTTTTCATGATCTATGTAATCTACTCTATTAATAAAAATAGAACTGAAAGCTCTTGGCACAATTCATTTCTCACTTCCACTTACAAGTGGGCTCTAAATATAAGGAATCAGGCTTGCCCAATTAATCTCAGTCCTGAACAACGTGTCTACCTGAAGAGAATGTAAAACCACTGCTGTTAGAAAGTTTAATTTAAGCCCTAGGGCTAAATTAAAGAGCTTTTCAAATACAGAAATTATTGTCCAGTAATAGCAAAACATAATTATGTTTTTTTCATTCCTTTTTAGCAAATTATTTTAAGAAAAAAAGAAATATAGCAACTTGCTAAATCATTTGAAAGGGTTGAATCTTATTGCTGTCACAATTTAGCATGAATAAGAAAATGGCAAGAAGAAACAAAAACACTGCAGTAAGAAGTGTTTAAGAGCCAAAGATTTTTCATTTGCATTCTCTGAGTGACAAAAAAGGTTTTGCATCTGGTGTCTGTGTACTAACTGAATTTTCCACTGTCTCCTCCTTAAATGCAATTCTGATTGTGCAGCCTTAAGAAAGAACAGCTAAGTGAATGAGCAGGAAGCAGTATTTTTTGTACTATTCCCACTTTGGGATTGTCATATTGCATTTGTGGGATTGAATCTTTTAAGGAGTTGTCAAATTTAATTGGCGAATTTGCACAGTTCTGGTTTACTGGATATATCACATCACCAAGATCTTTTTCTTTTATCACTTTATGTTAACTCCATGATTTAAATATCGCCATCTGTGAACAAAGCCTACAGAATTAAGAAAACAGATTTAGTAAATTAAAATCTTAACTGATGCATAATTTGAAGATTTTAACATTGTTTATTTGATATTTGGTGTATTTATCTTTCTTTTCTCATGGCAGGTATTTTACTTTGTACATGTTCAGTATAGAAGAATGCCCTATAAACACTTCAATAGGTTTAAAAACTGTAAAAAAAGAAGAGCGAAATCTATGAAATCAGTAGCAGGGAATAATTCTTTCAAGAATAAGGACAAATGCTGAAAATACATACTTGAAATGAAATCCAACTCTGTCTTCTACCTATGAATCCTGCGTTGTCTGAGACCTAATACTCAATCTCTCATCCCATCACTAAATTTGCTTTTGCTGCCTTACACATCCAAGCTCTTCTGTATTTTGTATTTGTGTTTTCTCTTCAGGTCTTGGCTTAAATGCAGCTCCCACAAGACCTACAAAGGATCTTCCCAAACGTCCTAAGTTGGCCCCCTCCAGTTATTCTCAAAAATGTTGTTCCTTCAAACAATTATCAAAAATTATAATCTTCTATTTAAATTTTTATTTGTATATTGTATGTTTACTCAAAAAATGTGCATTCCATAAGGACAGAGACAATGATTTTGTTTGTTTTGTTTTGTTTGTTTGTTGTTTTTTTCTGTCAATGTAGGCTCAGCATCTGGTAGAGTGTTGGCAAGTAGTAGTAGAATGGCCAAGATAAGAGGAAAGGAGAATCAGAGGAATAATAAAATTTTTTAATAATGAAACTAATACAGATAGTAGCTAAGGTTTTCTAAGCTTTTTATGCCAAGAACTATACAAAGAGACTTGCACTGTCTCACTTAGTTGTTAAAACAATCCTTGGCATTAGATGCTTGTATTATCTAAGGTTGTCAGAGGGAGATTTGAGGCTTAGGGAGGTTAAGTAACTTATGCAGGGTCAGCAAATTAATTAAGTTGATGCTAGGATTCAAACCCTGGACATCCATTCCAGAGATTACATGAGAGGGCTTGTTAAATGAATGAGTGAATGTGTGAATAAAAGAGGGAAGTAGGAAAGAACAAAGGAAAAAAGGGAGGAAAGAAGGAATAAAGAGAGATAAGAAGGAATTAGCCATGCTACCTGTAACTTGGATGACATGTTGAAAATTTTTATTTCATAAATTCAGACCAAACATCTAGTAACTCTAATAACTACCTTTTAAAACTATAGGTTCTGAGGTTGAGAAGTTGTAAGAATTGCCAAATAATAGTTTCAGGTGAAATGATACTCTTAATATATGTAGCTATCTTTGTTAACAGTGACCATTATGGAGCACTTTTGGGAACCAATATTGTAAATTACATACCTAACAATAAAGCAGCTATAGCTATTACACTAAGCTATGTGATAAGTGGAATATTCCAGCCCAGACTTGATGACTGCAATGATAACAAATCCTAATACTGAATTAGTGTTTATATGTGTCTGTTTTGCACTAAGCCTTTTACTTCTGCATGTTCCCCTTTCTCATGTAGTCCTAGGAGGTGAGCACAGAATCACAAGGCCAGCAAGACTTGAACATGGGATTTAGATAGAGATATTCTGATTCCAGAGCTATTGCCCTTAAGAAGTCACTCCCTAGCAGTGTTGGATCATTTCTATGTAAAGTCTGAAGCCATGGAAATAGAAGGGATTGTAAGAAATTTGAAGTTTATGGATAGGCATTACACATTCATTGCCTCAATGAATCCTCTCAACAACTTGCACATTTTTTTTTTAATTTTACAAGTGGGAAAATGAAACTTATAGAAGCTGGGTAATTTTCTGAGGTTTCCCTATCCAGTAAATGGCAGAACTAATATTTGATCCCAGGCCTGTGTGTTGACAAAGCACATGCTCATTTTTAAAAAGCCACAGTATTTCCTGTAGCTTATGATCTACTGTAGTCATTAACGGAAAGGAGAAGCAAGTTATTGCTTTCTATAGTATTCGTAGTCTCCAGTTGAATCATTTGAATGCTAATTCTGGCATAACTGAATAGCTGAAACAGTTGAATTCACTCCTTTGAGAATGGTTATTTTCTTTAGATACATGATATATGCAAGTGCAGGAACTGCTATAAAATGATGGTGATTCTATGCTAGCATCTTTTTCAAGAATAGGCTCTTCTCTACGATAAGAAAATTGCATCTTAAAGGTTAAAAATAAAAGTTTTTCTTTGGAAATGCATATATATGTGTGTGTTTGTGTATATATATATATATATTCCTTATTTTGACAACTAAATATTCATATATTGATAATAAATGAAGTACCAGTTGAAACATGACTTTTGAAAGATAGGGATAGTTAAATACCAATCTGTAAACTTGAAAATCTGGCCACAATCTCTTTTATAAAGTCCTAAATATTATGAAATGGATATATCATATATAAACTAAATAATGAATATTTATTTATTGAACAGCTCATATGATATTCACCATGAAGTAACTGAATAATTAGACTTTAAGCTATTATTGTGTGAATATATTTAATGAAATTTAAAAAAGGAAATGTCACATGCTGAACATATACATACCTGTCTAAGGATTTTTTTAAAGACTTTTCCCATCATCTCAGATGTCACAAAAACATCAGTTTCATAGTCTAATAGAGGAAGCACTAAGTAGAATGCCTCTGAACTTAGCAGCCATCATAATCTGATCATCTGTCTCAGCTAGTGGGATAAAAATAAGTTGCATGATACTGCTTAAGTTTTCTTCTTCATGTAGGAGAGATAAAAGTGCAATTTATAATCAACTTTCTAGTGCACTGCCTATGGGAAAATGAGCAGATGGCTCTTAGCACCAAGCATGGCTCTGTGGGATTTGGAGAAGGTGCATAATCCTGAGTATTCTACCATGGAAGGGAAAGAGAGGAGTGAAAAATACATAAAACCATAAAGAAAAAAGGTTTGAGAGACCCCTACAATCTCTAGCCAGCAGAACTGGTAAAGATCTTTCCCTGCAAAGGCAGTCCATGAAAACTGGAACAGGCGGCTGCTTATTCACATGCACAGATATGAATACTAATACACAAGAAACATAAAGAACCAGGGGGAAAAAATTAACAGCAAAAAACCCTAAAGAAATGGAGGTCTATGAATTACCTCAAAAGAATTCAAAATTATTTTCTCAGTAAGGAAGCTCAGTAAGCTACAAGAGAGCACAGATAGATAACGAAACAAAATAAGGAAAATGATACATGAACAAAATGAAAATATCAACAAAAAGAAACTATAAAAATGAATCAAACAGAATTTTAGAGCTGAAGAATGTAATAATTGAACTGAACAATTCAATAGAGAGCTTCACTATCAGACTTGATCAAACAGAAGAAAGAGTAGTTACCTTAAAGACAGGTCATTTGAAATTATCCAATCAGAGAAACAAACAGAAAAAAAGCAAAGTAGAATGCCTAAATTAGAGAAATAGAGGGCAGCAAAAAATATTTTACAATCATAACTCACATACTGAAGACTATATTTCTGAAGAAGCAATCTTTCCATATTATGTTAGTAAGTAAAGACATTACCACAAGGTTATAGGAAACAGAAACTATAGATCATAAGAAGATATACCAGGGAAAGCAGACTCACCAACATGAGCCAGATTCAGAACTATTTCTAAAGCCATAACACACTGTAACTATTATGAGTTTCCTGGACAGGAGATGGATACAACCTTTATAATTCATTTTATATATCTATTTTTAGAAATATATGTAGTTATCATAATACCACTGTATTTATACATTTCCAATCAATTTATATGTTAATATGACAAATTTCTAATTTAAAAATAGCTTAAATTTTCGTTTTAATTAAATTCAAATAGTGTTAAAGTGCCTCTAAATAGTATAGCTTACAAGGAATATAACTAGGGATATTTCCTTGCAGGTATGCAAGGAAAATTCTCAAATGATAGACATAGCATATAAAATATTAACTAACAGATATTTTGTTGTAAGTGGCATACAATTGGACTTACATCATGGAACAGTATAAATAAAAACTAATATTATATTTTAAATAATAAATGTCCTTTAAAAAGTCATAGATTTCTTTTAAATGGCATTTTAGAATTAGTGATAACTTAGAAATAACTTGCAACCTGTTTATAATATTGTTTTCACTTTATTTGAGCTTGAAGCTACCTGATTATTCAGGATTTGATTTTTTTTAAAGAATATGAATTACTTTTCTGTGGATGAAATAATCTGAAGATTATGGAAAATGTTTACCTGAAGATTGAAAGATGTTACTTAGGGAAAAGAAAATTTCAAACCCTAGGTTGTTCATACAACTTAAAAATTTTTTTTGAACACAAGGCAGTACAATTTGATTTTATTCCTTATCTTTGAAGTCAAACATTGCTTCAGATTAGCACAAACTAAAGTGGGTGGGTGAAGAAAAAGCCCATTATAATATATGACATCATCTCTTTTGCATAACCCATTATAATATATGACATCATCTCTTTTGCATAACCTGAAAATATCACATATAGTGAAGGTGTTTAAGTTGTGCCTTGATCTGATGTTAGGTCTACCTAAGCCCATTTCAATATAAAATAAAGAACAAGGATTCTGCTGATATCACTTACCAGTTATGTAAATCTACACTTCAGTTTCCTCATCCATCAAATGAGACTCTAGTATTACTTCCAAATACAACTGGCACATAGTGAACAATTAATTGAAGTTGTTGTTAATATATTATTTTATATTTCCTTCCTTTGAACCCACTCCCATAACACTTTCTGGCATTAGGGCAGAACCCCTATTTTCTGTTTCTGTATCCTAAGATTCTTGAGGCTGCCAAAGATTGTTTGATGCAGCTTGAGATAGTGCAGTGATTCTGTTAGCATGCCTCAGAACCATCAAGAGAGGTTTTTAAAAAACAGATTCCTGGACTGCACCCCTATGTTTTCTGATCACTAGGTTTGTGGTGTGGTCTAATAATTTGTACCATAATTTCCTAAGCGATGCTGCTGCTGCTGCTTGGGGACTGCAGTTTAAGGACTATTTATATATGATAAATTATATTGACAATGAGTCAAATATACTAATAGTACAATCCTTTTCAAGTCACTTCAGTTCCTTTATAGCCCCACTTCTTTCCTGCAGGTAAAGAAAGTGACATTCAGTGTTAAATCCACTTTTCTAAGAAACTCAATGACTTAGCTATTCCTTTCCTGGTCCTAAAATGGATGGCATATGACAGCCATCCTCACACCCCGTTCAACATCAGTACTTTCCAAGGCCTCTGTTCTCCTCATAATTTTTGATAGTTAACTAGAAGTTCTGCATAGCATCCCCAGTGAGCCTAATTCCCTGCTCTGCTCTACTATCTCCGGTTCCAGGATGGGACTTTGTCTTATCCATTCTTCTCTTTTCAACTTAAATTTAACTCTCAATATAATGCTGGCTCAGAATCTCTTCCCCACTTAGAGGCTTTACTATCCCTGGAAGTAACTACCCTGGGTGCTGGACTTTGGTGAATACAGTAACTTTTTGAAAAGTATACAATCTAGTGTATTCAAGAGAAAAGGCAAAACTTATGGAAATAATTGTAAGAATGATCTATGCAATGCTTATTTGACATACGGAGAAATTCCAGGAAGAGAGTAAAAAAGAAATAGCACAATGCAGTTAAGGATACACACTTAGAAAGAAACCACAAGGAAGTCCCCTTCTGGCACAGTGGGTTAAGGATCTGGCATTGTCACTGCAGTGTCTTGGGTCACTGCTGTGGTGCAGCATGGTGAAAAGGAAGGTAAACCACTTTCTTCCTTCTAACTGTACTATGCTACTGTTATACATTTTAGTCACTCAGATTTAAAAATCACTTGTAAAGGTTTTGAAGACTTAACCTTCACCTCTAACCAAAAATCACCTGTAACTGTTTTGAGAAAATCTAAGACTTACTTAATACTGTTTGAAATCCAGCTATGAAAATCCTATTTTCCTTCGCGTGAGAATGAGCTTAGCTTCGTCAGAGATCCCATAGCTTTATTTATTTTTTGTTTTATGTAATGATTTTCATTTTTTCATTATAGCTGGTTTAGAGTGTTTTGTCAATTTCTACTGTAGAACAAGGTGACCCAATCACACAGACATGTATACATTCTTTTTTATCACATTATCATGCTCATCATAAGTGACTAGATATAGTTCCCAGTGCTATACAGCAGGATCAATTTACTTATCCACTCCAAAGGCTATAGTTTGCATCTATTAACCCCAAATTCCCAGTCCATCCCACTCCCTCCCTCCCACTTGGCAAACACAAATCTATTCTCCATATCAATGATTTTATTTCTGTGGAAATGTTCACTTGTGACAAATATTAGATTCCAGGTATAAGTGATATCATATGGTATTTGGCATTCTCTTTCTGACTGACTTCACTTAGTATGAGAGTCTCTAGTTCCATTCATGTTGCTTCAAATGGCATTATTTTGTTCTTTTTTGTGGCTGAGTAGTATTCCATTGTGTAAATATACCACAGAGCTTCTTAATCCAATCATCTGTTGATGGACATTTGGATTGTTACCATGTCTTGGCTATTGTGAGTAGTACTGCAATGAACATGCGGGTGCATGTATGTTTTTCAAGAAAAGTTTTTTCCGGATATATGTCCAAGACTGGGGTTGCAGGATCATATGATAGTTCAATGTAGTTTTCTAAGGTACCTCCATACTGTTTTCTGTAGTAGTTGTATAGTAGTTCTACCAATTTACCTTCCCACCATCAGTGCAGGAGGTTCCCTTTTCTTCACACCCTTTCCGGCATTTGTTATTTGTGGACTTATTAATGATGGCCATTCTGACTGGTGTGAGGCGAACCTCATACTAGTTTTGCTTTGCTTTTCTCTAATAATCAGGGATGTTGAGCGTTTTTTCATGTTTGTTGACCATCTGTATATCTTTTTTGGAAAAATGTCTATTCAGTTCTTTTGCCCATTTTTCCATTGGGTTGTCCACTTTTTTGCTGTTGAGTTGTATAAGTTGTTTATATATTTTAGAGATTAAGCCTTTGTCAGTTGCATTGTTTGAAACTATTTTCTCCCATTCTGTAAGCTGTATTTTTGTTTTCTTTTTGGTTTCCTTTGCTGTGGAAAAGCTTGTCAGTTTGATTAGGTCCCGTTGGTTTATTTTTGCTTTTATTTCTGTTGCTTTGGAAGACTGAACCGAGAAAAAATTTGTAAGGTTGATATTGGAGAATATCTTGCCTATGTTCTCTTCCAGGAGTTTGATGGTGCCTTTTCTTACATTTAAATCTTTAAGCCATTTTGAGATTATTTTCATGCATGGTGTGAGGGTTTGTTCCAATTTCACTGGTTCACATGCAGCTGTCCAGGTTTCCCAGCAATGCTTGCTGCAAAGACTATCTTTTTCCCATTTATGTTCTTGTCTCCTTTGTCAAAGATTAATTGACTGTAGTTGTCTGGGTTTATTTCTGGGTTCTCTATTCTGTTCCATTGGTTTGTATGTCTGTTTTGGTACCAGTACCACACTGTCTTGATGACTGTGGCTCTGTAATATTGTCTGAAGTCTGGGAGAGTTAGGCCTTCTGCTTGGTTTTTGTTGTTCACAATTGTGTTGATGATTCTGGGCCTTTTGTTGTTCCATATAAATTTTTGGATTGTTTGTTCTAGTTCTGTGAAAAATGTCATAGGTAATTTGATAGGGATTGCATTGAATCTATAGATTGCTTTGGGTAGCATGGCCATTTTTACAATATTGATTTTTTCCAACCCAGGAGCATGGACTATCTTTCCATTTCTTTGCATCTTCTTTAATTTCCTTGATTAATGTTTTATAGTTCTAAGGATATAAGCCTTTCACCTCCTTGGTCAGGTGTATTCCCTGGTATTTGATTTTTTTGCAGTGCAATTTTAAAAGGTATTGCATTTTCGTATTTCTTTTCTAATATTTCATTGTTAATATACAGAAATGTGACTGATTTCTGAATGTTAATCTTATATCCTGCTACTTTGCTGAATTCATTGATCAGTTCAACTAGTTTTTGGGTTGAATCTTCAGGGTTTTCTCTATATAGTATCATGTCATCTGCATACAGTGAGAGTTTTACCTCTTCTCTTCCAATTTTGGATGCCTTTTATTTCTTTTGTGTCTGATTGCTATGGCTAGGACTTCCAGTACTATGTGGAATAACTGGTGAGAGTGGGCATCCTTATCTTCTTCCAGATTTTAGTGGGAAGTCTTTCAGCTTTTCTCCATTGAGTATTATATTTGCTGTGGGTTTGTTGTAAATGGCTTTGATTATGTTAAGATATGTTCCCTCTATACCCACTTTGGCAAGGGTCTTGATCATGAATGGATGTTGGACTTTGTCAAATGCTTTTTCTGCACCTATTGAGGTTATCATGTGGTTTTTGACTTTTCTTTTGTTAATGTGGTGTGTGATGTTGATTGATTTGCATATGTTGAACCATCCTTGTGAACCTGGGATAAATCCCACTTGGTTGTGGTGTATGACCTTTTTTATATGTTGTTGGATTCAGTTGGATAAAATTTTGTTGAGAAAGTTTGTGTCTATATTCATCAGAGATATTGGCCTATAGTTTTCTTTTTTGGTTGTATCTTTTTGGTATTAGGGTGATGGTGATGTCACAGAATGTCTTTGGGAGTGTTCCTTCTTCTTCAACCTTTTGGAAAAGTTTAAAGAGGATGGGTATAAGTTCCTCTTTGTATGTTTGGTAGAACTTGCCTGTAAAGCCATCTGGTCCTGGACTTTTATTTGTAAGGAGTGTTTTTATGACATAATCAATTTCATTTCTAGTGATTGCTCTGTTCTCTTGATCTGTTTCTTCTTGATTCAGTTTTGGCAGGCTATAATTCTCTAGAAAATTGTCCATTTCTCCTAGGTTGTCAAATTAGTTGAAATACAATAGTTCATAGTATTCTCTAATGTTTTTTTGTATTTCTGTGTTATCAGTTGTGACTTCTCCTTTTTCATTTCTTATTGTGTTTATTCGGATTCTTTCTCTCCTCTTCCTGGTGAGTCTAGCCAGAGGTTTGTCAATTTTGTTTACCTTTTCAAAGAACCAGCTCTTGGTTTGATTGATTTTTTTCTATTTTTTTTTGAATCTCTATTTTATAGATTTCCTCTCTGATCTTTATAATTTCCTTCCTTCTGCTGACTTTAGGTTTTGTTTGTTCTGCTTTTTCTAATTCATTTAGGTGGTGGGGTGAGTTGTTGATTTTGAGATTTTTCTTCTTTTTTGAGGAAGGCCTATATTGCTATGAATTTCCCTCTCAGCACTTCTTTTGCAGCATCTCATAGATTTTGAGTATTTTCATTATCATTTGTCTCGAGGTATTTTTTAATTTCCTTCTTGATTTCCTTATTGACCCACTGGTATTTTGGTATCATGTTGTTTAGTCTACATGTAGTTACTTTTTTCTCATCTCTTTTCCTATGGTTGATTTCTAGTTTCATGCCATTGTGGTCAGAGAAGATATTTGAAATAATTTCTATATGCTTCAATTTGTTGAGGTTAGCTTTGTGCCCGAGTATGTGATGGATCCTTGAGAATGTTCCATGTGCACTTAGGAAGAATGAATATTCTGATTTTTTTGGATGTAATGTCCTGAAAATGTCGATTAAGTCTAACTTTCTCTTGTGTCCTTTAGGATCTCTGTTGCCTTATTGATTTTCTTTCTAGAGGAACTGTCCATTGATGCAAGTGGGATGTTAAAATCTCCTACTATAATTGTATTCCCATCAATTTCTCCTTTTATGTCTGTTAGTATTTGTTGTAGGTATCTGGGTGCTCCTATATTAGGGACATATAAATTGACATACTATAGTGTCCTCTTCTTGAATGGATCCTTTAACCATTAAATAGTGTCCTTCTTTGTCTTTCTTTATGGCCTTGATTTTAAAGTCCATTTTGTCTGATATGAGTATTGTAACTACTGCTTTCCTGTCTTGTCCATTGGCATGAAATATCTTTTCCTTCCCTCACTTTCAACCAATATGTGTCCTTTGCCCTAAGGTGAGTCACTTGTAGACAGCAGAGTATAGGTTTTTGCTTTTTTATCCAATCTGCCACTCTGTCTTTTGATTGGAACATTTAGTACATTTACATTTAAGGTAATTATTTATATGTATTTATTGCCATTTTAAACCTTGTTTTCCAGTTGGTTCTGTTTCTCCTTTCTTTCTTTCTATTTTTGGTTGGATGAGTTCCATTTATTTTATGCCTGATTACTTTTCTTTTTAGTTTTTGTGAATGTGATGTTTGGTTTTGATTTGTGGTTGCCCTGTTTTTTAACTATGTTAACCTCTTCCTGTATCTGCTTGCTTGAGCCTGATATTCATATTGGGTCAAACATATTATTAAAATAAAAAAAACCCTATATTTTCTCACTTTCCTTTCCCACACTCTATGATTTTGAAGTTTGTTTTTTTTTTTTTAACATCTTCATGTTTGTCCTTTTGCTGTTCCTTGGTTTACCATCTCTTTTACAGTATATTTTTTTTCTTTTTCCTTTTTTAGATCTGTGTGCTGGCTTATTTAAGTAATTGCTTTCCAACTGTGGTTTCCTTCATCCTATTTCTTACTTCTTTTTTTAATTTAGAGAAACCCTTTCAGTATTTCATTTAGAATGGATTTAATATTACTCTTTTAGCTTTTGTATGTTGTAGAAATTCTTTATTTCTCCTTTTATTTTAAATGATATTCTTAATGTATAGAATATTCTAGGCTGGAAATTTTTTTTCCTTTCAGAACTTTAAGTATACCTTGCCACTCCCTTCTGGCCTATAGTATTTCTGAAGAGAAATTAGCTGATAGCCTTAAGTGGGTTCCCTTATAATTAACCCTTTATTTTTCTCTTGCTGCCTTTAGAATCCTCTCTTTATCTTTAACTTTTGCCATTGTTATTATAATATATCTTGCTGTGGCCCTATTAGGTTTCAACTTGTTTGGGTCCCTCTGTGCTTCCTGCTTCCTGTATTTTTTTTTTTTTTTTTGTCTATGGAGGGCTGCACTTCAGCATATGGAGGTTCCCAGGCTAGGGGTCTAATTGGAGCTGTTTCTGCCTGCTTACACCACAGCCACTGCAATGCCATATACCAGCCATATCTGCTACCTGCACCACAGCTCACGGCAACTCCCAATCCTTAACCCACTGAGTGAGACCAGGGATCAAACCCACAACATCATGGTTCCTAGTTGGATTCATCTCTCTGTGCCACAACGGGAACTCCTGCTTCCTATATCTTGATATCAGTTTCCTTTAGATTTGGAAAGTTTTCAGACATAATTTCTTCAACTACATTTTCAATCCCCTTTTCTTTTTCTTTTCCTTCTGGAATTCCTTTTATGTGTAGATTGGCCTGCTTTATATTATCCCATACATCTCTTATATTACTTGTGTGTTTTTTCATTTGGTTTTCTCTCTGCTGTCCTGATTGGGTGATTTCCATTATTCTATCTTCCAAGTCACTAATTCATTTCTCTGCATTATTCATTCTGCTCTTTATTGCTTTCATTCAGTTTGCATCTCTGAAAATGAATTTTCTAATTATTCTATGTTCATCCTTATATTTTCTAGTTCCTTTCTAAAGGAATCTGCCTTACTGTTCATGTCTGCTCTTAATTCCTTGATATTCAGACTTAATTCCTTCAGTATCTTCACTATCTCTCTTTCGAACTCAGTGCATATTAGACTGCAGAGGTCTGTTTCATTTTTTGCTGCTTGATGTGAATTCTGTTCCTTTAACTGGGAATTGTTTCTGAGCTTCTTTATCTTGCCTATGTTTTTCTTTTTCTGTGAGTTTAGGGAAGCCAAACTGTAGTCTTTGAGGAATATTTCTATGTGAGAGCACCCCTTTGTATTTTGTGGGGGGTTACTATTTATTTTTGGTGTGGGAGTTTGAATATTTGCTTTCTCTTTCTTCAGTGTGAGTGGGCTGTTGTCCCCACAGTGCTGAGTGTGTTTCCAGGGAGAAGGAGGCAATGTGTAGGGCTAGTAGCCAGTGCATATTGCTGGTCTCTTAACAGCAACAAGGACCTGCAGGAAAGTGGCACATGCTACTCCTAGTTGCAGGGCCCTGGGAAGTGGTAATGAGCCCTAGGCAGATTTAAAACCTGTCCAGAGTATATGCAGTGGCAGCAGCAGGGTGCATGAGTGCCCAGGGGAGTGAGAGCAACAACAGGTAGTGTTTGATTGCAGTGCCTTCCTCTTAGGTGACTGGAGCCACAAATGGTGACTGTTCAGGGACCCCTAGGGGTAACATGCCATGCCCACTCTAGAGTCAGTGATAGCTGTGGTGGTTTGCCCCTTCTACTTGCAGACCATGCAAGAAGCACTCTGTCTCACTTATCCCACACAGGGGGTGCTGCACAGGCTGCTCCTAGTTTCAGGATCCTGGGAAGTGACAGAAATCAAGCATGTGGGCATGGCCTGGGGTGTTTGGCAGTGGCGGCAGCTGGGCTGGTGTTCTCCCAGGGGTGTGAGAGCAATAACAGGTGGTGTTCAGTGACAATGCCCTCCTCTGTGGTGACCTTGAGCTAACTGGGGATGCAAGTGGTGCCTGTTCACAGACCCCTAGTGAGGGCAGGCCACCCCCACCTCTGGAGTCAGAGATAACAGTGGTGTTTTGCCCGCACCACCTGTAGACCATGCAAGTAGCACCCTAGCTCACTTAGCCCACACAGGAGGTGCTGCATCAGCTGCTCCTTGTTGTTGGTTCCTGGGGAGGGACAGTGATCAAGCATCTGACAGTGGTAGTGGCAGGGCAGGTGTACTCCCAGGGGAGTGAGAGCAACAACAGGTGGTGTTGCATCACAATGTCCTTCTCTGTGGTGCCCCCTGAGGTGCTTGGGGCTGCAAGTGGTTCTTGTTCAGGGATCCCCAGTGGTGGTGGGCCACGTTCATCTCTGGAGTCAGAGGTAACTGGAGTGGTTTGCCCCTGACATCTGCAGACCACGCAAGAAGCATCCCATCCTGTTTAGCCCACGAAGGAGCTGCTGCACCAGCTTCTCCTATTTGTAGAGTCTTGGGGAGGGACAGCATCTGGGAACTGCCCAGAGCATTTGGCAGTGGCAGCTGCAGGGTGAGTGTGTTCCCAGGGGTGTGAGAGCAATAATATGTTGTGCTTTGTTGCAGTGACCTCTTTTTTTTTTTTTTTTTTTTGCCAACCCCTGAGGTGACCAGGGCCACAGGTGGAGCCCACTCACAGGCCCCCAGTGGTGGCAGGCTATGCCTCCCTCTGGCCTCCAAGCTGACCACCAAGGTCCATCCCTGCCACCTATAGATCATGCCAGAGGCACCACATTGCACTTAGATCCCGACTGCCCTTAGCCCACACAAGATGTGTCTGGCCACCCATAGCCTGCACAAGAAGCACCCAGTTTCCCATAGCCAGAGCAAGTGGCCACCCATAGCCTACACCAGAGGCGCCCCCCGCTTCTAAAGCTCATGTACACAGGGAGATTCCTATGGCAATCTGCCTCTCCTCCTCTCAACCTCCCTAAGAATCATGGTTGCTTCTCCTGTGGGCCCAGACCTTCTCCTGGGTTCCCCTGCCATGGCATTCCACTCCCCAGCACATAGCACGCCACTCACCCGCCCATAGTACAGCACTCCTTAGGCTTCCCTGACATGGCCAACCCTAGTCCTCTCCCCGAGACTGACCTCCAGAGCCTAAGTCTCAGTGCCCAGCCCCCACCCGAGCATTTCAGACTGTGGTGTCCAGGTGATAGTGCAGATGATCTGTGCAGCTCTCACTCTACTTTGCCCTCCTCAGTCCAGCTGCTGTGCTTTTCTTAGCAACTCTGAGGTCCCTCCATCTCAGCTAATACCTCTGTCAGTTAGGTGGCTTCCCAGGATGTGGGTTCCTTTTCTCTTTCACAGCTCCCTCTCAGGAATGCTAGTCCCATCCTGCTTCCTTTTCTCTCTCTCTCTCTCTCCTTTTCTTTTGTTCTACCAGTTACATCAAGAGTTTCTTGCCCTTTTTGGCAGTTTAAGTTCTTCTGCCAGCATTCAGTAGATGCTCTGTGTGAGTCATTTCACATGTCGATGTGTTTTTTTTTGATGTGTTTGTGGGAGAAGATGAGCAAGACCTCTTAATCCTCCACCATCTTGGTCCACCTCTGAGACTCCATAGTTTTAAATTCACCATTTTATTGTGTATGTACAACTGTACGATAAGAATGTATTCTCATATTGTGGGTATTTTCACTTTTTTATTTTGCAAAAATTCTTAATCAAGATATGAAAAGATGAAAGACTGATTTTTGTTTCTATTTTAAAAACCTCAATATTAGACCAAATTTACATATGAAAAGTAATAAACCTCACTGTTTCTGGTTTTCCTTACTATGATTTTTCTTATAAAAAGGGCCCAACATAATTGTAGCTGTTTATTCAAAAAAGTTTGGAGATGGTAATATGCAATGAAGTGAGGCAGACGTATCAACAAAGGGAAAGGACCACATCTTCAAAGAACTGGCAGGAAACATATTAATGAATTATTTGTTTCTCAGGTCCCAGTGCCTTAAGGCATGTTCAGGATCCAGACCTAAAAGCAATGTGATTTTGGAAAATTAAAGGTGACAGGGAAGAATCTGGATGGCTTATCACTGCTGAAAACAGGTGCCTGTCACCTCTTTCATTGCACTGACACACATTCTGCACTATTCATCAACCTTATTCTTCTCTTCTCTAGTCTAACCTTTTGGTGACAGTAAACATGACTTGACAGAGGGTCCAACACAGAAATTACATGATCTTTAACCTTTTTCTGTCTTGTGACAGGTTTGGAACACACCTGGACTAATGCATCAGTGAGGAAAAATATCTTTGGAATTATAATATGACAGTGATCTTCAGAAGTCAACAGTCATGTGTGTGTGTGTGTGCGTGTGTGTGTGTGTGTGTGTGTGTGTAAAGTCTTTACAGTTTTAATCTAAATGAATACAAAATAATAATTTTCTACCTAAAAAAACTCATTTCCTTAGAATAAAAGGAAACCTTGCCATCAAATGAAAGGCAATAATAATTCAGTATGCATTTATTAAATGCTTACAGAGCACATGCATATCCTGGAAAATAGATTATAAATTAATTCTTATGGCTTTAATATGAAATATAGATGTGTTTGTAACTGAGAAAATAAAGATACTATAGACATTTTTGGAATTTAGGTGTTTGCAAAGTTAGGACTGTTGATATAAATATATCTGTTGGTGAAAATGTCCTTTTATATGAGAACGTTTTAACTATTTATTCCTGCAAAAAATTTAGTCTGATAAAAATATGTAACTAAATACTGATGGAGATACTCCCTTATTGCGAAATAAAAGGAAGGAAATATATTCAGTTGTAAACATTTTAAGTTCCCTGTGTTCTGGGGCAGAAAACAGGTGTTTTCTAATCCTTCTTTTTTTTTTTTTTCCTTTTAATTGGGCCAATTTGTATGAAAACAATCACATTCTGAACTAGGAAAAAATTGTGGAAATTCAGCCCAGTAATCTCTCAGAAAAAGTAGGGAAAATGAGAAATTTTACCTCTATTAAACACTGTACCTGTTTCAACTCATTTTGCATATAACTTTACACATTGATTTAACAAGCCATGGTTTCCCACATGTTTAGGCAAAATTTCCCTATCACTCATACTTCTGTCCATTTTTCTTGGCTTTACCAGGTGACTAAAGAAAAAGCAGACACAGTATCTGCTGTCTTACATCCCAGGATAATTGAAATCCCTCGATTTACTTTATTAGGTTACAGTTTCTACATATGATTAAAATAAAATTTTAGTAACAATTTGAATAGTGAATAAAGAGCAGATTCAAGCCACTGAGCAATTTGTTGCCTAGTATATGCCATGAAAGTACATTCCTAATATATAGAATCCTTGGTGGAGATGCTCCACTCAGCCTAAAACAAACTTTAGCTACAATTATTTCCTGTAGCCAAAATGTATAAATGTTCTTATTATTTGCTATAGAAAACAAATATGAGAACCATGATCATGGAATATCATCTACCCAACTATAGGTTTAGTTCACTATATTCCTTAGCTCCTTTATGAAGATGATTTTAAAGATGTATTTTAACAAATACATAGTTGGATTTCAGGTTGTACTTCTCAGTTTCAAATGAAGGCTTTATTTTGTTCTGACATTCACTTAATATTAGACATTTGTAAAATAATATTTAAGTGCATATGGAGATTTCTAAATTTTAAATTGGATTCAAGAAAGTCTCTTTTATTCCATTTTAATTCATAATTACTATAATATGCATTTGTAAAATAATATGCTGGTAAGTACATTCTTTAAATTATTATTTAATAATTTTTAAAAATTTTAAATCAAAATGACTCCCTGCTTACTTTCTGTAGTTGTTGACATCTAGGATACAGTGAGGAATATTTCTATTTAGCTAAAAATTCAGTTTAAAATTCAGTTTCAAGTCAATAGAGTAATGAAAGATTTTCATTTGTAAAAATATCCTCACAGTATAATCTTAAAGATGTGTAGGTTCTGTGCATATGAAAGGCTCAGTGTAAAGCAAATGAGGAGGTCTTGGGGGCAAATTTCCAGGAATAAGAACATAAGATAGACAAATCCCGGCATTTTGCCTGGAATTTATCCTGAACTGTTTACAGAAAATAGAGCTGACTCTTGTGTTTGGTTATGGAGTATGGAGTGAGGACAAGAGGTTGGCTGGAGATTGTGTACTAATCAGCAATTTGGTGACAATATCAGCTTCAGATTGGGGAAAATTCTCAGTTTCCAAATGAGTCAATCCATGTGGGGACTTGAAAAAACCTCAGCAAACTCCATGTGCACCTGCGCCATTTCTGTTGGGTTCACTTTTCTAATCCTGGTTTGGAACTGCACATAGTGTTGGCACAGACAAGTGGAATGTAGATAAAATTAAGTAGCGTTATATAATCTCCGTGATTGCCATTTGACACTTTGAGCCATCCCAAATAAATATACCTCCTAAGTAAAACTAGTATCTTTGCCAAACAAACATATCTTCAAGATAGCCTTTTATACCTAACTTTCCACAGCAGTTTCACTTCTGGGTATATATCCGAAGAGAACAAAATCTGTATCATGAAAAGAGATCTGCATTCCCTTGTTCATAATAGCATTCTCTACTATAGCCCAGGCATGGTGACAATATATAGGTATTAGTGGAATACAATTCACTCATTAAGATAAAAGAAGGAAATCCTATCATTTGTAATAACATGGATAGACCTCGAGGACATTATTCTAAGTAAAATAAGTCAGAGAAAGACAAATACTGTATGATCTCACTTATGTGTGGGATCCACAAAAATGGATAAATAAATAAACTCATGAAAATAGAGACCAGATTATCCCATTGCCAGAGGCGAGGGTGGGCAGTGGGGAAATTGGATGAAAATACTTAAAAACATCTAGTTATAAGATTAATAAATTCTGGAAATGTAATATACAACATAGTGACTGTAGTTAACAATACTGTATTATATATTGGGAAGTTGCTAAGAGTGTAAACGTTGAATGTTTACATCACAAGGAAAAATATAACTACATGAAGCAATAAATGTTAACTGAACAAATTTTATTAATCATATATATGTATATATATAAAAATCATTATATTGTATACCTTGAATATATATAGTGTTATATGTCAATTATATCTCAAATAACTCTGACAAATAATAAAACTATGTTGCCCCTTCATAGGAATTTGGAAACGTTCAACAATGGTACAAAGTAGATGTTCAAGAAATACTGTTGACTGAATAAAAAATGTTAATGAGGGGATTAAATGAGTGTGGAAATCCTGGGCCAAACTACAGGTTCTTGATTTAAAATGATCTACTTTTAAGTCTTAGGATTTTTTCTTGGAATTAGAGTGAAGACAGGGCAGTAGTATCCTTATAAATGCCTTAACAAATGGCTGGAAAACCTGAGTGAGAGTGTAAATAGTTATGGGAGAGTCTTTTCATATAATGGTAAGGTGATTTAATCAACATAGCATGCTTGACAATATTCAGAAAAAGGGAAAAGTCACAGGGAAAATATAATATTTAGGTCTTGATTGAAAGAAGTAGAAGAAGGTTTTAGTAAATCATTGGTGTATAATAGACCAGGCATGTTGTTGATTTTCTTTTTTTTTTTTTTTTGCCGTTTCTTGGGCCACTCCCGCAGCACGTGGAGTTTCCCAGGCTAGGGGTCTAATCGGAGCTGTAGCTGCCAGCCTATGCCACAGCCACAGCAATACAGGATCCGAGCCGCGTCTGCGACCTATACCACAGCTCACGGCAACACCAGATCGTTAACCCACTGAGCAAGGCCAGGGATTGAACCCAAAACCTCATGGTTCCTAGTCGGATTCGTTAACCACTGCGCCACGATGGGAACTCCATGTTGTTGATTTTCCCATGGCAAGGCAAATAAATATTGACTGTTGAGTTCTAGCGATAGTAAAAGGATATAGCACAGGTACATAAGAAGTAGATGGGTTCAGGTAGCATTAAGAACAAAATATTTAGGTTTGAGATCAGTGAGAAATAGATCACATTGTAGTTATAACACCAATATCTTGCATAAATCTATATCTATGAATATTAGTTATCTTTTTTTTTTTCCTACAGGAGTATGACAAGTGCTATTACAAAAAGGTCCTGTTTTGACAAACAGTCCATAATAGAACCAATCATCTCCTTGGGCTTTAAAGAATATTGGCAAGACTGGGTAAAGGCTTGGATAAATTATTGGTTACTTAAATGGGATCAGCCTTCATTATTTTTAAGTTATCAGTGATTCTTGGCACAGGGTTTATTAGAGAGCTCAAGTAATTCCTCACATTAGGGTTGGAGTAAGTACACAGTATTAAAAAACAAACATCTACTTGAACTGTTAGTGTATGTTGCATACAGGAGATGTCAGGAAATAGTCCAGCTGAAAAACACTTGATTTGATAGTCACTTTTTTTTTTTTTTTCTTTTTAGGGCCACACCCACAGCGTATAGAGGTTCCCAGGCTAGGGGCTATATTGGAGCAATGGCTGCCAGCTTTGCCACAGGCACAGCCACAGCAACACCAGATATGAGCTACACCTGTGATCTACACCACAGCTCACAAGAATTCTGGATCCTTAACCCACTAAGCGAGGACAGGGATCAAACCCGCATCTTCATGGGTACTAGTCAGGTTCATTACCACTGAGCCACAACTGGAACTCCCAGATTAGCTAATTTTAAAAAGAATCTGTCAATAATTCATTTGTTATCACAAATAAAGAGTAAAAGTTGGCTCACAAGAGGGCTGAGAGTTATTGTTGTGTGTTGGATGAGAGGGAGAGTCAGTGGTATTTGAATATCTACAACATCAGTGGTCTGAAGATTCCTGAAAGAGATTTAAAAATAGTGGTAAAATTTATATTTGACAGAATAGCATCTATGCCATTTAGAAAGTCTTTTTTCTGTCCTTCTATAATGGGAGATGGTTCTCCTTGTTGGTTGAACAGAATCATTGGAAATCAGGTACTACAATCTCCCTTGGAGTCCCTTTCTAACTTTCAGTGATGGCTAATTCTTTTCTGTTTTTTACTAATGTCCAAAAATTCATTATCCAATATTCCCTTTGTTTACAAAACCAGCAGAGGTCCTGTTAAACAGGGAGTTGTTACTGTTTTTTAAGGGTGTGGCATCTCCATACAGCTGCTTATTTTAAAATCTATAAAATTTTTAGTTTGAGGGTTATTTTTCCCCTATCTAAATATTTTTCAGTGCCTCTGCCAAAGCAGCAATCTGCCATCCAATCTTTTCGTTACATACCAGATCAGCAATTTCTGGGTTTAGGTTGTCTATAAAAATGTTGGAGAAGTAGGGGACATGTTGGGGAAGTAGTCTCAAGCAAAATCAACTGTAGCAGGAGGGGACACACCCCAAAGAAACTTTAATCCTAAACATTATCTAAAGGCACTAATTAATTTATCTCTGAACTCTCCTATAGATTCACTATTTTGTTGTTTTTGAGATGGAAGAAAAGATCCAATTCACTTTAGCAAGCCCTGAAATATAGTTCCTAAAGTCGATTTGGTGAGGGATGCGCATGAATTGGCAAAACAGAACTCATAGTTATTGTAATGCACACAGAGATAAGATTGAGGAAAGATTCTTATAAGATTTTGAAATGATGACCCAAAGGTGAGTTTGTTTGAAGTACACTAGTTTTATGACATCTCCTGAACTCGGTGCTTGTTCTAGACTGAGACATATTGGCCTCGTGTTTGTCCTCTCAGTGCTGACTTTCTTTTATAAACAAATAAAACTCAAGAAACTGTACAAGTAGGTAGACAGTAGAATAAATTTTAAAATATTTTACAAGGTAAAAAATATAATCTGATCAGAATTCAGAAATCCAACATAAATACAAAGTTATGGGATTGAATGAAATATTCAGAGATCATACTCGGTACGAACTTATGTCCCAGACAAGTGATTCTAAGGAGTGTCAGATGTGCACACTATTACTGAGTTGGATGTCCCAGTCTGTAGGGGCAGGCATCTTAGGTGAAAGTTGGTGATACTTCCAGTTTTGTTGAAGCCCAAAAGCCAAAGACTACCAGGAACACACTTATACTCAAACAAAACCAGCTGTATTAGGAGGGGAGACATCCCAGAGAAGACACTCTAGGAGCCTCTCAGAGTGTGCAGGGAATGGTCTCATTGGTTGGGACTATGCTATAATATCATGTTCTGAGTATTGCTCAGGTTCTGTTGGAAATATTATTATCTGATTTTCAGCAAGGATAGTAGTTGTCATGTTCTCTGATTGTTGGAAGGGTGAATTTTTTCAAATTCTCACACTATTGCAATCCTTTGAAGTATGCTATGGAACTATATTACAGGTGATGGCAATGCTTTGTGCAGCACACATTTTCATTAACATAAGCTCTATATGTAGTATTTGGTAGGCATTCATATAACACCAAAATTTCCTATTACTTTTTAACGCCTTTATCTATTCTTACCATATTCCAGTCACTGCTCTAATCTTTAAACATATAATAGTATTTAAAACAAACAAATGAAAATTCTTGCTGTCCTATTAGGGTCTCTATTCCCATGTTCCAATAGAAGAGATAGAAAACAAGCAATTAATAACTAAGTATAATGATGAGTGTCGAGGCAAATAAAGAAGGGTAAGGTGATAGAGGGCTACTGAGTGAGGTTTGGTAGAAGTGTGTTTTTTTAGAGAATCATCAGGATTGCTTCTCTGGAGTGATGACTGTGAGCAAAGATCTGAGTGAAGGAAAGGAGTGAACCTTTTGAAGATCTAAAGGAATAAATAGTGTTGCAAGCAGAGAGAACAAGGTAGAGGCCAATATGGCTAGAGCAGAATAAGATGGAGAGTGTTATGAGATGAGGTCAGGGAGATAAGCAGTAACTAGATCACATGGGGTCTTGTAGATTGTGATAAAGGGTTTGGATTTCCTTTTCAGTCATGAGAGATTAGCAAAGGTCATGGGAGTTTCTGAGCAGGAGGTTGACAGAATCTGATTTTTTAAAATAGATTATTCTGGTTGCTGTGTATAAAACTGGCAATGGGAGTATGAGTGAAAGCAAGGGATAGAAAGCTGCTGTGACAATCAACATGAGAGATGACAATGACTTCACCAAGATGATAGAGTTCTCAGATATATGCCTGTTGTCAGGGTCTGACTTGAAGCTAGAGTCAAAAGGATTTGCTGATGGATGGATTAGATATAGTGATTTTAGACAAGATTAAAGACTGCTCTCTGAGTTGGGGAAAAAAAAAACTGAGTGAATAGTGGAGCTATTTCAGAATAGGGGAAACTGGAAGAGAATGGAGGCATTGGGAGAAAAACCACAAGTTCTATTTTGGGAGTGCAATGCTCAGCATGATTCTTGGACATTTGCATGTCACAGTCAAATAGGCTCAAGGGAGAGAGAGGAACTGGGGATATGCTGGGAGCCATCAGTATGTAGATAGGAAATAAAACTGCCAAGAGAGGAAATCACTTGGTGATAAGTGTAAACAGAGGTAAAAAGGGGGCTGAGTTCTGGGACATTCCAAAATATAGAATCCAGGAAGAGGAAAACATTCTAGCAAAAGACACCAAATGGAGCAGATTGTGAAGTAAAGAATAGTCCAGGGTAGAGGATTTCCTGAAAGCAAACCAAAGACAGTGGTTCTGACCAAAATAGTGATCAAATGAAGCACTCCATTGCGCTTCTCTGAGCTGTTGTGTAGGGCACCTAGTAGAAGCTTTCAACGTATATCTCTTGGTGCGCAAGCAAAAGAATTCAGATTATATTATGACTGAAATATATATATATATATATCTACACTTTCTAATAAATTCCATTTTAATTCGATGACACAAAAATTAAAATATTTTGTACTTTCATAGTATTAGAGAGGTGGTCAGTTAAATGAGGGAATGAGGCTTCAAAATTAGGGAAGAATCCTAAAAATCTGCTTGAATCTCTTGCATATCCTCCTTATTCCGCCAAATACTATCTCTAGCATGCTAGGTGAATCAATTTAAGTAACTGAAATCAAAGAATACACAGTACTAACAAATTTTTAAATTATTATTTATAAGTTTCTGGGACCCTTTATTAAAATAACATTCTTATTTAGGTTAATTTCAACATTTTTTCCCTTAGCTGTTATCTATTAGTTCAATCTCTGGCCCCACTCACTGGGTTAAGGATCCAGCATTGCCATGAGCTGTGGTGTAGTTCACAGACATGGCTTGGATCTGACATTGCTATGGCTATGGCATAGACTGGCAGCTGTAACTCCGATTCAGCCCCTAGTCTGGGAACTTCCATATGCTGCAGGTGTGGCAAAAAGTCTTTACCAAAAAAAAAAAAAAAAAAAAAGTCCCTACCAAAATAGCATCCCATCTCCTTTTTTTGTGCAATATATGCTTCTATTAATGCTAGCAGTCACATTATTATTATTATTAGCAATAACAACAGCTGCTGCCAAAGTAGTAATACTAGTAGAGGTAGTTATTGCTTTTATTTTCTGGTTTAATATACATCACTCTTTGTATCTTTTTGAGCTTCCAGAAGTAAAACTTAAGTGTATGTTCCACTTCAAGCTGGGATTACTGGATAGTCACATTCGTCCTCATGGTAGACTTGTGCCATTAGCTTTATATATGTTATCTTTGTAATTTCCAAAACTGGAATCGCTTAGTTTTCACCTTTACATAAATAGGAAATATAGCATAGTAGTTAGAAATCTGTTTTTTGGACTAGTTTAAAATCCTGGACCTAATACTTAACTGTATAATTTTGGACAAGTCAATTACAATTCTGTACAGCATTATTTCTTTATCCTTAAAATAAAGATAAGGAGATAAATATTTGGCACCCATTATATCGAAGAAAATATGTGTTTTTAAATAAGTTTTGTATGTGTTTGTCCTATAAACATGACTACACTAACTGGACTGCTTCTGCATTCCCTTGCACTCAAGTCCCTGCTTTGATAGGGCAAGTGGTTCTCTTTTGTACTTGCCAGTCCTTAAAGCCCTCTTGTTGGATCCTGTTGATGTCCCATTAAACTTTATTTATTTATTTATTTATTTATTTTTTTGTCTTTTGTCTTTTGTTGTTGTTGTTGCTATTTCTTGGGCCGCTCCCGCAGCATATGGAGGTTCCCAGGCTAGGGGTCGAATCGGAGCTGTAGCCACCGGCCTACGCCAGAGCCACAGCAACGCGGGATCCGAGCGAGCCGCGTCTGCAACCTACACCACAGCTCACGGCAACGCCGGATCGTTAACCCCCTGAGCAAGGGCAGGGACCGAACCCGCAACCTCATGGTTCCTAGTCGGATTCGTTAACCACTGCGCCACGACGGGAACTCCCCATTAAACTTTATCATAATTTATCCACATGGACAACTACTAGGCTGTGCCCTGTGCCTATCTGCCTTAACACTAGCAATTATATCAATAGAGATGATATATCAATAATTGACATATACCATTCTTGAGAGGAAATTTTATCATCTTATCATTTAATCTTCATAAATCAGGAATTAGAACTATTTTTATTTTCTTTATTACCCATAAAGAAAATAAGACTTGAGGAGGCTAATTCAGTTCCTGCAAGTCATTACTAGCAAGTGATAAACCAGTTTTTAAACCAATGGCTGTGTGACTACCAAATCTAAAGTCGTTTACATTGCCTCCATAGAGCTGCACTGGCTTGAACCATAAACTTCTATGTTAATAGATTCCTGCTACTCAGGAATCGATAGGAATCTCATGTTGATACATTTGCTGTTTTGCTGCTTTGAGAATCATTACCACGTTCTTCAGATATCTCACACTAAAAATGTAACTTTTTTTTTTTTTATCCAGGCCGTGATCCTTTCATGTCTCACCTGATCCTCCTTTTTATGAGGTACCATTCTCTTGCCTTATTTGAATAGGTCTGAGTACTACGTAATTGGCTATATGATCAAGCAGAAGAGAGCCACTGATTTGATCTCAGAAAGTATTGTGATATTGTGTACCACTCATTTACAGTCCAAAAATAGAACCAGAGACTTGAAACCTATGAAGTTTGTGTGGCAAGCAGTTTGTCACCATTGAATGTGGGCTTATTTCCACCGTTCATATTTTTCTTCTGTGTCTCTATTAACATAAGCTGAGAGATGCTTTTTCTAACAAAAAGTTTCATGTCAAATTCTCCCAGCACCATTTGGGAAAGTCATTGAATAAACTAATAGTAGGCTTCCAAGCCAAGAGTAATTATGTTACATTGCTCTTTTTTGGCAGGGAGCTATTTTTTTTCCTGTAAATGAGCCACTTTAGCATAAGCACACTTTTATACTGCAAAGTGGAGGAGGATTTGATGCAGATGTCTCTCAGGTGAGATACAAGATCATAGTTTTTCCACTCCTAGATTAATGTAATGAAGTGATCAATCAATCAATCAATTAATCACCTTAGTTTTCCGGTAATCACTGTAGCAGATAGTTATTAGAAATGGAAACATACATTTGTAAAAGCTAACTCTTCTTTTTTATTGACATATAGTTGACATACAATATTATATTAGTCTCAGATATACCACATAGTGATTTGGCATTTGCATACCATGAAATGATCACCAAGATAAGTCTAGTAACCATCTGTCCCCATACAAAGTTATTACAACACGATGTGACATTTCATATTCAGAAAACACTTTAAAATCATTCATATTAGTTTTTCCTTTAAGCCAAATTTTAAGGAGTGTTATTTCTCTGATTGTCATTTTTTAGAGGCGCAAACTGGTTCAGGAAGGTTAAATAACTTGTCCAAATATGGTCAGCAGCTTGATGGCAAAAGTCGAGCTAGCAATCAAGTTTGTAGCCCATCTATTTTATCATAGGTCACTATAACAGATGTACTATCTTCATTTTTCATTTTCTCCAGAAGAGAAACTTGAAGACATCATGAAATTCTATGAAACTGAGTTTACACACTGTGAGGGTCAAGAAAAGCATTTTATACATTTCTATACATTTTCATATTAATATATAGAGCTAACACCTTTATAGGGAAAAGGACTAAGGATTTAAATACGTATTTCAAATATAGAAATCTTTTAAACAAAGAGTTTAGTTGGAAGCCCATAAATTAACTTCAGGAAATAATATCAATTATTGATAGTTTATTAGGTAGTATTCAGTATACCAAGCACTTAAGTGATCTCATTTGAATGTCATTAAACACTGTGGGGCAAGTACTGTTATTTATATTTTAATCTGAAGAAAGTGAGGATGACATATGCAGTTTCCTCAAGGTCACAGATAACAAGGGTTGGAAACGGGGCAGAGAAAAAGATCTATCTATTGTTCTGAAGTCCAGATGTTTAAGCCCTAAATGATATTACTTCCCACTGCAATCTCCTCCTTTGGGTAAATAACACCCTCTGTCTATTAACTCTACTTCCAATTCATATTATGGGAGTTATTTACCTTTACAGTAGTAGAACAAATTGTCCCATTCTCTCGTTAATCAATGATCCCACTATGTTCCATAAAATGCACTATATGCTGATTCTAAATTTGTTACTTATTGTTAGAAAATTAATTTGCATGTATATGTAATAGTATTATGATGGGTATCATACAGTACATCCCATAGTACAGCAGAGCTAAGGTCAAACTTGGACAAATGAATGACTTGCTGGGCTAAAATTTTAAACACCTTTAGAGGATGACAGTAAAATATTTATTCAATATATAATTTGCAGTGAGACCAAGTACTACACAGAATCAATTTGGAAAGGGATGCTTGGGACACTATTTGTTCTTTGTATTGCCTTGAGCAACTTGGTTCTGACCACAAATTTGTGTTCCCCCCAAAACTGAAAATCAGGCAATTAATCAGACCCACCATTCTTATAAGGCCATTTTAAGAGCTTTCATTAATTGTGTATACTGTTCATAGTCTCCTGCCCACCACATCCCAAGTAGCTTAAAAAAACTGTTCTTCCACTCATACAAGTATCATTCCTGAAAGGAGGTTTCCTTCTAATTGATAAAATTTGAGTGATGTATAGCATCTTTGTAGATTAATTCTCAGGTCAGGTCTCTCCTTGATACACATAGTTAAACTTCCTTAGATAAAAGGGACTGAGAAATAGTTCCCTGGTGGCCTAGCAGGTTAAGGATCTGGTGTTGTCCCTGCTGTGGCTCTGGTCACTGCTGTACTATAGGTTCCATCCATAGCCCAGGAACTTCTGCATGCTGCAAGCATGGTTAAAACAGAGTGGGGCAGGGGTGGTACTGAGAAGGCCTCCCTGGGATGGAACCTTCATCAGTTAAGGTAAAATTTTCTGTAACAACAAAAGCAAAATTTATAAAGACTTTACACAATAAATACCTATTACCTGAGCACATAAAGTCTAAATGCTATTTTCCGATTGGTGGGTGGCTCATATCCAAATGAGCACCTTTTTTTCTTGTGGGCCAACAGTTTCTTAAGAGCTCAGATCCTCTGAATTTAGCCTACACTTAGGGAAGAAAGATTGGGGTTAACCACTATGTCCAAGTAAGTGCATGTAATTTTGTTCCTATCCCACTGTTGTGCATGAGCTACATTGCCTCACATAGATCCAGGTGGGCCTGGGGAATGTAGAAACTGAGTGGGCACCCCCTTCCTGGCAACAAGTCTACACCTATGAAAAAGAACAGCATTTGAATATTGTCTCTGCCAAAGGATGAAGAGGTGGCCTGGGGTGACTAGGTGTTAACCAAGGGGAGGGCAGAGCAAGGGCATTCCAGGAAGTGGGAGCAGCATGCTCAAAGATTGTGAGGGAGTTCCCGTCATGGCTCAGAGGAAATGAGTCTGATGAGCAGCCATGAAGTCTCAGGTTTGATCCCTTGCCTCACTCAGTGGGTTAAGGATCTGGTATTGCCAAGAGCTGTGGTGTAGGTTGGAGAAACAGCTTGGATCTGGCATTGCTATGGCTGTGGTGTAGGCCAGAGGCTACAGCTCTGATTTGACCCCTAGCTTGGGAACCTCCATATGCCACAGGTGCAGCCCTAAAAAGACAAAAAAAAAGGATTGCGAGAACATAATTATGTAAATTACATAACATAGTTAACAAGTGGGAGCTTGGAAGAGGCAATTTCCATGCCCACTGTGATTCAGTCATGAAATACTGAGCACTATACATGTGCTCAGCATTTTGTAAGAGAAGAGGAACACATGGAGAGTAACGCAATGTAACCCCTACTCTAAAGACATTTCCAATTCCTTTGTGAGAGGCAGACACAGTCAACAATTTTTCCCAAGGTCTCTTCTCCTTTTGAGTTCTAATACATTACTAGAGTCAGTGCTAATTGCAACATTTTGAATTCCGGTGAAATCCTGAGCTAGCTATTACTTAATTGATATTTTTATCCAAGACTCATTTTAAAGAATGTTTAGAAAATGCTGAATTATCTTACTGGTACAAGAGAAAAGGTGGTAAACAAGACAGACAGTATTCCAGATAACATAGAGTTCCCATACCTGTGGAAGTTTTATGAGTTGGAGATAATTTCTAAATTGACTGATGGTTGGTTTGAGTTTGAAGTAGGCATATAGACAGAAATGACATCTTATTATATGAGGTCTTTCACATGTAGCTTTTCATTATTATTTTACATTTCCAGAAGATGATTTTTCAGTGAACAATGTTATGGAAAAAAATACAAAACCAAGATTCACGTATAAAGCTATTTTAAAGATACATTTTTTTTTGTACCCTGGAATCTAAAATAAATATTAAAAATGAGATTAGAATGAATCAACTACTAGATGAATATTTTAAACTATTTTATTCTTGAGAGCAGGTATTTGATGATTAAATTAGAGATGGGCTAAATATTTCATTGAGAAAATTAATCTGATGCATTTGATTAGATCTAAATCTTCATAAATGTATAATTCAATACACTAAAGGCAACTTTTCACCCAACACCTGATTTCTATTTGTTGATTCCACTTGCTAAAATCTGAATTAGGATTCTTTCCATTTCAATGTAGATTCAGACTTTCCACTTGAGAGGGACAAAAAGTCATTTCTTTTGACTGAAATATATATATATATTCATATACATATATATGAAATATATATACATGGATGTCTCATTTACATGAATATTCCTTTCCAACACAGGAGGTCTTTTTCTTGTGACATTTATAATATTTATTGCAATAATTTTATAATTTCCTTATATTTACTTCATTATTTTGTGCTACAATTTCATGTGCTAAATAATGAAGGTAATTACAAATTAAACTATCTGTGGGCATGGGAAAGGTGTATGGAATTTTAAAATGGAAGTGATAAATTAAACAGCACTGAGGGACCAAATCAAAATTGAAATAGAGGATGCTGAAAAGCTCGGCACATTAATATATTGACAGAGATATATGTAGAGCCATTTTATGCCTTTTCTTTTATTTCTTTTTTTTTTACTCTTTAAAAATTGAATCCTGCTAAGAGTGTTTTAAAATATAGAGCCCTGGGTTATGCATGCCAACTCATCTAATGTATACCTGAAAAGCTGCTACACTCATCTCCAATGTGGAGATTTATAATGTGAAGAAAGTCAAAGAATGGAGATAAATCATTGTAAAAGAGTCATATTAGCATCTTATTAAATGATTTCTTATTGTATTCAACAATAGTTAAAGAGATGGTTCCATTTTAGTGAGAAGGCATGACAATTTTTTCCAGTTCAAATGTTATGAGACTCTTAAGTCCAAATATGTATATATAAAATAACCATCCTTTCTAAGATAATATTTATATGTGAACAAAATTTTAAGTTAGAAAACAATATTTATCACATATTTAGCAGAAAATTTTACAAAGTTATTTTTATAATGTACCTCCTCCCTCAGAAGAGATTCCATCTGGAAGAATATTATTTATGGCAAATAGTACAATTTGTCATTACCAAGACTTGAACATTTTTATGCATTCATCAAACAAAAAAATTTGAATATATCTTATGTGCTAAGTACTGGAGATTTAGAGTTTAAACAACTAGTCTTTGAAGAATGTAGCATACAATCTAAGTAAAAAGTAAACCTCAGTACTGTGTATTTTAAGAGATTTAAATTGGAACATCTAAACCTGAAACACTATAACTTGGGTTTCCCTGACACCATCCTCATCTGGTTTTTGTGATTATCCTGCTAATTCCTTCAAGTTTCCCTAGGAACTCCTTTTCTTTTGGTAACATTCCCTATCATTCTGAACTATGGTCTCTTGCTACATTTATACTGTCCTTGGGTGATATTATCCAGGTGCACCTCTTCACCCATCATTTCCATCAGGGATTATCAAACTTCACCCTATAAGAATCATTTCAGCGCTTGTGATAAAGTTAGCTTGAGAAGGTCTGATTAGGGCCCAGGAATTTTAACATGAATCCATGATGATTTTAATGCAACTCTTCTGAAACCATACTTTGAGTAACATTTATCTATGAATTAACAATACCTTAATCTACCATTGAAGCTGAGATCTTTCAGCTGGGCTCCACTGATGTATAAGCAATTACAACTAGAAAACATTTCTTGGTTATTGCAAATGCCCCGCTTATCTTACAAACCTCCCCATATCACAATGCCACAGCACCCCCCCAAGCATATTTTTTTGTACTATTATCCCCTGGCTTTGAGAATTAAATCTTCACATTTGACAAATTAGAAATCTAGGTGTTATTCCTAAGTCCTTTTGCTATCTTATTCTCCTCATATGATAATTACTGATAACTCTTAAATTAATCCTGAATTAGTTTTATTCTATCCTGCTGCTCTTACATTGCTGCCACCTCTCCTGTTTACACAATCATCATTTCTCAGGGATATTGGATATATTGACTCCAGAATTTTCTCTGACTCTCCAAAATTAAACTTACACTGCACACTGAAAACCAGATGCTATTTCAAGAAAACAAATTATAAAACAGTTAAATATAGATATTAAAATGTCCTTACCATAGTTATTCCACGCGTGATAGAGCCACAGCTTAACTTTCCAATCTCCTGTCTCACCATTTTCCTTGCTGAACCTACTATAGTCCTCCAAATGCATTTTACTCTTCTTTACCATCTGGTCTTGGCATGTGTTCTTCCTTCTACCTACAATCCTCATCATCACTTTTCTAACTCCTTCTCTGCCTAGATGGGATATCCTTGGTAAAGGCTTCCTTATGTAGGAAATTTAGCTTGGATCCATTTTATGCTTGCGCTAAGATTGCTTGATTTAGCCTATATACTATATCTCTCATGCAATATCTGGGATATATTTATATTAAAAAACTTATTCGTTGCTTATATGAAATTAAAATTTAATTGAGAAGCCCATATTAAGTCTGGCAATCCTAACATGTCCCATATAACTTATCATATCACCATTGTTCTTTGCAATTTGTAACCTTTAATTACCTGTACATTCCTTATGGCAGAAGCCATGTCTCCACTTTCTACCTTGTGACATTACACTCTTATGTGGTGCCTGGCACCCCAATGTTCATTGCAGTACTATTTACAATAGCTAAGACATGGAAACAAGCTAAATGTCTATTGATAAGGGAATGGATAAAGAAGATTTGGTACATAATAGAATTGAATATTACTTATCTGTAAAAAAGAATAAGTAATACAATTTGCAACAACATGGATGGACCTAGAGATTATCATACAAATAAGCTAGACAGAGAAACACAAATATCATATGATACCACTTATTTCTGGAGTCTAAAACAAAAAAAGATACAAATTAACTTATTTTCAAAACATAAATAGACCCATGGGCATAGAAAACAAACCAAAAGAGAAAGGAGAGTGAGGAATAAATTAGGAGCTTGAGATTAACATATACACACTATCTATATATAAAACAGAAAACCAGCAAGGACCAACTGTATGTCACAAGGAACCATACTCAAAAGTTTGTAAAAACCTATAAAGGGAAATAATCTGAAAAAGAATATACATATGAATCAGAGTGGTATACATCTGAAGCTATCATGACATTGTAAATCAATTATATTTCAATAAAAAAATAAAAATAAGAAAGATGGGAGAGAAAAAATAAGCTACAAGCATATACTGTACAGCACAGAAAATAGAGCCAATATTTTATAACTTTAAATGGAGTATAATCTGTAAAAATATTGAATCACTATGTTGTACACCTGAAATTCATATAATATTATAAATCAGCTGTACTTCTATACAAGGAAATTTTTAAAGTCCTTTAAAAAATACTTAATAAAAAGAATGAAACAATATACCCAATTTTCAAGCCTTACTACTTCTGTTTTTCACTATACTATGTTGCTTCTAAATCATAACAAAAATTTTTCATTTAGTAAATATGAATACTGTAAATATAAAAAATACTGTCTAATTTTGACAGAGACTAGGATTTCATACCCTAGTAAGACCTATGAATGATTATATTTGGGGTATAATTTACCCTGTGCAACAAATATAATTCAATGAATCATTTTATGAACCCAAAACTCTATGAGGTCAGTTGTTTCAAAGACCCACAAAAATGTGTTAAATAATGATGTGGACTGTCATTGTTAGAGCTTATTTCAATGAGAAAGAAGACTTTTTAAGAGGAAGCATTAGAAAGAAATTGAGTAGAATTTTTCCTGTTGTACTCAATGAAAGCCCATTGTTCTCAATTTTCAGATTTCAAAACTTAAAGTTTTCTTTGAAAAGAGAGCCATTGAGACAGTTTTATGAGACTAGATCTAGAGTTTTCTATGTATTGTGACAGAAAATAAAGATCTGGATATTCTGAGTAAATTCTAAAAATAGAAAATACCAATATCAATTATAGGTCCATTAAAACAAAGCTTTTTGTAATTGACTCCAGCAGCAATTGATCTCCAAATGTCACAAGATGCCACGGGGCTTTTAGAATTGATGATGGATAGCAATTTTAGCAAAATTAGGCATAGCTATCACAAAGCAGAAACAGCATCTGTTACAGGATAAGGAGTTATTGGTGTATGAAAATAGCTGAAAAACAATATTTTGGAACTAGTTGGGAAAAATGTGCATTTTTTCCCTCCAGTAGGATTAAAACGTAAAGGAATGAGTAATCAAGAAATATCAGATAATAGTAAAAGATATTTATTCAGTGAACAAATGGTTTTTGAGGCCCAGCTATATGGTTGACAGTTTTCTCTGCTTTAAGTGGGATATAGGTAAGTAGCCAACAAATAGACCAATTAATTTTTTTTCCCAATTTTTAAATTGAGGTATGATTGATTTACAATATTGCTAGTTTCTGAGTTTTGACTCAGCAATGCCAATTATTCCCTTGTTGATGACTTATAATTCCTAGATTGGAGGGCACTAAGAGCATTGATGTGCACTGAGTTTCCGTTCTGTGTTCAATGTTTTCATAACAAAGAAAATTAGGGAGTTCCCATGGTAGCTCAATGGTAATGAAGCTAACTAGGTATCCATGAGGGTGCAGGTTTGATCCCTGGCCCTGCTCAGTGGGTTAAGAATCTGGAGTTGCCATGAGCTGTGGTGTAGGTTGCTGATGTGGGTGGACCCGACGTTGCTGTGACTGAGGTATAAGCTGCTGGCTGTAGCTCTAATTTGACCCCTAGCCTGTTAACCTCCATATCCTGTGGGTGCAGCCCTTAAAAAAAAAAAAAAAAGGCAAATTAGTTTATCTCCATCCAAGAATGTGTGGTAACAGAATTCCATCAGTCACAATCCTCTTGCTGTTAGGTACCACAGCAACCTTACTTCCACCATCTCTCTTCTTGAATATTCACCTCATCTGGATCCTTCTTGCCATTTCTACTGCTAACCTTTCTGTGGAGGCTCTCTTTTATTTTATCTTTTGTTCCAATTTTCTATCTCCTATATTCCAAGTCGATGAGATAGGTAATCTGTCATCCTTACAGATGTTGCAACTTCCAAAAGAATTCACCCCTTTTCAGAAGTATACAGACATGAAAATCAAAGTAATAATGGCAGTGAACTTCTTACTCTTTTGAAGCTCATACCATTGACCTCAGTTACCCACCGATCTTCCTCTTCGCCCTTTTATTCTGACCTCTTATCCGTTCCTCTCATTAACTAAAGAATTTGATGTTTAAATTATAGTATTTTTCTGCATCTTTACTCCTATCTCCATTCTAACAACTTCAATATTTAGGTAAGTGAAACATCTATGTTCTTGTCCTTTTGATTCCTTGACTTTATCTCCAATGAACATTTCTTCCACTTCATTTCAGTTGTTCACTTCCTATGATGCAGGCTATGTTCAGACCTTATCATTAGCAGAAACTGTACCACTTTGAGTTCTCTATTTCAAATATTTCCCTCTCCAGCCATATTTTTCTATTTTTTTTTAAGCTCACCTGTTTAATTGCCTTTAACAACACAATTCTTTGGTTGCCTTGACCTTTCCGGTATAGCAATTACATTTGTCCTTCACTTTCTACCAGCACTTCTCTCTTGACCTCCTATATCCCAGGAATTATACTCAGTCTATTGCAAATACCACCATGAACTCACCTTCCCCCCCTTTCTTTTTCTCACTCACTTGGTAATTTTCCAGTCCTGGTTGAGCCATCCACCTGAAAAACTAATCATCTTACAGAAAATAATGTGATTTTTTAAAAGTTGACTGGTATCACTTTAAATTTAGCAAAATCATTTTGAAATGGACTAGCATTCTTTCATGTTTTGTTTATATTAGTCAACAGATACGTATTGGTAACCAAACCAGGAGCTATGCTAGGTGTTAGAGTTAGGAGTGAAATATCTGAAGTAGACCTTGGTTTATGCTGGCATATATTCCACTAGGGTCTAGAAAGAAAGGCAGACAAAGTAAATAAATAAGCATTCAGGGAATATAAGATAGTAGTAGAGGCTATTTAATGACTGAAAAAAAAATATGTATTGAGCACCTACTATCTGCCAGACATACCATTATAAAAGTTATAACATAGGGTAATGATAGAGAAAGGCTTGTGGTGGAGGGGAGACTATAATCCCTCCCTGATGGGAAGATATTTTTCCTAAGATCTGAGTTGTAGAGATTGATAGAATAATTTTTCATGAGGGAAAGATTAGTATTCCACACCCCTGAATTGGGGAAAAAACATGTCCTGTTCAAAAAAAAAAAAAATGCAGAAGGAATATCAGTGTGGCTGGAGCTTTATGTGGAGATTTACGGCCCTGGGAAAGAGTGATGTCAGCTGAGGTGGAGAAATAGAAAGGGACAATGGCATGATGTTGTTAGCCGTGGTACATTTTCCCTTTCAGTAGTCAGCTGTGAAGGCAGAGAGTTGACTTTCCTTCCTCAATCACCCTCCACCTTCCGCTTCCATCCTAAGCAAATGTTCTATCTCTCTCTCTCTATAATAACTAAGACCTGTGAGACTTACTTTCTAGCATCTGTTGTCTAGTTGGTCAAGTAAGGCCCTGTGTTGAAAAGGAAAGATTCTAATCATTGTATAGAATAAATTTATTTTTTAATTAAGGAAATTATTGGCATCTCACTTTCTACATGTGTGTATGTGTGTTATGTATATGCATTATTTTTTAAGACATTTAAAAAACATACATATTCATATGCATAAAACAATATAAAGACTGTGCTCTGCATAAGTGACTGATTTGTGTGTGTGCCTTTATGATCTTAATCTCTCACTACTACGTATTGAAATTTTCCTTCCACAAATTTCTGATTTAAGTCTTTCCCCCACTTGGATTCCTTTTTGTTGATCAGAAGGGGTCTTCTGTGGCATTCAAAGTGCAACTGGGGGTTACAAAGCAATGCGACTCTGGAAGCCCAAAAAATAGACAGAAAGTTGAAAATAATTGACAAATATTTTAAAGCAAGAATTTCTTATGTTCATGACATTTTAAATGATTGAATTTTTCAGAGTACCTAAAATGCAAAGTAGATGATTTCTTTCAACATTTTGTTTTAAATTAAGTACATTTTCAAAGAAATCTCAGTGTGTTTGTTTTTGAATGCCTCTTTCTCCATCAACTAATGCTATTTTTGTAGCCCAAAGCAGGCTTTTAAAGAGCATAGTGTGGTAATTGCTTTATTATGACAGAAACTTCCATATGCTGAAGATGTGAACATAATTCTTTGGTCTATTCAGATATAAACATGCCCAGTGGTTAAATGAGTTTAGATTATTAATCATTTTCTGAATAGTTATATTTTTGTGAAATCATAAATGAGATTTTCCATTTTTACCCCTTCTACCTGTCAGAGATAACTGGCTAACATGAGGACATGTTTGAGAGGTTTGGTAGTGCTATAAGATAAGGTGGCATCCTGTTTTCTCTGCTGAAAACTCAGGGCAGCAGGGTTCTTTGTCAAGTTTCTGCTCCTTCAGGCCACTGATTTCCTTGTGGTTTTCAGAATTTTCCCGGCTTTGCATGATAGGCTGCTCAGATCCCCAGGCATCAAAATCAAGCTAGTGTTTACATCTAAATGACTCCCTTCATTAAACTCCAACTTTGATTTTTCAATCTATTAAATTTGTGTCTTGTTCAAAGGAATAAAATGATCTCAAGCATTTATTTAACTGGCTTTGTACATTTATTAAATTAAGATCATCACTGAGTGTTACTTCTTCTGGAATGATAATTTCAAAGCTATAATTTTATAAGTAGTATCAAAAGAATAACAGAATTGTGAAGCAAATTTTAGTGAATAAAAGTGGTTTTTTTTTAATTATTGTATAATGTAGTGGAATTGACCCAAACAATTAAATTTGGAACTAAAGCCAAATTGAATTCACGAAATGTGTAAACTCTAGAACTTTTTTAAGGGATTAAAATTAAATTTTAAAAATAGAGTTTAAGGAGTTGATGTTTCTTTAAGTATATGCTGTAACAAAAGCCAATAGCTAATAAGGTAGTATTAATTTAAGGTACTTCAGATTTCATTGCCTGCATAAGGCTCATTTGGGCTACGCACTTTTTTTCTGTTTATAAGTCAGTGATAATTCTAAGTTTCTAGAAGGAAGTTTCTTAAGTAGGTTTTACACGCCAAATAGTTTTTTATGTATTTTTTTTCTTTTTTTTTTTCTATCTTTTTGCCTTTTCTTGGGCCGCTCTTGTGGCATATGGAGGTTCCCAGGCTAGGGGTCTAATTGGAGCTGGAGCCACTGGCCTACGCCAGAGCCACAGCAACGCAAGATCTGAGCCGCTTCTGCAACCTACATCACAGCTCACGGAAACGCCGGATCCTTAACCCACTGAGCAAGGCCAGGGATCGAACCTGCAACCTCATGGTTCCTAGTCAGATTCATTAACCACTGTGCCACGACGGGAACTCCTTTTATGTATTTTAATTTACTAAATAGATATAGTGTTCAAAAACAGTGCAAAGATAAATTTGATCATGGTTTCTAAGCATTTTACAAAAATTTATTTCCTATGCTTTAGTGTGTATTGAGATATCTCTATAAATAATGTATTGATCATAAAAAGGAAATTGATTTATTTTAGAGATATTTTAGCATGGTTATGTTTAAATGCCTATTTTAAAGAGAACCTTTCTATTTCCATGAAAGAGAATGGAATGTAGATAGATTCACCTTCCATTATCATATGATATGAGCAGAATGACCTTCAGGGCCATCCCAAACTTGAGACAAAATGCCTTTCTCTGGATATGTAGAAAGGAAAAAAAATTCAGAACAAATCCAAACCATGGCTTCCATTTACTTTGCCAATTCATCTTCTGTAACCTGTCAAAAACGGTCAAATCGGTATTCTCAAGGACTCATTTTAATCTTAGTTTCAATTTCTTTTTCCAGAAGTATTTGCCAGAGAAAACAAAAGTATTAATTTCCAACTCTGACTTGCAATTTACATCTTTTTCTCTCTCCTTATATCCAGACTAAGCACAGTATCTGAGAGACTTTGGAATTATTTTCAACCAATTGACTATTTTATATTGAAACTATGCAGGACCCTGGAGGCCTCCAGGTGCTAAAGCCCCTCCATGTCCCCTGTTTCTTATTTTTTGGGGGCAAATGGGGAGGAGGGGCTTTAGCCTCCCAGGCTAATTTGAAAGAACAGACTCCAGCAATTGATGATTAGGACATAGAGTTCCTCTTGAACAGGACTCCTAGTTCCTCCTGGAGGGACTTAGAGAACAATCAGATTCAGATCTTTTGGTTCTACAGAAAGTAAAACCCTCCACTCAGGTGGAAGTTGATGACTACATGCCAACCCCAAGCATTTGACTCCAGCCTGTTGGAACGAGGAGGTTGAGGTTTCAGAATCGTCACCCTGTTACTTCACTTACAACCAACCAGAAGAAGGTCCAGCAGCTGATCATGTATCCTAAGACCTTACCTCCTGTTTTTTAAATATTGTTTATCTGTTTTTTTAATTGTTATTTCCCCAATACATTTTTTTTCTACTGTACAGCATGGTGACCCAGTTACACATACATGTATACATTCTTTTCTCTCACATTATCATGCTCCATCATAAGTGACTAGACATAGTTCCCAGTGCTACACAGATGGATCTCATTGCTAATCCATTCCAAAGGCAATAGTCTGCATCTGTTAACCCCAAGCACCCCATCTATCCCACTCCATCCCTCTCCCCCTTCGCAACCACAAATCTGTTCTGAAGGTCCATGATTTTCTTTTCTGTGGAAAGGTCATTTGTGCCGTATATTTGATTCCAGATATAAGTGATATCGTATAGTATAGCACTACTCACAATAGCCAAGACATGGCAAAAACCCAAATGTCCATTGATAGATGATTGGATTAGAAAGATGTGGTATATATATACAATGGAATACTACTCAGCCATAAAGAAGAACAAAATAAGGCTATTTGCAGCAACATGGATGGAATTAGAGATTCTCATACTGAGTGAACTAAGTCAGAAAGAGTAAGACAAATACCCTAACAATGTTTCTAAAAACCCTTCTTGAAAATCATTGGTAGTTTGAATCTTTTGAGAACAAGCCACCTATTCTCCTTGCTTGGCCCTTATAATAATCCTTTCTCTTCTCCAAACTCTGGCCTTGCTGTGCATTGGTACAGGAACTTGGGTTTGACAAAAGTATTTCCAGTATCTTCTGATGTGAAAAGGAAAAATGGAATTGCTGATCCAGGCCTTTTAGAATGTCCATCTAAAATTTACTTTGAAAACATCAATGTTCTGTTTCAAAAGCAGTCCCTTATTCTGTGCTTTGTAACAAAAATTATTAAAACCAGAAAATGCCTCATATATCTGATTTTACATTAAAGATCAAATTTCTGATTTTTGCCTCAGAAATTTACACAACATGCCATTTGGGAAAGGCCAATATTTTGGTTCACTTGTCAATGGTAATCAGTGTTTAATGAAGCAAAGTGTAGCTGTGTTGATATTTTTATTGTGGCACTTGATCATACTTTCATTGGCAGACCCACAGATGGCCTTTTTTTAATCCAGAAAATATCTGGCTAAAAACATTCTATTTTTGATCTACTTGTTGTTTGCATATTCTTTGGAAATCTCTGCTGCTTTGCTTTACAATGGAAGGCTTTTACAATGAAATATTTACACTTACCTCCTAGCTTTTTTGAAAGCCTTCCCCAAAATGCATCCCAACCTATCTTTCCAAACTTTATTTTACTGTTCCCTTCAGAAGCCCACTGCTTTAGCTAAATCAAACTGATCATCACTCTATATGAAAATCTGTCACTGTTTCTTTGTTCCTTGGCCTCCCTTCACTAGACTTTCTCTGACCTCCAACAACCACCCTAACCCTTATCTCAAGCAATGTTGCCATGTATTAAAGTACCACATTAAAAAAAAAGTTTCATGTGTCCAATCTTTCAACTTCAAAGTGCTGCACTAAATTTTGCAGATCCTTTAGTACTTATTCATGTACTCGCACTACAACTATTCTACAATGTAATCACTACCTTGCTTCCTTTTCCTGACTGCTCTGTTTGTCTCAGTCTTTACAACTATCCTTTCTCTTCATTAACTTAACTTCAAGGCGCCGTTCATATTATTCACACCCTCTAGTGCTTCTGCCTTATTTTAAGCCCAACCTTGAATGGATCAATAACACTTCTTCCCTGTGCCTTCTCTTCTGCTCAATTGGGGGAAAAAAGTAGAAACCACCAGATAGTCTTCCTGATCATACTTGCATATTTGTATATCCTATCCTCTTAGGGAAATTGTTCTGCATGCCCCTATCTGAAAAAAAAATCTCCCCCTCTGGCTGTGGATCTTATCTACTCCTGTACTGACAGTACTTTATTCTTCTCTAACAATCCTTCCCTTTCTCTCTTGTATTCAGCTTCCCCTTGTCATTGTCCCATAGATGGTCAACACAGTCAAATTTATTTAACAAGTTAAACTAACGAACAAACAAAACCTTAAGTTTTATGATCCCTTTCCTTCCTCTCCAGGTGCAGGCCCATCTCTCATCTTTTCTTGATACCCAGTCAGATGATTACCTATACCCAAGATGCCAATTTCTTTTGCTCCTACTCACTGTTCTACTCATGCTAACATGGCTTCAATCATCATGATTCCATGAAATAATTCTCACCAATGTTACCAATGACTTCATGTTGATAAAGATAATGGACATTTTAAAGTACTTATCTAATCTCATATCTTTGTAGCATTTGCAACAATTAATCACTGTCTTAAAACCCTCTTCTTCCCTTCCTTTCCATGACATGATTTCTCCCAGTTTTGTCCTAACCCTCTGACCCCCTCCTTCCCTGTCTCTTTTGTCCTCTCATCCTCCTCTATGATGCTATTAAATTTAGAGTTCCTCAAGAATCAAGCCCAAATCTTCACCTCTCTCACTTCACATCCCCTTCCTGTATAAACTTTACCACACTCAGAGATTTATTCAATGCTCATCTCTAGCTCAGATTTCTCCCCTGGGAAATTTACTCTGAGTGTTAGCCAATCTATTTTTCACACAGTAGCTAAAGAGATATTTTAATAAGAATTTGAAATTGTCTTTCCATGACCTCTCCTCCAAATGCTCCACTCCTGCTTAAAATTCTTTGATAATTTCCCATTGGGATCTTCCCACCCTAGGCTCTCTTCATTTTAATCACCCAGGACCCTTTGGTTCATAATAACTGTCAGGATTCCTCCAACAACTAGCAATTTACACAAGCTGATTCCTTTTTCCTAGATGCTCCCCTATCCTCCCTTTAACTTAAGTATGACCCATCCTTTGGATGTCAGCTAAAGTATAACTTTATCAAGGAAGATTGCCCTGAACTTTTTGACTGGAAAACCCTCTCAAATACACATGGCATATCTCTCCTTTGCACCGCTTAGCTTAATTGTCAATTTATCTTTGGGAGTAAGATTATTTGATTAATTTCTCTCTTCCTTCTGAAGCGCAGCTATGATGCCTTTATTTTCCTGACAATAAATTCCCAATATCTGAAACAGAGCCTAATACAAAAGAGTAGCTCAATAAATATTTGGTCAATGAATAAATGGATAGATGATTCATTCTTTTTTCAGTCTATGACACTCATCAAAACATAAGACCTCGCCAGTACTAAGAGCTCTACAAGTAGCTGTTGAATTGTATTGAGTGATATTTGAATCGTTGAATGCTATTTGAAAAAAAGCAAAAAGAAATAGAGTAGAATCTCTAAATTAGAATAACATATTTATATTCAGTTCAGCTCTGTTCATGATTATTTCCAAATTGTTTTGTGTGGTTTCTGAACAAGAGTCATGGCAATTGTTTTTCTTTTGGATTAAGAAGTATGCAATATTATCTTTCAGCACATTTATTAGAATATCTGATTAAGGTTAGCTATAGCAGGTTATGTTTAAATTGAAATGTCACTTCGTTGTCCCTTCTAGACTGACATGAATTGACTAATCATTTATGTTTTACATGATGTTAAACTCCAAGTTCTTTGAGTGAAATAGCTAGTACTCTCACTCGTTTAGAGTATGGTTTTGATGAATATATTTGTCCCACTCCCTAGGGAAAAAAAATGGCTATAAGAGCTCAATATAACATTATTCATTTTCCTAGCTTACCCCACATCTTGTTTTTGAGAGCAGTATGCACAAAATAATAACAAAAAGTTATTTTTTAATAATATTCATTTTTGTACATTTTGAAGTAATCATTAGTTTGTGACCTTTCATTAATAGAGGAGAGGTAAAAACTACAAGCAATAACTATTAATCACTAGTTAAAGTCACCAATGAGAGAAATTTGAAAGAAATACATTTACTTTGGAAGAAAGTTCAGAAGTATGGCAGGACTCTGGTTAAGGTTACAAATTTTACCTAGTCCAGGTTATCTAATATCCAAATTGTACATTCTACATTAAACTATTTCTAACTAAAATTTTAAAACATAAATTGTCTTTTTAATTAAACAAAAATGAATGTTGATCTCCACTAATTAAAAAGGAACTTATTCTCACAGGATGGTGTTCCAGGAAATTCTAAAAATTTTCCAGGTTGATTTTGTAATAAATATTTTAATATAAACATCAATGAAGTTATATTAATCAATTAAAAATGGATGATGAACAAAAAGCACTTTACTTCTTATCTAATTATAAAGTAACACGAAATCTCCTGACTAATCTTACTGCCTCCAATCTGGCTATACCTCTGCAGCCATAGTGGTCCTTCTAGATGCTGATCAGATTCTGTATTTTTCTTTGCTCAAGCTCTTGTATTTCTTCCCTAGCATTCAAAAGTCAAGTGTCTGCAATTAAAAACTCTGGCCCTTCATGATCTAGATCGACCCTGTCTCACATTCCAGCTTTAGTTAAAAGCATTTACAGACACACACACACACACACACACACACACACACACGCGCGCGCGCGCGCGCACAGGCACACACACACACACCCTCTCCCTCCATCCACATAGAACTGTCTAACATTTTCCAAATGCTTTATATTGTTCCTTTATCTGATCATTCACACATTCTGTTTGTACTACTCAAGAAAGCCTGTCCCTCTATTTACATAATTCCTGCTTATTTTTCAAAGTATTCTCCAAATTAAACTGACTACAACCCAGTTAAAATATCACCTCCTCCAGGATGCCAATTCCTGATGCCTCAGTTTCTTTAAGAACTTCAGAACCTTGGCAGTAAACGTCAGTCTCAAGACTTTCCCAAATGTCCATCAACATTGCAAAGGATTAGGAAGATGTGGTATATATACACAATAGAATACTACTCAGCCATAAAAAAGAACAAAATAATGCCATTTGCAGCAACATGGATGGAACTAGAGACTCTCATTCTGAGTGAAGTAAGTCAGAAAGAGAAAGATAAATACCATATGATATCACTTATATCCAGAATCAAATATACGGCACAAATGAACCTTTCCACAGAAGAGAAAATCATGGACCTTCAGAATAGATTTGTGGTTGCCAAGGGGGAGGGGGATGGAGTGGGATAGATGGGGTGCTTGGGGTTAACAGATGCAGACTATTGCCGTTGGAATGGATTAGCAATGAGATCCATCTGTGTAGCACTGGGAACTATGTCTAGTCACTTATGATGGAGCATGATAATGTGAGAGAAAAGAATGTATACATGTATGTGTAACTGGGTCACCGTGTTACGGGAGAAAATTGACAGAACACTGTAAACCAGTTATAATGGAATAAAATAAAAATAATTATATTAAAAAAGGACTTTATAACTGTAAGTATCAACTTACTTGTCTGACTTGGGGCAAAACTGTATATACTTTAAATCTTCATTAATTTAAAATCTGTTGGTCTCTGGCATATTTTATTCATTGGTCAAATACTTCCCTATCTGGTGTAACGTGCTAGGTCCTTAGGTTGGAGCGACACAGATATTATAGACATATGGACCCCATCTCTGAGGAGTGGTTCATCCATAGATAGACAAACAGTAGAGACTCAATACCTAGTTGCTGACTGAATGAATAAACAAATAAATCTCATTTGAAAATTTTTCTAAAAAGAAAGCTAAAAACTATAACCACAAAAATGTCAATGAGAATGACGAAGTTTAAAAATGTATTACATGATTAAATGCATGTACTCTAAATCAGTGACTATCTTATACAAATTTAAGTTAACTGCATGAACCAAAATTGAAATTCAGCTTCTCTCCTTCTTGTCTTTTATTAATTCTTATGATCAGTGGCACAGGAAGTATTTTATTTACTGGAATCTTTCGTTCCAAAGATCTGGTCCAAAGATCTGGTCCAACTGGGCCACCTTGTTGATATCTCTTCCCTAATCTGGTAGTATAAACATCAAAGACTAAGACAGAAGAATTAGTCTGGTCTGTAATTTGGAAGCTTGCTAGAGAATGTTAGGATTGATGGTAGAGACAAGTTGGTGTTGAGTGGAGATGAAAACAATTTTATGCTTCCCAGGCTAATAACTGAGTCCGGAGGCAAAGGAAACGCTTGCTCTTGGCAACCTTCCAAGCCTACCAGTAGTAGATGTTTATGACATTTATTAATAGTTTCAACAACAAAGCTTTTGTCCCAGAGTGTGCTGGCAGCTGCTCTGTCATTCGAAGTATTACCACTCAAATGCAATCTTTTCATCAGGATACCCCCAGGTTGAGGACTTGTCTCCAGAACAACAGGAGTGCTACTTCCAGAGTACATCTAAAACAATGTGCAACATGCAGTGTCAGGGAGAGGCAGTCTTGTTACTTAAGGTAAACTTGATGGAGAAAGTACTGTGGGCATCACTTAAGGGTCGACTGTGGTCGATTTTCCATTAGTGGCTAGAGAAGGAAACATTTGATTCATTTCAGCCCAGAAGCATTCTCTAAAAGGTTATGGATATGTTTAACATCACTCTTAAGAGAAAGAAGACGGTGCAATTTGCTTTATCTGTTTCAAAATAGTATTTTTCTTACTGTGCAACTCAGGTAGTTCTACTGCTAGCTGGTGTGTAGTTATTTGAATGGGTTCCTTGATATATATAACTCAAGAGATAGATTTTGGTGAAACTAATCAGCAGTTACCCCTTTGGTTGGTTAGTTTTACAAAAATACATGGGAACATTGGCTTAAAATGAAATTATAATAGAAAAAAATTAACTCACATAAAGTATCTTGTAAAAGGTGTTTTAATTAGAATTTTAAGAATTTTTATTTCTTTGCCCATTTCTGAGTGATAAGGACATAAAGAACATTTTTATGAGTTATTTTATCGACTCAGAGACACAAAAACATCCTAGTCAAAGTGTACACTGTGTGGCAAGGGGTACTGTGAGGATACACAAGCAAGCAACTCTACAAATTGGATAGATCTTGAAATGTGGAGACTCCATGGTACTGAAACCTTATTTAAAAAAAAATCTGGCATTGTTCCTGGAGCTCCTGGCTCTGTGCCACTTAATGAAACACTTGTGATAGATGAGCAGTCTCCCTGTCATGCCTGTAAAGGAACGCTTGATGATTTTATTAACACAGGCAGTGTTGAAACCTCTCTTTGATGAACATTCTATTAATGATGCCCTCTATGCTAGAGAAATAACAAGGAAGAACAAACAGATGAAAGAAGACTTCATAACACTGCAACACATTACAGGTGTCTGACTTCAATAATCATGTGCTCTAAAACATTACGCAATATATAGAATTAGGCCCAAAGAAAGAGAAGTCTGATTTCCAACTTGCAACTGGCAATGGCATCAAAATATAAACCCCTTACAAAGCAATATCTTGATTTTGAGAATTTGTGTTATTTAAATCAGAATCTGAATTTTTAATACAGTGTCTTATTGTAGTTGAAAATTTCTTCACTGAAAGTAAGAAGCAAAACACAAAATGAGCTATTAAAATTTCACTTGTTTAAAGAGAAACCACCAAGCATATGCAGGAGTCTGCAGAAATCATGACAGCCTAAACATGGATGTTATTGCCTAAATCTGTCAACCTATTTATATGAAAACCTTACACCTGGTGTATAGCAATCAATAAAGAGTACTCTGGAAATGAGGGAAGTGCAGATATGCAAATGACATACCTGTCTGTATTTGGCCTGCCTTTTCACTGAAAAACTATTAATGTTGCATGTCCATACCACTTCTGCCTACTTCAATACCCATCTGCTGTGCCCATTCCTGCCAAGCCCTTAGCATCTAGTTTAGAAGACATATGTTATTGGAAACCTCCTTTAAACCCCACAATTGCCATTCTGATGTGCTTCTTTAACTTTACCTTCTTTATGTCAGTTCTTATGTTGTATCAAAGATGCTTGTTTATTTGTTTACCACAATAAATTATGACCTTCTAGAGGATAGAACTGTTGGCCTATTTGAAATTATGGCCCAGAGTTTATAAACTAACATAATATTTTGAATGAATATATTAGTGAAGGTATAAATTAATATCTCTGTTCATTATGTAAACCAACTGTGACTTGTAAAATCATATTTGAAATATGTTCTGAAATATGTATTTGGGGGATAACATAGAGTTGAGGTGGAACATTTATTTGACTATAAAACAACTGATCATAATGCAGTCAGTCTCTTTGAAATACAGAAACACACGTTGGGGAGTATAGTTCAGGTACAGATCATTTGATTGCAGAAATACACATTTCTGTGGGCTTTATATATATATATATATATATATATAAACATTTTCTATATACCCCATATATTGTAGCAGGTATGTAAATAGATTTGGATGATATAGATATATCTTCATTAGCATCTCTGCAATATTAGCATTTATTATACCACAAAAACTTATGATATATTTACTCTCTTGGACATGGACATCCAGAAAAATGTTGTTTATCTCAGCTCTATAAAACTGAAATATATTGAACAATACTCTGTTTTATCCTACAACAATAGATAGAAATCCTGAAAGATACTCATTTTAAGACATAAATTCTTCTTTGATTAAATACAAGCAATCCTTTAGATTCAGCTTTGACTGTAATTAGAGGAATTTAATTGTTTCTTTTCTTTGGAGAGGATTGTTGTGTGAATATAAAAGTATTCATATACCATCAATTTCAGAGTTTACATTGACGTTCAGTAAAAGTTGTGAGGTCAATAATAAAATATATGATGTTTTGAAGAAATTACGCTGGAGGTAAAAGTTTATGCCACAATAAAATTTTAGTAAATGTATATGATACTAAATGCATAAATTATATTTGTGTGCTAAGCCATATATTTGTAAATATATAGTTTACAATGCTGCCAATTAAAAGAGTAAAACCATTTATCTTTGACAAATAATCAATGTACATCAGCTCCTTTTTTCTTTTTAACTGTCCCTTTGAATTGCTCTTAAAAAACATTTGCTTTACTTTTGGAGAATATATTTTGCTGATAACTATCTTAAAATAATTTAAAAATAAATATAAGGCACAAACCTTAATGACATATATATTCAGCCTTGTTACATCATTAAAAATATTATCAATTCAACTCTCATTCAAATTATATGTCGATAATCATGCTATCCCAATAAATCTATAATATGGATCCTTTCAAAATATGTGAAATCAGAGTCAACATTTTATGAACTTAGAAATAACTCTATTTGGTTTGTAGCATGATTATTCTTTTAGTGGAGTAACAAAGATGATACCTTTGTTAACTGTTCCACATTTATACAAAGGATATGTTTAAAATTTCAGTTAGGGGTAGTAGGCACAAAAATATTTAACAGGGTCATTTATAAATTTGAAGAGTTCCAGCACTTTGCAATGCATCAAACAGTAATTTGTAATTGACAGTTTTCTTACCTAGAAGTGCTTCTCAGTCAAGAGATTGTTCTCCAAAGACAGTCAGCTGGGTAAATGTCAGAAGCTCAAAAAGTAAATTATAGTACAAACAGTGTTGATATTTCTATGAAATAGAAGAAAAGCATATTTATTTTTTAAAATATAGAATTTTATTTAAAACAAGTGAAAAACTTGTGTTGTGACCTTTACAAGATTCCAAACAGTGACGAATTTGGTCATTACAAATAACCTTTTCCAGAAAGAGCTTTACCATTCGGGACTTTCATTTGGTAATATATGTGAATTAATTCCCTTTTTACAAAATAACTCATGATATTAAACTTTTTATGAGATATTTTATCCCTAAGATTACAGTTTTGAAAAAAAATTAGAAGGGGAAAAAAGTAAGGGAGCAGCTATTTGGTAGCCTATCATTTTAACTTGTTTGGTGGCAATTATTCAGTCATTTTCTCATTTCTTCCTTCTGTACAAAATGGTACGGTATTTTTGTGAGCTTTGTGGGTAATTATGTCTCACATCATTCTTAAAGAGCTTAGGTATCTATTTAGAAGATTCACTCTAAAGCAGTTTCCAACTTAATATATAGGTTGGATACTCTGTTTAAGTAATTTGTTTGGAATCCATTATTCCTTTTCACCATATAAATAATATTGTGGTACTTCTCTTGTGGAGCAGTGGGTTAAGCATACAGTGTTGTCAGGGCAACAACTTGGGTCACTGCTTTCTCATGGCTTTGATCCCTGGCCTGTGAACTTCCACATGCCAAGAATGAAACCAATAAATAAATAAATAAATAAATACTATTGCGCTTTTTTTTTTTTCTAGCCACACCCTAGGCATTTGGAAATCTCTGGGCCAGAGATCGAATTTGAGCCCAACTGCAACTTATGCCCCAGCCACAGCAATGCTGGGTCCTTAACCTACTGCGTGCACTACAGTGGGAACTTCTGTGTATGGTGGTTTAAGGTAGTTATATGTTAGTCTGGAGTATTTTTTTGGGGGGGGTGTTTTTGTTTTTTTAGGGTTATGCCCGTGGCATATGGAGGTTCTCAGGCTAGGGGTCGAATCAAAGTGGTAGCCGCTGGCCTACACCACAGCCACCGCAATGCAGGATCCGAGCTGCCTCTGCGACCTACACCACAGCTCACAGCAACACCTCAGGGCAACACTGGCTCCTTAACCCACTGAGCAAGGCCACAGATGGAACCCGCGTCCTCATGGATGCTAGTCGAGTTGGCTAACTGCTGAGCCATGACAGGAACTCCTATTTTTTTCAACTTTTGGGGACCCAAAGGGAATGTGTGTGGTGTGTGTGTACAATATTCTAGAATATTTAAGATTATATAAAATTATGAAAATAAATTCAGAACTGGGCGTATATTACTACAATACCTCTCAGTAGTTATGTAGTAACATCTCTATTGGAATATGGGTTTCAATCCCAATCTGGAATTATAAAATCACATTCTTACTCAGTACACCTGACAAAAATGCTGTTTTTCCTCCGCCCGTCTCTAAGACACTGAAAGCCAAGAGGACCACAGGTCTGTTTCACTGATTGGGTTTTCTCACATGATAGCAGGATTTCTGAAAGGCAGAGGCAAGGGTAGCAAGACATAAGGGATTAAAGTATTCTAAAACTCCAGGTCTCCTTCCCTGGTTTAAAGCCTTGTCAAATTAGTCCTGGGTTTTTTTCACCTTTCTGTCTCTTTCCTCCCAGGAACACTGTCTCTGCCATCTCCTCCACCATTAGCAAGCTTCTGAATTGCAAACTCTATGGACACAGAGAAAATAGTATATTTTTATACCAAATTGTCTCCGCAACCTGATAGGGAATGCCGAGTGTCCTCATTAAGGTAGTAGATAATAAGGGGAGTGACATTAGCATGTTTCAAAAAATCCTTAAGAATCATTAACAAAAGTTATATCAGTATTCATTGGAATACAGAGAAGACTAGATTTAGATCTTTCTTCAAATTTGTATATGAAAGGCAATGAACTTCTCTGGCTGCTGTATTTAAAATGTTAGCCACAAATCTTATTCTGTGTTATGTTTTTGTATAACCTTTATCATTACAATACTATATTTGTTTTTTGCTTCTTGTACTGGAATAAAACCCTCATTGATGCAGGTATGTTTGTTTTGTGTAAGTTCCTATGGTATTCCCAGGTGTTAGAACAGTGATTAGCATATAGTAGGAACTTAATAAATATTTGTTGAATGAGTAATTGAATGAATGAATACTAATTCAAAGACTTAGTTGCTTTGAAACATGACTCCCTTGATAATACATATTTATATACATTTTACATTACACATTGCAAACAAGAACAAACAATCTCTTAATAGGAAGAAAGCTTTAGACACCTGCTTAATGAGGGCTTTGCAGGTAGATTTCTTATCTGAAGAGGATTCTCCCAATCCAAGTCTCCTTCCACAGAAATTGTTAGGCTTCCCTCTTTCTCACTAGACCTGACTTCAAAGTCACATTTCAAATAGGCCACTGTTCTCTCTGCTTCACAAATCAAACACTACATTATTTGATGCTGCAAAGGAGGATAACAAAAGAGGAAGAGGGACAAAAAAGACAAAAGTCATAGCTTGAAAAAAGAAAATTAGAAAATATCCATAATCTACATAAATTGCATTACATTGCAGAAAGTGATTATTTGCTCATGTAGTCTTTTTGGATCCTGAAGAGCTGAGAGAATTCTACACACTCTTTACCCGTGAGTGTGTCAAAAAGACTATGAGAGTGGCGGAGATGATACTACAGCCTACTATTAATGGTGGTGGCCTAGACATTAAGACTTACTTCCTTGTTACTTTGTATCAGAGACAAACAGAATACTCATGCTTACAGAAAAGATGTCCCCTTACTTGAATACAAAAGATGCATAAAACAAATATAAATAATTTTGGAATGCTGTAATTTAATATGGATGATATGGAAATTAAACTTTATCTTAATGAATACTACCTGAAAGTTGATTTGTTTTGGGGATTAGTCTAATTCCACATATGATTTAAGATATACCAATGAAACATACACACCAAAGATCAATGGTAAAATGGTAATAATGAATCAAATCAGGAAACTGAAAAGGATTTAAAGGCCAGAAGTTAAATGCAACATTCACATTTGACTCAGTTTGGTCACAATTCCTGCAAATGTTAATTAGGCACCAATTAATACTGATCTAAAATAAGAAGAGGTAATGATCCTAGTGAGGTTCATTAGTGAACCTAGTGAAAATACTAACCTCAATTCCCTAAGCTTTAAAGAAAAAATATCTGGGAAATTACAGGCATTAAAAGAATAAAGATTCAAAGTCACTGAAACTTTGTATATTGCCATTGTGCCATTTCTTTTTTTTTTTTTTTTCCTTTTCTCTTTTTTGTCTTTTTAGGGCTGAACCCATGGCATATGGAGGTTCTCAGGCTATGGGCTGATTCAGAGCTATCGCTGCTGGCCTACACCACACCCACAGCAACATGGATCCAAGCTGCATCTGTGATCTACACCACAGCTCGTGGCAATGCTGGATCCTTAACCCACTGAGTGAGGCCAGGGGTTGAACCTGCGTCCTCATGGATACTTGTCAGATTTGTTTCCACTGAGCCACCATGGGAACTCCCCATCATACCGTTTCTAATTCTATTAAAATTAATTTTCACTTTCTCTTTAATTAAATACTTTTATTTTTATATTTTCAAATTATTTCATAGACTTGTAATCGCCTAATGTATTTAGTATTATTGTCTGGTTAAATATATCAAAGTCACATGTCCAGTAATGGTTTTATTTTCACTATGAATACTTAACATCTTGAGTATAAGAATGCAATCTAATTTCAAATCAATATACTTCTCAAAGGAATCAGGTCTTTTGTGAGATTTCATACGTAGAACCATACTCTGATTGTAAGAACATTTCCAGGGAAATGATGGGCATATATACTCTAAATATTCAAAAAGAAAGTAATAAGGAGTGTCCCTGAAAGATATACATATTTTCTAAGTGTTGGACTAAGAGTACAGTACAATTGGGTTTAGAGTGTCGTTTGAAATACTACTCAGTGGAAACCTATTTTATAGCAAGAGGTATTCTAGATACTTCAGATAGTCTGTCTCTATTCTAATCTGTAAAATGATCCTGGGGATTAGATACTATTTTCTGATTTTATTAAAGTGAATTTAGTCTTGTGGAGGGGTCTAAGACTTGCTAGAAATCAGGTAAAACTAGAGCAGCTGGGGTTTCAATGCTCAAGGTTTTCTCAAGACATCAAAGTCTCTGCTCTTTCTACAAAAGTATGCTGACTCTCAATCCTTAATTGATTGAACTAATCAAAAATAACACTGCAAAATGACTTAGAACTACCCTTTTAAAATCCTCTTTAATAATGCTGATCCTAGCAATCAAATAGAATCTTACCATTTAAATGCTCCAGAACATTTTAGCATCTTTGCCTTTTTAGAAAGAGTTTGTCTTGTGGCTTTATTATTTACTTTCCTGCTTTGGCTCTTTTACTAAATTATATTATAGAATACTGACACCAAGTTTAAGAATACATTAGGGTAAAAATACAGAAGCCCGTGTAAGTCTTTATATCTTGGCTAACTCAGCATATCAAAAGGATATTTACATATTAGCTTATCACAGCAAAACTCAGTACTGATTATATAAACTTAAAAGCCTTCTTTCTTTTAAGCCTGCCAGGATCGCAAAGGTTCTCAAGCTCATGCCTCTCCTAAAGATATTACATGTATCTCTTCAAACTAGAAGGGCCAGTTGGTTTTATCCGTAGACATGAAAATCTCCCCAGTAAGGACAGTCCTCCTGTGGTTGTGTTACTTACCCTTTCAAGTCTAGTCCCAGGAATGGTCCTCCCGCCTGGTGTTATTTGAGCCAATAGAATGAGATTGCGTTTGATTCAGAAGCAAAGGAAACTTTATTCTTTTTTTACGTTTTTTTTTGGCGTCGACCGAGGCATGTGGAAGTTCCTGGGCCAGAAACTGAACCCCAGCCACAGCAGCTATCCTAGCAGCTGCAGTGACAGTGCCTGATCCTTAACCCACAGAGCCACAAGAGAACTCCAGAAGCTTTATTCTTTGATCAAAGAATTGAGAGGTTGCGGGGAGGGAGGGGTGGAGGTCTCACCCGTGAAGGGGGGCGGGTATAGCCCTGCGGCTCCTATCACGGTGCAGGGCGCGGCCTTTCTGCACACGGCCTGCCACCACCACGTTGAATCGCAGTGTTTGCGCAGGGCTTTTCCCCGCTGCTGCCTCCGCCTCCGCAGAGCGTAGAGGCTGGCGCAGCAGTTTCTCACTGGGACCTCTGATCTGAGGTGCCACGGTTGAGGCTTCCGCACCAGGCACTGTATGCGCACGTGAACGTGGACGAAGTGCAGATGAAAAGGGATTAAAAAAAAAAAAAGGTTAGACTTTATTTTGTTACCCAGCTTGTGTTTTTATTTTACAGAGAATTGTTAACAGGCTTTTCTGTGATAGATCCTCGCTCAGTCATTTGTCCTGCCCCTCGTTCTTAAGGGGGCGCGGAGGGGTGCAGTTCTGTGTTCTGTAACTGCTTCCTTGTGAGTTTGGGTATTGCCATAACCCGGGAAGAGGCGCAGAGCTTCTCCCCTGCTGCCTTAAGATGTGTTTGATTGTCTCCAGGCCTCAGCCCTATTTGTATTCTCGAGTGACTACCATTTGTTTAACTTTTTGGAGACAAAGTACACCGGAAAATTTAAGATGCATGGCTCAAATATTAGAAGACAATAATGGCCATATGTGAATTTTTTCCTGAAAATGAAATCTTTTGCTTATTGGCAAGAGTGTGCCCTAATGTCAAGGCTCACTGTGCTGGCCTGGTCTCCCTGTTGTTTTCCAGAAGAGAAACATTGGGTCAGAAACAGGTTCATAGGAGCAGTCAAGGGGGGTGGGTTGCCCCAAGTTGTCTCTCCAGAGGCTGGGGCTCAGGGTCATCTTCCCTGGAGTGTGATGTGCCCACAAGTGCTCCCTTTCAGGACAGAATGGGTGGTTAGGATCACCAAGTGGGTTCCATTCCACTTAGGAGTAAGCTCATTTGGTGGGCTGCTAATTCTCCAGGTTTTTAGGCTCACCTGGTCTCCTGGCTCGAAGGGGTGCTGGGCTAGGTTAGTGGGTGCAGGCAGCACCTCGCCACCTTATTTTGTGAGAGCTTTCAAGCTTTCTCCTACATGGAGGGCATACTTGAGTTGTTCCATTTTAAGGGGATTACTGTGTCCCTTTGCTCTGTCATAGGGAATGGATCTACCATATTTAAAGATGAGTTTAAATGCATTTAACTTTAACTTGTCCCTTGGAAAAATCCAATTTTCTTGAGTTTTCTGCCATATGACTAAAGCTCATTTCAAGCTCTGATGGACTCTCTCTACTTTCTTCAAAGACTGGGGTCTCCAGGCTGAATGCAAGGTCTATTTTGTGCCCATGGCACTCATTTCTCCTTTGTCACCTGAGACACAATGCTGGACCATTATCACTTTGGAGGGGTACTGGGAGCTCAAACCTGGGGATTATTATTTTCATTAACACTTTAGTCATTTCAGCTGCAGTTTCAGTTCTAGCAGGGAATGCTTCTAACCACCCAGAAAATGTGTCCACTAGCATCAGGAGATAGTTATAATTGCACAACAGTGAAACAAATCCGTCAGTCTTCTCCTGGATATATTCCTTTGGTCTGAATGGGTCTTATCTAGGGGTCTGTGGTGGGTGGGGGGAGGTGGGGTGGTCTGGCATTGGGGTTGTTCATTGTGCAAATGGGCAGGTCTTAACTATCTGACTGATGATACTTTTCATGCCAGGAGTCATCATGATCTCCACTAACCAATCATGTAGGGCTTCCCTCCTGTAGTGAGTTCCTTAATAAACCTCCCTGATGGATTGCAATTTGGGGAAAGAAGTACTGCCCATGATCATTAACTAGCCACATATGGCCTCCTAGATCTTTATTGAAGCCTCATTCAGGGGCTTTGTCCTGTTTTTGCTTTGTGTAGACTAGGGAATACCCAAATAAGGTTTCTGGTTTGGGAAATCTGAAACTATCACCAAGATGTTAATGGATTCCTTGAAAGACTAAAATATGAACTATCCAAATGGTAGGGACTCTGATATGACTGGGGCTCCCCCTTGAGTTTATAACCACCTGTGCTTGAGATAGTCTGTCCTTAGTCCCACAGGTTAGATGGGACTGCCTCTGGGCCTGAGCAGCTTGGCCACATTAGTTCCTGACCAACTTGATCCCTCAGGGAGTGGCTCAGCCATCTGAGGCAGGGATCTTCTCTTTCCTCCTTTCAGCTGAAAAGAAGTAGTTTTTAGACTACCTGCTAGGTGACAGTAAACAGCACAAGGAACTCCCACAGGGTACTCACCAGATCGCTGCGGCAGACACTGGGCTGATACTGGAAGGAAAGCCCGTGGAACCTTAGTCAATAAAGGATCACTCAAGGTTCCCAACCACAAGTGGGGAGCGGGGGGGGGGCGGAGAAGGTGGGGAGAGGTGGTGTGGTGAGTGTTTCCTGTTCTTGCCAACAGCTCACAGGGCTCCAAGCCCAATTCCAAGAAATTAGTGTCTACCTAAGAGGTCACATGTCTACCTTGGGACCTTTTCTCACTCAGGCATCCTTGGTGCCTTTTTCTGAACTCTGAACAAGCATTCTCATTTCCTGGGCCTTTTTACCATCTGTCTCTTGGCTTATAGGGCTGGCCACTTTCCTCTGCCAAACCAATAGTGAGGATGGAGAATGCTACTGTTGACCCCTGGTGGTCCCCAAAGAGAGCAAAAAGCCAAGGCAGCCATTCCTGCCTTGTACAGGGCACAGATGGTGAAAGAGAGGCCAAGATTGCCTGGCTCCCTCTAGTTCATAGGTCCCTATTGTCCTGGTGGTCCAGTACTGCAGAAAGGCCAGGCATAGGCAGCGGGCAGTGGGCAGACACACATGAGTTTCAGTGTCTGATCGCTCATGAAGCCACTCTTTAATCCCTGCAAGAGGACATAGCCCAGATTATTCTGGGAGGTACACTTTGTGCATACCATACCTGGGTATTGTTGTTAGGCAGAGTTGGTTTGAAAGTGGCCGAAGGCTGCAGCCCATTAGAGTGTACTCAAAAATCAGATCAGTCATCCTCATGGGGAGCTCCCAAAGCCTCTGCCACAAACCTGCTAGGACCAGGAAGAGTGAACCCAGAGCCTAGTAGACATGTGCAGGTGAAAGGTCCAGGGTCACTTCCATCTGGGTTGGCTAACCTAGAAATTTGCTGCTGAACATTTTCAAGTTGGGTCCCAACAAGAGTCCTTCTCATCAGGATTGGTGATGAGAAGGTGATATTGGTAATATTCAGGCCAATAGAAAGAGATCAAGTTTGGTTTAGATGCAAAGGAAGATTTTATTCTTTTATCAAAGTATAGAGAGGTGCAAGCTCAAGCCCTAGACTATGTCCTGAAAGGCCCCAAAAGGCTGTGGACAGGGCTGCTCTATAGAGTTTTTATCAGTAAGGAGGCTGGTAGAGTTCTCTCGGGGTGGGTGCAGCTATGCTATTCACCACAGCCCCCAGCACTCCAGATAGCAGTGCCAATCGCAGTGTCTGCACATGACCTGCAGAGCTAAGGTGCTAGATGTAGCCATTTGGCACTGGGAACTCTGGTCTGAAGTGCTAGTTGCAAGGCCTCTGTATCCTACAAGCAAGTAAACCTTAAGAACAAAGGAAAAGAAAAAAAAAAAAGTCAGACCTAATTTTATTATCCAGATTCTATTTTTATTTCCTGGGAATTTTAATGGACTTTGCTGGCTTGACTGTTGACAGAATAAAGATTCCCCTCTTCCCCAAAAGTTATCTGCTGCCTAATCCTTGAAACCTGCGAGTATGTTATGTGGGAAAGCAGAATTAAGATTGCCAATGGAATTAAGATACTAATCAGCTGACTTTACTAATCAGATGACTTTCAGGAGCTAACTATATTATCTAGGTGGGTCTAATGTAATCATAACAGGGATTCAGAGAGATGTGAATACGGAGAATGTTAGAATGAATGTGACAAAGGCTGGCTTTGAAGATAGCAGAAAGGGGCATGAATCTTGGAGTAAAGGTAGGCTCCAGAAGCTGGAAAGTCACACAAATGAATTCTCTCCAGGAACCTGCAAATAAGATTGTAGGACTTCCAACACCTTGTCCTTGGTGTAGTGAGACTCATTGGGGACTTCTGAACTATTGGAAAGGAAAACAATAAATCCGTGTTGTTTTCAGCCACTACATTCCTGATACTTCGTTACAGCAGCAGTCAAACTAATACACTTCCCTTGGCCATTGTTCCTGCCAGGTCAATAGCAATTTTGGTAATGTCAGCGTATATGGATGTGTCAAATTCAGACTTCCTTTATTATAAGTTTTGGCTAGCTTTTGTCCATTGATAATTCTTTCTTTGGCAGACTAGTAAAGAGACATTTTCCCATAGTTCTGGCCTTGTTCTATAGCCACAGGTCATATGTACAAATCTTGATTATATGCTTTAAGAGCCTGTTTCATTCTTTTCTGTTGGTCTTGAACAAGCTTTTTTGAGAAAATGAATTACTGAATGAATAAGCATAAAATTAGACTAATGTTTATCCTTCTACTAGTACAAATAGGACTTTTTCTTCCCAGGACAAAAAGTTAAACCTTGTTTTTTTCCACTGGAATGAAAGGAATTTCCCTAGCATTTTCCAAATTTAAGTTGTTTCAACCCTAAATTACTCATGTTTCTTTTTTTTTTAAAGCAATTTTTATTTTTTCCATTATAGCTGGTTTGCAGTGTTCTGGCAATAGTCTACTATACAGCAAAGAGACCCAGTCACACATACATATATGCATTCTTTTTCTCACATTATCCTCCATCATGCTCCATCATTAGTGACTAGATATATTTCCTGGTGTTATACAGTAGGGTCTCATTGCTAATCCATTCCAAAGGCAATAGTTTGCATCTATTAACCCCAGATTCCCATTCCATCCCACTCCCTCCCCGTCCCCTTTGGCAACCACAAGTCTGTTCTCCAAGTCCATGAGTTTCTTTTCTGTGGAAAGGTTCCTTTGTGCCAAGTGTTAGATTCCAGATATAAGTGATATCATATGGTATTTGTCTTTCTCTTTCTAACTGACTTCATTCAGGATGAGAGTCTCTAGTTCCATCCATGTTGATGCAAATGGCATTATTTTGTTCTTTTTATGGCTGAGTAGTATTCCGTTGTGTATATACACCACATCTTTTTAATCCATTCATCTGTTGATGGATATTTAGCTTGTTTCCATATCTTGGCTATTGTGAATAGTGCCGCAGTGAACATACGGGTGCATATGTCCTTTACAAGGAAAATTTTGTCCAGATATATGTCCAAGAGATGGATTTCTGGGTCATATTGTAGGTCTGTCCACCCTCTCGAGCATTTGTTATTTGTGAACTTATTAATGATGGCTATTCTAACTGGTGTGAGGTAGTTTTTGATTTGCATTTCTCTAACAATCAGTGATGTTTAACATTTTTTTCATGTACTTGTTGGCCATCTGTATATCTTCTTTTGAGAAATGTCTATTCAGGTCTTTTGCCCCTTTTTCCATTGGGTTGTTGGCTTTTTTTGCTGTTGAGTTTGTATAAGTTGCTTGTATATTCTAGAGATTAAGCCCTTGTCTGTTGCATCATTTGAAATGATTTTCTCCCATTCTGTAAGTTGTCTTTTTGTTTTTTTTTTTTATGGTTTCCTTTGCTGTGCAAAAGCTTGTCAGTTTGGTTAGGTCCCATTGGTTTATTTTTGCTCTTATTTCTATTGCCTTGGGAGACTGACTGAGAAAACATTTGTAAGATTGATTTCAGAGAATGTTTTGCCTATGTTGTCTTCCAGGAGTTTGATGGTGTCTTGTCTTATGTTTAAATCTTTAAGCCATTTTAGTTAATTTTTGTGCATGGTAGGAGGACGTGTTCCAGTTTCATTGACTTACATGCAGCTGTCCAGTTGTCCCAGCACCACTTGTTGAAAAGACTTTTAAATTTTAGAGGAAGATTTCAAATAAGAACATCAGAGCAAGTTCTTTATCCAAACAACATTTAGAAGACACATTAAGAATTCTAATTTCTGCATCTGTTATTCCAAATAAATTATATTTCCAAGCTAGATCAGTAATGCTTTTATATTCCAGGATCAGATAGAGTTATATGGGGAGGAAAGGGAGAAAGAATGCATGAAATTTAAAGTGTTAGCCTGACCAGTATGTTCTTCAGTTTGTGCAATGTCTATGGAACACCTCTTAACTTCTGGCCACCTGGGAAAAATATACAATCAATATTTTCATGTTTGCAAAATGCTTTTATATTCTTAGGAAGCCATGGAATTTGAGGCACTACTGCTTTCTTGGAAATTCAGAAACAGGCCTGTTATATTCCATTATTTGTTGCCATTTCCATTCTCTTTCCAAACCAACCCAGCTATGCTTTTATAATATTTGGCTTGTTTTTATGTTGGCATCTTGTCTTCCTCACTAAGAAACATTATTTGATTGATAAAGGTGTAACTTTCTTTTCTTCCATACTTTGTTTTTAGGGACATATATGTGTGTCTTATGAAGCTGAGAGACACGAAGTCTGTGACTTCTAAATACAAAAGCACCTAGTGTTTATGCTAATTGTCTCAGTTTTACTTCCCTCAGGTAGGGTGAGTTCTCTATAGAAGGAATCTTTTTATTGGGAAACCATTACCTAACCTAGGCCTACAGTGTATTTCTTATCATCCTACCTGGTATATGGATCATTTTCCCTTTATAGTTTTTTGAGTTTAGACTTCAAAAAGTTCTTAGGGGTCAGAGTTTCTGTTGTGGCTCAGCAAGTTAAGAACCTGGATAGTATCCATGAGGATATGGGTTTGATCCTTGGCCTCACTCAGTGGGTTAAGGATCTGGGGTTGTTGTGAGCTGCAGCCTAGGTGGCAGATACGACACAGATCTGGTATTTCTGTGGCCGTTGTGTAGGCTGCAGTTGCAGCTCCAGCTCCAATTGGACCCCTAGCCCATGAACTTCCATATGCCACAAGTCTGGCCTATGAATAGGTCATGTAGATCAACCAGAGTTAAAAACATGGACCAAACTATCTGCTTTATTAATGACTAGTCAACATCCCATCGCCCATTTAACTCATTCCATTCAATTTTCATTTAACAAACTATTTCATTGTGTGGGTACAATGTTTTTTTTTTTTTTTAAATTCAGGTATGATAAATTATGTGCAAAAGTAATAAAGCAGATTAAAGAGAATAGAGAGTAATGTAACAGGGAGGTAACTATTCTAGAAGTCGGTCAAAGAAGGTCTCTTTGTTATCTCCCAAAAAGAAGAGTAAAGAATCTGAGTACCTGGGTAATGACTGTCTAGACAGAGGAGATATCTTTTGCATGTTGGTGAGCTAGCAAGGGATGAAAGTGGTGGAGAGTGTGATAGATAATGGCTTTAGTAACCTAACTAGTAAGACCCCAAAACACAGAGCTCTTGGGTAAGAGCTGGGTTGGAATCACAACCTCCACTTCCTGAATCTGAACCTTGAGATTTGTACACTCATATGCCCTTCGAGATTCTAAACAGCTTAAGGATAATTATTAGAAGTTCAGATGTTTGGCTTATCTTAATGAGTCATGGGCGGACAGTGACATAGGAAATGGCAATGACAACAGGTCACTAGAGAACCCTGGTCTGCTCCTTAGAGATGAGGCCCAATGGCTAGTAAGCTTGGATCAGCCATTCTATTTCTTGGTAAAGAGGGAGTAACTGGGTGTAGATCGAGAAACCAGATAATTTACACACCAACTCTTATTCATCCAGTCATGTAGAGAGCTGTGTGGAAATCTCAATAGAAAGTGAATTTATGAAAAAAACCTATTTCTCGCTAACATTTATCATTAGCTAGCAACAGTACAGCTCATCATTTTGAAAGTCATCAAATATATGGGAGATGCCTTGATATAAGCCTTCTAAATTGCACTTTTTAAACTATTTGCCCATGATACTTATTTTATTATGACAGCTTTGCTTTAGAGCTGTCCATAGTAAGACTGCTGAAAGGCCATTAATTTTGAAATGTTAACATAACATTTTACTTAATTTCATACAAAAAATGTGACACTTTATTGACTATAACTGTATTAAATATTTTAAAATTATTTTTTTATGAGTTTGATGAAAATAATCTCAGTCAGTTAAAAGATCATAAGCTTTAAAGGAAATCAATGCTGTATTAATTTTTTCTTAACTATTTTAACTCTCTATTGAAAGTGATTAATTATGATAATATTAAACTCTATATTTCTTTCTTTTTTTTTTTTTTTTTTTGTCCTTTTTGCTATTTCTTGGGCCGCTCTTGTGGCATATGGAGGTTCCCAGGCTAGGGGTCGAATCGGAGCTGTAGCCACCGGCCTATGCCAGAGCCACAGCAACGCAGGATCCGAGCCGCGTCTGCAACCTACACCACAGCTCACTGGCAACTCCGGATCCTTAACCCACTGAGCAAGGGCAGGGACCAAACCTGCAACCTCATGGTTCCTAGTCGGATTCGTTAACCACTGCACCATGACGGGAACTCCTAAGCTCTCTATTTCTAAGAATAAGAACTCAACCCCATAGATGCACTAGTCATTTAACAAGAGATGATACCATAACAGGACCACTCTTTTTCACACAAATCCAGATTTTAGTGGATGCTTATGATTCTGAATGAATTGCAGAGGTAATAGTATATTAAAAAAATTTAGTCATAGGAGTTCCCATTGAGGCGCAGTGGTTAATGAATCCAACTAGGAACCATGAGGTTGTGGGTTCCATCCCTATCCTTACTCAGTGGGTTAAGGATCCTGCGGTGCCATGAGGTGTGGTGTAGGTCGCAGACGTGACTCAGATCCCCCGCGTTGTGTGGCTCTGGCGTAGGCTGGCAGCTACAGCTCTGATTGGACCCCTAGCCTGGGAACCTCCATATGCCGCGGGGAATGACTCTAGAAAAGGCAAAAAAAAAAAAAAAAAAAAAAAAGACAAAAAAACTAAATTTAGTCATAGGAAAAAAAGACAGACAAAAGAAGATACCAATGAATATATCACAGAAATGACAGGGAAAGTTAATTCTTTTTTCCTCCAAAATAATAATAAGTTTGCTTGCTTGTTAATGAAAAAATATTTCTCATGGATAAAAATTCACACCAAACACATGAAGCTATAAAAAATGCTTTTAATACCATACACTTAAAAACAATCATTGTTAATGGTTTCATGTGTTTTTCCAAATGTATTTTCTAGCATACATGGCTTTTTAGAAAAAAATGTACAAATGGCTTTGAATACTTTTTCCCCAATGATACAATATACTGTGGTCCTGTTTCCATGTCAATAAAATGTACATCTATGTCATATTTATAAATTGCTTTATTCATAGTGGACATTATAAACATAGGAATGTCAAATATAGTGGACATATTCCAGAAGGTGGACATTCTGTATTTTACCTAACCACATTATTATAAATAAAATTGTGATGAACAAGCATGTATAGTAATTTTTATAGACATTTTTGAAGGGTGTGATGTGGATGGAGAAAATTATTATAAGAAAAATCATTCATGTCTTATAGTTTTTAGTACATATATTGTTAAATTGTCCTGCAGAAAATATGAAATTTATTTCCACTAAGTATATGACAATGCTTATTACAAGATTTTTGTGCTGGAAAATATTCTGAATTTTCTCACCACAAAAGAAGGAATGGTAGCTAATATTTTTAACAAAATAACTGGAAATGAAATTAAATCTTTCTTAAAATTAAATCTTATCAATACTTCAATATAGAAATAAAATGATTTCTCATTTTATATATTTTTGGTTATGAATGGAGATATGTATCTTCATATTTTTAACAAAATATTAAAAAAATTATCTGCTTCTGTCCTTTACCTATTTTTAAAAGAGGTGTTCATATTATTTATTTTTAGTACTCTTTATATGGTATGGACATCAGTTTATGTCCATAATATATGTAAATTTATGGTTTCTTTTACTTTTTCACCAGTTGACTGTGTTGATTGTAATGGTTTTGTTAAATCATCATTCTACATCTGAGGTACACAAATCTATAATAATTCTCCTCATTGTACCTGTCAATGTTGAGATCATATATTGATATTTGTCATATTTGAACATGAATGACTCATAAACAACTAAATATTTCAGTTATCCTTATAAGCTATCTGATATTATGGAGAAATGATTCAGTCCAATGATTATTATAGGAAATGTGACTTGGTGAAAACTTTCTGGGTTCTCTTTCTGTTTTTTGTTTGTTTGTTTGTTTTTGCCTTTTCTAGGGCAACACCTGCGGCATATGGAGGTTCCCAGGCTAGGGGTCTAATCGGAGCTGTAGCCGCCGGCCTACACCACAGCCATGGCAACGCCAGATCCAAGCCGCATCTGTGACCTACACCACAGCTCATGGCAACACTGGATCCTTAACGCACTGAGCAAGGCTAGGGATCGAACCCACAACCTCATGGTTTCTAGTCAAATTCGTTAAACACTGAGCCACGACAGGAACTCGCCCCTTTCTATTTTTATTCCACTCAAGCATACTGCCATGTAAAATTGTACTTTATATTTTTTTCCTTGTCAATATCTCCACCTTTATGATTTTCTCTGTTTGTCCTACATAACTACAGTATCTTTTAGTGACTTCTCTTTGTCCTCACCCAGTGAAATCATGCTTCTTTTCCTCTGTTCATCTTTCTTAAGAGGATCATCTTAACTGATGGCATGTGCTCATGTGGGTTTAACTACTGTCTCTGTGCAGTTGAATCTTGGATCTGTAGCCTTGACCTATGTCTTGAGATCTCCTTGGAGGAGTATTTAGTAAATGTTAAATATAATTAATGAATGAATGAAAAGTTCGGTTCAGCACTGCTATAATATTATTAATTCAATGACTACTAATCAAACATTTACTGTAGTGAGTCAGTGTACTAAGGTTTGGGGTTAAGATGAAAAATTATTAGTATATGAGTCCTAGGAAAAGTCACTTCAGTGCTTAGTTTACTCAGTTATAAAATGGGATTTGTAATACTTAATTACATTCAGGTTTTTGAACTCTAAACCAAATAATGCACATTAAAGCAATTTTCCTAATTATATTGTTAAGAAAAGCAAAAAGTGGGAGTTCCCTTGTGGTGTAGCATATTAAGGACATTGTCAGTGAAGTGGATTGGGTCACTGCTGTGGCACAGATTTGATCCCTGGCCCAGGAATTTCCCCATGCCCCAGGAGTGAAAAAAAAAAAAAAAAAAAAAGCAAAAGGTGAAAAAGTACACAGCTTTTCCAAAATAATTTGAAAAAAATGAAGGAAATTTGGAATAAAATATTCAGAGGTGAAAGCTGTCAAGAAACCCATATATTAAAATGGCCAGAATGAAATGAAGGCTCTATTATCCTGTGCAACATCACTGCCTTAAGATAAAATATTGGAATGTCTGTAATAGAATGTGATCTGAATTTAAGACCAGCTAAAATAGAACCCTGTTTTGTAGTTTGAGATTGCTCTTATATGAAAAGACATATATTTCTTGGTAAAATACCCATAATAAAATAAAGGTCACCAAGAAGTCTAAGAATGAAGTTCCCTTGATAATTAAATTGGATACCTGATACAGGACCTATTATTATGCACACACATCTGTGAAGAGAGAAAAACTGTTGCACAACTAAATTCATTGCAGGAATAACCAGAAACTACCCCTGAGTTTCATGTAAGTTAAAGATGAATCAGATGAGAAAACTTTGAGTCTCACACATGTCTTTTATACTCAGACAGACTAGAAAGTGATGAAAGAGTTGGCAGAGTCCTCAACCTCTTGCATAGTTCAGCTGGGACTTCCATTATAACTTGGAAAAAGTTTTCCCGAAGTTTCTCTATACATTGAACAAAGAATGATCATATTTTGCAAACATCTATTCCTGAAATAAGATAGAGAGGAAGATTAGAAAACATCAGAGGCAGATAATGTTTTGATTATTTTCTTTTTCTTGGATTTTGATTTGAATCCATCCTATTGCCATTGAGAGTAATTTAAAAATAAGCTATTTTTCTGATTACAAAAGGAATATGTATCAGTAAGGAAAAATATATGAAGTGTCAGAAATTTTAAAGAAAAAACCAAATGTACTCATCACTGTGGATTTTTTTACATTTTTTTCTGTTTTAATAGTATTATATAAACATTCTACCATATTTTGTAAATATTTTTAAGTATTCTTAATGGTGTATAATAGCCCATCCTTGAATGCATCTCAATTTCTTAGATAAAATTGTTGCTTGTATATGAAAGTTGAAATTTGCAATTTCATATCATTAAAGAAAATATATAACCATTTTTATTTTTTATTATTTTAAAAAAATTTTTAATTTTTTTATTTTTTAAAATTATTTCCCCAATACATTTTTTTTTCTACTGTACAGCATGGAGACCTAGTTACACATACATGTACACATTCTATTTTCACACATTATCATGCTCCATCATAAGTGACTAGACATAGTTCCCAGTGTTACACAGCGGGATCTCATTGCTAATCCATTCCAAAAGCAATAGTTTGTATCTATTAACCCTGAGCTTCCCAACCACCCCACTCCCTCCCCCTCCCCTTTGGCAACTACAAGTCTATTCTCCAAGTCCATGATTTTCTTATCTGTGGAAAGGTTCATTTTTGCCTAATATTAGATTCCAGATATAAGTGGTATCATATGATGTTTGTCTTTCTGACTTATTTCACTCAGGATGAGAGTCTCTAGTTCCATCCATGTTGCTGCAAATGGAATTATTTTGTTCTTTTTATGGCTAAGTAGTATTCCATTGCGCATTTATACCACATCTTCTTAATCCAATCATCTGTTGATGGACATTTGGGTTGTTTCCATTTCTTGGGTATTGTGACTAGAGATCCAATGAATATGCAGGTGCATGTGTCTTTTTCAAGAAAAGTTTTGTCCTGATATATGCCCAAGAGTGAGGTTGCTGGGTGATATGGTAGTTCTACATATAGATTTCTAAGGTATCTTCATACTGTTCTCCATAGTGGTTGTACCTGCTTACATTCCCACCAACAGTGCAGGAGGGTTCCCTTTTCTCCACACCCCCTCCAGCCCTTGTTATTTGTGGACTTATTAATGATGGCCATTCTGACTGGTGTGAGGTGGTATCTCATAGCAGTTTTGATTTGCATTTCTCTAATAATCAGTGATGTTGAGGATTTTTTCCTGTGCTTGTTGGCCATCTGTATATCTTCCTTGGAGAAATGTCTATTCAGGTCTTTTGCCCATTTTTCCATTGGGTTGTTGGCTTTTTTGCTTTTGAGTTGTATAAGCTGCCTGTATATTCTAGAGTTTAAGCCCTTGTCAGTTGCATCACTTGAAACTATTTTTTCCCATTCTCTAAGTTTTTTTTTTGTTTGTTTTCTTTTTGATTTCCTTTGCTGTGCAAAAGCTTGTCAGTTTGGTTAGGTCCCATTGGTTTATTTTTGTTTTTATTTCTGTTGCTTTGGGAGAATGACCTGAGAATATATTCATGAGGTTGATGTCAGAGAATGTTTTGCCTATGTTGTCTTCCAGGAGTTTGATGGTGTCTTGTCTTATATTTAAGTCTTTAAGCCATTTTGAGTTTATTTTCGTGCATAGTGTGAGGGTGTGTTCTAGTTTCATTGATTTGCATGCAGCTGTCCAGGTTTCCCAGCAATGCTTGCTGAATAGACTTTCTTTTTCCCATTTTATGTTCTTGCCTCCTTTGTCAAAGATTAATTGACCAGAGGTGTCTGGATTTATTTCTGGTTTCTCTATTCTGTATACTAACAATGAAATATTAGAAAAGGAATACAAAAATACAATACCTTTTAAAATTGCACACCAAAAAATCAAACACCTGGGAATACACTTGACCAAGGAGGTAAAGGACTTATATGCTGAAAACTATAAAACATTAATCAAGGAAATTAAAAATACAAAGAAATGGAAAGATATTCCATGCTCCTGGGTTGGAAGAATTAATATTGTAGAAATGGCCATACTGCCCCAAGCAATCTACAGATTCAATGCAAGCCCTATCAAATCACCCATGACATTTTTCACAGAACTAGAACAAACAATCCAAAAATTTATATGGAACCACAAAAGACCCAAAATTGCCAAGGCAATTCTGAGGAACAAAAACCAAGCAGGAGGCATAATTCTCCCAGACTTCAGGCAATATTACAAAGCCACAGTCATCAAGACAGTGTGGTACTAGTACCAAAACAGAAATATAGACCAATAACCATTTTTTAAAGACTGGTTATTATAGTTGTTTCTAATGTTTCAATATTCTATAATTTATTTTTTTATGTTATTGGGAAGATTATAACAACCTAAATAACAATAAGAAGTAATTATAAATTTAACCTACAATATATTATTAAATATTTTTATTCTATTGGTATTTGTACTGTTCCTGACACATTAGATTAAAAAAATAGAATTTAGTACTCTTTTAGCATAATCAAATCAATAGTAACATGTAGTCATAGAAAATAACTAATATTGAAATGTGTGGAATTTATCTTTCATCATTATGTGTCATTCCTGTTTCTTTGGTATAATTTGTAAGATTTTCAAATGTTCTAACATGAATATAAATTTTTTTCATATTTGTACGCATTGCTGTGAAAACATGTTTCTGCCTCAAAAATATTTCTGTTTTCACACAATTATGTCATTTAATAAAATATTGATTTTAAATTTAGGTTTGGTTTTGTAGATGCTGTAAGACACAGGTATACAGGAAAACTATGTAGGAAAAGGAAGACAATAAGCCTTTATTAATTCCTTACTATGTGACACATGCTTTCTTTCTACTTGTTTATCAAGTGATTTAATAATCTCTTATGATCACATGATGGTCAATAGGGAGTAGGATTGCCATATTTAAGAAAAACAAAAACAAAACAGGGTATCAAATTTGAATTTCAAATAGAAAAGAAAATTAATACCTTTTTTTAGTGTTAGCATGCCACATGCAAGATTGGGCATATGACCATATAAAGACATTCTTCCCCACCTCTGTGGATTTTTTATTATCTGCATTCCAGAGAACGCAAGACGTTATGTTTCCTGTTTCTAGAAAGTCACTTTTTTATTGTTAATTTTTCTTTTTTTTTAACTATAGTTGCTTCTAAGAGTATTCTTTGTTTACCTGAAACTCAAATTTAACTGTGCTTCTAGTACTTTATACAGCAATTTAAATAGGATCAAGTTCAACAGTTTAAACAGTTATTTCCATGTGGGAATGTGAGCCTAGGTCAGTCATATCTTCTAATTTCTTAATAGAATTAGGGAACCCACATCCCAGTATTCTTTCTCCTAATTTTCATATGTTTTAACCAAGAGTTTAAAGTGAACAACACACATCTGTGTGCCATGGGTGGCCTGTTGAGCACCTGTTGATAGTCTGCTGATAGAGTATATAATAGGTTAGTGTTTCTCATGCTCCAGTGGATTTAGGAGTTACCTGAGGATTTTGTTAAAATTTAAACTCTAATTCACAGATATCGAGGGGCCTGGAATTCTGCATTCATAACAAATTTCCATGTGAGGCCGATAGTTGCCGTCTTCTGACCACACTTTGCGTGTTAACAAATATATAGAAGGAAAAGAAAGGAAGGAAAAAAGAAAGTAGAAAAATAGAACAGATAGAACCCAGCCTAGTAAGGGGAGACACTGAAAGAGTCAGAAGAGTTGAGGCAAAAGGTCTCATCCATTTGTGATTGTTCTTCAAATAAAGAAGCAGTCCTCCAGCACGAAGAAAGAATTGAAAACAAAGGTAAAAGAATCCAATATCACATTCATTTATTGTGTAAAGCATTTTAATAAAATGATCTTAATTCTTTGGAAAAAAAGAAGAATAAAGAAAAATAAGTGGAGTTCCTGTCATGGCTCAGTAGTTAACGAATTCGACTGGGAACCATGAGGTTGCGGGTTCCATCCCTGGCCTTGCTCAGTGGGTTAAGGATCCGGCGTTGCCATGAGCTGTGGTGTAGGTTGCAGATGTGGCTTGGATCCCCGCGTTGCTGTGGCTCTGGCGTGGGCTGGTGGCTACAGCTCCAATTCGACCCCTAGCCTGGGAACCTCCATATGCCGCAGAAGCAGCCCAAGAAAATGGCAAAAAGACAAAAAATAAATAAATAAATAAATAAAAATTAAAAAAATAAGCAACTTAACTAACAATGCAGATAATTAGGTGCATACAGGTCCATGAACACGCACTCGGACATAAACGCAGAACATATAGAAGTATGTGTGTGTGTGTGTGTACATACACACACACACACACACACATACACACACACACATTTTCGCAGACTTCCACCACTTTGTAATCCAGTGATCCCTTGGAAAATATATTAAAGGTGGATTTATAGATATAAATATCAAGGTAGAGTTTTAATTGCCTCTCTTGATTGACAGCCCCAATCATGAAAGTACAATAAACCGTTACACCTGTCAGAGCCAGCTGTTGGTCGCTGGGAAAAGCAAAGAGGACTGGACAATGAAAAAAGGCAGGGAAGTGGGAAAGGCAGAGAATTAAAGAAATGTCTCGTGCAACAGTCTGGTGGAGGGTGTTCATCTTTCTTTTTGAGAAACGAAGAGTAGGATATTAAGAAAGATGAGAGAGGGTGAAAGGTGAAAGAGGAAAGAAATGTAAAACACATTATACAACACTGAGTTTTAGATTGTAGGGGATTGTGTAATGCATGTTACTTCCTACAATGTAGTATGCACTTTCCTCACCCAGACAGGGGTTCAGTAGCTTACTCTGATTGTTAAGAAATCCAAACAGGGATCAAGGTGTATAGCTGTGGGAATCTCTGTCAAATCAATGAAATAATTACAGCCCTGTGGTTAAAAATTCTGCAGATTCCAAATAGATATTTTGAGAAGGATTAGTCTATACTTAAAGGTACATAATTTTTTTTAGCTTAAAATTACTCACTTAAGAAAGTTAAGTTTTATTATTTTTTATTCAAGGAAGTATTTTAATTTATGTAAACAGTTTGGCAGAAATTCACTTTTCAGAAATATTAATTCAAAATATAGATGAGTTTTATAAGGGCAATTCCTACTGAATTTGTAGCAGTGTATGTTAATGCCCATCACCATTTGAAAATAAGCAGATCATCCCAGATCAGAAAATCAGTTATATTAAAGAAAAAGAGTAATTAGGTCAATATTACCCTTTTCCAGGGTTATCTAGCCCCCAAATTATCCCTTATAAGGCTATCATTTCTTTGTGGATGATGCATTATAGACTTCTTTAGGTCTGACTTTTGGTTTTTCTTTGTACTCTAAGTTCTGGAATAGAGTGAAACTTTTGAAACTTGATGTGTTTAAAGCAGTGGTTCTCAAAGTATGTTCAGGCACAGCAGCATAATATTTCTTGGGGACTTATTAGAAATGCAAATGGTGCTCCATCTCAGACATACTAAAAAAGACATTCTTGGGGGTAGAAATGTCTGTTTAAAACTTTACAGGGCATTTTCTTGTTCACTAAAATTTGAGAACCATAGTCCCAAGCTATTATTTCTTCCCTTTTTAGGATTTTTCTTTCAGCACATTTCTGAAAACTCCAAACTTTGAAAATTCCCTAGAGACAGAGTGACTCTTACCATTAGGATGAGCCAGATGACTACCTTAGGCAACCTATTTATAACTGTGAAGTAATTTTGAATACTGTAGCCTCTAGTAGCATTCCTAAATGCTAATGTCCCTGCTTCATGCTCACAAATATGACTGTGGAAACCCAATTGTATTATGTAAATTTGTGACTTTTAAAAAGTGGAACTGGTTTAGGGTCTGGGTCATTTTGTTTGCAGACTTTTACAAATAGCAGTTTAAAAATGTCTGTCTGCATTACATAACATATCAAGCTGCTCTAGTACTTTATTGAAATTATGGTTATTGCAACCTGTGCTGCTGTAATCTGTATCCTTGAATTCACTCATAATGATCAGACAGTAAGTTGAATTCTATCAGTCAGAATTTTTCAGTGTCTTGATTACCTATAGTTAAGGGATGGCAAATTTATTTCCATTTGCCAAGAGGAGAATTAACTCACAAATCTAGGGTTATCAGTCAGCAGGGCTTGTAATAAGCAATTCACACTCACTGCAAAAGTAAATCACCCGTAGTTGGTAACCAGAATGCAGGTGTTAATGTAGCTACAATCATGTCTATAAGGCAATGGAAGATTAGTTGAATAAGGTTACACAAAAAGGCAAAAGAAAATGACTTCAAGAAAAATGCAACTTGATTCCTGTCAAGTCTTATAGTTAGATACTCTTACATTAGAGAAAAATTTAAAGAGGTTTCCATCTAGGAGTACATGAAACATTTTTTTTGCTCTTGTTTGACTACATTACTGCTAGGCAACCGGACCAAGATTATTAAACTTTGCTCCTAGTTACTTTAAACACATCTTTCTGACCTGGCTCCTGTGTGTATCAGGGATGATTAAAATGCTCTTGGGGAAGTTCCAGTTGCTTTCAATCCTTCCCAAAAGGGCACTGTTTTGATATATACATTTAATATTTATTCAATATCACACAATTATTTAAATTTGGTACATGCCCTGATTTAGAATTATAGTATTTACTAATTTGATGTAAAATATATAAGATTTATAATAATCACATTTGTAGCATGTATTACATTTCTGCTAATGAACTAATTAGAGATCACTAATGTAGACAACAGAAATGTATTCAGTAAGGGGACTTTAAAATATATTTTTGTTAATTAGGAAAAAATCATTTATTAAATTTCTATTATTTTTCAATTTGGTGTAATTTAGAAATTAATTGAATGTGACAATGAGCTTAAGTATTTTGCTCATCAACACCTACAGTTTTGACTCTGCTACCTACATAAGGCCACATCCTTGTTTGTTTTATTTAGTGAAATTGGGAGGTGCAGACCAGTCACTTAATTAAACTTGTAAAAGAAATATGAAATATTTCACCTGTTAAATTATCATCAGTGATTATTTAATGAATAGAAATAATAAAGCAGGAATTAGATTATGGCTATTGGTATAATTAAATGTTATAAATTAATCAAAGTAATTAATAAATTGCACCATTCTTCCAGACATGAAGCGTGAAGCGTTTTATGAAATTAGTATCTCATAGATTCTAGTATTTATTAGATTAAGAAAGTGTGTTTAAACTTGCAGTCAAAAAGTTGGAAGTGTTAAAAACCAAATTTATAGGGCATATCTTTTAACTAGGCTTCAGAGCAAAATCCTTACAGTATTTAACCCCTGGAATTATGCAAAACCTTAAACCAAATTGTTTAAGTTTAGGATTGCCATCACTCTTCGGCATAGCATAGTGTGGTGTGAAGATGGATTTGTGAATAAGGATATCATCAGCATTTTAGGATGGAAGATGAAATGGTGAGGAAGTATTAAAGATATTGGTTGTAAAGCATTGTCTTGAATTCACTCTGATTAAAATTAACCCAGATAAGTATGTCATTGGATAAGAAACAATACCACTATCTTTCACCAAGACAAATAATGAGACTGACATCAAAAATAAATTCAATCTATGGGCAATTTCTAAACTTTGTCTTTCTCTAAGCCTAAGATCTTTTCTTCCTAAAACTTACATAATTTTGGAAAATTGAACATCCTTAAGACAAAAAATAAATTATTTTTCCCTTCCTTCAGCACTATCATTTTCCTGGTCTCTGAATCAGTATCTCTAAAGCTGGAATCACTTGGCTTTAGCATATAGGCTCAGCCCTGCCTCACTGTAATTGCCTTTCCTGATGCTTATTTGGAGATTTTTGAGGAGTTATGTAAGCCAGTACTGATGGAAGAATATCAGGGTACCTTCATTGTGATTTGATTCTCAACTGGTACCCCATTTTGATAAGAGCTTCTACCTTTTCCCTACCTCTGAATTCCTTTGCCCCTCTTATGACCTTACTCATTCCTGTGCCTGTGTCATTGTCTGTGTGATATGCCTCATGCTGGTTTGCCTTCTTATGATTGACATGATATTGATTTTTCTTTATGTTCCCCTTCTCCTCAACTCTCACTCACCTTTGCTATTCAAAACCCAAAAGAAAGGCAAGGTCCCTCTCACCTCCCAAGAGACAACCTCAATTCAAACTGCTTCTTTGATGTCCAGACTGTTGCTAAGTCACCCTAGATTCTCCCAAATTACGAGTGACTGACTTGTTGGGATACCTCAATCTCCAGAACAGAATTCCTGGCTGTGTCATTCATTGAAGTATGTGACACTATACTATTCAGGCAAGTGAGAATTGAAGGTGCTTGAAGGCATGAAAGGAGAAGCCCCAGCTACACATGATGCAGCAGCTGTGCTCATTTTAGAGGGCCTCACATGAGGGCATATTATGCACCTGCCATGTTAATTAAGGCACATTATTGTTAATATCATCTACCACATGATTAAACTAGACCAGATCAGAAACTGTAGAGAGATACAAAAAAGTATAATTGCTATTTTAGAGGATATTCTAACTAAGAGGCAGAGCAAAGATGGAAATATATCGGGATGCTTAAAGGAAAAATTTAACAATAAAAATCTAATTGCTTCCAGTTTCAGAAAGATATACCAACATTTCTGGAAATTGATGTGGGATGGCAGTGGGAATGGGAAGTCAGGTAAAATGTTTAAGAGGTAACCAAACCTTTAATCATTTTAATTTTTGCAACAGCTGGTATTCCATGTCCACTGCTTGAACTGCTAAGTAGAAAGAGAAAAGCTTCTTTTCTCTTCCCATATTTGGCATCTCTATTTCCAGTTTCAGCATTATACTCTTATGAAAGGTAAAGACAGAATAGTATTAGCACTGAGTAGATGGCACATGCCTGATATGTAAATAAGCAAACAATTAAAACACCCAGGGTGAACACTAACTCTTCAGTGTGTAATACCTTCAGCATTTGAAATGTTTTTTAATTCAAACGTTATAAGCCTATACTATAGGAGGCAAACAATGCATAAATCTTCTCATTCTGAGACCATAGAAACTAAATACTCCTTAAATGGTGATATAGTTTTCTAAATATGGATGATATATGTTGCTCAAAAGACATAACTAGGTTGAGCATTTAAAGCAACATCTGTAGAATCAAAGTGAAAAACATCAGTATATGTCAGGAACCTAGCAATACATTTACACAACCAGATGCATCGATTAGTAAGTATTTTATAAAAGAGCCATTACATTTTCAAAATTGGGAAGGGACCCATAACTGAATGTGTGCTACAATGAAAGGCAGTATCAGAAAATACAGCTCAAAAAAAGCTTAGTATGATAAATTTGTCAGGGGGAAAACTCAGCCCATATTTCAATAAGGGAAGCCTCTGGGATCACATAAACAAAAAATAGAGAGGGAAGAGCAAATCCCCTGAGAACACTATTAACATAATTGAGCACTTAAATGCATAAGAAACAAATTGAGACCACTTAAGTAAATAAGGAGAAAGCTATGTAAAGACAGCATCAAGATGCTACAATTGATCTTTAACTGCTACCATCTCTGGAATTAAGTAAGGCTGACACCTCTAAGGATTAGTTCCTCAGCATTGAGCTAAATGATTATGTGCCTGAGCTTCTGCTGTGACAGCTTGGGTTTGAATCCAAACACTAGCACCTGGCAGATATATCATCCTGAGCAAGGTACTTACTTTCTTCAAGGCTTAGTTTCCTTGTCCATAAATAAAATAATAGTATTATAGAGTGCTGTGATTTTTAAAGGAGATAACTGTAGAAAGTGTTTGCCACAGTGTATGTCCCATAATAAATATTCTATAAAACTATTTTACCATTATTTATTTCTACCAGGCATGAAGAGGCATCTATGCTTAGAAAACATATTTATGTCAGTAAGTGCTAAAGATGGATTGGTAGTTAATAGAATTTTTCTTTATATTAAAAGGATCATCTCACAAAATAAATATTGAATAGAGGCTATTTGGATCATCATTGACATCACTTTATGCAAAATTGAAAAGGGATCCTCAGATTTGGATTATTTCTTTTTCATTATTTAAAGTTTTATTGACGTGTAGGTGATTTACAATGTTGTGATAATTTCTACTGTGCAGCAAAGTGATTCAGTTATACATGTAAACATATCCATTCTCTTTCAGATTCTTTTCCCTGATAGATTATCACAGAATATTGGGTAGACTTCTCTGTGCTTTCCAGCAGGTCCCTGTTGGCCAATCATTCCATATACCTCAGTGCACATGTGTCAATCCCAAACTTCCAATCCACCCCTGCGCACCCCCCCAACCTATCCTCTTTGGTAGCCACAAGTTTGTTTTCGAAGTGTGTGTTTGTTTCTGTTCTGCAAATAACTTCATATTTTTTAAGATTCCATATAGAAGTATTATCATATGTTATTTGTCTTTCATTGTCTGACTGACTTCATTTAGTATGATAATGTTTAAGTCCATCCATGTTGCTGGAAATTTCATACTTTTTGATGTCTGAGTAATACTCCATTGTATATATGTACCACATCTTTATCCATTCTTTGTCAATGGACATTAGATTGTTTCCATGTCTTGGCTATTGTAAATAGTGATGTGGTGAACACTGGGGTGCATGTATCTTTTTGAATTTTGTTTTTCTCTGGATAGATGCCCAGAGCTGGTATTGGTGGATCATATGGTAGTTCTGTTTTTACCTTTTTTTAGGAATCTCCACGCAGTTTTCCATAGTAGTTGTACCAATTTACATTGCTGCCATCAGTGTAATTGGGTTCTCTTTTCTCTGTGGATTATAAATTTTGCAATATTATAACCAAAGGGAATATTAAGAAGACAAAATTTTATAAATTGTTTTATTTATGAACTATAAATGACTACTTCAGAATACAGCATCAATCTTAGTTTATACAACCAAATATTTGGAGATTAACTATTGAAATGAATATTGCAACCATCTACAAGGTGGTTTGATCTAATTAAGAGAAATAATTATAGACACTTGCACGTATTTTTGCATTATGTCTTTTATTAAATAATTTGGTAATTTTTTATTGGAGTGCGATATATATAATAAAGTCATAAATCTTAAGTTTGCAGGCTAGTAAATTTTTTTATAAAGAGAACACACCTGGGTAACCAGCGCCAAGATCTTGGTACAGAATATTGCCAGTGACCCGGAAGCCTCTCATATGCCTATTTCTTAGTCTTTACACACACCCAAAGGCAGTGTGTAAATAGTGAATTCACTATTCTGAATTCTATCACTGTAGATTGTGTCAACTTATTTTGTGCTTTTTAAACATGAAATAATGTAGTATGTAGTATTTTGTTTTAGGGGTTCTTTTGCTCAGCATGAATCTATGAGATTTATGTATATTGTTGCTTGAAATAGTGTTTTTTTTTCTATTTCACTGCTTGTATAGTAGTTCATTACATGAATAAATTATATAACACACATTTTCTATTCTATAGTTGACGGTGGTAATTTCTAGCTTTTAGGTATTGCAAATTGTACTTAATGAAAATTATTTTACATGTCTATTCTGTACATGAATTGCTTGGATGTAAGGTGTGCAAACATTTATAGAAGATACTGCTAATAGTTTTATAAATTTATTATACAAATTTACAATATCCCCAGACCTGTTTGAGAGCACCGTTGATCCATTTAAGTGCCCCACATCTGTGCTGTGAGCTTTAAGTTGTAACCATTCCAGTGGATAGGTGTCAGTATCTAGTGTGGTTTTAATTAGTGTTTTCCTGATGATTTATAACATTGAGAACTTTTTCATATGCTTATTGCCCATTTGGATATCCTCTTTTGTTAAAATCCTGCTCAAATTTTTTATGAATTTCTTAAAAAAATTTTTTTCTCAAGTTACAGGATTTAGCACTACACACATGCATATATATCCTTTTGAATATCTTAACCTTTTAATAAGAAAATATCTTGTTGCCAAGGGGGAGGTGGAGGGAGTGGGAGGAACTGGGAGTTTGGGGTTAGTAGATGCAAACTATTGCCACTGAGTGAATAAGCAATGAGATCCTGCTGTATAGCACAGTGAACTATACCTGGTCACATGTGATAGAACATGATGGAGGATAATGTGAGCAAAAGAATGTATGACTGGGTCACTTTGTTGTACAGTAGAAATTGACAAAACACTATAAATCAACTAATGGAAAAAATGGAAAAAATAATGGAAGAAATAAAAATCAAAAAACAAAATAAAAAGTTAAAAAATCTTAAACTTTGAATTAAAAAAAAAACTTTTAAAATCTCAGAAAATCCAATCTGCCAATCTTTTGCTTTATGATTAGTGATTTTTTTGCGTATTCCATTTAAGAAATTTGTGCCAATCTCAAAGTCACAAGGATTCTGTCCTACAATACCTTCCGGAAGTTTTACTTTATTACTTTTACCTTAGTTCTAGAATCCATTTCTAATTGATTTTTCCAGTGTATTGTTTCCAGTAAGGTTTAAGATTCATTTTTTTTTGATGAATACCATTCTTAAAAACTTACTAAAAGTCATGTAATATCTAAAAGCATTTCTCTGCTACTCTTCTTTTGAAGATGCTATCGCAAATCCTTTTGAGTTCTAACAATTCAAATATTTATCTATTACAGAATTTTTTTTTTAATAGTCCCATTGTGGGGATAGTCAATATAGTCTACCCTTGGTTTAATCTACTCTCTTTCAAAATAACATCTTTCAGGTTTCTTTATACCCTTGTAGGAAAAAAAAAAAGAAGCACAAATGTAGTGATTCAAATGTACTCTTGCAGGGAAAAAAAAAGTACAAATGTAGAAATGTGGCAATGATTCAAATTGTTGTTTTGAATACTTTCAATCCTAATAGCTTTAAATTTATTTTATAAGTGTTTTAATAAAGATGGTCTACCATACTCTTCTCCAGCAGAAGAGATATAGTTATAGCCTCAGAAACCAATACTTGCTTGTGTACTGCTCATTCTAAAGATTATGAAAATCTGCTTATTGTTGTAATAATTATTGGGTATTTTAATTTTCATATTAATTGTACATTGGCCTTAAATAATTCAACAAATATGTATAAAGTAAACGCCGGATGTTAGGTTTTTTTTGGATACACTTGTGTATAATATAAATAGGTTTATACATTGTATAATATAGACAGTATTTCTCTGCCCTCAGAAGCTTATAGCCTAGCTTTAATGTCATTGAGTAATTTATCACATGTTAATTGTATACTGCCATCTTGTTTTTTTTTCCTTTTTTTTTTTTTTTTTTGTCTTTTTGTCTTTGTTGTTGTTGTTGTTGCTATTTCTTGGGCCGCTCCCGCGGCATATGGAGGTTCCCAGGCTAGGGGTCGAATCGGAGCTGTAGCCACCAGCCTACGCCAGAGCCACAGCAACGCAGGATCCGAGCCGCGTCTGCAACCTACACCACAGCTCACGGCAACGCCGGATCGTTAACCCACTGAGCAAGGGCAGGGACCGAACCCGCAACCTCATGGTTCCTAGTCGGATTCGTTAACCACTGCGCCACGACGAGAACTCCTTTTTTCCATTTTTTAAAAATTAAAGTATAATTGATTTACAATGTTTTGCCAATTTCTGCTATATAGCAGGGTAACTCAGTCATATCTATCTATACATTCTTTTTTAAATATTATTTTCCATCATGGTGTCCCAGGAGATTGGATATAGCTTCCTGTACTATGCAGCAAGACCTCATTGATTATCCATTCTAAATGTAATAGTTTGTATCTGCTAACCCCAAACTCCCAGTCCATCCCAGTCTCCCCCCCACCCCCGGCAACTGTGAGTATGTTCTCTATGTCTGTGTGTCTGTTTCTGATTTTTAGATAGGTTCGTTTGTGTCTTATTTTAGATACCACATATAAGTGATGTCATATGGTATTTGTCTTTCTCTTTCTGACTTACTTTATTTAATATGATAATCACTAGTTGCACCAAATTGATTATTTTTAAAGTATGAGAATTCTTTTTTGAATAACCCCTCCCACTGAAATTCAAAGAATATTTAACTATTTATTTTGAATATCTGATTTATTTTACTTAAAGTATTGTTGATTTACAATGTTATGTTAATTTCTGCTGCACAGCAAAGTGATTCAGTGATATATCTATATATATACACACACACACATACATATACACTTTTTGAAAATATTCTTTTCCATTATGGTTTATCATAGGATGTTGGAGTTAGTTCTCTGTGCTATACAGTAGGATCTTGTTGATTATCCCCTCCATGTGTTATAGCTGGCATCATTCACGGAATATTTTAAAATCATGCATAATTTCTGCTGTAGTTATTTATATAAATTTGAAACCCACAGTTTGTGAAAAATACCACACTGTGTTAAAGTACCAAAATTCTTTAAAAAACAATGGCTAAGCAATAAAGAATAAATTCAAGAATAAAGGAATTTCAGATTATTTTTAAATTATATGTATGGCAAAGTATGAAGTATAGCTTCTCACATGTAAATACTCAATGCTATGGTCCAGTGACATTGCATTACATTAATGATGGATAAAGCTGATTTAAAAAAAAAAACACCTAATACACAAAATGGAATATATAAAACAGAGAAAGAGAAAGTAATTTTTTATATTAAAATCATGCTGAAACAAAATAATCAGTTAAGTCTTAGCTTAATTATAGCTTAGCCAATAACGCAATATTAGCTTAGTTAAATAAAGTAGCCTGAAGGAAATTCTGGATTTACATCTTATATCCATTGTTTATGTAGCAAAAAAGCATGCTCCAATTAACAGAAACTACATGCCATCAAATTGGAATATGAGTTGCCCAGAACAATGAAGACAGAAATAATTGATCAATTTGTCAAAATAATTTACATTTCCATAGAAAACTATACCAAATGAAATAAATTCTGAACCTGAACTGGAATAATGTAACCAAATGAAAATTCTGCAGAATATAAAGTGAAGAGATAATAGTAAAAATTCAGATATGTTTAGAAAATCACTGAAATTATTCTTGCACAAAATCAAGTTGTTGAGATTCTTTGTGTGGAACACAATAGGAAATGATGTGATCTTTTTAGAAAATTACAAGTTTAGGATGAAGAATTTTCAAGCCTTCAACCCACCCTTACCCTCTAATGATTATTCATAAAAAGCTTGGTGTCTTCCCCTTTCAAACTTTATATCCAATTCATCACCAAGCCCAAGGAGGTGATCTTTTAAATAGTTCTAGTCTAACTGTCACAAATTAAGTTTACTCATATTTCGCCTGTGTTTGGATTAAATGCCAAGGATTATAGTGCCCTTGCCTCTGGTCCCCTGTCCATTCCATTTAAACTATACAACATTGTTGGACTGAACTATTGCTTTATAATAACAATTTCCCTTACAAAAATGTCATAATTTGCTATTGTATGAAATATAATTCCTTATCTTCCATTTTCTGGCTTCACCCTCCAGCCATATTTCTGCCATTTGCTGATATATGATTTCTACTAATAAAATGGCTTGATAATTCCTTCTCCTACATCATTGATGGAAATGATTAATTGGGGTATGTATTAATCTGATGCTTTCAGGTGATGTTGGAAACTTACTGGCCCCTTACCATTTCCTTATGAAAATGTGGTCTGAATTCTAACAAACCTATCTTTGCAGTAACTTTTTTAAATATAATTTTTCACAAATTTGGTACTACAGATAATCCTTTTTTTTTTTTTTTTTTTTTTTTTTTTCTTTTTAAGAGCTGCACCCACTGCAAGTGGAAGTTCTCAGGCTAGGGGTTGAATCGTAGCTACAGCTACTGGCCTGTACCACAGCCATAGCAACATGGGATCTCAGCTGTGCCTGTGATCTACACCACAGCTCACAGCAATGCTGGATCTCGAACCCATTGAGTGAGGCCAGGGGTCAAACCTGCATCCTCATGAATCCTAGTCAGGTTTGTTAATCACTGAGCCACAAAGGGAACTCCCCTGGTAATCCTTAACTTATAATTTTTTGTTCTGTATGTTGCATTTTTGTAAATATAAGCTATAAGTTTTTTATGTAACTATATAGCTTATGTTTTAATCATTTATACTTTTCTGATTTGCTCTTTCATATTGTATTCTCTTAAGTTTTTAAACATTTATAGACTTCAATTTTCTGCTTATTCATTTAACCCACTAACATGTGTTAAATATTCAAAATGAATCAAGTGGGAGTTCCCATCGTGGCTCAGTGGTTAACAAATCCGACTGGGAACTATGAGTTTGCGAGTTCGATCCCTGGCGTTGCTCAGTGGGTTAACAGTCCAGCGTTGCCGTGAGCTGTGGTGTAGATCGCAGATGCAGCTCAGATCCCACGTTGCTGTGGCTCTACAGCTCCAATTGGACCCCTAGCCTGGGAACCTCCATATGCCCTTGGAGGGGCTCTAGAAAAGGCAAAAAAAAAAAAACCCAAAAAACCCAAAAAAAACCAAAATGAATCAAGTGCTGACTTAGATACTAGAAATTCACTGGTAAACATCACACATGTCCCCATTACTAGCCATGGATCAATTAAACTCCGAGAAAAGCACTTAAACACATATTAGCTTTCCTATCGCATCTTGATATATTATTAAGTTTACTAGTGCAAAACACCTATTATTTCACAGTTTTGTGAATTAGAAGTTCAGGCACAATCTAACTCAAGTAGGTCTTCTTCTTGGGGCCCCACAAGACCAAAATCAAATTATTGCTATGAGAAGCATTTATCTAGAAATTCTGTCTAAGGTTCTCTTTCTAAGATCATTCAGATTGTTGACAGAATTCAAGTAAACTTGGAGTTGTGACTAAGTTTGAATTTTCTTTCCATTTTTCATCTTCAAGCCATATTGAATTCTCTTACACTTCAAATTCATGACTTTCTTTTCTGCTACCCACTGGGGAAAGATCTCTGCTTTGAAGAGTATGTGTGATTATGTTAGACCTACCCACATAATTTAGGATATTCTTCTTAAGCTCAGCTGATTAGTAATCTGAATTACATTTGAAAAGCCCTTTTATAATGTAATATGTTCACTGAAGTATCACCAAGAGGCAAAGGTCACAGAAGATAAAATTCTGCTTAACACATATGTAGACTAGAAAATACATTTAAGAATCTGTGTGGTTTTGGAACAAGAACAAAAAACTGGGAAAAAACACTTATCTAAAGAAAAATGCACAAATGAATTGTGGTATGGATATACATTAAGTATTCAAATTTTAAAATTAATGAACTATAGCTATAGAGTGGATACATTTGAACAATGTAACACTTATGAATTTAAAAAGGTCAAGTTAAAGCAAAATTAAAACTAACACATAATATATAAATTAAAAAATAGGAATGCTAAACATTACTTAGGATAACATCATTAGAGGGCATTTTAAAGGAAAATTGGGGTAGGAATTTATCAATAGATTTAAGCGAATATAAAAGCATTCAGTCTAAAAAGAAAATAAAGAGTTACTTTAGTGTCAAGTAGTGGATTCATGGGTATTTTTTGTATTATAAATAGGTGCATACATGCCCAAGGAAGAGTCGTGTATGGGTCAAATTTTCAAGTGTGTCATGAACAACTATGATTAATTACAATTTTTGTACTTGTGACTATATATTATTGCCAAAATATTAAAAGTTATTTAAAGAAAAATTTCAAGGTGCCTTAAGGAAGTATAAGATACATCCTGATTAAAGACAAGGAAACATAGACAACCTTTCTGTTGTATATGAGGTGCATGAGAATGGCACAAGACAGGCTGGGGGCAGGAGCCAAATGTTGCTGCAGGATGCAGAGAAGTGACATGATCAGACATTTTTAAAAGGGACTTTTTTTTTTTTTTTTGTCATTTTAGGGCCACACCCATGGCATATGGAAGTTCCCAGGGTAGGAGTTGAATCAGAGCTATAGCTGCTAGCCTACACCACAGCCACAGCATCGCAGGATCCAGGCTGGATCTGTGACCTACACCACAGCTCATGGCAACACTAGATCCTTAATCCACTAAGCGAGGCCAGGGATGGAACCCATGTCCTCATGGATACTAGTCAGGTTCGTTACCACTGAGCCATGCCTGGAATTCCAAGAGGACTTTTTGACTAAAAGACTTGAAGCTGGATAATAACAGAAGATAGAAGGCTATGTTTTGAGACCAGGAGATTCCTCTAGAAGATGCCTACTACTGAAAATGAGAATGTCATTGATAAAAATCAAGTGTTTGAGGAAAACCCCCACCATAATTTTATGGTGCTTGACCTAAATAAATAGAAGAATGGTGTTACCATTTACAAACGTAGGAAAAACTGAGGGAAGAGTAAATTTGAAAGGTCATTTGAAAATTCAAAAATCAAAATAGAATTTAAATAAGTTCATTGCACATTCAAAGCGGGGTGGGAGGTATCTATTAGGAAACTGTGTATCTCAATGTGGGGTTCAGGGAAGTGTCAGAAGAATAAGTGGAAATTTGCAAATTATCAGAATATATATGTAGCATTTAAAGGTCGAGTTACTGGACAAAAGTCAAGTTACTTATTTAAGAAGTCAGCATAAACTGAATGTAAACTGAGTCCTGGAACTCCCAAAGATGGATAAATTTTTAAAACAAAACAAAACAAAAAACATGAACAAGTTAATAAATTTGTTCAAAGTATATATAATATGCAATAGAAGAAAAATGTAATGACATTAAAAAAATGTCTCTGGGGGCATGAGTGTACAGTATGTATGTAGTGCAAATATAAAACATATGGACAGAAAGTGAAACACAAAAAATGTCGGGACAACTGATGCCTCTAAGAAGGGTGGAGAAAAATGAGAATGGGAAAAGGATGCACATGGCTTTCAATTTGGCATTAAAGTTTTCTTTCTAAGAAAAACAATTTGAAATATAGGAAAATTGATTAAACAGCTGGAAAGTGATTAGACAAAATGTCATAGGGTGTTTAGAGAATGCTCTTTAGAAGTTTGTCTTCAGAATAAAGGGAGTAGAGAGATGTGGCTATAAATGTGCCAGGTTGTAGGCACATTGAGGTTTTTTCTTTTTGCTAATGTTATGAGTTGGTTGTTGGTTTAATTTTGTAAGAAGAGTGGTAAGAACTCCTATGTTTCAGTGCTGATGGAGAGACAACTTTTCTTAGAAAACAGATAATTTCATCATTATAATGGGAGAGAGAAAAAAGCAGATAGTGATAAATGTAATTAAATTGGTGTATTTGGTTTCAGCAAAATTAAAGAGTTCTATTTTTTTGGCTTTTAAAATTTGTCTAAAGTAAAAGGCAGAGACAAAAGCTAAGAGTTAACAGCAATGAAGACTGAAAATTTAAGGAATATAGATATGTGAAATAGGAATGATGGGCAAGGGTAAAGCATTTTCTATAGAAATATTTTAAAATTTCTATGTGATTTTTAGAGCCTAGTTGAGATTGAGGATGTTGATAGCAATTTGCAACATTTTTTTTTTTTTTCCCGGCCTTTTCAGGTCATACCTGCAGCATATGGAGGTTCCCAGGCTAGGGGTTGAATTGGAGCTGTAGCCGCCAGCGTAGGCCACAGCCACAGCAACGCCAGATCCAAGCCGCATCTGAGACTTACACAACTCACACTAACACCGGATCTTTAACCCACTGAGCGAGGCCAGGGGTTGAACCTGCATCCTCGTGAATACCAGTCAGATTCATTTTCACTGAGCCATGATGGTAACTCCCACAACAGTTTTTTTTTTTTTTTTTTTTTTTTTTCCGTCGGGTGCTTGTCTGTAGCTACAAGGTATAGATTGTTGGAATGCTATAGATATGTGACATTTCTGGTAGTATGACAAAAGATAAAAGAGGCTGTTATCTGAAAGAAAAGGAAGCCCTAGCTGAAGTTTTGGTTGTTTTATTGTGCCATTTGCCATTAGTTAAGCAAAATCATGATCCTGTTTGTTTGCAAGATATGTGTGGGCACTAGGTGACAGTGTATAACTTGTATTACTTCCAGGGGATTATTCACTTCCAACCAGGTAAGACATGAATGCTAGACTATTTTCTGAAAAGTTGAGAAGTGAATGTGGAATTTTGATGGTTTACTACCTGGCTCTGTTTGGCCAAAACTCTGTCCTCTTTCCAGATCTCAGTGTTCCAGCTACCAAGATAGGACTGACAAAGTGAAAATTCAGGAATTAAGTGGAATTCAAGGTTTTACCATTTAACGTAACTTTCTTGATTCACTATACTTTGAATAGTTTGTCCTATTCCATAGCAGTATATCTATGAAGAGGGCTGTTCTAAATGTTGGATCAGGTTGAAGCAGATGTCACTCATTCATGGATTGCCTTTAAATCCAGTAATTAAATGTACTACTGCTCTGGACTATTGCAGACACTTGGAACATGGTTAATTAGGATGGATGACTATTGTGTCCTTGATCTTCATTTATTGTCCAATAAGCCATATGTTTAGAAGAAACAATTTTTGAAACTTGCCATAGTCTCTTCAGTAAAACATTTCACAAATGTCATTATTTTATTTGGAACTACTTTTTTTTCCAAAAAAAAAATAATTTTAATGCCCTCAGTTTTGAACCCCATGTATTAGTCACAACTTTTTGCAGAAACCCTCTAGAGCTGATTTAGGCAAGATGGATATACATAGGAATGTTTCATGTGGAGAGTTCAGTAAAGAGTCATGTTTTATACATTTGGTCAAATGACTTTTTTAAGAATCTTCCACCATTTTTTCTTGCCTCTTGCCTTAGCTTGGGCTGCTATAAGAAAACACCACAGATAGGCTGCATTAAACAACAAACATTTATTTCTCTCAATTTTGAAAGCTGGGAAGTTTAGAATTAAGGTGACCATTGATATGGTTCTCTGCAAAGCACATTTTTGCTTTGTCAGCTGGCTCCCTGTTAAGCTCTGCCAATCATGGGCACCAGAAAGAGATAGTAGGGCTGAAAGAAGAAGGACTTACCGTTTTCTGTTTATTTCTTGTGGGGTCCTAGACTGCCTCCTATTGCTATAAGCATCATCCCAACAACACTTCCCAGCAGCAGCAGGGCTTTCCCATTACAGCAGCTAAATCCAGTTTGCGGTTTCCACAACACTTGCAAACCCAGCTTTATCATCTGCCTCTCCTAAATATTGATACTATCTGCTGGTACCCGATTTCCTCAGAGGCTCCATCTTAGACCCAAATTTATTCATCCAAACTCAAAGAGGTACTGGCAGCACTGGAACAAAGCCTTCTTTTCAGTACTCCAAGCTTCAACTCTTAGGGCTCCTCCTCTAAGTTTCCATGTTTTAATAATCCCAGACTATCACTTTTATTCCTTTGGCCATAAGGGTAATAGCTACTTTCTTTGGTCACTATATCTGTGTTACCTTAGAGCTATCTGTTTACCCTTTCAGTTACTTAGTTAACAGTATTTTCACAGGAAATGATCGTATTTAATAATCAACATGGCCTTTTCTTTTGACTGGATCCTGTCTGATACAGTCTGTAAAATCAGTTCATCAAAGTTCAGGATAGGATTCTAATCCCCAAATTCATGTCATGTTTCTCCCTCTGTGCCATTTCCTGTGTATGATCAGTGGGACTATGATTGACCCATTCTGGGTCAGATATCCAGACCTATTTCTGAGATGAGGGGCACTGTGATTGATAGTCTCAGCAGGACCATATGGAGGCACAGAGAAATTCTCCAAAGAAACAGACTGCTTCCACAAGACTAACGGGAAGGGAAGTGCCTGCTGGAGTAGAATGGGGAGGCTTTAGCAGGATAACAAAGAACTTCCTATCTACTTATAAATATACTAGCTTATTAAATATTCCAAATTAGTAAATCGTAAACATGATATTTTATTTTTTCTCTAGTCATTTAAACCATATTTTGTAAAACATTTTGTTATCCCTAAAAAAAAAGTGTCAATTTCACTTCCTGTCACTTTTAATTAGTGAAATCTTTGTGGTTTTAGTCTTGAAACCTCATCTTCAATTCAACACTTTCCCCTTCCTCTGCCATGTGAATATGTTCTCTGCCCTCCAAATTCAGAGGTGAAAGAGAGGCTGTCTTTGATACACTTCCCTTCCCTATCTCCTCTAAATTCTGTGCCCTGCCATGTATCAGGAGGTACTGAAGAGAGAGGTAAAGTTAGAAGTGCTTTTTTATTAACATGTTCTGTTGTAGATTTCTTTCTTGGTTGGTTATGATAGCTCTTCTGGCCACCAGAGGTATTCTCTGTGTGGTAAGTGTGCCGATGATCTGGAGCACATGTATACATTCTTCTGGAGGTGCTGTGGATCCTCCCAAGGCACAGTTCCCTGATTTGTGAGATCTGGCTCAGGCATTCTTGTCAGGATAAATTACTGCACCTGTTACTGTGGGATTTACATAGTGGGGCAATTTCCCATGAAGGTACCACAAAGTGGCTCAAATACAACTACTAATTTCCCTTGACTGATAGAAAATTCAGACATTCATATGGAATGAATGTAGTCAGTGTTACTGCTTCCTCTTCCCGCTATCCAAGTGGAGAAGACTTGGCCATACAATTCATTATCATGGTAAGAAGTTTGATGGTCAATCTTATGTCAGCTTGGCTGCCCAGATATATGGCCAAACACCCTATTGCATGTTTCTATGAGAGTAGTTTGGATGAGATTTAACATTTAAAGCCATAGATTGAGGAAGGCAAATTGCTCTCTATAATGTGGGTAGGCCTCCTCCAGTCAGTTAAGGGCCTGAAAGAATAAAAGATAAGCCTCTCATAGGAAGAAGGAATTCTGTAGCAGATGGCCTTTGGACTTGAACTACAGCATCAGCTCTGGCCTGGGTCTCCAGCTAGGTTGCCTGTCCTGCAGATTTTGGACGTACTGGCCTCCAAAAATCATATAATCTAACTCCTTAAAAAAAATCTCTCTTTCTCTCTCTGTATATATGCTATATATATTTGTTATACAGACTCTTCTATTGCCCTGGGGATCCTTGACTAGTACACAAATATTGATAAACTCAGATTACTCTTCTGCAACACTATAATAGTGGTCTTGGAGTGCCTCTTTTGCCCTTGTGGTCTACAATAGCAAATGTGTAAATCCTCTTGTTTCCTGGAGTTTGGCATAGCAATTTTTCTTTTCCCCTGCTCAGAGCAGATCAGCATATTTGGGGCTTGTTTAATATAAGAATTAAGTGTTAGTCATTGCGTTTGTTAGACAACCTTAATCTCTACAAGCTAGCATTTTGGACACTCTTCATTGGCTGAGACGTAGGTGAGCATGAACGCAGTCATCCCAAGGATCACATGCACACTCCTCCTGACCATGTCCAGGCTAGAAATCAGAACCCTGAGGAGGTTCCTGGTGTTCATGGCTGGTTATGCCCCCATTTTTGTAAGTTCTAAAGGAACAGCTGGCACTTTTCTTTCGAAAATGAGGGCATCTTCTATCTCTTTGATCTGGGTTTTGGGGATTTAGGCAACAGAGTGTTCCATTCACCTCCTTTTACCCACAACTGTTTTTGTCTTGTAGTCTTGTAGAGAGTAATTTCATTTTACTAGACCATCTTACTATTATGATGAAATTTTTATTGCCTATTCTTCTCCATTTGGATACCATACCTCTCATAATGGCTACCTGAATTCCTGCCAGTGGAAACATGCATGCATTTCCCTTATTGTGAAAGCAGAGCAGTAAAATGTGGGTAGCTTCTTGGCTAGAGCACTGGCTTGGCCTTTGATACAAGAGCAAATGTTAGCAGGATTATTGGCTTCACTGTGTCTCTGGGGGAAACTCAACCTGTGTAATTTCTTCCTTTGCTATGGGGGTAGCCACTAGGAAACAGAAGGTTGGCACAATGACTGATGTGGGCATAAGGGTGGGTACAGACCAAGAGTAGATGCTTTAGAAATACAAAATCCTCCATGGATTTTTTTTTTAGCATATTTCTGCATTTGAATAACATACATATACAACAACCCTTAATAAACAACTATCAGAGAGATTGAGCAATCTATTCAGTGTTGTATTTCTTCTTTCATTTACTTTTTCTTTTTTTTTTTTTTTTTCTGTTTAGGGCCTCTCCTGTGGCACATGGAAGTTCCCAACTAGGGGTCAAATTGGAGCTAAAGCTGCTGGCCTACACCATAGCCACAGCAATGCGGGATCCGAGCCACATCTGCAACCTACACCACAGCTCCAGATCCCCGATCCACTGAGCAAGGCAAGGGTCAAACCCTCATCCTCATGGATACTAGTCCGATTAGTTTCCACTGTGCCACAACCAGAACTCCCAGTGCTGTATTTCTTAATGTTTTTAACAAGTAAAAAGTGTTGATAAAATAATGAAAAAATTTTGAGGTAGCAAATTTGATCGTATGCTTCATTGTTTGGCAAATACGTTGTGGGGCATTCATAAGATAACCTCAAAATCATATCCTGCAAAAAGTTATATAAGGGCATGAAAGTTTTGAACTATGCAAAATTCTATAAAATAGGTATAATGATGGAAAATTAATTAAGATTATCCATAGTACTTTAAAAATCAGAAATGTATATATGTCCTCATTTAAAACCAAGAATGCATTTGGAACCATTATACTTACATGCCAAATGACCTAAGACGAGATATATCAATGCCAAAGAGTTTAGCAGTAGCGAAAATAACCTGTAGCAACTAACGATACTCTTCCTGTTAATGCTGTGTGTGTTGTGAAAAATGAAGTACAGCTCTCAAAACTTATTTCAAAACATGTATTATTTTTAGAAAAAAAAACACTAAGAAACATAAACATCAGAATCATATATTTTGAGGATATTTATTTAATGCTCCAGCTCTCTGTTAACTTCTATATTACATTGAATAAGACCTGTTTCAGAACATTTTAACTATAGGCATAATCAGATTAGGTGGCTGGATAAGGCGTCCTATAGAAAAGTAGGATAGTTAAAACATATAGCAATTACCAAGGGGGAAAAATATCTTGTGGATGTCCCAATTCTGTGAACTTTTAAGTGATACATGAATTGATGCTGGGTTGTAATAGGAAACAGATATTCAAATATAGATGTTGATATCATTTTATATTGCATTGCTATTTGAAAACAAATATTTTTAGATTAAATTAAATGATTTTTGTATGCTAGTAAACACAAGACAAATTTGAGTATAGTGAGGATCTAAAAAAATTAACAAAAATGACATAAATTATTAAGTGAGAAAATCTACAAAAACATTCAGCAATGCTATGCCTATTTAATAAGTTAGCAGTATGATACATGAGTGTGGACAATTTTTATTACAATTCTTAGAACTCTGTGTTCCCCAAAATTGAATAGAAAAATATTTGTTGGTAACTTACTATAATTAATATTTTGCATTATACATTGAAAGGGCCAGAATACTGTTGCAAATATCTTTAAAAAAAAAAAAAAAAAAGGTCTGATGGAAAGTATACAACTTTAAGAATCAGAATCCTGATTTTGTTCTTTGCCTCTTGTCACCTTAAGCAGATGCCATATAATTTCTTGGAGACAAAATACAGGATTAGTTTCAACAAAGAATTTTAGGTTCTTTTCTGGAGTCCATGCCAAGCCAGGGAAATTTAATAGAATATGGGGGGGGGGTATGCAAATATTAGGATATAACTTGGTTAGAAAGATAAAAGTGCCATATTTTTTAACAAAAAATTAGAGTGTAGATTTTATAGTCTCATAAAAGCACATGAGTTTAAATCCAGGAATATCATGGATTTAATATAAATGTTATATTCTATTTTTTAAAAAAATATACATTTATAGAGGAAAATTCATTCAATTAGGAGACATAAGGGAATCAACATATTATATTCTACACTAATGATAGTTTTCTATAGGTAAACATGTAGCATCAGAGAAAAGAACACTGAATATTTATCTGATAATTCAATGAATTCATTAACCTCCATCATCTAATATAATTAACTTATGTTATAATATGAGAACTCAGGACAGTGATCTTGGGCTATCTTCAGCTGTAACAAGATGGAGAAATGTGTTTAGCAGAATTTCAGGATTGGGCTGCTCTTCGTGAGAAGAGCTGTGACAGAGAGATAAGGACTGTATTTCAGAGGGCTGTGTTTGGCAGGGACAGTCATTTTCCAGAACCTGGGTTTTGGCATAAATGCCAGGAAAAGAGTGCTTGAACAGAAGTGCCAAGAGTTCAGGTGTACACAGGAGAGGAGCATTATAGTGAGTGACTGAAAGGAAAAAGAAAAATGAAGATTTTAGCAGATGCCATGACAGCCTGTTCTACTGAGAGTGACATCTCAAGAGAAATTTTAGGCAGGTTTACTAGAATATCCACTGCAAAATACCCGTCATATCTATATGAAATCTACTATGAAGATTTATACTATAGGTCTTAAAGGATTTTGGATTTAGATTTAGGGAAATGTATTTGTTTTAAAGCAGTAGAGATATCATACTGGCCCCAAAGTGATTGATATTATACGTAAAATCAAAAAAGAAAAAAGGTTGTATATTTTATAGCACCCTACTTAATTACAGGATAATATACATCTCTTCTGTAGTTAACACAGCTGAAAGGAGTTCTGTTAACTGTCCATTCCTACAGGACACTAAATATTGGGTTTAACACCCAAATTCATATATATATATATATGTACATGTATAAAATTTCCTTGTTGAATCATGTCTTCTTCTAAGTTATATCATATTTGAATATTTGTTGCATAGAAAATATATTTTATTAAAGTTTTCAATTTTTCATTTCAATTTATCTAGCAGTTATAAAATTTCAATAACTCAATTTTTGAAATTTTTATAATTTTATTAAGTTTATTTTTCTATAGGAATGATGTTTCATGTATTTGGATATATTTATATAAACTTAACTAGGATCATGATTAAAACTCCAACATGAATACAGGTAGTTTTGTTTTGAGCACATCTTTTGATCAACTAATCCATATTTTTTAAAACACTATGTCTATTTTTGGTATATTTAAAAATAAATTTCAACAATATTTAAATAATCAGTGGTATCTTATACAAGAAGATTAAGGTAAAAAAGCTTCTGTAGTAAACCTTAACAAAAGATCTATGAATTAATTTTTAATCTATATTATAATTACAAAATCATTTTTAAAGTTATATTTTTTGGTTTAATGGACTTTGGGGTTTTTTTACGCTTTTTAGGCCTGCATCTGTGGCATATGGAAGTTCCCAGGTTAGGGGTCGAATCAGAACTGTAATTGCCAGGGAGGTCCCGTCATGGCACAGTGGTTAACGAATCTGACTAAGAACCATGAGGTTGCAGGTTAGATCCCTGGCCTTGCTCAGTGGGTTAAGGATCCGGCATTGCCGTGAGCTGTGGTGTAGGTTGCAGATGCGGCTCAGTTCCTGCGTTGCTGTGGCTCTGGCGTAGGTTGGTGGCTACAGCTCCGATTTGACCCCTAGCCTGGGAACCTACATATGCCATGGATGCGGCCCAAAAAAAGGCAAAAAGACGAAAAAAAAAAAAAAAAAAAAAAAAACCCATAATTGCTGGCCTATGCCACAGCTGCGCAGCAATGCAGGATCTGGTCTACACCACAGTTCACAGCAAAGCCAGATCCTTAACCCACTGAGCGAGGCCAGGGATCGAACCCAAAACCTCATGGATCATAGTTAGGTTTGTTATCCCTGAGCCACAATGGGAACTCCCTAATGAACTTTATTTATCCCCACACATGCATTGCCTTCCCAGTTATCACTATTCCTCCACCAGAATGGTACATTTGTTACAATTGACGTACCTACATTGAAATATCATTATCACTCAAAGTTCATATTTTACAGTTCAATTTTGGTTGTGTACATTTTAAAGGTTTGAACAAATATATGACATGTCTCACACAGAGTAGAATCTGTCTCTTTCTGCCTCCCTCTCCTCAACCACTAGCAACCACTGATCTTTTCACTGTCTCCATAGTTTGCCTTTTCTAGAATGTCATGTAGTAGGAACAATGAATTATGTAGCCCTTTTGTATTGGCTTCCTTCATTTAGTAATATACATTTAAGTTTCCTCCATTTCCTTTCATGACTTTATAATTTTGGTTTCTTTTAAAAGCTGAATGATAATTCCGTTGTCAGGATATACTATAATTAATTTATCCATTGACATAATAAAGGAAATATTGGTTGACTTCAAGTTTTGGCAAATATGAATAAAGCTGTTGTCAAAATTTGATACTGTAATGTTCTGGATTTTAACCATCCTAATAAGCAAGTCGTGGGATCTCATTGCTATTATATCTTGAATTTCCCTGATGATATGCATGTTTGCAGCATCCTTTCTTTTGCTTATTTGCATTTGTATATCTGCTTTGGTGAGGGGTCAGTTAGGGCCTTTTCCCATTTTAAAATCATATTATTTTTTATTGTTAAGAGTACTTTGTATATTTTGGATAACCATTCTTTTTCGGATGTCTTTTGCAAATATTATCTCCAAGTCTCTGAGTTTTCTTTTCATTTTCTTGACAATGTCTTACAAAAGGCAGAAAGTTTTAATTTTAATAAGCTTCAGACTATCAATTCTTTCATACATTGTGCTTTTGGTGTATAATTCTTTTTATACATTGTAGGTTTTTTGTCTTTTTTTTTTTGCTGCCCTGCAGCATATGGAGATCCCAGGTCACGGATGACCCACAGCCCTGAACCAAGCTGCAGCTGTGGCAACATTGGATCAACCCACTGTGCAAGGCTGGGCATTGAACTGATTCCCAGTGCTCCCAAGATGCTGCTGATCCTGTTGTGCCATGGTGGGAACTCCCACTGTTGAATTTTATTTGCTAATTTTTTTTGAGAGATATGTTTTGAGCCTGTGTTCACAAGAGATAATTGGTCTTCAATTTTCTTTTAATGTCATTGTCTAGCTTTGGTATTAGGATAAAGCTGGCTTCATAGAAAGAATTAGGGTAGGCCTCTGCTCCTATTTTCTGAAATAATTTTTTTAGTAAAATTTTACTTAGATGTTTGGTAGAATTCACCAGAGGACCTGTATGGGCCTGGAGCTTTCTATCTTGGAAGGTTATTAATTGTTGATTAAGTTTCTTTAATAGGCCCATTCAGATTGTGTACTTTTGTGTGACTTTTTGCAGATTGTGTCTTTCAAGGAATCAGTCTATTTCATCGAGGTTATCAAATCTGTGGGTATAGCATTCTTCATAGTATTCCTCTATTATCCTTTAGTAAATAGGATACTGTAAATGGAAATTGTGGTGCCCTCAATTTCATTCTGATATTAGTAGTTTTTCTCTTGTTTCCTTAGCCTGGCTAGAGGGTTATCAATTTTATTGATCTTTTTTAACTCTCAGATTTTGGCTTAATTGATTTTTTTAATATTGATTTTCTATTTTCAGTTTCATTAATTTCTGCTCTAATTCTTTTTTTTTTCTCCCTTTTGTTTACTTTGCATTTAATTTTCTTGTCTTTTTCTGGCTTCTTAATATGGAAGTTTAGATAATTAATTTTAGATTTTTTCTTTTCTAATATGTTCAACAGTGCTATAAATTCTCTATAAATACCATTTTTGCTGCAGCTCATAATTTTTGATGTTGTTTTATTTTCATTTAATTTAATATTTTAAAGTTTTTCTTGAGAATGTTTTTGGGCCCATGGAATTCAGAAATTTCAGAAATTTCTTGTTTGCTTTCCAGGTATTTTGGAATTTTCCAGCTATCTCTCTATTGACTTCCGGTTTAATTCCATTGTAATCTGTGGCAGGTGTGTTTTTGACATGTTTTATGGCCCAGAATGTAGTCTGTCTTGGTGAAGTTGCATGTGAGCTTGAGAAGAATACATAGTCTGTTGTTCTTGGATAAAGTAGTCTATAAATATTTGTTGTATCTGGTTAATTAATGGTGGTTTTGAGGTCAACTCTGTCTTTACTGATTTTCTGTCCATTTCTGATAAAGATTGTATTGAGGTGTCCAGCAATATAAGATTCATCTGTTTCTCCTTTGTAGTTGTATCAGTTTTTACCTCACATATTTTAACAATCTGTTTTTAGGCACCTACACATTAAGGATTATTATGTCTTCTTGGAGAACTGATCTCCTTTTTTATGTTATCTATTGCCCTTCTTTGTCCTTGATAACTTTCCTTGCTGTGAAGCCCACTCTGTCCGAAATTAATATAGCTATTCCCACTAACTTTTGGTAAATATTAGCATGGGTATATAGGTATGTAGGCCTTTGCATAGAAGTATTAATTTTGTTGGAAAAAAAAGTAAACCATATGAAGAGGCAAAAGTTAAATTTCACTAAGGTATAAGTATGAGGAAATTTTACAATTCCCATGAGCACTGAGTATATTTTTTAATTAATAGAAATTAGCCCTTATAATAGATCCTATTTTCTTTTGTTAGAAGCTTAGCACCATAATCTGCTCCTCATATCTTGGATCGTAGAGCATCTTATGGCCTTTTCAAAAGATGAATCTATTAGCTTTCCTATTGTTTTTATATTTTTTCTGGTTTAATTATCCCTTTGTCCTGATAGCCTTTATTTTTAATTATGATATTCTTGGAACATCTCTGTAAACCACCTCAAAATATCTTTATATCAAAGAGTAGTGTAAGTAAATAAATAAACAATAAACTGTGTGAAAATAGTTATCTTTGTCTAGAAAATTAATTCCAAAATTAGTGCATAAGAAAGTAATTTGAAATATGAGAAAATATATTTAAACTTTTTACTTTAATTTTTAAATGTAAGCAAAAATTTAGAGTTTTTTTGTTTATTTGTTTTTTCTTTTTTATTTCTTGGCCTACTTGAGGCATATGGAAGTTCCCAGGCCATGATCAAATAGTAGCCACAGCTGTGACCTATGCCACAGTTGTGGATGCTGGATCCTTAACCCAATGTGTAGGGCCAGGGATCAAACCCATACCTCAGTGGCAATCCGAGCCACCACAGAGATAACACCAGATCCTTAACCCACTGTGCTGTAACAGGAACTCCTAGAAATATTTAATACACAAATTAAAGAAGTACATGTGTGCAATTTGAAAATACACATACACTCTGTGTGTGTTTCTCCCTCTTTCAGCACCAAAGGGCCTATACTATCACATGCTCAGACCATGACCACCTGACAGCAGAAGGCTCTCAGACTATAGTTGGAATTTCTCTTAGCTGAAGAACGTTACCTTGTTCATGCCTACTTCTTAACAGTAGCCTACATCCAATAATCAGTTGATATTTGGGGATTTAAAAACCTGGTCCCCTTGTTCCAACTCTGTACAACTCTGCAGTATCATCTCTGCTCTAGAGTTCCTTATGGAGTAAGTTGGTACTTTTCTGTGACTGCCTCAAAATCCACTTCTTTTCAGTCCTGTTTCTTCATATCTCTTATAGATGTGTATCCAGAGAACACGTCCTAGTAAACTTTTGCAAACTAATATCCATCTCAGAATCTACTTCTCAGGGAGGTCAAACTGTATAAATGGATAGATACACAGATGATAGATGAATCATAAATTAGATAGATAGATACAAAGATAGTAAATAGATCAATGACATAAATAGAATCAGATCAATTAATTGATACTAGATGAATAGTAGATACATAGACAGAAAGTAGGTACATATACACATGTATACATAGAATGGTAGAGTAGCCCACCGTCTGCCTGCAGTACAAGGTAAATAACTACAATTGAACAGTAGGCAAATCTCCATAACACTTGGAAATAACCTAAAAATCCCTAGTTCTAAGCTATTACTTCTTATTTCACAGGAACACATTTAATCTGTTCACGTTGCTTTATGGTTAAGGGCTAAATTTCATGTAGCTGATAAAAGAGCTGATCTTGCTAACTGGGAGGTGATATTTATGGCTCCCTAGAGCCAGCTTCTTGTGTTTGAATCTCAGTTACTCTACTTACTAAATGTGTGACCATGGGGCAGTTAACTATATACTTTCTAGGCCTCAGTTTCCTTATTTGTAACATGATCATAGTAAGAATAACTATGTTAGAGGGTTGTCAAGATATTACACTGACAAAGTTTAAAGTGCTTAGAAAAGTGTCTAGCAAATATACGTTAGCTATAATCATAATAAAAAAAAGTTGAAATCTGAATCACTTAATTCTGTACATTAAGCTCTTTGAGGGGTATTATCTTAACTAGCTGTTCCATATGGCCTATATAGAGAACAATCTAGTGAAAAGTAACTTAGAACATGATATAATTAATGTCAGTGAAAAGATAGACATGTGAATTGCCTCTTTGACATTTAAGCATTATATAAAAATGATACTAAAATCTAAGGTACTTGAAATTATCAAAGACTATGTTTAGGCTATTAAGTTACAGTCATATTTCAAAGGATGTTCTGGGTAATTTGGCCCCCAAAGTAGATGGGGCTAGTCTGGTAGTTTTGTTTTTATTTTATTTATTTTATTTTATTTATTTTATTTTATTTTATTTTATTTTTTGTCTTTTTGCCTTTTCGAGGGCTGCTCCTGCAGCATATGGAGGTTCCCAGGCTAGGGGGCTAAACAGAGCTACAGCTGCTGGCCTACACCAGAGGCACAGCAACGTGGGATCCGAGCCGTGTCTGCAACCTACATCACAGCTCACGGCAATGCCGATCCTTAACCCACTGAGCACGGCCAGGGATTGAACCTACAACCTCATAGTTCCTAGTCGGATTCGTTAACCACTGCGCCACAACAGGAACTCCAAGTCTAGTAGTTTTAAAACAAGTCTGTAAATTCCTTTTTTCCAGCTTATTGAGATATAATTGACATATAACACCCCGTAAATTTAGGGTACATAATGTAATGATTTGATATATGTATACATTGTGAAATGATTACCAAAATAAGGTTGGTTAACTTCTCCATCATCTCATATGGATACAATTTTGTGTATGTTTGTGTTGAGAACTTTTAAAGTCCACTCTCAGCAATTTTCAAATATGTAATACAATATTGCTAACAGTATTCACTATACTATACATCTCCAGAATTTACTAATAACTGTACTGTTTAACCACTTCACTCATTTTTCCCACCCCCCACTTCCTGTCCCTGGAAACCACCTACGTATTCTATGAAGTTAATTTTTTAAAGATTCCACATATAAGTGGTATCATACAGTGTCTTTTTCTGTCTGATTTATTTCACTTATAATAATACCTTTCTGATCCATACATGTTGTTGCAAGTGGCAGGATCACCTTTTTAAAGACTATTATTCCGTTGTGTGTTTGTGTGTGTGTGTGTGTGTGTGTGTGTTACAGCTTTTTTAAAATCTATCCATTCATCAATTCATCAATGGATATAGGTTGTTTCCAAGTTTTGGCTATTGTAAATAATGTTGCAGTGGACATGCAGTGCAGATACCTCTCTGAGACAGTGATTTTATTTATTCAGATATATACTCAAAAGTGGAATTTCTAGGTAACATGGTAGTCCTGTTATTAATTTTTTTGAGGAACAGTATGGTTGTACTGTTTTCCACAGAGACTGTACCACTTTATATTCTGATCAAAAGTGCACAAGTGTTCCCTTTCCTCCACTTCCTCACTAACAGTTATCTTTTGCCTTTTATAATAACTATTAACATTATAACAACTGTTTTTGCAGAAGATGTTCTGACTATTCTTGCTTATAATTGAACAATTGAAATAGGAATGGCATCAAATTACAACATTTTTTGGTCATGTGGGGTCATGAGCAACTCACCACCTACTCTCTAATAGAGTAGTAAATATGCATACTCTGTCAAGACAGAAAGAGGTATGAGAGTTTTCTAGTACAACCTGGACTTTCATGTTCTTCATTGCTGTAACTTGTGAAAATTATCTTTTTGGAATGAAACAGTCTTGTGATTCCAGCGAAGCAGGAACACTGCTGACAATTTATGAAGGCTGTTCCTTCGCTGAGGGAAGAGGGGCAGACATATCGCTCATAGCCAAAAGGCTTAGTCTGCAAGCTAAGAATTTCCCAAGGGGTCCCTAGCTCAATCAATGTTTTTTTTTACTAATGGAAATGTGTATAGATTTTTAAATGCTAGGATAAGCATTTGAAATTATACATTGTATTGATACTTCCTATAGACATTTATAAAGCAGTTGGACCTATTTTCTCATAGATAGGAAAGATTAAACTATTGGTGTATTTTTTTCCAAATTTTTTTTTTAACATTTATATTATCAAAGCATTTTAGAAAGAGGCTGTTTTAATGGATGTAGCATGCTTGATTGGTTGTTCTTTCAAACAATGGGGGGTGGAAAGTGAAGGAATTATTAATAGAATAGTATCTTAATTTTGGACTATAAAACTTATTTGCATTGCAGGTGAGCACATCTCTGTACATAAATTGAAGATTACAATTCTCTAAGGCATTTGGAAGCAGATACTAATGCTCTGAAGTCTCTGCTGAGACTTTGTCACCTGTGGAAAGCTAATTCTGAATAAGTGGTACTGAGATTAGGCAATCTGGTGTCTACTGAATTGTACTTGTTCAAGCTTCATTAGAACCTTCCCTGTCTTCTGGCACCTGAGTGTTGTACATCTCACCTGTGACCACAAACTGAAACTGAACCAATGGAATTGAGTTGCCCAGAGTGGAAACACTAACGTTGGCAGTTGAGGGGAAAAACTCTCAGAGGAGGCCCAAGTTACTATGACAGCTCCACTGAAGCGAATAACCACTAAAGGGAAGATTTTAGCATATCCAAGCTGTTTTTCATCATTATGAGGAATTTCTAGAAGGGAAAAATATCAAGAGATTCTTTATAACATAGAAAACTTTTTTTTTTTTCTCAGCATTCCTTCTTGCAAGTTAGCTAAAACCAAACAAAACACATAACAAAACAAAAAAACACTGTGAGTGTTCTGAAATGCCACTGGTTTTATGTGCACTCAGAAATCCTAGTGGACAGGGACGCTTGTCTTAAAAGCAGTAATAGCATTCTATCCAAAATTGTGACAAATATTAATATGTCTTCTGACCTAGATTCAAGGTAACAGCTACACACCACACCCGCGTAGACAAATACAGAAGCTGTAGCTCTTTATCTATTTATTTATTTGTATAATGATTTTTATTTTTTTCCATTATACCTGGTTTATAGCATTCTGTCAATTTTCTACTGTACAGCATGGTCATAGCTCTTTTCATATCAATATCTAGCTCAATTCTTTCCTCTCTAGGAACAGATTTTCTTGAAAAAACAAAATGGAATTTTCCATATCTTGCTCTCCTATTTTGAATTTTCCCTATTCATTTTCTAAGGCCTTGGACTAGGTAAATCAATTGTCAATTTAATTAATTCCTGATCCAAAATTAAATGAAAGTGTTATCTATTTGGGGGTGAAAAAGGTCTAAGTTTTCTTTGAAATGCAGCACCCATATTTATTGAGGTAAAAGATCCGTAAAAATATTTGTGTGCAAAAGAAAGTTAAATATCATTAGTCTTCATTCATCATCTCTCTGATTTCTGAATATATATATATATATATATATTTTATTTTTCTTCATAGGTAAGTGTGGCTCCAAGGTAGATGTTAAGACTAGTTTGTTTCCTCCACATGTAAATATGTGAAAACACATTGAACGCCTGGGAAGGACAGTATCATGCTTCAGTACTCACTTGCAGCAATAAAATACACCAAAAAGAAAGAGATGAACATACATAACATTTATACAAAAGTTTCAGAAATAGAACCAGATTCTTGAACTATTAACTTCTATTCCATTAGGTGACTTGATTTTCTAAAGCTGAGAAGACGACTCATAAAGAACTGTGTACACGTTTCTACCTAGATTCTTTTGTCTTTATGGTGACTGTAAAACTTCTCTAAAAGCATTCTGGAACACGTTTCTTATATTTCCCAGAGAATCTTCAGCTGCTCTAAAAAATATTGATTAACTCATTCTTCAGGCATTAACTAACACTATCAAAAAGTTATAAAAAATATAGTTAAACTCACAAAATTTTTGACTTTTCTGAATAGTACATAATACTTGACAGTGCACCTATACTTTTACACCTCAGTGATTTTAATATAATGAATAATAGACATCTCATCATATTTATTTCTCCATATTAACCTTCTGAGTTAGACAGTAAAAACAAAGTGTTGCTTCTAATAAGAAAACTCAAAGTTTTGTCAAAGGTCTAGGTCACCCAGGTGGGATAGTATTAGAATTCGTCATTTTTCTTTGGGGCTTCATGTAGCATATGTTAAAATAAGACCCCCATGAAAATAGACTGATTAAATTATGGTACATTTTAATCATACTACATCAATAATATTTCTAATTTTTGTTATTACTCATAAATTATATATTAAAGTCTGTAAGATGAAAGATCTCTTATTAGAACTCTCATGATCTACATGGTATGATTTATTGAGAAAAAAATTATCCTCCTATACAAATTAAAGTTCATCTATTGTATAGGTGAGGTATTATTGCAATATTTACAATAAAATACAGATATTTCAAGAATATTTTTGCCTTTAGGTTTCATTCTCAGACTAAAGCTCTGGTCAAGTTATCACTATTTTGTTCACACACGAGGCATTTTCGAATGCCTGCTTTATGGCATGTGCTTTTTTAGGCATTAGAAAAATAAATATATGCCATAAGTCTTACACTCCCAGAGATTCTTTTATTTAGAAATAAAATTTAGAAAAGGCTAAGCCACTATAACATGACCTAAAGTATAGCAATAACCTCAGCTTTTTCCCTGGATACTCTTTTCCTTGCTATAGTCAATAGGCAGTGAACCTACTCAAAATAAATGGTAATATGGCAGTTCTATGCCCCAAACTCTCTAGTGGCTTCTCATTACATTTCAAGTATAAAACCCTAAGTATTTTCTGTGAGGGACAAAGCCATTTATTATCTAATACCTACATTATCTGACCCTGTGTGTCCTGCTGATTTACTGTGCTCTAACTTTCTTTTTATTGTTCCTTCAATATGATAACTACATGCCCAATGTAGATCCTTTGAACCAGCTGGTCATTTGGTCTGGAACACTTTAGGGCAATTTTGCCCTAAAGATTTGCATGGCTCATTATTTCATTTCATTCTGATCTCTTTTCAATGTTACCTTCTTACCTCCTCCTCTGACTGATGATTCTATGTAAAATAGTCCCACACCCCCAATCTAGACACTTCTAAATCTCCTCATTTTTCCATATTTCTTGTCAAATTGTGATCACATTATATACCTAATATTATAATATATATTAAATATAAATTTTATGTTACCTTAACATTTTATATTATAAAAATATACTAATAGATATTAATTATATTTTGTTTATAATGTCTTTTCCTATAGCACTCACACTGCATGAAGGTAGAGAGTTTTGTTATTTTGTTCACTACTAGATCCTTGACACTAAGTCCTAAAAGTTAGAAATATACAACAAACTATGCATTAATAATAATCAGGTCATTATAATGGAAAAATTTTTATCAACAAAGAAATTTTCTTTAATGATTTAAGACAAAGCACAACTATGTCTTCAAACTACTACCAAGTATCATATACAAGAGAAATATATAGATTTGAAGAAGGAAATAGACATTCAAAGATAGCAAGACAGTTCTACTATCCATTGTAAGATGCATACTGCTCTAGTAAATAAACATACTGAACATATGGGAGGTTTTGAAAATATGATAAATTTGGCAGAACTATTAGACTTTAAAAGAACAAAGTAGACAGTCTCATCTCACCCACTGAAATTTTTATACATTCATTACCTGGTAGGAAAAATAAAACTTTATGAGAAACAACAAATGTTCACGATTTTTTCATGTTATGTAAATAGATTTAAGCGACAAATTTTGTTAAACTATGTCCCAAAAGATGAGAACTTTCTATTTTTTACATAAAATCTGTGGTGGATATGTATACTACATTTGTGATTTCTCCCACAAAGTAGGGCTTCTTTTTTGTCATTAAATCTCCACAACATATAGTAAAATATTTTTAGCTAATAGATTCTTAATATATAAATGAAAACATAGGATGGATCTATACTTTTATTTCCAAATAACTTAGAGCTATTTTTCTCTTTATTACTTGAGTTCAGCTACTGGCTCTCCTTTTGCAGTGGCAAGGCATTTTTCACTTTAATTTAGTGTAAATCCTTACTTTCTGGTGCTGTCAGACTGTAGGTAATGTTTTCATTAATCATCAATCATTTTCCTCTTTCTAGTTACATAGGTCTAATATGTAACCTGCAAGATTCTGTACAAGAAAAATGCCCATTATAAGTAAGGTACCAATCTTCTGGATCTATTGCATTAGTGAATGATAGTCTTTGTAAAAAGGTAGGCAATTAGAAAATCTCCAAAATATATTTGGAAGCGAAAGCCATCTTCACTAAGTTCCTAAAATTAAACCTAAAATCTTGAAAACAAATAATGAGGCAATAGTTTCCAATATTCATTGTTCATGAATTGATGTGAGGAAATTTGGCTGATTTTTAAGCAACAAAGTGCTGTTTTTAATGTTTCTCTCTTGAGTGTAGATATAGATGAGAAGTAAATTTATACTATTTTTGGAAAGCCTACCTAATTGGGAAATATTAAGATCCAGCATCATTATGATTTATAATCAATAACAAAAAAATACAGGTTACTCCTGGCATATCTCAAAGGGAGCATAAGTGCACATATATTTGAAGAGGAATCAGGGAGTTGTAAATACTTTGAAGGAGAGGGAGGAGATATTGGCTCAATTAAATAGACTTGTTTCCTTTGTAGAGGGAGTTGAATAGATAGTATTTGCTTCTTTTCTGCTCTTAGTCACTTTAAGAAATATTATTTAAGGATTCAAAAGTTAAAGTGGTAAAAATGAAATACATATTAAAAAGTACAAAGTAATGATATAAAGTACTGTTGATAGCATATTAGTCCAAAACTTTAATAGGTAATAGTAGTAGTTGTGTGGTAAACTTTATTTCCTGTAGGTGGATTTCAAATTCACATTTGTTGACATAACTTTAGCATTCCTACCATTGTGGAAATTTAGGTGTGGACTCTCTTTTTGATTTAAATTTCCTATTATGTAGTACATAAAATTATTTTTCTTCTCCCACCTCCATGGAGTTAACACATAATAAACCAAAGAAATGTAATTTGCAGCAGCAAAGAAATTTGAAAAGTCATAATAATTGTCTCTCAAAGAGACAAAGACATTATAATAGTTTTATCATCTACATGATATATAATTTTCTGTAAGAATTGTCAGATCATCTTTATGGTTTGTGGTATGTGAACATAATGACTTTGAAAGTGTTTGCTATGAACAATAATAATAGTCTCCATTATTGAATGCATAGAATGTATTTGCCATTGTACTAGGCTTTTTAGATATGTTATTTCATTATTCCTTAATATATTACTATGAGAGAATTAATAGCATTCCTGTTTTGCCAGTGCTGTTTTGTGTGTGTGTGTGTGTGTGTGTGTGTGTGTGTGTGTGTGTGTGTGTATTTTTAGTGCTGCACCTGCAGCATAGGGAAGTTGCCAGGCTAGGGGTTGAATCGGACCTGCGGCTGCTGGCCTGTATCACAGCCACAGCAACACCAGATTCGAACCATGTCTATGAGCTATACCACAGCTCATGGCAACACTGGATCCTTAACCCACTGAGTAAGGCCAGGGATGGAACCCATGTCCTCATGGATGCTAGTCAGGTTTGTTGAGCCATGATGGGAATTCCCTACCAGTGCTGTTTTTGGTGTTATGCTGATTTCACCAGAGCTCCAAAGGGTAAGTCAATATCCTAAAATGAGGTACTTAGAGAAAGGAGAAACAAATTTTAAACCTGATATATCTGACTCTAAATCCCTTGATTTTTCCACATTGTTAAACAGAAGGGCTATGTAAATGTTGTATATTGGGGTATTTTGCTATGCTCTCCATGTTTCATTGAGTCTTTAGCAGTACCTTAAAAATACAGAGATTCTCCCTGCTCCTCATTGAAAATGATAAGGTGAGAGAGTGAAGCTATTGCTGTATGTAGTCATTTTGCAAGAGGGTGGGAGTAGGTAACAGCAGAACTCTATAGAACCAAGTGGACAATGACAGCTGAAAGAAAACTGGTGGAGCATCTTGTTCTTATAGAATTGATGGAGCTCATTTAGGGTTGAGCAAGAGCTGCCTGAATGAGAAATTAGCTCATGTTATTCCTAAACTCCACCATGGTCAACTGAGCTAGATTTTGCACTTAAAGCACTTAGGAATTTTGTTTCAGTTGGGTGTAAATCAAAGTTAACTATAAAAAAATGATGTATGTTTGCTGACTAGAGTTGTTGAAGCAAAAGTGTGAAACACTCAATTTTGATGAATAAAATATTTCAGCAATGTCTTGAAGCAGATGCTAGTAAAATTCCACCCTTTAACCCTTTGCCCACCTGAATTCCCTAACACTCCATTAGGTAGTTTCCTGCATTTTGAAAAGTTCTCATCTCGGGCACTTTCATCTCGCTTCTATCAGAGGATTTTAGGGAAATTGCTGAGCCACAAGCCAGATATAACCTGAAAGCAGAGGAAAATTTGTACCCCAGGTACAACTGTCATTCAGTAGAGAGTGGTAGTCAATGGACAAAATTATTTAGCTTTCCTATTGTCTGATTGTCTTGTGTAGTGGTTCTATTTCAGATTTTGAATGGTTTCTCAGAGTGTCCTTGGTAGAAACGAGGTACAGTTATTTATGGCAGTAACTCATTAGTGCACACCATTCATTGGCTTTTCTTGCTTTTCTATCTCATTTTCCAAGTTATTCCTATGTACCTTCTGGTATCATGTTCCAAATAGACTACGTGCACTGAAGTCCTTGTCTTAGGGTCTCTTTTTGGTGAACCCAATCTAGGAATATTATCTGAAGAATTTCCTTAAAAATATAGAGACAGCGTCTAGTAAATGTGTTTTTTTTTTTACATATCGCATTTGATGCTATAAATTGTTTAAACATTGTCCTTCCTAATAGACTACAAACTAGGTGTGGGTAGGTACTACATCTGTTTTATCTCTTCCCTATACCTCTCCATTTTCTAGTCACAGGTATTCCCCCTTGTACCAAGCACAGTAGCTGATCCATATTAGGTATTTCAAAAACTAAGTGAATTTCCCACCTTGTCAATTAACTGAAGTTCCCACCACAACTGTGTGTGCTTAATGTTATTGGATTATTTGATAAAAGGAGTTAATTTGCCCAGTGTTACACTGAAAATTGACACAGAAGATTCTAATGCAGGTGTACGAAATCCATGATCTTTCCACTATGGGTCCTTCTCCAACAGCCTAGATCAGGGAAAAAATTGTCATGTTCTGAGAGTTCTTTTTGAGATTCTAGTTTACTGGCTACCAAAAAGAAGAATGATCATGATTTTCTTACTTTCCTTCTGCACATTCTATGATTTTGAAGTCCTTTTTAACATCTTAATGTTTATCCTTTTGCTGTTCCTTGTGTTTATCATCACTTTTACAGTCAGGTTGTTTTTTTTTTTTTTTTTTTTCCATTTAGATCAGTATGCTGGCTTATTTAAGTGATTGCTTTCCAATTGTGATTTCCTCCATCCTATTCCTTCTTACTTCTTTTTTTATTTAGAGAAGCTCTTTCAGTATTTCTTTTAGAATGAGTTTAGTATTGCTGTACTCTTTTAGCTTTTGTTTGTTGGAGAAATTCTTTATTTTCCCTTCTACTTTAAATAATATTCTTGCTGAATAGAATATTCTAGGTTGCAAATTTTTTTCCTTTCAGCACTTTAAATAAATCTTGCCACTCCCTTCTGGCCTGTAGTGTTTCTGAAGAGAAATCAGCTGATAGCCTTATGAGGGTTCCCTCATAATTAACACTTTGTTTTTCTCTTGCTGCCTTTAGAATCTCCTCTTTAACTTTTGCCATTTTTATTATAATATGTCTTGGTGTGGGCCTATTTGGGTTCAACTTGTTTGGGGCCTTCTGTGATTCCTGTATCTTGATATCAGTATCCTTTAGATTTGGAATATTTTCAGACATAATTTCTTCAAATATATTTTCAATCCCCTTTTGTTTTTCTTCTCCTTCTGGAATTCCTATTATGCATAGATTGGCCCACTTTATATTATCCCATAGATCTCTTATATTGCTTTCATGTTTTTTGATTTGGTTTTCTGTCTGCTGTCCTGATTGGGTGATTTCCATTATTCTATCTTCCAAGTCACTAATTCGTTCCTCTGCATTATTCATTATGCTCTTTGGTGCTTTCACTCAGTTTGCATCTCTGCAAATGAATTTTATAATTTTTCTATGTTCCTCCTTATATTTTCTAGTTCCTTTCTAAAGGAATCTGCATTACTATTCATATCCTCTCTTAATTCCTTGATATTCAGCCTTAATTCCTTCAGTATCTTCATTATCTCCCTTTTGAACTCAGTGTCTATCAGACTGCAGAGGTCTCTTTCATTATTTGATGCTTTAAGTGAATTCTCCTGTTGTTTTGACTGGGAATGGTTCCTGAGCTTCTTCATCTTGCTTATATTTTTCTTTTTCCATGAATTTAGGGAAGCCAAACTATAGTCTTGGAGGACTACTTCTATGCAAGTGCACCCCTTTGTATTTTGTGGGGGGTTACTATTTATTTTTGGTATGGGAGTTTGAATATTTGCTGTCTCTTTCTTCAATGTGAGCAAACTTTTATCCCCAGGGTGCTGAGTGTGTTTCCAGGGAGAAGGAGGCATTGGGTAGGGCTAGTAGTCAGTGCCTAGTTGCTGGGCTCTTAACAGCAGCAAGGACTGCAGGAAGGTGGCACATACTACTTCTAGTTGAAGGGCCTTGGGAAGTGGTAATGAGCCTTAGGCAGATTTTTGAGGTGCCCAGAGCACTTGGCAATGGCTGTGGCAGGGTGTGTGAGTTCCCAGGAGAGTGAGAGCAACAACAGGTACTGTTCAGTTGCAATGCTCTCCTTTGCAGTGTCCTCTGAGGTGATTGGAAATGGAAATGCAAGTGGTGCTTGTTGATGGATGCCTAGTGGTGGCAGGCCATACCCACCTCTGGAGTCAGAGATAACTACAGTGGTTTGCCCCCACCACTTGTGGACCATGCAAGAAATACCCTGTTCCACTTAGCCTAAGCAGGAGGTGCTGCACAGGATGCTTCTAGTTGTAGGGTCTTGGAAGGGATAGTGATCAATCATGTGGGCACTTCCTAGAGTGTTTGCCAGTGGCAACAGCAGGGCAGATGTGTTCCCAGGGGTCTGAGAGCAGCAATAGGTATTGTTTGGTCACAATGCCCTCCTCTGTGGTGCTTTTTGAAGTGAATGGGGATGCAATTGGTGCCTGTTCATGGGCCCTTAGTGGTGGACCTCACACCATGCACAAAAATAAAATCAAAATGGCTTAAAGACTTAAACATAAGCCAAGAAACATCAAACCCCCAGAAAAGAACATAGGCAAAACATTCTCTGAAAGCAACCTTACAAATTTTTTCTCAGGTCAATCTCCCAAGACAACAGAAATAAAAACAAAAATAAACCAATGGGACCTAATCAAACTAACAAGTTTTGCACAGCAAAGGAAACCACACAAAAAAAACCCCACAACTTACAGAATGAGAGAAAATAGTTTCAAACGATGAATGGAGAAGGGATTAATCTCTTTGTTGTTGTAAAATATACAAACAACTTTTACAACTCAACAGCAAAAAACAAAATAAAACAAACAAACAAAAAAAACAGCAACCCAATGGAAAAATGGGCAAAAGACCTGAATAGACATTTCTCCAAGGAAGATATACAGATGGCCAACAAGCACATGAAAAAATGCTCAACATCCCTGATTAGTAGAGAAACGCAAATCAAAACTACTATGAGGTACCACCTCACACCAGTCAGAATGGCCATCATTAATAAGTCCACAAATAACAAGTGCTGGACAGGGTGTGGAGAAAAGGGAACCCTCCTGCACTGTTGGTGGGAATGTAAATTGGTTCAACCACTATGGAAAACACTATGGAGGTACCTTAGAAAACTAAATATAGAACTACCATATGACCCAGCAATCCCACTCTTGGGCATGTATCTGGACAAAACTTTCCTTGAAAAAGACAAATACACCCATATGTTCAATGCAGCACTATTCACAGCAGCCAAGACATGGAAACAACCTAAATGTCCATCAACAGATGAATAGATTAACAAGATGTATATATATGCAATGGAATAACACTCAGACATAAAAAGAACAAAATAATATCATTTGCAGCAACATGGGTGGAACTAGAGACTCTCGTAGTAAGTGAAGTAAGTCAGAAAGAGAAAGACAAATACCATATGATATCACTTATATCTGTAACCTAATATAAGGCACAAATGAACCTTTCCACAGAAAAGAAAATCACGGACGTGGAGAATAGACATGTGGTTGCCAAAGGGGAAAGGGAGGGCATGGGATAGACTGGGAATTTGGGGTTAATAGATGCAAACTATTGCCTTTGGAATGGATAAGCAATGAGCTCCTGCTGTGTAGCACTGGGAACTATATCTAGTCACTTATTATGGAGCAAGATAATGTGAGACAAAGAATGTATATGTGTATGTGTGACTGTGTCACCTTGCTGTACAGTAGAAAGTTGATAGAACACTGTAAACCAGCTACAAGGGAAAAAATAAAAATCATTTAAAGAAAAAAAAGAATGATCAAATTTGACAACATTGAAATCCTGTAGTAAACCTCAGTAGTATTTCATAAGTATATGGGTATGAGCATTATGGCCAAAAAAGGCTTTTATGGATTATACTTATGATATGTCACTCATATGTATGCCCTGGGGATTAAACTGTATCATGTATACAGTTTATTATGAATGATAACATAGCAGAAAAAAAATTATTCATATTTGGTCCATTTCTCACTCTCATTTACATCCCCTAGAATTACTTCTTTGTATTTGGAGAGAGTTACACATTCAGTATTTTTGTAGGAGATGTAGAATTGTATGAGATTTATATTCTACATCCATTTTACAAACTATGACAAATTTATCTATCCAAATAGTGAAAGAGCTAAGGATGTAAAATCTTTAGGGAACCAAACATTTGACTATGTCAAAAATATCAGGAGGATTTCAAGATATTCCTATTAAATATTTTATTTCACGTTAAGTTTAATTACATATGCTTTAAAGTATGTGTTCATTTATAACTTGATTTTCTGATAGTTACTAACCAACTAAACAAATTTTATCTAGGAAGAATATACGGATATATATTAAATAAATACATTTATCAATTTAAATATATATTTTTAATTTTGACTTAATTATATAAGCACTTAAAATTACATGAATAAAATACTAAATTTATTTAGAAACTTTACTTTGTTAATCTTACAATACACTAATAATTCTTTCTAGCCATTACACGTATTTTCAGCATCATCACCTTCATTACCTCTAGAAGCACAGAGTGGCCAAACTTCCAACTTCACCATTATTTCTAATATATTTGAGTTATAACACTTTTGATCCAATGGGAATTGTATCCCAAGTCATAAAATATCATTTTTTGGAATAATTTTGACCTTTCAATGTTGGTCACTGATTCCTCTATTTTTAAACTGCTCTCTAAAAAAAGGCCTTCTTTTCAAAGACATCTCAACTGTGAATTTCTTTACAAATAGCTATTCAATTTCTATGTTTATTTTCCTCTTTTTTATTGCATTACTTCTACAAGTTTAAAAATTAGTATTAATTGAGGTCATTTCTAACTGATGTGCCTTTCCTGAATAAAACATTGCTATTCAGAATACAGTGACTGAGATACTGGCCTTTTAAGTTCAGAATGTTTTAAGAACATAAAAAGGCAATTCTGCTTTTTATAAAGAAAAATTTTAGCAAAAATTATCCTCATATTTGAGTATGCTGACAAATTAGTTTCCTATCTAGAGCAGTCTCTTGGTCCAGTTTCCTGCATTCATAGTGAATAAGGCATTTTCCCCTTTCTAACAAAAAAATTTAAGTGCTGTCATTATCCTCAAATGTAAGAATTTCATACTTTTTAATTTTAAAAGATGAATCCTATAGCTATTTTCACTTTAAATATATATTTTTATGTGCATACATGTGTATATACCTGCAAAATATACGTGTTGTATACTTATGGATAGGTATTTATTTGTAGGAGCAGCAGGAGCCATTTTGAATAAATTTTTGAAAGATACTTCGCTCTGAAATGAAATGGTCTATGAAACTAGATAAAAACAGTAGTGATAATTAACTAACATGGTAGGCAAATATTTATTTAATGTTTACTTCATGATAGAAATTGCTTTTAGTACCATATATACATTATTTTACATATCACATGTTTTACTACAGGTGAGCTTAGCTGATAGAGAATAAAATCATATTTCTCTGACTTAATCCAATCTACCATGTTTTTATTCATTAATTATTCAGTTGTCCTCCTGGAGATAAGGCTTGATCCCTTTTTTGTTTTAATTGTGGCAACCCTCTTTGGGATAAAGTTGTTCCATGGATGAGGAGGTAAATGAATGGTGCCTGTCAAAAAAGTGTGCCATTGAGGTCTTCATTTATAATGTTCAGAAGCGTTAAGGTCATTTGGCCATTGATACCATGGATGTATGCTTATTCCCTATGTAGGTAGCTTTTTTTGTGATACCATAACTAATTATGCAGACAGATTAAAAAAAATATAAATCCTTTTATATATTGTAAATATTCATTTAACAGTAATTATTTGTTTTCGATTTTCTTTTTTTTTTTTTTTTTGTTTTAATGAGTCACTTGTTCGGCCTACTCCTTCTAAAAATAAATGATTATACATAATCAACAAAACAGAGCCATATGAGTCAAACTTTTATAACTCTGGTTCCTGAAGCAAAACAGATTTCCAGATAGTATCATAGATAGCAAAGCCATTTTATGCTTTTCTTTCCTCCTGTTTCTCTGCCATCCCCCATCTAGATGAAGAAGAACTGATAAGAATGGTGTCCTTTCATGAAAAACCTATTGGATAATTTTTTTTATTAGTTATGCTTCACTTTTTTGGATTCGCTCAGTAAAAATTATGACAAAAATCTAATCAAAAGAATATTAGAAGGAAACTGTCACCCTCTTTTCCATAAGATGTAAAACAATTGCTAGTGTTTGTTCTGCAATGATTTACTCTATATGTAAGTGAATGGGCAAGCAGAAAAGCAGTTTTCTGATGGGTAGGGATGATAAATATTCATAAATATAGTTAATACTAACACATTTTCTTCTCTACTACTTATTCTACTTATTTCTATTTGCTGGAGTGGTAGATATATTAAAATATTAATTTTCCGCTTTACTGGAATGATTTCAGAGTCAAGTGCCATTAAAATTCTGAATGTAAATATGAAAAAAGAGGATATGGCTCACTCTACTCTTCATTGGGCTTTTAAACTATTTATTTGCTCGTTTTTTAAAACAAGCTACTATTTCAAAAATATATTGCTTTGCAGACATATGCATAGACCAGAAAATGTGCCACGATCTTGTGAAATATGATCTGTGACTCAGAAAGCATTGGATAGTCCCCTACCATAAGCTTATAAAATAAAGGACAGCTTTTTCAAGACAGGGCAATATGTGATGATGGTCAAGGCCACATTTCACTGCCCTTAAGAGGACTTCTGCACTCTTCTCTTTTTTAAGCTATTATGTATTTCAATTACAGGGATAGGTTGAAAAAAAACACCACACAGGGCAACTCTCTGTGTGTGAAGCAACTGTACAACCCTAGCAGGCTTAAAGCACTGGCCAAAAGTAGGGTGAAAAGCTCTGATGAAAAGGTCTGTCGTTGTCACTGGCCAAAGCGTATTATAAATTATGGATTATGAATTTAACCTGACGTGAAGGAGATTTCATGATTCCCATCCCTTTTTGTTATCCTTTATGATTTTTCTTTTCTTCATTGTTATATCTATGAAGATATAAGATATCTTGTTGGATATAAGACCATGTAGAATCAATTTTCAACCCTACACCCCACTCCCTGATCAGAGGCACTTATGAGAGGTAAATGACCATATGAAGCTATTTTTTTTTTTTTTTTTTGGTCTTTTTTTGCTATTCTTGGGCCGCTCCTGCGGCATATGGAGGTTCCCAGGCTAGGGGCTGAATCGGAGCTGCAGCCACCGGCCTACGCCAGAGCCACAGCAACGCAGGATCTGAGCCACGTTTGCAACCTACACCACAGCTCACTGCAACGCTGGATCGTTAACCCACTGAGCAAGGGCAGGGACCAAACCCGCAACCTCATTGTTCCTAGTCGGACGCGTTAACCACTGCGCCACGACGGGAACTCCTGAAGCTATTTTAATAAATGGTCTTTTTAAAAATCTGCATCTTTCCCCAATATTCATTAAGTTATCAGCTCTAAGACTTGTTCCCATAGTGGCTATGCCACTTTAGGGCCCTTGTTAATTGTACAGGGTATACCACGGAATATTTACCTATTGACCACAAATGGCTTGTGAGGCTTCTGCAAGTGAGAAATAGCCATGTTCTGAACTAAGCCTGACTCTGAAGAAAATGCTAACAGGTTGACAGAGGAGTTCCCCCTCCATAAGATAACAGCTTCAAATTCTTTTGTTTCCCATCTACTTATCTCAATACCACTCATGTTCCAATGATAACGATCAATCACCAAACCTTGTTGAGCTAAGCACATTTCTAAGTGCTTTACAGACATTTACATAATTAATATCTACAACCAACTTGTGAGTTATTATTTTCATTTAACAGAGATTAAGTAATTTCCCAAGGTCGCATAGCTAATAAGAAACAAAGAAGGAATCCAAACCTAGTCAGCCTGCCTCCAGCATTCCTGCTTTTAACTCCAGTGAGGTACATCCTGGCCTTAGGTGTGGACTCAAGAAGAGATACTCCTTATTTTTTGTCTTTCTGATATCATGGACATTTATCTTAGATTTTCCTGCTTTCAAATATCACACTATATAAATTTAAATGATGTCATTTTAGAGGGCTTGAAATTCTGAAGATAAGAGATACGATTAGTTGGGAAAATAAAAGTATCAAAGGAACTTCAACTTGACAGTGTAAGGCTTGCAAAGTTATTTACCTGTTTGGGGATAATGGCAGTTTCCTGATCTAAACACAGGAGAAGGTGTTCAAACTTATTTAATTCATTCATTCATTCATTCGCCTCTTCTTGGATATTGTACTTTCTTGAGAATGGTAGACGATGTTGTGATTAATATTAGCTATCTATAGCACCACTTTACATATTTTATTTGTTCTTTTACATGTTATAATTTCAAAATTTCTCTACAGTAAGTTACCACTATACCATTAATTATTATAGTTAATGTTTGGAGTAAGAAATATCTTATGCTGTATAAATAAGCTTTCAAGGAATTAAAAACATTTTTTTCTTGGAAACATTAAAGCTACTTACTGCATAAGATAGTGATTTCAGCCACCAACATTTGTTCAGCAATACTCACTCTGGCATCAGTGATCTAGATCTCGTGAACTCAATATATAGTTCATCCTGGTTCTAGTTAAATCTATTTATATTGGGCTACCTACATTCACATTATGGGCATGCTTATCACAAATTGTACATCTTAGACATTTTATTTAGTAATTCTTACCTTTCTCCTTACATAACTTTTCATCTTCCTGAAATTCTTCTAATTCACCTACTTATTTAACAATTTACTACATATTCTTTAAAACTTAATCCAGGTATCAATTTACAATGACTTCCTCACCTGGCTGCTGAAATTATATAAACCTCTTTTGTGATCTCAATACACCTTTACTATTCCTGAGCCATAACATTTATCTGGTTAATTGTTGATTTAGTTTTTCTTCTTCATCACCGGAATATATGCTTTAGGAAGACATGAATCATATTTTATATCTCTTTATCGTGTGTGTATTTATTTATTCTCTAATGCCTGCCATTTTAAACACTAAAAGCCTCTATGTGGTCATAACATCTTTTAGTCAAGAGTTATTTCCAGCAGTAACGAAACTGACTGGTATCCATGAGGACACAAGCTCAATCTCTGACCTTGCTCAGTGGGTTAGGGATGGGGCATTGTCGTGAGCTTTGGTGTAGGTTGCAGATGTGGCTTGGACCTGGTGTTGCTATGGCTGTGGTGTAGGCAGCTCCATTTCGACCCCTAGCCTGGGAACTTCCATGTGCCATGGGTGTGGCCCTAAAAAGACACACACACAAAAAATTATTTCCTACTAACAAAAACTTATTATATATGAAAGAGTACTAAAAATTAATTAACGTTTTTTTCCCCCCAAGTTTAGAGTTAAAATATAAGCTATGGAAATAAAATAAGTGCAAGTAGATACAAAAATACATTTCTAATACAATCATTTTAATATTAAAATGGATTAGCAAGATTCATAACATTTCTCTTTCTGTAAATATTTAAAATAAAAGTGGTAAGAATTTTTTATCTGAAGAAAGGTGATTAACTGAACACTCTTCAATATCCCCTTAATGTCAGAGGTTTTTATGATACTGTAGAAGCACTGCAAACAACCTATTAATACGTTTTAATAATATAATAAATGGAATTAAAATTTTAGTAGTATCTGTAGTATTTTATATGCTTTATTTATATGATCTTATAAAAAGGTAGTATGAGAAATAATTTGCGGGTCTGAAATTCAAAAAAACTTTAGGAAATAGCGTAACAGTATTTATGAACATGTCATTGGCATAATAAGCAGTTGTGTTTAATCTCATTTCTACCAATCATTTGTATGATTTGGGTTAGATATTTCACTTCTCAAACCTTATGGTTCTCTGCAAAATGGGTGTAATTAATATCTATATAAGGGAGATCTACAAGTAAATTACTTATTAGAATAATTGCTTCACAAATGGCATCAATTATTTCATAAATATCATTCCTTTTTTACATTCTATCAAATAATCCTGTACTTTCTACATTTGTAAGAGAAAAATACAATCTGTAATATTTATTCCTAATTTATGATTATTGTATAATATTTGAAGGCAATTTAGAATCATGAGATAAATGCCTTCAGAGTGACAATTATTGTATGATTTCTTAGCTAAAAAATTTAAACATGTCTAAATACAGTACCTTAAGTTGTATATTTTTGTAATAAAGGAAAATTGAGAAGGAATACTAAGTATAACAAATGGGAATTTCAGTGGCTTTCAAAAATTTTTGAACTACTCACCAAAAGAAACATACAACTTAACCAAGTATATACTCATATATATATGCAACAGACACAAAAGTTTCATGAAATAATATTTAATATTTTTGGCAGACTAAAAATGCCCATTCACTTTTAGACATTTCTCTTGGAATTCTATTTATGCAAAGGTAAGCTCTATATACCTATTCTTGAATGGCTCTGTAACCGCTTTAACTGATAGGATATGGTAGAAGGGATATTGTGCTGCCTTTCTAGCCCAGGTTGAGAGACTTAACAACTTCTACTTCATGGCTCTTGGAATATTTGCCCTTGGAGCCTTAGGCTGACACATGAGAAAGCCAGCTATTACAAGCCACCAAGCTGTGAAGAAACCTGAACTATGTGAAAAATCCTTATGGGAAGTTGGGAGGGGAAAAAGAAGTGAAGAGAGAGACGTTACAAGTTCTCAGCTGTTCCAATCACCAATCTTTCAAAGCATCTCAGCTAATACCCTGGATACGTAGAGCGGGAACAATTCTTCCTGAAAGTTTTCTGTCTGAATTCTAGGCTCATAGAACCAGAAAAACACTAATGACTACTTTTCCTCATCACTAAATTTTAGGGTAGTGTGTTATATAACACTTGATGATGGAAAGTATTATTATTACATAATTTACATTCAATTAATCTCAAAAAAATGGCCTTGATTTCAAGACCTACTGATAGATTTTAACCTATAGTATGAAAAACACTGCTCTAGACTTTCTAATGAACAAAATGGGAATATGTAGCAAAAAAATAATATCAAATTCCCTGCTTCTTTGTAGTATTTGTGCATGTTGTCAAATTAAGAAAAGAAAAAAAAAATGGACTCAGCCCTGTCCCAGTTCTTGATAAAAGTCTTATACCTTCCTGAATTTTAATTTTCTTTTCTGTATTATAAAAAGTATAATTCTTACATAAAATTTGTTAAAAACATGACACGAAATAGAAAAGTATAGAACACTTCATACCATAATCAGTATGGTATTTATGTACATTATTTCCCATATGTATCTTTCCATTTAAAAATTAATGATAAAAACAAAACTAATACATTTTTACAGTTCTCTCTAAACAAAAACAACAACAGCAAAGGCCACAGCCTCAAAATATGCCTGCATTGTCTGAGATAACTAGTGATGGCTCTTCCTTTTTTGGTGAAAATCAAATGGTTGAGTGAAAATTACTTCACCATCTCTCTGATCTCTAAATGTGGACACAGTTTCAGGTAAATAAGATAAACTATACCAAGATTAGCTTGACTTTGGCTTCTGCAAATTGGATTTCTTTCTTTTTCCAAGTTAGAATTTCTGAAATTTAAGGTGACCTACCTGATTATCTCAGAGCCTCCAACTCTGTTCTTTCAAACTAGGAAAATACCTTAAATCAACCATTTGCACTTGTTAGGTAGCTGATTACACTTGGGTGTGAATAACATTACATAATATGTTGCCTCCAGGCTATTTCCTTTAGCTCTAAAAGTGGAGTGAACATTTGATTCTCTTAATGATTTTCACTATGAACGAGATAGAAAAAATACTTTAAGGCTTTTGATACAGACAAGGACTAACATTTTTACTTCATTTTCTCACAAAACTGTTAAGATGATGACTGTGGTTGATGGACAGAAGTGGAAGGCTTTAGATAATTCTGCTTCCCTAGGGAGGACAGGCTCCCTTGCTCCCTTGTGAAGGGCAGTTTATGAGCTCTCTTGTTGGGGGAAGATGCTCCATTTTTACTCTTTTCCTGGTTCTTCTAGGAATGGCACAATAGGACATCATCGAAATCTTTCCTGACGCCCACTTCAGCCTTGTGTAGAAAAATACATTGTTAAATTATGGGTATCAACTTTAAAGTCAGATACACCCACTTTCAGTATTATCCCCCATTCCCAATAATTTGCTGACTGACCTTGGACCTCACCTTTATGAGACTTGGATTTTTCATTTGTAAAATTGAGCTAATGATGCTAGTCATATGGAATCATATTTTTAAATTAAAATGAAAAATAGAATTTATAAAGCATCCCTCATATGACATACCAAAGATGTGTATTAAATCCTACCTATCATTATTCTTATAATTCAGTGCATAATTGAAACCCAGTTCTTTTACTTTATTCCCTAACCTCAGCAAGGGATTGGAAATAATATTAAATCCTACAAAGGGAAAGCATCATTTTTAGCAAATTTGGTAGGTCACATTATTCAAACTTCATAATAAACCTATAAAGTAAATTGTATTACTCTAAATTTTTATATGAGGAAATTGAGGTGCAAAGAAATCACATAGCTAAATAGGTAAATCAGGCCCTTTAAAATATGTGACTTTAAAACTCGTGCTCTTCCAGACCATACTGTCCTTTCCCCCATTTTCTCCTAAGATGCATTTTTTAAGACTAGATATATTTTGTGCTCTGGAGAACAATTTATATAATTCAGAACAGTATATATGGGACTTTTATCACCATCCTTTCTTCACTTATTTTGCCACGTAAGAAAGCATCCGTATTTCTCCAGCGATACTTTTACAACTGGTAAATATGTTTATTTACTTTTTAATGAAGAACTGAGGTGTCAAATGTATGTAGATATAATATCTATTACATATAGATTAATGTCTATATTTAATAAAGGAATTCAAGCGAATTAATATATGGTTGTTTTTAAACACTTTCAAAGAACATCTCGTCAATCATTTTATCTAATTCTCACATCCATCTTACAAAATAGGCCTAGCAGATGTTATTCTGTTTTTAAGAGTGGGATTCAGAAAAACATGAGACAATAAAATAGAGTAGACTAATTGGATCTGTATAATTCAAGGGGTAATAAGAATCAGTGTGAGAGCAAACATTTATTTCCATGCCGGTTGTTGCATGGGTTCACTTGTATGAGTGAATTAGAAGTGTTCTTCCTAAGGAAGGACATGCCGAGCAATAAACATTTTTTTCCACGCAGGCAGGTACATTGGGATATCCTAACAACAGTCTTCTCTTACTTCTCAGGTATCAGAGTTATCTAATGCATTAGTCTAGATTCTCTAAGAAACAGAAATTAAAAAGGAACTATTTGTGCAAAAGATGTATTGGTGGCTCTACTGAGAATAATAGGCGAGGAACTGGAGAAGCCTGGGAAAATCATGACTGCAATGCTGTTTGACCCCTATGAAGGAGAGTGGGAAGGCAGGAAGTTAGGAAAGTGGTAGATGCAGTACAGTTCTAAGAATGTTTGGACCAACCTTGGAAAGGAATCTGTAGAGTCAGTGTCATATTAGAAGAGCCTTTTGAGAGTTCTCTTGTTGCACAGTGGGTTAAGGATCCAGCATTGTCATTGTAGGAGCTTGGGTCATTGCTGTGGTGTGGGTTTAATCCCTGGCCCATTCACTTTCATGTGCCATGAGTGTGGCCAAAAAATTAAAAACAAAAACCAAAAAACCAAAAAACACACCTTCTATCTCCTAGCAACAGGCCTTAGTTTTTATAGCATCCTGTTCAGTCATTGACTGGGAGTAGGCCTTGTAAAGCATTGCCTTGGTTTAAATAAGTAGATGGATTTTAGAGCACAATGCATTGTACCAGCAATCACTTATGAACCCCAGGCTAGGGAATCTGTGAAGTAGATTCATGGTCATCATATTGAGAATGCCCTGAGTATTGGAAGTCACCCTGTTTTCCTTGCTTATAATAAAGAGCTTTTGGAATCAAACTGATATGAAATTTAATCCTAGTTGCCAGTTTTCTAACTTTGTGTTTTTGAGCAATTACCTAACCATTCTATGCCTGTTGATAACAATCTGGAGAGGATATTATGGTTTCTATCTTTACATCTTTTAAGCATGTGTAATAAAATGTACCCTGTAGGGTTGTGTCAACCAAAGAGATGATATGCATTAAGTAAATAATAAATAGCTATCATTATTATTACAGTAGAAGCTCTCATAACTGAATTCAAACTTGTTCATTAATTCTAAGATAAAAAAATACTGTTTTTATGAAAGTAATTGTTTTGGAAAGCATCTAAAAAGCTATCTCAAAAAATTGATTTTTGAATTAGACATGAGCAAGAAAAGTGAAAAGATTTGAGATAAATAAAGGCAACCAGGATTCTGAATTTTGAATGCTTCACAACTTCTTACTCTGGCATAGCCAAAAAAAAAAAAAAAAAAAAAAAGTCATGAGAGAATTGTGTTTTAGTTGCCTCTGTGGAACTTAAGGAAATTAAAATCAGTAGACCCGTGCTCAAAAAAAAGAAAGAAAAACCTTTTTTTTTTCCCAATAATGAATGTATCCTAATATGTTTTCAGTTAAAACAAAGTGTTTAATGCGTGTATATGCTATTTATGCTATTTTCATGATCGTCTGCTTTTACTGACTTGTAAACAGTAATACCTTTATGATCTTCCTGATATAATATAAAGGGGCTTCTATTCTAGTACAGGTAGACTGAGTACTGTCATTTATGAAACAAGATTCATAACATCTGTGTAAATTAGATGGTTACAGTTAATTGAGATTGCTTATTTAAGAGCAGAAAATAGGCAAATACCTATTAGGCTTGGCTCTTCCTTTAATTCTCCCCTTACCCTTCCATTTTATTTCTTCTGTGCCTCTCTATTCCTTTTTAACTTTCATTCTTTCCTATGATCTCATACTGTTATGACCAGGAAACATTAATTTCAAAAGTTTAGTTTCTGCTTTAATTTAGTATCCTACCAGAATGGTTGCAGTCAGAAGACAGTTCTGATTGGATTAAATCAGATATGTGGTCTTTGATTTAAATTAAATATCACATAGAAGCATACCACTCATTCATTTTCTAATGGAGATTCAATGCCTTCAAAATAATCTATGAAACTTTTGGTGTTTCTTGATGGATTTAGGGGAGAGGGGTATATAACACCAATTAGCTTCACTATTTTCCTTTTAAAGTTATAAAATTTTCAAAGAACAATATATCCTTATAAATTGAATTATCTAGCTTAAAATATTTCTTTTGAGAAAGTATTCAAAATAAATAACAAGTTGAATTTATAAAGAAAAAATAGAGTTGCAGCACATTCACTGCACAATTCATTATCTAGGTTAAAAAAATTCAGATCCATTAATAATCTTGTGAGACAGGTGGGTAGGGGGAAGCTGACCTTTAACAAATTCAGTCTAATCAGTATTAAAGAATTTTGTAAATATCTTGTTAAAATTGAGGTGTCTAGGAAGAGCTCAAACATATGTATCAAATGCAAAAATGTTAATTTGTGCCATAGTCACATAACTGAAATTTATTTTGTCCTAAAATGCTTTGAATGTCATCAAAGATCATATTTCTAATGCACATAAAAGAGGTCTTTACTGAACCTTGATAGAATTAATTATGCTAAATATCTTAATATTTTATGTGGTAAGAGTATAATATGAATTTTATGAATGATTAAAATGTGTATATATAGCTTACTTGATGGCATTGAAACATTTCTTATAACTGTAACTTTAGTTCTTTTGAGGAGAAATTCCTGAACAATGATATTATCCAAGGAAGTGAGAGGTCATCAGTTTTAACTTCCAATGTGTTGGGTTTATATTGCATTGTGCCATTAAAAAGCCATTTTCTCTCTGTGATTCTGTGCCTCCTAATAGGCAGATATTAGGATATTTATCTACCTGGCAATATTCTCAGCCAATATTTGTCAGTCTTACACTGCACAATTACAGCAGAAAAGGATTGGAAAGGAAGGGAATAAAGAAGAATAGACCACTAAGAAAGTAAATATGTATACTGCAGAAGGGTTAATGTTTTCACTTTCCTATATATATTTTTTTTTTTATCATTCCATGTATTTTTTTTTCCACAAAGTGAAACTTCTTAAAGACAAAATAAATAGTTTCTTTACCTACATACAGAATTGTATTATGAAGGGTAGCTTGCATTTCTCCTGGTGACAGGAAAATAGAAAAGAATATTTTAAAAACTCTATTTAAATGTATGATTTCTTTGATTTGAAAATTTATCTTCTCTCTTGCAAAGCTTCATGGACAGAAGGATACTTAGATGAGTGGAAGGGAGGTGAAATAAGTCAACTTGGGTATATATTTCAGAAATTTCTCCTATTGTTTTAAAAATTTAATACTGATTCCTCATATCCTAAGGCCATAGAAAGAGAAACATCCATGATGGTAACCAATGCCTGTGCTATTAGCCATAGGAAATCTCTTACTGTCATAAATATCATTGAATAGACTAGTACAAAAGCTTAGAGTGGATGTTACAGAGAACAATTGTAACCAAGATGACGGCATGCCAAAATCCATTCGTTTAAAGACATGATTCTTCTCAAATAGGAGAATCGTAATGTAAACAAAACAAAATAAAAATGAAAACACACACATAGGTATTTTCCACGCTGAAAGTTTTGCTAATATAAAGTAAAACTATCTAAATGTGTAATAAATGTTTATTGAATTAGTAAATGAACATTTCAAGGGAAATTAAAAAATTATAGCAATCACATCATCCAGATTGACTTCCTATTATACAGAACCATGAAAAAGTTCTAGACATTGATATAAAAGCTTATAATTTTCCTCAATGTAATTGATATTTTTGCTAAAGTTAATATATGACATTTTTTTTTCTTTTTAATTTATTTTGGAAAAATATAATTAGTTAAATACAATGACTTTTGGAAACATAGCTTCATATTTAGAGTTGTTTATATTAGTTGAAGCCTAAGATATTAAGTAGTCTATACTAATATCACAAATAAATATACAACGTAATGCCTCAACAACATAGAAATGTAGTTGTCAGAAGCATAATAGGCATGGCCCATATCACAAATGGGTTTATTGGAGGGCAATGTAGGTGGGCCATCGCATGTAGTCAATAGCTGACTTCAGGGCTGTTCTTGACATTTCTGTCTCAGCTACCCAGCAAAGAAAACAAGCATATAAGACAATTTTTATGATCAAGGTCTATAAGTAACTCATATTACTTCTGCTTACATCCCATTGGTTGTATGCCATATAAATGAACTTTGAGGGAAGCAGAGAACAACATCCAGCTCCATATGCAGAATTTCTATGTTATGTACAATCTTTTTAGGTCAAGGTGTAGTTAATTCTGATTTCAAGACCTGTAAACTCAAAAGATAAGTCACCTACACTTTCAAACATAATATATAGCAGTAGAATGAAGAAAATATATCTATACAAAACAAATTAAATTAGAAAAGTGGGAAATAGGAAAGCACTGAAATTGCAAGGGTAAAGAAGAAAAGAATGATAATCTTTTGTAGGGAGACTTTACTAAGAATCCTACCTTAGAATTTCCCTGGTTGCCTAGTGGTTAAGTATCTGGCATTGTCACTACTGATGTCCAGGTCACTAGTGTGGTACATTTTTGATCCCTAGCCCAGGTATTTCCATATACTATTCATGTGCCTGCCACCTCCCCCCCAAAAAAGAGGAATCTTACTCTGGCAATAAATTCTTTGATTAGAAACTGAATGTTCTCTCAAAGAAAAACCTCAGTGTTTTCACCGGCTCCAACTTTGCCCTCTGGGGAGTTACTCCTTGCTTATTAGTTTCCATGCCCACCTTCTTTTTTTTTTTTGTTTTTTAATTTATTTGTTATTGTTATTTCCCCCAACACACTTTTTTTTTTCCCCCACTGTACAGCATGGGGACCCAGTTACACTTACATGTATACATAATTTTTTCTCCCATTGTCGTGCTGCATTGTAATTATCTAGACATAGTTCTCAGTGCTACACAGCAGGATCTCATTGTAAATCCATTCCATGAGCAATAGTTTGCATCCGTTGACCCCAAACTCCTAATCCCTCCCACTCTCTCCCCCTCCCCCCGGGCAACCACAAGTCTATTCTCCAAGTCAGTGATTTTTTTCTCTGTGGAAAGGTTCATTTGTGCTGTATATTAGATACCAGATATGAGTGGTATCACAGAGAGTGTTGAGAATTTGCTTAGGGGTTAGTGCAGCTTTTTATTCCCTGCTTCCTGCTTTGTGTAACCTTGAAAACCTAAGATTTATTTACAGCTGAAACAAAGAAATTTGGGGGGCTACCTTCTCATTTCCTTAGCTGTATAATTTCCCTTAAATTCATGATAGGTTACTATGATCTATTTCCTAGTAGTCATTTCCAGGTACAGTAAAGTACACCTAAAGTTCTCTCTTAGATATTGTTCTTAAGACTTCTTTTTTTTTTTACTCTTTCTTGACTTCATCATTTCTTCATGCTCTCTTCTTAATGTTAATCACCATGAGATCATTTAAAACAGTATTTAATAGAAAAATAAAACACTTTGTTTTATATTTGCCACAGAGCTAAATGGCTTCTTAATGGGAGTTCATTGTTCAAAGCTTTTTCATCCCTATCTTATATTCTTATATTTCTTGCCCACTAACCCAGGACAGTTCCAGGCAGTGGTGGTATGGGACCCCTTACCCACTAGAAGTTATTCAGAGGCTCAGTTTAACAGCATCTTTCTTATCTTAAATTGTGATGTTTGGGTCATCATAATTAACACTAGTTCAATGAGCTGGAAGGGTTAAAAGCATGGAGGGATTCTTATGGAAATTTTTCCAGCCCATTCATATTTGCACTGAACCTGTTATCTTTTCCCTTAATGAAGAGATTTTTCTGCACATTATTCTCCTTACAAACATTCTCTCTTATTTGATCATCCCAACCATTTACAAACGCATCACAACAATGACTACCTTTCAAACATTAAAATTCTCTCTGGATATCCTATATCTCCCTCCAGCACTGGCCCCTCTCACAGAAAAAATTTCCACAAAGAATTTTTATGATTATGTTTTTTAGTTTCTATTCACCTGTTCACCATTGAATCCACTCCAATCACTCTTCGTTTTATACCTCAACCACTCCTATAAAACTGCTTTGGCAAGATTTCCAATGACTCTCACATTGCCAAAGCTAGTGAATAATTCTAAATCATCCTCTTTCTCCATGCTCTTTCCTTCATTTGGCCTTCTGAACATTTAAGTCTCTTGTCTTCCAGGCTACCTCACTGCTTTTTCTCCATCCCCTTTGTGCCATCTTTGTCACCACTCAGACCTCTAGATTATTTAGTATTTCAAGGCTCAGTTTTTAAATATTTTGTCAAACAGTATGAACTCTAGATAATCTCATCCAGCCCCATTGCTTGAAATAACATCTCCAGGTTTGTGGCTAACTTCTTCTTATCTTTAGCCCTAACCACTTTACTCAATTCCAGACTTGATCCTCCTGCTCTCTTGATCTCTTAGTTGGATATGTAATAGATATCTCAAACTTAAAATATCCTAACTAAAATTCTTGAATTCTCTATGCTCCCAAAATATGTTTCCCTTAAGTATTTTCTGTTTCATTGTATGTCAACTTTATATCATTTGCTCAGGACTCTATTAGAAATCTCTAGGGAAACAACCAAATATATATTTTATACATGAATATTGTATTAACTATTAAAATAACTATTAAACTATTAGTAAAATAGGTTAACTATTAAACTATATTTATGTACTACATACTTATTATTTACATTAAATATAATATACTTTATTATATTATTACCTATAGTATATATATATATTATATATTTAATACCTATATAAAATAAGGAATTGGCTTACATGATTATGGAGGCTGAGAAGTTCCAAGATCTGCAGTTGGCAAGCTGTAGACTTAAAGGAGCCAAGGATGTAAGTTGCAGCCTAAATGCTGTCAGACTTGATACCTAAGAACCACTTTTTCAGTTTGACCCTGAGGGTAAGAAAAAGACCCCAGATCAAGCAGCAAGGCAGGAAGAATTCCTCCTTACTCAACATTTTTATTCTCTTCAGTTCTTTAATTAATTGGATGAAACCCATCCACATTAGGGAGCCCTATCTGCTTTACTTAATCTACTGATTTGAATGTTAATCTCATCTGGAAATACCCTCACAGATTCCCAGAATAGTGTTTGACCAAAGGACTGGCCAGCACTTGGCCCAGTGAGTAAACAGAGACAATTAATCATCAATTAATTATCACAAAGCCTTAGGCTTGGAGTCTTACCTGACTCCTTTTTTTAAAATCACATCCCATATATAGTCTTTTAATAAGTTTTCTGAGGATTACTTAATATGTTCCATATAGTCCTACTTCGTATAAATCCCACAGTTAGTGGCTTAATTCAAGCCATCCTCATTTTTCTTGATTATGGAAAGCGTCTCCTAGTTGATCTCTCCTCTTCCACTATTATTTCATAATTCCTTTCCATAATTGTCATGTGACTCTTCAAATATATAGGTGGATTCTTGGCTACCTCTCTGAACATATCTCCTAACACTACCCCCATTATTCCTTCCAGTACAGCCTCATTGGCCTCCTTGCTATATCTGAAAATCATATAAGAGATCAATGTGCCTCCTTTTCTTTCTGGCAAGGGTGCTGTTATGTCAGATAATACCATCTTTATTATCCTTATTTCACTCTGTTCTGCATAAATATCACCTTCCCAGAGAGAAGAGGCTCTTTCTTAATTCCATTTTCATTTTTCTTTGTCAATTTCATTATTACCTATTGCTTGCTATTTTACTGTTTTTCTCTGCCTACGAAAAGGAAGCTCTTTGAGGGGCACAAACTTGGCCTCTTTTGCTTATGTCTACGTTCTCTATATGGAGTACAGTATTAATGTTGAATTTATTATTGAAAAGAAAATAATAGTACTTAAACTTCCTTAGTGTACCTCTCAATTTAAATTCTTACATATTTGTATTTTTACATTTTTAGATTTGTTGTGACTACATAGTAAAATTTTGTGCTATGTAAGAATTGGTGGCGGAGTTCCTGTCGTGGCTCAGTGGTTAATCAATCCGACTTGGAACCTTGAGGTTGCAGGTTCTATCCCTGGTCTCACTCAGTGGGTTAAGGATCCAGCATTGCCGTGAGCTGTGGTGTAGGTCACAGATGTGGTTCATATTCTGCATTGCTGTGGCTCTGGTGTAGGCCAGTGGCTACAGCTCTGATTCGACCCCTAGCCTGGGAACCTCCATATGCTGCAGGAGCGGCTCAAGAAAAGGCAAAAAAAAGAATGGGTGGCATGTTTTATACATGTATTTGTGCCCTTATATTTAACATCCTATATGTATATTAGCTTCTAAATAATAAATAACTAAAATAAATGATAAATAGAAACCACTGAAGAGAAGTACTCTAAACAGTGACTACAGTTATGAAAAGATTGAATCGTTATTTTTAATTATAATCTTTGATTTATAAAATCACTTTTTGATTTTTTTGGTGAGAGTACTTGTCATAATCCCAACTACAATGTATATGAGGGTGTAAGTAACTGCATATATTTTTTTACTTGGCAATGTGTGACAGCTCAATAAATCTGGAGTAAATATGACATTGTTTAGGGAAAATGTCATTAATGGTATAAATGTTTGAAGAGAGTTGTAATTTTAATGAGGTAATGCATTAAATATGCTCAAATAGCTTACCAATTCCTAACTGGTATACCAGTGAGTAAATTTTGCTTATTTATTTATAAACTATTTCCACCAAGAAATTCTGTTTTCCTGTTTTATCAGACTCATTGGGGTTGAAATACAAGTCTTTAACTCTGACTTTAATATCTCAACCCTACTGTACCTTTTCCCAATTTATCTTAGCCACCTGAGGCTTTGAAAAGAGCTATTGCATCAAGGGCTGGGTGGATATGGATAGAGCTTTGGATAGAGATATTGCATAGGAGCCTTGTCCATGGTGAACTTTATTTATTTATTTATTTGCTTTACTTATTTTCTCAAATCAAATGTCTTCAGATGGAGCTTGAACTCTCTGATTTCCCACCAACCCCATTATATTTCTGCTATTCTTATATTACCTGACCTATTTGTGCATTTAGATTTTGATTCCCTCTAGAATAATCTTTAAATAAAAAGGCTTACCACAATCTGACTTTATGTCAAATGAAACCAATCTTAGATATTATGGTTTCTTGCAAATGTTTTCCTATTATAATGTGTTTTCTTACTTTTAAGAAATGTTTTACTACAAAACCCCCTAACAAATTAATAGAAACCCACTAAAAGCTAGACATTTAGTAATAATTATAACTTAGACAAGAATGTATAGCGAGTTGCACAGATATTTCAGAATTTGTAAGTGTATTTCTTATATAATCTTTTAAAAAAAGTCTTGTACACTTTTTTTTTATTGGAATGGAAGCCAGCAATCTAGAGACCGACTTTTCTCTTATTTTCCTCTAATTAGAGATTATTTTTCTCTCCTAGGAACTAAAACAATGAGATAAGCAATAATTACATAATGAAGCTATTTCTATAGCTATCTATTTTTAAATATGATAATGAAGTTTATTATTTAGCTCTTAAATGGAAAAAACTGAACAGATTTATATATATCTACAATATTATATTATTACTTATACTCATTATTAAGTTAATTTTATTCATAGCATTATGTCATGTATATTATTATATATTTGTTATTTATATTTACTGAGCATAAGGCAAAATAAAAATTGAGAAATATTTCTAAAGAAAATTTAAAGCTATAAAAATATTTCCCTAATTTTTTAGATGTTCTTAAGCAGAGTAAAAAACATGCTAGTTTATAGACAGTAACCGATATTTTAGTATTCCGTTCCTATCACATCTGTTTTTCATGCTTTAGTAGAGTAAAATTTTCTAATCAGAGTAAAGTGGCATGGTGAAGGTGTAGATAATATATTTGGATGAAGGTTTTTAATGAATGTGGTATTTATTAAGACACAATCCATTAAAAGAAGACTTGCATGGTTGTCTCATATTATTTCATTAATTTTTATTTCATGCATGATTCAAGGTAGGAATTATTCTTTATGGGAAGTACTCTCATTTCTAATCTTTAATTTGATAATGAAGTCTTTTTTGTTTGTGTATTTTGGAATATTTCGCATCTCTAAGGTTTACATGCCCTAATAACTGTAACTTTGAAATGGAGAATCATAATTAGCTTAATGGTAGACATTTAAGGGTTTCAGTATATAAATATTATTTTTTTCTTATAATTTACTCTTTTTTTCCCAAAATCTGGTTTTTCTAACAGAAAATACTAGATGAGGCTTTTTTTTTTAAATCAAAGATTTGAAGATATGTCAACATCAAGTGTGTTACTGGTAATGACAATACAAGGACTTAGAATATAAGATTAAACTCTTCCATGTCATCTGAAAATCATTTGACAAGCTTACTAAAAGTTTATGTCCCTATATTAGCAGAATTGTTTAAAGCACAGTATATATATACAACTTCTATGCTAATAACATGATTACACAAAAAAAGTAAAATAGAGAATTAAGCCAATTTTCTGGGTAATGCAACCCTAAATAACAACCTTAATTGTCTAGAGAATTGTTCAATTTTCCACTTCACTTTTTCTGTGAGCCTACATCTCAAATAACAGCCTTAGAAGTGAAACCTGTCACTGAGTTTGCAATTTTTGTAAGGTCAGACTATGAAAATCCCACCTTATCAGGTACATCACAAACACAAAGCAGTTGCCCTTTGGAATTATCTAACACTTAGTCCATTGTGTGCAAATGTGGATTGATGATTAATGAAAATGCCATATGTTCTGCCATACTAGTTTAAAAAGAAATAATTTCATACAACATATTGATTTGTAGTTATCTGGTATTTTTCTTTTCCCTTACTAGGGCATGAAATAACTTTTTTAATCTCTTCATCATCAGTTCCTTGAATAATTTGAATACAGACTAACTTTAAGAATAACAATTTTAAAGATGAACATATGAGAAAAAACAGTTATATGTAGAAAAAGCAGTTTTAAGGCATTGATACCACATAATTTTTTTGATGCTAGCTAAATTGTATTCCTGAGCCTATATAAGAAAGAATATTTTTCCTGTGAGGATTTTAGTAATGAAAATAGATATAGCCACATACTCAAATAGACTGAATTGATTAGTCATCATTTTGAAAGGAGGTTGTATTGTACTAACCGTTTCATTTCTAAAAATGAAAACCATGAACTGTATGTAAAATTAATAATAGAAATGAAAACAATAAAATAGGAAGCCAATATGCATCATTTACATTAATTAATCAGTATTGAAGAAGACAGATTATCTTTCTTGCTACTTTGATTTTAATTACTTTTAGTTTGTTAATTACTCTAGTCATATTTTAATATATACATGATATTTAAACATTTTGCAATAATGAATCAAGAGAACAAATGACAATAAGCAAAAAGTTAATCAGTTTACTTATCTTGAATCTACCTATTCAGACTATAAGACACACTAACTCTGCATTTTCCTATCTCGTCATCTATACATGGACAACAGAAACTACAAACAAGGATAGTAGATGCAAACTATTACATTTAGAATGGATAAGCGATGAAGTCCTACTGGATAGCACAGGGAACTATATCCAGTCTCTTGGGATAAACAATGATGAAAGACAATATAAGAAGGGAATGTGTATGTGTGTGTGTGTGTATATATATATATATATATATATATATATATAGCTAGGTCACTTTATTATACAGCATAAATTGGCACAACATTTTAAATCAACTATAATTAAAAATAATTTAAAAAATGAAATTATTGATGAGATATTTAAACAAAAAAATGCAAACAAAAGGGTATAAACAGTGTCACAGTTCTAATTTCAAGTTAAACATAATATAGTTGTTTTCTAATCACAAAAAATGTACATGGCCATTGTAGAAAATTCTGAACATAAAAGATAACAAAGTAAATAAATATCATATGCTATCCAAAGATAAATAAACACTGCTAACAATAAAGTTATATATGCCCAGAAACATACTAACGCATACATTTATCTTAAATTAATATCATGATGCATGACTGATTTGAAAAATATATATAATTTTATCACTTGAAAATGTAGTTTGCTTCTAGTTAAGATGGAGTTAAAGAGACTGGTTTCACCCTCACATCTTAAACAACCGGAAAAACAGACAAAATAAATGAAACAATGACATTTAAGTTGTTGTCCATCAGGCAATAAACTGAGTGGCCCCTGAGAGAAAAAAAAAAACACGCAAGGCTCTAAGATTGATGCTACTTATTGTCTAGGAAAAATTCTGTATTGCAATGCAAGGAGCAGAAACCTGGTAGTCTTCATGAGTTGAGGAAATAGAACTGGGTATTGGACAAGACTAAGTTACTAGAATTCAAAGATCCGAGTAACAGTGAGGAGGGAGCTATACATGAGAGAACTCTGAGATCTGCTAGGAACCCCCCAACCCCAAGCTTGAATTTTTAGTTGAATACTAACCAGTTGATGCATGTGAAAAAACAAACAAACCAACAAAAAACTATCTAAGCCTGAAGAAAGAATCACTTGAAAAGATGAGAGGAAACAATGTCTGCAGTGCTACTGTATTCAAGGACGGAAAGCAATGCCTGTTTTTTTCTAGCCAAACTCGAAGACCTCTCATTTCATGGAGAGTTGGTTTAAAGTTCCCCCCAAAATGGCAAAAATTAGCCCCAGACTTTTCATCCTAACAAAAAATTGCAAAAGCAAGACCCAAAAGGAACAAACTATTTTCAAGAAGCCATTTCAACATACCAAAACTAAGCTGAAGATTATGGAATACAAAAATATCCAGGACACAAAATAAAATTCACAATGCTTGGCCTCTAATAAAAGTACCCAGTATAAAGAATACATATAATGAGGGGAAAGATCAATCAAAACTGACCCAGATTTGATACAGATACAATTTGTAGAAAGATTATCAAGTTCTTATGACGCTATTGCCTGTAGTCAAAAGACTAGAGGAAAAGTTGCACATATTAATTGGAGATAGGGAATGAAGAACATGACCAAATGAAAATTTAAGGGATGAAAACTTTAATGCCTGAGATAATAATCAGAGTGGATGGATGGTATTTTCAGCAGATTCAACAGTGCAGAAGAAAAGATTAGTGCACATGATACAGTAATGAAAACAATTCAAAATAAGAGTTCCCATCATGGCTCAGCAGTTAATGAACCTGACTGGCATCCATGAGGACGCAGGTTTGATCCCTGGCCTCCATCAATGGGTTAAGGATCTGGCGTAGCTGTGAGCTGTGGTGTAGGTTGCAGACACGGCTCAGATCCCACATTGTCCGCATTCTGTGGCCCTGGTGTAAGCTAGGGGCTACACCTCCGATTGGACCCCTAGCCTGGGAACCTCCATATACCATGAGTGTGGCCCTAAAAAGAGAGAAAGACCAAAAAAAAAAAAAAAAAAAAAAAGAAAAAAAAATCTATTGAAAATGAAACATAGAAATAAAAAAATTTCAGAAGCCAAATAAATGTGTATTTGTCTCTAAAGAAGAGGAGAAAAAGAGGACACTAAAAATACCTGAAAAATAATGGATGAAGACATTAATATTGGATGGAAACCATAACCCCACAGATTATGCAAAAAAAACCCCAAGTACTAGAAATATGAGGAAAAAGCAAACAATCCCCCCCCCACAAAACTACAGAAAGACACAGCAACATCATATTGCTAAAAACAAGTTATAAAGAGGAAAATCTTAAAAGATGCCAGAGAAAAGATACATTATGCTTGTAGAACCAAAGGATGACAGCACTTTTCTCATTGGAAGCCAATGCAAGTGAGAAGACAATAGAATAACATCTTCAAAGTACTGAAAGAAAAAAAAAAAATCTGTCAACCTCCAATACTAAATCAGGTGAAAGTGTCTTTCAAAAAAATGAGAGAGAAATAAAAAATTTTTCAGACATACAGTAGCTGGAGTTCATCATCAGAAGCCTTGCAATACAAGAAATGTTAAAGGAAGTCCTTCAAGCAGAAGTACAGGAGTATTAAATGGAATCTACACAGAGGAATAAAGAGATGGTAACACCATTTGTAAGCATGAGACTATTTTTACTATTACCTAATTCACTTTAGAAGATAATTGAATGTGGAGTGCAAGAATAATAACAATGTATTGAGCAATTATAATATGTATAGAAGTAAAATGTACAACAGCAGTAGCTCAAAATCCAGAACAGGGAATTCAAAGTATATTGTTGCAAAGTTCTTATATAATGTGTGAAGTCATTTAATTTCATTTAAATTAGGCATCGGTAAATAGAAAAAAATATAAATCCTAAAACAGTCTCTAAAGAAAAACAAACAAAAAATCCCAGTGTATTAGCTAATAAGCCAACAAAAGAATTGTAACAAATTTATTTTAGATAGTCACTTAGTCGAAATATATGCAGAACAAGATAGATGTGACTCAATTATATTAAATACATTAAATGAAAATGGTCAAAGTACTCTGATTTCTCTAACCACCAATTATTGACTTATGTTAAATCCTCTTAATGTATTTGGTTTTTAAAAATTTGAAAATCTATGACATTTTTCTTTATATTTTACATTCTTTGTTATCTGATTGCATTACAATTTCATAATAGATACAGTGCTATTGATTGAACTATTCATTTTATTTTACCTTTTACATAAACATACAGGAGAGTACTTATTGATGGACATTATATGGATTTTAATACAGACATAGACTTATATACCCATAATCATTATCAAGATATTGAATAGTTTCATGATCCAAAAAATTCCTTTGAACGTTATCAACCTTTAATCAAAACCTCCCACCATGCTTAATCTTAGACAACTACTGATATATTGTCATTCTAAATAGAGAATATTTAGAAAACAAATAATAAATGAAGTGATTGTTTTTAATACCTGTTGTAACATAGTGTTGTGTTGTTTGTGTATGTGGGTGGAGTTTGGAATAATCTAGTATCGAGGGAAAAACTGGCAATACATAAGGGACAGAAAAGAGAAAAAGGGGAGCTATGCAGAGGGAGGAATGACAATTGTTGGAATAGCTGAAATGGGTTTGTATTTAGGGAGCAAACAGAGGGACAGACTTTAGATGTGTGCCTAGACAATTTATCCATGGTATTGGAAAATAGTAGACAGAATTCATGGACATAGTTTCAAGTCAGGGTTCAATGTCAATAAAGAAGTATAATGAAATAATCTTGGTGTAGTCTTGTTCTAAGTAGAGGAATATAGCAGAGTCTCCTATACCTAAATATCCCTCCCATTTCTCAACATCTGTTAAAAATAGGGAGCTTTATATGCAAACTATTAATACATTTTATCTGTTATATCATACACATTATACTTTCATCTGTTATACTTTAAATCTAGATGTTACTGGGCTTTTTTGTGCTCAACACATCAAAATTTATGTAACTGTTTATAAGCTTTTTGTTTCAGTATTCTCTCTTTCCTCACCCTATTATGCAGGAAATGAGCATTCCTGTCTATATTATTGACTTACATTTAATAAACTTTTTTCACAATAAATATATAGTAGTTGTATAAATGAACAGATTACTTACTATTAGATAATTTCATTGTTGAGAGATTAATTTCAGTTAATTTCTTAATTGGCTATATTATGTATTTGAGCAAATATCTTTCTGAAAATGTAATTTAGTAGTTTAGTGGCTGATTCCTTACATGTCTGTAAAGAACCTTGTCTTCTTTTTATTTTTTATTTTTTTGTCTTTTTGCCATTTCTTGGGCCGCTCCCGTGGCATATGGAGGTTCCCAGGCTCAGGGTTGAATCGGAGCTGTAGCCACCGGCCTACACCAGACCCACAGCAACAACACGTGAACCAAGCTGCGACTGCAACCTTTCGCCACAGCTCACTGCAACGCTGGATCCTTAACCCACTGAGCAAGGCCAGGGATCAAACCTGCAACCTCATGGTTCCTAGTTGGATTCGTTAACCACTGAGCCACAACGGGAACTCCAAGAACCTTGTCTTTTTAAATTATGGACAGCTTGTCTGTGTTTACACATGAGGATTTTCTACTGTACCCTTTATTACTAAGGTACAGTAAAAGAGATGTTGCTGCAAAGAAGGAAATAGATCGGACAGCACTGTATGTGACATGCAAAAGAAGTACAAGTTCTTCAAAAAAAAAAACAACCTTTAAAAAAAACAATTTTTTAATGATGGACAGCTTGTCTGTGTATATATAAACAATCTATTTTTAGATATGTAGTTATTTCAAAGGTCTAATCTATGTTATCTCTCAATATTAATATCTCTGTTTTCTAACTCTTGCATTTATTTAACAATTATCAGCGAGTTCCTGCCATGGCTCAGTGGTTAATGAACCCGACTAGTATCCATGAGGACATGGATTCCATCCCTGACCTTGCTCAGGGGGTTAAGGATCCTGCATTGCCATGAGCCGTGGTGTAGATCGGAAATGCAGCTTGGATCCCACTTGCTGTGGCTGTGGCAAAGGCTTGCAGCTATAGCTCCAACTCAACCTCCAGCCTGGGAACCTCCATACGCCAAGGGTGTGGCCCTAAAAAGACAAAAGACAAAAAAACAAAAAACAAAAAATGACAATTATCAGTTGAAGGGCAGTAATAATTGTAGCCCCTCTATCAGTTGTTTTCTCTGCCTCTTTATAGCGCTTAGCTCTAGGAAACAGTGTATCCATTGCTTGCCCCTCCCCTCTTTCCTCCCTGGGATCTACAGTTATTAAGTAGCAGTAGAAGGATGGAAGAAATATATTCCCATTTCAAAAGACACCATCTGTCATCTTTGCAAGAGAGTTCTTAGGTATAGTGCCTGGATCTCTGATATTACAGAAGTACTTCTGCAGGTAGCAATAGGATCATTCTATACATCTAGGAGGGTGAGATTCCTTTGTTTATTGAGGTGAAGTTTAGGTTGGCCACTGATGGTTTTTGTCAATTCAGTTAGATTGTCCTTTTCATCACTGAACATTTCTTCAATTTTGTTATTGTTTTTCTTGGTATTCTTACCCCCAGCTTCTTCATAGCTAGGTTTGTGTGGCTATTGAGAGAGGATTTGAAAGGATTCTGACTCTAGTTTTGGAGTAGGAAGCAAATAAGGAGCCTGGATATGTTGATTAAATTAAAATATTGGTGATGCATGTGAGCCTTAAAAAATATTAATTCAAATTATATTTTATTATGGAAAACAAAAGGAAATACATTTTGCGATTTTTTAAAAAATAGGGAACTGATGCCTAGAAGTTGATTCTAGTAATAGAGTGAAGAATGTATTGGAGAGATAGAAAAACTGTCACAAAAAATAATGTCCTTTATGACTCTGTTTTTATTGATTAAGGTTTATCTGCAAGCCATGTATCTGCACACCATGAATGCAATAACACAACATTAGCCTAGTCTATTTTATTTTTTCATCTTGACTAGCACCTAAAATCTCTGGCTTCAAAACCCTAAAATGGCAATTTGATTTAAACCATTGTCTTAATCTTCAAAGGTGGTATAGGATCCTACTTCACTGACTATCTTTCTTCACTGCTGGTTTAAAAATTTTAGTTTCACTAAACGCTTCCCAGGTGCTTATACCAGCATCACATTTGGTCTGACCTTCATGCCTCTCCATGTCAATATCATTTTCATGGGGTTGTGAAGGATAGCATAGAATATTTCAGACAAGATTTACCCAGAAATAAAACACAAGGATCTAGGCAAAATATTCCAAGGGATTCATAATATAAACCTGACATTCAATGATGCAACAATATAAGGTCAATAATACTGAATACTAGGTTATTATGAGTGAATTAGTTTATTGAACTTTGTGAAAGATCTACTAGGGCCAAAAAGTAAAATATTAGAAAATAAATTCAAGGATTCTTACTCAGAAATCACTGAAAAAAAATAATAATTACTTTAAATTTATTGAGGAGATAATGCATCATTCAAACAAAAATGCTTTAAATATAGTTGTAAATAAAGAATTGTATTAAAGTTGATAAGTTAGCACTAGAGATGCAGGTTAGAATTATATATATTTGACAGAACTGATTTGCACTTTTCACAGTAGTTATGTACTATAAAGCTGTTGTATATTTTCAACTAAATCCCAGATAGAAAAAGAAAAATGAAGAATAAACAGAAAAGAAGAAATAGTACATATTAAAAGACACACTGTGAAAAGTTCTAAAAATGAGAAATTGGAGTGCCAGAAAAGAAGAGCAAAAACAGATTCGAATCAGTATTTAAATATTATTAGGATTTCCTGTTGCAGCTCAGTGGTTAAAGAACCCAACTAGCATCCATGAGGACCTGGGTTCAATCCCTGGCCCCGCTCAGTGGGTTAAGGATCCGCGTTGCAGTAAGCTGCTATATAGGTCGCAGATGCAGCTCAGATTCCGCATTGCTGTGTCTGGCATAGGCTGGAGGCTAAAGCTCCAATTTGACCCCTAGCCTGGGAACCTCCATGTGCCGTGGATACAGCCCTAAAAAGACAAAAGACAAAAATATTGTTAGATAAAATATCATAAGTAGGTGAAAAATGTCAATTCACTATTAAAGTATGATGAAACAAAAGCAGAATAAATACAATGTGAATAACAGGCATATTTTTATACCTAATAGCAAGACTGCTGAAACCTAAAGATAAAGGAGCATCCTAAAGGCAGACAGAAAATAGACACAGTCATTCAACAACAGCAGTAATAGCTAATATTTCGAAAGAAACTGTGAAAGACATTAAACAATGGAATGGTATTCTTAAAATGTTGAGGGAGGAGGGAAAGTGCCAAAGTAGAATTATATACATAAAGAAGAAAGAATTAAGATAAAGAAGAGTAAATAAAGCTGTAGACAGAAAAACATATACGGAAGTTGTTAATAACGGGTCAGAACTAAAGAGATGCTAAATCATAGGCAGATAATGAGCTCAAATGGAAACATGGAATTTGGCGTTCTACTGTAGCATCGCCTGGCACAGTGGGGTAAGGATCCAGTGTTGCAGCAGCTGTAGCTCAGGTCCCAACTGCTGCTCGGATTCAATCCCTGGCCCAGGAACTTCCATAAGCAGTGGTGCAATTTAAAAAAAAGGAACATGGAATTTAAATAAAGATGAAGAGTGACATGTTTCCCATGTAAGAGAACATTCGCACACTCCAGAGACTAGGACGTGGACATGTTTTGGGTTCCCCTTTTCACTTTACCACAGCATCCTTCTTTCATTGTTGACCTTAAGGGAATGGCTTTCAAGTAGTTAGAATTTTGTATGATATTTGCTGTATATATTCTTTTTATAATTAGAAGGTTTCCTTCTATTTCTAGTTTGCAAAAAGGTTTTATCTGAATGTATTTTGAATTTGTCAAATAATTTTCCCCATTTGGATAATCCCATAGTTTTTCTCCTTTTTTGTACTGTATAGCACTGATTAACTTTTATTTTTTTATTTTTGTCTTTTTTTTTGCTATTTCTTGGGCCACTCCCACGGCATATGGAGGTTCCTAGGCTAGGGGTCGAATCGGAGCTGTAGCCACCGGCCTACGCCAGAGCCACGGCAACGCGGGATCCGAGCCGCGTCTGCAACCTACACCACAGCTCACGGCAACGCCAGATCGTTAACCCACTGAGCAAGGGCAGGGACCGAACCCACAACCTCATGGTTCCTAGTCGGATTCGTTAACCACTGCGCCACGACGGGAACTCCTGATTAACTTTTAAACATTAAACCACCCTCACATTCCTGAAATGAATACTAGTGAATTGTGATGTATTTCATTTTATATATTTCTAAATTTGATATGCTAATATTTTTAGTTGGAGTTCTTAATTTTTATTTATGGGAGAAATTGATTTCCAATTTTCCTTACTTATAATGTCTGTAAAATTTGATATCAATATCTTGCTGTTCATATTAAAAAAAATTACAAAGTGTAGAGTTCCCTTGGTGGTGCAGCAGGTTAATTAAAGATCTGGCTATTGTCACTGCTGTGGTTCACCGCGGCTGTGGTACAGGTTCCATCCCTGGCTCTAGAACTTCTGCATGTCATGGGCAGAGCCAAAAAAAAAAAGTGTTTTCACTTTGTCTGTCTTTTGGAAGAATTTGTGTGAGATTGGCATAATTTTTTTTCTCAAATATTTGTAAAATTTCCTTGTAAAACTGATATGAAGAATTTTTTTCTGTAAAAATTATGTATGGCAAACTTAATAACAGCAATAGACAAAGAATTTTCAAATTTTATATTTTTTTCCTATTTTGGTAAATCTAACTTTTCAAAAAATATTTTTATGTAAAATGTCAAGTTTACTAAGCACATATTTGTTATAAGATGGTCTAATTATCTTAAGTCCATACTTGCAATTTATATGTTTTCTCATTCTTTAATTTTTTCTCTTTCAAATAATCAAGTTAAATATATTGATCTTAAAGCATGTTTTCCATTTCTTTGATTTTTTAGCCTTATCTTTATTATTACTCCTATTTTGTTTGAAGTGGGTTTTGCTTTTTTTGTTTGTTTTTTTCTATCACATTAAGCTAGAAGCTTAGGTCGTTCGGTCTCTAACTTTATTTTATTTTGTTTTTATTTTTTATTTTTATTTTTTGTCTTTTGGCCATTTCTAGGGCCGCTCCTGTGGCATATGGAGGTTCCCAGGCTAGGGGTCAAATCGGAGCTGTAGCCACCAGCCTACACCAGAGCCACAGCAATGCGGTTCTGATCCACTTCTGCAACCTACACCGCAGCTCATGGCAACACGGGATCCTCAACCCACTGAGCAAGGCCAGGGATCAAACCAGCAACCTCATGGTTCCTAGTCGGCTTTGTTAACCACTGAGCCATGATGGGAACTCCTAACTTTTTTTTTTTTTTAATAAATGCATGCTCTTAAAGATAAACATTTCCCTTAAAGCACTGCTCTAGCTGCACCCCGGAAGTCTGTCCTTACATTACCTCATCATTCTCTCAAAAGTTCATGTAGGTAGAGAATGCTTAAGGTGATATGATTGAACATAGAGCAAGTAGAGGCTGTGTAGCAATATCAACTGATAACCTGTTAAGAGTATTTTATAAATAGAAGACAGACAATATAACTCTAAAGAATACTTAACAACTCACAGGAGGATAACAGTGTACAAAGGAGAAAAAAACAAAGAGATACTATTCTTTCCCATATTTTTACCTCCCCTAAGATTTTGTAGAGCAGTGTCTTTACAGAAATAGGCAATATACTAGTTTTATTACAGTATGTGCCAAGTCTGTAACTTCTGATATAGTTAATCATTTCCTTTTAATTTTACTCTGTGCTTTATACTTTATTATTAAGATTACTTCCAGGAGTTCCTGTTGTGGCTCAGTGGTTAATGAATCTGACTAGGATCCATGAGGATGTGGGTTTGATCCCTGGCCTTGCCCAGTGGGTTAAGGATCTGGTGTTGCCGTGAGCTGTGATATAGGTCGCAGATGCAGCTGGGATCCCGTGTTGCTGTGGCTGTGGCATAGACTGGTGAATACAGCTCCAATTAGACCCATAGCCTGGGAACCTCCATATGCAGTAGGTGCGGCCCTAGAAAAGACAAAAAAAAAAAAAAAAAATACTTTCAATTTCATGTATGACATACATAAATTTTTGATATTTCTTTTAATATCAGACACAAATTGATTCACTGGGTTTTCTTAAACCCAGGAATAAGCCATATATTATTTTTTATAAAATGTTTGTTCATGAATTTTTGTGTTATACTGAAGTTTTCTTTTGATATCAGTTGCAAGAGAATTAAATTTATGGACAATTATGTTGTGTACTATGAAAGCAAAGTAATTATTTTTATATTCCATTTCCATTACCCAGTATCTCATGGACCTAGTCAAATGGAACTGGGTGAAATTTGTTTATGTAGAAATGAATAAACTTAATCTGTATACTGTAATATTGCAAATCCTAATTACAATAATTAAAATACAAGGAGAGAAATCCAAAAGGAAAATGTCCATATTTTTAGAATTTGTGGCCAATATGTTGCATATATCGGTTGAAAATTCTAATTTGTATAATTTTATTCAAGATATAGAAAACTCCAGATAGAGAAAAAAAGCTTAAATTATTATATAAACAATAATTCATTTAAATATCACTAAGAAGGGATCTGGATTTCACAGGAGATATAGAACTTTGGGTTGAACTGCATTACACACACTAATTACTAAAATTCAATGAAAATTTATTGTTATCTTCCATAGACTAGTTATTCTCTTCTAATAACAGAATTAAAACAACCATGTAACTGACCCCAAAGAACGTCAAAACATCTTTGCCTATATATAACTTGAAATCTTGCCTGGATCAAGATCTAATTTTAAATTAATGAGTAAATAGGAACAATGTTATGATTAACAAAATTATTATAGAGGTAGTTATGACTTCTTGTAGCATATACTGAGATTTTGTGTGAATTAAAATTAGATTTTTACTATCCTAAAGAGTTCGTGACCTGAGTGCAAGCTAGATTTTAGTTTTATCTTCCTACCCCCAAACCCACACTTCATCACTACATCTGGGTGTCATAGGGTGTAATTGATAAACTTGGATGTTGTAGTCCAGGAGCTGGTTAACTTGAGTTCTGTGGACCCAGATTCGTACTCCTGAAATTATGTTAACATTCAGTGTACATCATGCATAGATTTTTCTTATGGAAAAGAAGCAGAGCATTAATCAGATATTCATGATAGTGTATTCTCTTCAAAAAATGTTGGAAACAGATTATAGGGTCAAGCAATTCAATTTTCAAAAATGAAACATTATTTTACTAATTTAGCTATACTCAGATTGTTTTGTCCTGGCAATAAGGCCTAATTAAGGCAATAAATGCATAAAGACACATCACACTGTGGTATCCATAATAGGGAACTTTACAAATTGCAGATTTTACAAAGAACTTGCAAATACAGATGACAAAACTTGGAGGGAGGACACTTCCTTTAGGACTCATAAATAGAAATTTTATTTGTCAAACTCAAATGAGACAAGAAGATTGAAAGGAAAATTGCTTATTAATGGAATTAAAAAATGCAGCTTATGAACTTGCTGATTTGTCTAGGTTCTACCTATTTAAAATCATTTTGAAAAACATAGATATTAACCACTTATATAATGTTTCATTAAAAAGTAGCAGTGATGGTTGTTTCAACAAATTTCAAAACTTGTAGTTACAAAATTACATTTGTGTATCTCTTCATATAATGCTCATTTAAATGCTATACATGTAAAAACAACTAACCTTTTAAATGATGTTTTACATATAAATGACAACACCAGATGTCTGTCTTTGTCAGTAATTGTTTCACTTAATACATATATAGGAGTTCCTGTTGTGGCTCAGCAGAAACGAATCTGACTAGTATCCATGAGGATGCAGGTTAGATGCCTGGCCTTGTTCAGTGGGTTAAGGATCTGGCGTTACTGGAGCTGTGGCCATAGGCCAGCTGCTGCAGCTCCAATTTGACCTCTAGCCTGGGAATCTCCATATGCTATGGGTGCAGCCCTAAATAGCAAAAACCAAAACCAAAAAAATTCAGATATACATAGTATTAAATGCTGTTATAGAAAAAGCTTCTCATTTGTAGGTGTTAAATCTTTATCTTCAAATCTTTTCCTATAAGCTATAAAAAAAAAAAAAAATGAGGTATTTTGTCCACTCCTAAACATGACAGTTTGGGAGTGAGCTGCCAGCTTTCCTCCCTCTCAGACCTACTTGGCTTTGCATGTTCAAAAAGGAGTTTAATAAAGGACAGTGCAAGTGATTTTGAATGATTTTGACCTTAACTAGAGTCTTTTCTAAAATGTGCAGTCCTGTTTTTTTCTTGTTCTTTTGACAGATGTAAGGGATACAGCGTTGTGGACTGCATGATTCCCTGTGATTGACTTAGGCAGGGTGTGAATAGTGCTGCAAAGCAGGGGAGCAGGCATTGAGGTTTCAAAGTGACAGGCTGGTTGCAGAGTGATTGAAGAGGTATATGTCCTAGCATGTATGTGAGGGGCTTGGGGAGAAAAAAGGAGTGGGGGGAAGAAGTACTTCACTAGTATTGACACTAGTTTCTTCTTTTTCGTGTGTAATTGCCACAGTGTAAGAAGAAACATATAGTTTAGTTAATCTGATTCATACAAGGAATAAAATAAAATTTGTATGAATATGTGTATATGTATTTCAATTTTAAGACAGATGAATATATATATGTATATATATAAATAAGCACATAAAAATACGCTCAAGATCATTAATCACTAAGGATGGGCAAAATAAATTCAAAATTAGATTCCATTCCAAAATTAGAATGCAGAAAACCGAAACCTCACTATACAGAATGCCTTAGTTTGGGCTGCTATAACAAAATGCCATAGACTAGATTGCACATAAAAAAAAAAAAAAAGAATGATTTTTCTCACAGTTCTGGATGCTGAGATCAGGATGCCAGCATAGTCAGGTTCTGATGAAAGCCCTCTTCTGAGTTGCAGACTGCTGACTTCTTGTATCTTCACATGGTAGAAAGAGGGCAAGAGCTCCCTAGGGTCCTTTTTATTAGGGAACTAATCTCATTCATGATGGTGGAGACTTCCAAAGTCCCAACCTCCCAATACCATGTCATTGGCAGGGAGCTTTCCAACGTGTTAATTTTGGGTGGACCTGAACATGCAGTCCATACCACAGGCACTTGTGAATATTTTTAAGAACTGGACCTCTCCTACATTCTTGATGGGAATATGAATGGTGCAGTCATTTATATAATTACCACTTATATAATGGTACAGACACTGTGTGGCAGTTTCTTAAACAGTTAAAGATAAACCTACCATATGACCCATTCTACTCTTAGGTATTTCAAATTAAAGGAATCATGTTCAGACAAAGACTTGTACATGATGTTTGTAGCAGCTCTCTTTGTGTTAGAATTTTGGGAAAAAGATAAACAGATAAAAAGAAATTGTGGCATATCTAATCAATGAAATCTACTGAGCCATAAAACGAAATGATCCATCAATACTCACAATAGCATAAATGAATCTATTAATTTTGATAACTGAAATACATCAGACTGAAAAGAGAAGACACTCTATCATGCCATTTACATTAAATAAAACATATATATATATATATACACACACACACACAAACTAATAGGACAGAAAATAAATAAATGGTTTCCTGGGAAGCTGGGGTGTGGAGGGAGGAGAAGGGGATTGCAAAAGACCATGAGAGAACATTGGGAGTGATGGATATGTTAATTATTATAGTTGTACTCATGACTTTATGGGAATATACACATGGAAAAACATCAAATTATGTATTATAAATATGTAAAACTTGTTAGTATGTCAATTATACATCTAAAATATAAAATTTGTAAAATTTTTTACAAGATGTTGTAAAGTTGTATTGTGTTTTCAGAAATAGTGGTAGCCCATATAAAATGGTACACATAAAAAGAGATAACACAGATTCTTAGAGTCAGATTCTTACTTCCTAGACCCTATATATATATAAGCAACTATAGCTTTCAGTGGTAAAGTACACAAGAATGTCCTAGAATATGGTTCTTTGTCAAATTGAATTCCCATTTCAAAAAAGCACAACTGAAAAGAAAATTGTGAGGTGTAAATGAAAGAGGATTTATTCAGTCAAATAACGTGCATTTGTTGAGTGTCATCAACCATATTGCAGACCTAAGTGTTGTGGTTTGAAATACCAAACAGAGCAACATAAACAGCCTCCTATAAGAGGGGAAGTTTTAGGCGGATCAGATGAATATGGACTTGAAGTAGGCACCTCAGGCGATTCTGATCCAGAGATAAACAGATGATATGGAAAAAAAGTTAATTTAGAGCATTTAGAACCAACAGTCTTTCACACAGGATTCCTTGACATGTCAAGAAATTCTCTCAGAAAACTTGACCTCCATAAAATCATATTCATCATCACAAAATATTCATCTTGTATAAATGGGAAATACTCTGGCTTGCAAATAAGTTAAAACTTTTTGAACTCATACTGTGTATATACCATAGAGATTTTTCAATTTATTAGAAGTATTTTAACAATTTTACTTGTTTATCTAAAACATAATTTTCATTTGATTTCATTTCTACAACAGATTTTTCTCATACATTTTCTTTGGAGCCTAATACTATAGTACTTTGATGTCAAGTATATACCTTTCTAAAACTTTTGTTTCAAACCTCAATGTTTTCCTCCAGACAAGAAGTCTCTTTGGTGAAGTCTCTAGTCAAATATTTTGTTCCATTTTTCCATAATCAGTCTGCTCATTTACTTATTATTGAATTTTAAGGGTTCTTTACATATTCTGGGTATAAATTCCTTATCAGATATATAATATACAAATATTTCCTCCAAGTCTGTGGCTGTTAATTCTCTAAATAGCATTTCTAGCAGAGCAAAAAATTTATAATTTTATGAAGTCCAATTTTTCAGATATTCCTTTTAAATATCATGCTTTGGTATTATATCTAAAACATCTTTGCTTAACAACAACAAAAGTCCTATTGAAGTTTTGCAGTTTGGAGTTTGAAATTCAGAACAATGATTTATTTTGAATTATTTTTTCTTGGCTGTTTAAGGAAAAAGCAAATCACGCCAAAGAATGAAAATAAAAGTTCTTTCTTACCTTTGCATGTTTGTTAAAAATCAGATGTCAGTGTATAAGATGGTCTGTTTCTGAACTATTTTTTCCCTTGATCTATTTGTCAGTTTTGATTCCTGTTCCATGCTATTGGTAATCATAGCTTTAAAATGTCTTAAAATCAAGTTTTGTTTTGCAACCAATTTTGTTCTTTTAGAAATTGTTTTGGCAATTCTTTGTATTATAAGATTAATTTTAGAATCAGCCTTGCCAATTTCTACAAAAGGGCTTGTGGAAATTTTGACTTAAGTGGATGGAAGCTAAACATCAGTTTGGGGATAATTGACATTTTAACTATATTGAGTTTCCTAGCCAATGAACAAGTTATATATCTTTATTTATGTAGATCTTCTTTCATTTCTCTAAGCAATGTTTTATAGTTTTCAGTACATATTTTTGGTCAGATTTATCCCCAAGTATTTTGTATTATTTTATGCCATTGAAACATATACTGCTTTGTTAAATTTTAATTTCCAGTTTTTAATTGCTGATACGTAGAAATAAAATTCACTTTTGTATATTGATCTTATATCCTGCAACCTTGATAAACTTAAATGGTAGTTGCCATTCTCATAGCTATATTTTTACACCCACCATTAAATTTTCTGTAAGGAAAAAACATACTATCTATGAAAAGGAATGGTTTAGATCTTCTTTTCAAACTAGGTAACATTTGCTTCCTTTTTCTTTATTAATGACATTGGCTGAACCTTCCAGCATAATGTTAAAAATAATTGGTAAGACATCTTTGTCTTGTTCCTAATTTTAGGGTGAAAACTGGGTAGTTTTTCAGATTCCCTTCATCAGGTTAAGGATATTTCTTTATATTCCTCATTTGCTGAGTTTTTTTTTTTATTTTATTTTATTTTATTTTTTTTATTTTCCCACTGTACAGCAAGGGGGTCAGGTTATCCTTACATGTATACATTGCAATTACAGTTTTTCCCCCACTCTTTCTTCTGTTGCAACATGAGTATCTAGACATAGTTCTCAATGCTATTCAGCAGGATCTCCTTGTAAATCTATTCTAGGTTGTGTCTGATAAGCCCAAGCTCCCGATCCCTCCCACTCCCTCCCCCTCCCATCAGGCAACCACAAGTCTCTTCTCCAAGTCCATGTTTTTCTTTTCTGAGGAGATGTTCATTTGTGCTGGATATTAGATTCCAGTTATAAGTGATATCATATGGTATTTGCCTTTGTCTTTCTGGCTCATTTCACTCAGTATGAGATTCTCTAGTTCCATCCATGTTGCTGCAAATGGCATTATGTTATCCTTTTTTATGGCTGAGTAGTATTCCATTGTGTATATATACCACATCTTCCGAATCCAATCATCTGTCGATGGACATTTGGATTGTTTCCATGTCCTGGCTATTGTGAATAGTGCTGCTATGAACATGCGGGTGCATGTGTCTCTTTTAAGTAGAGCTTTGTCCGGATAGATGCCCAAGAGTGGGATTGCAGGGTCATATGGAAGTTCTATGTATAGATTTCTAAGGTATCTCCAAACTGTTCTTCATAGTGGCTGTACCAGTTTACATTCCCACCAGCAGTGCAGGAGGGTTCCCTATCATCAACATATATGCCCCAAATATAGGAGCACCCAGATACATACAACAAATATTAACAGACATAAAGGGAGATATTGATGAGAATACAATCATAGTAGGAGACCTAAATACCCCCCTCACATCAATGGACAGATCCTCTAGACAGAAAACCAATAAAGCAACAGAGATCCTAAAGGAAACAATAGAAAAGTTAGACTTAATTGATATCTTCAGGACACTACATCCAAAAAAATCAGAATACACATTCTTCTCAAATGCTCATGGAACATTCTCAAGAATTGACCACATATTGGGACACAAAGCGAATCTCAATAAATTTAGGAGCATAGAAATTATCTCAAGTATCTTCTCTGACCACAATGCCATGAAATTAGAAATCAACCATGGGAAAAGCAAAGAGAAAAAACCTACTACACGGAGACTAAACAACATGCTACTAAAAAACCAATGGGTCAATGAGGAAATCAAGAAGGAAATTAAAAATTACCTTGAAACAAATGATAATGAAGACACAACCTCTCAAAATCTATGGGATGCTGCGAAAGCCGTGCTCAGAGGGAAATTTATAGCAATACAGGCCTTTCTCAAAAAAGAAGAAAGATCCCAAATTGACAACTTAACCCTCCACCTAAACGAATTAGAAAAAAGAACAAAAAAGTCCTAAAGTCAGCAGAAGGAAGGAAATTATAAAGATCAAAGAAGAAATCAATAAAATAGAGACTCAAAAAACAATAGAGAAAATTAATAAAACTAAGAGCTGGTTCTTTGAAAATGTAAACAAAATTGACAAACCCCTGGCCAGACTCACTAAAAAGAGGAGAGAAAGAACCCACATAACCAAAATTATAAATGAAAAAGGAGAAATCACAACGGATACAGCAGAAATACAAAAAACCATAAGAGAATACTATGCTGAGTTTTTAATAGGAATAATCACTGGAGTTTGTCAAATGATCCTTCTCTTTCCATTGAGATGATTCTATGGTCGTTTTTTTAATTGGTGAGTGTGGAGAATAGGTTGGTTTATTTTTGAATGTGAGATTATTTTTTGTTTAAATCCTTCTCAGTCATCATGTATTATTCTTTTTATGTATTCTTGACTTCGATTTTGTTAAAAATCTATGTCCATTATAGATGTTGGCCTGAACTTTTCTTATATCCTTTTTTATTTTATTATTTATTTTTTATATATAATGATTTTTATTTTTTTTTCCGTTATAGCTGGTTGTCCTTTTCTTGTTCAACTCCATATAATGTGTTTGGAAGAATTTCCTCCTGTTTAATTTTCTGGGAAAGATTATATAGATTGGTATCATTTACCCTTCAAATATTTGGTAGAATTTACCAATGAAGTTATCTAGGTCTGGAGTTTTCATTGCGGAAAAGTTTTACTTTACAGACTTATTTTTTTCAATGCATAAAAGGCTATTCTTATTACCTTGTTTTTTTTTGGGGGGGGGAATGGGAGTGAACTTTGGTTGTGTTTTTCAGAGAATTTTCCCATTTCATCTGAGCTTTTGAGTATTGGCATAATAGTCACAACATTTTCTGCTCTCATAGCTCAAAGTCATCTTTTTAAAATCTTCTTTGTAATTCTCGATGTGAGGTGGGCAAACCTTATTTCTATTTGCCAGCTATTTTTCCCATTAGGCTCTGCCAGTATAGGGCACCAGAAAGATTGCACAGCTGTGGGATCTTTGCTTTGCTCTGATTATGAGCATGCTCTTTGCTTTCTATTCCTGTGAGTAACACCAACCAACAGTTCTTCACAGTGGCAGTTGACTCTAACTTACATTCTCCCTGATAGTACTTACCAAACTAGCCTTGAAGCTCTTAGTGACATTAAAATTAACTGGCTAATGCATGCTCCTCCAAGGTCTGTGTGTCAGACCCACAGGGCACCTCTCTGATCTCAGAGGCACCAATTCCAGGCTCTTTCTCAAATGTCTGAATTTCAACTCTGGGGAACCCTCCTCTAAACCTGTGAGTCTGCAAAATTAACTCTTCTTTTTGTTTTCCCACCCATGGATGTAGTGCCACTTCCCATCGTTCATATCTTGTGACACTTCAGGATTATTCTCAGCTTGTCTTTCCAGTTTTCAATACCTAATTCACACTGATTTCTATTAAAACATATTTCTTAAAATAACTAGAATGATTTCTGCTTTCTACTTAACCCTGACTAATCTAGTAAGTATATGTTTATTTTCACCTTATTCAAATTCTTGTATCACTTTTAATTTCTTTATAGTTGAATAATTACAAAACAAATTCATATATATCTGATCTTTAAATTCGAGTGAAGGGAAAGAAATGACAATTTTCAAATTTCTTCTAATATGATATATGATGCAATATGTAAAGGGGATTAAGCCCCCTTGTTTTATTAGTCTGGGAAAAATGCAGACTGGACAACAGACATACTTTATGATATCCTAAACATTAGAAATCAGGATTGTATTAAATTAAACTTTCAAATTATTCATGAGATTTAATTTGAGGAATAAGGCATGAAGACAGGAAAGAAGCACAATTGAGATATAGTCTGATTATTTCAAATTTCCTGTTAATGCCCATGAATTTGCTCATATTTGTGGGATTATTGCAAAAGTTTTGGCATTTATTATTTCTTAGCAATTTAGTTGCATTAGGCTTTATGATAATTTCCTGCTCAATTAGTGCATAATTCTTTGCATGTGTTTCCAAGTGTGGAATTTTTTGGTATGACATATTTATAGCTAGAGACTTTTTTTTTAACTTCTAGATGTCATAATCCTCTCTTGATTTTCCCTACATCTTTTGAGTACACTTGGATAAGTCATGTTACATTACATCCAGTGCTACCAGATAATTTCATTTTCATTAAGGGGCTGTTTTCAAAAGTTGCTTTGAAAGTTATATCCTCAAAAGTATGTGCAGCTGCCTCTCGACAAGAGATAAACTGGCTGAACGTGGAAGATTAACTCTGGGGGATCACCACTGCTATTTGAAAGGCATTTTACACAAGTATAAAATTGGATTGGAGACTGCTTTAACTTAGCCTCAAATCCTGAGCTAAAACTTAGGGCTGAATATTTTACTGTGCTGATTCATCACCTCAGCAGAGAAGAAACCATAAATATTTACATTTTATATCTCATAATTCTTTGATTTCATTACCTCCCATTTATAGACTGGTGATGTCCTCCTGGCTATGAGAAAGGTATAAACTTGTTGAAAAATACTTTATAAAATCCTGCAGTAATGCTAGTAGTATTGCTTCTGCTCTGCATTTAGAAGTTCTATAACAAGACAACCTAAGTTATGGAAAGAGTGTCCATCTTTTCATATAATTTTACTTGTTTCATTTTCTAATGTTTAATGTGGATGCATGGGGAGGAAAAATAAAACCTAAATTTATTTTTCCTATGAATTGGAATGTTAAAAATATCCAGTCACGTAATTCTAGTCAAAGATTTGTTCAAATAGTGCAAACAAATTCAAAACCAAAAGTTAGATTTATGGTGAAAAAATACACCTGTTCTTGGCTTCAGGAATACATTCTTCATTTTATGTAAGACAAACCATGTAATATAGTCACAGATAAAAATGAATAAATAGTATATTATATTGAAAGCCTATCATTCCTAGGGGAAAATATATTTGTAGCCCTCACAACAAAATTAGTGCTATCAGTTTCTTTCTCTTGACAGTGAATGCTCTTCAAAATAGGCATCAAATCTTTATAATTCCTATGCAGTTAATTTTAGCAGAGTTAATTAGAATGAGAGAGTAGCTAAATAGAATTGAAAGAGAATTGTTGAGATCATTAATGTGTACCAAGATATGATTCCTCCTTGCCCATACATAAAATAACATGGAACAATCATGCTACTTACCATTAAAAGCATGCATAGAATCCTCCAAGGTTGACAGCTCCAAATCTATTAATACTCAAGAGTATCTGTTCCTACATATCACCATGACGCTAAAACAATTTGTTAATTTCCTAATAATTAGAACACATTACAAATCTTGCCCTAGAAAACATTGCTAAATTCCTTAGCCAGAGTGGTAAGACTGGTATTTATTCTATTTCTGTCAAGAACTAATTCTTCTAACATCATTTTAATTATTTGGATCACTGTACCTGTTCTACATTTATCTGTTATGATTCAATAGATCTCTTCATAGATACTCATACTTCAGCCTTTAAAATCTACCTTCACTATAGAATGAATAAACTATATATTTGTCCTTGTTTACATTTGAGCCATTGCTCAAATCCATACAAAATGGAAGATTCAAACATTGTAACACTCCTTGAATATTTAAATATCTACAATCCCTTTTGCACAATATTTTTTGCTTGTGAATTTTCTCCAAAATACTGTTCACAACTCTGGTAAGAACTTTATGTAATTCTGTTGAAATTATATTTAAAAAAATAACACATTGAACTGAATTCTGATGAAAGACTCACAATTACAAAGTCTTTTTCTCCAGTTTTGCACTCTATTCTCGTGAGACCAACTGGTAGAAAACTTGGGAATAGAATATCTCTGTTTGCCTCAGTATTTTGTTTTATATTTCAGTATCACTAAATATAGAAACCATAAAAATAGTACATTCAAGAATAACAACTATTTGTAAGATTCACTTCTCCACATTATTTAGGCATATCAAAGTCTAAGGAATCCTACAATGATAATGTTTTGAAATCCTATCTAACTCCTTAAAGAAAACAAATACATTATTTTGTATTGTGTTTTTAAACTGTAGACAAAAATACTTCTATATTCATTTCCTTGGGGGGGGTTGTTTTTGTTTTTTGGTGGTGGTGGTGTTTGTTTTTTTTTAATGGCTACATCTGCAGCATATGGAAGTTCCTGGGCCAGAGGTTAAATCCAAGGGCATCTGTGAGCTATGCCTCAGCTGTGCCAATGCCAGATCATTTAACCAACTGTGCCAGAGAGGGAATTGAACCCACGTCTCCACAGCAGCCTGAAACACTGCAGTTGGATTCTTAACCCACTGCACCTCAGTGGGAACTCTTGGTTTTCTTTTTTGAGACCTTGATCTGTTTTGCTTTTTTTGGTCAGAGATTCTGGGAGTTTGATTAGTACATCTATTTTTAATAAGTTATTTTAATTTTAAGACAATATTAGTTTTGGATAGCTTCTTGAAGTGGCTTAAACCTGAAGCTTAGACTATTGCTTCAAGATAGAGAATCACATATATAATATTTTTGTGAACTCTTTCTCAGAAATGTCCTTTACTTGCTACTCTTAATAGAACACTGGCAGTTTTACTTATATCTATATTTTAACACAACGCCTTGTTCAGCTAAAATTAATTTGATAGTCATTTTAAATATCTTAGGAATTTAACATATTCTTTTTTTTTTCTCATTTTCTTTTTACTGAGTAAAATTGCATAATCAGCCAATAGAAAGTCACTTTCTATAGATCCTAAAACTATAAAACAATCTAGGCTTTTATTTTTAGTAAAGATTTGCCTCACTCTTGGTAGAATTGTGTATCTCCCCAAAGCATACAGCCCTAAGGTAATTGCAATTAAATTTGATTAAAATGTATTAAGTTCCCATCAAATTTTCTTCCTATGTTTTCTTATCTAATCCTTTTTATTTCATAGAAATGTGGGTATTTTTATCCCCATTTGCAAATAGAAAACAAGTTTATGGAGAATGAAGAGGGTTAGTGCTGACTTTCATACATGGTAATACAGGTCTTAATTGGAAAGCTATATCTATGAGCATTAAAGCCAATGAATGGTTCTATATAAGAGGGTTTTAAAATCGCTCACTGATTAATCAAAAACGTCACATCATAGGGCACCTCAATCCATACTGACTGAGTCTGTCAGTGTGAGGATGCTTTACTTTGAGCTTTCATAAAAGGGATAATTTGCAATTCAAAATTGGTTTCACCTTTTCTAATTAGACGAAATTACAGTTGCCATATTATAATTAAAGGTTATGTGACAGACAGGAGTGTTTATTTGGATTATATCAGATTATTTTTCTGGTTTTCTGAAAATTGTAGCTTTTAATGAACATGGATTTTTAAACCTTCCAACAAATACCTATTTTTATTTAGGAGTAGAACTGTTCCTTCTTTCTGAACTTGAAATGCAGCTATGATTGTCTATTTTACAGGACTCATATTCAAATGCATTTTTCTCTACTAAACTGCCTAAAGGTATTGATGTCAGAATATTCCCCTTCTAATGAGCACATGATGTCTCCCAGAGATGCTCTGAAAAATATCACCATGCCTCAAACTGAATTATAGTAATACCACTTAATAATGCTTTTTAAAATGCCTCAAATTGTACATCATAGGAATATTGAAATATAGAGGTATTAGGCAGGAATTGCATTGCCAAAAAGTAGCTTGTCATTTTTGCCCATTGAAAAGCTTAAAATGTATGGAAAAAAAAAAATCTCTGCCAAAAATATAAGAGCTTGGACCTTGATGTCCCTCTTTCCCCAAATAAACTTGAATAATCCAGGGGCAGTTTAGAGTAGTTGCATAGAATCTGAAATCAGATTGCCTGGGGATCAATATGGAGATTTTTTTTGGTACCCTCTCAATAAAATGGGGTAAATACCTAAGATTGTTGTAAGAATTAATAAAGTGCCCAAATCTCATTACTCATTTGCTCTCCAGACATGTTAATTATCTCTATTTTGGAAAGGGAATGTATAATAGGTGTTTTGATTATGATCCTCTTTTGAAGTTGAGAGAATCATTTTTTATTATTTTTTTTTCTTATTTTGGCTGTGCCTTTGGCATGTGGAAGTTCCCAGACCAGGGATAGAAGCTGCACCACAACAGCGCCAGGAGCCACTATAGAGACAATGCCATATTCTTAACCTCATCTTTTAATTTACCGAAATTCCTCATCTATCAAGTTTCTTTAAAAAGTATGCTTTTTGGTGCCACATGATTTATGAGTAACAAAATTAATTTCAACATTACATAATTTGTATCCCTATAGCTCTTCTTGGAGTTTCCATCAATATTTTGCCTTTAGTTAATAAAATAGATTTAGTACAGGATTGAACTTCAGTGACCTCAAAAAACTTTAAATCCATGATATGTTGGTTACATTCCTTACAGATTTTTCATTTAAAAATTTATCTACTTCATAGAGTTCCCTCTGTGGCACAGAGGTTAAAGGATCTGGTGTTGTCTCTCGGGCACAGGTTTAATCCCTGGCCTAGCACCGTGGTTAAGGATCCTGCTGCAGCTGTGGTGTAGGTCACAGTTGTGCCTCAGATTCAGTCCCTGGCCTGGGAACTTCCATATGCTGTGGGTGCAATCAAAAAAAAATTATTTACTTCAATATGTTTAATTATTAAAAGAAATAAGAACATATATCTAACTTCTATCAAATTATATGGAAATATAGCAAAAATGCATTCTGAAACTCATAGGCAATAAGAGAACAAATATATATTCAAGATTTATTAGCATTCAAATGGGCATTTTTTTTTCTTCTATTAAGTCAATGGAGATTTAATGAGTATAACCATATATGATACTCTATACATTTAGAATAATTTAGGACTAAACTAAAATACCATAAATAATTGCAAATAACATTGCAGTTTCCCTTATTTTGGCATTTTGCATTTTAAGTCTTACAAGATTTTAAAGATTTTATTCCACTATAAATATCAGGTAGGTGATTATTAGGTTTTTTTCTTGGAATTGTTTATAGAGGATTTCATTTTTCATACTAAGATATTATAGCAACCATTTGATTCAATCAAAATATTTTACTTCTATGTGATTCCCCCACAAGTTTTTTATAAAAGTGACCAGCTACTCTCTCTTATAACTTTGCCACCATGGCAACTGAAGCTATCAATAAGGATACGATTCAAACAACAAGATTGAATTGTTAATAGAATTTTTAAAGTAATTAGATTATGAAGATGCTTTGTCTTTTCTAGTTCAGAGATTTGTATAACATTCCTAAACAAATTATTCTGAAAATATTAACTTGTTTACTTTAATCTGTTATTGTCATCTGACTCTATTATCACTGTCTTACAATCTTCCATCATATATGAGTCAGAGAATTGCCTAGCTTGATTCTTACTAATTCACTTATTCTGTTTTGAATTGGATTTGATGTCTCTTTCTGGCATTTTTTGAATTTGGAATGCGTTTTAGTACATGGAACAACAATTGACTATTGTTAATAGAAATCGTCTTATTTAGCTCAGACGAAGCGACACAGCAGGAGTATGATCTGGGTGAGTTACCCTTTATTTCTTGCTTTTTTTTTTTCTATCATGTGTGTTTTCTTAGGACATTTGTGTCATTTTGATTTTCAGAAAATGTGTTTAAAGTTGGGTCTATGTCTATATGTAGAGGATGCCATCAGCAAATTCTTTGGTCTGAGTTGCTGAGTGATGTTGGGGCTGGGGAAACTGACCTGCTAGGAATCTGTCACTTACAGATCTATACTGTGTCACTATTTCCATCACTGTGTATGGGCAAGTATAAACAAGTGTCAGAAAATAGATTGCTTAGACCATGTTTTCCTTAGGATATTGAAGTTGCCTAGAGAACATTTTGGTTTGTTATTGAAACAGAGCTATTAATCCAGACACAGCAAATAAAAGGTTATACTATCCAAAGCATAGGGAGGAACTACCAAGTGAGGCCATAGATACAGCTGTCCACTGGCTCGTCCACATTTTAAAAGTCTGCACACAAAATGTAGAGATAATAGCAACTAACTGGGAAAGCAAAAGCTAACCAATCACCTTTGTCTGAAATCTTTGGATAAATTTTAGCAAAGGCTTTTGCTTTCATGAAACTAAAAGTAATATGCCCAGTTTTATGACAGATAAATCAACAGAGATATGTATGTATACATAGAGAGGGTGACAAATTAATCTTTGACATATAAAAAGTGCCTATTTTTAATAAAACAGATATCTGTATTGCTCTCAGAAAAAGTGTTTATCTACCATTCAATATCTGTTTGCTTCTGATGATTGATTCAAAGTGACTAATGTTTTAAAAGCTCAGTGGACTTGACCACATAAAACTGCTTATTTTACTAAATTTATAAATTTGGTTCATTAATCACATGCCTAATATGTGCAAATAAAGTGATTTACTTTTATTGATTATGTTAGAAATTGTCTGTCATTTTAACCCAACTCATATTAAAAGAAGTAACTATATGAAGTCAAATCTCTACACATATACAACCTCTTCAAAAATATATTTCTGAATGTCAAATTGAATTTCATTTACAATTTTGAATTTATATTTTTGTTAGGCTTATTTCTTCATGGTTTTTGAACTTTCTTCTTATAGCTTAAAATTATCTGCTACCCAAGGTAAATCAATTACTTACCTGTACTCAGTGATATGCAGAAATATTTCAAACATCATAGATCTTGTAAATTTAGTGATATATTTTCTGACTGTTGAAATAAGGACTATATTAGTTAAACCTACTAATTTCATTAGGTTGAAAAGACAAGAATGCCTCATAGTATAAGAAGTTAAAAAGGTGACTAATGCTTACTATCAAAATAATTTTATAAAACCAAGGCCCAAGATATCAAGTTGTTTATCAAGAAGAAAAGTAATTGAACACTTAAGTTTGAAATTAACTGACATTTTTATGTGATTGCCAAAGAATCAATAAACTGAAAATTTACTTTGGGCAATGGAATATTTGCTAGAGATTGTGAGCTGAGAAAATCACCAACATTGGCCTCAAACAACTTACCATTTAAGTGAAAGGGGTCAATACTATTAGTCAAAAACTGATTATGAATAAGTTTTGTTAGAATTTATAAACTGTTTGAACTGATCAACAAATTCAGCAAAGTAGCAGGATAGAAGATTAACATTCAGAAATAAATCACATTTCAGTATACTAACAATGAAATATTAGAAAAGGAATACAAAAATATAACTTTTAAAATTGCACCCCAAAAAATCAGATACCTGGCTATACACCTGACCAAGGAGGTGAAAGACATATCCTGAGAACTATAAAACATTAATCAAGGAAATTAAAGAAGACGCAAAGAAATGGAAAGATATTCCATGCTCCTGGGTTGGAAAAATTAATATTGTAAAAATGGCCATAACCAAAAGCGATCTACAGATTCAAATGCAATCCCTATCAAATTACCTATGACATTTTTCACAGTACTAGAACTAGCAATCCAAAAATTTATATGGAACCACAGAATACCCAGAATTGCCAAAGCAATTACGAGGAACGAAAACCAAGCAGGAGGCATAATTCTCCCAGAGTCAGGCAGTATTACAAAGCAACAATCATCAAGACAGTGTGGTACTAGTACCAAAACAGACATACAGACCAATGGAACAGAATAGAGAACCCAGAAATAAACCCAGACACCTATGGTCAATTAATCTTTGACAAAGGAGGCAAGAACATAAAATGGGAAAAAGTCTTTTCAGCAAGCATTGCTGGGAAACCTGGACAGCTGCATGTAAATTAATGAAACTAGAACACATCCTCACACCATGCACAAAGGTAAACTCAAAATGGCTTACACACATAAACAGAAGACAAGACACCATCAAATTCCTGGAAGACAACATAGGCAACACATTCTCTGACATCAGCCTTACAAATGTTTTCTCAGGTCAGTCTCCCAAAGTGAAAGAAATAAAAGCAAAAATAAACCAATGGGACCTAATCAAACTTTTGCACAGCAAGGAAACCAAAAAGAAAACAACAAGACAACTTACAGGATGGGAGAAAATCATTTCAAATGATGCAACAGACAAGGGCTTAATCTCAGCAATATACAAACAACTTATACAACTCAACAGCAAAAAAACCAACAACCTAATGGAAAAATGGGCAAAAGACTTGAAAAGACATTTCTCCAAGGAAGATGTACAGATGGCCAACAAGCACATGCAAAAATGCTCAACATCCCTGATTATTAGAGAAATGCAAATCAAAACCACTATGAGATACCACCTCACACCAGTCAGAATGGCCATCATTAATAAGTCCACAAATAACAATTGCTGGTGAGAATGTAAGCTGGTACAACCACTACAGAGAACAGCATGGAGATACCTTAGAAAACTATACATAGAACTACCATATGACCCAGCAACCCCACTTTTGGGCATATATCTAGACAAAATTTTCCTTGAAAAAGACACATGCACCCGCATGTTCATTGCAGCACTGTTCACAATAACCAAGACATGGAAACAACCCAAATGTCCATCGACAGATGATTAGATTAGGAAGATGAAGTATATATACACAATGGAATACTACTCAGCCATAGACAAGAACAAAACAATGCCATTTGCAGCAACATGGATGGAACTAGAGACTCTCATCCTGAGTGAAGTCAGTCAGAAAGAGAAAGACAAATGCCATATGATATCACTTATATATGGAATCTAATATACGGCACAAATGAAAAGAAAATTCCACAGAAAAGAAAATCTTAGACTCGGAGAATAGACTTGTGGTAGCCAAGGGAGAGGGGGAGAGAGTGGGATGGATGGGGAGCTTGGGGTTAATAGATGCAGACTGTTGCCTTTGGAATGGATAAGCAATGAGATCCTGCTGTGTAGCACTGGGAACTATGTCTAGTCACTTATGATATAGCATGATAATGTGAGAAAAAAGAATGTATACGTGTATGTGTAACTGGGTCACCATGCTGTACAGTAGAAAACTGAGAAAACACTGTAAACCAACTGTAATGGAAAGAAATAAAAATCATTATATAAAAAATAAATAAAATAATATCTACCTAAGCATCTTATTTAAATTTAAAAAGAAATAATTTGGGAAATTTCAAAAGGAAGAAAAGACCATTAAAACTATAAAATGTAAAAGAAAACAATAAGGTGCTTTCCAAGGATTCATGTATTCAGATTTTCTCCTCTTTACCTTCCTTCTTTTTTTCTTCATCCCCCGTTACTCACTCCAATGTGGTATCTGATACCTAAAGTCATTTTCCTGCTCTCCCTCTTTCAGGTCCGGCTGTCATTCCCTTGCTCCCTTTGTTCTCAGTTGGCTGTCGGGTGAGAACACTGAACCCTAACCAATTGATATAGGTCCCCAGAACTTTGTCCTTTTGGAGAAAGAATTTGGCAAAGAGACTGAGGGTGGTGAGGCAATTATTTATTTAAAGAGAGGAGAGAGAGAAGACAGGTACAGAGAAAATATAGGCACAGGCAGGCTTAAGGGGAGAGTGTGGAAAGGGAGAGAGAGACAGAGACAGACAGAGAAAGAGCAAGAGAGAAAGAGAGCAACATGTTCTTTGGCGGTCCTTTAAAATACTTGGATGGGGGGGGCAGTCCTTCCCAGTTTCCTCTGGCCAATCATCTTGCTTCCTCCAGCTTTGCTTGACTTGGTGCCCCACCCTCAAGCTGTATTTTAGCATAGGGGTCTCTGGGAAGTTGACAGAGGATGCTATGGTCTGGAGTCCCTCCTTTCTCTGAACTCTGAGGAACCTTTCTGCAAGTTTGTAGTTCCGGAGGTCTCCTTGACCTCAATAATGAGAAATAGATGATCTCTGTCTTTTATCCAAGCAGAATGCAGCTTTTATCTTGAAGTTGTCTGTCCACAGGGAATAGATTACAGTTGCCCAGCTAGGACCCATCTATCTCCTGTTTCACCCTGAAGGCATCCTGATCCTCTAATCTCCTTCATGTATCACTGCTCCACACTCTTAACTTCCATGCTCTTTCTAAACAGAAATATAATCAGTTATTCTCTTACTTTAAGATCTTCAATCGACTGTTACCTTTTACAATACAAACCACTTAGATGAGGGGCACTCAATAACTCAATCTGGTTTATCTATTTTGACTAATTTCTCAACTTTTACCTGAGATTCTAGCAACACTAAACCTATTATAGTTTTCCCCATATAACTTGCAGTTTATTCCATCAGTGACCTTCTATATGGTTCATTCTCCAGAAACATTGCTTCCATTACTTTACCTAGCTGTCCCTGCTTAGCATAAAGACATATATCAGAGCTCTACATAAACTCCATAAACATGTCCGTGATATCACCCCCTGTTATAATTATAACATATATTTAATATCTTAACTCCTATAGTTTGTTTTGCTTTATCTTTTTCTTGCTTTATCTTTTTATACAACTTTATAAAAGCATAACTGATATACAATAAACACTACATATTTGATGTGTGAAGTCTGGTGAGTCTTGATATATGTATACACATATGAAACCATCACAAAATAAAGGTAGTGAATATATCTACCAGCCCCTAAAGTTTTCTCATGGTGTAGTGTAATCTCTTGGCCTCTCCTATGTCATTCCCAGACAACCAGTGATTTGCTTCTTGACACATTAGATTTACCTGTAATTTTAAACATACTGTATAAATGGAATCATGGAATATAGGTTCTTTTTTGAGTCTGGCTTACTTCAGTCACCACAAATTACTTTGATTTTCATCCATATTGCTTCATGTAGCAATGATATGTCCTTTTAATTGCTAAGTGGAATTCATATTGTATGGATATACCACAAGTTGTTTATTCAGTCACCTGTTAATGACAGTTGGTTTGCAAATAAAACTAATCAACATTTGCATATAAGCTTTTATGTGGACATATGATTTCATTTCCCTTGAAACACTGGGGAATGGCTGGGTCATTATATGGATATATATTTAACTTTTTAAGAAAATGTCAATCTGTTTTCAAAATAGGTATATCATTTAATATTCTCACCAGTAGAATATGAGAGTTCCTATCTCTACATTCTTGCAAACAGTTGGATGAGCATCCTTTTTAATTTTACCCACTTTAATAGCTAAGTAGTAGTATCTGATTGTAATTTGATTTGCATTTTCCTAATGACAAAGGATGTTAAGGATTTTTGCATGTGCTCATTTGCTATCCATGTATCTTCTTTAGTAAAGTATGAAAATTGCCGGTTGTAAAGGGAGGTTGTCTTTTTATTAGCATTGTAAGAAATCCTTATGTATTTTAGATACAGGTCCTTTGTAAGATTTTATGTGTTATTTTTTGCAAACATTTTCTCTAAGTCTTTGGTTTTCCTTTTTGTTTTCTTAGCAGCATCTTTTGAAGAGAAAACATTTTAAATTTTGAAGTCCAACATATTTCCTTTTTTTTTTCTTTGATAGGTTGTATTCTTTTTCCTGACTACTACTTTTTGAATGCTCTATTCAATTCTACATGAAGTCTTTCTACTCTGCTTGGAGAGAACACAAACCATTCCCAATCCCGGTGTGAACTCTGATGATTATTTGACCTACCCTTTTCCATCTTGTGGTTCTTTCCTCCACTCTGGGTGGTTTCCTTGTACAGGATCCCTTTTGCCAACAGGGATCAGATGAAGATTTGAGGGATCACTCTGTATAAATTCTATCTCTTCAACTTAGGGAAATCATGGGGTCCTTTTTGGACTCTCCCTCCACACTCTGTAGCCTAACATTCTCTCCAGGCAGTTAGCTGGACCACTTGCAGGGCATACTCCCTCTGTATCTCTTCTCTTAGCATCATTCTGCTGAGCTACCTCTTGTCCAATGATTGAGAACCACTTTGTATATTTTGTCCAGTATTTTTTTTAATTATTTGAGGCAAGAAATTAATAATAAGTCCATTATTCTATCATGTCCAGAAGCAGAGGTCTATAATTATCTTTTTATAGGTGTATGTCCCTCAATAAAATTGGCACTCCCTGCAGACATGGGATCTAATCTATATTTAGTATTCAATTAATCTTTTTGCAATTGAATGCATTTTCCCTGGACCCATGTAATTTATCTGGAAATTATACTGAAATAGTTGCTTTTATTTTATTCTTCTGTTTTAATACCCATATGTTCTATTGGATATCTCTTAAATGAGAAAAGAAATAAGGAATAGATACTATAATACAACTCCTTTACTCACTGTTAGGTATTTCTTTGCTTTCTTTATTCATTATTCTTTTTAATTTGCTCAGCTTAGCTTCAGAAATAGAGCAAGGCAAACCTGGTATCTATCTTCATGGAGCTTGTGTGACTGAGTATAAAGTGGACAAGAGCCAAATTATATATAAAAATAGAACTCTGACTTAAAAGCTACAACACAAGCCCAGGAAACCAAACCACAACCTTTATAACCTCTGGCCCTAAACAGACAGGATTCACTTGATCAATAACTGATAACTTTCCTAATTTGGGGCTCTGCTTCCAATTTAGGACAAACCAGAAAAATCCAAATTCACTTCTATAAACAAATCACTTATGATATCCCATTTCTAGAAAACTTGCCTCTAACTTCCCCATGCCAAAACCTCCAGTCAGGATATACTGATGCCTTGATGCCTCCCCACCTCCATTTTTTTTTTTTTTTTTTTTTTTTTTAGTTTTTCAGTTTTTACTCCAAAGATTTTTCACTTCTCTGCCTGCCTCTGAGTCTCTGCCAAATGCAAGTGATGTTGGCTAACTCCCTTGCTTTAGCAAGCTCTGAATAAATAGATCATGCTTGTTCTCATTTGAGTGGTCTTCATTTATTTCCACAATCTTATAGTTCAGTGGGAAATGTAGTCCTAAACAGATTAGTGCATGTGTGATAAATCATGAGAAAGAGAAACTATATAGAAGGGAACATACCTGGGGTTTTGGTGATGAGAAAAGTCATTGAATTGAAAGGTGTAAATGTTAAAGCAATTTAAAATATTATATTTTATATATTCATATATTTAGATAAGAAAATCCCCTATTTAATTTTCATGTACATTTATTTATATTTATTTATCTGGGCAATAATTTTTTGCATCCTTATGCACTATGAAAACTATGATATTGTTTTCAACTCATAGAACTTGCTATATACAGAGTATGAAAAAAAATCAATGTATATTTCATTCATTATTTACCATTGCTATATTTTACCATATCCCCAGCTTACACAGTGGAAGGAAAAAACAAAATAAAATGATATCTACTGCAAAGCAATATAGTGATAGACACAGTGGTAGTGATTTTCAAATATATGAAATCTTATTTAATTCTTAGAATTCTTAATTGTATGTCAACATTTTTAACCTCATTTTACAAGTGAAAACTGAGACACAAAGGCCTAAAATAACTTGGCCAAGGTCACACAACTAGCAAAGTTTTGAACTCCAGAGTGAACACAGGTTTCTATGACTATAGATCAGTTTTTCAGCCTCCTCTGTTTTGGGTTAGGTAGTACTTTTTGGAGCGGTTCTGTTCATTAAAGGATGCTTAGCAGTATTCCTGCTAAGTTGTACTCCCAATCATGATAATCAAAATATCTCCAGAAATTGCCAAATATCTCCGGGGGGCAATAATTGTGCCCAGTGAGACCCACAGCTCATCTACTCTACCTATAAGCTTTAATAGGTAACCTAATCCATTAGCTAACCTAATCTTTCATAATTGATGATTTCCATAATATTCAATCAACTCATTGACATGCATGAGTGAGTGTACTGCCCCCCCCGCCACACACACACAGACACTGTACACACACACATATACACACCTCACTCATTGCCCTTTTCTTCTCTTCCTCCACATCTCTCTACATTCCCTAATGAATTTAGAACTGTTTTATTTTCAACAGAGAATTCTCCTTTAGTTTTGTAATTGTTGTCTTGGGAGTTGATGTATTTAAGAAGAGGGCCTGGAAGGAAATTCTGACAAAAGAACTGATTGTCACAGTCTTCAACTGCTTGGAAAGGAACCTAGATTTATGATCAACTTCCTACTGGTCATTTCTTTGTTTTGAGAATCCTTTAAATTAGTCTAGCAACCTGGCTGTCTGTTGCTCTTTTACAGAGTTCTCTTCTGTCTTGTCTCTCCTTTGTTTTTACTTTACATTCCTTCTTCCTCTCCTCTTTCTCCTCTTCTCTCTATTCTTTTTCTCTTATTACCAATCCACTTTATCCTGTACCTCCACTTTCTCTATTTTCCCTCTTTCTGCCTCTCTCCAAGTCCTGCATGGCACGAAATACACAGATTTCAGACTCCTCTCTCTCTCTCTTCTATCTCTCTTTCTCCCTTTTGCCTTTGTAGCTCCCTGCCAGTGCAGCTGTCCTATACAGCCTTTGATGCTACTCTGTTATCTTTGGCACCAGCTCACAGGCTCCACTGGGCTGAAATTGGAACTCTTCCATCCCCATCTCCTTTCTTTTGTCCTGCAATATGGTTATCCTGGAGGCCACTCAGCTGCCTTGCAATATTAGAGTAGGTGACAAGAACAGGGAATAGACTCTCTGAAGCCAGAGCTAAGTGGCTGAACATCTTACAATAGTGAACACCTTTGTTGTTGCTAATACTTTATTCCAAACACATGCAGGGGGTATTTTGAAATGAATTTCAGCATCTCTCACTTTTCCCTCAGCAAGCTGTGGTATCTGGCAGTGTTTTTCAAGAAAGTACTTATCTTTGAAAATCAGACTGAGCTGAAATTATCCTGATTTCATTGTAAAACCACAGACTTGAAGCAACATATTTTTCTAAATTCCATGGGGTATGCTGAATATCTTTAAACTCCATGGTAAAATTGAGCTGAATAAAGGGATACAAAAACCCTGAAATAAAACATTTCTTGTGACTAATTCAACACCACTTTAAACCTAACTCCTCCTTTTAAAAACTCATTTCCTATTTAGAACTGAATAAAAAGTATATATTAACTCTGAACCTTGGACAAACTCTTTGAAAAAAGAATTGACTCTGATCTTAGAGTTTGATGACACAGCATCAAAGAGCATGGATTTATTTTGGCCTGTAACATGTTAGCACTGATTCAGAATTGGTTTAGATGATTTGGAGGAATAAAAATGTTAAAATTATATACTTCTCCAGTTCCACATTATAGTAAGAAATTCCTGGGGAGAAAAATCTAATTTTAAGCATACCATGATTTTCTTGCATAAACATGAAAAGTTAAGAACCCAAAGCTTCTCTTTAGAGCACTGCTTGTACAAAAGATCTTTATCTGGTTCATTCTTGTTCAGTGTTATTCTGTGTGGAAAACCATGTGCTACCATTTGCTTATCCCACTATGCAGCCACCTGCAGACTGATTATTTCCTTTTAAAGAAGGAGTAAAATCTCCAATTCCCTCTCTCCTCTAGGCAGCCTCACCAAAAAGGCGGTTCACACAATGATGTTTTGTGAGAATAGATCCCATTAACAACAACAGAAAATGAGATTTATATAGTGCCTTATCACACATACAGCAAAGCAACTCTAGGCATTTTCTCAAATGGAAAGCATTTCCTTGTAGTTTTTCAAAAACTCTTATTAAACAACAGCAATGACAGCAATAAAGACTAACTGAACATGTGAACCAGTAAGGAGGAAAATTGTGTTTTTATTCTAAAGAAAGGTGAGGCTGACTTCAAATCAAATTGTCCATTTCATAAGCAGATAACACTGGCATTTGGAGGACTGATGAGAAAGATAACTTTGAAAGTGATTTAATCCAGATTTAAAGGTACTGTTCACCTTAACCCATGTACTTTATTCAGTGGATTTCCTTAGCAAGGTTTTGAAGAACTTTGATCCATTAATATAATGTGTTGTGTTACATTTTTTCTAAGTCAAATTTAAGGTTGAATGTTGATTTTTATTTTCCTGTGTGACTAAGAATTTGAACAGTTGGTGATTAATCTTTATAGATTCAGTTTTAAAAGATGTTTTATATAAGGGTACCTAGCTGCTGTGGCTATGTATAGCAAAATCAATCCATGAATGTTGAAGCCTTTTAGTTGCAAAGTAAATAATCTGTATTAGCATATTCCTCAGTTGATAATTAGTTAAAAATTATAAATTCTTCTATAATAGACATATTACAATATCATTATATTTATTATCTTTTAATGTTTTTGCTTCCTGTTTTTATAAATATGGTATTATATATTAAATTACACCTTCAACATCCAAATTTAACTTTATTTTTAATCATTAGGGAATTTCTAAAGCAGCTTTGTTTACAGAAAAAGCATGACATTTAGAGTCACATATATTTGATTTGAATTAACTATTAATGATTTGTATGTTTAACATATAGCTGATATTTTAAGCCTTAGCTTCTTATTCTCTAAAATATAAGTAATAATATTTTAAGGAATAACTGAGACACTGTGTATGAAGAATTTGGTATAATGTCTAAGATCGATTAGTATTGAATGTAAAATAATGGCCTGAGATTGAGGAGGGAAAAAGGAGAGAGTTATCTTTAAATCTTACCCTCAGAAAATCAAATACTAGGACTGATGGAGCTTTGAAGAGTCCAGAGAATATTCAAATTGAGAAATAAACTCTGAAGGTCCAATGAAAAATTTATTTTATGCAATGATAAAATGAGATAAAAAAGCAGAAATCAGGAGTTCCCACTGTGGTACAGTGGGGACAGTTAACGATCTGGCTTGTCTTGGAGGATGTGCAGGCTTGATCCCTGGCCCAGCATAGTAGGTTAAGGATCTGGTGTTGCTATAGGTTGCAGCTCCAGCTTGGTTTTGATCCGTGGCCTGGGAACTTCTACATGTTGGAGGTGTGGCCAAAAGAGGAAAAAAATAAAACAAAACAAAAATGCTTAAATCAGCAGATCTTGTTTAATTTAAAGATTCAGAAGAAGTAGGGCTGAATGAGAAAACATACAAAAATAACCATATTTTCAGGAAGCAAACTACACTTGAGAGAAAGGAAGAAAACCATTTGATGTCAATGGTCAAATAGAATACAGATTATATGGAGAGAAGTAAAATCTGAAAGAACTCATCTATACAATTTGCAGTCATTCAGAAAAATATTCTGATTCTCTGGAGGATGGCTCTGGTCACTATAGCAATTAGCTGGACCAACAGTAACTGTCCTTGTTCAAAGATGATTAGTCATAAAGTATTCAGCTATGTGAAAAAATAAGATAAATGATTGTGGAAAAGAAAAAAAAAAATGGCAAATGAGAAAACAAAGTTTTTCCATACAGCTGATGCAATTGTGACCAAACTTTTTGCCAAGAATTAACTGAGTAAAATAAATTCCTTTATTAATATAAGCACAAAGGAGAGATAAAAGAGCTCGTAATTATATCACAGGGTAAAAGTTGAAAATAAAACAAGAGATAGCAAACATAAGGAAGTAGGGAAAAAAATCACACACAACCTGAAATTGATATCAGCCCCAAAAAGAATATAACTAAAAAACATAGTGAAGCAACATGAAAGAAGCAAGCAAAATGGAATTGAAAATGACTCTAAAATGAAAAGATCAGAAAGTAAAATAACATATTCACAATTATTTGTAGCAACTTTCACATTAGCTTAAGACTGAAAATAGCCTAAATGTCCATTCATGTGGAAATGATTAAATACATTGTTATAATCATATAAAGAAATACAAAGTGGAAAAAATAGTTTGAAAAGCTAATTATACAGTCTCTTGGATGTAATGTTAAACAAGATGGCAAGACATTTAAGCATGTGTCTATAAGAATACAGATGGTGTGTGTGTGTGTGTGTGTGTCCATGTGTGTGTGTGTCCATGTATGTGTGCACATGTGGGTTTGTAAGGATTATTCTTTTGTGAGCATATATTATCTCAACTAGTACAGATAAAAGTGGTAGCACTGACTGCCTCAGAGGAAAGAAACAGATTGATGGAAAACAGGGATAGGAGAGAGATAAATTTTACCCTTTCGAATATGTCATATGTGGATATAATTATTAAAAAAATGAACCTAAGGAAAATAAGTTATAGTTGTTATATTCAGAAATGTTTCTAGTTATTCAAACTCTGAGTAAAAATTAAGTTAATCCCATGATAGTAAGATTATTGTTTCTCTCTTTTCTTTATTCATATCCAGCAGCTTGCCTAGTGAATAAATGGCAATTTACCTCAAATAACCACATTTATAGGAGGTCTGACTATTTATATTATGGTGCTATAACAAAGACACTATCTTTTCATTGTATAGTCAATTTTAAATCTACTTCTAATGCCCGTGATACTACTTACCACCCTATGTTACAAATCATTTCTAAAAAAAAACAAAAAACAAAAAAACAAAAAAACAAAAAAACCAAATCATTTCTAAATATAGGCATGCAGGCTTGCAAATATGGAGTCACTTCATGAACCTGAACATGGAAACACTTGTTTCTTTTCACCACTTTCTTTTTAAAATTATATCCTTTCACCTTTGTCTGCAAGATGGATTTTCTCCTTCGTTAACTCTTTTCCCCCAAATAACAACACATGCTAAAACCACTCATATTCATAAAATGATCCTTTTATATAGCCACTCCTTCTTACAGTTAAATTTAAACTTTTTTAAAAAAAAAAGAGATCTGCATTTGCTATTTATACGTATTCCCTCCTTTTCCTATAAAATCAACTCTTATCTCACTTCGGCCCTAATATTTTTTGGAGAAATCACAACAAATGCTGGTTCTAAAGGCCAACTTGTTCTATCGTCACTTTCCTGCACCTTTTAAAGTCATTGGCCTCTCTCAAATCTCCTTTCTTTTGTTGGTTTTGCATACCATTCCTGATTCACTTTCTGATCCTTCTTATACTATCTCAACACTTTGCTAATTCCTTATTTCTTCTTGCCTCTTCAATATACATGTTCCTAATTTTCATATTTCCCCTCTCTTTCGTAATTCTCCATATATTCTGGTTGAACTTTTCTACTCCTAGCATTTTTACTACTCTTTCTGTGATAAACACCCTCATTACCTGCAGACTACCTATACCTTATATGAACCACTAGAACTTTCTACCTCAAATTATTATTATTTTTTTTGGCCTTCTCTAGGGCCGCTCCCACGGCATATGGAGATTCCCAGGCTAGGGGTCCCATCGGAGCTATAGCTGCCAGCCTACACCAGAGCCACAGCAACATGGGATCCGAGCCGCATCTGCGACCTACACCACATCACAGCAACACCAGATCCTTAACCCACTGAGCAAGGCCAGGGATCGAACCCACAAACTCATGGTTCCTAGTTGGATTTGTTAACCATTGAGCCACAACGGGAACTCCTACCTCAAATTATCTTAAAGCTGTTCTTGTCTCCACACTTGTTCTGCTCCTGTCCTAGTGCCAATCAAATTGCTTGGTAAGATTCTGATTTTTCTACCTCCCTAAAAGTTTCTTGAATCTTTTTTTCTCAAAACCCCTCAGCCCTTGTCCAAGTTCAGAATTTTTTCATCCTTTACCTGAACAGTGACCACACATGAATTGGAGTATTTTTACTTCAAAGAACTATAAATTGACTTTTCACTTTTCCACTTTGTCTTTGTCTTGCCAGCAAATAGAACTCTCACCCACACATTTATTCCATTACTTCCTTTCATTCAAAATTTTATTATCTTTTTATGTCCTAGACTTAAGGTCAAATGCCTTAAACGTGTCTATAAAACCTTTTATAATCTGACTCCAGATTTTCCTGTTTGCATTATTCCTTACTATTTAAGTCCTTATTTCACTGAATTTATAGGTATTTTTCTTTCAAAATTTATGAAGTTGTCTGAAAACATACCCTCCCATGTATACTTCTATCTCTTTTCTGACCACTCTTTTCACCCAAACTTTCAAAGCGAGCTCAGCTCTCAGAGCCCGTATGATATTCTGATTCCTCCATGCACTCTTCATTATGGCACATAATATCTTAGAACACATATGCATTTTATCAAAATTAGGTTGTTACATTATATACTATATTTTGATTCATGTGTTTGCTTTCCTCACTTTAATGTAAGCTCTTCTAACATCATATGCTGTGTCTTAAACATCATATAGTTCTGTTGCATAGATTATGGCCAGGCACCCTCTGTAAATGTTTTTCAAATTGAGTAATACATTATATTTTACTATTACTTGAAAAATGCTTCATATTTTGCAGTGTAATTATATATAATCTCAATTGATTTAATTAATGTGTTTGGAAAACTTTACCTATTTATCCTTACTATATGTTGCCTGAAGACATCAGCTTCAAACCCTGTGGATGTCTTCATGGAAAGCTATCAAATGACATTTTACAGAGGCAAAAATTAAAGCTTGAAAAAGTTAGTTTCATATTGTTCTTAATAGCAAGCTAGGTTATACAAATGAACACTGATTCTGGAAAAAATCTGAAAACAGTAAACCATTTTTGAAAACTCCATACTCTTAAATAAATGAAAGAAATGAGAGAACAAGAAGGATTTACCAGATATCAAGTGAAAGGCAAAATAAAATATAGAGAGGTAAGAAGTTTGGAAGAGATTTGCCCTCAAAGGAAATCAGCACCTTCATTTTGATAGCCTGAATAAAAAAAAATCATCGCTGGCTCTGGAATTTACCTATACTGTGAGTGCAGCACCCCTCTCCTCTCCAAAAAAGAGTTAAATTCAGGCTGAAACAAAGAGGAAGGTCTCACAGTAGGCAATACCCATAAGAATGGAGTTTCTCAGAGTCTCAGTAAATCAGAGAAGACAAGATCTTGTGGAAGTACTGTCTGATATTAATCTCCTGAATATATTACCTGACACTAATCCCATAGATCCTCCAGGGCATTTTAATCCTTGAATTTATTTTAAAACAATCTTGGCTTAATAATGTGCCCAAAAAGGGCAGACAATCCTCTCTTAAAGAATGTATTTTCAATGTAGTTCTGAAATAAGTTTTTGTATTTGTAGTTGTAGTATTTCTACAAATTTCAAATAAAATATCCAGCACATAGTCAAAGATAGCTAGAGGTACAGGGAAACTACCCTTCAGGATAAAGACTCAATAAAATGAATAAATTGTAGAAATAGACCTGCAAGTAAATTGCAAGGCAGAGTAAAGGGGAAGGCAGAGCTACGCAGTGAAGTGACTCCACACATTTAAATATTTGCCTGAACATCTGAAGCAATGCCTTTGGCTCAGGATCTCTTGTGAAGCTGTAATCAAGGTGTTAAATAAGGCTGCAGTCATCTTATAGTTCTCCTAGGGAGATACACATCCAAGATCACTCAGAAGTACTTTAGTTTCTTACTAGATGTTGCCTGAAGACATCAGCTTCAAACCCTGTGGATGTCTTCATAGGAAAGCTATCAAATGACCTTTTGCTTTTCCCAGAGTGAGTGTTCCAGACAATAAGAGAGAAACAGAATGGGAGCAAGAGTGAGACCAAGAGAGTGAGAGCAAAATGGAAATCTGTCTTTTCTGCAACCTAATCATGGACATGATATGCCATTACTTTTGCTGTATTATAACCGCTAGATCAAGTCCATACCCAAGGAGAGATGAATACACAGAGGTGTTAATACATGGACGTGGAGATCATTGGGGGCAACTTTATAGGCTGTCTTCCAAACTGCACCCACTGGTTTCTCAGTAATTCATTTCTCTCCCATATGTAAATACATTGACCCCTTTCCAAGTTCCCCAAAGTATATTCCCATTGGAGAATCAACTCAGTTCCAGAATTTCATCATTTAAATCCAATCCACATGTGAATGAAATTCCTTCAGTGTAGTTTTTTAGGTACAGCTCCTCAAATCTTTCCTTTTAACCTTTAGGCCTATGAAACTAGAGAGACAAGTTATATCTGTCTCCCACAAATCCAACATAAAAAGTTGCCACAGGCATGTGATAATTACTTTAGTGATTTCTATTCAAAAATGGAGAAAATAGAGTCACAAAGTATCAGTGTAGTAATTCTGAAATCCATCTCGGCAAGTGTTAAAAGAGTCTTGATTAGGCTCAAGACTGTGGATAATTTCCCATGCCTCTCAACTATGCCTTTCTTACTCCTAATTCCATCCCCAGAATTATCCTTCCTTTTTCATGAAGGTAGCATCTGTTTGTTGCTAAATAGCTTCTTTTCAGTCTATGTTCATCCATTAGAATTGAGGGTTCCAACTGCTTCTTTTCATTTTGTACCATTTCTGTCCCTTTTAGGTCAAACTGCCAGTGTTTTTGCTGCTATAATTCTCAAAAAAAAAAATTTGTGGAGCCTCTGTGGATCTCTTGGGATTCACACAACTAGACAGAACTCCTACCCGCTCATCTCTTCAAGATCAACCTTCCTCTACTTTGGGCCCTTGCTAAGAAACACGAGAACCACACATTTAATCTTTCTAAGATGTCCTATCATTTGACTGAATCTGTAAATTACATCCTTAATCTTTTTATAAGTATTTTGTGTGGCTCTGTAATATTCTGAGATAATGGTTTTGATCTAATATCTAAACAAGATTTTATAGTTACCCTTTTGACATCACCTTTAGACCACTCCTAAAAAGAGGGGAAGGGCAAGGGAAAGCAAATTGGAAGTCACAATTTCTTTGTAACCAAACTTGGAAGTGACATCCTAACACATTAGCCATATTCTCCTCATTAGATATAATTGCCTAGGTTCAACCCATAGAAGAGCAGAGGATTACACAAACATGAATAATAGGAGATAGGACTCATTGGAGGCAGTCTCAGAAGCTGCCTACCACATGTTATAACCAAGAAGCTGGACAATTCTGAAAGTTCATGCAAGTTGGGGAAACATTCCAATTTTAGACAGGGAGAGTGCAGAAATCCTGTTGTGCATCTATGACATTCAGGAAACGTACCAGCAGTATTATATTTTAATAGTAGAGCTAAATTAGTTGCCAACTAGAGAGTTCATTAAACCCACACTAACTATATATATATATATATATATTTTTTTTTTTTTTTGTCTTTTTGCTATTTCTTTGGGCTGCTCCCGTGGCATATGGAGGTCCCCAGGCTAGCGGTCGAATCGGAGCTGTAGCCACTGACCTATGCCAGAGCCACAGCAACGTGGGATCCAAGCCGTGTCTGCAACCTACACCACAGCTCATGGCAACGCCGGATCCTTAACCCACTGAGCAAGGCCAGGGACCGAACCCGCAACCTCATGGTTCCTAGTCGGATTCGTTAACCACTGCACCACGACGGGAACTCTTAACAATATGTTTTTTAAAGCCTAGAAAGGATGCAGCTGATCTATATAAGTAACTAACTGTGATGAGAAAAAAAAAATTACAGCTCTTTAAAAGGCTACAAGACTCAAATATTTAACAATATAATATCCAATCCAACATCCAAACAAAATTAAGTAGTCATGAGAAGAGAAGAAATGTGACCTAATACAAGGGAAAAAAGTTAGCCATAAATATTGGCTAGAAAAAAATACTAAAATGAAATAGATGGTAGAATTAGCAGATCAGAACCTTAAAAAGCTTTTATAGGGTGAAAGAAAAAGTATCAAAGGGGGATCTCCCATTGTGGCTCAGCGGTATTGAGACCAACTAGTATCCATGAGGATTTAGGTTTGAACCGTGGGCCCACTCATTGGATTAAGGATCTGGTGTTGCCATGAGCTGTAGCGTAGGTTGCAGACATGGCTTAGATCTGGTGTTGCTGTGGCTGTGTCATAGACAGGAAGCTGCAGTTCCAATTCAACCCCTAGCCTGGGGACTTCCATATGCCATGGGTGCAGCCCTAAAAAGACAAAAAAATATATCTCGAAGGGAAGAAAAATTATTATAATTGAATCAAAATAAATTTCAACATTTCTAAATATATAGGATTCAACTAAGCAATGCTGAGAAGGAAATTTATAACACTAATTGCTTATTAATTAAAAAATGAATGATGTGAAATCAGTAATAAATGTTGGTATCTCAGTATGTGAAAAAGAAGACCAAAATGTATCCAAAGCAAATAGAAGAAATAATAAGGAATGGAAATAATAAAATTGAATAGAGGAAACCAACAACAAAAATTAATGAAACCAAAAGAAGATTCTTCAAGAAAGTTAATAGAATTTCTAAATCTCTAAATATCCATCTACAGATGAATGGATGAAGAAGTCGTACATATATACAAATGGAATATCATTCAGTCATTAAAAAGAATGAAATAATATAATTTGCAGCAAAGTGGATGGATTCGGAGTGGATTATGCTAAATGAAATGTCAAATATCATATGATATCACGTAGACTCTAAAAAAAATACACATGAACTTATTTACAAAACAGAAATAGACGGAGGGACATAGGAAACAAACTTAGTTACCAGCAGGAATAGTAGGGGGAAAGGCGGAGAGATAAATTAAGAACTTGGGGGTAGCATATACACACCACTCTATCTAAAATAAGTAAACAGGGACCTATTGTATAGCACAGAGAATTACATTCAGTATCTTGTAATAATCTATAATGAAAAGGAGCTGAAAAAAAGTAAGTAAAATCAAATCACTCTAATGTACATTTGAAACTAATATTGTAAATTAATAAATATTATTCATAAATTTATAAATTCAATAATAAACTCAATAGAATTGGTTAATCTGTAGCATGACTGACAGGTAATAAGCAAAAACAGAGCAATAACATCAGGAGTGGAGTCAAGAGTATCACAACATGACTCATGTGAATAAGGAAACTCTGTGAGCAATAATGTTGACAATTTATAAAAATTATGCAAATTCCTTGAGAAATACAAATAACTCAAATTTAGCCAAGATGAAATAGATAACTTGAATAGTACTATAAATTACTATATAAATTAAAATTTTAATTTAAAGCCTTCAAAAAAGAAATTTCAAGCTTAGTGGGTTTCACTGGAGAATCTTGCCTAACATGCACAGTAGAATTAACATCAGTTTTATAAATCTCTCTCATAATATGTACATATACTTTATAAAAGGGAACAGTTTTCAGCTAATTTTATGTGACCTGTATAACCCTCATACCAAAACCAGTCAGAGGAAAAAGATGAGAAAACTACACACCATTATTTTCATTGAACTTACATGCAAATATTCTCAAAACATATTAACAAATTGTGTTCACCAATGTGTGTGTATATATATATATATATATAAAATATATTGACAAATATATATATTGACAAATATATTGACAAATATATATAATGACAAAGTGAGCCATTGTATATACATCAACTGCTAAAGAGGCGAGAAAAAATATATCATGATTGGATGGAAAGATATAAAATGTCTTTAATTACAGATATCATGATTGTATATTTCAGACACCAGGTAGAATTTATCAAAAGGATACTGAATTTATTTGATAAATTTTGCAAAGTTCCAGAATAAGAATACATATTAAATATATAAAAGTAAAATGCATTTTTATATACCAGCAGCAAATAATTTGAAAATAAATTTAAAATCACACAACTTATTTTAGCATCAAAAACTACAATGTTAGGGATAAATTTAATAAAAGGACTGATAACCTGAGCTCAGCTACTGGGCCTTTGCTGTATTTGCCTAATCTATAGAGAAAAATAAGAGCTATATAAAACATTTCTCCGTCTGTTTCCCTCACAAAATCATGATGATGAAATGAAGTATTGCTGATGAAAATACAACAGAGGTTTGTGGTAATAAAAATGATTTTACTTAAATCCATGAGAAAACATTCCTGGAAGAGAAGAACAATATAAAACTTATCTTGCCTCAAGTTTATGAAATTTTGTGAATTTTTCAAGCTAGTAACAATTTTATTTTTCTCACTAGTCTTATGTTCATTTTCCAGAATCTTTCAAGTCACTGCCATGTTATATTCATTGTTTTAGAGTAAATTGGGAAGAAATTTATTATTAGTAGTTGATTTTTAAGAGATTTTATTTCAAACTCATTAGCACTAATCATAAATCTATTATCTTCTAAATCTATTTTCATATTAGGCCATAGGTGTATGACAAAATGTTTTCTGAGAATTTTTAGTGCTGTTACTCTGTGTAGTATAATTCAGGACCTACTAAAGCATTTGTTGTATTGCCATTGTTTTCTTTATATATTTTCCTTCCTGACAAATTGTATTTTTTTGATAAGTATGCATTTTTGCTATCTTTATCCATATATTCCTCTCCCACATATACACTTGCTCTGGCTAAAGCCCATGTTTAACTCATTACTGACAAAATATTAGGTTCTCAACAAGTATTTTCTATATTATTGCTTGAGGCTGTTTATAAAAAAAAAAAATTGTAATGTGGTGAAAGTGGCCCAGGAGGGCCAAAAAACAATGATGAGGTCAAAGCTCTGAGTGAAAAAAGAGGGAATTTATCCTGGAGCATGATAAAAAGAGGAAGGAAGAGAATGGGGATGGTTGCTGTCTCTGGGCCAAGCCCCAGCAGCCAACTCTATTGGAAAGCCTGAATCAGCAGCCTGATGGACCTAAATTAAATATTTTGCTAATATATAATTCTCTTCATTTTATCTAATTTTACTTGAGTATTAAGTAAATCAGATGTGGGCAAACCTTTTGCCAAATTAGTAAGTAGCTTTCGAATAACAAGAAAAATGATCATTTGCAATATTCATTGAATCTTGTTAACCATGAATTATAGCGAATGAAGACCTGCAGCAAGGTTTATTAAAAATTCAAATTTTTAACAATTGCAGCAAGAGTTTGGCTATGATACGTTGTTGGAGAAAAAGACAAAAAGGAAACTTTCACTCTGCATATTAACTTGGTTAATCATATGATGAGGGAGAAGACTACAAGCCCAAATGCTTTCTTACATTTAATAAAATATTTGCAAAATGACTGAGCATTTTTTTGGCATACAGTATTTCTACCTCAAAACCTAGCAATTTAGCAACGTTCGCAATTTGAAAAATATCTACTGTTTCAAAAATTGGTGAGTGCACTAAAATTATTATCATTGTGGCTCTGAAAGCCTGAGATATTAAGCAAAGGCATGTATTTCTTGCAGGTACATGGCCATTATAGATTATTGTATTTTTTTGTTGTGCTCAATTGGATTTGCAACTTCCCAGTCTAGTAAACAGCTAATTCTCCAACACTGTTCAGAGTGAATTGAAGCCGCAACTCTTGCCTATTCAGCATCTCTTTTAATTCGTAAGCAGTCCCATAAATCTTTCCTGCTTCTAGGGACATAAAGACTCCTATGATGAAGTGGCCAGCATGGTGACTTAACAAGCTAAAGGCTAGCTTTTCCCCTTCATCTATCCTAGGGACCACTGTCTTATTCCTGGCAAAGTAGATCAGATTTTGAATTCCTGCCAGGGTAATTAGCACACTTTAGGCTCTCAATACACAAAGCAAAATGGTCAGCATTAGCGAAGATGTCTTGTGAATGTTTTCTGAGTGGTAGAAAAGAAACAGAAATGGCCAGCTGTAGCAGATCTTTGGGGTTTAATGAAAGTGACCCACTAAATACAATCCTACCCTGGGGAAGATAAACATATCAACACTCTGAGATTTGAGGCAACATCTTCATTATCTGTTTTTCAAATGTGTTCTTAAAAAAAAAAAAAAAGGAATAAAGAAGGAGCTGGGATGTCCTTAAGATTCCCTAGAAAGCAGATTTTCACTGAGAAAGTTGCATTCTCTAAAATACGAATATCAAGAAAAATATGGTTTTTCTGTTTCTAGGGAGAGCAGCCTTCCTACTGGTAGTCATTTAGCTTACCATATTCTGAAAACTCAAAATTGAAAGCTGCCCTAAAATAGGTTATAGTGATGGAGCTAAAATGGCTGGTTATTTGACACATTTGTTATCAACTTTTCATAAAGATTGCATTTTTCTTGGTTTTGAAGCAGTGTTTTAGAACTACAGTGGAGTAATTTGAAATTATTTGAGAGACTCAAGAGCTATGATCAACATTCAACATTCTGTGCTTTAGACTTCATGTTATTTCATTCATTTCCTACCAAAGTATTCTCTGAGACAGATAAATCAAAGTTGTATATGTCATACTTTAAAATATATATATATATATATATATATATATATATATATACACATTATTTTTTAGGTCAGTTTTAGGTTCACAATAAAATTGAACCAAAGGTATGGTGATTTCCTATATATCCCCTGCCCCCACATACGCACTGCCTCTCTTACCATCAAAATCCCACTCCATAGTGTTGCTGTAACAGATGAACCTACATTGACACATCATTATCACCCTAAACATACAGTTTAAATTAGGATTCGCTCATGGTTTTGAGCATTTTGTGGGTTTTGAAAAAATGTTTAAAGACATGTACCCGCCATTGTAGGATCATAGAAAATAGTTTTGCTGCCCTAAAAAATCTTCTGTGCTCCATTAATTCATCTTTCCCTATCCCAAACCCTGGCAACCAATCATCTTTTTACTATATCTAATATCTTTCCTTTTCTAGAATGTTGAAATCATACATCACGTACCCTTTTGAAGCTGACATATTTAACTTAGTAATGTGCATTTTTCCCCTATTTTTTTTTTTCTGTTGTTGTTGTTGTTGTTGTTGTTGCTATTTCTTGGGCCACTCCGGCGGCATATGGAGGTTCCCAGGCCTGGGGTTGAATCGGAGCTGTAGCCACCGGCCTACGCCAGAGCACAGCAACGCAGGATCCGAGCCGCGTCTGCAACCTACACCACAGCTCACGGCAACGCCAGATCGTTAACCCACTGAGCAAGGGCAGGGACCAAACCCGCAACCTCATGGTTCCCAGTCGGATTCATTAACCACTGCGCCACGACGGGAACTCCCTCCCCTATGTTTTTCATGGCTTACTGAGTTCTTGTTTTTTTTTTTTAACTTTTTATATAATGATTTTTTTTTAATATATCTAGTTTACAGTGTTCTGTCAATTTTCTACTGTACAGCATGGTGACCGAGTTACATATACAAGTATACATTATTTTTTCTTACGTTATGATGCTCCATCATAAGTGACTAGAGTTCCCAGTGCTACACAGCAGGATCTCATTGCTTAATCCATTCCAAAGGCAATAGTCTGTATCTACTAACCACAAGTTCCTTTCCATCCCATTCCCTCCCCCTCCCCCTTGGCAATCACAAATCTATTCTCCAAGTCCATGATTTTCTTTTCTGTGGAAAGGTTCATTTGTGCCATATATTAGATTCTAGATATAAGTAATATCATATGGTATTTGTCTTTCTCTTTCTGACTTACTTCACTCAGGATGAGAGTCTCTAGTTCCATCCAAGTTACTGCAAATGACATTGTTTTGTTCTTTTTATGGCTGAGGAGTATTCCATTGTGCATATATACCACATCTTCTTAATCCAATCATCTGTCAATGGACATTTTGATTGTTTCCATGTCTTGGCTATTGTGGATAGTGCTGTGATAAAAATACAGGTGCATGTGTCTTTTTCAAGGAAAGTTTTTTCCAGATACATGCCCAAGAGTGGGATTGCTAGGTAATATGATAGTTCTATATTTAGTTTTCTAAGGTACCTCCATAGTGGTTGTACCAACATAAATTCCCACCAACAGTGCAGGAGGGTTCCCTTTTCTCCACACCCCCTCCAGCCCTTGTTATTTGTGGACTTATTAATGATGGCCATTCTGACTGGTGTGAGGTGGTATCTCACAGTAGTTTTGATCTGCATTTCTCTAATAATCAGTGATGTTGTGCATTTTTTCATGTGCTTGTTGGTCATCTGTATATCTTCCTTGGAGAAATGTCTATTCAGGTCTTTTGCCCATTTTTCTATTAGGTTGTTGGCTTTTTTGCTGTTGAATTGTATGAGTTGCTTGTATATTCTAGAGATTAAGCCCTTGTCTGTTGCATCATTTGAAATGATTTTCTCCCATTCTGTAAACTGTCTTTTGGTGTGTTTTTTTTTTGTGTGGTTTCTTTTGCTGTGCAAAAGCTTGTCAGTTTGATTGGGTCCCATTGGTTTATTTTTGCTTTTCCCAGCGACTTTGAGGTCCCTCCGACTCAGATGATCTTTCTGTCAATTAGGTGGCTTCCCAGGATGTGGGTTCCTTTTCTCCTTCACAGCTCCCTCTCAGGAATATTGTCCTGTCCTGATCCTTTTCTCTTTTTTTTTTTTCTTCTGTTCTACCCAGTTATGTCAAGAGTTTCTTGCCCTTTTTGGAGGTTTAAGTTCTTCTGCCAGCATTCAGTTGATGTTCTGTGGGAGTCGTTTTACATGTAGATGTGTTTGTTTGATGTGTTTGTGGGAAAAGGTGAGCATAGCCTCTTACTCTTCTGCCGTCTTGCTCCACCTCTCCACTTCTTTCTTTTTAATGTTGAATAGTAGTCCATTGTCTGGATGTGCCACAGTTTCTTTATCCAATCACCTAGTGAAAGGTATCTTGGTTTCTTCCAAATTTTGGCAATCATAAATGAAATCGCAGCAAACATTCATGTGAAGATTTTTGTATGGAATGTTTCAATTAAAACATTCTTACTTGAATATTTTGCCACATAAAAAAGATTAGGAGTTCCTATTGTGGCTCAACAGTAATGAACCTAACTAATATCCATGATGATGTGGATTCAATACCTGGCCTCTCAGTGGTTTAAGGATCTGTCATTGCCCTGAGCTGTGGTGTAGGTTGCAGATGCAGCTCGAATCTGTCTTTGCTGTAGCTGTGGCTTAGCGTAGCATCTCTGCAGCTTGGATTTGACCCCTAACCTGGGAACTTCATGTGCCATAAGTATGGGTGAGGCCTTAAAAAAAAAAAAAAAAAAGAGGTTATTTGGTAAATATCAAGGAGAGCAATTTCTGGATTGTATAGGAAGGTTTAGCTTTTTAAGAAACTGCTACACTATCTTCCAAAGTGACTGTACTATTTTACATTCCCACTAGCAATGAAATGAGCGTTGCACATACTTGTTAGCATTGTCAGTGTTAGGTATTGTCAGTGTTGTGGATTTTGGCCTTGTGCAATACTTTTTGAAAGTGAGTTCTTTTGATCAGCTTATTTCAGAATAACACTTTTGTATTAATTCAATATGTATAGTATATATGTATATAGTATATATTACAATATGTAACTTGGCATGATATAGCATGTTATAAATATTACATCATACAGATGCATGTGTATCTGTATGTATGTACATATATATATGTATGTTTATGTGTATATATTTGTGTATATATGTATGTACCTATATTTATGTAGGTACCTTTACATGTGGATATGGTGTCTTTCAGTTAAAAATTCTTGTTTGAATATGTAGCTATATGGAAAAGACAGAAGGTTATATTGTTATTTCTATAAATTGCAAGTGCTTGATTAAACGCAGTTTTAAGATAAACTTGTAACTCCCTGGTTTGGGACTGTAGACTTTTATTTGGCAATAGAGATAGCATATAGTGAAAATAGCTAAGGAGCAATCTCAGAACTATTATCTGGTATTAAGTTGTAAATCATGCCCTTTACTTACTGGCCCTTTAGCATAGCTTATTCTTTTTCACAAAAATACTTGATAGATGCTACAAATATTAGTTTGAATGAGGAGAAGCAGGGAAAATTCTCTTGGTGGGTTTTTGGTTATTACTATCTATTTCTCATTAACCTCTTGGCCAAGGAGTGAGAGTTACTGATCTGTGTAGTAAAGGCAAGAAAAATGTCAGTCTATCAAATTAAAATATACATTAAAAACTAATGAAAGTCAGAGCAGGGCACACATTTAAAAATTTTTTTAAAACTCCTGGAAATGGTTACTGTCCCCATTTTCCTCTTTTATAAAGAAAGAAAAGTTAAAGATCACATATTAAGTTGGTAAGATAGTTATTTGTCTGGGTCATTCTTTAACAATGATTCTAAATGAAAATCAAACCCCTATTATGAGGACATACATAGAATTTATTGAATAATAAAGGTGATAAACTCAAGGACTGTATTATTTCTTTAGCATCAATTACACTGACTATTATCATTGAAGCAGTTACCTAGAGGTGGTGTGTTTCTCTTGTACATATGTGCATATGCTTACACATACTGCATCTAACAGGAATAGTCCAATGCACAATCTCTTTTGGAAAGGCGGCGGAAGTCACCAAAGCCATAGATGTATTTGCTTTGTGTCTAGAATGTGTTACACAAAAGTTAAATAAATTTCTCTAACTACAAATATGCTCTAGTAATGCATCTGCAACTTGTATTCTAATTTAAACATGAACTATGAAATTAATGGCTAGATTTAGAATCAAAGTCAAAATTTTTAAAAAATTATTTTCTTTGAAGTGTTTGGGGCTAACAATGAGATTATTTTGTTAACTTAATAAGAGTTTCAAGTATAATATGGCTGTTTATAACCTATCAATTTTGTCTCCTTCTAAATATTAAACATAGATACACATATGCACCCCTAAATATATCTCTACCCTACATCATGGATCACCATATAATTTACATGTAATACTGTTGATCTTTTGGTTATTTTCTGTTTAATCAACAATGTACATTTTCTTTGCCTTTCAAAGTGTTTATTCCTCAGAAGCAATATATTGAACAAAATTCAGTAGCAGTAGTAAACAAAATAAATGTAATAAACACAAATAAGATTCTAAAGGCATTCACTGTTAAAATGTTGATGAATTTATAGGAATAAGAAACAGTTGTGTTTTGAAGTCACAGAAATCTTAATTTTAACACCTGATCAATATCTTATAAGCTCCATTACTTTTGATTAATTTAGCTTACTTAAATGGGTTATTTTGTCTTCTACAAAATAGAAATGATAATCAGCATTTTTTTTTGGTGAGGACAAAAATGAGAAAATATAGCTATTACAATTATCTGTTGTTATTACTACTTTTATTCACTTTTGCTATTATTTGTTCAAGATGTAACAATTATACCTATTCACTTCCTTTATTTAACATATTATACTTTTAGACATATTTTTCACATCATTTGTCATTTTCATTTAATCATATATTTTGAACTTTTCCCACATCAATAAATGAGGTTTAGCAACACTTTTTTGAATGACTTTTAGTAAATGTTTCATTCAATTGATGTTCTTTTAGTTAGTAAATGTATTATTTCAAATATTTATTTCAAATATTCCCCTTGTTAAATGAATACTTGAATAAACATTCGTATAGCTAACCTTTGAGTAAAATCTTAATTATCTCCAAGGATTATTTTATTTTGACAGACATTTGTATTTATATTTTGATAGATATTTCATATAACACCCAGAAACTTTATACCACTTTATATCACATACTCCATCTATATATGAAAGTAACCAGTACTTCTGTCATAATAACGTGACAATAACTAAGATATTTGGAAGCTGGTCAGCCAGTTAGTAAAATGGATAGATTTAAATAGTTTCTCTAGTTACTTAGGAAAGTGTCATTATCCTTGACGACTCTGGAATTTAAGATACTGGATTTTAAATAAAATTTAATTTTTTTTCCTTTGGGTTATGGGGAGAAATCGTTAGCCTCTTCATTTTCAGTTCCAATTTTTCTTGTACTATTTAATGTCCTCTGTTACTTGTTTGGTTTATTGTTTTCTGTGGCCTTGTTAATATTTCAATAGTTTGAACATTGGTGATGCTCTTTACCATTTTTATTCTTTTTAAAATTAATTAATGCACTCATTTTCATGTGTTGTTTTGTTCTTTTATTTTTCTTTCAGTTTTATTAGGATATAATTGACAGGAGACCCTGTATGAGTTTAAGTTGTAAGCATAATGATTTGAATTACACACATAATTAAATGGTTAACACAACAAGTTTAATGAACATCCATAATCTCCTACAGGTACAAAAAAAATTAAAGATTAGAAGAGTTAAAGAAATAGAGGAGTTCCTGGTGGCCTAGTGATTAAGGATGTGGCATTGTCACTGCTGTGGCATGGGTTTTGTACCTGGCCCAGGAGCTTTCACATGCCATGGGCATGACCAAAAAAAGAAAGAAAGAAAGAAACAGAAAAACATATTTTTTTTCTTGTGATGAGGACTCAGGATTTATTCTCTTAACAGTTTTCATATATAGAATACATCAGTGTTAATTATATTTATCATGTTGTACATTATATCACTAGTATTTATTTATCTTATAACCGGAAGTTTGTACTTTTTGACTGCCTTTATTCAATTTCCTCTCCTCCCATACACCTCCACCCTCTTGTGTTCTTTTTCTGTGTGTTTGTTTTTTAAATATAATTGAAATAAAAAACTGTTAGTTCCTGTTATAGAACATAGTAATTCAATATTTCTATACCTTTCAAAGTGATCACCATGATAACTTTAATTATCTGTCATCATGCCACAATATTACATACTTATTGATATATAATTATAAGTATTATGATATCCACACTATATATTTCATATTAATGACCCATTTATTTTGAAACTGGAAGTTTGAAGTTTGTACCTGTTAATCTCCTTCACCCATTTCTCTACTTCCCCCAACTCCTTCTTCTCTGGCAAATACCTGTTTATTGTCTGTATATAGGATTCTGTTTCTGTTTTCTTATATTTGTTCATTTGTGTTTTTTTTTTTCTTTTTTCTTTTTTTTAGACTCCACATATACGTATTTGCCTTTGTCTGACCTACTTCACTTAGCATAATACCCTCTAGGTCTAGCCATGTTTTTGCAAATTGCAACATTTCATTTTTTATGACTAAGAAATATTCTACAATACATGTGTCTTCTTTATCCATCTACCTATTGATGAACACTTAGATTGTTTTCATATCTTGATTATTGTAAGTAATGCTATAGTGAATATGGACTGCATATATCTTTTCAAATTAGTATTTTTGTTTTCTTGAGATTAATACTTAGGTGTGCAATTGCTATATAGTTCTATTTTTAATTTTTTGAGAGATCTCCAGACTGTTTTTCTTTAATGGCTATACCCACTTACATTCCCACAGCAGTGTATGAGAGTTCCCTTTTCTCCACATCCTCACCAACACTTGTTATTTGTGGTATTTTTGAGAATAGCCATTCTGAAAGATGTGAGGTGACAGCTTGTGGTTTTGATTGTGTTTCCCTGATGATCAGTGATGGTGAGCATCTTCTTATGTGTCCATTGTCATCTGTACATCTTGCTTGGAAAAGTGTCTATTCAGATCCTCTGCAAAGATTTTAATTGAGTTGTTTTTTGTGTTGAGTTGTATGAGTTCTTTGTGTATTTTGGATATTAATCCTTTGTAGGATACATTATTTGTAAATATCTCCTCCCATTCAGTAAGCAGACTTTTTGTATGGCTGATAGTTTCCTTTCCTGTACAAAATCTTTTTAGTTTGAAGTTATCCTATTTATTTATTTTTATTTTTTCCCCCTTGCTTGTGGAGACATAGCCAAAAAATTATTATCAAGACCATTGTCAAAGATCATATTGCTTATACTTTCTTCTAGAAGTTTCATGGTTTAAGTTCTTACATTTAAGTCTTAAATCATTTTTGAGTTTATTTTTGTACATTGTATGAGAAAGTAGTCCAGTTTGACTCTTTTGCATGTACCTGACCAATTTTCCCAACACCATTTATTGAAGAGTCTATATTTACCCATTGTATATGCTTGCCATTTTTGTCACAGATTAATTGCTCATATAAGTGTCAGTTTACTTCTGGACTCTCTATTCTGTTCCAGCAATCTATGTGTCTGTTGTTGTGCCAGTACCACACTGTTTTGATGATTGTAGCTTTGTAGTATAGTTTAAAATCAGAGAATGGGATACCACCAGCTTTGTTCTTCTTCCTCAAGATTGTTTTGGTTATTAAGGTCTTTTGTGTTTGCATACAAATTTTAGAAATTTTTATCTGGTTAATGGGGATAAATCCTTAGGTTTTTGATTTTCTGTTCCAATTTTCTCATACTGTCTTTGTAATTTATTTGGTTTTGTTCTGTTCAATATTTTGAACATTGGTGATGCTCTCTAAATATTTAAATATTCATACTTTCATGCTTTCTTACTGGAAACATTAGTTTGTATTGCTTGGTCAGAAGCAGAACTTTGGATATCATAAACCTATACTTATACCTCTCTCTGAGTAGATTTGGTCTGAAGTCTAAATTCTCATGAAAATCCTATATTTTATAATTTTCTATCAACTATAATGGAAGCTAAGCAGATATAGCCAAGGTTTTTGTGACTACTGTAAGGTGTATTAAGTCATGCAGTTTTTCTTTGAGCACATCAGAATTCAGGAAATATACATAAATTTTTGCACTCTAGCTGCAAAATTAACTCAAGCTTTGTATAGGTTATATATTTATAAAAACAACATATATGTGGTAAAATAAAATTTAGTAGTAATTTCACCACTATTGGTTTTCAAATTCTGAACATTTACAAATATGGTAACAGAACAGAAGAATTAAATCAATGATTGGGGATAAAAATTGCAAATTAGTAGGCATTTATAGACACAATTGAACTGTTGTACATTGTTACTGTTGTTTAATTAACCTTCAGTTTTTTAAATAGACTCTATTAATATTTGGTCAACAAATTACTGGGATGTTTTGTACCTCATTTCTTCTTTGGACATTATCTTATCTGTACTCTCAGTCAAATTCTCCCCTGAGTTCTAATAAATCTTTCACTGGAATTTTCAGACTCTCTTAAACTTTACTTTTTCTTTGTCTACTATCATTCCTATAATCATTCAAGCATATATAAATATCTTCCATTTATTAAAAAAGAAAACAAACATATCTTTAAAAGTTTCACAATATTCCTCTTTACAGATATTATTATAATTAGTGTCTTATCTATGAGGACACTGAGATTCAGAGATAGTAGCAGCCTTGCCCCAGGTCATGAGAAGTGTCACTGATACTGAAACTCTGTGTTGTATGATTGCAAAGTCCATGTTCTTTCTAATATTTTATTTGACACATTATCATCCTCAAATGTACTATCGATTATATGGAATATAATGTATTAAAATATAAAGGAGTTAATTTTTCTAAGAAAGCCCTGAAATTTGCCAAATATTTTAATGTTTTATTAAAGGAACCAGGCAACATGGCAATACCTGGTTCAGTGTGTCATATTTTTCTGTAATTCAAGTACATTTCTTAAGCAGTTCTCCTTTTGGAAAACTACACCAACTGGTACATTGTGCCTGATTTTTGTGAATTAACATGAAGACTAAAATTCCTAGAAAATTAATTGTTGGTGGAATTTACATAATTTTGGTCATGTTAAGAACTTCTAGTTATTTAAATATAATTTGTCCCTTTCTGGTATAATACCTTTTTTTGTGAAATGAAGCTAAAGCTAAGGCCTAATTCAGTTAAATTATATTATATAGTCAGTGAACAGTATCTCTTCCATAAAAATGATCCTGTGAAGATGAGTTATCTATGCTAATATAACTTATTAATGTAGTCACATTTTATAGACCACTAGAAATTTTCTCACACATTTTTCTTTAGAGTACATTAACTACATGTTTCTAAGTCATCCAGATATATGTATTGTTTTGTTTTAGGTTCTAGGGCATTCTGGTACTTATAAAATGAAGAAAGAAATTTACAATTACATGCTCCTTACTTTTGAATTCTCCTTAAAATTTTTATGTTTGTGATGTCATCAATATTAAGTGGTTATAAATTATATAAAGATGTCCTGATTGTGACTCTTTTTCCTTCAGCTGTGTTGGAAAAGTTGCTTCTACTACCTAACGCAAATATTCCACCTGTATTCTGCATCTAAGCCCCTCCTCTGTCTCAGTGACCTATCTGATGCATCAGTTATTACCTCTCACAGCTGAGTCTTCAAACTGTGTGTATTCCTGCTTTCCCTTCAACGTAATATCCAAATTTCTTCATTTGAAGTAAAAAATATCCACCAGTCTCTATGGTAAACTTATATCTCTTTCTAGAAATTTCTCTATATTTCTGCTTTTTTTTACCATAACTGCTTCCATGTTCTTTCTATACATTACACTAACTTTTTTTTTTTGCATAATGGTCTAACTTCTTTGCATGCCATGTATAATTTAGCATGGTGCAGATAAACAAGAAATCTAGATGTGGGATGCTGATACCTCTGAATAGGTCATTGGTAACAGAAATAGAGAGACATGCTTAGATTTGGGGTATAGTTTAGAAATAGGATCAACTAAACTTGGTCATGAATTTTATTAGTGAAAAGACTGGAAATTTAGTACAAATGTATCAAGAAGGACTTCCTTGTACTAGGTCAGTGAATAAGGTAAGCCTCTGAAAGAACATGTTTGTAGTAGAAATGTCAAAAGTTCAACTTTGGTCATTATAATTTTGAGATGCCTAAGTGAACTCCAAGTAGAATTAGATTCTGAAGTTCAGAAGAAAAGTCAGTTATAAACATGCATCTTGGCAATGTTAGGATTAATATCTTTCTTAGAATTTTGGAAATAGAATGATTCTCTAAGATGGACCATCATGAATGTGAATAGAATTGGACCTCTAATTGGCATGCGAGAAGTGCCCCAATTATACTTAATGTTCTAGATGCGGCATTTACTTATGTCAATGTTCGTGTATTTGAAACAAATAAACAAAAATCCTTATTTGAAAATGTCAAAATTTTATTTGGGCAATTAATGTGTTAGATTAAAAATCTTCATATCTAATCTATCATTAAATTTGGCCAACACTTCTTTCAAACATATTTCAATAGTTCTGTTGTTAGAACCCTTTCTCAAACTACTATTTCCCATGTAAGAGTCAAAACAACCTTTTAAAACAGAGGTAAAATCAAATTACTCCCCAATGTGATTCTCTGATGATCCTATCACACAGAGTACCCCCCCAACATTTTTTATTTGTGGACTTATTAATGATGGCCATTCTGACTGATCTGAGGTTGTATATCATGGTTGTTTTGATTTGCATTTCTCTAATAATCAGTGATGTTGAGCATTTTTTTCAGCTGCATGCAAATCAGTGAAACTAGAACACACCCTCACATCATGCACGAAAATAAACTCAAAATGGCTTAAAGACTTAAATATTAGACAAGACACCATCAAACTCCTGGAAGAGAACGTAGGCAAAACATTCTCTGACATCAACCTTATGAATGTTTTCTCAGGTGAATCTCCCAAAGCAACAGAAACAAAAGCAAAAATAAACCAATGGGACCTAATCAAGCTGACAAACTTTTGCACAGCAATGGAAACCAAAAAGGAAACAAAAGGACAACTTACAGAATGGGAGAAAATAGTTTCAAATGATGCAATGGACAAGGGCTTAATCTCGAAAATATACAAGCAACTAATACAACTCAACAGCAAAAAAGCCAACAACCCAATTGAAAAAATAGGCAAAGGACCTGAGTACACATTTTTCCAAGGAAGATGTACAGATGGCCAACAAGCACATGAAAGATTTTTTCTGCTCCCATTTCTAACTATGTCTCTAAACTTTCTTCCTATACTTCTCTTCATTGGTCACTGCATTCTGACCATGCTGGACTTCTTAATATTTCTACAAGCCTATTGGTTCCTCTGGGCATCTGTACTTGCAGTTCCCCCAGCCTGTGAAACTCATCTCCCATATACTGCCAGTGGTTTTTCTTACATCCTGTATCTACTCAAAGATCAGCTTCCTAAAGAGGCCTTCCCTATCTATTCTATCTATGATTGCACTTGTTGTTGCCACTTTATATATCCTACCTTGGTTTCTAGGTTTTGAAAAAAAAATGAGATGTTTTAATTTTTTTAAATAATTTTTGGTTCACAGCAAAATTGAAGATGAAATACAAAGATATCCCTTATACTCTATCCCATATACTCTCTGCTCCTAATATGCATAGCCTTGCCCATTATCAATATCACCCACAAGAGTGGTATGTTTGTAGCAACTGATGAACCTACACTGACACATCGTTATCACTCAGAGTCTATAGTTTATACTAGGGTTCACTCCTGGTATTTTATATTCTATGAAAGGTTTTGACAAATGTATAATGAAAATTTATTCATCATTATGGTATCATACCAAGTATTTTCACTTCCATAAAAATCTATACTCTTCTGATTCATCCTTCCCCTCCTCCAAATCCCTGGCAACCACGGATCTTTTTATATGTCCACAATTCTGCCTTTTTTAGGAATATTATATAGTTGGGATGATACAGTATAGCCTTTTCAGATTGGTTTCTTTCACTTAGCAATACATATTTAAGGTTTCTGCATATCTTTTCATGACTTGACGGCTCATTACTTTTTAGTTTGAATAATATTCTATTATCTGGATGTACCATGGTTTATTTATCTGTTCACCTACTGAATACTGCCCTTTTTTTTGCTTCCAAGTTTTAGTAATTATGAATAGATCTGCTGTAAGCACCTGTGAAAACTTTTGTGTGGACGTAAGTTTTCAACTTTTTTGAGTAAATGCCAAAGAGTGCAGTTGCTAGAACAAGTGTTAAGTTTAGTTTTGTAAGGAACTGTCTTCCAAATGATTGTATCATTTTGCATTCCCACCAGTAATAAATGAGAGGTCCTGTTGTTCCACATTCTCACCGAATATTTGATATTGTCAATGTTTCAGCTTTTGGTCATTCTAGTAATTACAGAACAGTATTTTAAATAATTAATTAATTAATTTTTTTCCACACCCTCAGTTTTTGGAAGTTTCTGGGCCAGGACACAAATCCAAGCTTCAGCTGCGACCCATGTCACAGTTGCAGCAACCCTAAATCTTTAATCCACTGCACCAGAGATCAAACCCAAGCTGATGCAGAGACAACACTGCATCCATAACCAGCTGCACCACAGCAGGAACTCCATTTTAATTTGCATTTCCTTGTTACATATTATGTGGAATGTATTTGGATATGATTATTTGTCATCTGAATATCTTCTTTGGTGAGGTGTCTGTTAAAGTCGTCTTTCAGTAAAGTTATTTGTTTTCTTATAGTCGAGATATAACTATTATTTATATGTTTTGGATAATAATACTTAATTAGATATGCATTTTGCAAATGTTTTCTCCCAGTCTGTGGCTTGTCTTCTCATTTTCTTGGCATTGTCTTTCTTGGAGGAGATGTTTTTACTTTTAATGAAGTCTATCTTGTAATTATTTCTTTCATTGGTATGCCTTTGGTTTTGTAAATAAAAAGTCATCACCATACTCGAGGTCATCTATGTTTTACTCTGTGTGAACTTCTAAGAGCTTTATGGTTTTAAGTTTTAAATCTAGATTTATGATCCATTTTTGTGAAGTGTGTAGGTCTGTGTTTAGATTTTTTGTTTGTTTGTTTTGTGTTTTTGCATGTGGATGTCTGTTCCAATACCATTTGTTTAAGAGACCATCTTTATGCCATTGTATTTCTTCTACTCCTTTGTCAAAGATCAGTAGGCTATATTTATGTGGGTCTATTTCTAGGCCCTCTATGCTGTTCAGTAATCTTTTTCTTTATTTTTTTGCCAATACTTCATTCTCTTATATTGTAGCTTTACAGTAAGTCTCATTGGCAAGTACTGTCAGTTCTCCATCTTCATTTCCTTCAAAATTTTCCCCTCTGAGTCTTTGCTTCTCCCTGTAAACTTTAGAATAAGTTTGTTGAACTCCACCATATAAATTGCTGGGATTTTTATTGGGGTTGCATTGAATCTATAGATCAAATTGAGAACTGACAATTTGATTTTGAGTCTTCCTATCCATTAAGGTGGAATAGTTATTTCTTTTTTTTTTTTTTTTTTAATTTTTTGCTTCATTTAGGGCCACACTCATGGCACATGGAAGTTCTCAGGCTAGGGGTGAATTGGAGCTGCAACTGTCAGCTATGCCACAGCCATGACAACGCCAGATCCTTAACCCACTAGGCAAGGCCAGGGATGGAGCCCGCATCCTCATGGATAATAGTTGAGCCAAAATGGGAACTCCTATTTATTTATTTTTTTGATTTGGATTTTGATCATCAGAGTTTTAAAGTTTTCCTCAAATTGATATTTTATATATTTTGTTAAATTTATACCTAAATTTAAATTTTGGATGGTAATGTAAATGGCATTGTGTTTTTAATTTCAGATTCCACTTTTTCATTGCTGGTATGTAGGAAAGTAATTGGCTTTTGTATATTAGCTTTGTATCCTGCAACTTTCCTATAATCATTTATTAACTCCAAAAGATTTTTTTTTTTGCCGGATTCTTTTAGATTTTCTATAAAGATGATGTCATCCATGAACAGTTTTATTTCTTCCTTCCAAATCTGAATTATTTTATTTTTATTTCGTTGTCTTATTGCATTAGATAGTACTTTTAATGTATTGCTGAAAAGTAGTAATGGGAAAAAACTCCTCTCACTGTTTTTGATAGTAGTAGGAAAGCTTCCAGTTTCTCACCATTAAGTATGTTGTTAGCTATAGGATTTTTGTGTATGTGTGTGTGTGATATTCTTTATCAAATTCAGGGCATTCCCATCTATTCCTAGTTTACTGAAAGTTTCTATCATAAATGGGTATTGGCATTTTTCAAATAATTTTTATGCATCTATTGATATGAACATGTGATTTTCTTCTTTAGCTTGTTGGTGTGATGGAATACATTAATTGATTTTTCAGCTGGACTAGTTTTGCTAACCTATGATAAATCCCACTTAATCATGGTATATAATACTTTTTACATTGTTTAGTTCAATTTGTTAATATCTTGTTGAGAATTTTTGCATGCATGTTCATAAGAGATATTGTTCTAGAGTTTTCTGTCAATGACTTTGTATGTTTTGGGTATTATAGTACTGCTGGCCTCATAAAATGAGTTAGGAATTTTCCCTCTGTTTCTTTTCTCTGAAAGAGGTGATAGAGAGATGGTACTCTTACTAGACTTTTACTTTTTCCTATAATTCTTTGTTAATTGGCTCAATATTCACATTTACTCATTACTTCTATTTCTCTCTCAGGAATATGAACTTAATGAGATTAAAATTCTGTCTATTTTGATTACTCTAGCTTTAGTGCTACTCTACTATTGGACACATACTAGGCATTCAAACATTTGTGAAAAATAAACAAAAGTAGGTATATGTAATAACTTCATTTATGCACTTAAATATTAATGTCATTTATTTACTCAGTATTTATGCATTGTCTACCTGTCCTTTTTTTTTTTTTTTTTTGGCTTTGCCTATAGCATGTGGAAGTTCCTAGGACAGGGACTGAGCCTGTGCCACAGCAGCAACCCAAGCCACTGTAATAACAACACTGGCTCCTTAACCTGCTGTGCCACAAAAGAACTATTTTTTAAGTGAGGTACAAAGTTGAAGATTTTTACCTTTCTTAATCCAGAGTGAGAAAAGCAATTCAAAACTTCCTGTTAGTAAATAATCCTGTGATTGTATAGTACTGCTCCCTAGTATTTCAGGTCCTTATTAAATCACCCTTGACACATTATCTTCAAATACTAAAAATCAACTTTTGACACATTATCTTCAAATACTAAAAATCAACTTCTGAAAATATATTTTTTCCATGTCTCACAGATATGTCTATGATATGGCTACACTGCTACACTTAGAATATTTACCATCCTTATTTACCTGCACTTTCTTTTGCATTAACAATGATTTTCTATGACAGTTTTGCTCTATTGGATAATTCAAATGCTCATTAAAATACAGTGAGATTTTGCTGAATTCATTGAATACTACTTATATTTTAATGAACATTAATGAGCTTTGTGATTGTCCTGTGGAGCAAAATTCATATCTCATTATGTAGATTCCCAAAGTGCCTAAAGGTGAGCAGACACAACTTTAGATACATAGGGTAATTTCATACTTAATTAGTTCTTTTCTTGACAAAACAGGTACATATCTAGAACTGTGGCTTAAAATGACAAATTTGTTATTTGCTGTGAAAAGTCAATGAAATGGTAGAATTCACAGGGAACTTCTGCGAATTGTCTAAGGCCATTCTCTGTTATGTTAATAAATTGGCATGTTATGACTTTATTCACAGAAAATGGAGTATAAGAAATGAGTTAAAACTATTATCCTAACTTTAACTGACATTATATTTTGTACTGAATGTAGAAATACCTACATGCATATATTCAGATACATCACAGGCATTGCTTGTTTTCATTAACTGATTACTACATGGCAGGAAATTTATGTAGAATATTTTTCAATGTAATAAAATCTCTGAAAGTTGGAACTCTTATTTTCATGTTATGATGAGAAAGTTGATTGTGATGTGTTTCATTTACTTGTTATGTTAGCTTGCTAGTGCTACCATAACAAAATACTAGGTGGCTTAAACAATAGTTCATTTTCGCACACTTTCAGACCTAGATATCCACAATCAAGATGTCAGTAGTTTTCTCCTGAGGACTTTCTCCTTGACTTGCATATGGCTGCCTTTGTGTGTGTTCTCCTACTACCTTCCCTGTGTGGACACATCCTTGGAATCTCATCCTCTTCTTATAAGGACACAGGTAATATCAGATTAGGGCCTTACCCTTATGACTTCATTTAACCTCCATTACCTCCTTAAAGGCCCGATCTTTAAGTGCAGTCATATTCCATGGTACCAGAATTTAGGGCTTCAACATGTGGATTTGGGGGGAAACAATTCAGTCTATAACATTTGACAACTATCACTCTGGTAATAAGTGACAGATCAGTGATTTGAATTCAGCTCTTTCCAATGTCAAAGTCCAGAGTCCTATTTTATATACTCAACAGTGTAAATTTGCATGGGATTCAGAGTAAAGGTATTAAGATAAAAATATTGATGTATTTGAAGTGCCAAAATGCAGTTTATTGTGTCATTACAACAAATGAAAGATTTCAATTTATTAATGGTTTTTAAGTTCTCGGTACTTTAGAAAATATTTTCTTATATGTAACCTAGAAAGAAAAAAACTCAAGCAGGAATATGCTGATCAATCTTGTTATTATACCTATGTTTAGAATATTAATCTTTAGTAAACTTTTGAAGATCACTGTTTTAAATTGATTTATGTAAAGTTGCTCTCAACATATATTTTGAAAGATCACAGTTTACTTGGTATTATCACTTGCTGTAACTAACAGGGAGAAAGTGTGAAGTAAGATTCTCATTGTTAACAGTTACTATAGTATGGCTCATAAGAATATAGACAACAGGGATTTCTTTAGAATTGTACTACCCCCTTGGGGCAAGTTTATAGCACATCTTCTCTGTATAAACTAAAAAGACAGCCTTTTGGAGCTCTGATTAGTAGACCCCAGCTGCCCTAGACCTGAATATCATGTTACTGCACTTACATAATACTGACTCACATGAAATCAATAGTGAACATCTGTGAAATTTTTGATAGAGTTAAGAGGGTTTTGAATTTTAATCACAGCTCTCCAAATATATGGTTATTCATATAGAGACCTATAAAGTATCTCTGAACACTGAAACATGCTGATACTTCCCATTACATTGTCATTAAAATGGGTTTTTGGACTCGAACAATTGTGGGTTTGATCCCTGCTCTCACGCTTACCATGCTGTTTCCAGAAAGCTATCTATAATCTTTAGGGCCCAGTCAAATCGTACAATTAATGAAGAACAGTAATTATTCATCTATTAAGACACAAAAGTTAAATAATTGCATTTGTGTATTACCTAACATGGCTCTTGGTGCATAGTAAATGCTGGGCTTAATCAGTAGTAAATGGACATAGTAATTATGACAGTTTACAGTTTTCAATTTAATTTTGTGATTATTAAGATATGTTTCCCTCTCTTCAGGAAAATTCCATGGACTTGCAAACTATTGTTCTTCCATAGCTAACTCTTGGTATTTGATATATAGAAGTCCCCAAAAAATGGATTTTAAATAAAGTAGTTAATTAATGATTGAATTTTATTATTTGCATGCTATTCAGTTTTTTTTTTTTTAATTCCAAATGAAGTACCTTAGGTAAGAGGAGGTAAAAAATGAGGTGCATATATCACTTTTCAGTAATAGTTTCTATTGCTTACCAACAGACTAGAAACACTATCACATAAATGAATGGATGAGATTAAGCTGTAAGGATAGTTATGTTGATTCATTACCTTTGATATATTCCCTGTGGCTAGTTTCAGCTCAAAGAGTGGGAAACTGCAGTTTAAAGATTCTTATTCTTTCTCATGATGTTTGTTATGCATAATTTTTCTTATGTCTTATCCAGCAATTCCCATAGTTTGTAGTTGGTAGAATCTTCAGGTTGGTTTTGTCTGCCATTGTGCTGAAAGTACCACTTCAGAGAAAAACAATAATTCTTTTCAAAGATAGTTTTTAATTCATTTAATAACTGTGTGCCAGGCAAGCTCTACTCGGTTCTTGGAAAACATTCGTGAACTATACAAATTCCTGACCTTGTAGGGTGGGAAAAATAGATGAAAAATATACATACACAAATAAAATAGCCTTTTGAAAATGCCAATTACTATGAAAAAGGATGCCAATTATTATAAGTAGAAGCAGTTGAAAAGGACTGGGTAAATCAAAGACTGAGGGGATTAACCCTTTTTGAGAAACTGAGATGTGAGTGAAATTGTTGGGAGCTGAGGGAGTGAGTCAAAGAATGTCTGAAGAAAGGCTATTCTAAGTAGAGAGAAATGCTATGATAAGGTATAAGGTAAAAATAGCAAGGAGGACAGAGGGGCTGGAACAGCGATAAAGGAAAGGTAAAAATAGAAGAGGTGAGGTCATGGAATTGATTAAATTTTATAAAAAAATTATATTTGGCTTTTTGAAAATATTGAAAATTATAATCTGATTCTTTAAGTTAATACATGTTGGCTTCCAATTATATTATGATCTCTTTAGGGAGTTCACTATTTCTCATGTATTCCCAGTGCATGTTGTTGCATCTGCCACAGAGTAGTTGACTGATAAAACTAAAGAAAGGATCTATCACTTGGATACTGATTATGTGATTTTTGACCCCAAACAAAAATCTGATTTCTGAAAGTGATAATTTAAAACATCGAATATTTTGTTCACTTAATAAGCCCTTTCTATAAATTTTAATAGCTATGTCTTTGTCATTTTTATAGGAATTATCTCAGAGATAGTGTGCATAAATCAATAGAAAAAAATTCCCATACAGCTCCACATAGAAAGAGAAAGAAAGAAAACGAGAAAGAGAAAGAGATGGAGGGAGAGAGAGAGAGTAAAAAGAAACAGCCAAAGAGAAGGAGGGAAGGGATTTTGTCCATTTTTAAGTACAGTCCCCCTTTGGTGTTTTTTAGGTATATTTCTAGGCCACACCTAGAATACCAAAATCTGAGGATTCTCACACCTCATATTTAGTCCCCAAATTCAACCAGTTGTGGATCATAACATAGGTGGTACATAATCCAGGATTTCTTGAATCTGGGGATAGAGAGGGTTTACTGTACAGATTTAGTATTTCTTTGGATGATTTAAAAATCACTATGAAAATTGGATCCACCCCCTGGCACACTTGAATTAGGAATCTTTTTCGTTCATTTTTGTAAGATTTTCTCCTTTTCTCCTTTTAAATGTATATTTGATATTAGAAATAGAAATTCCATTAACAGGAGATTCTGTATTAGGTAGGAAAGTCATCAATGTGGTTATACTGCTTATGTTCAAATTTTTGAGGGTATTTCATTTACAAATATAAATTCCATAAGAAACTGATTCTACTGTCTTTGTCCAGCCAAATGCATACATATTAGGACATAGCAATGAGAATGGCATTAGTTAGGTTGAAAATTATTAACACATTTGAAATATGGAATGAACCAAACCATTAAGACCATTGATATTTTGATGAAAAATTACATTTTTTTCTATACCAAAGTGCTACCCTCCAACGTGAGTCTGAATTGAACACTTCCTACTTAGAGCCCTGTATGCTAATTGTATTCTATAAAATACCTTTAACATTTTCCTGAAACTCATTTTACTTGTGTGTCCATTTGTCCTTGAGGACAGTAACTACATATTACTCTTTTTGTATTCTCAATTCCAAAAAAATCCCTGGTACACAAAATGCACCTCAGCTAATGTTTGTTCCACTAATTAATCTGGAACACTAGGAGATTATACATATTATATATATATATATATATATATATATAAAACCTAATTAATTTATTTACTAAAAATAAATCATTCAATATAAGTGGGGTATTAAAGTCCCTCACTATTAAACTTTCATTGAAAAAGATATATGCACTCCTATGTTCATAGCTGCACTATTCACAATAGCCAAGACATAGGAACAACCTAAATGTCCATCAACAGATGAATGGATTAAGAAGATGTAGTACATATATAAAATGGAATACTCAGCCATAAAAAAGACAAAATAATGCCATTTTCAGCAACATGGATAGAGCTAGAGACTCTCATACTAAGTGAAGTAAGCCAGAAAGAGAAAGGCAAATACCATATGATACCACTTATTTGTGGAGTCTAAAATATAGAACATATGATCCCATCTAAAAATTACAAAGAAACAAACAAAAAACAGAGAGCATGGCCAAGAAGAGCAGACTTGGGGTTGTGGGTGAGGGGAAGGGGAGGGAGGGGAAGGGAGTGGGAGGGATGGGCACTTTTGGGGTTTGGGGGATGCAAACTGTTGCATCTGGAATAGGTGGGCAGTGGAATCCTACTGTATAGCACAGGGCAATGTCTGTGGGTCACTTTGTTGTACAGCAGAACTTGATGGAGCTGTGTAAATCAACTATACTTTAGGAAGAATTAAAAATAATAAAATCAATTGGAGATCCTACTGTGGCCCCACAGATTAAGGATCCAGCGTTGTCTCTGTAGTGGCTTGGGTCACTGCCAAGGTACCTGTTCATTGTCTCAGTTGTAACATAAGTTGTAGCTGTGGCTCAGATTCATTCCCTGGCTCTGGAACTTTCATATGCCACGGGTGCTGCCAAAAGTCAATCAATCAATCATTCACTTGTTTCTGTGCCACACAAGATAGTATATGATTATGTAAGACCTTTTAATTAGTCAATGTAATTAATATTATTATCCAAAAATACAAACTCCTAAATTTTGTGGCATAATAAGCAGACACATTATGCATGCACACACACACAAGATGGATGAGCTTCAAAGTTTCCCATTTCTTTGGGAAGCACTAGTCATAGTCTTCCAACCTTCTTGCAAGGGAGATTATTGTGATAAAACAGTGGACTGATGTTTAATACCCACACACTGTCTCTGGCACAGTTTTTTTCTCTAATGTTTTCAGAAGTGTCTTCACAAAGAGATTGCAAGTATCAAGGGCAAAATATATCATCTTGTTTTTATATATCTTCTAGTGTAGCAGAAAAAGAATGTGGTAGGTATTCAACATATCTAGTATTTTGGAACCTGTTATTTTTTTGAAAGTATTTTTTCCAAATTGTAGTGATCACTAAATATCCACTTGTGGAAGTTCCCATTGTGGCTAGTGGGTTAAGAACCCAACAAAATGTCCATAAGGATATGAGTTTTATCCCTGTCCTCACTCAGTGGCTTAAGGATCTGGCATTGCTGTAACCTCTATCATAGGTTGCAGAGGTGTCTTTAATCCAGTGTTGCTATGGCTGTGGTGCAGGCTGGGAGCTGTGGCTTTTATTAGACTCCTAGCCTGGGAACTTCCATATGCAGCAAATGTAGCTGTAAAAATAAATAACTAAATATCTACTTGTGTATATTTTCTGTAAAAATTAAGTGGAGATATTATAAGTTTCTAATTGGTTGTTGTTATTAAAACCATAGTGTTCTTTGACAAGGAGGGAGGAGTTAAGATGTAGGGAAGATGTGAGCATCAGAATCACTTCAGGTGATTTTCCATGTGTATGTGCTAGGGCTCCACCCTTGAAAAATAATGTGTTTTGGATATGGCCTAGGACAAGGTATTTTAAAAACAAATTGTTATAATTATTGTGCACACATCTGTTGTCTGAAAATATAGCCTCCTAACTTTTAAAGAATTAAACAATTTCACAGTTTAGGAATTACTTGCTTTGACATCCCTACCAAACTTTTTGAACATAGAAAACCATGTGAATGGTTTATTTACATAAGTGGCTATATTTGATATTGTGGTTAATCATTATTTTCCTGTCTCTAGATGTTCAAGAACAAAATAACCATATCACTATGTTCACTCTTTTAGTGTGATTATGGACAGTGGCATTGACTGATTTCCCACATAATCAGAACTGTATCCCAGAAGGTTTGAGCTGGGCTTGTTCCTGAACATAAAACTATACCACATGCCACAGCCTCTCTTGTGGCTGTGAACCAAAGTCAATGCAGCGGGAGAAGTGATGTAGGCTACTTTCAGGTCTAGATCAAAAACAAAACAAGTAAACACATCCGTGATCCTCTCCCTTCCATCGGACATGAATGGATAAAGTCCTGGAGATGTATTGAGTATAGAATTTCCATTATGTAGCAAAATTATGCACCCCTGAATCATGGATTTGGGGAGGTTCTTACCAACAACTTGCATTGTTCTGGACCATGAACAAGAAGTAAGTTTTTTAGTACCAAATCCTTATCTTTTTCAATAGTTGGTATTATCTTAACCCATATCATTACCCTTAATGAGATTGATTTCACTTATTTTAGGTGATCACTAGTTAATGATATATCCTAAGTATTAAAACCTACCATTTTAAAAATCTATATATTACTTAAAATATCTGTCTCATAAACTTTCTGGCCTTAAATTTAATCAGGTTTCCACTGCTAAATCTTTCTTGGAAAGTACAAATATCTAGATGCATGTAATCTCAATGACATTTAAATTCAGTCACAAATTGTGACTCAGTTTGCACTTCCAGGAAGTGAATATATGTTTATTTGCCTTCAATACACCCATATACAAATATACACAGAGGCTTGCACACAACTGATTATATTCTTCACTGTGTAATTAATTATAAAATGAGTTGAAGTTACCACATCATTTGTGCTTGAGTCAATATTTAAACATTTATATAGAACAACAATGCTCACCCTTTTTCACTGGGCCATACCTTTCTGATAAAAGTCACATAAATCATATGTTGCTAGTGGTTGTGGCATAACTAAGATAGACTTCTGTTTGTGCACATTTCCATAGCCATGATTTCACTCATGTCCCTTCCTCTCAAGATAGCATATAAGTCAGCCTGACATTAGAGCATTGACCTCCAAAATGTTCTAATCAAGTAAATCACTTACTTTTAAATTACTCAAAACTTAGTTATCTTAACTATGATTAATAACAGATTACTTGTGACATTTTCTGTAAACTACTACATGAGTGATCCTGACTCTGGCCAGGTTTCAATCTTGGCTCTGCTATATACTAGCAAGATAGCCTTCTAGGGCTCAGTATTCTCATCTGTAAAAATGAGAAAAGTAATATTAATGATTTGAGAGGTAATCTGCTTACATTGCTTTTTGTGATGTCTGCCTCATAGTAGCCATTAATAAAAATATTAGCTATTATATCAGTCAGGGATCAATAGCAGGAAATTAAATTGACTTTATCAAGTAAATAGGATTTTATAAAACTCCTCTGTTTTAATCTTTTCTGAGATACTCTTGGTTTCCATGGATTTTTTCACTGGGGCATTCACTTTCTTATCCTGACATACAGTGAGGGAAATTAACTAAATTTGCAAAGAGACTGCATATATGGCAAAAGAGGATATAGGTTAACCTTTGGAGCCACAAACCTGACAAACATTCACATTAGAGAGGATTTCTCTACTCCAGGTCAGTGTGCACAAATATAATTAACTTGAATGGGAATTAGCTATTGCACTTTAAAATTTACTCTTTTGTTGATTATTTCTACCTAAGAGAACATACTTCTTTGTTTTGATAGTATTACCCTTATGATATAATCAAGTCATATATGTGCATACAAGAGAATAGGCTATTGCTCTGCATCCTAGGGTAGATTTGTGAATTTTATAATGATGAAGGAGGACCTGGATGTGCAATATCACTCTAAGAATTACTCAGCCATAAAAAAGAAGGAAATAATGCCATTTGCAGCAAGATGGATGGACTTAGAAATTGTTATATTAAGAGAAGTTTGTGAGACAGCAAAAGACAAACATCATATGATATTACTTATATGTGGAATCTAAAAGAAGGATACAAGTGAACTTATTTTCAGAAGAGAAATAGACCCACAGACTTTGAAAACAAACCTATGGTTACCAAAGGGGGCAGGTAGTGGGGAAAGGGATGGACTGGGGGTTTGGGATTGGCATATGTACTGTGAGGTATAAGAAATGATTGGCCAATGGGGACCTGATGTATATCACAGAGAACTCTACCCCATATTCTGATATAATCTATTTGGGAAAAGAATCTGGAAGCGAATGGATGTGTGTGCATGTATAATCTAATCACTTTGTTGTATAGCAGAAATTATCGCAACATTGTAAATCAACTATACTTCAATAAAGCTTTAAAAAATGGGGGAAAAAGAGAGTGGGGCCAGGTGGTTTATTCCACCACAGTAATTTTTGTAAGAGTAGGAGCTAGAGAGTAGAGAGCATAAGAAGGTAATAGTTTTCCCTTTATTTTTTTTTTTTCTTAAACATATGTGGCAGGTACTAGAATTAAAAGTATAAATGATATGAGTTTCTGATTATGTATTCAGGACTGAGAAGCAACTAAATATTTATAAAATAATGTGCATTAATTAAATTTTGTTTAAAGGTTAATAATAATAAAATTGATGAGGAGACCCATAAGAAAATTATTGTAATAAGTTTTTGAAAATATTAAAGCATTTCAGAAAATAATACAATTAATTCCCTAGTGGGAAGATGAAGAAGACTTCATCGATGGAAAGTTGAAAAATATGTGAAGGATAAACATTGAGGTAAAGAATAGGTCTCAGCTTTCTTCTAAAACCCAACTAAAATGAGGATTTAAAAAAAATAAACAAATGCTGTTGGAGAGACTAGGAAAAAAAAGATAATGTCAACAAAATCTTGGAAGTTGGGAGGCAGATAATTGAGTGATAAATAACTTAGCCTGACCAAGAACACTCAATAATAAGAGGACAAAAAGGAAAATTAAGTGGCAAACTTACCTTACATTACAGATTCCCTAAAAGCCTCAAGAATTTTTATGTACAAGATATTTCTGGAAACAAGGTGAAGTTGGAGCTGAAAGCCAAATAACTAGCAGGAAATCTGAGAATCACTTATGGGACTAAAAACTCAGAGATCAAGATGACAAATATCTGAGGAGAATATTCACTTCAAAATTCTAACAGACTAGAAAAGTAATATTATCAGATGCAATAAGTACATATAGATGAAGAATTTTTTTTTGTCTTTTTGCCATTTCTAGGGGCGCTTCTGTGGCATGTGGAGGTTCCCAGGCTAGGGGTCTAAGCAGAGCTGTAGCAGGTAGCTACACCAGAGCCACAGCAATGTGGAATCCGAGCTGCATCTGCAGCCTACACCACAGTTCACAGCAATGCTGGATCCTTAACCCAATGAGCAAGGCCAGGGATTGAACCCACAACCTCATAGTTCCTAGTCAGATTCACCACTGAGCCATGACGGAACTCCTATATGAGGAATTTTAAATAAGCATAATAAATGTGTGTAAAGTCAAAGGAAGATCATGTAATATGAAGGGATAAAAATAATAAAAATACTCAAGTATAAAAATTAAGCATGAATAGATGAAAGTTTAGTTTTTGAGAAATGAAATGTGTGGGATAAGTGAATTAGTGACTTTTAAGATCAATTTTGTAATTCCCTAAGGGGGGGGGAGGAAATATTATGAAATAAATGAAAAGATATAAAGAAAATATAAAAAGAAAAGAAATATGAATAAAAGTGCTATCCAACTACATAATATGCTGATAGAAATTCTGAGGAGAATTAAAATGTAAGGAACAAATTATTTAAAAAGGTAACAGTGATAAATTTATCAAAATGAAAAGGCAATGAAAGATATTAGACTGAAGGCCCAAGGAGCATTATAAGGAAAAAAAAAAAAAAAAAAAAAAAACAGAAACAGGGCTTTGACTAGATGGTGGAGTAAGAAGACCTGGAACTCACTTCCTTCCATGAGCACATTAAAAATACATCTACATGTGGAACAATTCTCACTAAAAACAAAATGGAGAATGTCAGAAAAACTCCGGTGGAATCAAGGCTATAAGAAAGATCTGATCCACATGGAATTGGGTAGAGAGAAAAGAAAAGCCATCAGGTCAGGACCTGTAGCACTGGGAGAGGATTCAGGAAAAAAATGGAGATGTCATGGTGGAGATCCTCTCCCGGGGATGAGAAGTTTGAGCTGCTTAAACAGTGCAAGAAAAAAAAAATTTTTAATTATAGTATCAAATATAACTATAATAATAAGTAAAGGTATAAATATGAAGATAAAAAATATGACATCAAAAACACAAAATGCAGATGAGGGGAGTAAAAAATATAGATCTTTAGAATGTGTTTGAGCTTATGGTTTAAAACAAATATATATAGTTATAGGTCAACATATATGTACATTATGGTAACCAGAAATCAAAAACCTGCAATAAATACACAAAAACAAGAGAGTAAAGAACTAAAGAAAATCATCAAACCACAAGCAAAGAAACTAAAAGAAAAAGGAAATAACAGGGAATAACCACAAAACAACCAGAAGACAAGTAATAAAATGGAAATAAATATATACATATTGTTAAGTACTTTAAATGTCAGTGGACTAAATGCTCCAATCAAAAGACAAGGAGTGATTGGATAAAAATCAAGACCCATCTATATGCTGCTAAAAAGAGACTCTCTTTAGAATTAAAGACAGGCTGAAAATGAGGGGATAGTTAAAGTTAATTCATCTGAATAGAAATGATGAGTAAGCGGGGGTAGTAATACTCAGACAAAATAGACTTTAAAACAAAAAACCATGAAGCAAGACGAAGAAGGGCAATATATAAAGGAACAAATAAAAGAAGAGGATATTACAGTTGTTAAGATGTATGCGCCCAATACAAGAATACCTAAAAATATAAAGCAAATATTAAGAGACACAAAGGGAAAAACTGAAACAGTACAATAACAGTAGGGGTCCTTAATGTCCCACATACATATAAGGACAGATACTCAATAAAACAACAGTGGTCTTAAATGACACAATAGAAGTTACTGTTGTGGCTCAGCAGGTTGAAAACCAAACATAGTGTCCATGAAGCTGTGGGTTCCATCCCTGGCTTTGCTCAGTGAGTTATGGATCAGGTGTTGTCTCCAGCTGCAGCATATGTCAAAGATGCTGCTTGGCTACAGCATTTCTGTGGCTGTGGCATAGACTGGCAGCTGCAGCTCCACTTCAGCCCCTAGCCCAGGAACTTCCATATGCAGCTGCAGCCATAAAAAGATTTAAAAAAAAAAAAAAGGAAACAAAATAGATCAGTTGGACTTAATAGATATCTATAAGACATTATATCCCAAACAGCAGGATACATATTCTTTTCAGTGTGCATGGAACATTGTCCAGGATAGATCACAGGCTAGACCACAAGACAAGACTCAATAAATTTAAAAAGATAGAAATACAAATAGAAATACAGAGAATACTGTAACTAGTTATTTGCCAACTAATTGGACAATCTAGAAGAAATGGACTCATTTCTAGAAGCATACAACCTTTCCAAACTGAACCAGAAGGAAACATACAACCTAGGCTGATAATGAGCAGTGACAGTGAAACTGTAATTTAAAAATTCCCAGAAAACAAGTTTAGAACTAAATGGGTTCACTGGGAAAATCTACCCAAATATATAAGAAAGAAATAATACTTAACCTTCTCAATATATTCACATAAATTGAAGAGAATGGAACACTCCCAAATCAATTAATTCTAGGAGGTCAATATTACCCTGATAAGAAAACTAGACAAAGATACCACACAAAAATAAAAGTACAGGCCAATATCTCTGATGAATATAGATGCAAAAAATCATAAACAAAATGAATTCAACACTATATAAAAAGCATCATACACCATGATCAAGTGGGATTTAGTGGGATGTGAGGGTTTTTCAGTAATCAATCAATGTGATGCATAATATTAAAAAAAGAAGGATAAAAATTACAGGAGCATCTCAGTAGATATAGAAAATTCATTTGACAAAATTCTACATCAATTCATGATTCAAACTCTCACAAAGTTCATACAGAAGGAACATTTCTCAACATAATAAAGACCATTTATGACAAACCCATGGCTAACATCACATTAATTAGTGAGAAGCTAAAAGCTTTTTCTCTAAACTCAGGAAAAACACCTGGATACCCACTACTGCTACCTCTATTTACCATATATTGGATGTCTACCTACAACAATCAGACAAAAAAGGAAATAAAAGGCATCCAAATTTGAAAGGAAGAAGTAAAACTGTTCATATTTGCAGATGACATGATACTACATGGAAAAAACTCTAGAATCTCCACCAAAAAACTACTGGAAGTGATAAATGAATTCAATACTGCTGCAGGATAGAAGACTAATATACAGAAATCTATTGCTTTTCTATACACTAATAATGAAATATCAGAGAAATTAATGAAACAATCCCACTCCACAATCATATCAAAAGGAATAAAATAACTAGGAATAAACTTAACCAAAAACTGAAAGACCCTTACTCTGAAAAATATAAAACATTGATGAAATGATTTGAAAATGAAACAAAAAATGGGAATATATTCCATTTTCTTGGATATAAAGAAATGATATTGTTAAAATGTCCATCCTAAACATAGTAATCTATAGATTTAGTGCAATCCCTATCAAAATATCCAGGACATTTTTCACAGAACTGAAAGAAATAATCTTAAAATAGAAACATGTAAGACTCCATTTTGCCAAAGCAATCTTAGAAAAAAGAACAAAACTGAGACATCACACTCCCTGACTTGAGACTATACTACAAAGCTATAATAATCAAAGCAGTATGGTGCTGACACAAAAACAGTCAGAGACCAATGGAACAGAATAGATAGCTCAGAAATAAACTCATATCCTTATTGTCTGTTAATCTACAACAAAGTAGGCAAGAATATACAATGGAGAAAAGATGGTCTCTTCAGCAAGTGGTACTGTTTTTGAAATCTGGATAGTTACATGTGTAAGAATGAGATTAGAATACATCCCCATGTCACATACATAAATGAATTAAAAGTGGATTAAAGACCTAAATTTAAGATCAGAAGCCATAAATCTCTTAGAAGAGGACATAGGCAGAATATTCTTTGACATAATCATAGCACTACTTTTCCTCAAGAAAGAGAAATAAAAGCAAAAATAAACAAATAGTACCCAATTAAATTTACAAGCTTTTGCACAGCAAAGGGAACCAATGACGAAAAGAAAACCTACTGAATGGGAGAAAATATTTGCAAATGATATCCACAATCTATAATCAACTCTTACAACTCAATATCAAAAAAAAAATAAAACAGCCCAATTCAAAAATAGGTCAGAGTTTCTGCTGTGGTGCTATGGGATCAGCAGAGTCTCTGGAGAACTGGGGTTTAGGTTTGATCCCTGGCCTGGTACAGTGGGTTAAGGATTCAGCATTGCCACAGCTGCATCTCAGATCTGAGGATCTGATCCTTGGCACAGAAACTCCATTTTCTGAGCAGCTGCCAAAAAAGGAAAAAAAAATGGGTAGACAACCTGAGAAGACCTTTTTTTCAAAGAAAATATACAGATGTCAACAGGGACATGAAAAAAAATTGCTTAATATTGCTAATTATCAGAGAAATGCAAATCAAAACTACAACATGATATCACCTCACACCTGTCAAAATGGCTATCACAAAATTTTCTACAAATGAAAAATGTTGGTGAGAATGTAGAGAAAAGTGTACCCTAGTACACTATTTGTGGCAATATAAATTGGTGCAGCCACTATGGAAAGCACTGTGGAGTTTCATCAAAAGACTAAAGATACTTGCCATATGATCAGGCAGTTGCCCTGCTGGCCATATTTCTGAAGAAAGTCAAACATCACACACAATGGAGTATTTTTCAATCATAAAAATGAAATTCTGCCATTTGCAACAGTGTGGATGGATCTAGCGAGCAGTATTCTTAGTGAAATTAGAGAAAGAAAATATTGAATGTTATCAGTCAATATGGGAATCTAAATAATAAACAACTGTCTATAACAAAGCAGAAATAGACATACGGATAGAGAAAAACTTGTGGTTACTAGAGGAGAAAGGGAAAGGGCAAGAATTGAGATGGGAATTAGGGTTATAAGACATAAACTATTATGTATAAAATAGATAAGCAACAAGAATATATAACAAAGAAATACAGCCATTATTTTGTCATAACTTTAAATGAACTATAATCTGTAAAAATACTGAATCACTGTGTTGTACAACTGACACTAATATAATATTATAAATCAATGACACTTCAATCAAAAAAGGAAAAAATACAATATATAAATTTTCAAAGTTTCCAAAAAGGTAGAAGATATAACTTACAAATTAATAAGTATTTAACAGACCTCAGCTATATCGAGACCAATACTGGATATAAGAAAACAAAGTAGTAGACTCTGTAACATATTCAATAATTGTAATTAAATCTAGTGTTTTATATTCAGCCAAATTAACGTTTAAATAGAACAGCAAAGCAATAACCAAATATTCTTAGATATAATACTTTAGAAGGTTAGCCTCACAAAAACATAATAAAACAATCTGAGGAGAACATTCTGAGGAAAAAAATGCTTACAAAATTAGAAGATGCTTAAGAGGCATGTCAGTTAAATATGATTAAAATATCTTGTACAATTTATCTAAAGCAAAAACAAAGAGCCACCCTTGAAGAAATAAAAAATGTCCTCAAAAAGAGGAAAAATGGACATGTATACTTGTTAATCCCAAATTAAAATTATATGCAATATCAGTATGGTGGAGTTTGGGCAGGGAAGCATTTAAGTGGGGAGGTTATGCCAAGGGGAAGAAATCAATACTAATACACATGTATGCATATAAACATGTATTTGACTTTTTATTTCAGTCCCTCTGATTGAAAATGAAAAACTGATTGAAATAAAAATTTAAAAGGAATTGCTCACAATGTAGAAAATAAATTGATGAAATGAATTTCCAGTTATTAAGTTTTCAAAATATATTTTAAATATCATAGTGTTTATACTTCAAAAGTTATATAAAGCTTAAAATTGCGCCCAGAGTTTGTGAGTCACATTGTATTAGGTATATGTGTTGTGTGTGTGCGTGTGTGTGTGTGTGTGTGTGTGTGTGTAATGATCTAGATATTCCCAGTGAGATTGAAAATGAAAGCATGGATGGAAAAGACAGTTGAGGGTGGATGAACAAAAGCAATGTTCTAAAAATAAATGTAAATTAATACTTTCATGTCACACATATATCCACAATACACAAATACTTGTACACATATGCATTATTTGTGATCTGGCATAATGCAGGCTTGTTGGAAAAACCAAAGATTTTTAGCTTTCCTTTGCCTCAGATGATATTCAGTAGAAATGGGAAAATGGCTGAGTTATGGAGATGGGGATCAGTTTGGAAATTTGAAAGATGACCTTCTCTAGAAAGACAGTATGCACTTTGAGACTGGATATTAGTGTGTGTGTGTGTGTGTGTGTGTGTGTGTGTGAGAAACGGTGGGTGGGAGGAGGGAGTGGAGACACCATATGTATATATGTAGTTTTGTCCTCTACAAATATGAAGGTTCAGCATTCAGATCTCTGCTTTGAAGTTACAAGTTGCTTTTTATAATAAATTAATTCATTGAAGGGGAATTTGGCATGTGTTTAAAAACATTTGTAGGAAAAGCTAAATACAAGTATTTTGAAAAACATTTCCACTTTTCTTTTCAACTATTCTAAGACAGAACAGTTCAACACAACTTCTCATAACTTTCCCCCGCTTCAAACAGACAGGGTTGAACTTTTCCAGAGTTCTCCTTTGTGCTTGAGAAAATAATGAATCAATCAATTAAAAACACCTCAAATTCAATCTATGAAATACATTTCTGTATTCTACAACTGACAGTGGTGATCAATAATTGAGCTCCCTTTCTTTTCTTCTGGACTTCATTAAAACTATTTTTTTTTCCATGAGAAAAAAAGTGAGGGAATAAAAAGAAATCCAAAATTGCAGTGCAAAATATGTAACCTTTCCACAGCAGGAGGGAAGTTAACTGTGCAAACAGGTAATATAAAATGACTCAGAACTTGCTTGTATCTGTGCCCCTTGGATTCAGTGCTGATTATTTACAAAGCAAGTTTACCTTTGACATGGACCTCTCTGGATGGCCACTGAAGAAACCTAGGGTTGCTATGACAAGCCATTTATTAACACCAAAGTGATAATTTTAAACAAGTGGTCAATTCTGGAACAAAGGACAGGAACAGCGTTAACTTGTAATGCAATGTTTAGACCTTGGTCAGCATAATAAGGACACCATCGCAGGATGCATTTTATTTGCATATTATTTTATTAACATTGACACTGGCTAAGCAAACAGAAGCTACATATGGAGCCCAAAAGAAGTCACCACCCCTGCATGAGAGGTTTTTTGACTTATCTAGCCAGACCCAGGGATCAGTAAAAAGAAGGATGTGAACACATATGTCTTGGCTAAATTCCAGTGGTGTAATTACCTTATGTCTACATAAAATTCTACCTGCCATTCTTGCTTGAGAAGTTACTTTTCCACCTCCCTTCCTAAACACATTGTGCAGTGGAGTGGCTTGTCATTTGGATCCTAAACATGCCTCCCTTTCAGCTGTGAGTGAGTGATCTCTGTAGATAAAACTAGAAGGGCATTTGGAGATCCTTCTGTATAAAAGGTGTAATGTAAATATAAAGTATTGTTCATCTCTTTTGGGAGCGTCCCTTAACATGACATGCCAACACTTATTGGTAAGGCTGTCTGGTAAAGCCACTATATAATCAGGACTTGATTCCATTTTAAGGGGGAGTTTTAAAGTGTATTATCTCTGTGCAAATGCTGTAAAATACCAATGCTGAAGACTTCAAATGTGCCTTTGCCTGAGAGTGTCAAGATGTCACAGCAACGTTGTGCTTTCCTCTGCAGTTTTTGGGTGTAGGAGGTAATTGAGGTGATGCCAGCAGTTAATCGGAAACTATTTTAAACTATTTCTGCTAAGGTGAACATCTCTGCTGTCAAGAGGCTCCTCACAGTAAACACATGAAAATCTTCCTAATAGTTATTAGCAAATAAAGCAACAATAGAAGCCATTCAAAGTATAACAGTAAATTTTTATGCTTGTGTTGAGATCGTGGATCCAGTTGAATCCTAACAATATAGCCTAAGGTTGACGTTATAAATACAGGGCTGTCTCTGTTAGGGATAGTGACTTACCATCCGTCCAATCTGTAACTTACCACAAGCCTGCTGTGATGTATTCAGCTTCTCAAGGCTTCAGTTTCTCCTCCTGTGAGTATTTCAGAGGGTTCATTGTAGTAATTAAATGAGAGGTATTTATTAAATCTGTATAGAATAATAAAAGTTCAATATATAATATATGTATAATGATAGTTATAATTACTGAAATTAATAATATAGTCTATATTTATTTCCTAAAAGAATTATACACACAGATGACTCCCCTGTATACTTAAAATATTAAACAAATATGAAAAAATAATTCGCAAATCTCAGAAATATAGGGAAATGATAATATCAGAAGCTCAGGACTGAGAGGTAAATTTGAATTTAAGCTTTTTAGAAGCAAAGGCTAAAAAGTATGGGAAAATGAAAAAATTATGAGAGCATAAAAGGTTTAGATAGTTTTTGTCGTTTGATAAAAAACAAATGCCAGGTCATTAGTAGAGACAAACATTCTGGGATATTAAGCAGTAGATTGATTTTAAATTAGCTGCTTAAAGTTTTGTAATTTTTTAAATTATCATTTTTAATGCAACTATGGTCTAATACCTAACCTAACAAGGGATTTTTTTTTTTTTTGACTGTGCCCATGGCATGTGGAAGTTCCTGGGCCAGAGGTCGGACCCCCACCATAGCAGTGACAACAACAGATCCTTGACTCATTGTGCCAACAGAGAATACCTAACAAGGGATTTTTGATGCTAGTAGATTAACTCTCTCCATAGCTTCTGTATCAGTACTGTACAAAGGAGATATAATGAATAGAGCCACACTTTTCATTTAAAATTTTCTAGTAGCTACATTAAGAAAGGTAAAACTAAACAAGTAAAATTAATTTTTGTAATATATTTTATTTGGTCCATTATATTCAAAATACTAGTATTCCCACGTGTAATCAATATAAAAATTTATTAATGAGATATTTTGGATTATTTTTCCATATTAAGTCTTTTAAATCTGTGGTATATTTTATACTTACAGCACATCTTCATCTGTACTAGCCACACTTTAAGTCCCTTAACTGTATTTAAATAGCCTGGTTCAAGATTACTAGTGCTTCCATGTTGAATTGCATGGTTCAAAATTAACTTTGTTTGACAAACATAATACTCAATGATTTAAACAAGGATGAGTAGTCATACATTCTGAGTGTATGTTACAGAAGTTCATGTACACACACTATTATGATATTGATTGATATGATCAAACTTGCATTAATTTTCCATTCTTATATTTAACAAATATTTGAGTACCTATTATATTTCTAAATATGCAGGGGAAATATTTAACCTTTCCATAGTAGGAGGATTAAAGAGTAGAAAAACCCATTAGCCTCAAAGAATGCAAGTATTATTCTAATCACTGAGGAAATATCAGCAAGCAAAATGAAATCTCTGCTTCTGAAATTTAAATTCAAGTGGGGCAGGCAGATAATAAAGCAATAAACAAATAATACATATATATATCCAAGTGGTGATAACTACCATGAAGAAAAAAATAAAACAGAGTAATAGGTGGTGGATTTTTTGTTGTTGTTTTTTAGGGCCATACACACCGCATATGGAGGTTCCCAGGCTAAGGGTCAAATCAGAGCTGTAGCCGCTAGCCCACACCACAGCCAGCCACAGCAATGCCAGATCCAAGCCACATCTGTGACCTACACTACAGCTTACTGCAATGCCAGATCCTTAGCCCACAGATCAAGAATTGAAACTGTGTCATGATTTGTTTCCACTGAGCCAGGACAAAAACTCCAGGTGGAATTCTTAAACACTATTTTAAATAGAGTGGTCAATGAAGACCACTCTGATGTGAAATGTGAGCAGCAGCCCATATCAAGAAAGGATACGAACCAAGAAGATTCAGGGGAAAGAGCGTTCTGGAAAGAGAGAAAAGAAAGCCCAAGCACAGAGAGTCCCAGAAGGAAATTCAGGATGGGCAAATTAGCAAATTCAAGGAACAGCAGGATTGCTGGTGTGGTGGAACTTGTTAGATGTTGCCAGATAAGAAAGAATGCTGGATGCATTTGACAGAGCTGGTGGAAGCACATGAGCTGGGAAACAACATGATACCATTTAGGTTTAAAAGTCCATCTGTTGCTGTACTTTTTTTTGCAGAGGAGATGGTACTAGAGGAAGTATGGAAACAGTGACAGCCCAGAGACTATGATGTCTTGGCCCAGACGAGTAAATAGTAAATTGCCTTGATGAAACTCAAAATTAGCTACTAAATACATAAAGCCAATGGCTTTATTTTACTTCCAATTAAAACCGTTGTAAGCAGCAGGGCAAACCTATTCCCATCTTCCAAATTTAGCTTTCTTTGTGGTATTACGTGAATATTTCAACATTGAATTCAATAGAAATTATTCTTTTATGTGTTTGACCTGCAGTGGACTGTCAGGATAAAAAAAAAACAATCCAATTGTGACATGGTTCTTGTCTACTTTCTGGCTTTCGGTCCAGGGGCTCCTGTTCTGGTAAGGAAGACAGCAGCACAGATTTATATAGAAAAAGTCAGACAGTGATATTTATTATAAGACAAGGCAAATCAAAGTAAATGATGAAATAAACAAGGAGAGGATTGAATTAAACCTAGAGACTCATTTATTCATGCACCTATTCATTCAATGATTATTTATTGTCAAAGAATGTGATATGTATTTGCTATTCAAAGATAACTAAGGTTGCAGAGTTTGGAAATGGTTCATGTATGAAGATTCTACCCGCGAGGGGATTATAGAGGTGGGGAGATCTGCTAGATGTACAAATACAAATAAAAGAAAGAAAAGAGAGTGACCTTTCTCTTAATGTCTAAAAAGGAGAACAAACTTCATTTCTTTAACATGAAATAACAATTAATGGTCAAGGAGTTGGATTATAATCATTTTTCCTTGATTTTGCTGTTATTATTACATTGGATATATAATATACACATTGATATAGTTATACTTTTTTTTTTTTTTTTTGCACTCAGAATTCTGTTCCAGGGCACATAAAACGTAGATAATCTGGGGAATTCCGTTGTGGTGCAGCGGAAATGAATCTGACTAGGAACCATGAGGTTTCGGGTTGGATCTCTGATCTTGCTCAGTGGGTTGAGGATCCCCAATTGCTGTGAGCTGTGGTGTAGATCTCAGACGTGGCTCGGATATGGCATTTCTGTGGCTCTGGCGTGGGCCAGCAGCTGTAGCTGTGATTCAACCGCTAGCCTGGGAACCTTCATATGTCACAGGTGTGGCCCTAAAAAGAAAAAAAAAAGTAGATAATTTGGACTCGAGTAATACAATGCTGTACTTGATCCTAAGTTGTATCTGAAATAGTGATGATTTTATGGAGTATAGACAGATGACAGGTATAGGGAGGAAGTTTCCCTGTTGGTTTGCTGTTGGAATAAGAATATACTGCATTTCTTTCATGTAACCCTATCCATTCAATCTCCACCCTTTTCTACCCACTTTGGGTCCCTGGAAACTGCCCTACATAACTGCATTTCCCTCCATCTTCCTCTTTAGTGTAACAGTGGAAGTTCCTGTAGGATATCTGAAGATGGAAGGAGATAGAAATCTGAAGAATAGGTTGCTACACTGGGTTTACTACACTTCTCTAAGGAGCCTTTTTATATAGAGACGTTTTGTCCAGGTTTTGGTAGCAAATCCCTCCCATTTCTTTATAGACTTAGGAATGATAGCTTCCTGCTTTTACTAGGCTTAGAATAGTGTATTATCTCTTATTAAACTCTGCTTACACTTTGTAAACTATCCTTTATCAAAATATTCAAATTACCAGATTGAGTATGATGTATATTTTCCTCTGGGATCTTGACAGGTCAATGGACTTTCATAAGACAAAGGTATTTGACCTGGTAAGAAATTAGATATGATAAGGTAATATTAGAGTTTTTAAAACTTTGAGTCAGGCTTGGGATACTGCATGTATAGTCTTACTCTTAAGATTCAATGAGACACAAATCCTTGCTCCTCTCTAGGTCACCTCAGGAAAAAAGGAGACCAGAGCTTCTGAGGGGATTGAGCATATAGCTCTACCAATTATAGGAATTAAAAATTCAATTATAGGGCCATGCACATAAAACATACAATAATCCTGGAACACTTTGTAATACTAGAAAGTGAGGAGATATTCAAAGCACAAAAATGTGGGAGCAAGTCCAACGGATACTGGGAGTCAAACCGCAAAAGCTCTCAAAAGCTAAATCTGGAAGAATTTGAGTAACAGAATAAATAATAAATAAATAACATAGCAATGGATTATAACCCAAAGTTAAAAAAATAAGCACACATAACTATATGATGATGATTATATGATATATAAGTAAAAGATTGAATGAATCTATAAAAGGGGGAAAAATATCTTCCTTACAGAATAAGCTCACAAAACATGTATGAGTATTTCCCTTTTCACCAAGTAGACCTTAGTTCCCCTCCCTTCCTCTGGGGGTGGCTAGACTTCAGTTATTCTAAGTTCTTTAGGTATATGGGGTGATTCTTCACTGAGAAGAATGTGATGGATTTTTCTAAAGAGGGAAAACATGTTATTCCTGCTAATTCTAATACCACACTCTCCCCCAGCCCATAGCTTCATATAATTTTGGCTTATACAAATGGTATTTATTATATTTGTGGTTGCAAGAAACAAATAGATCCAAATGAGGTTTGTTTTGTTTTGTTTTGTTTTTAAAAACCATTTTTTCCAAAGGAAAACAAACAGTAGTTTTGTGTGTTCCATTGATTTCTATAGACAAAGAAAAATGTACTTAATAGTTCATGTGCTAAGATGTATTGACTATGATTTCATCTTCTGACTTCAAGAGGGTAAAAAGAATGCATCTTTCTGGACATAGAAATGAGAAAACTTTCTTTCCACTACTCTCTGGCTAGTTCAACGCAAATCGTGATCTGACCGGACAGTCATTGTTTCTAGGGAACCTACGGAGGCCCAATTTCCCTTTCCCTCTCACGGAATTATAGAAAACGGTTATCACAAATATTGTGCAACTGAAAGAACAATAAATCAACATGAACTTATTGAATACCTACCTTTTCAAGGCAATTTACTAGATACCAGTAGATATTGGGGGAGGGGAGAAAAAAATGCTTCTTGTTTCTAGTGTCAGATTATACATTTTAGAGAAAAGAAGCCTGGACAAGTTTTATGAAACACAGAATTCTTTTTGAAATATATGGAGAAGTAACTCAGTTGATTGAAAAGAGAGGTTAAGAGTGAATAGACTGTATGATCGTAAACTTTTATTTTGATGGACCAGAGGAAGCAAGGGACTGTGAGGAGTCATTCTGTACTCCCTGGCTATTAAGTAACCATGCACAGACTAGCATTAGAAGGCATCACTCCTACTAATAGGAAATTTGCAGGACTTAACTTCTAAGGACAATTAATTTTAGGTGATAACATCTCAAGTTCTCTTAGTTTGGGGAGCTTAATACTATAGTAAGGATAGGCGCAGCAATGAAGACAAAATAGTCTGAGAATTCAGATACAACTTAAAAATGATTCAAGTTTGCAGACCATGATTAAAAAAATCATAAAGAGGATAAAGCAAATCTCTGATTTAAAAAATCTGTTTGAAATAGAGCTGAATGCAATATGGCAAAATGTTTAAAAGATAAAAACTCACAAGACATCTCCTTAGAATTATTAAATTACTAGTAATCCTTAAGATTATTTATTCCTAAATTGTTTTATTTGATTGAAAACAATACAAACATGATTTTTAAGTATTTCAGATTTCTCTGATGCTGCATACATGCTGTTAAACAAAAATTATTTGGATAGTCAAAATTATTCTGAATGCTGGAAATACTATCAAGGAGCAAGACAGCTAAGTAAAAGGACCTTAGCTAAAATTTTGTGTTTGAATCCAAATAAGTTTATCAACAAAAAGGTAAATTGAGTTTATCATCAGTCTTCAAAAAATTACAAGTTTTACAGCTGTCTTTTTTTTTTTTTTTTTTTTTTTAAGGGCTGCACTCATGGCATATGGAGGTTCCCAGGCTAGGGCTCCAATAGAAGCTGTAGACCTTGGCCTGTGCAGGATCTGAGCTGCATCTGTGACCTACACCACAGCTCACAGTAATGCCAGATCCTTAATCCACTGAGCGAGGCCAGGGATCGAACCCACATCCTCATGGGTGTTAGTCTGGTTTGCTAATTACTAAGCACAACTGGAACTACAACAGCTGTCTTTTTGGTACTTATTTGTCTTCGCGTCTCTTAATACCTTATAAGTATCCTTCCTCTGGCAAAATCCTGGTTATTCTTAAGACTCTGCTCCTGTGTTTTGAACCCCTAATAGTTTTCTAAAAGTCCTCTTGCCTCTCTTGGTATGGTTTTCTCATATTCATTCATTTGACATCTTTCTATTTTCACCTCGAAATGTATTGACTATCTATTGTGTTTTTTGTCTATCCAGATTTGAAATTTCTTTCCCTTCAAGGCAAGAGAGGGATCCCTATTTTCCACAGCAAAAGCCTTGCCCTAGCTAGTGAAACTGTAATTTAAAATCTGTAATTCTGAATGATTGGCTGGATGTTGCAATGGTACAGGAAGTAGAATGAGTTTGGCTTTGTAGTCTTAGCTTAGCTCATGGAGTGTTTTTCCTTAAAGACAGTGACTGTTATTCTCTAGAGAAAAGAGATGAGCTTGGGAGGAAAAAAAAATGATATTGGAAGTAGGTTAATGGTAGTGACTACAAGTTAGGGACACAGAATGGAATTTCAGTTCAGCTACTTACTAGTTGTATGAATTTGGGTAATTGCCTCATGAAATTGGAAATTTGAACCTAGCTGGATTCTCTTTAAACAAAATCTCATAAAGTTAACTAATGTGAAAGAAAAGATTCAAACTATTCAAACTATTAAAGAAAAATATAAGCCTTTCCTATAGAAGTGGGGAAACAACATCAGCTACATTACATCACAAAACATCCTAAAAATCCTGTTAGAATATGACTGTCTTTTTCAGAAAATGCCCACCCTTTATGGCTGCTCTCACACTTCTCTTGGTTTTCCTCAGTGCAGTTCCTTTTTACATGGCTGCCGCTCTCTTCTCTGAAACTCTCTAAATCCCAATGTGTCTACTCATCTGTGTCTCTGCCATCTCGTGTAAGGCACGTTTCCCTTCTCTTGACATCTCCAGATCTCCTACCTAGACTTTGACTCAGCTCTCAGCTCAACAAAACAAAGCTGAGTCAAGCATCCTGTGATGTATCTTGAGGAAGCAAGAGTCATTCTCTTTAAGATAGCGCAGTAAATGCTTATACATTTCTGTATCCTGTTACATTTAATCTTTCTTAATTTTAGTTACCTCATCTATAATGATAATAATAGAACAGTACATGCCTTCTAAGAATGTTATTAGAATTTTAAATATGATAATGCATATGAAATAATTATAATTGTCATAAAAATGAGGTAGATAAATATTAGTTTTGTAGCTTCCATGCATTTAGTGGACACTTCTAGTCGTTAAAGCATATCTTTTCTTGGCCTGCTAAGATACTAAGAAAAGTATCTTAGCATCATTGACAGATTCCAGTAACTTCCAGTGGAAGTCACTTTCATTCTTTGTTTAGAGCTTACTTCCATGTTTCTAGGTTCATGGTCACCTGGATATTTAGCCTAAATGATTTTCTAAGCCAAATAGATGACCATGATTTCTCAAATGAAATCATCAAATTCTTTCAATAATTTAATTCATTTGCGCCTCCCACTACAATCTGTATTTTCTTAATTAGAAATAATTGTTTTAGCATGAATGAAATACCTCAAACCCAAATCCCTCCTTTTGGAACAAACATGAACTTTGATATTTACCAGCCCTGATTTTCTGGGGGAGTTATTTAATCTCTTATATTGAATACACTGAGTCATAATTTTCTGTCTTGGATTTCCCCCAGACCCTGTGCATATATAAGTTGGGTTCATGGAGAAATGTGTCCATTTACAGATTGCTGGCATGCTTCATTATAATATGTGTTCCAATGTACTAACCAAGATTGTTCAGTCAAGACAACCTAATTTCTAGGCATTTCTGTCAATTGAATCAAAATAGTTAACTTGGTAAATTTTTGTAAACTCATATCCTTTGATGAGTAGAGATTAAGTGGGCTGAAATATGTAGAAACTCCCAGAATTAGCGGTACATACTCTACATTGCACATGTGCCAGTATGAATAGGAAACATATAAGAGTAGTCCTATATTTCTTTTGTCTATTTCAGAAGACAGAGTTACTCCAATTTCATCACTTGTATAGCTTGATGATTTTGCTTGATCGATGATGTATTTGATCATATTGCAAATACAGTTTATCTACACTGATAACCTATAATGAAATATCATTTCCTTCTAAATGAAAAGAACTAAATACATCTTCCATTCTAATTGCCAAAATACTTTAATAAAGCATGAAATCTATTATCCAGGTGCTCTAAGAATGAGACTCAAGGTAGAAATTCTCTATAGCCAAATATTTGATTATTAAAAAAAAACACTGATTGTAGCTCTAAAATCTATATAAATTGAAATTCTGATTTTATTTTTTCCATTTGTTGCAATAGGGAATAACATCGTTTAAATAAAATTACTCAAAAAGTGAGAAATTACTCCTTAATTCTAGTTAACGAAACATATGTTGCTCGAATATCTCTATAAAGAGTAAGAAAAATTTTCCTATTTTTCAAGCAATTGTTCTAGGTAGTATTAAAGTTCTACAAATTAAATGGAAACCCAAAATGTTTAGACATTTTTTTTTTAAATAAGCCAAAAGCACTAAGTCCTGTAACAGAAAATTTTATTTTGACTTTATGTATTATTGGTACACATTATAAATTCTATTTTAGTTATAAAAATGTATCAAAGAAACATGAAAAATTATCTGAGTTCAAGCTTATTTTTATTGCTTAATCCTGCTTGAATTACCCAAACCTTATATGTTTTGTCTCAAAATTAGCTTAAATTATGACTGAAAACAGCAAGAAGAAAATTTTATCTGTTTTCAGCTGCATGTGAACATCAAACTGTTTTATGTAATGACTGACTTGATTAATCTGTTCTCCCACCATTAGTCAATTGCTTATTTGCCTTCTGTAAATGATATTCTCTTTCTCTAAGCATTTTAACTCTATGAAGAGTGACTGTACATGATATCTCAACACATTGAATTGTGTGCTACAAAACAAGCAAGGTATTGAAGAGCCCAAATAATGGACTAAATAGCATATGAAAACTCATTAACAAGTGTTTCTTGGCACTGGTTCCATGTTGAATAGAGTATTATTCTAATCAACCCTGAACTTTGAGATAACTTAGGAAAGGAAAATTTTGGCACAGGAAATATGAATGTTATAGTCTCATTTTTGAAAAGCAGATTCTAGCTTCTAATTTGATATCTGAGATAGTATATATCAAAGTGATGAAGGAAGTGGGTTTTCAGTTTAAGTTTATTTGGTTTTGACTCTTAGTTCTTCCACTTAAGCAATATTGAACAAATTACCTCAATTCCTAAGACAAGTTTCCTTATCTGCAATTTAATGCACATGCAAAAGCCCAAAAGTAATGCAAATACAGTATTTAATATTAGTATATAAAACATTTAGTATTAGCAGTTAAAATAGTATGATGCATATTATACATACAAAAGCTAAAAATTAGTAGCTAGTATTAATGTATCATGTATTTGTTTATTAAATGTATTCATATATATACATTTTTTTCCTTCTAATCTTTCTTCTAGGTATCTGTTGCGGGTTGGGTTCCCTAGAAGCAGACTCTGAAAAAGACATCAGAGTTAAGGAAGCTTATTAGGGAGTACAGTCAGAATCTATAGAGAAAAGGGATGGAAACAGGACTGGGCAGTGGAAGAAGCTGTGTGGCATTGTAGTCACAACAAGGTTCCAGTCAAGTCCCTGGAGAGCTCAGCAGCCAGAATAGCCCTTCAGACTTGTTTTTTTTATGGTAGAGAAGGGGATGGTTTTCTGTACTGTTATTTCTACCTGTCACTGTATATAGGCTTATCCAGGAAGGAGGTATGACTTTCCATATGCAATGGAGCAATGCAGCTCTCTTCAACCAAGGACAATATCCTTATATGACTGACAGCTAACCATTGTCTTCAGGAAGCATTCCCAGCAGGTGGGATGAATCCTTCTTTAGGGGAATCCAAGCAGCAAATCATAGCATCCATTATAATGGTATAATGTAGGTCATCAATTGCAGGGCTTGCCTTCTGGGCCTTGTTCAGAAACTAAATGTTTCTCCTTTTGTTTGTTTTTTAGGAACTATCAAATGGCTGAATCTCTTTTGGAGTTAAAGAAAAGTAAGTTTGCCATTAATAGATATCTTAGAATTCCTGGAATAAGCCCTTCGACAATTTTCTATGCTTTGTGTGTATATTGGGCTTGGATATGCATTTAAAAATGTTTTTTGGAGTTCCTGTTGTGGCGCAGTGGTTAACAAATCCGACTAGGAACCATGAGGTTGTGAGTTCGATTCCTGCTCTTGCTCAGTGGGTTAAGGATCCGGCATTGCCCTGAGCTGTGGTGTAGGTCGCAGAGGTGGCTCGGATCCCGCGTTGCCGTTGCTCTGGCGTAGTTTGGCAGCTACAGCTCCAATTAGACCCCTAGCCTGGGAACCTCCATATGCCACAGGAGCAGCCCAAGAAATGGCAAAAAGACAAAAAAAAAAAAAAAAGAAAGAAAAGGTTTTTTGGAACATTTTAGATACTTATATGCTGAGTCATTGGTGTTGACAGATGAGCAGCCCTCAACTAAAACCAACCTTCTAAATAAAATTAAACTTGCAGGTAAATAAGGAGTTAATTTAAGGATAGGAACTATCATAATTCAGTCTAAAGAAGGGACCTTGCTTAAGTTTTGAGACCAGAGATGGGTTAACCCCACTGTATGCAATAAGGATAAAAATGACTATATTTTATTTAATAACAAGTGGAAATTTGGTAACAATGAGGTTGGTTGTGTGTTCACAGCATCAAATAGTGGAACAAACCAAAAGCCCAATTTTATTATTTAAATTTGATTTGGTTGCAATGTTTAGCAACATTAAGAGAAAAGGAAATTGTTGGAAGGATACTTGTTTAAAAGATCTCCCCACATTCCAAGGAGTATTTGGAAAACCAAGCCACAGGTTATCTTTCATGGACTTTGTGGAAGAAATTTGTGATCTTTCTCTGAAAGGATAGTCATTAATGTTATTTAACAATTCATAAATCTTACCATAATATTTTTTACTTTAAAATTTCAATTTATCAGTGGTGATTTTGACTGAGATCTAATAAGGTGTCCATTTTTAGAGTAAATAATTGTAGATATGTCACATTCTTGTGGAAACTCTTTCATGGTAAATGGTGTATAAAGAGATGGAGTTCCCAGAAGGTGGAGACTCTATTTCAGTGATCACTTACTTTGTTGAATTATCACTGCTAGTGAAATTGAGATTGTACTCAGTTTATTCTACATAGGCAAAGATCAAAGGTGTGTGTACATGTGTGTGTGTTTGTGTGTATTGTAATATGGAAGTAAGAGAAAAAATAGTATATTAAAAATATAATTTTAATTAAAATTAAAATATAAATTCTCATCTGTTTGGAATAATTTAAAATATGCAACTTTACTAAATCAAGAAAACTATATGATATATATGATTATAAAATAATTTGCCCCAGTATACTGAGCCTGAAATGAAAGAAACCTGTTTCCAAATAAAAGAATAGAGCTTGAACATATATTTATCCAAATATATATGTGTATATATGTGTGCATATATTACAGTCTATATTTTAAAATTACAGAATAGCATTGTTTTCATCTATTTAAGTTATAATAAAATAGTTTTTTCATTAATTTAGTCAGTAATGTATGTATGTCCTTTATTATTTTACTACGTTCAGTATTGGGCAAGTAGCTGTGTGATGTTGGTTGAATATAAAGATGGACTTAATTTAGAAATTAGAAATCTAGGAATTTGGGATCTGACTAACTGTGCCAATGAGAATCCATCTCTAAAGTATAAATATATTCTTAAAGCAGCTGTTGAACTTTTAAAACTAGGGCAAATGCTTAGTCTGTCTATAAATCCTAGTCCGAAAATAAATCATACATTTTAGTAGGCTCTTTATCTACAGTAAAATATATGACAGAATATTTTCTTTAATTACTAAGTCAATTAGACTTTGATTATAACACTATAGCACCATTGCAAATTTTATTGTCACCATTCTGGTTTAGCAAGCTTGCATGTTCCTTATATGTTAGAGCAGTTTTGGGTTTAATATTTGGAATTAATTTCTGAAATAGCTTAGACAGGCTAAGCATTCAGTCTGTCATTTTTCTAAATCTGATAGGATGGAATAATAAGTAGCTGAAATATTCTAGAGCTATATTACAAGCTTCAGTGATCACAGGGGTCTATGATTCATTTCCAAAGCAAAGTTTCTTCCCTAATATGTCTGATGTATTGCTTTTTATTGCCAATTTTCATATCTGAGTTGGCAACCCTGCCATTTGTTTTTGTTGTTATTGTTTTCTTTTTGTGGAGAAGATAAAGAAAACTAGTTCAGATCCTCTGGTTGTTTATATCTGCAGCCGGTTACCAGTGCTGCTCCCCTCCTTTGCTGGGTTCCTTTCTTGCCAATCTTTTCTTGGATACCTGATTTCTGAGCAGATGCTCTTTTTAATTTCATCTCATGTTAATTTTAAATATTTATTCATCAAATGTTTCCAATCTCCAGTAAACTAGAAATTGGTTTTTGTATTGCTTTCGTGGCACTCATTGGATTGTTGTCTCATAATTTGCATGTCTGTCTCCTCAAAGGATTGTTAACTCAAAGAGGGTAAGAATTGTGTTTTTGTCATCTCTGTAGAACCAGAATCTACACAGAACTTATCATATTCTAAACACCCAATAGCTTTTGACTGAACAAATAAGCAGTCACAGAATATGACTGCAGAATTGGAGTCTTAATGGGTAGAAATTCAAGAAATTAAGACAGCAGAGAATTGAGTGGTACTACATTATCAGTTTGGAGAAGATTATGTAAAATAAGAGTTATCTGGGGGCAGGAATCAAGGTCCACCTATTTTTTTGTCTCTTTAGATTTATCTGACTAGGCTATGCATTATGACATAGAAAAATTAAAGTCCCCAGAGGTCAGCATTCTCTGTCTTTCTAATTCTAGAATATCCATCTACATGCATATTCGACCTAATATATCCTCCTCTCTTTACTATGGTTTTCTCTATCCTCCTGACTCTGAACTCTTAATTCCATATCTTGTTCAAGCATATTTCTTTATTTGATGATGCTTTTGGTATATTTTATTCAACCTAACTGTATTTACTTCTCATTCTTCTACTCCCACCCTATTCCAGCTTTGCTTTTATTTTTTCTTCATTCTATTAGTTTCAGCAAATGCACAATTCAGTAGATTGTCTCTGAGGAGCTATTCCTCTTCTCAAGATTTGTTTGCAAACTAGAAAGCCACAGAGGGGCTCTGCTATTGGTTTATTTAAGGCTTGGGAACTGAATTCCTGTGAATGAATCCTACCTGTGGTTTTTTTGTTTTTTTTCCAGACCTGCAATATGGATGATTAATAATTATTTCAGTCCCTAACATTTTTGTAGCAAGGTCTAAGCCTTCAAAAGTACATAAAAGATAATGAATACAGAACCATAATTTTAGGCAAATCTCACCAGTTTATCTGTACCTTTTGTAGCCACTGATGACCAAGATTCTATATGGCCTCCTGACAGAGTGAAATGCTTTTTTGAATCCTGAAGTCAGAAAGCCTGACAGCAACTCTCCACTATGCTCTTTACTTGCTAGATGACCTTTGACAAGGTACATATATTTCATTTGCTTCACAGGATTGTGGAGAATATCAAACATATAAATTCATGTGAATTTATTCAGTGTTTCACAGCAAGTACTAAATTAAATATGAGTTATTACAATTACTATTATTTTTTTTCTACTACAAAATGTTCTTGATCTATGCTCTAGACTTGTTCTTAAGCAATTTCCTAGACCAATTATAATACCACTGGCAAGAAATATGCTTATAATATTCCTAAGAAAAAAATTCCAAAACTACAACTTACAATGGGGCTCTCATATTGGTGTTTCTGAAATCAGAAGTCTTCAAAAAAAATCAGAGATATTCATTGATTAATAGATTTTTACCTTCTTAGAACAAATTACTTCAAAAAATTACTTCTAACAAAAGGAATCTTTTTCTGTTCTCTGAACATAATTGGCACTTTTAGCAGCTGAATACTTTAACACTGTCCCAGCCAGATTAGGGGTAGATTAAGCCCAGTCCTGTGCCACCAACATAGATTCCTCCAAGGAGTTCCTGTTGTGGTGCAGCGGAGAGGTATCTGCCTAGTATCCATGAGGATGTGGGTTTGATTTCTGGCCTTGCTTAGTGGGTCAGGATCCAGTGTTGCCATGTAGGCAACAGTGTAGGTCGCAGACATGGCTTGGATCCTGCATGGCTGTGACTGTGGCCTGAGCTGGCGCTATAGCCCTGATTTGACCCCTAGCCCGGAAACTTTTATATGCTGCAAGTATGGCCCCCAAAAGAAAAAAAAAAATGATTCCTCCATACCTGTTGTAAAGCCCATTCATGCCAAGGAGGATCCCAGCAGGACTGGTGGTCTCCACCTTGCCTCTACTTATGAGGATAAAAATGTAGTCTATTGACAGTGACCTGTATTTTCATTTTGAGAAGCTAAAAAAAAAAAAAAAAAAAGGACAAATTAAATCTAAATTAAATTGAATAAAATATATGATAAAGGTAAGATTATGTATCAAATAAGAAAACTAAAAATAGAGAAAAATAGAAAGTGCAAGGTTGACTATGTAAAAAGATTAATAATGTTGACAAATATTATCATAAGCAAGATTCATAAAGAAAACACAAACTGCCAGTAACTGGAATAAAGAAGATATTGCTAAAGATCCTGTGGACATTAAAGTGATAGAGGATATTATAAACAACTTGATTCTAATATATTTGACAATTGTACTGAAAGATTGCTTGGAAAACACAAGTACTAAATGTGACAAAATAACTACACATGTAATCTATTAAAAAAGAACTGAATATTATTAAAACATCTACAAAGAAAACTATAGGCCCTGCTAGTTTCACTGGTAAATTCTATCAGATTTAGGAGAAGTCCAGTTATACACAGAGTTTCACTAAGAGGAGAAACAAATATGTCTCATTTTATAAAGCTTTAATAACTTTATGCAAGTTACTTTCTTCTTCACATCTCATTTTTCTCACCCAACAAATGGAAAATTCATATCTCATAGAATTTTGGGGAGTATCAAAGAAATAATATGTACAATATGATTCCTATATATGCCTGGAACATTGTTGGTGCTATTTAATTTAAACTTTTACCTGAAAGTCTATTTCAAAAGGGAAGAATGAGATACTTGTAAACAGTATCCATATATGAGCTTTTGTTTCAAAATACTAGTAGGCATAGTGACAATAGTAATTACAGATTTTTCATACATATAGTATAGCTCCTTTCCCTCCTTTAGAGGGAGGTTTTTTTTCAAAAGATTTGATATCTGTATTTTATTTTCAGTGAAATTAAAGAAAGAACTTTCTCTAAACTTTCTTTGCTTTCTTCTTTCTACAGTAATATTTGGTTATATTTATTCATCCTTGAGATATTGAGATATTGGTTTCTGGCTAATTCAGGACACCTACTGATTTTATTTCTGGTTAGGTTTTCATTCATGCTTTTATTCCTGTTGAGATTAAAATAAAGAGTCCAGAGTTTTCAGTTTATGTGGTTCAACAACTTTCTTTTCTGTTGTTTCTGATCTCAGATCTGAATGGACAGAGTAGCTCTTACTTACCATATGCCTTTTCTTGGTTTATTTTTTCTTAATTGTCCTGAATCCATCTTGAGCTAGTTTAAAAACACTCATATACTGAGATGAAGAGAGAGAAATTTAAAGTCTCAGCAATTTTGCTAATAATATGGGAAGAACTAGGATACCAAATTATCTGCAAAGTATTTACTACTGCTGAAGCTCTTTAAAGTATGTGTATATAATAAACCCATTCCAGAAAGATACAGATATTATAGCTGGCTTCTATTCCCTTTGCTAGATATCTACGTTTGAACATGACTGTCTATAATTGTTTGTTAATATCTTATTTAAGTTGGATTTTTATGGGTATAAAGTCCTGCTTGGTAATTTTCTCTAAGATCCCTAAAATTTCAAAAGCATCAAAAAGAGATTTTAACACTTCTGCTCCTTCCATGGGAAAAAGAGTACAGTTAATGTAATATATTAACTGTGCCTTTTTTAATATTGCTATTATTACTTTCATTACTAATAATTTTCTTCCATGGGGTTGTGTAGAAGGGAAGTGAACCTGAAAGTTTACCAAAGTTGAGAGTATATAGCCAGTAATGTGCTTTTTCATATTTAATTTAATCCTCACCATAAAATGTAAATATAAATGTTTTTAACAGTTTTATAGCAAAAATAATAAATGGTACAGAGAAGTTAGTCAACTTACTTAAAATCACACAGACTTATAAGGCAGGATCAGGGTTCAAAGTTAGGCCTTTTGACTTTTGAAAATTTATAATACTTTCCTACTTGTTTGAAGGACTTTGAACAAGTGATACTGAATTATAGTAGACCCAACAGTAACACTTTGTTTCATGTTGTGTCAAATGACTATCTTTGTGATATATAAAACAACATGACATAACTGTCAGATAGTCATTTTAAAATATTTTTAAAGCCACCACAAAATTGCTTTTCATCATTTCCATTGTGAATAATGGCAAAGGCATTAACTCTTGAAGTGTTAAATTATATGTATACCCATGCCGTGTATATATTCGTGTAAAATCTATTTTATGTAAAATAGATAATACACAGATCTAATACATTTCAAATGCCATTGTTTTCACTAGATTGAACTGTCACCTGCTCTAATAACATGAAACTTATTCTACTGCAGTGTCACAAACAGCTACACTATGCTTTTCTGACAAGCTGTATTTTTATTTTATGCTTCATTCTGAAAAACCTCAAAAATTGATGCTAATTCTTTTCTAGACAATGTGTTCAACAGACTGGTACAAACACTGTTTGTTTTTCTTGTAGCATAAGTAGAAGAATAACAGGTGATAGAGTTCTGATATAAACTTCATCACCACTCTTAACTCAGAAGCCTGTAGAATAATTTGATGTTAATGCAAACATGTTAGATTCAGTCAAAAATTGTAATGCTATATATTCATAAATAGATTCATAGTTTGGAAGTATATGTTCATATTTATGTCATGTTTTTAAATATTGTGGTTCCTGCTTAAAGTCTTTTGAAACAATCTCTTATTTTTATATATACACATTTATATACTTGTGCACATATAGGTAATTACAAAGTATTCTTTGATTCTGGGCAAAGTAGAGTTGATGGTTCATTTTGTGGAGACTTTACAGATCTTTTTTTAAAATTTTTCCATTTCTTTTCAATCTGCTATCTGGATTAAAAATCATCTATGCCTTTACTTTTATTACTTAGTCTATGCCTATATAAGGCTAATATCCGAAAGCAAACTGAAAAAGTATCTGAATTATGAACATTAATAGAGACTACATGAAATTAAGAAAGGATACTTACAAAAATATACATTATTTTTTCATTAAAATCTCTAAGTGCATTAAGTAAATGTATAATATATTATACATATATAATATATATTTGTTTATATGTTTATATGTATTTATATATATAAGATCACTGTGAATGGTAATATTTATCAAGAAATTACTGTATGACTGGTATGAAACAAGATTATATAGAGTAGAAGTTTATATAACTTGATAAACCTTCAGAAAGAAAAAAATACTAAATAAAAAATATAAAATAAAGTATGAAAGTGGATATTTACTTAGAATAAAATTAAGCTATTATCAGTTAGATAATTAAAGCATTTTAAAAAATCAAATCAATATATAAAAGGTGCCAATTCTACAAAAAAATATGTTATTAAAATATCTCTAAAATTCTATTTTTCTGGGTACATGTTATGTGATCGTCTCTTCATATAACAATGATTTTGTCATTTATTCAATAAATAGACTAGAAAGATAATTCAGTCTTTCTAGTAGATTGGTAGGTTTTTGTTGGTGGTGGTAGTGGGTTTTTTTTTTTGTCTGGTAGTTTATAAAAGATTATATTAGCCTTACAATTTATCTGGTAATCCATATAACTTTTTGGATTGTTGTCAAATTTAAGAAAATTTTTATCAACTTTTTTCCATAATTATTATAAGATTTCAGAGTATTTCAGGTATTATTATTTTAGAGTGATTCATCTTCAATACTTTAAATTAACAGTACTCATTAAACAATCTGTCATTCATGTCTCATTGCAGTATCTTGTTATGAATATATTATCTTTGTCAAATCAATATTTTGTGTGAAATCAGTAAAAAAATTAAATCGCTTAAAGTTTGTGAAAAAGCTTTTTAATTAGATTAGCAAAATAATTCAAGACAATATTACTTTATTCAAAATATATCTTCCACTTAATGAATTGTTTATTTTAGAATGATTTAAATAATATTATACTTCTCAATTGCTAAAATAATTTCTTCTGAGTTTATGTAACAGTTTTATGCAGGCTTTGTTTTATTGTATAGTTAATTTCTAATTGTATATCCTGCCTTTATTTAAGGTATTTCTGATAGGAGAAAAAAATCCATTTGACTTGGCACCTGAAAAACTGAGTTCTTTGCTTACAATTGTACCTGTTTGATGATTGGAAGAATTACTCACTAATTTGCTTTTAATTCTCAATTCCCCTTCTTTCTCCACATTTTTTTTTCTTTTTTTTTTTGTATTCAGAGGACATTTTCCATATTAGGACTCAATCTCTGGCCCTGCTTCTCTAGGTCAAAATGCTGGGTTAGTTTTCAGAGTGATCAGTAGCAACAGCTTTCCTGGAAATCATTTCTACATTTTCATGACTAGCATATCTATCATGACTTCTGTGACTAATAATATATAACTATACAGAAATGACTACAAATCAGAAGTATATATCCCTGGAACCCTCTTTATAATCTCAACACAACATCTCTGATGAGGTCTGCTCGTCAACCCAGGTCCCGAAGAAGTCAGCAGTGCCGCAGAAACAAGAAATAAGAAGAAAGAGACACAGAAATAGAGTGGGGATCAGGGGACTACCGCCTTCAAGAGGCAATAGCAACCCTTTGAGCTAACTCATAGTTTTTATTTACTATTTTCTACTTCCTTGTACTTTCAGGGGATACATCGGTATTTTTCTTCAAACTTATTGGAAACAAGATATGCTAGGACAGTCATTCCTAAGCACATAAAGTAATCATAAATGTTTTAGCCCTCCTAGGCCATAATTTGTTGTTTACTTCAAGCCGTCTATGGCCTCTCCCACAAATCCCCCAAGGCTCCAGTCCTGAGAATGTCAGAGCTGATGGTTTTCCATCAGCAACATCAATGCTTCAGCAATCTTGTTTTCAAGATGCCATTCTTTGATGTTGTTCTCATTCGTTTTGCCTCAAGGGTCATGAGAGAGTCACAAGACTTTGTAAAGTATAGACTGACCTTCTACAGCCACTCTATGGCACCAGTCTTTTCTTTCCATTCTTTGTCACATTGCATATTCATGCCTCCAACAATCCTCTAGAGAACTCTCCCAGCAGTAGTTGTCACTCTCATACTATAATAGAAAAGGGAAAGTTTGATTAAGAAAAATCCTTGGTCTTTACTGTTTATTGGTGAACCCTTTATTTTTGTTTCAAATTTTTCAAAAATCATAAACATTGGAACACATTCGCAAGGCATCTTTAAAAGCCTTGACATATACTAATTTTCATGATAGCCTTACATCTAGTGCTATTTCACATAAATATTTGATACAGGAATAATAGGAATTTTTGAGGTATAAACAATTTAGTCTCTAAAATGAGAGGACAAAACTAAGAAAGAAAGAGATGACAAAACTTTCTCAAGGTTACAGCTAGAACCCAGGCAACTTAAGTCAGAAGTTTGTTCTCTCATTCCTCTCCAGCATTTTTATTTGGATAGAGAAAAGTGACTTCAGAAGGTGTCAGTGTGTGAAACTGGTGTTGCATCTGATAAGCTTACCCAGTGATTGTTTTAAACTTCATTTAGATTTTTTTTTCTTTACTCACACAAAACTGAATGGTCTATAAGGCCTGAACTTGGCCTTATTCTAGGCAATCATTTTATTCTTAACAGAGATAACAACTAGAAGAGTTGCAGACACAAAGCTAATTCAATGAATAGCAAAGTCAATGTTAAGATAAATTTTGGTATATAGCAATGTAAATAAAGGAATTGTAGCTACACACATTGATATAGATAAAACCTAACAGATAATATTCATCATTAAAAGGAAATCGCAGAAGTTTGTCCACTGTATGATTCCACTTTTATAAAGTCCAAAGAATACAGTGTAGGGGGTGTGTGAATGTGTGCATGAGTGATGGAGGCATTAAAATGAATATGGGAGTCCTGTTGTGGCTTAGCAGGTTAAGAACCTGACTGGTAACCATGAGGATGCAGATTCAGTCTCTGGCCTCGCTCACTTGGGTTAAGGATATGGTGTTGCCATGAGCTGTGGTGTAGGTCGCAGACATGGCTCAGATCTGACATTGCTGTGGCTATGTAGTTGCCTTTCTGATTTGACTCCTAGCCTGGGAACTTCCATTTGCCATGAGTGTGGCCCTAAAAAGACCAACAACCAAAAAAATGATAGTCACAAAATTCAGGGTAGTGGTCACTTTAGGTGGTGTGATTGGTGGGGTTAGGGGAATAGAATCATAGAAGGGCACAAAGAGAACTCCAAAGTTATTGGTGGTACTTATTTTATTATTCTTTGTTATGACTTTGAAATATATTTAAATATCTTAGCTATTAAATATTTAATTAAAACAGTCAGCATATTTCAGTGGGATTTGAAATGACCAGGTAGGTAGTAGAATGAATAGTTTCAGGGTGGGGAAGACCAATCCAAAAAAATATAGACAGAAGTAGAGGAATTGGGTAAAGTTGGAGCCTTGAAAAAGAGTATTCAGGCTGAACATAGTTATTCGGAGGATGGCTTCATAAAAAGCACATCTAGCAGTTCCTGTTGTGATGCAGCGGAAACAAATCCGACTAGGAACCACAAGGTTGGAGGTTTGATCCCTGGCCTCGCTCAGTGGGTTAAGGATCCGGCATTGCCGTGAGCTGTGGTGTAGGTCACAGATGCAGTTCGGATCTAGCGTTGCTATGGCTCTGGTGTAGGCCGGCGGCAACAACTCCAATTAGACCCCTAGCCTGGGAATCAAAATGCCAGGTATGGCCCTAAAAAGACAAAATACAAAAAAAAAAAACATCTAAATGTAGGTCAGAATTTGTGACTCTGGACTCATTGAAAAGGCCAAGAGAGGTAAAGTATCAATGCCCAGTGTCCAAGTTGAGTCAAATATCCTCCATACATAGTGAAATAGTAATGGCTCTGTGATTAGTATTGTTGGAGTAGCAATTGTCTGGGGGCAATCTAGGCAGCCAGAGGGCTGATACTGCTATGTTTGGCAGCATTTAAGTCTTTTTCGGCAGATATATGTCAGACTTTTACTATTGGCCAGAAATTGTGTCAGACCCTGTACCAAGAAATTGACAAAACAGCCATATGGGTACTGTGATTTTCAAAAACACAAACTCTCTTGCCCTTCAGGAACTATGCTTCATAAGAGATGGAACATGATATAAACCTTGTTTCAATAATCCTGGGATAAGAGCTCCCATTCTGGCGCCACAGAAACGAATCCAACTAGCAATCATGAGGTTGCAAGTTTGATCCCTGGCCTCACGCAGTTGGTTAAGGATCTAGCATTGCCATGAGCTGTGGTGTAGGTTACAGATGCGGCTCGGATCTGTCATTGCTGTGGCTGTGGCATAGACCGGCAGCTGAAGCTCCCATTAGACCCCTAGCCTGGGAACCTCCATATGCTGTGGGTCTGGCCCTAAAACGCCAAAAAAAAAAAAAAAAAAGGAAGAAAGAAACAGACCCCTAGAGCAGAGTGGCTGAGCTTTAGGGATGATGTAGAACAAAAATAAAATAAATCCTGGGATACATGAAGTTTCTTTTGTGGCTCAGCAGTAATGAGCCTGACTAGTATCCATAAGGATATGGGTTGGATCCCTGGCCTCACTCAGGGGGTTAAGGATCCCACATTACTATGGACTGTGGTGTCAGTCTTAGGTGTGACTCGGATCCCACATTGCTGTGGCCGTGGCGTAGGCTGGCAGCTGTAGCTCTGATTTGGTCCCCAGCCAGGGAACTTCCGTATGCCCCAGGTATGGCTCCAAAAAGGAAAAATAAATAAATAAATAAAATAAAATAGTGGGGTAGATGAAAAAATCCAATTTGGCAAAATTGAGTTGTAGGGTAGAGATCCTAATTACAGGGCACTTCTTTTCTTTCTTTCTTTTTTTTTTTTTTTTTTTTTTTTTGTCTTTTTAGGGCCACACCCACTGAGCCAGGCTGGGGATTGAACCTGTGTGTCCTCATAGATACTAGTCAGATTCCTTTCTGCTGAGCTCTGATAGGAACTCCCTAAAGGGCAATTATTATTAAAAACTGAGCAATTGAGGTCTAGGAATTTAAGCTAAAATTCCATTCATTGGTGAAGGAAGGTAAGATTAGAAAAAGAAACCACGGCAATGTGATAACTGAAGAAAGAAAACCTCAATGTTGAGTTTATACATAGAAGGCTAAGAAGTATGATTTTTGTCTGGGATTAAAGCGAAGTGGGATAGGTTGTCATAAAAGACAGATAGGAATGAAGTGGTTTTCTTTGATAAGAGTAGTTATACTATTTACGTATTTGTATCTAGTAATGAGCAGGAAAGGTGAGAGGAATGTTACAAGAGTAAATTGAAACCCACTGGGTGTAAAAAATTATAAAACTTTGAATTTTATTCTAAAAAATCAACTTTATAGGTATTAGAAGTAATAAGTTCAGCTTATTAACATTTCATGTAAAATGAGCAGGATATTTTAAGTGGACCACAAGTTAAAAACTGTTTTATTCATGAGACAGTGAAGTCAGGCTCACAGTGTCAGTGATCACATCTACCTCAGTGGTTTCATAATTTTTTTCCTTATGACCATTAATATAGGGACTTTTCAGAGTTCCCACTGTGGCACAGTAAGTTAAGCATCCAACTACAGCAGCTCAGGTCACTGTGGAGATGTGGGCTTGATCCCTGGCCTAACACAGTGGGTTAAAGGATCCAGCATTGCTGCAGCTGCAGTGTAGGTCATAGCTTCAGCTTGGATGCGATCCCTGGCTGTGGGTGCAGACGAAGAAGAAACAAGAGAAATACAGGAACTTTCTTGGTATATGTTTGTTGGTATATTAAATGTTCAACTTTTTTCAGAGGTGTGTGAGACTATTATAATAATCTAGCCTCATTTCTAGTACATAATGTGGTAATATTTCTTTGCTCTTTCTTTTTTTATTTTTTCTTTTTAGGGCCACACCTGCTGCATGTGGAGGTTCCTCTTTGCTCTTTCTTATCCACTCTTCACCTTTTTCTACCTGTCTCTGTGCCCAGGGAATCTGATCTTTGTGTACTGTGTCAGTGAACTTCGGTTTCTGGCTTCTAGTTGCATTTAATGAAAAAGAGGTATAAACAGATCAGAAGGCAGGAACACAGATGAACAGGCCATTTAATTTCTTAACTCCTTCCGGCTGGGCCACTTTGGTCTCTACCAAAGTCCACAGCTCCTGACAAGCAACCCTTTCCTACAACTATGCTCACTGGGTGACAGTAAACACGCTCTCCACTTGCCTCTTCAGGCCTAAGGAAGGTAAAAGCTCTTCTCTGTTGCAAGGCCCAGAGAGCGTCACTAATTCTTATTGATTATCCATAACACTGCCCACACTTTGTAACAGTCCCTTTTAAGGTTTCCTTAATTCCCCACTTGAGAGTGACATCTAATTCCAGAACCCCATTTGTGATACAAAATAACGAGAAGTTGTAATATGAATGAAGTTTGCTTTTAAGATTAAATGAGCTAGTAGCCTTCAGTTTATTTGCATTGGTCAATCTACACCTGAGGTAATTATTCAGTTCTGGAGGTTGATTTTCAACTGGAAAGATGTGCAGTGATGAAAGAAAGGGCCCCAGAGCCCCTGGCTGACACACCAAAAGCACAGACAAAATTTTACTTTTTTAATTTATATTTCTCTTGATAAAAGGCAAAATATTTTTAACGACTATAATTATCCAGTGACAGAATAGCATCCCTTTGAAGTAATGCATACCCTTTCATTGGAAATGTTCAAGCAGAGGGCCAATTACCATTGTCAGGGCTGTCTGAAGAATATTCTCATATTAGGTACAAGGTGAAATTCATGAGTTCTGAGATCTCTTATAACTCTGAGTTGTTTTTATTTTAAGGGACCATTTGCATGTTCTTCTGGAATAGAATACTGAAATGTGAGAGAAAGTTCCTAATAATCCTTATCAAAATATGATATAATTTGAGTCTTTTGAGCATAGACATCCCATTCCCGGGTTACACATTTGTAAAGTTAGAGATACTGTGATACCTCATTATTTTCCATACCATTTTTAGTCTTAAAAAATAAGTATATGATATCATATTATATTAAAACAATATAGAAAGCAAGAGGTGAAAGAGATTTGGAAATTTGCAGGTATTGAAGAAAAAGGAAAGGAAACCTGTTGTTTTTGTTACATTATTATAAAATTTGTGACTTCATATCTTTAAATATTTACCAGATTAATAGTGATTTTGTAAAATTTGGATTTTAATTATGCATTTTTTAAAAATTTTCTTTAAAATATGGATTCATTTAGTCTTATATCTAACTCTTTTAAACTCCATATGCCAAATCCAAGAAATGTGGAATTCAGTGTATGTTTTGAATAAGTATGTTTCTAACCTAATGATTTAGGAAGGAAACTTTCCTTCTCTTGCTGTCAAAGCAGCATTCTTTTTCTGGGTTTATACAGTGAACTTATGCAAGAATTCAATACCACCTAAATCACTGAGGCATGCTGCCATCAAGTTGAAAATCATATTTTACACAGTGGTGCTTTCTTTCAAAAAATGAGAAAACAATGAACTTGCCTTGCATTATGGGGAGAGTCTTAAGAAATGCTATCAGTGAAAGAGATCAAGGTCGGTCTAGTTGCAGCTATAAAACCTATCATCCTCTTAAGCATCCCAAGTGTCAAAAATGAGGGAAGGTAGACAGCTTTACCTTCAGAGATAGAGTGAACTTTCTCACTGGGTGGTTTCCTTTGCCTTCATGAAATCCAGGTCTGAGATGTCTGGAATCGCAACCTTTTAAAACTACAGCATCTCTTTCATTGCTTAACTCAGAGTCCCTGAGAGACAGTTGTTATGTGACATGTTCTCTGTGAGTGCTAATTTATGATTGGTGTTCTGATGGAAAGCTGTCAGGTGGCCTTCTTTCTCTCTACTTCCTCTACATTGATTTATTGGTAGGAAGAAGATGCAATTGCAGTGGCAACTTTTTCCATTTAGGCTTCACAGATATAGTGCACACAATTTCCAATGATTAAACAGAATGCAGCTGACAGTCTGCTGGCCGGTAAGCTTTCATTATTGAATCATGGAGAGGAGATGACACAATTTTTAATGGCATTGGCTTTTTCTTTCTTGGATATTTAGGTCACAAGTGAGTACAACTTTGGCAGCTCCAGCCTTATCCCCATTTGAACATATAAAAATCTTCTAATTTGCCACCCCAACTGTCAAACCTTGTTAGGCAGCCTTAGTTTCAGAGTGATGGACGATCAAAATGCGATGTCCATTACAAGCCAGGTGTGTTTGCAGAGACATGCACAGAAAATTTCAAGTACCTACCCACACTATACCTGACACCTTGAAAATAAACACTGTGTTTAATTATTTTTTACGGAAGAGAATGAGTCAGATTTTAACACATAGATAACAAGGGTGGGGGTTAATAATAGAACTTATGTCTACCCTTATCCTTCAGTCCATTTGTGTTTCTGCCCAAGTACTTTTAGTTTCTGGCAGAGCCAACAAAGGTCTTGGCCTAGGATGGGGAGAAGCAGAATTTGGGGGCAAGTGTCTGTGGCAATTCAATTTGACTTGACTCAAGTTTAGTTAATGTAATATGAACCAAGATCTTGAGAATTGAATTCAAGAAAAGTGATCCTTGAGTTTCTGTTTCTGGCATGATCTCTGGTGCTTAACAAACCAACACTACAAACTTATAGATATCTAACTTTAAGGAGCTTTTCTTGAAAATTCAATTTAATATTTTTGACTATTTGCAGCTGCCTAAAGAATTTTCTCAGGCACCTAGTTACCCACAGAGATTTTAGGGAAGTAGCCTTTATTCTTCTTTGCATCAGGGTAAGAATATTGAAAGGCCATTGGAAAATATTTTTAAGGGTACCCGTTTTAGAAATTATAAACAATATGATTGGATTCAGACCTTCTAGGCATTTGCTATGTGCAAGTTCTCTGCTAGGTATGGAAAGAAAGGATAACAATTTTAACTAAGTAAATAGTTTTCTTTTTTCCCCTCAAGGCCAGCATTAATAACTGTAGTATAAAAGAGAATACGAAATTCCTGTTGTGGCTCAGTGGTAACGAACCTGACTAGTAGCCATGAGGACACACATTCTATCCCTGGCCTCGCTCAGTCCGTTAAGGATCCGGCATTGCTATGAGCTGTGGTGTAGGTTGCAGATATGTCTTGCATCCCACTTGGTTGTGGCTGTGGTGCAGGCTGGTACCTCTGATTCAGTTCCTAGCCTGGGAACTTCCATATGCTGCCATGAGTGCAGCCTTCCCCCTAAAAAAAGCAAGAGAGAGAGAGAGAAAATGCTATCAGTTCTGTAATAAATAAATAAATATACAGACCACATGCTCATAAAAAAAAGAGGAAAAAATGTTTCCACATATCCATACCCAACTCATCAAACCCATTTTTTTGGTTAAGTATTGAGGAAAATTCTGCAGAGAAAATGGACTTGCCCTGAGCCTAGAAAAATAAGAATATGTCCCTGCTTGGACATTAAGGTGATCTTAGTCAATGGAAAGGTAGCCATACAGCAGTGATTAACTGGAATTCTCCAACAGAAATATGCATGAATATGAGTTTGTATGAGAAAAGTTTCCCCACATCAATCCATCCAAAGAGATATGTGATGAAACATCTGTGGGTATTATTTCTTAAGGACTTAGTCATCTAAGTAGTTAGTGCACAAAGCCCTGTCCTTTATAAAATATTCTAGGCCAAATAAATACAAGTATATTCAATAGAAGTGGTATTTATAATTTCAGCTGTAGTTTTCACGAAGATAAATGAGTTGTATGAACAATATCATAACTGACAAACGAGGTTTAGCTTCATGTTTCTAGGTTACACATAATTAGAAAAAAAGGAGTATTTATGGCTTTAAAGGTTAACATATATGTTTATTCTATTGGATTAGTAGTAAATTCTTTTGAAACATGCTAGGATTCTATCTGGGAGATTAAAGCCATATTCAACCTAAGGCATGGCATATTTATAGTCCCTTTTTAGTTTCCCAGCCCCTGGTAAACCTAGTAGGACAGAAATTCACCTATAAGGTTAAGGACGTTAAATGAGAACCATACCGATGGCCAGGAAAATGTCCTTCCTGTGATGCCCTTGTATCTATCTTAATATGAAGCTAGTTAGACTGGACACCTTTATAGCACAGAGAGCAGAAGCAACCAATTCAGTACCAGCCAAGTCATGCAAATAGTCACTGACCAAAAAAGTTTCAAAGTAAAGATGATCCCTCAGCCAACAACCATACAATAATCAAATCTTTCTGGAGAGATAGCATTTAATACATTGACCCTACATTAATTCTACTATTAGGTCAATTGTTTAGACTCGAAGCTGGCATTTACTTTGAGTGCATGGAAAACTTGAAGAATTGGGTTGAGGATATTAAAGAACACAATAATAATTGCAGATATTGGTTCAATTAAAAAATCTAGCACCTAAATTAAAATTAAATGCAGAATAATTTATAAGGAGGAGTATTAGTTTACATAACTTTTTTTTTTTTGTCTTTTTTTCCTTTTGGGGCTGTACCTGCGGCATATGGAGGTTCCCAGGCTAGGGGTTGAATCGGAGCTACAGCTGCCAGCCTACTCCACAGCCACAGCAATTGGGAACCAAGCCACATCTGTGACCTACACCACAGCTCACAGCAATGCCAGATCCTTAACCCACTGAGCGAGGCCAGGGATCGAACCCGAAACCTCATGGTTCCTAGTCAGATTCATTTCCGCTGTGCTGCAACGGGAACTCCAGGTTATTATATAACATTTGTTTTGAACCTGCCACCATGGCTTCTCAGACTGGATAAAACTCCTCAAAGTTTTGGGGAAGAAATTTAGATCTGGATACATCTGGGAAGAATAACACAAAAGGACCGTCACTGAGATATACACAGAAGTTAGATGTGGAGAAAGAGGAGAGAGACAGAGCATTCAAAGGGCTTCATTGTGTGAATAAAGTCACATCCACGGAGGAGATGAGAAGCAGCACAGAGAAGAGGCAGGCAATATTGAATCTGCCAACATAAGCTTACAGTCCTCAAGGACTAGATGAGGGCCAGACATCCTGTTCCTTACCATAATACTCCCTTGAACCAAATGTCACATCCTGAAAAAAATATATATATATGGGCAGGAGAGGAGTTTTAAATAGGACTACGTTTAACTGAAATGCCCAATAAATGGTAGAAATGACTGATTTTTCCCAGAGGTTAGTGACATAGAAATTGTTATATAAAAAAATTTTTTTTTTGCATACCTGAATATCTGTGGAACTTATAACTTTTCTGTCATTTCCTGGGATTCCTGATGCACATTGGTTCGGGGAGAAAATGCTATTACCCAGTAGTACTTCTCATAGTTGGAGAAACCCAAGTTCTTGCACTTTGATTAAAGATAATTGAATCTATACACCTTTGCAGGAGGAAATAAACACTTATTCATATCTACTTACATGAATTAAATATTTATTTATATCTATTTCTTGCTGCCAGATGCTAGATGTTACCAAGTGTTAGCACCACATTCATTTGATTTTGATTTTTCTTTATTTTAGAAATTGTTTTCAAGGTATTTATGTAGTCATGACACTGTGTTTCATTTGTAATTCAACAATATATTTCAACTGTATAATTTAACTCAGTCTTTCTAAGCATTTGCTATATGGAAGTTCTCTGCTAACATGTAATATGTGCTAGAAACCGCCAGGTACACAAGATATGAAGGTGAAAGATTTCCTACTTAAATGAGTTTCCATTCTAAATTATGCCTCTGTTGGAGTTCCTGCTGTGGCACAATGGATAAAGAATCTGACCACCACAGCAGCTCAGGTCACTGTGGAGGTACAGGTTCAATCCCCAGCCTGGTGTAGTGGGTTAAAGAATCCCAGCATTGCTGCAGCTATGGTGTAGCTGCCACTCAGATTCAATCCCTAGTCTGGGAGCTTTTATATGCTATGGGTGCAGTCATAAAAATATAAACAGGAGTTTCTGTCATGGTACAGCGGAAACAAATCTGACTAGGAGCCATGAGGTTGCAGGTTCGATCCCTAGCCTCGCTCAGTGGGTTAAGGATCCAGCATTGCTGTGAACTGTGGTGTGGGTCGCAGATGCAGCTTGGATCTGATGTTGCTGTGGCTGTGGCATAGGTCAGGGGCTACAGTTCCCATTTGACCCCGAGCCTGGGAACCTCCAGATGCTGTAGGTGCGGCTCTAAAAGGCAAAATATATATATATATATACGTATATATATGTATATATATGTGTATATATGTGTGTGTGTGTGTGTGTGTATATATATATACCTCTGTTTCAGTGAAAATGCTATGAATTATAAACAAGTAGGTGGAGGTAGTAATAGAGATTACAAGGGCCTCCTTCAATTGGGAATGTAGGCAAAGGTCTACTACTTGCCTTTTTTTTTTTTTTTTGCTACCACTAAGCAGATTCTTAGCATTCTTCCCTGAAATTGTTTTCTTTCTTTCTTTTTTTTTTGGTATAATCTCTGCTCTCAGAACAACTCATCCTAATCTTTCTCTTCTTGAGTGCCACAATAATTTCCATCTAGAGTGAGCGTAATATATGCATAAAACAAAGATTGAACACATATTAACTAATTTAAGTATAAATTAACAAGTTAATTGCAACAGGGATGTTTTGATATTTTAATCAATAGATCTGAACTTTAATTCCCCACAAACCAAATGTCTTAGGCAGATGTCTAGAGATGACACCAGCTAGATTCCTATCACTTGGTTATTCATCAAACACTAATGTTAAGTACTCTCTGCTTTGAGAACACTCACTCAAAGCAGAGTATCCTTTGACGGGTGGCAGAAGAGGCAGTCAAAGTGATGTGAAGCAGGAGAAAGATGGCTTTGAAACTGGAGGAGGCCACATGCCAATGAATGTAGCAATGCTAGAAACCTAGAGCAGCCCCATGCTCACAGGTAGCAAGGAAACAAGCACCTTAGTTCTATGACCATGAGGAACTAAATTCTGCCAACAATTTCAATGAGCTTGGAAGATGATTTCCCATCAGAGCCTTCAGATAAGATCCAAGACCAGCCAATAGCTTGAAACCAGAAAGAATCCATCCATTGCATGCTAGGCTTCTGATCTACCTAAATTTGAGAAGTTTGAATTTTAAGCCTTTAAGTTTGTGGTAGTTTGTCATACATCAATAGAAAACTAATACACCATGAAACCTTATTCAATTAAATTAGAAGTACTGAGAGTCAGTTTCCTCACCTATAAAATAGAGGCAATTACAGATCATAGAGTTTTATTGTGATACTTGAATAGGTGAGGAAAAATTTCTCAGTAAAGAGTGAAATTTAATGCAAAAATTATTGTTATTAGTAGATGTCAGCATGGCATAAATAGTTGCATTCAGAGTCTAATTTTGGATACAGCTGTTGCTAATTTTCACACTGATTAATCCTGTATTCTATTCTGTTCCTGTTCTGGCATCCTTTTGTGCGGTCCTATAGGAGTTCCATATGTGTCTCCTTCAGCTCTTCCAATAGAATTGCTATTTAAATGCCTAACAAATATGTTTGTTAAACTTTTTAATCTCCTTTTTGCTTTCTTTTTCAAAAAATGTAATGTGGTTTTGTCCATTCCTATTTATATTCAGGTAATTAAGAACACAGCCTTGGTTTTCTGTATCGTCAGCAGACAAATTAGGCTTATACAACCATAGAAAAACCATTTTACCATGAGACCTTTCGTATTTATGGAAGGTAATGGGACCAGTTCCCCTTCTATCTTCACATAGCAATCTACCATGCTCGCAGCTGACTTTGTAGAAGCTGACTTTTCCCTTTAAGTGCACATTAAAACTCTTCAAGTGTTTCTAGGGGTAGGGTATAAAAAAACAGAGAGAGGGATGATGGTTACCTATTAAAGGAAAGACTGTATATTCCAAGATATCTTGACTCCATGTGAAAGTACATTTGTCAACCTTGGCAATGTTTTTTTTTTTCCCCTGATATTTCGTAAATATTATGGTCTACTTATATTCCTCACAAAACAGCATATATGTTTTATTATTATAAAAGCTGAATAAATCTGTTTTGCTCTAAAATTGGGACATGGGAACATTATAAATATATAGATAAAAATGCTTAAGCCAAAAGTGTTGATCCTACTCCTTAAGATGAAATGATTCTTAATGCAGATCCCATTCAGGATAGCCAACTGACTTTATTCTTGTTCACCAAGTGATTTTATTCATAACTATTATTTCTAGCAACATGAAACTAATTCCACTAATCCAAAAGTATTTTTAAAATCATGTGTGCTGAACTTGTATACCAGATACGAATAATATATCTATTTCCAAATCACGCACTGGAAATAACCCTCTACAGAATAAGGAGCAAATGTTGGACCATTTCTATTTTCTCTGCTTAAATTAATGCTGTATTTATAAATTTAAACTGTCTCTAAATGAGAACAAAATATCTGAGTGCTTTTAGAATGTTAAATCTTAGCCAGAATATTCCTATAGATTCCCAAATGTGTTTCTATATTTTTAGAAACTTTGAGGAGACAGAGATACATTTTCAAAAACTCTGTGACCTATAGGGCTGCTAGACCTTTGAGAGATTGTAAAGTTAGACCACAAAGAAGCAGAGACGTATCAAGAATGCATAGACAGCTGGTCTGCCCTATTTGCCAATTACTGAATCTGAGATTGCAGTCTGGCCTTCACGTACAGCTTTGCTGTGCCTGATATTATCTTTGATAGTGTGACAGTTTTGAAAAAGTTGGCCTAATAGTCAATTAAATTTCCAACTGTGAGAATTCATTGATTTGGCGAACTTATATCATTGAGCTTATTCTCTGATTTATTTCACAGTTTCTCACTGATTGGCAGTCATTAATTCCATGTATTATTGAATTCCCTCTGGCTATAGACTCAGTTTTCCAATTTGGTGGAGGCTAACTAACTAATAAAACCTAGGACCCAGGATTATCTGGGTTTACATGAAATGGGAATGCATGGTTTTAAGGTAAAAAAAATGTGAAAATAAGAAAGTATTAGAAACAATTGTCTTTGAACATTTACATAGTTCAGGGGGAAAAAGGATATAATAATCATTTTCTTGACATCATACCACAATATTTTTCTTATGTGTCTGAAACCGTGTGATGATTAGTATTTTTACTGTTGTTTCAGTAAGTTTCCTTCTATCCATGTGTTTCTGCTGCTGTTTATAGAAAGAAGCAGTGCATATGCAAATAATATTCAAAATATCAATTGCCGATGACCCTGAAATTGTGAAAAAGAATGCTACATTTGATTTTTCCAGCATTTCAACTACACTAACTACTGTTGACCAAGGCAAAAGAAATATTAGCTCAAGAGTTCTTCAGTCACTGTCCATTTCTCCTACTATTTGGAATGTAAATGATGGATTAATTACACTGATGAGAAAAGGAGACTGTCTTATCTCCTTGTGTTGTCTCCTCCTAGCTGAGTGGCTGCTTATCATTTAGTTTGAATAAATGAGTACTTTTTACACCAGGGAAAGTGTATCATTATACATGAAAAACACATACAATCAGGAACCAAAAAGAACTCTCCTTGACCATCACTGATGCCAAAAGGATATCAGTCATAGATGGCTTCAAAGAATGCTTGTTCACATCATTTCTTTGTTGAAAATTCATTGTCTGTGGGTAAAATACTAATTTCATTTATGGACATTAAAATTCTTTCATAGACTAGTACAAACCTACTGCGTTTCTTTCTTCAGGATTGTACCAGCCATTTACTCCTTTCTCTGACTCACTTGTAACTTGCTGTTTCCCAAATGTCTCATTTATTTTGGACTGTCTTCCTAATGCCTTTGTTAATGGTGTTCCTTTGATCTGTGGAGTACATTCTATTCATCCTTTGGAGATTTCTTTTTCTTTTCTTTTTTTTAAATTTATTTATTTATTTTTATTTATTTTTGCTTTTTTTTAATTACTCAAATGAATTTATCACATCTGTAGTTGTATAATGATCATAACAATCTGATTTCGCAGGATTTCCATCCCACAGCCCAAGCACATCCCCCCACCCCCCAAACAGTCTCTTCCAGAGACCATAAGTTTTTCAATGTCTGTGAGTCAGCAGCTGTTCTGCAAAGAAGTTCAGTCTGTCCTTTTTTCAGATTCCACATGCCAGTGAAAGCATTTGATGTTTGTGTCTCATCATATGGCTGACTTCACTTAGCATGATAGTTTCTAGGTCCATCCATGTTGCTAAAAATGCTGGTGTTTCATTCTTTTTAATGGTTGAATAACATTCCATTGTGTACATGTACCACCTCTTCTTGATCCACTCCTCTGTCGATGGACATTTCGGTTGTTTCCATGTTTTGGCTACTGTAAATAGTGCTGCAATGAACATTGGAGTATATGTGTCTTTGCGAGTCGTGGTTTTCTCTGGATAGATGCCCAGGAGTGAGATTGCTGGATCAAATGGTAGTTCTATTTTTAGTATTCTGAGGAATCTCTATACTGCTTTCCACAATGGTTGCACCAATTTACAATCCCACCAACAGTGTACTGCTGTTCCTTTTTCTCCACACCCTCTCCAGCACTTATAGGAGATTTCTTAAGATGATGGTCTTAAGCTACTATTTGAAGGTAAAGCTTGAGTACTACTACTCATCTGAAGTCTTCTCTAAGCCCTCAGGGCAGATTTTCCAGGTAATCCTATCATTTCTATAGACATCCATCATTAAGATTATTCTGAATTATATGCAATTGTCTATTTTTTTTCTGGCTCATTAATCAGAAGAAGTATTTTTAGGTCAGGAACTATTTTTTATTCATCTTGCATGCTTATCTTTAATTCTTACGCAAACAAAGCCATTCTAATAGTAAGACATAAGATCCAAATTTACGAACTCGTGAGTAATACAGGGATTTATTTCTCTTGCATGATATAGTCCATATGGTCAATTAGCTGTGCTCTGTGGAATCATTAAGGGGCCCAGGAATTTTTCATTGCTTTCTGCTTGCTCCATGGCTATGACTGAAGGTAGCTCCTATCATCTTTACTTTCTGAAGAAAGGGAAAAGAGGCAGTAATGGGAAAGAAGTTTTTTTAGAGATGCTCTGGAAGCTGCACACCATAGACACACAATAATTTATGCTTATATCTACCTGCTTAAATTCAGTCTCAGGGCTGTACAAAGCCAAAGATAGGCTGGAAAATGTTGGTCAAGAGGTCATGGCCTAACAAAATTCTAATGTGTGGAGTGGATTTTATTGAAAAAAAAGAAGTACAGAATAATGGACCACAGGAGAATGTACCCAAATACAGTATCTGGTGTATAATAGGAGGTCAGTGTTGAATAAGTGAATGACTGAGTAAATGGAATTACATGTGAAAATTAGTATAAAAAGGAAACTATGTTTTCTAGATATTTAAAGAAATATTAACCATTTTTCAGATTCTATACCTTAGACTTTGCAATATTTCATGTGAACACAATTTTGTGATTAATTTCAATGGGACTCATTTTTTTTTGTCTGCCAAAAAAATAAGATCTCTCAAAACGACAAGTGTTAGTAAAATTAATTTTGTATTATGATAGAGTGAGCAATTTTAGACACTATATTGGACATTTCACAGCACTGTAGGTATTTCCTGTTTAACATTTTGAATATTATCTTAATTAACTTCAGTGGAAGCCGAGAAGGTGAGAGATACTGCAGAAATCTAGAGATTACTAAAAGATGACTATAAATAATTTGTTTACTGATTCAGAGAATAAAGAATGGTTATATGACATTAATTATGCATTGATCATGTAAATTAGTTATAATTATCTAAGCATTTATAAATATACTCTATTATATTGTAATAGGATTACTAAAGTTTTATCATCATTCGAGGTACTCTTTTAAAATAGCTCACTTTTCTGCCTTGATGGAGTCAAGTGAGGCAGTTAGTGTAAAAAATTAAATAAGTTTACTTTTAAAATGGTTTATTATTAAATAAGGATTGAAATGAATCTACCTGTGATTTACAGTGTCTATAAACACTAGATGGAGCTCTATTACTAATGCCAATACTAATACTTACATAATATATATGTATATGAGTGTGGATGTTTGAAAACACATATGCACACTTAGGAAGGAACCTATTCCGTAGATATATTAAAAGTCAGAATGAAATATGGAACCTTGGGATGATGCAGCATTGTTAATTAAGCAGTATTTCCTGTTAAAGAATACATTAACAACAGTCTTAACTTCTTTTCCATACCACTTTCACCCTCTTCAAATTTATGAGTGCTTATGTATGAAAACACAAGAATGTTCTGGTAGGAAATGGTAACTTTTCTTTAAATACCTAAATTATTTTGTTGTTCATAATGTCCTATGTATTTTCAATACACTGCAGGAACAACTTAAGATATTGATAAAACACAGTAGCATAAGTAAAGAATTTTCATTTATATGCAAAGAAATGCATTTAAATAGGCAAAATGCCTATATAAAAATGCATTTAAATAGCCAATTTAATAGGCAAAATGCCTATATATTTTGTTACTCCAGGCATAAATCAACCAACAAATTGCAATATTAACCTATAGGAAATTCCAGACTGGCAATTTAATGCCTCAGGTTTTTTTGATTTTCATAGCACAGTAGTTAATGTTTTCCCCTCTAACAAAGATATTAACTTGATTGTGAACAAAAATTTACCTCTCTGACTTTTTTAGTTATTTTTTCTAGGTATGCTTCATTCACTAAATCAAATATAATACTGACAATTTTCATTGTAGACTCAACTGTGGACTAACTAACCCCCAAAAGAAGACATTTCCTTTGGTTGCTGCTCATTATCTAGTATTACTTTATGTTGAACAAGACTTTTGCTAAATTCCTGAGGGTCCAGATACAAATTAAATTTTCCAAACTTCTTTTGCTAGATTTTTTTTTTGCTGGGTTTTTTTCTTATTTCTCTAAGAGAGAAATCATATATTGTCTCCTTTAAGCCACTGTTATTTCAGTTTTCTTGGTTGTAACACCTCAGTCAATATCCAAAAGCAATATATCTTGCTTTGTTTTAGAAAAAATTTTTGGAGTTCCCATTGTGGCTTAGCTGTAATGAACCTGACTAGTATCCATGAGGATGTGGGTTTGATCCCTGGCCTTGCTCAGTGGGTTGAGGATCCTGCATTGCTGTGAGCTGTGGTGTAGGTCGGAGACGTGGCTCAAATCTCACGTTGCTGTGGCTCTGGCATAGGCTGGAAGCAACAGCTCTGATTAGACCCCTAGCCTGGGAACCTCAATATGCTGCGGGAGTGGCCCTAGAAAAGGCAAAAAGAAAAAAAAATAGTAAAAATGTATTGATTTTTAAATTATGTTAATTAGTAATTATAATTTAGGAGATTGACCATATGGAAAACGAATATGCAGAAATTAATGTTATTTCATACTAGAAAAATTTAAGTAGAATAGAGAATGCTTACTTGATTGTTCTTTAAAAACTAACTGCATCTGAGTCTATTGCAGAATAAAAGGAATGCATTTCTTATCTATTTTTAAATTCTATTAAATTTAATTATTTTAAAAAAATCATTCTCACAACAGCCCTTTTATCCTAGGCAGTTCTTGAGGCACTTTCCTATAGTCCAGAAATCAATAAAGAGAGCATCTTCTCTATTTCTGTTTGTTTTGTGTGTATGTGTGTGTGTGTTATAGCTTGAAAGGGGAGGCTGAGATAACAAATTGTAGGAAGAAAGTATAGCCTAAACAAAGGAATATACTTTTTAAATCTTTCCTGCAAGTTTTCTTAGACCAGTTTTAGCTTTTAATGTATCTGTTGGCGGAAAACCCTAGAACCGCATGTTGTTGAGTTTTAGATGATGCGTCCTCAAGATTCAGTAAACAATTATTTGGTACTTATTATCTACTAGATGCTTTACTAGGCTCCATCACGTATGTTTTTCTGTATAATAATATGTGCAATGGACCTTGAGAAATTTGGGATGAGTTCTATGCGAGGAATACAACTAATGGAATGTCCTATGGCTAATTAACAATACTCCCCCCTGTTCCCAACTCCAGCAAATATTGATTAAGTGCCTTCTTTCTATATGACAGACTTGCAGAATCTAGGAGCAGTGATGGGAAAGGAAGATGTAGGCAGATAATCAGCCACTTGGTTCACCTATTTCATTTGTTTACATATAAAATTCTTTCTGATTTACTGGTTGTTAAAAATATTTAATTATTATTTTTGCCATTGAAATTACTAGAATTAACTTTGGAAGTCAGTAAGATGATAAATATTATAAACAATTGGCTGCATATTTTCCATATTTAAAGAGGTTTTCAGTTTTAGCTTACTTGACTGTATCATGATGTACTAAGACATTTAACCATTGAAGAAACATTTGGCTATGGATTATTTTCTATATATGAAACTTATGGTATTTCAAGCAGAATACTAGTGTTATTGTCTTACTGTCAGTACCATTATTATTGATACTATTTACAGATTTACTAGTGCTAAACTATGTAGCCCCTCAATTGATTTCCCAATATGCACTTAAATAAAATCAAAATTTCTAACCATGGCCTTTAACACTCAATATGACCCAGTCTCTGCTTACCTTTCCTGACTCATATTTCTTTATCTTCCTACTGTTTTAATATTTTTAAGCCATGGTTGCCTATCTCCATGTTTTTGTAAATGCTGATATGCTACTTTGGAATGCATCTCGTCTAAATTTTTACCTGGCTGCCTCCTTTCCATCATTAACTTTTAAATTAGATGTTGGCTTCTAAGAGAGACTTCCATCTGTAATCCTAAATATGATAGCATTTTCCTTCTCCAAATCATCACTTTATCTTTTTCACTGCATCCAACAGTTCCAGAAATTGTCTTTTTGTGATGTATTTATCTATTTATATGTTTCTTGTCTATTTCTGTCTTGGAGCTTATATATTTCTCTAAGGAAGGGATTTTTGTCTGCCATTGCTATGTCAGAGTCTAAAAGAATGCCTAGCATATACTATACTTGTGTGTTAATGGACCTACTAACTAATATTTGAGTGTTTAGTTTTGGATAGGCAGGTACTGAGATATATACTTTACTTGGACTCTCATATGTAATTTTCTCAACATTAATATTAATCTGTTAACATTATTAATATCAAGCTAATTTTTCTGGTGAAAAAAACTGAGACATATAAAGGTTAATAAATGTCCAAGGCCACAAAGCTAGTATAGTCTGGAGCCATCACTGTCTGACTGCTGAATCTTGTTCTTCTCCAATATCCTTTACACATGGACCCGCTTTCACAAAACATTAAACCTAGTTGGGCGTTAAAAAGATAGAAAGAAGGAGAATATTTGCTTGTATATATTTGTAGGGTTGTAGGGAGGTCTTTTTGCTATAGCTTTTATAGTATGACAATTTCACTTAATTTAATTCTGTATTTAATATTATATGCCTGTTGATCATATCCTCCTGTCTACAAAATCACAATTATTAATTTGTAGAGGTGAAGATAGAGAGAAGTGTGAAGTATTGTTATTATTCTAATATTTATTATTTAGAACATTCTTCATATTTTGAAGATGAATTCCAGTCATTAATTATTCCCTGTCATGTTGCCTTGGTTACAATTACTCATAGTAACTGAAGCTGTCGAATGCTGCAGACAGAGCATGAAGAGTATTGGGTTAGATTAACACTGAGTTACATAGAATGAAAATTCAGTCATCTTTCAATTTAAAGCTCTTTCCAAATTCTCCCAAAATTGTTTTATTAGAAACATATGGCATAAATGAAATATATATTTGGATAACTCCCTTAATAAAAATATTCACTTCAAATTGTGCCATTGTATGCTACAGTAGAATGTCTTTCACTTTATAAATAACCTCATTCAGCCATATATCAAATACTTTGTACTTTGCATGTATTTACAATGGACCACAAGTAGTGTGTTTTCTGCTTAGTAAGTAAATATTAAGAACACACAGTGTAAACGACAGAGATATCACATAATTCCACCATAAGAAACCTGAATATGAAGTGATAGTAAATTACACCTAACTTGGAGAAGAAGAGTTTTATTTTTTCCCCTCACTCAAGGATGTGGGATAGAAAGCATTTTAAATTCTCTAATGTCCATCAGAAAACTATGCTTGTCTACCCAGAGGAAATGAAATTTACATATGCTGAGAAGATTTAACTTGTATTATTTTTTTTTCCTCAGTCTGGTATACCAAAAAAATGCAAGGCTTACAGGTATTAAGTCAATTTCTAATCACAAACATTATAAAAGAACAACACTCTATCCACATTACTTTTAAAGGAATTATTTTTATTTTAAAGCAAGGAAGTGTTTCTTTTTGTGTCACTGGTCATGTCTTTTAGTTGTAATAGTGCAGTACTGTCACAAGATGGTCATAAAAATGATGTACCTGAGTACTGTATTTTACAGTATTTTGTTTCAAAATAGGAATGTTCAAATATACTGTAATAATATTGTTTGAGAATGAATATGCTTCAGAAAACTTAGATATCAGGCTAGAAAGATGTTAATGTCATAAGAGCTCACAATCAGTGTTCCTTGACAAAATCATGGAGAAGATATTTAAACTGAAAATTCTATCATGTAGATACCTAGGTATGAGACCTGAATATGGGGTAATGTTTTGCCAAGGTAAAGTCAGTCAGGTCTTGGCTCTTTGCATCTGGGCCTGCCGTTATAGGTAATACCTCAAGTGTGGGCACTGTATGGCAGAGTAGCAATCTCTGTGTCTCTCTCCCTTCACATTCTAAGGTAGAATCTCCTATGGAATCAGAACTGAAATAGACTCTGCTGCCTATAATTTTACATAGTCAGAGCTTATACCACATGCTTTCCTGACTCTACCTATCCTTCTCCCTATTTCCTCAACTTTCACTTTTTAATACAAAAAATACCTTTACTATCTTTTCCTGGAAACTCAGCCCCCATTTACTGCAGAGTATAATTACTTTGGTGGTGAGTGTGGAGGGCTCCTTTCTATGCCTTCAGTAAATTTTAGGCTCTCTGGGCAATGACTCTTCCCTTGTTTACCTTTCCATGAATGGAAAAATGTCTTTTTTTTTTTTTTTTTCATTTGTTTTGCATTCTATATCAACCTCTCTCAATTTTTCAATAATAATCACACAAGATAAATTGTTCTTATTTCTCATCACATATAAGTAAAACGAAACAGAGAAATTGAATTTTTTGCCCCAAATCACTAAACTTGGACCTGACTTCTGATCTTACAGTGCTATACTAATGAGAATTTCTATGGACATGAGCATTTTTTATTTTAAGAATGATAATTCAATTTTGAAATTCCAAAAAACAAATTGTTTCCAAAGACAATAGAGAAGATTCTTAATTTATTGCACTCTCTTAAGTTATTATTCTTCCAAATTTTGTTTAAACAGTATATTGAATATTTTGTTTGATAAAATACTTTATATTTTATTATAAATTATTTTTATATTATTTCCTCTGAATGAAGTCATTATTGTATCACTGTCCCTTTTTAAACAGTAAATGAGATTTAGCAAGTCATTTTAAATCTTCATTTTTGGAATATTCTGGAAAACAGTTTGTCTCCTTCTCAAACAAAATGTAAGGAGATTAATTTGCATTGAAATTCTTAAAAGGACAAAGGTTATTTGATAAGATCTCATTAAATACCTAGTATATATCTAACCAGGTATCCTGAGATAAGGAAGAAATAAGAAATATGACCAAGAAGGCCTAAAAATACTGCTGGTAGGAAGCATGTTGTCTGTAGACATAGAATTTTACTCAATAGGGTAGAGGAAAACAATTGTAAATCTAGAACATTTCATTTCAATATTAACATATACAAAAAGAAAATAAAGGTTCTTTCATAGTGCATTCTAAAACTTGCTGCTGATAAAATGAATAAGAGTAAAGAAAGAAAACTTTCTTATCCAAAAAACAAGAATATTTAATCACTGTCAGCCTAAACTAACCTAAATGAGTTTTGTTTTTTTTGTTTTTTTTTTTCCTCATATAAACCAAATTATTTTAGAAAATCTGAAAGTGGAAGGAGGTGGAACTGGGACTTCTGGCAATTGAAGAAGTTGGCATATTTTCTCTCAGAAAAGCAACTATAAAGCTGAATAAAATTGACCAAAGAATTTTTTAATACACTGTAAATTGACCAAAGACAATTTATGAGAAACACCTATGCTTGAAGAACTTCTGAACTTTGGGTAGTAAGAGTGAAGTATGTAAGTTTTCTTGCCTGTGACCACTCTCCACAGTTCCATCAATACAGAGGTTTTGCCAGGGCAGTCTGAGAAGACAGGCTACTTTGTTACCACCATCAAAAAGGCCCTAACTAATGGCATTGCTGATGAAGTAGACAGTCTTTGTGGTATGTGAGTAGGGATGGATAATAGTTCTACTTGCCTGAGGTTGTGGTCATGCTTGGTTGAGGCTGCACACATGCACAGTGGAGACCACAGAGCCCAAGCTGCCCACACATTCCTGGTTAACTCTGAGTCTGTGCACATACACAGAGGATACTTGAGAGGTACCACCAGAAAGAAAAAGAGGCATCAGATTGGTTAAAAACAAAAATCCCTGAAGTTTAGATGTGTATCCTTAACCATGGAAAGATATATTGAAAGCCTCACTGCCTTGAGGTTGCAGAGTACAATTTTTCTCAAATTATTAGTAGCTGTTAAACTACACAGAGGTGACTCCTAAGAAGCCCGGCTTTAAAACAAAGCAAAAATTAAAACAAAAACAAACAAAACATGGTCTTTAGGGACCACAAATTATGAGGGAAATAGATTTTAAAAATTTGGTCCAGGCAAGTTCCTAAACCTCCACACAAAAACCAAAAAAAAAAAAAAAAAAAAAAAAAACTAGTAAACAAAAAACACTAGCAGATTTTTTTAAGTAAAGTGTAGTAACAGCATGAATCTAAAGTTGTAAAAATAGAATCCAGAGTTGCTACAATATATTATTTACTTAAAAATAAGAGACAAGCAAAGATGCAAAGAAGATAAGTGGAAGAAACCATAAGTAGATGCTGGATTTAGCAGATAAAGATGTAAGAATAGCCATTAAAACAAAGTCAAAGAACTAAAAGGATTCACGTTTAAAGAATTAAAAAGAAATTGTAACAATGAATCAACAGATATATAAATTATTTTTAAAAGGAAATTATGAAGTTAAAAATATAACAATTGAAATTAAAGCTTCATTAGAAGTTCTTAACAGCAGAGATGACAAAAGAAAGAATTAATGATTTTGAGGCTGTATCAATAAAATCATTCAATTAATAAAAAAAGAAAAAAGGAAGAAAAACGAGCAGAGCCTCAAAGGACCTGTAAGAGAGCATCAAATTTACCAATATAGAAAATGTAATGAAAATCTCAAAAAAGAAGAAAAATACTTGAGAAAACATCAGATGAAAAATTTTTAAATTGATGAAAAACATTCCTGTATATACATTTGAAGAAAATAAATAAACTCTAATGCTTAAGTAAGTGAATACACAGAGACACATACCTAGGTATATCCAACTTCTGAAACAAAAGACGAAAATCAAACCTTGAAAGAAACAAGAGAAAACCAACCTATTGCATTTAGGGAGAGGGCATCAGTAAGGTTAATCACTGATCTCTCACTTGAAACAAGAGAGACAAGAAAGCAGTGGAATGAGATATTCAAAGATTTAAAAGCAAGGAAACAAACGGTCAAAAAAGAATTCTATCTCCAGCAAAATATCTTTCAATAATGAAAACAAAATAAGAATATTGATAGATAAGCAAAGACTAAAGTAATTTAACACTCTCTTTAAAATACTAAAAGTAATTCTGAAGCTGAAAGAAATTTACATCACAATGAAGAACCTCAGAAATGGATAGTATGCAAATACAAAAGATAGTCTATACACAAGGTTCAGTTCTAGACCACAGCAATAAAGAGAATATTGTAATAAAGCAATGTTTTCACAAATTTTTTTGGTCTCTCAGTGCATATAAAAGTGGTGTTTACACTAAATTGTAGTCTATTGGCTGTGTAATATCATTATTTCTGATAAAAACCAATATGCATAGCTGGATTAAAATACTTTAGTAAAATACTATTAGTAAAAACATGCTAAGCATCATCTGAACCTTCTTTGCACTGTAATCTTGTTTGCTGATGGAAAGTTTAAAATCATTTTAAGAATTACCAAAATATGACACAGAGACATGAAGTGAGCAATTGCTGCCAGAAAAATGGTGCCAATAGACTTGCTTGATGCAGGATGCCACAAATCTTCAATTAATGAAAAACACAATATCTGCAAAGTACAACCAAAAAAAAGTGCAATAAAATGAGGTATGCTTCTATGTTTATTCAGTCCTTTGCTTAACATCTTTAAAACACTTAAACTTGAAGATATAATTGTAACACTAAATTATATGGTTTATAACTAGAAAGGTAAGCTAAACCCAGTGGAAACTGAAGAAAGGAAATAGGAATTAGAGCAGAAAGAGAAAAAGAAATGCAATATATAAAGTTAATGAAGACAAAATTTACTCTTTGAAGAAATAAACCTGACAAAACTTAGCTAAGTTGATAAAGAAAATAAGAGAGAATACACAAATTACCTAAATGAAAAAATGAAACAAGAGACATCACTACCAATCCTACAGATATGAAAAGCTTATAAGGGAATAGTATGAACAACTTCTGACTGCAAATTAGGTAACTTAAAAGAAATGGACAATTTTCTAGGAAGACATATACTACAAAACTGATCCAAGAGAAAGTACAAAATCTCCACAGGTCAATAATAAAGAAATTGGATTAATATTTTTAAATATTCCCATAAAAAACCTAAGCTCATATTGCTTCATTGGTGAATTTTTCCAAATATTAAAAGATTATCAAATTATTCCCCAAAAATTATAGAATAGAAGGGAACATTTTCAACTCATATTGTGAGTTTGGTTTCATCCTGAGACCAAAGAAATTGCAAGAAAATAAAATGACAGTAAATTATCTATCATAAAAAAATCAATGTGGAAATCCTTAACATTATATGAACAAGTAGAATCTAATAATTTTTTTTTAAATATTGTGCCCTATTACTTAGTAAAATTTGTTTTAGTGATGCAAGGTTGATTTAACATCTACAAATCAATTAATGTTCTGTACCATATTAATAGCATAAATCAGAGTTGGTAATATTTTTCTGTAATGTGCCAACTAGTAAATATTTGACACTTTTCAGTCCACATGACAGCTGTTGAAGCCCCTCAACTATACCGAGTAAATGGTTATGGCCGTGTTCCACTAAATATTTATTTTAATAAAATTTAAATGTAGTTACCTAGACTTGGCACATGGACTATCTTTGTCAGTCTCTGGAATATAGGTAGAAAACCATGTGATCATCTCAATAAACAGAAAGAACACTTGTCAAAACCTAATACTTTTTTACAATAAAAATTGGCAGTAGTTAGAAAGAGTCTTTATCAACCTGATAAAAGGCATGCATTGAAAAATCCACAATTAAAATCCTGCTAAATGGTGAAAGACTGAATATTTTCACTTTATATCAGGAACAAGGCAATAATACCCAAATTTGCCACTTTATTTTACAAGATGTTAGTAGTTCTAGGGAGTGAAATAATCCTTCCCTCCCCTCCACAAATGAATATATATTGAGAAGCAGATCTGCATATGTCATATTTATTTATAGCAAAAACACTGAGTAATGATTGTTATAAGCTATTATATTAGACTTAATAGGTAGTTTAGCAAAGTTGCAGGACACAGAAAAAAATACAAAACTTTAAAGCCAAATGTATTACAAAAAGAAGAAAAGAACAGAATCAGAACAAAGTGCCTAAATGATATGAGCTTCTTGCTCACTCTCCTCCACATTAGTAGAAAAAGCAATGATACTTGACAATGAGATGCAAACAACAGAGCTTAGTCAGAAACCATTGTGGCTATAGTTGGTGAAACAAGGGGACCCTAAGACTGAAATAAATGGTATTACCAATGAACACCTATCCAATATAAAGCTGTGGGTGTTTTGAAAACATTAGAAGTGAATTTGGTTGAGCTTCAAGCAAGCAACCACTCAAAATGAAAGTAAATGCAGAATCTTGGTCCCTGGTATGGAGTAATCTCTTTCTTTGTGTTTCCTAGGTCCTCTTGAGTCCTGTAGTCCCATCTTAGCTAATTTAAGAAGATGATTATGGGTGGAGAAAAAAACTCCTTTCCTCAGTAGGAATCAAAGCCATAGATGTGTATTTGAGTAAACTGGGGAATTTAGGGAGAGGAGACTCAAACATACGGCTCTTCCCATGCAGCCAAACAAGTAACCATCCTATGTGATGGGAATTCCTGAATTCAATTGATTAAGTCTGCACAAATTTCACAGTGGGGAAAGGAAGAAAATATGATTTTGCTCATAGAGCTCTTTGGACCAACTTAATATACTATTATTGTGTTTTCCACTCCTGAGTGTATATTTGGTTTTGGTTTACATGCTTTTACTGTGAATTTTCATAAAATTCAGATGGGATTGTCCTGATCTAGAAGTGATGTATATTTGAGCTATAGGTCTCTCAGACTGAAGATTTTGCTTATTAGAGCCTGTGACAAATGGAGGCAGACCCAGAGAAACCCTTTAATTTATCACTTCTTTGACATGACCACAGTTGCATATCTTTTGAAAAGTATCTATTAGCTTCCTCCTGGCTTTTGTCCAAGGCATAATGCCTAACCTATGGAGGTTTTGTTTTTACCTGGTCTGATATACTGGGGTGGTCTAGTTCATACTCAATGTCTAACAAGATGAGAAAGACCAAAAACTTCTCTGTCAAATGGAAATTCAAGAATGTAACTGACCTCCAGTGGTACCTCGGTTTACATGAAAAAGCAGTGGTGAGGTCTCTGTGGAAAATAGTCCACTATTCTGCTGTCTGAAGCTGAACTGCCAGCTCAGTGTGATCTTCAGTTCACAGAAGTTTCTATAAGTTCCTGGGCCTGGTTTGCCTAAGCCGAAGACAAATTTTGTCCTCTAAACTACCGCAGTAGTTAAAACTCAGTACCAGTTCTCCAAAACCAAAAAGGTATGTGGCCACTTCACTCACTAGGCATAACTCAATTTTATTGTCATAACTCTGGCCAAAGAGTCCCTTAATTTAGCTGATTATATTATATTGACTCATGAACTCTTGCTTTCATCCTACTTTGTTTTCAAGTTCGACGACTACAGACTGATAGATTAAAGATAGATCAAACTGTCTGGGTCACTAACACAGTTGCTCATGATGAGGGTCCATTCTCTGATAAGACTAATTGGAATCATGCTATTGGTAGAGATTGTGCTGCCCTAAATGGCCACCATTGTGCCTGGATCCATCATCCTACAAAACATGGAAATATATCCACCATTATAGACTGGGCACAAAGTAAAGAACCTATTTCTAATTCAGGGACTATGCTGGATTTGTATGCCAGATTTGTGAGTCCTGCCAAAATTTGGCTGAATCTCCATCACTTACTTTTTTAGGACATTCATTAAAAACCCTGGACATCCAGACTTGGGTAAACTTTCCTAGTTGGCAGCATTTCACATATGTTGTTAGACACCTTCGCTGGTATAATTAAGTGTATATTCATGAAACCCCATGGGGTAGGATATTTGAAAGCATGTGCTTGGTTTCTTCTGGACCTTGACCCTTGTGTCTTTTCTCTTGCTAATTTTGATTGGTAATCTTTCACTGTAATAAAACATAATTTGGGGTGTAACAGCTTTTACTCCCACCCCTATAGCCATCATTCAATTATTTCATGGGCCAGAGAACTGGCACTTGGCTTGTGGTATAAACAAATAAGATGGGTTGAAGAGACTGCACTCAGACAGTCCCTTCAACCAAGAATTTAACTCAGTTATTTAAACTATAAGTCCTAAGGACTATCAGCTAGCAAAAAGTACACATTGGAAGCAATGTCAACCTATGCTCTCAGATAGGTCAGGCTAGAAGGCCTCAACAATTGTAAACAATGCTTTTTTGCCAGAGCCGCTGCATGTGGCCCTTGAACTATACTTCTTGTGTGGAAGTCAGGAATGAACTTTCATTCCTCCCCCAAAAGTAGTAACTTTCATCTTAGACGTGATCAAACGAGTGTTTTAAGTGTTTTCCTCCAGGTGTTTAAGGAAGCAATAATAGATGATGCGATTCTCAGATAAGATCACCAAGAGGCATAACCGACTCACTGTCTATGCAGACCCTATGGTTGTATATTTCTACAAATAGTTCTGTTCAATTAGAAAAGGTGATCCAAAATGTGTTCCCAATTTTAGCTGAAGTAAACAATTGCACCACCTCAGCTCCGGAAAGCATTCAGGTCTGACTTAGTTCACTGAACAGCACTGTTGTAAATGATAGAATTGCCCTAGATTTCCTCCCTTCACACAGAGTCTGCACATTCACTAGTGCATCCTGTTGTACATGGATTAATCTCTAGATCGAATGGCAGCATCAATATAGAAACTTAAGGAAGATGACACCTGACTTTTGAAAGGAGACTACAATGGTTTAAGGGAACTATTTAGCTGGTTTATTCTGGGTCCCTAGGCCACAGATAATATTAATACTGCACATTAATCTCATCCTACCAATTTTAGTCCTATTGATTATATGAGAGAAATTGAACAGTTATGGAGCCAGCCTCTGTTGGTCAGATGAATCAATGGCCAACAGAATGCATAATCATGGAAAACTTCATCAGAAGCAGTCAGTAGAAACAAGGGTTGTACACATTATCATAAAGATACAGTTCTCCATGTTTCTGTTTAATTTGCATATTTTAAGTTAGGCACTAACTGCTTATTATTCTGGGTATCTTTTCAGTGATGTTTGTAAAGTTAACAGCCTTGGAAGACAGCCATAAGTTTTCCCACTGGAGCAAAAGGAAGGCATGATTTTAGACCATTAAAAAAATTCTGGTTCCCAAAGCTCAGGGTTCCTCTTCTGAGAGCCTACATAAGCATTCATCTGTGCCCATCCATGTCATTCCTGTGGAGCAATGAGAAATGAAACAAACATGCTGAGGCTTATGATTCATATTGTGCCATGAGAAAAAAAAAGGTCTTTGTCTCTAACAGAAGTTTTGTGTCTCCTATTAGCATCTGTGAATATGTGACACATTTATTTGTTAACTTGTAAGATAAAATATCAGACCCTTCATAGTAAAAACACCTAGAGTAGGAGTAACTCTGCTTGGCATCCTCCAAATGTACCTTCCTCAGCTCTCGTAAGGAAACAGCTCTTAGGGGAGTGGCTCAGCAGAAACGAATCTGACTAGCATCCAGGAGCACACAGTTTCAGTCTCTGGCCTCACTCAGTGGTGTAGTGGTGTAGGTCACAGATGTGGTTTGGATCCTGAGTTGCTGTGGCACAGGCCAGCAGCTACAGCTCCGATTAGACCCTAGCCTGGGAACCTCATATGCCATGGGCATGGCCCTAAAAAGACAAAAACTAAACAAACAAACAAAAAAACCCCCAGCTCTTAGGAAGTTATTTTGTCAAGTTTGAAAGAGCCTAGGCTTTAGAATCAGAAGCACCTGAAAAGAAAACCCAGGCTTACTTTTTGTGATAGCACAAAAACATCTATAATATAAGGGTATTTTCATGACTAAATGCAATAATATTAATAATAAGGTTCTTATTTAACATTTGACCTGATGAAATCAATCAGTTATATTTTTTCTTTAAGCATTTTTAAAGATTTGGATACTAAATTGAGACTCACATAAAGAAAAGGAGTGCAAATAAAAATATTTCATAGTATTCATATGAAAATCATATACCTTAATAAAGAAACTTAAAATACCAAAAAATGGGAAAAAATCAACTATCATATAGAACAGATACTTGTTAATAATTTAATTATGCCTTTTTATATAATTCTATAAAGTAGGTTTTAGAAAGTAGAATATATACAATTTTGTATCCTAAAGTAGGAACATCTTGATAGTGGTTGTGGTAAGTTTATTTTCAATAAAGAAAATATATTAATATCACAAGCCAGAGAGCTTGGCTGCAGAATTTTTGTTAAACCCACCAGTTAAAAACATAAATGAGATATCCATAGAATCTTTTCTTTAGCCCAACCATCTGGACACTTACTGTACTTTGATTAAAGCAAAAAACCCATTTGACAAAAACTTACAATACGGTTAAATCCCAGGCCCTTCACAGAGAGAAACTTAGAGATGAAATCATACATAAAAAGTCTGAAAAATTCATTGTTTCATCAAAAAAAGTCCATTAATTATAGTAATTATCTATGATTGGAATTTTTAAAACATCTGCAGTGAAACAAGTGGCTATGCTTAAACATGCTCATTTCATTTTTCAATCATTTAAACATAACTATTGTTAAGGAATTAGTTGGAAGTCATTTAGAAAGTAACTTTCACAAAACCAGTTCTGGCATGTGCCAGAGACAAAATTGAAGGATTAATAAAGGAAAATGTGCACAAACATTGTGATCTTAATCATTATATCTAAATTAGTATAAAATGAAGAAAATCTGGTTGATGATTGACTTCAATTATACTTCTTTATTTAGGTATTAAGACCGTTAATTCTATTAGTTAATTAAAAACCACAGTCATGCAACTGGAATGAATTCTTATTCAATGAATTCTTGTTCAAAGATAAATGCCATTTATTCATTTTACAATTATTTTTGTCAGATAGCTACCATATTCCTGGCCATGAGGTAGTCATCATCAGTACAGGGAAAATATGGTAATGCTCTCAATTCTGATGATCCATTTGAATCATTCTGTATCTAGAATTATAAATCCCTTAAAAACTGAGAGTGCAAAATAGGAGAGATGGATTAAGAGGTACAGACTTCCAATTATAAAATAAGTCGGAGTTCCCATTGTGGCGCAGTGGTTAACGAATCCGACTAGGAAGTATGAGGTTGCAGGTTCGGTCCCTGGCTTCGCTCAGTGGGTTGACGATCCGGTATTGCCGTGAGCTGTGGTGTAGGTCACAGATGCAGCTCGGATCCCAAGTTGCTGTGGCTCTGGTGTAGGCCAGAGGCTACAGCTCTGATTTGACACCTAGCCTGGGAACCTCCATGTGCCGCGGGAGCAGAGCGGCCCAAGAAATAGCAAAAAGACAAAAAAATAATAATAATTAAAAAATAAAATAACATAAGTCATAGGAAAAAAAATCTGTGCATATGTGTTGAAAATAACAAAGAATTATGAAATTTATCTTTGTGATAATATACATTATAATTACAAAATAAAGATAACTCAAATGTGAAATTAGAAGAATAAACAAAACATGTATATCATCTCAGTTTTTAAAATAGAAATATTAAACAAATAAACTAGTAAAAGTATTATATATGGATAGTGAGATTGTGGGTAACCTTTGTGTTTTTTGGGTTTCCAGAATTTTAGCAATGAGCAAAAGTTTAATTTATGATCTGAAACAGCTATTTTTAAATGGAAAAAGTCATATATGTCAAGCCCTTTTCTGCATGTCCTTATCTTGTTGAATAAAGTAGTAAAGATGATGTAAACATGTGAGTATACTTAAAGCAGAAAATATCAAATCAGATGATCTGGGTTTTGGTCTGGGTCAGTCATTAATCAAGATCTTTGATGCCTGAGCATAAGATTTGGGGCTTATTTTCTTTTATTTGTATGTTGATGGATTTTGACTGGGTGAGCTCTATATTTTTTTTTCATCTCTAGAAAACAAGCTCTATTCTTGAAATAGTTGAGTTAGATAGTGCCAGACTCTTTTTAAAGCATACACACACATACATGAACATAATAACTTAATAACAACAAGGGTATTTTACATCAGTCAACCGCATCATCCCTATTTTAAAGGTAATGGAGGCTAAAACTTCTATAAAGGAGCTGAGCTTCAGAACCAAATAGTTTGGACTTTAAAATCCATGATCTTGGCTCCTATCTCATCATACTTCAACTTTTTAATATTGATTAAACTATATTTTCAATAATAACTCTATTTGTCAGAGTTTTCCAAAGAACCAAAAGGATATGTATTTCTTCTATTGAATTATTGTGGAATGAATTATTTCCACTTTGGGGATGTTATTCTACTATGAGTATTGTATACTAGTTTGCATGCCCTTCAGTTGTTGAGTTGTAAGAATTTTTTGTATATTCTAGATATGATTTTATCAAATATTTTATTTATAAATATTTTCTCATTTTGTAGGTTGTCTTTTCAATTTTTTGATGGTTTGCTTTGTAGCACAAACTTCTAATCTTGATGAAATCCATTTTTAGAAAACTTTCTGTAACACAAGATTGCTATAATTTATTCATAGACTTTTAAGTGTATTATATTTTTAGCCATTAAATTTATATCTTTGATCCATTTGAGTTAATTTTTGTACAAAGTGTAAGCATGGAAGGGCCTAATCTCATTTTTCTGCATGTGCCTATCCAATTATTCCAGCATTATTTAGTAAAAAGACTATTCTTTCTCAATGAATGATCTTGGCACTCTGATTAAAAATCAGTTGATCATAAACATATGGGTTTATTAATTAACTCTTATTTCTATTCCAGTGATCTATAAACCTACTCTTATGCTAGTATCACAGTGTCTTGATTACTATAGCATTGTAATAAGTTTTAAAATCAGGAAGTGTGAGTCATTCTAACTATTCTTTCCTAAGATTGCCTTGGCTATCCTGAGTCTCTTGAATTTCTATATGCATTTCAGTATCATCCTGTCCATTTCTGCAAAAAAGTCATATGGGGCTTTGACAGAGATTTCATTAAATCTGTAGATCAGATTGGAAAGCCTTACCATCTTAACAATATCAAGTCTTCCAATCCATGAACATGGGATGTCATTTCATTTATCTAGGACTTCTTATGTGCTTATTAGACTGAATCCTCATCCCATCATCATATGTAAGACATCTGTAGATCTCCTTCCTCATTTAGCTCTGCCACCTATTAAAATAGCTTTATATAGGAAATCTCTGGTGGCATAGCTGGTTAAGGACTTGGTGTTGTCACTGCTGTGGTTCAGATCACTACTGTGGCATGGGTTCAATTCCTGGCCCCCAAACTTCCACATGCTATGGGTGAAGCCAAAAAATAGAAATACGTATATAAATTCTGTCCATTTTCAAGAGAACTCTGAGAACTACAAGTGATTTAGTGTTTCCCTGTTTATTTGGGAATTCATTATTTAGGTGCTGAAATCGTTGTGGTTGTTTTCCGCTGTTTTCTATATACAGTATATCAAAGAAAAGGGTGACTAACAAAATAGATGATCCTTTAACTTATACTGAATGCACAAAATCATATCTATATTATCAGATAGATAGATAGATACAAAATTACATGTGTAGGTAAGAGCATAGAAAAACTTTGGAAGAAAATGTATCGCTATATTATAGTAGTTATCCCTGGAAAGGAAGGAGCAATGGGGGATGGAGGAGAAGAGGACTAATCGTTACTTGCATTCTTTTTTTTTTTTTTTTTTTTTTTGCTATGAAAGTGTCTTCAGGTATTTATGATGTAATTTTAAATATGAATAACACTAAATATAAACATGCCTCAGCAAAATGTGTTTTTCCAATATATATCACCTTAAGAGTTAATAAGCTGGCTGACCTTGAAATTTCAGGTGGTATTGAATAGCAGGTTGAAAGGTTTGAGATCATGTTGCAATATGCTAGCTGAATGGGTCTTTTTTAACCATCTGAGAGCCTGTTAAAGAAAATAGAAGCTGTGGTTATCACCGAGGTGTTGTGTCTTCAGGAACCTGTAGAGATTTTCTGTGAGGTCCTGTACTATATATACATATTTCATTTTCTTGATGATTAGTGCTAAAATTTTTTTCTTCAGGAAAAAGCTAGTATGGCAATTCAAGTACAAACTCTATCTGCTGGTAGAGTTTCCTCCCACTTGGAGAAAGTCAGTCTTTTATTCTCTTCAGGCCTTCAACTGAATGAATGAGGCCCACCTGCTTTATGGAAAGTGGTGTGCTTTATTTCAAGTCCAGTGATTTAATTATTACTCTTCATTACAGAATCATCCAGAATAATGTTTGACCAGATATCTGGACACTGTGACCAGCTAAATTGATAAATAAAACTAACCATCACAGTAATGAAACACTATTTATCATTTAAGATGACCCCAATTCCTGATATTTAGATATCATAGTAGAGATATTTTGGTGCCCCTAAATAGGTATTATTTATTACTTATTTTCCAGTCTCTAGGATTATACTCATTACAATAACTTTACATACCCCCTTATGTATATAAATGAGCCAAATGAATTTAATTCCAGGAATACTTGTTTACCAACAGATTTGCTCTTACATATTTCTATGTCAGAGTTTCCTGGTAGTCTAGTGCATTGCTGCTGCTGTGGCTAGAGTTTCTGCTGTGGCTCAGGTTCAATCCTTGGCCTAGAAATTTCTGCATGTCATGGGTATGGCCAGTAAAAAAAAAAAAAAAAAAGAAGATTTGTGTATACATTGAATTTTTCCATATTATTCCCCATGTAATATCAGATACATTTTATCTTTATTTCTCATATGATTTTTAATTGTGTATGGCTCTCAGACTTTCAGCCTTAAATTTTTGACCTTTTACATTTACATTTATTCATAATTTAAATAGTGAATAAATCTATGACTAAGAAATTAAGAATGTAAAGCCCTTCCCCATTTCAGGGAGATCTATAATATTGATTTGCTATGATAAATGGAAAAATATCAGTAAAATATTCAACCCATTAGTTACTTGTTTAATGGCTAATATAAAAGGAGTTTACTTTCAAAGGTGAGATGAAAGTTAAGATTTTTGTTTTTAACACAGGCTTTTATAAGACATTTAGTACTTTATAAGTGCTCTGAAATATATTTTCCCTGATTGAATGATTCATTTATTCATTGAGAAAACTGAATTATTTATTGAGAGGCTACTATGTATAAAGAACTGTTTCAGATGCTAAGGGTACCAATAATAAAAAAAAGATTCCCTCTCACTCTACAAAAAACACTGTCATGATAAAGTTGTATTTAAATTTGTCATAAAAATAAATATGTATGTAACGTGTAGCATTTTTTAATAATTACTATGGAAAAATAAAGCAGAAAAAAAATGAGTGAAAGTGCAATTACAAATGGAGTTGAATCAAAGAAAGACTTATTAAAATGTGACCTTTCTAAGTGGTGGAAGGTACCAGTAAAAAGGCCCTAAGGCAGAAGTATCCCTTGCAGTTTCCTAGAAGAAGGCCAAGTTGGCCCACGTGGCTTCTGAGCAGTAGCTGTAATAGTGAGAGACTAGCAAGAGATAAGGTCAGAGGGTAATGAAGCATTGAGCTTTGGGAGAAAATTGTAGAGTCTTGTTCTGCTTTTTACTCTGAGTGATATGGGACACTACTGGCAAGTTCTTAATAGAGGAGTGATATTAATTGACTCTAATGTTAATAAACTTACTTGGGCCTCAGGGAAACAAGGAATACTGTAGTAACCCAGGACCAGGTGAAAAACAATGGTGGTTCAGACTAAATATGTCAAAGTGGGTGAAGAAAATAGGCTAATGGGGGCTGTATTTTGAAGAAAGAGACTTTTGTATTCGCAGAGAGAAAATGAAAAATTAGGAACCACTCCAACAATTTTGCCTGCATGTGTGGAAGCAAAAGAAGAGTGTTAGAAGAATAAGTTCCAGATTTTTTTCTCTTTAACCAACTCTTTTAAACACAATGCTCAAATGAATAAAAATATGTAACTTCTCCTGCCAAGCTTTATGCATCTTTTTGGGATAATCAGTCAAAGTTCCTAAATCAATAATTGTTTTGATTATACCGTTACAGAGAAACAATGTATAAAAACATATCCCAGTGCAATTTCTCTGTAATCTGTTCCTCCTGTTCCATCAAGTGTGACAGTGTATTATTATATATTGACAGAAAACATCAATATGGATGATGTTAGACAGTGGGAGGAAAGCATTTTGGTGTGCTGGTTTTGTCTTCATAATAACGGCATTGATCTGTATTTCAGCTTACCCGTTGCATGGCAGCTCGCAGTTAATTTGCCCATATCTACATTGGTATGAGAAGTAATATGGTGAATGTCAGATGGGATCTGCAATTCATAGGAACAGCTCTGCAGTCTAATGATTTTTGTCAATTGTGAATTAATTATTAATATGATTTGTCCTTCTTTGTTCAGATTTCTGCAAATGTTAGTAAATCAGGGTCTGCTCAGACTTTTAGTGGAATTGGCATAATAAGCAGTCGCTTTTCATTTTGCTTACTTTTCTCTTGCCTGATTAAATAAACTATTCTGGGAGATGCCTTTGTGGTTCAGTGGTAACAAACCCAACTTATATCCATGAGGATGTGGGTTCGATCCCTGACCTCACACAGTAGGTTAAAGATCTGGCGTTGCCTTCAACTGTGTTGTAGGTCACAGATGCAGCTGAGATCCCACATTTCTGTGGCTGTGACTGTGGAGTGGGCCAGCAGCTGCAGCCCTGATTCACCTCTAGTGTGGAAACTTCTATGTGCCATGGGTATGGTCCTAAGGAAAAAAACAAACAAACAAAAAATGTACTGGTACTTGTATGGCTTTGGGATTACCATTTTCTCAGTTTTATAGTCCTTTACTCAAGTGAACTGTCTGCTTACTGATTTTCATATTTTGTAGCCTTCTTTGTTTGAGACTTTTGGCACTCTTCTTTAAATGACATGAAGGCTTTCATCCCATTCTTAGATCATCAAGTCATGGTAGCAGTGGGGAAAGGGTTCATGTTGACTCCACCCAATTAATAGATAAAAAGATATGTAAATTACCATAAGAAGCATCATGTTCTTTATCTATGTTAAGGTATTAAAAACACTTTCTTTTCAGGCTTACAATGAACATTTAACAAGATAATGTATATACTATTCCTTAGTTTCTAAAAATTTGCTTTGTCAATGTGTCAATTAGGGTTAGAATGCAAGGCAGACCATAGGCCTTTTAAATCAAGTTATTTATATTCAAAGATGACAAAAGATATGGCTGTCTATTCACACATACTGTGTTGACTATTTTGATCTATCTGGGGATTTAGTCAAATCCTGAATTGGTGGAAAGTCAGCACAATTGGTATATACATGACTATGTTAAAACCATTATTACACTATTTATTTGATCCATTCATCTTCTATACATAGGCTCTGCTTTTTCATCATGTATTGGCTGATTTTGAAAGCAGCTAGTCTAGAAGGCTGAGAGGGCCATGTTAAATTTCAGCTTAACTGAGGTATGAACTGGGCTTGCAGAGGTTGTTCAAAATAGCCTGGCTTCCCAGTTCATACGCATGAGTGTGACAAGCAGAAAATTAGACACCTGGCAGCTACAAGTGTTTTGGTTTTATGTTTTTAGATTCATGGCCAAGATTACTTTGTGAGTGCCAAATTGCTATCTTAATCTAAAAGCAGACAAACACATTAGATTTTTACCACCTAGATAATCATGTTATATCCTTGCTCGAAAACATCTCCATTAGCAGAGAGGGGGAATTTTTTTTTTTTTTTTTTTTTTTTTTTTAGAGTTACTTCCCATCTATTTTGTAAAGTTTGGACTTTGAGAAGTGTCTGACAATACTACTAAACTATAGGAATAGTTTCTGTGTTTTTAAATGTTAATTTCATTGCTGGAAGCCAATTGGGGTAAAGAGTGTAACTCAATGGCTTATGGTTTGATGGTGTTAAGTGAAAGTCAAAGGTCTGTTTTTTGGTTTTTTGGTTTTTTTTCCTTTCTGCTTTCAGTGCGTTTTTTTGTGACTTTTCCATTAGATTTAACATAGGATGGAAAATAAATTGTTATAAACCTTTATTAATGTAGATCAAAACTCTATACAAGTTACACCTAATAGCATCCACTTTTTAAAAAGCAGAAAACAGTGCATTTGAGATAAACAAAATCCAGGGGGTGAATATGTCACATATTTTTGCCTCAAGGTAATCAGTCTGAATTTAATGAAGGAACAACTGAATATAAAGAAAAGAAAACTGGTGATAAAGCATGTGAGAAATGTATCTTACTGTTTGATAACAAAAATGTATGCCTTAAAAAAAAAATGAGCTTACAGTCCAGTTTCTGAAAGAAGTGTGTTGTTTTTTTCTTCTTTTTCCTGTCCTTTTTGTTACATTTTCAAACTTGTTTAGCTAGCCAGTTATGACACGAATTTGGTTAAATAAAGACAAATATGCTTGTCAATGCAATTGAGGTTTTTGAGTGCTTCCTCATTCATACTGTTGTTCCCTACCCTTCTATTTGCCTACAAAATGTTGTGCAGAATTTGTCCTCAGCAGCCAGCTTTTCATGTCAGACTCCTGTCCCTATTCTGCATTCCCATCCCTTTACACCCATTGACTCAAAGCTGTTCACTCTGCCAGTTTCATTGGCCTTGTTCTTAAGTCAATACATTGATTTAGGGAATATTAAAAGCTTTGGCTCCTAAGAAAATCATTTTCCCAAATTTTCAGTTCCTCCCTAAATTTCTTCCAGTGCAAATCAAATACAGAATTTGGTACTCTTAGAGGTAACCCTTGATATCTCTACTGACACAAGCAACAGTTCTAAGATCTCTGTTGGCATCGTTTTCATGATGGCTTCTCTTTTGATTTCCTAAGTTTCCATTGCTGACTATCTCTAGCAACTTTCAAAACTGGAGACCTTCCAGGAATCAAGAGGAGCAGGGGAGAGCCAGTCATTTGCCTTCTTTCTATTGCCTACATAAAGGCAGAGAACCTTAGCACATTATTCAGGATCCTTCTGCTCTGTCCCAAATCTCACTTTCAAGTCTCATTACCTGCACCTTCCCCAGGGCACCTGAAATGTCTTCCCTAATATGTATGCTATTGTAAAACTTTGTTCCTTTGACTGATATTCCTTTTCCACAGTTTCTTACCCAGCAAACTTCTACTTAACTTTTAAGCTCAACATTAATAGTGCCTCCTCTATGAGGTCCTGCAATTACTAACCAAAGCAATTACTACTCTCTCAGAGATACCAGAGTACTCTGAATAGCTCTGTGTGAGCCCTTAGGATCCAGAAGGTAGTTGAATCTGCCCTGAATAAAGTTATTCCAGAATACATCGTCAGCAAAGCATGGAGAATTTTGAATCTACTAACTTGAAGCAATATAAGACATAGCTCAGAAGGAGAACAGAATGCACCATATCAAAAACTTATGAATGACTTTCCTTTCCAAAAGTACATTTGAGGTTTAGAGATTAAAAATTTCCAATACAAAGACATTCTCTTTGACATGCTTATTGAGGGAAAATGGATTTTGTAATACTCTAATGATGTTCCAACGGTATTATTCTTGTCTGGAGTTTGAGAAAATGACCTTGCACAGATCCTTAACGAGGGAGTTTCCTTGAGCCCCTACAAGAATTGGAACAGAGGGGATATACTTAAGGAAGAAATATCTACCTGCCTAAATATATTGTTTATGACTATGGTTTTTATCAATTCTGAATTTTTTTTCAAATTAACTAGATAATAAATACCAGAGAAGCATTAGCATTATATGGGAGACTTATTCCTTAGTGAATGTAGCAGGGAGGAGGAAAATTGTTAGTACCAAGTTACATAACCACCATCTCTATAGTGAATTCTTTTATATGATCATCAAATAATTGAATGAAGAATAAAATTCTTTCAACTCTTTCTTCTGAAAAAATTGATACAGCACCAGTAAATGAACTGTCTAAAATGTTCCTGGATAACCCCTGACACCGAAGGCAAGATTCTAGTGTCTTAAATTCCAAGTTACTTTTTCTTTTTCTAAAGAACTCAAACTTTTCTTCATTTTTTTTAATGTCCTTAAATGTATGTGGAAATTTGATTTTCAGAAGCTTATTTATAATTTGCATGCTTACTTGAGCAATGGGCTTTTTAAATAGTTAGGTCAGCATGTTTTTTTCCCCTTGTTTTTGTTTTTCTCACTACATTTATGATCTTTCCCTTTTCTGCTCAGCTAATCTCTTCAAACTTCTGATATGGCCAAAAGTACTCTATCCACTTATCTTATTAATCTCCCTTACTTCTGTACTGGATTGTGACCTTTAGAGACCAAAGCCTATGTCTTTTTTTCATGTGCGTGGTCCTAGCATCTATTACAGTTTTGCATAAATAACTATTCAGTGCATATTGCTTAATTAATTCAATAACTCATTTGAAATAAAGTTCTGGGAAGCAGGATGACCGTTTCTATATAAAATTTGGGGAAGTAAGCTGTTCCAGTCATCTATTTCTGTGTAGTAAAATATACAACTGCCGAGACCAGCTCAGCAGGATGGGGCTGAAGAATGGGTGCTGTGGAATTTAAGGAAAGAAAGTTAACATAAAACAAGACACAGAGACATTTGTCTTAAATAAAGGTGGGAACCGGGGGACTCAAGGTCTCAGGGACCAAGAGCCCTGCCTCAAGAAACCACACTGCTTTTATTGTGCTCTTGAAAATTACATCAAGAGAAAAGGGGGTTGTAGGTGCAGGATATAGGGTTTTTTTTTTTATTATTTTAAAAGTCACTTAGCTGGTAAATGGTTAAACTTTTTACTCTAAACTATAGGCATTTAAAAATCATTAGCATTTGAGTTAGCTATCTATGCATAGCATTTCAGAAAAACCTCACTGTGCTTCTGCAAAGGGCATGCTTATTTGTGGCAACCCTGTGTGCCTAGGTTTGCACCTTGGTTCTCTTTTCTAATGCATATGCTGTTAACGACCACTCATAAACCACTTGGTCATGAGGTTCCTCTTTCTTTTATTCTTCAGAGGACATATCATGCTTGTGCAAATGGCGTGCCAGTCTGCACAGGTCCAGTGCGCCTAGACCAATGTATTATGTCCTCATTTAGCTGACCCCCGCGAATCACCCATGCCCTTAGGTCTTTGTTCTTGAGCTTAAGTCATTTACCATCACTGTGACTGTTTCTCAAGCAGGAAGACTGGACCAAGTAAGGAAGGACAAGATGGAGTTTTCATCAAAGAGGCTAAGAAAATATTATAAAAACATGTCTCACAACATACAACACTTAAAAATAAGAATTTTGGGGGGATCAGGAATTTACATAGCACAAATTAGGGTGATTCTGTGCTCCAGTTGGTGGCATTCAACTGGTCAGTGGGCTGGGCTAAGTTGGAATCCCTCCATCACAACGAAGTCTTAAGGTGCCTCCAGTAGGCTAATCAGACATTTTATATAACAGCTCAGGGCTCCCAGAAACCAGTGTAAAGACTGCCAGTCTCCTCGAAGTCTAGGTTCAGATTTGCATGGTTTCATGTCACAGGTACTTCATTGATCAAATCAATCACAAATCAGACCAGATTCAAAAGGGGGAAAGGTAGACTATATTACAATGGGAAAACTGTGAAGACATTATAAACGTTTCCAATCTGCTATATATGAAGGGAAGAAGTAGAAACTTGCTATACATTTCATCTCATGTCCTATGCTTGCATTAGATCACTATCCATGGAAACTTGAAAAGAAAAATATCTTTTAGAAAGGCAAAATATTTGCTCATCTCATAGCTCAAGCAATTAGATTTCTCTGACCTCGATCACTCTGATTGTTCAAGTTCCTTCAGTGTCCAAGTTATTCTGATTTATTTTTTACAATGTCTCCATCTTTGCCTTTTGTATTTTCACACTGAATGCTGTCAGTCCATAAGAACATGGTCAGGTCCGTAGTAGTCCATTAATTACATCAATACCTTTTCAAATAGAAGACAAGGTTTAAGACTTCTAGAATCTGTCTCCAGTAATCCACTGCCCCTTGCCCATGCCACTTTCAGATTTTCTTTATTTAAATTCTATGTTATTCATTCATGCACCTGCCCATAAACATGTCAAATTAAGTATTAGAAGCATTTCTGTTTATATTTTTACTGATTTATTTCTATTCTAATTTTAAAAACACTTTTGTAAATTAAATCAAATCAATTGTAACATGAGACAGAGTAGAAACAAATAATGAACTTGTTAAATATGTCGAGTTTAAACTTTGTAATCTAGCACACAAGAACTTTCAACATTAAAATCCAAATTATCTCATACTCTTCCCATGAACAGAGACTCCTCTTATATCTGTGTAATATTCCTCAAATATACATTGCATTCTCCCAGATCTCTGCTTTGGCCAATGTCATTGCCTGTGTCTAGAATGCCTTTCCTTTGACTCCATCTATGGAATCACAGTTATGTTTTAGCTGCTGCTCAAATGTCTCTATTTTTATGAAATTCTGACTGATTAGAAAATATCCCTTCCTTTTAAGGATTCCTAAACAGCTTTCATGGTACATCATGCTGTAGTGCTTATGTTAAAAAATCTTTGTAATACTGGTATTTACAAAGCAGTTTGTCTTAACATCAATAAAATGCTTCAGATGAGCAAAAATTGTATGATTTGCACAGTGTAAAATTTCAGTAGATGTTGGAATTAACAACTGGATGAAAAAAGCAAACAGTAATGGGTTTTTTAGGGGTTTTTTTGTCTCTTTACCTTTTCTAAAGCTGCTTCCCATGGCATATGGAATCCAGGCTAGGGGTCAAATCAGAGCTGTAGCCACCGGCTTACACCAGAGCCACAGCAATGCTGGATGCAAGCCGCATCTGAAGATACACCACAGCTCACGGCAACGCCGGATCCTTAACCCACTGAGCAAGGGCAGGGACTGAACCCGCAACCTCATGGTTCCTAGTTGGATTCGTTAACCACCGCGCCACGACGGGAACTCCAGGGTTTGTTTTTTAGATGCTTTATAGTTGAAAACACATGTGCCATGTTGAAAAAGCAATATTTGGAGAAAAACTTGGGAGAAAGTCCAGCAGAAAATTCAGATATTTGATTAAGTAGAATCAGTGCCTATGTTCTCCAAAGAAGAGAAGAGCATTTTACCAAGTGCTAAGGAATAAAATACACCACTTGAATATATGTATAACTATATATATATTCTCTCTATATATATATTCTATATATATATTCTCTATATATATATTCTATATATATTCTATATATATAGTATATATATATATATATATATATATATATATATATATTCCTTACTACATATATTTATGTAATAAGGAATGTTGAATCATATTTGGGAAATTCAGGTATTTTCGTGGCTTCTTAACGTTTATGCAAAAATGCCCTTATACATAATTATCAGTATTTTAAAACATTTAATCATAGCATTTCATTAAATAAATACATAGTTTTATAAATTTGAATATCTTGAGCATTCACAGTATTTTCTATAATTTGCAAATGTAATAAACAATACGTAGTTTTTATTAAAGCTGGTGTGCAAAATGCTTTGTCTGAATTTCCTCAGAATTCCTTTTGCCTAAATTGAGATATGGCAGAAATCAGTAGAGCAATGATATTTTGTTCTTATGAAGCATAGGCCTTTAACTTAATATAAGAACATCTTTCCTTTACTCTATTTTGAACAAATGATACCAAATGAAAGTAGAGAATAAGTAGCCCAAAACATCTATATGAATTGTGTTGAAGTTTCACAAAAGGTATTTGCATTGATTTTCTGTTTCAGTAACACTACTTACTAATTCACTTATGATTAGCCAAAGCATATTACTGTCTTGACTTTTGCAAGTACAAAATTTAGAGTTTTTGCACAGCCAGAAGAGACATGAATAACTTTAAGACATTATTTAAAGTCTTCTAAGAGTCTTTAACATTTACAGAAATGTCTCACTTTGCACTAATATAACCATTTTCACTTTGTAAACGGTTCATATGGTTTTAGTCCCATGCTGAATGTCTCTTTAGGATGGCCCCTGGTCTCTCATAGGCAGTATACATAATGAAATGGAAATTTCAATGACTTTTTTTCCAGAAGTATGGGACAATTTAGTAGCCTAAAGAAAATGAATATCAAAAGACAGCTTGGTAATCATATGAAACTTGTTAAAATTTGGTCAATTTATAACTCCCTATTGTTCCCCCTGTAAAAAGCTCTTAAGTTTTTTAGAATGTCTTTTCTTTTTCCTTTGAAATGGTAAGTATCCTCAACTTTGTATTGTTTGTTTTAATCTTAGTATTGACAAGTTTATAAATGCTGCTAATTTACTATCATATCTAGATTATTGTTGAAGGATCAAGTTTGGGGAATGTTTAAGGAATAAAAATAGGAATATTCATTATAATAATAGTAATACCTAATTTGGTTAATGCCTAATTAATTAGTGCCGAATAACTATTATCTATGGAACATTGACTATCCATCCAGTGCTGCATTAACCACTTCACATTATCTCACTCTGTGTTGATGATCATATAGGAAGTTAGCTTTAATTTTTCCTTCTCTATAGGTGAAGGAGCTGAGGTTCAAGGACACCAAGCTTCTGGACTAATTAAATGACAATTAAATGGTAGAAATGAGAGTCAAACTCATGACTGGTATATTCTAAGTCATATGCATGTGTCTACCACACATATCATATAACTCATTCACTCAGTCATTCATAGTTTGGATTTCCAATATGTATTAGGCTGAAAGGAAAACAGTAAAAAGATAAAGTTCACATGTAAGTTTAATTTAGATCCACAGAATCCTATCAATATTTACTATAGGCTAGTATGTGATACTATTGGTAATTACTTAAATATGTAATTAGAAAACATGCATTAAGTTCAGTAGAATAGTATACTTATATAGGATACTATAAGAGAACAGAGGAGAGATAGGATATAGATGGATTTAACAAAAGATGTGGATGTTGAGATGGGTTAAAAGAATGCAGGGAAAGAGAGGGTGGGATGGGCCTCCATGAAGAGGGACAGCATATGCAAAGATGCACAGAAGCAAATATGTGCAAATAAGCACTTCATATTACCTAATTCAGGGATTGAGGTGAAGCCAGAGAAGTAGACAAGACTTCATATTGGAGGAAGTTTTGTCCAAGTCTGCACAACAGATAATGCTATGGTATACCTGTCTTTGCTTAGATTATCTCTTACTGGACAGGATTTCTCTGTCAAATACTCTCTTATCCAAACTAGAAGGTTTTAACCTATCAGAGGCTGAAGAGTTTAAGGTTTAAGATTATATACTCTAGAACCATACTAACTGGGTTCAAATCTTAATGTTGCCACTAATTATTTGTGTGATGACCTGAGGGCCAGTTTTTTTCTTTCACTTTGTTTATCATATGATGTCATTTTTAAGTGAAAGTAATTAATAACTGTTGTTTCTTTAAACTCTAGCTCCTGCAGGAAGTGTCCTGTCTTACAAAGTTAATTGCTCACTTCTTTTTGTCTCTACATAAACCTATATGTAGTAGATACTAAATAAAAGTTATTGAATAAAAGTGTGGTTTTTTGATAATGTAAGCACTGCATATGTTGAAGTTTCATATTTTTCTGAAATAACTGAAATAAGTATGTAATCAGGGTTATCTCTCTAATAGCTTAGAAATTTCATGTCATATCTCATATAAAAATTTATATATTTAGTTTTATAAACACACATAAATAAACAGTAAACAAAATTATCTTTTGAACTTCTAAAAGCATCTAAAGAATTGTATCCATGTAGTCATTCACTTCTTTTCGTAAAAACTGATTATAAATTCCAAAAGAAGGATTTTCTTGAAAATAAAAAATTAATCAGATTTATTGCCTGAAATGTGTTCCTGTGGAAATGTTTTTCATAGTCAAAAGTAAAAGAGTATTATCTTTCCACTAACAGATTAAAATTATACTGAGGAAACAATTCTGAACTGGTCAAAATCTCATTAAAATTTCATGAGGGGAATTATGTATGCCCCATTTACAATTTTGCTTTATAGCAGAATATCAAGTAATCCACCATTTGAGAGCAAACTTTAGTTTCATCCTAGACCTACTTGACCTTGTAAGTGTTTCTTGATTTTAAAGGATGACATTTAATTAAAACTGCCTTGCTGAAGTAAGGTAATTATTAGTGCAGATAAAAGAGATTTACAGAAACCCAAGGCAATGGATTGGCTAGAGCAACACAGATTTTTCTTAACATGATGATGTATCATTTATAAATTGTGATATACTATCTAGCTTTGTATCATTTAAAAGCACATCAAGTTTGCTGGTTGAATTAGCACACGCAATTGTGGAAAAGGCATTTCAATTAAGCCAAAGTCAAACAGACTTCAGAAATTTTCTACCTTTATTTCTAATGCTGTGCGTAAAATTATTCAAGCATTACACTGAAGAATGAGAACTCATGGAGTATGAAATCGGACCAAAGTCTCTCCCCTTAATATATGATATCTTTCCTTCTTTATAGTTTGCTGCTCTTCAATGAGTGACATTTAGTAATATGTATGAGTAATTGCTGAGTTTACTGCTCATTACCTCTTTAAAAATCCAAAGAAGTAGTAAGCATATTTTAGTCCCTTTATGATAAAACAATTTTCATTATAAAGGTTAAAACAAAATAGTGATTTTTATTTGAAATTCAATAATTTAGCTACAGATTCTTCATGATACCAAAATAATTATGATTAACCTTTCATTTATATTTATACAGACTGTCAAAAAATGAGGACTCAAAAAAGCAATCTATTCCTTTTTCTATAAAAAATGATTTTAAAATTCTTTACAAAGTAATACTTTAGTAGCAAGAATTCTCCTAATAAAATTACATATGATTTATTTCCTCAGCAGTGTATAAGAGATATTCTCCGTATATACTCTCATAATTAAAGACATTATGGAAAATCATGTATACATATCAATTCTATAAGTTTAGTATATGAAATCTCAGATAGTATTAACACTTTATAGTTTGAAATCTTCTAAAGTTGCATATAAAATCATGTATGACATTTTTGACATGTATATAAACAATACATTTGGTGGCTAATGTCAGTTCAAAGGACAATATTGTTAGCATCTTTTTTTAACCAATTTTTACTCTAATTGACATTGTTAGATTAGTATTCACTTTAGTTTCTCTTAATAGATTCGACATGTTAACATAGTATTTCATAATCATTTATTTTTGAACCCAAGATAGCAGATGTTTAGCATATTATGTTCTGAATTGGTACCAAGGTGTAATTTCCTGGTCCTTGAGATATTTAATGGATGTTCTCAGAACCACTCTAATGACTAAGATGATAAATATGTTTTAAATAACTTTAGCTAATTGTACCTTTTCTTATTTCACTAAAAATGACTTATCAGTTTGCCTACATACATCCTGGTTTATAATTATCATTCAACTTGATTTCTATAATCATTAAATCAGATAGAAGAGAAGCACACTTTATTAGAAAAACTTGGAGGATTCACGCAGTAGTCACATTATGGTGCTCATCTCATATAGGATAAGCTATTGATTTTATTTCATAACTCTGGAAGGCATGACTTCATTTATTAGAACGGTGACCCTGAATATCAAAATAGCTTTCATTTTGTGTTATTTATGTTATTATGTTATATCATTATGTTACATCATTTTGTGTTATATCATTTTGTGTTATTTTGTGTTTTTTTTTATGAATATGACCATAATGATGATAATGAAGATCACATTGTAAGGTACTCATGAGCAATAATAAGCCTAATTAATTTAAGGTCTAAATTCAAATTAAAGAAGGAAGGCAGGATTCACAATTTAGGAAATAATCTACATTTTTCCTAAATATAGTATACATAAGTAATAACAAAAAATGCAAAGTTGTGTAATAAGAAATGCCTCATATTCAAACTAATCGTCACTCACTCTTTTCCTCATAAGATGTAACTCACAATGTGAAATATTTCACTTAGATTATTCCTCTACAAATATGGATTTAATGACTACAGTGTGTCAAGACAGCATGAGGTTCACTTAATTTCAGCTCCACAAATTGTTAACCACATTCACCTTCTAAACAAATTCTGGCAGCAGAATTGCCCCTTTTTCATTCTATGAAGGTGAAAAAAAAATAATGTATAGGAAGCAAAACTTAAGTATCCTGATATTTTTGATCATGCATATACTTCTTGCTTTTGGTTTGAATTAATATTTGACATATATATTTCTTTACATAAACTTTAAAAGTCTTCAAACTGAGAACAATCTTATTTTTCTTTGCTAAAGAAGAAAGTGAGACTCAAATAGATTATAAGATTTAATTAGAGTTCCTGCTGTGGCAGAGTGGATTAAGGACCTGGTGTTGCTGCAGCTGTGGCATAATTCGCAGCTGTAGCTCAAATTTGATCCCTGGCTCAGGAATTTCATATGACAAGGGTGCAGCCACACACACACACACACACACAAACACACACACACAAAGAATTAATATATTGATTTTTATACCCTATCTTTTTTCATAAAATATTTCTAACAGCACATAGTAAAATGAAAATAAAAGAGGAAGGTAATGGAACAGTAGGCTAAAATGAGGTCAAAGCAACAGCAAGATATTTTAGAATAGAGAAGAGTGTGCAAACTCATTTCTTAACAAAGAACAACAACAAAAAATTACTGAGAAGGGAAATAGAGAAGATACAGTAGAAAGAGGAGTTGCCAGAGCCTGATCTTAAAGAGAAGGATGGGCTGAAAGAAACTCCTTTGAGTGAAGATGTTGTCCTTAGAGATATCATTAGAGAGGAGGAATATTCCAGCTTCATCTAGCTAGAATAAAGGCAAATTGAGAGCATATACAGTGAAAAAAAAAAAAAGATTTCATTTAAGATTAAAAGACTGAACAACCTATAGAGATTAAGGTGTTCGGTATTATGGAAAAATGAAAGAATAGAGGAATAAACTAGGAATGCTAAAACTATTGCTGGAGTTCCCACTGTGGTACAACAGGATTGGAGGTGTCTCTGCAGTGCCAGGACACAGGTTCATTCCCTGGCCTGGCATAGCCACAGCTGCAGCATTGGTCTCAACTTTGCCTTGGATCTAATCTCTGGCTTGGGAGCTCCCATGTGTTGCAGGGTGGCCAAAAAAAAAAAAAAAAAAAACAAAAAAACAAAAAAAAAAACTTATTGCTAAGTAACATTGAATGTCAATTGAGAATTGATACCTAACTCTTCAACAAAATATAGATATCTTCCACCAGTTTCTTTCCATGAGCAAAAAATCATTAAAGTGAAATATGCTCTCCTCAAAATGGACCATGAGGCAAAAGAATTGAATCTTAATAATTGTGGCTATACCTTATTGACAACACTATAAATGAATTGATTTCATTCACTCAGGTATTTATACTACAAGGTAAAAATTATTATTCTCCGGTTTTTAATAGATGATGAAACTAATGTCTAGAGATGAAAAATCCCATGTTCAATACAGAACAGACATGTAACAATCAGAATTTGAATCTAGAGAATCTGGCTATAAGTTTTATGTTCTTCCCACTATAGAGCACTGCCTCATCTACAGAGATGTGGCTGTCCATACCAGTATTCTGACTCAAGGTTCATGGCAGTAGGCTTTAACAGCTCATCAATTGGGTGAGAGGGATCTGCTCTCCATAATGACTGATACAGAACTACCTTAGATTAATGGGCACATGAGAACATAAGCACTGATGCTGTATTTTGAGTCATGGAGGTTGGGAAGAAAGTACTGTCTCTTCAAGGAGTAATGTTGATTCCTTGGGAATCTGAGGTTTCAAAAGACATTAATTTTGGTTAATTTTGAGGGATTAAAATGGACTTCCTTTGGGTACCTTTAATCCAACAGTGGCCTTTTAGAAAGGTCAATAAAATAGCAACCTGCTCTTTGGCATGGATGGACTTTTATCTCCTGAGGGATATATAGACTGACCTTCCAAAAACCCCAACTGCTTAGTGCAGAAACAGAATTAATTTGCTTGTTTCCCTTGGGTTATGTTAGTCTAATTAAAAGGTACAAATTCCATTTAGGCTTCTAGACCCCACAAAGACAGTTAACTCCATCTTACCTTTGGGGAAGTTCTGGTGAAGAAAGTGAATTGGAAAATTTCATCAGTCTATTACTAATTCAGACTGAAGATGGATTTAGTGTTTCTGTCAAGTGAGAAGATTTGTAGAATTAAGACACTAAATTTACTTTCTACAATTCAGTGGAGACAATAAGAATAGAGTTTATATTTTGTCAGACACCATTGGCTAAGATGACAGTGAACCACAGAGAACCAACCCGGATGATGAGATATTAGTAAATAGTGACAAAAATTTTCCTGGTCATTTCTTGTTTTTTTGTTGTTGTTGTTTGTCTTTTCTAGGGCCACACTCCCGGCACATGGAGGTTCCCAGGCTAGGGGTCTAATCAGAGCTGTTGCTTCCAGCCTACGCCAGAGCCGCAGCAATGCCAGATCTGAGCCGCATCTGCAACCTACACCACAGCTCATGGCAATGCCGGATCCTTAACCCACTGATTGAGGCTAGGGATTGAACCCACAACCTCATGGTTCCTAGTCGGATTTGTTAACCACTGAGCCATGATGGGAACTCCGTTTCTTAGATTCTTAAAATTGTTCTAAAGAGCTCAACCTTTCAGACCTCCAATAAACTATATCTCAAAATCTCCATGAAAGAAGGAGGAAATCAGTTTTACAGACATGAAAGATAGTAATTACTCAAAAGCTGAGTGCTGGTAAAAAAAAAAAAAAAAAAAAAAAAAATTGAAATAAAAACAGAACGAGTTCCGGACTTTTTGTTGAGATGTGAAAACCTTTGAGGACTCAGCAGGCCAGTGTTAGGGAAGAGAGTATTTAGCATCCCAAGATGAGTTTTCTGTCTTTTGGTTCCCACGGACACTGATTCAGGCAAGTGGATCTCTCTAAGTATGCTTTTCATGCTCCCTGTAGAGTATAAAATGAAGACTAGCTATACCATGATATAAACTGTGATAGGGTGTGTAGGGTGTAGGTGATAAGGCAGAGACCTGGAAGCAATCAATATTCCAGCACCAACTTTGGAGCACGCAGTCGAAAAGGTAAAACAGTAACTTTAGGCTTCAGGAGGTAGGAGATGAGTGTTTTATACAGGTAAGAACCAGAACAAGTATCTTAGCAATAGGAGTCAAAAGTTAGATAAGTAAAGTAATAGCAGACATTGGAACCCAAGCTGACTCTCTCCTGAACCCCTGTTGTTTCTGAGCAAGTGAAATTGACCTCACAAAGAGGTTTACCCCCTGTGTTATAACATTCAGCACAGCTGGTAGGACTTTTGTGATTTATTTGGACAGGTGAAGGAACCAGAGTAGTAGTTTTACAGCCTCATCTCAAAATAATCTACTATGTAAATGACAATGATTTCCAAAGGTAGATCCTGGTCTGACATAGTCTATAACAATAGTGTAGATATTTCAAATTTCATTTACTCCTTAGATCTATTCCATTTGCAGCAAGCAAGTCTAAGGAAACATTTTCAAATAGAAATATACAAGCAATTCAGATTAATTTTTAATCATGTCACTTTTTTCTGAGGATGGCGGCGTAGGTTGGTAGAAAACAAGTCCTTTGAAATTGCTCTCTGATATGAGTTCTGGTTCTGACAAGAACTTGAAATAGTTACCCCTCAGAGCTTTATGTAAAACTTCCTAGTTTGTAAAATAGTACTGTGCAATGTCTGTCTGCATTTTTCGTATTTGACTGCTGACAGCTTTAAAGTGCCATCTCTCCCTCCTCACCTTTCCCTCACATCTGAGCAAGCTGAAAAGAAAGCCTGTTTGCTTCTGACTTTGGTTTGGTCAGAAATTTTAAGCTATGCAGGGTTAGTAATACCACCCCCAAACTCTAACCACTATGGAAACTCCAAGCTGGTCTCTGATTTCTTTTTTCTGCTTCTCAAGCTAGTTTCAGACCTACTTGAGACCCACCATGGTCTCCCCCGAAAGTTTCATTGTATGAGTAATAAACTTTTTCATATCCCCTTGTTGTTCATGTAGTATCATCAGTCCTGAACCAAATTTCGGGAAGGGGGACAATTCCACTTCTGTAGGTGTGACTCCAACAATGTAATTCAATAAAACCCTGCCACAATGTGGTAAGTGAGATCCAAAATTCTTTCAAGTAAAGTGCAGGGTTTTATTACCACCAGATTAATGATAACATTTTGATTCAATATGTACAATAGTATAAGGCATAAAAATATAATAAAAAATGACATGCATACAATTGATGATACCCTGAGAAAGCTCCAAGCTATTATGAAACCATGAATTCTTTTTTAATTATAGTTTATTTACAATGTTGTGCCAATTCTGCTGTACAGGAAAGTGACCCAGTCATATATATATATACATATATATACACACACACACATATATTTACATTCTTTTTCTTATATAATCTCCCATCGTGTTCTGTCCCAAGAGTTTAGACACAGTTCCCTGTGCTATACAGCAGGACCCCATTGCCCATCCATTCTAAATGTAATAGTTTTTACCTACTAACCCCAAACACCCAGTCCATCTCACTCACTCCCTCTCCCCCTTGGCAACCACAAGTCTGTTCTCCATGTCTGTGAGTCTGTTTCTGTTTCTATAAATGATGAACCCTAAACCCATCTTTCCCTTTCCAACAGAAGACAAGAGCACTAGTCTTCTCCTTTTGGAAAACATGGGTTAGGTCAAAATTGGAAGACAATCGATTATATTTGCATTATCACAGATAAATTTTCTGTGTGAGTTTCCATGTTACCTATCTTTAAAGAATGCTATGAAGCAGTGTTTGAAGAAAAGAAAAAGAAAGAAGCTTGATTAAAACGATATTTTAGTAAAGTGAGATATCACTTCTTCACGTCTCCTCCCACCCCAACCTATTAACTCATGAAATGTATGCAATCATGAGTGTACTATCTCATAAATCTGCCTACTGTAATGAATGAGGGGGGAGATGTCCAAATTGTTTCTATTACTTTTAAGAATAACTTCTAAATAAAGTACATTACATAGACTTTCCTTTTTAGTGGCTATAACTCTACGATGCTATTATTCTATAGAGGGAATAGGAATTTCGAATTTACTAACTCTTTGAGCCTTGAGGGAACAGTGCTAATAAAAGTTCTACAGCATCTCTCTGGGGAAGGAGGTACAAATTCATAAAAATCTACCCTTTGACTTTCCAAATGACATTTGTCTCAACACTCCTTTGATAGGCCAAAGTCATGGGAATTGTCATAACAGACCAAAAAGAGCTGGTTTTAAAAATCTAATACCATTTGTTGGAGAACAAAAGAGTTGCAGATCTTTCTTTTTTGTAAAACCCAGATGAATTACCAATATATGGAACAGCAAGCACAGCACCAGTTATATTTAATATTTTTAAACACATTAATGACCTGTAAATAGAAATACAAATGAATAAGTTCATTAATCAGATATTAAGCACTTCCTACAAGCCATATATTGTGATAATACCTGGTCGATGGCGGGATATGGGTGGTGGTGAATGAAAGTTCATGTGAAATTTAGACAATTCTCAAGCAATTTAAAATTTAGAAGTAGGGTAGATTTGCTGAATAATTGATACCTTGAAAATAGAGTAAATGCTAAATAATGATATAGGATCATTCTCTGGACAAAAGAAAAGGATAGAAGAACTAGAATTTAACTTTAGGTCTGAGGAGGAAGGAGCTTGTTAGGCTGAGGAAATAAAAAACAAAGACCTAAAATATGGCTTTGAGCAAGCTGGCTTTTGAATGACGGAGTGTGTTTGAAAAAATGTGAGAAGAGATTAAGCCAGAAAAAGGTTGGAGTCCACAGAATATAGAAGGCATTATTAACATATAAAGGAAATGTGTTTGTTTGCTTTTTCCCCTTAAATTTCTTGGAAATAACTGAGGTTTTTTCTTTTTTTTTTTTTTTTAGTAAAAAATACAAATTATTTTTTAATACAAATCTATAAAAGTTGTTACCATTTGTGGGACATCTGTTAGACCCAACGTATGCTATGGCTTTGTTATCCTTATGGAGGAACTGTTCCTCCCCACTCCAAATGTTCCCTTTATTTTTTTTTTCTACCCCTTTACTCTATTTTCTTACTCACTTCTCTCAAGGGGAAGGGAAGATAACTGATCTGTTTGGTGAATTTATGGAGAGAAACGCGGCTAGTATAACCCAAGTCCACCCCTCTGTGTGCTGTGAGATACTCATGGGAGCCTGCATCTTTCTCCCCTCTTCCATGCCATTACTTTTACAGGAGGTGTGCTTTGCTCCTAGGAGGAATGCTTTCTCCCACTTAGCATTACTTGTGACCAGGTGGCTAAGTCTGTTCAACCTTAGGATCAAAATTTAGGAGGTTCACATGGCCACAGATGCAAGCCACACTTTACAATATCCAGAACAATAATAATAAAAGTGATATTTCAATTCCAAATCTATTAAAGATTTTGTAATTCTAACATTGATCTTGAACATGGTGTGGAAATAGGAATATTCCTCTTTCTATGCTCCATTACTTATTAATTTCACAATAAATACACAGCCACCTTTATAGATTTGATTCAAAGTATTGAGCCCCACATCTAAAATGTAGTTAAACACTTTTTACAAATTGGAATAAGTTTTACTATATACATTTGAGAATTGACAATATTAAAGCTTAGAGAAGTTAAGTAATTTTCCAGAAATCACCCAGAATGGTTGGAAAAAAAGACCAAACTTAGAATTATCTGACTCAAAACCTATGTTTTCTAACTGTTACCATAAAAATCCTCTCTATGTATGTAAAATGATTCATATAATTAAGTATGTTCTCTGAAAGGTTTGGGAAACAAGAACAAGCAAATCATATTTTAATAGTATCAATCAGAGAAATAGGTACATGAATTAGGCACTAGAAAAAGGGATTTGAAATGGCATGCATAAAAATGAATCTATAGAGGTGACAAATTAAAATGAGAATTACTGGTATGGAATGATGGAGAACTAGGAAAGAAAGATTTCTGAGACTGATTGCCTTTATTGCTAAAGAAGATGGTATATGTAACTAAAACAATAATGATGATGTCACCTGTAGGGCATAGTGAATTTCAGGTACTGAACTAATAGGTATTTATCAAGTGAAAACAAATATGGGCTTTAAGCTAAAATGGAAGTTGTAAATTCTCATGATATGGATTCATAAATAAACTGAAATTATATAATTTCATTAGTGGAAAATATAGGTAAAGAAGAATGTGAGTATATTTTTAGGTGAATCTGTGGATGGAGGGGTGGGATATAAAGAAAAACGTTGAGGAGGAATCAATAAAGAGGAAAGAAAAGAGCTGAGAGAGCAGATGCCATAGAAGATAAGGTAGGAGAAACAAATGAGCTTATTAATGATGGCCATTCTGACTGATGTGAAGTGATAACTCATAGTAGTTTTGGTTTGCATTTCTCTTATAATCAGTGATGTTGAGATTATTTTCATATGCTTGTTGGCCACCTGTATATCTTCTTTGGAAAAATGTCTGTTCAGGTCTTTTGGCCATTTTTCAATTGGGTTGTTGGCTTTTTTGCTGTTGAGTTGTATAAGTTGTTTGTATATTTTAGAGGTTAAGCCCTTGTCTGTTACATTGTTTGAAACTATTTTGTCCCATTCCATAAGTTGTCTTTTTTTTTTTTTTATGGTTTCCTTTGCTGTGCGATAATGTGAGAAAAAAGAATGTATACGTGTATATGTAACTGGGTCACCTTGCTGTACAGTAGAAAATTGACAGAACACTGTAAACCAGGTATAATGGAAAATAAAAATCGTTATAAATGAAAAATAAAATAAAAAGTGAAATAAAAAAATAAAATAAATTGTAATAACACTCAACAAAAAGAAACAAGTGTTGACATACTAGGAGAAATTGTATTCAAACAATAGCAGATGAAGTTCCCAGAGGAATTAGGAATATAATTCCTTTAGTATCTTGAAGCACATTGTGACTTCATTCAGGCTAAAGGCACTCATTTATTTATTTATCCACTTTGCAAACATTTAGTAGCATTTTGGTCTTCTCTGCATGAGTGTTACAGGAAGATAGACCAAGTCTACTTGGGGAGGAGAATTTGGGGAAAATATAATAGGGTAGAAAATAATGCTAGTGAGGCTTTGGCAGCTGAGAAGAGGAAAAAGACATTTTAGGGTGTAGAGTGGCATAAGCCATTTCCAGGATCATGAGAGTGTATCTACTTTTTCAAGCATGTTGGATTTTGTAGGAGCACTGGAGCCGTAGTGATAGTTTATACGTGAAGAAAAGCAGGATATGAAACTGAGTAAGTGCTGAGGGCAGATTGTGAAGAACATTTTATACACTTTAACAGAGATTACTGATACAGTCAGTACTAGAAAGTCTTGAAGATTTCCAAATATGGAAGGATTGCAATCAAATTTATGTTTTAGAACAATAACTAACTCAAGAGAACATATATGAGGCAGAGAGGTAGGGAGGGAAATAATTTCAATAGTATAATGATACAGAGAAGAGAATGTCATCTGAATTGTCACTAGTACTAGTATAGAAAGGAGAAAAGATTATTATTTTTTAAATTATAAAAATATCAACTTGAACTTATCCTTATAGTGGTTTGTTGATGTTCTAAAGCTGAAGATGTCTGGGGCAACTGAGTAACATTTAGGAAAGGAAGCTACTCAGTAGAAGCAGACCCAGACAATTTCGAAATTAGCTGCTCCCAAAGCCACATCCTACCTTCTACTGTTGAACTATGTAAATTTATGAAGCTTATTCTTCCTCAGGCTGGTTTTCATTTGATTTTCTGTTATTTACAACAGAGAGTTTTCATTGATAGAGTAATGAAAAACATACAACCCTCCACTCAGCCTTTTTATATCAGTTATCTACATCAGTTATTTATATCAGTTATTCATTTAGCTTGAGAAAACCTAAGTTCTCAAATCTTTCAACATGTCAGAGTGTCTAGGACCCTAGATATTGAGGTTACTTTTCTTTAGTAACATAATATAATAATGTGTCCCAGATTTTGTCATTTTAATACTTGGAATTGTGTATTCCTATTGTTCTTGGAAAAGCTTTATTATTAACAGAGATTAAAATTCATGAATGTTTTATGATATGCATGAATGGATATATACAGTCAGTTGTCTACATCATAGTATAGTTCAAAGCTTACAGTTGTTTGCTACATCATAAGGGCAAAGCAATCATATGCTATCACTTGCTTGTGTAATCTAAAAAAAGGGCACAATGAACTTCTTTGCGGAACAGATACTGACTCACAGACTTTGAAAAATTTATGTTTTCCAACTGAGGTTGCGGGGTGGGGGGATGCGCTGGGGGTTTGGGATGGAAATGCTATAAAATTGGATTGTGGTATCATTATACAACTATAAATGTAATAAAATTCATTGAGTAAAAAAAAAAAGGCAAAGCAAAAGCCTATACTTTTAATCGCATTAATAAATTCCTGTTTTTAATGCCCCAACTTTCTTAGTTTCTAGGAAAATACTATCAGATTTGGATAAATTTAATATAAACAAAATCAGTGCAATTTTGATTTTCTATTCCATTGGGAATTATATTATTGGTGGAACTTATCTTTGTATTTATTATACCTTGAGGAAAATTCATAGAAAATGAGATATTTTCTCTTTGATTGTAAATTTTTTTTTCCAAAGTAAAAAAGGCATTCTTACTATAAATAAGCAACAGCTTCCTGTCCTTGCCACCTGTTTTTTTTCCCCTATTTTATAGTCTCAAAATGGATAAAACAACTCATTTCTGTTCTCCCAAGCCTCATAATCTAGGTAAGGAATGCCTAAAGCAAAAACCTGGATTTGTCTGATGCCAGTTATTATACCCCGACTCAAGTGTTCACCATAACTTAGCATTTTAACTTTCTAAATATCAACTACAGTCCTTTCTTCCTTTCCATCCCTAAAACATTAATTTTAGGGGACAGGGGTGGGGCTGGCTAATAACTTCATGTTTGACTTCCTGAAGAAGTTTGCGTATTTTGTTTCCCTGATTCTGCTGTATCCCTGAATCACCCAATCTATCTTAAATCTGGCACCACAGGGAGAGAACAATGATTTACTTAAAGCACAAATGTGATCATACATTTGCTTATCATTTAAATTCCTTCATGTGGTTATAATCTTGTTTTTTAAAATAGCAATCACATTGAGAATTTATTTGAAACTCCTGGTATGACAAAATTTCCTTTGTTCGCTCACTCTTTTCCTCATGCCTTCCTGTGAGGTTGATGTTTCACCACTTCCTCTCATCCAGCAATTTCACCATTATATACTAAGGTTCCTGCTTAAATAATAGTACATTTGATATACCTAATTCTCACACTAATCCTATAGTGTAGGATTTGTTATTTCAAGGTAAGAATTACTTTACAGAGAGGAAATTGAACAATAGGGATCCCTGAGAAGAAATGGTATTGCTTTTGCTAAGGTTATCAGGTGAGGGAGGAGCTGACTAGCTAGCTAACCCTTCAGATTATAAACTTTAATCCTACTGAGTTACCTTCATTTTAACAAAGTTTCCCTTTTTTTCTTCTGTCCAGAACTCTTTCTGCTTGAAACACTCCCTCCTTGCAACCCACTTCAGTAACCATGCATGTACAGCTCAATCAATTTTTGATTTGATATATACAAAATGATGTTTATTCAATTTGGGGAAAACCTGTATAACTTACTTTGTTCCTATTCGCAAGTACTTAAGAAGCTATTCATGTAGGTCAATGATTTTCAACCCTTCAAGACACACTGGGGAACCAACAGTATTGAGAAATACTGCCCTTTCCAAAAGCATCATTTCATGCTCAATTTTATTGGATTGGATAAGTATATGGACTTGGGATCCAGAAAGATCTAGGTCAAAATGACAGCTCTTTCATTACCAGATAGCAAGTCATAGGTGTTAAAGTCTCCGTAGTGTAATGGAACACACTTATGAGTGAAATGGAATAATAAAAATATTTTCTTTTTAGTAATAGGTTATTATTAAGATTAAATGAGATGGAGCATGAAAAAGACGATCAGAGCACAGTGCTAGGCACATGTTTTTCTTTTTATTGCAAATGTTATTATTGACATTCTTTTGTTATTTTTATTGGGTTTCCTAAATTTTTTTTCTAAATCCTTTTGTTAAAACATAAAAAGTGCCAGTTAAAATAGATGTGATTGTAAACATCTTTTCAGAACAAGGTAAATATGCTAGAGAGAGAGACATAATATTGATACGGTATAAAAACTGGTTGGTTATCTTTCAGTAATTATTTAGTCTTGCTTCTTCCCATCATTTTGATTTAGAACAGCTTTCGGGGTTACAAATGACGGAAAGTCTGAATTTCTAAAAATATCTGTTGAATAATATTACATTTTCTCAATGATAATAAAAATTGATGAAGACAATTTGAAGGGCACAAAAAGTAACCATTGATTAGAACACATATTTCTTGCAATATGACTGTTTTTTTTCCTCTTGTACTTCAAAAGTGTCAGATTGCAAAAGCAAATATAACACCTTTTAAAAACCTTAAGCACTGAAGAGGCATAATCCCTCTAAGGAAGGAAGGAAAACTCTTTAACAATAGTGTAAATTATTTGTAGACCTCCTGCTGGAACAAGATAACTTATTAAGATTTTTTTAAATGATTGACTATTGTTTTAGCTACTCTTTGTATTTCAACACGGGGGGGACAAACATTCTTTGGAATGGAAGTCCAGAGGCCTCATGGCTTATTTATTAATGTACAGCATTCGCTAAGGCATTTTGTCTCTCTGTACCTCAGTTTCTCATCTAAGAAATTAGCAATTTTGAATGCACAATGTCTGATCTACATTGATAGCCATGTCGTGTTCTTATAGGAAGATCCTGGACCATCATAGGTCTAGAAACTCTGTCCTTTACAAGTTGGGTAACTTGACATGATACATAATCTAATTGAGCTCCATTTTTTAATAAAAAAAATGGATGTAGTTGTTCTTAACTTACAGATTTGTTGTGAGGAATATACATTAACCTATATACTTAGCCTTGGGGATGGTAGGTATTCAATAAACATTAACTATATCAATATTTTATAAAAGTTTTGAAAATATGCAACCCCTCTTTTTTCTCATTAATATTTAATCAAAGTCCATATCCTTTCAGTTATTTATTTGAGTGTTTATTTTTATTTATTCAACAAATATTTTATTAGACTTGGATTATTTGCTATGCTCTATATAAGTCTCTGGGTGTATTGTGATTATCAGTGTAGCCATGGACTTGCCTCCATGGAGTCATGCAGTGAATAGGCAATATGCAAGTAATACACAGTTAAGTGTTTAATTAGAAAGTGTGGCACAGTCCAGGAAGAGATTAGAGATTTTTTTGAGATGAAAGAATGAGGAGACTTTTCAGACTGAGTGTGATCATGGAAGGTCTCTCTGAGGAAATGTTACTAACGTTATAAAATGAAGTTTGAAAGAAAAAAAAACAAAGTCAAGAGTATTCCAGGATGGGTATTCCAAGAAGATAAAATGGCGTGGGTCAGGATGGGGAGGGCAGTGGGAAGAAGGGCAGCCAGGGGAAAGTCCTTGGTGTGGTTTAGGAAAAGAAAACCTCTTTTGGCTCAGAGGTATGAATAAAACATGACAAAGAGTAGCAAGTTTTGAAGTTAGAAAAATGGGCTGGGGCCAGATGATATTTGACATCACAGAATAGAAGTATTTTCAAAATCAATCTAAGTGCAAAGGGATATCAAAGAAGATTTTAAGTTAGAAAAATAATGTGATTCTAGTTTACATGTTTAAAGGCTCATTCTTGTTGCTGAATATATATATATATATACATATATATATATATATATATATAGGAAAGGGGCAAAAGTGGAAGGAAAGAAATCAGTTAAGTGGTATTGCAAAGGTTAAGGCTTAATGACATAAACTAGGGATGTAGCTTTAGACATGGATGATAAAAGCAATGACAATAATAACAACAATTATAATACATAATACTTACTGACACTTTATGATGTTGCAACACCATTCTAGATATTTATTTTCCTCTGAAATTTGTGAAGTTTATTTTTTTACTAATTTTTTGGGAGATGGCAGCATTAGGTTTACAACAAAGTTGAGAGAGAGGTACTGAGATTATTCTTAAACCCCCCCGCCCCTTCCCATGCATAGCCTCCCTCTTATCAACATCACCCACCAGAATGGTACTTTTTTTTTTTAACCAAGGTTGAACCACATTTAACATATCATAGTCATACAAAGTCCATGATTTATTACCTTAGGATTCACTTTTGATGTTGTACATCCTATGGCTTTGAACACATGTATAATGACATATGTCCATCATTATGATATGATATCAAGTATTTAATTGCCTTGAAAATCCCCTTTGCTCTGCTTATTCATCTCTCTGGCCTCCTATTCTTGGAAACCACTGATCTTTGTATTGATTCCATAATCTTTCTTTTTCCAGAATGTCACATAGTTAGAATTAGACTGTATGTAGCCTTTTCAGATTAGCTTCTTCACTTGGTATTATGTATTTAAGCTTCCTCTATATCTTTTCATGGCTTGATAGTGCATGTCTTTTTTAAATCTTACTAATATTCCATTTTCTAGATGAACTAATCCATTCACTTATTGAAGAATGTCTTGTTGCTTCCAAGATTTGACAATTATAAATGAAACTGCTGTGAACATCCATGTGTAGGTTTCCCTGTGGACAAAAGTTTTTAACTAATTTTGGGTAAATATCAGGGGGAATAATTGTTATATCTTACTTTATGTTAAGAATATGTTTAGTTTTATAATAAATAGCTAAACTGCCTTCCAAAGTGGCTGATCCATCTTGCATTCCTACCACCAGTGAATGAGTAGCCCTCTTTGCTCCAAATCCTTGATGGCATCTGGAGTTATCAGTGTTCCAGATTTTGGCCATTGTAATAGCTAGTATCTCATGGTTGTTTTGATGTGCATTTCTCTGGTGGCATATGATATGGACCATCATTTTTTGTGCTTGTTTATTATCTGTGTATCTGCTTTGGTGAGGTGTCTGTTAAGAACTTTGGCTCATTTTTTAATCAGGTTGTTTTTTTATTATTGAGTTTTAAGAGTTCTTTGTATGTTTTGGATAACTGTCCTTTATTAGATGTCTTTTGCAAATGCTTGATCTCATTGCGGCTTGTCTTTTTATTCCCTTGATAGTGCCTTTCACACAGCAGAGTTTTTAAATTTAACCAACTCTACCTTATCAATTATTTATTTCATAAATTGTCTTTTGTGTTGTATTCAAAGGCATCTTGATTTTCTTCTGTGTAGCTTCTGAGAATTTTTATAGTTTTAAGTCCATTTTAAATTAATTTCTGTGAAGGGTGTAAGGCAACTGGAAATGAGTCAACTTGAGGATATTTTTTAAAGCAACCAAATCGATGAAACTTCTACTTCTGTGTAAGGTAAGGTAACTGGACTGGGATTAATCCACAATCCTACCTGAAAAACCATAATTTTATATATTAAATAACATGCCATAATATGAATTCACAGTTTTAAGACACTGTATATTAGGCAATGAATGACTACAATCTTTGAAAGATGAGGAACAGTAGACCTCAGCTATAACTGCCCGGGTGAGACAGTTTTCAGGCCACAAGACAGGTACAGGAAATGCAGAGAGGTCAGAGGACTCTCAGAGTTGAGAAGATATTGCTGAGAATATGGGGAAACCAAGATTGGTAGAGTTCACCAGAGAGAGTATGGGAGAAAGTAGAATGCACAGAGGGGAAAACCAAAAAAAAAAAAAAAAAAAAAAACGAAAAAAAACCAGAGATCTGCTGAGGGTCCTCCTACGATATTCAACAGAGTATTGATGACCATGCATACATACCAGGAAACCTACATACATACCAAAGAACCACCCAAAGATTAGAGGGAATAGTGCTCAATGCTCACATAAGATCTGGAATAGTGGCTGTTTCTACTAGCAACTGAACAACCTTGTAATTCATGAAGCATTGGATTAATAACTCAGAGGAGCCTTTACTCTGTAGATGGGAATAATTACCCTAGATTTACCCTTCTCTGCTCCTGCCCAATAAAACCTAAAAGCAATATTTGAAAAGACAAATCATTTGTAAGTAACTTAACAGAATCCCAGAGCAAAGCTTAAGAATATTTATAGAAATTCAAAAATGTCTAGCACAGAAAAAGGTAAAATTCATAATATCTCATGTCCAATCAAAATCACCAGGCATGCAAAGAAGTAGAAAATAGAATGCAAGATGAGGGGAAAAATCTATCATTTGAACTAATGTGGATGTTAGCATAAGCACAGTTGTTAAAACAGTTAATTTAACTCCATTTTATCTATTCAGGAGTTAAGTATAGAAATAGAATGTGTAAAAAGGACACATATTGTACTTGTAGAGATGAAAACTCATAGTATGAAATGAAAATTACAATGGATAAAATTAATGGTATATTAGACATTGCAAAAAGAAAAATATAGGTAAACTTAAAGACACAGCAATAGAAACACATATAAGTCAGAAACTTTTTTTTTTTTTTTTTTTTTTGTCTTTTTTTGCTTTGAGCCGCTCCTGCAGCATATGGAGGTTCCCAGGCTAGGGGTCTAATCGGAGCTGTAGCCACTGGCCTACACCACAGCCACAGCAACGCAGGATGTAAGCCATGTTTGTGACCTACACCACAGCTCAGGGCAACGCCAGATCCTTAACCCACTGAGCAAGGCCAGGGATCGAACCTGCAACCTCAGGTTTCTAGTTGGATTCATTAACCACTGTGCCACGACAGGAACTCCAGAAACAAACATTTTTAATCTAAAAAATGGTGACTATAGTTTATTTGTTTTTTCAAGCTTGGCGAAAACTACAAACCTACACATACAATAAATCCCAAGCACACTCATAAAATAAACTGCACCAGGACACATTATAATTAATTACTCAAAGCTGAGGATAAAGAAAAAAAATCTTAAAAGTATTCAGAGAACGAAAGATACATTATGAGCATAAGAAAAAGGGTCAGGGTCAGGATACTAGCACATTTTTCATTGCAAACAAGACAAGTGAGAAAGTGCTAGAGTAACAACCTTAGAGTACTGAAAGATAAAAATTAACAACATGGAATTTAAACTGCAGAAAATATCTTACAAAATTGGAGATGAAATAAAGACTTTTTTGATGTGTAGATGCTAGCATAATTTATCATCAGCAGACAGACCTATACCAAAAGAAATGTTAAAATCTTTTAAATAGGAAAATGACATCAGATGGAAGTGTGAATCTACACAAAAGAATGAGAAGTGGTAGTAATAACGTTCATGTAAATATTTTAAATACCCCAGTTAAAAGTTACAGATCATCAGATTTCATAGAAAAGCAATACTCATCTATATCTGCCTATAAGAAACAAACTTTAAATACACAAATAATTAAAAATTAAAGGATGAAAAAGTCCATGTCTATACTAAACAAAAGAGCTAGGGTGCCTACATAAACATTAGGCAAAATAGATTTTAGAGCAATATATAATGCAAAAGATTTTGTAGACAGAGTAATAAGCCTCCCCCATATGTTTATGTTTTTATTGCGGAACAGTGTGAACAAATTACCTTATATAGCAAAAGTGACTTCGCAGGTATAATTAGGTTAAGGACTTTGCAATGGGGAGATTGATTTGGATTATCCAGATGTGCCCAATCTAATCACATAGGTTTTTAAAAGCTGAGAATTTTACCTGACTGTAGTCAGAGGAACATATGACTATGGAAGAATGGCAAGAGAGATGATATGTTTCTGACTTTGAAAATGGAGGAAAGTGGCCACAAGCCATTGAATGTGTATTGTTCCTATAAGCCTAATAGGAAAGGAAACAAGTTACATCTGTATTTTCCGGAGAGAAGCATGCCTTTGCCACTTAACATTTTTTTAGCCCAGGGGGTCCTGGGTCAGACTTCTAACCTACAGAAAAGATAATAAAATTCTGTTGCTGTAAGGCACTGAAATTTTTTGTAGTTTGTTACAGGATATTATAGATTGAATGTCTGTTCTCCACAAATTCAAATGTTGAATTCCTGAGCATCAATGTGATGGTATTAGGAGATGGGGACTCTGGGAGATCTTATATAGGACCAAAGCACCTATATATGGGATTAGTGACCTTTAAAAAGAGACTCCAGGAGTTTGCATTATGGCTTAGTAGGTTACAAACCAGACTAGTATCCATGAGGATGTGGGTACCATCCCTGGCCTTACTAGGTGGGTTAAGTATCCAGTGTTTCTGTGAACTGTGGTATATGTAAGTTCACAGATGCAGTTCAGATCCTGTGTTGCTATGACTGTGGTGTAAGTTAGCAGCTCCAGCTCCAATTTGACCCCTATCCTGGGGACTTCCATATGCTGCAGGTGTGGCCCTGAAAAGCAAAAATAAATAATAAATAAATAAATAAAATTTAAAAAATAATTTGTTTTTAAACATTTTTTAAAACATTAAATAAAAAAGGAAATATGAACCCCAATGTTCACTGCAGCACTATTTATTCATTTGTTTATCTATTTATTTATTTTGATTTTTAGGGCTGCACCTGTTACATATGGAAGTTCCCAGGCCAGGTTTCGAATCAGAGCTACAGTTGCCAGCCTACACCACAGCCACAGCAATGCTAAATCCAATCTATGTCTGTGACCTACACCATAGCTCACAGTAATGCCAGATTATCAACCCACTGAACGAGGCCAGGGATTGAATGTGCATCCTCATGGATACTAGTTGGGTTCATTACCACTGAGCCATGATGGGAACTCCCAGCAGCACTATTTATAATAGCCAAGATATGGATCAATAGAACAGAATAGGAAGCCCACAAGTAAACCAATGCACCTCTGGCCAGTTAATCTTCAACAAAGGAGGCAAGAATATTCAGTGGAGAACCAAGAGTCTCTTCAGCAAGTGGTGATGGGAAAGCTGGGCAGCCACATGTATATCAATTAAGTTAGAACATGCCCTCATACTATTACACAAAAATAAACTCAAAATGGCCTAAAATTTTAAATATAAGAAATGACACCTTAAAACTCCTAGAAGAGAGCATAGGCAAACATTCTCTGACATAAAAATTGTAGAAATGTTTTCTTAGGCCATTCTCCCAAGGCGGTAGAAATAAAAGCCAAAATAAATGTGACCTAATCAAACTTACAAGATTTTGCACAGCAAAGGAAATCATAAACAAGATGAAAAAATAATCTACAGACTGGGAGAATATATTTGCAAATGATGTGACTGACAAGGGATTAATTTCCAAAATATGCAAATAGTTCATACAGCTCAATAACAGCAACAAAAAACTCAATCAAAAATGGACTGAATACCTAAATAGGCAGTTCTCCAAAGAAGACATACAGATGGCCAGCAGGCACATGAAAAGATGCTCAACATCACTAATTATTAAATGCAAATCAGAACTACCATGAGGTATTTTCTCACACCAATCATAATGGCCATCTTTAAAAATTCTACAAATAAGATGCTAGAGAAGGTGTGGGGAAAAGGGAACCCTCCTATACTGTTGGTTCATATGTAAAATGGTACAGCCACTACAGAGAACAGTATGTAGATTCCTGAAAAAACTAAAAATAGAGTTGCCATATGATCCAACATTTCCACTCCTCGGTATACATCTGAAAAAAACTCTAATTGAAAAGATGCATGAACCTCAATGTTCATTATAGCACTATTTATAATAGCCAAGACATGATATAACCTAAATGTCCATCAACAGATGAACAGATAAAGAAGATGTGGTATATTTATATAATGAAAAATTATAAGGAATAAAAAAAAAATAATGAAATAATGCCATTTGGCGCAACGTGGATGGACCTAGAGATTATCATACTAAATTAAGTCAGGAAGAGAAAGACAAATAACATATAATATCCCTTACATGTGAAGTCTAAAATATGATGCAAAAGAACTTATTTACTCATAGACATAGAAAACAAACTTATGGTTACCAAAAGGGAAAGGGTGTGAAGGAGGGATAAATTAGGAATTTGGGATTAGCAGCTGCAAATATAAAATAGATAAATAAAAGGGGCCCACTGTATGGTACAGGGAACTATATTCAATATCCAATTGTACACAGTAATGGACTAAGTAAAGTAAGACAGAAAAAGTCAAATATATGATATCACTTATATGTGGAATATAATTTTGAAAAATAATAAAAATAATAGATTTACTCCCTGGTTATAATTTCCCCTGTTTTACTTAGGAATCATTTTCCAATCAATTTACCTAAACTTCTATCTAGAACAGTATTCTCTTTTGGTTCTGTAAATTTCTCTCTTATCTAAACAAACCTGAGGTGCAATAAATCCAATTGTTCTTCCTTACCTGCTATTATCATCATCAACCTTGGCATTTCGACATTCATGTTAACATAGTAGATGATACATTTCTGGCCCCCTCAGTTTCTTGAAATATTCAAGATCAGTGACCTTTTCTTCTGTCTCATCCTAATCAGGGACTCTCACGCTCATATTCCACTTTTTATCATCAAAAATGATAACACCTGTCAAATCTACATTTTCTTAGTATTCTACTCTACCTTTAATCACCAAATTCTTTTTATTCTCACTCATTTACTCAAGTATTCCCACTCCAATATTCTCCAGTTTCCTCAAGACATACAATCCACTTAAGACTTTTCATTCATGCTCTCACCTCCTCCTAACCCATTTAGAGTTCATGGTTTAGCACCATAATCCCTCTCCTGTTAATCTCTTAACTTCACAACTTCCTCCTCTTGCCATATCCACTTGGAAGCATTTGTCTGAATTAATTCTAAGTTTAACATGATGTGCACCTCCATCTGAGATATCAAATGATTAACACAACCATACAGCTGTATGTCACTTAAATGTACTTTACAAAATCATAAGTGGGCATTTGGTATCGTATGGCATTATGCTCCATTCCCTTATCAAAGTTAATTCTCCATTGATAGAGACAACATTCATGTCAAAATACCAACACCCATTTCCCTTTTCAGATAATAACATCTCCTTTTCCTTCATGTTTCCTTCTTTTAATTTTAATTACATTATTATTATTATCTCTGCTTTCTCCCTAATTATATCATTAACCAGCTTCGAAGACTAAATAGCTTTCTATCCCAATTAGAATAAAATGCAAACTGCTTATTATATCTTGCAAGATCTCTTAAGGTCTAGCTTCCGCCTACCTTCTGATCTATTTCTTTTCATGTCTCCAACATGTACTCTGGTTACAAGATATATCGCTTTTATTGTTAACTTCTTTCTCTTGATTCATCAGTTTTCAAAACAAGACTTCATTTCCTAGATTCCTCCAAAACTGTCCATTTCACCACTATCATACTAAATTTACACGTGTGAAAGTTTCAGATGTTTTAAGTTCACTTGATAATTATTTTTACTGATGCTCAAATCATCCTATCTTTGGTCAGCCTGTGCCTCGCCACACTCCTGAATCCTTCTGACATTTCTAGTAATCTTTGATAGTTTCTTTGCCTTCAAGTTTGAGTTTGACAAGATATTCCAGATGTGTCCAGCCCTAGGTCTGGGATCATCCATTCCTTCAGAGGTACGTGTTTTCTTCTTAGGAGACTAAATTACAGTAATTCTAGCAAGAAGTAGGTGGAACAATCTTAACTCACTCTCTTCTATTTTAAAGTCTTTTAGAAAGTGACCTAGTCAATTCACCTTTACTGATAATTCTCCTTGTCATTAGAAAATGAGGGGAATAATTTACCATAAGGACAATTGCTTCTCACCGTATGGCTTATTTCTTTTAATATTCAGTTCATAACAGATACTGAAGTCATGTGACAAATTCCTTGTTAGTGACAAAACAAGTTATGATCACAGGAAATCTCATATCTCATCTGCTTTTACTGTATATTTGAATATGCCTCTATTTGTTTCATAATGAGCTCCTATACAGTTCTCCTGTGTACTGTTGCTTCCATCATGGCTGTAGTTAAAATGAATATTTGGAAGAAATATCTACAGATTGCATAGCCAAAAGAGGCAAAAATTAAAATAGTAAATAGGCACTGGTAAACTCAAGGACAGTAAGATATTTAAGCCTGATTGCAAAACCTACCCAGGGAAATGTAATCCATAGATATGATATTGAGGGCAGGAAAACCAGAGTGGTGTTTTCTAAGTATTGTTGCTGGTGGTGAGAATACTTCTTGATTATGTGCCTGGAGTATAATATATTTACATTTAAAAGTTGTATTAAAATGCATTAAAATTTTAGATCTTGGAGTTCCCACTGTGGCTCAGTGGGTTAAGAACCCAACATAGTGTCTGTAAGGATGAGGTTTTAATCCCTGGCCTTGCTCATTGGGTTAAGGATCTGGTGTTGCCACAAGCTGCAGGTAGATTGAAGATGCAGCTCAGACCCTGCATTGCTGTAGCTTTGGCATAAGCTTGCAACTGTAGATCCAATTCGACCCCTAGCCTGGGAAATTCCATATACTACACGTGCAGCCCTAAAAAGAAAAAAAAAAAAGGTAGGTCTTCCTCTACATGAAACTTTAAGCCGTGATTGGCCATTTCAGTATTTCTTATTTTTTTTTTTTTCTTTTCTGTGCCTTTACCTACTATCTTACATAAAGATCATTCTTTCCTTATTTTTGCTTTGTTTTAAATATCTTTGTACAGTCTTTATTCAAAGAAGCGTTTCTTTTCTTTTTTTTCTAATGTGTAAATGTTAAGTCATATTGTTTTCCTTGGAGCAATACAAGCTCTAGGTCCCCTCTCCCTAAACCTGCCCACGGCCTTCATTCATTCATTTATTCATTCATTTTGCTTTGGTCTTGATCTTTAAAGTTTTGACTTTAAGTCAGAGGATTTCAGCCCTTGTTTAAAGGCATCATAGCTGATATATTTGGCTGCATGTACTATGAATTATTTTATTAAACATGAAATAATAGAAAGGAGTTTGCTTCAGTATTTTTAAATCAAATTTATACTCATTCATATATATATTATATTCAGATATCCCTTTTCCTCTGTAGTCTAGGCTTTAAAGGTAAAATAATATGCATTTATCCAGCAAATAGATTAAATTAATGTCATTCATTTAATGGGATTTTCTTGTTCTTGAAACACTTTTTAAAAAGAAAGAAATGAAAAAATTTTCACATTCCATTTTACATGCAATTAAATGTCAAGAAGCATAATCTTTCAGCCTTCTTTGGTTTCCTTGTGTAAAGATCAAACATATTTAGGAAATGTATCTCTGTATACAATGAACCATTTTTCTTAAGAATCTACTGATGTCAAATTTGTATGTGTTTTAATGGGCATAAGAAAATAAATGTTTTCATGAAGTTCCCGTTGTGGCGCAGCGGAAACGAATCCGACTAGGAACCATGAGGTTGCGGGTTCCATCCCTGGCCTCGCCCACTGGGTTAAGGATATGGCATTGCCATGAGCTGTGGTGTAGGTCGCAGACACGGCTCAGATCTGGTGTTGCTGTGGCTCTGGTGTAGGCTGGCAGCTGTAGCTCCGATTCGACCCCTAGCCTGGGAACCTTCTTATGCAGCGGGTGCAGCCCTAGAAAGAGAGAAAGACAAAAAGAAAAAGAAAAAAGAAATGTTTTCAATCTGTCCATTAGAACTTGATTTCTGATTTTGTTTGTTTACCTTAGAAAATAAAAGGTCCTCCAAATCATTTCATCAAAAAGATGTATAAGGTTAACAGTTATTCTCTCTAGTCCATTATGACAATAACAACACTAAAGCTTCTGAACTTTAACATTTAAGCTTCCCTCCTCCCTTTTGGAGTAACTGCCTATAGTAGGAAAAAATGTGTAGATCCTCTGTTACCTATCTGAAACAATTGGGCATGTTTCCTCTGGCTGTCGCAAAAGCTTAAAGTGATAGTCTTTCTCTTGGAGATACTTTTATGAGTTACATAGGAAATTCTTTCATCATAAGGTTCTGTCTTTTCTACTTCCCTTGACACATGCAAATGTATCTCCTCTAGCTGGACCTTCAAGATTCCTCCCTTATTTCCTAAGCTTTTGGCAATGCCCTCTCAACCTCTTTCCGCTAAAGTTCACTTGCCCCTTGTTTTGTCCCTCTTTGCAGGATCTAAACCAAATTGGGCCAAAATTCTCTTATGTAATAGTACAGGAAATATGCCCCTTTGATCTGCCATCAGTGGGAGTGCAGTTATTTTCAATTATTCCCTGCATTTCATTTAGCTGCCCAGCAGGCAACTCCAGCTACAGCCTTTTGCCCTTTAAAATTCTCACTTGTGAGTCTGACCCTCATCCATTGTGTCACCACACTGCTGGGAAGACAATCAAGCTTGCTGAGTTATCTCTTTGAAGATTCTCTCACTAAGATTAAGGTCAGAAGACCACTATCCCACCCCAGTCCCCCTTGGGAGATGAGACTCACAGCATAGCTCTTGTCAAAGAAATACTTGTTTTAATTCTCACTTTACCTCTTGGCTTTTCCAACTTTTCTGACAAACTGGAGACGGATGGTCAGATTACAGTAGTAAAACAGTTATGTTCTCGCCTACCTCTTTGGCAAATTAATGTGGTCTTGGACCTCACATTAAAATATAGGTTTTATTCTGAGATAGAGACAAACTAGTATTGAGACAGAAAGGTTCATTTTACATGTTTTTGGTGTGTGTACAACATAAAAGACTCTACTTATGTATGGTTCATATTATGAGGTATCAAATTGATACATGGTAAGTGTTAAATCACACACGAGAACATCTGATACCACTGCACTATTTCCAATGATATCCTTAGATTACAAACTCATGGGAAGTGCTGACTTCCTGCTGGTGCCTTCCAGCACCAATTACAAGCAAAGGAGTCTGAGCTAGGCTTGTTGGGAACATAGCAAAACAGAGAAACCCAGAGAATGGATAAATGAATTGCAAATAAAAGATAACAGCACACTTGGCTTCACATTCCAAGGCCTTGTCTAGTATAAGATATAAAAACTTCAATTCTTTGGGGAAATCACAAACATTTTTAGGGATTATCTCCAAAATTGGGTAATAATATCTATTCACAGAATTTCTGTGAACATTAAACAAAATGACACAAGTAAACGTATTCTGTAGAGTGCAAAATGCAGCCTTTATAAGCATTAGATGAAGAAATTCTGGAATGCTTTCATAGGCATGGAAGGACCACTAGAAATGCTTAGTAAAGAAAGACACGAAGTGTTAATCTGATAACAGTATATATGGCAGATAAAAATACGTGCAGACTGGAGACTGGGAAATCGGGAAGCCATTGCAATATTTCACTTGTATGATAACAAGTGATGAATAAACAGAAATAGAGTTTAGAGAGAAAAAATATTCTATGTATTGCAGCAACTGAAAATATAATAGTGGATTGAATGTATAATATTTCTTACATAAACTTATTGCCAAAATGCTCATAATGTGTTTAAATCTATGCACAAGCCACACCAAAGGGAGTAAACAGACATAGTCACTGAACACAAAATATCCCCTTGGCCCTCACCTTGGCAGATGTGTTTACACTTTCCTGCTAGAAACTATAGTCTGGGTCCAAACCACTACCTGAGATCTAGCCACAGGAATGTGCTCAGTCAGTGCTCAATGTAGGTTGGAAGTATTCAGGAGTTAGTGCCACCTGCAATAGCCCTCGATCAATATTATGGGAGGAATTGGATAAAGAACCAGTTCTCCCCTCTTCCGTGGGTTGGCTCAGACGTGTGTCCTGGGCAGTCTGCAGGCATTCCCAGGGGGATTGTGCCCAGGGTGCCATGGCAGTAATTTGCTCCTTTAATACAACCCTCTGGTTTCCTTCCCTTTCTTGTCTCTCTCCTTCATGTCCCCACAATGTTATCTCAGATTACTTCTCAAATCAGTGAACTACTTGCATTCTTATCTCGAGGTCAATCAAAACTGAGGAAAGATGAGGGATGACATAACACGATACTGACCTTAAGGTGTCTGTATAAACTACTTGAGAAGTGGGAGTAATTTGTACTTCTTTCTATTACGTTTAGATATGTACACATCTTAACAGATTTTAATCTCCATGGGACAAATCCTCTGTAACACTCACCTGTGGCTTCCTTAGCAAGTGGCATATTGTGCTGCCCAGCGAGATGCACAGTAAATATTTGTTGAAAGGACAAGCTGAGAAAAAAGCTAAACAGCTTCTTAATATGAGCACAGCTCTTGGTTGCTGTAATAAACTGATAACCTTTGCATTCAAACCTTCCTCACATGATTTTCTTGCCAGGTGCTTGTACTTTATTCAGGAAATGGTCTTCACATTTTCTTTTGAATCTAGGCAATATTATTGTTATGCATATGTAGCGACTCAACAGAACAAAACACACAACCACCTAGAGTCAGGTTGATAGCAGCTTCATCATAGCTCTTTTTCTGTGGCCTTTAGTGTATACTGACAAAATCATAACTTAAATGCCAGACTTTCAAATGTAAAGCAAAACCGTTTCTTATTACTGGCTGAACAATTGTTGTGTTAGGCATTTCAGACTGATAGTTCATTCCACAGTGATTGGTTTACTGTTCTGTGCACACAGTTTCAGGACTACACCCTGATTCCAACAGGAAAACAAGACTTACTGTGGCTTGAATGAAGCTGGAATTCTCTTCTCAGTTGAGGACACTAATGTGAACATAAAACAGATTTAGAACCCAAAATTGGCAGAAAGTATTCCCTGCAGAGTTACTTGGTACTGTCTGCCATATGCAGCAATCTCTCAATTCATGTGTTCGCCTTGCTTGATTGAGAGCTGGCTAACGAAGTGGCAACAATCCAGTTAGTTAAAATGAAGGAAGGAAACACCATACACACAGGTATAAAACACTAAGAGATTCTTTAGAAGATTGTTTTATCTTCAAACAATAAAACTATGCTTATATGTTTAGGAAATTATACATTAAAACAGGGAGAAAAATGAAGTTGAATACGACATGTAAGTTTTATCTAATAGGCGTAAAACATAGCATATGTGTGAAATAATTATTTCTAATCACCCCACCACAAAGAAGGAACAATCTTCATTTATAGACTATTTTATGATTAGGTGATGCTTTTATAAAAAGCTGGCAAATGTATAAATTGACAGTTTAGCATTGCAGTAAGTTGGAAAAATACTGTTTTTCTGTCGGAGCAGATTTATAGGATTGGATGACCTCCATAATACAAGCAGGATCAGTCCCCATGATAGGAGAATCTTAGGTAGTTCCCAGGAATTGCAGGCCTCTGCAGCTTCCTTCCTCATTTGAGAAGAACAGGTTAGCCCCAAGGCCAAGTGCTGAATGGCTCAGGTGTTGTGTCTGACTTACTATTTCCAAAATCTCACTCACTGAAGTATAGTGCTCTTCTAAAGTCAGATTTGTGGCCACACTTCTGCGTCCCTAGGCTGAAGTCATTAAGGAACCACTCAGGCCTCTCTGCAACTGGCTCAGAGCACATGGGATTTTTCCCAGACTCTTTTCATAAGTGCAACTCGCTTAAAAGTGAATTTTCTCTTGCAGGCTGCATCCAAACAGAGCAAGTGGAGTGGAAAAGGAGAGAAATCACCCAGTTGTCTGTAAAAACTTGGAGTATATTATCAAAGCTTAAACCCACAATTGACTTCTCTTGTCTATACTTTCTTAAAAGCCTTAACCTATCATAGTTAGGGCAAAAGGCTTTTATCCTGACAGAAGAACACAAAAGAGGAGACGAGACTTGTTATTCACAGAGGATAGGGAAAAAGACAAGGTTCTTGTTTTTCTAAGAAGCAAATTCTTCACTAAGTAATAGTTTTATTTTTCTTATTTTAGAAAACTACAGAGTCATCCTTCCAGCTCATTTTAAAGATGCAAAATCTGAGGCTTAGAGATTTTTTAATTTCTAGCATTATACATGTCCAATATTACCCGGTTGGCAAATGTTGGTATTTGGAGTCATTAATGTCTAGTCTACTTGCATGGGAAAATCTTTCCTAGGGAGTTATGCTCACTTAATGAAAGAGAATTTGAGAATTAAATTTAGATGGTGTAGTCATTCCTGTTATATCATAGTCCTAGATTTACATAATTTTTAAACAAAAAAGGATCTTCAAAGATTATGCATTCTAACATCATTATAAAAATTGGAAATATACAACCTTACATGACTGATTTCCTAGATAATAACAAAACCAGGGTTCCACTCTCCTGATTCTCAAACAAGCTTTCTAGCCTGTTCTAAATGAACACACAAGAATTAGTGATTGGTGCAAATGGAATATGATTTTATTTCATATTTTCCCCTTACTTTGACTGCAAGACATAGGATAAAAAATTCTGAATGTCTTATTAAGCAGAGATGAATTTCTCTTTCGAATCCATGTTATCTAGAGATCGAACTGGTAATTATAAAGCAATGAAGGATATGGGCTTTCACAGAAGCACATAACTCATCAATAAGAGAACAAAGGTGTCCTAGAGTTTATCTCCATAAATGTGAGAGAAGAGACCCAGTGAGAAATAATCATAATGTAATGAGACTTTTAGACTAAAAATTTAGCATGCTCTCCAAATTCCTGATTTCCCACCCATAGAATTAGTCTTATGATATCTGCCCAATCCTGACTGTTTCAAGAAACCCAGATGGGTAGAGAAGTCAAAAGTTTCCAAAACCAGTCAGAGAAATTGAGGATTGAATCAGTGCACTTCTGCCTTTTATTCTAAATGTAGAGGGACCATGTAAGACATCATCCAAATCAGGATACACTGACAGACAAAATGTTTACTAATATTATTTCTTGGGGACAACATGTGTAAATCAGGTGCAGACTCTAGGGAATCTGTGAACTATGGTCACCCGATCCAAATACCATTTAATACGGCTGTTGAACATTTGATAGAGGATGCTGACCCCCTGCTAGGGCTATGGCTCCTATTGTGTATTTTGATTAGGGTGATAAGGGAGGGTGATCCTACTAACTTACTGATAAATTTGGCTAAGGTCAGTATTCTCAAGATTTTTTTGTTTTTTTTTTTTGTTTGTTTGTTTGTTTTTAATCTCAGCTCTTTCAGTTCCCTTCAAATTTACTTCCTAGTTTTGTGGGTAACCACCCAAATCAGGATTTGAAAATAGAACTTTATTTGCAAGCTCATAGATGTAGACTTAGTGAATCTATTTCTGCTTGGAAGATCTGCACTGGGTGCTATTTACCCTTTTGTTACCATGCAGTCATTATTTCTATTAATTATTAATTATTTCATTACTGTGTGCTAATTACCCTTTCTTCCCCTCTGTTCACTGTGATTTGTTCAATGAAGAGGCACACTGAATCCCAGTGTGATTTTTTCAAATATGCCAGACTGCATCTTGGTCTACATCTCCTCTTCTGAGTGATAGCATCCTCAGTGGCACTAGGAGACCCTGCATGCTGCCTGTTCAAGGAGGGGGATTTGCACCTTTTTAAAGGAATAACTTAAGTGAATCCAAGAAGTCTACCATCTTTGGACATTTCCAAAGTGGTTTTCTGGTACATTGTTTACCAAAGAAGAAACACATACACACAATACAAAGGTGCATACTGACACACATATAATAGAAGTAAACCAATTTATTTTTTACCAGCATACCCCTCTATTATGGCAACTTGTTACATTATTCATTATAATTTGTTCTCTATTTCAGTTTTGAGTGTTCTTTGCCTTCAGGGGTGGTCCACACAGTATAGTGTCACTTGACTCTAACATGTATTTTTCCAGGTATTTAAGTTGTAGGTTAATCTATGTACATTGAAAGACTGCAGAATAGAGAATATGATTTTGTTATATTAAATAACTAATATTTGTATAGCTGTTGGCAGTTTATCTTATTCTTTGATGTGCAGAATCTTATCTAAGGAAACAGGGTCAAAAAAAACAGCAGTTGTTTTGGGAGTAAAGAAATGCTACTTGATATGAAGAGATGTATTCTATTAGTTTGGTTGCTTCTTTCTTCTCTTCCTTTTCCTTTCCCCATCCCTCCCTCCTTTCCTTCATGTTTGCTGTGATTTACTCACTGAAGATGAATGCTAGAGTTCAGTAACTCTAGGATGACTGTTAATTATGCCCAACTAAAATGCTTTTTGTTGTGATCAGAATTTTCACATGTAGTTTTAAATGTCCAGATAGAGGCAGAGCTCATACTTTATAGAGAAGTGGTAACAGTGACAGCTTCAAATTGTGAGAGTTGGCCCTGTAATTGAAATCACATGTTTCATCTCAGTTTTATTTGCATGGGCTACAGGCTGTAATTAACATCAAGTGGCAAGACTAGATCACATACAATAGAATCCTGGAGCACAATCAGACCACCAAAATTGAAACAAGCCTCTCTGTTACTTAGCTACAAAAGACTGGGTCTGTGTGTCCATGGAGGGATGACTAGGGAGTATGTAAAGAAGAGCTGTGTGTGGAGAATGAATAAAATTACTAAACATAGTGGCAAATACAATTTCATTTCCTTTTCATACCCTTTCATTTGTCTTTCAAAACTTGATGCAAAAATTCTTCAGTAATATATGTTTTATCAACTTAATTTCTCACAAACTTCATGTATACCAGGCACATCAATATAACAGGAAAATTCCTGTCAAAAGTAAGAAAGTATGATAAAGTCAAACTCTGCTTTTATACTATCTCATCTTTTATTTCATAGGAAAGATTGCTTCACACATGTTTCTTCCCTTCAATGACTCAATGTTTTTGGATTAATTCTTACTCACCCTTTGACTCATAGTCAATCCAACTATGACCACTTCTGGGATGATTTTTGCAGTGACACCCCCAGATTGTGCTCTAGTATTGCATTTACCACACTGTATCATTATCATCTGCTTAAGTGTAACCTAAAAACTCTTAAAGTGTTTCCTGTTATTTTTATATTTATATTTCACAGCATAATATATGACTCATGGAAAGGGATAAAAAAGAAATGAGTATCTAATAAACAAATGGCTCCCTCTGTCTTCCAAGCAGCGTCCTTGTTCTGTGTCAAACATCTAATAGATGTTCAGTTCATATAACTTGTTTCTACATCAACATACAATCATTTTTATTTCCAAATAATATTCTTATTTTCTGAATTAGAATACTTTTGAAGTTTGTGAAGCCTCTAAAAGGAAAAAGGATAATGTTTGAATGGTGAGACTTGGAATATTTTTGAAGGCAGTGGTGAATTTTTTCAGGCACTGCATTTTCGTTATCCATCAAGCAGAGGATATATTTGTGTCTTTCTAATGAATTATTATAATTACTGAATTCAAATGGAATGATACTGTGTCTTCTCATAAGCAGTTCCTCATAAGAAGATGCCTGAAGTAGTCTGCAGATAATTACTTCTAGCTGGGTTGGTCTAATCGTATGCATACCTTGCACCCTGGACCCAAGCTCTTGAAATGCTAGATGCTCCTCAAGAGCCTTCTTCATGAGTGGGATTATCTCTCAGGATTGCTCTTCCTTGCTCTGTATCTGCATGCAATATAATTGAATCTGCAAGTGGTCTTGATAGGTCTAACTCAAACCACAGAGATTCAGTGGGTATGTTTCTTATGAGCTATAATCTGTTAGCAGGAATCTACTATCAGTGACATGTGAAATTTGTTCTTAGTGTTATTTGACCTGTAGGGAAGCAGTTTCATTGACAGGGTCTTTTTCTTCAGCCATTACACACATCAATTCTGTTTAGTTGAAAAATACCATTGAAGTATGATTTCCACAAACTGGAAAAACTCCAGCGTTCTCTCCATATGGGTTGATACTATTCATTTTTAAAGTATTCAAACAAATAAATCTATAAGGGGTTATAAAATTATATTCTTGCCATTTTTTGAACACTAATAAAATAATGTAATTAGTTATTGGCAGAAGCTACTAACATAATGAAGATACCACATTATGTGCCATCTTGATGGAAGTATGGTGATGAAGTATTCATCCCAAACAAAATCAAGCCAAGATCTGATCAACTCTTGGGATCTAACCACCAATAGAGATAACATATATGTAAAAATATGTACTGAAACTTAGATATAGTCAGTAAAATCTATGTATGTGAATCTGTGCTAGTAAGTCAAGTGTCAGATAAATTAACTAATTTCCCCAGCAAATAATGTGCATTAAGATCAAAGGGGAGCCTAAAGATCAACATTGCCCATTAGAAAATGTATATAAGCTACAAGTATAAGCCACATGTGTAATTTTAGATTTTCTATTAGCCACATTAATTTTTTAAATATGAAATTGATTTTTACATTTATTTCACATATTTATTAAAACAAATATGTGCGTACACATGAACATACATTTATACATATATGAGACGTTGTAAGGAACTGGCTTACTGGAATTTGCTAGGAAAGTCTAAAATCAGAGGGCAGGATGGCAGACTAGAAACATCTGGGGAGAAGTTGATGCAGCAGCGTATACACAGAATTTCTTCTTCCTCAGGCAAACTTCAGTTTTACTTTTTTTTTTTTTTTTTTTTTTTTTTTTTGTCTTTTTGCTATTTCTTGGGCCACTCCCGCGGCATATGGAGGTTCCCAGGCTAGAGGTCGAATCGGAGCTGTAGCCACCGGCCTACGCCAGAGCCACAGCAACGCGGGATCTGAGCCGCGTCTGTGACCTACACCACAGCTCACAGCAACGCCGGATCATCAGCCCACTGAGCAAGGGCAGGGACCGAACCCTCAACCTCATGGTTCCTAGTCGGATTCATTAACCACTGCGCCACGACGGGAACTCCCCAGTTTTACTCTTAAAGCCTTAAAATTGATTGGATGGAGCCTACATGAACTATTTAGGAGGAAACAACCTCCTTTCCCAAAAAGAAGTGATCACATGTTAAACACAGAATACCTGACCGCAACACTTAGATCAGTGCTTAATCAATTAACTGGATATTATAGCCAATCCAACTTGATATATAAAACTAGCCATCATGCCAATGCCAATGAAACAGTTATGAGGAAGTGATAATTATAGACTAAAATTTGGTTTCTGCAAGTGCTCTTTGCTACCAAATTGGCCATTGTTTATAGGTCTTTTTAGTGACAGTTAGAAAATACATATATTTTAAAAGAGAAATTACTTTGTATTTAAACTGATACTTCAAATTTAGGGCTGTGATGTTTATATATAAATTTACAAAGTCGATTGTGTTTTTTTATCTTCTTTTTCTCCTACTGATAGTCCCATTATCAACCACATTATGATAAGTATTCATTTCCTTTATCCCAAAATACACACTTAGCCTTAAAATCACTATGTCAACACTGCCACCAAGAATATGATTACTGAATCTATTATAAGCTATTGTTTGCAGTTCATTTTGTACTTTGACTATATCTCATTAGAAAAGTACTGTCAAACCACTTTTTAAACTAATAAACTTAATTTCCTCAAGCCAGTTCAGTGAATCACAGTAAAATTGATTGGGAAATACAGAGAGCTCCCATATACTCCCTGTTCCCATACATGCATAACCTCCCCCATGGTTGATCTCCTGCACCATAATGGTGCATTTGTTACAATAGATGAACCTACATCAACACATCATTATTGTCTCAAGTCCATAGTTTACATTAGTGTTTTCTCTTGGTTGTATGTTCTTTAGGTTTGGACAAATGTGTAATGAAACATATTCACCACTATAGTATCATACAGAGTAGTATTACTGCCTTCAAAATCCTCTGCGCTCTGCCTATTCATCTCTCCTTCTGCCTTTTTAAGTTTTGGCAACCACTGACTTTTTACTGTCCCCATAGTTTTAGCTTATCTAGAATATCATATAGTTGAAATCATACAGTCTATACAGACTTTCAGATTGACTTTCCTCACCTCATAATATACATTTAAGTTTCCTCATTCTATTTTCACAGTTTGCTAATTCATTTACTTTAGCACTGAATGATATTCCATTGTTTGGATGTACAATAATGTATTTACCCATTCACCTATTGAAAAACATCTTGGTTGCTTTCCAGTTTTGTATTATGAATAAAGCTACTATAAACATCAATGTGCAGGGTTTTGTATAGATATAGGTTTTCAACTCATATTGGGTAAATATCAAGGAGTAAAATTGTTGGATCTTATTATGTGCTTAAAGTGTGTTAGCTGTGTAAGAAACCACAAATTGCCTTCCAAAGTGACTGAATGGTTTTACATTCTTGTTAGCAATGTATGAGACATCCTGTTTCTCTACATCCTTGTCAGCATTTGCCATTGTCAGTGTTCCAAATTTTGGCCATTCCAATAGCTATGTAGTAATAGCTCATTGCTATTTTATTTTGCACTTCCTTGATGATATATGATGTGGAACATCTTTTCGTATGCTTATTTGTTATCTGTATATCTTATTTAATGAGGTATATTTTTTGGTGATTAATGTTACTTTTAATGTATCTATTTACCATTTATCTATCTATATAAACATCTTTGTATTTTAAGTAGGTTTCTTATGGAGAATCTATAGTTGTCTTGCTTTTTGATCCAGTCTGACCAACACCATATTTTAATTGCTGTATTGAGACCATTGCTATTTATAGTATTTATTATTAATATGAGTGGATTAATATCTACCTGTTTCTTATTGTTTTCTATTTTTTCCTCATTCTTTATTCCTAATTTTTGTCATTCACACTTTTCCTTTTACATTTTCAATTGATCATTTAAAATGATTCAGTTACCTTTCATAGCATATCTATTATAGTTTTTTTTAAAAAAACAGTTTTTAGTGGTTGCCTTAGAATTTACAATATAATTTACAGGCAATCCTAGTCCACTTTCAGTTAACATTATACCACTTCACACATAATTCAAGTACATTACAATAATAAAATAGTCTAAAATCCTATGAATTATATGTTTATGTGTGTGTCTATATATATAGGCACATATATATATGTTATATATATTTATACACATTTATATATATTCATAATCAAATAAATTGTTGATATCATCATGAACAAACTGTTACTTATTTGATCAATTAAGAATAGGAAAAATAAAAATTTTTATTTTATCTTCATTTATTTATTTTCCTATGTTCTTTTTTTATGTAGATCTGAGTTTCTGACCTATATAATTTTCCTTCTCTCTTAGGAACCTCTTTTTACATTTCCGACAAAACAAGGCAACTGGCAAAAAAAAAAAAAAAAAAAAAAAAAAATCCCCTTTTTTTGTTTTTTTCTGAGAAAATGTGTCAAGAAAACAAGTGTATCCTCTAGGCCTTCCTTATAGATAGCAAGAAACTGAGCCCCAGTCCATCACCTCCCAAACTAAAGGCTGCCAACATTCACATAAGCATAGAAGTGAATCCTTCCTCAGTTGAACCTCTGAAGAGACCATAGCCCAAGCTGATACCCTGATTATAGCTTTGTGAGTTCCTAAAGCTGAGGGTGCCCAGATTTTTCCTCCATAGGAGCTGTGAGATAATACATACATATGATTTTCAGTCTATAAGTTTGTGGTAATGTTTTTATGCTGCAACAGTTAGCTACTACAGTTGCCAGCTCAATAGAGTATACAAATAACTTATTTCATTTGACATTTAGCATTTAGAGTATCAACCTACATTTGTTTTCAGGCAGGATAAAGTTTTCCTTGCCAGAAGGAGTAGCACAGCTGGAGTAGTAGTGTTCACCAATTATCCTTGAAAATTTCATTAAGCAAAATCTTACATGATCAAATTCTATCTTGATTTACTATAGCCGATGTTTATAGGAAACAAAACTCCATACTTCAGTAACAAAAAAAACTATAGTGTCTTTTACATATAAATGGCATAAATACAATCCTTTATTGTAGAGGAGAAAAAAATTGGTTAAAAAATTATGAGACAAAAAATTTTCCCAGATCAACTTGGGAAGGTTCATCTTGGGAGCAAAGTTGTCTCATAGAAAATGTACTTGAATGATTATAAGATCTTGCCCTTAATTCTATTTGTATCTTATAGTTGGAGCTTTGAGTAAATCACTTTAATTCTCAGTTTTATAATCTATGAAATTTAGGTATGTAGGTGCTGAGACTTCTTCTAACTCTAAATTTTTATGTCTCTGAAATGGATGAAACATTGCCAGAACAAGAAACAGGAGCCACTGGTGTGCTAATCAGTGGCCTCCAACCAGTGTTATATCAACTGTTCATAAATATTTTGACTCATATATACCTAAGTTTCATAGTTGAGTAGATATAGCATCTGTATAATATGCAGAAAGATTATAATATGTAGTTGCTTTAAAGAACATATAGACTGAACAATATTACCATTATATTTACTGAGTGTTACTAATTTTATATTCTAAACAGGTTTTTTTCTCTCATAGTTGTGGATTCTATAGCACAGAATTTTAATACTCTTATTTCCATTAAATTTTTAAAATACAAATTATATCACTTGAATAAATTTGAGGCAACTTGTCCAAAGAGATAGGAAAACATTACTTTTATTTGTATTAGTCTACTAACCTTAATTCACTTAAAACAAACATTTGTTTTCTTTGTATTTTTTTTGTCTTTTTTATTTTTTTGGACCCGCACTCCCAGCATATGGAGGTTCCCAGGCTAGGGGTCTAATCGGAGCTGTAACCGCCAGCCTGCGTCACAGCCACAGCAACACCAGATCAAAGCCGTGTCTGTGACCTACACCACAGCTCACAGCAACGCCAGATCCTTAACCCACTGAGTCAGGCCAAGGATGAAACCCACAACCTCATGGTTCCTAGTAGGATTCATTCCCACTGCGCCATGAAGGGAACTCCAACGTTCGCTTTTTTGAGCTCTTTTTCAGTGAATTACTACTTCTAATGGGAGACACATTATTTGAATATTTATACAAAAATACCAATCCTGACCAATTAGGAAATCACATATATTAAGCCTTTCTATGAAGGATATTGGAAAGGGCAAGGCTCATTCAATTTTCTTTATAAAAAACTTACCAGTTCTATACATAATGCTCTAACAGTCTGAATAGACTCCTGGAACAAGCAAATAAAAAAAGTGTCTTCAAAGGCTGATGCTTCACATGCTTATTAGTGTAGTATGAAAGAAAATGATATTACAATAACATTTCACAGTGTGAAATGTACAAAGTTGGATAGAGACAGCATGTGTTGTCATCGGTTAATGTGCAAATGCTCACTGCCAGGGTGAAGCAACCAGGAATGAACCATGAAATGATTGCATTCACCCTGAAATGTCAGCAAAGCAAAGAAGTGATGAGTAGTAAGCAACTTTTCCTGAGCATGATGAAAGTACTTACTAGAGCAGCAAAAATAACTTATTTAATATTTATATTTTATTAAGAGAGGAACAGTTATGTCTTTGTGTAATATAGCTTCAGAAGGCAGAGGTTGGGCTTAATATGTAAATGATTATTCTGATGTGTCACCATATGTAGCCCCTCTCCTTTCCAGCTGGCTTGACTTACTGCCTCTCTCAAAAGTCTATATCCAACCCAAAACTCACCAGGAAACACTTCCTAATTAAGTTTCCCCATTTTTTTTCATTTCTCAGTTTCATGGACTTTTACACTATCAGCATTAGAACAGACTTTATAAGTAATTTAGTTCAGCCCCATTTGCCCCCCTCATTTTCCCTAAGTGACTATATTTGTCCATGTATAAACACATGGAAATGTGTTTCTCTTTCTTATTTGTTAGTAAATATTTCATTAACAAATTATATTTTAAGTCAGCTTAGAAGATATTTATTTAATAATTTTTCCATCCTTGAATAATTGAAGAAACCTTACTGGCAAAATAATTTGTAGGATTAATTTTCAATTTTGTATTTTCTTTTAGTCTATTCAGCTGGTGTTAGAAGCACCCCATTCTGAAATTTCTGAGGTGAATGATGCAAGATCCCAAAGTCATCTAACCTTGACTTTGATGGTCATCTTATAACCATTTTTCGTGATAAGTAACATGGTAGCCTCAAAAGAATGAGACATATGGTATAGAACCTGAGTAAGAAAAATAAATCTCTCTATACTGCCTACAGTATTCTAACAACTTCAAGTATACCCTTTAATTAGATATTGACTAATTTATAGTTAATGCTTGAAGAGGAGCTTTTTCCTTTCTAAACCTAAATGTTTATCTCTTGTCTATGAGATATAATTAAGGAATTTTATGTGACAGTAGCAATAGTACCGATAGCTTTGGTTATTGTTGGGTGATGTAGTAAGGGCTTAACATGCATTATCTTCAGAAAAATAATGTTTCATGGTAGGTACTGTTTTTTATAAACTTGAGTCTTAGAGGCTAAAGCGTGCCTAATATATAAGAATTACTGGCAGAACTGGAACTTGATACAGTATCTCAAAGATGTCATAATTTGAGCATTCTTACACATTCTACTCTGCTCTCTTCCTTTGTGCTATAGAATGAATGATCATCTTTAATTAGTTTAATTAGAAAGTGGTTTATTAAAGGATCACTGAATTTTGGGAAGGACTGAAGAAAAATAGGAGTATTTCTGGGGTTCTGCGTGACTATCAAAAACACAATCCCAAATGGGCCTGACAAAGTTGCTTCCACTCTTTGTTTTATGTCTTGTTTGTTTTTAGGGCCACACATGTGGCATATGGAAGTTCCCAGGCTAAAGGATCAAATCGTAGCTGCAGCTGCTGGCCACACCACAGCCATAACCACAGCAATGCCAGATCTGAGCTGAGTCTGCGACTTATACTGCAGCTCATGGCAAGGCCAAATTCTTAACCCTCTGAGCGAGGCCAGAGATTGAACCTACATCTTCATGGATACTAGTCAGATTCCTTACCACTGGACCACAATGGGAACTCCTGCTTTCACTCTTTGGAAGCATTGATATTAGGAAAGCATATCAATTGGCATGAGAGCTATCAGCTTTAGAACCATTCCACCTCTGGCACAATCAAGAAGCTGCTAAATATAAAAGCTAACTGACAAGGGTGAAAATTCTAAAATCCCACTGTCACAATCCCAATTCACACCACCAAAATGAATATCTCACATTCTATGTCTCTCTCTAGGTAATTTAATTCCAAATATAAGATTCATTAATGTGTATCAAATGAGTAGAAACTGTATCATGAGCCTGCACCTTCTGATATAATAGTGGCTGGGTAATGTAGTTGTAGGGTTTAGTGCTATGAAGTTCACTGTGAATAAACCAGCAAAATGTGGAGAAAGCCTCATAAAAACGGAAGAGCTTCCATTGAGAACTGTTCACTACAATATCCAAATACTTATTCAGTGCATAATAAGTATAAATTACCTAATGTAAACATTCACACCTGGAAATCAAAGAATAAAATGCATTGCCTATATTTACTTTTTTGTTCAGGGCTGTGTAAGAGACTGGGGATAAAAAAAATAAAATAAAATGCACCCCTAATCCTACAGCATTTCACCAATTTAAATCATTATCTCTTTTGAGAAATAGATTACTTACTATACGGTTTGAATCTTTTTTTGCCTATCATTTTCCACCTGCAGTGTGCCTCCATATACATATATGTACACACAGTACTGTATTGTATGATAGTTCATTGTCTATACTGGTAATATTAGGAATATTAATACCAGATTGAATATAATTGGATAGCATATAGTGCAAATAATGCTCATCCTCAAGAAGAATTTTATTTTCATGTAAGAAATGGAGTTAATTGCTAAATATCAGCAAAATATTCTCTGTATGGTTTAAGGACATCACATTCCTCATTTGGTTTTATTGACTAATCAATTATAATCAGTATGGTAACAATAATAAGTAAAAATATGTTTGGGATTTGCATCTGACTCATCAAAATTAATTCTCAAAATAACTTCCGGAGTACATAACATAAATATTATTATTACTCCATATAATGCAAAGGAATTAAGGCCAATAGAATGTAAATGGGCAGGAGAGAGTCAATTCAGCAGATCTATTTCTCAAATCCTATACTTTCCAAAGAAAGGCCTGTCCCCAGGACTGGTGCTTAGAGTATCTAACTGAAAAAACTGTATATGCTTGAGGCTTTGGAATGCTCCGCTGCACCATTTATCCTAACAATGTGATTTATAGTGAAGACTGCTGTTCACTTGGGAAAGTGGGGAAGGATTAGAATCTGAGTAACTAAGGTCGGTCATGTGGGCTGATTCCCAATAAAAATCTCTCCACAACAAAATTTGATTGAGCTTCCCCAGTTGGCAACAGTTCACACATGTTGGCACACATCATTGCTGGAAGAATTAAGTGCATCCCCATGCAACTTCACTAGGGGGAACACCTGGAAATGTGCACCTGCTTTTTTCCTGGACCTTGCCCCTAGTACCTTTCTTCTTTGCTGATTTTAATCTATATCCTTCTGCTGTAATAAACCACAAACTTGAGTGTAATAGCATCTTAGTCCTTCTAGCTTATCATCAAGCCAAAAGGTGATTTTAGAAACCTTGACACAGTAAGATGTGGTGAACATCACAAAAAAATTCCAGAAAAGTTGCAGAATTCTTGATGGAAAACATCATGTTTCCTTTCAGAGCATATGATTTTTATACACATGACAAGAGCATAATTTTGCAGGGCTGAAGGCATATTTTCCTTATCTTTGGTAAAGAACATGTTATAATCAGGGATGATTTGCTTTGGTACTTATCAGTATTGTCTTACAGAGTAGACATATTCATTGCTCAGGAAAAGTAAAGCACAGCTGTGGTATATAAATGTGATATTATGGGCAAAGTTGGTTTTGTAATGGTCTTTGAACTTTTGTTTCTAGAGGTAAGGAAGTACTGCATTCTCTGAATCTTTCTTTTGTTATCAGGAAATATCCAATGGAGAAAATATTGATCCTCCTTTTCTGTAGGCCCAGTGGGCAACCCTTGCTCTGGCTTAGTTTGCAATAATGCTTAAGACTCCTGATGAGGAAATGTCATTGACTTGGCGTCCTACAGGTACAAGGATTTCGTTGGGACTATCACTTTATTCTTCAATTTTCCTGGTCGAATTATTTTCTCTTCTTGTGGAACTTAATACACAAATTGATATTTTGATGATTGGTCTTCCATAGCTTTATTTGTTCTGATATCAAAAAGTCCCTGTGATGATCTAACATCCCTACAGTTGCTAAGATTTAGAAGTACTTGTTAACTTTGAAGTCATGTTCAATCTAGATACCTGTTTTTGTTTTAAGTGTAAAATCAATTATGTATCTTTATACATTAAAATTGATATATTTGAATTTATATAAAATTTGTATATGTGAAATATATACATATATTTGAAGGACATAACACTGCTTTCTTTTAACTGGTAGAAGTGATTACATATTTATAAAACAACTTATTCTATTTCTTTGGTAGGTAAAATTGAAAAATCATTGGCATAGTGGAGAATTTTTGGAGTTTTATATTAGTTTTTACTTTAAAAGAATCTATGTTATTTTAAGAAATTAGAATACTTGAAGAAATTTTGAACATTGGAAATCTACAAAGAGAAAGAAGAGAATAATTCAGTAGTGCTTCAGTAGGATATAAACCCTACAGGCCTAACTGATAGTTATATTCCATCTGGTTCATGCTTATTTCTAGAAAAGTAACACAAGCTACATGCTGAAATGAACCTGATGATTTTCCATAGCTGGCCAACAAGCTGTTGCTTTTGAACCAGTTATAATATTCATATGTTATTCAGTTAGGTTTACTTTGAAAGTATTTTTTCAGTCTAATCAGATTTATGGATTTCCTTTTACATGGAGATTCTGTACATGCTTTATATGTTTATTCTTATCTTCTTGTCTTTTATTTTAGAGTCTCACAAAGTAGAAACTATCACAACGTGCTATTTTGTTCTGATTTTGACTGTAGGGCATATGCATTATTCAAGCGGCAGACCAACTGGAACACAAGTATGGCACAAAAGTATTTTTATTGTGGTCATATAGGATTATGTGAATTTCATTAGCTGCTGCTGGTTTGTGCCTGAAAGAAATGTCTTTCACTACCATCGCAAACTTGGAAAATTTCATTCCCTGAGACTGGGCTAAATTGAGATATCTGGCTTAATAAGATTGTTAGGAACTGGTATGTTTATATATAATATACAGTGTTGATAATCTATCAATTTATTTACTTTTTATTTTATTTCTTTAATCCTCACTTGAGGCAATGTTATTTCATGCCAAAGTATGCCCATTCTGTAGGTGGACTGTACAGGTGTGGATGCCAGCTTGGACATTTCCTATTTAGATTACCTTGGCAGATTATTTTATCTCTTTACACCTCAATCCACTTATTATTAAAGTGGAAATAATAGGATCTATCTCTCCGGACCTTTCTGAGAATTAAATTAGATAATACAAATTAATCCATTACAAAGGATTTAAGATTTAGGAAGAATGCCATGATGGGTACACCTTAGGAATTTAAGAACGTTATAATCCCGCTTTTATATAAGTGCTTCTGGCAGACTCTCCTCTCCTCCCTTCTGAAGATACAAATATTATCTTATCCTGACCTGAAGTGTCTCTGGAGAGGGGAGGGAGATGCCTCTAGCTTTACTACTCTAGAATGTGTCCAGGAAGAGACAGCTCTAAATATCTCCAGAAGTTACCATCTTTATGTCTCCAAAGCTATTAGGCAAATATTTCTGAACAAATCTGTATATGCTTTTGCTCAGAACATGTGAATAAAAATCAGACCCAGGAAGAATCTCCCAACACAGAGAGGTCTATCTATATTGCCTATGCTGAGAATCATGTAAATATTCCAACTGGATTGCTTTATGCATGATAAAAGCTAGATTGAAGAGTAAAAATGACTTAGGGAAAAGCTAAGATCAAAGCAGAGATTTTCCAGCTCAAATCTATGATGGGATACACAATACTTGATGGCTTAATTTTTTTTCTTTTTGTCATTTAGATGATTATTTCTATTGTCTAATTTACGTATTTTACAACACTACAAAATATTATTTTAAAAATTATTTTTTCTGGCTGAGTCTTTGAATGCAACTTCCTTCAGAAGTTTCAATATGCTGGTTGTGCATGCACCAAGGCACTGGGGTAAGTAGTTGTTCCCCAGGAGTGAGGACTGTCAGAGGGATTGGAGAAATGATGGACAAGTAGAAACACCTTGAGCACACCTCCTCACCTGAACAGATCAAAACCACAGCTAACTGCTAAAAAACCATCAATAAAAAAAGACTGGAACCTACCAAAAAAAGATATTTTAAAAAATATATAAACAAAACCACAATGAGAAGGGGCATTCATGATATAATCAACTTCTATAACATCTAATTAGGTGATCCACAAACTGAAGAAAAATTATATCACAGAAGTTTTCCCAGAGGAGTGAGATCTGTGATCCCCTATGTCAGGCTCCTCAGCATAGGGGTCCAGGTTCAGGAGGAGGAGTCCCCAGAGCATTTAGCTTTAGAGGCTAGTAGGGCTTGATTGCAGGAAATTCACAGGACTGGGGAAAATAGAAACTCCATTTTTGGAGGGCACACAGAAGATTTTGAACACACTGGGACCCAGAGCAAAAGCAGTGACTTTATAGAAGCCTAGGCTAGACTTTACTCCTGGTCTTGGTGGGTCTCCCAGGGAGGTAGGGGTTGGCTATGGCTCTCTCTGAGGTCATAAATGCTGGTGGTCATCAGGGAATGTTCATCTATGTGAACTCTTGTTCGAGTCAAATGAATTGTTTAGGTCATTAGCACCAAGACCAGGACCCACCCAACAGCCTGTAAGCTCTAGGCTGGGATACCTCAGGCCAGACAATGAATAGAGTGAGAACACAACCCCACCCATCAGCAGAAAGGCTGCCTGAAGAATTCCTGAGCCCACAGCTACCTCTGTAAATGCCCTTTGACAAGACCCTGCTGACCAAATGTCCAAAACCCAGCTCCACCCACTAGTGGGAAGGCACCAGCCCCTCCTGTTAGAAAATCTGCACAAGCCCCCATACCAGCCTCACCCACCAGAGGGCTGATGCTATAGGCAAGAAAACTATAATCCTGCACCATGTAGAACCAAGTCTGCAAACACAGGTCAGAATCTACCCTGGGATCAGGTTGTCCCTGGCTCTTGTGTGACAAGAGGGTAGTGTACTCCTGGGACGCATACAGCATCCCTTACAGAGGGTCACTTCTCCAAGGATAAGAAACTTAACTAGACCACTACCTACATAAAAATTTATGAATAGAAGTTTATATTCATATTTTCTCATCCATATTCAAAATGGGACTGCAAAGGAACATTTTCCAGATAAAATCCCTGAAGAATGACTAAGTGAAGTGGAGATAGCCAATCCACCTGAGGAAGAGTTCAGAGTAATGATTGTGAAGATGATCCAAGAACTGAGGAAAAGAATGGATATACAAAGTGAGTCAATACAAGAAGTTTTTAACAAAGAGTTTGAAAATATAAAGAACAAGCAAACAGAGTTGAAGAATACAATACCTACAATTCCTTGTGACACTAGAAGGAATCAATATCAGAAAAAATGAGACACAAGAATAGACCAGTGAGCTGGAAGACAGAATGGTGGAAATCAGTATCATAGAACAAAAAGAAAAAAGAATGAAAATAAATGGGGATAGTTTGAGACGTCTGTAACAATTTTAAATAAATCAATATTCACATTATAGGGGTTCCAGAAGGAGAAGAGAGAGGAAGGAACTGAGAAAATATTTGAAGAAAAAATAGCTGAAAATTTCCCAAATACAGGAAAGGAAACAGTCACATGGTCCAAAAAGCATAGAGTCCAATACAGTATTAACCCAAGGAGGAACATGCCTAGATGCATAGTAATGAAACTGAATAAATTAAATACATTCAAAAATTATAAAAAGAACAAGCAGCAAATAACTTACAAAAGTTAAGTTACAAAAGAAAAGTAACTAATAACTTACAAGGGACCCCCCCAAAAGGTTATCAGTTGATTTTTCTGCAGAAACTCTGTAGGCCAGAAAGGAGTGGCATGATATATTTTACATGATGAAAGGGGAAAAAAATCTACAACCAAGAATACTGTGCAAGTCTCTTGTTCTGATTTGAGGGAGAAGTCAAAAGCATTACAGACAAGCATGGCTGAAAGAATTCAGCACCATCAGCCAGCTTTCCAACAGATGCTAAAGAAACCTCTCTAAGCAGAAAAGAAAAAGCCACAACCAGAAACATGGAAATTATGAAATGGTGAGTCTCACTAGTAAAAGTAAACATACAGTAAAGGTAGAAATCATCCACACACAAATGTATCAAAACCGGTTATCATGAGAGGAGAATACAAATGCAGGATATCTGAAATGCATTTGAAATTAAGAGTTCAGGATTTAAAACGATTTGGCAAAAAAACCAAAAATCAGTGGAGGCTAGACAGTATGCTGCTAAACAACCAATGGATCACTAAAGAAATCAAGAAGGATATAAAAAAAAATACCTAGAAATAAATGAAAAAAAAAAAAAAAAAGATCAATCCAAAACCTATGGAATGCAACAAAAGTGGTTCTAAGAAGGAAGTTTATAGTGATATGATCTTACCTCAAGGGACAAGACAAATCTCAAATGAACTAATTTTACACTGATAGCAACTAGAGAAAGAAGAACAAATAAAACCCAAAGTTAGTAAAGGAAAAAAATCATAAAAATCAGAGCAGAAATAAATTAGGGACAAGAAAACAATAGAAAATATTAATGAAACTAAAAGCTATTTCTTTGAAAAGATCAATAAAATTGATAAACCTTTAGCCAGACTATCGAGAAAAAAAGGGAGAGGGCCCAAATCAATAAAATTAGAAATGAAAAAAGAGAGGTTAAAACTGGCATTATAGAAATACAAAGGATCATAAGAGATGACCACAAGCAACTGTATGCCACTAAAATGGACAACTTAGAAGAAATAGACAATTCTTAGAATGGTACAATTTCCCAAGACTGAAATTAAAGAAATTGAAGATAACAGATAGAATACCATGATCTTGGATTGGAAGAATTAATGTTGTCAAAATGACTATACTACTCAAGGCACTCTACAGATTTAATGCAATCCCTATCAAATTATCAATGGCTTTTTTCACAGAGGTAGCACTTTTTCTTTTTTTAATTTGTATGGAAATACAAGGGACCCAAAATAGCCAAAATAATCTTTTTTTTTTTTTTTTTTTTTTTTTTTTTTTTTTTTTTTGTCTTTTTGCCTTTTCTAGGGCTGCTCCCATGGCATATGGAGGTTCCCAGGCTAGGGGTCCAATCAGAGCTGTAACCGCTGGCCTACATCACAGCCACAGCAACACAGGATCCAAGCCACGACTGCGACCTATAGCACAACTCATGGGCAACGCTGGATCTTTAACCCACTGAGCAAGGCCAGGGATTGAACCCGCAACCTTGTGGTTCCTAGTCAGATTCGTTAACCACTGAGACATGATTGGAACTCTCAAAATAATCTTGAGAAAGAAAAATGGAGCTTGAGCACTCAGGCTCCCTGATTTCAGACTATACTGCAAAGCTACAGTCATCAAAACAGTGTGATACAGGCATGAAAAAAGGCATTTAGATCAATGGAACAGGATAGAAAGCCCAGAAATAAACTCACACACGTATGGTCAATTAATCTACAACAAATGGGGCAAGAATATACAAATGAGAAAAAACAATCTCTTCAATAAGTGGTACTAGGAAAACTGGACAGCTACATGTAGAAGAAGGAACTTAGAACATTCTCTTACACTATGCACAATAATAAGCTCAAAATGGATTAAACATCTAAGTGTAAGATGGATACTATGAAACTCAGAGGAAAACACAAGCAGAACACACTAATTCATAAATTGTAGCAATATCTTTTTGAATCTGTCTCCTAGAGTAATGGAAAGAAAACCAAAAATAAATAAATGGGATGTGATTAAACTTAATAGCTTTTGCACAGCCACCAAAGCCATAAACCAAATAAAAACACAACCTTTTTATTTAAAAAGAAAATCAGACCAATCAAAAAATAATTGGTAAATAGATGTTTCTATTCTAAATAGATGTTTCTCCAAATAATACATACAGATTGCCAAGAGGCACATGAGAAAGTGATCATTTTCACTAATTATTATAGAATAATTATAGAATAAGTACAAGAGAGGGTGTAGAGAAAAGGGAACCCTTCTACACTATTGGTGAGAATGTAAATTGGTGCAACTACTATGGATAACATTAAGGAGGCTCCTTAAAAAACTAAAAATAATTACCATATGATCCAGAAATCTAACTCCTAGGCATATATTTGGAGAAAACTGTAATTTGGAAAGATATATGCACCCCCATGTTCCTTGAGCACTATTCACAATAGCCAAGACATGGAAGCAACCCAAATGTCTATTGGCAGATGAATGGATAAAGAAGATATGGCGTGTGTGTGTGGGGGGGGTCCTTGAGTGTGAATATTGTCAGCCATAAAAAAAGAATGTAATAATGCCATTTCTAGCAATATGGATCATAATGGTTAAACTAAGTGAAGCAAGCCAGGCAGAGAAAGATGAGCGTCCTATGATATCATTTATATGTGGAATGTAAAAAAATAAAAGGTACAAAAGAACTTATTTACAAAACAGAAATAGACCCCCATAGACATAGTAAACAAAATTAGATTTACCAAAGGGGAAAAAGGCAGGGAGGAAAAACTAGGAGGTTGATAGTAACGTATACATACTACTATATATAAAATAGATAACCAACAAGAACCTACTATATAGTACAAGAAACTATGTTCAATATTTTATAGTAAGTGATAAAGCGAAATAATCTGAAAAAAGAGTGGAGATAATACCTGAATCACTGTTCTGTACACCTGAAACTAACATAACATTTTAAATCAACTATATTTATATATAAATAAATAAATAAATAAAATGTATTTTATAGTATTATCAAAGTATTCAATAATTAAGTTTTATAAACATAAACTATAATTCTTTCATAAAAATTATTTCTCTGGAAGTGTGCTCTCATTCAGTGTGACATCATCAAGAGACTGGATTTTCATCTTTCTCCCAAGTTTCTGGTATGAACTCTTATTCTCCTTTTGCTGCCTCAAAGTTGAGATACTTTTGGTGAAGAATAGTAATTTCATATTACCTTTTTTTAAGAAAATATTACCCATTTTGACATCAAAATTCAAAACTGTCAAATGGAAGCATGCTCATAATTTTTCATAAATGCATCTTCAGCAAAGTAGATCATTCTGAAGCAATATTGTCATATTGAATTTTAAAGTTATTAAATTTTAAAATTAAGTATTTATTAAATTTTGGAAATTAATAAAAATTATATAATTTTACTTATTTAAAGTCATCTTTGGGGATATTTGTATTTATCATATGTGTTACAAATATGCCATTATTTATTTCTGCTAATAGCTTAGATATACTGTTTGTGGAATTATACTATTTGAAATAACAGTAAATGAAGATGATAAATGGACCTGTTTTTGCTAAAACATTGTTTTGATATAATATAGTTTCTTGCAGGTCACGTGTTAATTTGGTACATTTAAGAGCAAGCATCCCAATGGCTCATTTCTCTCATAACTAATAAAAGGAAAAATAAAAATCAGATATCCATAAACAAGATGCCAGACACTGATAGCAGATGGTTGTCTTTCATGGAATTTATAGTCCTGCCTTTATTCATGAGGACAATGGTTCAGTTAGTCCCTACCTCTCAAAATCAAGGAAATCAAGCTTTCATTAAGTGGTATTAATGATAAAGAATGGAAAGTCCTTAAATTATACCCCTGTTTTTATATAAATTTATTTATATAAATTTATTTATTTATATAAATTATCTCAATTATGAAATAAATCTATGAATAGATACTATTCTTTTCTTCATGATAGAATAAATGAATAAAGAAATCCCTATTTTTATTTTTATTTTCTTTATTTATATTTTGACTGCACCCATGGCTTGCAGAATTTCCTGGGCCAAGTATCAAACTTATGCCACAATAACAACCTGAGCCATAGCAGTGACTATGCCAGATGTTGAACCCACTAGGCCACCAGGGAACTCTCCAAATCCCCATTTTTAATGAAAATATTCTGGGTTCTAATTAACCAAGTAACTTGGTTATAGCTTCATAATGAGAAGGTGGTGTAATTAATTTTTGTTAGCCCTAGACCGTTTCATAGCTTCAAAATTTCTCTTTCCATCTATAATTCTAAGGAAGCATCATAGCAAACATTGAGGAAAATGTATGGTATTCTCCTTACCTTCTACATCAGGAGTGCTAAATTGTGAATACTCTCCTTATAGGGGTTTCTGGAAACTGACATACTGCAATTATCTTACTGAACTTAGAAGGATGAATTAAATGCAACATGTCTACTGAGTTGGTTGAAGATGTTATTCTAAAATGATAGATTTGTGCTTGCATAAAACTCCATCGTTTTGTGGGATAAAAACTACGTGTTAATTGCCTATGCTCAGGTAGAAAATGGTCTATGATCTAGGAGCTTTGTCCCCAACAGCCCTACCCAAAGAAGGGGTTCACATTGAAAGAGAGAAAGAGAAGAAAGGGGGAGGGGAGGAGAGAAAAAGAGAGAATGAAAGTGTTTTATCGTAGAGATTGTTATCAATATCTTAGCTGCAGTATAAAGGTACATTTTCATTTCACTGCTGGACCTTTCTTTCTTTACCTTCTCAGTACATTGCCTGTCAGTTGAATTTATGACCACTGACCTGCATTTTGCTTTATTCTTCTAAAAGTGGTTTAAAAGCATTCTGGAACTCTCCAAACAATAAAAAACTAACAAGAGTAATGTTTTCTAAACAATAACTCATTTTTTAAGTGGTCAATAAATACAAACAAGGCTGGTCCCCAAAGTTCTCCTTGCAACTTATCAGTGAGAAGAAGGATTAGGTGGACTTGCTGCCTAGTGACAGTTCTATGGATCCCTTCCACGCCTGCACTGAACCCCAAGCCAGCTCACCAAGGATCATTTAGCACAAAATGATTGGAAAATAACACCTGGAAGCAATGTCTTTTAGGCCAGGTTATCTTCAGCTGTTCCACCAGGTGGGTTTGAAATGGAAAGGGAAATTCTATTGGTTTTGAAGCTAACTTAGCTCCTCCTGCATCCCAAGTATAAGGTATCATATGATTAATGATAACCATATAATTAATCATCTGATTCAGTATAATTTGAGAGTAAAATATAGTGATGTTAATAATTGCAATGGGACAACTGGCTCAAAAAATTCTCTCATGCAAACTGGGACCTGTGGTCATGTTAATTTCAACAAATTCTGACTAATTTTGGGAAGGACCTGCCAGCTATGGGGGACTGATACCCACTATTGGAACCTAATATTGCTTTGTCTCTTCTCTTTATGAGTGCAGCGCTCTTATCTAGTACTTAACCAAGTTGTATTTTCCTGGCGATGCTGATACCAAGATGTAGTGTACAGAAGTGTTCAGACTTCTACTTCTGGTGATAGGAAACAGATGGCTTTTGTCCAACATAGGGGTTCATGGCTTATGATGTAGAAAATTGACTATATGTAGTAGTCATATTACCCCCTCAAAGTTCTACCCTACAGATTGTATCCAGAATTTACTTGCAGCTTAAATGTGCTATTCATGGGCCATGAAAAATTTGAACCCGGATGATAAACATAAATCAGGACCAACAGAATGGTGCAAAACAAATTTTAATTTCCTTTGGGTAGTATTTTAGAGTTATTTTCAAATGGCAATTGCAACATCTTTTATTGGGCTCTCTTTTCCTTTCTTCCTTTCCTATCCTGCACTTTTATGCTCATGGCTTGATCCTGGCTCTATTTTTCCCACTGTTCCAAGTGGTCAAGCCTAAGGATCTCATTATTTCCTTAACTGTGTGGTTGAGACTTGGGAAACCATTTAATTACATGATATTCTCCCAACCTGTTCTAAAACTACCGCTAGACAGAGTGCCTAACTTGTATAGGGCCTCAGGAAGAGACTCGTTTCTATTTCTTATGAAGGTTACATGGAGTTATATGTACTTACAACAGACAGTGAGAATCATAGAAATAAAATATTATCTATTGATAAGTTTAGGTGCCTAGAATAATGATTTAAATTTGACAAAATTCTCAGATTTGAGGGGTTCAACTCTTTCCACCCCAGCCTCCCTTTATCTAGTGGTTCCTTGATCAGAGATAACTAACTTTGTGTTCAGCATTTTGTTCTCTAGCTGAGTACTCTTGAGATTAAAATTAAAGCATATTTACTTTTGAGGTTATTTTAGATTCATGCAATGTCCCAAATGTTTGTTTGTTTTAGTTCCTTTAATATTTTCAGTAATCCTATATGGTGAATCATACGTTTATCTTTATTTTACGAGTCAGGGAGCTCTAGGGAATCATACAGATAGTGAGTGGGAGGGCCATGGTCTGAAGTCTGCTTTCCAGTCTTCAAAATTTTCTGCGTATGTGAATAATTGCATATTCACCCATAATTCTCTATGTCAAAAACATAAAATTCAAATTTTAATATCATGTATTTAATTGAACTACTTATATATACAGGGGCAACCATAAATTACCACTGACTTCAGACTTGACTTTTTATTTTGAGACCCAAAATAACCATCTCAATTTATATTGCATGAGTTGAGTTCAATGAAATCAGTGAATGTAACTTATTACAGCATTAATAAATGAGTCATTTTTGGTAAATCACAGCTGTTTCTTCAAAGTTTCTATAAATGTCATTTCCTGAATTGGCAACAACCACAAGCAAAGCAGTTTTATTTCTGTCCTGACATCAAGGTGCAATGTAAGCTACAATGGTTCCTGTGCATGCTTATGCTTGCAATTGCTTCATATGCTTTGAATTCCATTTAATTGTATTCCAGATTCCATTCTGACAACAGATAAGGTCTAGAAAAAGAAGAAAAATAAAGCTGGCTTTTTTTAAGAGTTAGGGTAATTATAATCTTGTATACAAAATGTTTAAAGTTCACATGACAGGCATGATAAAAGGCTGTGGAGGAAAATCACGAAGTACTCAAAAAGATTTCAACTGCCTTGCTGGATGTAGCATTGAAGATTTCCTTAGTGCAATTAACAAAAGAGAGCCCTATTGGGGAGATGATAATTTCTGATTCTTTTTTCTCAAAGATCATACATGCATTTAGCACTCATTTCAACTTGCCACTAAGTGAAAACGTCACTTCCTGTTTGCTCTCCACTTCATAGATGATATGAGAGAGGTAGAAAAAGAGATGTACTAGTAGATTATTCTTTAAATTATAATTTATTATATTTCAAGAAAAAGAAATCCACTCAAACCAGCTAAAATCAAAGGGGATGAGGCTGTTTTAAGGGCAAAGGTAGATCCCAGGGAAATTCAGGAAATTCTTATTATTCTGACATTACAAAGAGAACAAATGTTGACATTTGTAGGTAGAGCTGGGCAATAGGAGTTTAAGTGCCCATTTACTAATACTGAGCAATTAACATCCATCAGTTATACCCAATGTGTCCCTTTTTCTTCTGTCTTGCTTCTGACTGTACAGCAGTTCATGTACCTCTTCATTCAAAATCCAGGGAAAGAACGCATTAATGTCTGGCCAGAAAATGAATTGGAAATTAAATCATCTCTTCTTGAAATAGAAGTTAATATAATACATAGAGTTGGTAGATCTGGGGGTTATAAGGAGAGCAGAACATATTAAGTTAAAATGTGAATAAATGACATTCCAATTGCTTTTCAATGATGTTTTCATGTAGTCCATATTAGGGCAGTTCATCTATTTTCAACTATATTCCTTATCAAAAGTCATGCTATTCACATCTTTGTACCAGAATCAAAAAACAAGTGCAAAGACTTCTCAGTCTCTCTTTTTCAAAGCTTGGTCTTTAAAATGAATAAGTAGTATTCCTAATACCTCCAACTATCACTTTTCTTATTTTCCATTTTTAGAAATTCATGAAATGCTGAAGGTGCTTATCTCCTAGAATTGCAAAGATTCTACAAATGCTTTCTAGAAATCAACATATGGATGCCTTTACAGGATATGGTTTAATGTTTTTATATAGTCTCCTTGGGTTAATTGGGCCTGTTAAACTCTTATCTCCTTATTCAGAAGGCTTGAACTCCATATTTCCTGTCTCCTCGTATCACAAAACACTTGAATGTCTTAATTTGCTTATCTCTGAGTTTCTGCTATTTGACTATGTCTGCATAATTCTGCTCTGTGATTTGTACTTGTTTCAAATGTGTATCACAGAAACAATGATATTCAGGATAATATATAGATTTTGAAATGCTGTTTTTATTTGAGGAGAATATCATTATAGAATCATTATGGATACATAAAATAGTTGCTATAAAACATGTTATTCTGTAAAGTGAACATTATTGAGCACAAATTGGAGAAATTGTCAATCTGTGGTGCCAGGATAGTGAAAGAATCCAAAATAGCCGAGATGGCTATTAGGTTTTTTGGTTGTTTTGTTTATTTTTTTAACTATAATACAGCCTTACTCATGGTGCTGCCTAAAGTCTACTCCATTTCTCCCAAGTTACCTCACAGAATTAGAGGTAGAGCTATTCCTGAGTCTGAAACACAGTATTTTTACAGGTCCAAGGCTTATCAGTATCAGAATCAACTGGGAAAATGATCAGCACTTTTAATATGGAGGCATCTAGGTCACAACCTGAGAGATTCTGATTCAGTAAAAATTTGCATTTTCAAACATCATTCTATGTGTTTTACAAATTACTGAAGCCCATCCATTTGTGATTGGAATTTAAATTAAAGCCAGACTGGTATCTTATACAGATTCCAAAATATGCTAGTTGTCTGGCCATGGACAAAATAAAATACTTAATAACTCAAAACCTCTATTTATTCATCTATAAAACTGATGCAGTAGTACTAACAGTCAATTAATAGATTAATTGAGATAACAAACGTAAAACAATCTCAAGACCTAGTACAAATTTGCTGATACTTGGTAGTCAAGGTTAATATTTTCATAATGAAAAACGACAAATAACTTTTTTTCCACTAGCTTTGTTACTTTAGACAAATTACACAAATGTTCTAGACAGAGAGCAAAATGCCTCTCTTTTTCATACATATTAAACCAGAAGCCCTCTAAAACATACTGTCTCCTAAACAGGGTTTCCAAGTTTAAAGCAAGAAAAGACATTCAGTTAAATGTGAATTTCAGATAAACTGTAGATGCCTTTTTAGTGTTTTTAGTATTAATATGCCCCATGCATACCTGAGTATATAAGTATATACTGTGTGATATGTGGGACATACTTGTGGTAAAGACATGTTCATTATTTATCTAAAACAAATATACTTAGATGTTGTTTTTGTTATTACCAACCCTATTCTTAATGGTAGTACTCAATATTCATCTTAAACAGATTTCCTAATTGGATAAAAATGCTCATGTGGGTTGATCCCACAGGCTAGACGATCCTCTCTCTTCAAAAGATGTATGGTTGAGCCTGACTACAGGCAGCCTCAAAAGGCATTTTCTGATTCTCAACCACAAAGATTCAGAAACTTGGGCAGCAAATCGTTATCTATTTGACTAACCTATAATTTTCCTCAGTTGGCTAGATAATGTCAGTCATTTTAATTCCATTTCTCTGCATACTCTTTTTTCTCCTTCAGCTCTTCAGCATTTCACCCTCTTGACAAAGTGGAAGATGTCCATAATGCATTCCTTATTACTACTTTGCTGAGTGTCCCTGGGGACCCATCTGTCTGAAATGCTCTTCTATCAGCAGTAGGGGGTCAGGGGTGACTGCCAACCTGAGAAAAAGGCATTGCCACTATTCTTGATATGGCACTTTCTCTTATTTCTCACCTTTTGTGTCAAAACCAATTTGAAAATAGCAAGCCTTGCTTTATAAGTAACACATAATAAAGTCTTGTCTGGGACTGAGGAAAATAAAAGATTTCACATGTTTATACATTGCTAGATCAGTGTCTCTAGGATTTACATAAAAAGCTGGATTAAACAACAAACCAAACTGCCGGGACAGTAGGTGTCTCACAACCATGAACTAGCTGTAAAACAGGAGATCTGTGCACGAATCTCCACTCCATGGAGATCTTTAGCAAATAATAAAGGTTTCAAATGAAATCCCCTATTTAATATTCATATGGTAAAATACCTACTGAAAAATGGAAATGTCTTAAAAATACAACCCTAAATACTTACCTAGTTTTAGATAATATACTGTATAGTTTCTAGCAATATTAAGTACATTTTTTTTTTAAATGACCACTCTGAAGTCTTCATAGACAAATAACACTGGATAAGCTGAGGGCAAACACCCTGCAACTATTGGGGCCATAATGTTAGAAAAGTACAGGCTTGCTTAGTGCTGTATTACAGTATCTTCTATCACAGCCCTGAGTCCTGAGACTGTGATAAACAGAGTCTTCTCCTACAAGTTTTGGAACCTTTGTTCACTTTTCTTTTAGTTCTTTTCACACAGTGCAGGTATGGTTGACTGACCAAGCTGTAAGTTTCTAGAAAGCAGCTTCCATCTCTAAATAACAATGGTAAGCTGTAGGAGGTGTTTATAAATTTTGGAGATTAATCCCTTGTCAGTTGATTCATTTGCAAATATTTTCTCCCATTCTATGAGTTGTCTTTTCATTTTGTTTAGGGTTTCCTTTGCTGAGCAGAAACTTTTACGTTTAATTAAGTCCCATTTGTTTATTTTTGTTTTTACTGTCCTCACTCTGCAAACAACCCCATCAAAAAAATGGGCATAAGATCTAAACAGACATTTCTCTAAAGAGACATACGGATGGCCAAGAAACATATAAAAAGATGTTCAACATCACTCATCATTAGAGAAATGCAAATCAAAACCACTATGAGGTACCACCTTACAACAGCCAGAATGGCCATCATCAAAAAGTCTACAAACAGTAAGTGCTGGAGAGGGTGTGGAGAAAAAGGAACCCTATTTCACTGTTGGTAGGATGGTAAATTGGTGCAACCACTCTGGAAAACTGTATGGAGATTCCTCAGAAAACTAAAAATAGAACTACCATTTGATCCAGCAATCCCACTCCTAGGCATCTATCCAGAGAAAACCACAACTCGAAAAGACACATGTTCCTTGCAGCACTATTCACAATAGCCAAGACATGGAAATAACCCAAATGTCCATTGACAGATGATTGCATTAGGAAAATTGGGTATATATACACAATGGAATATTACTCAGCCATTAAAAGGAATGAAATAATGGCATTTTTAGCAACGTGGATGGACTTAGAAATTATCATGCTAAGTGAAATCAGTCAGACAATGAGACATTTAAAATGCTATCACTGACATGTGGAATCTGAAAAAAGTACAGACTGAACTTCTTTGCAGAACAGATACTGACTCACAGACTTTGAAAAACTTATGGTTTCCAAATGAGACAGGTTGGGGGTGGGGAGATGCACTGGGGGTTTGGGATGGAAATGCTATAAAATTGGGTTGTGATGATCATTGTACAACTATAAATGTAATAAATTCATTGAGTAATATACAAAAAAAAGAATGGTCAGAATAATGCTGCTTATTGAGGGCTTATGTGCTAGACACTGTATTGTGTTCTCTATCAACATTATCTCCTTTAATCATCATAACAATATGATGATTTGGACATAATTATCCCCATTTAAGTAATTTTCCAGTGTGACCCAGATACTATATATTTTGAATTTAAAATGAAATTGTAGTCTCCTTCAAAGCTTCTAATCTCTATTCTATAATAGCTTGTGTTCCACATTAAATTTCTGTCCAGTATATAGCATAGTGACTAACAAAATGTGTATAATGAAAGATTATTAAGTAATGAATTAACTAATGATGAAGTTATATGTTTAAGGCCATGATTATGCTTCTGCCTCTTTAACTCTTTGTATTGGACATTGCTTTTTCTTTTCTCAGAAAATAAGCAAGGAATTTCATTGCAATAAATTGTGCATATTGTAAAGTACTTTGTTATAATATGAATAGAAGTGATTAAATATTAATTACATATGAGTATTTATTTATCTGTTAGAATAAATAAAATATTTGCATATATAGGAAACAAAATATTTTGCTATTCTGGCTACAGGAATTTAAATTTCAAACTCCAAAATTTAGCATGTTTGGAAAGAAATTATATTTTTGAACAGCTATTCACAGCATGCCTTTAAAGAAGAGTGTATATGCACACACACACACAGGAGTGTGTGTGTTGGTGTCTTTTTGCAGAGATTTTTATATTTATATTTTATCTATGAGAGTGTAGACGATAGTTAGATATGGCTAGAGAGGTTATTAGATACAGTGTCTTCAAATAAGTCAGAAATCAGAGTTAAGAAAAAGTAGCAAAGCAAGTACAAATATAGAATCACAGAATGAGCTTTAAAAGATGGGTGTGGTATAAGTCTAAAATGCATTTGAAATTTGACAAATACCAGATAATGGGGATAAGAGTTACATTTTTTTTGGAAAAAAGTAAAATATCTGCATAGGTAGCTGCCTATTTTAATTAAAAAATATATCAAACAGCAAGGTTCAGTTTCATTATGGAGATAAATAAACAGAGCTTCAGGTGGAATGTATACAAACCACATGTATGGATTATTTTATTTTTATTCTTTAATCTTCTTATACTTCTAATTTATTATATGACCTCAGTGTCATGGGAAGACTTCTAAGGTAATACATTATACTTCCAGTATTTTGAGGAAGCATAAGCATCTAAGTACTCCAAATATATTACCACTGGTATTTAAAAAAGCTTGGAAATACCTTTATTCTTATTCTAAGCTGCCCAATATATAATTCATTTATGAGTTTTCCCTATTGGTTTTTGCTTGCTGATATTAAAATTCTTGTCTATTACCAGTAAGGAATTTTTTTTCCATGCAAGAAAGATCAGAGCATATAAAAATATATTACAAAAACACCAAAAATACCTATTAATAAAAAATTGTGATTATTTTGATCATATCATGACAGTTTTTTTAATGACAGTTTTTTGCTAAAAATTTTAAAGACTTTTTTTATAAAAGGATTTTTTTTTTTTTTTTTTTTTTTTTTTGCTGCACCCACAGCATGTGGAAATTCCCAGGCCAGGCACCAAACCTGTGCCACAGCCATGACAATGCCTGGTAGGCCACCAGGGAACTCCAGAAAAGGAAAATTTTACTCAAAATAATGTTCTGCTTTTTTTCCTGGTACTTCTTATTTTAAAAGCATGTTTTTATTTTTTAGTTGTTGTATGATCTATTTCCTGATTAAAAGTGCTATCATATTTTTTTCAGGATTTTGCTTCAGAACAATTTTTACTTAAATATTTACTGGCATTCACATGTATGATATTGCTTGATTCTTCTACCCAAGTTTATTAACAATTACAATAATATTGCTTCTGAGGAACTTAGATACAGTTTCCAATACCCCTTCCACAATAGAACACCACCAAGAGGGAACATCTATGTCCTTCATTCATGTGATTCACTATCAGCCAGCAATATTCAATTTCCAAAAAACTATGACCCTGACTTCACTGTTTTCAGTTATCATCATCTTACAGGAAAAAAATCCATCCATTTTTAAATGGAAGTACATTTTCTCATTTAGACATCCTCCCAAAAGGCATAAAAAGTAATTTTCTACTCTTGAAACTTCTGTGCTTAACATTTTATTTTGTCTGATCTTATGAAACATGATACAAGCAGATTTCACTAGGGTTATGTGGAATAGAAAGTGTTGAGAACAATTAGATTGGGTTTTCATTTAATAAGCACCAAAATGAAACTAGCATCATATTCAAAATGATTTTGAAAAAAATGAGACTTTACCACAGTGAATGCAATTTTATCAGTGTGTTTCAATACGAATTTATTATAATAAAATATGTATCTTTTTTAGTTTAGAAAGAACAATGAGGAGCATTTTATTTTCATAAAAATATTATGACTTAAATAGTAGTATATTATTAAACTTATCATTGAGAATACTAAAATTTGAAGATTATGAAGACTGGTTCTGAGTCAAATAGCTTGCTTGAGCAGAGTTAGCACCAAATGAAAAGCATTATGACCTCAAGTACAATCTTTTTACCCATTGTTATATTCTGCCTCTATGTACAAGACATGTACAGCAGACTATGAATAAACAACTAAGATATGTTCTATGCCCATGAATGGTTTGTAGACTATGGACAATAGGTATAAGTAGCCTAAGAGTTTGAATACAGGAAAAAATATGATAAGTAATTATTTACTTTGCTAAGTTATTGGTTATTGCCTCTCTTCAACTACTCAAATGCAAATTCCACAAGGGCAAGGATCTTTATCTATTTCATTCAAGCTGTATCCATAGAACCTAGAACAGTGCCTGGTAGTCATTCAGCAGCCAAATATGACTGTTGTGCATGTGGCATTTGGAAGTGCTGGGGCCAGGGATTGAACCCATGCAACAGCAGCAACCCAAGCCACAGTGGTGGCAATGCCAGGTCCTTAACCTGCTGCACTACCTGCAGACTCATAATTTTAGGAAAAGAAATAAAGGTGAATATTGAAAATATAGGTGAAAAGAAAGCATTGAAGTAAGGAAATATTTTCGCACTAACATTTATGGAAGACTGTGTGATCTGTATCCTGCTTATGTCTAGGATTTTACCTCCTGCCCTGACCCTGCTTCCTCACTGTGTTTCAGCTTTCTGACCTTACTTTATCACCAAATTAGGATTAGCTACGTAATCCCTAGGACATATTCTAGCATTTGCCACTACCTATTAATTAATTAACTTTTTTAAAATTAATTTTTTCATTCTGGTAGTTGGTCTTCTCCTTCTTAGGAATAAGCTCAAGGATCTTTCTTTTCAAATTCACCACTTTATTTATAGCACTTAGGCAGCCCAGTAATATAAGACCTTGATATTTGATGACAAGAAATAAATATGGAGGCATGGTAAGAAATTGGAGATTAACTTTTTAGCCCAAGAGATGGTTGATACAGAATTCTGGTTTAAGCAAGATGTTGACAGTTGCTTAGAGTGGCAAGGTTCTTTTAGGAAATTAAGCCAGAAATATTGAGAGAATCCAGTTACTAAAAAACTGACAAAAAAGGGGCAATTTTGTTTTGGAGACCAGCTTAAAGAACAGTAAGCTCAAGTGCAGTTACTGAAACAGAAAGATAGATTCCATCTGAATGACAGAGTTTCCTAAGACCCTGAATTACCTTCCAGGTCTAGTTTCTGTGAAATCCAACAATACAATAGCTCCTGTTCATCTCTGGAAATATGCCTTTGTGTTCCCTGATGTGATGTGTATTTTTATATCGCAATTTAATTACCTAGTATAGTCTGTAAAATCTGTTGGTTGCAACCAGAAGGGTTTGACAGAATCAATAAGACATACTCATGTCCTCCCCACAAACAGCTCTTTAATATTATTTTTAGTAGACTATTTCTCTGTCTTACTTTTCTTAAGTAATTTAAAATCATAGTCCACTTCACAACATTTTATCTACATAGACCCTGCCAACCAGGGCAGTTAACTGGAAATTACTCTTCTATCCACTACCAGCTTTGGTTGGCCTTAGTAATTTCTAAAAACAGGAAAATCACAGGAGCACTGCTATCTATCAATGTGATATAATTTGAAAGACACGTAAAGGGTAGCCATCAAGTATACGTCCATGATATAGCCTTGTGTGATTCTCTAAATATCTATTTTAAAATAACTTTTGGAAGCCCCTCAAAATTCAGCATATCTTGGAGTTCCCCTCATGGAGCAGCAGACACGAATCCGACCAGGAACCATGAGGTTGCAGGTTCCATCCCTGGCCTTGCTCAGTGGGTTAAGGATCCTGCGTTGCCCTGAGCTGTGGTATAGGTCGCAGATGCAGCTCAGATCTGGCATTGCTGCGGCTCTGGTGTAGGCCAGCAGCAACAGCTCTGATTAGACCCCTAGCCTGGGAACCTCCATATGCAGAGGGTGCAGCTCTAAAAAAAAAAAAAATTCAAACACATCTAAATAAAGCTTTTGAACTGTATTTGCCAATCTCTGTAATTTTCAATATCAGGAGTTAAAATAACAAAAAAGCGAATATTATTGTAGGTGATGCACAGGCAGAGAAACTGGCCTAAAATATTTCATAATTTTACGAAGTATAAATATTGGCATTTTACCTTTTCTTTGTTTTATTTCCCTTTTTTTTCCTAAACTTACCACAATTATTTTACAATCTACACTGAATACTATTTTACTCCCTGCATTTTTTGTTCCCTGCGGAAATGTTTCATCATAGATTTGAGTGATTGATCTTTAAATAGAATAATTATATACATATATGTTCTAAAGAATAATATCTCCTAGTTGCCTTTCAAATACTTGTTAAGCTGCCTGCTGTTTTGTCACAGTTTCTTTCTTTCCAGTAAAGGGAAAAAAATTTTTTTAAAGAAAGTAGACACAGAAAAAATATCCCAGAAGCCATCAAGACTCATAGTCTCACCTTTCAAATGAAGAAACTGAGATAATGAGAGATTGCATGACTTCGTAAGGAGTGAGTTTCTCAGAGGACCCTTGGCCTATGTTGATTCAACCAACCATTTGTAGGAGTAAGAATTCCAGGCAACCAAAGCTTTATAAAACTTTGAAAGAAACTATAGTGCTATATTCCCTGTGGGACTTCAGTAAATATTTGCTAATTTTAATTACAATTGTTTATGTGTTATGCATTCCATTTTAAATGTCAGTTCATTTAAGAACAGCGTTCATATTGATCTTTGTTTCATAATTGTAACTATTTCAAGATTTAGTACATGTGTCCTTTTAAAATTTGTATTAGCTTTCTACATCCTAGTTTCTAGTCCTCTCCCAGTAGATTTACAAGTAAAACAAAATCTTGATTATGCATTCGGTCAATATGGATTATATTGTAGCTCTGTGATTACATTTATAAAAAAGATCTGCATTGTGAGTGTCCTTTGAGCCAATTCATTTTATCAGTTAATTATGTAATTAAGGCATTTCCTAGTAACATATGCACTACATAGAACAGGGTAGCTCCTTCAAAACCATTCTAGCCTATCATATAATTAAGTAATTAGGTTTGATGCTCAGTAAAGAAAAATACCCTTTGAATAATTAGTGAAAAAAACGGAGTTTCATCATGGCACAGCGGAAACGAATCCGACTAGGAACCATGAGCGGCGGGTTCGATCCCTGGCCTCGCTTGGTGTGTTAACGATCTGGCATTGCTGTGGCTCTGGCCTAGGCTGGCACCTGCAGCTTTGATTAGATCCCTAGCCTGGGAACCTCCATATGCCGTGGGTGTGACCCTAAAAAGCAAAAAAAAAAAAAAAAAATTAGTGAAAAAACCCTAAGTGGTATGATGCAATAATGTATCATATGAGAATACATATTCTTGATTACCATAATATGAAAATGACAGAATAGTATTTCTGACTATAATGAAAATATCAAAGCAGTTTATCCATATATATACATATAATTTCAACATAGTAGAATGTAGTGTGCTTTGAGAAAAATCTGAGCTTCATTTGATTATTAAAGGAAAGAAAGGTAAGATTTTTTTAAAGACTTTTCGCCAAAATGGTTAAAAGTCTTTTAAAAAGGTAAAATTTTCTCAGAAACAAATTATGATCTTAATTTTACTCTTTTGTCTCTAGATCTCATTTTAAATTTAATTTTAATAATAAATTAATTTTAAGAATAATAGAGCAATTATTTTTAAAGCTTTTTGAATATGTATTATTTTAAAATAAGTATGTATAGAAGGAAATTTTTTAAATCGCGTAATTAAATGGTCTTTAAAGATATTGCTAATATTTTGTTTGAGGTTTAATCAGAATTATTTAATTTTACAAATAATTAGAACAAAAATCAGAGATTATATTCAGCTCTTAAAATTAAGAAAATTCTTAGATTATTTCACATCTTCTTAGTGAGAACCAATGATTCTATCTTTGTAATAATACTAGGGACAGACAAGGCTGTTGCCACCCAGGGGCAAGTGGCCTGGGACCTGAGGAAATCAGTACCTGAGCCTTGAGAGCTATAAACCGATTCTTGGCACAAAGATGTGCTGTGCACACTTTGGGAAGATCCTCAATACAATATGATGCTTTAAGTAATGGTCATGGCACAGGAAAGAGACTAAATTGTCTCTGGGGCCTAATAAAGGCTTCAAATAAATGAAGAATTCTTCAAAGTGTTCCAGGTAGGGAAAAAAAAAAAAAAAAAAGACGAAAGGATGTTGTAATGAGAAAGACAATGATTGTAATGACTCAGACTATGATAAAGCACCTCCTGCTCAGAGAACTGCAAGTGATTGTCTATTACAGGTATACTGAAGGGAAGTTGGGGTTGAAGTTACCTATGTCAGGAAATGAGGCTGGAACTTAAGCAGAATCCAATTTTTTTGATGTCTTTTATATTCCTTACTAAGCAGTTTGAATATTATTCTCTAGTCATGGGGATCTATTACATGGTTTTAAGCAGGGGATCTCAATGAGCAGAAATATGATTTGAAAGTTTACAGAGGAAAAATATGGAGAACTGATTGGAGAAGGAAGAGACCTGATGTACAGGACTCATCTGCCAGAGCAATAATTCAGAAAGAGAATTCAAGTTTTAAAATAAAGAAGTAGCAGTGGAAATTAGAGCAAAAGGATACATAATTCTATTTTTTCCGAGTCACAATTGGTAGGACTTGGACAGATCAGATAGAGAGTGTGTGGTAGGCAGTCTCCAAAATAGCTTCTAGCTGATCCCCATATCCTCATACTAACCGCCTTGTGTAGTTCTCTCCTGCATTTATGAAAGTTGGTCTGTATGACTAATAGAATACAGAAAAATTCATAGTAGGTCACTTCCAAGATGAGGTTAGAAAAGGTCTTCCCACAAAGTCACACCATTTATCTGTTGGGTCATTGTCTCTGAGGGAAGTAGGTTCTATGTCATGAGGAACCTCATGGACAGTGAGGATCTGAAGCCAGCAATGACAGACCCAGATCCTCCAGCTCCCTTCAAGCTTTCAGATGCGTGAGTGAGAACCTGGTGAACAAACAGCTCATCTCCTGCTTCATAAGGAGCCTGAGGCAGCATCACACAACAGTAGATATTCTTCACTGTATTTTTAAGTGCCAAGCTTTGAAGCAATTTTCTATGCAGTAAGGGGGAGTAAAAATAGTTCACAGTTTTTTGGTTTGTGCAGTTAAGAAGATAATGGGGCCATGAAGGAGAGAATTTTAAAAATCAGTGTGCTTGAAGAATGGCTAACGGGAGAAGATAAGTTGATAGCCAAGAAGACTTGTCAGTAGGTAATTTATCAATTGACATGGAGCTCAACTAGAGATAATGATTTGCCTAATTGATAAGCAAGAAATGTGTTTGAGAAATGATTGAATTTAAGCAGTTTCATAGAAGCATAGCAATCCAATTGTCATTGAATATATTTTGAAGGAGAAATAATGTGTAATATCTCCCAACTATATACTGAGAAATGGCCGAATTCATTGGCTCTAACTTTTCCAGCATTATTTCTAAGTAGTAATTTATCTATAGCCTGTATTTTCTCAAAATTTTGTTGCTATTATCATAGTGATTGACATAAATTCTCTATCTTAGTCTTTTTCCTTATTGGGTATCCTGCTAATAATCAATTTTACCAACCAAAATTATTTCAACTCTATATCCCCAATTCTGATGCCATGTCCTTTATTGAAAACTTCATCAATCTCTCCAAGAGATTTTGTTGTCCTTCCTGAGAACTCTCAAGCACACTGTGTGCCACTATCAAAGAATGTGTTATAGTAGGACTTACATAGTAGAGATTGGTCTACTTCTCCAATTAAAATATAGACTTTGTAGGGCATGGACCATGTCTACTTATTTTAATATGCTACAGAATCCTAGGGGATTCTTGCACACTGTAGATCTTAGATTTCAAATGAATAAATACATGACCTGCCTTAAGAAACATGTCAGCTGACCTCAAAGAACTGGGTTATTTCAATAATAGAATTTCACTTTGGAGAAGTGTACCATGTAGTTAACCTATTTTCTTGATTCTAAAGAATTCTAATCAGATTTAAGTTTTCTTAAATGCAGATGATTCCCGCTATTGATATCAAAATAAATCATCAGCCAGAGGAATGCATTTTGATGCATTTACTATTGCTGGTGCATATGCAGCATATTCAAAAGTAGCTGCTTATCATTTTCATACTAGTTGAGTTCTTTATCTGGGCGACAACCCCAAAGTAAGTGTATTCACTAAAATTTGGATCTTTTTTTAAATTTTTAAAAATTTTTATTTCCCCAATACAGTTTTTTTTTCTACTGTACAGCATGGTGACCCAGTTACACATATATGTATACATTTTTTTTCTCCCATTATCATGCTCCATCGTTAAGTGACTAGACACAGTTCTCAGTGCTGCACAGCAGGATCTCATTGCTAATCCATTTAAAAAGCAATAGTTTGCATCTATTAACCCCAAGCTCCCAATCCATCCCACTCCCTCCCTCTTCCCTCCCCTTGGCAACCACAAGTCTATTCTCCAAGTCCATGATTTTTTTTTTTCTATGGAGTAAGTCAGAAAGAGAAAATTTGGATCTTTACATGCTATTTAAATGTCCTCCAAAACACTACACTATATTTCACCTCTGGGAAGAAATACTATCTTATTTATGAAGGTTGGCTTGCAATATAATTTTTAAATTGCCAAATTTCTCATAATTTATCATGATAATTTTAAATAGTGATAGGCTGGCATGATGAGTTTATAAAATTTGAAGGACCGCTACTTATGTACCAAGTATCTGTCAATAGCTTCTGACTCAGATTCAAGAAAATCTGACTAAATTATAGCACCACAAACTAAATAGGAAATACAGAGAATGTCAGTGATCTTCACAATGTTACAAAAGTGTACCTCTGAGCTTAATGGAGCTTACAGAATCCGTTCAGGTGTATTGTACAAACACCTGTTGCATTGCACAAACCCAGGGAAAATCTTTCACATTCTATACAGCTTGAATAATGCACTTTGGAGGTGGATAATGAAGAAGCTCCTCTTATCCGCCTACTTTGGAATGTAGTGTTTTACTTTGATGCTATACAGTCTTCATGATTTCCATTTAATTCAGAAAAATATCTTAGGAATCTGAACTTAAAGAATATGTAACTCAACCTTTAATTCTATTCTGATCTTCAATAAATAAGCTGTAATTTTATGGAAAATATATGCTCTTAGTTGTATTTTTTGCATGTTTGACTTGTATTTTCTTATTTTTTTAATCCATCCCTTCTCCATCTGTGATCATATGAATGGCAGATCTAAAACAGTAAAATCTTAAAGTGAGAGTGTATAGTACTCCTGATCCAAGGAAGAATATTCTGCCAATTTAACTTACTATTACATCTATTTATTTCATTAGAAGCCATTACAGGGTCTCTGGCTTTCTTTTGAGGAGCACTGAGAGTTAAATGACTGGTTTCTTTTGTCTATTTGTTTCTTTCTGACTGTCAAGTAAATTCAGAAGCATACAAACAGTCAAGTGATTAGGATGTGTATAATTACATAGACTTGGGAAATAGAGATTTTTTTTTCTCTCTCTCCTTGTACCTTTTTGTTTCATTTTGTGTGGATAGTAGGAATGGTAAAGAAAGACAGTGAGGTAATAAGCTGTTTTTCTAAAATACACATCAAGCATATCTGCAAAGGGCACATGCTCTCTTGGCAAAACTTAGTTCAGTGCATATCATTTTATTCATATATTTGAATGAAAATGAATATTGAATTAATCTGGACCTATGTCCTTTTACTTTTACTGATTTCAAAACTAAAACCTGGAGTTCCCGTCGTGGCGCAGTGGTTAACGAATCCGACTAGGAACCATGAGGTTGCGGGTTCGGTCCCTGCCCTTGCTCAGTGGGTTAACGATCCGGCGTTGCCCTGAGCTGTGGTGTAGGTTGCAGACGCGGCTCGGATCCCGCGTTGCTGTGGCTCTGGCGTAGGCCGGTGGCTACAGCTCCGATTCAACCCCTAGCCTGGGAACCTCCATATGCCGCGGGAGCGGCCCAAGAAATAGCAACAACAACAACAACAACAAAAAAGACAAAAAAAAAAAACCCAAAAAACTAAAACCCTTATTTTTTTTGTCAATGATAGATTTTTTAAATTGTAATAAAGCTTGAAAATTATTATGAGGTTAATTTCCTCATATGCTAAGTTTTTAACCCTTCTTTGTTGAGGCTTATGTATAATTAGCTGTATAAAGTTAAGGCATCAGATTTTTTCTTTATATATCTTTCGTATGATTTGGGATTTGGGATGTTTCATCTTTTTGCTAGTCTTGAAACTATTTACTTTATTTGTGATTATGCTAACTGCACTCTCAGCCTTTAATAAAAATCCTTCATTTTGAAACTAAATATTTGTTTTATATTTTCTTCAGTAATTGGACAAATTATACCTACCCTGCTCTTTCTCTACCTGTAACATTTTGATCTCCTTTTTTTCTCCCTCTGAATTTCTCTGTGAAAACTGTATCACTATGCATCTTTATTGTAGTACCCTATAGTCTTTGTATTTACATAAAGTATTTCTGTAGACATTTTTATAACATTTTCTTAGATTTCAATATTAATTTTAATTGCTTAAAAGTCTTCTGGACAATTAAAGTATTATTTATCGACCCGTCACTTGGTAAATGTTTATTCTTCAACTCGAAATTGAGTACAATTGGATTATGATCTGATAAATTTGTTGTAAGAATATTGCATTTTTCTGTCTTGAAGATTCTCCCTTTGGCAGTAAACAATAATCAATTCCAGTGTGTCATTTATTTATTACAGGGAATATATAAGGCCTTTTTCATTAAGATGTTTTCAATCCTCATGGTTCCAGTTGCAATATAAAACTATATTTAGTTGATTATAAGTTGATGTGTGTTCCATTATAGTGTATCAATCTTCATAAATGACTAATGCACAAAAATGAATTTAAATTTGCAATGTCACTATTATGCTTTTATTTTCTTTAAAAAAATCTAAACATGTAATCACTATCCTGTTTCACTTGATAAATGATCTAAGTCAAAGTTAATGCTTTAATGATTTCAAATATATGCTGGCATCATTACTCACAGTTGAATATATTTTTACTTCTGACAAACTTTCTGGGTTCCTCAAAATGACTAAAAGCAGTAAAAATTGGAGAAACACACATACTCACTATCTCTAGTTATAAATTAGCATCTCAAGGAATAAGGTGTTTATATAAGGCCTTACAAGGAGTGAAATGCAGAAACTCATGCAGGCTAATAATGTGTCGTCTCTTCTTAAAAATTGTCCAACCTATTTTTAAATAAGGGGCTGAGTAGTATATGAGTAAAGAGCAAAGCAGTGCTACTGGTAGAAGAATATTTCATGTATCAGCCTTTCTATGGACTGAATTGTGTCTCCCACCCCTCTGCCCCAATCCCAACTCCTATGTTGAAGCCCTAACCCCCAATGTGACTTATCTGAAGATAGGGCTTCTAAGGAGGTGATTAAGGCTTGTTGAGAATATAAGGGTAGGGATCCAGATCTGATGGCAGAATTAGTATGCTTTTAAGAAAAGAAATCAGAGAACTTATACTCTCTCTCCGTCTCTTCCTTCCTTCCCTGCCCCCCATCTCTCCTCTCTTTCTCTACTTTTTCTGCCAGGTGTGAACACAGACTGAGGGCAGCCAGCTGCAGTCTCTCTGAAGAGAACTTTCACTAGAATCTCATCCTGATCTCCAACTTTCAATTTTCCAGAACTATGAGCAAATAAAATTCTGTTGTTTAGTTCACCTACCCTATAGCATTTCATTATGCTAGCCTAAGCTGATTAATATAGGCTTGAATAATTAAGTTCTTGCATCTTTATTAATATAGGGAACTACATTTACCTTCTTCCAAAGGCAGGAAGTGTTTGTTGTAATTTGAGCACTTGAGGTAAATGAAAGGGATCCCACATTGTATACCTTCTAAGTATATACTGTACCTACGCTGTATACAAGTTTCTCAAGTCAGTACTCTTCCGGTGATGTTTTTGCACCTTTACCGGAGTTGTATCTTAGGCCTCCTACTAGGACAGCAGGTCTGCAATTCAGTTTTCATTACTGTCATACATCTCCATAATTTATTATCAGCTCTGTGTGGCACTATAGATTCTTAATACATATATATATATAATTCATCTGTCAGATAAAACATGAAAACTTGTATCGTCAGCCTCTGAACAGAAAAATAACAAATGTTAATATTTAAGCAAACTCCTAAAGCCCTCTCTATCCCTATCCCTAACCATGCATTAAAGACAACCTGGGTTCAAATGATAGATGTGACAGTATAGGTAACAATACTAATCCTTTGAGAGCATTTTTTTTTTTTTTTGTCTTTTTAGGGCTGCACTCATGGTACATGGAGGTTCCCAGGCTAGGAGTTAAATCAGAGCTGTAACTGCAGGCCTACCCCACAGCCACAGCAATGCCAGATCTGAGCCGTGCCTGTGACCTACACCACAGCTCACGGCAACACTGGATCCTCCACCCATTGAACAAGGCCAGGGTTTGAATTTGTGTCCTCATGGACACTAGTCGGGTTTGTTAACTGCTGAGCCATGACGGGAACTCCAGCATTTGTAAATTAAATGTAATAATGAATGTAATTTCCTAGCCCAGGGACTAAATTAAAAATAACACAAATATTATTCCCATTTTTATTTCTTTATAATTGCTCTTTCTTGAAACCACACTTAGCAATGGAAAGTAAATATATTTTATAGTCTGAATTATTATTGTTAAAGATGTTAAAGAGTGGACTAGATCGAACAAAATCCTTTAGCTTCACTGATTTTCTCCCCCAACAATTGAACAGTAATCATTGGACAGTTCTTGGATAGCTCTGGGACTAATGGGTAGCTGAAATGACTAATTCATAAGTCCTTGAGGAAATGGAATGTGCATTGCCAATTTATATAGTTCTTTCAAATTTAAAAGCTCTTTCCAGTAGTTCAGTTGTTTGATGGAATAACTGTATTTTTAAATAAAACTAAATTCTTGATGTTTTTTTTCATAGAATAATGAGACATTAAAAGCACCTTGGAGGGGAGTCAGAGTTCACCCAAAGTATTCTTTCTTACCTTAAATTCCCTCAACCACATGTGCTAATTTTTTTTTCAATGTCTTATATAATTTTTAAAAATACAGAGAAATCAAAATAATTATACTGTGAACCCCATACACCAACTATATTTTTCAATTAACATTTTGTTATGGCTGCTTTGTGACATATCTATTCTTCTGTCCATTTCCCTACTTACTCATTGATCCATCTTTTTTTTGATGGATTTTAAAGTAAGTTATAAACAGTAGTAGACTAAAACCTTTAACATGCATATCATTAACCAGAGGATGTGACTACTTTTTAAATTCTTCATATTGTGTGATTATCACTATACAATGGAACTTTATTTCTACTTCCCGAATGAATAAAACTTTCTGGACATGGGCCTAAGCATATGCTAATTTCTGGCTGGAAAACTCATATATTTTCTACTCTCATTTAGCCATAATATTTCTACTTATCTTTCAAATATCAGCTCAAATTTCATTTCTTTAGGCATCATCTCTAAATTTTGAGTCTAACCTAAATGCATCCTGTTATTCTCTCTTAGGTTACCCTATTATTATTAATTATGTACTTCTTATATGTTGGTTGTTTTTTTTTTATATAGGATAGGCCCAGAAAACTATGAACTTAATTTGTTCTTTATTATATATACTTGACCTAGCACAATGTCTACCATAGTGTTCCTGAAACAAATCACTCTAAAAAATATATGGAAAAATAACTAAAAATTATATAAAATAAGTAATAAATACATTGAAGGGCTATGTGAAAATGGAAAGCTGATACTCTTGTTGAGCCAAAACTTCCAGTTCCCTGTACTTTTAAGGAACTATGTCTCTAGAAATGTCTCTGATAATGCCCCAATAACTGAGGGGAAATTTTTCAAAGTAAGGAAAATAATCTTAAACTAGTAAAAAGGAAAAACTCCCTCTGAGTTGCCTCACTGGACGTATCCTCCAAAAGGTCCCCAACATGATTATTGTCTTAAAATGAATTTTTCTACTTTTGGAAAATAAAATTTTGGGTCTACACTGGAAAGATATCTTAACCATCTTTCAAGTGTTACTTTCAATATTTACACAAGGAAGAAACAAGAAAGCCTAATTCAAATCTGCTTTCATGTAAACCCATATCGAGGCCTCTCAGATTAAAGAAGTGAGCCTGTAATAGGCTGCCATGGTAGTTCCCAGTCTTTCCCAAACAGGCCCATTTACTGAAATTCAAGGGGAGGGAAAAGGATAAATACTTGCAGAAAGTGGAAAACTGTATTCCTTGGATATTCAGAACACAGACGAGCATTTTACAAGCTTTAGAAATTCTCTTGTAAATGAATCCCTTATCAATTCTAATATTTCTGAAACTTTTTTTACCAAATAATTTCTCTGCTATGTTCCTTAGTAATAACTTTTAATAGACCATATTATTATCTCATGTTAATAGCTCATATAATTTCATAAAATAATTTGGAAATACTGCACCTAAGTTTTGATCCTCCTGTGCTTGTATGCAGGGTATTGATCTTAGAGTATTAATAATTTACATAATCATGAAAATCTTAAGCTCATCTTGAATAAAAGCATGTTCCTCGTCTGAAGTGAATGGACTTGTCAAATTTAGTTGTTTTGTGCACTGGTAAAGCTGCTATAATGATTTAGGATATTAGCATTCTGGTAGTTTGGCAGAAACATCTTGTCTCAGGTGTATATTATTCATCCTATCACCACTATCTATTTCTCTTTGCACCTTATTGTGAAGTTATATTGTACAACATCCCTGTCACTTAGAAGTTCTTTGTAAGGAAGATTCAATTTTTCAGAGAAAAATATATACCCCATTTTTTTAAGAGTTTACAAACTTAGCTATAGTTAAGATGGAATATTCTGCAACCGATAGTTTCTACTAGAGTAACATTCTTCTTTTCACTGCCCAATGTGTATGTGATAATTATATAAAGATATAAATCTAAGGAGTCCCTGGATTGTGATTTTATGAGATAAAGCCAATTTTTCAAAACTTACTTAGTGGTTATATTTGTTATTAAAGGTAGTATTTTCTGTCAAATATGGCATAAATTTTCCTAGCAGTATTACTCACTTATTAGCATGTCTCAAATATGAAACAATTTTATAGGAAATATGTAAAAATTGCACAATAAACCAATGTAAAATGTATTTAGGACATTTTATTGGGTAATTTCATGGCAAAGTATTAGAACATGATAGTTTTTAATAAAGTTAGAATAATTCTAAAATGTCATTATAGGAAATTACCATTATTTTCACACCATTCACTACCTTAATGATATACAGCTTGTCAGAAGCTCTCCATTTAGGTTAAATTTAGTTGCATATCAATTGAAGAACTTTAAAGAAATTAAGATAAATGCATGCTATTATACAAAAGCACACATTGTCCTTTTTTTAGTAATAAAGTATTTTTATTCTCTATCTTGGCATGAAAATCTTATTTAGATAATGAATATTTTAGAAAGTGATATAATAATTGGGCTCCAAATCTATCAGAAAAATGTTAGTTTAATACTGAAAAATCTGCAAATTGTTTTGATTTGGAAATTTCCCTGCAACTATATATTGTTGATAAAAAATATATACTAGGAAGCAAGAAGTGAGGAAGGCCAAAAATCTTTCTTGAAGGGAGCCAGTCATAATCAAATGAAGAAGAATACCTTTTGTTAATAAAGAAAGCATTGCAAGATTGGATAAGAATAAACCAGCTATTATTATTTTGATCTAAGAAGGAGATACTCTGCTTTTAACTCTGAATTATAGTCTTTTGCTTCCAGTAATACAAGACCAACTCTACCACTGAAAGAAATTGGAAAAGGTATATATATGTACACACACACATGTATATTTTTATATACACATGCACATATATATATATATATATATATACATAAAATCTTTTTTAAAGCATTAAGGAGCAAACAAGAAAGTATTAATGGTGTATTTGAAATGTCGTAGGGAAGGTGGCAATTTAATTATAATTCATCTTTGTCCTTGATATTGGATTAAGGTTATCCTTGATTCCAGGTATCTAAAAGTACAGGCATATATAGTTATATATAAACATATATATTTCTTCAAGTATATATATGTATACTTGAAGGAAGACATCATTCCAGACAGCAACCATTTTTTTTAATTACAATTTCGCATATATGTCTGGAAAATAAGCAAATAAAAAAGCAATCACATAAAAAGTCAAGACAATATGAAGTAATAATAAAAGAAGCAAAGTAACAGAAAGAGATACACATGGGCCTTGCCAGTAATTAAAATCAATTTTATCAATCTTTTCAAAAGAATCAACTTTGGTCTTTATTGTTCCCATCAATAGTACACTGGATTTGTATTTCTTTAATTTCTGAATTTTTATTATTTCCTTTCTTCTGATTTTTTATTTTTTAACTTATTTTATTTTTATTAAAGTATGTTTGATATACATTGTTGTGTCTATTTCTGCTGTATATCAATGACCCAGGCATACAATGCCCCACCATATATATATATATATCTTCCATACTACCTTCCATCATGTTTTATCCTAAGAGATCCAGTATAGCTCATTGTGTTGTACAGTAGCGTAAGAAACCAGTGCTATCTCTATGAGGATAAAGGTTCGATCCCTGGCCTTACTCAGTGGGTTAAGGATCCAGCTTTGCCACAAGTTGTGCTGTATGTTGCAGATGTGGCTCAGATCCGGTTTTTCTATGGCTGTGGTATAGAACTCAGCTGCAGCTCTCATTTGACCCCTACCCTCAAAACTTCCATACACTGCAGATGCTGCTGTAAAAAAGAAAATACATATATATGTATATAGTAAGCTCATATTTATTTTAAAATAATGAAAATGTTTCCCTTGAGAGCAGAATCTGGACAGGAATGTCTGCTATCATCAAACCAAGCATTTTGTATTATAAGGAATATATAGCCATCCTACCAGGTTACATTCATAATATTTCATGGACCATTTCTTATGAAGTGTGAACAACTGATGGCAGAAAGGAGTTGGTACACAATTAACTTTCTGAAGACAAGCACTATTCACACTTAGATTAAGGAAAATTGATAAAGAAGATGCTTCCAGGTGTTCTTGATATTAGGGAGTCATTTATTAATTTCTTATTACGCTGCTGATATCTGAATCTTATTATAAAGTATTAAATGCACTGTTGAGTTTTCTAATAAAAAATATTTGGAATTAGCAAGTGAGTTCAATTATTCTCCAAATTTTTCATAAAATTATACAATATAAGTGATATTTAATTGACCAAAAATCTATCTTCTTGCCACCTGACATATGAAAAATTTCCACTCATAACATAATCAAGAATTTCTTCATACTCATACTTCTTTCTTGGGCCCCAGCAGTGTGCTTATTCAATCAACAAATAATAATTTGGCATATTCTGTGGATTATGACTCACTCTCTTGAAATGACTCCAGAGTTAGTAGGAAGTATGTGAAAATACAAAAATAATGGTAATAGATAATAGCAAATGAGATGTGTGATTAGGAAGGAACAGAGAAAGGAGGAAGTGTGCTCAGAAAAATAAGAAAGTGCCTCTGCTAAAGAAATAAGTCAGGGTTTGATAAGAAAGCCCTTTTTATTATGTATTTAATATCTCATCTACAATTTTTGTCCTGCTCAGTGAAAGTAGGATCAAGATAGGGTTTTTTTTTTTTTTTTTTGTCTTTTTTTAGGGCCACACCCGCAGCATATGGAGGTTTCCAAGCTAGGGGTCCAATCGGAGCTGCAGCTGCTTGCCTACACCACAGCCACAGCAACATCAGATCTGAGCCACATCTGCGACCTATATCACAGCTCAAGGCAACACTGGATCCTTAACCCATTGAGAAAGGCCAGGGATCAAACCTTGTGTCCTCATGGATGCTAGTCAGCTTTGTTTCCACTGAGCCATGATGGTAACTTCTGGAACAAGATAGTCTTAACCATATTCATGTAGTAGACCTTCTTAATCTGCTTTATCTAATTATTTTCTCTTGGATAAATGTAAGAATGTTCCACTAGACACAATGTTTGTGTTTCAGAACATTCATATATGGAGTACAGTTTCATTAAAATGTTTTAGAATGTTTTTAGAATGTTCTCAGTGTTGTAGCATCCTTTGACATTCCCTTGGGTATCATCTTCAATAGGCAAGAGGGAGCTACTGTGCGAGCAGGGCTCCATGCTGCTGCCTTCACACAAGAGACCTACTCAACTTTCACCTCTTTAACAAATTCAGTAGTCTCCATAAGATTTCATTTCATTTTGAACAAAGTTTACCAATCAAAAGTAAAGAAAAAAAATGAAAAAAAATTCTGTTAACTTGCCACTTAAAAGAAAGGTAATGAATATCTTTGTTACATAAAAAATTGACACCTTGTGCTCTATGTGCATTTTCTGTTTCACCTGCAACTTCTCCTTGAATTCCAGCACTTGGAATCCTGCTTGACCTTCCCAGTATTAATGAAATATCTGGCAGGAGCCTCCCACTCCCACCACATACACATTCCACATTCATTCATTCATTCAACAAAAGTTTCTTCTTATCATGTGGCCACTGCAGAAAATATATTGGCGAAGGGAAAAAGACAGCTTCCTTTGTCTTAACTTTCTCCCTGGTTTCAAACATTTGTTTCCCCACTAAAACGACCTTTGTCTCTGACCACACCTAACTATGACTCTGTACCTCATTTTTCTTGTCTTATTATTTCTATATATTTTTTTACCTCAACCCTCTCACTTCAGCCTTTCTTACTGCCTGTGACTGACATTTTATGTGCTTTAAGAACACAAAATTTTATTACTTTTCCATTTCTTAAGATGTTTTCTAACTAATTCAAGCTTACCCTACCCCCCATTAATCTGTTTCTGCCTCACCTGCCATTAAATTTTTTTTGAAAGCCACGCCAAGACTGTCTGATTCAACTTCCTCTTTTTCCCTTATTTTCTCAATCCATTTTAATCACATATCACTAAATCACCTTGGTCAAATTTGCCAATTCCATTTTGATAAACCCAGCTGTTAAGAACGAGTTATCTTCTCAGTGCCATTTTCACTGATTATCACTCTTTTTTCTTGGCACGCTTTCCTCAGTTTCCTTTCAGGACAATGCAATCTTCACATGCTTTTCCTACTTTGTTATCTACCTTCAGTGCCTTTTGCTGCAGGGATATTTCTCAGTATGTCAATGTTGGAGTCACAGTGCTCATTCCTATTCTCATGCCAAAATCTGCCTGAACAAAAGGTGCTGTCATCTCCTCCTGTCTCATGGACTTAACATTACCTATCCACTGATCACTCACAAATTTATATCCCTGGCTGCAACGTTTCTACTGAGAAATAGATCAATACATGGAACTGTTATACTATCTGCTATTTCCCCAAAAACGGACATCTAAAACTTAGTATGTTCAAAACAAAATTTTCATTCTCTCATCCATACCACACATGTAAACAAACCCGCATGTGTACACACACACACACACACACACACACACAGAATTTTTTTAACAAAAAAGTCTATGTTAGGGTAAGTGACTCCATGTTTACCCAGTTCTCAAGCCAAAACGTAGCAGTTGGAGTTCTCCTGTGGCACAGTGGGTTTAGGATCAGTGACTTGGATTGCTTCTGCTGTTGCACAGATTCAATCCCACGTGCCCTGGATGCGGCCAAAAAAAACCAACCAACCAAAAAAAAAAAAAAAAAAACCAATAATAATAATAATAATAAAATAATAAAAAACCAAACCTCTTGCATCATCCTTGATTTCCTCCATTTTCTCATGGAGATCTCTTCAGAATTGCCTTAAATAACCCCTTTCTTTATCTTTTGCCTCACTCTACTCACTTATTTTATCATTATGTATTTGATATATTTATCTGAAATGATGCCACATATTTAACAGTTTACTGCTGTATTTTTTGTCTCTGCTGCTGGCATATAAGCAGCATGAGGACAGGAACACTGTTTATGCTTTCCAAATGGGTTCTCAGAATCTAGAAGTTCTGGCACATTTATAGGGACTGAATAAATATCCATTGATTGAATGCATGTGTGGGCAATAGATTGGATATAGGCCTATAATTTTTTTTGGTACTATCCCCTCTGTTGCGAATCTTCTCACCTTCTTCCATGTGTTGAGTAAAATATCACTTCATCCTTTGTACTAAAATGGCTTCTTCTGAACTTTTCTTGATTTCCCCAGGAGGAGTTAAATGCTTACCCTGCTAGTTTCCATAGAAGACTTTTACAGTTCTCAACTGCAGGAGTATCAGCATGTGTTGTAATTTAGTGTTTTTATATCTTTTCATTTTTAGCTTATATATTCTTCCAGGGAAGAAGGTTGATTTTGTTTTTTCAACTTCCTGGCACATAAAAGACTCTGATGGGTATATATGATGCACAGATAAAATTTAAATATTTTTACATTAAGATTTGTTAGAAGGATACATCAGAAACTCATTCCATACAGAGTTTACTTCTAAGAGAATTTACGTAATTTCCTCTTAATAGGCTCCAATAACCATATAGGATTTTGCTCTGAAAAAAGAGTTCAACATTCCAATAAATGTTTGTTTCATATTCTGTTGAGAGAGGGACATCTTCATACTTTCTAAATGCTAGTTTCTATTTAGATATAATTGTAAATAAAATAAAATAGTATACTTTGGGGAAAAGGAATAAGAGCTCTACTATCTGAAAATAAGAATAGAGTTATCCAGTGATTTGGTCTAGTCTCCCAACATGAAGAGTTAAGTTACTCCTCATGTAAGGCTCATTGATAATTTGTCTGTAGCTTAATAGGTATTTAGCAATACAACAGGAACAATTGTAAGTTTATGTGATATTTTGTAACAATTCATGAGTGTATTTCCTAGCTATGAAACACAGAATATAAAAGTCCTTGTTGAGTGATAGGAAAACTTTAGTTGTAGTGAAACAGTAGGGAAATTTCAAACAAGATTTTAGGAAAAGAGAGACAATTATTATTTCATTTCTTATATTTCTGTTGAACGATGTGTATTTTAATATACTCAGTAAATCTCTTCATTCTTTTCTGTGGTCTTTCCTCTAAAGAAGAATGAATAAATTACCAAATAGGTAAAAATTATATATAATTTTGTTTGTTTGTTTGAGACTGGTGGTTAGTACCCTGTCATTCCCCAAAGATTCTGAAAACCCATTTCACTTAGATATGGGAGTCAAAGTCTATTTTTATGAAAACTGGGTGGGTCACTGGGAAAGGACTAGAAAGTTCAAGTTTTATTTATGGTCTATAGTGATTGCCCTATCTCAAATTTACTACTAATAAGGCTGAAACACTATTTTAATACTTATTTGGCTCCTTATTGTCTCTTCTTATCCAACGTAGTCCAGGAAACATATATTAAGATCATGATCTGAAGCAATGTTTCATTACTGGGATTCTAAATAAAAAAATAATAATAAAAACAAAACAAACAAACAAGCAGTTACCAGATTTTGAGAAGATACTCATAGCTGTGATGTAATTGGAATTTAAGATAAAAGACCAGATTGCAAAGCCCAGAAATGTCCAACACTGATGTCTATAGCTCCGTTATCACAAAGGGAACATTCTTGTGGGAAAGACATCTAGAACCAGAAACAAAACACAGGAAAAAATCTAGAACATCTTCCAGTCTTTCCCCTCCCTAAGTATAACTATTTTTCTAACTTTTAGCACCATAAATTAGGTTTTTTTTTTTTTTTTTAATTTGTGTTTCCTTTTGTTTTGGCATGCACTTGCTTTTTTCTTTGACATCTTAAAAATACTCCCTTGAAAGGAATGTTTATGCAAATACATTTCTTATCATTCTTTGGTTAAACAGACTCTGTTGAATGAATACAGGTTAATTACCATGGATTTTGGGGTTGCAAACCTTGCTCAGGTTCACTAGAAAAACAAGAAAAATATTTGAATAATATTGAAGAGATATCTTCAAACACTAGAAATATAGCCTGAGGCATATTTGCTATACAAAGATAGTATAGTATAACAGAAACACACACACACTACAAATGACGTTTGTGAACTGTTGGTCAAATTACTTAATCTCTGAACTTCAGTTTCTCATCTGTAAAACAGATCTAATGATACAAAAAAGCATAGGCGATTACTCTGAGAATTAAATAAGAAAACCCATGTGAAAGATCCTTGATCACTTTATTTATTCAGGGAGATTTATCTGAAACTAAATGTTATTTGAGTGATGTTGATGACACCCATAAATTTTGTGATGCATATTGTGAGAATGGTTGTAGAATAAATTATGGCTTCGTCTATGATTTTGGTGGAATTTAACCATTTTCCTAAAATTGTTAATATTCTTCACTTGAGAAAGGTTTTTGATTCTAAACGACATCATTTGAAATAAGTTTCTCTTGGTTTCCATGGAGTATAAATTTTAAAAGTATAAACAATTCTCTAGGTTTTTCGTTTAAAGCTTTGTCCTCTGAAGTCCTTTGATGAATATTGTATTTATAGCCTCTGATGCCAGCCGCTTTAAAATACAAGGCTCTTCTAACTGCCTCTTTCATCTGTGGCATTAGAGATGTTCAGAGGACAGGCAGCACAAAATAGCATGATTTGCATTCAATGCAGAATCTGTACAGTTAAACTTTTGAGTCCTAATGAAAGGTCATAAAATCTTACAGTACTGACCAAATAGATTTCCTAGAACATTAAATCCCCCATGAATCCTCCTGTACCACTTTAAACACAAGTTAAAATTGCAAATCATAAATACTGAATGCTTTCTTCCCTAATGTAAGTTCACTGTTATAACCTTGTCTGGCAGAGATGCTCCACTTAAAGGTCTGTAACATTTTCATTATCAGCTCTATCTCTGAGGGGTTGGCAATGCAGCTGTTTCTGTTTGTAATGGGCTAAAAATGCTTATACTGATTTTTTTCTTTAAGTCAGCTGCTAGTGTATCTCCTTCTGGGTCCTGAGTTAAAAACAAATTTCTTCAGTTTTCCATTGCTTTTTCCATTATTGTCCCTTTAAAAATACCACTCTAAAATAGCATATATACTTTTGTGAATATATTATATTCAGAACTTAGTTTTCCTCTAAGATATGGGTTGCCTCACTCTGTGCATGTACATATGTTTGTATGTGTATAGATGTTTTTATATGTATGTGTGTATGTAAGAACAAGTAGTATTTTCTCAAACCTTAATTTTCTTTCTGGTAAAATGGATACAGAAGAAAAAACCCCATTAAGATGCATGAGAATACCTCCACAAATTAAGTTCCGTACTTGAGTGGCAAGAGTAGACTCCTACTAGTATGAAGTGTACTTGAAGCATACAAAAGATTAAAATGTTCTGAATTATATTGCATTTCACAAAAGCAATGGCTCCACTTGTCAAGGAGAATATATGAAATACATTTTTGAACAAAGTGAAATGTTAATAAGAAATCAGTTTCACTTCTGTATTACGTGCAGGTGTTTGCTAAAATACATTGCATTTTAGCAATGTCACAGAAGACCAAGCGGAGTCTCACATTTAGGAAACTTAAAACACTGTCGTTGCTGTGATGTCTTGAGGCATTGGCCTGCCTATTGACAGATATATAAGGAGAAAGAGATGCTGAATGGCAGAGGAGAAGACTCACTGGTTAGCTGAGTAGTTTCTTATTTCATCTCTGACATTTCACATGTTTGTGTAATGATACCTGTTATCCGTGACAATATCCATCATCCCCTCTTCGCTGGCCCCTTAAGTTCCTAGAGTAATTTACTTAGAAAACAGAGAATAATCTGATGCTCAGAAACTTAGAAGGGTTCTGTTGAACACTTGACATTCACCACGCCATGAGAGGCAGGGAATGACCTATCCTAAAATACAGAAAGTGGGCTTCAATTATATTACAAGATGTTCTCTGGTCATCTCCCAGTTCCACTCACAGATGTCACCATACAACATACAGGTTAGGAAATGTCATTCTTGACATTATCTTGTCCAGATACTATTCTACCCTTTGATGTTCTAAGATTTACAACAGCACAAAATAAGTAATAGAGACTTGGAGCATCACACCACACCTTTACCTTCAAGATGTGTGGCTTTTACATATTATATAAAAAGCCTATAAAATATCATATCCTTGTTTAATTAATGTGAGGCATTTTACCAGACCTGAGTAGATATTTTATTATTGATTTGGCAATAGAAATACATATATAGCCTCATACTATAAATAAAAGAAAATAAGTAGATGCCTATTTTAGACAGTTTCACTTTGAAAAGATATCAGGTTTCTATCGAAATTGAGCTGTGAAAAATCCAAAAATTTCCATCCAGTTTAATTTACTTCAATTGTGTTTGAATAACTGATGCACTTATTACTCTTAGGCAGACCTCCTTACTGTGTACATATATATTTCAACTTGCAACTAAAAGTAAATAGCTCTTGTGCTTCCCTTGGAAGACATTCTGCAATCTGATGCCACTTGAAATCTTTCCTTTCATTTATCAAGTAACAACTTAATTATTCCTTTTATTTATTTCTTTCACTGAAATACTTGAAACTCTAATAGAGTCTGTCTTATCAATTCAGAGGGAGTCGTTACCTGTGGGACTGAATCAGAAAAGAAGCAAAGGGATTTATCAGGGGTTCTTTTAAGACCTTTATTTACACACTAGGTAAGTGAGAATGGTCCTCACTAAGTCCCTTTTGTCCCATCTCACTCTCCAACTATGTTATTGGGATGGTAGTTTTCTGACCCTGCAACACACTTCAGCACCTCAGATAACTTATTTCATTTGTTTTCTCTGTTTCCAGGTTGCCCTATGCCAGGGATTAGTGCTCTGGTCAAGGACATTCTTCACTGTCCCATGTCCATTTCTGTCTTTATGTTTATGGTAGTGATTTGCATTTGGGCTGGCTGCTCTGCCAGTCCTGAGGGCCTCCTATGAAGGAAATTAGAAATTAGAGATTATTTAAAAAAAAAAAAAAAGTGTTTCCGTTTTGGCTCAGCAGTTAAGGAACCTGATTAGTATCCATGAGGATGTGTATTAAGGATCCGGCATTGCCACAAGCTGTGGTGCAGGTCACAGATGCAGCTTGGATCCCACATTGCTGTGGCTGTGGCATAAGGCAGTGCCTACAGCTCCAGTTGGACCCCTAGCCTGGGAACCTCCATAGCTGTTGGTGCAGCCCTAAAAGGACAAAAAAAAAAATAGACATTATGAGGCTAATATAAAGGGTTCAGCCTTCAGGAAGGAGTCTTGATTCATGAAAACACACTTTTTTTTTTCCCAAAATAAACTTGGAATCTTTTGACTAATGGTTGCCTAAGTTGTATATGTTGTGTGCGTGTGTATATATGTGGCACATCTTCTTTAATGAATTGTAAGCCTATCATAGGTATGATATATTAAAATAAGCCAGGCTGGGAGTTCCCATCATGGCTCAGTTGTTAACAAACCCGACTGACTAGTAACCATGAGGTTTTGGGTTCGATTCCTGGCCTCACTCAGTGGGTTAAGGATCCGGTGTTGCTATGAGCTGTGGTGTAGGTTGCAGATGCGGCTCGGATCCCTCGTTGCTGTGGCTGTGATGTAGGCCGTCAGCTACAGCTCTGATTTGACCCCTAACCTGGGAAACTACATATGCCGTGGGTGCGGCCCTAAAAAAAGACAAAATAAAATAAAATAAAATAAAATAAGCCAGGGTGTTTCACTGACCTCTCTCACCACTTTACCATCTTTGATAATGTGTTGCCTCATTACAGCAATCCAGGAGCCTTCTGCTAAGAATGTCTTCTTCTGCCAGGCCCTGTCTTATTTTGACCAAAGTAGACTATTTCATAGTCACCCTGACACTGTCAGACCTTGTCTCAACAAGCTACCTAGTGGAAATACTTTAAGCAAAAATTTCATTTTAAAAGGATAATTACCTATAATAAAATTAAATATCAAAGCATGCTTATATGAGACAATATGTCTTAGTTATCAATGATAATGCTAGAAATTATAATTACTCAGTTACTCAGTTGGGAAAAAGATATAAATATGCAAAGAATTAAAGGAGAAAAAAATTAAGATATTCATTCAACTATATACAATTTGTTTATCTGCATCCTCCTGGTATAATTTCCTTCCCTCCCAGTAATTCTTCACTTCAACTCAGAGTTGCCTATTATCTTTATATTCTTGGCAAACAAAATTTAGAAATTCATGACTTTGAACTTATTCATATATTGCCTAAAATCATATTAAATTCTTCCTAAAGTATACCTGTCACCATTTAACAAACTCTCCTCTGTTTTTAATATGACCTCTTGGTTTTCCAGGGAAACCAAGGAACCTGGGAAAAGGGATTTACAAAAAGGCATTAGGTAAAGCTCTAGCTATGTGTATATATATATCAATAAAATTAGAGAGCTAACAAATAACAGAAAAATCCATTTTTTTTTCAAGTTAGAAGAAATCATCAGAGCATAAATAGAGAGCAAGAAACCAATATGGACTAACATCACTGAGCTAAGTTGAAAGAATGTTTTAAAGTGATTACGGTCAATAGTTCCAAGCATCATGTGCATGTGAAGGGCAGCATTTCATAGTGCTTCATATCATGGACTTTGGCATCAAAGAGATTGCATAGACAGGTAAAGGGGTATGAGACTGAAGTGATCCACTGTGTCTTTTGAGTCTTTTACCCAACCAAACTTGGGTCCATTTGCTGGTATGCAGTAAAGCCAAAGTAATGACCCTGGCTGTGGTGAAGGAGAGTACAACATTTACTGCAAGGTGCCAAGCAAAGAGAACAGCCAGTTCATGTTCAAAACACCTGAACTCTCAGATAACATTCAGGGAAGGGGTTTTAAATGTGGTGTGAGAGAGGGGGCTGTTGGGTGCATGATCAGCTGGTGCACAATTCTTAGACCGGTTGGCCTCAAAGTGAACTTTCAAGCATCATCAACTCTCTGGTTTCATCCACTCTAGAGTCTACGTTCTTGTTGTCAGCAGTTTTCATGTGGTGGGGGTCTTCTTCCTGTAAAAACTTAGGAATGTGTGTCAAGCCTTTATCTATATCTTTCAGGGAACTGTGAGTTCAGTGATTCTGGCTAGGTGATGGATTTATAGTCTAAATCATTGCCAGTTTCCCAGACCAGCAGCTATCCTTTATTTCTACATCTTCACGTTTCCTAACCATTAACTCTTGAACCAGCCTTTAGAGACTCCAGGGATGCCTGGGAGACTAAAGCAAAAGCTTTTACTTCAAAGGACAGGGACACAGAAGCTTGTATATGGATGGTTTCAATTACTTGATTATTGTCCATCTTCAGAGGCTAGGGAAAGGAGAATAATGTATGAGTGAATGTTAAGTAAAAACAGACAAGAGCTATACATCACTTTACTAATAAAAAGGGGCGGGTGGGGAGAGGTGGGGAATGACAGGTTGGACCACTACTACTTCCAAGGATATCTGCATTTATGTTTTATTTTGGTCCCAGACCAAGAGTAGTTGGCCAAAGCATGAGCTCCTCTGGGTTCCAGTAATTCCAGGCCTCAGGGAGGACTTTGCAACTCATTTGAAAGTTGCATGGAACTGGGCTCTGCACAACCTCAGGTCTCTGACACATGGCACAGGCACAATGCTGAAATCTGCATTTTTGAAGGTGCAGTTTCAAATACCTGATAAAACTATGTTAGGTTGATGGAATTTGATGCTGTCAGTTTTCAAATCACATTTCATTTTTTTTTCTTTTTTTGCCTTTTGTCTTTTTAGGGCCACGCCTGTGGCATATGGAAGTTCCCAGGCTAGGGGTCTAATCGGAACTGTAGCCACCAGCCTATGCCACAGCCACAGCAACACCAGATCCAAGTCACATCTGTGACCTACACCACAGCTCACGGCAATGCTGGATCCTTAACACACTGAGCGAGGCCAGGGATGGAACCCGCAACCTCATGGTTCCTAGTCGGACTTGTTTCCGCTGTGCCATGACAGGAACTCCAAATCACATTTCACAGGCAACCTCTAAGGTAGTATGGTGTTTGTTATCATTAATCTCTACCAATGTGATGCTGTGCAGTAGAACCATGTAGGGGATTTAGTAAAACACAGATTGCTGGGACTTAGACATAGGGTTTATTATTCTGAAATTCCGGGGTGCTTCCTGAGAATTTGCTTCTCTAATTCCCAAGTGATGCTGCTGGTGGTGGTTCAGGGACCACACTGTCTATAGATACAAAGATGGAGTTATAAAAGGACACTCTCTTTTTTTCCATAGTAGAAAATAAAATTACAGATTAGCTTAATATCATATCAACAGAGGGAGAGAAAATAAATACCATCTCACCTAATACTGAAATATTACCAACCCAGCTGTGATAGTTATTGTATAATCACTCATCTTTAGGTGAAAAAGTCTGTTGACTGGACAATATCCTGTAGCCAGATCCTCCTGCTGAGGTTTTCTTTTCTAGATACGTAGACTTTATGGCTCAAGATTGCTCATAATTTTCTCTTTATACTTAATTGAGAAGATAGCAACTTGGCTTTCAATAAATAGCAATTAAAACATATAAATATATTTTAAGCATGTTTCTGAAACATGAAAGAGTAGATCATACTTAAATAACAACTATTTTTATATATTATATTAGGGGTTTACTAGCCTTTTGCTTATACCAGAGTTATTTGTTCTGTTTACCTTAAGACCTCTTCACAATATAACTCTCAGTTTTTTTATCTTTGATGACATACACAAAAGATTGGATTTGTTTTGTCTTTGGATTAATTAAAAGTGATTAGTGGAAAATTCAACGAATTACATTTTGATTATTCAGAGATGAATTATGCATTTTCTGGAAAAAATACTATATCTATATATCTTATATCTATATATCTATATATGGATATGTTTACAATTTTTGGACTTTTTGTTAACATCTCTTCAAATGAATAGGCATAATAAGAGGAAAAAATAGTTTGAGAAATGCACTTCAGGAAGCCCTCTATAAACTTGATGATGGTAAATGGATGTTAATTTTATTGATCTTATCTGCACCTTACATACATATACACACACATATATATATCACCATGTTTTCATGTTTAAAAATTGAGTAAAATTCATAACGCCTCTGCTTTAATGAACATTAAAGAATAAATCAAAATAGCCATGAATTTGAAATATAAAGATTTGAATCCTATTTCAGTGCCCTTTCTTTATTATGCATTGGAAGTTTATATAATTTTTGAACTCACTAAATGACCATGGGTAAGTCATTTTCTTGACCGATACCTCCTTTTCTTTGTCTGTAAAGTGAAGGTTAAACTGGATGGACTTTACAGTCTTTTCAAAGATGACACTACAATCTTCTGATTCCCTTGAATCTAAACTTGAACAATTGTTATAAAGAGAAACTGAGACTGGAAAACAGTATCGTAAAACTCCCTTTCTATGGAATTCCTATTGTGGCTTACTGGGTTAAGAAATCTATAGTGTCCTTGAGAATGCAGGTTCAACCCCTGGCCTCTCTCACTGGGTTAAGGATCTAGGCTTGCCTCAAGGTGCCATGTAGGATGCTGATGCAGGTCAGTTCCAGTGTTCCCATGGCTGTAGTGTAGGTCTGCAGCTAAAGCTCTGATTTGACCTCTACCCCGGGAGATTCCAAATACCGCAGGTGTGGCCCTAAAAGGAAAAAAATAAAAATAAACAAATAAAGTTAGAAAAATCTGACCTTATCAGTAAAGAAAACATTATGTCAAGTTGTCTGTCTGTCCCTTCTTCAAATTCCCTTAATAGAGTAGGAAATTGTTGATGCTAAAATTATATGTTTTAAATGAGAAATACTTTTTCGTCTTCAGGAAAGATATTCTGAGAAATAAGCATAATCAAAAGAAGAAGTAGGAGGACTAACATTTATTGTATGTTCATAATACTCTGGGAAATGTGAGAGATATTAATTTTTATATAAAATACCATAATGATAAAATATAAAGCTTAAGCCCTGGAGAAAGTTATAGTGGTGCTTTAAACCTGTTAAAAATGGAAAATTAGTGTAATGGAGAAATATCTCTGTTTTAATCTTCACATATATATATATAATATGAAAAATCATACATATGATATAAGTAATAGTAATACAATATTGTCTATCATCTATCATAGATAGAGAAATTGATAGATAGATTCATAGAGATTAAGTCATTTTTCAGAAGTACTAATTGCTCAGAAGTTTCAGAAGTTTCAGTGACTTATGCCCAGAAGATGGAAGAGATGAAATTTTACTCTGCGCTCAAATAATTTTCCCTGTTAGTTTACACTGGGGCTTCCACGGATAAATTTAAGAATACTAACTTTTAATTATACTGTAAGATCCTTGAAGTATACATTATAAATTTTATCGCTGGATTTTGTTTATGTGTTTGATTTATTCCAGAAAAAAAGAAGTAGATTTGAGTAGAGGAGATAGGTGGGTGTCAATAAGGCTTGATATCTGTTCCCTGTCTCCTTGCTTGGCATGTATCTTTATCCTAATTGTGTTGTCCTACCTTTACCAATGATACAAATAAATTAACAATGTTCAACATCTCAAACTTGATTTCACACTTCTTAGTGAGTTCTGTGAAATTTCCATGCTTCATCATTTACAGCTATTCATAAAAAGTATGTGTGAAATAACTGTGAAGGCAGAAAAGCAAAACATGAAGTTGTAATAATTCATCTTTTAAAAAGTCTGTGTATAGTATATAAGCACTGACAGGACTTTTTCGTTTGACATTCAATTTCAACACTATAGAATTCTGCATCTGACTAAGAAACAGGAAAAATGAATATTATAGGGCTGCCAAAACTAGGTGACGCTATAATTATCAGGCCTTTTAAAATTTCCCCATATTTTTCCAGATGCTGACAATGGCTTAAGCATGGTATAATCATGTCTTATCCAGTTGAATTATGTGTTTTCTCCCCTTTAACTAAGCTTTTCTGCAATCCTTTGTTAAGCTGCAGTTGTAAAATAATTTTAAAATCTTATAATTTATCACTTTCTACATCCTTATGCTTAATGTATTGACAAGTACTAGGTATGCAACTGCAGACACAGTTTTCAGAAAAAAGTATAATTAGCGTGGTGATTTATAAGTTTTTCTGTTAACATAACTTACATTCCCTTTAATGTAACAAACAATAGAGAGGCAATAATTCCTCTTTTCCGAGGGCTATTATTCATATATGAATGTTATGCATCAGATACATTAAAAAAGACTAAAAGCTTGATTATTGTTATTAATATAAATTTCATCCATCAATATCTTTTTTTCAATATCTATTAAAGAAATTATATTCATCAAGAACTAATCACATTTCACTTTAGATTTTTAATTGTTCTTGTGGTCAACACAGAGCAGTTGAGGTGTATGATAATCAAAGACTTGTTCATGCTTGAAAAAATTTAAAACTCTTGCTTCATCACTGTAGCATGTTAAAAAATGCCCTGGAGTATATAGCTTGATTGGTTAAGGCATTCTGTTGGATTTCTGATATTACAGATTTCAAATACAATATGGATGCGGCAAGAAATTGCTTTTATCCATCTCTTTTTTTTCAATTTACACATACATGTATACATAATTTTTTCTCCCATTGTTGTACTATGTTGTAAGTATCTAGACATAGTTCTCTGTGCTACACAGCAGGATCTCATTGTTAATCCATTCCAGGAGCAATAGTTGGCATCCATTAACCTCAAGCCCCCGATCCACCCCACTCTCTCCCCCTCCTCCCGGGCAACCACAAGTCTAATTTCCAAGTCCATGATTTCTTTTCTGTAGAAATGTTCCTTTGTGCCTTATATTAGATACCAGATATGAGTGATATCATATGGTATTTGTCTTTCTCTTTCTGACTTACTTCACTCAGAATGAGTCTCTAGTTCCATCCATGTTGCTGCAAATGGCATTATTTTGTTCTTTTTATGGCTGAGTAGTATTCCATTGTGTATATATACTACATCTTCCTAATTCAATCATCTATCAGTGGACATTTGGGATGATTCCATGTCTTGGCTATTGTGAATAGTGCTGCAATGAACATGCAGGTGCATGTGTCTTTTTTAAGCAAAGTTTTTTTCCAGATATATGCCCAAGAGTGGGATTACTGGATCATATGGTAGTCCTATGTATAGATTTCTAAGGTACCTCCATACTGTTCTCCATAGTGGCTGTACCTGCTTACATTCCCAACAGTGCAGGAGGGTTCCCTTTTTTCCACACCCCCTTCAGCATTTGTTACTCATGGACTTATTAATGATGGCCATTCTGACTAGTGTGAGGTGGTATCTCATGGGAGTTTTGATTTGCATTTCTCTTATAATCAGTGATGTTGAGCATTGTTTCATGTACTTGTTGGCTATCTCTATATCTTCCTTGGAAGAATGAATATTCAGGTCTTTTGCCCATTTTTCCATTGGGTTGTTGGTTTTTTTGCTGTTGAGTTGTATAAGTTGCTTATACATTCTAGAGATTAAGCCCTTGTCAGTTGCATCACTTGAAACTATTTTTTCCCATTTTGTAAGTTGTCTTTTTGTTTTCTTTTTGGTTTCCTTTGTTGTGCAAAAGCTTGTCAGTTTGATTAGGTCACATTGGTTTATTTTTGCTTTGATTTCTGTTGCTTTGGGAGACTGACCTTAGAAAATATTCATGATGTTGATGTCAGAGAGTGTTTTGCCTATGTTCTCTTCCAGGAGTTTGATGGTGTCTTGTCTTATATTTAGGTCTTTAAGCCATTTTGAGTTTATTTTTTGTGCGTGATGTGAGGGTGTGTTCTAGTTTTATTGATTTGCATGCAGCTGTCCAGGTTCCCAGCAATGCTTGCTGAAAAGACTCTTTTTCCCATTTTATGTTCTTGCCTCCTTTGTCAAAGATTAATTGAGCATAGGTGTCAGGGTTTATTTCTGCATTCTCTATTCTGTTCTATTGGTCTGTATGTCTGTTTTGGTACCAGTACCACACTGTCTTGATGGCTGTGGCTCTGTAATAGTGCTTGAGGTCTGGGAGAGTTATGTCTCCTGCTTGGTTTTGTTTCTCAGGATTGCTTTGGCAATTCTGGGTCTTTTGTGGTTCCATATGAATTTTTGGATTGTTTGTCCTTGTTCTGTGAAAAATGATACGGGTAATTCGATAGGGATTGCATTGAAACTGTAGATTGCTTGGGGTAGTATGGCCATTTTTACAATGTTGATTTTTCCAACCCAGGAACATGGAATATCTTTCCATTTCTTTACATCTTATTTGATTTCTTTGATTAATGTTTTATAGTTCTCAGCATATAAGTCCTTTACCTCCTCGATCAGGTGTATTCCCAGGTATTTGATTTTTTGGGGGTGCAATTTTAAAAGTCATTGCAGTTTTGTATTCCTTTTCTAATATTTCATTGCTAGTGTACAGAAATGCAACTGATTTCTGAATGTTAATCTTATATCCTGCTACTTTGCTGAATTTGTTGATCAGTTCAAGTATTTTTTGGGTTGAGTCCTTAGGGTTTTCTATGTATAGTATCATGTGGTCTGCATACAGTGACAGTTTTTTCTCTTCTCTTCCTAATTGGTTGCCTTTTATTTCTTTTGTTTGTCTAGTTGCTGTGGCCAGGACTTAACAATACTATGTTGAAGAGCAGTGGTGAGAGTGGGCATCCCTGTCTTGTTCCAGATTTTAGTAGAAAGGCTTTCAATTTTTCTCCATTGAGTATTATATTTGCTGTGGATTTGTCATAAATTGCTTTGATTATGTTAAGGAATGTTCCCTCTATTCCCACTCTGGTAAGAGTTTTTATCATAAATGGGTGTTGAATACATCATAAAAACACTCCCTACAAATAAAAGTCCAGGACCAGATGGCTTCACAGGCGAATTCCACCAAACATACAAAGAAGAACTGGTGCCCATCTTACTTAAACTTTTTCAAAAGTTGAAGAAGAAGGAACACTCCCGAAGACATTCTTGGATGCCATCATCACCCTAATTCCAAAATCAGACAAAGATACCACCAAAAAAGAAAACTATCAGCTAATATCTTTGATAAATATAGACACAAAAATTCTCAATAAAATTTTAGCCAACCAAATCCAATAACATACTAAAAAGATCATACACCATGACCAGGTGGGATTCATCTCAGGTTCACAAGGTTGATTCGACATACACAAATCAATCAATGTCATACACCACATTAACAAAAGAAAAGTCAAAAACCATATGATCATCTCAATAGATGCGGAAAAAGCATTTGACAAAGTCTAACATCCATTTATGATAAAAACTATCCATCTCTCATATGACATGAAATTTGGTTGGAAATAAGTTTCTTTTCAAAAACAAATAAATTAATATAGCTATAATCCAATCTTTGCTGTGTTAGTGGATAAATAAGCATTAATTTTCTTTTTATAAGGGGAGAGTAACAGAAATATCTCAAAATATTTGGGACTGCACAAACAATACAGTAGTGTAATACGAGAGGAAATAGGTATTTGTTTTATCAGTAATCTAATTAATAAAACAACTCTCCAAAATATTCTCAATAGATTGGCTATAGAGGTCAAATTAAATATGTGTTTTACCAATGCATTGTCTGCCACCATGCTTCCTTGTAGAGTAATATGACTACATATGCTATATTCATTCTTATTTCCTATTCCCTTCCCCAAATTTTTCATATTTTCTCAGTATTCATTGCTAATAAACACACAGATACATTTAAGAAGTACATTTATTGTCTTGTTAAAATTAGGAGAACTAAAAATAAACAACCTTAATAACCCAGATAGGAAATATGTATTCTTCCATATGTAAACTTAGTGACTATTATTCATATAATTTATATTATCTTGTTCTTCCTTCTGGATTTTAATTCCTTAGGAAAAAGGAACCTAGTATTTTACTTCTTTGATTCTAACCAGAAGAAGGTCTTGTTTTCCTCAGAAAGGAGTATTTGTTTCTCTCTCCCTTTCTCTCCTTCCCCACCACATCCCACCTCCAGTCTCTTATTTAAGTAGAGTGAAATACAAAAGATAGTTTATGTAGTTCTGTCTTTAAATCAGAACCAACAACCTGACATTTTATCTCCCTTAAGTAAGAAAAAAAAAAGAAAGATGAGACAGTCAAACTATACACAAAGGTAAATACTAAAAGTAGAGCATGAATTTCAATAAAAAGTTCTAGGTATGATCTGTGGTATATATAATATGATGCCAAAATAAGTACTTGGAAGTTATTATAGTAAATTATAGTAAAGAAAAAAATAAAGTCAAAAACAACTTTTTTCAATTGCCTTGACTGCATAGATTAGTGTAAATACTGACATATAATCTATATTAAAAACGAAGAAATGCATTTCCTCAATCGAGTGTTAATCAAATATTTTCATAAAAACCTAAATAGCATGTTTGATGCTTAAGAAACTTAGAATAAAAAGTGGGATAAGGACAGTGAGCATAGATTTTAAATACTATAGATATTTGGGTGGAATAACATTAGCATTTTAAACTCATATTGTAAAACTACAACTATTTTTGGAATCCAATTGGTAACACAATTTTTTTTTCTGTATCTAGATGACTTACTTATGTGTTTCTTAGGTAAATATAAAGGTGTTAAATAGCTTTTGAAATGATAGCCACCGAGGAGTATTAAACTAGTATATTTAAATACGATATTTAATACCTTAATCTTAAAAAGACAATCAGTGTAAATGAAGTTTAATAATGTATAATCTGTTCTACTAATTATACTGAGAATTTAGAAGTGCAGGCTTAAATATATGTGTGATATTGATCTGTCACCTTAGAAAAGCTAATGAAATCACTCATACTTCCCTGGGAAATAAGAAGAGGGCACACAAGAATGAATATAACATTGGTTCAAAGCTGATTTTATTACAATCTGGGCATTTAAAAGTTGTTAAAATGATGTAGGAAGACAAATGGAAATCATTTGACTCTTCCTCTCTAATTAAACCTGCCTGATATGGATTAGTGATCCATGAAATAGGGACAAGCTTAGTCCTGACATTAGGATTTTAGGCCATTTAACTGGTCTCCAGCATCGTGTTAATAATGCTGTTTTCCAAAAGATCACATCTTTCCACCATGTGACTTTTTCTTAAAAATTATGAGTTATTTTGTTTGATTGGTTTTTTTTTGGGGGGGGGGTTAATTTGGCTGATTTTGTATGCCTTACTTTTGAAGTCAGAATTTATTCTCCTATGGCTAAAAATCTTCAAGATACACCTATCTTTATTTCTATCCACAAAACTCCCAGTGGAGCACTGGTCATATTACACAGTAACAAAATGACCTCATAAAACTCTGTGTTCCCAGGTGGAGCCATAGGATGGAGAATGCATGTGGCTAAAACTTAGGAATCAGGCTGAATGCAGCGTGAATCTTGGAAACCAGTTTATTTATTTACGTGATTGACTGGGCAATTTGCTAATTTACCTTTCTCAGTCTCAGTTTTCTCATTCATCAAGTGTGGATAATAATAACCTCATATGATAGTTGTATAGATTAGATACGCAGGTAAAATAGTTGGCCCAGTGCTTTATAGCTGGTGTTATTGTTATTTAAATCATAATGTGATTTATTTTAAATCATAATCTCATTTATTGTTAATGATAAGGGTAATAACAACACACCGTTTGAGAACCTGCACTGTAATCTATGAGACTGAAAGTTTATTTGCTCTCATTTCAACTGTACTTATTCTGCCCATGATAAATTCCAAAGACACGATTTTTCATTATGAGAAGATGTGTCCAACCAGAAGGAGAGGAAAAACACTATTTCCCACCAGTGTTTCTGGAACTTATTTTTTAATTTAATGAACATTTATGCAGTGGTTAATATGTACCAGATACTAGGCACTTAAAACATAAAGACCAGAGTTCCCGTCATGGCTCAGCGGAAGTGAATTTGATTAGCATCCATGAAGATGCAGGTTTGATCCCTGATCTCAGTTAAAGATCCAGCATTGCTGTAAGCTGTGGTGTAGGTCGCAGAGGCAGCTTGGATCCTGCGTTGCCGTGGCTGTGGTGTAGGCGGGCAGCTACAGCTCCAATTTGACCCCTAGCCTAGGAAATTTCATACGCTGCGGGTGCAGCCCTAAAAAAAAAACAGAAAATAAAAATAAAGACCCTATGAGGTGGTCTCTTGGCTTCTCCCCACCTTGCAAAGGAGACATTTACAGCCTGGTGATGTTATGTAACTTCCCTGAGGTCAGTTAGTAGCAGAAAGTGGTAGAGCAGGGATTTCAAACCAGTAAGTGCTTGGTCTTAAAAATTGTGATCTGCTTTTCTCTGAACATGGTTCTACAGCACCAGGTTTAATGACCCTGCTTCAGGCCTCATTTCTCCCAGGAGTTGCTCGTGGAGTTGCCAGCTCGTGACCTGCTGTCGCCCTAATGTTTGCTCCGTTTTACTGCCACTGTTGCTGAGAAGCCAGTGGTCCTTGTTCCCCCTGCTTCCAGCCTACAGCTACTCTATAAAGAAAAACGCAGTTATTTTACCTTGAAACAAAGTAAATTTTCATTTTATGATAGCAAAGATAAACATTATTCTGTATACTAACATTCTGTTGTCTTTTTTCCATTGGTCAGATTCCTAAATTTTGAATTGATGGACTCAAGAATATACATATTTTCAATTTAATGGATGTTGACAGATTATTTTCCAATAAGGCAATGCCAAATCCACCCATCATCAGTAATATATGGGAGTGTCTATTTTTACCATATAATCACTGAAAAACTGGATGCTATCAATATTTTTAAATGTTTTGTCAGTTGAATAGTTTGAAAATTTGTATCTCATTATTATTAGGATTTGCAATAAGGCTGAGCATCTTATGTTTGCTGGTTTTCTCTTTTCCAAATAAATATGTATAGTTAACTTAATATGAACTATAATGCTGCATGCTTGTCATGTGCCTAACTCTATGCTAAGAATTTTTTGGTAAGTCATCCAACTTAGTCCCCAGAAAATTCCTGTATGGTATGTAGGATTTTTATTCCTATTTTACTGATAATTTGGAGAAATTTTATGTAGAAGCATCCTCCAAGCCAGACAACCAGTAAAGGCTGAAGGCAGACACAGACCCTATTTATATCCCAGCTACATAAATGACCCCACTTTCTAAGGTCTAACCACATATTTTTATACCTATCATCCATTTTCTTGTGGGATCATTTGCCCTTTATTATCAGTAAGGAATTTGTTTATGCAATAAGGAGGAATTGGAAAAGAAAATGTTGGAAAGAGTTTCTCCAGCAGTCACTAATTAAGTTCATCAAATGGGATCAGCAAGGACTGCATACGTTGAAGCACCTCTTCCGACCTGAGTCAGCAGGAAACCAGAGCATGGGACCTATGACCACACTTCTCCTAGGCCTTTTTCTCCATTCTTCAGGAAAATATGGGGAGTTCCCAGAAATCCACCCATCCCTAGACCCCGATATTTATAAACCAGTCATCACTATTGCCTTGGATCCTTGGGGATTAACCTCGTTATGTGCTTGTTGCTTGTCTCTGCTACAACAAATATCCTCAGGGTCCTAGTTTACTCACCAGTCATCCCCAGTTTTCTATTCTTCCCCTTTTTTCCAAAGCTCATTAAGTCCTTCTGCTGGCCATTAGTGGAAACATGAGTTCGTTATTAGTAAAATCTGCTGTATCCTCAAACAATTTCTGAAAATTCCCATCACTATTTTGAGCTGGAGGAAAGCTAACTCTGCCTTAAGGACAAGTTTCACTGCACCCTAGTGGGTAGTGGATCTTTCTTTTCCTCAGTTGTTTGCTTGTATACTGAAAGGAGGTAGATATCTTTGATACCCATTTTGACTTTCAGACTATTCTTCCTTAACACTTCCCAGCGTTATATTTCATGCCGTCATAGTATATCATCCGCTACCCCTCATAGGAGCTGTTATTCCAGGTTCATTCCCCTCTCTTCTCAATAATGTTGTCTATTTTATTCATAGTCACTTTTTCTAAGACGACTCTTTCTGAACCCTTAGCAATTTCAATGTGTATGCACATGATCCTTCAATCTCTTAGCCTTTTAGTCATTGAAAGTCCTTCTCCCCTTAGCAATCTTACCTTCCACCCTATCTCAGGTGGAACTGCATCACTTTCATAATCTTAATTTAATCTATTCCTTTTCTGAGGACCGCTTCCTTCATACCAGCTTGCTTTTAACTCTTACCTCATCCATCCTGCTAACCCACCAATCCACTGGTCATACCACATTTTCATTGTTCCTCATTCATTTAATATCTTGACTCCCATCCTTACACAGATTAAATTTTGTGGTTAATCATTATAATCAATTGCTTGCATGGTCTCTCAATTTTCTTGTACATTTCTCTCACTTCTTTGAATTTTCTTGATAATGAAAATTCATGAATGTAATTAAATTCAACTCTCTGCCTCCCCAGTCTTTGTCTTTTTTAGCTGATGACTTTGGTTTCCATTTCACTGAGGCATGGACATTGAATTTAGTAGAGTCTCACTCCCACATATAACCAGCTACCAGACTTTCTATCCAAACACTTTGCCTGTCCTTCTCTTACCATAGTTTAGAATTTCTCAACCTTGGCATTATTGACATTCTGGACTGGACAATACTTTGTTGAGGGTGCTGTCCTGTGCATTGTGGGATGTTTAGCAGTATTCCTGGCCTCTACCCATTACATGCTAATGAAAACACCCCCTTACAGTAGTGACCATCAAAAATATTTCAAGGCATTACCAAATGTTCTCTGGCAGCAGTAAGTGGAACTACTGTCATAAACAATTATTTTTTTTAATTTCCATTTAAAGCCAATTCCTTCTTTGTTCTCTCATCCCTTCATATTAGCTAAGGGCATGGTCCCAAAAGTTTAATTCTCCTTCCTTCTTATATGTCATCTATTTTTCACTCTCATTTTTATAAACATGCAAACATATGCTCATTTCTCCCTTTTGGAAAATAAAAAGAAGGAGGGAGAAAAAAAGAAAAAAGGGGAAAAAAGAGTCCTACAACCCCAATTTCCTCTCCGTCTCTTTCTCTATTTTTATATTTTCTCCTCTTTGGAGCTGTCAAAGAAAAAGAAGAAATTGATAGACAAACTCATAGTAAAGCATGTGTAAAAATGTCCAACTTTTCAGGAGAATTAGACCAAAGGAAAAACAAGGAGCAATGTTAGTTATTCAAAATTTGTATCATAAGCAATTACTTTTGAATAGTATTAGGATCAATTTTGTTTTAAAATAGATTATCCTATTTTTAATAAGAGAAAAAAATTGTTTCTAGTTCTCAAAGCTTATCTCAATGTTTGAAAAAATTTCAGATATCTCAGTTGTTCACAGCAATCTTGGAATATAAAGCTTCCAGGAATGTGAAACTTTTCATAATACATGGTATACTGACTCTACATGTCTGAGACTAAGGGAAAGATGTCAGATTTTTCTCTTCAAAACAAAACTTTTGAAGAGTTGTCTATACTCACAGTGCCTTAATCCTCTTCTTTTTCAGACTCAATGTAATCTGGCTTTTGCTCCTACCAATCTATTTAAACTGTTTTTGCAATGGTCACCGACAGCATCCACATGGCTAAATCCATCTCTCAGTCCTCTACTTACTATAGCATTGGGCACAGTATGTCCTCTGTGATACATTTTCTTGACATGGTTTCCATGATATCAAGTTCACTAAGGTTGTTTCTCCTACTTTATTGGTTGGCTCTCTATCAGACTCCTTTGCAGGCTTTTCCTCATTTTCCTGAGCCTTAGATATTACAGTACACCAGGGCTTACCACTTACTATTTTTTCTCTTTTCTATCTATGCTTATTATCTTGGTGATCTCGAATGTGAATTTTAATTTCAGCTGTTGGCCTGTGGTTCCCAAAGGCATTTCTGTAACACAAACCTCTCAAAAACTCTAGATGTGTATATTCAATTCTTTTATTAACATCTCTACTTGAATATACATTACCTGATGTTATCACATCCAAACTCAAACTATTGATTTTATTTTATTTTTTTAACCACTCCACCTACAGCTTTTCTATCTCAGTTACTGGCACCTCAAGACTTCCAGTGGCTCAGTAGAAAACCTGGACTCATCCTCTCCTTCTAATATATCAAGTATGATTCTCAAAGTCTTTCCATAAACTAACCACATTTTGTCAAACACCACTAATACTTTCACCTGGTTTGAGCCAGCATATTCACTCACTTGGATTGCATTAGTAGCCATCCATTAATTGTGATAGATGGTATTATTTTTATTCCTAATTATCTACATATCTATTGCCCCTTTCTTTAAGAGTATTATTCATATCTGCCCACTTTCATGTAACTTACAGTCAGGGTCAGCTTCATGGATTGGTGACCTTCATTTGGTTTAATGTTCTGCCGTCACCATCTTTTGAACAAGAGATCGCATATTTTGATATTGCCCTGAGGTCTTTAAATTAGGTAGCAAATATTGCTTATAGCGCCACTGCTTGTTAAGAAAGTACTGGCTAATAAATTGCAAGGGATGTCAATTGGAATTCCTGAGAGAAGTTTAAAGAGCGTTTTGTAGTGATTCCATGTCTTTTTTCCCTCTGCAATGAGAATGGCATGACCCAGGAATGGAATTCTCCTTTATCCTGGATCCGACAATGAATAAGATCAGGGAAACAGAGCCGTAGCTGACCCTAGCCAACATGTAACATGGGTGAGCAATAAATATTTTCTTGTAGAAGCACAGAGATTTGGGAGTTTTGTTGTCTTAGAGTAAGCTAGTGAAAATTGACTAATACACAATTTCTTTACTTCATCTCCTTGCCTCTCTATAGTTTCTCCCCCCCCCCCAATGCAATAACTGATTTGAACTGATCCTTTTTACAGTGAGGTTAAATCATATCATTGTTCTGCTCAAAATGATTTAATAACTATCCTATTCATTCAAATGAAAGACCAAAGTCCTTGCAATAGCAAGCATGATTTTCTTCCCCCACCACTCTTAACTCTTTGGCTTCATCTCTTGCTCTAATCTTACATCATCACCATATGTATGACCAGACCACTTAAGATGACTCTTCTCTTTCTCTCTGTACCTCCCCTCCCCCATCAATCCCTGCCTCACCTACACCCTACTCACCTGACTGACTTTCTTTTTTTTTTTTTTTTTTTTTTAATGGCCGTACCCATGGTATATGGAGGTTCCCAGGCTAGGGGTCTAATCGGAGCTGTTGCTGCCAGCCTTCACCACAGCCATAGCAACACCAGATCCTAGCCATGTCTGTGACCTATACCATAGCTCACAGAAATGCCAGATCCTTAACCCACTGAGTGAGGCCAGGGATCAAACCTGCAACCTCATGGTTCCTAGTTGGATTCATTTCCACTGCGCCATGATGGGAACTCCCTGACTGACTTCCTTAATCATAGAGCCTAATGAGTAATTGCTTATGTACTTGCCCCCCAGCTCCTGCTACGGATTGTTTTTAATCTTTAGATCAGAACTATCTCCACTACAATAGCTTATCAAAGGGGTAGTAAGGGGTGTGCTCCTCTGCTGGTTTCCCTGGAAACCAATGAATCAATCTGAAATCAATTTCCACTTTCTTCTTCCCCTGGTAGGGAAGACTTACTGCTATGTCCTGCCTGCCGTCTGCCACACACGGTGGGGTGTCACTCCAGGACCTTAACTTCAGACATGTGAGATACCCTATCCATTTGATCATTGATGTCTCTGTCACTGACTCTAGGCTCTTTCTTCAGTCTTGATGCTGGGCAAGTACAGGGTTTGCAAGCCTGCAGGGTACAACCCAACACCATACCATAAACATAATTTACTCCTTGCCATTTCTTAACTATGTCAGGCACACTTCAGATTTTAGACCTTTTCTCTAGCAAGCTGTATTTTTAGAGTGCCCTTCCTCCAGATATCTACCTTGCTAACTCTGTCTCTCCTTCAATCTTTGCTCAAATCTTACCTTGCCAATAAGGCAAACCTCAACTACTCTTAAATAGACACTGCATGCTCCTACTCATCACATTTGATATTCTTTTTTTCCAATAGCATTTATCATCTATTAACACGTTTTATTATTTATTTATTTTATATTTTTATTCATACTTTGTCTTCTTTTATTAGAACATAAGTATCTTAAGGGCAGAATTTTTTTTCCACCAGCGTTTCCCAAATATATCTTACAACATAGTTGATTTCCTATAATCATTTACTAAATTTCTATATATTGAAAGATGCTTATGTATGGATAAATTATTTAAAATGATCTCTGCCCATATACCTCTAAATCTCTTTTCTCCTCATACTCCTTTGACAAAATACTAACTCTGATTAAAGTTTGTATTCTGCTGAGTGATTGTACACAGCACCTAAATGTTGCTGAAGGAAAACAAACAGATATATCCAAGTTGTCTCACTTTCTTTTTATTTTTTTATGTTTTGGCTGCACCCACAGCATATGGAAGTTCCAGGGCAAGGAATGAACCCACACCACAGCAGTAACCTCAGCTGCTGCAGTGACAATGCTGGATCTTTAACCCACTGCACCACAAGAGAACTCTGAGTTGTCTCAGTTTAAACTTAGAATCACAAACCTTTACAGGGCCCTGTATTCATTTTCCTGTTCCACTCACTCTCCCTTTCCCAGATGAAAATCTTCTGCCTTTTGCTTTTTTGAAAGATCCAACTCCTTATCTTTTATTCTCTTACTGAAATGCTTACTTTTAAATTCCATTTTAAAAAGAAAAAAAGCTCTCAGAAGAGAACTTCCATAAGCTCCCACAATTATAAACACAAACACTCCTGCATTTTTGCCCACATACTATTCCATGTCTTTAGTTATGTTAGATGTACCCTCCATAGGCATATTGAAGGCCAGTTCTTCCAATTGTGTAGTAGATATTATCTTTCCTTGCTTCTTCAAGAACATTATCATTGCAAACTTACCCAATCCCTAATAAATCAGTTTTTCAGTCTCTAGAGGATGCTTTTCAGTAGTATACACAAAACTCACAATTATCCCATTTTAAAAAAAGAAAAATTAACCAATAGCTTCAACCAGTTATTGTTTCAATTATCTCCTTTTCTTTATATTGAAAGACAATATAAAGAAAGACAATAGGAAAGTTGTCTTATCTTTGCTGGATAGACATCTCCTTTCCAGTTGGAACTTTCCTGTGCCACTCCACTATTCCTCTCTTAAATCATATTGCTGTATATAATGGCTGATTTCAAACTGTAATGAACTTAATTTCCCATTTGACACAGTCAGTATTCCTAGTGGAAACTCCGCATTTGGCTTCCAGCACACCATATTCTGTTGTGTTTCTCCTGCCTCTTTAACCACTCCATCTCAAACTCCTTTCCTACTTTCTATGGATCAAACTAACCTTCTGACATTTCTGCCTGTATATGGCCTTTTGTAATTTCAAATAGTCCTAGTGGTGCTGAATCTTGGCCTCTGTGTACCAAAGCCTATTGAATCTCAGACAGATTTTTGGGTAAAGTAGAAAAGAAGAGCTTTATTGCTTTGCCAGGAAAAGGAGGCAACAGTTGGTTAATGCTCTCAAATAAACTGTGTGTTCCAACCCTGGGAGTTTTGTAAGGATATTTATAGTCAAAGGTTCCAGCAACTGGGTTGCTGATAAGGATCAGGGTGTCTATAAAGTTTGCATTCCTTCAATCTAGCAATCCTCTGGCCTCAAGTGGTCTCCTGATGGGCTTCTGAGGTTCTTAAGGTTATACAACTGTGACCTTCTCTCTGGAATGAAGAATGCTTCATCAAGTAGCTAATAACTTTCAAGTGTTGAGGGTTTTAATTCCCCAGAAGAGTTCATGTGTATAACCCTGAGGAGGAACCAGGACCCTTCCCCAAGCCTGCACCGTTGTTTCTTGACTGCTCCTCTCTTTTCTCCACATCATCTACTTTTTCCAATTAGCAACTGTTTGAATCTTCCCTTTGGAAATCAGAGAAGGTCATGGAGGCTGAATAGGGCCTATTTCCTACAAACAAGAAATGGAGAACACGGAAAGGCTTTTGTATCCGAGAGCTCCATTGGATCCTGCTCCATTATGGATTAAATATCCTCTCTACACTAATGCCTCTCTTACTTATATATCAGGTTATAAGCCTAAACTCATAAATCCAAGTCCCTCCTCTCCACATTCTATTGAATTTTCAAAAGGAATTTTTATTTTAACAGGTTCCAAGCTAAACTTGTGATCTTCCCCTTACCCCTTTCAAACCTGTCTATCATGTAGCTTTTCCCATTGCAGTTAATGGCAATTCCATTCTTCAAATTCAGAGGGAAAAACCATACAATTATACTTGACATCTTGTATTTTCTTACTCCTTTAACCCATTCTTTATCAAATAATTTTAGTTATTTCTTCAAAATGTATCAAGAAATCTGTCTACTTTGTTTATTTTCAGGGCTGCAAACATGATGGGCTCTTTTGCTATTATGTCTATATAGTATTATTTACATGACCTTCTAATTGATCCCCCTGCTAATATATTTATCATCTTAGAATCTAATCTTATCAGATCTGCCTCTGTGATTCTTTTAAAATGCAGCTCAGATCATTTCATGGCCCTGCTTCAAAGCTCTCCAATCATTTACAACTGAAGTAGAATCAAAACCCTTAGACTGCATTTAAAAGGATCTGCAGTTTCTAGCCCTCTCTCATTTCCTACTTTTTGCCCCTTACTCTTTTTGCCTAAACATCATTGGCTATCTTGCTTTTCTTCAAATATGCCATATTTACACTTGCCTTAGGGGTTTCACACAAGGCCACCTCTCTGCCTGAGATGCATTCTTTTCATACATCTTCACAGTTCTTTCTCCCTCACTTTCTCTAGTTTTTCATTCAAGGAACAGGTTTGTTGAGAAGCTCTGACTAATGCTTTATTTAAAATTACACTGTTTTCTGGTATCTCCTACCCCCATCCAAGTTTTAATCTTCTCCTTAGCAGTCTACACTTTCTGGGCTACTGTATATAATTTTAACTAAGGTTGAAGACAAGTTTCAGGAAGTCAAAGAATTTTATCTGTAATATAAAATATTGTGTCCCCTGTATCTATAAGCTGTAATGGTATCTAACAAATACTGAAATATATAAATACAAATTTAAAGTATATATATGCACACACACACACATATATATATATATGTATAAAATCAATGAATGGATGGATGAAAATAAAATAGACTATCAAGAAATTTAAAATTCCAACATAGGAGCTCCCGTTGTGGCTCAGCAGAAACGAATATGACTGGGATACATGAGGACACAGACCTGATCCCTGGCCTCGCTCAGTGGGTTAAGAATACGGCATTGCCATGGGCTGTGGTGTAGTTCACAGATACAGCTCAGATCTGGCATTGCTGTGTCCATGGTGCAAGCCAGTGGCTATAACTCTGATTCGACCCCTAACCTGGGACTCTCCATATGCTGTGAGTGCAGCCCTAAAAAGCAAAAAAGTAAGTAAAATTAAATAAAATTAAATTTCAACATAAAAATGAGTAAAAATTACATATATATATAATTATATATATGACATGTAAATATATGCATATATGTATAAAGTTATATATATATGTATATATAAATATGTGTGTGTGTGTGTATTTTGTAGGAAAGTAACATCAGCTATATGGGAGACTAGCTTCCTGGTCCTGGATCTTCATCCAGGACCTTATTCCTTCAGAGAAATATTAATAAACAACTAGAGACAGACTAAAAAATTTTACAGCAGTAAATTTATAGCCATGTATCTCTGGCAATGAAGTAGTACTTAAGAAAAGAAAAAAGAACTCAAAAAAAAAAAAAAAAGAAAACTTCAAAAAAATTTTCAAAAGGAAATTTGGAGGTGTTTTTACTCACCCTTGCCCCACCCCCTCCCTAGTACAGTGTGGCCTTGGTGTAGCCTAGAAGAAGTGGCAGCTCTGTCCCCAGTTACTTTCTGTGAACCAGAGCCAGCAAAACAGACCTGATTTTTGCAACATTATAACTTATCTGGTGGGTGTCTAAGATATTTGTCTCTGTGGAAGACCTACCTGGGAGTTCAGAACCCCAGAAGCAGCACAATCATATCACAGACTAGGAAAAGACTCCCGAAGCTACAAGAAGACTTCAGACTGGCAGATGCCTAGAGCAAGCGGTTAATGGTTGAGGAATATAGTGTAACAGCTAAGGCCACAAGAAGAAGCAGAGGATGGAAATTAATGTATTGAAAACCAGCCATCTATACAGGAGAATGGGAAACAAGGACATACACAGGCCTAGGAAGGACACATGCACAGAAATGTGCTAAGGGGACCATAGGTCTTAATGCCAAGCTGATTTTAATGCTCAGACATGTCCTGCTAATTAATGAATATCTTCTCTGGCATAGAGCCAATCTTCAAAGACTGGGAGAGGTATCTGATTTTTCAAATTCTCAGTTTTCAACAAGTGATTACAAGACACAAAGAAACAGGAAAATATGGATACTCAATGGAACAAACAACTTCTCAGAAATCATTCTTGAAAGACACAGAAATTGAACCTACTAGACAAAGACTTTAAAACATCTGTTTTGAATATGCTCAGAGAGCTAAATGTAAATATTGTCAAAGAACTACAAATAGAAGGAAACAATTTCAACATAATAAAAGATATATATGTAAAATCCACATGTAACAACATACTCATTGTTAAAGCTGGCACTTTTTTTTCTTTAATATTAGGAGCAAGACAAAGAAGTTTATTTTCACCATTTCTATTCACCATATTACTAGAAGACCTAGCAAGAACAATTAGAACAGGAAAAGAACAAAAGACATCCAAATTAGAAAAGAGGAAGCAAAATTATGTGTTCATAGGCATGATCAACATGTAGAAAACCTTAAAGGTTCCACACACATACACACACACACATACACAAAAATGGTTAGAACTAAGAAAGGAATTCAGCAAAATTGCAGGTTACAAAATTAGAGTTAAGCAAACAATCTTAAGAACAATATATGAACAACAATTTGAAAAAATTGATAAATTTATTCACAAATAATAAATTACTTTGGAATACATTTAACCAAGGAGGCCAAAGACTTGTGCAGTGTAACGTAGAAAATATTGTGGAGGACTTCCCATTAGCAGAAACAAATCTGACCTAGTATCCATGAGGAAACAGTTTCAATCCCTGGCCTCACTCAGTGGGTTAAGGATCCAGTGTTGCCATGAGCTGTGGTGTAGGCCAGCAGGTACAGCTCTGATTTGACCCCTAGCCTGGGAACCTCCATATGCCACAGGTGTGGCCCTAAAAGAGACAAAAAAAAAAAAATGAAGAAAGAAAAGAGAGAGAGAGAGAGAGAAAAGACAGAGAGAGAGAGGAAGGAACGAAGGAAGGAAGGAAGGAACTGTCAAATGAAAGACCTTCCTATGTTCGTCATTTGCAAGACATAATATTGTTAAGATGTCATTACTACCCAATGTAATTCTTAGCAAAGCCCTAATTACTTTTTTTTTTTTCCCAGAAATAGAACCAAGCCATTCTAAAATTCATATGGAATCTTAAGGGACACTGAATAGCTAAAACAATCTTAAAAATAAGAACAAAATTGGAGATTTCATATTTCCTGATTTCAAAATATACAACAAACTGTGACAGTAATTAAAAGAGTACATTATTCGTACAAAAATAAAAATATAGACCAATAGATAGGATAGAGCAGCCAGAAATAAACCATCATATATATGTTACAATTATTTATGATAAAAGTGCCAAGTCTGTTGGCGAATAATAAAATTTTTCAGCAGATAGTGTTGAGAAAGTTGTAAACACATGAAAAAGAATAAAGTTGGATCCTTGTGTTAGACGATATGCAAAAATTGTAAAAAGTAAATTTAAGAGGTGATATTTTAAAATTCTAAGAACAAAACAGAGCAGGAAAGCTTTATGATATTGTGTTTGGTAATGATATTTTTGGATATGACACCAAAAGCACAGACTACTAAGGAAAAATAGACAATCTGTTCTACATCAAAATTAAAAACTGTACACAAAAGACAATACACAAAAAGTGAAAAGGGAATTAAATGGGAGAAAATATTTGCAAGTCCTATATTAGACAAGTAGTTAATATTCATAATATATAAAGAACTTCTGACATTTAACAGCAACAACAAAACAACCTACTTAGAAAATGGAAAAAGGACATTAATAAATATTTCTCCCATAAAAACAGACAACCTATGGTATTGGTGAAAATATTTTCAAATGATGCAATTGACAAGGGCTTAATCTCTAAAATATACAAACAACTTATACAACTCAATTGCAAAAAAACAAAAAACAAAAAAACAAAACAATCCGATTGAAAAATGAGCAAAAGACCTGAATAGACATTTCTCCAAAGACATAAAGATGGCCAACAGGTGCATGAAAAAATGTTCAACATCACTAATTATTAGAAAAATGCAAATCAAAACTATGAGGTACCACCTAATAACACCTGTCAGAATGGCCATCATTAATAAGTCAACACATAAAAAATGCTGGAGAGGGTGTGGAGAAAAGGGTACCCTCCTTCACTTTTGGTGGTAATGTAAACTGGTACAATCACTATGGAAAACACTAGGGAAGTACCTCAGAAAACTAAATATAGAACTACCATATGACACAGAAATCTCACTCTCAGACATGTATCTGGGCAAATCTTTCCTTGAAAAAAAAAATGCACCTGTATGTTCATTGCAGCACTATTCACAATAGCCAAGACATGGAAACAACCTAAATGTCCATCAACAGATGAATGGATTAAGAAGAAGTGGTATATATACAATGGAATACTACTCGGCCATAAAAAAGAACAAGATAATGCCCTTTGCAGCAACATGGATGGAACTAGAGACTCTCATACTAAGTGACATTAGTCAGAAAGAAAAAGACAAATTCCATATGATATCACTTATACCTGGAATCTAATATACAGCACAAATGAATCTTTCCACAGAAAAGAAATGTATGGATTTGGAGAACAGACTTGTGGTTGCCAAGGGGGAGGAGGAGGAAGTGGGATGTACTGGGAGTCTGTGGTTAATAGATGCAAACTATTTCATTTGGAGTGGATAAGCAATGAGATCCTGCTGTATAGCACAGGGAACTATATTTAGTCACTTGTGATGGAACATGATAGAGGATAATGTGAGAAAAATAATGTGTGTGTGTGTGTGTGTGTGTGTGTGTGTGTGTGTGTGTATGTGAGAGAGAGAGAGAAAGAGAGACTGGGTCCCTTTGCTGTACAGTAGAAAACTGGCAGAACACTGTAAACCAACTACAATGGAAAGATAAAAATCATTAAAAATAAATAAATAAGTAAATAATTCTTGAGAAAAGATACAAAAATGGCAAACAAGCGCATGAAAAATGTCAACTTCACTAATCATTTGGGAAAGCTAATCAAAACCACAATGAGATACCACTACATACCTATTAAGATGGCTATTATCAAAACCAAACAAAATAATAACAATATTAAAAATAGGAGTTCCCATCATAGCTCAAAGGTTAACAAATCCAACTAGGAACCATGAGGTTGCAGGTTCGAACCCTGGCCTTGCTCAGTGTGTTAAGGATCCGGCGTTGCCATGAGCTATGAGTGTAGGTTGAAGACGCAGCTCGGATCTAGTGTTGCTGTGGCTCTGGCGTAGGCCGGTGGCTAAAGCTTTGATTTGACCGCTAGCCTGGGAACCTCCATATGCTGCTGGAGCGGCCCTGGAAATGGAAAAAAAAAAAAAAAAAGACAAAAAAAAAATTAGAAGAAGGGACTTGAAGAGATATTTGTAAAATCATGCTCATAGCAGCATGATTTACAACATCCAAAAGGTGGAAGCAACTCGTGTCCATCAATGGATGAGTGGATAAAGAAAATGTAGTGTATATACATACAATGAAATATTATTGATTCCTATAAAGGAAAGACATTTTGACACATGCTACAACAGTGATGAGCCTTGAAAACATGCCAAGTGAAATAAACCAGTCAGAAAAGAACAAATATTGTATATTTCCATTTACATGAGATATCCATAGTAATCGAATTCCTTTATTTTTCAGAAACTTGCAAATTAGAGTTAATTAACATTCTAAAGTATGTTATAGTATATGATATAGTAGAATCAGTCTCCCATTTTAGATTAAACTATTTCTGAGGAGTGTTTCCTGATTCCCTAAACCTAGATTGAGGATATCTCTCATGTTACTCCACATTTAACATTGTTATTTACCATCTCACTCTGTATTTAAATCACTTATTTAATAAAGTCTAAATTTTTGAAGGTCTAGGGTAGTGTCTTTTCTTATTTCACAATTATATCCCCAGATTTTATTAAATTTCTGTTTCCATCCCCATGCATCCTCCTCCCATTTCTTTGATTCTACCTCTATTGTTAAAAACAACTTTTATGCCACCACTATGCTGGCTTCTCATGTTAACCCTTTTACACTTAGCAATATGTCCCATGAAATAGTAGTACCATTCTTAGCTTATTATGAATCCATAGGCCCATCCTTTATTTAGAGTAATGGCTTATCACAGTCTCTAATGTCTGACCAAAATGATTTTGTTCATACTCAAATAATTACCATGTATCTGTCCTCTTGATTAGAGCTCAGTAACTTTCCTCCAAATATGGACAGGTATCCAGGTGATGTTTCTAGGGAAAGCAGAATCCAAGGTACTTTCAAGGGCTTACTTCAGACAACAATGAAAAAATACCTATGACTCCTCTTCTAGAGGAAACAAAATATAGTCACACTTCACTATTTATTTTTTTCAAAACAGATTTACTTCTTTTCTCCCTTTCCTTTCCTCAGTCTTACCCTCTTATGAAAAAAATTCTGCAGGATGACATTATATAAAACATATTCAGTTAATGAAAATAACATTTCATTATTCTGCATTGTGATTCATAGAATGTGTAATGGCCAGCAAATATGGGTTACTTTTGTAATGAATAAAATATAAAAACTTTTATATTTCACTGATAATATAATTGTAAGAAGTATAAGCAGAAATTTGAAATTGTTTCCCCAAATTTGAAACCCATAGGCTTTTCCTTTACTTTGTGCTTCTTGTACATTGAAGAATTTATGACTTCTCATTTTAAAATACTACCTAGAAATTTAAGTTTTAAATTCAAGCATTAACCTTTATCTCTAAGTATTTGGGAACTTTCTGGAATGTTAAATATAATATGAGAAAGAATAGATAATTTAATATTCACATATTCTGTATTTTTCCTTCCCTTCTTCCTAAGAAAAAGTAGACCAAAATGTTAAATATAGACATTTGGGTAAAGTACACACACACACACACACACACACACACACACACACACTTATCTCACTTTATGTGAATAGAATTAGCTAGGTATGGGTATGAACACTTTGTTCTGATAGGGAAGAAAATACAAAAGCATTTTCACATAACAGAATTCTTTTTTCTAAATTCTTCGGTATAATATCAGAAATTCTTGCTCAGTCAGCTTTAACTGGCATTTGGATGCTTACACTTAGAATTCTATGGACTTCAGCATCTTATTTGATTTTGCAACCACTGCTGCTGACCCAGAAATATTTGCTTATGTGACTTCTTGTGAAGTGTTCAAATTGCACTGAGTAGGCCATGGAAATACGTTACTTTGGAGTACAGTGTTCTGTGGTTGCATACAGGACTTTAAGTAAATCATAGTTTGAATGAAAGGAAAATAAGTGAATTAGACCTTACAAGATTGATTTCGTTTATTATAGTATTATGGGCCTCAGAATTCAGGGGACCCAAGGGGTCGTTCAGCCCAAACTCACTATTTTACAAATGTGGATTCTGAAAAACACTAAGAGGAAGTGATTTGACTAAGGCTTACAACTAGTTTCAGTCTGCTCCAGGAATCTTTATAACAGGTACCTATTCTAGAAGTATGTCCTTGTCATAAAAGAGAACTGGTTAATTAACAACATGGACAAGGCATGAACTGGGTTGGGTTCACATTCTAGGTCTGATACTGACTGGACCTCTGACAATGAGAAATCTAACTTCTAAGCTTCAATTTATTTATTTGTAAAATATGCCCTAAAACTATACTGGCCTATTTTGAGGTACAGATGAGATTAAAGCACATAAACACTCAGCAGTGACAGACATATGCTAAACACTCAGGGAAGGTTATTTTCGTGAAACGTGTGGATTCTATTTATTTAATAAATATTTTATCTTTACTTATTCTTGTTGTCAGTGTCTATAGCCAGAAATATTAAGGTCAGAAAAAGGTGTGTTTATTTAAGAAGATAAAAATATAGTTAGTTACTGGTTCAGTTATAAAATAAGCATCATGATCATATGTTTATATACACTTGCTTAAAAGGACAGTTTGCATTTCTTTTGGGCAACACTTATTTCCTTTTGTACCTTTGTTTCTTGCCACAAAAAATTATAAAACTCTCCATTGAAGGAATGCATAAAAAGTAGTGGTGAATGCTAAACTATGAATATTAAAGACATAGGTGTAAATGGAGAGTATATAGTTGAAAATGAAAGATTAAACAGTGGAACAATTAATAAATTTCAGGCATGGCTTTTTGTACTCTTAGGTTATTAGAAGAAAGGAAATCTGTAATGAACTCTACAGCTTCTGACCCTGATACTGATATTGAACTGACAATTACAAAAGGCAGCTTGAGGGGATGGAGTGATGCATTGGCTTTGAAACTAGGGCATCTGTTCTGTTTCTAGCACCCATAGTGTTTAAGCAAATATCAGGGGTCTAACAGCTTGATATGTATTCATGGCCCAGAACCCTCCAATTATACCGTGTGTCATGACATTGATGCAAATGCTATCCTCAACCATTTGAGAGGAAAAAAACTTAAAAAAAAATATACTATTGTGGCAGTGCATTAACCTGCTCTTAGCTGCTCAGCAAGAGACAATATAAGTGTGCTTCAGTTAAAGATGACACAAACCTTTGCCTTTGAGCTGAAAGGACTATTAAGTTAAACACAGCGCTTACAAAAAGGTATTTATTGTTGGTTTGAAGACTATTACTATGTCATTACATTCAGTTAATGAATTTTGTTATTTTAATAATAACCTGGGAGTATAGAATTATTCCCTGCAGGTTCTGAACTTTAGAAAAGCAACATGTCGAACTTTTGAGTTACCTCAGTGTATCCTGATTCCTCTAGGTTTATACCTCATAATATCTCCATTTGGTAGATCTGGAAATGCAAAAGGACTTGCTCAAAGGTCATAACTGAAGGAATGAGCTGTTTTTGCCCTCCTGTGAATGCCAGCTTGCTTAAAGTGTGCTTTGCTCTCAACTTCCATGCTTATGATTATGTTTAATAATAACTCTTTATAACATAAACTCTAGAAAATCAAAGAAACATTTCAAAAAACAGCTGTGCCCTAATAGTAGACTGATTAATTTTCAATTCTCTTTAACATAACTAACTAAGACAACTTGGCTCCATTTCAGCTGAAAATGCATTTCTTCTAACACTAAGTTGGCATTTATCTAATGACTGTAATGAATGCAAATGTTACATGTTAATATTCCTGTAAAACTGGAAAGAACTTAAGAAAATCAAAGACACTTTTATTTTACTTTGAAGAAACATTGTTGTGAAGGCTTCCACAGAGGTTTGAGATGATCCAAACCTACTGTCTCTGTTTTACCACTGTAATGGCTTGTATAGGAACAACTCTGTTTGATAGAATAATGGCAGAGGGAAGCTGCTGTGTTGTACAAGGCCATTGTCCCATCTGGTCTGAAATCCTGCCTCTAACCAACTAATTTTCTTTTACATCAAGCTTGTTTTACAATCCCGTGACTTTTGCTGGGCTTAAAGTCCATATGATAGAATTTGCCTGCACAGGTGGTGGTAAGAATTGAATATTCACCAATGGAAAAACTGGTTTGTGCCACCAGAAATAAAAAATTTTTGTTTTAATAGTCCTGAAATGCGGAAGAGGTAGATAGCTGTACGTGGGGAACAAAATCAGATTTCCTTCCGGTACTTACTTTCTGCAGTGTTTTACATTATTCATATAATTTAGAGTTGTAAGAATGTGTAAGATAACATTCAAGGACTCAGTTGTTTCTTTTTAAAGATCATATCGACTATCATGATGAGTGTCATGATAGTTATAGCTAGACCTAATGTTTTTGAATATTGGATTTTCACATTGATGTTGATAATGCAGTAAGGAGGGCTGGCACTTTAATTTCTTGTGCATTACTCATCACCGATATGGTATTTAAGTAAAAAAAAATCCATCTAAAATAAAAATTTTAAAAACCTAGTTAAAATTCTGTAACTTTGCCTAAAAATTATTAGTGAGTTAAATTCAATTTTACATATTGAAGATATTTCTAAAATTTTTTTGCTTAAGATTACCTGTAACTAATTAGTTTCCCTAAGTAATTTTTAGAGATTTTATTCAAGGACTATGCAGTTCATAAGAACAATCACAATCATGCATTTTGAGATTCTGTATAATTCTGTAGTCTTTTAGTTTTCTCATCTGTAACTGAATGAACTGCAATAGATATTTTTAACCAACTTATACATAAAGACCCTAGGCTACCTCTCTTCCCCATTATCATGATCATGAAATCCATGATTGCTATACTATTTTTTGTTGTTTTTGTTTTTTGTTTTTTGGCTTTTTAGGGTCTCATTTGCATCATATGGAAGTTCCCAGGCTAGGTGTCAAATTGGAGCTGTAGCCACCGACCTATGCCACAGCCACAGCAATGCCAGATCCAAGCCAAAGCTGCAACCTACACCACAGCTCATGGCGATGCTGTATTCTTAACCCACTGAGCGAGACCAGGGATTGAACCTGCATTCTCATGGATGCCAGTCAGATTTGTTTCTGCTGATGGGAACTCCTCATGATTGTTATGCATTGGATTTCTTTCATCCCACTAGATTTTTTTCCTGTGTCAGAGGCTGCTGAGACCAGCTCAGCAGGATGGGGCTGAAGAATGGGTGCTGTGGAACATAAGGAAAGAAAGTTAACATAAAACAAGACACAGAGACATTTATCTTAAGTAAAGGTGGGAACTGGGGGACTCAAGGTCTCAGGGACCAAGAGCCCTGCCTCAAGAAACTGCACTGTTGTAGGTGCAGGATATAGGTTTTATTATTTTATAAGTTCTTTTATTATTTTAAAAGTCACTTAGCTGGTAGACGGTTAAACTTTTACTCTAAACTTTAGGCATTTAAGAATCATTAGCATTTGAGTTAGCTATCTATGCATAGCATTTCAGAAAAACCTCACTGTGCTTCTGCAAAGGGCATGCCTATTTGTGGCAACCCTGTGTGCCTAGGTTTGCACCTTGGTTCTCTTTTCTAATGCATATTCTGTTAACGACCACTCATAAACCACTTGGTCATGAGGTTCCTCTTTCTCTTATTCTTCAGAGGACATATCATGCTTGTGCAAATGGCGTGCCAATCTGCACAGGTCCAGTGCGCCTGGACCAATGTATTATGTCCTCATTCAGCTGATCCCACGAATCACCCATTCCCTTAGGTCTTTGTTCTTAAGCTTAAGTCATTTACCATCACTGTGACTGTCTCTCAAGCAGGAAGACCAGACAAAGTAAGGAAGGACAAGATGGAGTTTTCAGCAAAGAGGCTAAGAAAATATTATAAAAAACATGTCTCGCAACAAGAGGCTAAAATAAATTTACTTCTTTTCAGCCTATCATGTTACAGTTTTGATACTGATTAATTAATTATTGAACTTCTGAAAAGCTCCTCTATAGTTGAGATTTAGTTTGTCAATAATATATGGTGTAGGGGTATCTAAGTCCAAAGCATATACTCTCATCCTATTTAGCCAAGTGAATCATAAAGACTTAGTATTGATATTTTGCCTTTTCATTTATAGCCCTCTAAACCACATTTTTTTCATGTAAAAGTGGGCTAAATATGTACATAACCATGGTACAGTTGTGAAATGAGTTAATGCATTTCAAGGCTCTTATATAATGTATAAAAAATATTTGTTCCTCAATATTATGAACATTAATATATGAGCATAATTTCTACAGGTACATCATTTTAATTTAATTTCCCAAATATAAATTCCTCAATAGGAAGAGACTAGAAAAAAAACTGATGTAGTAATTATATTATTTTCTAAGCTCAGAAGCTGTTTTTATGCATCCAATTCCATATTCTTTTGTCTCTGTTATTTAAGCTGGATATTTTAATGTTTAGTATCTCAATTTACTTGTACTGATATTTTAGTAAATATGCTCATTTGTGAGTGAATTTACTTTTCAGTTCTGTTCTTGAAAAAGCCTTTCGATATGAGTGTTTGTTTATATTTGATAATGTTATTTGCCAATAACATGACTCACAAATACGTGAATATTCTGATTTATCAAAGATTTTATTCACCTTTTATATGCCTCACCTAGGGGAACTGATAGACTTGAAAAAGTGTATCTATTTCTTTATCCATTCAGCTATCCATCCATCTATATTCATTTATTTTTAATTTTTCTGCCATATTCCTTCATACATAAAGCTAATCCCTTTTCCATTTTTGAATTTCCCGTAGCTTATTTTTGCTGTTGCTGGCTTCATAAACTCAGTTCAAATTTTGATCCCTAGGAAGTCTTTCTTGTCTCTCATAACTGACATAATTTCATCTTTCTTTGGACATGCAAAGCCTACAATGTATAGATTTTCCTGGTACATTTTTCATTTGTTTGTTTGGTTGTTTTTAGGGCCAAACTTGCGGCATGTGGAAGTTTCTAGGCTAGGGGTTGTATCAGAGCTGGAGCTGCAGGCCTAATACCTCAGCCACAGCAACACGGGATCCAGCTATCTGTGATCTATACCACAGCTCATGGCAACACTGGGTCCTTTAACCCACTGAGCAAGACCAGGGATCGAACTCAGATCCTCATGGATACTAGTCAGGTTCATAACCCCTTGAACCAAAATGGGAACTCATTGGTACATTGTATTTTAACATCTTTTGAATTGATATTAATCTGTTGTATGGTTATTTAAGTTTTCAAACAATTATGGTCTATTTCTACTGTTTAAATTTCAAAATTCTTAAAATTATAAGCTATAAATTATGCTTCTTTATATTTTTTTCACTTGTAGAAACACAATAAGTATTTCTTGATTTTTACTTTATTCTGTAAGCAAGGGCTACATATATACACATGCCCATTAGTGTAGGCACTAATGTTATTAAAGACTCACTACAAACTGAGACTTGATAGCTCCCAGGTGTATTGATTCTTTGCTTTTCAATCTGACCAGAAAATGCTAATTCCATTTTCTTACTAGTAGAGGAGGAATGGAAATAAATGCCTGGCCCAAGCATGACTTAACAAAACATGATTTAATATACCAGAAAACTTAGTTTACCTCTAGAAGAAATTGTTCATGAGCCAGTTTAAATCTCTGTTTAGATACTAATAACTATTCTAAAACATGTTTTGAACCAAAAACACTTCACTTAGCCTAAATTTGACTTTTCAGGGTGTGCCTCGTTTCTCTGTACCTATCTTCATATTTTTCTGTAGCTGCTGAGATCTCAAGGGAATATCTCTCCATAGAGACAGAGCTAGACAGCCCAAGTCTCTTCTCTGTTCTTGAGTTCCTGTTTTCAAGTAATGATTCAGATAAACTAGAGACCAGTTTTCTTTCACGCAACTCTGGCAGCTGAAATTAATTCTCCAAAGATTCCACTTTGGAGGCAAGCAGATGGTACACATGCACGTGTTTTAGTTTTGATTGTAGCAGTTCTGAATAATTTAAAGTTCCAAATCTCTGTAAAACTACTGTATTCCCATTTCCCAATACAATTTTTTTTTTTTCTTTTGCCTCAGAAATTCCTTCCTTATATTTTGACATTTGGCTGAAACTTCGTTCGTTTTGTACTGGCTTCATTGTCACACACCTCCTGCTGTTCTTTGTTACAATTTTAGATAAGTATGGCTTTAGAAAACTAAGATGCTTTTAAAAACTATTTTGCTAGTGATTTTCCCCTTACCATTTGCAAAGCATTTTGTATACATAAACAGCACATTAGCCAAATGATGTTGTTATCACAGTTCCTGTTGGTCTGCACTTGGCTCTCGCTTTAGAATTACCCCAAATAGGTTTGTAGAGTTTTATAGCTGCATTATGAGGCACTCAATAATATGTATGAACTTAGGAATGTTTCTTCCCTCCTGAAATTTTGTTTGAGAAACCGCTTGTCCTATCTCTGTGGAAGATTCACTGCTGCTCCAGGTAGAACATGATAAGAAGGGAACATTCCAAACAATCTCTAAGTAGGTTCCCCCATCTTTAAATTGAGAAGACTTACCAAATGTAGACCAGATTTTTCCGTGAGATCTAGGAATTTGTGAAGTTAATGGAGGCTGTCAGGGATGCATGTATGGGCACACTCACACACTCATATGCATATACATCGATAGGTACCCAACTCAGAAATCTCTGCTGCTGTAGACACCAGCACCATGATTCAGTTCTGGAAGAGTTTCACTAAATTTTGCCAGTGCCCTCTTCTCTTACAATGGCTAAGACACAAGAATAACTACGGGATAGAGTGTGCTATATTAGCACAAGTCAAGAAATGTAACCATAGTGTCAATTTAGAATGAGATAATAATCTCAACTGTGAAGATAAAAAAAGTGTTTACTACAATATATAATTAGCCTTTACCAAATGATATTTTCTTATTGTTTTGTGGTTCATTCAATCTTTATAAAACATCCATCATTTTTGATACTGTACCGTGAATGCAGAACATAAGCCTCAGAGAGACTTAGTGACATGGGTATATATGACAATGTATTGAAGAAAGGATACAGACCTCAGTTACTATGATACCAAATTCTATTTTTTTTCCACATAAAATGGAGCAAAATAAAAAGCATAGCATTTATAGAACACCCAAACACATTTTGTCTAGAATGAATTTATATTATTAAAATATAACTACATAGGAAATAGAATATCAACCACATATTTTGTTGTTATTTGTATATAATGTTTGAAAAATAGAAACTCAGAACAACTGAAGAAAGCCTCAGAAATCTCATCTATTTGATAGAACTCTTCCCTTAGGAACCATAACAATTGCTATGCAGAATCAACAAATAAATAACATATAGTAGTGTTTTGTCTCTCTTGATTTCAACCATTCAAGTGATGTGACTTCTACCACTTCCCTTGAGGGATAATTCCATAATCCAGCAGTTTCACCGTCAGGAAGTTTTTCATGTATTGCCTCCAAAATGTCTCTACTCTAACTTCATTCCATTTCTCATAGTAACACCAAATCTGAGCACATCACTAAATGATTTCTCATTCCCAGGGAGGGTTCCGCTTTTAAACATTTTGTGGCCTGTTGTTTTCTTCTTTATATATCACTTTCCCAAGAGGTTTATATTTACCTCCAACAAACTTCCTTCTTCTGTCAGTCCCTCTACTGCCTTCATCAATTTTAAGCTCTTCCCTGAAAAGCTGTTAGCTACATGGTTTGAATTCAGGCATAGGAAGAGCAGGGCTCTTAACTACAAATCTATATTCTAAATATGTCATCCAAAACATTAACAATATTTATGTTTCAAACAAACATAAACAAACTAAAGAAACCAGAATGCATAGCCGAAACAAAATAGATGAGGAAGTATTAAGGTCTGATTTAATTTGCAGCCTGTTAGATCCCTGCTCCAGGATCCAATATAGCAGCGTTGTGATGAAAAAGTCAAAACCCCCAGATTAAGATATATTCAAAAATTTCCCTTCTTTCATGGTGAGAAATTTAGAATATTTCCATGACTACAAAGTGGTAATTTACTGGTAAGATGAAAAGATTGGTTTATGAGTTGATAAAAGGACAAGGGGATTGAGATTGTAATGGGAAATAAAGGATTGCTACTTTTCTTTCAGATGCTTTACCTGATCCCTTGAGAGTATCACAGACTAATGGTTAGTTTTAGTGTTTGCCTTCCCTTCCTTAAATTTTATTTTTCCCATTTTTTATTATTTACTTAAGATTTATAAAATGCATTCCCATGGGCTTCAATGCTGTGTCTCTATGATTTCTATTTTGTATATAACGCTTTGATTCTTAAAGCCGAAATTCTTATATTGTGACTAATTGTGAATTACCTATATTAGTTTTATGATAGAGCTTAGGAAATGCCATATTTTGTATATGGTTACATGTTACAAAACTCAATAGAACCTATTTTGACAGAAAATTGCTTTCACATTTAAGTTGAACTAAAATATATTTGTTCAGAAAACTATTATTAGAATGTCTCTGATGTTCAGGCAAGGTGTTATGTTCTGGTTAGTTACACTTCTTGTCCATACTTAGTGTGAGGGAGAAATGTAAATAAATTTCAGTTACATATTTAAAAATAGATAATAGCAATCCACATGGAGTACACTGAGACACAGCAGAGAGAGATCAAGCCTATGAATATATGGCAAGGGTGGAGGGATGGGAAAGACTTTTGAGGTGATGGTTCATCTGAGCGTTCAGTAAGAGTAACTTTCTACCAAACACCTGGAAGCAATTACTAGGTGATAGAACACTGTGAGGTCACAAAGCACAGAACAATCTGATATGTTCAAAGAAGCATTAACAGCTTTGAATTCCTAGAGCAGAGGATACATTGAAATCTGGAGAAAAAAAAGCCAAAGAATTGAGAAGGGCAAAATATATATCATAGAAAAAACTGGGATTTTTAACTCGATTTCTATAAAACTATAGAACCTATAAAAGATAGGATTCCTATTACATCTGGCTTCACGTCTTTTTGCAAAGTAAAGTTTATAGAAACACAACCATACTGTTTGTTTACATATTGTCTGTGACTGCTATTACTGCAGAGTTGAATTATTGTAGGAGAGAAGACACAGCCTGCAAAGATGAAAATATTTATTATCAATGCCTTCACAGGAAAAGTTTTCTGATCTCTTTTTGAGGCAATTTAAGCCACTGAAAGATTTGAATCAAGCAGTAGCATGATGGGTTCTCTCCCTTTCAGAAAGTTGGGTTTAGTATCGTACAGCAATAAATTGGAGGTATCCTAAAATATATAGTCTGGCATGGGACTCAAGTGTTTTATATCTGTTGCGTCTAGTTTGTTTCCTGTCGTTTTCCTATTTTTAACTGATACTTTTGCTTCTTGCACATTTTATTTAAGTATATTAATTACTAAATATTTCCCCTTAAAGAGTTGGGGGAAAACTTTCACTAAAGCTGTTTCAAAAGTAATTTAAGTTAACACTTAACATAATGAGAGTTCTTCATGATGAAGGGCAATGTAGTTGATCAAAAATTGTTGAACTGTACATTACTCCAACTCCAGTTTCTCAATAGCATTATTGACATTTTGAGACAGATTAATTCTTTGATAGAGAGCTGTTTTGTACAGCATATGATAACTAAAGCATGCCTGGCCTCGCCCCACTAGATGCCAGTTTTACCGCCAACCCCAGGTGTGACAATCAAAAATATCTCTAGACATTACCAGATGCCACGTCTCCTGAAGGAACAAAATTTGTGCCGACTAAGAACCACTGAAGTTTATTACTTTCTCTTCTGTGTTCTCACCAAATATATATTTATTGAATATAAAAAAAGTCCAAAAGAGTGCATTTTTTTAAAGGCTGGAAGCTCTTCAGTCAGAAAGTTGAGATCACAGGCTAATGGTATGGTGAGGATGGATTCAGTCTGTGCTGTGTCCCTTTTTCTTCCTGAAAATTGACTTCATGTTGTGACATTTTCAATTCTTGCAAAAATCTTTGTCACAAAAAACGATGTATCAAATTTCAATTGTCTCATTTTTACATTCCTCTGCTGTAGATTGTTGACCTTTTCAGTATTCTAAGCAAGATTTTGAAAGAGTTGACCATTCTCTGCTCTTCCTATTACAAAGTACAGTAAACTGTTGCAGACTCTAAGATGACTAGCTAACTGAGATGAAGAATTTGGAAAGGTCAAAATGGTTCAGCATACCATATATTTAACAGGATGTATAAGGTTTCTAAATGTGTGTTTTAACTATTTTTTAAAAAATAAAGTCTAATCCAATGGTTAAAAAACATTAAAGCATGCCTTGATTAATGCTCTCCCTAAAGTTGGTCTAAGCTGTGATATAGCCTTTGCCTTATGGTCATATTAGGGAATTAAAATTTATATAACCCCACATCAAAATGATAATTTTTGATACCATTAGGCAACTCTTTGTCATCTTCCTGAGCCCAGGGAATACTTACATCTCTGTGAGTTTACTCAGCTCTACAGAATTTCCAGACAAAAAGGTAAAACTCATTCAAATAAGAGACATTAAATTTTCTGCTTTTTCAGCAACACTGCAAGAATTTTCATTTAACAAAGTGTCAGCATCAGCAATACCATTATCAATGGACATCTGGTTTTCATTCTCATATACATAGGCAGCAAATTTAAGGTCCGGTTTAGCATATTCAGTGAAGTAAATGTGTTTAGGAGGGGTATTGGAGGAGGTAGATGAGTTTCCGCACTCCTTTTGAGTCAGAATGGAATTTGAAATTACTTATATATCAAAAAGCAGCATGTATTAGAACATAAGACTTGTAGCAGCATAGGGATTTCAAAATACAATATTTGTGACATATGTAAATGACATGAATTTTTGAATACAACAATCATGTACAATTGTGTCTCTTCCTGTTGTATTTAGTACCTGAAAGCACCAAGGGACACAGCTGCTGCCTGAATACTCAGCAAATGCTGAATTGAAACAAAGGGTAGCAATTTGATAACCAAAACGTATTTTCTACTGGTAGTTTGTGAAATCAATTTACAGGTATCCTGGGAACTGAGGGAGAGGAGTGGCAAATATAAACTAAAGCAAAAACTGCCTTAACACACTTTTAGTTTTATGTAAAAGGAAAAGGAGTTGACACACTCAACATTAAAATTTTTAATAATAAAATTATTTCTGACCTATAAGTCAACATATTGCATCTTCTAAGGCTGAAATTTCAGAGGAACAAGTATGGCCAGTGCATGATTTCTATGGGGGAGGATACAGAGTCTTATCCTCAAGAAGAATTCAAGGTAGAAATTCCTACCATAGTGCAACATAAATGGTTGCATCTTGGGATCCTGGGATCAAGTTCAATTCCACACTTTGAGGCAGCTGCTGCTTAGGTTGCAACTGCAGCTCATATCTGATCTTTGACCAGGGAACTCCACATGCTTCAGAGCAGCTGAAGAAAGGAAAACAAAAATTCAAGGTAGGAGTCATAAAACCTGGCTTTAAAGTGAGGTTAATGTGTTTTCAGCTTATGAATTTAGGTATATATTGGACTTCTTGGCAGATTTTCTTCTATAAAATAATGTAAATAAAGCTACATTACTTAGGAAGCTGTTGAGAAGCTATATTGAGTTAATAGTTTTATTTTATATTATGTACTGGGAATCATCTAGGGACACAAGTGCTAGAAGTATCAAAACTCATGCACTTATAATGTTTAAAATACTTTAAGGTCTACTACCATGTCCATGTACAAAATTGAGAGGGGAATAGAAAATGTACAATGGATTGTCTCTGCTATGACGAAGTATGTGTTCTAAAAGAGTAGTTCAGGCAAAAGGGAAATACCTTGATGAGTAAAGTTTTATGTTTTTTCAAAACATATTTTCATGGTTTTTCAAAACAATATTCAACTATTCAAATCTGATCAATAAATGTTTGGTTCTAATTATGAGCTAGATAGTGTGGTTGGCCTGCAAATACTGAAAAATTGTCCTTGATTTTTAATTTATAGTCTATTTAGGGGTATGGAATTTCCAAGTAGTGTAGATGTGGTATAGTGGTAAAGATGTAACACGGATGTGACAAGGCACACACAGGATAGATTGCTATAAATATAACTAATTCAGATTGAAAAAGTAAGCCCCAAATAGTTAAGTGATTACTTGTGTTCAACAACTGGAAGATTCAGAATTCAAATTCAGAATTTTTGCCTCCCAATCCAAAACTCTTCCCATGACAGCCACTATCTTTTAAAGTATATTTATAAGTGATTAGGATGCAAGCCAGAAATTCATAACAAAAAAGAGATACAAAGTATTAAGGATGTTGAAAAGTAGGAAGAAGACAATATTCAAACTAAAACAACAGAGCAAATTCTCACTTCTAGCATGATACATCATGATAATAGATACCAATATTTCTCAAACCTTTGAAGACTATCTATGCAAATACATGTATATGTGTGTGTACATAGATATATATGTATGCACATAGATGTGTTAACATAACTCTTGATGTTTGTATATGTATACACATCCATGTGTTAACTTGTGAAAGTAATTTTACTGTCTATACAGAGACATTTTAGTATTCAAACATCTAATATCCCTTCTTTGAGTAAATGCATATACATATGTGAATTCAAGGACCTCTTGCAGTAATCTTAAATTTCCTGAAGGGTTTACTAAACACTTTGAAAGAAATAATGTCAAAAAACCCTCATTGTATCATGGTCTATGACTGAACAATTATACCAATATATTACTGCTATAATTATTTTTGCAATTTCCCTACGCAAACTAAGTCAGCAACTAGTTTACTCATTTATGTTGTAAGTAATGAAAATCTAAAGAATTTGTTAAATAAGTGTCAAAGCCAATTAAGTTACACTGCACATGCATAAAATTTTCTATAAAGATTTTTTTTGTGAGTTCTTGTGGTCTGTGAACATTTCTGCAATTAGAGTTGTTGACCCAGGAAGCTGTGTTGAAAACACTAGACTAGACTTCAAGTTTCTTGTAGATCACTTTCTAAAATTCATGAACCCTCAAATGAGTTGCTTTCAGGCTTGGTCATCTTATCTGCAAAACAGAGATATGGAATCATGTCTCTTTCTCTAATATTCAATAACCACATTATGATTCTGTGTAATTAGCCTCTGCCTCTCCTCACCTCACAGATTTATCATAATGATTAAATGTTCTTTCCAGATTTGCTTACTAGGCCTCAAAATCCTCAACACATTTCAATATCTATTCTATATCACACAATTCATATTTTGTGTCATGATGCAATAAAATTTGAAATCAGCAAAAATTGCAAATATAAAATATATTAAAGTAAAATAAAGACTAAATAAGATCAGGGTTCTAATCATACCACTTTTTAGGGAGTGTTATCTTTTTTGATAGAGAAATATTTTAAAAATTTATTTAGTTCATTTTCACTTTGTTTTCTCTCTGAAATTCAAGTAAACTTCAAAGCAAACCTATATCCAGGGCACCCAAGATTTTTGATTGTACCATGTGGTGCCTGCTGATTTTTAAACTTACTTGGAAAAAACACCTCTGGGTTTTTTAGTGGAAATTATAACAGGCAGATTTTTTTCTCTTTCTCACTTTCATAAAAAAGAAAATCTGCTTTTTATTTCCATTAGCAAACCTAATTTCTTTTCCTTCTGCTACATACATGATTTCTTCTATGAAATCACTCTCTGTCCATTCAGTAATATGCTCTATTATTAAATAATATTTCATGTGATTTTTGTCAGCTCAGACAATACATGCAACCCTTTATAAATTATGAATATATAGTGTAAAGCTATATCATTTTAATCAATTAAATATGGCTTTATTAATTCTATCTAAAATTTTAGACACTGGATACTTTTTCAGGAAGTCAATCTTCTATTATAATTTAATATGAAAATCTGTTTCAACTAACTCAGCAGTACCTTCCTTTAAATATATATGCTAAGAAGAACCACATATGTCAGAATTAAAATGAAACTGAGAATTGATTTCATATTTTCCAATTAGAATGATGCCATCATAATCCAATATGAATCTAGATTTTATATGAATTCTTGGGTCATCTTTTTAAAAAGATGATGAATTACTCAGTTTTGGCTTCATATATATATAAATTAGCCATAAAACAAACAATGTAAAGGATCTTAAAATAATTACCAAGGAAAGCATTTACACATATAACTTATAGATAATAATTATCTTGGTATTCTATAATATTTTAATCTATTCAGTAGAGGTAACTAAATGAGTCAAGGCTTATCATATAATTCCTCTAGTCCCAGAAAATATTCTATTAAATTGGGGAGGAAAGTTCTTTCTTTCAGGCCACACAGGGATTTTATTTAATAAACTGCTGCTTTAATGTGGCAAATGAAGCCCAGTGGATTGAAAAAGAAGACTTGCTTCTAAAACTCTAAGTTGCACTGTGGGAGCACTTTACTCACTGGACGAGTGCTGACCTGATGTATCATATTCTTAAATGCCAGGAGATTTATACAAGTATAATTGATGGTGAATGGAAGCTACAAAAGGTACTTTTCTTCTTCATTCATTTCCAAACATTAGGTCCTCAATTCAGCAGTGTAGGATTTAACAAAGCAGACACTTTATTAGGGCACAAGGACTTCATGTTAACATTATAATTCAGCAGCTCTTTTCAGGATGTATTATGTTATATGACTCAGATTTTTTTTTAATCAGTTCAGGTGTTGTCGATTAAGACAAATTTTTTGACAAGCCATTCTTTATTTTTTTCAGACTTGATATTGTATAAATCTTTTATTTTTATACAACTTTTGCATGATGAATATTTTAGAGACTAAAGTATCACATTAAAAAAGCAAGGCAGAGTTTTATGAAAAATTCTAAGAACATATTTTATTTTAAAAAAGACCTTTAGAAACCATTTTAGACTTCGCCAAAATGGTGACAAGTGCTGGACCATTAACACTGTTCCAGCTCTCTGGAGAAGAAGTGCCATTAGTATCAATTTCCTAATGTGCCTGATAAGGCATTTTAATGTAATATTAAATATTCTCTTTGACACATTCTTTTGGGGCTTTTTTAAAAAATGTAAATGAGAGCATACAATGAAAAAATATAATAAGTAATTCCGGTCAAGGCTGTTCAGAAGTTTGGGTTGGGGAAAGTGTGCTGTTCAACTGGCAATGGAAGGGAATGTTGGAAAAGGTGATGGTGAACTCCTTTTGCTTTCTTTCAACTTTGGCCTAAAGTCTGTTTTATTTATTTATTTATTTATTTTTGTAATAGCGCCTCAAAACTTCTCTGTATTTAGCATGCTATTCAATTTATATTGATTAGCTGAATCATAGCTTGGTTTGTCTATTTTTTGCTGCATCTGCAGCATATAGAAGTTCCTGGGCCAGGAATCAAAACCAATCTATAGCAGAGACAATGTCAAATCCTTAACCACTAGCCCATCAGGGAATTCTGAATCATAGTATTTTAAAGATATAAAAGAATTTTCAAAACATCTGGTTACAATCCCTTCAATTAGTGGTTCTGAAACTGAACTAAAGAGAAGAACACTAGTAAGTTATTATACTCATAGATGATAGCAGAGCCAGATTAGAATAGGAATTTCTTCTTTTTCCCTAATCCAAACTATCTTTTAAAATAATAATATTTAAAAGTTTGTATGATGTGTTTTAAAAGCATGAGGAAAAACTTAAACAAATATTTATTTCACTAATTGAGAAGATCCTATATTTTTATCTGATAAATCTGATAACTCTTTCAAGGGACATAAGTAATGGCATTTTACCCTGTTTCTTCTGCTTTCTTTAATAGTGCTTTTGGAAATAATGTGCTTTGGGAATACAGTAGGATGTTACTAAACAATGTGTTTGTTTTTTTGTCTTTTTGCTATTTCTTGGGTCGCTCCCGTGGCATATGGAGGTTCCCAGGCTAGGGGTTGAATCGGAGCTGTAGCCACCGGCCTACGCCAGAGCCACAGCAACGCGGGATCCGAGCCGCGTCTGCAACCTACACCACAGCTCATGGCAACGCCGGATCGTTAACCCACTGAGCAAGGGCAGGGACCGAACCCGCAACCTCATGGTTCCTAGTCGGATTTGTTAACCACTGCGCCACGACGGGAACTCCAACAATGTGTTTTTTAAAATCTTCATCTAATGGAAATTGTATGTTGAAATGTGAAGCTAATATTTCTATTTAGAGGAATATTCAGTCCTTACTTGACACATGATAAAAGCAAAAATGGACCACCTTGACCATTTAATGACTAAAAACCAACCATAGCAATAATTTAGAATATGATATAGAGGAAGGACAGTCTACAAGGCATGGGGAAATCCTCTTCCTTTGTTCTATGTATTGTGGTCAAGAATGAATTAAATATAGGGAAGCAAGAAGCTCTCAATATATGTCTTGAATCCTCTCTGTGGGTAAGGGTACCAGAGTTGGAAAGTACTATATTTAGGTTGAGGAGAAGCTTTAAGCAGGGATGATCTATCTATCTACCTACCTATCGGTTTGGTGACTAGAGAATAGACTGCAATGGAAAGTGACCTCACACCAACATGGATGTGAACAAAACAACAGTAATAGGAAGTGTCTGTGGATGAGCCTGAAGTAATCTCTTATTTCTCCCCTTTCTGCATGCTACATTCAAGGAATACCAAAAAATGACCTGTCCAGGTGAGGGAATAGGTAGGGGACTAGAAGTGAACCAGCAAAGGGCTGTGGTCACAATAAATACATCATATTATTCATTAGTTTAAACTAGAACTGAATGTTTAGGAAAACAATCTTCAGAAATGGGTAGCAGCATGGCATTGCCAAATGCCTGTTTTAACACATCATACTGACCTGTCACTGTTCTCTTTAAGAATCTGAAAGATGCATGTTTGGATCCACAAGACAATGTAAACACCATGTGCTCCTTTTTGACTCCTGCTACAGAAATGCTTAAGCCCACAGTCAAATCTCTGTCAACCTAAAGAGATGGGGGAGTGGAAAGGAGAGCATGAAAAATTACCCACAAGAGAATATCTAACCTGCAAAATATTTACTTGTATTTAACTTAAATTTATTTTTATTTAAAAAATTTATTCTCTGTACTTCTCAATGGGCTGTAAACTCATGAAAAAGATCTTATTAATTATAGCCATTAAAGAGACTGTTTTCTTTGAAATACAGTGGAATATAATGTTCAATGTGCTAATAGAGTGTTAGAATGTAGATGAGATGAAAATAGGTCAGAGACATATTTACAAAAATAGTAGCTATTTTAGGTTAAGATGAAAGATGGAGAACGTATAGCTATTCTTGCACAGTTTGCAAATTCCTTCAAATGCTAGAACAAACATTAGAAAAACAGAAAATTAGTCTGTTGACTAAAGAGTTTATCAAAACACTGCAAAATAGAGACTATATAACAGAAAAATTTCAGAGGAACTATCAACTTGATGAAACAAATGAACAAACAAACAAACTATGAAGGAAGCAAGAAGGGATCCAGGATTTAGGATGACTCATGGTGCAATTGGATTCAGAAAAATGATATAATTTCCTCCTCTCTTGTCTACTAATGCTATTATCCCTAGGCCAAGGCAGAGTACTAGGATCAGAGAGGAGTTTACTGCCCCCCTGCTAATGATTCCTCAAGGAGAATTAGAATATTCATATGTAGATGATTAGCCATCTAAATACTCCCGATATTCCTAATGTGGAAATGTTTTACAGATCATAGAAATATAGTAGTAGACTATTTTTGAGAGTTCATATTCATAGACTGTTAACCAGAATTCTACAATTAAAGAGTTATAGATCCACACCAATTGTTTGAGGCAAACTAACACCTTGAAAATCAGTCATTAAAGTTGGTAAGAAAAGTAATCTAACAACTTAAAACATAATAAGCTCCAACAGAGCCCCATATAACTAGAGTCAACTGATCTTTGACAAAGGAGCAAAGGTAATACAATGGAGCAAAGATAATTTCAATAAATGGTGCTGGAACATATGGACCTCCACATGCAAAAAAAAAAAAAAATGAATTTTAAATTTCCATATGAATCCACATCTAAAAGATAACATAGGAGAAAATCTAGATGACCTTCAGTTTGGTGATGACTTTCTAGACACAACATCAAAGGCAATACATGAAACAAGTAATTAATAAGCTGAACTTCATTAAAAGCTGTTGTTCTGCAAAAGAAACTGTCAAGAGAATGAGAAGAGAAGGCACAGATTGAGGGAGACTATTTGAAAAAGACACCTTTGATAAAGGATTATTATCTAAAATATACAAAGAAAATTTAAAACTCAAGAAAATAAAACAACCCAATTGAAAAATGAGCCAAAGACCATAACAGGCTCTTCACCAGAAAAGATATGCAGTTGACAGATAAACAAAACATGTCTCACATCAATGTTATCAGAGATGGCACATTAAATAACAATGAGATACTACTAAACCCACCCATCAGAATGCCCCAAAGCTGGAACACTGAAAACATGTTGGTGAAGATGCTGAGAAACAAATCTTTCATTCATTGCTGATGGGAATGCAAAATTATACAGCCACTTTGGAAGACAATTTGGCAGTCTCCTAAGAAGATAAACATTCTCCTACCATACAGTTTAGAAATCATTCTTCTTGGTATTTACCCAAAGGAGTTGAAAACTCATGTCTACACAAAAACCTGCACATGGATATTTATAGCAACTTTAGAATATAGTTGTCAAAACTTGGAAGCAACCAAAATGTCCTTCAGTAGATGAATGGAAAAAAAAATGTAGTACATCCTGACAATGTATTATTATTGAGTGCTTAAAAGAAATGAGTTATCAAAGTCAATTAAAGACATGTAATAAACTTAAATATGTATAAGTAATATGCCAATTTTAAAAGGCTATATACTCCATCATTCTAACTGTATGACATTCTGGAAAGTTGAAACTGTAGACATGGTAAAAAGATCAATGGATGTTGGGGGTTAGAGGGAGGGAGGGTGAATAGGTAGAGCACAGAGGATTTTTAGAGTAGTGACAATACTCTGTATGATTCTATAATTATGGGTTCATGTCATCACACATTTTCTCAAACCCATAAAAAGTATGTAAAAGTAAACTCTAATGTGAATCATGGAATTTGTGTTATAATAATGTGTCAGTGTAGGTTTGTTAATTGTAACAAATTTACCACTTTGTTGGGGGATGTTGATAATGGAGGAGACTGTGCATTTGAATATAAAATACTCTAAAAATAAAACTCATAATCGTAATAATAATAAATGTAGCAAATACAAATACTTTGAATTTAGTATAATTAACTTAGAATGACTTAAGAGAATACTAAAACCATAAAACAAAAGATGGCTATAATAAAAGAAAAATAACTACAAAATCTTGGAAATTAAAAATAGGATATAAAAATTTAAACAGATGGACTAAAAAACAAGAGTGAATGCAATTGAAGAATAAATTATTATGTCTTGATGATTAAGCTAAAGAATTCTCTAAAGAAGTTTGGCAAAGGAACAAAGGGATACTTCCCTTCTAATACTAGGGCAGAAACATAATTCTGAAATTACCTTTCTTTTCTTTTTCTTTTTTTTTTTTTACTCGAAGAATAATTTTTGACATAGTATAAGAAATTGGACATAGAGCAAACAACTCAACAAGTGTAGGTATCTTGCATTTTTATACATTGAACTGAAAAATAAATTATAATGGAAAAAATATATGCTGAGCTTAGAAGAAAAATAAGAAAATTCCTAGTGTGGGAGATAATAAAAAGAGTGCTACAATAACACCAGAGGGGTTAAAAAATAGCATTAAGGTTTCCCTGTACATTATTGACAGCTCCGGGAAATTATAACCTTGGGATTGACATTTGTGTGGTAGACAACAGAAGAGAACTTGAGTCAATTCCAAGTCAAATTTCGCTTATGGTCTGCAACCTCCAATATATAGGTTTGTGGTCCAAAATCACATTACATGTGTTACCTGGACAATTTCAAGCTGAATTTGAAACAATAGCATAAATCTGGAACATGCAGAACTACCATTTCCTTAGAATAATCTGGAAACAAATAAACAAGATTACAAGTGGAAACAAAGGGAACCAATGAGGAAATTATTTCTATGGTCTCTCTAGATGGAATAATAATGATTGTTTAAAATAAGTGTTTGAAACACTAAGTCTGTGCTCACATTAGAATTTGATTTTAATTTAAATAACTCGTGCAGCCCCAAAACATCATATTGAGAAATAAAATTGTCTTAAAGTTGGTAGCACTTACCTGGAGCTCAGCAAAAGCAAATGTAAACATTTTCTGGAGGGATGAATCCCCATTTCAGATATCTCAAGATTTCTCACAATTACATTTTATAAAATATGAGTACATAATATAACATACCAAACACAAGAAAAAAAATGCTGCCATGAAATGAAGACAATTAATGACATATTTACACTCTCAGTGACTTGAAAATTGTAAATTGTGAATTGTAAATTGTAAATTGACTTGTAAATTGTGTGGTCCAAAATCACATTACATGTGTTACCTGGAAAATTTCAAGTCAGACTTATTTTAATATTTGTTAGTATTGCCCTAGTAGCCTGATACATGGCCACAGAACTACTACAGACAAATGAACTTTCCAATTATAGACATACAAATTTCTGTATGATAAAGATTGGAAGAGAACAACTATATGGCAAAAAGTTTGACAATCTGGAAGAAATGGACAATTTTCTAGAATCTTACAGCCTGCCAAAACTGAATCAAGAAGAAACAGACCAACTGAACAAACCGATCACTAGAAATGAAATTGAAGAGATCATAAAAACACTCCCTACAAATAAAAGTCCAGGACCAGATGGCTTCACAGGCAAATTCTATCAAACATATAAAGAGAATCTGGTGCCCATTCTCCTTAAGCTTTTTCAAAAGGTCGAAGAAGAAGGAATACTCCCAAAGATATTCTATGATGCCACCATCACCCTCATTCCAAAACCAGAAAGAGATACCAACAAAAAAGAAAACTATTGCCCAATATCATTGATGAATATAGATGCAAAAATTCTCAACAAAATCTTAGCCAACCGAATCCAACAACATATCAAAAAAATTATACACCGTGACCAGGTAGGGTTCATTCCACGTTCACAAGGATTGTTCAACATATGCAAATCAATCAACATCATACACCACATTAACAAAAGTCAAAAATCATATGATCATCTCAATAGACGCAGAAAAAGCATTTTACAAAGTCCAACATCCATTCATGATCAAGACCCTCGCCAAAGTGGGTATAGAGGGAACATTCCTGAACATAATCAAAGCCATTTATGACAATCCCACAGCAAATATAATACTCAATGGGAAAAAACTGAAAGCCTTCTCACTCAAATCTGGAACAAGACAGGGATGCCCACTCTCACCACTGCTCTTCAACATACTTTTGGCAGTCCTGGCCACAGCAATTAGACAAACAAAAGAAATAAAAGGCATCCATATAGGAAGAGAAGAGATAAAACTGTCACTGTATGCAGACGACGTGATACCATACATAGAAAACCCTAAGGACTCAACCCCAAAACTACTTGAACTGATTAATAAATTCAGCAAAGTAGCAGGATATAAGATTAACATTCAGAAGTCAGTTGCATTTCTGTATACCAGCAATGAAACATTAGAAAAGGAATACAAAAACACGATACCTTTTAAAATTGCACCTCACAAAATCAAATACCTCGGAATACACCTGACCAAGGAGGTAAAGGACCTATATGCCGAGAATTATAAAACTTTAATCAAAGAAATCAAAGAAGATGTAAAGAAATGGAAAGATAGCCCATGTTCCTGGATTGGAAAAATCAATATTGTAAAAATGGCCATACTACCCAAAGCAATCTACAGATTCAATGCAATCCCTATCAAATTATCCATGACATTGTTCACAGAACTAGAACAAACAATCCAAACATTTATATGGAACCACAAAAGACCCAGAATCGCCAAAGCAATCCTGAGAAACAAAAACCAAGCAGGAGGAATAACTCTCCCGGACTTCAAGAAATACTACAAAGCCACAGTCATCAAAACAGTGTGGTACTGGTATCAAAACAGACAGACAGACCAATGGAACAGAATAGAGAACCCAGAAATAAACCCTGACATCTATGGTCAATTAATCTTTGACAAGGGAGGCAAGAACATAAAATGGGAAAAAGAAAGTCTATTCAGCAAGCATTGCTGGGAAACCTGGACAGCTGCATGCAAAGCATTGAAACTAGAACGCACCCTCACACCATGCACAAAAATAAACTCAAAATGGCTGAAAGACTTAAATATACGACAAGACACCATCAAACTCCTAGAAGAGAACATAGGCAAAACACTCTCTGACATCAACATCATGAATATTTTCTCAGGTCAGTCTCCCAAAGCAATAGAAATTAGAGCAAAAATAAACCCATGGGACCTCATCAAACTGAAAAGCTTTGGCACAGCAAAGGAAACCCAAAAGAAAACAAAAAGACAACTTACAGAATGGGAGAAAATAGTTTCAAATGAGGCAACCGACAAGGGCTTAATCTCTAGAATATATAAGCAATTTATACAACCCAACAGCAAAAAAACCAATCAACCAATGGAAAAATGGGCAAAAGACCTGAATATTCATTCTTCCAAGGAAGATATAGAGATAGCCAACAAGTACATGAAAAAATGCTCACCATTGCTGATTATAAGAGAAATGCAAATCAAAACTACCATGAGATACCACCTCACACCAGTCAGAATGGCCATCATTAATAAATCGACAAATAACAAGTGCTGGAGGGGCTGTGGAGAAAAGGGAACCCTCCTGCACTGTTGGTGGGAATGTAAACTGGTACAGCCACTATGGAGAACAGTTTGGAGATACCTTAGAAATCTATACATAGAACTTCCATATGACCCTGCAATCCCACTCTTGGGCATCTATCTGGACAAAACTCTACTTAAAAGAGACACGTGCACCCGCATGTTCGTTGTAGCACTATTCACAATAGCCAGGACATGGAAACAACCCAAATGTCCATCGACAGATGATTGGATTAGGAAGAAGTGGTATATATACGCAATGGAATACCATTCGGCCATGAAAAAGAATGACACAATGCCATTTACAGCAACATGGATGGAACTAGAGACTCTCATACTGAGTGAAATGAGCCAGAAAGACAAAGACAAATACCATATGATACCACTTATAACTGGAATCTAATATCCAGCACAAATGAACATCTCCTCAGAAAAGAAAATCATGGACTTGGAGAAAAGACTTGTGGCTGCCTGATGGGAGGGGGAGGGAGTGGGAGGGATCGGGAGCTTGGGCTTATCAGATACAACTTAGAATAGATTTACAAGAAGATCCTGCTGAGTAGCATTGAGAACTTTGTCTAGATACTCATGTTGCAACAGAACAAAGGGTGGGGAAAAAAAATGTAATTGTAATGTATACATGTAAGGATAAGTTGATCTCCTTGCTGTACAGTGGGAAAATTAAAAATAAAATAAAAATAAAAATAAATTAAAAAAAAAGATTGGAAGAAATATGCACTCAGTGAAAATACCCCACAGAAGGATATATGATTGTGCACTCACACATACAAAGCGATACACACATACTCACACATCCCTCAAACAACCACAAGGAAGAAGTCATCATGAATGAGCATTAACTGGAAAAAATATCCAACATATTCGCTTTGCCTAAGACTTAAAATATAGGAATTATCAAAGGGAAATTAAAATAAATATATTATTCAGTAAATGAATAAGGAACTACAAGTGAATATCAAAAATTATCTTTTAGGAGTTCCCATTGTGATACAGCAGAAATGAATCTGACTAGGGACCATGAGGTTGTGGGTTTGATCCCTGGACTTGCTCAGTGGGTAAAGGATCAGCATTGTCTTTGTAGGGTCGCAGACATGGCTCAGATCTGGCATTGCTGTGGCTGTGGCATAGGCCAGCAGCTGTAGCTCTGATTCCACCCCTAGCCTGGATACTTGCATATGCCCCGCAAGTGCAGCCCTGAAAAGTAAAAAAAAAAAAAAAAAAAAAAAATTTATCTTTTAAAAGACAAGATGCAGGAGATTTAAAACTAAAATTAAACTTTCAAAATGAAATATATTCATTCATTGTTTATTATAGTCTGTGTGCATAGGTAGGTGGGCAAAAATAAGCAAAGCAAAATAAAACAAAAGAGAGATACATAGATATAAAAATAAATAGATTAGATATAATATTGAAATGTAATAAGTTCTTTCGTGGAAGTAGATTAGAGAGAAAGAGTAGACAGTATTTAGGGAGAGAAGAAATGGAAATACAAATGGATTGTTCAGGAAAAAAAAAATTTAAAAGGATGACATTTGACCAAAGATGTGGTGTAAAGGTAAAAGATGAGGTAGCAAAATATATATCGAGCAGGGGTCTGTAAACTATTACAGGAGGGCCAAACTGGGCCAAGAGTATTCTTTTGTTTGGCCTGGGAGTTAAAGAGATTATTTTTCCTTTTACTTTTTTGTTTAAAATTTGAAAAAATAAAGAAGAACATGTACAAACTTTACAGATGGCCTTGAAAACCTAAAATATTTACTATCTGTTTTTTTAAAGAGAATATTTGCTTACTCTGATCTAGAGGAAGACATTCCACTAGAAGGAAAAACAAATGAAGAGAGGATGATTTGTAAATGGTACCAGGAAAATAATTTAATGAGAAAACAATGAAATTGGGTCCATATCCCACACCATACAGAGAAAACAGTTTTAATAGATTAAATACTAAGATGTAAAAAGTTAAACTTTGATACTTCTACTAGAGAATATAGGAAAATAAATTAATTCAGGGTAGAAAAGTATATCTTAAACAAAAGCAAAAAGTGCTAGCTATGAAACGTTTCTTGGAACAATAACTATATTAAATTTAAGAACTTTATCGAACTGCAGCAAAAATACATGTCAGAGAAATTTTAAAAAGAAGAAATTTATAACATTTAAAACAATGAAGAATTAGTATATTGAATATATAAAGAACCCAAAACTATCCATAACAATAAAACAATCATCTAAGCATAAACTAGGCAAAATGCACAAACGCATTTGTTCTGAAGAGGGAACAAGATTAACATATAAATACATAGGAAGACAGTTATCCTCATTTATAATACAAGAAAGCAAATGAATTTCACAATGAGATACTATTTTTCACAATCTAGGTTGAAAGGAATTGACATTTTGCTTGAGGATGTAAATCACTGAGATCACTACCCACCGATTGGGAATATGAATCAATACAAATGTTTTCAGAAGCTATTTGGCTCTTGCTTGTAAAATTGGACATCCATGTAATCTATAGCACTGAAATTAAAGTCCTGGATATGTCTTAGTTTAGCTTCCTCTGGAAGGTGACTCACTCAAAGATTTCAGGAGACACAATTTCCTAAAAGGAGTGTGAAACTGAGATGGAGATAGGAAGAAAGTCAATAAAAAAATTAACAAACTAAATCAAAACAAAACAAACACATAGATAACAGAGAACAGAGTAGTGGTTACCAGAGAGGAAAAAGGTGGGGGGAAGGCAAATTGAGTAAAAGCGGTCAATTGTATTTTGATGAATGGAAACTAAAATTTTGGTGCTGAGAATGTGGTTGTGTATACAAGAGTCAAAATACAATGCTGTAGAGTTCCCTTCGTGGCTTAGCAGAGACAAACCCTACTAGTATCCATGAGGATGCAGGTTCGATCCTTGGCCTTTCTTGATGGGTTAAGGATCCAGTGCATTGCCATGAGCTGTGGTGTAGGTCACAGATGCGGCTAGGATCCTACATTGCTGTTACTGTGGTGTAGGCCAGCAAGTGTAGCTCCAGTTTGACCCCTAGCCTGGGAATCTCCCTATGCCTATGCCACAAGTGCAACCCCTAAAAAGCAAAAAAAAAAAAAAAAAAAAAAAAAAAAAAGTTGTATGCATTAAACTTATACATAATATTATAATCCAATATTATATCAATTTAAAAAATTAGAAAGTAGTTTATAAAGCAAGTCAACTGGATTGGTATACTAGTAAACCGTGAGGCAGCACATGCTCCAGAGTTACCCTATGTGAGGTGGAGTTGGAGGGAAAGAAATAGGATTTATTTATCAACAAATTTCTATCAGTCACTGAGTTCTCCCCACAGCCATTAGTTGCCCAAGACTTCTGACCTACTGAGACACAAAGCATGCTGTAAATGTCCTCAGGCAAAGATATGCATCAGCTTTTATGTGGTAGTTAGACCCATGGATAAAGAAGGTGAAGGCAGAGCATATAGGAAAAATAGTGGCAGGTTTTGCTATAGTGTATACACCAGAGAATATTTGGCACATGTCTAGGAATGTAGTAGCAGAATGCTTATCAAAACCTTGTTGCTCAGAGTATTGGGATCTCAAAACAGATTCAGTGAATTAAGAGATTTTACACAGTATCCAGTTTTACTAGTACTTAAAAGTTACAATAAAGAAACCAAGATGAAGCCTGTCAAGGTCTGGGACATTGATAGCAACTCTCCAGGTCTTCCAGTGATTTTTGGAAAGATTAAATCACATAACATGCACGAAGGACTTAGGGCCATGTCCGGTGAATAAAAAGCATAAGTTTTGCTCTTAAATTAGACAGATATTATATTATGTTAACTTCTAAGTAATGCAAAAAAACAGCAAACAAAAAAATCACATCGCTTAAGCTCATTAATCTATATGAAATAATTAAATGATCAATTGCTGTTAAAACTATTAGAGTTGTGGTAAAATGGACTTTTGTTTTAACATTTAAAAGATAAATTAAAATCAATATCAAGGCATATTTCAGTTTTGATTTTTAGTTTACTTCAAAAAATTGCAATTTACATGATTGCAAGTATTCAAAGTAGCTTATAATTATATAATATTGACCATTTTTAAACCATATAAAAGTTGGAAAATGCATATTCTCTGTTAATCCTGAGTGTTCCACCAGAAATTACTGCTTTTCTCCCTTTTCAATTAGGTCAAATTGAAGTGGCCTAATTCCAGAAACATTTAGCAAAAATTTCCTTTCCTCTAGCCTCGGAGGTATTTTATTTTTATTTTTTTTTAATTTTTAATTTTCTTGCTTTTTAGGGCCTCACCCGCAGCATATGGAAGTTCCCAAGCTAGGAGTTGAATCAGAGCTTTAGCCGCAGCCTATGCCATAGCCACAGCAATGTGGGATCCAAGCTGCATCAGTGACCTACACTGCAGCTCATGGAAATGCAGGATCCCCAACCCACTGAACCAGGACAGGGATCAAACCCGCATCCTCATGGATACTAGTTGGATTATTTTCCACTGCACCTCAACGGAAACTCCCTGATGCTATTTTATGATATTGGTCATTCTACCAATAGGATGAAATGATTTTGTAGAGACTAGATTGTCTTGAGTTTGGTCAACTTTGAGATTGGTTTTGTAGCTCTTCTTTTTTTTACAGCAATATATTCTGAAATCAGTTCACGAAATGCTGGTGAAAAAATTTGACTATACTCTCTTTTATATATAGCAAAGTATTGCTCAAATTTTAGAGAATAAAGTGAGCCTGTGATAAAAAGATAAAGGGATAAAACAAGGCAAGTTCTAAGATTTTTTTTTCATTTATTCTTTAGTTTCCAAATACAGGAGGTATCAGCCCCGTTCCTCTCTGCTTCATTGCACATTGTGTTTTAGTTCCCATTGTTTTCATCATACTTGTTACAGTTTCTTTCATGACTTTTTGACATAGAGCATTAGAGTAATCTATATCTGGTAAAGACCCTTCAGAGCAAAGCCATTTCTGTTGAATGAAGCACCACATAAAGAAAAAGGATTCCAAAGCTTAGCTGAAAGTCCAAGGTGGTTCATGTCAGGAACTCTTCATTAAAACAGGTCCCCAATCTCAACAGCTCTGGAAATCACTCTGAGGCGGGACTTGCCTGGAGATATTTTAGCTACTCCTTAGGTGTCCTATCTGAAAATTGATTCTTTTTTGCTCCTTTTCCTCTCTCTGAACACTTGGTGCAATCCTATCCCTTCAGTCATAATATTATGTTAACCTGATTAGGTTTAGGGCCATTCATTCCTCTGTCTGTGTGTGTATATTTATATATATCAAACAAGCTTACATTTTGCTTTGGAAATGATATTTTGCTGTCCTCAATCACAATAGGACAAGGAAAACCATTGTAAATTTAGAATGTTTCCAAGTGCTGTAAAATTTATGGAAGTAAAGAGTAATCTTTTTTCTTTTATTAATGACTGTATTTAGTTAAGGAAATCTTACACTTTTAGACTCTTAAGGGAATTATTCCACATCCCTAAACTCTTTCTGTGGTTTCTTAAATAACTGAAGACTTCCATTTGTTTTAGTTTTTTTTGTTGCTATTTATCCTACAGGTTACTCGAATATCAAAGTTAGGAGTTGTGTTTAGATTTTCCCACATCTAAACTTACCAAATATATTCTTAAATACAAAACAACCGGAAAGTCAGTTAAGCCATGGTCTTAAAGGCAATTCATATTGTGTTAAGAATTTTAAAACATCAGAAAACATTATTCCTCAACTGCTGCAACATATACCTTGTGGTATAATCATTGTTCTTAAATGAATGAAAGATTGTAGTATATTTTTCACTTTCCCTAGTATAGCTAATTTCTTCGTAAACTATATATTCTACACTTAACAGCACATAAAATGGAGTAACCTGTTTCCTTCAATATGATTTCCAATTATAACTGAGAATATTCTTTGGAATCATTATATTCTATAATCCTGCCAATTTGCATTATTTACAGTTTTACTTTCCCTTTGGAAGACACAATTCTTTACAAATTCACACTTCATTTTTTGTTTGTAGAAAACAACCATACTGCCAGTAGTATTTTCTGAATTCTTTCTGTAAACTGCTACCTAAATATTGGCGTGGCCAAATGTGCATGGCTTTGGGCAAAGTCAAGAAGCATAATATATAGCCTAGTGCAAAGTTAAATTAAAATTGTTGTATTTATTTTGTATTTATGTATCTCAGGTGCTGAATTGGTCTCTAAATGGAAAAAAGAACCCTCTGATTTTTTTTTTTGTTTGTTGGTGCCCACAGCATACATAAGTTCCTGGGCCAAGGGTCAAACTTGTGCCACAGCACAAACCAGTGCCACAGCAGTGACAATGCTAGATCCTTAACCCACTGAGCTACCAAGGAACTCCAAAAAGCCCAAAAAAACCCCTCTGATTCTTATGATTCTTATGAACTGTAAAAGATTCTGTGTATCTATAATATTTGAATGTGAATACATATCCTAGAAATATTGTGTTTAATTCACCAAGAACAATTTAATTAATAAAAATGGCTGAATTGTAATTATAATTTGTCATATAATGTTATAACTGAATGAGTCTAATATACTACTCAGTATTACATATGTTAAAATGAATCTTTCTTTTTTATTGCAAAATTGTTGTAATCTAGCCATGTTGATTGAGCACTAAACAGTATTATTAATTTAGTATTGACACATATACCAATTTCTCTACTTTAAGTTAAAATTTAATTAACATTATAATAGACTGGGAAGAAAAATTTTAAAACTATTGACAGGCAAAATATTTTACTGTCACTCTTGAATTGTACTCATAAGCCTGTTTTTCTTAATTCAGTGCCACGTCTATACAAATAACAACATAGAAATAAATGCTTATATGTGTTTAAATAAAATTGTTATAAAATCTAACATGGAGAACATATATAAAAATTAGCAATATTTCCTTTCATTTATTTGTATTTAAAAGTAAATGTCCTGGATTTTCCATTGTGGCACAGTAGAAACAAATCTGACTAGTATCCATGAGGATGTGGGTTTGATCCCTGGCCTCACTCAGTGGGTCGGGATCTGGCATTGCCGTGAGCTGTGGTGTAGGTCACAGATGTGTCTTAGATCCTTCATTGCTCTGGCTGTGGTATAAGCTCATAGCTGCAGCTCCAATTCAACCCCTATCCTGAGAACTTCCATATGCCATGGGTACAGCCCTAAACAGCAAATAAATAAGTAAATAAATAAACATTAATGTCTGGACTTCCCCTGTAGCTCATATCATAAAATGTCATTATTTACATTCACAGTTTTATTCATACGTATATAATTGCCCTTAAGGAAAACATTTCAAAGGTCCATTTGGAAGAATTCATTTTAAAAGTCAAACAAGGAGTTCCCATCATAGCTCAGTGGTTAATAAATCCAGCTAGGAACCATGAGGTTGTGGGTTCGATCCCTGGCTTCACTCAGTGGGTTAATGATCTGGCATTGCTGTGAGCTGTGGTGTAGGTCACAGACGTGTCTCAGATCCCACGTTGCCGTGGCTCTGGCATAGGCCAGTGGCTGCAGCTCTGTTTAGACCCCTAGCCTGGGACCCGCCATATGCCTTGGGTGCAGCCCTAGAAAAGACAAAAAAAAAAAAGTCAAACAATAAGTCACAGTATATGTCCACTATAGGATAATTGAAAATTTTACATGGTATCTGTCAGATGGCGCCTATCACTTAAAGTTTCTAGTTTTCAGTGTGCCAATAAATCTATATATGATCTTTATCTCCTTTTTTATCTCTCTCTGTCCTCTTTTCCATCCTCATCTTTTTCTTCTCTTTCACCCTGCATAAGAATCCCCCCTCACCTCTGCTTCCTGGTTTGCACATGTGTAAGCATTTGTGTTGCTGCAGGCACATGTGTAAGCACACACAAAAATGCACGCAAACACAGAGAGAGATTAAAAACATTTTGAAGCAAAACTGCTTGCCTTTGAACACTAGCTCTGGTTATTGCCAGATTTGGGCAAATTAATTAAATGACTTTATCAGTTTTCTCATCTTTAAAACAGATGATTAAGCTCATCACACGATTTTAATATTTTGAAAGAGTTAATGTATATAAAACAGTTAGATGTGTGCCTGTAACCATGCAAAGTCCATAAAATAGTGGGGTTTTTTTATAACAAAAATATTTGATAGATGAATAAAATTAAAATTGGATAATATTAACATATATTCTCTTTAGTCAATGAATGAAGGATGAATGATATGTGGGTGCAATAGTGAGTACCTGAGACCTTCATAGGAAGCCAAGTTTGCATATATTATTTTGATGACAATGAATTTATAGATGTTATGGCTAGTTTCCATTTAATCTAAATAATCCAAACTAAAGTACTGATGAATTTTAACTTGGAAAAGATTTGTAAGGGCATATAATAATTAAATGTAAGATTATGTCACCCTAATATAGATTACCTACCTAATAATGATTAAAGAAAAAGGACTGCTACCTAATAATGATTAAAGAAAAAGGACTGCTTCACTGTCATACTATATTTATTGGCCAGGATAGTTTGCTAGACAATTGAGTTTTTTGGGGTTTTTTTTGTTTTTTTTTTTTTGCAATTGTAATTTTCTTAAATAGCATGGATTCTCACCAGCTAGAATTTTTAAATAATTACCCTATGGTGTTATAAAGTAAAACACTATATATACATATATGCATACATATATTTAAGATATGTATATTAACACACACATATATATATAAACCTGTGTGTGTGTGTATACACACATATACATATAAACATATGTGTGTATTTTAAGATTGGTAGGCAAGATAACTGATGAGAAGATGGCATTGTGATTTTCTTCCTAGGCCACGATGACTCCTATTATGAGTATCTACTATCAGTTACTTGTAATTTCTAATCCCAACCTTCTGATAATTCTTTCTAGGAAATCAGATTCCAAATCCAAGTTTGGACTATTCAATTATTTGTCTTAGAAATTTAGCATTTGGATCAAATTGTAGTTACTCTTCTTTTATAGATGAAACGAAACTGATGTGAACTTAAGAATTCAGGGGCAAGCATGGGTATAGGAAGCTGGAGGAAGTGTTTGCACAGAAAAGAATGAAGGAAATAAGCACAGAGGAGTAAAAAGGAAATATAATATTGTACACTCGAGCAGAGAAATGAGGAAAAAATAGTGCCTAAATTCCTGGCAGCTTTTTGACCCTCATCCAAACATTCATGGGTCCTGGTAGTTCAGCTTTTCTTGAGATACTGTTAATACCAGTTGCCTTCTAATATAATCTGTAGCATTTTCTAAACTAAGATTGCAGAAGTAGTATTGACTAATAAACTAGTATGATAAATTTATTGCAATAAGTAACTTCAAGTTTGTATACTTTTTTCCAATTTGAAATAATAGAAATGAAAATTTCATAACTATCATGTGATATTTGTGTGAAATGTGTTATTATTGATATATAATAGATTTGGGAAAATGTATAAGCCCATGAATATAATAATAGCTAATATTTACTGAACACATACTGTGAATAAGACAGTTCTTTTTGGCTGTTTTGTTGTTTAATTTTATTGGAATATAGTTGACTTAAAATGTATTAATTTCAGGTATACAGCACAGTGAGTCACATATATATATCTGTATGTATATGTATGTATGTATATATACACACATTCATTTTTCCAATGTATGTTATTACTTTATATTGAGTAGACTTCATTGTGTTATACAGTAGGTCCTAGTTAGTTAGTTATCTATTCTTTATATAGTAATGTGTATGTGTTAATCCCATCCCTCTAATTCATCCCTCCCCTCTACTGTCTCCCATTTGGTAACCATAAATTTAATTTTGAAATCTGTGACTTTGTTTTATGAATAAGTTATTTTGTATCATGTTTTAATTAGATACCACATGTAAGTGATCTCATATGATATTTGTCTTTCTCTGATTTACTTCACTTAGTGTGATATTCTCTAGGTCCATCCATGTTGCTGCAAATGGCATTATTTAATTCTTCTTTATGGCTGAGTAATATTTCATTGTATATATATACCACAACTTCATTATCCACTCCTCTGATGATGGACATTTAGGTTGCTTCCATGTCTTGGCTCTTATATATGCTGCTGCAATGAGCATTGGGGTACATGTACATTTTTGAGTTATAGTTTTCTCTGGATAGATGCTCAGGAATGGGACTGCAGGATCATATGTTAGTCCTATATTTAGTTTATTGAGGAACCTCTATACTGTTCTCCATAGTGGTTGTACCAGTTTGCATTCCCTTTTCTCCATACCCTCTCCAGCATTTATTGTTTGTAGACTCTTTGATGATGGTCATTCTGACTGGTGCGAGGTGATAGTTTTGATTTGCATTTCTCTAATAATTATACGTTGAGCATCTTTTCATGTGATTTTTGGTCATTTGTCTTCTTTGGATGAATATCTATTTAGATCTTCTCTCCATTTTTTTTTTATATTGAGCTGTATAAGTTTGTTTATACATTTTGGAGATTAATTCCTTGCCTGTTGCATCATTTGCAAATATTTTCTCCCATTCTGTGGGTTGTCTTTTTTTTTATGGTTTCCTTTGATGTGTAAAAGCTTTTAAGTTTAATTAGGTTCCATTTATTTTTTTTTTGTTTTTATTTTCAGTACTCTAAGAGGTGGATCAAAAAAGATATTACTGTAATTCATGTCAAAGATTTTTCTGCTTATGTTTTCCTCTAGGAGTTTTATAGTGTCTGGTCTCATGTTTAGGTATTTAATCCATTTTAAGCTTATTCTTGTATATGGTGATAGAGAAGGCTCTAATTTCATTCTTTTACATGTAGCTGTTCAGTTTTCCCAGCACCATTTATTGAAGAGGCTGTTTTTTCTCCATTGTATATCCTGGCCTCCTTTGTCATAGATTAGTTGACCATAGGTGTGTGGGTTTATTTCTGGGCTTTCTATCCTGTTCCATTGATCTATATTTCTGTTTTTGTGCCAGTACCATATTGTTTCAATGATTGTAACTTTGTAGTTTATTCTTCAGTCAGGGGGCCAGATTGTTCCAGTTCTGCCTTTCTTTTTCAAGATTGCTTTGGCTATTCAGGATCTTTTGTATTTTCACACAAATTTTAAAATATTTTGTTTTGATTTTGTAAAAAAAATAAACTGCCATGGGCAATTTGTTAGAGATTGTATTGAATCTGTAGATTGCCTTGGGTAGTATAGTCATTTTGACAATCCTGATTATTCCAATCCAAGAACATGTAATATTTTTCCATCTGTTTGTGGAACAGATTTATTGATTTCTTTCATCAGTGTCTTATGTTTTCAGAGTACAGGTCTTTTGCCTCTTTAGTTAGGTTTATTTCTATTTTATTATTTTTGATGCAATGGTAAATGAGATTGTTTCCTTAATTTCTCTTTCTGATCTTTTGTTTTTAGTGTAGAGGAAGGCAAGAAATTTCTGTGTATTAATTTTATATCCTAAAATTTTACCAAATTCATTGATAAACTCTAATAGTTTTCTGGTAGCATCTTTAGGATTTTCTATATACAGTATCATGGCAAACACTGTTCTTTACACATTTAATATGTTAATGTGTTTAATTATATTAACATTGAATTCTTCAATAACTCTATGAGGTAAATAGTATAATACAGTATTTTAAAGTTCAGGAAATTGTGGTAACCACATTAGTTGCTAATAAGAGGGCTTGAGTTTAAAACCCATCATTCTTATACCAGAGTCCATATTCATAACCACCATTCATAGTACTAAGATTTCTATATTTTCTCACTGGGTTAAAATTGTCTTTTATATTTTAAAAATCTTATACATTTTCTACAAGTTCTCTGTGCTTGACCTATTAGTCTATAGATGATTTTTATAATTTCCCAAATATAATTATAATGTTTGGGTTATGTAGATTCAGGATTAGTATGGTTTCTTAGAAAATAGTAACAATTAAATTTATTCACATTTAGTATGAATTTTTTTTTACTCTTGTATCTTGAATTCCACTCTTGAATTTGTCTTCCTTTTTGCTAAAGCATTTTAAATGGTTTTTTTGATGAGGATCTCTGAATTATAAAGTTAAACAGTGAAAATATTTGATTTTTTTTTCTGAATGATAATTGAGTCAGTCTAAACATCAATATTGAATCATTTTTTCTTAGCAATGTCCTGTTTTTGCTCCTTTATCATTCTGACTAGTAGTATGTTGTCACTTTAGCCTTACTTCCTTTTAGACTATGTATGTACATCACTGAGACCAGCTCAGCAGGTGAGGACTGAAGAACGGGTGCTGTGAAAGTTAAGAAAAAGTTAATATAAAGCAAGACACAGAGAAATTTATCTTAATTAAAGGTGGGAACCAGGGGACTCAAAGTCTCAGGGGCCAAGAGCATTGCCTCAAGGAACAACACTGCTTTTATTGTGCTATTTAGGATTACATCAAGTGAGGAGGGGGTTGTGGGTGTAGGATATAGTTCTTTTATTATTTTAAAAGTCACATAGCTGGTAGTTGGTTAAGCTTTCATTCTGACCTTTACACAGTTAACAATCATTAGCATTGAGGAAGCCTGGCATAAGCTGACTATGCATAGCATCTAGACAGTCATCATTGTGCTTCCCACAGATGGAATGCCTATCTGCTGCCAGAGTGCCTAGGTTTGCACCTCAGTTCTCCTTGCTTATGCATATTCTGCTAATGACTGCTCATAAACCCCCTAGGGCTATGAGGTTCCTCTTACTCTTATTTTAACAGGGCATATGCTGTGCAAATGGTGTGCCAGTCTGCACAGGTCCGGCAGCCTAGACCAATGCATTATGTCCTCATTCAGTTGACCACATGAATAACTTATGCCTTTTGGTCTTTGTTCTTAAGCTTAAGTTATTTACCAGCACTGCAACTGTTTTTCAAACAGGAAAATGGGGTAAAGTAAAGCAGGACATATAGAGTTTTCAGCATAGAAAATAGAAGCAAAGAGGCTAAGAAAAGATTGTAGAAACATGTCTCCCTACAGAATATGTCTTAGTTCTGTCACCTATAACAAATTACCATATACTGGGTGGTTTGAACAACTTATATTTATTTCTCTTGGTAACTTCAAGGAGTCCAGGATCAAGGTGCCAGCTGAATCCATTATCTGGTGAGAGGCCACTTCCTGATTTGAATATGGCCAGGCTTCTCCTTATAGCTTCACATGGCAGAAGACAGAGAGAGGAGGAGCAAAATTCCTGATGTCACTTCTTATAAGGGCATTAATTCCTTCATGACAGCTACACCCTCATGATGTAATTACTTCCAAAACCTTACCTTCTAATGTCATCTCATTGGATGTTGGGGTTTCAACAAATGAATTTTGAGAGAACATAAATATGCAGTCCAGAACTATACAGTCTAGAACAAAGGAAGAGAGATATTGCACGTATAAACATATAAGTAAATATGATTATATTTACATAGTTTTCTTTGTTCTTCTGGAATATGAGATTTCTCCATGATAATTCTGAGTGTTCATTTGTCTTTATTCCACTTTTGATTTGTAATGCTTTCTGAATCTGAAAGCTCAAATCTTTAATCAGTTCTGGAAATCTGCCAATAGTAATTCTTGCTTGGGATATGTATTATTATTCCATTTATTCTTTAATCTTTTTATTCTTATTAGAATGAATTTGGATATTCTTATATATTCCCTATGTCTCCTAGCCAGTTCTTCATAACATTAATATTTTTACCTCTTTATGACATATACTGGATCATTCCCCATATCTATTTTCTATACTACTTACTTAATTTTTATTGTATCTAATATATTTCTATACTGTTCATTAAATATTTTATTTTTGGAGTTCCCATATGGCTCAGCAGTTAATGAACCTGACTAGTATCCATGAGGACATGGGTTCAATCCCTGGCCTAGCTCAGTGGGTTAAAGATCTGGCATTGCCTTTGTTGGGAGTTGGCTCAGATCATCAGGGTCGGAAAATGAGACATGAACATGGGGAGATCTCAACAAGGCTCTTTACTTCTGCAAAAGGGAGCAGGTACTCAAAAAGCATGCGCAAGGAAGAGAAGACCCTCCCTATTTATCCCTAAACAGGTGATGTACCTGTCCCCTTCCCATTGGTCAGGGCACACATTCTTCTTGGTTGGCTAATTTGAAACAAATTGTTACTGGGAGAAGAGGGAAAGAGGAGAGGGGGTCCCAGGAAGGTGTTTCAGCCAAAACCAGAGCAAAATGGAATACAAGATATCCTTTGATAGAAAAGACATTATGTTACTTTCTACACCTTGAACTGTGGTGTAGGTTGCAGATGTGACTCTGATCCTGCATTGCTATGGCTGTGGTACAGGTTGGCAGCTGTAGCTCTGATTTAACCCCTAGCCTGGGAACCTCCATATGCTGTGAGTGAGGCCATAAAAAGACAAAAATTTAAAAAAATAAAAATATTTTATTTCTTTATATATATATATATGGTGAGAAGTCCTATTTGGATCTTTTATAATTTGCCTTTTTGTTATGTTAAACTATCCTCATTTTGTTATGTCATTTTTATCACTTTAATTGTTTTAGGCTTAATTATTTTTAAATTACCCTTCATAATGCTCTATTATTCTATATTTTAGGGCACTTATTTTTTTCATTTATTTTATTAACTGGCTCTTCTCCATGATTATTTGTTTTCATATGTATTTTTAGTTTTCTTTCATTGTGAGCAGGCATGGACTATTCTTTGTGAGTCTGTATGTCCTAAATTGTGAGACAGCTTCCATACTGCATCAGTTGAAACCTGTGTTTGTTTGTTTGTTTTTTGTCTTTTGTCCCTTTTATTTAGGGCCGCACCATGGCATATGGAGGTTCCCAGGCTAGGGGTCGAATCAGAGCTGTTGCTACAGGCCTACGCCATAGCCACAGCAATGCCAGATCCAAGCTGCATCTGCGACCTATACCACAGCTCATGGCAACGCTGGATCCTTAACCCACTGAGCAAGGCCAGGGATCAAACACACAACCCCATGGTTCCTAGTTGGATTCGTTTCTGCTGTGCCAGGACGGGAACTCTGGAAACCTAGATTTTTAATAGCTATTAATTCTTTGTGTATGATTGTATAGTTTATGGATTTCATGTTATGTGGCTATTTTGAAATTTTTCTTCAATCTGTTTACTTTTTGTGAATAAATATTTTTTTTTGTTTCTTTTTGTTCTACATATTTTTTGTCATCTACTCAGAATTCTTAATTATATAGGTTAATGTTCCTTGCTTTTCTGAAGGCTACTGAGTGTGATTTATTTTGTTCCAACCTATTAACATAGCAACAAATTCAAATGCTTCTAATTCTGGCTGCCATGCCTAATGCGTAAACAACTCCTAGCCCATAATCATCTGAGCTAAATCTAATCTGATTCTACTTTGGGATAACAAAGTATCAGATTTTTCTTAACATTCTTGTTTTAATTTATTTCTCAGTTTTTAAAATGTTATTTTCTTCTTTATAATTTTGCCAATTAATTTAAAAATATGTCCAATATCTTTCATCTACAATACTTAAAGCTTAGGAAGATATAAAGCCCATCCTATTAGGTCAATCCATCAACTCCAGAAGTCTGTTTTACATAATTTAGCTTTAAATTATTATTGATGTTTAATATATTTTTAACTGACCATAGTGTTCTCTAATCAAGTCTGAAATTTTATTGTTTTTCTAGGCTTTCTAAAAGGCAAGTAAGCCTTATTACTAATGATAATTTATTTTCCTTCCTTATAATAATACTTCCTGTTTCTTATATTATCAGATTGTTTGGACTGCAAAGTGGACTGTGGGTTAAAAATCATGATTCCAACAGATATCCTTGACTTTTCCTTGATATTAGAGATAATTGTATTATTTTGTAATTAATACATAATGATACATCTTTGCTTGGTACAGATGCTTATTAAATTAAAAATGGCTTTCATCATGTATTTCTTTAAGAAATTTTTTCCTTCTTAGATATCCTAATTCTTTAAATCCACTTTTCACAAATGATAGCCATAACTCTGGTGTTCTTTACATTTTAATTATTAAAAATGTTAATGTATATTAACACATTTTCCATTATCAATCAGTGCATTTGTGGATTGAATTCTACTTGGCAAATCATATTCATTATTTAATAATGAGTATGATCAATTTACTAGTATTTAAATTGACATTTATCATCTCTTATTGTAATTGATCATACATGTATGTGTTTAGGATTGGTGAGATTTTTTTTTTTTCCTATTTTTAGGGCCACACCCTCAGCATATGTAGGTTCCCAGGCTAGGGGTTGAATCAGAGCTGTAGCCATTGGCCTACACTACAGCCACAGCAATGTGGGATCCAAGCTGCATCTGCAACCTATGCCACAGCTCATTGCAGTGCCAGATCCCTTCCCCACTGAGTGAGGCCAGGGATCAAACCTGCATCCTCATGGATACTAGTCAGATTCATTTCCACTGAACCATGATGGAAACTCCAGGATTGATGAGTTTTAAAAGCAGGGGTATCATAACTTAAATACACATGCACACACACCCATTGAAAATGCTGAACTAATTTAGAGAAGATAGGTCCAGTATCAGTGAAATTATACAGTTGCATAAAACAGAAACTCTTTTAGTATCTAAATATTTTATAATTAGATTGCATTTAATAGAAATCATTGGGCAGTTCAGTCATCTCTGGGAGAATTAGAGAAATAGAGATTTAAATGAAAAGCCAGGAACAATTTTCAAAATCATACAGTAAACTTGTTTCAGTTAGGAAATCTCTGCTAGTACCTGTAAACACGGGTACTTACATCTTTTACTACCACCTACACTTGCAGCACCAGACAAAAATTTTGACCTTAACCACTTTTTCTCTGAAGTCTCCAGGACCCTATCTTCCTATAACCAAAACGACCACCAGAGGGCTTTTTTTTTTTTTTTTTTTTTTTCTCTATGGCCAGGAACAAATCCCAGTAGGTGATTTCCAATACAAGTTTGGTGGGAAGATCTGATTGGTGGAGTTATTTCCCATGTTTAAGTGTTTGAAATCAGGAAAGGATGGGGAAATGTTTCTGACTTTTTCTTTAGGTTAGTGAAATATATGCTTTCTCTTCCTCAAAGTACATAATGTATAGAAAGGGCTCAGTTACTAGTACCCCAAGAGGAAGGACATATTTCTTGGTTATTTTAAAGAAATTACCTATGAAATTTACTTGAAATTTAGTGATTACTATATGTGACTTTATCATTCTTCTGATGAAAGATCTACTTCCTCCTAAAGACAAGAATCAGCCAACATTTACTAGCAAGATCATAGAAGTTTTAGGCATTGGCTTCAAGCATGTCACCTATTATTGTTATGTCAGAATTTGGTAACTATTCAAAAGGTGTGTTTAGGAAGATGCCCTTTCTTCACTGATCCTGATGTACTAGAGAAATGGGCCTTTGGAGAATCCATGGTTCCAGGCTATAGAAACAAGGAGAAATTGTAGCTGATGATATTCAGACAAAAGAAGAGAAAAAAGGCAGAACAAGTCTTAGAGGCCCAAGGTCATGGTTATACTCATTGTTCCACACAGCTGTATGGGTTCCAATTATGTGAGGCAAAAAAACCCAAAAAAAAACAAACAAAAAACTGTGTTGTCAGATGTTTTTGTTTTGAATTAGGCACACTGTTGGACTCATGACTAAATTCCTTTTTTTCATCGTCTTCTCTGATTATTGTTCAACAGTTTTTCAGTCTTCTTGAATTGGTTTTGAAAATGTATATATTTTCCATATCATCCCAACTTTCAAATATGTTGTCATTGAGTTCTAAATAACATCTATTCTTTAAAAGGCAGATCAACTTTCAGTCAATTTTTCTAAATGGTATGTGTTAAGGCTTTTTTTTTTAATTTTTTAATGATTTTTATTTTTTTCCATTATAGCTGGTTTACAGTGTTCTGTCAATTTTTTACTGTACAGCAAGGTGACCCAAACACACATACATATATACATTCTGTTTGCTCACATTATCATGCTCCATCATGTAAATAGTGCTATATAGCAGGATCTCAGTGCTTATCCATTCCAAAGGCAATAGTTTGCATCTATTAACCCCAAATTTGCATCTATTAACTCCAAATTCCCAGGTGTTAAGGCTTTTAAAACTTTTTTGCTATACATTTTTCTAAAGAGTTATATGTGATTATTAAATCATCATTTATGTAAAGCCTATCTTTTTCTCCAATGAATTATGTTGCACCTACGTTGAAAATAAGTTGACCATATATGTATGAGTTTATTTCAAGGTTTTCTCCTCTGTTCCATTGATCTATGTATGGTTATCTCCATACTGAAATGTCCTGATTATTTCAGAATTCTGATGAGCCTTGAAATCTTTAACTATCTTATTTATTTCTAACAATCAGTTCTTGGCTGATATATAAGTTTTTGGGTTTTTTTTGATTTATTGAAAAGTTCCCCTTCTATCATTATTTTTATATTTTATAATTTTCTTGGATTTTTTTTCCTTTTTTTCCAAGCTTAAGTCAGGTGATTTTAATCTCTTTTTCTGCTTATTTTAGATAATCAGATCATTATGTATATGCATTTTCTAATTCTATTTTTTAAAGTTTTGAAATGATGTGATATGATGTTTTCTTTTTTAGCTATTTTTCAAATAATGACAATATCGAGTTGTATTTTACTCTGTCTCATTGATTTATTTTTACCATTATTAATTTTGTATTTGTCTTCTCAAATATTGAGCTTTTAAATTTATTATATCTCACATTGCAAAAGTTAATTTGCTATTATTTGGCACATATGGTTTTGAACAGCCCATTTTCATTAATATCTCTAGGTGGAACTTTATTTCCTGAAACTATTAGTTCAAAGTTATACGTATATGAAAAATTAAATTGGTCTTCAAGAATATTAACCTTTATCCACCTCTGGATATCAGAATATGGTTTATAATGGTTAAAGGAAATCCAACATTTGCAATTTAGACAAATACCATTAAATTTGTTTATAGTAGTCCATAAAACAGAAATGCAATGATCTCAGTAGTTCAATTTTAAATATAGAAGTACATCTGCAGAGATTAAAAACAACCATCCTGTATATATCACATGGCTTATGTAATTTCAAATGTGCCCATGGATTCTAATACACAGAGAGAAGACATCTGAATTTTGATTTGTGGAAGAGATTTATGACCATTTTCTGCTTCATAAGAAGAACATACTGTCATCTAAAAGTACAGTTTTGCATATGACTGATGAATATCCATGCATGCCTACAGCAAGAAAAAATTAATTAGAAAAAGATTCTAATTTTAATTGAAGAACATTGTTTGATTTTTTATTAGAATCCCTTTCACAGATTCTTATATTTCATCTCCAGACTCCTATTCATGTATCTTTAATAAAATTCAGGAGAGTACACCTTACAGGTAGGACGGGTGGAAGCATACCTATGGAGACAAAGCTGCAAAGAATTCACATTCATTTCAGCTTCCTTGCTTTTACCCATACTCACAGTATTGGGTCTTGACTTGAATTTAAAAATGCTTTTTTTTTTTTTTTGCTTTTAGGGCCGCACTTGCAGCGTATGGAGGTTCCAAGGCTAGGGGTCCAATTGGAGCTGTAGCTTCCAGCCACAGCCACGCGGGATCCGAGCCTAGTCGGCAACCTACAGCACAGCTCAAGGCAATGCCAGATCCTTAACCCACTGAGTAAGGGATCAAACCTGAGTCCTCATGGATGCTAATCAGATTTGTTAAACACTGAGCCATGACGGAAACTCCTAAAAATGTATTTTTCATTCCCTATGTATGAGTAGCTCTTATTTTTCTATCCCAAAATGTAAATGTGGACATTCAATCTTCAAGTCCTCTTATATACACTATAGTCAGGTATTTTTCCTAGTCTCCTTTGGCATGTTAGCATCTAATCAATTCTCGATTCCATTTTTCCGTTTAAGAAGTATTGCTTTTCTTCCATGCATTATATGTTATGTCATTTTTGCCAGGAGACTGACTTGATTGAAACTTGAGGCAATTTTCTAGTGTGGTGAAATTTTTCCAGATGTTGTTGTGAAGAGTTGCTATATGGATGTAGCTACTTGCCAACTTATCAAATCCTACACTTAAGAAATGAACATTTTATTTTAGATCAATTAGACCTCATATTATTAAAGTAATAAGAGGAATAAAGTAAGAGTCAACAAATACAGATTTGACTTTTGAGGAGGTTTCTTTAAAATCCTCAGAAATGGGCTTCAACTGAGTAAAGCTGAATAAGAGTTTAGAAAGTAGTCACCAGAAATATAATCATGGTTAGGGCTATGCTATAAATCATGGAAAAGAAATAAAAATGTAAATGAGTATGCTGTGTATATGAGACAATTGATATTGTTAGAGGTGTATATGAGACAATTGATATTGTTAAGTTCGGAATGAATCATTAGCCACTACAAAACTATAATAAAATAAAAAATAATAATTATAATGATATATACATCAAAGAAAGCCTAAAATATGATCTTATAAATGTTTATCACAGAAGAGGTAATTCCTATAGTTAATAAGTTTGGGTGCATTGATATCTATTAAAAGTGCTAAATTTTTCTCTCTCTGAAAATTATCCTCTCATTTTACTCCATGAATCAGAGAAAGCCCTAGTTAATTTTTCTTTTCATTGGATAACATGAAATCTTCTGTCCTTAGCTTAATATAAAGAATACTGTTTTTAAGACATAGTAAGATCAGAGCTATAATCTTCTTTCTGGGTAAATATGTTTCTAAAATGAGTCCTAAATATAACTAGTTCCTAAAGAAACCCACACTTGTAATCTTTTTAAATAGAGCTATTGTTGTATGTATGTGTGTGTAACTGCTTTAAAATACAAAACAAAACATTCTGGGTATCAAGGTTTACACTATCTGCAAGGGAAATCGGTCTCATTCTTTGTGAAATAAGCAGCTGTTGCCATGGTGAGAATCTGACTGAGGAACAAGTTGCTCTTATATATAATATTTCAAAATCCTTAATACAGTATCTGTGTGACCAGGGTGTCTGAACATTCTCAAAAGATTTACTAGCGTCATAAATATATTCTATGCTTAAAGTAACCATACAGTATTTCACAATCAGTATTAAAAAGGTATCTATTAAATTTTTATCAGAAGTATGAAACTATGGCAAGCTCCTTTGGATGGAAACAAAGTAAAATAACCCCACCAGGAACATACATTCCACTTGAAGAGATGACATACAATCATTAAAATTTGAACCACTAGTCAAATAAATACACAATATGTACGTAGTTCAAGAGAAGTTTTAAGAATACTAAAAATTCGAGGAATGGTAAAGATAATTAGGACTGAGTGCCAAGGGAAATTTTCTTTTTTAGAATAGGTGAGATTTTTCTAAAAAAAATGTTTTTCAGTAGTCAGTGACACATAGCTCTTAAAGAAAAGGTAAGATTTGGGAAAGCTAAATGAAAGAGCATATATTATCGTCTGGAATAAATGGAGAGGAGCCTAGGAAACCAGAGACCTGCGGATTGCAAAAATTAGAACTCACATGGAGCAACAGAGTAACAACTCAAATAATAGGACTTTGGAACAAGACAGACTCACTTTCAAAGCCAAGCAGAAGTTCCATTGTTAAAACTTGAGTACAAGCTGTGAACAAAAATTAGGAAACATTCAATTTATATGGCCAGTATATCCTTGACATTCTCATTCAGAGGTCTTATTTAACCTATAAACCTTATCCTTTTGTTATTCAAGGTCACTAACTAAAGCCAAAGGAGGTAAAATATACGTGTGTAAGCAACCTTTTCCTGGGGACTGTACTAAGTATTTTAACATATATTTTCTGAAATATCTGTCAAAACAGCAGCCTCATAATTGTTAAAGAGAACCAATGAGGCTCAGAGTCTACCAGACATGATACCAGTTTCTCTGCTTTTCTGCTAGCATGCACCCCATAATTTCTCTTCACAAAGGCTAGTAAAGTGATCATGGGGCAATTGTAGTAGACCCTTTCTATCCAGGAGTTCCAGATTCATGGCTTCAACCAACTGCAATTCAAAAATATTTGGGAAAAAAAATCCAGGAAGTTCCAAAAAGCAAAATTTTAAATTGCCTTGCCCTGGCAACTATTTACATAGCATTTATGTTGCATTTATAACTATTTACATAACATTTATGTTGTATTATAAGTATTATAATTATAAGTAATCTAGAGATGACTTAAAGTATATGGGAGGATGTGCCTAAGTTATATAGAGATATTATGCCATTTTATGTAAGGTGCTTGAGTATCTGCAGATTTTGGAGTCTAAAGGATTTTTCTGGACCTGATATCCCACAACTACACCCTTTTTAAGTTTCTCTGGCTAAGTTACATTCTTTATGAGACTAATCTCAATTTTCTTTAACTCCGTCTGTCTGTTCTATCCATTCAGAAAAACTCAAACCTTTCATCATGATTATCATGTTCACGTCAGTACGACCCATTCACTCCTTCAAAATCTGAAATTTCATTTATTTGAGTCAATGATGATTTCTTCTCCATCTCAGTGCACAGTTTTCAGCTTGAGGATTTTAGCAGGCATCTCTGCAGCATTTAGCATTGCTGATGTGCCTTCTGTTTTGAAAAACTCATTTTTTACCTTTGCACAGCAACAACAGCTTATCCTAGCTCTCCTCGTGCTGGTATGATCCCTGCTCTTTGCCTCATCATGGCTCTACTTTATCTTACCATTAGCACTTGGAATTCATTTGAATTTTCTCCTTAATTTCTTCCAAGTACGCTATCCCTGGTCAGTCTCCTCTAGTGAAATTTTTTTAACTGCACACACATATGCTGATGATTCAAAACTTCATATATCTTATTACCTCTTGGACACCTTGACTTGAATGTTTTCACCTACGTCTGAAATTCAGTACACTGCCCTAAATCTTACTCGTAGGTTGTATTTCAGTTGATAGAAACAGTATCCCTCTGGTTACCCAAGTGAAAAGGCTGACAGACAAATTTGACTCATCTATTTCTTCAGCCTCCAAATATACTAAATCATCTAGTCTTAGAGCTTGATTCTTGACATATAGCTAATCCATTCTGCCCATCAGTGTGTTATAAATACTTAACAGCCAGGTCTCTGGGAATAAAATAGAGCTTGATTTTTGGCATTTACCGGTTGTCTTTGGGTAGATAATATCCACTACAGCAGAATTCAAGCCATTAAAGTAATGTAACTGAACACATAGTTGGAAAAATATGTATACTCATTCAACTTTCATTAGCTGGATGATTTTAACACTGCTGATTTTCTCCCTCATTTTCCACCACTGTTTATCTTTTATTCAAGTCCTAAATGTTTACCTAATATGCTATTTTACTATGCTATTTCAATAGCTTCCTCACAGGCATTCCTGCTTCTGCCACTATCTTTCACTAATTCACCTTCTATTCTGGTTTTGCAGAAATTTTCTAATACATAGATTTGATACTTTCACTTGTCTAAACCACATCAGTGGCTTCCCACTAACACATTCACATACTCCAGAAAATGAGAACTGATTGTTAGATCTTTCATGGTTTGGTAGCTGTTCTCTCACAAGTGCAATCTTTACAACTGCCTACATTGCATTTTTGTGGTTCCCTATATATACTATGTAGCTCTTTTCCTTTCAACAATCTGCCACTTCTGCTTGGAATGAGCCTCCTATCCTACCCACCTTCATGTAGTTGATATGCCTGGAGAGTTTATTTAATAATGATTTTTATTTTTTCTATTAGAGCTGGTTTTACAGTGTTCTGTCAATTTTCTACTCTACGGCAAAGTGGTCCAGTTACACATTTATGTATACATTCTTTTTTCTCACATGATCATACTCCATCATAAGTGACTAGACATAGTTCCCAGTGCTATACAACAGGATCTCATTGCTTATCCATTCCAAAGGCAATAGTTTGCATCTATTAACCCCAGATTCCCAATCCTCCTGGATAATATATTTAAATGTTTAAGATGTATTAAAGTTCTTTTAATCTCAAGGAAGTCTCCAGTGATTTTCTGCACATTCCCTCTCTTCTCCTAGCCTCCCAGTGGGATAAACTCCCCACTTTCATAGCTATTTTCATTGCTTTATTATTCCTTGGTATGTACCTTGCTCACCATATGCTATGTTCTCTAAAACAAACAAAAAGCTCCTGCTATATTCCTGCTTTCATGATCAAGGAAGAACAAAGTACCAACTCTAGAAGGAACCAATTAATGTTGAATGAACAATGCACTACTACTGAATGGAAAAAATTGTTTAGCTTGTAGAGGAGATGGAATCTTTGTATTTCCATATGTTTTCCATATTTGGGAGAACGAGACACCATATAGATCTTCTAAATTTTATTGTATTTATCAGCATGCATTTAAAATCATGAGGCATGCCAATAGAAAAAAATTTAAAAAAATGAGAAAAAGACAAAATAAACAAAACAGATATTTTAGAGTTAACAGAAATGTACTTAAAAATGGCCGTGAATAACATAGTCAAGAAAATTGGTATTCCAATGTAGAATATTCACAGAGACATGAATACATAAAAATAGAAACTATAGGTATGAATAACTCAATAGCCAAATTTAGAGGTCAAGAGATAGATTTAATAGCAGATTGGGCACAGCAAACAGATACATAGTGAATTGTAAATAGGTGATTATATAGTATCCAGAGTGAAATAGAGTCCAAAATAGATGGAAGAATAAATTGTACATGGAAAATATTGGTAGACTAAAGGATTTTAAATGTATGTAACATTTGTCCTAGAGAAATACACAAAATGGGAAAGAGACAGAATTTGAATATATATTGATAGAACTTTTCAAAACATGTGAAAAACTCCAAGCATATATTTAAAAATTGTTACACATCTGAAGTAGAGTGATTTCAATGAAAAGCGCATCTAGACCGTCTATAATCAAATTATTGAAAGCCAAAGAAAAATGGGAAAACCTAAAAGCAGCCATATGAAAAAAGATACATTATGCAGTGGATCAATAAGTGTGAATGCTGATGTTTCAAAAGACTCTATGGAATCTAGAAGATAAAATTAGGGCATCTCAAATGCATTGAGAGAAAATAAAATCTAACCTCAAATACTATACCAAACAAAAATATCCTTTGAAAATGAAGCTGTAAAGACTTATTCAAATTAAGGAAAAGACAGAGAGAAAATTAAGTTTTATCTAGCATGCCTGGTTTCAGAGAAATATTAATAGGAAATCTTCAAGTAGGAAAGGAGTGGTATATCCAGAGAGAAACATAGAAATGCTAAAAAGAATAAAGAACCACAGGAATGATGAAGTCAGGAAATTTTTTGTGTGTGTCTTTTTGTCTTTTTAGGGCCACATCCGCAGCATATGGAGGTTCCCAGGCTAGGGGTCGAATCAGAGCTGTAGCTGCTGGCCTACGCCACAGCCACAGCAACGCAAGATCCCAGCCATGTCTGTGACCTATACCACAGCTCATGGCAACACCGGATCCTTAACCCACTGAGCAAGCCCAGGAATGGAACCTGTGTCCTCACGGATCTAGTCGGGTTCATTAACTGCTGAGCCACGGGGGAATTCCAAAATCAGGAAATTTTAAATGAATATTATATGCTGGGGCTTATTAAAAAGGGTCAAAAAAATGAAATGCCTCAAAACACAAAATTTAGAGTGGGTCAAATGGAGTTAGATATTTCTAGATTTCCAGCCTTGTTTGGAAAATGATGAAAGCACAACTATTATTATAATATGCAACGTATAGAGGTATGTTTTCATTTCTAGGATATCCTCCACTAATTATTTTACAATGAATAATTTTTACATAATACAGGGGAGAAATAGAATAATAAAATATGTCTGAGTAGTCAAAAATAAAAGGAGATTAAAGAGTACAGAAAACAGGCAGGAAAAATAGAAATAAAAATTCTCTATCAGATATAAACTAAATTTTGTCAATATTTGTACAAAATACATTTGAATTCTATGTAAAAAGATTGTCACAAAAGGTAAATAAAGTGATATCTTCTTACAAGAAAAAACAGTTCAAATAAGTGCATGGGAAACTTCCAATTAAAAATGTGGAAAGAGGTAGTTCCCTTAGTGGCTCAGCCATTAAGGAACCCGACTAGGATCCACAGGGATGTGGGTTCGAACCCTGGCCTTGCTCAGTGGTTAAGGATCTGGCATTGCCATGAGCTGTCATATAGGTTGCAGACATGGCTTGGATCCTGTGGGGCAGTGGCTGTGGAGTAGGCCAGAGGCTACAGGTCTGATTTGACCCCTAGCATGGGAATTTCCATAGGCCACAGATGCGGCCTTAAAAAGCAAAAAAAAAAAAAAAAAAAAAAAAAAAAAGGTGCAAAGATACATTCTTCAAAGTCACCCTACTTCTCTTCCCCTCTTCACAAATATACAAAATCTGGCATGTTTATGTAAATATTGCACAAAATAGGCTTTAGGAAAGAAATGGATTGAGAGAGGAGCTTTCATTATGATTAAAATGGAGTATTTAATAATATAAAACTGTATGTATGTAATAATATTACATCAGATATGTAAAACATTTACATTAAAATGTGACACACATATTCATAAAAGGAACTTTAATGTACTTCTTTCAATAACTGATAGAAAAAAACAGACCAGAAATCATCACACATATACAAGATCTGAGCAACAAATATAAAATTGACCTAATTGGCATCTGTGGAATAGAACCTCTAATGTTGGCAGAATATACACTCTCTTAAGTGTACATGAAACACATAAGAAGTTGATCATCTGCTATGTCACAAAGCAAATCTAATCTTGTTCACAAATGGGGGCTTTAGACAAAATTCAACCACCATCAATAGTAACTCTGAGCAAAATGTATAAAAATTAGTTATCCTTCTGCTGAAATTAAGTTGCACATATATATACTGATGTTATAAAAGTTGTGTAGGAATGCCCTTTCTAGAATATGACCATTGGATTTTGAAAAAATACGTAAGAAAAGAAGGGAAATTTGTTTTAGTAACTGACAATAGGGTGAAGTGTCCCACTTTCAACCAGGTAATAACTTGTCTTCTTTCATTCTGTCCTATGACTTTGGCCTAGACAAAAGCCTCAGCACTAAAACATTCAGACTGGTGAATTTTTAAAAATTTCCTCAAGGTGTTGTGTTGAGGGAAGAAATAGAGTTGAAGATCTGTGATAGTTATGGTGTTTATATTATATCAGGGGATAGAGATATATCCATGCATTCATTAAGGAAAGAAAATAAAAATTTTCCATTAAACTGTCTGGTCAGAAGGTCTTGATAATGAGTTGAATCAATTATAAATACTCTAAACATTTTTAAATTAAGATCTGTTATCATTTGAAGAAAATATTTCATTTATCAGTCAGTCATATTCACAAGACATAATCTGTATTCCTCAATACCATAATGATGAAAATAGCATAGAACAGATAGATCTGTAAACGTATAGTCAGTACCCAATATAGTAAGTAACACCATAGAAATATCACCTTTATTATAGTCACTGTGTTCTTTTTTCTCTGAGGAAAATTATAATTTCTCTATTTTCACTCTAATATTTGCACCATATCTAGGGTGTGTAAGTCCTAAGCAAGTATTTTTTAATTTATTGAATGGAACAATATTGCATGAAAACAAAACAGTAACTACACAGTGTGGTGGAACTTTATTTTTCCTAGAGGTTTTTTCATCTATAAATACAGATTTACTATCAAATATTGGCATAGAACAATGGAGATTTTAGAAATACATTTGGTCACATTAACTGTCCATTGTAGGAGAGTTAATGTGACTAGCTTTAAAAGAAGTTACAGGGTGTCTTGGAGAGTATAAAGTCTGGGCCTTAGAGGAGTAGACACTAACTGACATGACTTTCTATTTTATACATCTTGATTTTTCCAACTATATGGTAAGGTCATTTGTTTTCATTGCCATTCAAAATCATTTTGAAAGTAAATGGCAATTAGATCAAGACAAATCATAAGCAGAAAATATACCTCTGTGTGTCTTTATAATAGACTAACTTTTCGTAATGGAAATATAATAAATGCTTAATATCTTCTGAACTAAAATCATGGGTTATAACCAACACGTACACGTGTACTAAGTGTACCATGCAATTATTTTGATATGCTAAAGTCAAGCAAGGGAAATTGGTAGTCAGGGTTTTTTTGGTTTTTGTTTTTTTCATGCTTTAGATAATCAGTGTTAGCTTTTCTCTTACTGGAGATAAAATAAAAGTACCATTGTAGTAACCTCATCTCTCACAGATCTTAAAGGATTTAATACATATATTTCTGACTATAATGCATTTAAATTTTTTAAAGGTTCCCAGGGCATAACAACTAAACGATCTCATTCTCTCACAAATTAAGACCAACCATACAGATTTTTTTCTTATTATTCTTGCCTATAAAGTTAATCCTCACTGAGCTCTCGTAAAGACTTCTTTAAGCCTCCCAGGTGAGTGAGAAGCAGCCCTAATGAGCATGAATCAGTGGCATTTGATCCCCACCATAGTTAAATGCCGACACAGATATAATCTTTTGCTCTTCCAAAGGCTTTTAACTCTGAGAATAAAGAACTCAAAATCTCCAACATCAGCAAGCCTTTACACTAGTTCCCTCTTCTATCCAGCAGCTTACCCTCCATTATTTTGCAAAAATAAAACTACAAGTGTTTTATGGGTTTCATTTGGAGAGACTGTGGGAATTGTAGCAGAAAAGGGACCTATATTCCTTCTATTAGGTCCCATTTGATCAGGGAAACTTTCCTGTCCAGAGCAGATCAAGCCAAATTGGCAAATAGAAAGAAATGAGTTTATACCATGTGTCAGTGAAGTTACCACATAAGTGTGGATTTCTATAAAAAATATTTTAGGTGAATTAAGTGTTCCTTTGGGAAATATCTGGAAAGGACACAACCCAGATAAGGCAAATAGAAACAGCGACCATAAATTAAGTACATTCTCATTACAGCTTCACACCCCTTGACTAGAAACAATAACCTCTCCCCCAGTACGTACACAGTCTCAGAAAAAAAGATTAGTGCACCCACAGGGCAAAGCAAACATATCTATCTTGTGATATGTTCGAACAATGGTAAAGCTGTACCTCTGGCAGATGATGGGTAGAAGTGAATTAGAGGGGTCTAGGTGAATTATAGAGGTGGGAATCTTCCATCAAGGAGGCCCAGCTGTCTGCCTCAAGGTGCTTGACCCTAGCAACAGACAACAGGAGCAGCCAAGCAAATGACAGCTGTTGCAGAAGAAAAAAGGAGATAAGTGAGATTCTCATAATTGGGCCTGGGGATGGTCAGAAGTGTATTCCACCATCCTGTCTTTTACACTTGAGTCAAAATCTAAGCCTCATAATATTAAGCTACATCTGGAATTTTATATGTAATATATTATTGTACACACACATAAACATCATACAAATATACTCACATGTACATATTTACTAAATGGTAATCAGTATTGATACTGGATCTTCAAGAGTTTTTTTCTCATATTTAAAAAAGATGATAGCTGAAATAAAGCACAGTAATTATATGAGAGTGTCTCTGCAAAGCCGAATGTGTTTTTCTGACAGATACTCAGTTCTTGATGTTTTCTGTAGCTGCTCTCATTAAATTTTATACTACTGAAAACCTGAACAAAAGCCTGTGCAGTGTAAGGGAACAATGATTCGCTTTTGCAAGGAAAAGATTTATAGAGAAAATCGCTTGTATCTGACAGTCACTGACATCAGTCCTTAGTTCATGAAAAGTGACTGGGGCCTCATAGATCTTCTCCCGTTCATCATAAAGCTAGTGTTTTACTTGTCTCAGTGATGAATGGAAAATGATTAATGATCTCAATGATGTGTGGGAAAGAGTTGCATTTTGTAACCAGAGAAAAATTTTTTACAAATTCAACATTGAATCATTAAAAAAATGCAGATTAGACACCTGAAAGTATTTCACAGAATAACACCCTTCCTTTTACTTTCTTTTTTTTTAAAAGGAAATGTCTATTTAAAAACTGATTTTAAATACACATATTTAAAAATAGGATTAGTTATCAAAGTATTCCACACAAACTTAATAAGAAAAAAAATAATTTCTTAGGAAAATAGGTCTCTGATATTTGATTTTACTACTTAAAGCAAATGCGCAAAAATTAACAGTTCATTTCTTATTACTAGTTTGGCTCTTTAAGTATAAGCAGAAATTGTCCCTTTGATTGAACTACATTATTAGTAACAAACTTTGTTGGTCAATGAATTACACCTCTAGCATGAACTTGCATCTTGACCTGGTTAAGGAAGGCTCTAGTCTCAATGATTTAATGTGTGGCTTAAATACCAATTATTTCCCCATAGGACACTATTAATGCCTGAATTATATTAGATATATTTTTACACTGTCTCAATTGGTGACAAAAATATCAAAAACTATTATGTTCTTATTTGTTTAGTAAAGGGAGTTTATTATAAAGAATTATGTTCAGTGAACCAAAAATTGTGTTAAATTCAAAGAACAGGGGTTATAGTTGCGGTAAGATTCTTAGAATCCAGGTTCTATGGAGATGGAAAGAGTTCTTGATCTAAGATTATTTAAGGACTTTTAGCAGCAGCATCTGGCTAGAAAAACTGCCTCACTGAGTGACAGCAAATGGGAACCATCAATATGGCTCTAAGGCTATCAAAGGTGGGACTTCTTCTAAGGACTTGATACATAATGGAGCCTGGCTTTGACCATGTCTTAATACACATTTCTAGAGAGAGAATCTGAACAACTAAGGAAAAAAAGTAGAACAACTCAAAGAAAATAGCAAGCTCCACTATCTAAGCAAGCTGCAGCAGAAGCGTTGGAACAGAAAAATATATAGAACAAATTATAAATACTTTTAGAGAGGTAAAGAATATAAATCACTCAAAAGTAGAATAAGATAATATCAGCTGGATATATTAAGTATAAAAATGATAGTTAAAAAAAAGAGAATGTGATAGGTAAAGATAAGTAATAGCATGAATAAAGACAAAAGATCAGTGAGGATCTTCTGCACAAGACAACAGGAAAGAAATAAGGCAGATAATATGTATTTAACATAACATATGTCTTACATAAAAGTTGAAGCTCAAAATTCTAGATTATAGGAATCTCCAGAGAAGAAAATGCAAATAAAAATGGAGAAGTACTTGAAGAAAAATTAATATAAATTTTCCAGAGATATAGACTGATCAAATATCTTGGACTGAAAACATTTGCAGTTGTCAAATATTAGAGATTACAAAAAAATTAGAGATCAGGAGTTCCCACCATGGCGCAGCAGAAACAAATCTGACTAGGAACCATGAGGTTGCGGGTTTGATCCTGGCCTCGCTCAGTGGGTTAAGGATCCAGCATTGCCGTGAGCTGTGGTGTAGGTCACAGACACGGCTCAGAGCTGGCATGACTGTGGCTCTGGCATAGGCCAGCGGCTACAGCTCCAATTAGACCCCTAGCCAGGGAACCTCCTTAAAGGACAAAAGACAAAAAAAAAAAAAAAAAATTAGAGATCAGATATCTTAGATTGAAAACATTTATGGAGTATTAAACATTAGAGATTACAAAAAAAATTAAGGAAAAATTGGACATGAGTTTTCTCAACAGAAATAGTAGAAGCAGGAGGGCAGTTGAATAACAATTTTAATGTTTTGATTTAAAAGTATATTGAACTTATACTTTATATCCAGGAAATTATTTAATTTAATGTAATATTACAATAAAATATTTTCAAAAATTCAATTATCAGAGATTTGGCACCAAGAACCATAATAAAAATACTTTTAGAGGAGGTAGTCAGCTGATTAGATAAATGCAGACAATTCTGCAGCGTAAAGGAAAGAGAACTTGTCTTGAAGACACAAGTGGAAACCATAAATTTCAAACAAATTTACATAACAAACAACAATTTAGAGGAGTCATTAAAATAGTTTCTATTGTAAGGAAAATACATGAATGGGCTGAGATTAAAGCAGAGATGAAAATAGACCGATTAAAATAAGTAAAAGCACTGACTGCACAAAATAAATTGAGGACAGCAAACTGCAAAAGACAATAATAAAGAAAATCAGAGAATGATGATGAAAAATACTATCAGAATGTAGAAGAGAGTAAAAGTAAGAGGAAGCTTATAGAAAAATTTGGAAAAAATATGACACAATGACAGAAGGTTACTATCTTTAAACATATCAAGAATGCCAATAAAGCAATAAAAGTGTTAGTTAAAACATTAAAAAATACTAAAAAGGAAAAATATAAAAATTAGAAATGTAGTATACTACAATAATAAAAATACTAAATACAAAAAATAATCACCTTTATATATAAAAAGGTAAATGAAATTAATATGAAGTACTAAATTTACCCATAAAATACAGAAGGCTTTTAAATTATAATAATCAAAGACAGTAAGAGTTTGGTTCATTTGTGAATATCAGTTTATATTAATACACATTTTCTGAATTTCATTTGATTCTACTTTTTAAAAAATTTTAAGATTTACATACTTTGGAGTTCCCATCTTGGCTCAGTGGTTAATAAATCCAACTAGGAACCATGAGGTTGCAGGTTCGATCTCTGGCCTTGCTCAGTGGGTTAAGGATTCAGCATTGCCAAGCTGTGGTGTAGGTTGCAGACATGACTTGGATCTGGCATTGCTGTGACTCTGGCATAGGCCGATAGTTGTAGCTCTTATTAGACCCCTAGCCTGGGAACTTCCAGGGCCGCATCTATTTATAGGGAGCCTATGAAAAGTTATACTTGTTTCATTGCAGCATTATTTGCAACAGCCAAAACATGGAAACAACCTAAATGCCCATTGACAGAGAAGTGGATAAAGAAGATGTGGTACATATACACAATGGAACATTACTGAGCCATTAAAAGGAAAGAAATAACGGCATTTGTAGCAAAATGTATGGGCCTAGAAATTATCATGCTAAGTGAAGTCAGTCAGACAATGAGGCATCAACATCAAATGTTATCACTGACATGTGGAATCTAAAAAAAGGACAGAATGAACTTCTTTGTAGAACAGATACTGACTCACAGACTTTGCAAAACTTATGGTTTCCAAATGAGGGGGTGGGGGATGCACTGAGGGTTTGGGATGGACATGCTGTAAAATTGGTTGTGATGATTGTTGTACAGTTATAAATGTTTAAAATTCATTAAAAAAAGAAAAGCTGTACATGTAAAAAAATGTTTACTGCAGCATAACATATAAAGTAAGGAGTAAAAACATGAATATATTCAAGAATAGCTTATCAATATGATAAATTATTATGCACTCATTTAAAAAATATTTTCAAAAACTTAAATGGCATGACTTTTTTTCAGTGAAAAAAATACAATGAAAATAAGGTATAGCATTTTCATTTTTATCTCAATAGCCTATCGTAATTATACAAAATAAGGTATAGTGTATTTGTTTTTAATCTCAATATCCTTTCTTATGCACATCTATCTATTTTATGTCATTATATAATGGGATATTAATAGATGTGCATAAGGAAGGGTGAATAAAAAAGTGATTACTGCTAAGTGTTGGAATAAATGGTGATTTATATTTCATCCTTATGGTTTTGTTATTCTCATATCACCTATCTTGACCTTATTATTAATAAGAAAAAGTCCACTGAATATAAAGAAAAAGATTATAGAATACAAATTAGAACAGATGGTTTCTTTGAACATGTTGATTTTGAGTTACCTAAAGACATCCAGAACATATATTAATTGGATATTAGAAATGTTAGTTCGAGTTATGAAGATCTAGAAGGAATAACTTATCAGTAATACATGTCAAAGGTAGCGCAAACATTTAAAGTGAGTGTGATAATATTGAGAGTTTATAGACAATGACAGAGGTTGAATATGTGTGTTCTCTGGGGAATCTCAACATATAATGAAAAGTTAATTAGCAAATATCATTAGATTTCACTCTTAGAACTTGTCTACTTTTGTTTTTTCACACCAATGTACTTTTTAAATAAAGCAAAAGCTGATAAAGCTAAATTGTTAAAACAGGAAGTGAAAAGGGAGACTGATTCTCTGAACAAGAAATAGAAATACTCTGAGAAGTCATAAAGGTTTTTGCAAGTAATGCACAGGTTTTCAGCAGCATATAATAACTTTTCATGCTCATAGTTGCAGATTGTATCCATTTTTTCCATTCAGGTCATTAACTAGGAGCATTCAAATATAGAGTTTTAATGTTGCCTTGTAGAATGAGCTAAAGTAGTGTTTTATAAATGCACAGTAGTGAGAGAATAAATTATCAACAAATATTTAGCTCTATTCAAGGATATGAAGACTAATAATAATGCCTTTGGTTCAATTCCATTCAATAATAATTGCACTGGTTACAAAAACTATCCATTCTTATGGCACTTTTGTGTCAGCTCATTATGGAGTCTCAAGCACCCAATCTTTACTATAGACATGGGTAAAAAGTTGTTAATAAAACCATCTCAGTTAAATTCAGACCTAGATTTTCTCCTAAACTTATCTTTATATGACTGCCAAACAGTTAAAGTCCAATAGCTGTCAATGTACAGGAACCTAAGCTGTTTGTATTTTGGGGAAGGGAAAAATTACCATGAAGGAAAGTGACATTTCTAGAATATCTAATGCATTACAGACAAACCAAGATGTTATTTATCATCATTATTTCATTGATTCAGAAAAGTCCTGGGAGTTCCCATCATGGCTCAGTGGTTAGCGAATCCGACTAGGAACCATGAGGTTGTGGGTTCGATCCCTCGCCTCGCTCAGTGGATTGAGGATCCTCTGGCATTGCCATGGGCTGTGGTGTAGGTCGCAGATGCTCTGATTAGACCCCTATCCTGGAAACCTTCATGTGCTGCGGGAGCGGCCCTAGAAAAGACAAAAAGACAGAAAAATAAAAAAAGAAAAATCCTTTGTGAATTTGAAATTCGATAATAGTCTTTCTCTTTTATAAATATAGAAAATGGATAGATTTTTTTTTTTTAAACAACACGCTTTTTTTTTTTTTTTAAATTTTTTTGCCCTTTCTAGGGCTGCTCCTGCAGCACATGGAGGTTCCCAGGCTAGGGGTCTAATTGGAGATGTCGCCACTGGCCTACACCAGAGCCACAGCAACGCTGGATCCTTAACCCACTGAGCACGGCCAGGGATCGAACCCACAACCTCATGGTTCCTAGTCAGATTCGTTAACCACTGCACCACAACGGGAACTCCGAAAATGGATAGATTTGATAGATTCCCTAACAACCAGTGCAACAGAACTAAGTACGGGCTTACTTAAAGATTTGACAATTTCCTAGAGATTAATTTTTTAAAAAATGCTGAGAAACTGATTCTAAAATTTAATTGGAAATGTGAACTATGTAGAATAGTCAAAACAACTCTGGAAGAAAGAGATTTAGAGGTCTTAAATACATGATTTCAAGACTTACTCTAAAGCTATAGTGATCAAGAGAGTGTGGTGTTGGCACAAGGACAGACGTATAAACCAATTGAACAGAATGTAAAGTTCAGAACAGAACCACAGCCCATGATTTTCAACAAAGAGTAAAGTAGTTTAATAATAAACAGGTAATCTTTAAAATGAATTTTGCAAAAATCATGAGATTACTATCTGGAAAAACTAAGCCTCAATTTTACCTCACACCATAGGCAGAAATTACTTTGAAATGAAAAATAAAGCTAAATCTAAGAGCTAAAACTATTTTTAAAAATCTAGTGGAAAAAAGGAGAAAATTTTTGTGTCTTCAGTTTAGGCAAAAATTTCCTAGGACACCAAAAATATGAAATTTTAATAGCAACAACTGTATATATAAATTAAAATTCATCTAATTTAAAAATGTTAGCTTCATCAGATGACATTGTTAAGAAAATGACAAGGCAAGCTACAGACTGGATGAAAATATTTGCAAAACATGTATTTTATAAAGGACTTTCCTAGAATGTTAGAAATGAATGCTTACAACTCATTAATAAGAACTGAATAAAAATTAATATTAAAAACTGAGCAAAAGATTTGAAGAGTCACCTTACCAAAAAGCGACAAATAAGCATATGAAAGGACTCTTGACATCATTTGTTATGGAAAAATGAAAATAAAAATATCAATGAGCTACAACTACACAAGTCTGTAAAGGCTAAATTTTAAAAGATTGACAGTATATGTGCTGGCAAGAAAGTAGAACAACTGCAAATTTCATATGTTGCTGATGGAAATTCAAAATGGCACACCCACTTCAGAACATTTTGGTTGTCTCACTGCAAATTAAACATGTACTCACTATGCAGCCTAAACATCTCACTCTTAGGATTATACACAGACAAAATATAAGTCCTCATGATTTAGATACAAATGCTCGTAGAAACTTCACTCGCATTAGCTAAAACTTGGGACAACTGAAATGCTTATCAATTCTGAATTAATAAACAAAGATGAGTATATTCATACAATGGAATATACCACTATTTCTGAAAAATAAAACAGAACAAACTAGTTATTTATACAAAAACATGCATGTTTCTCAAAAGCATTTTGCTAAAAGAAGGAACACAGATATAAAGGAATACATACCTAATGTTTCCATGTATATAACATTTTAGAAAGGCAAAACATTTGGGACAAATCAGATCTGTGGATTCTAGGGAACAGAATTAGAGGAAGGGATTAATTGCAAAGTGGAATGAGGGAACTGATGCAAATGTTCTATATGTCAATTGTTAAGATATTTAAATAAACAAATTTGTCAAAACTCATTGACTTGGAAAACAAAAAGATTAATTATAATGCATGTTAATTATACCCCAACAATGCTAATTTTATAAAAATTGGATTTGCTTAGTTCTGAAATCCATACTTTTTGTATGCTAATAATCCTAATATAGTCCTATTATATTAGTCATGTTCTAAAATGTGCAAAAAATATTTTGTGTTTAATTTTAGTAATTGAGGTTTTGTCTATTGACATACTACCTATATATTTAATTTGAAGATGAAAGGCTTTGTGTATATTTTTCAAGCACAAATGTTTCCTTATTCTGGTCTACCTGGCATATCTTTCAAATACTGTAGCAAATGCATTTTAGAACTGTTTTTTATTGGTCAGCCACAAGTAATCTTTGACATTAAATGAGTTTTGAAATATAATGGTGACATCTTTCCAATCTTGATAGTGACCATACCACACATTTATTTGTGAATTAAACCTTATGGAAAATATTATAATCACTGGACTGCAGTTTTTCGCTTTGGTTGATAGTTGGCATTGCTTTTGGCTACTTGACCTGAAAACTGCATTTATTTGTGATTGATGAGTAATATCTGGATAAATATCAATTAATGTATTACTTTATAATTTTATTTTCATGAATTCACATAAGGATATTAGAGAAGAAAATACCAAAAATAATGAATTTTAAAGAATGTTTACAATTTTAGAGCTAACAAAACATATAAATTTAATTAAATGGAATTCACATTTTAATGAACACATCTGTAAGTTAATATCTGTAGTATTTGGGGAAAAATGATAGCTATGCTTTGTTTTGAATGTATATAGAAATTATTACTTGACTTTGCTAGAAGAGAAAGTACAAAAAGGACTAATATTTACTTAGTGCCTAGTATGTACAGGGGTGTTTTTTCAGTTCTAATTCACTCATTCGTTCATTTGGCAAACAAATATATTTTGAACCCTCACTAATTTTAGTGGCTATGATGGATGCTAAGCCTTCAGTGATCATCAAGATTGATATTACAGGAGTTCCTGTTGTGGCTCATCAGGTTAAGAACCCAACATAGCGTCTGTGAGGATATGGGTTTGGTTCATAACCTTGCTCAAAGGGTTAAGGATCCCACGATGCTGCAAGCTGTGGTGTAGGTTGCAGATGTGGCTTGGATCCTGCATTGCTGTGGCTGTGGTGTAGGCCTGTAGCTGCAGGTCTGATTCAACCCCCAGCCTGGTAACTTCCATATGCTGCAGGTGCCAGTGTTAAAAAAAAAAAAAAAAAAAAAAAAAGATTGATATTATATTTTCTGCTCCAAGAGAGTATCCTGAGCATATGTCTAACTGTTTATGGAAGGACCGAAGCAATAGACAAAAATATGTGGCCTGAAAACACTGGAAATAGGAAGGGACAAGTAAGATTATTTACCAGAGACTGCTAAGATATCACCTAATGCCCCACTATTCCTCTAAATTTTAGTAGACCAGTTGTTGCACAGAATGCTACTTTTATCGGTTCTTCTTATGGTCGGCTGGGACTGTTTGGCAAAATTTTGCTACTGGGGCCTGTGAGCCAGCTTCTAGCAAGTGTCCTTAGAGTATCCTCCTCTCTGATGACTTGGGTGATGGAAGTAGCCAAATGCCACCCCTTTGAGGGAGCATAAATGTGAGAGTACTGCAGAAGCTCAACCTAACTACTGTACCGATGTCCCATCTGAGCGTGATGTTCTCCTCAGTTCCCTCAGCCCTCACTCCTGGTTGTTCACTCCATATCCTATTATTCTTGAGGTTCCCTAAGCCCAGTAGACAACTAATGGGTGTTCAACACATACAATTTCACCTTGGCATATTGAATATTTTAAGTTCTAGGAGTCTGAGGCAACAGAAGGAGGAAGTTCTCCTCCTGACTTTTCCTTGTCCTCCCCGAGGCATGCCATGAGACTTCCATGCGAGAGACACCCTCTGTGTACACCCAGAGGAAAGAACATCCTTACCTCCAAGACAGCTGGACCCTGAGAGACATCTGGATGTATAGGCCTTGCTAAATTTTCCCCAGTTGTTGAGACTTGGCTCATATTCTTTGTCTTATCATTATTTTTCCATAGCTTTCCATTCTTCATCAAACCCGGCATGGAAACACACAGGGTTAACTTGTTTTTTTCTTTTTCTTTTCGTTTCCTCAGGAAAGCTTTCATGTCATATAAAACTTACATTAAAAAATGTGTATTCTTGGAGTTCCCGTCGTGGTGCAGCAGAAACGAATCTGACTGGTATCCATGAGGATGCAGGTTCTATCCCTGGCCTCACTCGTGGGTTAAGGATCTGGTGTTGCCATGAGCTGTGGTGTGGTATAGATTGCCGACACAGACACAGCTCAGATCTGGCATTGAGGTAGCTGTGGTGTAGACCAGTGGCTATAGCTCCGATTTGACCCCTAGCCTGGGAACCTCAATATGTCTCAGGTGCTGCCCTAAAAGCCAAAAAAAAAAAAAAAAAAAAAAAAAAAAAGGAGTGTATTCTTTTTCCTGTTCACCTCTCTGAGTTTAATTTTTGGACCTGCCAAGGACCTTAAGAGGGTAGAGGAAAACCTTATTTTCCCTGACAGTTTCCCCTTACACAACCCTCTTGATTAGGTTCTATCAAGGCCAATAGAACCCTCTCTGACTCCATTTGGAACTGAGGAAACATAACCAATATGGATATAAGAATTGCAGGCCATGTCATTACTGTTCATTTTCCTAGTCCTGAATTTATGTCCTGAATGATTCAGGCAGACAGCAGTATCTATGTTCATGTGTATTTCTGATTAAAAAGGATGCATGTCAAATTTTTTAGGAATACTTTCACAAAGTTTTATTTCTCTTATAATGAAACATTAAACAACCAGTTGTAAAGTAAGAGGCCAGCATCCTTTCTTTGCAGGCTCCTCATATATCTGTTTTTTGTTTGATTGTTTGTTTGTTTGTTTGTTTTAGCCCACTCAGTGGTATTCTAGCCAGATTGTATTGACTACAAAGATTAGATTCACTCTCTTCCCAACAACACAGTCAGTGATATTACGTTGATAGCTTGAAAAACCTGTCATAGTGTAAGTATTTATACCAAATAAATGTGCAAATACTCAAAAAAGCATTCTTTTCTTTTTTTAAAAAAGGCCACACCCATGGCATAGGGAAGTTCCCAGACCAGGGATTAAATCTAAGCTGCTGAAGCAATGCCAGATCCTTTAACCTACTGTACCACATGCACCACAGCAGGAATTTTTTTTTTTTTTTTTGAGAGGCAGTTTACTAACACAACAGTGAGTCAACACATTCAGGATGAAATGACCTTAGGTCTCCAAAGTAGGATGATGAAATACTTATACATTTATTTACTTCTATAAATTCTAATATTCAGATCATACAGACTAGTTGGAAAAGGTGATGGGTGAGAATCAGAAGACAAACATGCTCACCTCTTAGATAGCCCTGTACTATGTATCTGTTAGCTCTTCTAGCAGAAAAGGAAAAAGCCCATTTTATATATTGCTAAAAATTATAGACTTAATTATGGATATGAAAGAGAATTTAGATGTTGCTAAAATTTTAAAATGACAGTTATCATAAGTTTGAAGGTTTATAGAGGAGAATAATAGAAAAATGTATTCAGGTTCTAGATTTTCATGTAACAAACTGAGGCATCAAAAGATTGATCTGCAGATTCTGAGGCATAAAACAACACAAAAAAGCCTACAAAATAAATCTGAGTATATTATTTAAAGTTACAAAGATATCCATTGTATATATGCACTATATCTTCTTTATCCATTCCTCTGTTGATGGACATTTAGGTTGCTTCCATGTCTTGACTATTATAAATAGTGCTGCAATGAATATTTCAGTTCATGTGTCTTTTAAAATTATGGTTTTCTCTAGATATAGCCCCAGAAGAAAGATTGCTGTGTCTACGGTAGTTTGATTTTTAGTTTTTTGAGGAATCTCCATACTGATTTCCATAGTGGTTGCACCAATTTACATTCCCGCCAACAGTGTAGGAGGGTTCCCTTTTCTCCATACCCTCTCCAGCATCTACTGTTTGTAGACTTTTTGATGATGGCCATTAGTATTTCTGATAGGGATTGCAATGAATCTGTAGATTGCCCTGGGTAGTATGATCATTTTAACAATATTGATGCTTCCAATCCAAGAACATGGTAAATCTTTCCATTTCCTTGTGTTGTCTTCAATTTCTGATGTTGGTGTCTTACAGTTTTTGTAGTACAAGTATTTTTCTTCCTTAGGCATATTTATTCCTAGATATTTTGTTCTTTTTGATGCAATGGTAGATGGGATTGCACATAGATGGACTTGGAGGGCATTATGTTAAGTGAAATAAGTCAAACAGAAAGAAAAATACTGTATGGTGTCACTTATATGTAGAATCTAAAAAATACAACAAACTACTGAATGTAAGAAAAAGAAGCAGACTTACAAATATAGAAACCAAACTACTCATTTCCAGTGAGGTGGGGGAACAAGAAGAGTTGGAGGAATGAGAGGTCTAAACTACTGGGTGAAGATTGGCTCAAAGATGTATTGTACTGCACAAGGAATATAGCCATTATTTTATAATAACTGTAAATGTAAAGTAATCTTTAAAAACTGTATAAAAATTTAAAAAGTAAAATAGAGCAATAGAGAAGGAAACCACTCTAGAAGTCATTTTGAAGATAATCAAAAGTATTTATGATTTGATTGAAATAGACAAGTCATAGTGGCTGAAAAAATCAAAGTCTTGTCACTCTGGAGAAGAGGAGATAAAAAACTAGGGAAGAATCAATGATTGGAAGGATTGATGTGAAAAAAATACTTTATAGTTATATAAACCTGAGAAATTCTGAGATTTTCTCCAGTGGTGCTAAGCTAGCACCACAATGGTACAATAAGAGTTCTAAGAATGTTTAAATGAAACATTAGCCATGATGAACTATGGTAAACTAGAGAGGAAAGGGAGTAAAATTTTGTGTAAAGAAGTGAAGAAGTAGAGGGGAGAAGGACCTAGAAATCTCTGTATTGATCAAGGCAACATAGTGATAAAAACAAGGTGAGATTTTAAAGTGGAAGTTTCAAGTTATTATGTTAAAGGCAAAACCAATTTCATGTAATGATAAGAACCAAGAAGTAGATGAATTTTCAGAAAAGATAAAAGTCTCAGGAAATGAAGAGGCCAAGCAATTGAAATCCCAAAAAGTTGAATGGATACTGAAATACCTAGAGATAGTGAGAATTAGAAGTAGAGAAATAAGAAAAAAAAATGAGAGGAAGGAATCAAAAGCAGAAATGGGGACAGTAGATGTTAGCAATGACAAGAATTAGAGAATGAAAGAGGCCATACAGATTTTACAGAGAGGTAAGTCTCAAATGAATGAAAGTGTTAGTGGAAGCAAGGAGAATAATTAATTTATCCACTAATACTTTTAAATTCATTTATCCATTCATTTATTCATTCATTTATCAATTCTTTATCCATTCATTCATTTTTACATTCATTTGTTCATTTAGGAAACTTTCATTCATCACTTACTATGCACCAAGTTCTGAGAAAGTTCTTAAAGACATACTCTCTGCTCTTATTTTCCCAATCTATTGCAATAGAAAGTTGTGTAGAAAGAGAATGGCACAGTAGCATAAGTGCTATAACAAAATTCTTTTGCTTTAGGGAAACAAGAGGGAGATTATACAGATATCAAAAGCACCAATCATTCACGAGAACTCCATGAAGACCTTGCATTTTAATTGAATATTTACTTCAGAGTAGTATTTTAGCATGTGAACTAGAGAAGGATATAAGGATCTACAAATGACATGAAGACTACTTTTAGAAAAGGTCTTCAGTAAATTTAGAAAATACCAATGGCCATGAGTTAGTCTCCACAGCATAAAAATCATATTATTTTCTTGACTAAGTAGACTTTGATTTCGGTAGAATACCATTACTAGCAATTATTGAAGTAAAATGAAATAGGGCCTCTAGAAAGGGCCACTGAATTTAACCTCTTTATCCATGACTCGATGGAGTCCAGTGACTTGCAGTTTTCTTACTTACAGATTTTTTTACTTAACTTTGTTTATTCAAGTGTCAAATTTACCTTTGAACCAGGATGGATATTAACACCTTCTAATCTAATCATCCTGTTCTTGATGTTCTTTCTCCTTAAGTTCTAATTAAATTCATTCCTCTTCTTCCATTATTAAAAGAAAAATCCAAAGAACATTGCTTTAAAAATATATTTGTATACTGATGTTATGTTGAATCCTTTCTCTTAGGTGTATATGAGGAGACTTTAAATGTTCCATGAAACATTTTCATTCATCTATAGGAAAAAATCTACTGGGCACTGCACTTTGTCACTTGACAGAATTAGTTGTTCCAAGTCAAATGTGCCAGTTAAAATAGGAATGCATAGTTCCCACTGTCTTTTTTCAAGTCTATGATTAGCAATTTTAATTTTAACTGTTACATTCATAGGCCTTCAACTGGCAGAAGACAAGCTGCAGAATAGATGACAGAAGTTAGGACATCTTTGAAGATATATTTTAAAGACATTTAACCACTGAATAAAATAGTGTTATGAATAAGGACACTGTATTTCTTTTAGTTATTTTTTTCTCAATTAAAATCAGTTTTCTCTTTATAAATATCTAAAATAAAATAACAGTAACAACAAAGAAATTTTCTATTGTCCTCAGACCTTCAGTTGTTAAACCTGTGATATAACCCAGACAAAAGCATTATCCTTTCACTGCATACGTTAACATCATTCAGTCAGCTATGTATTTTTTTTTAAATTTATTGAAGTAAGGTTTATTTATGATTTTTTTAAATTTCTGCTATACAGCAAAGCAACTCAGCTATGCACATATATACATTCTTTTTCATATTTTTTTCCATTTTGGTTCAATCCCAATTTCCTGTACTATACAGTAGGACCTTACTTTTTATCAATTATGTGTTCAACAAATATTTTTAGGTACTCAAGCTACTGTGTTCGGAGTTAGTCAAGACTAGTTGAATGAGAAATCCGTTATTACATTTCTCATTTTTTCTTTTTACTTTTTGTTTTTGGTTAGCATGGAGAACTTTGTATTAGCTTAGTCTTAATGTGTGAGAAAAACACATGACTGTCAACTTTTAATCCCTGGTGATTTATTTAAACCCAAAACTATTCATAAAATACAATTCTGCACCAGGAATTTCCAATTTTCAGAAATGAAACCACAGTAACTACTGTAAATGTCACCATTTTATCAAAGCCACAATTTCAAGATCTCCTTTGAGCCACATATAAGCACTCACTAGACGCTCCGTTGTCATTATGCTGCTCATGTTTTATATGAAATATGTTTCTAGCTAGGGTCTTGGCTTGTTTTCCTTTCTTCTTATCATATACAATACTCTCTTCCCTTCCTCTGATCACATACCCTTCTTCATCTGGAAAATACGTAATTATTCTTCCTTCAAAGTCACCTGCTTTGTGAAGCTTTTCTAGATCTGTACCTACCACCTTCGCTATTAGACAATACTTCCTCAGTCATCATTCATGTAACTAATCTCTGTGAATAGACTTACCACATTTATTTTACTGTATTCATGATGTCTTGATAGATTATTAACTGGGAGAACTTTAAAAGTAGAGTTAGCCTCTCTGAGGTTTAATTTCCTCTTCTGCTAGAGAGGGTGAATGAGATTATTTGTAGTTCCTAACTCAACAAGTTGCTGTACTCATCAAAAGAGTTACAGTGTTGTTCTTATAATAAAGATTCCATAAATACATCCATAAAGTCATAAAGTGTTTTTGTTATTTTGGTTTTCGTAGTGTTGTTCTTGTTACTATTATCACTAGTAGTAGCTGTAGTAGTAGTAATAGTAGTAGTAGTAGTAGTAGTAGTAGTAGTAGTAGTAGTAGTTTTACATCTGAAGATAGGAACAGAGTCTTAGTCATTTTTTTTAAACCCAGTACCTAGTCTAGCTCTTAGAACATAGTAGATAATTTAAAATTTTTTTAATGAATCAGTGAATGTATGATTAAATTTATGAAACATTGGGTGACTTTCTCTAGGTCATTTTCTACCTTCAAGCTTATGCTGTATGATCAGAAACTAACATATATAGACAAATGATTAAAACAAAAAATATTAAAAACTACGGTAGGGTTAGTAAAAGTTCAACATAAGCACCAGCATGAATTAACCCCTATTGTGTCTTCCTTAATGACAGATCATGTAGCATCATTAATTTTGAAAAAGTGACATTTACTCTTTAGTTCTGCTGAAGCAGTGTCTCCAGAAATGAGGTTTATGAATGATTCTATTATCTTCTTTCTTATTGAGGTATAATTGACATATTATATATGTTTTAGATATAAACATGATTCAGGAGTTCCCATTGTGGCTCAATGGTTAACGAATCTGACTAGGAACCATGAGGTTGCAGGTTCGATCCCTGGCCTTGCTCAGTGGGTTAAGGATCTGGCATTGCCATGAGCTGTGGTGTAGATTGCAGACACGGCTCGGATCCCATGTTGCTGTGGCTCTGGTGAAGGCCGGCAGCTACAGCTCCAATTAGACCCCTAGCCTCCATATGCCACGGGAGCAGCCCTAGAAAAGGCAAAAAGACAAAAAAAAAAAAAAAAAAAAGATTCAATATTTGTATACATTGTGAAATCATCTGCATAATAAATCTTATCATTTATCACCATGCATAATTACAAATTTTCTTTTCTTATGATGAAGACTTTTAAGATTTCGCTGTTAGTAACTTTCAAATTTGTAATAGTGTATTATTAACTACAGTCACCATGCTGCACATTACACACCATGAGTTATTTTTAAAACTTTAAAACTAGGGAGTTCCCATGGAGGCTCAGTGGTAACGAACCTGACTAGGATGTGGGTTCGATCCCTGACCTCGTTCGGTGGGTTAAGGATCCCCATTGTGTCAAGCTGTTGTGTAGGTCACAGATGCAGGTAGGGTCCTCCATTGCTGGGGCTGAGGCTGTGGTGTAGGCCAGCAGCTGCAGCTCTGATTTGACCCCTAGCCTGGGATCTTCCATATGCTGTGGGTGCAGCCCTAAAAAGCAAAAATAAATACATAGATAAATAAAAATGAAAGTAAAACTTTAAAACTGTAAGTTTGTACCTTTTGACCCTCTTTTGCCCATTTTGCTCATCCCTAAACCTCCTCCCCTCTGGCAACCACCAATCTGTTCTCTGTATCTATAAGCTTCTTTTTTTTTTTTTTTTCCCTTTGTTTTGTTTTTTGGATTCCACATGTGAGTGAGATCATACAGTATTTGTCTTTCACTGTCTGACTTATTTCACTTAGCATAGTGCCCTCAGGATCCATCTGTGTTGCTAGAAATGAAAATTTTATTATTTTTTTAAGGCTAAATGATAATCCATTGTGCACATATACCACATCTTCTTTATCCATTCAACCACTGATGCATACTTAGGTTATTCCATATCTTGACCATTGTAAATAATGCCTTCATGAACATGTAAGCAAATGATCTCAATTTTTAAACTAACTATCCAATAAAATTATGCAACTAATATTTTGGAACCATGACTACAGAAGCAATGGGAAATTATTTAAAGCTTAGTAAAGAAGAGAATTTACTGAGATAAATTTTTAAATTAGATTGAAAGTCCAAAAATATGTGTGTCTACGACATGATAAATGGCCGCCTAAAAAGTTCACATTACTATTTTTGTAATTGTGTGTGAAATTGAACTTCCTTAATGACAGATCATGTAGTATCCTTAGTTTCACATATTTTAGAACATGTTTTTAATTCATTTATGTTTATAGTGTCTTCATCAGAAAAGTAAATAAAAATGGCTAACCTATTGAAAAATAGCCAGAGTTCCCTTTGTGGCTCAGTAATTAACCAACCTGACTAGTACCAAGAGGACATGGGTTCAATCCCTGGCCTTGCTCAGTGGGTTAAGGATCCAGCATTGCTGTGAGCTATGGTGTGGCTCACAGACATGGCTCAGAACCTGTGTTGCTGTGGCTGTGGCGTAGGCCAGCAACTGTAGCTCTGATTTGACCCCTAGCCTGAGAACCTCCATATGCTGTGGGTGCAGCCCTAAAAAGATAAAAAAGAAAAATAGTCCATAAAATATAAAATTGTTAAGTCCCTAGGGAATAAGCAGAATATAAAAATGGTGATTAATTAGTAATTTCTCTGTTATTTGCAAAGTTAACAAGGTAGAGTTGAGATAGGACGAGAAGTTTCCATGAGTTTCAAGAGGTACCTATCCTGATAGAAGATTTAGAACAGGATTAATGTCAGAGCTGTCATATCATACAGAGGCCTATAATTAACTGGAAACAAACATGAGATTAAGCTGAATGGGATATGTAATTTCATAGAAAACTTTTACCTGTGAAATGGTAATCTTTTGCCCTTGTTAGGAAATAACAGAATGCAGTTCTTAATACGCTCATTAGCTAAAATCATATATAAAATATTAAAGCAAAAGAGTGTCAAGTTTGAGTAAGGCAGATAACTAAAGTCTTGAAGTCTGACCTTTCATTCTACATCCTTGCCTACATTGGATATTCCTATGTTTTCCATTTATTTTACCTAATTTGTGGCCCTTTACATGGGATTTGATTTGCATAAACTAATGACTAACACAAAGAAATTGTTGTATTCTTATTGGTCATTTAGATCCCTATTCTTTGAAATGTCTGTTCAAGCCTTCAGCCCTTTTCTCTTTAGGTGTCCTGAATACACATAGGACAGATATTACAGATATTATAATACCTTCTCCTACTCTGTGGACTATTATTCTTTTTAATTGTATCATTTGATGAAAAGAAGTCTCTAATCTTAATATTATTCAATTTATCCTTTTTTTTCATTTATAAAACCTCAGAAAGTTCCTTTGTGCCTCTTTGATTCCAATCACCTCTCTCTACTCACGGTTTCTAGTTGCCACTGATCTGAATTCTGTTACTATAGTTCTGCCTTTTCCACAATGACATATAAATTGGAATGTGCACTTTCTATGTTTTTATTACTTAATTCCTTGCCCTTTTTTTTCTACTCATTTCCAATGCAAGTCTGAAATTCAGTAAACTCTTTATATTCTTCTAGTTTTTTTAATACTAATATAAAATGCTGATAGTTAACCCAAATGTATTTTTGTACAATTTTATTTAAACATTATAAAAGCATGAAACTATGTATAATATAAATAAATATTCTTGGAAGAAATATGCATATGTGCAGTCTTATCTACTGGAATGATATACAAAATATTTAACTCTATAGTATAGGATTGATCAATTGAAAGTTATGTCTGGTCAATTGAAATTTACTCTGATCAATGCAGTATCCACTGAAACAGCACACAAGGCAATTACTTCTTCATCCTGTGTATATTTATACCCATTCATGTCTAATACACTGATTCAATTTTGATTTTTAAATCAAAATTAGGAAAAATATTTCATCAAAATATTTGTAATCTATAATTCAGAAAGTCAAAATATTCTAATCACCAGCCTCTGTGACTGGTAATCTTATTGTTTAACAACAACAATGACTAAAGATATCGACTTCAGGTATTATCTATAAAAAGGGCCAGAGAAGAGGGGATCAGAAAAATACTATATAGGTAGTCACCAACCTGTGATTTATCATTTGATGTAACAATGCTTCAACTGTACAATGAGGCAAAAGCAACACAAATTCAATAACTACTTCAAATTCTGACTTTTAATTTCTTCCCTGTTAGCCACATGTGGTACTCAACATGCTCTCTCATGATGTTAGGCAGCAGTAGGGAGCCACAGCTCCCAGTCAGTCATGGAATCTCCAGGGTAGACGCTTAGAAGTGTTTTGTATCCAGAAAACCATTCTGTTATTCACTTTTGGCACAGCACTCACTAAACTGCATGAAGTATTCAACACTTTATTATAAAATAGACACTGTGTTAGATGATTTTGCCCAACTGTAGAGTAATGGAATTGTCCTAAACATCCTTAAGGTAAGCTAGGCTAAGCTAGGATGTTTGGTAGGTTAGGTGTATTAAATGCATGTTCCCTGTAAGATATTTTTCATTTATGATGGTTTTATTGAAACAGTATCCCATGGTAGATCAAGGAAGATGTGTAATCTGTTGTCAATCATCTGAAGCCTGAAAGAAACTCCTCACCAAAGAGAAGAAATAGTTGCCCCTAACAGATAGATACATCATTAAACCGATGAGCCTTATTAATTGCTGATTCCATATTTGCAAATTCACCTACACACTAATGAATATTTACAGCCCCCAAATTGATACTTGAGGCTATTTAGGGGCAATAAATCATATTTGTTAACTCAGTGTACATGATGACTTTCTTGAGTAGAACTACTCGGAATAATGAAAATCAACTGCATTTATGAAGACAAGAGTTTTTTTTGTTGTTGTTTTTTGTCTTTTCTAGGGTCGCTCCTGCGGCATATGGAGGTTCCCAGGCTAGGGGTCTAATCAGAGCTACAGCTGCCAGCCTACGCCAGAGCCACAGCAACACGGGATCTGAGCTGCATCTGCGACCTACACCACAGCTCATGGCAATGCCAGATCCTTAACCCACTGAGCAAGGCCAGGAATCGTTAACCATTGCACCACGATGGGAACTCCAAGAGATATTTTTAAATGAAGGAAATCTTTTACAATTTTAATTTTAAAAAGTAAAGTGAATATGATTTTCAGGGACAAATTGGCTAACTTTTAGTAAATATTATATTTAATTTGTATAAACATCTACATCACAATAATATATTAATGCCATGGAACTATTGTGTAAAAACTTCAGAGTAATGTTACTTTAGAGCTGATATTTACTAATCAGCTTATTGCACAAGTGTCATATAACTATAACTTCAAGGCATTTTTAATGATAACATTTGAGCAACTAATATGTACATATTTTTGATAATTTACAAGTAGAAGAGTAATTGCATCATGTCAGTACTAAAAATTATTTCAACATCCAAAAATGTTGCCATTTGTCTCCTTTTATGTTTACCCACTGTGGCAAAATAAAAAAGTTGAGTGATTACTTGATTCATTCCATTAAATTTCAAATATATACCAGTAATCTCAACAATCAAAAAATGTCTGTGTTTATTTGTTAAGAATCTTTTAGTAAACATGATCTAAGTTCTTGTTTCACTCCTAATTTTATGCGTCATAACAAACATTTGCTTTAACTCTGTCAGAAGGTTTTACAGATATCCACCCATGCAAGCTGTTGCCAAGTTTTCTCACTCTGTTAAGTTTCCTCTTGCTTCAAAAATATTTTTGACTTTTCAGTGGTATCTTAGTTGAATCGCTTATATAGACATTTGTGCCATTAAGTCCTCTTATGTGTTTTAAAAATTCTTAATTTTTTGAAGTGTGTTTGTATTTGGAGTACAGTGAAACTATGGAGCTTAAAATATTTAATTTTTAATGTCATCAGAAGAGACATTAGGGGTAAAACTTTATGATTTGGTATTCCTTAACACACAGGTCACAGGGTATTCTTAGCAATAAATGCAAAAATGAAAAAGTACAATATTCTTAATTGGATTAATTTCCATGATACAAAAATGAAATATTGGAGTTCCCGTCGTGGCGCAGTGGTTAACAAATCCGACTAGGAACCATGAGGTTGCGGGTTCGGTCCCTGCCCTTGCTCAGTGGGTTAACGATCCGGCGTTGCCGTGAGCTGTGGCGTAGGTTGCAGACACGGCTCGGATCCCGCGTTGCTGTGGCTCTGGCATAGGCCGGTGGCTACAGCTCCGATTGGACCCCTAGCCTGGGAACCTCCATGTGCCGCAGGAGCGGCCCAAGAAATAGCAAAAAGACAAAAAAAAAAAAAAAAAAAAGAAAGAAATATTTAGGGAATATAAAAATGTCTTTTTTCCAATCTATGATATAGTGGTAGACTTTGAAATATTAAAATGCTAATGTTAGGGAAAAAAATAGGCATGTTATCCTGGTATTGGAGAATTGATAAATCTATTCTAAAAAAAATACTAAATAAATCTTTGTTCAACACAAATCTGTTTCCTTAACGGCCATGCATTTGTTACTTTAGTTGTTATTTCAATTACTGTTGTTCTATGTCCGTGTTTTAACTCTGTGTCCTCAAACCCACAGTCAGCCTTGGGAAACACCCCTGTGGTAACAGGGCCTTAGTATCTTACAGCAATGGATTCAAGAATCCACATCTACCATTTATTTGCTATTTGTCATTTTTCAATTATTTATACAATGTTTTTTATTTCATTATGACTTGATTTATTTATTCACTCCTCTGCCCTAGACTGTGAGCTACTCAAGGGTAAGTACTTGGTTACGTTTGTCTGACCATGGATTACCTCTGTGTGTGGTACAAAATTGGCTAATATCCTTGTTGAATAGAAATAAAATATAGTGAACAACTAATAGAATGAGTGAAATAAGCGAGTACAACAGATTTACACACTATCCAGGACTTCTCCTGAAAATGTCTCACAGAGAGAAATGATTCTGATAATGCTTCCCATTTATTTGATAGGTTTTTTTTTAATAATTAAAGATTACATCAGTGGAGAAGAAGAAGGAATGGTAGATAGGATAAAGGTGGCAGACCAAGCATCTGCAACCTACCTTTCCTCCCTCAAGTAACTAAAAATGATAGAGAATCAATGTGTGAAGTGTACAAACACACACACACAGCTTTTCATGCTATCTTAGAATATAAACTGAAATGTCAAACCCAAAGAGAGTGGATGTTAAGAGCTCAAGCTCAACATTCCAAAGCAAGGTGAGTAACTGGGTCCTTTGACAATCCTTTTTGATTTCCCACCTACCTGTATACAACATGAGGACTTGTGCTGTGGGACCAATATGGTATGATGAAAATGTGACAGAACTTATGTGTATATTCTTAAGAGTATTGAAAAATATGAAGGCTAGAATTTGGGTTTAAAACCCATAAAATGTCACACAGATAGTGTTCTGCATATCTAGGGTTGAATATGTTAAAACTAAGTTTTCCTGCAGGCCATGTTGACACCAAAGAAAAAGAGGTGGTATGAACTCTCTTGAGTATTCTCTTCCCAAGGAAACAGCAAGAAGGAGCAGGAGAACATCACTTCCAAAGCAGGCATTAAGGACATGTTAGAAAAAGACTGTGGCCCTTGTCAAAGAATATGAAGTCCCTTTGGACTGTGGTGGACAGTGTTTCAAGAACTCACAGAATTATTCCACAAGAAAGAGTAAACATTTAGATGTCTTCCATTACAGATGATATTTAGTAAAAAGGAATACAAAAATCACTAGATATGTAAACAAGAATTTGCTGTATTGCCCTTTTCTTTCATCTTTCCTCCATCTACAACAATTTGCTACTGGACATGGAGGAGTGAGAAATACAGGGAAATCAAAGAAGAGAATACCTTCCCATCATCTCCCAACCTGGACAGTGACCAAATTTAGACTGAGAGTTGAAACACTAGGGAATAAAGGGAAATGCCATAAGTGGAGTGAGAAATTGTAGGTTTTGAAAACATGTAGATTTATAACTGACAGACCAGGAACAGGTCATATTTAAAGGGTTCAATCTGGTGAGTACACATACAAGAAGTTATTACCAAAATCAAGATTGAATTTTCCGTCATCTCCGAGTTTCCTTTGTAATTCATCCACCACTCTGTCATTCATAGGCAATTGTAGTTTTGCTTTCTATCACAAACATTATCTTCTCTAAAATTTTATATAAATGGAAATTTACTTTGTTCTTCTTTTGGCTGTTTTTTTCAATGCAGTAGAATAATTTTGAAACACTTTAATGTTATTGTGTGGATAAATAGTTCATTAATTTTCCCAGCCTTATTGAGATAAAATCAACCTGTAATTAGTGTGTAAGAGTCAGGTGTACAATGTGACAATTTGATGCATATGTATATATACAATCAAATGATCACATGATAGGATCAGTTAACATATCCATCACCTCACATAATTACCTTTGTCTGTGTTTATGGTGAGAACATTTCATATCTACTCTATTAGCAAGTTTCAAGTATATGATACAATACTATTAACTAAAGTAACCATGCTGTACATTAGAGTTCCAGAATGTATTTGTCTTATAACTAGAAGTTTTTAGCCTTTGACCAACACCTCCCCATTTCCTATACTTCCCAAGCTCTGGCAACCACCATTCTACGTTCTACTCTATTTATTTGAGTTCAGCTCATTTAGATTCTACATATGTCCATTTTAGTGGTTGTACAATGTGTGTATGTGAAAAGAATGTGTTTTCTGTAGTTGTTATATGGATCATTCGATAATCAACAAGATCTGTTGTCAATGACATGGTTAAGATTATGTGTGTGCTATTTTAAAAAATCTATGTGTTTTTAATTTCTGAACAATTTCTGAATTATTGATGAAGATTTTTGTGAAAGAGGTTTATGTTATTTTCTCTTTCTCCTCTTTTTTCTCAATTTTCGTGTCATGTATGTTAAAGCTCTGTTATCAGGCAGCACATGTTTATAGTTATGTCTCCCTGACGCACTGTTTCTTCTGTCATTACTCTTAAACAACCCACTTTAATTTGGAGTAGCATTTTTATCCCGAAGTTTATTTTTATCAAATATAAAGATAGCCGCTCCACTCTGGCCTTATTTTGCTACTTGTATAGGTATGCACTCCTTTCAAATTGTTTCTTTGGTTAAGTTTTGTCTGATTTTTGAACCATATAATTATGTCCTTTTTTTCACTATGTCAGTTTTTACCAATTAGAATATTTAAGACAACGGCATTTAATGCAATTAATGATATATTTGGATTTATGTCTACCATTATATACTTTGCTTTCTCTTTGTCCCTTCTATTATTTGTCTCTCTGTACCTTCCTTCCTGCTCCTGTTATGACCATTTGTTTTATTATTTCATGTTTTTGATATATTGAACATGCTTTGTGGGGCTTTAAAAAATTGAACTGACCTTTGCATAATATACAATTTACCATTTTTAAAGTGTACAATTCATTTCATTCACAGTGCTGTGCAACTGCCATCATTCTCTAGCCCAAACAATTTTTCAACGCAGAAGAACATTCTGTATCAGTTAAATAATCATTCTCCATTCCTTTCTCTCCCCCTACCCTATCAAATAGTAATCTTTCTTTGCATATGGATTTGTCTATTCTAAATATTTCATATAAAGAAGATTTTGAATATGTAAACATTTATATCTGGTTTCTCTCATTTAGCATAACATTTTCAACATTCATTCAAGTTGTGCCATATGCTCCATGTTATGGTTAACTAATATTTTATTGTGTATGTATGCTACATTTTTGTTTATTCATCCATTGACAGACACTTGAGCAGTTTCTACCTTTTTTCTGCTATTAAGAATACTACTATAAACATACCCTCCCAATTATGTTTTCATTTATCTTGGATATATACCTAGGAATGGAATTGCTGAGTAATATTCTAATTTTATCTCTAACTTTTTGAGGAAACACTAAACTGTTCTCCTCAGAACTTGCACCATTTTACATTTCACTAACAACGTATGAGTATTTCTATTTGTCCATAGCCATATTAACATGTTATTCTCTATTAAGAAAATTATTGTACCATTCTTAGTAGCTAAGGAGTAGTAGCTCATCTTTGTGTTTTTTTGTTGTTGTTGTTCATTTTTTTGTTTGTTTGTTTGTTTTCCCCGCTGTACAGCATGGGGACCAAGTTACATGTATACATTTTTTTTCCCACCCTTTGTTCTGTTGCGCTATAAGTATCTAGACATAGTTCTCAATGCTACTCAGCAGGATCTCATTGTAAATCCATTCCAAGTTGCATCTGATAACCCCAAGCTCCCAATCCCTCCCACTCCCTCCCTCTCCCACTGGGCAGCCACAAGTATATTCTCCAAATCCATGATTTTCTTTTCTGTGGAAATGTTAATTTGTGCTGTATATTAGATTCCAGTTATAAGTGATATCATATGGTATTTGACTTTGCCTTTCTGACTTATTTCACTCAGTATGAGAGTCTCTAGTTCCATCCATGTTGCTGTAAATGGCATTATGTCATTATTTTTCATGGCTGAGTAGTATTCCATTGTGTATATATACCACTTCTTCCTAATCCAATCAACTGTCGATGGACATTTGGGTTGTTTCCATGTCTTGGCTATTGTGAATAGAGCTACAATGAACATATGGGTGCATGTGTCTTTTTCCAGGAAACTTTTGTCTGGATATATGCCCAAGAGTGGGATTGCGGGGTCATGTGGTAGTTCTATGTATAGATTACTTTTTTCTTTTTTCTTTTTTTTTTTTTTTTGTCTTTTTGCCATTTCTTGAGCCACTCCCGTGGCATATGGAGGTTCCCAGGCTAGGGGTCCAGTCGGAGCTGTAGCTGCTGGCCTATGCCAGAGCCACAGCAACATGGGATCCGAGCCATGTCTGCCACCTACACCACAGCTCATGGCAATGCGGGATCCTTAACCCACTGAGCAAGGCCAGGGATCAAACCTGCAAACTCATGGTTCCTAGTTGGATTCATTAACCACTGAGCCATGACGGGTACTCCCTTTTTTTTTTTTTTTTTTTTTTTTTTCTTTTTGTCTTTATGCCATTTCTTGAGCACTATGTATACATTTCTAAGGTATCTCCAAACTGTTCTCCATAGTGGCTGTACCAGTTTACATTCCCACCAGCAGTACAGGGGAATTTCCTTTTATCCACAGCCCCTCCAGCACTTGTTATTTGTGGACTTATTAATGATGGCCGTTCTGACTGGTGTGAGGTGGTATCTCATGGTAGTTTTGATTTGCATTTCTCTTATAATCAGCGATGTTGAGCATTTTTTCATGTGTTTGCTGGCCATCTGTATATCTTCTTTGGAGAAATGTCTATTCAGGTCTTTTGCCCATTTTTCCATTGATTGATTGGCTTTTTTGTTGTTGAGTTGTATAAGTTGCTTGCATCTTTGTTTAATTTGCATTTGCCTAATATCTAGTGCCATTGTCATTTTTTCACGTGCTTTTTAGCGATTCATATATCTTCTTTGGAGAAATGCCTGTTCAAGTCCTTTGCCGATTTTTTAGTCAGGTTGATTGTTTTTGATGTTGTTAAGCCATAAAAGTAATTTTTATATTTGGATTTTACTCCTTTATCAAATATATGATTTGCAAGTGTTTTCTCCCATTCTATGGATTTTATTTAGTATATTGATAGTGTTCTTTGAGATAGAAATTTTTTAAATTTGATTAATTCCAACTTAGCTATTTTTATTTTGTTGCCTGTGCTTTTGGTATTTAATCCAAGACATCATTGTCCAACCTAATGAGTTAACATTTCTCCTTATGTTTCTTCTAAGAATTTAATAGCTTTAGCTCTTTCATTTAGATCTTTGATCCATTTTGTGTTAATTTTTTATATTGTACAAGATAAGGATCCAAAATAATCTCTGTCTCTCTTTGTTTTTCTGTCTTTCTCTTTAAATATATATATATATATACTTATATAATATTTATATATATATTTAATTGATATTGCATTTACTTATGTAACTATGTATGTGTTTTTTCATGTGGTTATCCGCTTTGGAATAGATGATCTCTAAACATGAAGATCATCTTTTCCTTATTGAGTTTTATAGGATCATCTTTTCCTCATTGAGTTTTCTTGATACCCTTGTCAAAATCATTTGGTAATACTTGTAAAGGTTTCATTTTGGTTCTCTATTCCATTGGGCTATTTGCCTATATTTATGCATTTACCACAGTATTTTGATTACAGTAGCTATCCAGTAAGTTTTGAAATCAGAGAGAGGCCTCTAAATTTGTTCTTCACTTTCAAGTTGTTTTGGCTACTTGGGATTTCTGAGATTTCAAGTTAATTTTAAGATAGATTTTACTATTTCTATGAAAAGTAGCAGTGGAATTTTGATTAGACTCTATTGCTTTGATTAGTGTTATCATCTCAGCAACATAGGTTTTCCAATTTGTGAACCTGAGATCTCTTTCCATTTATTAAGATATTCTTCAATTTCCTTCAGTAGCTTTTGTAGTTTTCAGTATTCAATATTTTTCTCCTTAAATATGTTCCTAAATATTTTATTATGTTTGATACTATTATGTTTGATATTATTGAAAATGGTATTGTTTTCTTAAGTTCTTTTTCAAATTGTTCATTGGTAGTATATGGAAACACAACTTATTTTGATATGTTTATTTTTATATTATTCAACTCTGCTGAATTCGTGCATTAATTCTAAGTAATTTTTGATATAGAAACTAGGGCTTTCTATATATAAAATATGTTGTCTAAGAAGAGAAATATTTTTACTTCTTCCTTTCCAATTTGTATGATTTTATTTCTTTTTCTTGTGTAATTGTTCTGGGTAGTACTTCAAGTACTAGGTTAAGCAGAAGTGGTGAAAGCAAGAACCTTGGCATTGCTCCTGATCAGTCTTTCACCACTGAATATGATGTCACCTGTGTACTTTTTATATATGATCATTAAAATATCAAGGTAGTTTCATTTTATTCCTAGTTTGCTGAGTGATTTAATCCTCAAAGGATGTTGAATTTTGTCAAGTGCTTTCCCAACATCAACTGAAATAATAGTATGTTTTTTTCCCCTTCATTCTTTTAATGGGGTGTATATGTCAAACCATCCTGTCATTCCTGGATAAATTCCACTTGGTCATGGATAATTCTTTACATATGATTTCTCTTTCTAGGTCCTCATTTTATCCTTGACTTTTGAGAGTTTGATTATAGTACGTCTCACTGAGGTGCTTATGTTGATACTACTTGGAGTTCATTGAACAGCTTATATTTCTATATCCACATCTTTTCTCAAACTTGGGAAAAGTCTGATAAAAAACTTTCAAATTTGAAAAAACTCTTCAAATAAGCTTTTTAGCCTTTTATTTCTCTCTTCTCTTTCTGAGATTCTAATAATTCATATATTGACCCACTTCATGATGTACTGTCAGTCTTTTAGTTTCTTCACACTTTTCTTCATTCTTTTTGTTTTTGCTCCTAAGACTCACTAAATTCAAACAGTCTGCTTTCAAGTTTGCTGATTATTTCTTCTGCCTGCTCAAGTTTTTTTTTGAACCCCTGCAGTGAATTTTTCAATGCTATAGTTACAATTTTCAGCTCCAGAATTTTTATTTGGTTATTTTACAAAATGATTTCTCTTTGTTAACACTCTCATTTTGTTCGTATAACATTTTTCTAACTTTTTTTAGTTATCTCTCTGTACTTGTTTTAATTCATTAAGCATATTTGTCATCATTTTCTTAAACTCTCTGTCAGGTAAACCTAAGGCCTATGTTTTATCCAAGATCTATTTCTGGAGATTATTTTGTTCCCTTGAATAAGCCAATAGTCCCTGTTTTACTTTTGTTTTTTGTTTTGTTTGTTGGTTTGTTGTTTTTTCAAAAAGATGTAGCATAAATTTGTATACATTATTTTTCCTCCTTTTTATTCACTTCTACAGAAAGTATATTTTGACATTGTTAATTATTTGTTCTCAAATTCATGTGCTCCTTTTTTATCTATTACTTTCTTGATAATACTGTCTTCAATTTTAATGTATTGCTTTTTTCTACCTCACATGTTGAGGGCCATTACAACATTCTCTACGTAGGTTTTTTGTTGTCATATATTTTCTTTTTATCCGGTTTTATTTTTATTCTCAAAATACATAATTATTATTGCTTTAGACTCTTAGTGTTCTTTTAAATTTGTCCAGTTATTCATCAGCTTCTTTACTTAACGATTTGCACTTTCATTCTATTCAGCAATTCTTTCTAATTACTGCATGCTTTGTTTAACAAAAAGTACCCTTGTTTTTCTTCAGAAGATATTTTGCTGGAATATGGTTATGACATTTTTGAACATTGAATAGTGGAATATAATTTATATGCTTATAATTTAAATTACTGTTCTGCTGTTCTTTGGCTTCCAATGTTGGTATTTCATATTTAGAAGTTTCCTGTCATTCTCCTATATCAAAGGTAAATAGTTTACTTTTTCTGATTTCTTTTAAAATGATCAGTCCATAATGAATATGCTCTAATTCATTTTTTTTTAATTAATCTAATGGATTTTTTTTATCCGTCTTCTTTGAAGGTTTGGAACTTTAAAATTTTGGAGTTGAGAACATTTATTGCTTTTGGAAAATTCTCATTTCTTATCTATTCAAACACAGAAAAGATCTAAATTCCCAGTTTCTTCTTCTAGAAATCCAACTAGATGTATTTGGCATGTTCTCAAGTTTGTTCCCTGACTATATACCTCCATTTGATATTGCCTATCTCTTTGTCTCTGTTGTCTTCCACTCAGTACTATCTCTCAGTTTGAAAAGCCTAATCCACTCTTTAACTCATACGTTGATTTTTTTAATTTATTTATTTATTTATTTTTTTATTTTCCCACTGTACAGCAAGGGGGTCAGGTTATCCTTACATGTATACATTACAATTACAGTTTTTCCCCCACTATTTCTTCTGTTGCAACATGAGTATCTAGACATAGTTCTCAATGCTATTCAGCGGGATCTCCTTGTAAATCTATTCTAGGTTGTGTCTGATAAGCCCAAGCTCCCGATCCCTCCCACTCCCTCCCCCTCCCATCAGGCAGCCACAAGTCTCTTCTCCAAGTCCATGATTTTCTCTTCTGAGGAGATGTTCATTTGTGCTGGATATTAGATTCCAGTTATAAGTAATATCATATGGTATTTGTCTTTGTCTTTCTGGCTCATTTCACTCAGTATGAGATTCTCTAGTTCCATCCATGTTGCTGCAAATGGCATTATGTCATCCTTTTTTATGGCTGAGTAGTATTCCATTGTGTATATATACCACATCTTCCGAATCCAATCATCTGTCGATGGACATTTGGATTGTTTCCATGTCCTGGCTATTGTGAATAGTGCTACAACGAACATGCGGGTGCACGTGTCTCTTTTAAGTAGAGCTTTGTCTGGATAGATGCCCAAGAGTGGGATTGCAGGGTCATATGGAAGTTCTATGTATAGATTTCTAAGGTATCTCCAAACTGTTCTCTACAGTGGCTGTACCAGTTTACATTCCCACCAGCAGTGCAGGAGGGTTCCCTTTTCTCCACAGCCCCTCCAGCACTTGTTATTTGTGGATTTATTAATGATGGCCATTCTGACTGGTGTGAGGTGGTATCTCATGGTAGTTTTGATTTGCATTTCTCTTATAATCAGCGATGTTGAGCTTATTTTCATGTGCTTGTTGGCCATCTGTGTATCTTCTTTGGAGAAATGTCTATTCAGGTCTTTTGCCCATTTTTCCATTGATTGATTGGTTTTTTTGCTGTTGAGTTGTATAAGTTGCTTATATATTCTAGAGATTAAGCCCTTGTCAGTTGCATCATTTGAAACTATTTTCTCCCATTCTGTAAGTTGTCTTTTTGTTTTCTTTTGGGTTTCCTTTGCTGTGCAAAAGCTTTTCAGTTTGATGAGGTCCCATGGGTTTACTTTTGCTCTAATTTCTATTGCTTTGGGAGACTGACCTGAGAAAATATTCATGATGTTGATGTCAGAGAGTGTTTTGCCTATGTTCTCTTCTAGGAGTTTGATGGTGTCCTGTCGTATATTTAAGTCTTTCAGCCATTTTGAGTTTATTTTTGTGCATGGTGTGAGGGTGTGTTCTAGCTTCATTGCTTTGCATGCAGCTGTCCAGGTTTCCCAGCAATGCTTGCTGAATAGACTTTCTTTTTCCCATTTTATGTTCTTGCCTCCCTTGTCAAAGATTAATTGACCATAGGTGTCAGGGTTAATTTCCGGATTCTCTATTCTGTTCCATTGGTCTGTCTGTCTGTTTTGATACCAGTACCACACTGTTTTGATGACTGTGGCTTTATAGTATTTCTTGAAGTCTGGGAGAGTTATGCCTCCTGCTTGGTTTTTGTTTCTCAGGATTGCTTTGGCGATTCTGGGTCTTTTGTGGTTCCATATAAATGTTTGGATTGTTTGTTCTAGTTCTGTGAAAAATGTCATGGGTAATTTGATAGGGATTGCATTGAATCTGTAGATTGCTTTGGGGCATATGGCCATTTTCACAATATTGATTTTTCCAATCCAGGAACATGGGCTATCTTTCCATTTCTTTACATCTTCTTTGATTTCTTCGATTAAAGTTTTATAGTTCTCGGCATATAGGTCCTTTACCTCTTTGGTCAGGTGTATTCCGAGGTATTTGATTTTGTGTGGTACAATTTTAAAAGGTATCGTATTTTTGTATTCCTTTTCTAATGTTTCATTGCTGGTATACAGAAATGCAACTGACTTCTGAATGTTAATCTTATATCCTGCCACTTTGCTGAATTTATTAATCAGTTCAAGGAGTTTTGGGGTTGAGTCCTTAGGGTTTTCTAGGTATAGAATCATGTCATCTGCATACAGTGACAGTTTGATCTCTTCTCTTCCTATATGGATGCCTTTTATTTCTTTTGTTTGTCTAATTGCTGTGGCTAAGACTTCCAAAATGATGTTGAAGAGCAGTGGTGAGAGTGGGCATCCCTGTCTTGTTCCAGATTTGAGTGAGAAGGCTTTCAGTTTTTCCCCATTGAGGATTATATTTGCTGTGGGTTTATCATAAATGGCTTTGATTATATTCAGGAATGTTCCCTCTATACCCACTTTGGCGAGGGTCTTGATCATGAATGGATGTTGAACTTTGTTAAATGCTTTTTCTGCGTTTATTGAGATGATCATATGATTTTTTACTTTTTTTTTTTGTTAATGTGGTGTATGATGCTGATTGATTTGCGTATGTTGAACCATCCTTGTGAACCTGGGATGAACCCAACCTGGTCATGGTGTATAATTTTTTTGATATGTTGTTGGATTCGGTTGGCTAAGATTTTGTTGAGAATTTTTGCATCTATATTCATCAATGATATTGGCCGATAGTTTTCTTTTTTGGTGGTATCTCTGTCTGGTTTTGGAATGAGGGTGATGGTGGCATCATAGAATACAATCATAGTAGGAGACCTAAATACCCCCCTCACATCAATGGACAGATCCTCTAAACAGAAAACCAATAAAGCAACAGAGATCCTAAAGGAAACAATAGAAAAGTTAGACTTAATTGATATCTTCAGGACACTACATCCAAAAAAATCAGAATACACATTCTTCTCAAATGCTCATGGAACATTCTCAAGAATCGACCACATATTGGGACACATAGCGAATCTCAATAAATTTAGGAGCATAGAAATTGTCTCAAGTATCTTCTCTGACCACAATGCCATGAAATTAGAAATCAACCATGGGAAAAGCAAAGAGAAAAAACCTACTCCATGGAGACTAAACAACATGCTACTAAAAAACCAATGGGTCAATGAGGAAATCAAGAAGGAAATTAAAAACTACCTTGAAACAAATGATAATGAAGACACAACCTCTCAAAATCTATGGGATGCTGCGAAAGCAGTGCTCAGAGGGAAATTTATAGCAATACAGGCCTTTCTCAAAAAAGAAGAAAGATCCCAAATTGACAACTTAACCCTCCACCTAAACGAATTAGAAAAAAGAACAAAAAAGTCCTAAAGTCAGCAGAAGGAAGGAAATTATAAAGATCAAAGAAGAAATCAATAAAATAGAGACTCAAAAAACAATAGAGAAAATTAATAAAACCAAGAGCTGGTTCTTTGAAAAGGTGAACAAAATTGACAAACCCCTGGCCAGACTCACTAAAAAGAGGAGAGAAAGAACCCAAATCACCAAAATTATAAATGAAAAAGGAGAAATCACAACGGATACAGCAGAAATACAAAAAACCATAAGAGAATACTATGAACAACTATATGGCAACAAGTTTGACAATCTGGAAGAAATGGACAATTTTCTAGAATCTTACAGCTTGCCAAAACTGAATCAAGCAGAAACAGACCAACTGAACAGACCGATCACTAGAAATGAAATTGAAGAGGTCATAAAATCACTCCCTACAAATAAAAGTCCAGGACCAGATGGCTTCACAGGTGAATTTTATCAAACATATAAGGAGGAATTGGTGCCCATCCTCCTTAAACTCTTTCAAAAGGTTGAAGAAGAAGGAATACTCCCAAAGACATTCTATGATTTTTTTAATTTAAATTCATTTTGTAATTTATATAAATATAATTACTTTTTTACCCTCTTGAGCATTTTTTAAGTTGCTCCCTTCAAAACCTTATTTACATCTCTTATAATTGTGATAACAAATACAGGTCTTGCTTTTCTACTTGTAGATATGTAGAAAATATGTATATAATCTTGGTCTGTTGAAAGTGCTGAGAGGGTCTAAAAGGATGACAAACCATAGCAAGGAGTACATCTAAAAACCAGATCCTTTTAAAACATCAAGTCTACTTGGTTAAAATTAATTCCAGGGCATGGGGCAAGGAAAGTACCTGATAAATTTGAAATATTTTGTTCTAGAAAATAATTAATTGTTTAATTTTTTTAAAAGAATGTATCTAAATGATATAGAAATCTTGTTGACCACCTGTGGAACCATCTGAGTATCAAATTAAATAACAAATGTAATTAATTTAACTGATTGAATAAAATAAATACTGGGTAGAAAACTGATATAAAATATGAGATGTGAAATTTGAATTTGTACTGTCTTTAAAAAACAGTATAGAATTAATAGTAAATTTACTGGTCATGATAATTTGATTTTTGAATATGATTGTATGAGAGAATCTCCTTGTTCTTAGGAAATGCACCAAGAATTCTTGAGGAGGAAAAGAACATAATTCTCCAAATTACCATCTTAATTGCTCATAAAATGTACAGATATATAGATAGTTATAAATAGATAACAGGTAGATAATATATAATATATAGACAGATAGGTTTTATTCATATGCAGTTCAGTAACAGCAAAAGTAAAAAGATGGAGTTCCCGTCGTGGCGCAGTGGTTGGCGAATCCGACTAGGAACCATGAGGTTGCGGGTTCGGTCCCTGACCTTGCTCAGTGGGTTAACGATCCGGCGTTGCCGTGAGCTGTGGTGTAGGTTGCAGACGCGGCTCGGATCCCGCGTTGCTGTGGCTCTGGCGTAGGCCGGTGGCTACAGCTCCGATTCAACCCCTAGCCTGGGAACCTCCATATGCCGCGGGAGCGGCCCAAGAAATAGCAACAACAACAACAATAAAAGACAAAAAAAAAAGACAAAAGACAAAAAAAAAAAAAAAAAAAAAAAGTAAAAAGATAATATAAGTAAGAATGGTGGTTATTTTTGTGGGGAAGGGGTATTTACCAGGAAGAACAAAACGGTACATTTTAAGGTAATGTGTTGTATTATAGATCTTGGACTTAGTAATTTAATTACAGCTATCGATATAGATAGGTAGATGATAGGTAGATTGATAGATTGATAGATTTACATCTGTGGAGTGCTGCACTTAATATTTGTCCATATTACTCAAAGTTAATTTCCATAACAATTTAGTAAATTAAAAAAAAATACAACATAAGTAACTTGACAGAGAGGCCAACTGTTTTTCAATATGTCACGAATTTGCAGGCATAGATGGTTTCCTTGTCTATGTATGCATGGAGCCTAGTCAGTTACAACAAATGAGGATGACATTAATGTGGAGCATTATCTCAGTAACTTGTAGCCTCCTTCCCTCATATATCTTTTAGAATGTGCTCATCTTGTTAAAGGATTTTGATGAAATGATACAATCTGATTGTTACAGCATTGACAAGTTCACATTCCATATTTGCCTAGATTTAATCATTTCTGAGAACTTGGAAATGAGATTCAGGGTTATATCCCCAAAATTTCTGGGTCAGTTAAGAGCCAGATCAGCCTCTATTTAACTAAACTTTGAATGTCTTGCGTGTGTGTGTGTGTGTGTGTGTGTGTGTGTGTGTGTGCGCGTGTACAAAGAAAAGAAAGAGAGGCAGATTTTTTTTTTTTTTTTTTTGGTTACTAGTATTCAGATTTATTGAACATTTATCTGTTGAAATTCTTGAAACGAGGCTTTGGTAGAAGGCAGATCCACCCAGAGAAATTTGATGGTGTTTCTTTTTGTTTCTTGGAAATATTTTAATTATGGAATTGCTTTCAAACTAAATTCTGTCTAAAGTTTTTCAAACCATCCAATGGAATGAATTTAATCTGCAGCTAAATTTGAGGGCTGCGTAAATACCCACAACCTCTCCCTTCATCACTTAAAGGAAAAACATCCTGCTTCTTAGAAAATTTTTTAGCCACTTTAATAGGTTGATTTGATTATCTATCTCCAGTTTCATGGGAGTGTGGAAAATGGAGAAAATAGGTGTGTTTTATAATGCATAGATTCAACAGAAGGAAGCCTTGTTCTTCAGAACTATAAAGTGCACGCTAGCGTAAACAGTAAGGATCCATTTGTTTGCATTTATGTCCTGTCAAAATCACAAACATAAAATTACATATATATTCCCCAGTATACACTATATTCACACACACACACAAATGTGTGCAAGCCCCTCTCAGAAAGGTTAGGATATCTCTCCTATAATATTAATATAGATGGATAGTAGTATAGTGCTTCTAGAAGGTAATTCAGTCTTAGATATCTAGTCTTTAAAAAGTACACACTCTTTGATCATGATTTCACACTTGGGAATTTATCCTGAGGAGATAATTAAAGTTTTGGAGAATAGCTGAAAGAATCATCATTGAAGAATTTTGTATAAATGGAAGGAAAGTAATAAAGAAGAAAAGAAAAGAAAACTGGAAGCAACTTAAAAGTTAAACTAAGTGGATCATGAGCATGAATTATGGTGTTTTATTGTAATATAATACTGTGGATTTTATTTACAATAACATTTACAAAACAAGGGAAATGGAAGTAGAGAATGTTTATTTACCGACTGCTACACAGCTTTAATGTGGTGGAGCTTGGACTGAAATTCAGGCAATCTATCTTATTCTATGTGCCTGCTTCCATGATTCTATGCTTTTTCCATCATTTTGTTGGTATTTTACTCTTAAAACTTAAATATCTATGCAGTTCAAGAATAATTAACCTTAAAATTTCCTTATAGTGTTAAATAAAAAAAGAAGATGAGTATAGAGTGTATGATTAAAATAGAATTTGTGAATTTGATTTAAAAACCTGGAAGGATACTCAGTTTTTTGAACGATAGAATTGTGGGAGGTTTTTGAGGTTGTTTTGTGTTTTGCTTCCTCCAATTTCCTCAGTGAGAATACATAATAATATTCCTTTTAAAAATAAGTCTATGTAAATAAAAGTAAGCAGAGGATAATCATTTGCATTTGAATAAGAATATGTAAAAGTTATAGCAACATATTGATTAAATTAATTATCTGAAACCCAAAACCTGTGAGGTGGGTTTTGTTTGCTTGTTTGGCTTGGTACTTCTGGAAAAGAGCTTTTCAGAAGATAATAATGTTCAGGAATTTCTCAAACGGGAATTTGTGTATATCATTATCCCGTTAAACACTGTCTGTTGTATAACTTTATCAGATGAATTAAATGTTTTAAGCTTAGGTGATGTTCACCAAGAACATGTGAGTAAGAGAACAAAAACAACAAAAGAGTAGACACTGGGTAAAATCGCAAACAGAAATTAAGGGAAGTGGATTTCTCTCCTGATTAATAAGGTGGCTGATAGCTATTTGATCCAGTTCTGACTAAATTGCTTAGGTTCAGGTTGAGTTATTCTCCTTTTCTGGTGGCTGTCAACTTATTACTGTGCTTGCTGCTAGAAGAGATTCTCTTTCTTTGATGTCTTATAGCCATCACAATAGTTCTTTCTTTGCTGGCCTGTAGCCCTCACAATAGTTGTCACACTGAGTCAATTGTGTGCCTCGAGCCTTGGGAAAGGCCTCTTCTTATGGACATATCTTGCTTCACTTACTTCATAAGTGGACGTAAGTGGACATGTCTTGCTTCACTTGCTTCACTTACTACCATTACATTTTCCACCATCACCACATGGTTTCGTAGGTACCAGGTATAATGCTGAAGACTATGCTCTGTTTCCACCTTGGGGCTGACTCTAATAATGGAGCTGGTAGTGCCTTCACTCTTTGATGCTTCATTGTATACAATCACAGTTTGCTTTGAATCATTGCAACATCCATTCATATCAAAGACATATTTGGCCATGATCATTGTATGATGCTTCTAAAATATAAAGGTAGAATGGTATTAAAAGCAATGCAGCAGGGAGTTCCCGTCGTGGCGCAGTGATTAACGAATCTGACTAGGAACCATGAGGTTGCGGGTTTGGTCCCTGCCCTTGCTCAGTGGGTTACAGATCCAGCGTTGCCATGAGCTGTGGTGTAGGTTGCAGACGCGGCTCGGATCCTGCGTTGCTGTGGCTCTGGCGTAGGCCGGTGGCTACAGCTCCGATTCGACCCCTAGCCTGGGACCCTCCATATGCCGTGGGAGTGGCCCAAAGAAATAGCAAAAAGACAAAAAAATTAAATTAAAAAAAATAAATAAATAAAAGCAATGCAGTATGGAGTTCACATTGTGGCTCAGCAGTAACCCAACAGGTATCCATGAGGGTGTGGGTTCAATCCCTGACCTTGTCAGTGGGTTAAGGATCTGGCATTGCCATGAGCGGTGCGGTAGTTCTTAGACATGGCTTTGACCCCGCGTTGCTGTGGCTGTGGCTGTGGCCTTGGCCAGCAGCTACGGCTCTGATTTGACCCCTAGTTTGGGAACTTTCATATGCTACAGTGCAGGCCTAAAAAGAAAAAAATAAAGCATTGCAATATAGTGAATACTCATTTTTAACCTCCCGCATTAACTAAAAATGCTTCCTTGGACACGTAACCTATCTCAGGATCTCAAATCTTCTACCTATAAAATAAAAATAAAACATTTTTTCCCCAGATAAAAATGAGTGACTAGATGACATTATTTCTCTGATTTCTTCACACAGTCTAGTGGTCATTAAGAATGTACTGGCATGAGTTTAAGGGTGCTTCCCGAACGATATTTGGGAATTAAGTGCCTAACTGAAGTACCAAAGAAGTGATCTTCAAGCACACAGTTTTAGAATAAGACTTGCAGAAAAGGCAGAGTGAGAAATTTATCCCTGGCATCCTCTTGATTTTCACTTTATTGACAGGGATTTCACAATGTCAAAAAGCATAAGAAATTGTAGAGTTTGATTAATAACACAAACATTGGCACTACCAAGAGATTAGAATGTATCCCTGCATAATTTCTCTTTTATTTGCTATTAAATTGAGACTAACATTAATATGGAAAGATCATAAAATTAAGAATTGCCTGGAGTTCCCGTTGTGGCTCAGTGGTTAACAAATCTGACTAGGAACCACGAGGTTGTGGGTTCGATCCCTGGCCTCACTCAGTGGGTTAAGGATCCAGCGTTGCTGTGAGCCGTGGTGTAGGTTGCAGACGCAGCTTGGATCCCGTGTTGCTGTGGCTCTGGCATAGGCTGGCAGCTATAGCTCCAATTAGACCCCTAGCCTGAGAACCTCCATATGCTGTGGGAGCGGCCCTAGAAAAGGCAAATAAAACAAAAATAAATAAATAAATAAATAAATAAAGATTTGCCATACCACGATATTTATCTTAACAACCTTTGTCTCCTAAGTTTCTAGTTGCTGCTTCCAAACTTTAGCAAGTCTCAAGAATGTAATTGCCCTAGAGGATTCTGAGTCTCCACTATTTCACAGGGCTGGAAGTTAATTATGTTGGCTGTGGTTTCTACAGTGGTTAGAGTGCAACTCATATGTAATGCATGATGATACATGATCATGTCACCTCAGAACATTATAAAGTTGCAAGCAATTTCAATAAATACTCATGATATACAAGACAGTGATTTGTGATATGTGAAATATATCACCAAAACAGAAATCAGTCAGTGGAAATGACTCTTTCAATCAATTTTATTGATAATTTTCACTGGATCAATTTTATTTGAAATGATTGCTTTGTATTAACTGAGGATAAAATGTATACTATTACTTTGAAGCCTCAGACAGCCTTCTACTCCCAGATGTTACTTGGGAGTATCTATGACACTATAGAAATAATATTCCACTCCAGACTTAAAATCTTCTTTCTCATATCACAAAGTATGGAGGTTCTCACAGAGGTGGTCTGCAAAGGACAATGTGAGTCCCTGTCCATCCCTCCGACTCCCTCCCCTTCCCCCCACTTTGCCCCAGGGAATCCCAAGTCTGCTCTTCTTGGCCATGCAGTTTCTGTTTTATTGTTTGTTTGTTTGTTATTTTTAGATAGGATCATCTGTTCCATATTTTAGTTCCATAAATAAGTGATATCATATGGTATTTGACATAAATCACAGCAACATCTTGTTTGATCCAACTCCTAAAATAATGACAATAAACCAATGGGACCTAGTCAAAAACTCTTACATTTTGTAATAGATGAATGAATCAATTCTTTTAGCTTCTTAAGTAATATTTACTATTTTAAATATATTAGCATTTTAATGAGGTATTTATTCTTTCATATCATAACATTTACTTATTATCTACCAGCTTTTATACTAATTAATGGATCTAATATATTTAAAATTTAATTTAAAATTTTAAATCATTTTATCTAACATTTAACAATATTAAATTTTTGAAGACAAGAATTATATTTATGTGTTATATATTTTTTAACATGTTACAATTGAACAAGAGAAAAAATTTGTTGCCTCTCATCAGTTTTAAAATGATAAATCAGGATCACATTTGACAATTACAATACACACTTAAATTCTAGATCTAAAATAATGTTTCTAATTATCTCATCATTAAATAATTTCATAAAAATACTTATTTACTTAGGACCCATTCCCCAACAATTTTAATTTCTCCACACTCTCAAATTAATTAGGCAGAGCTCTATAAAAGCTATTTTCCACAATTTACAAACATCATGAAAATATGTGAAAACATTTTAAAATATGCAAAAAACTCTGTAGTCTTAAAATGTTTTGTTTTAGAATAGCATAAGAAGTACAGAGAAACATTAGCAGTTTTATACCTTAGTAATGACTCTGGGTACTATTTCTCAGTGTACTTTTAAAATTTTGTAGTCTTTTTATTATAATATTAAGTATTTATTTAGCACCACTAAATACACATATTATGCTGTGCATATTTTATCCAACTTAAACATTACAAAGCTACAGAATTATTATCCTAATTTTAGAAATTAAAAATTTTAAACTTACAAAGGTTAATTAATTTGCTTAATACCATACAATGGATATGTAGTCAAGCTGAAAAAATACGTTTTGTTAATTTAAGGATGACTTCATTCAAGTTTAACAATACTTACACATAAACACACACTTCTCAAACTCTTCCTAAAAATAGAAGAGGAGGTAAATCCATGATGCCACTGTTTCCATGATACAAAGTCTAGACAATGATATCACAATAAAATAATACTATTGATCAATATCACTTAGTATAGAGGCAAAAATATTCAGGAAAATACTAATGAATGACATCCAGATAATGATTATAAACCCTGGCCAAGTGGAATTTATCCCAAGAATACAAAGTCAGTTCCACACTAAAAACCCAACAGGAGTTCCTGTAATGACTCAGCAGAAATGAATCTCACTACTATCCATGAGGAGGCAGTTTCAATCCCTGACCTCGCTCAGTGGGTAAGGATCTGGTGTTGCCATGAGCTGTGGTATAGGTTGTAGACGTGGCTCAGATCTGGCATTGCTGTGGCTGTGGCACAGGCCAGTGGCTACAGCTCTGATTCAACCCTCACTTGGGAACCTCTATATGCCACTAGTGTGGCCCTAAAAAGCAAAAAAAAAAAAAACCAAAAACCAAAAAACCCCCAACAAATTCATGATTAAATTTAAATTGATGCATGATATTAATATAATATAGGACATAAACCACATAATCATCTCAATAAATGCAGAAAAGCTATTGGATAAAACCCAACATGATAAAAATACTCAAGAAATAATAATGAATAGAAAGGAATTTCTTCAACTTGTAAATTGTGTCTAAAAAAATCTATAGTTGACTTCATTCCTAATAGTAAAATACTATATATCTTTCCTTGTAAAATCAGAAATAAGAAAGACTGATCACCCTCACTGCTTCTATATGGCATTGTACTGCAGGTTCTGGCCAAGATAATTAGAATAAAAGGAAATAGACAGTATCTAGCTTGGAAAGAAAGAAGTAAAACTACTGCTATTTTCAGATAGCATGATCTTAAATAGAGAAAATTTTAGAAACTCCTCCCTCTCCAACCAAAAGCAATTACTACTACTACTAATGAAAAAAAAAAAAAAATTAACAGGGTTACAGGGTATAAGATAAATATAAGCAAATTCAATTTTATTTCTATGCACTAGCAATGAACAATTTGAAAATGAAATTAAGAATACAATTTCATTTATGATAAAGAAGAAAAATTGAATGTTACTTAGTCATAAAAAATGAAATAATGACTTTTGCAGCAACATTGATGGGCCTAGATTAGATTATAATACTAACTGAAGTGAGTCAAAGACAAATATGATATCACTTTTATATGGAACCAAAAAAATGATGCAAATGAATTTATTTACAAAATAGAAATAGACTCACAGACAAACTTATGATTACCAAAGGGGAAAACAGGGTGAAAATGGATAAATTAAGAGTTTAGGATCAGCAGATACAAACTACTACATATAAAATAGAAAAACAGCAAAGTTCTACTGTATTTCACAGGAAACAATATTCAACCTCTTGTAATAAGCTATAATGTAAAAGAATCCAAAAACAATCTATTTGAATCACTTTACTGTACACCAAAAACAACACTGCAAATCAACTATACTTGAACAAACTTTTTTAAAATCCCATTTACAATAGAATGAAAAATCATAAAGTTAGGAAAGGTTTGACAACAAAATAACAAGATTTTCACACTGAAAACTGCAAAACATCATTGAAAGAAATTAAAGAATTCATAAATAAATGCAACACATTCGATGTTCATGGATAGGAAGATGATATTGTTAAGATAGTACTTTATAAATTGATCTAAAGATTCAATACAATTTTAATCAAAATCTCACCTGCCTGTTTTGAAAAAAATAATTAAGTGATTTTAAAATTCATATGAGGTGTTGCTTAGTGACTTAGTTTAAGGATCCAGTGTTTTCACTGCTGTGGCTCTGGTTGCTGCTGTGGCACATGTTCTATCCTAGGCCCAGAAACTTCTACATGCTATAGGAGTGGCAAAAAAAGAAGAAGAAGAGGAAGAGGAAGAAGAGGAAGAGGAAGAAGAATAAGAAGAACTTCATATGACATATGAAAAAGTAAGGGATTCAGGTAGGTTAAAGCAATCTTGAAAATGAAGAACCAACCAAAGTTGAAAAACTCACACTAGCCAATTACAAAACTGATTACAAAGATATAATAAGCAAGACTGTGTGGTACTGACATAAAAAAAAAAAAATGGGTACATCAGTGCAAGATATATGAGAATGCAAAGATACAGAGATAAATCCGTATATGTATGAGCAATTGAGTTTGACATGTGTGGCAAGACAATTAACTGAGAAATAACAATATTTGCAACAAATGGTGCCAAGAAAAGTGGATATCCACATGCTAAGGAATGAAATTCTACCTCAAGCTCACACTATATACAAAATTTAAAAGAAAATATATTAATAATCTAAATATGATCTAAAACTTTAAAACTTTTAATAGAAACATAGTAGTAAATTCTTACTATCTTGGATTAAGCAGTGGTTTTTAGGTATAACATCAGAGGTTTATGTGATGAAATAAATAGAGGATATATTGGATTTCAAAATTAAAATCTCATGTGTGTGTGGTTTTCTTTTCTTTTCTTTTCCTTTTTTCTTTTAACCATGCCCCTTGCATGGAGGAACTTCCCACATCAAGGATTGGACCTGCCCCACAGCAGTGACCCAAGCTTTTGCAGAGACAACACCAGATCCTTGATGCACTGTGCCAAAAGAGAACTCCAAATCTTTTGTGCTTTAAATAACACCATCAAGGAAGGGAAAAGATAATTCACCGAAGGGAGAAAATATTTACAAATAATATATCTGACAAAACCTGGTATGTAGAATTTATAAAGACTCTTACAACTTATCAATACAAAGATTTTTAAAGGGGTAAAGGATTTGAATACACATTTTTCCAAACAAGCTATACATATTACCAATAAGCATATGAACAAAAACTCAATATCATTATTCATCAGGTAAATGCAAATCAAATACAATATGATACCAAAGTTCCCATTGTGGCTCAGTGGTTAACGAATCCTACTAGGAACCATGAGTTTGTAGGTTCAATCTTTGGCCTTACTCAGTGGGTTAAAGATCCGGCATTGCTGTGAGCTGTGGTGTAGGTTGCAGACATGACTCGGATCCTGAGTTGCTGTGGCTCTGGTGTAGGCCGGTGGCTACAGCTCCTATTAGACCTCTAGCCTGAGAACCTCCATTTGCCATGGGAGTGGCCCTAGAAATGGCAAAAAGACAAAAAAAAATACAAGATGATACCAATTTACATCCATTAAAATGTCCTAATAAAAAATAGATGCATAACAGCAAATGACAGTAAAGATGTGGAAAAATTGCAAGCTTCATACACTGCTGCTAGGAGTATAGAGTGATGAACCTGCCTTGAAAAACAATTCAATTCTTAACAACATTAATGTTTTTCAAATGTTCCACTCCTAGATATATGAAAAAAAAATTGAAAATATATATCCGCATAAAAATCTGTGCATTAGGAGTTCTTGTCATGGCTCAGCGGTTAATGAACCTGACTAGCATCTTGAGGACGCTCCATGGCCTTGCTCAGTGGGTTAAGGATCCAGTGTTGGTGTGAGTTGTGGTGTAGGTTACAGACACTGCTCAGATCCCACATTGCTATGGCTCTGGTGTTGGCCGGGGGCTACAGCTCCAATTTGACCCCTAGCCAGGGAACCTCCACATGTTGCGGGTGTGGCCCTAAAAAGACACCCACAAAAAATTGTACATTAACGTTCTTGATGAAATTATTAGTAATAGTCAAAAAATGGAAAAATGCAATATCAACTGATGATTGGATTTTCAAAATATGACATCTAAAAAATGGGATATTATTCAGCAGTAGAAAGGAATGAAGTGCAAATGCATGCCACACTGTGAATGAATCTTGAAAATACTAATGCTAAATGAAAGAAGCCAGACACATAGAAGTTCCCATATTTTATGATTCTGTTTTTATAAAATATCCAGAATAGTTCACCTCTTATTACCAGGGACAGAGTTAGGGAGGTAGTAGAAAGTGGTTGCTAAAGTGTATACTGTTTTTCAGATAATGAAAATATTCTGAAATTAGCTAGTCATGATGGCTTTATAGCACTGCGATTATATTAAAAGCTACCAAATTGTACAATTTAAAAGGTATATTTTATGCCAGATGAATTACCAACCAATAAAGCTATAAACATTGAAAAGAATAACTAGGAAAATATAATTTCAAAATCACCCATAAAAATTTATGCCAAACCTAAATTAATATCAGGTTTGATATTTATACATCTATAATTTTGTTTTGTTTTAGGCCATCCAGGTCTGACAGATATTTTAAAAGTTAAGAAAGGAGTTCCCAGGAGATCCTGGGTTAAGGATCTGAAGTTGCCGGGAGCTGTGGTGTAGATTGCAGATGTGGCTTGGAGCCCACATTGCTGTTGCTGTGGCATAGAATGGCAGCTGCAGCTCCGATTTGCCCCCTAGACTGGGAAATTCCAAATGCCATGGGTGTGGCCTAAAAAGACAAACAACAACAACAACAAAAAAAAACAAAACAAAAACCTAAGAAAGAAGCACATATGATAAAAAGAAATCCAAAATCTCAAGGAGAGATTTGTAGTTACGTACGATACAAGGTTAAGGAAAGTTTACTACTTCGGAAAATGAGAGCAAATGCGTATAGCCTCTCTAATTAATTATAGATCTCTACCTATATTGCTGCTGTTAGATTCTGACACAACATCTAGGAATGTGCGAAGATTTAGGGGTTAATTAGAGCTATGTGCTACCATTGATGAAATGAGAATTTTTAAAGTGAAATTTTATTTGATTTCCTGATCTAGAAATTTAACTCTAAATGAAACTGATAGCTGAGATAAGAACAGCGAGATGTATTGAATTCTTCCTATGTGATAACTCAATTTTGTTCTTTCTCAGAATTGCTTTGACTGTTCAAGCTTTTTCATTGTTTTATGAAAACTTTAGATTTTTTTTTCTATTTCTGTGAAAAATACCGTTGGAATTTTGACAAGGATTGCACTGATTATGTAGAAGGCTATGGTAGTGTGGACATTTTAAAAATATATATTTTTCCAACCCGTGAACATGAAATATCTTTCCATTTATTTGCATTTTTTAATTTTTTTCACAATTTCCTAAAGTTACCAGTGTACAGATATTTCACCTCATTTGTTAAATTTGTTCCTGTGTTTTATTATTTTTGATACTACTGTAAATGAGATTGATTTTTGATTTCTTTTTCCCAAGAGTTTGCTAGTGTATAACAACTCAAATGATTTCTGTATGTTGATTTTTATTCTGCAGTTTTACTGAATTTGTTTGTTAGTTCTAATAGGTTTTTTTGGTGTAGTCTTTAGGATTTTCTATTTATAAGCATGCCATCTGAATTAGCAGAAATTCCTAATTTCTTTCTTTTCTGATTTAGGTTCCTTTTACTTCTCTTTCTTAATTTCTCTGGCTACCACTTCTAGTACTATGGTGAATAGGAGGGTGATTGTGGGTGCACTTGTCTTGTTCCTGATCGTAGAGAAAAATATTTCAACTAGAGTTAGCTGTGACCTTGTCATATATAGCCCTTATTATTTTGATGTACATTCCTTCTATACTCAATTTGTTTTGTATTTTTTTGAAAAGATGTTGAATTTTGTCAAATACTTCTGTAATTATTGAGATGATCATATAATTTTAATATTTCATTTTGTTAATGGAGTGTGTCACATTTATTGATTTAGTTATGTTGAACCATCATGGCATCAAAGAAATAAATCCCACATGATCATGGTATTTATCCTTTTTTTTTTTTTTTTTTTTTGTCTTTTTGTTGTTGTTGTTGTTGCTATTTCTTGGGCCGCTCCCGCGGCATATGGAGGTTCCCAGGCTAGGGGTCCAATCGGAGCTGTAGCCACTGGCCTATGCCAGAGCCACAGCAACGCGGGATCCGAGCCGCGTCTGCAACCTACACCACAGCTCACGGCAACGCCAGATCGTTAACCCACTGAGCAAGGGCAGGGACCGAACCCGCAACCTCATGGTTCCTAGTCGGATTCGTTAACCACTGCCCCACGATGGGAACTCCTATATTTACATTTTTAATCTAAGCATTTCACTTTTGGGGGTGCCAATGTAAATGGTAGTGTATTTTTACTTTAAAAATACACTTGCTAATTATGATATATAGGAAAATGATTAATGTTCGTATTTTAACCTTATCATCAGCAAGCTTACTATAATCACTTCTTAGGCTTTTTTTTTTTTTTATTCTTTTGACTTCTCTACATAAGTTATCATGCCATCTGAGAACAAAGACCATTTTATTTTTTTCCCTTCCAATCTGCATATCTTCAATTTTTAGTCTTATTTTAAGTTACCTCTGTAAGTTCTGATTATCCACCACTGATCTACCAGTGCAGCAATGACTGACCCACATGCTACATAAACCATAATGAGGAGTTCCCGTCGTGGCACAGTGGTTAACGAATCCGACTAGGAACCATGAGGTTGTGGATTCAATCCCTGCCCTTGCTCAGTGGGTTAACGATCCGGCGTTGCCGTGAGCTGTGGTGTAGGTTGCAGACGCGGCTCGGATCCCACGTTGCTGTGGCTCTGGCATAGGCCAGTGGCTACAGCTCCGATTGGACCCCTAGCCTGGGAACCTCCATATGCCGCGGGAGCGGCCCAAGAAATAGCAACAACAACAACAACAACAAAAAAAAACATAATGATATGGCTTGCATTAGAGTTGTATTATTCTTTAGTTTCAATACCCTAACCCAATTTTGACATTAGATATTTAATGTCACTAACTCTTCTGATTAAATTTCTAATAAAATGTTGGAAAAGTTTTATAATGAAGAAAGAAACTATTACTGTCTGAATTATTATTATTTTTTTTTGCAATCATAACACTACATGGTCCAATTCCATTTAATTATCTCAGTTTTTCAAAATTGGACTTGGGAGTTATTTGTTTACATTAATCATCTTAACAATGAAATGACCCTTGCTCCTTTAACTAACCTTATATCATTGTCCCAAGATGAGTGCAAGCCTCCTTTCTTTTAACAATTTTCTCCATAATGTGAGCCATGCATGATATAGCTTCTTTTGTCAAAAGCCATAATTCTAGTGAGATAAAATTGTACCAATCTGTTCCATAAGCCCTCTGCTACTTCTCTCATTAGGTAAGAATGCTTGACGCAAACAAAAATCATGTTTTGTACATGTTGCTTTACCTTGGCTTACCAGAGTTCCTAGGTTGGTGAAAGCTAGGTCTCACAATAAATGGGCTATGTTTTGCTAATTTCACGAATTTGCTTTGAATAACTAAAATTATACAGGGTTTCTGAAACATCAACTAAAATTTGATGTCTCCCAACACGCAAATTTATATTACCGACAGCCAATGATTCCAAAATGTAACTCTGCTCCTGTAGTGGATTGTCATGGTTTTTCACCTATAATTATGTATTAGTTAATTTTTATCCATATTTTTATGTCAATGGTTATGGGAGGGCACCACTCTTAGGAATTGTGCACATGATATTGGTATAGGCAATTAAATCATTGGTTTTTAAATTCGGAAATAATAATTATATCCATGAATTTAGTAATTTGAGTCAAGAAATCATTATTATGTTATGGTTAATAACTCTTATCCTTTGAAAACTATCTCATTTAATATAACTTAATGATCCACTAAATATATTTAAGGGTTCATTATAATCATTTAAATATTCTAAAAAACCATAAATGTGAAGTATACACAACTGAAGAAGATTCAACACAGTTCATAAGGCATGAAATGTGTCATGAGCTGCTACTCAACTGCACGCTTTATTCACTAGGAAAATCGAGACTTGTATTCTTCTTACCATTGAGATATAAGGGTGCAACAAGTTTTCCTCCTTTTTAAGGAGAATTAACTGTCAATACCCTTTATAGCAGAGGCTGAACTTAAATCTACTATCTGTGAAAAACGTTAGGGAAGAATTTCTACTAAATTATTTCCCTTCAATTTATTTTACCGGGTCAGATAACAAGAATAATAGTTTTAAGTGTAAATCAAATTCTTATGATCTCCCTTTAAAAAGTACATACATCACTGTTGCCTGAGTTAATGTATCTCCCTAGTAGTACAGCATTAGATTATATGTGAAATCTTTACTTTCTTGGTTGAGATCAGTAAAGGATAGGCATTTTCTCAGTTTGAGCCTGGAGGGAATTAGAACAAAGAAATACATGTTTATTTGCTGTTCTCTAGAAGAAAGGCAAAAGAATTTGCTTCAAGAAGAGAATATTACTATCGTCAATTTAGAAAGCTCAAATGCATGTGCCAAGAAAACCTATAAAATGCCATATGCCTTCACCCCTAAAATTATGATAATAAAAATGCTAACAATGTGTCTATTCCCCGTAATTCAAAAGCCTCAATTTCCCTATAAGCAAGAAAAAAGTGGGCAAATTTATCTTATCTCTTGGCCAGGGGCATTGTGCGGAATTAATTCCAGAATTATTTTTTTTCTCCTTGGATGAAAGTTCCTAGGACTATAGTCCTAAGAATTATAAGACAGCCTTTATGTTCCAGACAGGCTGCATTTTGGAAATTTGTACTCTTTGAGTTTTAAAATGATTATTTACGTCAAAACTCTGTTCCAGTTGCTTTTGATAAGCATCATAAATACAGTGAATTACTTGTGCTTTCTTTTTAAAACTGACTTAGAATCTTTTAATACAAGTTTTTTAGTTACAATAGACTTGTTTCTACTTGCAGTGCATATAGTAATCTTGACTGCAGCTTCCTGCAGGGTTTAGGGTATCCTGCTGAGTTTCACATGACCAGCATTATAACAGCACTGCTTGCAACCCACTGCTTGTTTACTTCATATTCTCAACTCGAGATTATTAATCTCTTTTCCCCCAGATGTTAGTTGTTATTTAGCTCCTGTGACTTTTAAAAATCTAAACAAGGTCATTATGAATCATCAGGTCAAGATGGTAACCAGCCAGTCAGTGTTTTCCCTAGACTTCCACTTAAAAGAGAGGAGAAAAGTTATTAGCAGTGGTGACAGTTCAGAAAATTGGTGAAAAATCTATCAGGCTTTAAGAGGATTTCTAATAACCAAAAGATGCTGGTATGAAATTTCAGAGCAATGCAGGAAATTAGTAAATGGATAACCTATACCTAAGGTGTGTCTCTGTCTGAGAGGTACGGACTAATTGCTGACCTAAGGGAAGAGAGCCAGACCTCATCACACAGTGGATCTGCTTGATGAGGCAATTAGGCAATAAGAAAGACCTCATCTTCCTGTTCCCCTCCTTGGTGTTTCTTCTTGTTTGCATCACTTATCAAATAAATTTCTCAGCAGTGTTATTGGAAGTGGGAGTGGGAAAGCAGTAGAGCACTACATCCTGAGATGTGGAGTCCGTGATAGAAAATGGGTGGAACAAGAACCTTCTGGGGGTGTGGTTTTATTGGATTGTTTTTGGGTAAGAAAAGAATTACAAATGGCTTCAAATTGTCTGGAAAAAATGCCCTCCTCACAAACTTAAGATCAGGAATGGTGAGCAGGCAATCTCTTCTCCATCCAGCAGAGCCATGCTAAACGAATGACTGCTAGACACTACAAATGTGGCTTTGGTTTAAAGTAAGAAATAAACACACAAAATATCAGTGACATATGCGGTACTTATAACAGGCCCTGGGCTGATGCTTCTCAGCATGTGCTCCATGTACCACCTGCATTAGCCTTACTTTGGAAGCTTGTTAAATGTATAAATTCCCCAGCTCCCTTTTCCTCACATTTGTCAGCATTGTTGTGATAATAATCCCACAACTTCAGGTACTTACAACAACAAATATCTGTTGACGACTTGGGATTGTTGGTGATTTGATTTACATGTTATCTCCTTCTTGGACACGGCCTAAAGGAAGAGTTGCTTCCTGGCATACACTGTTTTCCTGACAGAGGACAAAATTGAGAGGTGGACTGGAACCACATAATTTTGTTTGACATGCACCTGTGGATGTGGCCTGTGTTACATAGATTTACACTCTTTTGTCCAAAGCAAGATGCCAGTAAGAAGTACAACAAACCATACAGCAGTAAGTGAGGATACATATTCCTTTAAAGGAAGGGAGAAAACAGTGTGCAAAATGCTACAATCTCTCCCAGTCACAGAAAGCAATTTTTCAGTAGGTCTAGTGGGGCCCATGAACTACATTTTAGCCATCATCTCATGTTGTACTAATGTATATTTAAGAATCACTGAGCCATGTGAATAATAACAAGTTTTGTATTCTTTCTCACACAGTAAAATAGAGATTATGCTCTATATGCATAAGGAATACGTACTTTGGCAAAATATTTCCTTAAGATACATTTTAAAAGGATCTCCATGTTATAATATTGTTAACATTAAATGCGGTCTAAAGTTGGATAAATGGTAAAATAAAAAGACAACATTCTGAAATTAGAGCAGATTATGAAATAAGCAGAAGTGAAATGAGACCTGAATAAAGAAGTATTCAAGGAGTTCCCATCCTGATTCAGTGGTAAGAAACCTGAGTAGTATCCACAAGGACACTGGTGGATTCGATCCCTGGCCTGGCTCAGTGGGTTAAGGATCTGGCACTGCTGTGAGCTGTGAGGTATAGGTTGCAGACACAGTTCAGATCTGGCATTTCTATGGCTGTGGTGTAGGCTGGCAGCTGCAGCTCCAATTCGACTCCTAGACTGGGAACTTCCATGTGCTACCAGTGTGGCCAGAAAGAAAGAAAGAAAAGCAATAAGTATTCAATATCAAGCATTTAATGTAATTAGGAGCAATGATGAGTATGATTGGTAATGCAGAGTTTCAAATCTACAGTATGGAGAACTAACCTGAGAAATCATTCTTAAATATAGAGGAATGTATGAGGAAGATGAAATGGACACAGCAGAAGATAATATGTAAAATAGATAATGGGAGCTTAATATTCAGACGACTGATGCCACAAATACTAAAAGGGAATATAATATGGGTAAGAGTAAAAAAAAGAGAATAAAACTTGTACATAATGTTGTAGATAATATGTTGTATATAATGTTTTATGTTGTATATAAAATGTATATGCTGTATAAAATTTTGCTAGAGATTCTTGAAGTAAAATAAAAGACAATAGGTAGCAATGATACCGCAGTAGCAATGAACACATATAGTGCCCAGATTTTGGTTTCTAATAATATTCTCCAATAAGAAGAACAAAGACTGTTTGGGGAAATGGCTGATTCCCTGACTGGGAAAGATACTATAAGATGAGCTGGAGCATTTTGCAGTGACAGATATTAAGTCCTAAAAAACAAAACAAATTTAAACACACACACACACACACACACACACACACACACACACACACACAATGATGGGATGTGAGAAAGGGACACTGGAGCAAACATTCTGAAAGACCTGCCAGTAACCAAAGCAGAAATAACTTAGTGTAACTTTGATAAGTGTAGCATGAGAGTTATTTATTAAGTTAGCATAAATAAATGAGTGGATAAATAGATAAATAAGGGATGAGATATAAATATCATTGCACAGAAAAATTTCAAACACTTTATGGAAATAATCCACTTTCAAGGCAGTAGGGCATAACTCTTCACATAGTATCTTCAAAAGTACAGAATGAAAAGGAGGCATGAAAGAATAGTAACACTACCTCCTCAGCCAGGGGATCATGGTCAACATTAGTAACGATATGACCCATTGATAATATATACTCTTGATATGATGTGATGAAAATGATACTTTACCTTGTGGTCTTTGTCCAAAAACCCATAGTCTCTATTATTAGGAAAAAAAATTAAAGAAGTTTCAAGTTAGACACATTCTGTAAAAGGCCTGACCCCTACTTTTTAAAACTTTCAAGATAATCAAAAATAAGGAAAGTCTGAGACACAGTCTCAGACCACAAGAGGCCAAAGAGACTTGATGACTAAATTAATATGGATGGTATCCTAAGTACAGGCATGGATCAGAAAAGGGACATTAGGAAAACACTTAAGAATTCTGAATAAATTATTGGCTTTAGTCAATACATAAATATGTGTTACCTAATTTTAACAAATCTACCATGTTAATGTAAAATGTTTAATAATAGAGGAAATTTGGCATGGAGGTAAGGAAACTCTATACTCTCTTCACAATTTTCTATAAATCTAAACCTTTCTACAAAATGAAGTTTGTTTTTAAAAAGACTGTGAGAACTTTTACCAACATGTGGATTATGATATTATTATAATTGAATTTGGATTCTCCTACTAGAAAAAGTTGTTAAACTTTATTTAAAAAAGAAGAAAATTATTCCAATTTTGGTGATATACAGTGGACTGATGAACAAAGATGTTAGTAATGCATGATTACTGAATCTCATTTCAGGCTGTATAAATAGAATTGCCAAGGCTTGTGAATTCACCCATCTACAAAAATAGACGTCTGATAAAAATAAGGATAATTTTGATATTCTGTGAAAATTATTTGGGTAGCTATCAATGAGTAAAGATTCCAGCCCTCCTCAGAAAAAGTAACTAGCTGTATGTAGTAATTCCCTTACCCTCTCTGCAGATGAAGCTGCTCATGAATACATGGGTGGAACTAGGACATAGCTTGCTGTCTCCAAAAATCTGTTGTTTGTGTTTAAGCCAGTGATGTTCAAGTTAGGTCTGCTGCTAATACTGCTATTTTATTCACACTAGTCCTTTGATAATTAGGGTGACAATAGGTCCTGGCTTGAATGGTGAGCCATATCTTTTCTGGTTTTGAGAATAAGTATTGACAGTGCTCTCTTTAGTTTGTCAAATTGTATAACTTTGGTAAATTAGCTCAACTTTTGCATTGAGAGAGTAAAGAAGTATTGTATAAAATAAAGTCCTCTCAGAAATGCGATAACATAATCATTATTTAACACTATGCCCTTGACTTTACCTCAGATGGACAAAGGCATTGAGCATACGAATAGCTTCTTTGCAGTTTTGAAGAAAAAGCTATTGTATTTAGCACCTATACGAAAGTTCTTTATTGTTTTTACAAAGACTTTTTCAATATATTCTTACTAGAGTTCCGAGATAAGAAAAATATCTCCCTGTGTGAATTAAAATGCTATCTGTGATTTGTAATTTAGTCTCTGTATTTTATTCTGTTTCTCTTTTAGCCCTGGCTTCCAGGAAGCATTCAGCTAAGTTTTGCTCTCAAACATGAGATTTCCTAAGAATAGGTTTTCAGGTACAACTGTTTTTCTTCCTAATATTTGTTGTTCGTGATTTGTTCATATTTTTAGAATTTAGCATAAAAACTACCTTTTCTTGGAAATTGGCATAGTCCATGTGTGTGTGTATGTGTGTAAAATAAACAATCAACAATATTATGTTGTTAACTGGTTTAAGACATACTTTTGAGCTATGGTGAGTTATAACTTCTCAATTGATGTTATACACAAATTATTGTTTGGTTGCTTCACAATGCCATCTATTTTGTACTGACATCTGCATCATTTTTTTAACACTGCATGTGTAACTACGATTTTGGAACAGCTGTGTACTGATCCTGAGTAATGTCCTGTTATAAAATAAGCCGTATTTCTCATCAGTTGAAAGAGGTGTTATTGAAAAGGAAATTAGATGAATAAGTTTTAAAGAGAATAATCTGTAAATCAAACATTTCCTCCCTAAAACTCTGAAGCTCTAAAATATCTAAATGGTAAACTTGCAATTGTTGGTATAAAAAAGTTGTTTTTTAAAAGAAATATAATAATTGTATTAATTATTATACAACTGCAACTGTGGCATATGGAAGTTCCCTGGCTAGGGGTTGAATTGAAGCTGCAGCTTCAGGCCTACACCATAGCCACAGCAACACCAGATCTGAGTCGCATATGTGACCTATACTGCAGCTTTTGGCAACACTGGATCCTTAACCCACTGAGACCAACGGTGGAACCCGCATCCTCATGGATACTATGTTGGGTTCTTAAACCACTGAGCCACATTGGGAACTCCAGTAATTACATTAATTGATTGTAGAAATCATTAAACCATGTTTTTATGGCTTTGCCTGAATTTTTTTCTTTTAATGAAAGATACAAGAAAGATTTCCAAAACTCAGGGAGTGTTGTTTTTACTCTTGAACACTCATGGTAGCCTTAAGCCAACTCTGGCATCTAGTTTATTACCTCCCTGGAACTTTATATGAAGATGCATTTGGTCTCAAGATAATCACCTTCTGTTGGTATCACCATATCTTGTTGAAGCATTGGGTACTCCATCACACTCCATGGCTCCACCATCTAGTTAAATTGTTTTTCCCCTAGGTATGGACAATTTAGCATGTATTTGATTCTTATATCAAGTAACCACACAAGTGTTTCAAGCAGAAAAATTTCCAACTAAAAATGTCTACAAAACACAGTTTTTTCATAGTGCTTATATAAGTTTTAAGGAAATCCAAAGGTGTAGATGCAGAGTGATTCACTAAAGAGAGAAACATCATGAAAAAAAACTTTGCATTCTAAAAAAAAAAAAAAAAGATAACCTGCAAAAAGAAATGATTTAAATTACCAAAGCCCCTAGATATGATATTTACATTTAGTGTTTGGATAGACATATGTGGTAAGGACAAAATAAAATAACTCAAAATAAAGCCCAGTTTTTTATCAATTATCACTCAATCGACCAAGTAGTCAATCAAAATAAAAGATGCTTCAGAAGCCCCATACTATTTTGGTATCCACTAATCAAACCCAATTTGTCACCCTTAATACATTGCCCTTACAGTTTTCAAGTTCCTTTACCTCTGTTCATCTATTAAGTATTGTAACACTTAGCCTACCTAGGCTTGCTTTTCTTTTCTGTATATGTAATATATTTCGGCAACTAAATCCAATTAGTTTTTTATTTCTAAGTACCTTCTAAACTCCCAATAATTTCCAAACATATACTTCTGAACTTAAACCTTTCCTTAAATTCTGGATATGTATATCTAACTACCTTTATGGTTCTATCTATCCATCTATCATCTCTTTTCTTATCCATCTAATAGTTATTTTACAAGTAATGAAAATTGTCCATTTCCTCATTCTAACTAAAGTTGCTTCTTCCAGTCTTTAATATCTAATTAAGTTACCCACTCATTCAAGAAAAAAAATTAAGAAATCATTTATTTATCTTTAATTCACTCACCATATACAATTCATTGGCAAATTCTATTATTTCTAACTCCACAATCTGTCCTAGTTAACTTCTCTCCATTTCTAGTCTACTGCATGATTTTAAGTCATTATCCTGTCTCACATTGACCTCTGCAATAATCTGTCACCTAATAGCCCTGTGTCTAATTTGGCCCGTCCGAAATCCATTACTCATCAATAGCCAAACTGATTTTAATAAATATGTTGGATAATATCCTCCTTATTCTTGCTTGTAAGGTATGCCCTTTGCCTAAAGACAGGTGGCTCTGTCTCTATCTTGTAGCTCAGACTACTATGCTTCATACCTATTGCTCTTCTTGTGGATCCTTCATCACTTCCGACTCATGCGTATTTGAATCCTTACCCTGGAATGTTTCTCATTATGTTAACATTGTTTACTACCTCGTGTTATTCAGCCCCCTCTCTCCAAATATTACCTCAGTGAAACTTTCACATACCACCAAGCCTAAAATTTCCTTTCAGTTATGCATCACCTAGCTTTAATAACCTCAAAGCAGGCACCACTGACTTTATTTGCTTATTATTTTATCCCTCCTTTAAAATATAATATCCACCCATGAGAGGAAGAATGTTTTTAATAATGAATCCTCAATGTCTAGAACAATGCCTAGAATGTAGTAGACATTTGATAATTATGGATTGAATAAATGGATAAATAAATGAGTTAGTAGGACCTATTTGGATTCTTTGCCATTTTACCTTTATAGCTTACTTTTCTTTGAATGAATACTCTATCCCAAAACCTACTTCCAGCCCCTTCACATAATCATCATCATAATAATCCTCTTCCAAATTTAAATATTTCAAAGACTACTGTATTTATTTCATAATATGAGCAATAGTCCCTGAAAAGCTGGAGAAACTGTACATATCTATAAAATATTTTGTTATTTAATTATTATGATATTGTGAAATCAAGACACCAAGCATAGTTCAGATATAAAAGACAGTTATTTTTTACACCTCCTTAATTGTTTCTAGAAAGCATATAGTACCAATATAAGATAGATAGTGAATATTTTATAATCATATTACTAACATTTTAGACCTATGAGATTAAAATGTTTAAAATATTTTCCACCTTCATATGTGTTGTCAAAGACATGTGATAAATGTTTCCATAATTGTTAATTTTTTTAAAGAATAATGTTTGAGAAATTGAACATTTTAGCTGAAGAAAACAACTGAATATTGGTTGTGGTGTTTGTTGCACTTTGAGAGGTGCTAATTGCAATCCTCCTTTTTTTGGTTTATTATCAATTTGGAACAAAAACAGAAAATCAAGATGAGATATAGCATACACTCTCTGTTTTATTACTTTACTCATCTGAGTATCAATTTCTTCATTTGACACATAAAGAGATCAGCAATTATCATAAAATGAAGGCTATGAACTGACTCGATTCAGTGTGTCTGATATTTACCAGAGAGAGAATCCTGTAGTTAAGTATGTGGGTTGTACAGTCAGATAATCTGGGTTAGAATCTGTATCCAATCCTTTGTAATCCTGATCTTGTAAAAAAAACACAACTCTATAGGCATCTGTTCCCCCACAAGTAAGATGGAAATGTCATTATTAATTATCTTCTGAGATTGCTTTGAGAGTTAAATGAGGTGATTCATGTACATCACTTAGATACTGAGAAAGTAGAGAAAAACAAGCGATGGTCTCTGTTCTCAGTTTGGTATATATAAATGGACATTGATTTTCAAATGGGGATTTCAGATGGTCATTAAAAATTGACTAGGTATAGAAGTCATACTGAAGAGGCAGTGATTAGTATTGTCTAAGCTTCTCAGAGGCCAAGAAAGCGATTTGTCCCCAATTCTAATGTAGTTAAACTAAAAATACCTCTTTTGACATTTAAAATAGATAGTCTAGGATAAATTAAAAATATAACATCAGTATATCTGGATAATAAACTTTTCGAAGTAGTTAAACCAATTATTGAATATCCTCAACATATTACTATATCAACCCATATTGAAATAAACATGTAATTCATTTACCTTAACTGAATAATTTTGGCACATAAAATTTCTTCCTGTACCTTGAATTGAGACAGTTGTCTAAAACACACTCTTGCTTAGGACCACTTCTGCACCTCTGTCTAGGTTAGAAACAACAGTTTACTGTGGAATGGAGCTTAGCCGCGATCCAGCATAGTAAGAATTCATTCACACTACCTCCTCTTTTCTTTTGGTTTTCCTGTTGCTCACTGTGCTCTCACTCTCTCACTCCTGCTCTATACTCATTCATTATCTTATTTTGTCATATTGAGCTTTGTAGCGAGTGGGCAAAGGCCAAGTTGGATGCTTTCCAGGCTAGTATCAACCATTTAAAGTTGAGACGGATTTAGCTTGTTCTTCAAAAGGACAGGCACAAAAAATATATATTCACATGGAGACCTTAGAAATCTTTCCCGGGTCACCAAACTGCCAGCTTTAGTGTAAAAAAAGGGAAAAATATATGTAATGTAAAAGGGCTTCAGCAGCTCCTTGGAGAATACCCATTTTAAAGGCAAGCATTCTCTATCCCAACACTATTTTAAAATCTCCTATGGAACTTGTAACAAATAGATGTTAAAAGCCCACCTTGAATATTATAATTCAGTGTATCTGAAATGGAACTTGGGCTTCTGTATTTTTAGGAAATACAGTAAGTTTAGAAAAGCTCTGATTTAAGAGACAGAGTTATAAAAATTCAGCTAGGAAAGAAATTTGAGGAAATCAAAATAATTCTGAAGAAAATCTTTCAAGGACAGGAGAGGCAGAAAGATAAAGAAGGATGATAATCTTTTAAAGAAGTCTTAGGGTTAGATTAGTAAGGAAAAACTATGAGATTTTTCAATATATCACTTACATTAAAAAGAATAATTTATAGTAGCTCAGAGGTTTGTACTAAAATAAGAACAGTGAAAAGGATATTTATGTTTTCTAACACAACGTTTATGCTCTCATATAATGAACAGGTTAATATTTTATAATGTCAAATATTTAAACCCTCATGACATATTATCATTATCCTTCTTACTATTTATCAAAGAAAGACAGAGTTCATAAGATATGTATTTAAAAAGTGCCTTAACAGATGGTAGGAAAGTTCAAATACTATCTTTAATTCTAACATCCTGTACAATTACAGATAACTCATTTTAAACAATAACTATCAGTCACTTCACTCTGGCTTGAGTTCTTTGGTACCATTTATTCAAGAAAGCTTTCTCTACACCCCAGTCAGGTACGAAGTCTCTGAATATTACCGTAATCATCTTACCTATAGGTCTCATCGACAAATCTATAAATTCATATATAGAGGCAGAGCAAGCAAGGTATTGAGAATCAGTAAAGAAATATTAGACGGATGGTTAGATGTAGATACTCAGGTAAATAGTTGTAATAGAACATTAAATGTCAGAGTGAGAATAACACATCAAATATTACTGAGCACAGAGAAAGGAATAACTACCTCCTACAAGGATCATGATGGACATTTAATGAACACTTCCTAAAGGAGGTGTTACTTGAGCCAGACTTGGGGGTTTCTGAAGAATGTAGGTGGGATATTCGTAGAATTGTCAAATACATCAAGTAGAAAAATTCTGGGCTGTGTTGATGTGCATTAATATATTTATCTGAGAACTTGCTGTGTTTAATGAAGTTATAGTTAGGAAAGAAGTTAAGGTCAAATGATCACAATTTTGAAATGGCACCTCTTTGAGTTTATATTTGAAATGCTAGGAAGTTACTGAAAGTGAAGTTAAGTACTGTGAATGTGTACCTGTATTATGGAAGTTAGAGAGCTATATGTGAGGTGGGGTATACTGGTGAGAGCTTCAACCAGACCAGTCACAAAGTATTGCTACAGTAGTATTATGAGTGAAGTCTTAACAATGGAATTATTCTGGTTTCCATCTTTACTATCTCTTTATGAATATTAGGACACTGAACTGTCTTCATGCTTAATTGTGATTCCAGTATTAATCGTAATTACCTTCCTAAATCTGTTAAACCTGTAACATCCAATAATATATGCAGTCTATGGCTCTCAAATCCATATGCCTAGAAAGTGTTCAGACTAAACTTGACCTATATTTTGGAGGCAACCAACTTCACAGCAGAAAAATAAAATATGTAAAGGAATCTCTTTGTAGATCAAATATGTTTTATTCATTGGTATCCAAGTATGCCAATCTCATGGTAATGTGACAAAAATTAGGATTTGGGAAATGGGCAGAATAATCATGTAAAAAGTAAGATTCAACAAATATTTATTCAATGAATGAATTAATTGGTTATATATGAGGTAAAAGAATTCAAATTTTAAGGCTTTGGCAATATATTTAAATCTGATTATTTCCTGGTAGAACTTGGAAAATTCATGTAAATTATCATAGGCAAAGGGCTTAGAACAGTGCCGGGAATGTAATGATATCTCCTCAAAAGGTAAATATTCTGATAATAGTGATGGTAATTATAAAATATAAGTAAGATGAAAATGCCTTTCTAAGTCCTACTGTGCCAAAACTATTTTGATACTCATAGAGATTTTTCTTTAATTATGTTTAAAAACAAAGGCATTGCCATTGTGGTAGATTGGGTGAGGACTCCAATTCTTAATTCTTCTATGTATCCACATCCTTTGGCATGTAACTTTTTAGTGCCCTCCTACAGAGGGAAAGACAAAATTCATAGAAATACAGCTTTCTTTGAATAATGAGGTGTTAAAAGATACAATTCAAGGAGTATTTTGGAAAATGCTTCACAATTTAGCTTGTCTGGCTTACCCGGTAGATCTGGACTTGCTAGCCTTCCTAATCATGTGAGCCAGTTCCTTAAAATAAATCTCTCTCTCTCTCTCCACACACACAAACACACACACCATTTTCATTCTATGAAATATATTGATGATATATATTCATGATATATATCGATGATATATATTGATGCCTCTTCCATTGTCATGAAAAGCACATACCTGGGTTAGCCCACGTGTCCTGGGAAGAGTCTCAGAGACACATGGAGCTTTCTCCAGTTGACCCATGATGACTAGTCGTGTGTCAAGCTGAGTTCCTCAGTCTAGTCCTACTGAACCAGATCTGATAAGTTTAGAGTTATGAGAAATAATATACTCTTATTTTAAGCCACTCAGTTTTGAGTTGAATAACTCACTGATTCAACCTTCCAAAACTTTTTCTTATCAAAAGTAACCAAAATACTCCACTCAGTTTTAGAACAGTCACACAAAAATTTGGAAACTCTTCAGAGAATGTCCATGGCCCTGTAAGAATTTTAAGCCACATGGGATGGACAGAAATGAAACTAAGGAATGAACATCTCTGAAAGGCTGTTGTTCTGGAATAGTGAAAATTCAATGAATGTTGGAATTTTTATAGCTTTATGATCCATGTAGCAGAAGGGAGAATATTTCTATTAGAGACCTAAGGAACAACACACAACAAACATATAAGCTTAATATTTTACTTCGGAATAGAAAATAAGAACATCATCTGAACATCCTCAAGTTTACTTCTCTCCTTCTCACCAATTGCTTTACAAACAGCTTCAGATAGATAGATAAATAGATGATAGATGTGTGTATATGTGGATGTCTATATGTCTATATATGTGTGTATATGTATAGATACATATGTATAACAAAGCGAAATATCTAAGATGTCTAAAACATCAAAGCAAAATTTTCTTGTTTCCATTTCATCCCCTTTCTGTTCCTTGGGTTTTTGTTGTTGGCGTTGTTGTTGTTGGTTTGGTTAGTTTTTGTTTTTCATTTTTTGTGGGGTTTTTTGTTAATCAACCCCTCGCCTCTCTTTCTTTCATTTCGCCAGCCTTAACTCTGAAAAGAATATATAACTATAGCTTATCAGATTGATTATAGCCATAGAACTATAAACCTATAGTTCAAATGCAAGTTCATGTCCTAATATATGTACCATAAATTTACAAAGCAAAACTACTGTTAGACTATTTCATGCAAGTATTGGATTATGTGGCTCCAACCTGCTCAGCAAGGCGAAAAGAAGTAGAATCATGAATGAGTCACAAGTTCTGAGTTACTAAGGTGTAGAGAATACCAGGAAACTGTCCTCTTAGGTTCCTGCAACTTGAATATTTCAGTCAGGCCTGGGACTAATAATCTCAAATCTCTAAGCAATTAAGTACTGTGGTAGCTGTTGATACTATTTAATAAGAATTTCTGGTTTCCTGTTATCCAAATGCCATTACTATACCTTTCTGTTTGGGTGGGGCTATATGACCGGTTTTGGTCAAAGAAATGTGAATGGAATGACTCATGTACTGTTTAGCCGGAACATTTAAATGTTGGTGTTAGACCCTCCACATATCTTTCTTCTTTGTCACTTTGATTGGCACAATTTCAGATAGTGGCTGCATCATTAACTGGGTCCTGAAGTAAAATCAGATCTTAGTAGAGCACTTAATCTCTCCGTAACAAATACCTTGTCTAAGGGTATTCATTAAGTGTGAATGCAACTGTATATAAAAGACTAAACACTAAAAGAAAATTCACCAAGTGGTATCACTAATAATTGTTGGGTTGGGAAATTGTAGGGGGCTTTCTCTTATTTTTGCAGTTCTTGATTTTCCAAATTTTAAGTAATGTTTATAACATCCTTCTTATTAGAAAATACAGTTCATTCTAAATATAGATATTCTTTTAATGTGCTTGGAGCTGCAGCAGTTTGATAAATTAATCACTATATAGTAGATATCTATGATATACATTGTGTGCTCTTTCCATATTCTTTGAGGAACTAGCCCTTATCTACTTTAAACCATTTGTGGGGTCTTCAAACAAGCAGACTCTTCTAACAATCATAGGCAGTTATTAGTCAAAGTCTCCAAATAAAGAGAATTAAAATGATGTGGGTGTGTGTGTGTACATGTGTGTGTGGAGAGAGAGAGAGATTTATTTTAAGGAACCTTCTCATCATGATTAGGAAGGCTGGCAAGCCCAAATCTACAGGGTAAGCCAGCAGCCTGGAGACCCAGGAAAGAACCAGACTGTCTACTGGCAGGATTCTTTTTGCTCAGGGGAGGGTCAGTCTTTGTTCTGTTAAGTCCTTCAACTTATTGGATAAAGCCCACTCACATTATGGAAGGTAATCTGCATTATTCAAAGTCCACTGATTTAAGCATTAATCGCATCCAAAAAACAACCTCACAGAAATATCCAGAATAATGTCTGGCCAAATATCTGGGTACTGTGGTCCAGCTAAGTTTATACATAATATTAACCATCACTGTTAGTGTGGCTATCAAATTACAGTTCCTTTACCCACTTTAATTAGACCAGGAGTATATGTAACTGAGTAAAACCAAGGACAGCTCTTTCTTGGGAACAAGTATGAATATCAGATCCATGTAGGATTTCTTTCTGTAAAAGATTTTAAAATCTAGGGTCACTCTCTCCCAGCCTCCTGAGAATGAAGTAAACCAGCATAAACACATAAAAAGAAAGATTCCTGATAGTATTGTTTAAGCTGATAAATTCAGCTGTACTTAAGCCACTGAAATATTGAAGCTATTTATGATGTAGTGTAAATGGGTCATTCTGACATTTTCTTAAAGTTGCCTCTTTTTTGCGTTAACTTCTTAGAGTTGGATTTCTATCATTTGTCATCATCAAAGGGACTTAAATATAGCTCTGATGTAATCTAGCTGTTTCTGCCTTTATAAAGTCATGGTGGAGCTATCAGTCAGAATCCGGGGTCATTTTTAGTATTGTGGGATTAGAATCTCAGAGAGTGCCAGTCTCATATCTACATTCATTAGTAAAATATTGTTATTGAATCCCTGCACTATTTGTGGTATTAAGGCCATGAGATCTGCCATTTGAACCTGTTTGTGCATTGAAAATACTAGAGAATCTCAATTGAAAAACCATAGCTTATTACTTCTCTTTACTTCATAAGGTATTAGTCTTTCTATCAAAGAGCAACTTACAAAATTCTTTTGAATTATTATTTTTAAATATTTGAGATATTTAAAATATCTACTTATTATTCCCAAGCCACACCTACACATTCTATGTCCTCTTAAAATAAACAGCATTGAGGAAACTGTTGATTATGATATGACTGGTATATAGAAACTCAAGTGTAACAGAACAGTAACCATTGTTACCTTCAGAGTTTGCAAATTAAAGCATAATATACCGGCTGTGTCTGATGATTTAGGAAACAATAGGTCAGCATTTGCCAGTCATTAAGAAATAAAACTTGTAAAGCATTATGCCAGAACTACCATGTAAAAGATTATTACATTCAAATCGAGAAAGGCAACTTAGATTATTGATAATTATAACAGCAATAACTTTAATAACAACAGAAAACACCTTTTGATTACTCACTATTCTAATATTTACCATTGCATTGAACTCTCATAAAAACCCTATTTCATAGGTTAAATAGATTTCTTGCCTTAAGACCTTCATTTCCCCACATAGGAAACACATCATCATATTTATACCCTGAAATGATTCTGTCCATAGCAGTTAGAGTCTACGGAATTGTCCTTCACAACCAATACTTGAGGGTCTCAAGTCAACCCTATGGCTAACTCTGCTTCATCTCTATCTCTATAATGTAATGGGGCACCTGTTTTCTACTTGTTATCAAGTTCCAGCTCAACCAGTTCCATTTCCTGACTTGCCTAACACCATGGTATAGACTTTTTCTTGCCTTAATCATTAAGGGACTAAACCCCAGCCCTCTACACAGGCTTTTTCTGCCTGAAGCCAAATCTCCTCAATGCCCTTAGCAGAGTGGTATAAAACATGGAATTGGAATCAGAATGAGATTGATTTGGTATTACGCATTTAAGCACATTGTGTATCAGTTTCATCATCTATAAAATAAGAATAACTAGTTTTTGCCTCATAATTTTTGAAGGAGATGATACTTCTATTGTTCTTAGTGTAATACAGCATTATTATATTAATAATAATTAATTATTAATTTATAACCTTAGCAATTAATAGTAGCAATTTCCCATTTTCATCCTTTAACTATGTACTGTCGCTAGAGTTTACCGCTTGGTGTTTCTTATGCGAACAATTTTATTGGCCTGTTACCTTTTATGTGTTACCATATCTACTGGATTATATATGTTCATATTTTGTCTTAATGATTTATCTTTGTTTTGCTTTTCAGCCGCAGCCACAGCGTATGGAATTTCCAGGCCAAGGATCAAATCCGAGCCGTAGATACAACCTATCCTGCAGCTGTGGCAATACCAGATCCTTAACCCACTGTGCCACAATAGGAACTCTTTTAAAGAACTGTTTTGAGTTAATATAGCCTAGCTTCACACTAACCCAACTCAGTGAATATGCTGTATTTCAAACTCTAGCTTCTCTAGACTATTCCACAGACTATTTCAAATTGAAGGTTTATAGATAGTATAAATAAGAACTTAGAAAATTATTTTATATATATATATATATATATATATACACACACACACACACACATTTGTACACATGAGCATATGGATATTAATTCTATGCTTATGTTGAATACAAATGAGTCCTCAATTTATCAGAACATTGTAGGGAAATAATTATTTTCTCTTTATTATTTAATGTACTGGAACCTGTATACTGCCTAAAATGTAAATCACAAGAAGTTAAAAATTAGCCTTAATGAAAGTAGATATCATACTGCAAACAAATATGATAAAATTAGTAACTTGCTAAATATAAAAGTTTCCCAAGAAATAATTTAGTCTCTTTAAAAACATTATAATTATTACATTCACATCTAACCATCAAATTCAAATTTGGTTGGTTTAATTCATTTACATAAAATACTTACATGAATAGAATATAAATAGAATGCAGATTTTGTAGGCATTTTCTGTGTTCAATTAAAATGTATTAAAGGAAAATCCTTAAAAGGCATAGTAAATCTTAAAAAAAAATGCTATAAAAAGCTTTCCTATAATGCCCTGAGGTTCATTCGATAGGATGCTTTTCTAATTCCATATTTATAAAGCATTGTCAGGAAATGAATTGATCCTTATAAACATCTCATTAAAAACTATGTTTCTGGAGTTCCTGAAGTGGTGCCATGTAGTACGAATCCAACTGTGGGAGTTCCCATTGTGGCTCAGCTGGTTAAGGACTTGATGTTTTTTCTCTCTGAGGATGTGGGTTCAATGCCTGGCATCACTCAGTGGGTCAAGGATTTGGCATTGTTGCAGGCTCTGTTGTTGGTCACAGATATGTCTCAGATCTGGTGTCATGGCTGGGGCGTAAGCTTCAGCTGCAGCTCCAATTCGACCCCTAGCCCAGGAACTTCTGTGTGCCACAAGCGCAGCCTTAAGAAGAAAAAAAAAAAAAATCCAACTACAGCAGCTCAGGTCACTGTGGAGGTGCAAGTTCTTTCCCAGACCCAGCACAGTAGGTTAAAGGATCCAGTATTGCTGCAGCTGCGGCTTAGGTTGCAGCTACTGCTCAGATTCAGTCCCTTGGCCTGGGAACTTCCATATGCTGCAGATGGATTCGGCCATAAGAACAAAAACAAACAAACAAAAAACAGCTATGTTTTCAAGTAATTAAGTGAAAATTTATAAAAGCTTTATGTTTTTATTTTGTCATTTTTCTGTAAATATTTCTAATTTATACTAAAGTTCCTGCTTTCAAAATTAATACATAACAAAGTTATCATAACCTTCCACATACTTCTCTAGTGCTATTTATCTCAAAGTGGGAAGAACACACTAAGGTATTTTGGCCTAATTTATTTTTAGAAAATATATGCAATAAGTTCTGTACCTCCTGAAATAGACAATAATTTTTCCATTGATCTAATTTTTCTGTGTCCATATAATTACTTTCAGAGATATATGTGATGCACAAATATGTATGGAAAATTGAAATTGTGATTGGATGACTTAGAGTTGAAAGACCCTGGTTATTGGTGACCCTTCAACTTCTGAAATTGACAAGACAACATAATGCCCCTGCCTGCTCCTTCCCACTTGGTACATTTCTTGACTGGTCCTTTGTCTTCCAGAATATATTTTGTGATTTCTGCTAGGGAGTCTGCAGCTCCACCATTTGTTATCCCGTTGCGACGTTTGGTGGCATCAGTAACAGGAACATAGTGAATTAAAGTAATAGTGGGAATACAATATTCATTAGTAATAAATGAATTCTGCTATGGCAAATTAGTTGGGCCAGTAATATTGTCATTATGATGTATAATAGTAGAAGTTTTAATTTTTTTGTTAGTTTGACCCGCATCATTTACTCATCACTAAGGAAAAGTATATAGATATATATTTGGAAGTTCTAAAGTTCCTTTGATTCTAAAAATGTAGCCCACTTAGCCTTATTACCCACCAGCTTGTATCCATCACAAACATATTAATAAATCTACTACTTGTATATAAAAATAAAAAAGTAAGGTTATTGAATCAAGCCAAAACCTTGCCACAAAGAAAAACTCAGGTGCAAAAAGCCTCATGAGTGAATTATAACAAATGGTTAAGGAATAATTAATGTCAATTCTTCTCAAAATCTTACAAAAAATTGAACAGGAAGAAACAATACAGAACTGTAATTGTTAATATTACATGTCAATTTGACCTGATTTTTGGTCAAACGCCAGTCTAGATATTGCTCTGAAGGTATTTTTAAGACGTGATTATCATTTACGTAAGTATGCTTTGAGTAAAGCAGATCCCCCTCCATAAATTAGGTCTGTCTCAACCAATCGGGTTAAAAAAAGGCAAGAATTCTGCCTTTGGGCTGCTGCAACATCAGCTGGTGCCTCAGCCTCCAGCCTTCTTATTGCCCTGCAAAATCCCACAGTCACATAAACAAATGAACCAATTTCTTAAAATATCTCTCTTGGAGTTCCCATTGTGTTTCAGTGGGCTACAAACCCAACTAGTATCCATGAGGATGCAGGTTTAATCATTGGGTTAAGGATTCTGCGCTCATTGGGTTAAGGATTCTGCATTGCCATGAGCTGTGGTGTCGGTTGGCAGCTGCAGATCTTATTGGACTCCTAACCTGGGAACTTCCATATGCCACAGATGCGGCCCTAAAATGCAACAACAACAAAAAATTTAAAAATTAAAAAAATAAAATATCTCTCTTTCTCTCTCTCTCCCTCTCTCTATCTTTCTCTATCTCTCTCTTCTATTGACTCTATTTCTTTGGAGAACCTTGATTGATACAACCCCATTTTCAGGATAACGTCAGAGAAACTAGCATATACTATGTGAACACGCAAGCAATTAGGAAGTGATAGTCTGACAAATTCAGCTCAATAGAATGTAGCCTTGAACTAGTGCTTTCATGTTTCTGAAGAAGTACCTTTTGTAAGCAATTCCTATTCTAATTAGCTCAGATTTATGAAACATTCACCACACACAGATGAATTTTCTAAAGCTAGGATCCTCCTGGCACAGCCTGATATTTAATATTGTATTTAAAAAGTCAATTATAAGTGTATACTATCTTGACTTGCTCAAAGTAGGCCAGGATCTTAGCAAGAGAAAACAAATATTTGCCTTTATAATATTGTAGACTTTTGCAGTGTTCGTGTAAAAAAATGATCTTTTATGAAAAAGTTGACTAAGGATGGTCAGAGTAGAAAACATGAAATGAAAATTCTAGGAGTATCTGGCAAATCATCTTATGGTATGTTTAATTTACCTGAATTGAGAAGACAGAATATGGTTTAGGAATTCTACTTTGGGGCTCTCAGATACAGACTTTTTATAGGTTGTCATAGAAATAGTTTCATGGCAGGGTCAGGGACTACTGGAATACATGAGGAGGTCAGGATAAAATAAAGGTGTTTGTTTGTTTGTTAGGACATATGGAGGTCCCCAGGCTAGGGGCTGAACCAGCCTACACCACAGCCATAGCAACACAGGATCTGAGTCACGACTGTGACCTACATCACAGCTCACAGCAATGCCGGATCCTTAACCCACTGAATTAGGTCAGGAATTGAACCTGAACCTAGTCAGACTCGTTTGCACTGTGTGGGAACTCCCAGGATAAAATATTAGTAGATCACTCAGAGAACCATGATCCTCTTTCCATGAAAATGTTCAAGAAATGAAGGGTGGCCAGGATATTCTAGAACACATCTATCATTTCAGAGCAGTGCAACTGGCTGACGATTACAGAGAAAAGAAAAGAAATGATCATTTTTCACCAACCCCCAAATGGACATGGTTCTAAAATATGAGATATAATTTCATAATGTGTTTGGGAGAGGGCTTAAAGGAACTTCCAGTTAGATGATAGACTCAGTTGGTGCTTTGATTAAATAGAGGTCCAGGAAGAACCAGGCAAGGTTTTTCCTCTTTTCTTTTAGGAAAACCAGTCAACTTTATAGAGACAATGTAGGGTCTAGTGAAACTCTGCTCAAAGATAGTGACATGCAGACTCCCTAGTCTTGGATCTGGAGGAAATATAACTGATTGATGGGAAAACTGCCTCAATAACCAGATCCATTGCAAAGCTGCATTTGTAGTGGTGATAAATGGAGGTGATAATTGTGATAATAAGGGTGACAATGTGGTATTTAGAACAGGAGTGGAGTCTGGGTTTAGAAATATATCCTCCAAAATACATTTTATATGCAAGCAATTGTTTGTATTACATAACAGAGCTTTTTTTTTTTTTTTTTTTTTTTTGGCTTTTTGCCTTTTCTAGGGCCTCTCCCATGGCATATGGAGATTTCCATGATAGGGGTCTAATCAGAGCTGTAGCCACAGGCCTACGCCAGAGTTACAACAACACAGGATCCGAGCTGCATCTGCAACCTAGACCACAGCTCATGGCAAAGCAGGATCCTTAACCCACTGAGCAAGGCCAGGGATTGAACCCACAACCTCATGGTTCCCAGTCGGATTCATTAACCACTGAACCACAACAGGAACTCATAACAGAGCATATTTACTGGTGACAAAAAAAATTGGGAACAAAGTGGACATTTAATACATTTTATTCACATTAAAGGGAAAGTAATATTAGAGGATTTTGATTAATATGATCTTTCTGAAGTCCCCTAATTACTTCTTAATGATCACTAAAATTATGGAAACATATATGCTTGTTTTAAACTCTATTGTCTATCATATTACTGTGTCTACAAATACACACATCTACACATATTAGCATCCAAAGATCAGAATTTATAGTATGTGAAATTAAATGATTAAAGCTATATAACTGGTTCAGATTTACATTGTCAATTTTTATAAAGTGGAAATAAAATTCTTTGGCTTTCAAGTGAGATCATACTACAAAACTACCAGAAAGTTTCTATGATTTTGTTTTCAGAAAATTATTGCAAAGAAAAATAGAATTGTGCAGTCCTGAGTTGACATTAGATCAGTATATTCAGGCACAGCATTAAATTTGTTCGATTCTGAATTTAAGCCAATGGCTTCTGAAATTTTTCACTCGGCCAAATATTCAGTGACTTTCTGTATCTCTTTACTACATTAACTATACTATATTTGACCCTATGCGATTGTATTTAAGAGCAGTGTTTCAGCAATTGAAACTGGGTTACAACTAATTTATTAAATTTTTATCAATAAAATTGACTAATTATCAGTTAGAAAGACACATGTTATTTTAGAAAAGCCCACTAGGTAAAATATCCCTATATAAATGTTATAAATAAGTGAATTCAACTTTCCAGTTGACTTTGATATGCACTATATTATTATATACCATATCTTTTACTTCATGCTTTTTGCTATTTTTGCACATATTTGACTGATCTTCAAATTGATTTTATTTTATGACCACTAGAAATAATATAGTGCCAATTTTTACCTAGATACATATTATGCTGGTTTTTTCCCATAAAGTATCTAATTTTTGTTAAGGACATATAATGATATTCATGCTGCTAAAGTGAGACTGCATTTTGGAATTCCACTAGCTTAACAGGAAAAAAGATCTTAACGGTAAACCAAGAAATTTCAACCCCAAACAGCCAGATTTCCAAATTTCATATAGATGACATAGTTGATAGTCTATCTCCTTATTTTTTGTACTTTATAAGAGATAAAGTGGAAAATATTAAAAGATCTTAGCTGGAGCTTAAATTATTACTGCTATTATTATTAGGCACAAGAAAGAGGGAACGGTAGATTTTTTTTTTAATCTGATTTTCTGTCTCTGAGTTATTTGAGCAAGGAGAAAAAATAAGCTCTGTATTTTAGCTGTCAAGGCAATTGCTCAAATATAATTTTGTGGTTGGATAACTCAAGAGTGGATTAGTTACAAAACTTCTGATTTCTGGCATTTGCTGTTCAAAGCCCTGAATAGGAAGGAAGAATGCCATGTTTCACAGTGTGCATTTAAAAAAAAAAAAAGTGTGAAAACAACAGCAATCTGCATCTCATCACTTTATTGGGATTCTAAGCAATTCTGCAGTCTTCCTCTCTTTAAAGCTGCACAGACACAGGGCTCCAGATGTTTGCAGGGAAGGGCATTTGCTTTCACCAACATTTTCCTGACCACAGGGGATTCCCAGTTGGCTGAGGACAAAAGCAACAGAGGCTTTGTGTCATTCCAGGTGTCATGCAGCTAACCTCTAGAGATGCTGGGCTTTTTATGTAGTCTGCCTATTGCTTAACCACCTTTCCCATGAGCAGATTTCTTTAGTGCACTCAGGCAGTTTGCAGAGCATGGCAATAAAATGCTTAAGTTAACAATATTAAGAAAATGTAAACACTGATTTGATAGATGTTGTGAGTCTATTCAAAGTACAGAATCGGTTGCAATGGAACAGCTGGCTACATAATGATCTAAAAAGAGCAGAGAGGCTGTGTGCACGGTCTTTTACCTACTCCTTTCTCTGATAGAATTTGGAATGTTCCTAGAGCATTGGTTCAGACACTTTCTGGGATGAAAGAAAGGATCTATTATACAATTAATAGATATTTAGAACTTAAGCACCAGTTCAGCATCAATAAAATCTATAATTTTTTTAGCTGACTTTGATCCCATAGTCTTTTATCTAGTTACTAAATGGAACTAATTATTTATAAGTACAATCATTTTTATGTGATATTTCATCATCATGCTAAGTCTCTAACTCTACACTTGGCTCATGAAGGTTTTCAAATTTTATTTATTTTCAGAATACAGCTTTTTTATTTAACACTTTTATTTTTATTCTTATGGTTAAGCTGGCCTATTCTTTCTGAGAATCTATTTTCAGGCTTATAAATTTCCCTTTGGAAGGTCTCATCCTAGAGATTATTTTTTTTAATTTTTTTAGAAAAATGCATTCATTAATTTTTAAAAATCAAATGCTAAATCAGCGATGGGTAAATGGAATGCTTAATTTCCTGAATTGCGTGCATGCTGGCACTATCTTGTTTTCTGATTTAGGGCTGACTCTCTGGGGCCAAGATTCATACTTATAGATATTTGGCTTTCCTTCCTTCTCAAAACAGCTAACAGAAGGTAGAAAAGCTTATCAGTACTCAGTGCTCTGTTTTCTAAAACTCAAACAATATGCAGTCTATAAGCCTTTCCTGAATGTAAGTTCTTCTTTTCATCAGTCAGCAACAGACAACAAGAGGCAATCCAAGGCTCCATCAGACACTGATTAAAAGGTTACTTCCCTCCTCTAGGCTTTTTCTAAATCTTTATTCTTGTCTTTTGTTGGTTATCTACTATAATCTTCAGTGCTCTCTTTATGGGTAATTTTACTGGCTGGTCCTATGAATCCTACTGTGTCCTTTGAGAATTGAATGCTTTTGAGACCAATGAAATATTATGGGTCAGGATCTATTTTATTTGCCTTTGAGGAACTATGATCATCGAATAGAAGAAACCATCTTGATAGGCTCTCACTGCTATACCTCTTTGGAGAGTTAGAAAGTCTGAAAACAGAATGATGTCTCTGAATCCACAATTTATTCCTGACCAAATACACTTGGTGCATCTGGAATAGCTAAAACCATTCAGTTCTCTAAAATGTAAAATGTGCTTTGCCCATGGGCAGACCCTATTCATCATAGATTAAATAAGTAAGTCCATGATTTTTGTACTTCACAGTGCCAGAGTTCCTGCAGTCTTGGTCTAATGTAGCACATTGTGATTAAGATTATTTGTCCAAGTATCCCTTATTAAGCTGAATTTTCTTATTAATTACTTTGTTTATAAATTATGGATATTTCTTTTTTCTCGTGAAAATATCACTAAACTACTAAGCGTTTAAAAGAGCTGACACTGTATTAGATTACAAATACTTGTAATGATGGAGATTGGGGATATTTTCATCACCATATATATAAAATTCTACCTAGGTTCTTATGATTCTTCTATATGGTAGAACTATAAGAACCTGTAATACAAGAGATTATCAACTTTTTACCATGGCCTGTTTTTGTAAAAGAGATGTCCTAAAGATTCAAGTATTTGCCTGGGTCACGTAGCTTATTAATGGCAAAGTTGATATCTTGACCTGAAATTTGATATTTTAACCTGAATCCTACCACACATTCTAGTATTATCTAAGTATCTGGATTCACAAAATAATAACAATGATATTGATAAGAATAATATAATGACAATCATAGTAAAAAACAATACCACTACCACCATCAAGAACACCAATAGTAGTATGCCTGTGTTCTGTAGGCATTTTTCAGTCCAATACATAATTGCGAGAAAAACACTTTTCATCATAACAGTGGCATTACAGCAAGATAGTCTGTGTTATGAACAAGACTAAACTTGAGAGATTTTAGCCAAGTCATGGCTTTTCCATGTATATATGTATACACAGTCATCTTTAAAAGTAGGAAGTTTTGTCAGATATTTGGTGCTATTTCTTTCCAGTTTTGAGCTCATATGATTTAATGATTTGAAGATAATTATTGAAATGATCCTCTTTGAAATCTTTACAATTTTTATTTAAGTAATTTTTAAGTCAGATAACAAATCTATAAGACAACTAAAAACATTAAGAAACAGGTAACAATTCATCATATAATATTCAAAGGCAAAGGATATCTTTAGGAATTCTAGGAATAACTCTGTAGATAATTTATGCTAAGTCTATGGAGGCTTGTAAGATATAATCTTGATTGACAATTTAGTTTGGAGACAAACTGCATCTTTATAAAAGCTATAGCATGGTAGCCACATACGTATAACCTTCCTGGCAGATCAACACCATAAATTTTGAAAAGACTTGAAATATCCAATTAGAGTCCTTATTTTCTGCATTACAGTTCACCCTTAATAGAAATAGTGTACATCTATCCGAACATCTAAACTTTCCCGCAGAGTAAAAACAAAATGTGACTCAATAATCTTTTAATCTTGTTATCTCATTGGGGAAAACCAAACCAATGTTTTTGTTTTCTTAGCATGATTGAAAAAAGATATTAAAAGTAAAAGACAAAACATATACTCTATCCTCTTTCTTACATAGATGGAGACAAGCAGATAATAGATTTAGAAATATAGGTATAGATCAACATAGATACCAATATAGAGAGAGAGATCTTTCTATCTAAACAGAGCATACTATAAGCTTTCATTTTTTTTTTTTTAATTTGGTCATGCCGTGGCATATGGAGTTCCAGGGCCAGTAATCGGATCTGAGCCACAGTTGCAACCTTTGCCACAGCTGTAGCAATGCCAGGTTCCACTGTGCCAAGCCCAAGATCAAACCTGCATCCCAGCATTGCAGGGACACTGTTAATCCCACTGTGCCACTGTGGGAACTCCAGCTTTTTATTTTTTAATGTTTTTTCACTTATCTCTGTCTCTTTCTATGTATATATGTATACATGGAGAGACCATATATAGAACTGTATATATATAAAAAACACTATGTAATTACATAAATTTCATTCTTACTCTTGACATAGTTAGATAATAGGAAATAGATAAATTGATGATCTAAAGAGTCTGCTTAGAAACAATGTGCAGAATACAGAAACTATCCATGTCCTAAATACTTAACTAATTACTTTCAAGATATTTGACTATCCAATACAAGTTCAGGATATGTGTTGAACAATTATTAACAGTAGTTTATAGGTTTTTCCATGTGGAAACCGCATATGGTAACAGCTTAATATAAAAATCAGTGTGATAGAAAAAAATCCAAATGGATATGTTCCTGTTAACCCTGGGAAAAGAATCTGTCCCCTTGTTTCAAAACAATATTGCACAGATATCACAATACTATTATGTTTCAAAATTTTCAGTGTGAAAAACCAGAGCTTTTGAACCATATTATACAACTATGAAATAGGTGATAAACTCAAAACACGTTTGAAAAATAAAGATTAAATGGGTAAACAAAAATGCACCCTGATCCTACTGCAGACCTGATTGGATCTTTTAGAGATGGCTATTGCTTCTGACCTTGCTGATGAACTCCTGAAACCATCTCCTCCAGATGAAGGTAAGAATGCTGTTACTGACAGACGCAAAGGCAAGCAAGTGGTAGAAGATAAATTTAAATATTCTATGGAGGTGCTCAGTAGTGCTCTTTAACACCTGTTAGGAATAAAATCTCTGTCAAATAAATACATATATAAGAGACCTCATAAAACACAAACTGAATTCACAGTTATGAATCTCTAAAACACCCATTTGTTATCTTATTCTCTTTGAATTTATATTTTGTCTCCATGAAAGAAAAATACTTAATTGTTTCAGATTCCTTCTAAATTCAGATCCACAGAAGTCAATGGTTAAATAATTCTGTAAAAGCTGATATTATAACTTAAAAGTTATGGTCTATAAAACCATCAATATACATTGTGGTGTAGGTCACAGACGCAGCTGGATCCCACATTGCTGTGGCTCTGGCCTGGGAACCTCCATATGCCGTGGGAGCAGCCCTAGAAAAGGCAAAAAGCCAAAAAAAAAAAAAAAAACAGGCAGCAATATATAGATATATAGGTTTTTTTTTTTTCTAGTAATCTTTATGCTCTCCTACATATCCTTTGGTACTTAGGGAAGTGACTTAGGGAAGCTCTGAAACTTTTAGATTTTTACTTCAGGTCCTATAGCTGATGAGATTTGAGATTCCAAACCTCATCTTCTATCTACACTTCTTGGCTTCTTTTTTCATTCTGTTTTATTTTGGCTTCACTTTTAGTTAGGTAAATCATACTTTTAAGTCCAGTTTGAAAGGCTGAATAAAGTGAGATTCCTTTTGGAAAAGGGAGCAGATTTCCTCTATGTGGAACATATTCTTGCCCGTTTTCTGCAGGTTAAATAGTAAATATGATCTAGATATTCTCCTTAAATAGTGGGAGAATCCTTCACTCTGTCCCTTCCACTACAGTTGCTAAAATATATACTTAGAATTGTGGAAGCCAGCTGTCAAATGTGAGATCACCAGATGTTCACAAAGTAAGTGGTTACTATGGGCATAACAATTAAGTCCTGAGCCTGAATTTGTCAATTTGTGAAATATATGTAGTATTAAGAGGGAGAATCATCTTACTAGCATTCCTTTTATTGCTCCAAGGAGAGCATTAATGTCTTTGAAGACATATTCAGGGCTCATGAGTTAGATTATTTCTACTTATGGAAACATAGATTAAAATGTGTTTTTGTCAGGTTAGGCTGCTATAACTGAATACTGTATATTGAGTAGTTTAAGCAATACATTTATTTCTCACAGCACTGGAGGTTGGAAGTCCAAGATTAGGGTGGCAGCATAGCCAGATTCTGGTGAAAGCGCTCTTCCTAATTTACAGCCAGCACTCTTCTTGTTGTATCCTTAACATAGTTGAAAGAGAAAGAAAGTAAATGAGCTCTGTGATGTTTCTTCTTATAAGAACACTAATACCATCATGGTGGTGGTGCCACCCTCATGACCTAATTATCTCCCAAAGGCTCTACCTCCTAGTGCCATTCTGTTGGGATTATGGTTTTTACATAGGAATTGGGGTGGGGCTCACAAAAATGCAGTTCATAACAAACACTTTAATCAAAAAACATAATAATCTATATGATTAAACACTTTAATCTATAAACATAATAGCAATATCATGTTCTTTCTTCAGAGCAAGAAATAGCCCAGAAGGTTAAAGTATCTGAGATTAAATATCTGAGAAGATTCATCCTACATGGATAAAATACATCTGCCTCATAGGCTCATAGTTTTTAAAAAATTTAAGGGCAAGAGTCAGTTATCAGCTGGATCTCTAACTTCCACTAAAATAATATTTATCTATTAAAATAAGATGTTATATATGACCACTTTTGGAATGTATAACATGGAATAATGTGATCATATAGAAGTAGGAGGGGCATTAATGTTTATTGAGCCCCTTTGATATATTAGGCCAAGTAATCAGGACTTTAAATGTATTGTATTATATAATATTCATGATGGTATGATCTCATGTAATGATCTCTGGCTCGCATGTTCAGCCATGATGAAATAACAGCTGCAGGAAAAAAAAAAAAAAAAGATTTGAAATAGTGGTTTGAGGAAATAAATCTTGTGGCTTTTCTGTGTTGAGGCAGATTCAGAGTTTGGCACTTATGTAGCTAAAATGTTCAGACTAGAGTACTGGAGAGAGGAATCTAAAGGGAGAGGACATTGGTATTGTAGAGTGTTTCCTTGAATTTTGGGCTGAATACCGATTTGCGTATGTGTGTGAGGAAGACACCAAGATCAGGGAAGTAGCACCAAAAAGTAATAGGAAGAAAAAGAATCAGAGCTCATACAAGGCCAAGAAAATTTTGTATTCCAAATAGATGAATGAGGAAAAAATTCCAATGCATGGGACATAAAATAACATTCTCAGAAGAGTATTGCCACAATTTTTTTTTTTTTTTTTTTTTTCAGATTTGAGGGAAAGTTGGCCCTAAAGTAAATGTTGCTCAAAATCCCGGCCATGAAAATTTGAAAGGAAGTGTCAGGGGAATGAAATTGAATGCAAGAAACTTAACTAAATGATGGTAAAAAAAATCTTACACTAGTTAAAGGAATAAATATAATCTAGCAACCAATAGTGCAACACATTTGGGATTAAATTAAAAATTATCAGGTATGCACAAAAAAATGCATAACCAAGAAAAAAAAAAATCTAAATGGAAAGATACTTCAAAATAACAGAGGTAATGAGATCAGCAACTCAGAATATTAAAACTCTCAAAAAATATTTTATATATTTAAGTAGGAAGAAAAATGCATAAATCATGTTAAGAGGTATAGATAATTTAAAAAATCCATACCAAAGATACAAATTTGAAATAGGAAATTAACAGAACATAAAAAACCACAAAGAAAATATTAATGAATTTGAAAGACTACCAATAGAATATATCCAAAATTTGAAGAACAAAGAAAAATATTGAAATAAATAAACAGTGCTTCAGTGAGCTCTAGAACATTATTAATCAGCATCATATATGTTTAATTAAAGTTCCATTGTAAGTAAAAAATTCAAGATACAGAAATAAAATAAGATATAAGGGGTAGAAAAAATAAATATTATCAAAAAGAACATAAAAAAATAAATACAATGATATAAAGAAAAAGGAACCCTCATACAACTGTTGGTGGGAATGTATATTGATGCAGGCATTGTGGAAAGCAGTATAGAGGTTTCACAAAAAGTAAAATTAGAACTACCATATGACCCAGTAATTCCAGTCCTGGATATGTATCTGATAAAACAAAAACATTAATTCAAAAATATACATGTAACTCAATGTTCACAGCAACACTATTTACAACACCAAGACGTGGAAGCAACCTAAATGTCTATCAACAGATGAATGTATAAAGAAGGTATGCTATGGATACAAAGGAGTACTACTCAGTCATAAAAGTGAACAAAATTTTGCCATCTGCACCAACATGGATGAACTTGAACTTGGAGGGAGTTATGCTAAGTGAAGTAAGTCAGACAGAGAAAGACAAATACTGCATGATATCATTTATATGTGGAATCTAAAAAATATAACAAACCAGCGAATATAACAAAAAAGAAACAGATTCACAGATATAGAGAACAAACTAGTGGTAACTAGTGAGGAAAAGAGGGAGGGGAAATATAGGGTGAAAGAGCAGGAAGTACAAACTATTGGATGTTAAGATTAGCTCAAGAATGTATCATACAACACAAAGAATATAGCCAATATTTTGTAATAACTGTAAAACCTCTAAAAATTGTATACTTTTTTAATGTTAAAATCTGTAAACTCATAGATCTAAGACACTCAAAGATTTTTAAGCTGAATAAATAAGAAGAAAATTATACCAGTACATATATAAATGAATATGAGTAAATTCATGGTAACATGATTTAAAATCAGAAAATAGAGACATTTTGTATGAGGAAAAAAGAATGATAGCAGAATTTCATTAGAACTATGCAAACCAGTGTACAATGGAGTGACATTTTAAAAATACTGAAATAAAAAATGTTAAATAACAATTTTCAGAATTGAAGTGGAAATATTTCCCCTCACACACCAGAAAAAGCATAGAAAATTAATGAGAAACATGGGAATATTATAACACATGTTATTATTATTATTTTTTTGTCTTTTTTTGCCATTTCTTGGGCCGCTCCCATGGGATATTGAGGTTCCCAGGCGAGGAGTCGAATCAGAGCTGTAGCTGCCAGCCTACACCAGAGCCACAGCAATGTGGGATCCGAGCCGTGTCTGCCACCTATTCCACAGCTCACCGCAACACCAAATCCTCAACCCACTGAGCAAGGCCAGGGATCGAACCGGCAACCTCATGGTTCCCAGTCGTATTCGTTAACTACTGCGCCAGGACGGGAACTCCTATACCACATGTTAATAAAGTCCTTTAGGCAGAAAGAAAATTATTACTGAAAATTTAATAAAAAATTATAACAGAAATTTTAATCTATACAAATAAAAGGATAAGAAAAGGTAAATATATAGGTAAATATAAAATACATTTTAATTTCATTTTGAAAACCTCTTTAAATATAAATGATTTTTAAAGGAAAAATGATAACAATATACTATATTTTTCTTTTTGGGCCTGCAGATGGAATGTGGAATTTCCCAGGCTAGAGATTGAACCAATGCCATAGCAGCAACCCAAGCTGCTGCAGTGACAATGTTGGGTTCCTAACCTGCTGTGCCACAAGGGAACTCATGTATTGTATATTTTTTAAAAATATGTTTAATTAAAGTGTAGAACAGCAATAACAAAAGTGCTCTGAAGGGGAAATGGAGGCTTTTGTCATAAGGGTTTTATATTCTGCATGAAGTGCTATAATATCTTTGAATATAATGAAAGTCAAGATGTATTTCTTAAATCTTAAAACAACAGCCATTTTAAAAAGAATAGATGAGATGTAGCTAGTAAGCCAATAGCAGGGATGAGAGTGAATTCTAAAGCTTACTTATCTACAGGAAGACAGTAAAAGAAGAATAAAAAAAAGATAATTAATGGTAGAAATAGAAAACAAACAGCAAAATGGTAAATTTTATTCAATCATAAATGAAGCATTAAATGCAGATGTTCTAAACACTTAAGTAAAAGACAGAGATTTCCATATTAGATAAAAAATCAAGATAATATACTGTCCACAAAAGATATCTAAAATATGAAATCACAGATATATGTATAACAAAAAGATATACTATACAAACTTTATTCAAAAGTAAACTCTGGCAGCTATATTAATAACAGAAGAAGCAGTTGTAGAGAAAGAATAATAATCAGAGGAAAACAGGTTATTGATAAAACAGTCAGTTTTTCAAGAGGATGTAATCTTAAATGTATATGCACATAAAGAATGCTTGCATATAGAAAACAAACTGATAAAACTGAGACATGATATGGAAAATCTACAATTGCACATGGATATTCCCAAACCCCTATTCAATAATGGTAGAATAAGTAGGCCAAAATATTAGTGTGGATACTGTAGACTTGTACAGCACTATCTACCAACCTGACGTAACTGATATTTATACAACATCTCATGTTACTACAGGAGAAGACATTATTTTCTTGTGTATGTGAGTAAACCATCTCATGCATATGAATAAGATGGACCATATTCTGGAACATTAAACTAATCTTAGCTTTGGAGAGTATTTGAAATTGTACAAAATATATTTTTGACTTTCAAAAATAATAAATTATAAATAAATAACAAAGTTGTCTGGAGTGTTCCCCAAATATTTGGAAAAATACTTTTAGACAACTTATGGGTCAAAGAAGAAATTATTTAAAAAGGAATAATATAGTGCTTGCTTAATGAAAATACTAAGGAAAAATATGAAAGTTTGTTGATTGGTGATAAAATGGTGATTTTAGACAAATTTATAGCATTTGAACAATATTAGAAAAATGGAAAACTTTCATATCAATGATCTTAACTTCCACCTAAGGAAACCACAAAGAGAACATCAATACTAGCTCAAATTAACCACAGTGAAGGAAATAAGAAACATAAATGTAGAAGTCAGCAAAAGAGAGCACAGAAAACAGCAGTGAAAAATCAAACACCAAAGAAAATATAAAGAAAAATGTATTTATAATTTGCAAGCCATAATTATCTGGAAACAAGAAAAGAAGCACAAATTCACTATGGCTAGATTGAAAGAGATAACATCACTAAAAATATATTATAGATTTTAAGAGAATAATAAAGGGCTATAATAAGCAACTTTCTTCCAACAAACTCAGTTTTGCTGAAATTGATAAATTCTATCAACACAAATAAAACAATGTTATAGAAAAAGGAGATAGCCTGAGTAATTTTATATTAAAGATGTTAAAATCATACTTATAGGTCAATAGAAATCCAAATATCATATGATTTTCCTAGTGAACTGTGATAATGAAAACAGATATTTAAGGAAAACAGCTAAAACTCTACAGTAGTAGATAGTGTAAGACAATCAATTCAATTCAAATCACTCTAATGAGCCAATGTTACTCTGATATGGAAATTAAAGATATTAAAATAAAGCAACAGATCAATATCCCACATAAACATAATTTCAAAATTTAATAAAATTTCAGCAAACTGTATTCAGTAATGTCTAAAATTGATAATACAGCATGAGAGTTTTATCTTCAGAACCCAAATGGTTTAACTTTTCAAAATATTTTATTTAAAGTCACTGTGTTAAATTGTTTTAAGAAAAATTATGTGATCTCAATAGATGCAGACAAAACATGACTAAATTCCACAAAAATTCATGGCAGTAATTTTTATCAAACTAGGAATACATGGAAACATTCTCAACTTGATAAAGATCATATACAAAAAATATGAAGGTACCATCAAGCTTAATAGAAGACTCAATGCATTCCCTTTAAGATTGGGATAAATTAAGGATGTCAACTCTCAAAATTTATTTTCAAGTTTTTACTGTAGGTCCTTACCAATAGAATAGGCAAGAAAAGAAATGACACGTATGTATTTTAAATAAATGACTAAAGCCTCTTTATTCATAGACAATACGGTCATTTCTGTAGAAAATATTAATAACTTTATGCAAGAAAAAAGTAAAAGGTGAAGTTAGCCATATTTTAGGATATAAAGTTAACTTTAAAATTGTTATAACTATATAAATATAAAATTAGAATTTTAAAAATCATCATTGCAAGTCTATTCTCCAAGTCCATGATTTCTTTTCTTTGGAAAGATTCCTTTGTGCTGTATATTAGATTCCAGATATAAGTGATATCATATGGTATTTGTCTTTCTCTTTCTGACTTACTTCAATCAGAATGAGAGTCTCTAGTTCCATCTATGTTGCTGCAAATGGCATTATTTGGTTCTTTTTTATGGCTGAGTAGTATTCCACTGTGTATATATACCACATCTTCCTAATCCAATCATCTGTAGATGGACATTTGGGTTGTTTCCATGTCTTGGCTATTGTGAATAGTGCTGCAATGAACATGTGGGTGGATGTGTCCTTTTCAAGGAAAGTTTTGTCTGGATAGATGCCCAAGAGTGGGATTGCTGGGAGAATAGACTTGTGGTTGCCAAGGGACAGGGGAGGGACTGGGAGGGACTGGGAGCTTGGGGTAAACAGATTCAGAATGTAGCCTTTGGATTGGATTAGCAATGTGATCCTGCTGTGTAGCACTGGTAAGTCTGTCTAGTCACTTATGATGGAACACCTAATGTGAGAAAAAAGAAGGTATACATGTATGTGTAACTGGGTCACCATTTTGTACAGTAGAAAAAAATATATAAATAAATGATAAAAAAAATCATCATTGCAATAGCATCCAAAATATGAAACACTTAGGGAATTTTATTAAAATATTTGCAAGACCTATATACTAAAAACAATGAACCACAGATTAAAATAAATAATACATAAATAAATGGAGAGTTAAACCATGTCGAAAAACTCAAAATTGTCATCAGTTCTTCCCAAAGTGTTTTGTAGTTTTAACACAATTCAATGAAATTCCCAGCACATTTTTTGTAGAAATTTAATGAATCAACATCCAAATTAAAACACTTTATGGGAGTTCCCGTTGTGGCGCAGTGGTTAACGAATCCGACTGGGAACCATGAGGTTGTGGGTTCGATCCCTGCCCTTGCTCAGTGGGTTGACGATCCAGCGTTGCCTGAACTGTGGTGTAGGTTGTAGACGCGGCTTGGATCCTGTGTTGCTGTGGCCCTGGCATAGGCTGGTGGCTATAGCTCTGATTGGACCCCTAGCCTGGGAACCTCCATGTGCCGCAGGAGCGGCCCAAGAAATGCCAAAAAGACAAAAAAAAAAAAACCCAAACAAACATTTTTTGTAAAATAATACTAGGAAAATGAAAAGGTATAGTCTGAGAGACATATGTTTGCCAAATATATATATCCCCTAAATAATTAGTACCTATAATAAATAAATATTACAATTCAATAATATGAATACAAGCAGTATAATTTAAGAAATAACCAACTTATTTGAACAGATGTTTTACCAAAAAAAGTAAATTTGGTGACAGATGACAATATTTGATATCATTAATCCTTAAAATAATACAAGTTTTGACCATAATATGACACTTTTACATAACCATGTTAATGTATAAAATTGGAAAGACCAACGCTTTGTTAAGGTTTGCAGGATGCAAAACAGTTGGAACTCTCAGACATTCCTTATGGGAAGCAAAATGGTACAGCCCCTTTGGAAGATGGTTTGGCAAAGTTATTTAAAGTTAAATATACCACTTTGTACAGCAATTCCACTCCCAGGCCAAAGACTAATGAAAACATACACTCAAACAAACATACATTTATCAAATAATATTAGGCAAATATCCATAGAAGTTTTATTCATAATAGCCCAAACTAGAAATTAACCCAAATGTCCATCGCCTGGTGAATGCATGAGAAAATTGTGTTAAAAACATTTAATGAGATACTGTAAGCAATAAAAAGGACTTGAGTCACTGATCTAGGCAATTAAATGCATTAATTGCCAAGGCTTTATGCTAAGTGAAAGAATCCAGTCATAGTTTATTTTTTTATGTAGAACACTAAGAAAAAATATAAACCTATTGTTATAGAAAGTACATCAGTAATTTTCAAGGATGGGAGAGTGGAAGGAGGGAGATGATGGCAAAAATCCTCAATACATTTGATAACTGAATATTCCATGATTGTGGCAGTGGTTATGCAACTGCATATGTTTGTCAAAGGTTGTCAAATTATACATTTGAATTTGATTAATTTTATTGTATGTAAACTGTAGTTCGCTAAAGCTGACAAAATTTGATTTTGAGTAAAAGAAAAATCAATGTTTGTAGGTAGAACATCCACATAGGAAAACTTCTAATAAATTAAGAAATATCTTCTTAAAATGTTATTTATTATTCTACCCAAGATGGTCCAGAGCTTGTTTTGTTGCTATTGCTAACATATCCTGCCAAGGATCAGCAAACTTATTCTTTTTTTTTTTTTTTTTTTGTCTTTTTGCCATTTCTTGGGCCTCTCCCACAGCACATGGAGGATCCCAGCCTAGGGGTCCAATCGGAGGTGTAGCCGCTGGCCTATGCCACAGCCACAGCAACGTGTGATCCGAGCGGAGTCTGCAACCTACACCACAGCTCAGGCAACGCTGGATCCTCAACAGACTGAGCAAGGCCAGGGATCGAACCCGCAACTTCATGGTTGCTAGTTGGATTCATTAACCACTGAGCCACAACAGGAACTCCAGCAAACTTATTCTTTAATAGTTAGATAGTAAATATTTTAGGCTTGTATTTTATAAGACCCTTGTAGCAGGTACTCAGCTTCACTCTTGTGACACAAAATAGCCATAGAAAATACATAAGTAAATGAGTATAGATATGTTCCAATAAAACTACAGAAAAACAGGTGGTGATCTGAATCCTTAGCTGTAATCTAAACCAACCCCTGTCTAGACTTTCAGTAACTGAGCCTGACCTCAGTTAAATATCAATTTAACATTTGATAATGATCTGTTTTTTCACCATACCATTTTTTTCTAAATATACATATATTTATATGTGACTATATATATATATATAATTAGAAACTTTTCAGATATATATAATTCCTATACAATTCTGCTGTATCAGTGTTGTAAAGAAAGTATTTGGACAGTTCTCCCTTTGAAATGTACAGGTTCTTACTACACAAAGTCCTTTGTTCCCACAGGGATTACATTCTGAAAGGCACCATTGTTGAAAGAGTTTTCATCCAATATTATCAGATATTTATTTTGTTGCTAAGATCTGGGCTGGGTCTTTTTTTAATTAAGGGGTGACAGCAGTGAAGATGGTTTAAGTTTTCAAATGTTAGAATATTAATTTTTTGATATGGTTAACAGTTTTAAAAAGAGACAAGATCTAAATAATTATAAACACATAGAATAACAATGTTTAATAATTTAGACCAAGAGCAAACTATAGAAAAAGGATCTCTCTGGAAAGACATGAAACTGTGTAACATATTTTTCTATTTCTGTGCTCCTACAGCAGTTACTAACATTACTACTCCTGCACTTAACATACTGATTGAATTTATGTTTTTGTATGTGTATCATCCATTATATTCTATGTGTTCCTTCATATGAAAGCTCAAGTATTACCAGCCATATGTTACCCACATCAAGCATATTGTTTTTGTCACATAGAGGGCACATGATAAATATTGGTCCAATTATTTTTTGATTAATTTTAGCTAGTGTTAATTTAACATTTACTGAGTTTCTGATCCTATATTAAGTGTTTTGCATGTATTATCATTTTTTTCTCGGGAAAATCATATGGGACATGCTCTATTGACACCCTATTTTAAGGATGAGTAGTGTAAACCATAGAGGGGCTCAATTTATCCTCAAATTTACCTAGCTAATGAGTGGAAGGAGAAAGATTTGCATATATATCCCACTCTTCACAACCCTATACTAAATGAATGAACTGAGACATATTCACAAATCAAAACCAGTGGTTGGGGTTTAGAGGGCAATTTGGGAATTGATGTGGATTTTTCATATTTTTTCTTTGCTGTGGAGTGGGGGAAAGCTCATTTTTTCCTTTGGATAACTATTTCCTTAGTCAAAAACTTTTGTTTGACCAGTACTTTGAGGCACTGATGATTTGACACTTAGAATGGTTCTAGTTTTAGATACAATGGAAGTCTTATTCATTTACTATTTGGTCATATGTACATTTATTAATTACCTACCATGTTCTAGATACTTTTTCAGCAATGGGGTTATTAACAGTGAACAAAAATACAATGTGCTTCTTTTATAGAACATTTATTTTAGTGAAGGAGACATACAATAAATATGTAGATTAATAATGTGTGTGACTAATTCCCACATATTTTAAAGATCTTACTTGGCAGTCAGTTCCTCTGTGAGGATATGCCTGACCACTCTAAAATGTTAACCCTCAGTCCCTATTTTATATTCCATCTGTATGCATATTTCCTGTCACTAATTCTATCTAATGTTGCTAGGGGATTGAGGGATCTGGGGCTGAGAAAGAAAATATATGATCACAAGAGTCATTAACACAAACAAGCTTTATTTGGGCTGCTTTTAGAGAGTCGCAGAGCGGGTCAGCCACTCACAACAGGAGTCAATCCAGAGTTTATAGAGCAGGAGTCATCACTCAGAGGAGGAAGAGGGCAAACGAACTCCTGAAAGAGAGGAGGATTGGGAAGAGGGCTTATATGTCTAGGTGCTGTTGCTCAGCCCAATAGGAGAGAAATGTTTGGGTCAGAGCATTCCAAAGGACAATAGCAGCTTGGGGCTTTATAACTGTAGAGCCTATCTTATCAATAGGTTACAGCTGTTGGATAATGTGTTGCAGGTGTTCAAAGCAGGTGTCTCTAAATGACTAAATTTGCTCATTTGGGCTTTTAAAATCCTTCACGGTTGGCAGGAATGTAAATTGGTACAACCACTATGGAAAACAGTATGGAGGTACCTCAGAAAACTAAATAAAGAACTACCAAATGATACAGCAATCAACTCTTGGGCATATATTCGGACTGAACTTTCCTTGAAAAAGACATGTGCACCCATATGTTCATTGCAGCACTATTCACAGTAGCCAGGACATGGAAACAACCTAAATGTACATCAACAGATGAATGGATTAAGAAGATGTGGTACATATATACAATGGCATACTATTCACCAATAAAAAGATAAACTAATGCCATTTGCAGTAACATGGATGGAACTAGAGATTCTCATACCTAGTGAAGTAAGCCAAAAAGAAAAAGACAAATACCATATGATATCACATATTTGTGGAATCTAAAATGTGGCACAGATGGTCCTATCTACAAAACAGAAACGGATCATGGCCAAGGAGAGCAGACTTGTGGTTCCCAGGGGGAAATGGGGAGGGAGTGGGATAGATAGGCAGTTTAGGGTTTAGGGATGCAACTGATGTATTTGGAATGGATGGGCAATGGGGCCCTACTATACAGCATGGGCAATTGCATGTGATTGGGTCACTTTGCTGTACAACATAAATTGAAGAAACATTGTAAATAAACTATGATTTAAAAAAGGAAAAAAATGTATATACTATACATAAAAAAAAAATAGATGTGTAAAAATTTGAGTTTAGGGCCAGGAGGCTTGTGAGAAAGTAGGACTCGGCCTGAAGTAAAGGAACTAAAAACCTGACAGCCAATACACAGAGGTCATCTTTGGCTTATTCATTTAATAAATATATGTATTTTTAATTTATTTATCTCTATTGTCTAACAGGCTCACTAGAATGCAAGCCAAGCAAAGGTGGAAATTTTTAATTTTTTATTTCTTTATTTTTTTTGCCTTTTAGGGCCACACATGCTGATTATGGAAGTTCCCAGGCTATGGGTCAAATTGGAGCTACCTACAGCTGCAGGCCTACACCGCAGCCATAGCGACACCAGATCCAAGCTGCATCTGTGACCTACACCACAGCTTGCAGCAATGCCGGATCCTTAACTCACTGAGCGGGGTCAGGGATTAAACACACATCCTCATGGATACTAGTCTGGTTAGTTTCCACTGAACCACAATGGGGTCTCAGTCAAGGACTTTTGTTTGCTTGTTCACTACTCAATCTTCAGGCCCTAGCATTTGCTTAGTACAGAATAACTGCTTAATAAATATTTATTGAATTAATTACTTGGTTTATGAATGTGAAACATAACTCTTCCCTTTACATCCTAAAAGTAGGTAGTGAGATGGATAACCAAAAGAGGTCATTAAAGTGGAGTTTCATGAAAAATTATGGAGGAGGTCTAAGATGGGAAGAATAGCAGAATGTAAGGCTCATATACTCCCACAGATACATTAAAAATACTATATGTGGACTATTTGCACAGAAAATTTGCAAAAAACTGACTAAAAACTTCAATGTTATGATAGAATAAGAAAATTATTACAAAACCAGATATGACATAAGAAAGAAGAAGAACAAGAGAAAAAGAAGTGAAGGGAAATGGGTTAGGACATGCTATCCCAGGAAAGAGGAATAGCTCCTGTACACCAGGAAGTTCCCCCACCAGCAACAAGACCAGGCAAAAATGGAGAAGGAACTCTAGACAAATGGTTTGAAGCAGTTAAGAAGGAGACAGTCCTCCACAAATCATCGGTACTGCAGGCAATGGGCAGCTGTGGGCAGGTGCCAGCAGGTGTTGAAAACTAAAACTTTGGCCTTAGAGATCAGCCCCAAAGAGGAAGCTGGGGCTGGATACATGGGGGGAAAAAACTGGGTTGGTCATGCGGAAACAAACTGGAGGGACTAGAGTATAGGATGACCACAATGGAGAGCATCTAAGCAGAGGAAACCCAGTCGGGCTTAGAGATTAGACACCATTGTTTGGGGGTGATGAAAGGGGCAGGATCCACCACTACAGCCTTGTTACCTACACCTGCTTTCTAAAGCTGCAGGACACTGACTGCCTCTGCTCTGGAACCACTTTATCCATAGTCACTGTCTAGCAACAGCTGGAAAGCAGACCTGCCCTTAGGGTACAGACTTCTTGGAGCAGGTGGAGTAACCACCTGGGGGGAATTATACAAGTTCCCAGTTCCAGCCAGTAAGAGACCCTGTGGTAGTGGAGCCAAATCTGCACCAGAAGAACTGCCAGCAGTGGCAGTGCTCAGCCTGGGAAAGGTCAGGGAAAACATAGGTGCTTTGGCTCCACCCAGAGAATCTGCATATATTCTGACTGGCAGGGCAGTGCCAGAAAAGCTGCTGATGGCAGCACCCACTTCCTGCAAAACCAATGACCAGCTTGCGCAGGGAAAACACAGAAGTCTCAGCTCTGCCCAGAAAGGCAGCACCCATTCCCACAAGAGTGTTGCCAGAGCCCACTCTCTACTGATCAGGGAAAATATAGGTACCCTGACTCCACCCAGAGACTCTACAGAGGATTTCGCCAGCAAAGCAATGCCAGAAAAACTGCTGGTGGCAATGCTCACGTCCTGCTAAAGCAGTGATCTGCTCGAGCAGAGAAAGCACAGGCAAATGCAAGTGTCTCCACTCCATTCAGAGTATCTTCAGAGGCTTCTGCCAGCACAGTATCACCCTTTCCCATGAGAGGGCTGATGGTGCCTGCTCCCTGTGGATCAGGGAAAACACAGGCACCTTGGTTCCACCCAGAGAATCTGCAGAAGCTCAAGCCAGCAAAGCAGCACCAGAAAAGCTCTAGGCAGCAGCGTCCTTTCCCACTAGAGGGCTGCAGGTGCCTGTTCTCTGATGGAGCTGTGGGCAGCCCAACCAGCAAAAAGCACAAGATACAGGGCCCCTGCCAGTGGCCCTGTGAAGGCGCACATCAGTGGCACGCTTTCCACACCAGGGAGCCAGGTGAGGCCCATTAACCCACATTCCAATCTTCAGGGCTACAGACAGCACTCCTACCAGGTGCAAGGCAGGGGGAGAGACCTCCAGAGAAACACATACTTCAGCTAAAGGGAGAGCCTATGAGAAACAATTAGGTAGAAGCCCCCACCCCTGAAGCTTTAGAGAGAGAGCTTTAGAGTGGCCAAGCAAGGAGAGTGACGGCAGAACAGCAACACCTTCTCCTATATCTACATAGAACAATCCCTAGAGCTTATCAAGCAAAGAGGTACACATGAACCACCACCACCCCTGAGAACTCCAGGACCAGGCACTGGCTTCAACATCTACATACCAGCAGTCAAGAGGACGATAAACAGAAAGGAATACACTATGAGACAACAAGCAGCTTTCAGACAAAGGAACAAGACAAAAAAAAAAAAAAAAAACCCACACAAAAACCACTAAATGATGAGGATATAGGCAAATTACCAGAAAAAGAATTCAGAGTGATGATGGTAAAGATGATCCAAGATCTTGGAAAAAAGAATGGAGACAGAGATCGAGAATTTAAAAGAAATGTTTAACAAAGAGCTAGAGGATTTGAAGAGCAAAATAAATGGTGCAATAACTGAAATGAAAAATAATCTAGAAGGAACCAACAGCAGGTTAATGGAGGCAGAAGAACAAATAAGTGAGGTGGAAGACAGAGTGGTGGAAATCACTGCTACAGAAAAGAAGAAAAAAGAAAAAAAAAAAAACTGAGGAGCACCTAAGAGACACCTAGAACAACACTAAACTTACCAACATTCAAATCATAGGGGTTCCAAAAGGAGAAGAGTGAGGAAAAGGGCTAGAGAAAATATTTGAAGAGATTATAACCCAAAATTTCCTGAATATGGGTAAGGAAACCCTCACTTCAGTCGAAGAAGCAGAGAATTCCATACAAAATAAGCCCCAGAAGAACTACAGCAAGACACATACTAGTCAAACTGACAAAAATTAAGTTTAAAAAAAGAATATTAAGAGCCAAGAGGGAGAACATAACACATGTTAAGGGGATTCCCATAAGGATAACAGCTGGTCTCTCATCATATATTCTACGAGCCTGAAGGGAATGGCAAAATATATTTGAGGTGATGAAAAGAGGAAGGTTGAACCAAGAATACTCTACACAGCAAAACTCTTATTCAGATTTGATTTAGAAATCAAAAGCTTCACAGACAAGAAAAAGCTAAGAGAATTCAGAACCTCCAAAACAGTGCTGCATCAACTACTAAAGGAAATTCTCTAACCAGAAAAGGAAAAGCCACAATTAGGAATAAAAATATTAAAAATGAAGAAGCTCAGTGGAAGGCAAAAATAATTTAAAAGTAGGAAATCACACATTGACAAATATGATATCTATATTAGCAAGCATGAGAAGAGGAAAGGACAAATACAAAACCTTGAAAATGCAATTGAAATTAAGGAGACCAGCAAGACAAAACAATTCTGCACACATAAAAATGGACATATCAAAATATAAGGAAAACCACTAGTCAAATAACTATAATGGTCACACACATAAAAAAGAAAAAACAAGCTGAACATAACACCATACATGGTTAGCAAATCACAAGAAAGGACAACAAAAAGAGGAAGGGAAGAAAAAAGACCTAAAAGAACAATCCAAAAAAATTTTTAAGTTAATGATAATAAATACATCCATATCCATAATTACATTGAATGTAAACAGATTAAATGCTCCAACTAAAAGAAAAAGACTAGATAAATGGATTCAAAAGTGAGACCCATATATATGTTGTCTATAGGAGACTCACTTCAGATCTAGGGACACATACAGACTTGAGGGGATGGAATAAAATATTATATGCAAATGGAAATTATAGAAAAGAAAGAATAGTAATACTCATATCAGACAAAATAGATTTTTGAATAAAAAAGGTCACAAGAGACAAAGAAGGACATTACATAATAATCAAAGTATCAATACAACAAGAAGAAATAATTTTAATTATATATGCACCCAACATAGGAGCAGAACAATATGTAAGGCAACTACTAACAACCATAAAAGGGGAAATTGACAGTAACACAATAATAGGGGGGACTTTAACACCCCATTTTTAGCAATGGGCAGATCATCCTGACAGAAAATCAGCAAGAAAACACAGGCTTTAAATGATATACTAGACCAAATAGACTTCACTGATATCTACAGAACTTTCACCTAAAGCAGCAGAATATACATTCTTCTCAAGTGCACATGGAACATTCTCCAGGATAGATCATGTCTCGGGCCACAGATTGAGGCCTGATAAATTTTTAAAAATTGAAATCATTTCATAATTTTCTTTGATCACAATGCTAAAAGACTAGAAATAAACTGCAAAAAAAAAAAAAAAAAAAAAAAAAAGCAGCAAAAACCAAACTCTTGGAAGCTAAACAATCGGCTACCAGAAAAACCAATGGCTCATTGAAGAAATCAGAGAGGAAATTAAAAGGTACATAGAGACAAATGACAATGAAGATACAACAATCCAAAATCTATGGGACACAGAAAAAGCAGTTTTCAGAGGGAAGTTTATAGCAATGCATCTTATCTCAGGAAAGAAGAAAAAATGCAAATAAACAATTGAACCTTACACCTTAAACAACTTAGAGAAGGAAGAAATTTAGTAGAAAGAAAAAAAATCATAAATATTAGATCAGAAATTAACAACATAGAGACAAATAAAACAATTGAGAAAATCAATGAAACCAAAAATTGTTTCTTTTAAAATACCAACAAAATTCATAAACCTTTAGCCAGACTCATCAAGAAAATAAGGGAGAAGATTTGAATCAATAAAATTAGAAATGAAAAAGAAGTTACAAATGACAACAAAGAAATACAAAGAATCATGAGAGACTACTCTGAGCAACTGTATGCCAATAAAATGGACAATCGAGAAGAAATGGACAGATTCTTACAAAGATACAACACACCAAGACTGAACCAGAAGAAACAGAAAATAAGGATAACCAATCACAGGTACTGAAATTGAAAATGTGATTTTAAAACTTCCAAAAAACGAAAGTCCAAGACCTAATGGCTTCACAGCATTCAGAGAAGAGTTAACACCTCTTCTGAAACTTTTCCAGAAATTTTCAGAGGAAGGAACACTCCCAAGATCATTCTATGTTGTCACCATTATACCCTGATATCAAAACCAGACAAAGATACCACAAAAAAAGAAACTTACAGGCCAATATCACTGATGAACATAGATGAAAAAATTCTCAACAAAATATTAGCAAACTGAATACAAATATACATTAAAAAGATCATATACCATGATCAAGTAGGATTTATCCCAGGGATGAAAAAAATTCTCCCACATCCACAAATCTATCAATGTGATTACCACATCAACAAACTGAAAAATAAAAACCATATGCTCATCTCAATAGAGGCAGAAAAGCTTTTGACAAAATTCAACATCCATTCCTGATAAAAACTGTCCAGAGAGTGGGCATAGAGGGAAACTACCTTAATATAATAAAAGCCATTTATGACAAACCTACAGGTAACATCATTCTCAATGGTGAAAAACTGAAAGCATTTCCACTAAGATCAAGAACAAGACAAGGATGTCCTTTTTCACCAAAGTTATGCAACATAGTTTTGGAAGTCCTAGTCATGTAAATCAGAGAATAAAAAGAAATAAAAGGAATCCAAATTGAGAAAGAAGAAGTAAAACTATCACTGTTTGCAGATGGCATGATTCTATACCTGGAAAATCCTAAAGACACTACCAGAAAACTACTAGAGCTCATCGATAAATTTGGTAAGGTCACAGGATACAAAATAAATATAGAGAAATTGACAGCATTTATTTATACTAACAATGAAAGATCAGAGAGAGAAATTAGGGAAACAATCTCATTAACCATAGCATCAAAAAGAATAAAATACTTAGGAATAAATCTACCTAAAGAGTAAAAAGACCTGTGCTCTGAAAACCATAAGACACTGATGAAAGAAATCAAAGAAGACACAAATAGATGGAAAAATATATCATGCTCTTGGATTGGAAGAATCAATATAGTCGAAATGACAATACTACTTAAGGCAATCTACAGATTCAATGCAATCCCTATCAAATTACCAATGACATTCTTTGTAGAACTGGTACAAAATATTTTAAAATTTGTATGGAAACACAAAAGACCTCAAATAGCCAAAGCAATATTGAAAAGAAAAAACATAACTGGAGGAATTAGCCTCCAAGACTTTAGATTCTACTACAAAGCTACAGTCATCAAGATGGTATGGTACTGGCACAAACACAGAAATATAAATCAATGGAACAGGATAGAAAACCCAGAAATAAACCCAAACATCTGTGGTCAGCTAATCTATGATAAAGGATGCAAGAACATACAGTGGAGGAAAGATAATCTTTTCAATAAGTGGTGCTGGGAAAACTGGACAACTGCAAGTGAGAGAATTAAATTAAAACATTTTCATTTCTTATGTCTAATTTCTAATTTCTTGTGTTAATACATGTAACACCATACAAAAAAAAAAATTACCTCAAAATGGATTAAGGACCAAAATGTAAGGCCAGACACTATAAATTTCCTAGAGTAAAACATAGGCAGAACACTCTTTTATAGAAATTACAGCAATATCTTATGTGATCCACCTCTAAGAATAAAAACAATAAAGACACACATAAGCCAGTGGGACCTAATTAAACTCAAAGCTTCTGCACAGCAAAGAAAACCATTAAAAAAACCAAAAAGACAACCCATAGAATGGGAGAAAATTTTTTGTAAATGACTCAACAGACAAAGGTTTAATCTCCAAAATATATAAACTCATAAAACGCAACAACAAAAAAACCAAACAACCCATTAGAAAAATGGTCAAAAGATCTAAATAGATATTTCACCAAAGAAGACATGCAGATGGCCAGCAGGCACATGAAAAAAATGCTCAACATCATTAACTATTAAAGAAATGCAAATTAAAACTACAATGAGGTACCAACTCACACCAGCTAGAGTGGCCATGAATAACAAGTCTACAAATAACAAATGCTGGAGAGGGTATAGAAGAAAGAGAACTTTTCTGCACTGTTCATGGGGAAGCAAACTGATACAACCACTATGAACACAGTATGGAAATGCCTCAGAAAACTAAATATAGAACTACCATATGACCCAGCGATCCCACTCCTGGGTATATATCCAGAGAAAAATTTAGCTGAAAAAGATACATGCACCGTATGTTCATTGCAGCACTATTCACAATAGCCAAGACATAGAAACAAGCTAAATGCCAATTGACAGATGAATGCATTAGGAAGATGGGGTACATATACACAATTGAATGCTACTCAGCCATAAAAAAAGGGGGCAAAAAAATGCCATTTGCAGAAACATGGATGGAACTAGACTCTCATACTGAGTGAAATAAGCCAGAAAGAGAGACACCATATGCTATCACTTATATGTAGAGTCTAAAATATGGCAAAAATAATCTATCCGTAAAACAGAAAAATCATGGACATGTAGGACAGACTGATGATTGCCACAGGGAAAGCGGGAGGCAGTGGGATGTATTGGGAGTCTAGGGTTAGTGGATGAAAACTCTGGCATTTGGAGTGGATAGGCAATAAGATTCTGCTGTATAGCACAGGGAACTATATATCTAATCACTTGTGATGGAACATGATGGAGGATAATGTGAGAAAAAGAATGTATATGTATTTATGACTGGGTCACATTGCTGTACAGCAGAAGTTGACAGAACATTGTAAATCAATCATAAAAAATTTAAATAAACAAAATAAAAAATAAAAATTATGGATATTTGAAATATAATGTTAAATCAAAACTTACAAAATATACATGTGTTTGTCAGATTTTAAGGTGGGAATAAGACTTTGCTTTGAGGATTCTAACTACAGTTTCACATTGTGCTTGTAGTATAAACAACATTAATATGGTCTTAATTATAATTTTAAGCTTGGGATATTTTAAGTTCAGATAAGAACTCAAAAATATTTGTGAGGAAACATGAGTGCAGATCACCTAGATTCTTTACATTTTTCTCATTCTTTGACAATTATCTTGCATATAATGAGACAAATATTTTGTTGGTTTGGTGGGACTTTATTGGTTTTTGGCCACAGTGTGTAGAAGGTCCTGGGCCAGGGATCAAACACAAGCCATAGCAGTGACAATGATAGATTCTTAACCACTAGGCCACAAGGGAACTCCAGAGACAAACATGTTTTTAAGTCATTTGTCTTTAAATTTTCAAAAGATTTCCTTGATTTTTCATGAAAGGGATTTCTTTAATACTTTATTGTATATTTAAAGGCTGATATTACAATAACAAACATGTCCAGCACAAACATGTTTGGTAACAAACCTGTTTGTTATTTTTAAAGAGATAATTTGTGAGCATAGAAGTGTGTCCAAACATTACCCTGTGTTCTTGAACTCCTACATTATTTCTACTGCTTGCCATGGAGGAAGGGGAAACTCTTATTGGACTTGCTCTGCTGCTATAACAAGTAGAAAGCTGGGCAAATTATGTAGAACAAGTGTTTCAGAAATTGGACAACAGGTAGTACAAGACTCTGATCCTCAGAGAAAGAAAACAAGAGAGGCAACCCATATGAGCTCTCTGGCTTTCTGTCTGTAGTCAGGATATCACAGGAGGGCATGCCCAGCCTACCAAGTTGAGGAAAAAGAGGTTAGAATGTGGAGAGACTGAAGTGGCTAAAATTTTTGGAACACAGTAAGAGATGAAAGAGCTATCTAGGAAAAGATCACCATAAAGTGGCATATGCATATGCTTAAGCATTTGGGTTAATATTAAACTACATGTTTCTACAACAGGACACCATCTCGTTTGTCAAAGAACAGCTATGGAGGAATGAAAAATTACTGTGGAGCTGAGAGGTGAAAGTCCTGAGAGTTCCCGCATTTAAGTTCCAGCCAGTCAGATTTGGGTTCTCATTGAAATTGTGACACATTTGGTAGAGACCTCAGTGTATTGAACTTTTCAGTTGGAGACAATTTTGCCCTTATATGGCTGTCTAGATATAATTTTGATAGTCACAATTTAGGAGGGTTGCTATTGGCATCTAGGGGAGAAAGGACAGAGACACTGGTAAATATCCTACAGGGCACAGAACAATTTGCAACAAAAAAATTGTAAGAGCGAAATATATAGTAACTAAATAAACCACCTTAAATATAGCCACTTTTTAAAAAGAAATGTTTGAAGGTGAACAATCATGTGAGCTCCATTTTTCTATTGCTAATTACAGTATACCTTCAGAGAAAAAAAAAATTGGATATCTTTGTATGTAAGTGTGAATAAGAGGCAAGTCATATTAGCACAGCTTTAGACTGTCCATGATTTAATTTTATCATCAATAATACAACATCATCAGCACCCATTTCACATGCTTAAAACTTATCAACCATAGTGCTGTGTTTAAAGCAGAGAATGTTTGTCAGAGATAGATAGTATAGGAGGCCAATGTATCACTGTCAATAACACTGAATCTCTACACAAAATTAAATACCTTGGAATAACATTACAAAGTGCTATGTCTGCATAGGCATCAATTGAACTTAGAATGAGGAATCCCAGAGGGAGTTCATTTACATATCATTTACATTACCAGTCTTGTCAATTAGCTCAAGTATAAGCCAACTCAGTAGACACATATGAGGCCAACCTAAAGGAAAATATGTCAGTTTATTTTATCTTCCATAACAGGAGGCTCACATACACTGTTGGGTAGAAATGAAAAAGCAGAAAGTCAAACATAAGCTGGATATTTTGAATGTCTTAATATTAATATTAAGGTTAATACTATATACAGATATCTACATAAGTATAAACACAAATGAAAGTCTATAAATAGAGAGATGGATAGATATGCTTAGATATCTATAGTATATGTTTGCTTTCCTTCAAACCTAAATGAAGCCTGCTGGGAAGCACAAATATTTTTTATTGCAAATTCACTTATTTATATTTTTAAGTATTATCTAAGGAAATTTTTGTGTTTATATAAATTTAAATTTGAAAAAAATCACTTTTCAAAATTTGAAATGGACTGCTAGAATCAGTTTGTCAAAAACTGACATGTAAATTTTCAAGTAAATGTTTAGCAACACTCATACCTGTTTATTTTTAATTAGATTTTTTTTACTCTGCAGGGAGATTTCTTCTACCTGCATTAAAAACTCGTGTAAAATTTGGGAGCTTGGTTTTAGAAACCTGGTGTTGTTTTCAATATTTTGAATAGAAAGGCAAGATTTATCACTTAATAATGAATTCTAAAGTACCTAAAACATTCAAAGTAGTTTTCCTTCCTAATACAAACAATGTAGAATTTGCAAAGTCCAGATGCATGAAAAATTTGGCCATGTATTCTGTTCCCCTACAACATCGTAAACTACCAGCTTAATCTTGCATTCTAGATGTGCTTGTTTTTTCTCCTAAAGCTTTGGAAAGGTGGATGTACATTGAAATTGGTTATGACCCTCAAGAGCCAGAAGAATCTTTATGTCACTGTTACCCAGAGTAAGAATACAATGATATTATTATATTCTATATGCATGATTATTGTTTTATACTTTGTCAATAGTGTCAAACCAGAAATTTTCTTCTTCTAACTCCCTTGGCCTATATGTCATTTTCTTCTGTTTATCTAACTTAACATTAGGAATGTCTACAAGGCTAAGGGCCAAGATCTGGCCTGTGAGATTCTTCCCCTTCTCTTGATGGGGAGAGTGAATTGAACTGACTGCTAGCTGAAAATAAAATTAGAACTGGGAGACATCATCAACTCCTGTGCTAGAATGTCATCTACTCAAAGCCAAAGGCCATAACTTCAATTTTATGTGACTATAAGGTAACATACTGCTTAACTAGAAAATGATTAGTACTTACAACAACTAATGTACTGGTAAATAAATACCTTAGGGAGTTCCCATTGTGGCTCGGTGGATTATGAACCCTACTGGTATCCATGAGGATGAGGGTTCAATCCCTGGCCTTACCGAGTGGGTTAAGGATCTGGTGTTGCCATGAGCTGTGGTATAGGTTGTAGACTGGATCCTGCATTGCTGTGGCTGTGGTGTAGGCCAGCAGCTGTAGCTCTGATTCCACCCCTAGCCCGGGAACTTCCATATGCCACTGGTGCAGCCCTAAAAGCAAAATACATACATGCATACATACATATCTGAATAAGTCTAATGGACTCTACCTATGTTGTAAATATAAGAAATGAATTCAAGGTATTTAGAGAAATTCTTCAGACTTGTAGCTATTATTGATAAAATATTCAGGTAATTCTGCATTTTTGTTTATTCATTTTGAAGCTTTTATTTGGAGCATACATTATTTTTCAGTTACTTTTTGTTTTTTGTCTTTTTAGGGCCACACCTGCAGCATATGGAAGTTCCCAGGCTAGCGGTTGAATCAGAGCTGTAGCCACTGGCCTACACCATAGCCACAGCAACAAGGGATACAAGCTGCATCTGCAACCTTCACCACAGCTCAGGCCACACCAGATCCTTAACCCACTCGGTGAGGCCAGGGATTGAACCCTCATCCTTATCCCCCGGATCCTTAACCCAGTGAGCAAGGCCACCGATGGGACCACCTCAGTTACTTTTTATAATTTCTAAAATTTCTACTTCTGTTGTAAATCATACTCAGGTTTGGTAGTCTATCATTTACCATTATTTCAATTCTTTCTTATATTTATTCAAAAATGCAGCTTTAAATTTTGCATCTTTTAAATATGAAAATCGCATTTGCTGTGGTCCAATAGTACATCTTTTGGAATGCTTTACCTGTCTTTTTCCTGTGGTGGTGGAGTTTTCTCATGTTTTTAGTGATTTTTCAATGGTGAGTTCACTTTCCTTGGAACTTAGTGGAAAATATTTGAGGGCTAGGATTGACATTATTTCCTTCAGAAGTAATTTGTCTTGGCTTCACTCTGGTGCTTAGTTATTTCCAAGGATCATAATAACTTGGGTCCACAATTTCAAGTTTGAAATTTGGTGCTTTTGAGGAGGAAATGTACAAAACTAGGGTGAATGATGATTTGTGTTTAGAGTTTAGAGACAGTAGTGAATTGGAGATAAATTTCCAAATTTTCTGCTAGGAATTTTTTTTTTAATTTTTTCATATCCTTCACTAAGGTTTCCCCTTTGGGGGTGTCCAAAGTCAGATGGAGATGACGAAGTTGTGGTGAGAGGCTGGTGACCTCCTACCTGCTTTGTCCTCTGGCCACCTTCTAGGCTAAAATTATTTATTCTAGTTTCTTACTTTCTTATTATTATGCTTTTTACTTTTTTATTATTTCTAGCTCCCAATGAATTATTTAAATTTCAAGTTGTGGGGGAGTTCCTGTTTGGCTCAGTGGGAATGAACCTGACTAGTATCCATGAGGATGTGGGTTTGATACCTGGCGTGCTCAGTGGGTTAAGGATCCAGTGTTGTTCTGAGTTGCGGTGTAGGTCACAAATGAGGTTCGGATCTGGTGTTGCTCTGGCTGTGGTATAGGCTGTCAGCTACAGATCCAATTTGACCCCTGGCCTGGGAACCTCCATATGCCATGATTACAGCTCTGAAAATACAAAACAAAGAAACAAACAAAAACTTCTAGCTATATCAGCCATGTCATTCTTGATTTTTTTAAGGCATTATTAAATGTTCTTTGTCTGAAGTGGCTTTTCTGAACAGTTAGCCCTCTATACAAGCATATTTTCTTTTTTCTTACTAGATAAAATCAAATTTCCAAAATTATGTATCTGATGAGTATCAATACCTACTTAATATGTTTTTTCCAAACAGTTCAAGCACATGATTCACATCTGAACTGAATACAAGACAACAGAATCCATCAAAAGCAGGCTATATTTCAGCTCTCTAATAGATGAGGAAGTAAGAAAATAAATAGAAACTATTTGAGGAAATGATGGTACAAGTGTGTAAGTAATTTCCAATATATTTATTTTTATAGAGAACAAGATATGGGGGATTGAGGAGAATGAATGGTTTTTGTTTTTAAAAAAGCACTTAAAGTAAAATTACTAATCACAAATTATGCTACATAAATTTGTTTCTTCTAAGAAATAATCAATTAGAAAAGTTAACACAGATGAAAATAGTAAGCCTGATATCATTGATTTTTCTGAAATTATAAGTTGATAGCTCTTTATGTTCAAAACAAAAACATAAAGATCTAATATATGTGATTATAAATATTTTAGTCACACATGATAAATAGAAATTTAGTAACTAAGTTTTATGCAAGAATAATGTGAGTATAGGTATTTCTGATGTTCGGTTTCCCTTTATATGTCCAATTAACCTTTATTTACTGAGAAACCATGGCATTCTAAATTGATTGGCAGCACTAGAGCTGGTGCCAGTAAGGGGAGTTCAGAAACTCTGCTGGAAAATCATGGTTTATTAATACATCATTAAGCACTTTAAATGGATTCCAATGGTGTATGTCTAAGGAAGGAAATAATTCAACATTTGTTAGTTACTGACAGAGTACAGAATTGAAATTTACATTATAAGCCTCTCGCTAAAAATCCTAATGTGTTAGCAATTGAATTACGGATCACAAAATGATAGTGTATGTCATCTGCCTTTTTACCAGGGAGAGCTATAAATGTTAATGATTATATACTTTCATCCAGACAAAAGCATATTATCATACAGTAATTTAATCTAGAAAAGTATGAGTGCAAATAAAATAAAAACTAGATTTATTTGCAATATGCTTGTGATGGGCATTTAGTCCATTTAAGATTTAAAGCTAAACAGTGTCATATATAGCTGAAATAGATGCAAACTGAATTATACTTTTTTTCTAATGACCAAATAATCAGCAAGAATATCTGTGATTTTAAAACACCACTATATTTTTCTCTCTGTTAACATTTTTAATCATTTCTAAAAAAAACAATAATTCTTGTTTCGAAAACATTCGCATCCTTATTTTAATTTCTAATATCAATCTAAACCATGGCTATATTTGTTAACTTCTATATCATATTTATGTTTGAATACAGATAATATGAGAAAAAAGTTACTTTTTACATGTTTCTAATTAATTCAAGATTACACATAAAACTTAAAAATATTTTTTGCAGATATTTTACATTTCCAAGTTATATATACTATTAAAATATTTTTCACCAAATGTGGATACTTTATTATGAATGTACATAATTTGCATGCAACATTTTTACACTGAGATCCACAAACATTAAAATTTGCACAATGCTGCTCTAAATCCTCTCCTTTTGGTGTGAACTGAACTGTCAACTTTTATTGGTACATTTTTTGGTGATTTTGTACACATTTGACTGATGTATCAAGAAGAGCAACTACCACAATAATTAAGATAATTGATTATGTTAACTATGCTACTTGATTGAAGTCAATATTTCTGAAATTGTATGTCTTGATATTTAGGGAAAGTGATCTCTGAGAAATTCCAGGAAATTTGTGATTTTATATAAGGAAGTTGTGCACATCATTTCTCAAGCTCATAGCAACACAATTCCCTTCTTTCTCTCCAGCCACAACATAAACGCAGTTACATGATAACACATGACATACTGGCTATACCCTATTCTCCCTAACTCAAGTGATCATTAAAGACATAATAATTTTGAGGGAAATTTCAGTATTTCAGTGAAAAATGTGTACATGGTGTGAGGTTAGGGATGGAAAGCACAGAAGACAATCTGCTGTTTTGTAGGCAGAAATAATGATGTGGTGCCTTAGCAAATGCCAGATGAGGAAACAAGCATGGAACATATTTTGACATCCTTTGTAATGTTTCAAAAGGCAGTTCCTGGTATAGACATAGCATGAAAAGTCAGGTTCCAAAATGGAGTTTTCTGTCTCTTCTTTTTGTTTCCCTTTTACATAATGACACCCTGGCTTCAAATGATCAGATTAATCAATTTTGTAAAATGTGCAAATACCACAATATATCTACAGTCAAGTTTCTGGGCATAAATTTGAGGATATGTGGGTTTATAGCCATGCCTCAGTGTAAATACCACATTTACCTTTTTTCTCTCATTAAAATAAAGACATTATCAGCATGATTAATGTATTGATAAAATTTTATGTCTTTATAACTTAATATTTATGTACAAATTAAGTTGATTTATACATGAAGAATAGACTTCTTAGTAAAGACTGTCAAATGGATCCACAGGTTTTTATTCAAAATATCTCTATTTTGTTTAATTTATACTATATAATTCCTTATCTGAAAGGTTTTTATATTGAAAATCAATAGGTATGTGTACTAAATCTCTTATTATCATGATTCTTTAAAGTAAGTATCTAAACAATAGTCAGAAAGTGTGAATAAATGTGAACAATTCAAAAAATAAAAACTTTAGATACAATAATGAAGAAATCAGGAAATCTTTTTTTTTTTTTTTTTTTTTTGTCTTTTTGCCATTTCTTGGGCCACTCCGGTGGCATATGGAGGTTCACAGGCTAGGGGTCAAATCGGAGCTGTAGCTGCCGGCCTACACCAGAGACACAGCAACGCAGGATCCGAGCCATGTCTGCGACCTATACCACAGCTCATAGCAACGCCAGATCCTTAACCCACTGAGCAAGGGCAGGGATCGAATCCACAACCTCATGGTTCCTAGTCGGATTCATTAACCACTGCGCCATGATGGGAACTCCAGGAATTCTTTACATATCTTTGGAACCACATTACATAAAAAACTGTGTCATTTCCTTTCTATCCAATATATACAGAATTACCAGTCAATAAATGAATATACTTTGGTAGACTGATGATATGTAAGGAAAATAGTAATGAAGGCTATTTCTGAACTTGTGGAGAATCCTCTTTGCTCGTAAACTTTTTGCCACTATTGCAGGGTTTTTTTTTTGGTATGAAAAAGTTATACATTTTGGTAGGTGGGAATTTATAGAAGAAAGATGATTACCATTGAACTCATAGTTTAGATAGGAGTATGATAGAGAGTTAGAAAGAAAAATGATCAAGGAGAGGGCAGCTAAGACAAGAAGTAAGTTGTGTTTATTGAATGAAAGTAAGGGAAAGTGAAACCAAAGGTAGATAGAGATGATACTGAAAATAAGTGTGATAAGGAAAACTAGAATCATAAACTCACAGTCAATTTTACACACTGCACTTCTGTTAGGAGTTACAGGCAGGGGATCAGAAAACCAAAATAAAACCTGATGGAAATAGAAATGACTGACATAATACTAAGAAAAAAAAAATGGTTTTATACACTTTAATTTTGTATTAGCACTAGGAACAGGAGGTCTATTTTAGATATTCTCTCTTTGGATTTTTTTTTAACATCAATAATCATCAATAAACCCAAACACTCTCTCTTCTCCTTTTTCCAATTTGAAATGGTATAATTTAGGATCGGCAGGAGGCAGAATTGATCCTGCTATCTCATGCATTTTTTATCTCAAAAATACTAACTCATCACTGTGGCAGTTCTTTTGTTCCTTCTCTTTTTGGAAAGGAATTAAGGGACAATAAGAAAAAAAAGAGAGAGCAGTTAATTAGAATTAGAAGAACCCAGGCTTTTTGTTTGTTTTTACAATTTTTCTGATACCCCATAAAGGTGCCTGCTATATGTATCTAAGTGTAGATGTTCAGTTATAAACTATTTGAGTTAAAATTCACTCCTATTTTGCTTCCTCGTAAAGCCGATAGGTGACCACCCTGTGAAAACAAAACAAGGTGGATATGGTAAATGATATGTATACATGTGTGTACTGTGTTTTGGTCACTTAGTGTTTAACATGCCATGGACTTTAAAATGTTATATCACAATTTATGTAAGTAAAGAGGAGAAAGTTAACAGTTAAGAGCTGAGAGTATCTCCTAAACAACAAAAACACCAGTAGCAACAACAAAACAAAACCTAAGCAGTTTGAGAAAATCTATCTGTCCTTTATTTGTCTCCTTGGAGAAAATAAAGAAAGAAAGGGTGGGAAGAAGGAAGGAAGGGAGGGAGGGAGGAAGAAAGGGGAAGGAAGTTATGTCTTCAAGGCCAGGAAATAGAGATTAATACAACTGAAGCAGCAATAGGCAGAATGAGGTAGGTAGAACCCTACTAAAAATCAGGAGGACTTTTTTACAGGAAGGCTAGACTTTGCCAGGCAGGAGGAGACAATATACATTGTCATTTGAAGGGAGAAATAACAGGTGCTCCAAAGACTAAAGAGATCATTTGGATTACACACACACAAAAACAAACAAACAAACAAAAAGAAATGGTAATAAATGTTAAGAACTATGTCTCAGGTAGAATGAAAAAGCAGATTTAGAAATACATATGCAGACTTAAAAAAAAGCTTGTAAAATAGCTAACGCATTAATCATGGAAAGGTATAATTACACCAAAGCCAACAAGGCTGACAATAAGAGGGTGCCTGTGGAAGGTGGAAGATTTGGAGAAAGTTGAATGTATAATGTATAGATAATATTTATAAAGAAATATATCTATATGTACACGGAGTTAGAGTTTGGAAACAGCTTGGGAAAAAATGATAAATGTGGTTGGTATAAATAGAATCAATAGGAAAATGGGGGAAAAGATAGTAATACACAGTGATAAATACAAAGACAGTTTTATTTAGTTAAGTGTAAGATATTTCACCATTCAATAGATTTATTGAGCACCTATTGTGGATAAAGCACAGAATTTTAGAAACTAATGAAAAGATGGATAACACATATTCCCCAGCCTCAAAAGCTATAGTTTGGATTTATGTAGTATTTATTAGTATTTAGTGAGTATGCCAAGTCTTTAATTCATGATAGTTTATATCTGCTGGGTTGAAATAACACATACTTTTTCAGTTGAGTCCACAGAACTCTACATAGCTTCAGTTATATTAGTAAAGAAATTGTATCAATTTAATGTGGGAGCACACAGGCTCAAAGCACCAAGGCTACACAAGAAACTGAATCCTTCATCTGAAATGCCAAAACAAGAACACAATGAACAAGCAAAACCAAGCAGGCCCTCTCTCAGCTTGGCTCTATAGAGTATATAGAATCTTAGCTCAGCTTTTTTCATACAATTGTACAAAGAAGCATTTTTGACGTGTGTATGATTTCTGCAGCCTCTAGTTAGCTGGGTTTGAATACTTGATCCACACTTACTCTGTCTTTGGGCACAAGTTGAATTCCTGTTCTACACTTACTGGAACTTGGAGCAAGTCAGTCTTCTGTGTCTGTTTCTTCAGTGTTAAAATGGGGCTAGTAATACCTGTTTCACAGATTCTCTCTACCACAGAAATGAAAACAGAAAACATAATAACTAATTGTGAATAGTACCAAGCACATTGTAGGGGCCAAATAACTGTTCAGTCTATTTTCTGTCTCCAAGGTGATTGCCTTTCAGCTCTAGAGTTTGTATTTAATATAATCTTTAATTTTAGCAACATGTCACAGTTAAATTGTAGTCTTTAAATCTCAAGTATAAATTTCCAAAAGAACTAGACCAATAATCATAAAATACCTAAGCCTGTTTTATAAATATCTATTATTTAATAATAATTATCATTATAAATTGTAAGTTTTCAAACTAAACGGTTTAACATCTGAACTCACTCTATCCTTTACGTAAGAAACTGTAATTCTGTATCTTATTCCAGATAGTCAAGGTCATGGGAAAAAAAGATGCAAACCATCCCACTGCTCTGCAAAGTTATTTTAGTACAATTTTAATGGCAAATTAATTTTAACAGCAAAATAATGTTGAAATGCCAGAAATTCATTAATACACTATAGAAAAATATAACCAAAGACTTAGCGAGAGTGGAATCTTAAAGTGTTTTATCATGGAAGACCTGCTCACACTCCTTGGAAAGGTCAAGAACACATTTTTTACCTAGACTATGAGAATAAATACACTTGTAAGAGAAGACTCATTATCACTAAAGCTCTTTGTGGTGATCCTTCTTTTAAGACAAAAATTAGTGGTAACATCTACATTTGAAGTGGGATCCCTAAATGCTGTGAGAATGATAGAATCCTAGAGTGGCAGAAGCCAAGTGGCAGTACTTGTTGATCAAAGACAAGGTGATCATGGTTACCTGAATGGGCTATAGAAGCAAAACAGAACAGTCTTACTTACAGAGACCTTTGGCATTGGCTATTTCATCATGGCATTTTTAAAAATTAACATATGGGAAACCTACTATAGTCTTCATGCCACTATTCAATGTGGCTTGAGCACATATCATAGGCATTTGGAGTCTTAGAGGAAGAAAAGTTTGGAATGAGGAATTCCAGAATTAGACTTCTGTCATATTCTGCTAGCCAAAGCAGTCACAGAGTCAGGCCATATTCAAGAGGAGAAGAAACAATCTCCATTTCCTGAATGTGGGTTTTCATGCACGGAGGGGAGGAATTTATAGTAAGAGACCAACTCTATCACCTTCTGGCAGCAATAGCCACATGCCTCTTGTATGCAGAACATACTCAAACATGATATTAATTAAATCATTGGCTCACAGTACAGGATATTATCAGCAAATATAGATGGAGCTTCTCAGATGTAGCACTATGGAAGCAGCTTCTCAGATGCATTTTCCCATTTGCAGAGACAAGTTATCTTCCCTTGAAGATATCCACTTTATAGTGGTGATAAAGCATAATCACAGTGGACATGCCAGTTCACAAAGAGGGAAAATAGAAGACACAATATAGTTAATGGTACATAGAAATTTTGAAATCAAACTGGGCACAGACTACTATTTCCTCCAACTCCAGAGGCAGGAACTGTTCTTTGCTTGGGATTCACTTCTTCCCAGGAATAGTTCTCAATGGCTGTTAACACTTCCCTCTGGAATTTTTTTTTTAAATTTTTGGTCACCCTGTGGCTTATGGAATTCCCAGTCCAGGAATCAGATCCAAGCCACAGTTGCAACATACACAGGAGCTGGGAATCGAGCCTGAGTCCTGTGGCTGCCTGTATTCTGGGGCCACCAATCCCATTGCAGCACAGTGAGAACTCATTTCCTCTGGAATTTTGACTCTTCCCACTGATTCACTCTTTATTTCCCACTAGAAATGATCTGTTTGCCAATAAGTAGCTTTCTCTGTCTGCTGATAGGGTGATTGCGATCCAGTGACCTCCTGTTATAATGAACAATGTTCCTTTTAGTCAGAGATGATATAATTCTTTAAAAATTCTTGAGATCTTCCTGAATATTAATTTTTTATTATTATTAAAATATATTTGAGGAGTTCCTGTTTTGGCGCTGTGGAAATGAATATGACTAGTATCCACAAGGGGGCAGGTTTGATTCCTGGCTTTATTCAGAGGGTGGGGGATCCAGTTTTGCTGTGAACTACGGGGTAGGTCAGAGAAGCGGCTGGGGATCCCATGTTGCCATGGCTGTGGTTTAGGCCAGCCGCTGCAGCCCTGATTTGACCCCTAGCCTGGGAACCTCCATATGCCACAGATGCAACCCTAAAAAGCAAAATAATAATAATAATAAAATAAAATATATTGGTTTACAGTGTTTCAAGTTCTGTTGACGAAAGAAGTGTCCTAATCACACACATTTCCCTATGCTGTACAGTAGGATCCCATTGCCCATTCATTCCAGATATAACAGCTTGCATCCCCCAACCCCGGAAATGCCCATACCTCCCGCTTCTTTCCCTATCCCCCCCAGGAACCAAGAAAACAAACAGATAGCCAACAGGCATATGAAAAAAAGGATATTAAATTATAATAAGTCTACTTAGACAAAAATCTCAATCAGAAGTGTATTTGAGAGAGTACCCTCTTTCTATTTTAGACTGATACAGGGTGCTACAGAAAAATAATCATAGAATCCTTAGAAATATTTCTGTCTGGAAGAGAGGCTCTATAAGGCAAACTGTTAAATATTTCCAAGATTTCAACAACGGTTCTTACTGGCATATCGTTCACCTGCTCCTATATCTGAGGCTACCATTTACAGGAAAAGCTTTGGAATAGGATTTTATCTTTGACCCCAAGCTTTAAATAAACCATTAATTAACTTATTTTTGGAAACTATCTTGTGGGCTGGAGAAACTGTTAATGATACGTAGTTTAACTTTCCATCTTAGTATATCCTTGGTGAGAAATATTTCTCTGTGTCCTGAATACAGAATAGTCCCTTTCGTAGTTCAACTCTCCCATCTATAACTTACATATTGCTAAGTGAAGCCAGTTGACAGTTTCATTATTTGATCTGGAAATCTATTACCAAAGTATCAATTTCATTAGGTATATTTTTTTGAACCATGATGATTAATTTAACATGTCAACTTGGCTAGACTATGGTGCCAGTTGTTTGGTCAAACCAGTCTAGATGCTACTGTGAAGGTATTCTTTAAATGTGATTAGCATTTAAATACTAGACTTTTTTTTAGGCCATGCTCAGGGCATGAGGAAGTTCCCCGGCCAAGGATCAATATGCATACCACCGCTGTAACCAAAGCCATGGCGGGGACAACGCTAGATCACTGAGCCACCAGGGAACTCCTTAAGTCAGTAAATTTTGGGGTTTTTTTGTTTGTTTTTTTGTTTTTTTGGGTTTTTTTTTTTTTTTTTTTTGGTCTTTTTGCTATTTCTTGGGCCGCTCCCGTGGCATATGGAGGTTCCCAGGCTAGGGGTCCAATCGGAGCTGTAGCCACTGGCCTATGCCAGAGCCACAGCAACGCGGGATCCGAGCCTCGTCTGCAACCTACACCACAGGTCACAGCAACGCCGGATCCTTAACACACTGAGCAAGGGCAGGGATCGAACCCGCAACCTCATGGTTCCTAGTCGGATTCATTAACCACTATGCCACGACGGGAACTCCAAATCAGTAAATTTTGAATAAAGATTACCATCTGTAATGCGGGTTAGCTTCACCCAGTTAAGTTAAGGTCTTAAGACAGATTTCCTAAAGAAAAAGCAATTCTGCCTAAAGTTTGCAACATATAAAACCTACCTGAGATTCTGGCCTGCTGGACTGCTCTGCAGATTTCAGACTCAAGGCTGTGTACAATGTCAACTTACTTGAATTTCTAGCCTGCTAGCATAGCCCATGAATATCAGACCTGCTAGCTGCCATAATTTAAACCTTTTAGTGACTCAAAACAAGAACCATTTTCTACCTCTTATTGTTCTGTCAATTGACTAAGGGAGGTCCAGTTGGTGGTCTGTCTGCTATATGTAATGTCAGCTAGGGCTAAAACCCGGATAGCTCAGGTCTCTTGCTTAATTGCAAATAATTTTAAGAGGAAGGGAGAGGAAGCTACCAGTTGGCATACAGCCTGGACTCAGAAGTCCCAGGATATCATATCTGCCACATTCTATTTGGTAAGCAGTGACAGGATAAAACAAGATTGAAGAGGAGAATCTACCTTTCCATCTACACAAATATAGAAAGGAATTAATGGTGGTCATTGACATAGGAAAGGAACTAGTGACGGCTACTGCTGAGTGCTATTACTGCAACAAAATCATAGACATCATATGACAGTGAAATGCTAAACTTATCTGTAAAAGTGATATGTAAGAAAGCGATGCCTCTTATCTCTAACATTATCTAATAGTTTATAGGTCAGAGATAATGTAATTCAATGGATTTAGGGTTGATTTCATCTCTTCTTAAATATGGGCAGGACTTTAAAACTACCTCAACAGCTAATAGATACTATACAGTTTCAATGCAAGTTTTTTTTTTTTTAATTCGCTCCACTTCTGCTTTGTTTTCTTGCAACTCTCATGTTTGTAACCAGTCACCATTTTATAGAAAGCCCAAGCAATTATACACAAATTTTCTGGTTGATAGTGGCAGCCAACACTGCAGTGAACAGCCATCATCAGCTATCAGACATGTAATGAGTCCAGTTCTTACTACTGACCCATCTTTAGCCTTTGAGTATTTCCAGTTGAGTCTGCAGATATTTTGAGGGAGAGAAAAGTCCTCTATGTTATACTCTTGGTCAATTCATAACTAACAGAAATATATGAAAATAATGAAATGTTTGTTACTTTAAGTTTTAAGATTTTAGTTCATATGTATTTTCATGCATCATTAGATAACTTAAATAGTATATCTAACAATATTTTTTGAAAACAAAAATTAAATTTGCAAGTATTATAGCTGTCTCAACAATAGATAACTTTTCTTGTATGTTTTCTTTTGTGAATGTTTTGTATCATTTGGTCTTTACAGCAACCATATGTGTAGGTGCTATCATTTTCTGTCTGACAAGGGAGGCAACTGAACAGTATGGTTAAGCAAATTCTGCAAAATCAGGAGTTGACAGAGCTGGAATTTGAAACCAGGTGTTTCACTCCAGAGCATGGGTGCTTATCTTCCACAGCAAAGTCCCTCACCAGAAAACCTAGAGAAAGGGAAGGGAAAGCTCCAGAATGAGGGATGAGAGAGAACAGGAAATTCTTGTTCTTGTTGAGTAAGAAAGAGAAATAAGGCTGGTGAATTAAGAAACAGCATAATAAAGTTTATTAAAAGCTGTGATGATACCTAAACTAGAGAAGCCAGTGAATTTTATTATCACTGAGAGGCTATGCCAAGTGTCCATGAGGTTATGTCCTGAGTAAGAGGTCATTTTGTTCTAGGTAGATTTAAGTCAGTGTAAGAAAACCATGGAACTTTTGTTGCCTTCTCCAGAGATAACTAGAAAAGAAAGGAAGGGCTAATCAATTATCTTTTTCTTCTTAGCATTTACTGTATTTACTTTCCATGCATGATAGATAAACAACAGAAATTAATGTCTATTTCATTTGTGATTTTGAAAGACGCAACTTTCCATTAAATATGCAATTCTGCACATGTGTTTTTCAGTGGGTGTGGGGGGCGGGGGGTATATGTGCGCCCAGGCATATCTTAAACCTAAACAGACATCCAGATCTAAATGCTTGGCTCTCAGTAATTAAGATGATAAAGCCTAGAGTTTGGACTTATACAAGTGTGTACATAGGTGGCAATCATTGCGTTCAGTTTGGGCCATATGAGCTTGAGGTGTTTTGTCATTTCATGGGGGAGTTACTAGATAATAATTGAAAAATAGAGGTCTATAACAGAAATCATGGTTGGATCAATGTAGAAATGATACTTAAGCCATCAATACAACATTTTTATCTATTTATAAATGACCCCAAATATAAATAAACATTTGCACATGACATATTCCATATATCTACAGAAGTTGCCTTAATGAAATTCTGAATATTTTTATTAAAGTGAATTTGTATACTGTAACTAAAATAGAGGTGAATTCATTTTTAGACAGTGTTGTAATAACATACTCAGGGTTTACAAAGGGAAATATAATCCCTTCTAGACATTTTGAACAGGATAATATCTGATCAGAAAAAGAGATGCTTACAAAACTAAGATGGAGAAATAAAAGTCAGAGTGAAGATGCTATAAGCTGTCAGTTTTGCCACTCATCACTAGCTCTCAGGACACCAGTAAGCTACTTTTGCCACATTATTTTCCATTGCTGCCCAGATCAAGAACTACAAGAAATCCCACCTATACAGTTGTTTGCAGCACCAAGGCAAATAATTTGCAAAGGCACTCTAGTCGCAAAAAAAAAAAAAAAAAAAAAAATCTGTGGAAGCCCATGTGGCTGCTTGTCACTGCTGCAGAAAGATTGATGATTTCTGCTTCCCTTTTCGCCTTTCAGAACTTGTGTAAAAGTCTTCCATTGAAAAAAAGGAAATCACATTCCAAAACCTGGAGGCGAAACATTCTGGCAACACAGTGATCCTTCAGAACCCATGATACTGGAGAGAACAAAGGAGACAGTGGACATAAATTCTATTTTGAGCTCAATTAACCTCCATGGCTACACTAAAAGAATCTTCTCCTCAAGATTTTCACTGAAGTTATGAGTAAGTATTTTTGTTTGCTTCCTAATGATTGTTAACTCTTTAAATTTGTGTCTATACCTAACCAGAGAGAGGAGCTAAAAAATAAAATGAGGCTGATACCAGTGATAGTTTGAGCAATTGACATGAGGTTGGAACTTCAGCAAAATGTACTGTAGAGGACAATAGTTGAGATTTTGGAAGTTTGGATCTACTTAAACAGAGGCCAACCACTGTAAGGGGTAGGAAGGGGGCAGTGTACAGTGTATTAACAGCAATATTTGATGTGCAGTGTATTTCAGTCTGTTAGTATGTAGCACATCGATGAGGCATAAGTTGCCATTTTTCCATACCTGTCCAACATTCGTCTTAAATGCCATCTCCTCCAGCCTACATCTCCCCATAGAGCCACTCAGTCTAGCCTTTAGACTACAACAGGACTCTGCATATTGCCAAAATAGTACTTCCCTTACATCTACTGTATTTGTGTATCCATATGTATGTTTCCTTCTTTAGGCAAGAACTATTTAAAGTTAGAGAGCATGACTTTTTGAACTCTTTGGTGAGCTACTTAGAAATAGTAAGAGCTAGAGTGTGAAATAATCTGTAGCAGAAAAGTACCTTCAAGAACTGGACCAATCATCCTGGGATGAAAAGAAAAAGGGAGAGAAAGAGAGGTTAGGAGGGATTCAGGCAGTGAGTGTGTGAGTGTGTGTGTGTGTGTGTGTGTGTGTGTGTGTGTGTGTGTGTGTAGAAAACGGAAGTTACAGTTTCAAGTCTGAGCAAACTATTGGAGCTCATCACTGGAAAGGCATGTATTTATGGAAAATTAGATTAAATTTAATAAAAAGAGTCTTTTGTAACTGAAAAAATCTATAGTACTTCCTCTCCTAGCCATAACTGGGCACTCCTTCCTCTGAGCTCTTTCATGCTAATGTAACACTTAATTGTCGTTATTGTTTATATCTTTCTATGTTTTATTATATTTTTAAGACCCAAGTTTTTTATGGGCCACATAAATGGGTGGTTTTTTTATTCATCCTGGTATCATCAATACCTAATGTAATACCTACAGTAAACTGGATGCTTGTATAACTGACCATGTTGAGATTTAGAAGAAAAGAGTGAATGAAATAGGTATAATTTTAATCAGTTTTGAGTTATTCATGTTTTAAATAGGATACACTGGATATAATCATACACTTTGGAGAATGTAGAAACTGGCAACCCATTGAGTGGTAATCTTATTGCCATGTTAAAATGTCAATTTCTACAACCATCTGTGCTGGAAACACGGCTGATATTTTTTATTATGGAACCATGGCTTTAGACTATGGCCACAGGCATCTAATGAGTTCTAGCTGGCAGTCCAAACCTCTTAATCAACTGTCTCAGAAAAGTATATTAGAATAAAAGTGAAACTTCAGTTTTTAAAGCACTGAATTGGACATGTATAAGGCATCATAGGTTGAAGAATTTGAGAAAGATATTTTACAGTAAAAAATGATGTTTTCCCCAAGATTCACAGAGAAACAAATAACAATTTGGGAATAAACACACATATATGCACACATGAACTCATACATAGCTTTGAAACTACACCTTATTTAAAAAAATCTGTGTTTGGTAAGTTTGCCAGAGAGTTCATAAAGCATGTGTTCTTACAGAAGCAATCAGGATAAAAAATATTTAAGATAATTAAATATTTATTATCTTAATTATCAAATAATAATTCAAAAATTCAAAAATTCAAAATTTTCAGCAAATCTCTCTTTTGCTTCAGATGACTTTTACACTGCCAAAACAGAGAATGAGTCTGTAAGCCATTTGGATTCAGCGGTGTGAGAGCTCTGATTTCTAAAGAAAGTATAGTAAATGTACTTTTTGATGCCATTAGTATAACATTTACATATTTATGCTAATATTTGTTTTTCATAATTACATAAAAGATATACAGAACTGACAGTTTTTTAAACTAAGAATGTCATTCGCAAACTATTCTTTATGTATATATAATACAAATGTAGTACTAAAATATTATCTATATATTATTATTACTATATAGTATTTATATAGTAATATATAAATATATATTAACAAACTTTTTTCTGCAATTGGAAAATCCTTGGTAATCCTGAACATTTGCAGAACCCATATATTGTCCTCCACAGTGTCCCCATGATTCTCTAACTTTGACAGGAATTTAAATATTCATCTCTATTTGACCTGTTCTCCTATCTGTTCCTATTCTACTATATCTTACTCTCCATCTGCCTCTTTCTCTCAACTTCTCTGCTTCAGATTGGAAAAGCTCCTGAAAATGGATTTGTAGGCAGGCCCCAAGTCCAACATACAACTCTGAACTACCTCAAGCAATGTGTGTTCAAAAGAACAAAAATCAACAAAAACGGCAATAAGAAAGAAAAATAAATTTGGCTTCTTTTCCCCCATTACTATATATCAGATCATCTAATATACTCACAGATGGGAAAATGACAGAAGCTTCTAATATTTGTGATTTACAAGGGCTTCTTTTTAATGAAAATCATCATAGTTTCCACGTAACATGAGATCCTCAATTTTCCAGCTTTGTATTTTACCATTAATAATAAATTTAAAAATTCTACCAAGGAAGTTTTAATTGCTAATTTTTATTGACTATAGACATAGTATGGATGCCAGGTTTTATGGCATTCATAGCACCCACAGAGATTGTATGGATTGAAAAAAAAAATTCCTGTTAGATATGATGGAAGAAGAGCTAAGCAGTACATTAGTGCAAAATCCCATAAACAACAATATAGGTTCCTGTTTGGGGAAGAAAAGGAGAGTAATGTGACAACACAGGAAGTAAGGGGAAGAGGGCATGAAGTGATATCAGAGGGGTAGTCTTGGACAATGTTAAGGAGGCCTGGTAGGTCTTGGGAAGGATTTGGAACTTTAACTGGAAATCATGATAAAGATAAGAGTGGGAGAATTTCATATTTATGTCTTACATACAGGTATTAAAAATCTATTTTTTGGAATTCCCTGGTGGTTCAGCAGGTTAAGGATCTGGTGTCACTGTTGTGGTGCAGGTTCGATACCTGGCCCAGGAACTTCCACATGCCGTGGGCACTGCCAAAAAAAAATCCATTTTCTAATATTTTTGATTCATTTAAACATTATGTAAAATATGGAGAAAATAAGTTGGCATAGGAGCTTCAAAGGCAAAAGCAACTAAGCATCCTTTAAGATGAGTTACCACTAGTCTTTTAAAAGTTGCAGCATCCTATTGCTGTTTTGTCCTGGGGTAAAATTTTTAAGCCTCTCTAGCAAAATGTGGCTTTGTGTATTTAGCTTAGGATAATTAAAATCACTTTTATTTTGATATGTTCTTGCCTGTAATAAAAATAAACTTTTATAAAAATAGTAACACTCTCTTCTGTTCTTCAAGAAACAGAGAATCAGAGAATGAAGGAATAGCCCCCTGTGTCACAGCTAGCTTGTGAAAAAATCTGAGATGAGTTCTCATTTTCTTGTCGCAGTGGCCAGTGGTCTTGTCATTTCATCATTGTTGCCTCTTGAGATGCTATTGTGAGTTTCTTTACTGTCCTGCCTGTGGTAGACTTGAGCTCAGGGGACCCAATCAGTGGTTCTTCATCTGTGTTCCGTGACTAGAAGTAGGTAAGCATCTATGGATTTAGATGCTTTTTTTATATAATTGCTTTTATTTTGTTTCTTAGGTAAAAACATATTTATGTTTTCATTTTTAGGTTTGCTTAGATTAATATTACATAATAATGATTAATTATAATCAGGATTTATAAAAATATTGTTATAAACATATACATTCAGTTTGAACCATCAATTTTCCCATAACAGAGAGTTAGTACATATTCTTTTGTTTACACTAGCTATAATATCTTACTTTTGCAGTCCTAGTATGCCTCTAGGTGTTTTTTTGTGTTAGTGTCTGGGATCTTTATATGCTAATGCAAGAGAATTTATGAACTCCTACTGCTACTATATGGTATTTAGTTCCTACCAGGGCTATGTAGTTTTCACTAAAAGTAATTATTAGTTTCTACACTTTTCTTTGTGCTCTTTCTTTCTTGTCTTTTTATTCTTCTTTGGTAATTTTTATCTTTCGCTTGCACATTCTGTAAGTTGAATTACACAACTATATGTATTTGGCTGTTTCCAACTCTACTGCATGGTTCTCAATCTCCATGATAATGCTTTCACCGTTCATTCTTTTTTTTTAGCCCTCTATATTGTCCTTTATCCATCTGTAACAGAATGTTGGTACATCTTGGAAATTAATTTGTGCTACCACTATAACTTCTGTATTCTCAGATTATGTTTTCATAACTTATTTTTGTTTTTATTTTTATTTTACATCTGGACTCAGAGGGATTGTCTGTCTTCCTTAGTAAATTCTGTGGCTCCAAAAAGACAGTAGAGTGTTGCTAGGAAAACCATCCACAACTGCTCTGTTCTTCTAAAGCATGAAGCCTGACTTTGAGGTAATTTGAGACAGTGAACTACAGATTAAATAAAACAGTCTAAACTTAGAACTACAGAAACAGTGAAGTAAATTATGTGATTATTTGGACAAGCTTAAGTTTTCTTACAGGTTGCTTTCAAAATTAAAGGAAGAAATTGAAGAATGTAAATAATTTCTGGCAAAATGTTTATTCAGAATAATTTTGGTCCTTCAAAATTATTTTAAGCAACTTAATTTAGGAATAGTACAGAAAAAAAATTTAAAAATGAGAATTGTTTTCTTCTCAATTTGCAAAGTTTTCTTTTCATATGTAAAGGATAAGCCTGAGCTCAAGGTTTATTTCATTTCATGTGTTATTGAGGTATTTTCCATTTGTATTATATAATAACTTTAATTTTAAACTCAAAACAGAGTAAAAATCAATTGTAAGATAACTGATGCTAAACAATAATTCTGCTGAACTCTATACAGAAACTTCCAGAACATGTCCTAGTCCCTTTTACTACCTCCTAAGTTGGATACATATACCGTTGATCCCAAAATATGGAAGAGACATTCTTTTGCCTGAGGACTACAGAGGGATTCCTGAGGCAGTTGCTGGCTCTTGACTCACACTCACTGTGGGCTTCCATGATCTACTATGAGATAAAGTGGAAAGGTCCATGTATTTTTTTTTTATAAAAAGCTTGATTGCTGGGACCTTTCCTACTGTTTTATAATTCATGTCACTATGAGAAAAATTAAACATTTAGCCTCTCAACTCAACTTCTCATCTGTATTATAAAAATAATAGTTCTTATATCCTATGGTTATTGTAACTGTTGACTGAATTGCTAAAGGACTCATTAGGCTATATAATTTTCCTTTTCATTTGTTCTTTCTTACTCTTCTCCCATTTACTCATTATTCCCTTTAACTTCTTTCCTCATTATTCTTCATACTTTCTTTCAGTTTTTTTAGGAAAGAATAGATTATTAAATGAGATGAGTAGCATTCACAGCCACAAACATCACTAAACCCTATGCCAATATGAAAGGTTATTGAAGAATCCTAAATATTATGCCTGGGTTCTTCAGGCCTTCAGGGAATGAAATAAAGGTTTATAGCCAATGACTGATCATCAGCCTTCATAGTTATGATATGTGCAGATTTCCTCCTTGGCACAATATATGCTAGTCCTATATATCTAACACCTTTTCTCATACCCTCTGGTAGAAAGAATTTATGGAACACAACTCTTTGGATTTGGAAAAACATATAAAACCAAGCAGACACCGGGGGGAAACATTAAAACAAACCAACAAATGTAATGTCCTGTGAAAGAAAGTCTTCCACCAAGTCTTCCCAGCTCAGCTCATTATGATCAGAGATGCCTGCTGTGGAGCTTGCCATGACAGCACATTATAAATATTAAAAATTAAAAAAAAATTGTTCCACAGGTGTGTACACTAAATACAAAGTCTGTAGTAGTCATGATAAATCAGGGTTATGAGCCTCCTGGAAAACTTCACATTCTGTTGTGGACAAATGAGAATGCTTTTTTAAAAAAAAATTATGGATCACCATTTATTTCAGCCTCTCCATAAGAAGACAAGGGGAGACCCTGAGGACAAGGAGGAAACAAATCTTCATCATATTCATCATATTTAATTATGCACAAAAATGTGCAATAAAAGCTCATCATAGCCATCATTTATCTATGTCCAAATCTCATTATCTATTAGAAATACATGTTTCAAGTTTCCCCATATCTGTGTACATTTCTCCCCAATGTTTACTATTGTTTTGCCTTCATCTTCTTCGTTTGCTCATTCCTTCCTTTCTTACTCTTTGTCTTTTAAGATCTCTATTTGAGGCTATTTTTGACAAGATACCTTTTAATCATAGACATTCTTTTACTGAATGCTGGAACTTTGTTACAGTAGACAATCATTAGTTACTAGTCATAACATACTCTTTACATTAATCTTTAACTAAGTCTTCTGAAAAGATTAGTGGTCTGCAATCATCTCCCTACTGATAAAACTTAGCTTTAGGAAGGTTTCATGTACCACTGTCAAATAAAATACTAACTACCCATCAAGCATTTTTATCAGTCTCTCTCTCACTCCAGAAAAACCAAAATGAACACAGAAAAATTACGCACCAAAAAGAAGTCTCAGAGAAAAAGTCCAGAGTGTGTGTGTGTGTTTTTTTTTTTTTTTTTTTTTTTCACTATGCCAATTACACGAAAACATAAAGCAAAGCTACCTAGGAAAAAAATCCTTGGAAAAATGAGGCTGGATGTTATATCTTTCTTTAAATGCAAAAGTGAGAATTGAGAGAATTGAGACAATTGTCCAGATAAGTAGGCCCAACAACTATTTCACAGGAAACTCAATGATAATGATGCAAAATTATACGTGAATGTGTGATTTTACCCTTGCTTTTCTTATCAGAACATTTCTTTCAAATCTCTTTTTCAAGGTATAGTATTAGGAAAACCTCAGCATGAAAAGAGTCATTTTAAATACATTTTCATGTGGACCTAGTGATCACTCATAGGTCTCAAATTTGGCTGCAGTATCATTCTTCCTGCCCTAGAAAGGAAAGTTGTCTTGTCGCTTTTGATTTTCTGCCTCTAAGTTCTTGGTTACTATTTGGCTTTTCCAAGGAGGGAGAATTTTTAACCACAAGAAAGGGTCTTGAATTAATTTTTTAATATTTCAAAGTGCTCACCATTTTCCCTGGTTTTAATTATGTCAATTTGTTATATTTACCCTATAATTATAATAACTGCTCTGCACTTATTTTTAGTACAGTTCAGAGAAGAGTTGAAAAGTTTGTGTATACTGTATGTTAATGACACTGTAAGAGCACATAGAATCAGTGGGTATTTTCTCAGTGGAATTACACATTAAGAAACCTCTCAGGTATGGAAACAAAGGTAAGAAATGTGTTCCTAAATTAGAATTATGAAATCAAATATGAATATTGCATAGCATGAGAAGTATGATTTGCAATGGTGCAGAATATAGTGTGCCCTTCCTATCCATAATATGGTGCAAATAGGCTGGTTACATAACATTTAAAAATCAGTGGGATACTGAATAAGGTAGGTCGTGAAAGGATCTTGCTTCTGAGAAATATGTATAGACGAACTGCCTCATGTGATGGTCTTCAGCTTCCTTAGGACCTTTGTCAGAGTGTGGCATTAAGGACTAAAAAGAAGTACTGAATTTACCTGTTTCCTTTCCCCAAAATGTAGAAGACATTGAGAGGCTTCAGATGTCCTAAATTGAAAAGAGAAAATATACGTCTTGAACTCAATCAAGATGGTTCTACGGGCAATTGGAGCAAGTAAATGTATACAGGATTTGCACATCAATCCCTTTGAGTTAACATCTTGGTTCTTCCCTGTGACTTTATCACATATTTCTGAGCTTTGATTTTCTAAGCTATATAATGTGGTCATGACATAATTATAACAAGGATTAAATAAACCAGTGTAGGTGAAGTTAGTTTAACACACACATTGTGAAAACTGTGTAGGGGCATTGCTGTCATACTGTAATGCTTAATTCCTATCAAAATATCTATCAATGAGATCATTAATCTCATTCTTTAAAAACCTTAAAAACAGAATTAGTTTCATTTACTGCAATAAAGACAAAGACTTCAGTTTTGATGTTTGACCACCAACATCTTTCAAGCTCCTTCTTTCCCCTTCACCTTTTACTTCACAGCTGAAGAAAGTTGTTGGAAAGTTGCCTGCTTCCTCCCTTGGTGATGGCGGGAAGTTCAAACCGGGCATATCCCAGTCTGCGCACGGAGTTTTCATTCTTTCCCAACCTCCTACCCATAATTAAAAACAGTCATCCTTTCCTTGTGATGTTCCTGATATCATTCCAGAACCAAAGTTGAGCCCATTCTCTTGGGAATCTTTAAATGTTTATTTTGTAATTAAGCATTCTTTATTTCATACCTATTGGTGCTAACATCCACATAAATCCCTAGCATGAGGATGAGGGGAGGTTAGGTGGTTGCCCAACCTCTGGAACTAGATACCCAAATAAAAAACGTGCTCTGGGTAGCTGGCACAATAGCCGGTTCTCTAGGCGTTCCCTAGGACTTTGGGGAAATGCAGAAAAAATTGCTTCACACTAGAAATAGGCTTTCAAATCATTCTGATAGGCAAGCTTTTTTTTTCTTTTTCTGCTGTACCGTCATCTCATGGAAGTTCCCCGGGCCAGGGATTGAATCTACACAACGTTGGGACATTCCAGTATCCTTAACCCACTGCACTGGGCTGGGGATCAAACTGACCACGCCACAGAAACAAACTGGATCATTAGCCCACTGTGCCACAGTGCTCTCCTACCTTAAAATGGTTTATTTTCAAGGTGCCCAAAAAGGATATAAAAATAGAAATTGAGTCCCGCGTGTGGCCGCCAAGATGGCAGCGCACTGCAGTGCATTTGCCCTGGTAGGTTGTTGCTACCACAGCCCAGTCCAGTCTTGCCCGTGGGGCTGCGTGAAGCCGCCTGGGGCGTTCAGGGGTTGCTGGTGGAGCAGAAAGCGTGTGTGTGGGTGGGGGGGTGTCTTTCCAAGGAATTCTTTCCCAAGAGAGAAAAGAAGACAATGCTTCAAGAGCTCTTCGACCTCGGCTTGACGGGCAACTTCCCCCAAACCATCTATTAGGGGTTTTTCCCCGTAGCTGACTGCGGCTGCGCAGCACCTGCAAGCGCTACTGGGCCAGTTTTACTTCTGGCAAGCGGGCCGCAAAGTGCTGGCCTGAGAGGAAGTGCTGCTGTGCTTTGCACGGAGACAGACCGGCTGTACCCAGGAGCTCTTTGAGCTGGACGCAGAGCGGGTGCAAAGCAGCGGACACGCCCTTCAACGAGAGCTCAAGGCCCTGGAGGCTGAACGCTAGCAGCTGTTCAATAACAGGAGGACCTGGGGCAGCTTCACAGTGGTGGACAACTCAGCGTGGTACCAGAAGCAGCAGCACCTGGTGGATTTCCTAGCGGCAGCGGGCAGCCATTTTAGCACAGGCTCTGAGCGGGCAGAGTGTGCAGACTCGGCTCTAGAGCCTCAGAGGCATGAGTTTTGCCGAGTTTTATACCAGGTGCTTCAGGCCTATGATTTCTACTACGTTTCCGCGTTATGGATGTCGGGTATAGCTGGGTGGATCTGCAGCTGGGCATGATAGCGTCCGGATAGGAGTTCATCCACAAGTTGACAGGAGAAGGTGTATTTGGCATCTCTGTTCCTTTATTTACAGTGGAGCAAAACTGGGAAAGTCTGCTGGCAGTGCTGTTTGGCTAGACAAAAGATAAGACATCTTCATTTGAATTGTATCAATTTATTTTGTCAAGCGGTCAGATGGTTTGGTAGAAAGAAGCTCTTGACTTGTCTGCCCCTTCCAGAGTTTGACCACAAAATGCAGCCTCATGTCAAAGCGCCAGAAAAGCAGGGCCCTCAGAAAGGGCTTGCGGCAGAAGTTGCAAAGCGTGTTCATGGACAAGAAGGGCTGGGTTCTGATAAAAGGTCTACACAGTCCCTTTATTGCAGCAGCAAAGACGCACTGGAGGTCATGTCTAATCAAGAGTTAAAGGAGTTTTTTTAAAAGAAGCTTCATTTTCTGAATTAGTTCTTGATCCAGGAACAAGCGTTCTAGGTGTGTGCTGCAAAGCAAATGCCATTCCAGATGACTTCTGAGGGTATCGCATGATAGCAGAAGGCGGAGTCAGTATAAATTACAAAGTGACAAACCCTGAGAATGTTTTAGTTGTTGAACAACATATTCTGAAGAATGAACTTTCATTACTTAAAGTAGGAAAAAGGAATGTCTACATTATAAAATGGCTTCAGCTGTGATGAAAAAAAAAAGAATCCTTCTGGTGGTTCAAACTTAGCCATCATTCATTCTCAAGAGATGAAGACAGAGAATGGTGTATACTCGAGGCCTCACAGTGTGAGTAATTTCAATATTTATATAGGTTGATTATGTTTGTGTTTAATAGTGGGATATTTCATTTCCTGATGTTTAAATGTTAAGGACTACCGTCTAAAAGCATGATTTCCAGGATTAATCTCTTTTAATAATTATATTTCATGAAAAACTAAATGCTGTCACTCCTACCCTGTCCTTATTGCTCTTTTGGAGATGAGAAGGAACAGTGAAAAAGAGGTAGTACAAGAATATCAGGTATATATCAGATGTACAGCTCACTGGATTTTTCTGTTTAGGGAGCAAATACACTTCTTTGTTAAAAAAAAAAAAGAAAAGTTAGAGGAAGCCATGGTTGCATCAGATTACAGTAGAAATAGTTGCTTTTTAAAGAAAAGAAACATCTGTACTTGTTTTTTTCTGAAAGTTTCTAATTCAATTTTCCAGTTCCTGCCTGAATTTCCATATAATTAAATTTACTCACAGCTCTGTTTTTTTTTTAAACTCAGTAAAAAAGTAACAATGTCTTATAAATTTATCAATTTTTAAATTAGTTTTGTGTTTCAACTTCTGTCCCCAAGCAGGTTGCAACTTGAGATGAGCCAGAAAGTAAAATAACCAACAGAGTCCAATATTATGCTAAATAGCCAATCATATGAAACTATCAAAAGATATTCTAGTAAGGGAAGTTTTCAGGTCAAATTTAAAGGATTTGGAATCAAGACTTAGTTAAATTAAGTTATATATTCATTAGGCAGGTTGTCTCCAGAACTATTTCTAATATCTGAAAAACAAAGGTAATAGCACCCTTAATTCCCCTAAGGAGAGATGCAAATGAAATGCAAACATACACAGAAAATTGTTTACAATTAGATTTATTCTAGAAATCTAAAACACAGCAGAGCATGGCTTTACAGCTCAAATTCTAGCCATTTACTACCTAGATTACTTGGAGCAAGTTATCTTCGTATGCAAAAATGGAGATGAAATAATATTTCAGTCATTTATGAAAAATCTAATAGGGAAAAAGTCATAGAACTGTCATATAGTATAGGCTGTATTGCTATATCCCAAAATAGATTTATATGTTAAAAACCTATTTTATCTAAACCTTTGATCCCTGGCCTGGGAATGTCCAGCCCCCCCCCCCAAAAAAAAGAAAAAAAAAAAAAAGAAAAATTGCGGTTTAACCTAGGAGTAATGCTAGGAAGATTTTTTTTTTTTTTTTTTTGCCTTTTTAGTGTCAGAACTGCACCATATGGAAATTCCCAGGCTAGGGGTAAATCAGATGTCGACGTATGCCATAGCCTCAGCAATGCCAGATTCCAACCACATCTGCAACCTGAGCAGCAGCTTGTAGTTTCAGAATCCTTAACCCACTGAGTGAGGCCAGGGATCACTCGTGGATACTAGTTGGCTTCTTAACCTGCTGAGCCCCAGTGGGAACTCAGGAAGAATTCAGTATTGACAGATTAAAAAAAAAAAAATTGGAGTGTAGTTAACTTACAGTGTTGTATTGGTTTCAGGTGTATAGCAAAGTGAATCAGTTATACATATATGTATATATATCCACTTTTCCCTCATATAAGTTATTACAAACTATTGAATAGATTTCCCTTTGCTATACAGTAGGTTCTTGTTAATTATCTATTTTACACAGTAGTGTATATGTGCGATTCTTACCCTCTCAATTCTTCCCTCCCCCTGTGGTTTCCCCTATGGTAACCATAAGATTTGTTTTGAAATCTGTTAGTTTCTGTTTTATAAGTTCTTTTGTATCATTTTTATTAGGTTCCATATATAAGTGATATGTTATTTGTATTTGTCTTATTTAGTTCAGTATGATAATCTCTAGGTCCATCCATATTGTTGCAAATAGCATTATTTCATTCTTTTTAATGGCCGAGTAATATTTTATTGAATATGTGTACCACATCTTCTTTATCCATTCTTCTGTACATCATCATTTAGGTTGCTTATGTGTCTTAACTATTGTGAATAATGCTGTAGTGAATAGTGGGGTGCATGTATGTTTTCAAATTATGTTTTTTTCCAGATGGATGCCTAGAATTGAAATTGCTGGGTCACATGGTAGTTCTAATTTAGCTTTTTAAGGAACCTCCATACTGTCCTTCACAGTGGTGTACCAGTTTACATTCCCACTAACAGTGTGGGAAGGTTCCCTTTTCTTACACACCCTCGCCAGCACTTATTGTTTGTAGACTTTTTGATAATTGCCATTTTGATTGGTGTGAGGTGATATACCTCATTGTAGTTTTGATTTGCATTTCTCTAGTTATTAGTGATATTAAGCATCTTTTCAGATGGCCTATTTGCCATCTGTCTGTCTTCTTTGGGGAAATGTCTGTTTAGACCTTCTGCCCATTTTTTGATTTTTTTTTTTTAATGTAAAGCTACATGAGATGTTTGTATATTTTGGAGATTAATCCCTTGTCAGTTTCTTTGTTTGCAAATATTTTCTCCCATTCTGTGGGTTTTCTTTTTGTTTTGTTTCTCGTTTCCTTGTCTGTACAAAAGCTTGTAAATTTAACAAGGTACTTTTTTTAAAAAAAAAATTTTGTTACTCTAGAAGGTAAATTCAAAAAAATATTGCTGTGGTTTATGTCAAAGGGTGTTCTGCCTATGTTTTCCTCAGGAGTTTTTTTGTATCAAGCCTCACATTTACATTTAGGTCCTTGATCTATTTTTATTTTTGTACATGGTATAAGATAATGTTTTAATTTCATTCTTTTACATGTCACTATCCAGTTTTCCCAGCACCACTTGTTAAAGAGACTATCTTTTTTCATTTTATGTTCTTGCCTCCTCTTTCATAGTGTAGGTGATCATAGGTCCTTGGGTTTATTTCTGGGCTTTATATCCTATTCCACTGTTCTATGTTTCTGTTTTTGTGTCAGTACTGCTTTGATTACTTTATCTTTGTAGTATAGTGAAAAATCCTGATTCCTTCAGTTCTGTTTTTCTTTTTCAAGATTGCTTTGGTTATTTAGGGTCTTTTGTGTTTTCATAAAAAAATTTAAATATTTTGTTCTAGTTCTGTGAAGAATATCATTGGTAATATGATAGGGATTGCATTGAATCTGTAGATTGCCTTAGGTAGGATAGTCATTTTTGACAGTATTGATTCTTCCAACATAAGAGCATTCTTCATCTTTCCATCTATGTCATATTTGATTTCTTTCATCAGTGTTTTCAGAGTACAGGCCTTTTGCCTCCTTAGGTAGATTTATTCCTAGGTATTTTATTTTCTTTCACATGATGGTAAATGGGATTATTTCCTTAATTTCTCCATCTGTTCTTTCATTGTTAGTATATAGAATTGCACAGGATTTCTGTGTATTTACTTTGTATCCTTCAACTTTTCCAAATTCATTTATGAGCTCTAATAACTTTCTGGTAACATCTTTAGGATTTTCTATGTATAGTAGTCATGTCATCTGCAAACAGCGACAGTTTTACTACTTCTTTTCCAATTTGTATTCATTTTATTTATTTTTCTTTTCTGATGGCCATGTATAGGACTTCCAAAACTATATTGAATAACTGTGGTGAGAGTGGACTATTGATAAACTTTAATGTCACTTTATACCACCAATTTTATTTGCATAGTAAGAACATACAGGTATCCCATTGTAAATGTCAGAGATTATTTCTTCATTTTAGAACTTCATTCAGTTTGAGGGCCTACAAAAGGAGGTTTTTCTCTTTTCATACATTTCTTGCCTCTGTTTTTCTTTGTACATGGTGTGTGGTACTAGCAAGTTCATTGCCATGGCAGGTAACATTTTCAATTTGAAATTTGCTGGAGTAAGGTGCATTATAAGTTTGTTTTCCTCTTACAAGCTAAAAAGCTAGAGTAGAATGGCAGCCATTTAGTATCAGAAGTAAGTAAATTATGGATATCTATAATTTTAAAACTGATGTATGATGATGATAAAGTGATTTTTAAGTGTTCTGACAGAAATTTTGGAAGCATGTGTTTTGTGAATATGGTACTGCTAACAGATTCAAAGTAGTACCATATCATAATAGAATCTGTTTTGTTATGTTCAAGTTAAGTTGCCGAGCCTATTGTTCCAAAAAAATGAACATATTTTTGTTATGTTCAAGTTAAGTTCCGAGCCTATTGTTCGTTAGCTAAAGGTAACAGATATATTCATATTGTTCCTGCCAGTGGACCTTCGTAAGTGTCATAACTTAAGTATAAATTTTAATGTCTATAATATATAATTTATTTTAAAATTTATAATGTAATTCATTCATATCAAGAATCACTTGGGGAATTTTAGTTAAATATGTATATATTCTAAACCTTACCCTTGATCCCCTGAAAACCTTTAGGATTACCTGTGTATCTGGATGTTTTTCTTTAAGTAATAAAGCTCCACCATTATTTAAAAAAAAATAAGAAATAACCATGTTATTCTTACTCCCAAGGGAGGTGCTAGGAATGTTTCTAATTGAATATTCCCCACTAACTGTGACTTTGGTAGTGCTTATATATTCATGATTCAGTAATAGGTACCAGCTATGTTACAGTAGACTAATAATTATGGTAGGCTAAATTCTATCCTTGCCATGGAGGTAATAATGGCAATAAAACTATACACTTTCATGTTTCATATTGTCTAGTAGATAGATGGAATGGTTAAAATAACAGATGATATATGCTATAGTAGGGTTACTATGTGTGCTTTGAGAAATCATATTAGGATATCTCATGTAGTATGGAAATGAGTGCATCATGGAAAGATATAGACTACAGTTAGGTGATAGACTAGGAGCAGTGGGATAGTGTATTACAAAAGGGGAAATAAGGTTTGCAGATACCATGAGGCAATAAAGAACATAGAATATCCATATGTCCATATTTAATCAGAACAATCTAGATGTCCAGCTGTTATTTTGATATGATTATCATGTGATTATTAATGATGCTATACTCTCTTGGATGTGTCTTGAATCTGGCAAAAAATGTATATAGTTACCCTAGTCAGATGAATTGAAGTGAATAAAGTAGTTTAGTGTGAATTTAGACAAAATTTATTCCTCTGGACATACTTTTTGATATTCTTTTTATCCTAGAATAAAGCAAATCAAAAACGTCTTCTGGTCAAGTAAGAGCCATGGTTGCAAATAAAATTTAGTATATGTCCAACAAGTTTCTCTTAACCATAGATTACTTCCTCTTATTTCTTTAGGATGAACAACTCCCCTCTTGTAGTATGAATGTTTTCCTATGCTCTTTTCACACCTTTCTTTACATAAGATTTTCCCCTAACATGTTCCCTATAAATCTTTTCAAAAATAATTTTCTATAATATTTCTACCTTACTGAAAAGAGTGAGCTGTTATATGAAGTTCATTTATTAAAATATTTAAACTAGGTAATATATTTCTAAAGGTATATATGTAACTTCTAAAACACATGTAGCAACACTTAATGTCAGAAATTAAATGTAAGCTATAGCCTATAAAATTGGATGAGAAAAATAGTGCTAATCAAACATGTTCATATACAATTTAGAAACTTTTTTGGAATCATTAGAAAATATGGGTGAAATGAATAAGCAATGTTGTATTGTGGCATTAGCATCTACAGTGATACTGATGAGAAAAGAGTATTAGAAAAACATTAGAAAACTAACTCAAAAAGAATAATTAAATGACTTCTATAAAAGGTTGTTTGACTCTTAGCCATTTTTTCATGTTTATGTTCCATGGATGAATATAGATATGGTAGAATGTGATTGATAAGACTTATGAGAAAATGGAGATTTTAAAAGCCAGATATCTAGGTGAATATGTTTAGAAGCACGTAGAAAGGAACTCAGGAGGTCAGAGAATGCATATAGGTAGTAATGTAAGAAATAAATGAATAAAATGGTTTTTTCATGCTCAGTAGCCTAGTAAACATTGTTAAAGTGAAATATTTAGGAAATAAGAAAACAAAAATGAGTTGAATACATACTATATGGTATGGGTCTAACATAAATTCATTTCACTTAGGCCTCACATCAATCTCATGAGTTGAGTTAAATATCTCAAAATGGTAGTGTTGCTTAATATGTCCCACTGGTGTGTTGTATTTGTCAAGAAGAGTACTTTAACAGAATTTTGGAATTTAAATTCCTGTGGCTAAGGCATCAGCTTTCCAGTTTATTACAGACAATCCCCTTTTCAAACCTTTGGCCCTCGGCTGCTTGGCCCCAAAGACCTTCATCATGGTAAGCATTAGTACTTTGATAGAAGAGGAACAGAAACTGAGACTCAGAGAATTAAAGTAGCTTTCTCAAATTTAAAGGCTAGCACCTGACATAAAAGAATTCCAGGCAAAGCATTCAAGGACTCTCTACATTCAGTTTTATTTTTTTCTATATTTCCATCTTTACTTCCATGGTAGGAAATGTAATGTCTCTCCAGAATATCCACATCCTAATCTGTAGATCTGGTGACCATGTTACCTTGAATAGCGGAAGGAATTCAGCTTGCAAATGGAATTAAGTTGCTAAATCAGCGGACTTTAAAATAGGGAGAGTATCCTGTCTTATTCAAGTGGATCTGATTGAGTTGCAAGAGTCCTTAAAAGTAGAGAACCCTTCTTGCTTGTTCAGAGAGATGATATAGAAAAAGAAAGATCTAGTGTGAGAAGAACCAGTCCTGCACTGGCTGGTGTTGGAGGTGGAAAGGGGGAGACCAGGAGATAAGGAATGTGGGTGGCCTTTAAAACAGGAAGCAGTTGACAGAAAGAAACATAGATTTCAGTCCTACAATCTCAAGGAACTGAATTTTGCCAACAACCCAAGTGAGCAGAAAATGGATTCTCCCCTTAGAACCTCCAGAAAGGAACAGAGGCCTGCTAATACTTTGGTTTTAGCATTGTGAGACCTGGGTTGGACTTTTTACAAACAGAACTATAAGGTAATACATTTTGGTTGTTTAAGCCACTTAATCTGGTGCAGTTTGTATGGCAATAGAAAACTAATACGACCACAGAGGGGAAAAATACTTTACTCTAATTTCAGGGTACCAGTTAGACCACAGCTGAAAGTGGGTGGCCCCATTGCATTAAAATCTTAAAACAGGCTCTCTTTCTATGCCTGGGGCCAGGATGAGGGTATTGTATTGGGGGGTAGGGTCCAGAACGTGCAGCACAAGATCCTTCCCATGGCTGTTTTGCTCTTTTCTCTTACTTAGTTTGGGCCTTGGACTACTCTAGCTATTGCTACAACCTGAGGTAAAGTGCACTTGTGAGGACAAGTAAACTCTGTCTTCTTTCTCCTTGATAATGGGATGAGTGTGCATGTTGTCCACTTGGATGAATTAGTATGGGTGCAAAAGTAGGCCCCTCTTTTTTTTTTTTCTTTTTCTGGCTGCAACTGCAGCATATGGGAATTCCAGGGCTATAGGTCATATCAGAGCTCTAGCTGCTGGCCTACACCACAGCCACAGAAGCAAGAGATATGAACAGCATCTGTAACCTATACCACAGCTTGCAGCAATAGCAGATCCTTAACCCACTGAGCAAGGCCAGGGATCAAACCCTCATCCTCCTGGATACTAGTCAGGTTCTTAACATGCTGAGCCATAGTGGGAAGTCCTATTCCTCTTGTTTTTGAGACCTAAAGTTATTTAGATTTTACTACATAATATTTGGACACAATGGCATGCCTAGCTACCAAAGTCCTCTGCTTTTGGTTTTGGCCAAAACTAATAGTAAAATTTATTACTACTAATAAAGGACTAATAATAAAAATTTATTTTTTTCATTGAAATTTTTTTCTGTGTGTTTGCTCAGCTTAGCTGTAGAACTTGTGCTTCCCTTGTCTGATGCAGATTTTGAATACTTCTGAGTTTGCTGACCCTTATCTATTTATTTTTTAAATTTTATTGAAATATAGTTGACTTAAAGTTGCGTTAATTTTAGGCATACTGCAAAGTAAATCAATTATACATAAACGTATATCCATTCCTTTTCAGATTGTTTCCTCGTATAAGTTACCACACAGTATTGAGTATATTTCCTTGTGTTCTATAGTGAGTCCCTGTTACCTGTCTCTTCTTCATATAGTATCAATCCAACCCCCTAATTTATCCCTTCCCCCATCATGTTTCCCCATTGGTAAACATAAGTTCGGCTTTGACATCTTTGAGTCTGTTTCTGTTTTGTAAGTTCAACTTTATCATTTCTAGTAGATTATGCATATTAGAGATGTCATATGATACTTGTCTTTCTCTGACTTACTTCATTTAGTGTGATAATTTCCAAGTCCTCCTATGTTGCTGTAAATGACAGTATTTCCTTCTTTTTTATGGCTGAGTAATATTCTATTGTGTATATACACCATATCTTCTTTATCTAGTCCTCTTTTGATGGACATTTAGGTTGCTTTCATGTCTTGGCTATTGCAAATAGTGCTGCAGTGAATATTGAGGTGCATGTATCTTCTCAAATTACAGTTTTCTCTGGATATATGCTTAGGAGTGGAATTGCTTGATTGTATGGTAGTTGTATTTTTAGTTTTTTAAGGACCCTCCATATTGTTCTCCATAGTTGTTCTGCCAGCTTACATTCCCAGCAATAGTGTAGGAGGATCTCCTTTTCTCCATACCCTCTTCAGACTTTGTTGTTTGTAGATTTTTTTTGATGATGACCATTTTGACTGGTGTGAGGTGATACCTCATTGTAGTTTTGATTTGCATTTCCTAACACTTAACAGTGTTGAGCATCTTTTCTGTGCTTTTTGGCCATCCGTCTTTCTCTGACCCTTATCTTTTTTTTTTTTTTTTTTTGTCTTTTTAGGGCTGTGCCCATGGCATAGGGAGGTTCCCAGTCTAGGGGTCCAATCAGAGCTACAGCTGCTGGCCTATGCCACAGCCACGGCAGTGTGGGATCTAAGCCACATCTGTGACCTACACCACAGCTCACAGCAATGCCAGATCCTTAACCCACTGAGCGAGGCCAGGGATTGAACCCGCAACCTCTTGGTTACTAGTCGGGTTCGTTAACCACTGAGCCACTACAGAAACTCCCAGACCCTTATCTTAATTTCTAACAGACTTGCACATAGGTAGGTGTCTCTGTATCCCCAATCCCGTGTTTCTTCTACAATACAATTTCTTCAGGCCTACCACCTGATCTCCCATGTAAAATTGGCAAGTTGGATAATTACCACTTACAGCTCAATGCTCTGGATTTTATATGGCTGTTGCAGAAATAGGGGAGCTTCTGTAGAGCCGTGGAAAACATAGGGCATAATGGTAGTTTTATTTATAGACTCTGCTGACATGGTGAGAATACTTGTTAGCATTTAACAAGAAAATAACTAAATCATATATCTTAATAATATATCTTGCTTTATTTTATAGTAATTATCTTAAAGCAAGTACCATTTTCTAATCATAAAAAAGCAATTAAAATTTCTTAATATAATCTTATTTTAAGTGATTTCATTGCTCTGTGCAAAACTGCTATAGTGAACATGCAAAGAGAAAGGGAATCTGGCAAGGGCGTGGTGCCATTTTTCCAATCATTTAGGACATGAAATTCTGCAGTAGGAAAGGAAAGGCATTCCCTTTAGGTGGGTTCTGTTTCTAGAAGGTCTTAGTTCCAGTTAGCTGAAAGGAAAGGTGGGCTGTTGCATCAGGTCCTTGACAAGAAAGTGATGGTGTTTGTCTCCAGATGAACTGTTGGTTTTGCCTGAAGTTTCAGTAGACTTCCTAAAGATTTCTTTGTATTTCTGGTTGCCATTTAAAATTATACTAACTAAAATAGAAGTTCACTTGGCTCAATATGATTACCCCTTCCAAATGCCACTGAGGTCCTCCATTTATTAAGGGTTGATAAGTAAGAGGGGCTTTCCTAACTGAAGGGCTTATAGTATCAGTCAACCCTGAGCTAGAGAGTTATGGTTTTGTATTTGTTATTTTTTTTTTGCAATGAATTTATTCAGGAATACTTACATATACTGTGTTCCTATTGTGTGCCATGGACTGAAAAACTTTTTTGTATCAATTGCTTTTCTAACTTTTTTTTACTGGTACAGTAGTTAGGCACTATCATTCGCCATTTTCAGGGGAAAAAAAACTGAGATATAATGAGATTAAGAGCCTTAACTAAGATCATATAGAAAGTAATTAGCAATTAGCAGTCTCTTTTTTTTTTTTTTTTTTTTTGCTTTTTAGGGCCACGCCTGCACATATGGAAGTTCCCAGGCTATGGGTTGAATCAGAGCTGTAAATGCCAGCCTACACCACAGACACAGTAATGCAAGACCCAAGCCGCATCTACAACTTATACCACAGCCCGCGGCACTGAGTGAGGCCAGGGATTGAACCAAATCCTCATGGATACAAGCTGGGTTCATAACCTGCTGAGATACAACAGGAACTCTGTAAGTAACAGTCTTCGTTTTAAATCCAAGAATGCCTGTCACATAATCCCGTTTTTTTTTTTTTAAGTGACCTGTAGTGTCTAACACGGGCAAAAGTCAAAAGGAAAGAGAAATAGTCATAATATTGGAAAAACAGGTCTCTCTAATCTGAGCTATGTCTAGGTTTTTTTTTCTCCTTTTAATTTCTCTTCATTTAATCTTCTGAGGATTAGCCTTCTCTATTGGAGATGGAGATAAGCTCCTATGGGGAATTATCTAAAGAAAATACCCAGAAAAAAAAATATCTTTCAGGGAATTTAAATTAATGATTAAAACACCGTCATGATTGTTACCAAGTTTTGAGGGAAACTTTCTCTCCACTTAAACCAATTGAGCTGACCCTGCTGTGTGTTTTTCTGTACAGTGCAGTGGAGTATATGATTATTACCTATCTATCTACTGGTCTTTCTCCATGAGGTTGTAAGATCTCTGGGGATAGGCACTCTGTGTCTCTTAACATAGGAAACACTAAGTGCTCAGAAATGTGTTTCAGAAGATGAAATTAATTTCAGTGGTGCAATCCAATACAACCCTACTTCTAAGATGTTAGAGACCTAAATATTTCTCAACAATAAAGGAACTCTTAACACGGAAGCTGTGAAATAAAATGGATCTTTATTTTTTTCCCACTTTCTAATGTCAAGGCAATGCCCTATTTAATTGGTCTCTGAATTTCCAGTGAATTCCTAGGCATGATGTTTAAAGAGAAGTAGGACTTTTCAGAGGCTTGTTCTCATCAGAATATTAAGGTAGTGCTCACAACCTCTGTTTTATTTTTTCCTGATGCTTTCAACTATGCTATACCCGTTGATACATTTTTCTTATACTTTCTTCTGCTAACTAGACATTACCACTGTCGAGAAATAATACTCTATTTCTGTGTCTCTCTCACACTCTCCCCCACCTTGCTTCTCACTGACACACACACATACACAGGCAGGGCTTTTCTTGTTTATTCCCCTACTGAGTGTGGCTATGTCTAGAGTGGTAAAAAGTTACATAAGAGAAACCAGGTTTTATGGGCTTGAACTTCTAATGAAAGAATTGGTGAGTACAAGAGAAAAAAAGGGAAAAGGAGGATAAACACTTCAAGAACAGAAGCAAGGGGGTAGAGCAAATGGAAGGACTAAATCTAGGGTATCTTAAAATAGCCATGATTCTAGAAAATTTGTCAAATTTAGATATTTTTTAAAAGTCAATAGAGTTTTCCATACTTTTATTGTGCTAAGATCATGAAAATATATCCTATCTAAACTGTTTTTTTCAAATTAACCGCTATAAACTGTACACATGCTTTATTTGATACTGATATTAATTTTGTTCTAGTTTATTTTACATAGATATTACACCTGCATCTCCCTAAAGGTAATATTTATTACACCAATTGAAATGCATAATATGATAGAAAACATAAACAGCATAAATAATTATCTGATTTACAACTTGCTCTAGATAACATCTTCAATTATTAAAATAATTAGTGAAATTGAATTCAAGATGAAAACCTCAGCTTAATTTGAACTTGTCCTTGAAGCTACTCTCTGACCCATTTAACATATTACCTATTGAAATATTCATAAGAAAAGAGAAATTTTAGGCTTTGTGTTTAATGTGACTTTTTTTAGTTGACTTCGATTTTTAAAAATTCTTTTCTTATATTCCTTTCCCTAAGTAAAACAGTCTTGAAGATATCAATACAAATTACTTTAGTTCATTTTCTTTAAGAGACTGTGTTCCTTTAGCAAAAGATTTGGAAGACCTCAGTGTATCTCTCCTTTTTGGACTCTTCTGCAAGATATATATATATCTTTATATATATGTATATATACACACATATAAAATTCATCTTCTTTCCTGTGTGTTTTTCAAAAAAATAAACATTAAAATATAACTATTGCCTAGGGAGTTCCCGTCATGACTCAACAATAATGAATCCAACTAGTATCGACGAGGATGCAGATTTGATCCCTGAACTTGCTCAATGGGTTAAGGATCTGGCGTTGCCATTAGGTGGTGTAGATTGTAGATGTGGCTCACATCCCACATTGCTGTGGCCATGGTGTAGGCCAATAGCTGCAGCTCTGGGAACCTCCTTATGCCACAGGTGATGCCCTAAAAAAAATGTGTGTGTGTGTATATATATATATATATATTTCCTATTTAGGTAATGTGGCTTGCTTTAAAATACAAATAACAATCCCTCTGAGACAAAAGATTATGAACATTAAAGAAAATCTGAAAACTGAAGTGCTGTCCAAATTGCTACTGTCTTAAAATAAGCTTTAACCATTAATTTGGATTTTTATAGAATAGGGACACTTACTGATTTATTATATAAATATGTCCATTAGAAGTGGTATTGTTTCTTCCCATTTATCATTGGCAAATCAACACAATTTTATGGGCTTAAAGGAAAGGATGACAAAAATGTTCTATATTTCCTTAAAGCAAACATAATCATGTTTTTCTCTAAGAAAGTTTCTTAGAATCTAAGTGTGCCTCTGTAATCATCAAAAACTTGCTCATTATACACTAAGAAGTCATGTAGGGAAACTGAAAGTACAAAATACTTCCCACCGTGACACTGCTTAGAATGTGTAAGCTTGGGAATATGGACCTGGAGCAGACCCCACAGCTACCTGGTCTGTCTTATTTACACTTATATATTTCATTCTAGTTAAAAAAAAAAAAGAAAACAACACAAGCATGTTTGTATCATAAGATGAGAGAAAATGGGGAATAGATGCCTTGTTTCCCTCTTGTGAACCCCTATTTCCCTGCCTGCAATGGCTTATAACTCCAAGGAGACTTAGGTTTCTGTATCCTTATTGGATTAGTAGAATTCTTGTATATCAGTTTTGTCTGTCTTGGCTCCTCTGAAAATCTTGTATCCCAGCTCTTGACACAGTGGCTCTAGAACCATCTTTGGACCGTAATTTCCCTAGTCAATCATAGCTGACAAATGCAACATGAATTCCTATTGCCCACAGTTTATTCCATGAGGAAAGCAGAATTCACCCAGGGTAGATTCATGGCATTCCCATTGCAGGGTTTGAAGTACAAGTTAATCTTCATGAAAGTTACTATAAATGATATGTACTGTTCTTCCTGCCATAATTTTATTTTGTGTCACTAAATGCCATTTTTTAGCAATATACTTAAATTAGACAAAAGTTTTATCTCATCACTTTTGTGATGGAGACTACACTCTTTGTTCAACAACATTATGGATATCCTAGCATTCGTATTAATATTAAATCCTTTGATCTTTCATAGGAACCTAAATGACCCTGCCAAGTGGTCTCCTTCTTCTACTGGATATTGTAATCTGAATCCAACAAAGTCCCAGTGAGAGGGTTAAGATTGTTTCTGAATAGAGGTTTCAGGGTCAAGTGTAACCAAGACTGTCATAGACTTCCATACCATTCGTACACATATTTATCATTCTAAAATGCTTGTGGGTTTCATCTAGCAGTACCTGCAGGTAAACTGGAATCCATTCTGATAGGTTGCAACTGTAAAATAATTTTAAATTTAGGTCAATTTAACACTTTTATTAGGTGCCTTCCATGTTTCAGCTTCCATGCCAGAAGGAGCATTTAAATAGCTGTGTAGGATACAATCCTTACACTCCCAAACAGTCTGGCAGAGAGATAAAGACAGTAACACGGAATGTATTTTGGAATCTGTTTTTAAATTCAACGTGGAGTTAAGTGCAGAAGTTACTTGTAATAAATGGAATTAAGCACTGTTTATTAGTCAGTGCTCACTGATTATAGGGTGAACAAAACCCTACTGCTTTTGGTAACATTAGTTTTTTTCTTACCATGGAACTACTTTAAAAGATTTGCCTAGCCAAGGCTAACCCACACTAGGAAGTATTCATATAAATTCACTGGTTCTCTTTCCTGTTTCTTCTGTATCTTTCACCATTGGCTCTATTTGTCCTTTTAAATAATTTGGATGTGCTTTTCCGACTTGACTTTTGGCCCATAGTCTTACGAACAATTTTTGTTGTTTTGTTCTTTACTATCTATACAACAGCTACAGTTAAAAACCCTTCCTTCCTTCCCCCAGGGATATTAGAGAATACATGGGAGGGAGCGGTACTCTCAGTGGTGTGCTGGTATATATTAAACATCCAGCTGTCTGGGAAAATCATACAAATAAAAATACAAACCAGAATTATGGCATTGGTTGATTTCCATGCTCTAAAACTCTCAGTGTGGCTGATATCATGCCAGCAGGATGATGTCATTGAACACAGTGTTGAGAAGGTCTCAATTCAGGAATTGGAAAAAGCTGACCATTGCACACCACTGAATTGTATTACAATTATGATATGGTCCTAAGGTATAAGTTTCAAGTGCGTAAATGACTAAGAATTTTTAAGAATTAAAAGTAGAGTTAAAAATAGATCTACTACTACAATAAAGGAAGAAACAAAGTTAAGACACAGAAAAGTAACAGCTGTTCCTGGGCAATGTAGAAATGGTATAATTTAGAATCAAATACATCCGAGACTGTTCGGATTTCACTTGAGAAAAATTATTCCTCTCTTTAATGTGAAATTTGCTTAACATATCTAACATATATTATGAACATTACAGTCACTCACTTCATCGAAGTATCCATCAGAGAAGGAGCCACTTCTAGGCTCTCCTGAGGTTAAGTGTGGCAGTGCATCATTATCAGGCCAGTAAAGTGCAAACAGAAGTGACACATGTAACATCTAGGTGGGGAGATTTAAATGAAGTCTTGGACTTTCTAGTTCTTTCCCTGCTGTGATTATGTAGAATTGTGTTGACACATGGCTGTGCCATGAGAAATTTGGACCAGTACAAAATGTAGCGGCCTTTGAAACAAGGCTTAATATACAGAACAAGGTTCTACAGTAAAAATCGAGCTTTTGTGTCTGTGAGTATGTTTGTGTATGTATGTATGTGTATGTGTTAAACTGGTGGGATTTTGTGTTTATTACCTCGGCCAACATATCTTACTCTAGCCAATAAAATACACATACCAAGTTCAAAACTAGTGATGGGCTCATAGTTCATATTCCACAATGTAGGGTCAATCTTCAATAAATCTCCACACTGAATTTATAAAACCTCGAATGAAAAGTCTCTTCCAAAAATGCTCATCATGTAAATCTCCATAATTTCCCCTAGGGAGCTGGCATTTTGAGGTGTGGAAAGTGTCAATCTGTATATCTTTCTTAATAGAATTTAAAATGTGGGGAGATCATGTTATTTTTATTTTATTGTGTGTGTGTGTCCTCCTGTATTTTTATGCCTACATTTAAGACCAAGTAAGCCCTGCATGACCGCTGCATTTAATACACAGTGTGCAAAAATATATAAGAAGTCCATTAAGGAGTTCCCGTCGTAGCGCAGTGGTTAATGAATCCGACTAGGAACCATGAGGTTGCGGGTTCGCTCCCTGCCCTTGCTCATTGGGTTAAGGGTCCGACGTTACTGTGAGCTGTGGTGTAGGTTGCAGAAGCGGCTCAGATCCTGCGTTGCTGTGGCTCTGGAGTAGGCCGGTTGCTACAGCTCCGATTAGACCCCTAGCCTGGGAACCTCCATATACCGCGAGAGCGGCCCAATAAATGGTAAAAAGACAAAAAAAAAAAAAAGTCCATTAAATGATATTTTGGCTTTGATGTATTGCCTTCTGAAGCATTGCTTCTTGGTAATAATGAAGGTATATGTTTTTAATTTTTTTTAATTTTTAATTTTTTAATTTTTAATTAAAAATTTTTTTTTAAAATTTTTAATTTTTTTTTTTTGTCTTTTGTCTTTTAGGGCTGCACCTGCAGCATGTGGTGGTTTCCAGGCTAGAGGTCTAATCAGAACTGTTGCTGCTGGCCTACGCCAGTGCTACAGCAATGCCAGATGCGAATTGCATCTGTGACCTATGCCACAGCTCATGGCAATGCCAGATCCTTAACCCACTGAGCGAGGCTAGGGATTGAACCTGCAACCTCATAGTTCCTAGTCAGATTAGTTTCCACTGTGCCACAATGGGAACTCCAAGTGCTGTCTTTTTAAAGTGAGCAGTGTAGTTCTAGAAAAATGACCATGACTATATTATAAAGAACTGGGGGAATTTTTCAATCTAAATCCACCTGACTCCCCAGCCCTGGAGATTCTAAGACTGTATCAAACCAGAAGCTCAAGATTGAAACACGTTCCTAGGTATTCTGATTTGTCCTCTCTATCCTTTACTGTAAAACACTGGGGTTAGGATTATGGATATCGTCACTCTGTAACTCCTTATGACAGCTTAACTGAATTATTCCCAGGCCTATAGTATCTTCATCAGAAACATAGATAATGCCTCTTGTCTTGATGGTGCTATGAGGGTGAGTTTAAATAATTATGTAAAATGCCTGAAATATATGTACTTTTCAACTTCTCAGAGTATAAAATCTTTTCTAGTATTTTTAAACATTTAAAATCAATTATTCTACCTTATTCAGAATATCTGTACTTTTATATATTTGAATAATGTGGTCTTTCAGATTTTACCTTTCCATGGGGAGTTCCCAATCTTCATTTTATGCTGCACTATTCCTTGTACTTGTATATTTTAAAGTTTACAGTAATTATTATTGCACTGTAACACAACCCTATTGATTAATTTGCAAAAGTTATTCACAATTAATTGACGAGAAAATTGATATTCAAGCACATTACCTGACGGCCTAAGGGTCACAGTAATATAGAAAAGGTTTCTTGATTCTTTATTGTTATTTCCATAAGTTTTTGGTGGGTACAGGGTGATGGTCAGATAGATGAAAGATGGACTTATGAAATATCTCTCAACTGAAATTTTAGGAATGTTTGTTACTCAGCAACAACTATATATTAATAGCAAAAATTATTCCTCTACAGTGCCTTGAATCAGTCTGGAAATTTCACAACCACATAACAATAGAATAGGTATATCTTCCTTTGGTGTAAAAAACTGGATTTTTGTGTTGATTATTTTCTCAATAGTCTTGGAAAGGACCAACTAGAGGTTGCAAAGTCCATTTTTCTGATCTGGTATTTTTCACTTGGTCATTATTGATGGTCATTCATCTTTGGTGGCTGTATACTGATAATTTGCTATCAGGAAGAGGTTTTAATATATTGTGCCTCATCCAAGGACTGCATATAGATACACAGACAGACAGATAGGTAGATGGATGGATAGATATAGATACAACTATGAAGTGGTTGATTGTAAGTTTGTTGAATCAGATTGGGGAATCCTTCAACACTCAGCTCAAATACTGATATTTCATTGATGTTTCATTGTTAGTACAAAGAAGTGCAATAGATTTCTGTATGTTAATCTTGTATCCTGCTACCTTGCTGAATTCATTTATCAGTCCTAGCAGTTTTTGCTGTTGGAGTCTTTAGAGAGAGTGTGTGTGTGTGTGTGTGTGTGTGTGTGTGTGTATGTGTATGAAATTACCATCTAGTATTATCCTTGGCTGATAGCGGTGTTCATGCACATTGTTTAAGAGTAGAATGAATAATTACTAAACTCATCAGATCAAGAGAAATGGAACTTACAAACTACATATCCTTTCCTCATGCTTCATGCTCATCCTAGCTGCTTGAACATCAGAACCCAGTAAGCTACCTTTAATCCATGTTCTTGGTGTAAATCTCATGTCCACTTTCTTGCATGTGTAACCCTATCAGTCAAAAATGCAACTTCCATAGAGATGGGGTTCATCCTCATGCCCAGAAAACACCTACCATGGTATCTGAGTCAGAATCACATTTCATTGCCTGTTGGTCCCCAGTGATGTCACAGAGAATACTGCTAAAGTCAAGCAGTTCTTCTCTCCCTGACCAGCAAAACATCACAGTGACATGAAATAAATGCAAAGCCTATTTGAACCAAAAAGATTTCTTTGGTGACACTATTTAGTGAATTAGAATTTTGAGTTTTTGATAAGATGATGCTTTCCTGATGGGAGAGGTATGAAAATCTAGTCCTTTAATATGGAGTCACATCACCAGAATGAAAATAATTAGCTCCAGCAAGAACCAGCATTGACATGGTCAGTTTACTTTTATTTCAGCATGGTGTCCACTTCTCTGTAGAGATGTTACAATACTATTAAATTTTCATTTGCGGCATGGAAAATAAACTAAAACTGTGGTTATTCTCTTCTCTCTAGACAGATATTTACTTTACAAAGGAATAATGTTAGTGTTATATCATCTGAAAGGTGTTGCAGCATGCCCCTACCTAAGTCTTCCTTCTCTCCTCCACACGTATAAGCGAAGAGAATGACCCAAATGATTGACTTGTTGGGGATGAATACCTAGGGAATTCTAAGACATGGATATGATCTTCCAGACACTTAGTTATAGGTGCCTGAAGGTAACTAAATTTATTTTGACTTTTACAAGGCTTATCTAAAGGGACAGGATACATACTTTTCTTTTAGAGTTTGGATGTGTGTGGATATTTTTTTACAAGGTTTTATATTTCTCCTTAACAGAGTAGGATTTAAAGATTTGTAGCCAAGAGGATACTTTTACTTGACCCTATTTGCAATGCTTCAGTTTAAGTGGCTTTAAATTCTTTTTATTTATTTATTTTTTTAGAGCCACACCTGCAGCATATGGAAGTTCCCAGGCTAGGGATTGAATCAGAGCTACATCTACCAGCCTCCAAGACAGCTACAGTAACATTGGATCTGAGCCGTCTGTGACCTACACCACAGCTCAAGGCAGCGCTGGATCCTTGACCCACTGAGCAAGGCCAGGGATTGAACCCACGTCCTCATGGGTACTAGTCAGGTTCATTTCTGCTGTACCACAACAGCAACTGCTAAGTGGCTTTAAGATCAATTGTTCCAAAATACAAATGAGTTGAATCCTAGTTGAAAAGAACAGAGCTATGAGATTTCATGCTTTGTTTGTTTTTTCATAAGGATTAATCTGAATTTCATCTCTGGGCCTCTGTTCTGGTACACATATGGTGTGGAGAGTTGCCCACTGACTGGAGACCCCCTGTGATACAAAGGGAACTGAAAGATGGCATTTTAGGATATTGTTGATATAATCCGTGTTCTAAGTATCATTCTCGTGGCATTATTTTAATTTACTTGATTTATTTTCTTGGATTTTTAACAAGATACACCCATAGCAGTTGCCCCAGGGATTACTTAATTAAAGAAGAATGCATGATAAGTGTATAGAGAAGTTCTAGGAATTCCCGTAACTCTAAGCAAAAAACAAAACAAAACAAGGAACATAATTTTATTTGGATATTGTTAATCATACATTTAACATATGTATGTTTATATATGTGCCTAAGCTCTTGGTAGCAGAGCAGACCAAAGTCTTTAGAAGATTTTTTTCATTGTTATTTTACTAATTTTGCGAAAGAGTTGGGGCACAAACTTGGGAGAAAAACTGAAACATTCACTGCATGGATATCAAAATATAAATACAAGTTTAATAATAATCATAAAAAATAAGATTATAATTAGGCATTTATTTGGGTTTATGAGTAAAGGTCCTGCATCTAGCTAGGGTGTGTGGATGTAGGCAGTTAGGTTCAGCTCATCAAATCACTTTTCAGATCCTATCTTGTTTCTCTAACATGCATTCATGATTCACATGATTATTGGAAACGTGACAACTTTCCAGCTCTCCACTTTCTCGTATATTCACGTCTGCATTCATTCATATACTCACTCATGAACAACCATTAATAATTAAATACATACATACACACAAAGAAAGGAAGCCTATATTCAGTTAACCATGTAGATTAATACACAGATAAACATGAACTTGTGAGAGAAACTTGTAAACAAAAAATGACATATGGATGTATTTTCAAAGTCAGTTATATTGATCAGTCAGACATACAGCTTCATTTACAAATATAAAATCATAATATATATAAGTAGGTTAGGTAAGATACTGTGGGAGAAGAAAAGTGAGCTGAGTGAATAGGCAGATTAAGTAGGAAATGAGAAATAGAAGACTTTCTAAAAAATCAGATAGCCTGTGTATGAGAGAACTGTAGTGAGGAAGAGTAGCCTAGTAGCCCATGAAGGAAGTAGAGACTGCAGTATAATGTATGATCTTAAAATGAGCAGGGAAATATTAGTGCAACATATTTGATTGTTCATGCCAGGGACAGTTCAGGCTAAGGAATGTGGTCTTAGGGATATTGAGTTGGAAATGGAGGAAGAGAGAAATTACATATTGAAATATTAATTTGCTGTTTTTTTTTTTTTTTTTTTTTGTATTTTTAGAGCCATACCCGTGGCATATGGAAATTCCCAGGCTAGGGGTTGAATTGGAGCTGCAACTGCCAGTCTACACCACGGCCACAGCAATGCAGGATCTGAGCTGCGTCTGCGACCTATGCCACAGCTCACGGCAATGGTAACAGAGGATTCTTAACCCACTGAGCGAGGGCAGGGATTGAACCCGGGTCCTTGTGGATTCTAGTCTGGTTTGTCACTGCTAAGCCATGATGGAAACTCCTGAAATATTTATTATCGGTTTTATCTGCTCCAGGTAATATTTGAGGTCTAAAAGGTGACAACATTGAAAGAAGCTCATGCTTGCTATTCTCAAGATTACATTTAAATGTTTTCCAAGTTGCAGCTGGTGAATGGGAATCCAGAGTGACACCTGTGTATCTTACCATGTTGGGTTTTGGAATGGGGTGATGATACTGGGTTCCTAAAGATAAAATGACAGTGTATTTAAGTTATGTTATTGTTAGGCAGAAGAGATTGGGTTGATTACTAAAAGATATGCATTCTTTGACTTCCTTGAAAGGACAAATAGAATAGTCTTCTTAAAATTTAGTGACTAGTTGTTTTTAAACACAAATTGTCACACCTGCCTAATCGAATAGCCTAATACACCTTTGGAGCCCTTTTTCTTACCTTTCCATTTTTCAAGTTGAATCATAATATTTGAACTAATTTGCAATAATTTAATATTAAAACATCCAAAGAGATCAACCCAAAGAAATGAAGAAGTAACGTATATTTAAAGTAAATGATAATTTATAGTCATTAGTCAACAGTACAGCATATCCACTAGGAATAGAGAGAGGTGCTCTTTTTTGAAAGATGCTGCTCACCTGATTCTGCCTTTTTCTAGTGTCTTTGTTGCTGCCAAGTTCTTTCTTTGCTTATCCTGGGTCTGTGTGCATTCAGTCCTTGCCTTAATGCCTCCAGATATCCGATTATAATAATACCCTTGGTAGCACTTTGCCAAGAGTGCTCATATGAGAGTCTAAATCTCCTTTAACAGGAAATGGTTATAAGAGGTGAACAAAGCACTCTTCAGCTCACAGTGGAGTTGAGTGTCTGCCATTACCTGTCTGCAATGCTTCATTTACGTTATCAGGGCCTTCTGTTTTCAGTGCTGGTATTTACTCCAAAAACAGTGATCCCACAGATGGACTGTCCCCATAGATTCTCCCTTTGCAGTAACTCAACAATCCAGGAGTCTCTTTTTTTCCCCCTATTTATTGCATATTTTTCTGTTTCTCTTCCTATAGGAAATTCAATCATTTTAATAAGAATTTAAGGAAAACATTACTTTCCTGTTCATCAATATTATGTTAATGGCTGGTTCCCATGACAAATATGTTTTCTTCTCTTTCTTATTTCCTTTATTCATTTATCAGATGTTTTGTTGAAAATTTAGAAATAATTTCATGAAAACAATTTTAATCCATACATAGATATATCTTAAAGTATAATCACAAAAATTATCTTGTGCCCATTTTTTCCTGAGTTAAATGTATTTTTAGCCAACTAATTAATACCAAGAAGATAAAATTATCTTACTTAATTTAAAATATTCATAATTTTAAGTCATTAATAGAATAAAAAGCATGACATTAATTTGTTCAGTGATAAAATATGAAGCTTCTAACTTAAGGAATTTTCCCCATCTTAAAAAGTAGATCTTATAGTTCTCAACTCAGATATCTAATAAATAGAGGTGTGACTATAAACCAGAGTGTTTTGCATAAAAGTTGAAAATCAAAGGAAAAAAAAGGCTGAAAGGGAAACTTTACTAGGTGAATGTACAGATAATAAAAAAATGGATGCATTTCTTATTTTGAAAATAATTTATCTAACTTCTTTACCTAAAATTTTGGATAAACTTACAGCACACACCAAACAGGTAAAAAAAAAAAAAATTGTCAAATTGCCAAGCTCTAGCTCTTTGATTTTTTTCAGATTTTCTTTCATCAATGCTTTTATTTAGGAATACAAAATATGGTTTGAACACTCTTATTTTCTCCCTCTTTCATTCTCTTTCCATGTTTTTTTGTCCCTCCCCCCTCACTCTCTGTATCATTTGTAAATATCTTTCTTTAGCAATTTCTGTTATTCTAGGATATATTCTTAAATACAATTATACAAAATAAAATCATTTACTTAAATTAGAGATTCTAAAAAGTAAGACATCTTAAAAGTAAGACATCTTTTGTTACCATTTTGCTGGTGCTCTTAGTTATTTTGCACTTCCTCAGACATTTACCTCTGAACTTTACAATTTTTTTCCATTTTGAACCTCCTCATATGTTTGCATGGAAATAGTCATTCCATAAGCATTTAAAATATGACTATAAATTAGAAAAATTAATAAACAGAACAAATAAATGAAGGAAAATAAATGTGTTGCAAATAGTCTTTAAACAAAATATAAACTATATAAACAGTTTTTCAAGTGAAGATAACATTTGTCTGGGTACAGATATTGGTAGGCACAGTATATCACTTGAGAATGAATGAGCACAGCTGCTCTGGTACAGGGTACAAGGTACCTCATAGGAAATACTGTGGTATGAAAGAGTGTCTGCTGGGTTGAGAATCAGGAGACCTGAGCTATGGTCCCAATTCGACCAGGATTCTGAAGCAAACTCTCCTAGATTTCAGAAGTCTCATCTAAAAACAAGAAATGCTAAACTTATTGTCTTGGCAGCATGTGTCCAAGATATAATGGATATATTCTTTAACAATATGTTCCCTTGTTATCAATACAAGCCCACTACCTGTCATAGACTGGACTCAGTCCATACCAGCCCGATTTTCCCACTTTTCCCCTACTCTTTCAAGGGGCGATTTAATCTTTTCCAGTAGATTCTGAACAAAACAGTTCTGTGTTTATGGCTATGGCTGGTTAGCCAGGCCAGTGAATACTGCTGCGAGGTTGCTGGGGTGTGGCAGTCCCCAGCACACATGGACTCCACTTTATGGTTGCTACACTACTTTGCTGCTGGACCAGGGCCAGCACTTCCCTAGTGACGGCTACTGCTGCACAACAAAAAAGCAATATCCTACTGGTACTTATTCCTTGAGCCCCTTGATGGCAAAGCCCTAAAGTGGCCTGTGACTGAGAGTATCTGGGGGATCAAATCAAAGAATCATTCTCTCCTGCTAGTGTTCCCAGGCATTGTTAATTGTTCAGTAACATTTCATAGTTCAAGGAAACAGCTTATTCTGAATTTTAGAAAAATATTTATTTCAGTCTAACCTTAAATTTTATAGGTCTCAGAAATTAGTATAATGAAAACTGAATCGAAACATAAATCCTACAGAACTGTTCCATATTATGTCCCAGATCACCTCTTTATGATATATTTTCTGTGTGTGTGTGTGTGTGTGTGTGTGTGTGTGTCTTTTTCGGGCTGCACCTGTGGCATATGGAGATTTCCAGGCTAGGGGTTGAATCGGAGCTGTAGCTACTGGCCTATGCCACAGCCACAGCAACTCCAGATCTGAGCCGCGTCTGTGACCTACACCACAGCTCATGGCAATGCTGCATCCTTAACCCACTGAGCAAGGTCAGGGATTGAACCTTTGTCCTCATGGATGCTAGTCATATTTGTTTCTGCTGAGCCATGGTGAGAACTCCCTCTTTATGACTTAGAAAGTGATACCAAGTTAATATTTTTATACCTAGTTATCTCTTACTCTAAAATTTATTTTTCCTAGGCAGCTACTGGGCTTCTCTTAAATAGTCTTACTAGTGTTCTGCATATAACCACAGTTTCTGAATTCCTCAAATGGGGAATATTCTTCTTCAGAAGTTTCCTCCACTCTGTAGACAGATAGATTTCAGTTAGGACTTGTTACACAACTTACTAGATGTCCTTAGACATACCAGTAGACTGAGTGTGGGCTATTAGTGTTATACTTCAATCAAAGGTCACATAGGAGAAAAACAAAAACCTTACTGACAAGAGCTCCAAAAGCTTTAGACAGTGATTATCCTTCTACTATAGAACTGTGCATGAATTTTGATTGCTTTTTTTCCCTTTGCCTTTATCTGTATTTTCTAAGAGAGTTACAATAAGGATGTTTGAGGTTTTAAGATGAAATAGAGGGAAACGTTAGTTTTAAAATATGTTTTATCTGGTTCCTACCAGGATGCTAAAGTAGCAGGAGTGCTAATTCCCATCCCTAAGAGAAATTGGAGAGAAATCCCAAAGTAGCCATAGAGGGAAAACAACAAGGGAAAAAAAAAAAAAAACTGTAAGAAATCTCTGGGTGATGTGTGTGCTTTGAAACTGCTGTGTGAAGGGAATGGGAGGAGCAAGACCTTCTATAAAAGAGAAAACTTTTTCTTCCGTCACCATTTTGTTCTTCCGTCACCATTTTGTTGGGATGAACTGTCTGCCTCCCAACTGTGGCAATTCTGCTTCTGTAACAAGTGCCCTCAAAAGTATAATCAAGTCAGTAGAGAAGGTTTGTATTTATCAGGAATTGAGATAAGCAATATGGGAACTAATGAACTTCTGGCAGTTGCTTCCCTGATCATTTAGGAAGTACCTTCACCTTATCTTTTGGGCATAACGATTGGATCATGATCCCAAGAATTGTTTTATGGAGGGAAGAGTACTCTGATACCAGGCTCCCTTCACCTCAGGCTCAATCCACCCCCCAAACTTTGAACTGATAGGGTTTGGGATTTGACTGAGGTCTGGCCTTTATTCATGTACTGACTGTATAGAGTAAAGTTAGCATAGTGAACAAGAGGTTGCTGTTTTTCAAGTTTGACCCTTGGATGGTGTCTAGGAATTTAGCTTTTAAAATGTTCTTCAAATGATAAGAAATTGTGTCCCCGAGACTATATTGTTTGTACAAGCAACATGATTTATGGTGAAATCCTTCTTTTCTTTCAAAAGCCTGAAATTTCCATAGCTGATAGAGTGCCTATATGACCAGCCCCCAGTAAAACCTCTAGTTTCTGAATCTCAGACAGGCTTACCTAGGCAGAAACATCACACAGGTGTCACTGCGTTTTTGCTGTTGGTGAATGGGTGCACTCTCTCCGACCCTTTATGTGGGGAGAGGGGAAAAATAGCATAGGAAACCTGCAAATAGATTCCTCCAGATTCTGCTTGTTTTTTCTTCCTAGTTGATCCCTGCTGTGTATCTGTAATAAGTCTTAGCTGTGAGGACAGCCATATGCTTAGTCCCTTGGGTCCTTCTAGTGAATCATGGTGTTTGGGCAGTCTTAGGACACTGGAAGCATTGACAAAGTAACTGATAACCCTGGAGGATATGAGGTCCAAGGCCAAAATAACAGTACCCTTGAGGAGCATAGCTATTTTAAAAGAAAAACAAATATTGAATTACCGCTTTCATCAGAAACAAAATGTTGGAACAGATGGACCAAGAATTAAAAATTGTCTTATAAACATTCTAAGAGAGAACCAGATGCATTATCAAAAGTGAAATTGAAAAGACTTTAATGAAGACACTGTTTATGGAAATGTGGACAGGGATAAAGGAACTAAGAATATTGTTAATAACAGAAACTTGTTACCAAGAGCAAAAGTTGACATGAGACTATAAAAATTCGTCTGGCAGTGCAGAAAGTCATAACAACCTCTAGGCCTGAAGCAATAAGTGTAAAGCATAGTTGCTAGAGCCCAATAAAACATGTAGTATAGCTGGGCCATAAGGGCTCCCTCACAGACACTGGAAAAGTACAGCCATGGGCCAACCATAGCCTGGCATGTGGAAAGCTAGAGGAACTCAGACACAGAGCTCTCACTCCTCCCAGGTTTCCAGCTATTAGTGGTGCTTCTTATTGGCTCAACACAGCCAGATGCCTAAGGACCAAATAGAGGACAGCCTCTACACACAGGCCAGAGCAGGCAGGAGCAGGGTAAAGAGTGGATCTGGCTGCCAGATGGAGAATCTCCAAAAATATTAAAGCCCAAGGTCAAAAATGTCATACTAATTCTTGAAATAAAATGGAGATAGACCCCCAGAGAGAGTACTACATCAGGAATTCAAAGACCTGAGTTACAGTGCTATTAATATCCCTAACTAGCTTTGATATTTCAAGCAAGTCACTCTATCTCTCTGGGCCTGTTTTATCTTCTGTTAAAAGAGTTCCATGAACTCAAGGGTTTCTTTGAGCTTAACAATCCATAATTATACATATCTAAATTTCCTATGCAACATATATGAAGAGAATTACTTTGGGAAATGAGATTCAGAATTATTTAAGAAAGCAGAGTAATTATCAGGTAGCAATGACCTGCTTAAAGAAAATTAAGAGAGCAGCAGGAAAGGTCATCTGTAGGGTTTGCTAATAACAGTGGATTATTAACAAGAACAAAAGCCAGCACAAGCAATGACATGAAAATAGAAGAAAGCATCAGACAAAGGAAATTTAGGTGAATTAATGAATTCTTCATATAAGCCCAGTTTGATAATATCTAATTCAAAGCATAACAGACATAAAGGACATAAAATATGCAGGCACATAATATATAATTTTTTCACTTGTAAGTAAGAGCTGTATGGATTAATCAATAGAATGGGTGAATTTAGGATCAAAGTTCATGAGCTCAAATTTTCATAGAGTACTTAGGGAGAATAAATGAGGTATTTGTTTGAAAGTGCTTTGAAAGCTTTAAATTGCCATTCAAACGCTGTTGACCTTTTTGTGGGGATCAATGTATTGGTATCTTAATAGACTTTTTCATTAAATAGAAAAGTGCTTGGATTTTATAAGCATGTATTTTTGAAAGAGGAATGAAGGGTCATGGCAAAAATATGACATGGATAAAATGCAGTTCATTAGCATGGCAGCCCATATTAGTCTCTACCAAACATTCCAGTTTTTGTCCCTGCATTGCCTCCACATGTGAAATTATGATACCATTTTGCACTCTGTAGCCTTGAGACTTCTTCTGACTGAGGAGAAGTGGTTTGGAGAGATATGTGTCCCTTTGGGGTAGAAGTTCAAGAGCTGTCCTGTTCCTTTCTCCTCTGTTACAATGAAAGCAATGTACTGGGAAGAGGCTGCTCCATCAACCTGGGTCCTGAACTGATGGTGACATGAAACAAAGCCACAGCAAACCCAAGATGGATGTATAGCATTAAAGAAAAATAATATTTGTCTGTTATAGGTGACTAGAATTTTTGTGGCCATTGTTACTGTAGCATAATTTAGCCTATCTTAATTGATACAATTGGTTTTCTGATATATTTACATAGTCCAGGTATATATTTTCAAAGGGATATACACTTGCTGTAGCTGTGGCTTGTTAGTTTTGGATAGAAGTAGCTCACCAACTTCCTTCACTTTCAAGTGGATACTGAACTGGGGAGTTGTTGTTTAAGACCATATAAAAGCTAAGAAATTACTCCCTCTTATCCCCATGCCTCTGTCAATATATGGGTTTTTCTGTTGAGACAATCAGGGTGTTTTCATATCCAGTAGTGATGCATTTATTTACTATTTATGTTTGAAATTATTTCTCTGATTTGTTTCTTTGGACTTATTCAAATGTTACTTGCATTTATACCATATAATAGAAGATATTTCATTGGATAGCTAAGTTGACATTGAATGCTGTATCCAACATGAGCAATTAAAATAAGTCTGTTAAACAGAAGTGATGCCCACACAGAGATTGTAGTGTATGTATGGGTATATTCCTAACTCTGGCCAATACCCTAACCATACATGTAGAGAGAAAAAAATAAAGAGGAGAAGAGAGGAGAGGAGAGGAGATAAAACAAAGCAAGGAGAGAAGAGGAAAGAGAAGTATCTTAAAGAAAAATAGAAATCAATTGCCAAGGTAGTTCAGGGCAGGGAGACATTATCTCTTCTTCAAAGAAAAGTTAGTAAATTGTAATTTAGTGGCTGTGTAAAATTCAGATTATGCATTTATAGCAATACGTATTATATAGGAGCCATATTTCCTGTGAAATGAATGAAGTGTAAGTTTAAGCATGCACCGAATCTTATAAAGCCCTGAGTGGAGAGAGTTTTGCAAAACAGTATGTTCACATGGTGGAAAGGGTGTGTAGTGTAATTCTGAACCACTGCGAAGACTCTTTTCTCACTCTAATTTCCCATTGTTACAATTTTTGCTCATGTAGTGTTAGAGGGAACACAAACATTTTTGCATCTGTCTAGGGGATGTTGAGTTGGGAATACATTTATTTGTAGTTTAATGATATAATTGTGTGGCCCACAGGCACTTCATTGAAAATTTATTAGTAACTAAACTGATGTAGGAATGTGTTCCAGGAATACACTCTCCTGCTCCTAATGTGCAAATGACTTAGTTGGCATTATGACATGAATATGTCGTTAATTGCAACTCTATTTACATTTCCTAAATGCTGAGTACTAGAAGTATGTGATTATGTAGGAGAAATAGGATATGGAACCAGAAAATAGTCTGTGGGAATTTCTTGTAAACCTTGGACTAGGAAAATCCTAAATGGAAGATAATAATCTGCCTCAGTGCACAGTTAAAATGGTGTTATCCTATCATAAATCTAGTTGATAATGCTCTATATATAATAACTTAAAAAGCCAAAGTTGCTTTTTTCTCGTTTTTGTGGAATTCACATAAAATAATTTTCGGAACTCCTTTATTTGAAGAATTAAACTTTCAGCAGTATTTTTTTTCAGCACACACTAATACATTGATTTGTGGTATTACATATTTTATGCAACTCAACTTTTAATAATAAAAATATTGTCAGTCATGCTAAAGAAAATACTTAACATTTAATCTCTCCAAAGAAAATATTACAAAATCATTGTCATATGAAATATGAAGAAATGATAAATGAGTATATATTCAAGAAAGATGAATAAAAAGATTATATATCAAGCAATTAATTAATAAAATAGCATTCAGGAATTTTTGTTTATAGTGTCAGCTTTTAAAAATTTTAATGTGTTGCTCTTTATTTTTTAATTCTAAGTATCTACATTCATAGCTAGTTTTATATTTACAACTTTGTAGAATTTACTTTTTTAAATAGGCCCCAAATTGTGTAACCCACAAAGCCTGAATTTCTCTATAAGGGTAATGGAAGAAGGGTATTGTAATAGATTACAGTATAAGAAACCTATGGAAGTGCCAAAATGAACAGCATTTATGACAGGATGCTATGAGGAAGCATCATCTGGGTTGTACTCATTGAATACCATTTACGTAATTTGAATAATCCAGAAGTTGAGAAGTCAACTGATGGTCATGTCTCTAGTTCAGTATTTATATCCTGGTAGCACTGATGGTGAAGTAAATGATGAAGAATTCTGTTAAGAAGCAGTTAAATAAATATGATAGGAGGGAAGGCAAACATAGATTCAAATGTGTGTGTATGTAAAATAACCAAGATTTGAAAAGTCATTCAATATGGGAGTAAAGAATAAAGGTTAAAAAAATTATTGTCCTCCCAAAGAGTCTATGAAGATGTCAGTGATAATAAGACATTACTAATTAAAAAAAAAAAGGCTATCAAAAGATTGCCAACAATCTCAGTATTTCTAAAGGTCAATTAATGTTTTACAGCCCTTATTTTATTAGATACATCAGCAGCATTCGAAAGTGATTAACACTCTTTCTTAAAACACTCTTTTCTCTGTAATACTCTTGGTTTTTCCCCTCACATTATAACTACTCTTTCTATGTCCAGTTTGTAACTCCATCCTTTGGTACTACTCAGATTAGCTCATTTCTCATTTAAAATGCACTGCATCCTGATATGGACTAATGGGACAAGTCAAATTAGTGGGACAAGCTGTTGCAGTTAGTCTCAAGAACGCAGCTGGTAATCATTGTCTCACTTGGCTATCTCCATCCTAATATTCTTTTACTTCAGATTTGTTTCTGAGGTTCTGAGCCCCAGGTTAACATCTTTATCAGATCATGGTTATTGCAGTTTTCCATATATAGATATTTCTAGTTATGACAGCACTAGGCAATGCTACAGTGAATCACCTGGATTCCAGCTACATTCCCCCACATTAATTTATAGTAGCAATCTTAAGACATAATGATAATCACAGTAAATTATTTTTGTCAACATATTTACTTTTTTCTTTGCCTGCTAACGTACTTGGGTAATAAGCCCAACATAGCCAACCGAAAGTTGGAAATTAGTGTGTGATGAAACTCTTCCTTGTCTAAAGGTAAAAGTGTGCCTCCCCTGGGAATAAGAAACTATTCACCAAAGACATACAGGTTCCCGCTATGCCCACTTTCTGAAGGGTTTTTATCAGAAATGGGTGTTGGATTTTGTCAAAGGCTTTTTCTCCATCTATTGAGAGGATCATATGGTTTTTATTCTTCAGTTTGTTGATGTGGTGTATCACACTGATTGATTTGTGGTTATTGAAGAACTCTTGCATCCCTGGGATAAATCCCACTTGATCATGACGTACAACCCTTTTAATGCATTGTTGGATGTGGTTTGCTAGTATTTTGTTGAGGACTTTTGCATCAGTGTTCATCAGTGAAATTGGCCTGTAGTTTTCTTGTTTTGTGGTATCTTTGTCTGGTTTTGGTATCAAGGTGATGGTGGCCTCATAGAATGAGTTTGGGAGTATACCTTCCTCTGCAATTTTTTGGAATTGTTTCAGAAGGAGAGGTGTTAGCTCTTCTCTAAATGTTTAATAGAATTCGCCTGTGAAGCCATCTGGTCCTGGACTTTTGTTTGTTGGAAGTTTTTTAATCACAGTTTCAATTTCAGTTCTTGTGATGGGTCCATTCATCTTTTCTATTTCATCTTGGTTTAGTCTTGGAAGATTGTGCTTTTCTAAGAATTTGTCCATTTCCTCTAGGTTTTCCATTTTATTGGTGTATAGTTGCATGTAGTAGTCTCTTATGATCCTTTGTATTTCTGTGATGTCCATTGTTACTTCTCCTTTTTCAGTTCTGATTTTATTGATTTGAGTCCTCTCTTTTTCTTGAAAAGTCTGGCTAAGGGTTTATCAATGTTGTTGATCTTTTCAAAGAACCAGCTTTTTGTTTCATTGATCTTTTCTATGGTTTTCTTCATTTCTATTTCATTGATTTCTGCTCTGAATTTTATAATTTATTTCCTTCTACTAACTTTAGGTCTTGTCTGTTCTCTCTCGAGCTGCTTTAGATGTAAAGTTATCTTGTTTATTTGAGCTTTTTCTTGTTTCCCGAGGTGGTGTTGTATTGCTATGAACTTTCCTCTTAGAATTGCTTTTGCTGCATCGCATAGGTTTTGGAGTGTCGTATATTTTTTGTCATTTGCTTCTAGGTATTGTTTAATTTCCTCTTTGATTTCTTCAGTGATCCATTGGTCGTTTAGTAGCATGTTGTTTAGTCTCCAAGTGTTTGTGTTTTTTTGCAGTTTTTTTCTTGTTGATTTCCAGTCATATAGCGTTGTGGTCGGAAAAGATGCTTGGTATGACTTCAATTTTCTTAAAGTTACCGAGGTTGGATTTGTAGCCCAGGATGTGAACAATCTTAGAGAATGTTCCATATTCATTTGAGAAGATCGTGTATTCTGTTGCTTTTGGATGGAATGTCCTATAAATATCTATTAAGTCCATCTGGTCTAATGCTTCATTCAGGGCCTGTATTTCCTTATTGATTTTCTGTCTAGATGATCTGTCCATTGCTGTAAGTGGGGTGTTAATGTCCCTGACTATGATTGTGTTATTGTTGATTTGTCCTTTTAAGGTTGTTAGCAGTTGCTTTATATATTGTGGTGAACCTATGTTGGATGCATAGATATTTAAAATTGTTATATCTTCCTCTTGGATTGATCCTTTGATCATTATGTAGTGACCTTCCTAGTCCCTTAAAATATTCTTCATTTTAAAGTCTATTTTGTCAAATATGAGTATTGCTCCTACAGCTTTCTTTTGATTCCTGTTTGCATGGAATATTTTCATCCTCTCACTTTCAATTGGTATGTGTCCCTAGAAGTGAAGTGGGTCTCTTGAAGACAGCATATATATGGGTCTTGTTTTTGCATCCATTCAGCCAGTCTATGTCTTTTGGTTGGGGCGTTTCGTCCATTAACATTTAAGGTAATCATTGATATGTATGCTCTTATTGCCATTTTATTAATTGCTTTGGATTTGCTTTTGTTGCTCTTTTTTCTTCCCTTCTTCTCTTGTTCTCTCTTCTTCTGGTTTGATGACGATCTTTAGTGTTGTATTTGAGTTGATTTTTCTTATTTGTTTCTGTATCAATTGTAGCTTTTGGGTTTGCAGTTATTCTGAAGTTTTGATACAAGGGTCTATATATATATGAGATGCTTTAAGGTGTTGGTCTCTTAATTGCAAGTACATCTTGAGTCCTGCATTTTTACCCGCCTCTTCTCATGATTTCTGATTTTGGTGGTATAATTGTATGTGGATGATTTCATATCTTTATTGTATATATACCTTTACTGGTGAGCCTTGTCATTTGTGGTATTTTTGTTTCCTATTGCTGTCTTTTCTTTTCTGCCTAGAGAAGTTCCTTTAGTATTTGTTGTAAAGCTGGTTGATTGTTGCTGAATTCTATTAGCTTTTGCTTACCTGTGAAGCTTTTCCTTCAAATCTGAATGAGAGCCTTGCTGGGTAAAGTCATCTTGGTTGGAGGTTTTTTCCTTTCATTACATTAAGTATATCATGCCACTCCCTCTGGCCTGCAGAGTTTCTGCTGAAAAATCTGCCAATAACCTTATTGGGCTTCCCTTGTATGTGATTTATTTCTTTTCCCTAGCTGCTTTCAAGATTTTCTCTTTGTGTTTAATTTTGGTCAGTTTGATTAATATGTGTCTTAGTGTATTCCTCCTTGGGTTTATTTTATATGGTACTCGTTGCACTTCTGGATGTGAGTGAGTGGTTCCTTTCCCATGTTAGAAAAGTTTTCAGCTATTATCTCTTTGAATATTTTCTCTGTCCCCTTCTCGCTTTTTTCTCCTTCTGGCACCCGTATAATAGGGATGTTGGTGCATTTAATGTTGTGCCATAGTTCTCTGAGATTCTCTTCATTTGTTTTCAATCTTTTTTCTCTTTTCTGTTCTGCATCTGTAATTTCTACTAATCTGTTCTCCACCACGCTTATTCATTCTTCTGCCTCCTGAATTCTGCTGTTGGCTGCTTCTAGTGAATTTTTTTTTTATTTCAGTTATTGTATTTTGCATCTCTTCTTGTTTAAATTTTATATCTTGTATCTCTTTGGTCATGTTTCCTGTAAGTTATTCATCTTTGCCTCTAGTTTATTTCCAATGTCTTGCATCATCTTCAGCATCAACAGTCTGAAGTCTCCTGATCACTTAGCTGAGAATCTCCTCATCACTTAGCTGATTTTCTGGGTTTTTTTCTTTTTCCTTCATCTGAGTTAGTAGTTCTGTCTTTTCATTTTAGTAGGTTTTTGGTGTGGTGACCTTTTTACAGATACTTCTGATTTTTGCCTCCCTTGTGGCTAAAGTTGGTATGGCGGCTTGCTGTAGGCTTCCTGATGGGAGGGAAGCTGGTAGGTGGAGCTGATTCTAATCCCTTTGTCTCTGGGTGAGATTAGAGGTGGCTGTGTGCCTGGGGGGTCTTTAGGCAGCCTGTTTATTGAGGGTCTGGGCTGCGATCCCACTTGGACTGTTGTTTGCCCTGAGGCTTCTCAGCGCTAATGGGTGGGGCCAAATTTTCCCAAAATGGACACCTCCAGAGAAAGGCATGCTGCTGAATATTCCCAAGAGCTTTGCTTCCAGTCCTTCTCTGACAACAACCACATTCACTCCTGATTTCCCAGGAGGTCCTCCAAGAACTGCAGTCAGGTTTGACCCAGATTCCTATGGAGACTTTGCTTTGCCCTGGGACCCAGTGCACGTGAAAGACCATGTGTGCCTTTTAAGAATGGGGTCTACACTTCCCCCAGTCCTGTGGAGCTCCTGCACACAAGCCCCACTGGCCTTCAATGCCAGATGCTCCAGGGGCTCTTTCTCCCAGTGCCAGATCCCCACATGTGGGAGTTTGATGTGGGGCTCAGAACTCTCACTCGTGTAGGTGAGTCTCTGTGAACCAGTTGCTTTCCAGACTGTGGGGCTTCCCACCCAGAAGGTATGGGGTTGCTTATATCGCATAATCGCCCCTCCTACCTCTTGATGTGGCCTCCTCTTTTTCTTCTGGAGTAGGGTATCTTTTTTAAGGTTTCCGGTCCATTTGGGTGGAGATTGCTCAGCCTTCAGTTGTAAATTTTGTTGTTTTTAGGAGAGAAGTTGAGCTCCAGTCCTTCTATTCTGCCATCTTAATCCCATCTCTCTTGGTAGTTTTGATTTACATTTCTCTAATAATCAGTGATGTTGAGCATTTTTGCATGTGCTTGTTGGCCATCTGTACCTCTTCCTTGGAAAAATATCCATTCAGGTCTTTTACCCATTTTTCAATTGGGTTGTTGGCTTTTTTGCTGTTGAGTTGTATAAGTTGCTTGTATATTCTAGAGATTCTATATTCCCTTGTCAGTTGCATCATTTGAAACTATTTTCTCCCATTCTGTAAGTTGCTGAGAACTATAAAACATTAATCAGTGAAATTAAAGAAGATGTAAAGAAATGGAAAGATATTCCATGTTCCTGGGTTGGAAAAATTAATATTGTAAAAATGGGTATTCTACCCAAAGCAATCTACAGATTCAATGCAATCCCTATCAAATTACCCATGACATTTTTCACAGAACTAGAATGAACAGTCCAAAAATTTATATGGGACCACAAAAGACTCAAATTGCCAAAGCAATTCTGAGGAACAAAAAACCAAGCAGAAGACATAATTCTTCCAGACTTCAGGCAATATTACAGAGCCACAGTCATCAAGACAGTGTGGTACTGGGACCAAAACAGTCAGACCAATGGAACAGAATAAAGAACCCAGAAATAAACCCTGACAACTATGCTCAATTAATCTTTGACAAAGGTGGCAAGAACATAAAGTGGGAAAAATACAGTCTTTTCTGTAAGCATTGCTGGGAAACCTGGACAGCTGCATGTAAATCAGTGAAACTAGAACACACCCTCACACCATGCATGAGAATAAACTCAAAATGGCTTAAAGACCTAAATATAAGACAAGACACCATCAAACTCCTGGAAGAGAACATAGGCAAAACATTCTCTGACATCAACCTTATGACTATTTTCTAAGGTCAGTCTCCCAAAGCAACAGAAGTAAGAGCAAAAATAACCCAATGGGACCTAATCAAACTGACAAGCTTTTGCACAGCAAAATAAACCAAAAAGAAAACGAAAAGACAGACAAAGAAAACAGATACTGGTTTTAAAAGAGCTGGTTTCCTTGGGTTTTGTATAGTTCACAGAAAGTTCAAGTTCTCAGTGGTGCAGCAACAAATTTGAGACTAGATCCTCCATGGCCACTGATTTTATTCTGTATGCCTGAACCATTACTCTGTTATGTTATCAGTCTGCCATCAGATCTCTGTACCAGTAGTTAAAATTTGGAGGACAAAAAGCATAATATCCTTGAATGAAAGTAATGTTGGGAAAGGTCACTCCTATCAATATTCAGCATAACACAATACCTGTGATATCAAGATTTACAGGGAGAAATATATATTTGGTCTTTGTCTTCGCTTCTGGCATCAAATTCCTAAAACCCTTAGAATTTCCTAAGTGTTGAGAACCTAGGAACATCTTTTATTCCTAAGTGTTGAGAACCTAGGAACATCTTTTATTCTAATATTCGATTTTTGACCCTGGTTCCTGACATAGGGCTTATGAAACCCTTGTAAGTTCCTGGGTGATAGGAATGTCTTTTGTTCCAATGAGGCAATTCTGAGTGGGCTCCTGAATGGCTGCTAGATTGGGATGCCTCCTGGAGAGACCAAGCAATGATTAGAAGCTTGGAATTTTCAGCCCTACACCCCAGTTTCTTGAGAATGGAAAGAGTTAATCAATTATACCTATGCAATGAAACCTCCATACAACTCTCAGTAGTATGGGGCTTGGAGGGGTCCACACACCCATGTACCATGAGCATGACATCCCCCAACTCTATAGAGACAGAAGTTCCTGCACTTGGGACTGTCCTAGACCTCACCCTCTGAACCTCTTTATCTGGATTCTCATCTGCATTTTTTTTTATCATATTCTTTAATAAAGTGGTAAACCTAAGTAAATGTTTTCCTGAGTTCTATGAACCACTCTAGCAAATTAATCTAGTTCAAAGGAGGAGGAAGCTATGGGAACCTCTGACTTGGAGCAAAGTTAGACAGAAGTTGTGATGGGCAACTGTGACTCGTGATTAGCATCTGAAGTGGAAGATATTGCTTGGGACTGAGCCCTTACTTAACCTTTTGGATCTGATGCTATCTCAAGGTTAACAGTGTTAGAATTGAGTTAAATTGTAGGGTACACAGCTGGTGTCCCAAAGAATTGCTTGGTAGCCCCTCATCAAAATTGGAAGTCTGGAGAGTTAGCTGATAAATTAGCTGGAACATTATTTCCAATTGATGTCCTGTCTCCATAACATGAAAGGACCTACAAAGCATTTGTGCCTTTTTCTTAGTGTTAAAGTGAGAGGTAGCATATGTGTTTTTTATCCTGGAAAGTTATCTCAGAATCCTCCACGCTAATGAATTCCTGGAAATTTCACCCATTTGTCAGACATCTGAAACTTTTAAGATTTTATTTTCCTTTGTTCGATGCATATGAGCCTTACTAGGGCATCTTGAGTATAATGTAATTCTTGGTACCCGTGAGTATAATGTAATTCTTGGTACCCATAATATTCAGTGAACACAATATTATCAATATAGTGGAGCAGTTTAGTATTCCATTATAGTCAAAGTCCCTGGTGACAAAGAAAACAAGCATTATGTAGCCCAAGGGCAAGACCAAGTATATCTTCCTCTGTCCCCTGAATGTAACCCACTGTCCATTCCATATAAATTAGTATAGATTCTTTTCCATAATGGAATTGCAAAGGCTACATTTTCCAGATCAATAGTTTATCAGTAGTTGTTGGCACTTGCTATTAGGCTATTGATTTGGTGTGTTCTCATCAATTTCTGACATAACTTGGCATTGTCTATTCTTATCTGTTTTATAGATATATTATTGTACATTAAAGATACCCAGAATAGCAGCTACAGCTGAGGCTTCCAGTTAAGTTTATAGTAGTCCCCTATCAACTGTTTAACAAATTTAATTAACATTTAACATTCCACTAGATTTTGGAAAGGTCAGATTGGTGAATTAAACAGGGATATAAGGGTGACCACCAATCCTTCATTCTTTTAAGTTTTTTAATGTGTCACTAATTTCTCCATTGTTGGTTCTGACTTACATATCAAGAACTTGTTGAGTTATGGTTTTCGGAACTTCCCCTCGGCTTTTTCTGCATTGTGGATCTTATTTTACAGGTGAAATTCTTAGTAACTTTGATGCTGTAGTATGTTAGTGATAAGGACCACTTGTGTTAGTAAGTTTGGGCCGCTATAACAAAAATGCCAAAGACTGGGTAGCTTAAATAAGAAATGTTTATTTTTCACAGTTGTCGAGGCTAGTGAGTCTAAGATCAAGGTGCTGACATTTCTGGAGTCTGTTGAGAGCTATATCCTCATATGGCCAAAAGAGAGATTTTTCTCTCCCTCATGTCTTTTCTTATAAGGTCTCTAATTCCATTCATGAGCCTAATTACATCCCAAAGGCTCTACCTCTGAATACCAACACATCGAAATTAGAATTTTAACATATTTAACATTTAACATATTAATTTGAGGGGGACACAAAGGTACAGTTCATCACTCTACTTACTATAAGGTCTTTATTGTCATCTGACTAGTGATATAGTTCCAGAAACTTATTTTAGGAATACTTTCTAAAACCACTTTTGGTTTCAACTGTTTGAATTTGGGTTTCTTAAGATGCAGACCCTGAGGTAAGGATTCACTTTTAAGTATCTAATTTTGGAGATGCTGGAGCATGGAGAGGAGAATGGAAAATTGATACAAAGAAGAGAAGGTGTCACTAAGCTAGCTGCTTCTGGTGACTGAAAGAGTCACTCTGGTGAATAGCATAAAATACGTGTTCCTGAAGTATATAATTTTGTAAATTCATTTATTAATTTCTGTCAGTTAATATTCGAGAGCTGCTACGAACGGTGTTATTTCATAGTACTTCTGAACCCCCATGCTTATGGGATAAAGTGGTCTTAAATGTTTTTAGAAAAAAAAGCTCTCGACATAGAGATGCAGAGCTTGACCACTGGAAGTTGGCAGTCATCTGACAGCAAAGTTGAGTCTGAGCTTCTGCTAATTTGACAGTTAGTAATTACTCTGGGTCAAAAGGCCTGTTCTGTGACTGTCCTGGGCAAACCAGAACATATGGTAACTTTATCACACCTCAACTAAATTGTCCCTCACTGCCATTCTCCACACTGACTCTGGAGTTATAATCTCAAAATACAGATCTGATCAAGTTTCCTCTTTAGGTCAAACCCTTTAGTGGTTTACTGTACCTCAAAGGATGAAGTCAGATATCCTCAACATGGCTGAAAAGTTCTGGATAATCAGATCCCACCTTCCCCAGGGCCTTCACACATATTGTTCCCTCTGATTAGAATGCATTCCCTTGCATCTTATATATTTCAGTTCAAACATCACATACTCAGAGGTCCTAGTATATATCTTGCCTGTTGGTATTTTTACTTTTATTTGGTTAAAACACTCTGATTTATAGTGGAGAATTATATGGCATTTGATATATTCCACACATGGGAGAAAAAATTTCAAAATGCCTCAGTAACTAGAAAGCCTCTTTCTCCTACATACTGTCTAGGTTGAAGTTTAGGAAGATATGGGTAAACTTATGATCTAAACATTTCTAGATATACCTTTTCTTTGTGTTATACTTCTTATTTCCCTGATATCTTTCATTTAGAACTGAGTGTGGGCACAGAACTCATCCATCCACCTAAGCTAATTGTCACAAAGTGTGTACTAAGATAAACTTGTCTGGACTGCAGCTTGCTACAACTGAATATATTTTTGATGTGATGTACAGTTTGAATGAAAGCACCTGGGGCTGGTTAAAGGTTGCAGAATAATGACTTTATTTTATCTAGCAACCCAGAAAGCCATCTCCTATGCTATCTATTTGCCTCGGGTTGCAGAGGTTCCTGATGTTGGTAGGACTAGCATTAGAGAGTTTGTTTCCTATTCTGCTACATCATACACTGATGTTGGCTGGATATGGACCTTCAATATATTTCAAACAGTTTCCTCCTTAGCAGCAGCAGGACATTTTAATGTAGTACTAATGTTTACCTAGAGTTAGCACAGATTTCACAGCTTAAGGCCAAAGTCCTCTCCTCATTTCAGACACCAGCTACATATTTTAGGGGTTTCAAGGCAAGTTATGCTTCTGATAAACTGGCTATTATTTGGGAGTTCCCACTACCCCACTAGGTTCAGTAATTCATTAGAATAACTCAAAGAACTTAGGAAAGTGCTGTACTTAGAATTACAATTATAGATATACAGGACCAAGACCAGTCAAATGAAGAGCTACATAGGATGAGGTCTGGCAGGGTCCCATATGGAAAGCACTCATGTTCTCAGGACATGTCACCCTCCCAGTGCATCAGTGTGTATCACTAGCCAGGATGTTCAGCAAAACTGAAATGTTCAGAGTTTAACCGGGGTTTTGTGATGCAGACACAATTGCTTGAATCATTGTCTGCTTGGTTGAACTCAATCTCTAGCCTCCCTCCCCATCATGGAGGTGAGATTGATAGCAATTTTCTCAAAACTCTAACCCTCAACCCAACATGTTTAATCTCTCTTGCATGGCCAGCCCACATCCTTAAACTACCTGGGGGCCCACCATGAGTCACTTCATTAGCATAAACTCAGTCTTGACTCCTCAAGTCCACAAATAACAGATTCCCATCACTTGGGAAATTCCAAGGGTTTAGAAACTGCCCCTGCAACTTGGGCCCAAGACCAGACAGATTCATTATTATACAACAGATATTCTTTTTATTGTTTGTATCTGCGGAAGTCAAATTATTGGCCAATCAGTTTCTTTTACAACTTCTGCTTGATAAATTGGCCACAGTCCATGTAGAAACAAAGTAATTCTTCTGAAATTAAATAATTGCTCAAATATTTTAGCTACAAGGGACAGAAGGACATAAAACATTGATGTATTTCATCATGCTGAAGATAATATTTATTTTCCTTCTGTTCTTTTGATGAGTGAGTCATACATACCTATAATTTAACATTTACAGATTATTAGTTTTACCTGATAAAGCATGGAACAGAAATATATTTTTATTAGAAATAATTTAAGGCTACTTTTTTGACACAACCCTTTAAAAATGTAAAGCATATTATACTGTATATTCTTACGTGTCACGAAAAGGAAAAAAAAAAGTGTGATGTATTTTCTTCTGTTGTACAATTTAGCTCATCGCTAAAATAATGGATTTTTTTATTCAAAGAGTCACACTAATTTTATTTATAAAATTATCTAAATGGTTAAAATAATCTAGTCAAGTTACTTAAGCATTTAAATTCTAATATTCATTACACTATCCAGCCTGATTCTTTGGTAACAAAACTTCTAAAGGCCAATCACATTGAAGGCAGGGCACAACTATACATAGCCTGAATTCTAGTTTTGCCACCAAAAAACCCATCTATTATATGGAAAATGATGTCATAATTGCTGGGAGGCCATAACAAAAAAGAAACCAATGTCCTGAATTCTTTAGTAGTATACTCATTTCCCCAGGGAACGTTAAGCACGTCTCATAAGACTTAGAGCTATGGCATGCTTGTTTTACTTAGTCATCGTATTTGCCTGGACCTCAGGACTGCCTAACTATATATCTTATTTATTTATTTATTTTTTGGTGTTTTGTTTTGTTTTGTCTTTTGGGGTGTGTCTGTGGCATATAGAAATTCCCTGGCCAGGGATCAAACCTGTGCCACGGCAGCAACTGGAGCCTCTGCAGGGACAACTCTGGATCCTTAACTCACTGCCCCACAGGGGAACTTCCCTGTTTTAAGCCTTGTTTCTTTTTGCTTGGAAATCTCCCAAATGGCCCTGGGGTTGGCGAAGGAAAAGAGACAAAACTAAGCTGAAAAGAGATAAAACTAAGAGGCTGATCACAGCAGGAATGAAACATACTTGTTTTGTTAGAAATTCAATTTTATAAGCCTCCTCTCATCTCCTGAAGAATGTGGGCCCATTACGTTCCTAGTGTTATCCCGTTAAATTATTCTCCTCATTTGATATTCTTCACCATACCAAATTATGCTATGCAGAATGAGTCTTAACTTTTAAAGTATTAACATGGGATATTCTGAGACTAAGTGTTTCCATCAAGTGTACGTGAATCTTGCTGGCACTCAAGACTCATACTTCAAAAAATGGATTTGCTCATACAGTTAAACATAAGCAATTGCAAGTTAAGTAGATTTCTATTGCCTCTTAGCAGCCCAACTCCAGTGGGGGTAATGTAGGCAGAGCCTTAACTTTAACAGTGTGGCTTTCTGCCATGCCCATATTAAAGCAACTATGGTGCAAGGACTGAGCATGTGTTATAATGAGAATTTAAAATTCCAAATGAAATATACTGAGGGAAATTGTTGTGGAACTTAATTAGCCATATGCAGTCTAAACCACCTACCCTTTAGGAAAGGTGTGAGCACCCACAGTTACTTTGGAAAGAGAGGTGGCAGGCTAGGTTGTGAATGTCGCAAAGACTTAAGTGAAATGACTTCGTTACTGCCACCATTACCACTCTGGTTTAAACTTTTATCAACCCTGGACTGTCCAGTTGCAAATTGTATTGAACATTTGCTCTGCCTCTGCTATCATACTGTCAGTTTCCTTAGTCTTTTTCCCTCTTATTTTTCTTTTTCTTTGTCTTTTTAGGGCTGCACCCTCAGCATATGGAGGTCCCCAGGCTAGGGGTGGAATCAGAGCTGTAGCTGCTGGTCTATGCCACAGCAACACCAGATCTGCATCTTCAACCTATATCACAGCTCATGGCAATGCTGGATCCTTAACCCACTGAGCGAGGCCAGGGATTGAATCTGCGTCCTCATGGATGCTAGTTAGATTCATTTCTGCTGAGCCACAATGAGAACTCTGACTTTCCCTCTTATTTTTCAAGTGGATGCCTAGGTGGATGCATTTTCTAAGATTCAGATATAATGATATATATATATTTTTTAAAAATTCTTCAAATGCACTGCAAAATATAGCATCCACATAAACCACATTGAGTGGTCACACTCTTTATAAGTAGGCCCTTAGCTGTTTATCTTGATCTTAGAGTATGATGTTATTGCTTCTATTCATGTTTTAGGAAAATCCAAGTGTTAAATCACATCTGCGCATTGTGGAAAGCAGCAAGGTACTTAATCAAGACTCTAATCCTGTGTGTAGTTTAGTATTTTTTATTGCCTCTATGCTCTAGTTAAAAGAAATTGAGTGGCAAAGAAAGAACTAGTTAAAGCATCTTCTACCGTGTTGTTGCATCAGGAGTGAAGTCAGTTTTTTCTCAGTGTCTCATTTTTACAAAAAATTATCTGTTTAATAAAAAATAAATAGTAACATTGCTGGTTAAAGCTTTTTGTAATCAGTATTTGCAGACCACATGGGGTTCTTAGGTATATGTTTTCAAAATGGTTATATTGTTTTAGCTTTCATATTTAGGTCAAAGATCTGTCTTCATTAATTGAATTTGATGTTGATTCTCATTTTCTCATCTCTCAAAGTATAATAATCTAGCTGCACAACCAAATTAAGAAATAATTGAATTTTAGAGTTGAACATGAATTTCACAATCACCTAGGTGCTGAAGTTTGGGGCTTCTCTGGATTAAGGAATTTTCTATACCATGTAGTTTTAGATAGTTTTTTACATCATGTAACTTGGCAGGAATAGTGTTTTTACATGGGACTGGGTATAACTGGAGTAAGAAACAGCATGAGACCAGGGATGATAACGTTTCTAAATCCTTTTCAACTCTACATAATAGTCTTTCTTTATAAATGTCAGATCACATGACTGCTGCTCTGTGGATTTAAATACTTTGCTTCGGGTTACATAATTTTGTATTGGAAATCTTATGTTTTCTGTGTCAAATGTTATTTCCTTCTTATCCTATGTCTCCCCCCCACCCCACCCTCAAAAGTATATTTATTTTGTCCGTTATTCTTCATGTTTCAAACTTTAATTATAATCCATTAGGTTCAAAGGTTTAAGCTATTAAAAATATAAAAAATATTCTAGCCCTAGAGTTTAAAATATATAGTAATTAAAAGGAGTAACAAAGTAATAGTTAACATTGGGAAGTTAGGAGTTGATGAATGTGGAAGCATTTGCCACAAGGTGGAATGGTTGAGAAAATATTCCTGAAACAAGGCAGTGTTGGCTTCATTTGAAATACTGATGCACACAGGTGTGTGTATGTGTGTGTGTGTGTGCGCGTGCATGCGTGCATATGTATGTTGGTGGGGAAAAGTGAGACGTGATTTAATGAGAAACAGTGGTTGAGCTCTTAGAGCTAGTAATGATTTAATGAGAAACAGAGTGGTTGAGCTCTTAGAGGTAGTAAACTTAAGTTCTCTGGTACAAAGTAAGTACGTTATAAATGTTAGCCTTTGTTCTGCCCATGTTTAAACTGTGTTTTATAGAATATTAGCATACCTGGAAGTAAACCATCCAGCAGTAAATTTTTAGGAAAGTTTAATACCTTATCTTACATTTTGGAAATTCAAAGGTACATTACATTAAAAGTATTTGCAGTAAGACATCAAAGAAATTTAGATAATGTAATTCATTTCCAAGGTTTGACTAGGAACTCTAGTAACAGAACAACTATTTATATTTTGAAGCCACTATTTTTTTGTGGAGCATTAGTTGAAATATTATTCTTCAAATAGCAAAGTGTCCTCTTCTGACCCTCTGATTTCCCTAGGCTGGTCTATTGTTTGGTAATTATTTTATTTATTCAGTCCACTTAATGTTATTCCATTATTTCATTAGAAACACCTGATTAAAAGATGGCTCAGGAATTGAATTATGTGGTTTCCACTAGCCAGCTTTTAACCTAATTTAAGAAAAGATACATAAATAGTAATAATAACAGGTCCTCCTGAGATAGCACATTTCAATCAACCACACTAAAATTAAAGAAAAAGAAAAAAAATGAGAAAAATTCTATTCTAATAAAAAATATTTTTGAAATTTACCTTTATAAATAAACTCGTATTCTCTTAAGTTTCAGAATATTTTTACATAATTTCAGGCTGGGTATAAAGTGAAAGATTTATTTATATGAATAAAAATATTCATTGGTCCAATTTTTAAATAGTTAAAAATTTGTAGACTAGGAGTCTTTAGCATTTTTAGTGTCCTAAGACTACTGTATGATACAGTATTTTGCAAAAGCACAAAACTGAAGCCACTGTAAAACTAGTCTTTGTGCTGAGACAGTGACCTTTTTGGTCTTGACTACCCTAAGAATGCATCATGGCTTAATATCTAATATGGATGTGTTAAGTGTTTTAATAATATCCCTTACTAGTAGGCATGATTAGACAGTTCTAGTAGGGGGGTACGTTGAAAAATTACTTGTATAATTAATTAGGAACCAGCCTAGGCCTGAGGATCCCTCTGCTTATAGGTTACCTATTGTCTAATTATATCCTCTTTAATTATAGTGAGTTCAAGCCCCTCCTTTTGTTGCACTTGGGGGTATTTTGGAGTATATTAACACAGAAATTGTTGTACAGTACTTTAATGAGGTTATGAGATAGATAATAGTAGGGTATATATTTATTAAAAGTTAGGTTGAACTAAATTTTTAAGGGCTCCAATTCATTGCATTGTAGAGCAATGAATAATCAGGCTCCCATTTTAATGAACTCATAGGTATTTGACTCTCAAGCAAAAAAATAAAATAAATTTTAGCAAGTTTATGAAGCAAAATCTTATCTAATTCAGTACTTACAATGATTCTGTGAGGTTAGCAGTTAAATCTTTTTGGACACTTTACCTAAAATTTGTTGTTTTACTTTGTTCAATACCACATGACTATAAAAAAGAGCTAAAACTAGAATCTACATTGGAGGTCCTAAAAATAATTTTTAAGGTAATATATTGTAGTGATAGCTTTAGTCTTCTAATCTTATCCTGTACCATCACCAACGAATGAATAAGGGCTATTACTGTTATCTTTCTTAGAAGCTCTGTGATGGTAAATTTTTTTCTGTCAGCTTGGTTAATTTTTTTCTGTCACCTGTTTGGACAGGGAATGGCCAGATATTTGGCCATACATTATTCTGTATATACCTGTAGGATGTTTCTGGATGAGTTTAAGATTTGAATGGGTAGACTGAGAAAACAGCTTGCCTGTATGGGGGGGGCTTCTTATCTTCTTATCCAGTCTGTTGTGAAACCTGAGTAGAACAAAAGTTGTTCTCTCTGCCTGAACGTGTTCAAGTTAGAACTTTGATCTTCTGAACTCTGACTGGAACTCATACCTTGAGGTGCCCGGTTCTCAGGCCTTTGGCCTTGGACGGGAGCTACACCACAGACTCTCGTCTGTCTCCAGCTTGTAGATAGCAGATTGTGGGACTCTGCAGCCTCTGTAATCACGTGAAATATTTTCTTACAATGAATCTCTCTATATCTAGACATATATATATATATATGGCTATAGATATATATTGATATAGATATAGACTTAGACATAAAGACATAGATAAACATGGATATATATTCTATTAGTTCTGATTCTTGAAGAAACTTAGCAATACAGTCTCTGTCTTGTCCTTCATTATAGCAAGATTTATAATATCACCAACACATTCTGCACTGTCTTTGAAAAACCAAGTGGCTGAGTTTTATATTTTAGAAATGCTCTCTAAAGATAAAGGAAATGATGCTTTTCTGAGAAAAAGTGGAGCAAATAAAGTAACATATAAAGGTTGTCATGTAACTATATGGCTATTCATGCCTGATAGGCTCTGAGGTGTGGAAAAGAATGAGACAAATAGGTTGAAAAGTTTCCTGAGTTCTTGGCTTATTTACTTCTTTTAAGCTATTATTTTACTATGCTGCAATATTTTCTGAGAAAACATGATAAGGTGTTTCTCTTTAACTGATGGAAAGAGTATAGACTCAGATTCAGAATATTCTGATGAGCAATGCAGTTTTTAAAGTTGAAATATAGCACCTGGCATATTAAAAAACTGAATGACTTTATTTTGGGTTTTTGAGAAAAGAATTTGTAAAAAGTGCTATTGGCATATGTTGAATGATGGTCCTTTGTAGAATTTTTGGAGATTGGCAAAAACAAGCATTTATCTAGGACTGAAGTATTTAGTAACAACATTCATGAGATTAACAAATAAAGAAGGAGCTATTCATTTTTATATGAAATATTTTTATTGTTAATGAAAGCTTCATATGTTAAATGATGAAGATATTTAAATGATGTTTGAAAATTCAGGATGAATTCAGAAAAACCCATATTTGATTTTTTATAATAGAATTAGATATCCTAGATAGATCTTATGTGATATGTACAGAAGGTTAACTCTTACAGGGAATATTAGAAGCTCAATTAGAATGTCATCTAGATAAAAGAGTACAAAGAGTTAGTGTGCATCAGGGCTGCATAGCTTTTGTGTTAGACACCATTTAGAGTGCCTCAATATTGTCAAAGGCAATGTGGGGAAATGATTTTGAGAGTTGCATTTACTGAAACTCACTGGAAAAACTGGGATAATAACTACAGCACAAAGAAGTAAGTTAAAACTGCCAAAATTCAATGTATTTCACAGTTGCAAAAGTACTTCTTTAAAAGCATATTGCTTAATTTTGAGGCAATTGGGATTTCTTATGGAAATTAAATAAGAAATAAGATTACTTGTTCTGTCATTGCAAATTCACTCATTCTTGAAGTAGTTAAGTAGATATCAATGTTTTACGTGTTTTTTTATATATTCTAAATGGAATGTCATGCTAACATTTCTGATAGAGTCGCTCTTCATAAAATATGATCATGTAGGTTCTGAATAGTGATATGTTAAGTACTATTATAATAATATTGGCCACTCCAGTAGGAAAGAAACACATACCTTCATTTATTGAAGAATATGGCTGTGAAAAATAAAACTTTCCTATGTGTTAGATTGCTGATATTTTCTTCAAATCATTGGTGGTCTTTCAAAACTTTTTCAGTCTTCTCTCTGGGCTTCATTTTGGAGAGTTTCCTTTACTACATATTCAAGTTCAGTGATCTTTACTTCTCTGGTGAGTAGCATGCTATTAATCCCATACAATGTATTTTTCATCTCAGAAAAATGAATTTTTTCATTTTTAATTTCAAGTTTGATTTGAGTATCTTCCTAATTCCATTTCCTTCCTCCTCATACTCATGTTTTTCTTTTTGAACATGTGCATTCTCCCTGGTTATGTGTCATATTTTATTGCCTCTTTACATGCTAGTGATTTTAATTAGATGCAGTACATCATAGATTATACATTGGCTGGTGCTGAATTTTATTTAAATATTTGTGGGCTTTATTCTGGGATATAGTTTCTGATCTCAGAATTAAATTGCTCCTTTAGGGCTTGCTCTTAAACTTTGGGCAACCAACTGGCCCCACTATTGAACCACAATTTTCTAAGGAGTTTACCCATTTCCCTATGGGTTAGGAAGTCTTTCTGTTTTGATGATGGGGACATTAAATATTCTTTGTCCTTACAAAGCTCTATCAACTCCTTTTCTGGTGGTTCTTTTTCCTAGCCTCAGGTATTTTCCCTACTATGCAAACTTAAAGACTTAATGAAATACTTCTCCATATTTCCATAGTTCTCTCCTTATATAGCATCTTTCTTTGCAGTGTTTTTGCCTCAAAAAGTCACATTGTCCTTCTAGAACTTTGAAATCTGTCTCCTCATTTCAGTGGAACTGTTGATTTATTTGAGATCTTCTTCCCTCCATTAGATCCTGGAAATTCTCACCAAACAGTACGTGGGCAGTTATCCACTTCCCTTGTTTGCTTTCTCTTAGGTATCCCTTTCCTGAACTGCCTCGTCTTATATGTGAAAACTGTTGTCTGATATATTTTGTTTGATTTTATAGGTGTTTAAGATGTGTATGTGTGTGTGTGGTGGGTGGGTGGGGGGTAAATTCTGCCCCTGCCATTTCATCAAAGCTGGAAATGGAAGTTCCAATTCTTTAGATTTTAGTGGTAAAGGTGCTTAAGTCTAACTGGTCAAGACTTTGCAAAGTGCTGAAGTTATTACTAGGCAGATGAAGCAACACAGTACCTAGTAGTCCAGGTTTGGGTCTGTGAGTGCACTAAAAATTTTAGAATGTGAGTTGATTTTCCAGCCCAAATCGTGGTGTGATTACATGAGGATGTCTGGTAAAGCTGGGGGTATCAGATAAATACTATGAGTAGAAAATATGTAAGGACAAACGTGAAAACCAGGGAATCCCATCTATGACTTGAGGACATCTATGTTTAGAGTTTAACATAGCCCATATTGACTCTGGGTCTAAGAAGTCTCTTAGGATTTTCTAGATGAATGTTATGCCTGTATAGATCCATCCTGAAGTTACTTTGTTTGAGTCTATATACTCTGTTCTTCTAAAATTATAACATTTCAAATATATATTTATTCAATCCAACTACCTCAATCCAAGCATATTGTAATATAATTGATTTGGGAAAATTAATAATTGTTGTAAAAGGAAAAGAGATGCCAACATGTCTCTTTGGGTCCTAAATAATATATGTTATATTAATGATATTTACATTGATTCCTTTATAGAGCAACTAGTTCTTTCATATATATTCACAAGCACTTATTAAACAACCACTTATTCAATGCCAATTTTCCAGATAATCTTCAGGCAGTGGACATGAGGTAGAGAAAAAAAAAATTGACAAAAATCTCTTCTGTATGGAGTTGAAAGAAAATCAGACTGCAATAAAGAAACCAGTAAATAGAATGAACTATGTTAGAGACTTATGCTTATAACCATAATGAAGTAGCTGGAACTAAACTTAAAATTTGAATTAACAATCTTAAGAAGAACTAGAAAACAGGCAAGGCATCACTGTGCCTTGTGAGAGAAAAAGGAAATAAAGTGAGTCCTACAGTACCCTCTCTTTCTGCCTAGAAGCATTTTCCAAACTTCAGTGCATTGTTAGGGTCCATGCAGAGTATGTCTCTCTGGCTAAGCTGAAAAGGCAGAATTTAGGGAAGTGGAGGTGACTTTGAGTTTCAGTCATCAAGAGTGGGAAACTCTTCCAGAAATGAAAGATGTTGAAAATACTGTATGGTATATATGGAAATTAAAATATGTAATGTGAAAAAAAATATTGATTTGGCTTAAAACAGATTAAATATTGCTGAAGATGTAGAACGTAATATTTGAAGACAAAGCAATACTACTATCCAATGAAGTCACAGAATTTTTTTAAAAAAGAACAAAACCTTAAAGAAAACATGGGACAGTATAAAGTTTAATAACTTTTTGAGACAAATTTTTGAAAGCGATAAGCCAGTTGTAGCTTTCACTGACTTAACCAGTTCAATGAATACTTAAAGAAAATAAATTGATCCTGGGAAGGTTATAGCTTTCTAAAAACCAGGAAAAAAATAGAAAATAATTAAGAGGCGGGCAAAAAGGATATGCTGTGTACAGAGAAACAGAGACAGTAGCACATTTTTCATCACAAACTATTCAAGAAAGGAACAGAAAAACATCTTTAGAGTTCTAAAAGAGAAAAATTCTGTCGGTCTGGAATTTTAGTACCAGCAAAGATATTCTTCAGATCTTATTTATTTATTTATTATATGATTTTTATTTTTTTCCATTATAGCTGGTTTACAGTGTTCTGTCAATTTTCAAAAACTGTACAGCATGGTGACCCAGTTACACATACATCTTCAGATCTTAATGTAAATTAAATAATTTTTTCATGGAAAAAAGAGAAAATCATCACCACTGTCCACTACTGTAAAAAAGTGATAAAGAAAGAATACCAGATAGAAATTTGAATTTATGCAAAAGAATGAGGCACATAACAAAAGATAAACACAAAAAGAAAGTATATTTTCAAATTTTTGAAATCTCTTCAACATTTATTGACTTTTAAGGAAAAATGTTATTTCAAGATTTTTTTTCATGCAAAGTGAGTTTATTACACATAATACTTATTATATGTATGTAAAATATCTAAGAAAATAGCATAAAGGATAGGAGAGAGGATTTTGAAATAGCGCACTCTAATAGTCTAAGATTATATGTGATGTTGCATATTTTTATTTAAATTGTAATAAGTATGTACATTTGAAGCAGTAAAGCATAAGATAAATATAAAAAAAATCAAAATGTACCTCATAATCAAATAAAGAACTAAAATGGAATCCTTAAAACACTCATTGAAATACAGGCAGGAAAAAAAGGGAAAGAAAACCAAATGGAAAAAATTTAAGAACTGCAAATAGAAAATGATTGATTTAAGCTGAATGATATAATTACATTATATTTAATGTTTTTAATTCTCCAATTACAGAGTAGAGATTTTCTAATCATCTAAGAAGCAAGACCTGACTTTATCCTGTCAGCTAACTCCCACTTGAAATATTACACATTTTTTAAGGATTAAAAATTATATTATGCAGTCACTAAAGCTGGAGGGCCATATTATTATCCAGCAAAATTGTCTCCAAAACCAAGGAAAATCACCAAAAATGAGAGGTATTTCAAAATAATAAAGTATACTTTTTTTTATCATGAAGGTAAAGCAACATTAAATGTCTATGCACCTGATATCATGTGCCATAAAAAGATGAAAGAATAAAATAGACAAATCTACCTCTATAGTTGGAGAAATAAAACTCTTCTCAGTAATGAAATCAAATGTAGACAAGAAATAAGGGTTATATGATACTTTAAGAAATACTCTACAAAATAACAGAATTCACTTTTTAAGAAGTGCACAGAATACTTTTACTAAGAACAAATATTTCAGTCCCAGAGGTCTAAACTAATTCAAAAGTATTAAATAATACAGAAAATGTTATTTTTAACCATAGAAGAAGTAAACTTTTAATAAATTAGAACCACATGGGAAAAAAGAAAATAATTTGAAATCAATAACAGAGATAGAAAAAAAATTACGAGACATTATAAATTATTTTAAACCGAGTAGTCATAGAAACGTATCAGTGATAGTGAGATGTGATTATAGAAATATTCATAGGGAAATATATAATAATTGTGGTTGTATTAGGAAGAAGAAAACTCTCATAAATTATGTGCATCTCTACATTAAGTATCTCAGAAGAGTAAATGAAGTCCAGACTAAGTTGATGAAAAGGCATTTTAAAAAGATAAGAATGGGACTTAGGAAACAAACAAGAATTAGAGAAAGTCTGTTTTTCTTCAGAGAGATTAGTAACATTGATATATTTCTAATATAAATAAAAATATGAGAGAGCTATACTTCATTAAAATTTGAGGGAATATTAAAAATAATATTTGTCAATAAATATGACAACTTTTGATAAAATAGATATACTTTTAAAGTCACAAAGTTACCAAAAGTGAGTCAAAAATAATTTCAAAATACATATAGTCATGTATTTATTAAAATGTTCAAGCCGCCATTTAGAGCCTTTCCACAAAGGAAACTTTAGGTTCATATTGCTTCAGTTATAAATTCTATCAAATACTTAAGAAAATGTTATCATCAATCTTATCTAAACACTAGTAGATAATGGAAAAGGAAAGCTTATGTCCAAACTGGTGTTTTTATGCAATGCCCAGACTTTAAAAAAAAATAAGACAAAGACATGACAAAGCAAAACAAAAACCTTGAAAGCAACATTTTATTACGTACAAAAATATTTAACAAAGAATTATCAAGTTGATTTTGGCCACATTTTTTTATTATTCAGTTTTACTGAAATATAGTTGATTTACAATGTTGTGATAATTTCTGTTGTACAACAAATTGATTCAGTTAGACAAACATACCCATTCTTTTTCAGGCCACATTTTGAAAAAAAAATGTAATAAATAATAGGCAGAATTTATCTCAAGAAAATTATATTGCTTGGTATTTAACAGTATATGTCACTATATTGAAAACATAGTAACAAAAAACATAATCTTCTCAATATCTGAAGAAAAAGCCTTTGACAAAATTGACTATTTTCTCAGGATTGAAGCTTCTAGCAATGAAGGGATAGAAGAGTATATCCTTAACCTGATAAATGGCATCTACAAGATTTACATCTTGAGTTGGCATCATATTTAATAATGAAAAACTGAATTTTTTCCCCTAAAATAATAAATAGGTCTCTCACCATCTATTTTCAATATTAAACTGGAGGTCTTAATGCAATAAACAAATAAATGACAAATAAACATTATGCAGCTTGAAAAGATAGAGGTAAAACTGTCTTTCTCTTGACAGGAAAGGATAGGCTAACTCTACTCTTGTGCACATGCAGTCTGGTTTATGATCAGGACTGCCCTTATCTATGAAGCTGCTAACTTCCGAGCCTTGAAGGGAAAAGATAAACATCAGCTGCCAGTGTTTCAGTTGTTCAAGAAGAAGTCCTGGACAATGTGAACACTTTTCCTGGAATGGTTTTCCAGGGACTTTATCCCTGAAGTCAGGAAGTACCTGGCCAGTAAGGGGCTGCCCTTTAAGGTTCTTATGATACTGGACAATGCCCAATATCCAGAACCTGATGTGTTCAACACTGAAGGCATGGGAACTGTCTGCTTGCCCCCACCAAAGTCTCAAATACAGAGTCTAGATCAGGGCTTATAAGACCTTTAAGGCTTATTACACATGGTACTCTATGGAAAAGATTGCCAAAACTATGGAAGAGAACCCTTATAAAGAGAATATCAAAAAAAGTCTGGAAGGATTAGAGCACTGAAGATTATAGAAAAATCTGGGAAGGCGTCAAGCCTAAAACAATAAATCCCTGCTAAAGAAAACCATGTCCAAATGTTGTGCATGAGTTCACATGATTTGTGACAAAGCCAATCAGGGAAACCATGAAAGAGATTGTGGATATGATAAAAAAAAAAAAAGGTTAGGGATGAAGGGTTTCAAGATACGCATCTTGGAGAAATTTAAGAGCTAATAGACACCAGACCAGAGGAATTAAGACAATTTGATGGAGATGAGTGCCTCTGAACCAGTGCCAGATGATGAGGAAGAAACAGCATCAAAAAACAAACAAACAAACAAATTAACATTAAACAATATGGCAGAAGGATTTTAATTATTCAGGACTTCTTTTGACTTATGAAATGGACCCTTTTATAATATGGGCACTGAAATTAAAGCAAATGATGGAATAAGAATTGATACTCTATAGAAATATTTTTAGAGAAATGAAAAGGCAAATGAAAAACAGCAGTTACTGCCGATTTCTGTAGTATACCAAGTCTCCTGCCTTCCCTTCTACCTTCTCCACCTCTTTTGCCTCTGCCATCCCTGAGGCAGTAGGACCAACCTCTTCTCTCCCTCCCCTCTGAAGCCAACTCAGTGCGAAGATGGTGAGGTTGAAAACCTTTATGGTAATGCACTTTCATTTAATGAATAGTAAATAACCATCATGCTGTACAGTTAACAGACTTATCTGTTGCATATGTGTGTGGGTCTTCATGTGAAAATCTAATAAGCCTACCACAAGAATTGCATGAGAAATTTTGTGTAATAATCATCTTCATTGCCTAAGAATTCATCTTGTAGAATATTCTGTGCAAGACCTGTATTAAAGTGGACAGCTTATCCTTACATAGGCATAAGGTGATATTTAATGTAAAATTAATAGTGTGTTAGTCTTTACTGTTTTATAATTTGCTTTCAAAAAATTATATTACCATGCATTATATCTCCCTTTCTTGTAATTGGAGAGTTGTGTATCAACCTATTATCACAAGTAAGTGATTTAAAAAATGCTAAAATATTTTCAATGCTGTATTATGTCAATGACTATAATACTGTATGCTATAAAAATTTTATAACGATTCATTCATTTGTGTATAAGCTAGACTAGCGTGAAGCTATCCAATCAATTACATAGACTGCCCTAAAGCAATCATATTGCTGCTTCTTCATTATCAATGCATGAATCCTTATACCTATAAATATAAATTTCTTTTCACATTATCTTTTCATTTTTGATGTTTAATATTAGCAATACTTATAACATCTACATTGTTTTGTATCATATAAGACAGTATTAATGTAGGTACTGACAGACTGTTCATCTTATAAGCAGACCATGTAAACTTATGGTATTGATAAATACAGTACACTACTGTAAAGCTATTTTTTCTTCCTTATGGTTTTCTTAATAGTGTTTTCTTTTCTCCAGCTTACTTTATGAGTACAGTATTTTATAAATATAACATATGAAATATGTGTTAATTGACGATTTATGTTATTGGTAAGGTTTCTAGTCACCATTGGCTACTAATAGTTAAGAGTTTTGGGAGTTAAAAGTTATATATGGATTTTGATTGCTTGGGATTGGGGGTCAGTGTCCTTAACCCTTGCATTGTTCAAGGATCAGATGTATGTGCAAAAATCTATAGCAAACCAATAGCAAGAAGAATTAAATATGGTTATACACTATGACCAAGTAGAATTTATCCGTGGGATGCAAACATAGTTCAAAATATAAAAATCAATAAATGTTATATATCACAATAAGTGAATTAAGGATGGAAATCATATGATCGTCTGAATAGAATGGAATTTATCCATGGGATGCAAGCATAGTTCAATATATAAAAATCAATAAAAGTTTACATATCACATTATGATATAGTGAATTAAGGACAGAAATCATATGATCATCTCAATAGAAGTAGTAAAATTTGACAAAATTAAGTACCCTTTTATGGTAAAAACTGTCAATCTAGAAATAGAATGACCTCAATGTAGTGAAAGTCAGGTATGAAAACACCACAGGCTGGATTTTTCCTCCAACTTTAGAAATAATACAAGTATTTTCATTCTTGCCACTTCTCTAGTCAACATAGTCCTGGAAGTCTTAGAGCAATTAAACATGAAAAAAAATTTGCCTCAGAAAAGAAATTTCTGTTTACACATTATATGATCTGACATGTAAAAATCCTAACTATTTCACAAAAATCTAGTAAAAATAATAAATGAATTCAACAGAATTTCAGGATACAAAATCAAGATACAAAACTCAGTTGTGTTCTTATATACTAACAACTACACAGAAAGAAAATTAAGAAAACAATCACATTTACTACAGCATCAAACATAATAATACTTTAAAAATAAATTTAACCAAGGAGGTGAAATACATGTACACTGAAAGCTGTAAATATTTAAAGATGACAGAAATAAAATGGCAAGACCTTTTTTTAAACGTTGAAATAATTGGTATTATTAAAATGTCCATACCATGCAGTTGAATGTATATTGAAATATCATTGGCATTTTTTAACAGAAATAGAAAAAACAATATTATTTCTCATATGAGACCATAAAGGACCACAAATAGCCAAAGTAATTTTGAGAAAGAAGAATAAAACTGAAGTCCTCCATTTCCTGATTTAAAAACACACTATGTAATCTACATATTACATAAACATATTAAATAATACTCCATAATCGAAACATTATGGTCCTGGCATAAAGGCAGATATATAGAACAATGGAACAGAATAGAGAGTTTAAAAATAAACCCATCCATAAATGGTTCATTGATATTTGACAAGGTTGCCAAGAAGACATAATGGAAAAGGATAGTCTCTTAAACAAATGGTGTTGGGAAACTGGATAGGCACATACAAAATAATGAAGTCAAGTCCTTGTCTTAATTCATACACAAAAATCAACTTAAAGCATGATAAAAACTTAAATGTGAGACCTTAACCTATAAAACTTCTAGAAGAAATGATAGAGGAAAAGCTTCTTGACATCTATCCTGGCAGTGACTTCTGGTATTTGTTATGTAAGATGAAAAAGTTCTTTATACCTTCTATGCAGTAATGTGCACAGAAAACAAAAGCAAAAATAGATAAATTGAACTATATCAAACTTAAAAGCTTCTAGGCAGCAAAGAAAAAATCAATCAGGTTAAAAGTTAATCTGCAGAATGAGAGATGATTTTTTCAAATCTAAGATAATTTTAGATAAGAGGTTACCATCTAAAATACATAAGAAACTCCTACAAATCAATAGCAGTTAACCAATAACCAAACATAATTATAATAATAATATCCCAAATAAAACATGGGCAAAAGACTTCAGTAGACATTTCTATAGGAAGATGTACACATGGCCAACAGCTCTATGAAAAGATGTTCAACATCATTAATTATCAAGGAAATTCAAAACAAAGTCACAATGAGATGTTACTTTACACCTGTTAGGATGGAAATTATAAAAAAAAATATTAGTGAAGATATATAGAAACTGGAACCCTAGTTCAGTATTCCTGGGACTCTAAAATGATGTTGCTGTTATAGAAAACAGTACAGTGGTTTCTCAGAAAAATAATAATAATACTAACATATATATAATCTAGCTTTACAACTTCTGAGTATTTGTACAAAATAATTGAAAACTAGATCTTGAAATGATAGTTGTATCTCCACATTCACTACAGCACTATTCACAATAGCAAGAAGTAGAAAGAATCTGAATGTTCATCGGTAGATTAACTGCCTGTGGTGTATACAGGCAGTGTCATATTATACAGCCTTGAAAAAGGAAATCCTGCCATGTGCTACAATATGGTTGAACCTGGAAGACATAGTGCTACCTGAAATAAGCCAGTTACAGGGGAAATAGTGCATAATTCCACTTATATGAGGTATCTAAAATAATCAAACCCATAGAAGCAGAAACTAATATGATGTTTGCCAGGGACTGGAAGAAATGGGAAGTTGCTGTTCAATGAGCAGAGTTTTGAGTTATGTAAGATGAAAAAGTTCTTTATACCTTCTATACAGTAATGTGCATATAATTAATAATCTACTCTATACTTAAACATTTAAAAGAGCAGATTTATGTTAGATGTTTTTAATACCAATAACAATAGTGATATAAGAATAAACTATAAAGGAAAATGAGTGGCCAGTAGAATGAGGAAGAAGAGTTTGATGTTCAAGAAGTAGATATATATTAATAGTCAAATAATAATTCATTAACAAAGATGACTCTTTGGTTTAGCAACATGGAAGAAGTCATTGGTGAAATTCAAAAGAGCATTTCTATAGAGGGTCTCTAGTTCCACCCTGGAGGGGATGTAGAGGAAAGGGAACCCTCCTGCACGGTTGGTGGGAATGAAAACCAGTAATTAAAAAAGAATGGGAAACTGTCAAAATAAGAAACTGCTTACAATTAGAGCCAAAATAGTAGTAACTCTTAGGATGGAAAGAAATGCTTATGATTGAGAGGGTTCTCAGGAGGGCTTCTGAGTATCTGGCAAATTTCTGATCCCTGACATAGGTAATTATAAGCTGGTTTGTACTAAAATAATTTTAAACCACACACTTGTTTTAAATTTTTGAGTAAATAATATCTACATTTTTAAACTTTATAAAAGAGTGGAAAGTGAAGAAGCAGGGCAAGTTTTCTGTGTATGGAAGCTGAGACATGAGTCAGAAACTAGAGAAAATTGTAGGATTAAAAAGGTTTTTAATTGTTTTTAGTGGGGAGAAATAAAACATAATCTGACAAGAATGATCCAGTAGAAAGTAAAAGTTGATGCAAAAGAAGCAGAAGTGGGAGAATTTCTGGAGGTATATTTTTAAAATTGTATTAGAAGATAGAATCTACCACACATGTGGAAGGTACGGCATTACTTAGCAACAAGGGGAATTTATCAAGAGGAATACAATTGGAAAATGACCATATATTTAAGTTGGTGGGTAAATGTAGATGTGAACTTGTGGAAGAGCTACTCTAACTTCCATTTTTCAACTTCTGTAGACACAGGGTCATCAAATGATTTTGATATTTGAGAATGAGGGGTTTCAGGCTTGATAAAACTAGAGAAGTTACAAAATTGAAGTAAGAGTGCGTGCGAAAGAGACTGAAAAGGAAATGTAGTATGATTGCTAACATCATTAAAGATCCACTTGAGGTTTGTGGTTATGATTTCAAAGTGAGAACAGTCAGCATGATTATGGTTTTTTTAGGGTTATGGTTTTGACAGGTGAATAGAAGCAGCAAAAAAGGGCCAAGGGAACTTAGGTTGTCTGAAAGGAAGTAATTATATTAATTAGTCTTGCTTCAAGCTGGAAAGGAGGGAAGTAAAAAGATGAGAGGGTTGAAAAGCAATTAATAAGGATGGTTGATGTGAAGGAAATATTGAAGTTAAAGTACTTGGGAAAGTGAACTATTAAGTCATGGTCAGAAGTTAGGGGACTCAAAATTGAAATTAAAGTAAGTGTGAAGTAGTTTTACAGTACGAAGATAGCAATCAATTATTAAGAAATGGAGGTGTAGGAGTTACTGTTGTGGTGTAATGTAAATGAACCTGGCTAGTATCCATGAGGACATGGGTTCCATCCCTGGACCAGCTCGGTGGGTCAGGGATACCGAGATGCAGTCAGCTGTGGTGTAGGTCACAGATGTGGCTCGGTTCCCGAGTTGCTGTGGCTTTGGCTGTGGCCAGAAGCTGTAAGTTCTTCTTCATCCCCTAGCATCGGGACTTCCATATGCCATGGGTCCAGTCCTAAAACAAAACAAAACAGAAATGGTGGTACAGTGAACAAGATCATTAAAGGCACCGAGATCACGGTAGTTGAAATGTGAAAGTATTGGAAATATAATCTATCTCAGTACTGGAATTATTAAAAGTCATGTTGGGAGAGATTTCAGAGAATGATTGTGAGCCAGGATTTACAGTGTTCAAGGAATCAGAAGTTGTGGTTAAAGGGTCTTTGGAGGATTGCAAAGTGGATTAGGGTGGTTTAATTGAATGAAACATTTCAGATTTTACAGAGGAATGAGGGAGAAAGTTCTGGAACTGATAGTGAGAAGAAAGGTACCTATATCACCTCAAGCTTCACAGTGTGGTGATTAGGGTGCAAAACAGCCATCAAGAAGATGTTAAAGTCGCTGCATTGGAAGTTCTAAGATTTTAATGCTGAGTAATGAAGAGTTCCTAGAAAGTACATTGAAATGATGTCAGAAGCTGAAGAGTGCTAATAGATGGGATTAGCACATTTGGAGAACAGACAGTAGGAAGTATGTAGAACAAGTATCTTGATGAGATTACATGAAGGGTGATCACAGGATTTAATATCATTCTCCTAGTTGACTTTAGAGTTGGTTAGCTGATATTATTTGGGGAAGATGTTGGTGTAGACCTTGTTAGAAACATGCAGAACTCTGGGACTCCTTTTTTATTGATTCCAATGGTTGCATGGAATTTAGGAAACCAGAGGTCTTATAGTAACTGCACACCTGAAAATCCCTCCTGATCCAGGAGCACACCAGAGCTTCAGTGGTGTAGACCTGGATGCCAAATAAAAAGTGGTCCTACCTAGAGTACCTGGAGTTCTGTTTTTTCCCTTGACTTCTTCCAGTGGCGACACTGTAATTCTGCTGAATATTGGGTATATCAACCATACTTCAGGAGGTTTGTACACAATAAACATTCTCTAGGCCATAGAATGCCATACTAAATTATTGCCACATTCTCTTTTACTTACATTTCTAACATACAAATCTTTTAGCTCTTTTTGAAAATTGAGTTTACTACTTAAACTGTATCTTTAACAGATTAAGTTTATATATCATAGTGAAAAAATGGATTTTTTTCTCTCTCCCCATTGACCTTGTAAAAATTCCAACTGAAGCAATAAATCCCTTTTGTGCACTAGTGCTTCTTAACTCCTTTGAAGAACACTTTTCATTTGTAAGTATAGCACTTGAATTGAAAGGTCTGAGAAAATTCTGTTTGTCAGAGTAGCAGGTCAGTTGATGTCTTTTTCAAAATGTATTTGTTTTGTTTTCTTTCTTATGCTTAAAATGTTTCACCAGACTATAATGCTAAAAATAAAGAGAATTGTGTTTACAGGCAATGATATTTGTTGAATACCTATTTTGTGCCAAGAATTATGCTGAATTCTGATGATATAACCATTATAAAGTTAGACCTTACCCTCATCCTTACACTTATAATCTATTCAGAGGCTGACATGGAAACAGATTGCAAAAAAATATGCCCATTCTGTCAGGTAGAGATGATAATGCCATAGTGAGAGAAAATGTATGATTAAAAATATATCTGGATTAGGAGTTCCCATTGTGGTGCAGCAGAAATGAATCCAGCTAGGAACCATGAGGTTGCAGGTTTGATCACTGGCCTCTCTCAGTGGGTTAAGGATGTGGCTTTGCCGTGAGCTGTGGTATAAGTTGCAGATGTGGCTCAGATCCCACTTCGCTGTGGCTGTGGCATAGGCCGGTGGCTGCAGCTCCGATTAGATCCCTAGCCTGGGAACCTCCATATGCCATGGATGCAGCCCTAAAAAGACTATATATTTATATTTATATTTATACCTAACTTATTTATTTACTAATATTTCCTTGATAGAAACAATTTCAGTGTATTACCGCTAATGAAAATGTTAGAGGTAATGTTAGTCTCTTGAAAGTTTTTTTAATTAATATTCAAAACATGTGAGGCATTTTACATACATGAACCTCAGAATAATCTTACCAAATAATTGCTCTTAATTTCATTGTACCAATTGAATAATAAAAATTCAGAGAGATTGTGGTGTTTGCTAAAACTAGAAAGCAGCACAAATTATTAGCAAAGACTTGTCAGATGGATGGACCAATATGATTTCAGCTATGCTGTAATTTATCTAGCCATATTTGTGGAAAATGAGCTGACACAGTCCTTTCTGTCTTTGGATTAGATCTTTGCTACTTCTCTTGGATGTTTTATGAAATGGAAAATACATGAGTCACTTGTAATTATAGATCTGCTTCCTGGAAAAGAAGCTAATGATTTAACTTATGCAAACAAGCTCATAAGTTATTTAATACATCACTTTTCAACATTAGCAAAGTCAATATGGATTTAAAATATAACATTCTATTAGGATCTAAGTGAGAGAAACTTTGCACTACAAACATCTTCTTATCCAAACGTGTTTGCCAATAAAGCAATTTTGTACTCCTACTGAAAACTGTAAAAGGCAGGTGTCATCTGCATCCTGAAATTAAACATCATCATGCAAAAAAATTGGTTTACCAAATGTGCTGACATGTAATACAATGACAGCACTCACTGTATACATATATTGCCAAAAAGGCCAGACAACACATTATTTTTATAGTGTTTTGCATAGCATGTATTTTACCATGATATAAATTGCCAACTTTTCAAGGCAGATTTTATCTTTGCTATCAAAGATGCAAATGCACAGGAGAGCTTTAATATATATGATATGGTTCGGGCTGTTCAAAACGTATTTTTTGAGGTGCTCTGTCTAAATGTTCATATTCAGGCTTAATGAGCTCTAAGCCTTACTCTTTTACATGTGTCTAAATTAAATTATTATTCATAAATGCAAAAAACAAACTGTACATAATTCCTTGTTATTGGCAGAGATTTGTTACAAGGAAAATGAGATGAACTATATTGTAAAATGTTAGAATTTTTTTATAAATGCAAATAAAAACAGTAATATAGTAAAAACTCCATTTAGAGTGTCATGAACATTGGATTATAGTGCTAGTCAAATCATGTTTTTCTGTATGTAATAAGGTATAATTGCTTTCCTCATAACACATATGCCCATTAATATGTATGTAACTCTTTCCTTATTAGATAAGAATTCAGTGTGATTCATCACTATTATATAACAACTAATACAGCCTTCTGATCTTTGAAAGGCATTACTAAATCATTTATCACACTGACTTTATCCGCTAGTTTACAACTCTTTTAGAGGGGAACAAAAATCTGCTTTTCCTGTGAATCACATTGAGCTTTCTCTGAATTGAGAAATTCTAATTGAAAAATGAAATTCAGAAATAGAAATAGTAAATCAGTTTGCAAATATAGTACTTGTTTTATAATTGTTGATGCATCATTGTGAAAGTTTTAGATACTGAGGACCAGGAGTATTTATAAGCTTTTGTAGTCTTGTGTCTCTTTATGCACGTTTTCAAAGGATGATCACAAAATCAAGACATAAGGGAGTTCCTGCTGTGGCTCAGTGGTAAGGAACCCAACTAGTACCCATGAGGATGCAGGTTCGATCCCTGGCCTGGCTCAGTGGTTTAAGGATCTGGTGTTGCTGTGAGCTGTAGTGTAGGTCCCACAAGTGGCTCAGATCCCACGTTGCTATGGTATAGGCTGGCAGTTGGAGCTTGGATTCAACCACTAGCCTGGGGACTTCCATATGCCACAGGTGCAGCCCTAAAAATCAGCAGAAAACAAACAAAGAGCAAGACATAAGGGAAAATTCATAGATTCATTCAACCAATACCAACTGAGCACTTTCTAGATTTCTGAAAATACTGGGCCCAGATATTCAAAGACAAAGAAGCATGGTTTCTACCTCTCTACCAAAACAGAGAGAAACATATATAAATAATAATAATGCTTTATGAAGTGGAGACCCAGTAAGAGGTATTCGATGGAAGTATAATTCAATATTTGATATTTTCCTTATAGTGTTTAAAGAATCTGTATTTACTTTCTTTAAGGTGGAGTTTACTTTATAAGTATTTTTTTACACAAATTCCAGATTTCAACGTTATGTTAGTACACATTAATAGCTGCTCACAAAAATTCATGTTATTGTCTTTGGAGACATTTATTCTTTTTTTTTTTTTTTTGTCTTTTTTTGCTATTTCTTGGGCCGCTCCTGCGGCATATGATGTTTCCCAGGCTAGGGGTCGAATCGGAGCTGTAGCCACCAGCCTACGTCAGAGCCACAGCAACGCGGGATCCGAGCCGCGTCTGCAACCTACACCACAGCTCACGGCAACGCCGGATCGTTAACCCACTGAGCAAGGGCAGGGACCGAACCCTCAACCTCATGGTTCCTAGTCAGATTCGTTAACCACTGCGCCACGACGGGAACTCCTGGAGCCATTTATTCTAACACTAGTTTTATAATGTTATCTAAATACACCTCAATAGATCACTGATGTTTGAAACCTGTTGATAATAGACCTAAACCATCATAAATACAGAGTATTCCTTTCCTACTTTTACTTAAGTACCTTGACTACCTTTTAATAGTGAGAAAGAGTTCATGGTCCCAAGCAGTTAAAGATTTCTCTGGGTAACCAAAACAAACAAACAAAAAAATGAATTGAAAAAAATTATAGGGGACTTCACAGAATTAATGGGAAGACTGGAGAATGAGTCTGGCAAATGGCCAGGGACTAAAGACAGCTGAGCCATCGATATCATAAACAAAATTATAACATAAATACATGCTGAGATGGCATTTCTGGTACCACCACTCTCAGTGGCTTCTGCTGTTGCTAGATGAGCCTTGTGCATTATGCCTGGTTGAGGATATTTACTTGCACATTACTTACTCTAGTGAGAGTATCTGATTATTCAAAACTAGGACATATACATTCCTCCTTGATATCAGAAAGTGGGGTAACCGAACATGTCTCTGGCTGTCCTTTGCATTATAATCAAAAGGGCTTGGGGTAATTGGAAGCTAAAGTAAGCAGATTAATAAATGCCCTCTACAACTACCTTTTATCTCAGTTCTCATTCACCCTCATTTTATCTTGTCCTTTCCTTGCTTAAAAGCTTTCGGTGCATTCCCACTTTCCAAATAATATCTTTCATTCTTTTGGATTAAATTTTATGCTGATCACAATTGTCTTTTTTCAACATTTCCAGCCCCAACATTCTCCAAATCTTGTGAACAAATCACACTTAAATAAAAAATCATTTCCTATATGTACTATATATATATATTTCTTATGAATCTGGTTTTGGTCGTTTTGATTCTATGGCCCTCTGTTCAGTTAGAAAAATCATTTCCATTATGTCTCATTCAAAGTTTTTATTTCTATATATTACTCCTCTCTGAAACCTTTCTGTACCATTCTCCTGCAGCACAGAATGGCCTACTCTATTCTCTCTGCTTCTGAGCACTTGATGAATACCATTTATACATGTCATAATTTATTTTCTAGTCATTAAAAATATTCATTGTTGCCTATCTAAATACTAAGGATGTGATAAAATATTTACATCTCTCACTTAAAACAATTAACTGATAGAAAATGGGAGTTGGTGTGTGTTGAAGACGTGAATGACAAGCACTCAAGGAAACAGCTTTGATACTAGCATTTTCAGAAGTGCTGAGGAAAGAGGAATTATTTATCAGTTGTTTCTGACTATTTCCTGATTTTGAACTGGGAATTCTGAATTTCTGTTTGATAGTTTAGACTAACAAAGGTTGGAACACTTTTATGCACTTCAGTGGATTTCATCATGAATTTAGTTCATTTTACCATGTTCAACATAATTACTGAAATAAATAAATTTATATAAAATGATGTCTTTTTCCATCAATGAGAGTTAGATTGGTGTTGGTGGCCAGTAGTAATTTTTTTTAGATAGTTTGCTGTTTTCTCAGAACTTTTGCAGCTTCTGCTTTAAATTTGAAAGTGGATATACCAGGTTGACACCTTTTGTATTCATTCCACACTGTTAAAGATAAGTACTGTAACATCTTTTACAAATTCACAGTGAATAATTATTTTTAGTAAAACCGTCTATTCAAATCTCAGTAGAAGTCATTTAGTCTTCCCATCAAATCCCTACACTTTTCTTAAGTGTTCCTACTAAACTATCATTAACTTTTTCTGTCACAGTTTAGGTAACAATACTGATTGTGAATGCTCTATGATGATTTGCTGTCAAGATTGGAAATACAGTCAAATTCAAAGAAATGAATGGTGGCAGTGATGTAGTGCTATTTAATAAGTGCGGAAGCATTTAAATCCTTCTACTTGTAATAGACAAGGATTTATTTCAAGGAAGAAAACTTGAGAGTAAAAAAAATATTTAAGTGTGAAATTTGATGTGTTTCTTTGGAAGTCTGCTTCTTTCCTTAATGAATAGAAGGAGAATCTAGCTGTGAGTCTCTCTTTCTTGCAACCTGTCCTGAAGTAAACACACAGGTAACTACTTCATATTTATTGCCACTCATCAGGTTTTTCTTTCCTTTTTTTTTTTCAAGGCAGTGAATTTCTAAGTATGGTCCTACGTTCCTGGGATTTCCTGCTTTCTGAAGGTCAATGAGGTAAAAAAAATTCTACAGCAGGATTAAGTTTCTATTTGCCTTTTCCTGCTCATTTTCTTATAAGTGCTAAGTGTAATTTTTAAAATTCTACGTGATGTATAATGTTGCAGCCTATTGTATACAGAAGTAGACAGGCTGTCTCATTCTAAGCCAGATATTGAAGAGATCACAAGCGTATTATACAGCACCAATCTTATCACTGTTTTTATAAAACAGTCATTTTTCCATAAAATAACTTTTGTTAAGTGTAATGGGGTTTGCACTGTTATTTTAAGTAAGTTAATTAAAATATGTAAAAGATCTTCTTAGTTCTAATGTCTGACATGTAATTATCAACAGGTATAATTCAAAAGAACAAGGCTGAACCTCTTTGTTCTCCTTACTCATTTGCAAAAATGTAAAGTACCGAGACTATATTGTTGAGAATCTGCAGTGAACAATTTGACTGGCTTTGAGTCCTTCCTGGGACTAAGTAGTGTGCTTCCATTTTTTGCTTAGGTAATTCCTGCCTTATGTTGTATTATAGAAACATGATTGACAGGTCCATGAAATGTTCTCCCAACTTACCCTACTTCCCTTTTTATGACACCCAGTACACTTCACTGTAATTACTTCTTTATTACCCCCGCCAATAGCTCAGGCAAGATTATAGTAGGTAATGAGTGAAAAGTTGATTATAACATGATACTATAATGATATATTAATGTTGTTTTAATATCTGTATACACATCCACTCACCTTTATGCCTTTGTGTTCAAGTGCACCATCCCCAAACATTTCTAGGTTCTTTGGTACTTCTTTGCCTTAGGGAAACTTAGTGTCTTAGTCTTTTCAGGCTGCTATAGCAAAGAAACATAGACAAGATGATTTATAAATACCAGAATTTTAATCTTCACAGTTTTGGAGGCTGGAAGTCCAAGTTCAGGATGCCAACAGGGAGGGCTATGGTCCTCTTCTGGGTCAGATATAATGCTTTATTCTCTACTTCATGGAAAGGAATAGGGAACTCTATAGGATCTCTTTTATAGGAGTACCAATTCCATTCTTGAGGGCTCCACTCTCATAACCTAATCACTTCTCAAAGTCCCAACCTTTTACTAACTCCCAAAGGCTTTATGCATGAATACCAAATACCATCACCTCTGAGGGGTAGGATTTCAGCATATCAGTTTGGGAGGAAGAACATTCAGACCATTGCATCTAGTTAGAGATCAAAAGTAGACATTGGGGAGTTCCAGTGGTGGCTCAGTGGTTAACAAATCCGACTAGGAACCATGGGGTTGCGTGTTCGATCCCTGGCCTTGCTCAGTGGGGTAAGGATCTGTTGTTGCTGTGAGCTGTGGTGTAGGTTGCAGATGCGGCTCGGATCCCACGCTGCTGTGGCTCTGGTGTAGGCCAGTGGCTACAGCTCCAATTTGACCCCTAGCCTGGGAACTTCCATGTGCCACAGGAGCAGCCCAAGAAATGGCAAAAAGACCAAAAAAAAAAAAAAAAAAAAAAGTAGACATTGCTTGCAAACTGTTTTCTTTCCTCCATATACTTTTTGGATGCTTATGATAGAAATTGTGCTAAGGAACAAAGTGCAAAGAAGTATTTCTAAAGACAGAAAGTTGGGAGATTAAAGAAAAAAAGAAAATAGGATTTCCCATTGTGGCTCAGTGAGTTAAGAACCCAACATGATGTCCGCTTTGTTCCCTGGCCTCGCTCAGTGGGTTAAGGATCCGGTGTTGCCATGAATTGTAGTGTAGGACACAGATATGGCTTGTGTCCTACATTGCTGTGGCATAGGCCTCAGCTGCAGCTCCGATTCTGCCCCTAGCCCAGGAACTTCCATATGCTACAGTTGTGTCTGTAAAAAGACAAACAAAAACAGAGACACTCACTCAATCAAAGCTAGCAAGTTAAGAGTTGGAGGAAGAGAAGAATTTAATACTTCTTGAAGTCTTGGATAAATGGTGAGACTTTATAGAGGATAATTCTGTAGTAAGCATAGATATCCTGTAGTCACTGAAGCGCTCAAACCTGATAAGTATTCCACATATTATGTGAGACAAAGAATAGTACTGTAGTCAGATTCCAAGGAATTACTCATGGTTTGGTCAGTGAGAAGTGCTATCCATCTTGGAGATTTGCACATCTGCTACAATTTTTTCAACAAACATTAAGACTAACTCCATTTCCAAAAGTCTGTCTCATAAAAAGCTTAGTCAAAATTTGAGGCTAAATTAATTTGTCCTTAAAAAATACAGAAGTTGATGTTAATTGCTCAGTTGAATTTAAAGAATAGGGTTCATAATGTTATACATTAAAATTAGGTTAAACCTCCATTTCTACAAGGCATATTTCCTTCTGCTTGATTTGCAAGTATTTCTTAATTAAATTGCCTATTCAGTCACATCACCTTAATGAATTATAACAGTTCAACAAAACCATAGTGTGAACTCCTTTAGGAGACAGCAGACACACTGTAATTCCATTATTAACCATGAGGGACAGATATGAAGCAATGTCATTTGCCCAAGGTCTTGGAACAAACTTTGGTTTATTGGTCAATCTCTTGAATCTCTTGGAAGGACAGAGAACAAAAGGCCCCTTTCATGTCTTGCCCCAATGTGCCACTTTTTACAAAAAAGGGATATTGAGTATTGTAAATACAAGTTTATATAGAGCCAAGAGGAAGAATCAGTATTCCTGTGTCAAGATATAAAATTCACGTGCAAAACTGAACTTCTGTTATCACTTGTCAGGCACCTTCAGTCTAGCCCTCGGAGACATGTCTTCTGTTTTAGAGGCTTTTGCACATTTAAATTAAGAAGTTGAACTGTTGGAGCTAACATCAGAAAACATCGTAGAAGCTACCCATGGCATTTTCCTGGAGGTCTCTATTAGCAGCAGAGAAAGCTGACGAGATAGTCATGAACTCTTTATGTTTCAGTTTCTCTCTATTTTGGTTAAATCAGGAGACAGAAACTCTGGTTCTACAAGATAAGCATTTTTTTTTTTTTTGGTTTCTTGTTTTTGTTTGTTTTTTTGTTTAATTTTAAAGATCGAGCCTGCAGAACTGTTACTCCTGAAGATTTCACTGAAACATTAGTTTTGAGGAAAGAATCCAAATCCCATATTTCAACCTGAACTGATTTTTGATGATAACAAGATGGCCTCAATTTTTTCAATGAGAGAATTTTTTAAAATTTATTGCTAATCCTCAGGATAATCTACATTATCACATCAGCAATCATTAGGCTATGAAATGCTTATACAAATAAATGGAGGTATAGATAATTACCATAAGGAATAAATTGGGGTTGGGGTTCAAACAGTATAAACTGTTAGATATTCCCTATGACATGTGTAAGAGTGGTGTAACATTTCAGAATTTTTGTGTGCTAGTTGTCATCACATTAGTAGATTGAAATCAGCCATATGTGGAAATATTTACATCATTGAACTCATCAAATATTATAAATCACTGCTCCCTCCGCCTTGGAAAGCAGATTATTAAATATTTATGAGTTCACCCCTGTATACAAAGCTAGTTGTTAGCATCTCCATTTTGTAGGTTAGTCAAAAATATAATTTTTGTTCAGAGGAAATGTCTTTTCAAATAAAACTATTAAGATTATATCAAAATGAGATAGAACATTGTAGTCAGACCATATAATTGATTGTTTCTTTGTTATATATATAACAAAGGATTAGTTTCATTTATTTTGGTGAAACTGAGTAAAATAGAAAACTTTGGTTTCATTTATTTTGGTGAAACTGAGTGAAATAGAAAAGAACAATTCCAGTTTTAGTCACAATATTAGCTTACAACTCCTTTGTGTCATATGCTAGGTTATTCTGAAAAATAACATCTAAGGGGATATTATTGACTATACACATCAAGTGTCTCATTCAAAATGCTCCTGCCTAATTCTTATTTCCAAATTGGGTACTTATATATTAATGATAATCATGTATTGACTGTATTTTTGGATTTTTTTCTACTTCCTAATTTTTCCTTATACATATACTATGTGCCAAGTATAGGATTAGACATATCATGTTATTGAATTTAATTCTCACAGTCATTAATGTCACTTTCTCCAGTTTACAGACAGAGAAAATTGAAATATTATACGATTAGAATTTCTTGATATCTTACCACTTATAAGTGGCAGAGAGAATCTTATTTCAGGTTTCCGAATTTCTATCTCTAGGAGTTCCTATTGTATCTCAGTGGTAGTAAACCTTAGTATCTGTGAGAACGTGGGTTTGATCCCTGGCCTTGCTCAGTGAGTTAAGGATCTGGCTTTGCCATGAGCTGTGGTGTAGGGCACAGATGCAGCTTGGATCTGGTGTTGCTGTGCCTGTGGTGTAAGCTGGCAGCTGCACCTCTGATTCGACCCCTAGCTTAGGAATTTTCATATGCCACAGGTGCAGGCCTTAAAAAAAGACAAAAATAAATAAAATAATAAAAATAAATAAAAATAAAAATAAATCTTTCTCTAATTAAAAAGCTTTCTATATACATCAAAATTATAAATGGTTTTTATTCACACCTGCTTATTGGATATCTGATATTCCTTTGCTGGAGGAAATAAGTAGATATATGCCTGCTTACAGACTTTATAATTTCCTTTTCCTTCTTCTCAGTAAAGAAAGTTACACACCCATTTTTTCAGTGTGAATAATATGGAGCTATTACATTTTACTCAATTGTCCTCAGTTTACATGTTTGGGTGTTTAAAATGATAACATAAATTACAAAAGGTAACCTTTATGATCCTTAGCATGGAAATAAAATTGTAGACTGTACCATTTAAATACAGCTAAGTGTTCTTTTTCAGTTTACTGTAGTAAATATGTATTAAGTGCTGTATAAGATTAAGGCATTTTATTGGATTCAGAGACAAAAAATAAATTATATAGGAATGTTTTTATCTTAATAATTTCATGCATAGTCCCCTTAAAACACTAACATTAAGCTAACCTTAAAATCCCATAAGTGCTATGTGGATACTCCAGGTATACAATTCTTTGACTTTCTTTTAATATTCGGAGATCATTTTCTAATATTTCAAAATATCTACAAGTTCCTTTCTATTCTTTCTTGACAAAATCTTATGGATTTTCTCCTATACGCAACTTATGTCATACTGTCTAAAATCTGCTTGATTCTTTCTCAGTTACCTGCTTTTGTTTCCTGTGGTGCTTGATTTTATCTATATATTATAGCTCAGTAGTAGTCTCAACTTTGCCCATCATTCCCTGCATGCACATAATCATTAAACTCCTGGTATTTGAACTGACAAATGGCATCTAGATTACCTTTGTTTAAAAGGTAAACACAAAGTTTGTTAAGCAGTGTATTGTTAAAGATATCAACTTTATAGTAGCAATAAATACCATGATTATGAGAATTTTTTTAGAGAATGGTCTACAGCCTTGAGCAGAGAGGATTTTTTGAAATCTGTCCGTGTTAGGATATTTAGAATTTATAGAAATCTAAAATTTAGATTTTTTGAAATCTGTCCATGTTAGGATATTTATAAAAAACAGTTTCCTTTGAATTAATAACCATGTTGTACAAGTTTGGCATTATAGAAACTGAAATCAAAAAATGCTGTGAAATTTAAAGGAAATTGGAGTATCAAGAAACCTTTTGATATTCATAACAAATGTAGCAAGACTGAGGAAGTGAACAAGCTGAAGATAAAAGGCAGAAAGTTGATTACTGAATTTTCAGATTTCATAGGTATAAAAATTCCATATGATAACAGGATCTATGATGTGGTCATGGCTATGGATTGATAAGAGTATAAACTCAGGAAGTATGAAGTATAAAACTAGTAAGAACATCTTTATGGCCATTTAACTTTTGCAAATAATGGAAGCATATGGTATGTAGAGAAAGACTATGTTTGAGATATGAAAAGCCCAGCTATATTTACTCAGTAGCTTAAAACATTCAGTTTAGGGTTTACATACTGACTTAGAAATAGTGCTTAAGTTATAAAAGGTCAGAGGATATGTGTCTGCCTTTGGCTGTGACAGACTGGACAAATTCTTCAATCAAGAACAAATGGGATGAAATAAATTAAACAAAATGTGAATGAAGGCATCCAAGAACTATTAAGGTAGCTGAGATTTAGGGTCAAAAGACCCAGAGAAAGGCATGCTCAGATAAATATCACACATTCAATGTTTTTTTCCCCTTTGAAGAATTTGCTGGCTTCTAGGAAGTAGCTAAGAGACTGAGGAACTGAACAGTAAATGATGGCTCAAGACTGAGATGCTAAGCAGCACTTTTGACAGTAATAAAAAATTAGAATCTTGGGACAGCTAGGAGGAAGCAGCCCTGGAAAACAGCCAGGCTCTTGCTAGGTTCCCCTAAAGAGCTACTCCCTTGGAGAATGTATAAACTGGAAATAGACCTGCTCTCAAAAGATAGAACTCAGGTTCATATCAAGTCAAACTTACACTGAATCAGGATGATTTTATACTTGTTCTAACAGTTTGTCAGAAGCAAAAGTAAATCTCTGCTGGAAGATAACATCATTAGGGGCCTTTACAATTTTTAATATAAAATTTTTAGCACTCATCTATCAGCAGACATTTGGGTTGATTCCATGTCTTGGCTATTGTGAATAGTGCTGCAATGAACATGCAGGTGCATGTGTTTTTTTTTTTTTTTAAGCAGAGTTTTGTCCAGTTATATGGCCAATGGAATACTACTTGGACATAAAAATAACAAAATAATGACATTTGCAGCAACATGGATGGAACTAGAGACTCTCATCCTGAGTGAAGTAAGTCAGAAAGAGAAAGACAAATACCATATGATATCACTTATATCTGGAATCTAATATACGGCACAAAGGAATCTTTCCAAAGAAAAGAAAATCATGGACTTGGAGAATAGACTTGTGGTTGCCAAGGGGGAAGGGGAGGGAGTGAGAGGGACTGGGAGCTTGGGGTAAATAGATGCAGGATGTTGGCTTCGGGATGGATTAGCAATGGGATCCTGCTGTGTAGCACTGGGAACCCTGTCTAGTCACTTATGATGGAACACGTAATGTGAGAAAAAAAGAATGTATACATGTATGTGTAACTGGGTCATCATGCTGTACAGTAGAAAAAATATATATACAAATAAATGATAAAAAATATTTAGCACTCAATAAAAATTTACCAAATACACTGGCATAAAAGAATAAGAATGAAAAATTTCAAGTAATGCCATTGACTTCTGCAAGTGCATAAACTCCAGATTATGGTAACACATTGTTCCTACTGCAACACATAGAAACACAGAAAACTTTGTAAATGATATATTTTAAAAGTTTTGAAAAACTTTAGATGCAATAAAGATTAGATAAACTAAAATTCCAGTGAGGGAAGTGCTCTTCCAGTGAGTCGAGTGCTGAAGAGAGCCAACTGTCATCTTCCCAAAGTGATGGCAGACAGAGGTTTATGCTGAACCCAACCAGGGAGACTCTACTGTGGGAAAGAGAAACTGGCAGAGAATGAGCTGATTTGTGATGTACGACTCTGACAAAACTGGAAATTAGAAAAGCCCCAAGTGTAACACCACTGCTACCCATGAGATTTCGGTTGTGGTATCAGGTGGTGGGCAAAAGCAGGAACAAAAGATGAAAGAGTAAATTTTTCTGCTGCCTTGGTGTGCTTGGAGATAAGGTCCTGTTAGAGAGAACCTGCTACATGTCAAAGGACAGCTGGCCTGGCCTCAGGACACTAACCACTATGTACACTTGTGTGGACCAAGAAGATACACAGCTAAGCTCTAATCCTCTGAAGAATGGGGACTTGCCAAGTTCTCAATCAAAAACCCAGAAAGGGTACAACCAAACTAGAAATAAACAGGAAGTGGAGTGAAACTGCAGTTAAATCCTAATTCAACTCAATCTTTGAATGAATTCAGATGACAGAAACCTTGTTATATATTCTGACAGAAGTAATGGGGAATCCTCTCCTGTGGAAGATAATGTCTGACATTTCCGTATTCTTTTTTATGTAATCCCAAGCATAAAATTAAAAATTAGTAGATAGGCAGAGAGGCAGGAAGTGTGACAAACAAAAGATTCTAACTTATGTATATTTCAGATATTGAAACCTTAAAGCTTTTAGGATCAAGTGTGAGGATATGCTCATGACTTGTAGGTGAGTAAAGTTTTTATAGTTCATAGAAAGTAATCACAATAAAAAAAATGCACCTGTTAAATTAGACCTAACTATAAGTTAAACTGTTTGTTGAAAACTATGCTAAGAAGATATTCAAGACACAGAACAGAAGAAAATATTTGCAAAGCATACATCATGGACCTGAGATACAAAAGTCCTTTAGAGCCTAATAATAAATAAAACAACCCAATAAGATAGAAAAACATTGAATACTTAACAAAAGAATGTGCATTAATGTCCAATAAAGAGTGTTCAACATTATTAATCATTAGGAATGTAAATTAAACCAAAATGAGATACTGGACCAGTAAACACCCACCATAATATGTAAATTTAAAAGAATAATGCCAGATGTTGGTGATGATTTGGAACAGTATTCTTTTTTTTTTTTTTTTTTGATTTCTTGGGCCGCTTCTGTGGCATATGGAGGTTCCCAGGCTAGGGATCGAATCGGAGCTGTAGCCACTGGCCTAGCCAGAGCCACAGCAACGGGGGATCCAAGCCGTGTCTGCAACCTACACCACAGCTCACGGCAATGCCAGATCCTTAACCCACTGAGCAAGGCCAGAGATCGATCCTGCAACCTCATGGTCCTAGTCGGATTCGTTAACCACTGCACCACGACGGGAACTCCAGGAGCAGTATTCTCAGTGGGCTATAAAATTATACAATTACTTTAGAAAAAGGTCTGACAATTTCATTTTAAAAATTTTTTTACGAGTTCCTGATGTGGCTCAACAGGTTAAGAACCCAACTAGTAGCCATGAAGTTATGGGTTTGCTCTCTGGCTTCACTCAGTGTGTTAAGGATTTCGTGTTGGCTCCAGCTATGATGTAAGTTGCAAACAAGCCTCGGGATCAGCATTGTTATGGCTATGGCTGTGACTGGTAGCTATAGCTCTGATTTAACTCATAGCCCGGGAACGTCTATATGCTCCAGGTGCTGCCTTAAAAAGAAAAAAAAAAAAAGTTTTTTTTTTAATTAGAGTTGATTTACAATGCTGTGTCAATAGCTGCTGTACAGCAAAGTGACTCAGTCATACATACTGTTTTTTAAAAAATTATTTTCCATTGTGGTCTGTCTCAGGAGATTGGATATGGTTCCCTGTGCTATAGAGTAGGACCTTATTGTCTATCTATTTAAATGTAATAGTTTACATCTATTAACCCCAAACTCTAATCCATCCCACTCCCTCCTCCCTCCCCCTTGGCAACCACAAGTCTGTTCTCTATGAAACGTCTGACAACTTCTTGTATTTGCAACTGAAACCAGAAGTCTCTTGACAATATCTTTTACCAAAAAGAAATAAAAAGTATATTTTCATAAAAAGGACTGCAAAAAAATATATTTCTTACAGCTTCACTGATAATAACCCCCAACTGGAAGCACAGGGAGTGTCAGTAACACAAAAAATGAACAAACTGTCTTACATTTGTATAAAGGAATAATACTCCAAAAATATAAGAATGGGCTACTAATACATCAAATGATAGGGATGGGTCTCAGTCACACTAAACTGAAGGAAAGTAACATTACACATGAATACTACATGATTATGTTAGTTAAAAATTTGGGCACAGGAAAAATTAAGCTGTGCTTTTAGTTTCTAGTTCTGTGGGCAAGGAACTTAGCAAGTAAAAAGCCTATAGAATAAAAATTCAAAACTCTTCTTAGGTCTCTAAGAGAGGGGAAGACACAGGGCAAACCTCTCCCCCCAAGACTGGAGAGATATCAAATAAGGGGAGTCATACCTTACAGGAGCAGAGACACATGGATGAAACTGCAGCATGGGACTTCCCATTGTGGCATGTTGGGTTAAGGACAGGACCTGGTCTCTGTGAGGGTGCAGGTTTGATCCCTGCCTCGCCCAGTGGGTTAAGTATCTGGTGTTGCCACAAGCTGCTTCAGGGGTCGTGTATACAGCTCAGATTCAGTGTTGCCCTGGCTGTGGCATAGGCAATTCTGTATGCTGCCAGGGCAGCCCTGAAAAGAAGAAAAAAAAAAGAAAGAAAGAAAGAAAGAAAGAAAAGAAAAAAACTGCAGCAGGAACCAGTGCCAGGATAGGAAAACCTAAACTGTATTTGATGTGAACTACAAATTGCTGTAGTTTCAGTGTGAAAAAGTCAGAAAGTTGAAAACTCCAAGGGATCTAGTCATAGGGGACCCCATCAGTACTGAGATTTTTCCTCTAGGAGCTTGACCACAGTAAATATATGAGAAAAATCCCTTCATGGTTATAGCAGAGGGACAAAAAACGAGCCATTTTGAAGTATAGCAGAGCACTCTGCTTTTATCAAGGTCTGCCCCTAGATGAAACTAGTTAACCAGAGCCTAACTTGGCTGGGGTATTAGCATAACCTAACTGGGCTCTGGTTGGGGAGGGAAGTAAACCCAGCTCCAGCCCACTCTAGACACGTCCCATAGTGGAGGGGGAGAAAAAAACTAAGAAAGCCCTATAAAGTTCACTGTCCAGTGGTAATAGGTTCACTAAAAGACCAAGCCCTAAATCACAGAAGTATAGAATGCTACCCACCAAACTCCTAAAACCTCACTACCACATTACTAAAGGCATATTTACAAAAGTTTCTTTTACCCAGCTCATTATTTTTGGCCATCAACAAAGGAACATACAAAAAAACACAACAAACCCCCCTCCAAAAAACCCAACCCACCCCCAAATCGACAATTTGGAAAGGAAAGGCAAAACAAACTTTAGAACCATAAATGGAAGGGATGTTGGAATGATCAGAATGGGAATTTAAATCAATTATAATTAATATGCTAAGCACTCTAATAAAGTAGACAGTATGAAAGAACAGATAGTGTAAGCAGAGAGATGGAAATTCTAAGAAAGAACAAAAAAAAATGCTAGACATCAAAAACATTGTAACAGTGGTAAACACTGTCTTTGATGGGTTTATCTGATACATTAGACATGGCTGAGAAAAGAACTCTGAACTTGAGGATATCTCACTAGAAATCTCCAAAATTGAAAAGTAAATAAAACAAACAAAAAAAGAAAAACAAAACAAAAGAGAATAACCGAGGACTATGGGGCAACTATTAAAGTTGTAACATGCCTATAATGGGAATAATAGAAGAGAGAAATAGAATAAATGTTTGAAACAATAATGACTGAGAATCTCCCCAAATTAACGTCAAACACCAAAGCACAGATCTAGGAACTCCAAAAACACCAAGCAGAATAAATTCCCAAAAGTTATATCTTGGCATATCATTTTCAAATTACAGAACCCAAAACAAAGAAAAAAAAATCCTGAAAGATACCAAGACCAGCTCAGCAGGTGAGGGCTGAAGAACTGGTACTATGAAACTTAAGGAAAAAAGTTAATATAAAACAAGACACAGAAACATTTATCTTAATTAAAGGTGGGAACCAGGGGACTCAAGGTCTCAGGGACCAAGAGCCCCACCTCAAGAAACCCCACTGCTTTTATTGTGCTCTTTAGGATCACATCAAGTGAGGAGGGGACTATAGGTCCAGGATATAGTTTTTTTTTTGTTAATGTTTTGAAAGTCACATAGCCGATAGCTGGTTAAGCTTTTATTCTGACCTTTAGGCGTTTAACAATCATTAGCACTGAGGAAGCTCGGCCTTAGCTATCTGTACATAGCGTCTAGAGAATCACCTTTGTGCTTCTGCAGACAGCGTGCCTATCTGCAGCAACCTGGAGTGCCTAGGTTTGCACCTAGATTCTTCCTGCTAATGCATATCCTGCTAACTACCCTCATAAACCCCTTGGGGCCATGAGGCTCATCTTCCTCTTATTCTTTAGAGGACATATCATGCTGTGCAAACTGTGTGCCTATCTGCACAGGTCCAGTGCGCCTAGGCCAATGCATTATGTCCTCATTCAGCTGACCATATGAATAACTTATGCCTTCAGGTCTCTGTTCTTAAGCTTAAGTCATTTACCAGCACTGCGACTGTTTTTTCAAACAGGAATATAGGGTAAAGTAAAGCAGGACAAATGGAGTTTCTAGCATAGAAAATAGAAGTGAAGAGACTAAGAAAATATTGTAGAAACATGTCTCCCGACAGAAAGAAGCTAGAGAAAAAGAAAGCTTATATACAGAAGAACAAATTCAGAATTACATCTGACTTCTTAGAAACAATGCAAAGAAGATGAGAGTAAATTGAAATATTTAATATGTTGAAAGAAAAAAAATCTCAACTTAGAACTCTGTACTCTGAAAAATTATTCATCAAAAGTGAAGAAATAAATACTTTTTCAGAAAACAAAAATTGATGGAATTTGTTGCCATTGGACTTGTCTTATAAGAATGTTAAAAGAAGTTCTTTAGAGAGAAGGAAAATAATGTCATAAACTTGGATCCATGGAAAGTAAGGAAGAGCATCAAAGAAGGAAGTGAAGGTGAAATAAAAACATTTTTCTTATTCTTAATTATATGAGATATCAATTTATTCAAAAAAATAATACTTACCATGTATTTGATTATGTATGCTTGTAGGTAAGTGAAATGAATGACAGCAATGATACAAGGGATGGAAGGGGGGAGGAATTAGACTTATTTTGTGATTTATAAGGTACAATGTTCTTAAAGTGAAACAGTGTTATTTGAAAGTGGAATTTGAAATTAAAAGCAAAATACCATTTATATTAGCACTCCAAAAAATGAAATATTTGTGTATAAACTTAACAAAATAGGTACTGCTTCTATATGAGGAAAACTATACACCTCTGATTAAAGAAATCAAAGATTGACTAAATAAATGCAAAGATATTCCATGCTCATGGATAGGAGGTAATCTCCATTTTGTCAAAATATAAATTCTCCCAAATTTGATTTATGATTTAATGCAATACCAGCTAAAACTCTACAGTCATTTTGTGGATATTTGCAAACTTATTCTGAAGTTTATATGAGGATGAAGAAGACCCAGAATATCAAACATAAAACCGAAGGTGCAGAAAGAAGTTGAAGAACTGACACTACCCAAATGACACTTGCTATAAAGCTGTAGTAATCAAGATACTCCAGTATAGGTGAGGGAATAGACCTATAGATCAATGAAACAGAATAAAAAACCCAGAAATAGACTCACATAAATGTGATCAACCTAACTTTGACAATGAAGCAAAGCCCATACGATGGAGCAAAGCTGGTCTTTTTTAAATGAATGGTGCTGGAATAATTGAACATGCATGCAAAAAAATAAATCTGGACACAGATCTTATACCCTTCACAAAAAATGTAACTTGACATGAATCACAAACCTAATTGTAAAATACAAAACTAAAAAACTGCAAAAGATAACACTGGAGAAAATCTGTTTATTATTATTACTAATTTACTGTTATTATTTTTACAATTTGTGTTAGTTTGGACAAATATAATGCTGTTCATATATTAATTTACATTTGTCTAAACTTATACAATGTATAACACCCAAGTGTGAACAATAAGGGATTTGGGTAATAATGAGGTGTTGATGTATGTTCCTCAGTTGTAACAAATGTACCACCCTGATGGAGGATATTGACAATGGGAGAGACTAGACAGGTGTGGAGGTAAGGAGTACATGAGGAAACTCTGTACCTTCCCACCAGCGTTGCTGTGAACATGAAACATCTCAAAAGAAATAAAGTCTTAGTAAAATTGTATTATTAAATAAGCAAGTTATTATAAAAAAATAGTAATGTTATTGTGGTTGAAGAATTGATTGGGATAGGGTAACTTTATGGGATAATGGGCATATTTTGTATTCTTTAGGTATTATACCTAAAGTTCAGGCTTAAACATATTTATACTTATATTTATAGTATATTTATAGGATTACATAATATATGTATCTGTCAGAACTCAGCAAAAGTACGTTTAAGATATTTGGATTCTGTTCTATGTACAGTATACCAAGGTGATATGCAAATCTTCAAAGGTTTACAGGACAGAGTCAGCACAGCATGGACCTTAAAGCGTAGGGTTTTTCGAAATAGATGGAAGAAAGCAACAAAATTTATAAAATCTAACCAGAGAGTTCCTTCATGGCTCAGGGGGTTCAGGATCCTGCAGCGTCATTGCTATGGCTCTGGTTACAGCTGTGGCACTGGTTTGATCCCCGGTGTGGGAACTTCTGCATGTCGCAGGCATGGCCAAAAATGATGTACCCAGAAACTTTAAAATATATTAAAAAAATGTATTCAGCTTAAAAAAATCTGAGAGGAGAAACTGACAATTTGCAGCCAGCATTTCAGTCAATATATCCATGCCTGTGCTTGGTATATTGCTGTTATGTAATCAGATGCAATAGATCCTTATATTATTATGCCATTAAAACTGAAAATCTGGAAAAAAAACCTGAAAATCTGAGACTCACTCTCCTGATAAACTTTGTGCTCACCAAACAAGAATAAATGTGGCTTAACCTGAATATTTTCCATTCCAGACTCTGGCATTTGTTTTTACACTGTAAATTAATCAGGTGATGTAATTTGTGTGCCAGTCTTCTGTGAACTGGGTTATTATAAATCCCTTTTTTTCCGAATTCACTTTAACTGTAGGAAATGGATAAAAATTAATTTTTGGATGTGAAAATATTTAAAAAGGTACCTAACAAGAGTAAATTAGTAGATGCAATTAATTAAGATTTTTATTGACTGCTTTAGTTACATACTATCCATCATTATACTTTCCATCATTTTAAATTTGTTATTTAAAAGAGATGTCATTTGTTTCCTTTTTGATGACAGTCATTCTGACAGGTGTTGAGGTGATATGGTTTTGAATTGTGTTTCTCTGATGATTAGTGACGTTGAGCATCTTTTAATGTGACTGTTGTCCATCTGCATTTCCTCTTTGGAAAAATATCTCTTCAGTTCTTCTGCCCATTTTTAAATGAGTTCTATTTTCTTACATTGGCAAAGATGTGGAGAAAAGGGAACCCTTGTACACTGTTGGTAGGGGTGTAAATTGGTGCAGTCTCTGTGGAACACAGTATAGAAGTTTCTCAAAAAAATGAAAAATAGAACTACCATATGACCCTATGAGGAAAAGATGTTTTACCATTAAACCAGGTGGGTTGGATCTGATCATTTCCTTCAGGTGTGGAAAAGGGGTCATCTGGTAAGTAACCCAATGACATTTAGTAAGAGAGAAGAGACTTTATCTCTGACTTTAAGAGGATGCCCCTGCTTAAGGAATCTCTAGTAAATAAAACCCAGGACCTTGTGTCTTTTTGTCCCATTTACTTAAACTTTTGGTCTTTTGTCTTTTTTAGGGCCACACCCGTGGCATGTGGAGGTTCCCAGGCTAGGGGTCTAATTGGGCCGACCTACACCACAGCCACAGCAACGTCAGAATTGAGCTGCATCTGTAACCTACACCACAGCTCACGGCAACGCCGGTCCTTAACCCACTGAGTGAGGCCAGGGATTGAACCCTCAACCTCATGGTTCTAGTCAGATTCATTTTCGCTGCACCATGACAGGAACTCCAACTTGTACTTTCAAGAGTGCATTTAGGGTAGATACTCTGTGGGAGGTCAAGTCCTGCAGAGGTCCTGAGAACATTTGTTTGAGACAAAAATGAAAATAAAGTATTTACCATTGGGGAAAAATTCAGACATCAAAACATAAGGATTTTCTTGAGAAAAATATTGTCAGCATTTTTTTTTTTTTTTTTTTAGAAGCAAACAGCTAGTAGCTCCATAATGAATCCTTTATTTGTTATTTATCTCTCCTTTCTAATCTAGAGGCTGGCAACAGTCCTACACTGTGAAGGATGTCATGGTGGTATGCTTCCCCAAATAGGCAATTTGTACCACAGAAAAATCTCACATACTGAAGAGAGTAAAGATACAGATTATCTAGAATTCATTCCTCTTGATAACTCAAGATGTTGCAACCCCATCTATTCCCTCTAACTTAGGAAGTAGGATGATCGTAAATGTATGGTTTCAATTCCTTAATATATAATAGGAAATATATGCTTTTTCTATATTTTAAAATTTGTATGTATAAAACACTGTCAGAAATATTTTCATTATACATCATTACAAATATTTTCCTTTCTGGATAACCTAATTTCTAAAAATGTTATTATGGTATTTTCTGGGCTGCTTCTGCTTTTATTTTGTAACTAGTAATATCTAAGAGTATTAAGTCATTGGCCTAATTTCTATATATGGAATTTCCCATTGATATTATTGTGAAGCCTCTATAAAGACAGTAATTTACCTTACCTGTTATTTTTAATCCACTCAATATTTGTAATACTTGGATAATGCTAGACTAGATCCCTATTGGAATATATGTGAAGGAAAATTTTCTGGACAAAGTGCTCTCTCTCTTTACAGTATAAAGTAACTTTGCTTATTAGCTACAGGGAATTAAAGTTATAATCAATCTTTCCTAAAACAATATTTCACAAATCACTTCAAACCTTTTCTCAATTAAAGGTTATGGATTTCCTTCTTTCTTAATTCTCAGCTTGCATTGCCTCTTGTATACTGTATATGGCTGCTGATCCAAGAGCTGTCTAATATTATGCTGGCTTGTTTAATACAAAAGAGGCATTTTAAAATGTGAATAGCTTTAGTAAAAATAATGTTAAACACAGTCATTATAGAATAAATGTGCTGTTTCTCAGCATGAATAATTTCTGGTACATGAGTAGAATGAATTCACCTTTTATTGGTTGATTTTCAGTTTCCAGTTTTAAGTCTTACCTGCCTCTTAATCTCTTCATATCTTCCATTAGAGGGCCTCTCATAAAAATGAGAAGTCCTATACAAAATTGTGGTTGTATTTGTATAGGAAAGGAAGTATAATTTTCCTTTAATTATCTTAACTAGATAAAAACATCTATTCGTATGTCAAGTGATTAACTCATATCCAAAATAATATTCTAGACTTCAAATTGAATTTTTAATTAATGGGTAAAGAATACGTTTCCAAGAGTTCCTGTTGTGACGCTACTGAAACGAATCCACCTAGTATCCATGAGGATGTGGGTTCGATCCCTGACCTTGCTCAGTGGGTTGGGGATGTGGCGTTGCTGTGAGCTGTGCTGTAGGTCACAGACACTGCTCAGATCCCCGTTGCTGTGGCATAGGCCGGCAGCTGTAGCTCCTATTTGACACCTAGCCCGGGAACCTCCATATGCGGCAGGTGTGGCCCTAAAAAGCAAAAAACAAACAATCAAAGAAAAAGATTACATTTCCAGCCAAATTAGAAGAAAAGAGAAATGTATACACAAAAACTAAGATAATTTCAAAATTAGTAAGAATTATAGCAGGTATTCTGTCACTCAAAAAGTTAACTGAAATTTCATGTATCTGTATAATTGGACCCTAGCATATAAGTTATTTTTCTTTTTATTTAGTATTATTAAAGTTTCTCCAACCCTAATTGTTACTTGTAACATTTCTAAATTAAAAAAAAATCATAAAGTACACATACTACTATGAAGAAATTTAATTATAGTATCTTATATGCAATCAATAGTTTCACAAAAATAGTATTCAAATAATTGAATTTTGCCATTGTCTTGTTACATACTCCTTTTACTCTTAGCTATGGGATGCTCACATCAGTAAATGCTGTTCTATTTAAATGATTACATTAGCTTATAATTTATGCATAATGAAACTGCACTCTTGTTATTAACTATTGATGGATATATATGACCTACCAAACCACTGACAGTTTTGCTTGGAATGAGGCATCAAATGGTGAACAATAGGGCTTCATATAGATTTTTAATGAACAATAAATTAACTCATTATCATAGGTGAAGTACAAAGTTTACTTTGTATGAGAGTAATACTTAAAATGAGAGTGTAAGAACATGAGCTTGTTAACCAATGCCTAAAGTTGTCCCAACTATAAAACTCTATGATCTTTTTAGTCTAATATTATAAACATAAGGTTGTAGAAATTAAACATCAAAGTTTCATATCCATATTTTAATAAGAAAAAATCATAAGGAATTCATATGTCCAAATAAAAGTATCTCTAACTTACTAAATGTGAACACTTTAAAAGATGTTACTTGCAAAGTCTCCAATCTATTTTAATATATTAAATAGCTGAGCATTTATTATAAAATTAATGTCTGGTCCTGCAAGTGAAAGCGCATTTAATAAGTAGTTGAACCAACATCTCTATTGCGAATTTTACTTCCTATTTCTCAGGACAGAACCATTTTTTTATTAAGCAATTGTTTTTTCTTAGCTGGTTTGGAATGCAGTGGTGAAAGATGTTATCGTTTTCATATTTTTTCATATACAAAGGCAGGAGTAATTGACTCTGTTTTGTGGAAGATGATGTATTCACCATCTTTTATTTTGTTATCACCATTGTCTGATAGTTTGTTTTGTAAGAAAAGGCAAAGTGCAGCTGTCTCAAATGTGAATTGCAGTATAGAGGGTCATAGAGACTTCATTTTGAGTAAAAAATGCATTTAATAAAATGAATAAGATTTCTTTAGCTTTCCATTTGTGTGCTGATGCCCAGGCAGATACCATATTTATAATTCTGGATGGTTACTCAATATTTTTTTTCAGACAGTAACTCTGATTCTAACAGTGCAGAGGTGTATATTGCTTACATTGGGAGGTGCATCAGTTCTTTCAGAATATCAAAGTTGATTTAATATGATTTTTTTATCACTTTCTTTCTCTTCCACCCTTTCTATTTCCTTATGGAGGGTCAGATATCCTCAGACTTGCTTACTATATTCAGTTTTGCCAGAAAAATCAAATGAAAATATGTTTTCAAATGGGAAAACATAAAATGACTGAAATAAGAATGAAATAGTGAATTATCTTCTTGATTGAGTGGCCTTATAAAAGTTTATTTACCATGCTGAAATATAAACTCAGCAATTGATAATTTCTGTTAGATGCATCTTAACCTATATATTCATAGGCATACATCTATACATAGATAAAATATCTAAAGATAATACATAATATAGCCTAGTATCTATGTATATAAATATATGTAGATATAATCCTCAGTGTCAATAGTTTTTTTTTTATTATTCATAAATATACTTTGGAGTAGTAAAATCAACATTCCTTCATTAGAAGTAATCTCCTTGAGGACAGCAACTGCCTCAAGACTCAGTAAGCATATTTGATAAACAACTGATTTTCAGGGGTGCTTCCTCTGCGTGTAAATTTTCCCACCTCTGCAACCCAGGAGCCTCTGTTCTCATTTAAGACCTCATTATCTATCAACTAGCATAATGCTGCACACTTACACTTTTCCAAAGACTGTTCCACTGAATTTTATAATTGCATTGAATGTCCCAAAATGTTAAATTTGAAAATATCACTTTCTTGATTACAGAGCTTCATTGATGAAAGATCATTTTTAAGATTTAGATCAAACTCCTTAACAAAGTCGACAAAGTCCTCCAAATTTGTTTCTTTTCCTTAGTCATTAACCTTTCAATAAATGTGTTTAATATCTTAAATACCAGGTAATGTGATTATTTTAACATTAAAATAAACAAAAAAATATCACACTATTTCACATTTCTTGCCTTCTTATTGATAAAAAATTCACATGATTATATGACCATACTAACCAGTTTCCATAATATAATTCAATGGATTTAATTATATTCACAATATTGTGCAATCACCACCATTTTCTAATATCAAAAAATTTATCACTCAAATGAAATCCCAAGCCCATTAAAAAGTTGCTCTTCATTCATGTATCCTCTAGCACTTGGCAGTCACTAATGTGTTCTCTTTCTCTACATTATCTATTCTAGATATTATATATAAATGGTATCATATAATATGTGGCTTTTTAAGTCTCTGGCTTTTTTTACTTAGCATAATGTTTTCAAGGTTCATCTATTTTGTAGCACGTATCATCACCTTATTCTGTTTATGACTGAATAGTATATAAATATGTACTGTATCTTTTTTATCCATTCAGTAGTTGATGGACATTTGAGTTGTCCCCACTCTTGTCTTTTCTGATACTCATTCTTCTTCAGGGAAATCCTTTCCAATGTTTACTGGTTAGATTTCTCATATTTGTGAAGATTCTGATTGATTTCCCATGTAAATCTCATGTAATTCCTAGTGAATCTTTTCCTGAACTCTGTCAATTCTATTTTTTATGAATTGTATCTACTGAAGTGGTATTTTTTTCTCTAAGGATATGTTAGAAACATGAGAAAATATTTACTTACATTTTTTATTAGCATAGTATGTGACATTTTGATGTATTTTCAAACTGTATGTAAACTGCATATAACTGTATAAGTACAATCACCACTATTTAACTAAATATTTTATACGCTGTAACATAAAATTTCAGGACGTATAATTAATCACATTTCTAGAATGAAGCAAGAGGACTTGTGTAATTAAGGGTCTGATTAAGAAGGTGTATGAGAAAAAGAAACATAGGTAAATACACATTTAAAATTCCACATAAGATCATGGTAGGTCAGAAAATTTATCTAAACAATTTTTATGATTTTCATAGTGATTAAAGTTGTTGCATGGGGAGAGAAAGAGAGAGAGATGTTCTTCTGTTATGATGTCCAGTCTAGTAAATGACAGAGGAATCACAACTTGCATCTTTAAAATGCCATAAATTATCAATAAAACTTTCTATATGTAAGAAAGCAATAGGACATAGATTTTGATTTTGGGACAACAGCAATAAAAAGAGATGGTATTTTTGAGAAAGGATCTGAGTGAAAATAGAATACATTGAAACTGTTCATTTTAAGATGGCTTTACAACTTCAGATGACTAGCACTTTAAAATGCAGTCATCCATTAAGAAGGACAGCAAAACTGACTATATAAAATGCTAGAAAAGAGAAAAAACTAAGCAAATGTTTTGTTACTGCACCCTGAGTGGTAAATACACGAAGTTGATGTAATTACAGCTAAGAAAATGTGATTTTAATTAAATATATGCAGAAATCTATACTGTAAACAAATATGTTTTTAAAATTGAGACTACTTCATAACATCTTTTAGTCACTCACCAAATATTTGATACTAAATTTCAATACTAATATTGAAGTGTTGCCTTTGCATTTTCATAAGGAACAAGGAATTTGTTTTTAAATATATATAATTTGTTTTAAAATGTATATGATTTATTATGAATTTATGCTGCTTCCACATAAATAAACTTCTAAAAGTAACTTTTGGCCTACTAACAGCAGTGTCTGAATTTGAGATACTGTATGGACTCTATGGCACCTGTAAACCAACTACAAAGATTAATCCCAAGTATTTGAAGATAAATATAAATCCTTTTATTTCAACTAATATGGATCACATATTTCCTATAAGTAATGTGCCCTGCTTGATAACATTCATTCAGGAAATTAATTTTGTCATTAGAATTCAATAATACTTAGGTAAAAGTTACAAATCAAGCTGATTTCAGATTTTTTGGAAAAAAACATTTTTGCTAAATTGCAGTTTTCCTTCTTTTTATGTTAATAGAGTGAAAATTTTCCAAAATGTTTCACTTGTCAAAACATAAGCTAACAAATGTTGTAATTCATATAGTACTGACATTGAAACAGTTTACTACTCTTCATATTGCTCCACACATACACAAAATATATGTGGTCATTGCTCTTGATATATAATGAAAATACTGTCTATAAAAACTCTCATAAATTGGAGAAGAATGAACTAAGAAGGTTAATTCCTCCAAAACAGGGAGGGTGTTAAACATATGAGATCCTAATCTTAGTACAGAATGGAGACTCACTGTGTTATTATGATCTTAAATGTTAATTACAAATATTTAAGACAAAATTTAAGTCTATTGAAAACCAAAACCGGGCCTGGTTTACATACAAATTTCCTTCTCTCAACCAAAATTCATAAGCACTTGTCATGCATCAGCCTGCTTAAGTGGTTCATAGTCTCCAAGAGCTCTTGTGAGAATTTGTGAAGCTAACCCTGGTTCTTTGGAGTATTGCAGTTAGGACTCTTTTTGCCAGAAAATACCATTACCCTAGCCCAAGAATTGTGAAAAAAATATTTCTCTGTTTTCTTCACTTAATTATCTCCTTAATTGAGGTTTCATATTTAAGAAAGTAGATGCCACGTGCAGCACTGCAGGGAGCTGCAGGGAAACAGGAATCCTGGAAAAGGGATGGCACGGTATAACACACAAGACTCTTAGATTTACAAAGTGGGGGACCAGGAGGCACTCTGTTCTGCAGAACAAAGGCACCTAGGCTTTAGTCCACATGACTTTTATTAAGGAAGGTGATGAGATTGGTATTAGTTTGATTAAGGAGTGCGACAAGATTAGTGGGCAGGAACAGGCACAGGCAATAATGAGGTTATCTTCTTAGTGATATCAAAGGGGGTATCCTTAGGACATAGTGCAGCTGTTTATGGAATAGCATGGTTAATGCATAAGTTCTTTATCTTGTCTTTGAAGGAGACAGTATACTTTAGAACTCTGAGTCCATAGATACTTGCCTTCTGCTGAGTTCAGCTGTTCCGTGGTCTCTAACAAGTAGAGGCCTTAAAAATGCTAGTTAATTAGGGGAAATAATTCACTTTCAAGATCTCTCTTAGTTTTAACAACTTGACTCCTTCCCTTCCCTTCCCTTCCCTTCCCTTCCCTTTCCCTTTCCCTTTCCCTCTCCCTTTTCCTTTTCCTTTTCCTTTTCCTTTTTCTTTTCTTCCCCACCTCCTTCCTCTCTTCCATTCCTCCATCTCTGGCTCTCTCTTTCTGTCTTTTAATTATTTAGTCTTACATTTATTTTTTGATTGTCATTATCAAGGTGAGTAAATGACTTTTCTCAGAAGGATCCGTCTTGATCTATCTCTAAATCCTGTGATGTTCAAAATAGACTTAAAAATCTTTTTCTCTTTGAATAGTTTCTGATCTTGCATTTAATTTTTTTCTATTGTTTCAAGCAAAATGTGTGTACCTTAATGTGTGTTAGGAAACTTCCTATTATGTTTTTTCAGTCTTCACAGTAATTATATTAGATAATTTATATCTACTTTTATTCCTATATGTGAAGTGAGATTTAGATTTTTTTAATATATTGCCTAAAGTTTAGATTTAAGCAGATAATTTCAATCTACTCCAGCTTCTTTGTTTTGGCAGACCTTAGAGCTTTCACTATAGTTACTATATTACATATATTAAAAAAAAAATCCCATATCTATTTTATAAAGGCTACAGCATTAAGTGCTTACTATGTGATGTATATTCTACTAAATACTTCTATATACTTAGAGAATAGTCTCTATACTACATAGACTAGTCTTCTATTTTTATACTATATATACTTATGTATGTATATATCATAATAATATATAATTAGTATATATTTTATATATACAGATATATTTATATACACTTATAAAATCCTTATAATACTGCTGTGAGATATCAGTTATCACAACTGTTTAAAAATTAGCAGCCTCAAGAATAAAGGGGATAAATAATTTGTTAAATTCCTAAGAGGCAGAAAGTATCTAAGGACTATATTAGGCTAGTACTTATCTAACCTGCATTCAGATTCAATTTTATTCATTTCCAGCCAACTTGTTTAACCTTTGGCACAGGGCAGGTACTCATATTAGATCCATTATTTTTCATAGAGTCAAATAAGTTGCCTAACATATAATAGGGGCCCGCAAAATGGTTTGAGTTGAATGCCTGTTTCATTCTAAAATCTCCTTTCTAAAATATTCTATATAGAATACATTGAGATAATTTCTAGGCTGTGATGGGGCAAATCACTTATTTCAAATGCAGGAATATTTAAATTTATTTCTAAAAGGAGGAGGGATAATATCCATCTTATCAGAAGTTGGATAATTACCTGACAAAAATGACAGTGATTTTCAGTCCCATAAAATGTTTTTTATTTTAAAATGATCAGAAGGAGACAATAGTTGTGCTTAAAAAAAATCCACCAATGTGTTCCCTGTGTTGTATTACCCATACTGTTATTTTATTTGCAGAAGCACAAATGGAAAGCTATTCAATTCCTTTTACTCAGCTGTCTTCAAATTTGAGTAAATTGTTTGTATACTAAACTTGTTAAGCATTCAAATGTTATTTAATATATCTTTATACCATGTTAATAATGAAACAATTACCTACATATCTTCTTCTGATCTGAAATGACATAGAAGATATTCTTCCTGATCATTTATTCTAAAAAAGTGAACCCTAGTAATTTGAATAGATAGTGCATCTTTTTCTCCTTTCTGCCCTCCCCCAACATTTTTCTCCCTTTTTTCCCTAACTTTTCTCTCTCTTACAAATATTCTAATTTCATATTAGTGTCTCTCAACCTCCAAAAGGGAAAGAAAAAGGGAAAAGCTTATCATCTAAATTTTTGTATCAGTGGTTAGCATTCATAAGTTTTAATCATCTGTATTTAGCCAAAATTTATAAGATTTTTTAGATGATGGTAATCATTATGTCAAAAAGTTAGTTCTGCTAGTTTCAGAAAAGGATGAACTACATTAATTCCATCTAAAAATTGGTCTTCTCCTATCTCAGTCCCACCTTCCAGTGTTTTACTTTGTTGGCTCCCACTCTGAATAGCCTGTGCCTTCACCTTTAATAGGATGCAGTGATCATTTAAGGATCTCTACTGTGGGTAATTTTGCAGACAATAGGTAGTGTAGTCTGTTCCAGCTACCCTACATACCCAGTTCCTTCCCCTTAAATTTCCTTGTGACAGTGTCATTTTCTTAGAAATTTATGATTCTCTGAGACTGAAAAAGAAGATTGTGCCTTCCAGGTTAATACATAACATGGTAGATAGTTTAAAATTTAATTAAAGTTTAATATAGGCATAATGTGATAACCTGTGGTGACAGTGAAACACTGGCTTTAAGATTGCCCACCAAACTGTTAGCTTCACATTATTCTCTAACATGGGACCGAATCTGCTATGCTTGAAACTCAAGAAATACGAAAACAAGATTTTATTCCCAATCTCTTGTAGGCTCTAAGACTTTAGGAGAGCGAATTAAACTCTCTTAAGTTTAAGTTTTTCCTAATATTAAGGAGTTGATCTGTACATGATTATCAACTGCCATTCATAGGAGCACTTATTAAAACAAATCAGAACAACACTGGAGATTATTACCCCAGGCCTACTAAATCACACTCCTAGAAGTAAAGTCCAGGACAATCTATTATAAAAATAATCTCCCGAAGTTCTAATGAGCAGCCAGGTTTGGGAAAAACTATTTATCTGATGATTTCCTATTTCCCTTTCATATTTGCTACTTAGAGATCTAACTCTAACGCTATTAATTTTAAACATTGGAATAGGTGAATTGAGATCATAGTAAGCTGGGGCAAAGTTAGCAATTTGGAGTCCTTACATCCTACCACATAGATACCACATATACCACCCTGTGGGTAGGATTGGCTCTGTATTCCAGAAATCTCTGTTCCAGGGACTGCTTACATTCCAAAAAAAAAAAAAAAAAAAAATGATACATGAAAAAATAAAATGAACATAAACTTTTGGGCTAGAATGGATTTGAATTCCAGTTTCAAAAGATATACTTGAAAAAGTGATCAGATAACAATAATCTTCTTCTCCTGACTGGCTCTCAGTTAGACAGGATCTAGCCCTCTGAATTCAGAGTGCATGATTGTTCCTCAAGCACAAAACAGTTAGATACTAATCATCAGCTACCCATGATGGCCCTGACGATCTCAACATACATATTCTAATGTTAGTAGGATCCCAGGTCACATACAGAGCATCCAGTTATATTGGAAATTCAGATCAACAACCAACAGCTTTTTAGCCTAGGTATGCCGCAAAATTGCATTTATCTGGGTATCCCAGGCAGTATTGGAGACATAATCAGTTGATCCAAAATTCAAATTTAATTGGGTGTCTTGTATTTTCACTTGTTAAATCTGACAACCCTAAATATGAGGCCTTTTTTATTTTTTAAATTGAGGAAACCCTACAGAGTTTCTAAAAAGAGATGAAAAATTTTAAAAGAATTAAGGAAGTCTGATATTTTAAACACTTTTTGAAGTGGTAGTATCTTGCCTATAGGACCAGGATAAAAAAAGACTAAAGTGTTGGAAAGATAATTTATTCAAATGGACAAAACTTGAAATAAATTCTATTTTTCTTGTGCATTTGTGAGTACATATATGTTTGTATATGTATAATCTTAATATACTCACTTTAAATTTGGGAAAACATTACTGTTCACGTGGGCTAAAATAGCATTAAGTGTTCAGGCCTAAAAACATTTTAAAATTATAGCTACATCACATCAGAGAAGATATTGAAAACGTTTATATTTTGAGATTTTTAAATAATAATTCACAGTTTGCAATATGGAGAACTATATATAAATTATATTTTAACAACTGCTTGCAACTTCAGCTTTTAAAGCTTTTTAAAAATATTTTCCATGGAAAAGAATTATCTATTGATAGCATAATTGCCTTCAGACTAAATATGAAGAAACAGAATGAAACAGATGGTTGTCTGCAAAGTAATGCCTGCAAAGTACAATTGAAAATCAGTATTCAAAAGTGAAAACTCAGAACTTTTTCTTAATATAGTTGTCAAAATAAATCTGGTGTACAAATTTAGAAAATAAAATTTTCAGTATTTACATTTTAGAAATATTAAATAAACAAATCTAAGTTGATATATACTAACATTTTGATATAAATCATTACAAATTATAGTCTCTTTAATGGCATATGTGCTGTGTCAAACTTTTTTATCTCCACCTTTCAATTGTAATCCTCCAAGATCTTCACTGGCATATGAAAACAACAAAATGAAATGATCTTTTTTGCCATATGAATAATATTCTATAATTAGTTAAATGACAGTTATTAGAATTGTGTAATAAAATATCCATTTATTTTATCTCATAAAATTTGTCAGTCATTTGTAAAAAGGTTATTAGAATATGGATTATAGATGAATTTTACTTTCATCTCAAGAGAAAATGTTTTCTATTGAAATCTGAGGAAAAACATATATTGAATGTCTTCATTTCCTTTATTTTTACCAAATATTTGAAGGTTAATGGAAAGTGAGAAAGCTGTTTCTTGTTTGGTCTGTAGAATTGCTATGCATGTGACATCATCTGGGATTCTGCTGCTAAATTAGGCCAAATTGACCTTTCACTTTCCGATTATACCTGCTAGGTCTAGATTCATGTGTTTGCACATACCTGGATTTTATTACCATGTAGGGAGACAGTTCATTCTCCAGAGAACCCAGAAATGGGAAACCACATGCTTCTCCAAAAAGTTAACCATTTTCCCTAGTCAACTTATATATCAGTGCTTAATCACCTAAAACTAGGTGAGGATTTGAATGAAAATCTTTATAAAGGACTTTTACAAAGGAGTTCATTTTAAGATGAATTTCATTATTTGGTTTTTGCCATAGATTAACATAGTTGAGATGTTAAAAATAGCATTAATTAGTGTTTATTTAATGAAAATATAGTTTTTTTTTTCTATGGGCAAGTTGTTTTTCTTCAAGATGCTCAAAAACTAACTTACAGAATTATGATATATTGAACTAATGAATCAAAGTTACTAGGAATTTTTTAATTGCTATTTTTTAAAAAAACATAATATTCTTAAACATTTTTACTAATTGTTCAGAGTTCTGCCATCATGGTTAATATTACCTGTGTTGGTTTTTCCCTGGTATCTTGTCTTCTTCCACCCATTCTCATAGTCTCTTCAGCATGATGTAACACCGTTATACTTTTACCTGAATAATCAATAGATAAAATTATAAGACTCCAGAACCTACATTTAAAAATGGATATGAAAATGAATGTTAAAAAATTAAATCAACGTCAAAATTTGTGGGATGTAATTAAAACAGTGCTTAAAGAAAAAAGTTATACCACTGAGTTCATGTAATAGAAAATTAAAAATATGTAAAATCAGCAATCTAACTTGACCATATGAAACTAGTGAAAGAAGAGAAAATTAAATCATATTAAGCAGAAGGAAAGAAATTATAAGATTTGGAGGAGAAACCAATGAAATTGAAAATAGGAAATCAGTGAGGAAAACAATGAAAGGTAATGCTGGTTATTTGAAAAAAAATAAAATCAGTAAGTGTCTAGCCTAGATAACTAAGAAGAAAAGAGAAAAACAAATTACTGATATCAGAAATGGAAGATGGGGACATCGCTTTGGATCCCATAGAAATTACAACAATAATAGAGGAATGCAGTTGGCCTTTGAACAATGTGGAGAGTAGAGGTATTGACCCTACATAGTCAAAAACCTGAGAATGTTATAGTTGGCCTTCCATATGTGTGGTTCCACAACTGCAGACTGTATAGATAAATATGTAGTACATATTTATCCAAAAAAAAAATCTGCAAGTAAATATTCCTTGCACAGTTTCAACCCATGTTAGTCAAAGGTTAACTGTGTATGAATAACTGTATGCTCCCAATTTGAAAACCTAGATGAAATAAACCAATTTCTTGAAACATAAATTTTCCAAGATTAACTCAAGAAGTAGACAATCTGAAGTGGCCTAGATATATTAAAGAAATTGAATCAGTAGTTAATGACCTTCAAAACAGAAAGCACCAAGCCCAGATTCACTGGTGAATTCCACCAGACATGTAAGGAAGAAGTTACACCAGTTCTCTACAATATGTTTCAGAGGATAGAAGCTGAAGGAATATTTTACAACTCATTATGAGAACAGCTTTAACCTAAATGAAATCAAAGAAGAACTAAATAAATGGAAGGATATTCATGCTCATGGATAGAAAGACTCAATATTGTCAAGATATTAATTGAGTACTTGCTATCTCTGACACTGTTCTAAGCACAAGGGTTATAAGAACATAAGAAGAGAGATCAGTTAAGAGATTACTGCAAGTTTTTTTAGAAGAGGCATGATGATAGCAGCAGAGGTATTGACTAGTGTTTGGGTTATGAGCATATATTTTTTCTAAAATACATATTGTAATATGGTGTATCTATAAAAATGCACATATATTTAGTTTACAGTTCAGTGATTTTTTTAAAGTGTATGGTCAGATAAACATCACTCCCTCCAAGATACCTAAAATTTTCTTCACCCAGAAAGTCATTCACCATGATCACTACTACCCATCTTCCAATAACACAGAAAATTGCTATTGTGAATTCTATCATTGATTGTATTTTCTGGAGTTACCCTTGTGGTGCAGTGGAAATGAATCTGACTAGGAACCATGAGGTTGCAGGTTCGATCCCTGGCCTTGCTCAGTGGGTTAAGGATCTGGCATTGCTGTGAGCTGTGGTGTAGGTTGTAGACGTGGCTTGGGTGTGGGGTTGCTGTGGCTGTGGTGTAGGCTGGCAGCTGTGCTCCAATTAGACCCCTAGCCTGGGAACCTCCATATGCCACAGGCGCATCCATAAAAAGCAAAAAAAAAAAAAAAAAAATCCAAAAACCTAGTGTTTTCTATACCTATAGGCCATGTAAATAAAATCATATAGCAGGAACTCTTGTTTCTGATTTAAATAACACTATAATTTTTTGTGAGATTCATCTATATTCCTATGTAGAACAATAGATTGCCCCTTTAACTTCAGAGTAGTATTGCATTGTATGAATATAGCCTAATTTGTTATCCATTCCCCCTGGTGGTAAGCAACAGTTTGGGGGTATAATGAATAAATCTATGAATTTTGGTGTACAAGTTTTTATAGACATATGTTTTCATTTCTCTTGGAGTGCAGTTGCTGGCTTAGGGAGTAGATGTATGCTTAGTGTTTATGTATGTATGTTTAATATAGAAAGTACCAAACATTTTTCCAAATTCCTTGTAAAATGTTTACAGTGTATATCTCCAGTTATTTTACATCCTTACTAAAACTTAGTATAGTCAGTATTTTTTTCATACCTTTACTTTTTTATTCATGACAGCTCCATACTTAGGACCTAATAGCCTCCCTAAACCTCCACTTCTAAATATTATCACATCCCAGATTTGGTTTCAACATAGGAATTGGGGAGGCACAAAACTCAATATATGATAGCACATATAAGCAGTTATATAGTCACCAACAAAATCAGGATGAAGTACATTTTGATCACCCTAAAATATTTTATGAACCTTTTTGAAGTCAGTCATCTTCCCCCACTTTTAGTACATGAAAACCACACTGCTTGTTGTAACTATAGTTCTGTATTGTCTAGAGAGTCATATAAATGAAACATAAATTACATAGCCTAAGATCTTTTTAAAATTATCCATGTTTTATGCATCTGCAATTTATTATTTTTTATTACTGACCAGTATTCCATAGTGTGACTATATCACAATGTGTTTGTTCATCAACTGACACTATTATTAATAGAGCAGATTTGAACACTCATGTTTTTGTGGGAATATATTCTTTTATTATTCTGGGGAAATACATAGGAAGAGTAGTATTGGACTTTATGATAAGTGTATATATAACTTTATTTTTTTTTAAGAGGGGCAATATGTTTTCTCAAACGGTTGGTTTCCAAAATCATTAATTCTATCAGTAATGTATGAACTTTCTAGAGGTATCATGCTGTGATTTTACTTACAGTATAGTTGGCTATCTTTAAATGTATGAGATATTCATTTATAATTTTTTTGCCAATTTTGTATTATGTTGCTTCTCTATATCATGTGTTAACATTTTATTTCATTGTGGTAAAGATACATAACAAGAGATCTAACCTCTTAACAATTTTTAAATATACAATATGATATTGTTGACCATAGGTACAATGTTGTACAATAGACCTTCAGAGATTATTCCTTCTGCTTAACTGAAGCTTTATGTCCATTAATAAGTTATTCCTCATTGCCCTGGAAATTTCACAGCTCCTGGAAACTACCATTCCACCCTTTGTTTTATGAAGTGGACTGTTTTAGATACCTTATAGAACTGGAATCACAAATATTTGCTTTTCTATGACTGGTATACTTCACTTAGCATGTGTCCTCAAAGTTCATCCATGTTGTTGCAAATTGCAGAATTTGCTTCCTTTTGAAGATTATGTAGTATTTGTATGTACATACTACATCTTCTTTATCCAGTCATCTGTTGATGGACATTTAGGTGTTTCGAGATGTTGGTTATTATGAATAATGCTGCAGTTAACTTAGGAATAGTAATATCTTTTGAGTTCCTAATTTCAGTTCTTTTAGGTAAATATATAGAAGTGGGACTACTGAATTATATGGTAGATTTATTTTCATTTTTTTGAGAAATATCCATATTGTTTTTTATAGCAACTGCACTATTTTACATTCCTATTAAGAGTGTACCAGAGTTCCTATTTCCCCACATACTCACCAGTGGTTTTTTTTTTTTTTTTTGCTATTTCTTGTGCCACTCCCTCGGCATATGGAGGTTCCCAGGCTAGGGGTCCAATCGGAGCTGTAGCCACAGGCCTGCGCCAGAGCCACAGCAACGCGGGATCCCAACCGCGTCTGCAACCTACACCACAGCTCACGGCAACGCCGGATCGTTAACCCACTGAGCAAGGGCAGGGATCGAATCCGCAACCTCATGGTTCCTAGTCAGATTCGTTAACCACTGCGCCACGACGGGAACTCCCAGTGTTTTTGTTTTGTTTTTTTTTAAATAATAGTCATCTTGACAGTTGTGAGTGATATTGTGATTTTGATTTGCAATTTCCTGCCTCATGATTAGTGACAAAGGGCATTTTTTTTCCCCTGTGCTTGATGGCGGCTAGTATGGCTTTTGGAGAAATGCCTACTCAAGTACTTAGCCCATTTTTTGGTATAGGAAAGTAGGTTAACATCATACTTAATAATGAAAAACTTAAAAGCTTTTCTTCTATGATCTGAAACAAGACAAGAATGTCCACTAGTAACACTTCCATTCAACATATTATTGTCAGTAATAGACCCACACATACATGGTCAAGTAACATTCAATACTCTTATAAGGAAATTCAGTTGAGAAAAAAAATACTCTTTTCAAGACACAGCTACATGATCCTGGAAAAAATGAATATATGAATATATATACATGGAGAAAATGAGCAAAAACCAAATACCAAATTTTAATCCAAATAATATACAAAGATTCACTAAAAATGAATCATAAAAGTAAATATAATAAGTAACCTGAAACATTTCCAGAAGAAAATATCAGAGACTTTCTTTCTCTCATTTCATTAAGACAAAGATTTCTTAAATAGAACGCAAAAAGCATGAGATCTGTAAGAAAATAATCAGGTTTATCAGTATTAAAAATTTCTGATCTTTGAAAAACACTGTTAAGAAAATTAAAGCAGACCGTGACGAACTATTTGGAAGATGTACAATAAAAGACCTCATCTCAGATAAATATAGAAATTTTACTCAATATAAAAAAGTTGTAATTCCTTAGGTATTTTGTAGTTGTAATTCTTAGGTATTTTGTGATTAATCCCTTATCAGATATATGATTTGCAAATATTTTCCCTGATTTATAGATTGCTTTCACTTTGTTGTTTCCTTTGCTGTTGAAGTTTAAGACTACATGTTATATATAATTTGTTTTGTATTTGCCTCTTTTTTTGTAGGTTTAGTTTTTTTCCTTTATCTTTTAATGGCTTAATCATCATACATTGTATATAAAAGAACAGTAGAGATGAAGATAAATTTTATCTATTCCCCCAAATGGGTATTCTTCTTCTGTTGTTCTTTAGTGTGAATGGGTACATCAATTCAGTCAGTAACTGGGCTGAATTTTTTGGTTGTTGCTCTAGTTAACATCAGTATACCTCTGACTAAATCATTCTGCTTAATGTGAGGTCTAGCACTTTTTTTTTTCTGTTTTTCCTCTTAGTGTTCCTTTACTCCTCAGCTTTTTTTGCAAGGCCTTTTTCTCCTGCATCATGGCCTTCTACTAGGTATTTTGAATGGGGCCATATTTTATTCCCCTATCCCAGTGGCAACAGATTACTTCCTTGTTTTAAAGAAAGATCTGGGCATGAAGTGATTTCCTGTCCCTTCACAAGCAGCAGATTTATTTTTTAGTTTCAGTGCTGTGGATGGGACAGGTTATTTAGGGCTCCTCTAGTAGCCATTGAACTTTACCCAGAAGGGATGGCAAGAAGGAGCCTTGCTTTCCCAACAGCAGACAGCTTTTGCTAGAACTCATCCTTCAGTGGCAGCTGACCTGATCTTTTCCTGGGACAAAGAGCAACAGATAATTTGTTTTGTTTGTGACTTTTGTGTTTTGCACCTCAGTTAAGAAAAAAATATTCTTTTTAAGTGGACATTAGATTGTCTTTCATATGAATGAAGAGTTAAGAAGCAAGTCATTTTCTTGATGGACACAGGTAATCATCACTTATGTAGCTATTCTAGTGAAATCCCTCTTAACATCACTTGTCAGGCCTCCAATTTTTCACTTGAGCAACCAGTGGATGCTGAAGGGAAATAGCTAGCAAGCCAGAATGAGTTTCTGTTGTGTTTGACCTGTCATGACTCAGGCTTTCAACATTCTTTAAAATTTCAGATATTTTCTTTTTATCTGTTTTTATGATTGACTCCTATTCTTCCCATACTCTGGTATAAGTAAAATGAATGTGATTCTCATCTTTCATGAAAGGGGCTTGTCATCTTCTGAAGTTTCTGATGAACTCAACAAAAGTCAGGTTTTATATATTAGGGTTTTTTTTTTTTTCCTTGTAAAAACAGGAAAAATACCTTCTTAGGACTTTTTACTTCCTAGCCAGAAGTAAAGCACAGCAAATTTATTTTAATTTTTATATTATGTAAGTTACAACCAATTTTTAATTGAGCCTGTATCTAGTTGCCTTGCTAAATTTATCTTGTTGCTGATCTTCTAGGAAATACAGGTTAATGTTTTAATGAAATCTAGAACATTTTTAGATTTTATTTTTTTTAATTGTTTCTTGCCCTTCCTCCTTTTCAACAGTGACTGCCACTACAGTGGATAATATTCCACATGTTATTTATTTATTTATTTTTTGTCTTTTGTCTTTTTAGGGCTTCACCTGCATCATATGGAGGTTCCCTGGCTAGAGGTCAAATCAGAGCTGTAGCCTCTGGCCTACACTAGAGCCACAGCAATGTGGTATCCAAGCTGCATCTGTGACCTACACCACAGCTCATGGCAACGCTGGATCTGTAACCCACTGAGCAAGTCCAGGGATCGTACCAGCAACCTCATGATTACCAGTTGGATTTGTTAACCACTGAGCTATGACAGGAACTCCTCCATATGTTATTGATACTCCATAAATATTTTTTCCCAAATTTTCTCAGTGCCTCAGTTTAGATATTTCTATACAGTCTTATTGTTAGGTTAAGCATTCTGATTATTTCTTCAGCTTAAATATTATATTTCTCAATTCTACATTTTCTAATGATCTCTATCTCTAATTTATTTTTCTGTATTTTTCCTAAAATGTTTATAATAGCTATTTAAAGTCCTTGCTTAATTCTCACATCTGTGTAATCTTAGGGTCTGCTTCTATTGACTGTGCTTTTCTCTATATTATGGTTCCTATCTTCCTTCTTCTTTTCTTGATTACTGTTTTTTTTATTATATAGTAGATATTCTGAGTAAAATGCTACAGCAATATGGGATTTTGTCATCTTCCTCCAAAGAATGTTGGATTTTTAGTCTAACAGGCAGTGATCAGAGCACCATGATCTTATGGAGGCTTGGTTTTAAATTTTTGTCAGGTCTCTTCTTTTTGTTTGTTTTTTCCTTTAGCCCTAAAAGATAGCATACCATCTTACAGGTGTTTTACTCATAAGCTTTGCCCCACCAGGCATTTTAGGGGAGGCCTCAAGGTGTTTATTATTCACTCTAGCATGGGGAAACTTGAACTCTACTTTCTCTTTTCACAGCTTGGTAGTTTATATATTCTCTTCTCAGCTCTTTAATCTTATAGATGTTACTTATATCTACATTCATTGTATTCTCTCCTAGTGTGTATGCAGTTTGATAGTCTGGAAAATATCTGAGGGCAATGTGTTTATACATATTCTTCAGCTTTGCATTTGTCAAATTTCTCAGTCTACTTCCAAGTGGTCTGGTAAACATAAATTAGAAACTTGATTCCATTCTGTGACATTGCTGCTGCTTTTCCTCTTTTTTTTTCTCATTTAATGATTTTTATTTTTTTCCATTATAACTGGTTCACAGAGTTCTGTCAGTTTTCTATTGTACAGCAAGGTGACCTGGTCACACATACAAATATTCATTCCTTTTTCTCACATTATCATGCTTCGTCATAAGTGACCAGGTATAATTCCCAGTGCTATACAGCAGGGTCTCATTTCTTTTCCATTCCAAAGGCAATAGTCTGCAACTATTAACACCAAATCCCCAGTCCATCCCAGTCCCTCCCCCTTGTCAACCACAAATCTGTTCTACAAGTCCATGATTTTCTTTTCTACGGAAAGGTTCATTTGTGCCTTATATTAGATTCCAGGTATGTGATATCATATGGTATTTGTCTTTCTCTTTGTGACTTATTTAATTTGTTATGAGAGTCTCTAGTTCCATCCATGTTGCTGCAAATAGCATTATTTTGTTGTTTCTTTATGGCTGAATAGTATTCAATTGTGTATATATACCACATCTTGTTAATCCATTCATTTGTTGATGGACATTTAAGTTGTTCCCATGTTTTGGCTATTGTAAATAGTTCTGCAGTGAACATGCAGGTGTATGTGTCTTTTTCAGGGAAAGTTTTGTCTTTCTATATGCCCAAGAGTGGGATTGCTGGGTCATATGATAGTTCTAATGTAGTTTTCTGAGGTACTTCCATATTGTTTTCCATAGTGGTTGTACCAATTTACATTCCCACCAGCAGTGCAGGAGGGTTCCCTTTTTTTCATGTCTTCTCCAGCATTTGTTATTTGTGGACTTATTAATGATGGCTGTTCTGACTGGTGTGAGGTGGTATCTCATAGTAGTTGTTATTTGCATTTCTCTAATAATCAGTGATGTTGAGCATTTTTTCATGTGCTTGCTGCCCATCTGTATATATTCTTTGGAGAAATGTCTATTCAGGTCTTTTGCCTATTTTTCTATTGGGTTATTGGCTTTTTTTGCTGTTGAGTTGTATAAGTTGTTTGTATATTTTAGAGATTAAGCCCTTGTCAGTTACATCCTTTGAAACCATTTTCTCCCATTCTGTAAGTTGTCTTTTTGGGTTTTTTTTTATGATTTCCTTTGCTGTGCAAAATCTTTTCAGTTTGATTTTGTCCCATTGGTTTATTTTTGCATTTATTTCTGTTGCCTTGGGAAACTGACCTGAGGAAACATTTGTAAGTTTGATGTCAGAGAATGTTTTGCCTATGATCTCTTCTAGGAGTTTGATGGTGTCTTGTCTTACATTTAGGTCTTTAAACCATTTTGAGTTTATTTTTGTGTGTTTGGTGAGGGTGTTTTCCAGTTTCATTGACTTACATGCACTGTCCAGTTTTGCAAGCACCACTTTCTGGAAAAAACTGTCTTTTTCTTACTTTATATTCTTGCCTCCTTTGTCGAAGATTAATTGACCATTGGTGTCTGGGTTTATTTCTGGGTTCTTTATTCTGTTCCATTGGTCTCTATGTCTGTTTTGGTACCAGCACCACACTGTCTTGATGACTGTGGCTTTGTAATATTGCCTGAAGCCTGAGAGAGTTATACCTTCTGCTTGGTTTTTGTTCCTCAGGATTGCTTTGGCCATTCTGGGTCTTTTGTGTTTCCATATAAATTTTTGGATTGTGTGTTCTAGTTCTATAAAAAATGTTATGCATAATTTTATAGATATTGCATTGGATCTGTAGATTGCTTTGGGCAGTATGGCCATTTTTATAATATTAATTTTTCCATCCCAGGAGCTTGGAATATCTTTCCATTTCTTTGAATCCTCTCTAATTTACTTGATTAATGTTTTATAGTTCTCAAAATATAAGTCTTTCACCTCCTTGGTCAGGTTTACTACCAGGTATTTGATTTTGGGGGGTGTAATTTTAAAAGGTATTGTATTTTTGTATTCCTTTTCTAATATTTCATTGTTAGTATACAGAAATGCTACTGGTTTCTGAATATTAAACTTATATGCTGCCACTTCACTGAATTTGTTGATAAGTTCAAGTAATTTTTGGGTTGAGTCCTTAGGGTTTTCTATATATGGTATCATGTCATCTGCATACCTTGACAGTTTTATTACCTCTTCTCTTCCTATTTGGATGCCTTTTATTTCTTTTGTTTGTCTGATTGCTGTGCGTAGGACTTCAAGTACTATGTTGAATAACAGTGGTGAGAGTGGGCATCCTTGTCTTGTTTCAGATTTTAATGGGAAGGCTTTCTGCTTTTCTCCATTGAGTATTATATTTACTATGGGTTTGTCATAAATGGCCTTTATTATTTTAAGGTATATTCCCTCTATACCCACAATGGTAAGAGGTATTTTTTTAATCATGAATGGATGTTGGATATTGTCAAATGATTTTTCTGCATTTATTTTGATCATATGGTTTTTGAATTTTCTTTTCTTTTTTTTTTTCTTTTTTTTTTTTTTTTTGTCTTTTGTCTTTTTAGAGCTGCACCCATGGCATATGGAGGTTCCCAGGCTAGGGGCTGAATCAGAGCTGTAGCTGCCAGGGTACACCACACCTCATAGCAATGCCAGATCCTTAGCCACTGATTAGGGCAAGGGATTGAACCCATGTCCTCAGGGATACTAGTTGGGTTAGTTAGAGTGAGGCTCCTGACTTCTTTTGTTAATGTCATGTATGACATTGATTGATTTGCATATGTTGAACCATCCTTGTGAGTCTGGGATGAATCCCACTTGGTTGTGGTATATGATCTTTTTTATATGTTGTTGGATTCCATTGGCTAAAATTTTGTTGAGAATTTTTGCGTCTATATTCGTAAAAGTTAATGGTCTGTAGTTTTCATTTTTGGTTAGTATCTTTGTCGGTTTTGATATTAGGGTGATGGTGTCATCATAGAATATCTTTGGGAGTATTCCTTCTTCTTCAGCCTTTTCGAAAAGTTTAAGGAGGACGGGTATAAGTTCCTCTTTGCATGTTTGGTAGAATTCGCCTGCAAATCCATCTGCTCCTAGACTTTTATTTGTAGGAAGTGTTTTTCTTGCATATTCAATTTCATTTCTACGTATCAGTCTGTCAGTTGATCTCTTCTTGATTCAGTTTTGGCAGGCTGTATATCTCTAAAAAGTTGTCCATTTCTTCTAGGTTGTCAAATTTGTTGGCATATAATTGTTCACAGTATTCTCTTATGTTTTTTTTTAATCTTTCTGCAGCATCCATTATGATTTCTCCTTTTTCATGTCTTATTTTGTTTATTTCAGTTTTTTCTCTCCTCTTCTTGGTGAGTCTAGCCAGAGGTTTGTCAGTTTTGTTTGCCTTTTCAAAGAAATAGCTCTTGGTTTTATTGATTTTCTTTTCTTTCTTTTTTTTTGGAATCTCTATTTTATTGATTTCCTTTCTGATCTTTATGATTTCCTTCCTTCTGATGACTTTAGATTTTGTTTATTCTTCTTTTTTCTATTCATTTGGGTGGTAGGTTAAGTTGCCATTTTGAGATCTTTGTTCTTTTTGGGGGGAATACCTGTATTGCTATGTATTTCCCTCTAAGCACTGCTTTTGCAACATCCCATAGATTCTGAGTGGTTGTGTCTTCATTATCATTTGTCTCTTAAGTATTTTTTAATTTCCTTCTTGATTTCTTCATTGACCCATTGTTTTTTTAATAGCATGTTGTTTAGTCTCCATGTAGTTATTTTTTTCTCATTTCTTTTCCTGTGTTTGATTTCTAGTTTCATGCCATTGTGATTAGAGAAGATACTTGAAATAATTCCTGTACTGTTCATTAAATTTGTTGAGGTTAGATTTGTGCCCCAGTATGTGATTGATCCTTGAGAATATTCCATGTGCACTTGGGAAGAATGTATATTCTGAATTTTTTGGATATAATGTCCTGAAAATGTCAATTAAGTCTAACTTTTCTGTTGTGTCCTTTAGGATCTCGGTTGCCTTATTGATTTTCTGTCTACTGGATCTGTCCATTGATGTGAGTGTGGTGTTGAAGTCTCCTACTATGATTTTATTCCCATAAGTTTCTCCTTTTATGTGTGTTAGTATTTGTTGGAGGTATCAGGGTGCTCCTATATTAGGGGCATATATATTGACAATTGAAATAGCCTTTTTGTTGAATGGATCCTTTTACCATTAAATAGTGTCCTTCTTTGTTTGTCTTTATGGCCTTGATTTTAAAGTCTGTTTTGTCTGATATGAGTATTGCAACTCCTGCTTTCCTTTCTTGTCCATTGGCATGAAATATCTTTTCCCATCTCCTCAATTTCAATCTGTATGTGTCCTTTGCCCTAAGGTGGGTCTCTTGTGGACAGAAGATTATAGGTTCTTGCTTTTTTATCCACTCTGCCATTCTGTGTCTTTTGATTAGAGCATTCAGTCCATTGACATTTAAGTTAATTATTGATGGATATGTATTTATTTGTATTTTCAACCTTGTGTCCCAGTTGCTTCTGTGTTTCTCCTTTCTTACATTCTTTTTTGGTTGGATGACTTCCATTTATTTTATGCTTGTGTACTTTCCTTTTTTTGTGAATGTAATGTTTGGTTTTGATTGTGGTTGCCCTGTTTTTTAAGAATGTTAACTCCTTCCTGAATCTGCTTGCTTTAGCCTGATAGTCATATAGGCTCAAACACATTATTAAAATAAAAAAGAGTATATTTTCTTACTTTCCTTCCCCACATTTTGTGATTTTGAAGTCCTTTTTTTTTAACATCTTCATCTTTGACCTTTTGCTTTTCCCTGTGTTTATCATTGTTATTACAGTAATTTTTTTTCCCACTCTTCAATCTGTGTGCTTGCTTATTTAAGTGATTGCTGTCCAATTGTGGTTTCCTCCATCCTATCTCTTCTTACTTCTTTTTTTATTTACAGAAGCCCTTTCAGTATTTCTTTTAGAATAGGTTTAGTATTGCTGTACTATTTTAGCTTTTGTTTATTGGAGAAATTCTTTATTTCCCCTTCTATTTTAAATGATATTCGATCTGGGTAGAGTGCTTTTAGGCTGTGAATTTTTTCCTTTCAGAACTTTGAATATATCTTGCTACTCCTTTCTGGCCTGCAGTGATTCTGTAGAGAAATTGGCTGATAGCTTTATGGGGGTTCCCTTACAGTTAATGCTTTGTTTTTCTCTTGCTTCCTTTATAATCCTCTCTTTAACTTTGCCATTTTTATTATATGTCTTGGTGTGGGCCTATTTGGGTTCAATCTGTTTGGGGCCTTTTGTGCTTCCTATATATTGATACCAGTTTCCTTTAGATTTGGGAAGTTTTCAAACATAATTTCTTCAAATATATTTTTAATCCCCTTTTCTTTTTCTTCTCCTTCTGGAATTCCTATTATGCGTAGTTTGGCCTGCTTTATATTATCCCATAGATCTCTTACATTGCATTTGTGTTTTTTCATTTGGTTTTCTGTCTGCTGTCCTGATTGGGTGATGTCCATTATTCTATCTTCCAAGTCACTGATTCTTTTCTCTGCATTATTCATTCTGTTCTTTACTGTTTTTAGCTCAGTTTGTGTCTCTGCAAATAAATTTTCTAATTTTTTCCACATTCGTCCTTACATTTTCTAGTTCCTTTCTAAAGTATACTGCATATTGTTCATATATGCTCTTAATTCCTTGATATTCAGCCTTAATTCCTTCAGTATTTTCATTATCTCCATTTTGAGCTCAGTGTCTCTTAGACTGCAGAGGTCTGTTTCATTGTTTGCTTCTTCAAGATAATTCTCTTGTTCTTTTAACTGGGAATGGTTCTGGAGCTTCTTCATCTTACTTATGTTTTTCTTTTTCTGTGAGTTTTTGGAAGACAAACTCTAGTCTTAGAAGGCTACTTCTATGCGAGAGAACCCCTTTGTATATTGTTGGGGGGTTACTGTTTATTTTTGGTGTGAGAGTTTGGATATTTGCTCTTTCTTTGGTGTGAGCAGACCATTATCCCCAGGGTGCTGAGAGTGTTTCCAGAGAGAAGGCGGCAATGTGTAGGGCTAGTAGTCAGTGCCTGGTTGCTGGGCTCTTACTAGCAGCAAGGATCTGCCAGAAGGTGGTACAGACTACTACTAGTTTCAGGGCCCTGGAAGTGGTGATGAGCCTTAGGCAGATTTTTGTGGTGCCCAGAGCATTTGGCAGTGTCAGCAGCAGGGTGTGTGTGTTCCCAGGAGAGTGAGAGCAAGAAAAGACAGAGTTCAATCACAGCACCCTCTTCTGAGGTGACTGGGGTCGCATAGGTGCCTTTCAGGGACCTCTAGTGGTAGTGGGCCATGCCCACCTCTGGAGTCAGAGATAACTGTGGTGGTTTGCCCCCACCACCTGCAGAGCACACAAGAAGCACCCTGTCCTGGTTAGCCCATACAGGAGGTGCTGCACAAGCTGCTCCTTGTTGTGGGGTCTTAGGAAGGGACATGATTAAGTGTTTGGGCACTGCCCAGAGCATTTGGCAGTGGCAGCAGCAGGGTGGGTGTGTTCCCAGTGGAGTGAGAGCAACAACGGGTTGTGCTCAGTTGCAGCCCCTCCCCCCTTTTGTTTTTGGACAATGCCTGAGGTGACTGGGTCTGCAGGTGGATCCCACTCATAGGCCCCTAGTGGTGGCAGGCCATGCCTCTCTCTGGCCTCCAAGGCAACTGCTGTGATTCGTCCCTGCCACTTGTGGATCACACAAAAGGCACCAAGTTGCACTTATCCCCTTGCTGCCCTTAGCCCACAAAAGAGGTGCCCAGCCATCCGTTGCCCCACAAGAAGTGTGCTCTCTCCCATAGCCTGAGCTAGTGGCTTCTTGCCACTTGTAGCCTGTGCCAGAGACATCCCCTCCTCTGAGAGCCCGCATGTGCACAGGGAGATTCCTTTGGCAGCCCGCCCCTCCTCCTCTCATCCTCCCCAGCAATGGTACCTTGCTTCTGTGGGCCCAGATCTCCTCTTGAGTTCCCACTGCCATGGCATTTCACTCCCCACCCTGTAGCATACTGCTCCTCTGCCTGTGGCTCACCGCTCCTTAGTTCCTCAGGTTGTGCTCACACAGCCAACCCTATTCCTCTCCCTGGAACTGACCTCTGGAACCTGAGTCTCAGTGCCCAGCCCCCACCTGAGTGTCTCAGGCTGTGCCATCAGGGGAGGTGATGCAGATGATCTGTGTGGCTCTCACTCTACTTTGCCCTCCTCAGTCCAGGTGCTGTGCTTTTCTTGGTGACTTTGAGGTTCCTCTGTCTTGGCTGATCTCCTTGTTGGTCAGGTGGCTTCTCATGACATGGGTTTCTTTTCTCTTTCACAACTCCCTCTCAGGAATGCTAGTCCCGTCCTGATTCTTTTTTTTTTTTTTTCCTCTCTTTTTTTCCTTTGTTCTACCAAGTATAAGAGTTTCTTGCCCTTTTTGGAGGTTTAAGTTCTTCTGCCAGCGTTTCGTTTGGTAGATGTTATGTGCAAGTCATTTAACATGTAGGTGTATTTTTTTTTATGTGTTTGTTGAAGACAAGCACAATGTCTTACTCCTCCACCATCTTGATCCTTCTCTCTGCTGCATTTCATCTTGCATTTTATTCTCAATGTATAGTGAAAAATGTGGTGTAGAGATGATGTCGTATTTTAACTTGCCTCTTCCTTATCCTATTGATCAGAAAGAGAGATTCCTGCCTTAGGGTTAAGGGGATTGCTGACCACATGCCGCCCAGCACTGGACAGATGAGATTGATGATAGTTTATTAGTCATATATACTTACAACCTAGGGAAGCAGAATACTGCATGTCATGCAAGGCCACAGGGAGGCTGTACTCAGGAATACGGTGAACAACCAGGAACTGTGAGAGGTAAGCATTGTAGTATCAAGAGGGTGAGGTGTCCTCTGGTTCCCAGGAAAGTATTTGATTGCATTGGTTTCATAATTTTATGGGGTGGCAGGGAACTGAAACCTGCTACTCAGCAATAAGCAGAAACTATATGCCTGTGCCTTTTAGTAATAACTATGTCTGGCTAGGCGACCTTATCTGTGGAAGCAGAGTTGGGAAGATAACTTGTGGTTTAGACTAGTTAAGGCCTTCCCAGTGTCACCAGACATTGAAGCAGCACATAACATTAGGCCTTAATTTTAGGCCTTCCACCATAAGCTCTAAGCCAAAAATCCAGTCAAATGGGGTCTCTCATAGTGAAATTTATAATGTGATTCATTGTTTTCAAAAGCTATACCTTCTAGCCTCTGTCTACTTTTGATCACTCATTAGTGTTTTAAAATGCTGTGCAGTAGAAAAAATATATATATAAAGTAATAAAAAAAAATGGTTTTCACTTTTCTATTTGCTCAAGAATTTGTGATTGTTGTTGAGAGGAAGTTAGTCCTCCATAATTTTTTTTTAAATGGCCACACCCATGGCATATCTAAGTTTTCAGGCCAAAGACTGAATCTGAGCTGGAGCTGCAATCTATGCCTCAGCTGCAACAACACTGGATCCTTTAACCCATTGTGGTGGGCCAGGGATTGAACTTCCTCCCCCACAGCAACCCAAGCCATTTCAGTGGGATTCTTAACCCATTGTGCCACTGTGGGAACTATAGTCCTCCACAACTGTTGAAAGATCATGTGTCATTGGTTTATTATTATGCAAATGTTCAAATATAGGAAAAGTTAAAAGAACTTTTAACTTATATGTAAAAATATACCCTTATATCTATGGGTACATATATTTGTAGGGTGAACATATATACCCACCATCTAGATCTTGTAATTGACATTTTACTACATTTTCTTTGCTATAATCTATTTGTCTGTTCATCATTGTATCTGTCCATCAATCTTTTTTCTTATTATTACCTTCAATATAAATTACAAACATCAATGCACTTCACTCCCATGAGCATATTCTGAAGACAGATACAATAGCATTAGAAGTGGGTTAAGGTTGACACTATAGATTTTGATCTAACAATCTGGAAGATGATGTGGTTATTAACTGAAGAAGGAGCAGTTTTTTTGTGGGAATATGGGAAGCACAGTTTTTGAAATATTTAGTTTTAGAATCCTAGTAGACATCCATAACTCTTTAGATACACATATTAAGAATTCATTCTAATTGAGTGCCTGTTGTGGCTCAGTGGGTTAAGAACCTGACTAATATCCATGAGGATTCAGGTTTGTTCCCTAGCCTAGCTCAGCAAGTTAAGGATCCAGCATTGCCCCAAGCTGCAGTGAAGGTCATGGATGTGGCTCGGATCCAGTGGAGCCATAGCTGTGGCATGGGCCTGCAGCTGTAGCTCTGATTCCACCCCTAGCCTGGGAATTTCCATATACCATGGGTACAGCCCTAAGAAGACAAAAAAAATTTTTTTCTAATTATCTAGCTTGAAGATATATATCCATGATTAATTAATGTCTTTATTTTCTATCCTCAGCCTAAACACAGAACTGAGAATGTAGTATGTGTCTCTTAATGTTTGTTAAATGAATCAATAATTTAATAAATGAGAAAATAAATGAGGAAAATTGCTTTTGAAAAATGTTAATTATTAATTTCAAAGCAGGGTATTCATGGGAGAACATTTTAGCATACAGAAAGAGATATCTCAACTTTTTGATGGTGTTTTTCACTTACTTTTATGTATCCATTGAAACAGAAGTGGTCTGTTTTTAAAGATGCCCTCTAGTATTTAAAAAGGATGAATCATTTTAGCAGTGTTATGTAATATTTTATACATTATGGAATAGGGGTGGCTCAAATTTTTAATTTTTTTTTTAGTATTTGCATAATTACATAATGTTAGTAAGTCCCTACTTATTGAGAAGACAAGTAAAATCTAAAACAGATCAGTCTATTTACAAATTTTGACATAGATAATGTCGTATTTCACTATATTTAGTTTTATGATTTTCTAGAAAGTATGTAAACAATATTCTGTGAAAAAGGAAGAATTCTTAAGATGAGGTCAAAGGTTAAAAACTACAGTATAAAACATATGAATTTTCACATGTAAATTTGCATTTTATAAGCATAAAACTTACAAGAGGCCAGTCTTTCCATTTAAGTCTTGAGGATAAATGTGACCTAAGCTTTAATTCCATTTTTTCAGTTTGTTTATCATTGATTCATTATTAGCAGTGCCCTGAATAACATTGCCAGACACTTTTAGAAGTCATAAAAAGCTTTTATTTTTGTATTTGAATTAACATTTTATTATTAATGGAATAACTGGAAAACACTGCAGTAATTATTGGCTATGTCAGTATTTTTGACAGCTCTCCTAATTTTGTACTCAAAAGAAAAATAATACCTCATGTTGTCCCTTTTGCATGATTAATAGACAAAAAACCATTCATCATCTTTTGACTGGTAGTATATGATGAGGTCAAGGCAATCAATCAATATACTTATTTTTTAATAATGTCTAGCCTGACAACAAGTCCTCAACAAGAAGATGAAATTTGTCAGTAATGTGAGTGTTTGTTCTGTATAGACTGCACAAAGTCATTAAGCTCTTGGGATAGTTATTGCTTTTTTAATATGGCAATATTAAGGCTATACTTAGATTTAAAGTGATATACTGAGTGTGAATGATTCTGTTTCTTGATCTCAAATCATTCTTCAAGTACACTGCAATATTGGCAATCATGAAGGCTATTTTTCATAATATCTTTTATCACATTTCAATGTCAGAATAACGTTTCACTGTGACTGACTGTCCCTGCACTGTGAAAGCTTTAGGAAGACAGGTTTGCCTGTCTCAGTGGAATTCTAAGACCTGGAGCATCTCCTACCTGTCACTTTATGTCTGTAATTTAGATTTTTAAAAGGTAGGTTGAGACAGCCTGTTTTTATTTTTACTTCTCAACTAAAATTTTATTCAGAAATCTGCTCTTGGCCATAAAATAATATTCAAAAGTGACCTATGCTTGATCTATAGTGTCAATATATATAATAAAAGGTTGACTTGGAGGCTATTCATATCCAATTCTAGTGATGATAACAGTGAAGTCTTTAGTATAAATAAATGCCTTTTTGTTTTAGGAAAATAAAGCCACATGTTAAGTTAGAGCCGTTAACATGATCACAAATAAATTTTACTGTGTAGTTAATATTTAATTTCTTTAACAATGATGCAACTTCTTCAAATAATAGTTTCATTAAAAGTCATATCAATTAATAGTGTGTAACAATGATATCTTCTTTGTTAATTCTATTACTACAGTTTATTTTTCACACATACATTTTATGCTTCATGATATAGAGGTAAATAGTTTCTAAATTGAAAAATATTTACATTTATATCATAGATTGTAAAATATATATATCAGCTGGATATATAGAGGCCAAATAAAGCATTTCAACTGGGGTAATTCTACATATTGTTGAAGAAGCCAAATACTCTTCTTGAAAGAAGTGTCCACTCTCTTGATATCTAAAGAATCATATGATTTAGGCATATAAATATAAAGGATATGATATTTAGTAAAATCATGATCTTGGGAAAAAATTTATTTCCTAAATTAACATTGTGCAATCAGCTTGAACTGAAGAGAAACAGATGTTGGTAACATTTTACCAATTTTTTTTCAAAAGCCGTGTTACAAATTACGTGTCTATGTTTATTTTATTTTTATACATTGGTTTGCCTCCTCCATTAACAATTTTGAATAAATTTCATTTTTAATAGTTAATGATGATGCAAATATTATGTATATTTACTTGGCTTTTTTTCTCATTTGAGTTTTTCCTAGTCTTAAAGAGACATAACCAATCAATCCAAATCAGAAACATGGAAGAGGTATTTTTAAAGCTCTCTATATATAAACTAGAAAAATATTTGTATCTGTAAAACTAGATAGACTAAAGCAAATATTAATTAATGGCTAAATTTTAATTCTACAGACAGTAGAAATAAAGGATTGTTAGTTAATAATACTGTTCCTCTTGAGAAATATAAATGAATTTCTTTTTTATTATAAAAGAAATATAAAGAAATGGTAAAAGAAATCAGAGTTATCCTAATCAGGCAAATGAATAAAACTTGAGGAAACTGAAACATGGGATATATATGCTAGGAACTTCTCTGCCATTTTTAGGATTGTAAATAACTGTTAAATTTCTTAGAATAAATGATGTATTACAGTGGTACATGGAAATGGATTTGTACAGGTGTATGTTTTTGAGAGTCGCATAACTTAGAAGAAAAACAGATATGTGGAGCAGTCCATTAGTTACCAGGGTTAGCGGGTCTTTGTGATTTTGTGGGCATTTTTTCCCTCATTTTCAGGGGCAGAAGAACTGTGTACTGAGACTCCTCCAAACACTGTATTGGCTTATTGTAGGGATCCAGCACTGTGTTGACATTATTATTGCCCATCTGGAGCTGCCCTTGTTTGATCTAGTATTGGCATCTTTGGCTCTCTTTCTCTGAACCCTGGTTTCTCACTGCACCCAAAACAACACTAGCTCATTGCTATTATTAGGTATTGGAGAGAGAATATATATAGTCAGCTCTTCTAAGTGATATGCCTGTGATTTAAATATTGTCATAGCTGGAAGATAGCTAACAGAGAACATTGAAGAAGTCAGTTGCATTTTTCAAACAAGTTTTTAGGCACACTCATGGGATTCAGTACAGATTTGCATATGCTGACTTTGTTTTGTTTGCTTAAAAATAATTACAGTTAATCTGAAGTGGTTTCCATGTTCTTTTACATGGTTTATGTTTGATATTTCAGAGACCTTTCTCATGATTGCTTTTTCTTTATTATCCCTAGGTAGCTAAAGGAAGAGATTCCATGATTAAGAATTTCTATCACTCCTTTGCACATAATCTTAACTCCTTTGCCCCTTTTAAAAAGTTTTATCATACTCATCTAAACTCTTTCTTCCATCTACATTCTACTTTCTTCTCACTTCATTTGATCCAAATTCACCACTCCCTTTCAAACAGTTTCTTCGCTTGGCTCAAGAATAATATACTCAACTTTTTCCTTCTATTTCACTGGTCCTTTTACTAAGTCCCCTGTTGGTGGTTTTTCTATATTCACAATTGCTAAATATTGCAGTGCCCTAGGACTCAGTACTCATACCTATTTATTTTCTTCCCTTGGTGTTCCTAGCCAATTTTTCATCTCTAAGTACCATAAATATAATGATTTCTAACTGCATATTCCCAGCCCAGTTCTGAACTGTAAAGAGACACTGTGTAATAGAAATTCAGTGATGTGTATATTTTATATCTGCACTCTCTATTGGGGTTAGCCACTAGCCACATATGAATTATTATGCAATTGAAATGCAGCTAGCTAATGAAACTGAAAAACTAAATCTTTAATTAATTTAGTTTTAATTAATTTAAATTCAAGCTGCCATGTGGCTAGTGACTATTTTATTAGACAGCATAGTTATAGACTAATAAGTTCTCACTGCTCACTCAACCTAATCACTTGTATACCTGCTATGCAATATGGTACAACCATCAATCCTCTCTTTTTCTCATATGCATATCCAATATGTTAGAAAATTCTGCCACTTATATTTTAAAATTGTATCCTGAATCTAACTGAATGATCATTCATACCATCTCAACTGTGACCAGCCTTGAAAAAATCTACAATCATTTTTTTACTTCATTTGAAATACTTGCAATAATCAGATCATCGGTGTCCTGCTTCCACCTATAGAGATATTCAGTAGTTTTTAATAGAGCCATTAGAGTTGATTTCTCAAAATTAATGAGACATATACCTCCTATGCTCAAAATTTTAATGGATTGCCATCTTGCTCAGTATGAAATATAATTTCTTCCCTCTGACCTTCAAGTTCTTATAGTTGTTTCCCTTCACTTAGCTCTTTGAACTCATTATCAACTGCTCCCTCCCTTGCTCTCTCTAGTCTAGTCACACTAACCAACTAGTCTAGTCACACTAACCAACTTAGAGTTCCCTGAACATATTAGGCATTTTCTAGCCTCAAAATTAGTATTATTTTCCCCTTGGAATCTAGAATTTAGCTATATATACATGGCTCCCTAATGCAGCTCCTTAAGGTCTTTAGGCAATGTCATAAAACTTCCTCATAAAACTTTTTTCTAGTAACTTCTTTAAAGTTATAACCCCTCATCATATTCTCTATTGCCTTTCTCATGTTTTATTTCCTCTTCATGGATCTTAAAATCTCTACTGCTATACATATCCTGTGCAATTATAGAATAGTTTATTCATTCCCACAAATAAACTTTGTACCCTTTACAAGTTATTCCCCATTTTCTTTTTTCCTAAGCCTTTAGCAATCACTATTTTACTTTCTATGTTAATCAATGTGTCTATTTTTGGGTATTTCATATGAATCAAATGATACAACCTGTGGCCTTTGATTTTTTAGCTTATTTCAATTAAAATATTTTCAAGGTTCAGCCATGTTTTAGCATGTATAAATACTTCATTTCTTTTTATACCTAAATACATTTTATGGATAGATTTGTTTATAAATTCATACATGATAGATATTTAGCTTATTTTTACTTTTTGGCTATTATGAATATTGCTACTATGAAAATTTATATACAAGTTATTATTTGAACACTTGTTTTTGATTTTTTTGGGTACCTGTCTAGGAGTGGAATTGCTGGGTCACATGGTAAATCAAAGTTTAATTTCTTGAGAAACTGCCAAACTGTGTTCCAAAGTGGCTGCACCGTTTTACATCCCCTCATCAATGCATGAAAATTTTAGGGTTTGCACCTTCTCTCTAATGCCTGTTATGTGTTTGTTGTGGTAATTATAGCCATGTCATTGGAGTGAAGAGATGTCTCATTAGGGTTTGATATGCACTTCTCTAATGGCTAGTGATGTTGAACATATCTTTGTGATCTTGCTGGTCATTTGTGTATCTTCTTTGAAAAAAAATCTGCTTTTCCATTCAGGTTGTTATTTTATTGTTTGGTTATAAGAAGTTTTTTATATAATCTTGATACTAAATCTTTATTAAATATGTGATTTATAGATATTTTTCCCTTCTGTGGGTTGTCTTTCAACTTCTTGGTGGTGTCCTTTGAATCATTTGATTTCAGTTTATCTACTTTTTCCTGTTGCTTAGGCTTTTGACACTGCATTTAACAAACTGTTCAATACAGTGTCATAAAGATTTGCTTGTCTTCTTTAATAGTTTTATAGCCTTATATCTTGTGTTTAGATCTATGAACCATTTTGAATTAATTTTTTATGGTGTGAGGTAGGAGTCCAAGCTTTTTCTCTTGTGTGTGAATATCCAATCACCCATTTGGAAATACAATAGGTTTTTTTGTATTGATTCTTTACCTTTCAATCTTGATGAACTTGTTATGAAGGCTAATAGGTATTTTAGTGAATTACTTAGATTTTCTGTATACAAAGTCATGAAATCTGGAAACATAGGTAGTTTAAATTTTTTTTTTCCCAAATGGGGTGCTTATTATTTTGTTTTCATGTCTAGTTACCCAAGCCAGAACCTCTAGTACAATGTTAAAATGAAATCTTATTACTGATTTATTGGCAAACATTCAGTCTTTCACTATACTTAAGTATGATATTAACCAACAAATTCAGCTTTTTTTTTTTTTATTGTTAAGATGAAGATGTTTGGGAGTTACCTTGTAGCTTGGGTCACTGCAGTGGTGTAGCTGCAATCCCAGGCTCAGGAAGTTTTGTATACCATAGGCACAACCAAAAAAAAAAGGGGGGGGGAGATAAGGAACTTTGTATCCATTTCTGGTTTGTTCGATGTTTTTAATCAAGAATTGGGTGTTGGATTGGTCAGTTGCTTTTTCTACATCTATTGAGATGATCGAGTTTGTTTTTTATTCCATTCATATAGGTATATTACACTGATTGATTTTTGCATGTTAACCAAAACTTTCATTCCTCAGATGAATTTTACTTGGTCATGTGTAGATTCAGTTTGCTACTGTTTTTTGAGTATTTCTGCATACATTAGTAAAGTATATTGGTCTATGATTTTTTGTGACATCTGTCAGTGATTTTGGTATCAAGATAATATTAGACTCAGAATAAGTTAGGAAATGCTCACATCTCTTATTTTGGAGAATATGTGTGAATTGGTATTAAATTTTCTATAAACTGGTAGAATTTACCGTAGAAGGCATGTGGGCCTGCATTTCCTTATAGGAAGATTTTTGGGTTAATAATTCAGTCCCTTTACTTTTTATAGATATAGTCAGATATTGTGTTTCATTTAGGTCATGTTATGAATTGTTTCTCTAAGAATTTGTCCATTTCATTACAATAATTTGATTTTTGGCACATTTCATGAATTGTGTTCCTTTTTAATTATTTTTATTTCTGTGAGGTCTGTAGTGGTATCCCTTTGTTTATATCTGATTGTAGTAGTTTGAGTGTTTTTCTTTGTTCTTAGTGAGTTTAGGTAAAATTTTGCAACTTTTGAGCTGCTTTTCAGTTAGTTAATGTTATCAATTATTTTTCTCTTTTCTGTTTTACTCAATTCTGCTCTAATCTTTGTTATTTCTTTCCACTTGTTTGCTTAGGGTTACTGTGCTTTTCTTTTTCAAATTTCTTAAAATAAAAGATTGGATTATTGAATTGAGATCTTTCTTTTTTAATACATTAATTTACAGTTATAAAATTTCTTCATATGCACTGCTTATGTCGCATTCTATATGTTTATACATGTCATGTTTTGATTTGTATTTTACTAAATTATATTCTAATATCCTTTGTGAGTACTTCTTTGATTACTTAGAAGTGTTTTTCAGATATTTGTGAATTTCCTCAAGTTCTTTCTGTTGTCACATTTGAATTAAATTTCATTATAATCAGAGAAAAATATTTGTATTAATTAAATCTTTTGAGATTTATTGATACTTGTTTTATATGTTAACAAATGATCTATCCTGGAGAATGTTTCATGTGCTCTTGGGAAAAAAGTACAAGTTTTTTTGGAGTGGTGAAATGTTCTCTAGAAATCTGAAATGCCTAGTTAGTTTATAATGTTAAATTTTTCTTTCCTCATTGATACTGTGCCATACATCTGTCCATTATTTGAAAGTGTAATGTTGAATTATCCAACTATTATTGTTGAATTGTCTTTTTTTCCCTTCAATTCTGTCAGTTTTTGTTTCATGTATTTTGTGCATATGTATTCATAGATTTCATGTCTTAATTTCAGTCTGTTTTTGCTGTTGAATCTAGAGAGGGACTGTTTTAGATAACATCTAGTTGATTTATATTTTTATTTATATTCTTTCAGTCTTTTACTTTACATTGGATATTTAAGTAATTCATGCTTAATGTAATACTGATAATTTGTCTCCTTTGTACTCTTATTGTCATAAAAATTACATTTTGAGGTATTTTATGTCCATACAGACTATTGTAAAATTGTTTTACACTCTTTTCTCAGTGAGATAGAAAAAAAGAATTATAAAGAAAAACACGTATGTACTTTTATATTTACATATTTAGTTACTTTTAATAGTGTACTTTATTTTTCTCTGTGAATTTGTTACCTTTAATGTCTTTTCAGTTGATCCTGAAGGCTCAAAATTTCTCTAATATTTCTTGTAGCTCAGTTTTCCTCTCAGTTTTGTTTATCAGATAATAGCTTAATCTTTCCTTTCTTTTGAATGATATCTTTGCTAGATAAAGTACTTGATATATTTTTCTTTTAGTACTTTGGATATATAATCCATAACTTTCCAGTCTCCATGGTTTCTGATGAAAAATTAGCTGGTAATCATATGACTTCTTCATATATAAAACATTATTTCTTGCTTTTTCATAAATTTTTTGCCACTGAATTATAATAATTTGATTTTGTTGTGTAGAAGTGCAAATCTCTTTGATTTTATCCTACCTAAAATTTCTTGAGTTTCTGGGATGTACCAAGTAAGGTTTACAATAAATATGGAATGTTTTCATCTATCATTTTCAAGTTTAAAACGGTATGTTTGATGTTGTGCCACAAATCTCTAAGGTCTTCTAAGTTTTTTCATTGTTTTCACTTTCTATTCTTCAAAGTAAATAATCTCAGTTGGCATATGTTCATTTTCTCTCATTTCTTCTGTTGAGCCCCTCTAGTGAATTTGTTTTCATTATTATACTTTTGATTCCAGAAATTCTATTTACCTTTTTAAAGTAATATCTATTTATTTGTGTTGTCTTATGGCTTAGGCATCATTTTCATACTTAATTATTTTTGCCTGTTCATATTGTATTTTTTGAACATATTATAATAGATGGTTTAAATTCCTTAATTAGTTTGCTCAATATTTGGGCTTCCTCGGGAGAGTCATATCAAATACTTTCGTCCATGTGCACAGGACAAACTTTTCTATTTTTGGTCATTTCAAATTATGTGATGGGGCAGTTCTATAAATCAAATCCTCTTCATCTTTTTCATAGGATTTCTTTTTATTGTTGATTGGTGCAGATTTTGTAATTCTTGTTTGTATGTTACATGAATTTCTTGTGATAACTATGAAAAATATTATTTGTCATGTGTGGCTAATGAAGTCTCTGCTTGGTTAGCCTCGTAATCATAAAATAATTGGACAAAGATTTTCTTAAATTCTTTTAACCAGTAAGTCTCCAAGTCTTTATTGAATGACTTTGCATGTGTGTTGGGGCAGGTCTTCATACTCTGAGAGGCAATTTACAGCACTGCCTTAGTCTTTACTTCCCACTTAGGAAATACTACAGAGTCAACCAGAGTTTAGAAAGAAGGCCTTCTCAGGTCTTTTCTGGTCTTATGCACAGCATACATATATGACCTTATAAATTTCCAGGGATATTTCAGGGCTTTTAAAACCTCCCTATGTATGCCACCGCATAGCCATACTTTTTTTTTTATATTGATTGATTGATTGATTGATTGATCAGCCTCTTCTTGGTCTGACAGGTAATACCACCTCAGACAGTTGTAGTGTTAAACAATTCTTAGTGATTATTTTTGGCAGCTATCTGTAGATAAGGCTGTTTGCCCTGAGTGAGCTCAAAGCCAAGCCAAATAATGACAAGTGATGAGAATGAAGTTTTTCTGCAAGTTTCCAGATCAGATAGTGACAATTTTATGAAAATGAGGCTTTGGGGAAACTCTAAGTCCATCTGCCCTATCCAGGTAATATTAGGCTGCTGACTTTTATAGCCACCATATTTCTGAGACTCTTGGTTTTCAAGACTATCATAGAGCTGAGGAGAAGGGGATAGAATTAGGGCAAGTTAATACAGGTTACACACTTACTGTTCTTAGCAATAATCAGCCACCTTTTGGAATCAATCTATGGTTGCATAGTTGAAAAAAATAATTAGAATTTTTTAGAACTTCACAGAGTTCTAAAAAAGTTGATTTTGACAATTTTCTCAGTGTTCATTTTTTTTTCAGTGTTCTCTGTTTTTATTGAAGATCTGACTTGCAAGGTCCTTATTCTACCACTGTAGAAGCAGGAAAGGTCTAGATTATACTAATAAATAGTAAATGTATCTATAATTGTAGGAGGACAATCTCACTTAGACTAGAAATATCTTAGGATTTTTTAAAAGTTGAACATATCAAATGTAGTATGATTTAATCAGCTGTTATATTCACATTTTTGCTATTAAAGTGGAATTTTGCTAAAAAGTGGAAGTCAGACTTAATCAATAGATCACGTTTTAATAAGTTTTTTTATTGATTGCTTACTAGGTACTGATTTGTATATAGTGTAAGGGCTTTGCACAAATTAACTCATTTAATATTCACAAGAGTAGGAGGATATTGAAGCAGAAAGTCAAAAGTGAAATACAGAAAAGATACATAATTTGACTAAAGTTCATATCTACTATTTGAGAAAACTAGGGTTAGAATGGGCCAGTGTTGTTCTAGAGCCCAAGATATAGCTATCATACTTACTTCATATTCCTAATATAGAAAAGTATTAGAAATTCCCAGCCCACAGAGAGACATTTGCAAGTCTCAAGCCATCTGGAAGAGTCTCACCAAAAGGATGCCACAGGGCTTTTCATAAAGAGCTAATTGGACACAATCTTTGCCTGCTTTACAATTTTGTCATTAATTAAATCTGATATAGACTACAGTTTACATTTCTAGAATTTTAAATGTGTACCAATTTAAGATATAGGCATAAGGAATTAAGACAGCTCATTAACAAAAAAATCCCTCTAAGGCAAGTCAGCTAAAAGTCAGGACTTGAGTGGATTAAATACTTAACTAAAATAAGGCAGATGGCCTCCTTGGTATCTTATAGCTTCATTGTACAAGCTAATTGAAGTTTTCCTTTACACAATTCCAAGGTATCTGCTATGGTACATGGTAGAAAATAGACCCAAAATATTTATTGAATAAATGACTATAACTAAAATTCAGTGTGTAATGAACTGATAATTGTATGATAATGAAGAATTTTAGGTTCTAGCTCAACTTTGATCCCTTTCTTCAAAAGTAATTTCACTGTTCCATGTCTCAAATGTCTAGTAGAAAAGTTTGGGTATATCCCCTTTAACATTTATTCCCATAAACACAATCTATGTCTGTCAAATACGAGGACCTTTATAACATAAATTGCTTCTAAACCAAAAATATAATTTCTTCAGTTATTGTTTATATAAGAGAATATAGATTTACTATTCAAAAATATAAAAGACACAGATCCTATGTTTAAAGATACATAACAAAATTATAAGATAGAAATATTCAGATCAGAACAGATCAAGAAGAATAGTTGGTGCGGTCTGAAATTTTATCATTAACTATGTAAACAGTTCTTATAGTTGATGAAAATGCAGCTGAAGTGGTGTTTAATTGGAAATTTCTTGATTAACCACTGCAACTCTAATGAATGCAAATTTCAGCACTTTCAAAATTATATCCTACTGTGTGACTCTTTTTTATGCAATCAACAACAAAACGAAGTACTGATTTACTAAAATGATCTTAAAAGTTATTATTTTATTGTTAATTTAATCAAATTTCACTTTCTTTCTAAAAACAAATTTTTTGTATACTTTTGTTTACATGACATAGTGGGATTCGTTTGGAATCTTAACTCTAAACCAGTAAAGAAAAAGTAACCAGAAATTAAATATATTTTAAACCATTTATTTCAAGGAAACAAATCATCATGACCCAATCTAATTTGCAGGTATCCCTTTTAATTTAATTAAATATCTATCAGTGTTTGGTGCCACTGGAGATTTGCTTAAGACCCAGCCCCTCTCTTTAAACAGCTCACAACTGTATATAAGAAAGGAGGGAGCTGTCTAACCATTTTCAAAAACTGAGAAAGATACTTATTTTGGAAGCATCCATTCCTGGACATCAAATAACAGAATTGAAAAAGGATTTAAATCTTTCTAATTCAACATTTTTTATTTTATCAGAGAAAACAGTACCCCTCATGTCCTGCTCAACATATTTTTCTGCAATTTATAAGACAGGTATTTAGTGCAGAGTCTGGAAGACATATCAGATTCTTGACTACTTGTTGAGTGCTTTCTGCTAAAGTGCATTATCTTCTGAAAAGTCATTGATTTTGCCTTGACACAGGAAAAACAAAATCATGTAAAGAGCAAACCAATATAGGGATTCTTTGCTGTTATTCAGAGCTCCACTCACTAGCCTACACAGTAACTTGTGCTTTTTTATCAGCACATTTAAATATTCTGTCCTGAGTGAGTTTACTTAGGGAGCAAACCAGCATCATTAAGTGTAACTGAGTAATATTTGTGAAATGCTTAATAGTATTGGAAAAGACTCCCATGAAGCAATGTTTATTGATTGAAAAATCATAATTCAAAATTATCTGGAGAAATTTTGATTGACTCTGAATATCATTTTGAAAGATGTTGTAGTTGATGCAAATTTAATATGCATCCCTATAATTTCCCTTCATGTGCTTCTTGAAACTCTGAGGATTTCTATAAAATGTGAAAGATGCCATTGATTTCCACCTCTGATTTTACTTTCAGCTAGTATTGATAGTGTCCATGCTTACAACTTCCAACTGCTCCTCTGCCTAAGGAATTTTTCTAGGAACATTGCAACTTCTTGGGGGAAAAAAAGAGAAGGGAGGTTAAATGGAATTAATGCTTCTAGGATTACCCTTAACTCCTGAAGGACAAACGGTGACTATCTCAGGCTTTCTGTCTTCAAGTCTGAGGCAATAGAAGACAGAGTATCAGTACCTCTCTCTCTATATATATATACACATGTGTGTGTGTGTGTGTATGTGTATGTGTATATATATATATATGTATATATTTTTTAGGGCTGCACCTGTGGCATATGGAGGTTCCTAGGCTAGGCATTGAATCAGAGCTGTAGCTGCTAGCCTACACCACAGCCACAGCAACACCAGATCTGCGTCACATCTGTGACCTACACTGCAGTGCAACGCCAGATCCTTAACCCAATGAGCAAGGCCAGGGATTAAACCTGCATCCCCATGGATGCTAGTCAGATTTGTTTCCTCTGATCCACGATGAGGATTCCTCAATATATATTTTATTGGCCTTTTTTGGGGAACCTTCTTTGTTTATCATATACCACCGCCTCACTTATCTTCCTGGCATAAACTCCCAAGACCTTTCCTCAGGGTTTGTTGTTATAAGAACTCAAAATAACACATTGGGTAAGCGAAATTCTCCCTAATTATTTACATTATGACAGTGAATCTCCTTCTTAATTTCTTATACTTGTAATCATAGAATTTATAACCTATTGGTAGATTGATGAATGTGAATTATATAAAATAGTATATGTAAACTGGTTGGGTGGACATTTCCATTTCATAGAACTTTTCTTCCTTATTCAAGAACCTTTATATAAGGATTTATTAGTTTGGCATGACTCTACCTAAGTTAAACAGAGGACTTTCTACATAAATATTAGCTATTCCATTCCAGAAGAACAGATTAGAAAAATATATGGCTCAATATCATCACCACGGTGTTTTTCAGTGTCAGAATACTTACTGTGAATAGTTATTCATGGCATGACAAATAAAACAGTCCCCAGTTCATTTTTGCAGCCACTACAGTCTATAAAAAAATAAAGACCAAACATGAAATTACATTTTTCATAAATATAAAAGCCTTTAGTAATATTTTAACTTTTTAACTTAGCACACACATATGTGCATGTGTGTGTGGGTATGGGTGTGTGTGAACAGCAAAAATTAACTTGCCTTTATCTACCAAGATCTAATAATAAATTATAATCTTATTTACAAAATCATTAATTTAAAAAGAATACACATTTATAATGTGAACTATGTATACATAGGTATATACAAACAGTTAATTTAAACATACTTGGCAGTAGTTTCCATTGTGGCTCAGTGGGTTAAGAACCTGGCTAGTATCCATGAGGATGTGGGTTGGTGTCTGGCCTTGCCCAGTGAGTATGTGGGTCAATCCCTGGCTTTGCTCAGGGAGTTAAGGATCTGGTGTTGCCTTGATGCCTCGAGCTGCTGTGTGTGGATTGTACATGCAGCTCCGATTCTGCATTGCTTTGGCTGTGGTGTAGGCAGGCAGATGCATCTCTGATTCAACCCCTAGCCTGTGACTTTCCATATGCTACATTTGTGGCCTTAAAAAAAAGTAAATAAATAAAAACTTGGAAACTCTTACACTTGTAAATGTGTTTGTATGTGTCTATCTATGAAAATATTTAAAATCTGCTTGTTTCAGAAATTCCTGCTGTGGTACAGTAGGTTAAGAATATGACTGTAGAAGCTTGGGTCTTGGGTCACTGTGGAGACATGGGTTCAATTCCCAGCTAGGTAGAGTGGGTTAAAGGATCCCATATTGTCACAACTGCAGCTCAGATTCAGTCCCTGGTCTGGGAACTTCCATATACTGTAAGGGCAGCCATTAAAAAATAAATAAAGTCTTGTTTTTACCAATGAAAACACTTACCAGGGGGATATTTCATGCCAATCTATGTTTTTCTCTCTCAGATTGTACCAATCTTCTACATCCTCAACATTCATCCTACGTCCTTCTGAACTGGAAGCCACTCTCTAATGTAGCAAAACATTATTATACTTCCCCCTCCAATTGTCTTTCTTCATGGACTTTATCATTTTCTTTATTTTGGGGGGCTTTACATGCGGCATATGGAAGTTTCCAGGTTAGGGGTCGAATCGGAGCTCCAGATGTTGGCTTATACCACAGCCACAGCAATGCAAGACCCGAGCAATGTTTGTGACCTGTACCACAGCTCATGATAATGCTGGATCCTTAACCCAATGAACAGGGCCAGGGATTGAATTTGCATTCTCATGGATACTAGTTGGGTTCCTTACCGCTGAGCCACAATGGGAACTCTGACTTTATCCTTTTCTTTTAGTGTGGATACACCTCCATTCAGTGCACAGTGCAACATGTTGGCTCACTTCTCTTAATTCCCTAAGAAAGTCTTCTCTCTGTTTGCTTTAGTGCTAAATCAATCAGTGGACATTTCGCTTTTCCTTAAGCTACATTTTTTGGTATCTGTTTCCTTCTAAATCTAAAACCAAACAGTGCCTGGAATAGAGGAGTTTCATGATACTTGTTAAAGTCGAAGAGATCAACATTCTGAAGTGATGCAAGGGGAAGAGTCATGTCCTAATTAAATCTGAGCTAAAAGCACATTTCCCTTTGGGCAAACACCACATGATTCTCATGTGAAAAACTATTTAACATCCTCTCATCTCTACTATAGCAGCATGGTTTATCATTTAACCTCTTAAATTTTGCAGCAAAAATTTCCCTATGCTTTCTTTTAATTAAGGGGCTCTCTGAAGTATATGTGAAAGTTCCCTTGGTTCAATGAGATGATTTTTCTTTCCATCTAATAATGAAATTTTGCTAAATATTAGAGGAGTTTGATCATTTGATATTGTGGAACTAATATACTAATAATTATTTTTTATTCATACAGCAAATGTTTATTTTATATGTATGTGGTATTTTACAATCATTATCTCATTGACCACCAGCTACAACTTCATGCTTGTTTAACATATATTCATTAATCTTCAAACCCTGTGCTAGTTTCTCAGAAGAATATGCTTTGTATCATTCAGAAGTCTAGTAATAGAGATAGTCAAGTAATGAGACAATTGCAGTATCATGTAATTAGGGCAATAATAAGGATAAATGCTAGCTTTAGGGAAATACAAAAAGTTTTACCTAGCCCATCCTGGGTGAATGAGGAGATAGACATTACTTTCTTAAGCTTATGACCCATTACCTTAGATATACTTGATATTTAGCTACCTAGCTGACTGATGTAAGGATGGAACTGAGCTGAGGGAGATAGAAAAAGGACATTATAGTGAGAGAATATCAAAGACAAACAAAGCAGGAATTTAGTTAAACTGGTCAGGAGAGATTTTAATCAGTAATGTAATAAGGAGACAAATCCATTATAAACTGAAGTGCACTTTGATTTGTACAGAGAAGACTGGGCACTTTAAAAGGACGACAAAGGATGAGGGAGGGTAGTGAAGGCAGGAAATAAATTCAGATATAAAATTCTCTAAGGACAGAAGATGAATGTAGGGTAGGGAGAAAGGAGTAATTTGGCAAAGTTCTCCAAGAGCTGGGAATAAACAGACCTGCACCTTGTTCAGAAAAAGATAACCATACAAATGCTCTCAATGTAAATAGTAAAATCAGTGAAAGTGGCCTTGAGATACATTTCATCAGTAGAGGGCCAAAGAGATGACAAAAGAGGGGCTTATAAGTTTAAAAAAAATATATATTTCTGGGAGTTTACTAGAGACCTAGCCAGTTAAGGATCCAGCTTAGTCACTGCTGTGGCTCAGGTCACTGCTATGGTGTTGGATTTATCCTTGGTCCAGGAATTTCCACATGCCATGGATGTAGCTAAATAAAATAAAATGAAATAAACATTAAAAAAAAAAAAACTCTTGAATCTCTAAAGAGGTGAATTAGAAGGAAAAAAAAATCCTCATGTGCTTCAGCAAGAGACAAACAGTATGGCTAAGAGTAGGCCCAGCTCTCATAAAGTGGTGTAGAGTGGGGCATGGAGTATTTCCCCAGGACAAGACAGTCATCCTGTAGAAGCTGATATGAGGGCGGTCACAAACAGGCATCAAATAGATGCAACAGGATATCAGGGGATTAGCTTTAGCAAAAGCCATAATAGAACTGAATCAACAGGAAAATACTGCCAAGCCTTGCTGGAGCAATCACCTCAGATTTTCTGTGCCAAAAAAAGAGAAATGTATTTTTATCAGCACAAGCACAGACCAGTTGCATCCCTCTGCAATGATGTGAGTTAAACTTCCCCTGAATCTAGACATAATCCCAATATACGGGGCAAGTGGACCAGCTCCTTGAACTGACTAAATGTTCAATTCAAGTGACTGATAAATCACTGGAATTGAGCTAATTTGGCTGAAAGCATCTAGATTAACATTTTAGTATCAGACAGACCAGAGCTCAGAATCAGACATTTAAATCAGTGCTAGAAGTAAAGAACTTATAGAAACTTGTAATATTATACCTTCTTACATATTTCTCGTTTGTACTAAAAAGCAGAAGTGATAGTGAATACATTGAATTTTATTTATTTATTTATTTATTTATTTATTTATTTATTTTTTGTCTTTTGTCTTTATGAGGCTGCATCTGCGGAATATGGAGGTTCCCAGGCTAGGGGTCTAATTGGAGCTGTTGCCTCTGGCGTATGCCAGAGTCACAGCAATGCCAGATCTGAGCCACGTCTGTGACCTACACCACAGCTTACGGCAATGCCAGATCCTTAAACCACTGAGCAAGGCCAGAGATTGAACCTGCAACCTTATGGTTCCTAGTTGGATTTGTTTCTGCTGTGCCAGATGGTGAATATATTGAATTTTAAAAGGCACAGTGCAAAGATGCCTTGAGAAATAAGATTAATATTGCCCTATAGCAGGAGTTCCCATCATGGCTCAGTGGAAACAAATCTGACTAGCATCTATGAAGATGCAGGGCCTCACTTTGTGGGTTAAAGATCTGGCATTGCCATGAGCTCTGGTGTAGGTCACAGACACAGCTTGGATCTTGCATTGCCTGGGAACTTCCATATGCTTCAGGTGCGGCCCTAAGAAGACAAAAACAAAACAAAGCCAAAACAAAAATCGCTATAACAATAGGGAGATACAAAGAAATTAATGTAAAGACCCAGACTGAAACTCCAGAATGAACTTTGTTAAGTGCAAAAGACAGGTTTGTATATGGAAGAGGATGTCAACAATAGTTGACAGAAGGCTTACAATTCATGTGACCAGAAAAGATCATATTATCAGATTATATCAAGAGCATATATATGATATAGAGTAAGAGAGGCTATTATGATTTGCTCCTCTATGCTAATTAAATTAAGCTTAAAATATTTCATTTAGCCAGTAGCTCACATTTAACAATTAGGGGGTGGAGGAGTACAGACAAATTGGGACTTATTAATTACTCATCTAATTACTTGTTTTGAAAGCAAGTCTGTAGAATGTAGAAATGATTGAATAAGCTGAGCTTTAAGATATTTTCTACCATCAAAAAACTTTTGATTTCTTAGAAGTGTTTAGGTTTTGTTTTTAAGCACAGACATTCAAAATTGGTTGCCGAACTTAAACATTAAATTACTGTAAAATTTTCCAGCATACCCACCTATGCAGATAAATGCACTAGCCTTGCATTTGGAAGTTAGAATATTACAACAGTGATTTCTGTGTCCAGAGAGCCTTTTAACAGTGCCCCAATCTTCTTATTTCAATTTATGATGAGAATAGAGCCATGCAGTCATCTTTACTTTAAATTTAGCTAATGCAAGTTTTTTGATTTTGCCAAAGTGATTATTTTTCGTTAATCATAACCCCCATGATGTCTTAAGTCCAGCATTTATTTTATCACACTGTTATTTTAGATAGTATATTCTCTAGTTTTTAGAAAAGAATAAAATTGTCTTGTTTGAATAATTATACATGCTATCGGGGAACCGAAACCCACTACTCAGAGCTAAACTAGAAGAACTGTGTTGGTTTCTTTTGACAAAAAGTGTGTAGCTAGTCGGTATTAGCCATTGGAGCAGAGTGAGGACGGAACTTGTAGTTAGGCTACTTCTGTCCCTTTCAGTTTTACCAGATGCCATAGCAGCACATAATATGGAGTTTTAATTTTATGCTTTAAACCATAAATAAGTGCAAAAAAAGACAAATAAATAAAAACATAAATATACAATAAATGGAAATGGTTCAGAAATAGTAAATAGTAAAAAATGCCATTATTTGTATCTGAAATGTCACTTACATAAATACGTAAGTATACATTACAACATTTAGAAGTAGTAAATTATGCAATTTCCTGGATATTAAATTATTATAAGAATAAATTAAGATCATTTAGAAGATACTTAATTTTGTTCAGTTTTACAATAGAAACAAAACTAGTAAAAATATATGAAATCAAAGAATCAGAAGAAATCTAAGAAAAAGAGAATCAAGGCATCTATAGAGATAGTTACAAGAGTTTTAGACAGAGTGGCTGAATGATGCATTCGGTCAACCACTGCTTTTTTAACTTCCTTCTAAGTGTGTATTATTATATTGCATCAGTAAAAAAGCTGAAAAATATGCTTCTCACATTCCTTTGCATTTTAGGTCCCAGAGGAGATTTAAGTTCTGCCAATCACGTATACCCCACTGAACTTGGACTGGAATTTGGAACCAAGTTACACTGGGAATTTGGCAATGTCCATGACATTTATTTTTGTTTTTGCATTTTCTATTAGACCCAGTGTGGCTTAGGAGCCAGAAATTCTAGAAACAGCTTTCTGATCTCTAAATGGCAGTGAAGCTGGTGTTCTCCTGAAGCCAGCATTTGTGGTAGCACCTTCCTGATCCAGGCAAAATGGCTAATGTGGGGTGATCATAGAGCCAGCGGCTAGGACTATTGACTTCCTCTGTGCCAAATATCAGTTTATGGCAAGGGTAGAACTTCATTGGCATGTCAGTGTATACTTTTGTCCAAGTAGTAATTCCTGGAGATCTGTCCTAAACACTGCCCCTCCAAACCTCCCAATCATTTATAAGCATTTAAATCACATTCTGCTTAAAATAGTTTCAAATGTTTTTGGTTATCTGCAACTTTATTGTAACAAAGCAAAGACACAGTAAAGATTTAAATAAAGTCAGTGATATGCTCTTACAGAAAGTCTTCATTATAGGATTTAAGTACAGTTTAAATGCTTCCCCAGAAATATTATTCTGATTCTGTAATTTATATAGAATATGAGTTATAAAATAATATCAAAATAATATAAAACTATTATAGTAAAAAAGAATGTTAATATAAGAAAAGATAAATGAACCAAAGTAACAGCAATTCAGAAACCCAGGAGCTCATAAATGGGTTCTTGTTTATATTGACTGCATCAGCAGATAGTTATTTAATGTAAGTCAGGGACTGTTCTTTAAGCTGTGAATACATTTTAAAAAAAGAGAGAGAAAAAATGATGTGTTCTTGTTCCAGAGTGGGAAATATCAGAGTACACTTTCTAAATAAGGAGGCAATAAATTTGAGAAAAGTGCCATTGATTTCTACCTAGTACTGTACGCAGAATAACTAATATCATTTAAATTTTTTAAAAGGAGACACAAAAACACCCACTTTAAAAATGATTTGAGGCTTCAGCTCTGAAAAGGAAAGGGCTAGGAAATCAGCACTCTCATCCTACCAATAAGAAAAAAGATGCAGAAAGTGAGAATCAACATCTTTTGTTGAAGCCATGAGAGAACTGAGGGCTTAAGAAACATGGCCACACCAAAAGCAGAAATAACATGTATATCATGGGAGATACAGCAACCACGATCTGCTTACCTATAGTAGAAACTGCTGGAGCCATAGGCTGGTAGAAACACTTAAGTGTAAATTGAGGCCAAGTATAAACTAAAGCAAAAAGGGTATACCCCTGGGGGACACATTTTTAGGGATGTTCTCCTACTTTCATTGTTCACATGAGGATCTGAGAAAGATCCTTTCAGTGGCTCTCGCAATGGAAGGGGAAAGTAGCTATTCTAAAATATGTCCAGAGGCAGCTGCTTAAAAAGGGCTGCTCTCCGCAGAAAGGTGTTGCCTAAGCACAGTTCTGAAACATAATCCCAGCCCTTTCTAGCTTTCCTTTCTATCACAAGGGGAAAGCAGAAACATAGTCAACAGGGAAAAGGTCTTTGAGCAAACTGACTATGCAAGAAGGTAGTAGAAGAGTCAGAATCAAAGCTAACCATTGGAGAAACATTCACCAGAGACACAGGCCACAAAAATGATGATATAATTGGAAGAATATTCTCCTCATCTTACACCAATGCAATTCTAGATTAATAACAGTGTACTAAAGCTAAAAGAGTAGAAAGACAGAAACTCTGTAGAGGAGTACGTAGGCAAGCTTAAAAGTCAAGATAGGGGACAAAACCAAGAACACTATAGAGGAATTTGAAGCCTCTGCTAATTACAGTTACAGCAAACAACCAGAGTCCAAACTCTAACCAGAGAAATGTATATCCTCACACTAATTGCCTTTTTACATAAACTTATGTAAAGAAACTTCTATTATCTGATACACCATGTACAGATAGTGTACATCTGATATATCCTGTATGCTCCAAAAATATAAAACATGTGTAAAGGGCAAGAAAAAGAAACCGCTAAAACAAAGCAGTCACCAAAACCATGATGTGAATGTTGAAATTATCAGCTGGAAATTAAAATAACTATGATTAACATACTAAGGACTCTAATGGAAGAAATAGCATGCAAGAACAGATGGTTAGTTTACATAGAGAAATGGAAACTTTAAGAATTGAAAGGAAATCTTAGAAATAAAAATCACAGTAAATAAAATGCTTTTTGCGGGTTTTACCAGTGGATTTGAAACGACTGAGCATTAAAGTCCATAACTTGAAAGTAGGTCAATAGAAAATTCTGAGATTGGAGGACAAGAGGGGAAAAAGAAGAAAAGAAGCAAAAGAGAATTTTCAAAATCGATAGGATAATATCGATTATGGAAATACCAAAATAGAATAAATAGTGAATAAAGCAGAGTAAATGTTTACAGTAATTGTGAGAACTCTTAAAAGTTGATGACAGTAGTTCTGTTGTGGTGCAGCAGCTTAAGGATCTGGCGTTATCACTGCAGCATCTGTGTGGGGTAGTTACTCAGGTGCTGGCTTGATCCTTGGCCTAGGAAACTCTGCATGCCACAGGATGGTCAAAAGTAAAAAAGTTGATGACCTAAAAAACTATGTTTCTTGTAAACTTAGAGAACATGATGATTTATCAAAGTTTCTATTTTAAAAAAACAAAAACAAAATGTAAATGGTTATGTATGTGTGTTGTGTGTATGTGACTTAAAGTTCTAAATTAAAATGGAATAATTTTAACATCATGATAATTTCTAAGAATGATGCAAAACTGATAATTCATCTCTATAAACAATTAAATCAAACAAGGGGTGGACTAGTTAGTCAAACCAATGATCCTGCTTAAAAAATATGGAAAATCTAGGCAAAATATTAATAATAACTTTTTGAAAACACTGGAAACTTCACAAGATAGTAAGAAATTGCAGTTGTGCACTCCAAGAACAGACAGAAACCAAGAATGAACTTGGCATCTTTTCATATTAAGAGCATTTTCAGACTTTATGTGTAGTGGTTAAGAGGCTGAGATGTAGACAGAGATTTTGATGGACAGAGAGAAAAACTGGATTTTGTGCCTTAGAAAAGAAGCTCCCTAGTAAGCATGCCAGGATTTGGCTTGAAGCCCTAAAGGAGTTCAGTTCAAGAATTAAGAGTAAACCATATGGAAATCTAGCTCTCATGAGACATAAATCTCACTTTTGAAATACATCAATTCCAGATTGATTTAGGGATTCTGAGATTCCTTGTGTCCAGTTATTTATCAGGAAAAATATAAATAAATTGTAGGGAACTATAAAATCATGCAGATCATCAGATAATATATTTTAATAAAAAATTCACTCAAACAAAAATAGGCATATGCACACAACAGTGTGAAAAACCAAGAATTATTATTACTACAAAATTTCAATTTTTGGAAAAAAAATTATAAGGAATCCAGACAGTGAAGTTATCAGACACAGACTTTCAAATACCTATACTTTATATATACAGGAATAGAAAAGTGTACGTTTTAGAATATTTTCAGAGGACCGAAAAATTTTAGGTAGAAATTCCCAAAATACAATAATTAATAGACTTGTGGCTGCCGGACAGGAGAGGAAGGGAATGGGAGGGATCGGGAGCTTGGGGTTATCAGATACAACTTAGAATAGATTTACAAGGAGATCCTGCTGAGTAGCATTGAGAACTATGTCTAGATACTCATATTACAACAGAACAAAGGGTGGGGGAAAAAATGTATACATGTAGGAATAACTTGACCCCAATGCTGTACAGCGGGAAAAAATAAAATAAAAAAAATTAAAATTAAAAAAATAATTAAATAAATAGCATAAGGTTAAAAATAAAAAAGAAATTAAAGACTCAATGCCCAGATTTAATAGCTGAATAGGCATGAATGATAAGAGATTTGGTGAATTGTGACTAGGACATGAGAAAATATTTTAAAAATGAACCTTCAAAAGACAAAAAATATAAATAAACTTTAGTATGTATAACAGAGAGTGTTAGAAAGAAGATACAGTTAAAAAGAAAATTTTCCAAAATGGATATCAGACATGAAGCCATAAAAACTATACAAGAGACAAATGGGATAAATTTTAAAGATAACGAGGCACAATGTATTTTTTAAAGTTAGTGATCAAAGACAAATTTTTGAAGGAGCTAGAATAAGAGATACAATGTTCTAAGGAAAAACAATAAGAAATAGTTACAGCTTTAAATAAGATGTATATACGTATGCATAAATGTATGTATATTTACATAATTATAGGTGTATATAAAAAATATGCATGCACTTATATAGATCTCTATGTATATGTGTATATGTGTGCATACATGTATATGTATTTTTTTATGAGACCAAAGATAAAAATGAAGTTGAGGAGTAACTGATTTAATCACTGTAAATTATCATTTTAAAATCAGTAATAATTATTACTAAATTAAAGTCAAACTTTGCAACATAATTAGTGATATACTGATTTTAAAATAACCATCTATGTGTATAATTAGCACAACTTCAATAGAAGGGATAAAGTTCGAAGTAAACATTTACAATGTAAGAAATAAAAATAATGAATAAATATTTGAATTACTTTTCCTCTTGTAATTATTGAATTATATATAAAATAATTCCTTACTATTGCACTTGTTGAATTTTTTCGTGATTAATAATAATATCCAGTGTTTTATAACATTTAAATAACATTTTTTGTGAAATTTAAATGGTCTTTATAAAAATACATATTATCATAATACAATTCGATAATACATAACTATAATAAATATAAAAATCTTCGATGTTAGAAATTACACTTAAAGAAATAAAGATTATATCAGAAGTATAACCAGGAGTTTCCATTGTGGCTCAGTGGTACTGAAACCAGCTAGTATCCATGAGAATGTGGGTTTGATCCCTGGCCCCACTCAGTGGGTTAAGGAGGCTACGTTGCTATCAGCTGTGATGTAGGTTGCAGATGTGGCTCGGTTCCTGCATTGCTGTGGCATAGCCTGGCAGCTGCAGCTCCACTTTGACCCCTAGCCTGGGAACTGAGAACTTCCATATGCTGTGGGTGCAGCCCTAAAAAATAAATGATGTGACCAAATATGCACACATAAACTTATTCATGAAAATGTTATTTATAATGGAAAATGGAGAAAATAAACTTTAATCCCCAATTATAGTAAGTTGACTATGTAAATTAAGGTACCTTTCTTTGCCAAGATGATGTAAAGTCTGATAAATTATGCTTTTCACATGTGTTTGTTGGTATGGACAGTTATTCATAATATATTAATGTTAAACAAAAGTAAGAAATGTTTTATAATACAATTTTCTTTGAGATATATATATATATATATTTTTTTTTTATCTTTATGCATGTCCCTTTCACTTATTCTCCACAGCCTGCTCAGTCAACTATATAACCCTTCTTTCCATATGGCTTCCCTTCCAACTGAGCTAGAAGATTTTAAAAAGATACTCAAAGAATTAGAGCTTCTCAGCTTGGATTCTTCTTAATGAGTTTGACTCTTAGATCAGCACTTGAGTTTCATGAACCTCAACAGTATGGTTTTGTACTCAGAAGTGTTCCTTATTCCAACAGTGAGGCTCATTTTAAATATAATTACCATGTTGCCTGAGCAATTCATTGAAAAGCCATTAATATTATTAGGTTATTAGAATGGATTTTTACAGGTCAATAAATATTTCTGAGACAACATTTAGCAGTGCATGTTCTTATTCCATTTTTATCAGTAAAAATTATAGAATCAAACTCTCACAAGATGGAAGAAAATTTGGATAACAATGATATGATGCATAAGATTTATAATAGATAGTGAGGGGATTACATATATTTGTACTGAGTTAAAATAATTTAAGGTACTCTGATGATGAGGGTAAGCCTGGGATGCTGACCAGACCAGACCAAGCAGGTCAAGCTAAGAAATATGGGTTTTATCCTAAGAGAATAGAGAATCCACTACTGGGTTTAACTTCCCGTGCATACTTACAATATTATGCAACTAGTGAAGTACCTGTTTTCAAAGAATATTTGAAATATTGAAATACAGAAAATCTCATACAATAATAATTGAAAAATCATGATATGTGGTATTACATAATATAAATTTTAGAAATACCTGTGCATATTTTACATGACTGGAAGTACGTATATCCGCTCATCTGAAGCCAGGGATCTGGGTGGGAAATTTTGGATGTTAGCTATCTCTGGATGGGGAATTATGGCTGACTTAGATTCCTTTGTCTTTTTTCTTATTTCTAAAATTCTCCACAATAAAATGTGTGTTTAATCTTAAAAAAAAAAAAGATGTTCTGACAAGTCAAACCAACTTAAAAACTCAACATGTAAAATAAAAATTACTTTTTTCCTGAAATGTTTTATCTGTGGACCCCAACTAAATGCTATCCTGTGCTTTAATATTTGATTCTATGATTATATATAGTAAACCTTGATGTGTCAAAATGAGTATTGAGACTATAAAAAAGAAAACTATTAAGCATAGGAAATAAGGCCAACACTCTACTCCATCTTTCTTGGAACACATCTTTTCAGGTTAACACATAATAGCATGTGTCATTGTTTAGCTCAACTAGGAAAACACACAAAATTTGAAATCCATAGAAAAGATTGCAATGTTTATGTTAAATGTTTAAGTAGTTATAATTAAGCTTTCCATTACTTTCCCATTAGGACTTTTATCTAACATTTATTTCATGATAATAATTGTAAACTTGAGGAGCACACCAATTAAAAATTTAGGTGTAATGTTGTAATTATGTAGCTTTCCTTATTTTTTAATTATTGCTAATCATTATTTTCAGAAAACAGAAAAAGAATAAAAAGGACCATTTGACATCAAACAGTGAATAGTGAATAACCTTCTATTTGAAAGTTTCGTAATGAAGCAGATGAAATAAAAAACAAAAAAGTAGTATTTCCCAGGTGATTGGTACTTATTTTAATGGAAAGTATTTGCCTCAATAGAAAACTTCTTCATTGATTTATCTTTATTGGAACACATAAAAAGAGTACCTGTAATAAAAGAGAGAAAAATATATTTTCCATCAAATTAAAGAAGACTGGATTTAACTGTTTAAATTGATTGTATACTTTAGTGATTTTTTTATTCCAATAAAAGTATTGATTGCTAGACAATTTGAAAACTGTTTCATTATTTCACAGGCTATTTCTACTGCTAGCATCTTGTTTAATGGAGATTAAGTAGAAATAGAGAAAAATTACAATTGCCATTTCTTAAAAAAAAAAAAAAAAAAAGCAAAATACTTCCAAAGCATTTCAGATTTAATTACAGATTAACCTGCGTGGTATTAATTACACAGTTCTAGGGTCAGACCACGTGAGGACAGACTTACTGCTCTTAAAATATTTTTGATCCAAGATAGATTTCTGAACCACATTTTTTCCCCAGTCTGACAATAGTGATATATATCATCGACTCATAATTCTGAGGGTCTTGTTTTTTTACTTATTCTTTGTAGATGATAATACGTATGATGTGGTAGCACTGTACATGACAGTAAGCATGTAACGTGAAATATTATTTAAAAGGGCTTATTTAGGCAAATATTTTCTTCTTTTTGTTGTATTTCCACTTTCTTGATGGTATCCCTTGAAGCACAGATGTTTTTGTTTTGGTGAGGTAAAATTTATCAATATTTTCCCTTATGTTTTGGTGTCTTGATGTCATATCCAGGTAGGCTTTCCCTAACCCAAGGTTACAATGATTTACTTCTCCATTTTTTCTAAATATTTTATATTTATACTTTTAGCTCATACCTTTTTAGTTCATTTTTGTGTATGGTGTAAAGAAGAGGTCTGTTATTGATTGAATTGTGTCCTCCAGAAATCTGTGTTGAATTCCTAACACCCAATACTTCAGAATGTGCTCTTATTCAGAATTAGGGTCATTTCAGATGCAGTTACATAAGATGAAATCAAACTGAAGTAAGGCGAGTGCTTAATTTAATATGACTGGTATCTTTATAAAATGAAAAATACCTCATTTGAACACAGAGACACACCAGGAAAATACCATGTGATGACAGAGACTGTAGAGATCCAGCTTCAAGCCAAGAAACCCTGAGGCTTCTTTGCCATCACTAGAAGCTAAAAAGAAGCAAGGAGGGATTCTATCCTGGGTCTCAGAGGAAGCATGCCCCTGCCAACACCTCAGTTTCAGATTTCTTGCCTCCATAACAGAGAGAACACATTGCTGTTGTTTTAAGCTAACCAATGTGTGGTACTTTGTTTCAGAAGCCTTGGAAAACTATTCCAGATTTTGGTACCAGAAATTGAGGTGCTACTGTAATGTGGAAGTGGCTTTGGAATTGGGCAGTGGATAAGAGGTTGGATGAATTTTGAGGCACTTGATAGTAAAAATCCTAGATTTCTTGTAGAGATTTTTGATAGAAATATCGATTAAAGGTAATTTTGGGGAGTTTCCACTGTGGTGCAGTGTGTTAAGTATCTGGCATTGCCACGGTTCAGATTCAGTCCTGGCCCAGGAACTTCTAATATGCCCCAGGTGAGGCTAAAAACACCAAACAAACAAACAAACAAAATAACCAAAAGTGTAATACTGGGCAGTGTCTCAGAAAGAAACGAGGAAAGCTGTAGAGAAATCTTCTATCATCTTGGAGAATACAGAAACAGACTGCTGATACAAATATGAATGTCAGAGGTGCTTCTGGAGAAGACTCAGAAATGTTTCCTATAGACAGCATACATCAGACCTTTTTTTAGTGTAGACCGACAATTTCTTCCTTTTGATTCAATTGCTCATGCAGTCACATTTAGCATTATTAATATATTTAGATTTGCATTTACCATTTTATTTTTGTTTTGTCTTTTTTTACCCTCTGTTCCTTCTTTACTGATTTTTTTTTTTTTTTTTTGCTCTAAGAGAATCTTTTCTAGTGTAACATTTTAATGTTGTTAAGGATTTTTCAATGTTATTTTTACTTTTTCCAAGTAGTTACTCTAGGGCTTACTTTATACCCCATAACTTATCAGAATCTACTTCAGATTTATACTAACTTAATTCCAGTGAATATAGAAATATTTTCCTAATGTGTTTCTATTCCTCATTCTTCCTCCTTAAGCTGTTTTATATATATATGTATATACATATATATATACACACACATAAATATACACACGTACATATATCTTTATATGTATATGTAAACACAATATATTTTATAGTGACTAATTTATATGATTTTGTCATTTAAAGAAACTAAGAAAGCCAATGAGAATATACATATCAAGTTTAACTTTCCTAATTCTGATTCTCTCTAGATTATAGTTACTCTCTAGTGTCATTTCCTTCCCGAATAAAACTGTGCTCCCTCTTCATTTCCTTTGTGCAGTTATTGTCAATTACATTGAAATTTTATATGTTATAGCTCTAACAGTGCAACAATATGCATAGTGTTTTCTACAATTGTTTTTAAAGTTGGTTAAGAGAGAAAATGAGAATAAATATGCATTCATAATAATTACCTTTGCCAATATATTTCATATATGTTCAGAATACTGACTGTGTGGTCATTTGCTTTCACTCTGAAGAACATTCTTTATTATTTCTTTAAGATCGGTCTGCTAGAAATACTTTCACTGTTAATTTTCTGTGTTTATTTCTGATTGTCTTTAACTTTTATTTTTCCTCATACTTTTCTTTATTTCTCTAAGCCAGTTTATTATTTCCTTGAAAATGTTTTATAAAACTTACTTCCAAGTATTTCTTAAGTCTAACATCTTGGCTCTCTCAGAGGCATTTTCTGTTGCGTATATTTGAGATAAACACACACACACACACACACACACACACACACACACACACACACACACACACCACCCACTCCCAGCATCTAGGTCACACATTCTTTTCTCTACAGGTCTCAAAATTAAGAGTGGAAATTTGGACGTTTTACAAAATATATTGTATGAATTTTGGATAATGATCCCCTCTCCCTGAAGCTTGTTATTGTTTGCTTATTTGTTTAGTGACTTGTTTTCTGGAATATTTCAGTAAAGTCTCTTTCTTCCACATTGTGAAGGCTATGATGCCACTCCTCACAATGTATAGTCTTGGTCTTGTGCAGTTACTGAGATGAGAGTGATTTTAGCAGTTATCTCCTTGACTCACTCTTCCTCTGATCTTTCCATTTAATGATAGGCCTTTTTGGTATCATAACCATCTTTTAGGCTCCACTATTTTATGGGTCATGCTCTATTGTTTTCCATAATGCCCTGGGGCATACATTGTTCTATAATCTGATCCAATTAAATATGTTAATATTTGCATGGATAGTTTCTGAGGTCTATCTGTGAGGTTTATTTTGATGAGCTTAGGAGGTGTCTTAGCTGTATCTCTCTCTGGTTCTCTCTGGGAAGTTTGTTGTTCTTATGGAGGTTTTCAGCCTTCTTTTAGTTTCTTACCACCAAAAACTCTGTTTTCAGGAATGCCCGCAGGCTTCATCATGCCCATCTTCTGCTTGGAAGAAAATCAGTTCCTTTAGCTTTATTGCTCACTGGTCTAATAACTTGATTCTTAACATAGCAAGCAACAATTTTGTGAACTGCCTATAGAGGGCATCATGGTAGAAGGATCCAAGAGAGGTCTCTAGAAGGCAAGGATTATCCCTAGCTGACAGTTGATCAGGAAATAATGACATTAATCCTGTTACTGAAACTTGCCTCTGTGCACTGACACCAAATTGAATCTTGGAGATAGAGTTTTGAGTGAAGGAGAAAAGAATAGCTTTATTTCTTTGCCAGGCAAAGGAGGGCACAGTGTACTAAGACTAATGTCTCCAAAACTGTGTGTCCTACAGAAGGATTTGGTGAGGAGTTTTATGGTAAAGGTTCAAGGGCATAATTGCTGATAAGGATCAGGGTGTGTGCAGGGCCTGTATTCTTTTAATCTGACTTCAGGGGGCCTTCTCCTGCACTTCTGTGGTTCTCAGAGGTTGAGGATAGCACACTGTGACTTTCTCTCTGGAATGAAGAATGCTTCATCAAGTAGGCAACATCTTTTGTTTGTTGGGGGTTTTAGTTCTGCAGAAGAGCTCAAAGATATAGTTATGTGTATCCCTTGAGGATCAACCAGGCTCCAAGGCTGCATTATTGTTTCTTGACTGCTCCTCTTCAGTTTTGGCAACCCCTCTCCTCCCTGATTAGCAACTGTTTGAACCTGTCCTTTGGAACTCAGGTAAGGTCATGGAGGCTGAAGTCTGTTCTCTGAAAACCAGAAATGGGGGACCCAGAAAGGCTTCCATGGACCTGCTTGGCTTTAATCCTACAACCACATAAAGAGGACCCTGAGCCATAGATGACATAACAGCATGTCCTACACCTTGAGCATAGTGTTAGGTTTGCTGAGGGAGGAACGCGCAAGGCCTAGTTGGTAAAGCAAGAGAGACTTATTAAGGCATCAGGGAGGTACCTGCTGAGCTCAAGATGGTGCCAGCCCTGACTGTGAGGAGTGCTGAGTTTATAAAGGATCTGTGGCTGGAATTCATGGCAGAAACATGTGGCAGGAATGATGAAGAAGGAGAAGGGGAAGGTCAGGGGAGGGGTTGGTGGTTGAGTCCCATGACAGAGGGCAGTTAATCCTTGTAGATGGTTAATCTATGCTCCACCTTCCGGAAAAGGGTGTAGATCTTGTGCTGGGTTGTGCTCATGTCCTCAGCAGGTCTCCAAGCTGAACAGTCGCATTTGGGAGGTGGGATCTGTCTCCATCCTCCTGGAAACCTGTCAGTAGCCTAGTGAGATTCCCAAACTCCTGATCCATGCAGACTGAGATAGCTATTCCCAACCTCCTTATCCATGGAGACTGAGATAATAAACTTGTGTTGTTGAGAATCAGTAAATCTGTGGTAATTAGTTAATCAGCAATTTAAAAACAAAAACAACCCCCCCCAAAAAAAATTAGTATAAACAGCAGGACAGTGGTTTCCTTGGTAAATAGGAGAAAATAACTGAAAAGGGGAATCTACTAAAGCTTTTGGGATGCCAGTAATGTCCCATTTATTGAAATGTGTGTAAGATAGAGTATTAACTTTGCAGAAGTCCATCAAGCTTATGACTTATTCAATCTACAAAGTATGTTTCACTTCACTACATAGTTTATGTGAAAAAGAAAAGTAAAAACAATGGATATACGCATTTGTATGAATTATGTTATTTTAGTTGCAAAATAATTTTAATGCACATTGAGTAATTCCTGAAATTTGAAATTTACTCTTAAGGATTCCTACATGGTTATATTTCTCTTAATCTTCTGAGTCTTTTTAGTCCTGTCACCTTTTTTCTCTTATAGTTTTCTTAATTCATATTTAATTTTTTCCTCCATAAGAAAGAATAAGTAAAAGAATTACAATTGAATTTTGGAATGAAATATTAACACCTGTATGATTTAAAATATACTGTTTGTTTGTTTGTTTTTTGGTAAGCACAAATTAACACTAAAGCATTTCCATACCAACTTTGCCAACTGTATTGATTCTATTTGGAGCTAGTTTAAGAAAGCTCTACTTGAATGGGAATTGTTTTATATTCTTGTCTCTGAATAAATTTGTTCAACCCCCTTTTGAATGCCTAATTAACAAGACATATAGTCTCCATTTTTCACATCTTACCACTTTGCCTCATATTTTTGCTACTAAATGTAGTAAATTTTGTTTTTTATATAAGATATGCCACATTTAGCTCTAGTGTTAATTTTCAAATATTTATGTTTATCCCTTCTGCTTTCATGTATTTCAAAAAGTGGAGGTGATATGTTTATATGATCTTATTTGATCAAGAGAATCACATACCTGAAATTTGGATAGATTTTTTTTAGCTCTCAGCTTTTTTTTTTTTTTTTTTTTTTTTTTTCTGGGCCACACCTGCAGTATATGGAGGTTCCCAGGCTAGGGGTCTAATTGGAGCTACAGCTGCAGGCCTATACCACAGCCACAGCAAAGCCAGATCCGAGCTGTGTCTGTGACCTACACCATAGCTCATAGCATTGCTGGATCCTTAACCCACTGAGGAGGCCACAGATCGGACCTGCAACCTCATGGTTCCTAGTAGATTTGTTTCCACTGCTTCAAGATGGGAAGCCTGGCCCTTGGCTTTTTAAGGCAATAAAACACATTAGCAATCAGTTGTCTCTTTGAGCCACTTTGATTAGAACACAGTGGAGATCAAAGTAATGGTAGGGAATCTGCATAAAAATATCCTCCCCCACTCACCTATTTGAATATTTCACCAGTTATTGGTAGTATATTTGGCATGAAGGTAGGAAGATTTTGAAAGAAAGGCCAAGTTTAGATATGTACATGTACTAGCATATTTTAGCTCATCGGAATCTTGAGGATATTAGAAAAACAAGGGATTTAATAAAAATGGAAGATTCAATGCACAGATTCATAATCTCTTTATTTTCAAAAGCCAGAAAAATTATAAAATATTTAAACACATTTTTAAAATATAAAGATGAGCTTGAAATCGGGAATAAGAAATCCCAAAGCATCAGGAATGTTGTAATCTAGGATGGGAATTAAAGCTTGGTGGCTGTCAATGATTTAGGACCAAATGCATAAATTGGTGGTGTAGTTAAGTAAGCACAGAGAAGAGATAAGGCCAAAAGACCCCTTGCCCATCAGGGAGCCCAATTCATTTGAATCTAAGAATAAGTAAAATCCAACTGTACTTAACTTAGCGAACAAAATAAAAAACGAATAAATAAGTTTGTTGTTTGAAGTAAGTCATGTGCCCTAATCCAAGGGCTAATAGTAACCAAGTAACTAAAATTAGAAACTCTTGTTTGGAATATGTTTTGAAAAAGAACCAGGTAAGAGAGAAACCAGTTTCACAAATTATCACTAACCAAGCCATTTAATATGGTTTTGGCCTGGGGGACAAATCATTGGTCCAGAAGAGAGACCAGAAGAACAGCCTTATGGATAGATTTGTGTTACCTTGTGACAAAAGTAGCAGTGTGCATCATTGTTAAAATATTATTATTAACATTATGAATATTAATATATAGTATTGGTACACCTGGCATTTCATTTTAAAAGGAGGAGAAATTTAACCCCACATGAAACGTTACAGAAATAAATCCAAGTGTGAGTTTTTAAATAAATTAATAAAGATTGATATGAAACACAGTATATTTTATTTATAGGTACAAATTAAATGTAACATAGGAAACCATCTTGGTTTCAGGATACAATTTGTTTTCTTTAAAAATACATGAAGAAAAATCAAAAAGAAAATTTAATCAGTATTAAATTAATATTTATTAAACTCCTACTAAGAGATAAGCATAGAACTAGATACTGAGAATAAAGTGTGGAAAAACATAAACCAAGTACCTGCCCTCATACTTAGATGCTATTAAAGGAGAAGCAAAATTTAGATTAAATTATTTCACCACAAAATAGCTTCTGTGTGGCAAAGGAATTAAAAAAATTGATAAAGACTTAATACTCAAAAAGATGATATTGAATTAAACAAACTAGGTAAAGTAAAATATGATTTATATAGTTTAATGAATATATATAATATATACAACAAAATAAATATATATATTAAAATATATAATGAAGAGAGGTAACATTAATTTGGCAAAAATTAGGAGTTTGATAATTTATAGTATTGCAAGAGTGTCAAGAAAATAGTTACTTCCCATACAGCTACTTTGTATAGTCACTCCGAAGGGTACTTTGGAATGTTCAAGTCAGATTGTATGGAACTGATCATTTAAAAAATGCATATGATTCAACTCAAAATTTTATAAATTTTAAAATTTGCATACATTACATCTCAAGAATTCCACTTATGAACACACCACTTAGGGAAACTAATTTCCATTCACACAATATGACTTTACAAGGGTGTTTATCATTTTATTTTTTGGTAAAAGTAAGAATTGGGAATACCTAGAAGATACTTTTATATGCCAAAAAAAATGTGATATATTTGCAAAATTGGATGATACACAATAATTTAAAAATAAATAAGAATTTCTCAAAAGCCATATGGAATAACCTAGACAAGTGGGTGGTGTATAAACAATTTCTATTTTTATTATTACTTAAAATATTTAAAAAATAGTAAGTATTATTTATGAATACATACATATGTAAGTAAAATAACAGAGTATATTATTTATGTCAAAATAGTGAAAGTGATTTCCTATAGGCAGGTGGGAATGTGGAGGATGGGAGTTGTTAAAGGGTACCTGAGATGTATTAATGTTCCATTTCTTACACAGGTCCTGCAGGTAAACAGGATCAAAATTTAGCAGTTGTTATGTCTATATATGTAACAATATGTTAAAAGTTGATATATGTAGGCTTGACCTGTTAGCTCAGCTGGTTAAAAATGCATATATATTTGTGCATTTAGATAGATAGATACATAGATAGAGATCATATATTTTTCAATATTTTTACATTGCTTTAACATAAACAAAAGTAAGAATCATTAAATTTCAATTTGGGTTAGTTCCCATTGTGGCTCAGCAGAATTGAACCCAACATGAAGGTGCAAGTTCAATCCCTGGCCCTGGATCTGGCGTTGTGGTGAGCTGTGGTGTAGGTCTCAGACCCAGCTTGGGTCTGGCATTGCTATGACTGTGGCTGTGACCAGCAGCTGTAGCTCCAATTTCACCCCTTGCATGGGAACTTCCAAATGCCACAAGTGTGGCCTAAAAAGAAAAAAAAAAAAAATTCAATTTTGGTGGCTGGAAAGAATATAGCAAAGAAGGATAGTATTGGCTCAGAGGTCAGGGAGGAAGTGACATTAAGGGGAATTTAAGGTAAACTGTCAATTAAAAAAAAAAAAACCTTTAAAATTATAATTTTTCGTGATCATGTACAAAATGGGCTGATTTCAGTGGAAGTGTCAGATACTCAATTAAAGAAACCAGTTTATTTTTGTATACCAATCATTTATGAGAAAACCTAGAGGAAAAATTTCCCCAAATCATAGGTGTATTGTGCTTAAGGATATACTAAAAGCCTGGTACTTTCTTGTTTTATTAATTATTCCCAGTAAATATTGTGAAGTTGTTTAGATTCTCTCTCTTGTATATGGTCCATGATTACTATTGATATGCCTGGTAACTTCTCCTTTTTCTTCCCACCTTGAAGCTTCCATAAGGGACCAACTCCATGCCATTTTGAGATTACAAGGCAAACACCTAAGGGCATATATAGAGCAAAGACCAAGGAGGTTTGATCTTTGATGACACCTTTGACCTGCTACAGCCCTGTCCTAATCTCTTTAAAATTGCTTATTATGTGAGAAAAAAAATAAGTGTAAATGTTTGCAGCTTTTTATTCTTTATTGCCCCTAATTAATCGCATCATTGACAACATGGTACAGTTGGCTTGTATGTGTTTGATGAGTTCCATCCTAGAGATCTCTTGTCACCCTTCTTACATGTGATATAATAGAAGCCTTTTCTATCCTAAGGCAAGTTGGTATGATCATTTGTGAGATGAACAAACTCGCTTTAACCTTGTCTTGGTAAAGATGGAAGGATGTATAAATGCATGTTTTACTGATTCACAAGCAGGGAATCTGCTACATTGGGTTTTTAGTCCTGTATAATTGCACATTGGATGACCAGATAAGTCATATATAAGTCCATGAAAATGAAGATTTAAAAATATAATACAAATACTTTGGTATGAGATTTAACATGCACTGAATGGTACAATGAAAAATATATAGGTTTTGTACCAAGACCGACCTGGTTTGTAATCTCTCATTTGTTGTCTGACTTGGGCAGATTTATCAGCCTCAGCTTCTCATCTGTAAAATGAGGTAATAAGACTTCCTTCACAAGGTGGTACATGGGGAGAAAAAAAAAAGTATTATATATAGATAGATGTAAATATAAAAGAAGTAATGTTATTTTTACTTAGCACCTAGTAAATATTTCTACTGGCTTTTTCCTTCATAGAGAATTAGTTTGTTTTAGGAAATAATTTGAAAGCATGACCACTGTGAAGATTCATTGATGAAATGCTCATGGCTCTCTAGTTATATATATTTTAGTAGTTCCATAAAGCAAATTCCCATTTATTTCAGGTATTTTGTGCCCTTGTTAAAGCCCTGTGTAGAGTGGCTTTAAGAATTATATTTAAAGGAATTATACTGATTGTTTGCATAGAATATGGATTGAATATTTAATACATTACCAAGTTGTTATAAAGAACATATTACATTGAATTTACTCTTAACATGCTATATACTTTTGTTCAGTATTTTCAAATCTTTATGTTTCTATACATGAAAATTATATGACTTTTGTATTTGAATTTCATACTCAAGTTTGAGTGTGAAAACTAATATTAATCACACATTAAGCTGAGTATATCAGAGTCTCAATGTGCCATCTTCCAACTATATTGTGGTATGGTCCTTTGATGCTTGCAGAGAAAAACCATTCAGAAAAGAAAACCAACTCAATAACAGAAAGTATAGTAATAAACATAACAAAAGTTTTTTATTCTATTTGCTTGGGATGTTATCCAGTGAAGGCACAGAACAACAAATATAAGTAGCCTTGGATATGAAAAAAGTGTTCATGAGGATTACAAAAATTGTGTTTAATTATTTGAAATTCAATGAGAGTACAAATAGAGACCAGCTTAAAGATATATTTTCATTTTATTCAATATCACTTGAAATCACAACAAATACACAGGTATTCCAATGGTCAGTATATTTTAAAAGCCAACTACGCATAAAAGGAACTAGATATAAAAAAAGTCCATGTATAAGTTAAAGCCTCAAAATATCTTTAGTGAGTAGTCATACAAGGTAAAATGCTGGATAAGAAGATTCACAGCTTGCTACCAGGATCCAAGTGAAATTTAGACCTTAATAGAATACAGTGTTATAGAAGACTGTAGACAAGGTTGTACTTATTTGGCTCTGAAGAATTGCTACTTTTTGGAAAAATAAGGTAGAATCAAGAGCAGTCTCTTTCTGATTTTATTTTCAAAGAAAGAGCCACTTGTTTGTTCCTTCTAGAAACGTTTTGTTCATGGCATAGTTTGGAAATAATTATGACTTTCCACTCAAAAAATAAATTCACTTTTCTAATGGTCATTCTGCAAACAAAGCTGTTATACTTTGGTAAGAGTGAAAATCAAAACAAATGCATACCATAGGGAATTTTGTGTAATTGCCGTTTTTCGTCTTGGTTAAAATGTAGGTCTGGGAGTTCCCATCATGGCTCAGTGGTTAACGAATCCGACTAGGAGCCATGAGGTTGCGGGTTTGATCCCTAGCCTTGCTCAGTGGGTTAAGGATCCAGCGTTGCCGTGAGCTGTGGTGTAGGTTGCAGACGCGGCTTGGATCCCGCGTTGCTGTGACTCTGGCATAGGCCGGTGGCTACAGCTCCAATTAGACCCCTAGCTGGGAACCTCCATATGCCATGGGAGCAGCACTCAAAAGGCAAAAAGCCAAAAAAAAAAAAAAAAAAAAAAAAAAGATGTACGTCTGTTAGCTGACAGAGCTAGTTTGAGTCCAGCCTCTATCACTTACTAGATATGAGACAATTTATTAGTTATATAATCTCTATGTATATCAGTTTTCTCATCTGCAACATGGGATTGTTTTAAGTATTAAATGAATTAATGATATAAAACATTTAGTGCAGCATGTGGCACATGGTAAGCAATTAATGTCTAAGTTTATGCTATTTTTCTTGAGAAAAAGCCTATCTTTTCATGTCAGTGAATTGCTTAATGTTTGTACTCTTAATTATGTGGGTACTAATATTTCATGCTGAAAGTGTGACATGGGTAGCACATAATATAAGCAGAGATTTGAGATCAAACAGTTCTAAGTCCTCTTCAAAATAGCTGAGTAAATTTGGGGTTGAAATATAAAACTAAATACCATTTTTTTTTTTTTTTTTTTTTTTTGGTCCTTATAGGGGTACATGCACTATATATAGAAGTTCCCAGCCTAGGAGTCAAATGGGAGCTGCATCTGCTGGCATATGCCACAGCCACAGCAACGCAGGATCCGAGCTACATCTGTGACCTACACCACAGCTCACAGCAATACCAGATTCTTAACCCACTGAGTGAGGCCAGGGATCAAACCCACATCCTCATGGAAACTAGTCGGAATTGTTACCACTGAGCTACGATGAGAATTCCTGAAATACCAAATTTTGAATCACAAATACCTATAAATACTGAATGGTATAAATCAATTCTTTCATATAAACAAATTTTCTTAGTTATTTTATCTAGTCAGAATACACAAGAATATCTCAAGAATGGAACAAGATATTGGCATTTCCTTTAAAATATTTTTTAAAAAATAAACTTTCTATTTGTGGCGATAGACTTACTTTGGATCTACTGGAATAAGTCAAAATCTCATTATAGGTGAATTTTTTTTTTAGAATTTAGAATATGTTATCATTATTTTAATGGGACTTAATTTCTTTAAGGCAAGATACCATTGTTTTTGTTGTATCTAGAATTGTTCTTGATACCTGGTACCTTTAAGTGTTCAAAGAATATTTGTGAAAGAGTGAATGTTCAAATAAATGATAATTTGAGAATACTAAACTGAAGGGTTTTTATTCCTCCAATGTAAATCATTTTTCTGGCAATTATGCTTAGATTATGGCCCAAAGAAGAGATGGGAAAGTAAACACTATCTCACAAAAAAGAAAATGACATAACAGAGGTATTTCTAGACAGTTAAAGAAAGTACTTCTGATTTGTATGAAATTTTAGGAAGAAGAGATGTTTAGAAAAACAAAATAATCTAATTCTCATTTGACTTGATTCCACATTAATCATTCAAATCCTGAGAGTTGATAGAGAGGAGAGACCTGTACACAAAGACTATTTTGCTTGATTTCCCATTTGATAATTTTCACCAAAAAATTTAACAAAACTTTAGATTCTGTGGTTTGTAAATTTAACAGAAATACTTGTACATTTGTTTAAAAAGAAAAAAAAATTTCTAGGTTCTCTTCTTAATATACTAGATCAGAATTTCATAGGTCTATAAATTATTTCAATGCACCATCTATGTTTGGGAACAATAGTAAATTTTTTATTAAAGGATCACTCTCTTTGAATCTTTGCTACTCAGTGTCACTTAAATGAATTTTGGACATTAATATCTGCAGCCATCATACTTCTAAACATATCTCCATGGTGTCTTTTTAAAAAACAATGACCTGAACATTCAACTTTTTGAATAATAAATGCAAAGATCGATGAGTACAACTTTTGTATTTATCACTAATACACTTAGTACTTTTTACTTTATGATGGCCTGCTCTAAATGGAATATGTATCTTGATACCTAATAAATAGGTTATATAATCTGTCAATATTTATTTTAAATTGTGTTCTAGTTCAGGCTGCTATATATACCAAGGTACCCTAGCTTGAGTGGCTTAAACAGCAGGCATCTATTTCTCACACTTGTGGAAGCTGGAAGTCTGAGATCAGAGTGCCGGGATGGTCAAGTTCCTGTAGTAGCCCCCTTCCTGGCTTGGAGGTAGCTACCTTCTCAATATGTTCTCATATGGCCGAGAGAGGGATCAGCTCTCTTGTGTGTCTTTTTATAAGGGCACTAAACCCATTCATAATAGTTCCACCCTCATGACCTAATCACCTCCCAAAGACCCCACATCCAAACACCATCACACTGAAGGTTGGGCTTTAATATATAAATTTAGGGTGGTTGGGGAAGCATAAACATTCAGTCATACTAGTGGACCCTTTTTTTTGTTTGTTTGTTTGGATGAAAGAATTCTATGGGCACATAATGTGGGAAAATCACAAACTACATTTGTCTTTGAGATAATCCTGTTGCAAATGAGCATATTACAAGCTTTGTAGCTTCCTTCAGTTAAAAAGAAAAACACCTTTAAAAATAATGTTTGGGAGTTCCCGTCGTGGCGCAGTGGTTAACGAATCCGACTAGGAACCATGAGGTTGCGGGTTCGGTCCCTGCCCTTGCTCAGTGGGTTAACGATCTGGCGTTGCCGTGAGCTGTGGTGTAGGTTGCAGACGCGGCTCGGATCCCGTGTTGCTGTGGCTCTGGCGTAGGCTGGTGGCTACAGCTCCGATTCGACCCCTAGCCTGGGAACCTCCATATGCCGCGGGAGCGGCCCAAGAAATAGCAACAACAACAACAAAAAAGACAAAAAGACAAAAAAAAAAAAATAATAATGTTTGGATTTCTTTTTTTACCTTGCACACCAATAAAATTCTGTTCTAAGTGGAATAAAATATTGCCCATAACACATATTTGAGTACAATGGTTTATACTATTAATTTGCAACCCATGTTCCAAAGAATGCTAGGATTCTATGAAGCGTTTCTTTATTTTCAAGAATGAAAGTATGATCAGTAAATTTATATCAGACCATGTCTCAGTATCACTACAGAAGCTAAATTTATAAAGCATAAGAAATTCCTTAGCAGGATTTCCAAATTCTCAAAGTTTCAGGAGCACTGGAGTTCTCGTGGCTCAGTGGTTAATGAACCTGACTACTATCCATGAGGACACGGGTCCTATCCCTGGCCTTGCTCAGTGGGTTAAGGATCCTGCATTGCTATGAGCTGTGGTGTAGGTCTCAGATATGGCTTGGATCTCCTGTTGCTATGGCTGTGGTGTAGGCCAGCGGCTAGGCTCTGATTCAACCCCTAACCTCGGAACCTCCATGTGCCGTGGGTAAAGCCCTAAAAAGACAAAAGGCAAAAAACAAACAAATAAATATTTAAAAATAAATAAATAAAAATTTAAGGAGCATTGATGAATATGATGAAAGTAGAAATCTAAATTCTTATTTCAGCCCTGTCACTTACTGTGCAATCTGAAATAACTATCTGTGATTTTTTATAAGTAAGCTAAGAAAAGGATCCCTTTGGCCCATCATCTTATGTATAAAATTTAATGATAATTATTGAGTAAATTTTTGTGTGTATTGAATGAATATTGACTAATAAATGATTGCAAAACACTTAGTAAACAGAAATCACTATGTAAGCACATATTAAAGTCATTATATAGGAGGAAATAATGAGCATGTAAACATTATATGACAATAAAAGGCCAGTAAGATCCTGATGTGCTCTCATATTCATAATTAATGGAAAAATATGTACTGGCAACTTTATTTAATGCTAGCATAAGTGAAACTTTAAACAACATTTTTTAGAGCCACTTATTTATATAACTCTTTTTTTTTTTTTGTCTTTTTTTGCCATTTCTTGGGCCGCTCCTGCAGCATATGGAGGTTCCCAGGCTAGGGGTCCAATCGGAGCTATAGCCGCCAGCCTACTCCAGAGCCACAACAATGCGGGATCCGAGCCACGTCTGCAACCTACACCACAGCTCATGGCAACGCTGGATCCTTAACCCACTGAACAAGGCCAGGGATTGAACCCGCAACCTCATGGTTCCTAGTCAGATGCGCTAACCACTGAGCCACGACGGGAACTCCTATTTATATAACTCTTAGAGCATATTGGCCTTCTAATGGATAATAATAATGTTAGCAGTAATAATGTGGTACATTTACATTATATATGTATTTTGTTGTGCTGGGAGTACTTTTACGACATTGATATTATTTTTCTTTTGATGACTTCTTTTGAGGTAAGCAGTATATGTAGCTCAGAAATAGATCTAAAATATAGACTAGAAATCAGTGAAGATAATCATAAGAGGAGAAAGGTAGTTGTGAACATACACACAAAAGTGCTAAATTAATAGTTATATTACAAACACATAAAGAAATGTGTAGAAAATACTTTATAAATTTAAAATCGCAAGTATTTGCTTTATTTTTCCTAACACTTATTTGAACTGTGTGCTTAGTTTTTTTGTTCATACATTAGTTGCCCTGTTAAATACACATATTTTTCATAAATAAATAGCCCTTATATTTAACATTTTGTATTGAGTGTCCATATTTAGATTTCATACCACATTCATTGATATTTGAATATCCAAGTTTTTATAAATTCTTCAAATTCATAAATTCTCCTCAAGATTTATGTCCTAAGTTTATGAATATTTAATATCACCCTAATCTATAAGCATTTATCATAAATGGATAAATAAAAGATATTCACATTCAAACAAAGATTTTTGTGGGTCATTTCAGAATAGAAAAATGTAGCAGTAGGTGAAGCTGATGCTTCAAGCTTTCTAGACTGCAGAACTGTCTGTTTTATGGTCACATACTCCTTAAGAAGCAAAGAACTTGAACCAGATTCATTGCTTAGCACTAGAAAGTGTAGGGGATTCCACTACCAATAAAAATGATTTGATAAAAACTATGTAGAAACACTCTCAGGAGAGATTTTAATAAACTGCTTACACAGAGAACCTGAATTGATATTTTTCAAGTTGCAGTCCACTGTTGGATTTGAAGTGAATTTAGAATGACACAATCAGTATCTTTTAAAATAAGATAGTATATAATAAAGAATATTAGGGTACTTTACCTGTAACCTTGTATATATTTTGTTTTGTGAAGTTTATTTTTCTGATATGCACAAATGCATATATATAATTGTGCACCAGTTTAGAATGTCAATTGATTTTTTTTTTTCTGTCAAAAAAAAATCTTGAAAGGTAGTGGATTTGAATAAGTAGAAAAAACATTGCAACAAGTCTGGGAAACCCAAAATTCCTTCTCAGTAGAGATATCTATGATTTCATGTTATCTTTAGGATATGATAAATATAAAACTAAGTCCTAGTTGCCTTCTTATACCTGGTTTTGGAATGGGAGCCAGGAGACAATCAAGTACAAAATATTCACCATGGGAGTAGGATGGAGGTGTGCAGAAAAAGAAAACAAAGAAACAGATGAAAATAACAAACATAAGACAAGCTTCCATTCACAATTAACATATGAACTAAAATTCAAAATGCAAGAGAAAAAGCAAAACTAAAAAAGGTTTAAAAATACCAGATGTAAATATATCCCAACCTGTAAATATAATAGAAGAATAAGAAATTATCCTTAATATTTTAATATCCTTAAAGTCAGGATATTATGGAAGAATGGAGCACAGCAACCCAGACAAAGCTCTCAGTTCTTCCAGTCTGAACTTTAAGCCAGCAGTCTCTGTAACCAGGCAGCATCTGAGACAGTTGCTGGCTTCTGATGGGCTTCTAGTACAGATAAATAAGGAAGATTTGTTTCTCCCCTCCCCCATTGCAGAGAGAAAATAGAAGCAAGTTTAGTGAGATACAAGTCAAGCAGAAAATATCAGACATATCCTAGGAAGACTTGGTACTCAGAGATGTTTGGAGCACCAAAGTGACATATAAAAGATCTGCATTCCCTTGTATTCTAGTCTTTTGTCTTTTTTTTTTTGTCTTTTGTTGTTGTTGTTGCTATCTCTTGGGCCGCTTCCGCGGCATATGGAGGTTCCCAGGCTAGGGGTTGAATCGGAGCTGTAGCCACCGGCCTACGCCAGAGCCACAGCAACGCGGGATCCGAGCCGAGTCTGCAACCTACACCACAGCTCACGGCAACGCCGGATCGTTAACCCACTGAGCAAGGGCAGGGACCGAACCCGCAACCTCATGGTTCCTAGTCGGATTCGTTAACCACTGCGCCACGACGGGACTCCTGTATTCTAGTCTTAAGAAAGAACTGGAAGATCAGAGGAATCTTTCCTGATTCTGAATTTTACGAAGTATAAAACAAATTTGGGGCGTTCCCTTTGTGGCTCAACAGGTTAAGAACCTGACATAGAGTCTCCGAGGGTGTGGGTTAAGGATCCAGCGTTGCTGAAGCTGTGGTGTGGGCCACAGCTTTGGCTCAGTTCTGGTATTGCTGTAGCTGTGGTGTAGGCCTGTGGCTGCAACTCCAATTCAACCTGTGGCCTGGAAACGTCCATATTTCAGAGGTGTGGCTGTAAAAAGGAAAAAAAAAAAAAAAAAGAGCAGAGATGCTTGTTTCAGGTACTTGCTACTATGTCCAAGACTTTGAGGGCAAATACTTTTAATGTATTTGAGAACACATCCTAACCCAAAAGGAAAGAGAACTTAGAAATCACAGAGAAGAAAAAAAGGAAATTGAAAAGAGAGAGAGAGGAATATGACATTGAAATAAAGTTGCAGAAGGAGAAAAATAACATTCTGAACAAAGGATAGTAATATAAGCACTTCCTAGTGTTTGGGATTTTTTTTTTCCAGAAAACTAATATTAGTAGAGGAATATAAAGAGGAAACAGTCATTGCTGCAGCGTGGTTTTGTAACTTAGAAAATCACAAGTGGTGATTATCTTGTAATATAGGGAACATAAAAGACAACATAGTAAAAATGCAAAAGGATAATTTGAAAAGAGATTAAGAGATTGATAATGTAAAAAAATGGTATTCTAGATAGAAAGAAAACAGACAACAAAAAAGTAATATTTAAACAAATGACTCACACCATGCATGGAAATAAGCTCGAAATGGCTTAAAGACTTAAATATAAGACAAGACACCATCAAACTCCTGGAGGAGAACATAGGCAAAACATTCTCTGACATCAAACTTACGAATATTTTCTCAGGTCAGTCTCCCCAAAGCAACAGAAATAAGAGCAAGAATAAACCTATGGGACCTAATCAAACTGACAAGCTTTTTTGCACAACAAAGGAAACCAAAAAGAAAACAAAAAGACACTTAGAGAATGGGAGAAAATAGTTTCAAATGATGCAACAGACAGGGGCTTAATCTATAGGATATACAAGCAACTTATACAACTCAACAGCAGAAAAGCCAACAACCCAATGGAAAAATGGGCAAAAGACCTGAATAGACATTTCTCCACGGAAGATGTACAGATGGCCAACAAGCACATGCAAAAATGCTCAACATCCCTGATTATTAGAGAAATGCAGATCAAAACCCCCATGAGATACCACCTCACACCAGTCAGAATGGCTGGTGTATAAGTCCCCAAATAACAAGTGCTGGAGGGGGTGTGGAGAAAGGGAACCCTCCTGCACTGTTGGTGGGAATGTAAGCTGGCACGACCACTGTGGAGAACAGTATGGAGATACCTTAGAAATCTATGCATAGGACTACCGTGTGATCCAGCAATCCCACTCTTGAGCATCTATCCGGACAAAACTTCCCTTAAAGAAGACACATGCACCTGCATGTTCATTGCAGCACTATTCAAAACAGCCAAGACGTGGAAACAACCCAAATGTCCATTGACAGACGACTGCATTAGGAAGATGAGGTTATATATACACAGTGGAATACTACTCAGTCACCAAAAAGAACCAAATGATGCCATTTGCAGCAACATGGATGGAGCTAGAGACTCTCCTCCTGAGTGAAGTAAGTCAGAAAGAGGAAGACAAATACCATATGATGTCACTCGTATCTGGAATCTAATATACAGCACAAATGAACCTTTCCACAGAAAAGAAAATCACGGACTTGGAGAATAGACTTGCGGTTGCCAAGGGGGAGGGGGGGAGGGAGTGGGAGGGATTGGAAGCTTGGGGTTAGTGTATCCAAACTAGATTAACAATGATATCCTGCTGTGTAGCACTAAGAACTATGTCTGGATACTTACAATGCAGCACAACGATGGGAGAAAAACATTTATGTATAAATGTATGTGTAACTGAGTTCCCATGCTGTACAGTGGAAAAAAAAAAAAGACTGTGTTGGGGGAAATAACAAAAAATAATTTGAAAAAATAAATGATAGGAAATGTTTGTCTTTATTTTTAACTCAATGAACTTTATTACATTCGTGTTTATACATCAATCATCACAACCCAATTTTATAGCATTTCCATTCCAAACCCTCAGTGCATTCCCCCACCCCCCCATCTTGTTTCCTTTGGAAAACATAAGTTTTTCAAAGTCTGTGAGTCAGTATCTGTTCTGTGAAAAAGTTCATTGTGTCCTTTTTTTAGGTTCCACATGTAAGTGATAGCATATGATGTTGGTGTCTCACTGTCTGACTAACTTCACTTAGCAGAATAATTTCTAGGTCCAACCATGTTGCTAAAAATGCCATTATTTCTTTCCTTTAAATGGCTAATATTCCATTATGTATATGTACCACCTCTTCTTTATCCACTCCTTTATTGATGGACACTTAAGTTGTTTCCATGTCTTGGCTATTGTATATAGTGCTACAGTGAACATGGTGATATGTATATCTTTTCACGTCATGCTTTTCTCTGGATAGATGCCCAGGAATGGGATTGCTGAATCAAATGATACTTCTATTTTTAATTTTTTTCTGAAAAATCTCCATACTGTTTTCCACAGTGGTTCCACCAGTTTACATTACCACCAACAGTGCAATAGGGATCCCTTTCTCCACACCCTCTCCAGCATTTATTGTTTTTAGACTTTTTGATTATGGCCATTCTGCTTGTGTAAGGTGGTACCTCATAGTAGTTTTGATGTGCATTTATCTAATAATAAGTGATATTGAACATCTTTTCATGTGCTTTTTGGCCACCTGTGTGTCTTCTTTGGGGAATTGTCTGCTTAGATCTTCTGCCCTTTTTTTGATGGAATTCTTTGTTTTTTGGTATTGAGCTGCAAAAGGTGTTTATCAATTTTGGAGATTAATCCTTGTCAGTCACTTCACTTGAAAATATTTTCTCCCATTCTGTGGGTTGTATTTTCATTTTGTTCATTGTTTCCTTTGCTGTGCAGAAACTTTTAAGTTAAATTAGGTCCCCTTTGTTTATTTTTGTTTTTATCGTCATTATTCTAGAGGGTGGAAGAATCTTGGAAGGTGTTGCTGTGGTCATGTCAGAGAGTGTTTGGCCTATGTTTTCCTCTAAAAGTTTTATACCATCCAGTCTTAAATTTAGGTTTTGGTCCATTTTGAATTTATTTGTGTGTGTAGTATTAGGAAGTATTTTAATTTTATTCTTTTACATGTAGCTGTCCAGTTTCCCAGCCCACTTGTTGAAAGGAGTGTCTTTTTTTCCATTGTATATTCTTGCCTCCTTTGTCATAGATTAGTTGACTGTTTAATTCTGGGCTTTCTATCCTGTTCCACTGATCTGTATTTCTGTCTTTGTGCCAGTACCATACGGTTTTTATGACTATAGCTTTGTAGAATAGTCTGAAGTCAAGGAGCCTGATTCCTCCAGATCCATTTTCCTTTCTCAGGATGGCTTTGACAATTCTGGCTCTTTTGTGCTTCCAAACAACCTTTAAAATATTTTGTTCTAGTTCTGTGAAAAATGTCCTTGGTAATTTGATGGGGATTGCATTGAATTGGTAGATTGTCTTAGGTAGTATAGTCATTTTGATAATATTGATTGATTCTTTCAGTCCAAGAGCATGGTATGTCTATCCATCTGTTTGTGTCATCTTTGATTTCTTTCATCACCGTCTTATAGTTTTCAGAGTACAGGTCTTTTGGCTCTTTGGGTAGTTTTCTTCCTAAGTTTTTTATTCTTTTTGATGCAATGGAAAATGCTATTCTTTCCCTAATTTCTCTTTCTGATCTTTCATTGTTAGTATATAGAAATTCAGTCATTTCTGTGTATTAATTTTGTATCCTGTGACTTTGCCAAATTCATTGATGAACTCTGACAGTTTTCTGATAGCATCTTTAGAATTTTCTAGGTATAGTATGTCACCTGCAAATAGTGATAGTTTTACTTCTTCCTTTCCAATTTGGATTCCTTTTCTTGCTTTTTCTTCTCTGATTGCTGTGGCTAGGCCTTCCAAAACTATATTGCATAGTAATGCTGAGAGCGGATATCTTTTTCATGTTCCTGATCTCAGCGGTAATTCTTTCAGCTTTTCACCATTGAGAATGATGTTAGCTGTGGGTTTGTCGTATACAGCCTTTATATTTTGAGGTAGGTTCCCTGTATGCCCACTTTCTGAAAGGTTTTTATCAGAAATTGGTGTTGGATTTTGTCAAAAGCTTTTTCTTCATCCATTGAGAGGATCATATGGTTTTTATTCTTCAGTTTGTTAATGTGGTGTATCACACTGATTGATTTGAAGATATTGAAGAATCCTTGCATTCCTGGGATAAAGCCCACTTGATTATGATATGCAATCCTTTTATTTTTGTATCATTGGATTCAATTTGCTAGTATTTTGTTGAGGATTTTTGCATCTATGTTCATCAGTGATATTGGCCTGTAATTTTATCTTTTTTTGTTTTCTGTGTCTGATTTTGGTATCAGAGAGATGGTGGCTTCATTGAATGTGTTTGGGAATTTTCCTTCCTCCCCAGTTTTTTGGAATAGTTTCAGGAGGATAGGTGTTAGCTCTTCTCTAAATGTTTCATAGAATTCTCCTCTGAAGCCAACTGGTCCTGGACTTTTGTTTGTTGGATGTTTTTTAATCACAGTTTCAGTTTCAGTACTTGTGATTGGTCCATTCATATTTTTATTTCTTCTTGCTTTAGTCTTAGAAGATTGTACTTTTCAAAGAATTTGTCCATTTTTTGGAGGTTGTCTGTTTTATTAGCATATTGTTGCATGTAGTAGTCTCTTATGATCCTCTGTATTTCTGTGATGTCCATTGTAACTTCTCCTTTTTCATTTCTAATTTTAGTGATTTGAGTCCTCTCACTTTTGTTCTTGATAAGTCTGGCTGTAAAAAAAAATCCCTTAGGTTATCAATTTTGTTGATCTTTTAAAAGAACTGTCTTTTAGTTTCCTTGATCTTTTCTATGGTTTTCATCATTCCTATTTCATTTCTGTCTGATCTTTATGATTTATTTCCTTCTGCTAACTTAAGGTCTTGTCTGTTCTCTCTCTAGCTGCTTTAGATATAAAGTTAGGTTGTTTATTTGAGCTTTTTCCTCTTTTCTGAGGTAGGCTTGCATTGCTGTTAACTTCCCTCTTAGAACTGCTTTTGCTGTATCCCATAGGTTTTGGAATGTTGTGCCTTTGTTGTCATTTGCTTCTAGGTATTTTTAGTTTCCTCTTTGATTTCTAGTTATCTATGGGTTGTTTAGTAGCATCTTGTTTTGTCTCCATGTGTTTGTGGTTTTTGCAGTTTTTTTCATTGTTGAGTTCCAGTCATAAAGTGTATTGGTTGGAAAAGATGCTTGATATGATTTCAATTTTAGTAAAGTTACTGAGGCTTGATTTTTGGCCTGGAATGTCATCAATCCTAGAGAATGTTCCATGTGCACTTGAGAAGAATGTGTATTCTGCTGCTTTAGGATGGGATGTTCTATAAATATCTATTAAGTCCATCTGGTCTAATTCATCGTTTAGGGCCTTATTTCCTTGTTGACTTTCTGTCTGGATCATCTGTCAATTGCTGTTAGTCAGGTGTTAAAGTCCCCTGCTATTATTGTGTTATTGTCAATTTCTGCTTTTAGTGTTGTTAGCAGTTGCCTTATATTTTGAAGTGATCTATGTTGGGTGCATATATATTTAAAATTTTTATATCTTCTTGGATTGATCCTTTGATCATTATGGAATGTCCTTTTTTGTCTCTTATAATTTTCTTTATTTTAAGGTCTATTTTGTCTGAAATGGGTATTGCTACGCTAGCTATTTTTGTTGTTGTTGTCTTTTTGCCTTTTCTAGGGCCGTACCTATGGCATATGGAGGTTCAGGCTGGGGGCCTAATCAGAGCTATAGCCACCAGCCTACACCTGAGACACAGCAACGCAGGATCTGAGCTGTGTTTGCAAACTACACCTCAGCTCACAGCAATGCCAGATCTTTAACCCACTGAGCAAGGCTAGGGGATTGAACCTGCAACCTCATGGTTCCTAGTCAGATTTCTTAACCACTGAACCACGGTGGGAACTCCTCTAGCTATGTTTTGATTCCTGTTTGCATGAAATATTTTCTTCCATCTTCTCACTTTCAATTTGTATGTGTCCCTAGAAGTGAAGTGGGTCTCTTGAAGACAGCATATATGTGGGCCTTGTTTTTGTATCCATTCAGCCAGTCTATATGTTTTGATTGAGGCAGTTAGTCCATTTACATTTAAGGTAATTATTGATATTTTTGTTCTTATTGCCATTTTATTAACTGTTTTGGCTTTGTTGTTGTTGCTCTTTTTTCTTCCCTTCTTATTCTCTCCTCTTGGTTTGATGACTATCCTTAGTATTTTATTTGAGTTGCTTTTTCTCATTTGTTTGTGTATATGTTGTAGATTTTTGGTTTGCAGTTACTCTGAAGTTTTAATATAGAAGTATATATATACAAGATTGTTTTAAGTGGTTGGTCTCTTAATTGCAAGTGCATCTCCAGTGTCCTGCATTTGTAACCTCCTGTTCTCATGATATTGATTTGGTAGCATATTTGTGTGTAGATGATTTCCTACCTTTACTGTATATATGCATTTACTGGTGAGCTTTGCCATTTGTAATATTTTTATTTCTAGTTTTGGCCTTTTTTTCCAGCTAGAGAAGTTCCTTTAGTATTTGTTGTAAAGCTATTTTAGTGGTGTTGAATTTTCTTAGCTTTTGCTTCTCTATAAAGCTTTTGATTTCTCCTTCAAATCTGAATGAGAGTCTTGCTGGGTAGAGTAATCTTGGTTGGAGGTTTTTTCCTTTCATCACTTTAAGTATATCATGCCACTTCCTTCTGGCCTGCAGAGTTTCTGCTGAAAAATCTTCAAATAACCTTATTGGGGTTCCCTTGTATGTTATCTGTTTCTTTTCCCTAGCTGCTTTCAGTATTTTCTGTTTGTCTTTAACTTTGGTCAGTTTGATTAATATGTGTCTTGGGGTGTTCCTCCTTGGGTTTATTTTATTTGTTTCTCATTTTGTTTCCTGGATTTCAGTGAGTGATTCCTTTCCTCTATATCAAAGTAGTTTTTGGCTATTATCTATTCAAATATTTTTTCTGGCCCTTTCTCTCTCTCTCTTCTCCTATGATACAGATGTTGATGCATTTTTCCTTGTCTCAGTGTTCTCTTAGTCTGTCTTCATTTCTTATTACTCTTTTTTTTCTCTTTTCTGTTCTATATAAGTATTTTCCTCTAGTCTGTCCTCTACCTCATTTATTCATTCTGCCTCCTGTATTCTGCCATTGGTTGTTTCTAATGAATTATTTATTTCAGTCATCATATTTTGCATCTCTGCTTGTTTAATCCTTAAATCTTATATTTCTTTGCTCAGTGTTTCTTATAATTTATCAATCTTTGCCTCCAGCTTATTTGCAATATCTTGAATCACCTTCAGTGTCATCACTCTAACATCTTTTTCATGGAGGGTGATAATCTCCACATCACTTAGCTGTTTTCCTTTTATTTTTTTCTTGCTCCCTTATCTGAGTCATAATTCTGTGCCTTTTCATTATGTATAGATTTTTGGTTTGATCTCCTTTTTGCCAACAATAGAGTTGTAGCCTCTCTTGCTTCTGATGTCCTCCCTCCTTGTGGCTGAAGTTAATGTGGGGTCTTGCTGTAGGCCTCCTGATGGGAGGGACTGGTGCCAGCCCACTGGAAGGTGGAGCTGATTCTTATCCCTCTCATGGGTGGGGTTTTGTCTCTGAGTAAGATTAGAGCAGGCTCTGTCCCTGGGGGTCCTTAGGCAACCTATTTGCTGATGGGTGGGGTTGAAATCCCACCTGGGTTATTGTTTGATATGGGGCTTCTCAGTGCTGATGGGTGGGGCGGATTTTTCCAAAATGGCCACCTCTAGAGGAACACATGCTGATGATCATTCCAGAGACCTTTGCCTCCAAAGTCCCTCCCCCATAATGAGCTATAGTCTCCCCTAGTTTTCCTAGGACAGCCCCCAAGTTCTCACCCAGATTCCTATGGAGTCTCTGCTTTGCCGTGGGACCAAGTGCACATGAAAGCCTGGGTACACCTTTCAAAAATGGGGTCTCCATTGAGCTCTTGCACACAATCCTCACTGGTCTTCAATGCCAAATGCTCTAGGGGCTCCTACTCCCAATGCCAGACCCCAGGTGTTGGGAGAAGGCGACCTGATGTGGGGCTCAGAACTCTCACCCCTGTAGGTGAGTCTCTGTGATACAGTTATTTTCCAGTCTGTTGCCTGCACACTGACAGGTATGGGGTTGCATATATCACATAATCACCCTTCCTACTGTCTTAATGTGGCCTTTTCTTTGTGTTCTCTTCTTTGTCTTCTGGAGTAGGATATCTTTTTGGATAGTTTGTAGCCTGTCTGGTTGAAGGTTGTTCAGCAGTTGGTTGTAATTTTGTTGCTTTTTATGAGAGAAGGTGAGCTCCGTTTCTTCTACTCCACCATCTTAATCCTGTTTCCTGGATCATCTTTCTCAATATGCATACTTCTGAGCTTCAGACAGGCCCTTCTACTTCAGTAGGTGGGTGTGTGGGATTTAGGGGATTCCTAGGAGAATGAATGCCCTTTCCATGAAAGCCATGGGGAGTTCTGGTCTTTTGATTATTAGCTGCTGGGGATACCTGATGCCTTTAATAAATGGTGCACTTTCTTTCATCAAAAGCTGGTGTGAGTAACCTGGATTTATTGCACACACCAGAAAATATTTTCTTGAGTGCGAGCAAGAGCAAAGTGTGCAGATGGAAAAAAAAATAACCAAGTCATCAGCTGTTGCATGAGAAAACCCATTTGCTCAAACAAGAGTGAATTCTTGAAGTCTTTAGATAACAAAAAATTTCTCATGTTTTCTTAGAAAAAAAGAACAAGTTATCTTTTGGATTATAATAAAATTGGAGCTGGACTTTTAACCTGTGCCACTGGAAACTAGATGGTGGAAAGTCATCTTCAGAACTCTGAAAGAAATGAACTGCAACACAAGAATCTTGCACTTAGTCAAGACATCATCCTTTTGCTCTAGTGAAATAAAAGATATTTGTTGAGGATACATATGATTCAAAGAATAGATGTCAGTTGTTTCTCACTATGGAAATTACTAATATGGCTCAAAAGTCTTCACAGCCCCATTCTTATTGTCCTACATGAAACACAGAGGCTATAAAAATGAATTCACTAGCTTTGCTTGTAGGTGGTTGTGTACATACCTAACATAATTTTAGTCTATATTATTTAGCAGAAAATTGCTGTTGTTAGCTATTCATTTCCTTCTCATTTCATTCATGTAGTAAGAACTGAAAGCCCTGGAAGTGAAGTGGCCACCTTGGTGTCAACTCTTATTCTAAGAATGAAAGAGACAACTGATATTAAGATCTTGGTTTTCTGTTGGTATTGATGAACCCTGAACTTCCCAACAGTGTATATTGTATTACATATGATAAATAAAATTAATGTCTTCATAACATATATTTTAGGGTTTCTGTTATTTGTAGCCAAACTTTATTGTTTTTGCTTTTGTTTTTGTTGTAACTGCACTTACGGCATATGGAAATTCCCAGACCAAGGATCAAACCTGAGCCACAGCTGCGACCCAGGCCACTGCAATGACAACACTGGATCCTTAACCCACTGCAGTAGAACCCCTGTAGCCAAAGTGTATTGTTAACTGATATGACGTGTAGTATGTAGAAGTGGAAATTTGCATAAAACAGAAACTAAAATGTGAAATTAGGTAAGAATAAGAGGTAGGGTATATTAGAAAGTTAGTTTTCTGCTCCTCTAAGGTCAGTACAGTGCAGTGATGACTACTATTCTCCAGTCAAAGAGAGAGGCCTAGAACAGATTAATTTGGCATATGCTTTATTTTGGGATGGAAATCATACCTTGTGAGGTAAATGATGTGGTAATTTCAGAATGTTTGTATGCCAGCTTACTCAGGGAAATGATCATTTTAGGATGGTAGTGTTACATTGGATTGTGAGAGGAAAGGTGTAGAATAGTAGAGAACCACAAAAGTAGACTAAGATTTTATTCAAAATCTATTTCCATATTAGTGGTGGGTTCACACCAGTATGTTTTAACATTAAATAACAATCTTGAATGGTTATATTGTTATAAGAGATAAAAAATGGAATAACTTATCCAGTACCAAAATTTACTCATAATTTTGTGACTCAATTCATTAAAAAAAAAAGACATGGAAAAACTACCCTTCAGCCAGTGAATGGATAAACTTATAGTATATTTATACAACAGAATTCTATTAATCAATAAAAAGAAGCAATATACTCATAAATTGAAAAAAGAGTACTATCCAAAGCATTACAGGTGAAAGGAGCCAGACTTAATACATAGAATATGATTCCATTTAGATGGCAAAATATTGTTAAAAGAAGATAAGTATCTTTTTGGAAAAGATAAAACTATAGGGAAAGAAAAGAGATTAGTGGTTATAAGGGGCTGGAGTTTATAAAAGTACTGACTCAGTAGTGACAGGGCAAGGGAATTTTTGGAGTTAGTGGATGTTGTTGATTGAATTTTGTTCTACATAAAATTCATATGTTAATTTCTCAACTCCCAGCACCTTAGAATGTGACCTTATTTGGAGATAGGGTCTTTACAGAGGAAATCAACTTAAAATAAGGCTTTTAGGGTGGGCCCCAATCCACTATGTCTGAAAAAAATTGGAAATTTGGACAAAGACAGGCATAGACAAAAGCTGATGTGAAGAGATAGATGTACAGAAAAGATGACCATCTGTAAGTCAAAGAGAGAGGCCTAGAAGAAGTCCTTGTTACATAGTCCTCAGAAGGAATCAACCTTATTGACACCCTGATATTAGATTTCTATTTCCAAGAACAACCATGAGACAATAAACTTTTGTTGTCTAAGAGGCCCAGTTTGTAGTGCTTTGTTACAGTAGCTTTTTTTAGCAAATATACAGTGGAAGTGTACTACTGTATCTTGATTGTGGTGGTGGTTACATGATTGTGTAATTTGGTAGAGTTCATAGAATTGTAGAACAGAAAATGAATTTTGCTCTATGTGGGTAAAAAAGTAGATAGTGCTTAGGAAAAAAAAAACACTTTTTGTTATCTCAAAAATATAACTTTGTAAAAGGATGTCAAAACAAATATTTCACAAAAGAGATATACAAATGGCCAATAATCACATGAAAAGATGCTCAACATCATTACGCATCAGTAAAACCACAAGTAAAACCACAAGAAAATATCTCTGCATATCCCATTATAATGGCTAAAATTTAAAAGATTCACAATATCAAAGTATTGGTGAGGCTCTGGAGTAATTGAACTGTTAACTATTGCTCATGGGAATGCATTTTAATAGAGAGAGAGAGAATGGGAAAAATCCAGAGACATACTGAGAATACTAATAAATATATTTGTGAAAGGAAACTACCACAGCTGGGAAAAGAACTATGGTTGTCATTCTTAGAGCTCACTCAGGACCAGGAGGAACAGTTCTGAGTCTCAACAGAGTAGGAAAAAACTTAACTCGTGGGACATTGGGTCAAGTACCCAAGAGTTTTTTGCCTCAGTAATGGGAGAAAATTAGCCATAAACTAAAGGCTGCTCTGGACTCTCCTGAGAAAACATATAAGCAAGAGCCAAAAGTATCAAATTGCTTCTAATAAACTTACAAACAAACCGTAACAATAACAACAACAAAAATGCTTTAAGACTATTTATAGGAATGCAAAAAATATCCAGCAGAAATGAAGGTATAAAAAGTTGCTCTCCATGCAGAAGCTAAAAAAAATGTATAATGAGGAGAAATATCAACTAATCAAAACTGATCCAGAAATTACATGAATGCGTACTTAATAGAAAAAAAATTAAGACAATCATAGTTATGAATTCAGTAGGTTGAAGATGATAGAGAAAAGATGTTGATTGGAGATGATAGCGGAAAGATTGAGCATGGTAAGTAGAAACATTGAAAGATATAAAAAATAGCTCATATCTAACTTCTATAGATGAGAATAGCAATGTCTGAGATGAGAAATATACTAGATTGGACTATTGGCAGATTCATCAATGGAAAATTAAACATTTCTAAATACCTAGCAAGATAAATGAAACAGAAGGGGAAAAAATTCTCTAAAATAAAACTAAAGGGTTTATGACGAATAGAGCATCATTCAGTGGGTATGTAGTATTAAAATACAGAAAGTGAAAATGAAAGGAATTGCAAGAAGAAACAGTTTCGCGGTTAACATTAAGGATATAAAAATTCATCTCTTGGAGTTCCCATTTTGGATCAGTGGTTACAACCTGACTAGTAACTATGAGAGCATGGGTTCTATCCCTGACCTTGCTCAATGGGTTAAAGGACCCAGTGTTGCCATGAGCTGCAGTGTAGGTCACAAACGTGGCTCAGATCCCACATTACTATGGCTGTAGTGCAGGCCAGTGGTGGTTACAGCTCAGATTTGACCCCTAGCCTGGGAGTTTCCATATGCTGCAAGTATGGCCCTAGAAAGTAAAAAAAAAAAAAAAAAAAAAAAAAAAAAAAAAAATCGTCTCTCAATAACTGACAGAGCAAATAGAAAAAATGCAATACAGATATAAAAAGCTTGAATGACATTACCAACCAAATTAATATTTATGGAAAATTCTATACAATAGTGGGAGTTTTTTTTCCAGTTTTCCCAAAACATTATTTTATCATCTAAAATTTTATATATGTAAACATTTACCAAGATTGACCATCTTCTTGCCCATAAAACAAACCTCTATAAATTTAAGGGAATATGAAACATACAAAGTATGTTGTCAGAGAAAGGAATGGATTTAAATTAGAAATCAATACTGGAAGATCTCTGGAAATCAGTCACAGAAGATCTCTGGAAAGTCCAGTTATTTCTGAATCTAGCAAGGTTTTAGCATTGAAGATAGATATAAACAATCAATTGTATTTTTGTATATTAGAAACCAAGAACCAGAAATTAAAACTTGAATAAAAATGTGATTTATTATATCATCAAAAATGAAATACTTTGGGACAAAACTGATATGATAATATTAGTAAAATATCAATTCTATTCAAATTGGTCTGTACATTCATATTGTAAAAACTGTCATGTTGAATCTGAAATTTATAAAAACAATTAAAAGAACCTTGGATAGCCAAAACAACTTTGAAGAAGAGAAACAAATTTGGATTTTAAGAATTACTATAAAGCTAAGCCATCATTTAATCATGGAATGAAATAGACAAGTAGAACAATGGAACAGATTTGAGAGTGTAGAAATAGATCCATACATACATGGTAATTTGAGTTTTGACAAAGGTGCTGTGATGGTTAATTTTGTGTGTCTACTTGGCAGGGATACAGGATGCTAATTTTGTGTGTCTACTTGGTCAGACGTGATTCTGAGTGTTTTTGTGTGTTGAAATTAACATTTAAATCTGTGGACTCTGAGTAAAGCGGTTTGCCCTTCATAATGTGGGTGGGTCTCATGCAATTAGGCTTTCAACAAGCCTGAACAGAACAAACAAACCACCCTCCCTGAGCAAAGGAAAATTCTACAGCACACCATCTTTGGACTTAAAAGTGCATCAGTTATCCTGGGCCTCCAGCCTGCGGCCTACCCTGAAGATTTTTAACTCTCCAGCCTCCTTAAGCCAGTGAACAGTTCCTTATACTAAAGCTCTTCCTACATTTATATGCTATTCTTAACAATACTTTTTCTTTGGAGAACTGTGATTAATATAGGAGCTAAGACAATTTTATGGAGAAAAAGTAATCTTGCAGATGATGCAAGAATAATTGGATATTCACTAAAATGATATTTGATCTGTATGTTGCACTATACACTAGTATTAATTAAAAAATAGATCATAGGCCTAAATGCAAAACCCAAAATATAAAACTTCTGGGAAAAAAAAGGGCAGTTTCTTTATAACTTGAGTTAGCCCAAGATCTGTTTGATATGACACAAGAAACAAAATTAAAGAAAAAAACAACAGATTGAATTTTATGAAAATTAATCTATGCATTTTCCAAAATATATTGTAAAAAGATACAAACCTGGTAAAATATTAAAAATCACATGTGTGGATGGAAAATTTCTATTTAGAATATGTAAAGAACATTAAAGCATCAATTATACATGGAATTTCTCCTGTGAAATAGGATCAGTGGCATCTCTGGAGTTCTGGGACAAAGGTTTGATTCCCAGTGCTGCACAGTGGATTAAAGAATCTGGCATTGCTGCAACTGTGGCGTAGGTCACAACTGTGGCTCGGATCTGATCCCTGGGCAGGGAATTCCACTCCATATGCTATAGGGCAGCCAAAAAAAAAAAAGGAAAAATAAATAAAATAATCAATTATATTAAACCATTCAATAAAATATGGTCAAAATATCTGGAAAATTCACTGAAGATGTATAGATGGTATGTAGCATATGAAAAGGTGCTAAATATCTGTAGTCATTAAAGAAAAACAAATTATAACTTAAATGAGATACCATTACATATCAATTAATATTTCCTAAAATTAAAAGAACTAACAGTGCCAAGTGTTGGCAAGGATGTAAAAGAACCATGGACATGTAAAATGTTATCACACCTTGTAAACCCTTAGTTATTTTCTTTAAAAAATTAAACATGTAATACATAACCTAAATGTTCTATTCCTGTTTCACACAAGGGAATTAAAAGCCTATATCCATACAAAGATTTTCACATAAATATGCATCCCAAGTTTATTTGCAATAGCCAAAAGCTGGAAACAACTCAAATATCCCTCAAAAGTTGAACATATAAATAATTTATGATACATACTTATAAGTGGGATATGGACTGGCAATAACTGTGAATAAACTCTAGAGCAATCACAGGGATGAATCTCAGTTATACTGAGTAAAGAAAGCTAGTAAGGAAACAACACTTATTGGATGATTATATCCATATAAAATTTGAAACAAATGGAAACTAATCCTAGTGACAGAAAAGCAAATCAGTGGTTGCCTGAGGATGAGTAGTTAAGGGGGTTAGGCAGGGAGTTTCGAAAGACAAAAGGAAAACTTTTAGGAGTAATGGATATGTGCTTATTATATTAATATCGGGTTCCGGTGATAGTTTCATGAGTGTATACCTTTCAGAACATATCCATTTTATACCTTATGTGCAGTTTACCAATTATAGGTTAATAGTCTGTGAAGGAAAGAAAAAAAGGCACAAATGATTTTCCTGGATAAAAATGCCAACATGTTTTGACACATAATTTGATATTCAGAACATGATTCTTAGGTCAAAGTAATTATTTGAAGTCAGTATTTATCACCATGTTCTTTCATGGTGACTGATGCCAAATGTGAGGGTCACATAGTAAAAATGTATATAGATAGCCGCTTAATCCAAGCACAAGCATAAGCAAAGAAAGTTACAGTTCAAAAATGGCTTTGTTTTTATCAATGAGTATTGAGAATTAATTGCTTGTCTTGCAATGAAGTTAAAACTAGAGATTATTTCCTATTACAATGCTGTAATTCTTCCTAGTTTGGAACTTAAAAGCTGACAGGAGCTATGTATTACTTAGACAGTAAGTATGATGATGAAACACCTGAATCAAAAGAGAAAAAACAATCTAGCTAATTATGGATTTTGTTATGCAGATGATACATCTGAATATTTGATAGAGTTTTTTTTGTTCATGTCCTATAGCTCAGTTCAGTTAAAAAGTTCAGTGTATCCAATATAGTAAGGAATTCCAAATAAATATTTTGGATCTGCATACAGAGAAAAAACTTAAGTCAATAATATTGGCTTTAAATGGATTTACTGTATCATTTCAAAAGTTTTAATAAGTTGACAACTGACTGGGTAATATGATTAAAGGAGTCTTTGGATAAGTGAATCATTTGGTCCAAGTTTAGGAAAAATCATAATGCTAAGCAGTGCTTCTCTAATGGGTGTATGAATTACCTAGATAGCCTGTTAAAATGCAGATTCTTCTTCAGTAAGTCTGGAGTGAGGCTTGAAACACAACATTTTTAATCAGTTCCAAATTGAATATATTAGTTTCTTATTGCTGCTATAGCAAACTTGCATAAGCATAGTGGATTAAAACAATACACTTTTGGGTTAAAACAATATTTTTATATTTTATAGCTATAAACATCAGAAATCCATAATCAGTCTCAAAGAATTAAAACAGAATTGTTTACAGATTTGTATTCCTACTAGAGGCTTTAGGATTGTATCTGTTCACTTGCCTTTTCCATCTTCTGTTTGTGTTCTTTCACTTTTGACTTTGCATTACATCTACCTCTGCTTTCATAGTCACATCCTCTTCTCTGACTCTGACAGTCTTGCCTCCCTCTTCTAAGGATCCCTGTGATTACATTGGGCATACCAGGGTAATCTAGGACCTTAATTTAATAACATTTGAAGAACCTCATTTGCCATGTTATGTAATTTATTCGTGGATACTGGGGATTCTTTGGAGCATCATTATTTGTCCTACAACCAGTTGATGCTGAGTCCAATTGTTCATAACTATAAGGAAAAAGTCTCTATAGCCAAATGAAGTCCAAAGATACTTACCCTGGTAGTAGGTATGTTGTATAGATAATTATATCATTTTTTGATTATGTTGTTTATTTAAACATAGTACAGAAACTGAGACAAAACCAGTCACCTTCTGCTGTACTTAGATTGTAAATATGTATACTTTATTTAAAAGATGATGAATTCACAAAGTATTTGATGGTGTGTAATTATCTTCCTTGGAAATTGTTTCCAAACCAAGCAGTTTTAAAAGTCCTTCTGAGAAAAATATGTGTGTTTATAGGAAAGAGGGAGAAAGAAGGAGCTAAAGAGAGAAAGAAAAGGGTAGAGAGAGAGAGAGAATAAGAGAGCTTAAAAAACACATACTACAGTTTCACAGTAAGGAGGTTGGTAGTTACCTCTCCATCTAAACAAGTAAAAAGCCGAACAGACTGTAAAATTAACTCTTCCTGGATCTATAAAGATGGGAGGACACAGACCAAATTGGTGCCCTCAAAACTGGAGGGACAGGCAGGTAAATACATGTTATCAAGACTTACTATAGCAGAGACTTACAAGCAGAAACTGTGCTGGGAACCAGTGCTGGGGTAGCAAAGTCTAAAGTGTAATAAACAAATTGCTGGAGGCTCATCAGTATGGGCAACTCTAAGAGTTTAAAACACCAAGGGGCATTTTTTTTGGGGGGGCAACAAAATATTGTGATATTTACCTCCAAGTGCTCCCTCAGATTCTCATAGAAAATATTGGAGAAAAATCCCTTTGTGCTTCTGGCAGGTGGAAGGGAAAACAAACCATTTTGAAATATAACAGAGTATATTTAAATTACACAGTTCTTCTTATCACTGCCTGTTATCAGAGAAAATTTTAACCAGAGGCCAAATTGTTGGAGTATTATCAGAGTCTAACTAAAGTGAGAAAGGGAAATACTGTAGGTAACTCTAGCCATCCTATACCACCTAAGGGTAGGGACAGAAAAAAATGAGACATACTTACGAAGTTTACAGTCTAGAGGCATAGGCTCACTGAATGATTAAGACCTAATCATAAGACTGTGGAACACTTCACTTTCTGACAGCTAACCACATTACTAAAAGCATTTTTTCCAGCAGTTCCTTTTACTGCTACATCATGCATGACTATCAAGGAAACATTACCAAGGCATACCAAAGCGAAGCAAAAGAAAACAAACAAAAAATGCAATTGTAAGCAACAAAGCAAGCATCAGAACCAAAAATGGCAAGAATGTTGAAATCATCACACTAGCAATTTAAAACAAAGTATATGTTTGATATGTTAAGGATTCCCAGGCTAGGGGTCGAATCTGATTGCACATCAGATCTGAGCTGTATCTGTGACCTACATCACAGCTCCTGGCAATGCCAGATCCTTAACACACTGAACAAGGCCAGGGATCGAACCCACAACTTCATGGTTCCTAGTGGGATTCATTTCCACTGAGTCATGATGGGAACTCCAGATATGTTAAGGATTCTAATGAATAAAGTGTAAGAGTAGATGAGGAGTGTAAGCAGAGAGATGATTATCTTAAAGAAGCAAGAGTAAATGCTAGAGATAAAAAAAAAGTATAAAAGAAAAGAAGAATACATTTGATGTGACTCATAATAGATTGGACAGACTGAGGAAAGAAACTCTGAGCTATAGAATATATCAATAGAATCTTCAAAAACTGAAAAGAAAACAATAAAATCTGGGAAAAAAAGAAAAAATGAAATAGCTAAGTACCATGGGACCTCCAAAAAATGTATGATATAAGCATGAGAATACCAGAAGAAGACAGAAATGAACAGAAACAATATTTGGAATAATAGTGATTGAGAATTTCCCCAAAATCATGTCAGTCACCAAGCCACAGATTAAGAAGTCTTAGAGAACACCAAGTAAGATAAACACCACACATAAACAACAAAATTCTAACCATGCTATCATTTTCAAATTAGAAAAATCAAAGGTAAAGAAAAAAATGTGAAAAGAGGAAATAAATTAAAAACACCCTACCTATAGAGGAACAATGATAAGAAGTACATATGGGAGTTCCCCTCAGTTGTTAATGAATCTGACTAGGAACCATGAGGTTGCAGGTTCGATACCTGGCCTTGTTCAGTGGGTTAAGGATCCGTCGTTGCTATGAGCTGTGGTGTAGGTTGCAGACATAGCTTGGAACCCGAGTTGCTGGGGCTCTGGTGTAGACAAGTGGCTGCAGCTCCGATTCGACCCCTAGCCTAGGAGCCTTCGTATGCCGTGGGTGTGGCTCTAAAAAGACAAAAGATAAAAAAAAAAAAAAAAAAGAATTAGAGAAAGATATACCATGCTAACACTAATCAAAAGGAAGCAGGAATGGCTCTATTAATCTCAGAACAGATTTCAGAGTATGAAAAGCTGGAATAAAGAAGAGCATTACATAATGCTTAAGGGGTCTTTTCCTTAAGAAGGTTAAAAAAATCTTTATGTACTAACCTAACAACAGAGTGCCAAACAACATGAGGCAAATGTTTACAGACCTGTAAGCAGAAAAAGATGAATGTGCTATTGTATTTGGAGGCTTCAACAGCCTTAACTCAGGAATGGACAGATTCAGCAGGAAGAAAATCAGTGAGCACATAGTTGAACTTATAACACCATCAGTAAACTGGTTATAATTGTCTTCTATGGAATGATTCAGTTAAAAACAGCAGGAGGAAGTTTATGTAGTGGCTCAACAGAAATGAATCCAACTAATATCCCTAAGGATGCAGGTTCAATTCCTGGTCTTGCTCAATGGGTTAAGGATCTGGCATTGCTGTGAGCAGTGGTGTAGGTTGCAGACATGGCTCAGATCTGCATTGCTGTGACTGTGGTATAGTCAACAGCTAAAGTTCCGATTCCACCCCTAGCCTGTGAAGCTCCATATGCCACAGGTGCGGCCCTAAAAAACAAAAGAAAAATAAAAAAATAAATTGCTTAACTTCTAACAGAGTACTATACAATAAATATTAACTATTAAAAATAAAAACAAAGGAGATTTTGGATGGAAATACTATAATATTGGGTTGTGATGATCATTATACAACTTAAATGTAATAAAATTGAGTTTAAAAAAAAATGGGAAGAAGATGTCAACAGACAGATCTCCAAAGAAGACATACAGATGGCCAAAACACACATGAAAAGATGTTCAACATCACTCATTATTAGAGAAATGCAAATAAAAACTACTATGAGGTACCACCTTACACCAGCCAGAATAGCCATCATCAAAAGTCTACGAATAATAAATGCTGGTGAGGGTGTGAAGAAGAGGGAACCTTATTACACTGTTGATGGGAATGTAAATTGGTACAACCACTATGTAAAACAGTAAGGAGATTCCTCAAAAAGCTAAAAATAGAAATACCATTTATCCAGCAATCCCACTCCTGGGCATCTATCAGAGAAAACCATGCCTCAAAAAGATACCTGTAATCCAGTGTTCATTGCAGCACTGTATACAATGGCCAAGACGGAAACAACATAAAGGCCCATCAGTAGAGGAGTGGATAAAAGACGTGGTACATACACAGATTGGAATATTACTCAGCCATAAAAAGGAGATAAATGAGGGCATTTGGGGCAACATGGATGGACCTAGAAATTATCATGCTGAGTGAAGTTAGTCAGACAGCAAGATACCCATATCATATGCTATCGCTTATATGTTATATCCTTTAAAAAAAAAGGATACAGTGAACTTTGCAGAGCAGATACTGTCTCAAAGACTTTGAAAAACTTATGGTTTCCAAAGGAGGGAAGTTGGGGGCTCGGGGATGGGCTGGGGGTTTGGGATAGAAATGATATAAAATTGGGTTTTGATGATCGTTGTACAACTGTAAATATAATAAAACTCATTGAGTTAAAAAAAAAAAAAACATTTTTTCTATAGTCTTACAGCCTGCCAAAACTGAATCAAGAAGAAATAGATCAACTGAACAGACCGATCACTAGAAATGAAATTGAATATGTCATCAAAACACTCCCTACAAATAAAAGTCCAGGACCAGATGGTGAATTCTACCAAACATACAAAGAGGAACTTATACCCATCCTCCTTAAACTTTAAAAGGTTGAAGAAGAAGGAACTCTCCCAAAGACATTCTAGGATGCCACTATCACCCTAATTCCAAAACCAGAAAAGATACCACCAGAAAAGAAAACTATCGGCCAATATCTTTGAGGAATATACATGAAAAAATTCTCAACAAAATTTTAGCCAACCGAATCCAACAACATATCAAAAAGATCATACAACACAACCAGGTGGGATTCATCCCAGGTTCACAAGGATGGTTCAACATATGCAAATCAATCAACATCATACACCACATTAACAAAAGAAAAGTCAAAAACCATATGATCTTCTCAATAGATGCAGAAAATGCATTTGCAAAGTCCAACATCCACTTATGATAAAAACTCTCAATTAAGTGGGTATAGAGGGAACATTCCTTAACATAATCAAAGCAATTTATGACAATCCCACAGCAAATATAATACTCAATGGAGAAAAATTGAAAGCCTTCCCACTCAAATCTGGAAAAAGACAAGTATTCCTATTCTCACCACTGTTATTCAACATAGTATTGGAAGTCCTAGCCAAAGCAATCAGACAAACAAAAGAAATAAAAGGCATCCACATAGGAAGAGATAAAAATGTCACCACATGAAGATGACATGATACTCTATATAGAAAACTCTAAGGACTCCACCCAAGAGTTACTCAAACTGATCAACAAATTCAGAAAAGTAGCAGGATATAAGATTAACATTCAGAAACCAGTAGCATTTCTGTATACTAACAATGAAATATTAGAAAAGGAATACAAAAACACAGTACCCTTTAAAATTGCACCCCAAAAAATCAAATACCTGGAAATATACCTGACCCAGGAGGCAAAGGACCTATATGCTGAGAACTATAAAACATTAATCAAGGAAATTAAAGAAGACATAAAGAAAGGGAAAGATATTCCATGCTCCTGGGTTGGAAAAATCAATATTGTAAAAATGGCCATACTACCCCAAGCAATCTACAGTTTCAATGCAATCCCTATCAAATTACCCATGATGTTTTTCACAGAACTAGAACAAACAATCCAGAAGTTTATATGGAACCACAAAAGACCCAGAATTGCCAGAGCAATTCTCAGGAACAAAAACCAAGCAGGAGGCATAACTCTCCCAGACCTCAAGCGCTATTACAGAGCCACAGTCATCAAGAGAGTACTGGTACCAAAACAGACATACAGACCAATGGAACAGAACAGAGAACCCAGAAATAAACCCTGAAACCTATGCTCAATTAATCATTGACAGAGGAGGCAAGAACATAAAATGGGAAAAAGACAGTCTTTTCAGCAAGAATTGCTGGGAAACCTGGACAGCAGCTGCATGCAAATCAATGAAACTAGAACGCACCCTCACATCATGCACGAAAATAAACTCAAAATGGCTTAAAGACTTAAATATAAGACAAGACACCATCAAACTCCTGGAAGAGAACATAGGCAAAACATTCTCTGACATCAAACTTATGAATATTTTCTCAGGTCAGTCTCCCCAAAGCAACAGAAATAAGAGCAAGAATAAACCTATGGGACCTAATCAAACTGACAAGCTTTTTTGCACAACAAAGGAAACCAAAAAGAAAAAGACAACTTACAGAATGGGAGAATGTAGTTTCAAATGATGCAACTGACAGGGGCTTAATCTATGGGATATACAAGCAGCTTATACAACTCAACAGCAGAAAAGCCAACAACCCAATGGAAAAATGGGCAAAAGACCTGAATAGACATTTCTCCACGGAAGATGTACAGATGGCCAACAAGCACATGCAAAAATGCTCAACATCCCTGATTATTAGAGAAATGCAGATCAAAACCCCCATGAGATACCACCTCACACCAGTCAGAATGGCCATCATTAATAAGTCCCCAAATAACAAGTGCTGGAGGGGGTGTGGAGAAAGGGAACCCTCCTGCACTGTTGGTGGGAATGTAAGCTGGCACGACCACTGTGGAGAACAGTATGGAGATACCTTAGAAATCTATGCATAGGACTACCGTGTGATCCAGCAATCCCACTCTTGAGCATCTATCCGGACAAAACTTCCCTTAAAGAAGACACATGCACCTGCATGTTCATTGCAGCACTATTCAAAACAGCCAAGACGTGGAAACAACCCAAATGTCCATTGACAGACGACTGCATTAGGAAGATGAGGTTATATATACACAGTGGAATACTACTCAGTCACCAAAAAGAACCAAATGATGCCATTTGCAGCAACACGGATGGAGCTAGAGACTCTCCTCCTGAGTGAAGTAAGTCAGAAAGAGGAAGACAAATACCATATGATGTCACTCGTATCTGGAATCTAATATACAGCACAAATGAACCTTTCCACAGAAAAGAAAATCACGGACTTGGAGAATAGACTTGCGGTTGCCAAGGGGGCGGGGAGGGAGTAGGAGGGATTGGAAGCTTGGGGTTAATAGATGCAAACTATTGCCTTTGGAATGGATTAGCAATGATATCCTGCTGTGTAGCACTGAGAACTCTGTCTAGTTACTTATGATGGAGCATGATAATGGGAGGAAAAAGAAAGTATACATGGATGTGTAACTGAGTTCCTATTTTTTACAGTGGGGGAAAAAAGTATGTTTGGAGAAATAACATTAAAAAATAAATTAAAACAAACAAAAACAGCCGAATACACATGATTCTCAAGCACACATGGAACTTTCCCCAAAAGGGACCACCTTCTGGGCCATTACACATACATAACAAATTTAAAGAATAGTAATCATTCAGTGTCTACTCTCAGACTAGAGTAGAATTAAAGTAAAAATTAAAAAACAAAAAATGATAACTGAAAAAACCCAAAAATACATGGTGATTAAACCACACAATTCTAATAACACTGGTCTCAAACAAGGACTTTCAAGGGAAATTTAATATTTTGAACTAAATGAAAATGAATACACATCTTACCAAAATGTGTGGAGTCCATCAAAAGCAGTGCTTAGGGGGCAATTTACCTGATGAAATGCATATATTAGAAAAGGGCAAAGCTCTAAAAAGAAGTGCAAATTAAATTAATCATAGGTCCATTTTAAAAAATAAAAATTAGACCAGAAATAAAAACTGAAAACAGTTTATCAATAGAGAAAAAGAAACCAAAATTTAGTTGTCTGAAAAGGTCAATAAAATCAACAAGTGTTACCAGTGTAGGAAAAAAAAAAATGACAGCGAGAGAGAGGAAACAAATTATTAATTAGATCTACATCCCCTGTATATTAAAGGGATAATAAAGGAATATTATGAACAACACTAAGTCCCAAATTTGATAACCTTGAAGTAATGGACCAATTCCCTGAAAGACACAATCTGGGAAAACTCACTCAAGAAGAAATAGATGATCTGAATAGACCTATATTTATTAAGGAAATTGAATAAATAATAACCATCAAAACAAAAAGCACCAGACATAGATGGGTGCATTGGTGATTTATACCAAACATTTAAAGAAGAGATTATACCATTCACTACACTCTATTTCAGAAGATAGAAGCAGAGCAAATATTGCCTAACTTACCCTCTGAGGCTAGAGTTTCCTTAATACTTAAGGGAGGCATCATAAGAACAGTACAGACTAATATCTTTCATCAGCATAAATGCAAAGATTCTTGACAAAATATTACTAAATTGAATTCAACAATGTATAAAAAGAATTATTCTCCATGACCTAGTGAAATTTATCCCTTAAAATTTATCCCTTAATTGCTTTGATAATCAGTTAATATAATCCATTGTATGATCAGGCTAAAAAGAAAGATCACATGATCATAAAAGTAGATGCAAAAAAAATTGACAAAACACAATCCTATTCACGATAAAAACTCTCAATAAAGTAGAAATATAGCATAACTACTTTTAACTGTCTATAAAAAAAACTAGTTAACTTTATATGTAATTGATGAGAAAATTGAAGCTTTCCCACTAAAAACAGGTAGAAGTCAAGATTTCCACTCTCACCTCTCCTTTTTAATATGGTACTGGACTCCTCCTTGCCAATGTAGTAAGACAAAAAAAAAAAAAAAAAATGAAAGGCATACAGATGGGAAGGAAGATATAAAGTCTTTGTTTATATATGATATCATCATCTAAGTAGAAAATCCTTAAAAAAATGACAAAAGAATGGAGCTAATAAGCAGTTACAGCCAGGTTTTAGAATACAAGTTTAATATACAGAAGTCTATAGCGTTTCTATATATCAGCAATGAACAATTAGAATTTGAATTTAAAAATGCAATAAAATTTATATTAGCATCCCCCCAAATAAAATACTTAGTTATAAATCTAACAAAGTATATGCAAGATCTATTTTAGGAAAGCTACAAAACTCTGATGGGTGAAATAAAAGATCTAAATAAGTGGAGATGTATCCCATGATCATAAGTGAGAAGAGTTAATATTGTTAAGATAGCAGTTTTTCCCAATTTGATCCATAGATTTAATACAATCACAATAAAAATCCCAACAAGTTGTTTTTATGGCTATTAACAAACTAATTCTAAAGCTTACAGTGACGGGAAATAGCCCTGAGATAGCCAACACACTGTTGAAGAAAAATTTAAAGGACTGACACTACTCAAAGTAAAGACAGACACTACTGTACTGTATATACTGTACTGTGCTAGAATGTTATAGTAAACAAGATAGTTTGGTATTGTGGTCAAAGAATGGGCAACTAGATCAGTGGACCAGAAAATGGTCTCAAAAATACAGTCAACTGATCCTTGTCAAAGGAACAAAGGCAATACAATAGGACAAAGATGGTCTTTTTAACAATGAGTGATGAAACAATTGGATATTCACATTAAAATAAAATGAGTCTGTGCAGATTTAACACCTTTCACAAAAATTAACTCAACATGGATCACAGACCTAAATTAAAACACAAAACTATAAAACTCCTAAATGATAATATAGAAGAAAACTTAGATATGCTTGGGTATGGTGATGCTTTTTTAGACGGCATGATTCATAAAAGAAGATAATAAGCTGGACTAAATTAAAATTAAAAATATCTACTCTGTGAAAGTATATCTAGAGAATGAAAATGCAAGTCATACTGGGAGAAAATACTTGCAAAGTACATCTGATAAAGAACTCTTACCTAAAATATAAAAAGAACTCTTAAAACTCAGTAGTAAGAAAAGAAAAAAAACTAGTTAGAAAGATACACCAATTGGTAACAGACATCTGACCAAAGAATAAAACAAAGATAAACAGATGGCAAATAACATATGTAAAGGTGCTCCAAATCATGTCATCAGAGAAATGTACAGTGAAACAATAATGATACTACTATATATACACTTATTAAATAAAATGGTCTAAATCCAGAACACTGAACAATCCCTTCCCACTCCTCCCCTCCCTTTCCCTTTCTCTTCCCCTTTCTCTCTCTCTCTGGCAAAGATATGGAACAAGAACATTCACATGTTACTGGTGAGAATGCAAAATAGTATGGCTACTTTAGGAGCCAGAAATAAACATAGTTTTAGAAGGATCCATCAATCACACTCTTTGGTATTTACCCAAGAATTTAAAACTTACCTGCACACAAAAGCCTACACACAGATATTTAGAGCAGCTTTATTCATAATTGCGCAAATTTGGAAGCCCGTAAGATATCCTTTAACAGGTAAATGGATGCACTGTGCTATATCCAGACAATGGAATATTACCCAATGCAAAAAATAAATAAGCTATCAAGCCATGTAATGACATTGTATGTGTGTGTGGGGGGATTAAATGCATGTTTCTAAGTGTAAAAAAAGCCAATTCTGGAAGTTTATATAATGTACAATTCCAACTATATGACATTCTGGAAAAGGCAAAAATATGGAGACAATAAAAACCTCATTGGTTTCCAGGGATGTGTGGAGTGGGGAGAGAATAGTCAGAGCACAGAAGATTTTTAAGATAGTGGAAATACTCTGTATAATACAGTGATGAATGTGTCATTGTACATTTGTCCAAACCCATAGAGTCTTCTACACCAGGAGTGAAGCCTAAGATAAACTATGACCTTTGTATGATTATGATGTGTTGGTATAGGTTCATCCTTTTAAAAATTCTGGTGAGTGATTATAATGGAGAAAGGTTAGTAGTAGTGCGGTTTTCCATTCCTTGTCCTCTAGCCTTTTCTTTCCTATTTCCTCCTCTCCTCTTCCTTCCTCTCTTCTTTTCTTTTCTTTTCTTCCCTTCCCACTCCTCCCCTCCCTTTCCCTTTCTCTTCCCCTTTCTCTCTCTCTCTTTCGTTCAATTATGCTTATTAGTGGCCACGCGAATCCTAGCATGTAGTAAATGCTCCATAATTACCTAGCTTGCTAAGATTGAAATTGTGAATGATTCTTGAAAAATATAAAATCATGTTTATGCTTCAATTGTGATGATTATATATTTTCTTTTTTATTAATGAATACTTAAATTTATGCTAATAAATTATGTCTATTGTCACATTCTTTGGAAGAATTCTAACTTGTATTATTATATTTTTTGAATTTTACACAGAAACGTAATTATACAACTTAAAGCACAGAGGGGATGAAGTTTGAAAAAGAAAAAATAAAAAACATAACTTCAGTGGGTTAAGAACCCAACATACTGTCCTCTGTGAAAGTGTGGGTTCAATCCCTGGCCTCTCTCAGTAGGTTAAGAATCTGGTGTTGCCACAAGCTGCAACTAGGTCACAGATGCAACTGGGATCTGGTGTTGGAATGTAGCTCATAGATGTAGCTCGTATCTGGTATTGCTGTAGCTGTGAAACTTTCATATGCTGCAGGTGTGGCAGTAAAAAAAAAAAAGTAAAAAGCATAGTCTTAATGAACTGAGGGACTGTGTTGTACTGTTTATACATATGTATATTTAAGATTCTAGGAAAAGAGAAGTCGAAACAGTTTTTGTTTTTTTTTTTTAAATGCTATATTGGGAGTTCCCGTTGTGGCGCAGTGGTTAACGAATCTGACTAGGAACCATGAGGTCCCTGCCCTTGCTCAGTGGGTTAACGATCCGGCGTCACCATGAGCTGTGGTGTAGGTTGCAGACGCGGTTGGGATCCCGCGTTGCTGTGGCTCTGGCGTAGGCTGGCGGCTACAGACAGCTCCGATTAGACCCCTAGCCTGGGAACCTCCACATGCTGCGGGAGCAGCCCAAGAAATGGCAAAAAGAAAAAAAAAATAATAAAATGCTATAAAAGTTCTAAGTTTGAAACTATAAACAAATGAGTCCAAGAATTCTCAAGGAAATCTTTTTGTTGTCTCTATTGAATATCTTCCGGTTTACTGAGGTCTCCTCTCTAGCTGTTGGAAACTTACTTAAATTATGCTCAACCTGTTGAGTTATTTTTGTTTGGTATCCTAAATTTTTACTCTGTGCTTATGTAGTCTGCTGTTCAGCCAAGACTCTGGGGAAACAGTAAGCAGATTTCTAGAGCTTTTTTCCTGACTCTATATGGTCTTTGGTATAGTCTGATCAGCAAAATCTAGATGCCTCTCTCTATCTTTCCAAACTCTGATCTGTGTCTTCTCAAAACACCAAAATTGCCAGGTTTTATTTGGGTTCTCTTCCCTTCATTATAGTCCAAAAATTGGCTCTAAGAGGAAAGCTGAGGAGATGATAAAACTTTACTCCTTAGTTTCCTTAATTTCAGGAATAATCAGAATCCTGTTCTGGCATTTGGCTTATGTTTGACAACATTTATTTTATATATCTTGTCCATTTGTTTATAATGGAATTAATTCTAGACCATCTTTCTTACAGGTAGAAGAGAGATTTCAAATGCAATCTTTAAATACATTAGTTTTGTTAAAGAATTCATCTCTACAGATAAAATAAATCTAATAAAGAAATCATAATTTCCAACTATTGCAGTTTTCATCATATATTACTCCTAATAAGTAACCAACTGGGTTTTGTTTTGCTTTTTTAAAATAACAAATTCTCTCTGTTTATTTCCAGAGACTGATTAAAACATTAATTGGAGGAATAAATTTTCTTCAATATAAAACCATTAACTGGCAATTAACTTTGTAAACACATCTTCTGCTAATACTGAGGACATACAATCATACAGATCCATTTATGCATACCTTCTGAAGCCAATATATGGGAATAACAATATTGACCACAAAATGGAGATATACCGAAGGCTTCACATTTTACCATTTTAACTTTTAATTGTAAGTAATAATAATGGAAGTTAAAATGCAAGTAATTTTACATGGCGTCTGTATGACCTATCTATTATCATTGATTAAATGTATTATAGAATTCTGGGAACTGTCCCTGATATACAAAATTTCATATGATAATATGTCTTTATGGATGAATAATAACACATTATGCACACATCCTCAGATCTGCCCAACAACCGGACATTGCAAATATCAATGCTGTTAGGTCATTATTTGAAAAAAAATCCTGCAAAGATTTTAAGGAATCAGGAGCTCCCGTCATGGCACAGTGGAAATGAATCCGACTAGAACCCTGAGGTTGCGCGTTAGATCCCTGGCCTCCATCAGTGGGTTAAGGATCCAGCGTGGCCGTGAGCTGTGGTGTAGGTCACAAACACAGCTTGGATCTGGCATTGCTGTTGCTCTGGCGTAGGCCAGTGGCAACAGCTCTGATAAGACCATTAAGACCCCTAGCCTGGGAACCTCCATATGCTGCAGGTGCAACCCTAAAAAGACAAAAGACAAAAAAAAAAAAAAAGATTTTAAGGAATCATAATTATTACAGATTTAGAATAGAATTACCGTGGATCTCTAAGAATGGTCAATCATGATATTGTCCCTTCTTTTATTTTTGCAAGATACTGCTGAATGGTTCATTCCACCGATATGTTAGCAGCAGCTATGCAGCTAGAAATGTTAAAAGGTCTGAAAAGTCTCAGTGATGGATTAAATGCAGGGCCTATGAAAGAAAGAAAAGCCTAATGATACTAAGATTTCTTACAAAATATACATCTCTTTGTAAATCAATATACATAGTTGGGAACAAAAAGACAATAATAGCACCTAGTAAGCCTTGCCATGTTATAGTCGCCATTGTAATTGGCAACGTATTCATTTTTTGCAGCAATCCTACTCACAGCTAGCTTGCAAGTTCCGGAGCCATAAATAGAACCCCACAACTTAGCAGCTCCACTCTACTGAAAGCACAAGGGGGTATACTATTGATCATTGCTACAACTCAGGGCTCTTAAACCTGCTCTGTCTCACTCTCTTCAGTTATAGATAGGGGCATACAAGCTACTGAGAGTATTATAAGACTGGTCCTACCATCATTCTTGGAGAGCTGCAAAGTCCTGGACACAGATGAAAGCTACTCCGCCTAAGTAGCTAACCTTGCTCCAAGGTCACATGCTGGAGTCTCCACTGACCCTGATTTCTTGGACTCCATCTGGTAAGCCTTCTGTCTTCTTCTTCTTTACATTGTTCCATCCCAGGTTTCCTCCTTGTGCACTTGGAGATCCTACCTTTATTTTCTTTCACAATGGAGGTACATGCCATAAAAACCAGAGTCCCAAACGTTGGTAACTGAAAGATAAATTTTGGTTCTAATATGCTAAATCTTCACACACTTTCTAGAGGTAAGGAGAGAGCTATTATGTAACCACTATTAAGAGTCAAGGATGTGTGAAAATACTTTCCTCTTCAAATGAATTGGAATCTTCAGTGTTAAGGTCTATTATGGCAAGAGCACTGCCTTCTCTGTTTACTCTCTTATCCCGGGTACCTAGAATAATAGCTCCTGTTATATAATAATCACTCAATAAATATTTGTTGAATTTTTAATGACTGAATGAATACTGAAGATAATTATAGACTGAGGGAGAACAGATAAATTTCCATAGTAAAACAAGTTGAATGTTAATTTGCTGGCTATAAAATTTTGAATTACAGTATATATATGGAACCCTACTTTTTCCTTATTCAGACACTTTCAGAAGTAAATTGATTCCTTGGCCCACCTTCTCAATCCATTATTTTGTATAGAATACCTATTTTCAATCAATTTTTCTTCCACTGTAGCTTTAAGATAGTGATTATGAAAATAAGGAAGAAAGATCAAGCATTTATTTTATTTTATTGTAAAAATAAAATTACAAATGCTAAGTAGCATCACAACCACAATCCTCAGTGAGAAATGATAAAACTCTGGAGGGAAACCATAGTATGACCAAAACTCCCCTAACAAACCATTTATATAACATTATTGAAAATCTTTGAAGATTTATCTGATATCTAGTTTCCTAGGCCATCTCCCTTACAGTTGTACAGTCAGTTAACTTAAATTTTTTGTGTCTAAAATCAGATGATGCAAAAGACTTGCTCTCAGCTGAACTGTGTCTGCCTTTAAACACTCAAGAATTTTATGGCAGCCTGTTTGCTGGACTCTGAGAGTATGCATTCGCTAAAAGAGGAATACAGATTCCAGTATCCTGATAGGAATAATCCATCATATTTTATTTCAGTGACACTTTGAGACCTGCGCTTTGACATTCTCTTATAGCCTTTTATTCCCAAGCCTGTAAAATTACTATACTTTCAGAATACTATCTGTATTTTAAACACTGTGTCCTTTGAAAGACATGTGGTTAAAATATACCTTATATTTTTCTCTTAAGGAGATTTTATTTTACACTAGAATTTATGTGCTAGCTCTGACAATTTTTGAAAAACTGCAAGCCTCTACAATACAGAGAAACATACAATAGAAGAAGGATCTAAAACTCATTTGCTCCTTTAAAAAACATACACACACATTTCTCACTAGAAAGCAGGATGACTAAAGCTTAAATGTAAAAGTTATAGAATGATAACTTGGTCAATGACTTAACATGCTCTTCTGCTATAGAAGGTGCTGTTTTGGGAAGACTGCCATTTTGGCAACAGTAAGTCTACATTTGTAATTAATGAAACAGAATCTAGTTATAGTTGACCTGTTGGAATTAACATGATTCATTGAGATAATTTTGTATAACAAGACTGTTAGCTTTTAACAATTACCAGGGAACAGGGACCTAGGAGAGAGAATTGAGGATATACACAGAAGTAGGGTTCTTGTTTCACTAAGAAGAGATTAGGATCATTTAAAATAGGCTATATGGAGATTGCCTTGCAATTTACTACCCTACAGAGATTCTCCCTTACCCCAAAATCTTGCCCCCTTCACCTTGTCATTCTACATGAAAAACGTTAGTAGAGAGTCATGGGAATGGTGTTGAATTAAGATACATGGACTTGGTAGTGCTCCAGCAATAATCTGACTCTATTTTTTCTCATAAGAAAATGCTGATATGGACAAGAGAAAATTTTAACAGCAACTCAGACATTTAACTAGATGGAAGGAGACATATTAAACACAGAATAGAATATATATAGGAATTCTCTCAGGGTTATTATTCATATCCATAATTTGTTTGAAAAGTATTTAAACACTAAAGCATATAATTTATCAGAATCACTGGGATATTTTAAATGTCTTAGTTTGGGCATATTAGGTAAAGTTTAGGTATACTAGGTAAGGTCAAAGTATTTTTTGATAGTAAAATGTGTATTCTCTTAGAGTTGAAATTATTTTAGGAGATTCTAAGAGAGGTACAGGTGTTAAATACTCATAGCATGATCTCCATATTTGTACCCACTGAGAAGTTAAATATAAGAAACGCTTCATTAGAGTACCCTTGTAGTCATTGTATTAGTTTGCAATCTTTCAATTTGCAGTTGTTTGAGATGTATCAAATGTAATGGGCTCTATTCAGCCAGCTATCCTCCTTATTGGTTGCTTCCCTCATGGTCAAGAGCATACTAAACATGTTCTTGGAATGATTCCCTCTTTCAATCACTATGCCAATAATCACTTAGAATACAAGTGGATTCTTTTTCTTTAGAACAACCAGGTGGCTAAAGAGAGTCAGTTAATAAGCAATCAGCAAAATCAAAAGCAATAATGAAGCCCTTCAAGTTTTTGTGCTGTATTGCCTGATACATAATCTCTATTTTGTGGGTAAATATACGGTATGCTGAGCAGTTGAATGACTTTGCTGATGCCACATTCCACTCTTTGTGAGTTTATTCATCTTTGAAGATCTCACTGCCAGGAGAGATCTAACATCTGTTTGAAGGCACTACCTTCTGTTGTAGGCTTACTGTTGCAAAGTTGGGTTTTCTACTGATACTACAGTTTTCAGTAGTGCCTGTAAATATATCTTTTATCTATACAAAGAAGTAAGAAACTGTAACCACAAAAAGTGGATTGAATCTATTCATCTAATTTGGCAGAAGGAAATGCATTCTGAAATTAGAGGGATTATATCTGAAAGCTGTGTTGGGACCTTCAGATGTTAAGTTATAAGATTTTTCATGTTCATCACAATCTACTTTGAGTGAAAGGAAAAGCCTTTATCATCTTCTGTATTACTTTTACATAGATTGGAACATTACTTTTTTGATTATATAAGTCAATATTTCTTTTTTTACCACTTAAAATTATTCTTTTGGGTACATCAGATCCAATGTCAATGTGAATAAAATTCAAAGTTTAAATCAGAGAGAATTGTGAAAAGCCTTGAGATAGTTTTCATTTCTGTATCATATTTTAGTTACCTTTAATTTTATTAGATTATGATTGTATTCCAGATTGAATAATACTTCATATTTAATGGAAGAGATATAGGAACCTATCAGGCCCAGATGGCATTGTGAATGAGAAAAATTTGTCTCTGCTGCTTTACTTTATTTCATTCCTCTATCTCTTTAAGTGCCCAATACTTACTCAACATAGAAAATTAATGTTCCTATTTTGCTTTTGTAATTTCAGAATTTCAAATCCCTTGATTGATATTAGCTCTATTTCATAAGGAACACCTTAATGCCTGTAATTTTCTTATGGTCATTTCAATATCATGGTATATACATGTATGTTAATTTTCCCTGGAAAATATATCAGACTGTCATCTCATATAAATGCATTTACTCCCTCATAATGTCAAAGAATCATGATCTCAGATGTTAAAAACAGGAGGAGGGCAAGACAACATTGGGTAGGTGAATAAAAATATTTCCTGTTTCTTAGGGAAACTTTATGGGGTGGGAGTGGGAAATGAGCCTTCTCTGCTCATTTTCTCAATATGGCGTATGATACTATATAGTATGAAAACACCCAAAATACTGAGCTACTCAGTCTGTTAGCTCAGTTGGTCTTTATCAACAAATAGTAAACCCTTCTTTCTTTTTTCTTTTTTTAATTTTTAGCTATAAAGTTTGCTCCATTTAACCTTTGAGTTTTCTTTTTATTGATACAGCATTCTCAAAAGCAAATATTTTCACATTTCTTATTTTCTAATGTGTTTAGATGGAAATTTAAATTAAACAAACAAATGTAATCCTGTGGATTGTGTTTAAATGCCCTTCCCTGCTCTAATTCCATTATGGACTATTGAAATTCCAAGAAATATTCTCGGATGAAAAGTCCTGATCTTAAATATTTTTGTCCTATAATATTTAAAATACTTGTGGATAAGAAAATTGTAATGTGTGTGTCAGGGATCTTCTGCCCTTTGAAAGATGGATGGATAGAAAGATAAATAGATGGATGGACTTGTCAGTTTCTAAGATAGGGAAATAGTATGGAAACAGGAAATAACCAGAAAGTTTACCCCTTTTTTTTTTTGAAACATCTTTTTTGTTTTCTATGTCTCCCATAGAATTCATTCTAATAATGTGGTCTTTGCTAGAACAGATGTTAAAAGGGATTTGGGGTCAAAATTTGGGTTTTTGTATTAATAATTCATCTTCTATATTGATAAACTCATTTTAAGTACCAATAATATTCCAAGCAGTTATCAAATAATTTGAATGACAAACATCTCAAATACTTTAGTACTATTATCTTGTTCTTGCAGTGATGTTTTTGTCTTTCTGACAGTTTCTTATATAAGACAAAAGTTTCCTTAACCTGGTTATATTCAGGTAAAAAGAATTATCTCTATATTAGTCACTACTGTTCCAAGACAATTGAAGGGGTGTGGTCTAGGGAATAGACATAAAATTAATCTGATTTGGAAGTTCCAGATTTGGTTTACAAGTATCCTAGTGGCAGTGATTTATTTCTGTACACTGCAATGTCAGAGTAATGACAAAACTAGTCCAAAGTGATGGCATTGAAGATTGGCACCATCATTTTCTATTGCTTACAACTCTTGGAAACTAGCAATTTTGTTGTCAGATCTGAAACTGTGATATAACTTGAAAGGGAAAATTAGATTAGTTCCATGGAATAAAGTTACTAGAAGGGTGATGATGGACTGAACAAATTAAGTTATTTTATTTTTAAATAAGCACATTTACAAATAGGTGAACCCTGAGCTAGCAACCAAGTATATTTTAGGACTCAAAAACCATGCATAGAAATGATAGGTACTTTTCTAAACTTCAAAATATGTGAAACACTTCAAACACTCAAATGTTTGAAGATTTCAAGAAAAATGAGAGGACTTATCTATATGGATCCATAATGATGTAGCTAATAATAGTCACATAAACATCACAATGAAAGGAGATAATTTTATTCAATTCTTTGTTTCTGTTCCTGGAGGAAAAAAAACCCAACAAACAAAAACAAAACAAAACAAAGAAGCAAAACAAACCAGAAACTAACTGAACAGATCCACATATTTCTATAAACCAAACCACTATTCTGTCTTTAGATCTGTGCTCACTTTCTCTGCCTTTCCTCATATTTAAATGATTGAACTAGTCGCTTCATTTCTAAGATCAAATACTCTGTGTGTACTGATTCTATTTCCTATCAGTTTTTTAGGAGAAATTCCTCAATACTTCCCTTCTCTTTCCTATATCATTATAGGAAATGTTTTTCTGCTGTATTGTTATCTGCAGCATAAGGGCATAATAAAATATCTTCCACCTCAAATTAAAAAAAAAAAAAAAAAAAAAAACAATCCCGAGAGTTCCTGTTGTGGCTCGGTGGTAACAAACACGACTAGTATCCATGCCATGAGGATGCAGGTTCGATCCCTAGCCTCACTCAGTGGGTTAAGGATCCAGTGTTGCTGTGAGCTGTGGTGTAGTTTGCAGACCTGGCTTGGATCTGGCAGTGCTCCAGCTGCAGCTCCAGTTCAACCCCTAGCCTGGGAACTTCCATATGCTGCAGGTGTGGCCTAAAAAGGAAAAAAAAAAAAAAAAAACCTTGATCTCACCCCTATGATCTCTGTCTTACCCGTTTTGCTCAATTATACTAAAGGAAAAGAACTCTTCAGAAGTGTTGAGTATACTTGTCTTTTCCTGGGTGTCTTTTTGAATTAACACTTAACTAGACTTTTGTTTCATTCATTCCACAAACTTACTTCTATTGAAAGTCACCACTGGTAACCTCATAATCTAGCATCAGCATTTAGGATTTACCTCACTTGACTTCTGATAAGGTTTGAAGTAGCTTATCATTCTCTCATTTTTGAAACAATTCTGCTAATTGGCTTCCATCCCTATTCTTATCTCAAGAGCTGATCCACCCTTACCTCTTGCTGGATAACTCTCATCTATCTTATGTGTAAAATTGAGAGGTCTCTAGGGCAAGATACTCAGTCTATACTCCTCTTTATTCTTGTCATTTTCCTTAATAATTTCGCTCAGTGTTAGAGCTTTACAGAAATCTTTATACTGACTATTCCCAAATAATGTCTTCAGTTCTGATTTTAGCTACAAAATTCAAAACCTTTATAAATAAGTTGATAAATGACCTTAAAATTTGAAAACATTTTATCTGTGATATATACTTTTAGAAGAATAAAAAGACAAGCCACAAATTGGGAGGTGTTACACAATCACACATCTGATGATGAATCTATACCCTAAATATATAAAAAACCCTCAAGTAAAACCCAGTATTAGAACACAAGCAACAAACAAAATAGTAAAAGATAGGCAAAAGATGTACGCGTATATTTCACCAAAGAAGACGGATGAATAAGCACATAAGAAGATACTAATTTCATTAGTCATTAAGGAAAAGTATACTAATGTTATTGAGATACCATACACATGTATTAGAAAATAACAATTTAAAATTTTAAAAATTGACATTACCAAATATTGGCAAGATTGTTGAACAGGTAGAACTCTTACAACTTGCTGTTGGGGATGTGAAATTCTATGTCTCTTCTTGCCCACTCTTCACCCTACTGTATCCTACACATAAGGGCATTTGTCAATTTCTTATAAAGTTAATAGTATACCTGTAACCCAGCAAGCTCATTTCTTGGTATTTACCTATGTGGGGATGGAGGCTGGTTCACACATACACCTCAATACTTCCATGCCTCAGGCTAAAATCCCTAGAGTCTTTGTTGACACCTGCTTTTCTTGCACATTATATATTTGACTCCTACAAAAGAAGCTGGTGTTTACTTTCCAAATACACCTAGGCCCTTATCACCTCTGATCCATTCTACCATCATCTCTCATCTGGACTATAGCAATCAGTCTCATCTTGAACATTTGCGGGCTCAAGGTAAAAGTACAGGAAGCCCATATATTTAACTTTTTTATTTTTTATTTTTATTATTGCTTTTTAGGGCTGCACTGGTGGCATATGGAGGTTCCCAGGCTAGGGGTAGAATCAGAGCTGAGCTGTTGGCCTATGCCGCAGCTACAGCAGTGTGGGATCTGAGCCACGTCTGCAACCTGCACCACAGCCCACAGCAATGCCAGATCTTTAATCCACTGAGCAGGGCCAGGGATCAAACCTGCATCCTCATGGATGCTAGTCAGATTTGTTAACCACTGAGCCACGACGGGAACTCCTAAATACTTTAAAACATTCCTAAAACATTAAAATAAATTTTAGCGGCAAAGGAAAAGCCAAGTTGTTTTCCTTTGCCCCTAGCTTTCAGTTTTTAGCCTGCCTTTGTCTCTTGTTGCCCACTCCTCACCCTACTGTATCCTACACATAAGGACCCTTATACCAATTCATAGACAATGAAACTTGCACATTCAAGTTTTATTTACAACCTCTGAAAAACAGCCATTTCTCAGGTACCCCTCAGACTTGGGGTGCATATACCCAAGGGTGGTTTAATATTTGCGCTGTCTAGTGCAAGATTAAAATACAGAGCACCTTATTCAAAAAGCAAGAAAAATGATCTACCATTAAAGTTACTAAATGTAAAGTTTTTTTTTTCTCTTTTTTCTGCAGTGTCTCTCTTGTCATGGTGTTTTGTTTGCTGTTTGGTGTCATTCTAAATAAAGAAAAATTAATATTGTTATATTAGCATACATTTTACCATTTATCTTTATATTGTGCAATGCCAGTTTTAAATTCAAGTGTAAGAACACTTAACTTCTATGCAGAATCATCAGAATTACACAGTTCCTATTTTAGCTAGTATATACATATGCATTTTGTTCTTCCCGAAACAGTGTAAATGCTGCATATTCTAACTCAGCTGTTTTCATTTCACTTCTTGACGTGTGTACTTTCTACCAACACTCTCTACCTTCAGCTTACCGATAAGTAGGAGAAGACTAAAAGGTAAATGAACTAGTGGTTGCCCTTTTTTCCTAATACCTTTTACATTACCATATTTCCAAGTAAGTTGTTGGCTGCTACAAAAAGCAATTAGCAGTAAGAAAGGAAATGATAGAGTTCCTTGGTTATTTTGTTTCTTAGAATGCCATTTCCATCTTTATACAAGCAAAGCAAGTTTTGATTCAAACTAAGAACAAGATCTCTCTGGCTGTCGATATTCACCTCCCTTCTTATATAACTCACTCCTTATTCTCACTTTGCAACTTGTTGGATTTATGAACATTCTGGATCTGCTGGAATTCTGTGTCCGTGAAGCACCATGAACTGAACAGATGAATAAGGGTGCAAGGAATTGACTCACATACAGCTTGCATGTATCTCATCTTTCATAGTCTCCATTACCCCAATGGACTTCACTTAACAAAGCACAAGTTTAAAGATAAAATTATTAAGAATTTCAAAATGGTGGCAGTACTAAATTAATCCAAATGAAGGACCCTTCTGAACATGGAGCCCTGTGCCACTGCACAAGTTGTACAACCATGAAGCCAGCCTTTTCTATAGCAGTGATGTGTTCTACCTTTGGAAAGGCAAACAAGGAAAATAGTTATGATAAATAAATATTCCCAGGATTCTAGATTCCAGAGAATGGGAAGGGGAGATGTGTGCTCTTTTGTGCAAGCTGGGGACATTGTCTTCGTCCCATGGATTCTTTAGTGAGAAAAGGGCAAGAATAATCCACAGAGCAGGAGTTCCTTTTCCAGTTTTGCAGACAACAGGTTTCTATTCCTAAACTTTTCTTGGGGGAGATCATACAGAAGATGTGACAGCCCATTGACCCGAGAGCAGGATTCAAGCAATTGGAGGCTTGTCCTGGGAATGAGTATCCTATACACCCTAGTGTATTTCATCCACATATCATCAGAAGTAATCTTATTTAAATGTATGTCAGACCCTGACACTCCTTTAAGTGAAATCAGCAATCACATTGTCACAGTGAAGACTAGAGTCCTTATAATGGTCCATATTTCCCTTTATAACCTACTGACAGTATATCTTACCATTTTCCATTTTGTGACTTCACTCCAATTACACTGGCCTCTTTTCAATTCTTTGAATGCCTAAATAAACTCCTTTTATCTCTGTCTGCATTATTAGTGACAGCAATCTTCCTGGTCTCTTCAGGTCACCATTGCTTTCCGGTTACTTAATATCAATGCTGCAAAGTGATCTACAAATCTAAGGTCATCATCTGATTGCTCTGATATTTTCAATGACTTTTCATTATATGTAAGATAAAATCCAAATCTATTAACATGAGAAATAAATGGTCAATTCATAATAGTTGAGTATGCGGCACATATTAAATGCTAAGTAAAGTTTTTTTTTGTTTGTTTGTTTTTTTTTTTTGCTTTTTAGGGCTGTGCCCCCAAAAGCAAAAAATACTTCCAGCATATGAAAGTTCCCAGGCTAGGGGTCAAATTGGAGCCACAGCCACAAAAATGAGGGATCTGAGCCAAGTCAGTAACATATACCACAGCTCATGGCAATGCTGGATCCCTGACCCACTGAGTGAGGCCAGGGATCGAACCCACATTCTCATGGATACTGGTCATGTTCATTTCTGCTGTGCCACAACAGGAACTCTAACAAAATTTATTTTTATTGGGGAAACATGTACTGATGAATTCAACACTCTGTCCAGTAAGACATGATGTAATTTTTATCTATTGTAATAAATTAATAGATTTTCCTCTACCCCAAGTAATATTGCCTTCCTTTTATCTTTTTTTTTCCAATCCTTCCTCCCCTCCCTCATTCTCTTTCTCTTAGATTTTCCCTCCCCTACCTTGCTCATTCTCTCTTACTCCCATCCCTACACACTTAGTGGTATTTGCACAGTAACTGTTTAGTAGGGAAATTGTGGCAGATCTAAGAGAAAGCCCTTTTAATGACTAATAAATGTTAAGCAGTAATAATGCCTTATTGAAACTGAAAGGGCTGATAATCAGCAATGCAGATTAGTAAAGAACTACAGCCTCTGGGTGTGAAAGAAATTGAGTTCCGTCTAAAATCAATCAGATGGTAAGTAAGCTGTCACTAATAATGACAGAAACACTAAGCTCCAGGATTAAACTCATAACTTTTTGGACCTCTGATAATTTCTTCTTGAAAATACTTCAGCTTTTGCTAGTATATATGGGCATGGCAATATATTAGTTGGGGTAACTACAGTTATGCAGCATTCTTACTAGAGATTGTATTTTTTCATATTGCTTTATTATATTCCACATCTCAGAGTTTATCTAATTAAAACAGTAACCTGAATGCATTTTGTAGTATTTGATAATTATTCTTGTGTGGCAGAGCTGAAATACCCCTTTTTCTTGGAGTCCATGCAAAATAGATTCCAAATCACTTAACTTTTTAAGATAATATCATAAAAGAATTGTCTCAATTACATGTTTTTAAACTGTCAATTTTATGAGACTAATTGAGATTCATTTTGATAAATATCTTTTGCATGATAAATAGATCTTCCTCTACTGTGTATTAAAGAACAGCTTGTTTCCTTTGGATTAAATTTTTATGGTAAAATGCAAATAATTTCCATTTCTTATAATTTATGATATTATTACCATATCCTGTTACATAAAATGACAATGAGCAAAACACTCCTGCTGCTGCAATCTGTGCTGAAAAGCTTCCTCAAAATATATTGTCTCCATTCCTATCAGTTGATATAGCTGTAGGAGGTAGGAATTTTCTCACAGTATTTGCTGGATGATGCTAATACTTGGTTATAATAGGCACTAAAAATATAACATGCATTTGCTCAGCTCAAATTATAAACAGTCAAAGCTCTCTGAATAAGAATCATATGCTTTTAAGATTCATTTCTGCCTATGAGTGTTTTCTATATATTATTATTGGTGTTTATTTCCCATTTATATACAAATAAATTTGATAGGAATTGCCACACTCTACAGTCAATATGATACATAATCCAAATCTAGGTTGAATGTATGTGGCTTGTAACAAACACTTTATGAGTTGGAGAACTGTATGTAATTGGAAGAACAGAAGTTTTAAGCAATGCAGATAACCCAGAAAGTCAGGGTTTTCCTTAGACTTGAATATGCTATGGCCCATTGAGTGATTTATATACAGTTCTGAATAATTTACATATGTTTTATGAAAGGGGAACCATGAATTTAGAAATATTTTAATGGAAACAAGAATTTCTTCTTCCGAAAAATATAGATTGTTAGATAGAGGGACTATAATATGATTTACAGTTCTAGATCTGGAGACAGATTATCTATATTCAAAGTTGGCCTTTTCCGGTTAGATCACATAATGACTTTAGGTGTAGATTTTCTCTTCCGGAAATGTTTTTGCTTAAAAAGTTAGTTTAGAAAATCAACTTTTGGAGTTCCCATAATGGCTCAGTGGTTAACGAATCCGACTAGGAACCATGAGGTTACGGGTTCGATCCCTGGCCTTGCTCAGTGGGTTAAGGATCTGGCATTGCCGTGAGCTGTGGTGTAGATTGCAGGCATTGCTGTGAGCTGTGGTGTAGGTTGCAGACGAGTCTCGGATCTGGCGTTGCTGTGGCTCTGGCGTAGGCCAGCAGCTGCAGCTCTGATTAGACCCCTAGCCTGGGAACCTCCATATGCTGCAGCAGTGGCCCAAGAAATGGCAAAAAGAAAAAAAAAAAATCAACTTTTTTTTTCTGTTGGCCACACCCAGGCATGTAGAAGTTCCCAGGCCAGGGATTGAACACGTGCCACAGCAATGACAAAGCTGGATCCTTAATCCATTGCACTATCAGGGAACTCTAGAAATTCCATATTTCTAATAACTAGAGATTATTCAAATTTTATATCACTTTTAAAGTCAGTTTTTGCTTAATGTTTTGACAAGTTTGTCATTTTTAAAAAAATTGTCTGGGTAAGTTTTGGCAACTATAATGAAATACCATACACTGGGAGGCTTAAACAACAAACAGTTATTTCTTACAGTTCTGGATACTAAAAACTGGAAGATCAAAGTACCAGTCACTTTGGTTCTTGGTGAGATCATTTTCTTGGTTTGCATAGAGCTTCCTTCTTATGGTGTCCTTACATGGCAAAGAGAAAAATCATCTCTCTCCAGTGTTTTCTTGTACCATCTACCTTCTATCTAATTACCTCCCAAAGGCCCCACCAGATATTTACAGAGTATTCCATCCAACAATAGCAAAATACACATTCTTCTCAAGCTGACATGGACCATTCTCCAGGTTAGGATATAGAATAGGCCGCAGAACAAATCTTAGTAAATTTAAGAAGATTGAAATCATATCAGGCATCTTTTCTGACCACAATGATAGGACACTAGAAATCAATTACAAGATGAAAACTGGAAAATCCACAAATACGTGAGGATTAAACAACATGCTACCCAGACAAAAGTGGGTCAAAGAAGAAATCAATAGGGAAATCAAAAAATAATCTTGAGAAATATGAAAATGGATCTAATGTAAAACATGGTAAATGTAATTAGTAACACTAAATTATATAATTAAAATTTGCTAAAAGAGTGGAACTTAAATGTTCCTACCAAAGGCAAAAAAAGTTGAGATTATAGATATGTAAATTAACTAGATAGTGGGAATTCTTTCACAAGGTATACATATATCAAATCACCATGTTATACACTTTAATATAATACAATTATGTTTTCAACTTTACCTAAATAAAGTTGAAGACATTGAAAAATAAAGCAAAACAAAATGCCACCCTTGTCCTCATAACCACTTGTGAAAATGAAAAGTGTAGCATCTATATTTTCTTCCACTTTGTGTTGTGTGTGTTCCCACATTTAAATGATTTCCTGGTTTTCCTTTCCCTCCTTCTTGTCTTTCTAAACATGATGTGGTAGTGAACTTGACAGTTTAACTGGTAAATTAAAAATGTATAAAATGAGATTAACAATAAAAAAGAGGGTTCCAAAACACGTAAAAAATTATGTATCTGTCTAAAGAAGAATGGATACCATCCAAAGTCTTTCTTACTAATACTTGGCTACCAAGATCTCCAGACAACCTGGATTGTTACTATTTGGGCAAAGGGTGAGCACTTTTATTTGTTATGTGTTTGTGTTAGTTTTTTATTGATATTATAACAAATCATCACAAGCTCAGTTCCTTACAACAGCACAAATTTGCTTTTCTACGGTTTTTTAGGTCAGAAGTAGAACAGGTCTCAGCAGACTAAAATAAAGATGTTAGCAGACTGAGCTCCTTTATAGAGTCTTTAGGCGAAAATTCCTTTTCTGCTCTTTCAGTTCGTTAGCACAAATCAGTTCTTTGTATGTAGAGCACCAAGACACATTTTCTTGCTGGCTAAAATCATAGTAGTTTCTAGTTTCTAGACCCACTGCTTTCTGTGAGCGATGATTCTTTCTCATCTTCATAGTCAACAAAGGCAGTTCAAGGCTTTCTTATGTCACAGGTCTCTCTGACCAGAGCCTGAAAGTATTCTTTGCTTTTAAAAATTCATGTATTTCTCTGATTCTACACCTAGCCTGGGAAATGCACTGCAGGTGCTGCCCTAAAAAAGACAAAAAAAAAATGTTATATATTTAGGTTGTATCCATCTAGATAATGCAAGATAATTTCCCGGTTGAAGGACCTGAATCTTAATCATATCTGCAAAGTCTCTTTTGCCATGTTGAGTAATATATTCATTGATTTGAGGAATTAGATTGTAACGATATATTTGGAGGGCCACCCACAGAAGGTAAAAAATTGCATTTTATTGGTTTTGATCATTACAACCAGGATATTGGCCTGTGACCTTCATCATGCCCGTCCAGTGCATAGGATGAAACTTGAAATGAGTAGCTGGTAATATAGACACTAATGGATCTTGGAGCATTTTGTCTGGCAAGAATGAGATTTGTAGGAAGTTTAGTTCTTGGGGAGCAATGGTAGCAGTACTATTTTCTTTTCTACAGCTTTTCCAGTTTCCACAATTAATCTACTTATAATTGTGTTGTCCTAATGCTACAGTCAAGACTATAGTACCTATTACATTTTAACTCCAAACTATTGGTCTCTGAGAGTGGAACACATTTTATTGTCTTTGGAATACTTGTGCCTCTCCCTGGATAGACCTGACCCTATGTCAGTAGTCTTTAGTAAGGACACTTTTGGCATTTTAGATGGGAACCTTCTTTATTGTAAAAGATTGTTGTGCACACTCCAAGTTGTGTATTGTTCTCAGTCACTACACACTAAATGTCTCCTGAGCCCAGATACTTCATGCATTTCTGAAATATCTTGATGCATTTCAGTTTTTTTACTTAGTTATATTGACCTTGGTTGGTAATTACTGTTTTAAATATTCAATACATGTTTGATAAAAGAGATAACATGAGTTCTGAAGTGAGTAATATTTATTTCCCATGTATTCATTTCTTTGATCATTTGTTTAACAAACTAGTATTGAGAAATTCCACTTGACAAATTCTGTGCTGGACATTGCATATACTAGTCATAGAATGCTCTTGACCCAACAGCTCATCCACTTCTATGTTATCCTCAGGTCAGAGGATCATTGAATACTGTTCCTCAGATTTTAGGGCATCGAGTGACAAAAAGATTATTGACGCACCTAGTTCTCTTCTTATTTTATCTTCCATGACCTATGTCTTCTGGATAACCACTGCATTGTATTTAATTTTTCCTTTTCCACTCATGTGTATCAAGTGACACAGTTCCTTCAAGTGACAAACCTTTATCAAAATTGGAAGACAGCGGGGAAGAGGAAGCTTTGAGCCTTGAATTCAATTCACATGTTCTTATAGAACAGTATAAAAAATACTGCAGAATGATAAATGGACTATTCAGGCTAATTCTCTTATTTCTCATTTGCTTCTATGCATAAAATTCTTGGGGATGCCACATAAGCAGTGACCAAGCTAAGCCAAGATTGTAACCCTCTAATAGTAGGCTTCTCATACTAGAAACTGGCCATGGTTTATATTACTTGAAGTCCCTTCACTTCCCACCCAAATAGGTTCCCATAAGGAAATATTAGTTGTTGAAATATGTACCTCCTACACAATCTCCAAAAACCTTGCAGGAAAAACAAGAAAGGTAATACAAATAATATGGAAGCCGTACATAAAAAGAGATGTAGAAGTGGGGGAATAAATACTCAAGACTAGCAAAGCAGACTCTGGAGTCCACACCAGACCCTAGAATCAAACAGGGAAAAAAAAAAAAAAAAGATAGGGCTCATTACCATGGAAAACATTGGCTAGGGCTGATGGGGAAATAGTAAGAACAGATGTGAGACCTCGTGGATCAGAGTTCAGATTAATGAGAATTTGAGAAAGAGGTAATTAGAAAGTGCCTAGGACCAGAGTCTAGGGAAGGCATAGCTTCTAGAGAAGAACAGTAGTCAAAGCCTTGATAGTCAAAGGGATAAAGGAATATGTTGAAGATAAGTGTTCTATTGAAACAAGGCAGTCTCAAAGAATCATGAAGGATTTAAAAAAAAGAATCATTTATGCTTTCTTGTAAAAGTGCTGATATCATCAAAGGGGAAAAGCCCTTCTTTTTACTCTTTTTTAAACTTCACCTCTGTTCATCATCTCAATGGTTTCTCCTGTTAGCAGCAGTGTAGTTATATGAATGAACCTGAATACGCACAGATATATTTTAAACCCTGAAAAATATAACCTAAAGTACATTTTAGCTTTGGTGTGCCCTCAAGGGTGAAACTGAATTGCTCAGAGCTGAATAATGGGATTCATTACTATGACCAGTTGAAATCTGACATAACCCAAGGTATTCCAATTCTGTGGAGCAGCTTAGAAACTGTGGAGAGTAATGCAACCCCACTTCAATTGATTTCTTATCCTACTGCTGCAACCATCAATGAATAGGTATTTTCTTCCTATGAAGAAGAGGTATATCTGTGTCTATTGATAGAAGGAACAAAAACCACTCTTTTGAATATTCAAATGACCTTATTTTAGCTCATTTTGTTCTGTGATGCAAAAAAAGTGCTGATTTATCATTAATGCTATAAAATTAGAATGGATCATCAATATCTTATGGATGTAAATAATTATATATACAAGTTTTTTTTGTTAATGTGTCTGAATAGTCATATGAATGATAATGTTAGACTGTCAATTAAGAGACACTTTTTTGTCCTTTACTCTGTTATACATGAAAATTAAAATCTGCTGTATAAAATATAAATTTGACACTGGAAAGCTACCTTTTCTTTATAGTATAGAAAGTCCAGAGCCAGCTTGCTTCTACTTTAAGTTTTAGCAAATGTTTTTTTTTTTTTTTTTTTTTTTTTTTTAAATTTTATTTTTTTATTTTCCCACTGTACAGCAAGGGGGTCAGGTTATCCTTACATGTATACATTACAATTACAGTTTTTCCCCCACCATTTCTTCTGTTGCAACATGAGTATCTAGACATAGTTCTCAATGCTATTCAGCGGGATCTCCTTGTAAATCTATTCTAGGTTGTGACTGATAAGCCCAAGCTCCCGATCCCTCCCACTCCCTCCCCCTCCCATCAGGCAACCACAAGTCTCTTCTCCAAGTCCATGATTTTCTTTTCTGAGGAGATGTTCATTTGTGCTGGATATTAGATTCCAGTTATAAGTGATACCATATGGTATTTGTCTTTGTCTTTCTGGCTCATTTCACTCAGTATGAGATTCTCCAGTTCCATCCATGTTGCTGCAAATGGCATTATGTCATCCTTTTTTATGGCTGAGTAGTATTCCATTGTGTATATATACCACCTCTTCCGAATCCAATCCTCTGTCGATGGACATTTGGATTGTTTCCATGTCCTGGCTATTGTGAATAGTGCTGCAATGAACATGCGGGTGCATGTGTCTCTTTTAAGTAGAGCTTTGTCCGGATAGATGCCCAGGAGTGGGATTGCAGGGTCATATGGAAGGTCTATGTATAGATTTCTAAGGTATCTCCAAACTGTTCTCCATAGTGGCTGTACCAGTTTACATTCCCACCAAGAGTGCAGGAGGGTTCCCTTTTCTCCACAGCCCCTCCAGCACTTGTTATTTGTGGATTTATTAATGATGGCCATTCTGACTGGTGTGAGGTGGTATCTCATGGTAGTTTTGATTTGCATTTCTCTTATAATCAGCGATGTGGAGCATTTTTTCATGTGTTTGTTGGCCATCTGTATATCTTCTTTGGAGAAATGTCTATTCAGGTCTTTTGCCCATTTTTCCATTGATTGATTGGTTTTTTTGCTGTTGGGTTGTATAAGTTGCTTATATATTCTAGAGATTAAGCCCTTGTCAGTTGCATCATTTGAAACTATTTTCTCCCATTCTGTAAGTTGTCTTTTTGTTTTCTTTTGGGTTTCCTTTGCTGTGCAAAAGCTTTTCAGTTTGATGAGGTCCCATGGGTTTATTTTTGCTCTAATTTCTATTGCTTTGGGAGACTGACCTGAGAAAATATTCATGATGTTGATGTCAGAGAGTGTTTTGCCTATGTTTTCTTCTAGGAGTTTGATGGTGTCCTGTCGTATATTTAAGTCTTTCAGCCATTTGGAGTTTATTTTTGTGCATGGTGTGAGGGTGTGTTCTAGTTTCATTGCTTTGCATGCAGCTGTCCAGGTTTCCCAGCAATGCTTGCTGAATAGACTTTCTTTTTCCCATTTTATGTTCTTGCCTCCCTTGTCAAAGATTAATTGACCATAGGTGTCAGGGTTTATTTCTGGGTTCTCTATTCTGTTCCATTGGTCTGTCTGTCTGTTTTGGTACCAGTACCACACTGTTTTGATGACTGTGGCTTTGTAGTATTTCTTGAAGTCTGGGAGAGTTATGCCTCCTGCTTGGTTTTTGTTTCTCAGGATTGCTTTGGCGATTCTGGGTCTTTTGTTGTTCCATATAAATGTTTGGATTGTTTGTTCTAGTTCTGTGAACAATGTCATGGGTAATTTGATAGGGATTGCATTGAATCTGTAGATTGCTTTGGGTAGAATGGCCATTTTCACAATATTGATTTTTCCAATCCAGGAACATGGAATATCTTTCCATTTCTTTACATCTTCTTTGATTTCTTTGATTAAGGTTTTATAGTTCTCGGCATATAGGTCCTTTACCTCTTTGGTCAGGTGTATTCCGAGGTATTTGATTTTGTGTGGTACAATTTTAAAAGGTATCGTATTTTTGTATTCCTTTTCTAATGTTTCATTGCTGGTATACAGAAATGCAACTGACTTCTGAATGTTAATCTTATATCCTGCCACTTTGCTGAATTTATTAATCAGTTCAAGGAGTTTTGGGGTTGAGTCCTTAGGGTTTTCTAGGTATAGAATCATGTCATCTGCATACAGTGACAGTTTGATCTCTTCTCTTCCTATATGGATGCCTTTTATTTCTTTTGTTTGTCTAATTGCTGTGGCTAAGACTTCCAAAACGATGTTGAAGAGCAGTGGTGAGAGTGGGCATCCCTGTCTTGTTCCAGATTTGAGTGAGAAGGCTTTCAGTTTTTCCCCATTGAGGATTATATTTGCTGTGGGTTTATCATAAATGGCTTTGATTATATTCAGGAATGTTCCCTCTATACCCACTTTGGCGAGGGTCTTGATCATGAATGGATGTTGAACTTTGTCAAATGCTTTTTCTGCATCTATTGAGATGATCATATGATTTTTGACTTTTTTTTTGTTAATGTGGTGTATGATGTTGATTGATTTGCGTATGTTGAACCATCCTTGTTTAGCAAATGTTAAATAAAATGATTAGCTATAATCTTAAGCTTTCCAGATAATAGGAAGAGGTTTTCCTGCATTTGTTTTCATGAGGCTGAAATTGATGCAAACGTCTAACCTATATGATGTAAAACAAAAAAAAATTATAAGCCAACCTTATCTATGAAAATATATGTAAAAATAGTATGAGGCTTAAGAATCTTTAATTTGGAAGCCATAATAAAGGTCAGTTACTACATTTAACAACAAGAACAACAAAAACAAAAACAAAAAAACAATATGACCTCAGGATATTAAAGTGATTTGTCCTAGTCCCACTCATTTTTCAAAGTCTTGACCAGAACCCATATAACCTGATGCTCAATTCTAGTCTTTTCGGGTAAGTCACACTATTGCCATCCTACAATTGAATCAGATGATGCATGCCATTATCTCAAGTCAACTCACAAGCTCTATGGTTTAACATAATTAAGATTGGTTTGTTGATCACTTAAACTGACAAATACCAACATCCTTCCACCTGGGCATTAAGGCCTTGAGTAAGATGGCTCTGTCATTCTCCAGGGACTTTTGATCTAGGAGAAACAGCAGTGTTAATGGTTTAAAGTGAGATATTAATTCTCTGTTCAGGCATTGAACCTGGGCAACCTGGATGAAAACCAGGGATCCTAGCTCCTAGATTAGCTAGAGGCTAAAAGCAGACTTTTCCTGAAACTTGCACCTATTGAAAGCAAGAGTGTTTCAAGGAGGCAAAGACTGTAAAAACAGGTATAAAGTTTATTGTTAGAAACATAGTACAACTGTGAGAGAGCACAGAGAGAATTTATCTAAGGCAGAAGCAGAGCAATAAAAGCACCCAAAAGAGTGAGGGTGTGGGCTTCCTTTTGAATGAAGAGAGTGCCAGAGAGGCGATTTAAATTGCTTATGTAGGAAAGTTCTTTGTTTTCCTTTGGCCAATTATCTTGTTTTATCTTTCACATGGGATCAGACCCAGGGCCCTCCCCAATCTTCATATGTATCTTTTGGCCAAGATGGATTCCAAATTAGACATGGTGGGAAGGCTATTTAAACTTATTATGGCCTGGCACCTCCTCCCTTTCTGACTCAGAGGGATCTCTCTGAGCATGTGTAGTTGGGGTCTCCCTGACCCCAAGGATGGGAAGTATGTGACCTGTTGATCTTTTGCTCAAGCAGGGCTTTTGATCCTGTCATTACCATTGTTTAAAAAATAAGTTCACAGAGGACAAGTACCAGTTATTTGCCTTGTGCTTGTTATTATTTCTATCTTAGAGTGTAGATGGGTGACTGTTTGTAAAGGTTTATCCTAGAGCCCATCTATCTCCTGCCTCAGGAGGTATAAACAAGAGACTAGTTATGAATGTCTATCCTGGAGTCCATCTATCTCCTGCCTCACTTTGGTCATATGCATACAGCTAACAGAAGAAGAGAGATACAGAAAAGCTCATCTTCGTAACTATTCTAGTAAATATGACACTAATTACTTACATTCCCATTCCTTGCGTGAAAACCAGACAGATAATTTCAGGTGACCCAGAATGGGATCTCGGAAGTGGAATTCCTAGCTAATAGCTTCACAAAGTTTGTGGTAAAGTGCTAGTTATGTCTTTATGGTAACTATACAGTGTTCTAATTTATACCTGTTTTCCTGCTTAAGCCTAATTATTATCATCCAGTCTAGGACAATTTAATAGTGTTGCCTTTCTCAAGTGTCCTTATTTGAATGATAAATTATATGATCATCTTATGTTCTGCCACAATGCTTTTAGACAATTGCAGAAGACTTCTGTAATTGTTGTTTTTAATATATCAAAAGGAGATGATATATTAAAACATTATAATATTTTGTTGTAGATATCATTAACATATTATTTAATGTGTCTAGTTCATAGGCACATTACACCTTCATCGCAGCTCCATCACCCCAGAATAATGACTGTTTTAAAAATATTTTCCAGATGTATGTAAAAATAATTATTTAAAAACTTCATCAAAATTTTATCAGAAATTTATCAACAATAGCCTGTTTGGGACTTTTTTGACCCTAGATAATATAGCTTTGAACAAATTCATATGCAGATTAGAAAGCACAGCCAGATGTTCCAAGACATTGAATATTTTAAGAACATATTGGAGGAAAACTTAAATACACAGTAAAAGTGTACCTAAAAGGAAGAAGACAACTGAGGTACTTCACTGCCTAAAGACAAAAGAATTGAATTTATATCCCTTTAAAATCCCTTACGTTTCTTTAATGCTATCAAAAACTCTCCTGCAGAGTATAATTTTAGTATATAAAAATGTTTTAAAATGATATGCTAAAGCAAGTGAAGATGTAGTAATAGACCCTTTAAGCAATAACATGCCCTGTATCTTGAATACTAGCATTCTCTGATATCATGTAAGATTTGCTTGTGAAATCTATCTGAGAAACAGAACTTAGCATGACAGAGTGTTGAGTTCCCAGGGTAAAGGCAATATTCTATCTCTTGAAATGTAATGAGGACGACACTTCATTAAAGTGCAATTGTCAACTTGGGGGAATGATACTGCTTTGCTATGTCAAAATAACAGGCAAATAGAACAGAACATGAATTTAAAAAAAAATCTTGGGACAGCAGCACGTATAATTTAATAAGATGTTTCTACTGTGACTTTTCTGGAATGAAAAGAAAATTAAACAAGAATGTGGTAAATATGACTCGTTCAACTTATTTTCTTCCCATCTACTGACTCTTACCTCAGTGCCCTCTTTGCTTCCCTTCCCTGTCCCAAAAGTAAAATAAACAGAGCTGTCAGATATCAGTGTCATAGTGAAGATTTTACAAAATCGTAAATGTTTTGAACTCCAAAATAACAGCCTGACCGGTGCATTCCAAACTGAAACCTCATAAATTCTTAAGTGTACTATTCAATGGTAAATGTTCTGAAACCTTCCTAATAATCACTTCTGGCATTAAAAAAAAAAAAAAAGGAAAAAGAAGTGGATGTCTTTATCCTTTTAATAGAAAATGTCAAAATTTTTTCTTATTTTTAATGTCTTGGTGAACAATACAATCTGGAATGTCGTAGGATTTGCACATTTCCAAGTATTACAGACCATTGTTTAAGAGTTATTGTTCATTTCATCCACCTTCATTCACTAAGATACCACTAATTATTCTTTGAAATCTGAGAGTATTAATTAGAAATATTTTTAACATAATACTTATAAACATGTTACTAGGACATTTAAAGGAATGTAAGAGATGACTTAATGAATTTATATAGAAGGGACTTTAGATATTTTCAAGCTCAGACCACTCATTTTTAAAATCAAAAGGCACAAGAATTTAACTTCGTAAAATAACTCTCAATTTTGTTGGCAGATCTTAGCCTGGTATTAGCCATCAATTATTTCTAATTTGCCATGTGTCCAGCATTTTGTATCACTTTAATTTAATTCCTACATCAACCTTGTGGAAAAAAAGTTAGGGTGGTCATTAATATTTTCATTTGGCAGATAAGGAGACAGAGATATTAGCTTTAGTAATCTGCCCATTTTGCAAAGATAACATAAAAATGTGAAATATATAAATCATGTAGATGTCTCCTTCAGGTAATTGCTTTAATGTGTCATGTGGCCTACCATGTTTTTAAACATATTGTCCCTTTGAATTTCTAAACGTATTTGTTGTACCACTGTGCTATCTTGCCCAAAGACAAAATCCTTTGCTCAATAAGCCTGCATTGTGCATGTCATCTTGTTATAAATAAACTGAATCTTAATTTGTAAACGAGTAAACATCTTTTGGGTTGATGCACTAATGAGGATGATGTAATATAAACCAAAATAATGCAAGATGTGTCTAAGATGCTCAGAATTCTAGTAGCATAAAAAGCGCAGCCTGCCATCAACTATCTGCAAAGACTGTCTGTCTATCTGTGTCTTTTGAATGCACTGAGATGTCTACAAATCATTTCACAGTATATCACAAAATTTCTCTAATCTCCTTGCTTACTTAGAGTAAAGAACATCTGTGAATAAAGGATCAATGGATATTTTGGCCTGAAGTAAATGGTGTTTGAAGCAAAGAGAGCAACTGATTGAATCCTCTGAATAAGGTGATGCTTGACTTCCTTTTTATTACTCACATAGTCATTTAAAAAATTTTATTGTAGTTGATTTACAATGTTCTACAGTAAAGTGACCCAGGTATACATATATATACATCGTTTTTCTCACATTTTCTTCCATCATGTTCCATCACAAGTGATTAGATATAGTTCCTTGTGCTATACAGCAGGATCTCATTGTTTATCCACTCAAATTCAGTTGTTTGCATCTACTAATCCCAACCTCCCAGTCCATCCCACTCCCTCTTCCTTCCCCTTGGCAACTACAAGTCTGTTCTCCAAGTCAATGAGTCTCTTTTCTGTGGAAAGTTTCATTTGTGCCATATATTAGATTCTAGATATGTGATATCATGTGGTATTTGTCTTTCTCCTTCTGACTTACCTCACTTAGTATGAGAGTCTCTAGTTCCATCCTTGTTTCTGCAAATAGTAGTATTTTGTTCTTTTTTATGGCTAAGTAGTATTCTGTTGTTTATATACCACATCTTCTTAATACATTCATCTGTCAATGGACATTTAGGTTGTTTCCATGTCTTGGCTATTGTGAATAGTGCTGCAGTGAATATATAGGTGCATGTATCTTTTTCAAGGAAAGTTTTGACTGGATATAGGCCCACAAGTAGGAATGTTGGATTGTGTGGTTCTCTGAGTTACCTCTGTGCTGTTTTCCATAGTGGTTGTACCAATTTACATTTCCATCAACAGGGTAGGTAGTTTCCCCTTTCAACACACCCTCTCTAGCATTTGTTATTTGTGGGCTTATTAATGATGGCCATTCTGACAGGTGTGAGGTGTTACCTCATAGTAGTTTTGATTTTCATTTTTCTAATAGTCAGTGATGTTGAGCATTTTTTCATGTGCTTGTTGGCCATCTGTGTATCTTCTTTAGAGAAATGTCTATTCAGGTCTTCTGTCCATTTTTTCAGTTGGGTGGTTGTTCTTTTTTGCTGTTGAGTTGTATAAATTGTTTGTATCATTTAGAGATGGACAGATCCTCTAAATAGAAAATCACTGAGGCTACAGAGATCTTAAAGGACACAATAGAAAAGTTAGACTTAATCCACATTTTCAGGCCATTACACCCAAAATAGTCAGAATATATATTCTTTTCAAGTGCACATGGAATATTCTCAAGGATTGACCACATACTGGGGCACAAAACTAATCTTAACAAATTTAAGAATATAGAAATTATTTCAAGCATCTTTTCTGACCAAAATGGCATGAAACTAGGAATAAACCACAGGAAAAGAAATGAGGAAAAAACTGACTACGTGGAGACTTAACTGCATGCTACTGGAAAACCAATGAGTCAATGAGGAAATCAAAAAGGAAATTAAAAAATGACAAGACAAATGACAATGAAGACACAACCATTCAAAATCTATGGGATGCTACAAAATCAGTACTTAGAGGGAAATTCTAGAGATGCAGGTCATTCTATATTTAGTTTTCTGATGTACCTCCATACTGTTTTCCATAGCAGTTGTACCAATTTACATTGGGTTTCCTTTTCTTCACACCCTCTCCAGCATTTGTTATTTGTAGACTTATTAGTGATAGCCATTATGACTGGTGTGAGGTGGTACCTCATTGTATGTTTGATTTGTATTTCTTGAGTAATCAGTGATGATGAGCATTTGTTCATGAGCCTGTTGGCCATTCATATGTCTTCTTTGGAGAAATGTCTCTTTAAGTCTTCTGCCCATGTTTCAGTTTTTTTTGTTTTGTTTTGTTTTGTTTTGTTTTTTGTTTTTTGTTTTTGTTTTGTTTTGTTTTTTTTTGCTATTGGGTTATATGAATTGTTTGTATATTGGAGGTTAAGCCCTTGTTAGTTGCATCATTTGAAAGTATTTTCTCCCATTCTGTAGGTTGACTATTTTTTTTTATGGTTTCCTTTGCTGTACAAAAGCTTGTAAGTTTGATTAGGTCCCATTGATTTATTTTTGTTTTTATTTCTATTGCTTTGGGAGACTTACCTAAGAAAATATTTGTATGGTAGATGTCAGAAAATGTTTTGCCTACGTTCTCTTCTGGGAGTTTTATGTGTCTTATGTTTTTTAAGTCTTTAAGCCATTTTGAGGTTATTTTTGTGTATGGTGTAAGGGTGTGTTCATAGTCACTTATTACCCTAATTCATTAGTTCTTAAACTTGAGTTTGTATCATTATCATTTGGCCCAAGTCCATAGTTTCTGATATGGGGCTAGATAATTCCACATTTCTGTTTCCAGGTGAATCTGATACTGATTTTTTAGGACCAGCCTTATTAAGTGATTGAATGTTTACATTGTAAGCAATAAGTGGTTTCTTATTTTCCTGTTTTCTCTTCTGATTAATATACTTGACCAGGTATTTAATAACTATAAATCCAAAGTATTTGTGCTCTCAGTCATTTTGGCTGAAATTACAGCAAATAGTAATTGGATGAGTCAAGATTTGAAATATCACCTCTATGACTACAAAACCTCTGCTGTTTTTATCCTACCATATGTTTATTTTTGAGGAACACAATAATACCATTAGAACTTAAGTCAACATTTTGAAATAAAATTCATATAGTAAAAATATGTTTAGTTTTATTAAAAATTCTGTTCAAGAACTAAGAAATTTTTATGGCTGTTATGCATTTAAATATAAAAATTTTTAAATTGTGATAGCATCATAACAACAGAAGACATTTCTTATTTGTCCCAACCCTCAACAAAAACAAAGATTTGTCATGCATCCATAAACAAAATGTCTCTATAGGAGTTGTGGAATCTAGAATAATACACCAAGAGACCCAGGAGTAATATCCTCACCAGTACCTCTGGAAATAAGACCCCAGTACCAGCCATGGATCCTGTAGTAGCTTATGAGCTCACTCTAGGCCCTCTCAGCCTTGGATTTGGGTGCATGTTGAGAACACTGACATAGGAAATCACCCATGGAAAGAGAAACTTTGTGGAAGTTCAGGCTTCCAGAAAACCAAATTAAAATTTTGTAGCTGAAGAACTCAATGAATGAAATGAGAAATGCAGAAGAGAGCATAAAACAAAAGATATTCTCTAAAAAGCACAATAGGTCAAACAGAGAAAAAGAATATATGATTTAGAAGATAGGAAATTTGAAATAACCCAGTAAAAGAACAAAAATGAAAAAAAGAATGAAAAAGTGTGAAAAAAGTCTTTATCATCTATAGGACTCCCCCCAAAAAAAGACAATGTATAAATCATTGACATTCCAGAGGAAGAGAAGCAGATGGAGGAATAGAGCTTATTTAAAGAAATAATGGATGAGAGTTTTTCAGATCTCTTAGATTTTGACATCCAAGTTCATGAAGCAAATAGATCACCTCATTATTTCAATTCAAAATTATCTTTTCTAAGACACATTATAATAAATCTGTCAAAAATCAAAGGGAAAGAGAGAATTCTAAAAGCCACAAGAACAAAGAGAGTAAATCTCAAATGTATTCACTACAAAAAGAAATGGAGATTCTATGTCTTTTACCATTCCATATAAATTTTAGAATTGACTTTTTGATATCTATACAGTTGCTTGCTAGAATTTTGATAAGATTGTGTTAAATCTATAGATCAAGTTTTAAAGAAGTCACATTATAACAATACTGACTTATCATATCTATGATGAACATGAAATATATTTCTAGTTAATTTTTCAACATTTTAGAGCTCTGCATACAGACCTTTTGCATGTTTTTTTGATATTTGAATATTTCATTTTTGTATTTGATATTATAAAATAATACTTTTACAATTATACTTCAAATGTTAATTTTTTGTTGTGTGTATAAATGATGGGATTTACTTCTGTGTATTTACCTTATATCCTGCAACTTTGCAACACTCACTTATTACTTTCAGGAATTTTTTATAGACTCTTTGTGATTTAATCTGTAGACAGACATGGAATCTGTGAATAAGATAACTTTATTTCTTTATTTACAGTCTGTATAAATTTTATGTATTTACATATTATTTAGTCTTATTGTGCTAGCTAAGATTTTAATATTCTTATGAAAGAACAGTGAGAGAAAACATTCTTATTTTTTGCTGATCTTAGGGAGAAAGTGTCTATCCAGTCTCTCATGATCAAGCACAATATTTCCTGTACTTTTTAATAGATGCTTTTTGTCAAGTTTCCCTGATAGTCTTAGTTTGCTAAAACTTTTTGTCATAGATGGGTGTAGGATTTTGTCAAAAAATTTTCCATATTAATTAAAAAAATCATACATTTCTTTTTTAACCTTGTGGATATAGTGGATTAGATAGGTTACATTCATTGATTTTCCTAACATTGAATAGTCTTACAAATCTACAAAAAAAGGCACACACAATATATATTTATATTGCTGGATTTGACTTTCTTTAGTTTTGTTGAATGTATTTGTACCTTTGTTCGTGAGTGATATTTCTTTATACTTTCCCATAGATATAAAACATCTATGAGATTAAAAAAGGTGAATTCTACCAAACATACTAAGAAGAACCTGTACTGATCCTTCTTAAACTCAAGTGGTATTGGGAAAACAGGATAGCTAATTGTAAATCAATGAAACTAGAAATAAATAGACATTTCTCCAAGAAGGATATATGGATGGCCAGTGGGCACATGAAAAGGTGCTCAGCATCACTAATTATCAGAGAAATGCAAATCAAAACTCCCATGAGATACCACTTCATAATGGTCAGAATGGCTATCACTAATAAGTCTACAAATAACAAAGGCTGGAGAGGTTGTGGAGAAAAGGGAACCCTCCTACACTGTTGGTGGGAATGTATATTGGTACAACCACTATGGAAAAAGTATGGGGTTCTTCAGAAAATTAAATATAGAACTACCATATGATCTAGCAATCACACTCCTGGGCATATATCCAGACAAAACTATAATTGAAAAAGAAACATGTTCATAGCATCACTATTCACAATAGCCAAGACATGTAAGCAACCTAAATGTCCATTGACAGAGGAATGGATTAAGAATATGTGGTATATATATACAATGGAATACTACTTACCCATATAAAAGAATGAAATAATGCTATTACAGCAGCATGGACCAACTAGAGTTAATCATACTAAGTGATTTAAGTTAGAAAGAGAGGGATAAATATCATATATCACTTATATGTTGCATCTAAAATATGGCACAAATGAACCTATTTACAAAATGGAAGCAGACTCAGAAACATAGAGAACAGATTGTGGTTGCTGAGGGGGAGAGAGTAGAATGGAATAGGAGTGTGAGGTTAGTAGATGCAAACTATTACATTTAGAATGGGTAAAAAAAAAGGTCCTACTGTATAGCATGGGGAACCATATAATCTCCTGAGATAGATCATAATGGAAAATAATATATTAAGGATGCATATATATATATATATATATATATATATACAGCATAAATTAAGCACATTTTAAATCAAGTATACTTTAAATTTAAAAAGTAAAAATATAAAAAATAAGATAATTAGAAAAGAATACCTAGGTCAGCATAATCTATGTGTATAAATAGACTATTATTAGAACCTTGGAGCCCTTTATATTCTTCTTTCTGATAAAGGCTATCTTCAAGTTTAAGTATTCTGACTTTGGGCTATCACCACAGCCTAGTTTTTCTTCATATATTTACTAACTATGGATACATATTGACACAACATAGCTTAGTTTTATTCTATTATCTCTTTTTGTTGTTGTTTACATTTTTAGCCTTTATATAAAAGGCATTTTAGTCTTTTTTTCTTTTACTTTTTATTGTAAAGTGTTTAAGTTCAACAAGCTCACTGAAAGGTACATATCTTAAGTACATAGTTCAGAAAGTTTTACAAAGTGAACACATTCATATAACCTTCAGCATGGTCAAGATAGAGAATATTACAGTACATAGGGGCATTTCTCATGCCACTTCAGTCATTATCTTCCAATGAAGATTACCGTTATTCTGATTTCCTTTACCATAAAATGTTTACCCTGCTTTTGAACTTTACATAAATTGAGCCATATTTTATTTGTTTTTGTGTGTATAGTTTATCATAACATTGTCTGTCACATTCATCCATGTTGTAGTAGTAGTTCAATACTTTTTCTATAGTGAATAGTATTTTATACCACAATATAGTATTTGTTCTATCAATGATGAACATCGTAGGTGTTTCCAGTTTGGGATTACTAAAAACTGTACTTCTATAAACATTCTTATATATGCCCTTTGTATATATATATGCATACCTTCATGATGGATTTTTTATTACTCAAATTTTATTACATTTATAGTTGTACAACGATCATCACAACCCAATTTTATAGCATTTCCATCCCAAACCCCCAGCCTATCCCCCCAAACCTGTCTCCTTTGGAAACCACAAGTTTTTCAAAGTCTCTGAGTCTGTATCTGTTCTGCAAGGGAGTTCATTGTGTCCTCTTTTAGGTTCCACATGTAAGTGATAGTATATGATGTTGTTGTCTCACTGTCTGACTAACTTCACTTAGCATGATAATTTATAGGTCCATCCATGTGGCTTCAAATGCCATTATTTCTTTCCTTTTAATGGCTGAGTAATATTCCATTGTGTATATGTACCACCTCTTTTTTATCCACTCCTCTGTCAGTGGACATTTAGGTTTTCAAGTCTTGGCTATTGTATATAGTGCTGCAATGAACAGTGGAGTACATGTATCTAAGGTTGCATTTCCTGGATATACCACAGTTACTCATGATACATTATAGTGTTGTGTATTTTTGAATACAATTTGCTAAAATTTTACTATAAAAGAAGAATATTGGTCTATAGAGTTTTTTTTTCCTGTTCTTATACTTTTACTTTCTGGATTTGGTATCAGAAGTTTACCTTCCAGAAGGGATTTTAAAAATTCCTGCCCCTTTAGTTTTCTTAGAGTTTGTGTGGAATTCATAATATTTCTCCATGTAATACATGGTATAATTTATGAAGTTTTTGAAAGTTTTTAAACTGCACATTCAATTTTTAATAAGCATAAGGTTATTAAGATTGTCTAATTCTTAAAAAAGATATTAATTTGTATTTTCATGGAACATTTTTATTTCTTTTGAGGCTTAAATGTATTGCCATAAAGTTGTTTCTAATACGGCCTTAATCTTTTTTAAAATGGTGGCATACTTTTATGATTGTATTTTACCTTATTATTTTCTTTTCTATCTTTTCTTTTTTTTTTATTTTGCCTTTCTCTCTTTTAGGGCCACACCCACAGCATATAGAGGTTCCCAGGCTAGGGGTCCAATCAGAGCTGTACCTGTTAGCCTATGCCAGGGCCACAACAATGCGGTATCCAAGTTGCCTCTGCGACCTTCACCACAGCTCACAGCAATGTCAGATCTTTTTTCTTTTTTTTTTTTTATTTTTATTTTTATTTTTTTTTATTTTCCCACTGTACAGCAAGGGGGTCAGGTTATCCTTACATGTATACATTACAATTACAGTTTTTCCCCCACCCTTTCTTCTGTTGCAACATGAGTATCTAGACATAGTTCTCAATGCTATTCAGCAGGATCTCCTTGTAAATCTATTCTAGGTTACGTCTGATAAGCCCAAGCTCCCGATCCCTCCCACTCCCTCCCCCTCCCATCAGGCAACCACAAGTCTCTTCTCCAAGTCCATGATTTTCTTTTCTGAGGAGATGTTCATTTGTGCTGGATATTAGATTCCAGTTATAAGTGATACCATATGGTATTTGTCTTTGTCTTTCTGGCTCATTTCACTCAGTATGAGATTCTCTAGTTCCATCCATGTTGCTGCAAATGGCATTATGTCATCCTTTTTTATGGCTGAGTAGTATTCCATTGTGTATATATACCACATCTTCCGAATCCAATCATCTGTCGATGGACATTTGGCTTGTTTCCATGTCCTGGCTATTGTGAATAGGGCTGCAATGAACATGCGGGTGCATGTGTCTCTTTTAAGTAGAGCTTTGTCCGGATAGATGCCCAAGAGTGGGATTGCAGGGTCATATGGAAGTTCTATGTATAGATTTCTAAGGTATCTCCAAACTGTTCTCCATAGTGGCTGTACCAGTTTACATTCCCACCAGCAGTGCAGGAGGGTTCCCTTTTCTCGACACCCCCTCCAGCACTTGTTAAATCAATATTGTGAAAATGGCCATACTACCCAAAGCAATCTACAGATTCAATGCAATCCCTATCAAATTACCCATGACATTGTTCACAGAACTAGAACAAACAATCCAAACATTTATATGGAACCACAAAAGACCCAGAATTGCCAAAGCAATCCTGAGAAACAAAAACCAAGCAGGAGGCATAACTCTCCCAGACTTCAAGAAATACTACAAAGCCACAGTCATCAAAACAGTGTGGTACTGGTACCAAAACAGACAGACAGACCAATGGAACAGAATAGAGAACCCAGAAATAAACCCTGACACCTATGGTCAATTAATCTTTGACAAGGGAGGCAAGAACATAAAATGGGAAAAAGAAAGTCTATTCAGCAAGCATTGCTGGGAAACCTGGACAGCTGCATGCAAAGCAATGAAACTAGAACACACCCTCACACCATGCACAAAAATAAACTCCAAATGGCTGAAAGACTTAAATATACGACAGGACACCATCAAACTCCTAGAAGAAAACATAGGCAAAACACTCTCTGACATCAACATCATGAATATTTTCTCAGGTCAGTCTCCCAAAGCAATAGAAATTAGAGCAAAAATAAACCCATGGGACCTCATCAAACTGAAAAGCTTTTGCACAGCAAAGGAAACCCAAAAGAAAACAAAAAGACAACTTACAGAATGGGAGAAAATAGTTTCAAATGATGCAACTGACAAGGGCTTAATCTCTAGAATATATAAGCAACTTATACAACCCAACAGCAAAAAAACCAATCAATCAATGGAAAAATGGGCAAAAGACCTGAATAGACATTTCTCCAAAGAAGATATACAGATGGCCAACAAACACATGAAAAAATGCTCACCATTGCTGATTATAAGAGAAATGCAAATCAAAACTACCATGAGATACCACCTCACACCAGTCAGAATGGCCATCATTAATAAATCCACAATGTCAGATCTTTAACCCACCAAGTGAGGCCAGGGATCAAACCTCCGTCCTCAGGGATGCCAATCAGGTTCGTTAACCACTGAGCCATGACGGGAACGCCCACCTTTTTATTTTCAAGGATATTCTTTTCCCTCTGGCATATGCATTTGAAAAACTTGCATATTGTCAGCACATAGCCTTGTATTTATTGTCATTTTTAATGTATTTGCTTTGGAATACTTGTGTAGCCTTCTCATGTGAGATAATGAGTCCCCACAAACTTGTTATTCCTAGTTACATCTGTCTTTAACAAGGGTACTTTTTAAGGTGTTACTTTGGCAGTCAGAACTATTTTAAAATATGTATTGTTTAATATTCCATTATTCAATGTAATTTTATCCAAACATAAACATACAGTTATGAATTTGCATTGTGTAGACTTTATCTAGGTTTATCTTGCTTGGAATTGCCAAATCCCTGAGATAATGCTGATATCAGTTATTTTATGAGAGGTGGGCTATAGAAAATTACTTTGATATTAGTGCTTCCCTGATGATATCAGTACAGGAAGATTTTATGTTTGTGAAGAAAATTTAAGTATAGTCTTACAAGGAAACTAACAAGCAGAATGATTTCCATAATACGATTTACATACTGCACTTGAAAATAGTCACACTTTAACTTTATTCACAATTGTGAATGGGATTGGCATTATAAAACATTATAAAAGGCCATCCCTAGGAAATGCATCAATCTACAATACATGTGTGTTATATATGATATATAATAAAATATATATTATAAAGATATATTTTTAAATTATAAAAATAAATAATGAAAATAAATTTTATATACCCTTACACACACATATATATAGATATAATTTTTTTTGCACAATTTCTCAAACTATCAACAACCTACACCACAGTGGTACATTTGTTACAACTGATGAACCTGCATTGATACATCATTATCACTCCATGCCATGATTTATATTAGAGTACACTCTTGGTGTTGTACATTTGATGGGTTTTGACAAATGTATAATTTGGTAAAGGTATAATGTATAATGTTGCTACCATTGTACTATCATAGAGAATAGTTTAACTGCCTTAAAAATCCTTTCTCCTCTGCAAAACCATCCTTCTGTACCCGCAACCACTGACAATCACTAATATTTTTACTGTCGCCATAGTTTTGCCTCTTCTAGGATGTAATGTAGTTGGAATCATATAGTATGTAGCCTTTTCAGATTGGCTTCTTTTACTTAGTAATATGTATTTACAGTTTCTCCATGTCTTTTCATGGCTTGATATCTCATTTCATTTTAGTGCTAAATAATATTTCATTCTGAAGTGCTCTTCATGCCTTTATTTATATCTGAATTTCTAGTTCATAGTCTTTCTCTTCTGCCTCAGTGACTTACTTTATCATTTCTTAAATTCAGGTATTACAGTGATGAATATTTTCAGCATTTCTATGTCTTATAAGTTTTTATTATGGCATGATTTTCTTTTTTTTTTTTTTTTTTGGTATCATGTGTTTTTTGGGTTTTTTGTTTTGTTTTGTTTTGTTTTTTGCTTTTTAGGGCCATACATGCAGCATATGGAAGTTCCCAGGCTAGGGGTTGAGTCAGAGCTGCAGCTGTCAGCCTATGCCACAGTCACAGCAATGAGCTACATCTGCGACCTACACCACAGCTCATGGCAATGCAAAATCCTTAACCCACTGAGCAAGGCCAGGGGTCAAACTGGCATCCTCATTGATACTAATTGGTTTTATTATCACTGAACAACAATGGGAATTCCTTTATTGTGTTTTTATAATTGAAGTTTAAAAATTGTTCCACAGTAATTTTTTTCCTTTGAGTGTGAAGCCCTCTGAGTTTTAACACATGTATAGATATATGTAAACACCACCACAATCAGGATGCAAAGCATTTCCATCATTTCATAGATATTTTTTTTTTCTGGCTGCACCCACAGCATGTGAAATTTCCTGGGCCAAGGACTGAACCTGCACCACAGCAGCAGCCTGTGCCACTGCGGTGACAATCCTAGATCCTTAGCCTGCTGCAACTATAAGGGAATTCCTAGATGTCATTTTTGAGTTATATTTTTTTTCTGTCAACATTTTCTGAAATCCTCTATCCAGTCTATTTTTCAATCTTCTAGGTCACTTTTTAAAATCTCCTCTTCCATATATAAAAGCAAATCAAGTTTTAGGGGGCTTTGAAATGTATACAATTTAGAGAAAAACCTTTATGAAAGACTGGTAAAATTATGATTATTAAATTAGTTACATAGCTTGTACAGCAGTGTGAATGTACTTAATCTCATAAAACTTTACACGTAAAGATGCTTAAATGATACATTTGGTTATGTATAATTTATACCTATAAAAATAGTGTAATGAAAAAAAAATGGAATGGAACAAATCAGATACTAATTCTTTGAAGGAAACTGTAAACGAATAGTACTAAAATTTAACTTTATTAACTTCTTCATGGAAAACTTACCTCTACCTGTAGATGTTATCAATGTATTATTTCATTAACCATAGTAAGCACAGACATGTTAAATTTATTTTAATTTTGATAGCTGAGATGCTTGTATCTTTTTCCCTTTTGTTGCCTGTTGCCAAAACATCCTTCACTGCCCTTCCCTTAGAATGAGTTGAAGGCATCTTTATTAAGTGTGTTTGACTTTGAAATCCCCAGTAAATGTGGGGAGAGTCTCCTGTTGGAGGCATTAACTTGAAAGCTGCTGTCTTTTGAATTCTACCCCTCTTTTCCTGATAGGGCTTCAAAGATTTCTAGAATTAGAAATTTCCCTTAGGGGCAAAAAAGTGCTTTTGATTTTTTTGTTTGTTTGTTTGTTTGTTTTTAAGGGCTCACCTGCAACATATGGAAGTTCATGGGCTAGGGGTCAAATCGGCTGCAGCTTCAGATATATACCACAGCCACAGCAACACTGGTTCAGAGCCAGCTGAATCTGCAACCTATGCTGCAGCTTGCTGTAAATGGATCCTTAACCCACTGAGTGTGATCAGGAATGGAACCCTCATCCTCATGGATACTAGTCAGCCACTAAGCCACAACAGTAACTCCAGTATTTTTGCTTTTAATGCTAACTAACCCTTTTGGTTTTCTGGCTTTCCATCAGATATTTCCCTGGTAGTATATTTAAAAATTCTTAGGAAATAACATTATTTTTTTTGGTCTTTTGTCTTTTTTTTTTTTTTTTTTTTTAGGGCTGCACCCACAGGATGTGGAGTTTCCCAGGCTACAGGTCGAATTGGAGCTATAGCTGCCAGCCTACACCACAGCAATGCCAGATCCGAGTCATGCCTGTGACCCACACCACAGCTCACACCAATACCGGATCTATAACCCACTAATGAGGCCAGGGATTGAACCCTCATGGATCTTAGTTGAGCCACAACAGGAACTCTAGGAAATAACTTTTATAATATGAACTGAACTATATTTTTTCCACCAGAAAAGTTGGTCTGAAATAACCTAATCCACAGTATTTTCCACAGTGTATGCATCTTCATTTTAAATACATTTGAACAGTGATTTTTTAAAAGAAATTTCCAAATAAAAATAAAAATAAATTCACCAATAGTTTCATTTTCCCATTTGCAAATAGGGCTTTATCGTTTTGGCTTTTTTTTTTTTCCTTTGGTTCCTAATGAACTTTTTTTCATAACTGTTATGTTCCATACACAATTTCTAAATTAATATTGTTTTAAGGAATACTGTTCGTGCTACCTGTTTTTCATAAACAGTGTTTTAGATCGGGCTTGAGGGCAGAGAACATGCCCTGTGCACCTCTCCTGCTGTTGAACATAGATTTCTACTCAGACACTCAATAATATTTGTTAACTTGAATGAGAGTAGAGGCATGTTAAGTAGAAAAGCTTTCTCAGACAGTCACTTCTTTCTGCAAAACTACCCTGTATAGTAATATAGTTCAAAAGCTGACATTTGGTTAACAGCTACTGAATTAAATGCTGTAGGTTTTGGATTCATGGTGCTGTAATACAGGAGATGTAGTTTGTGCAGATGGGTTTCTGCCATGCCATCCCTATTGTATTCAGTTTGGGGATATAGTAATGAATTTCCCAAACAATGACTGTAGTCCCTTACATTTTAATTGAGATAAGGAATATTCATCCTTTGTCAAGTCTAATTTGTTTGCCTTTGCCTCCCTATATCAGTTCTCAATTCAGCAGGCAGAATTATCCTTTTAAAAGTTCAAATTGATTATATCATTCCTCTCCTTACACCCTCCAGTAACTTTCCATCTCAGACTAAAACCCAGACCCCTTAAAGTAGTTTACAAGACCTCACATAACTGTGTTGCCTCCCCGACCTCTTCTTCTTTAACTGTGTGTGGCTGCTCTGGCTCACCCACACTGGTCTCCTCGTGACTCCTTAAACACCCCAAGTATGCTTTGCTCTCAGAGATATAGCATTTGCTACCCACTCTGCTGGAAAACATCCTTCAAGTCCTTCACATCTCTCTTCAAATATCACCTTGTCTGAAAGGTCTTCTCTGTCTTCAAACTGGCACTCTCACCTCAACCTCTTTGCTACCTCATTTCCTCCTACAAAAACCACTTTGTATCTCACATATTTATTTGTAATTTTGGTTTTGACTTTTTCAGACTAGAATATAAGCTTCTTCAACATAGAACTTTGTTAGTTTTTCTGTTAATATAAACTCCAGCACTTAGTGGCTGGAATATCTGCTTGGTTATTATTTGATAAGCTTATGAATGAGTGAATGAATAATGAATAATAAATGAATGCTGAATTCCACATCTACCATGTGGTCAATGTTTTTACTGCACTATACTTTTCCCTAGTACTTAGAACAACTATGCAAAATATTACTTGCTCAGTGTTACAAAAAATGAAATTGAGAAGTGGAGAAGTTAAGGACCTTGCTCAAAGCTCTACTAAATATATATTTTATATATATTTTACATATAGTATATTTAGTACTATACTATAGTATATATAATAGAGTATGCATATAATATATAAGTATATATAATAAACATATATATGTGATATTTTAAATATATACTTATAGCATATTTGAGCTTCACACCATAATCTTTTTTTCCCAAAGCCCAAATCCTTTTCTTTATGTCACACTGAGATATTAATTGAATGCAAAGACTTTAACAATTTTCTGATAATTTTACACTCTAACTTAATGTTAGCTTCTGGGCTGTATTTGTCATTGACATAAAAGGAAAAATCTTATGCCTGAGGATCTTGAAACTTACACCACAGTAAAAAAAAGATAAAAATCTTTGAAATTCAATGGAAAATAATTTGTCTGTGATTTAATTCTTCGTAATATTAGGATAATAATACTTTGCAGATATGAAACCATTGTGCTCTGCGTTTTTAAGCCTCGACCTCAACATTTTCCCTTGTAGGAGTGTAGTGGGATTCATGTGCTGAGATGAAAGTGTTGAGGCTGGTTTTAAGGCTTGTTTGTTGTCTTCCCTTCCATTAACATGCACTTTGAGGGAATTATGCAACTTGAATTACACTGGAACCAGTGGGCAGTATTTCAGAGATAAAATTATTATTAAACAAGAACTCTAAAAGGTTAAACTTAATTCAGTTAAAACATGCTTATTATTTTTCTAATATGTGTCAGATACCTTGCTGGATGCTTTTAGGATCATGTGGTAGGAAATGTGGTAGGCTCATAGGACAGAACAGGCACGAGTTGACTGATCCATGCAATCAAACCAAAGTCTTGGTCCCATTTGAACTGATATTCTAACCAATGAGAACGAAAAATATTGGATGGCAAGAATCTTGATTACTCATAGAAGCTACCAACTCCACCATCACCAAGGCTTTTTGAGTCCAAACTAAATTTTACAATTGTAAAATTATCAAGTTGTCACAAACCTATAATTATATTCAAAGTTTGAGGTAAATAAGCACAGAGCTTAGTTCCTCTCCCTCAAACTTAAAAGTGTTGAATTTGAAGTAGAAGGTGTTTTGTTTTAAATTCCATCATTAGGACCCCATGATCCAAATTGTTTATATATATTTCCACTTAATTTGACATCTTTCAATTTGGATTAGCTTCTTGACTGATTCTGCATCCTCTGGGAGTGGATCTGAGCACTTGACAAACAGAATGAGAAATTCAATTATTGCTATGGTAAATCCATCTTCAATTTGACATTTACCCTCAATTGAATATTTTCATTGAGTTAGAGACTCCATTAACCATTCCATTCCTTTTTTTTCCTCATTATTCATGTCTCCAGATTCATCTCTTACTCTTCACAGGAAATATTTCCATGTTAATAAGCTTAAACAACCTTTACAGAAGTTCTCTCTAGGAAATTGACCTGTCCAATTCTATAATCATATATATAAAGGATATAATATTTAGCTTGTAATATTGTAAAGGTTAAATAAGATAATATAGGAAAAATGCTTTATAAAACTAAAAGTATACATTATAAGATTAAATGGATTATCCATTGACAGGTGGTAGTATTTGAATATTTACATAACTCTAGTAAGTGACAACATGATTATGTGATTTAGAAAATAGTGTTGGTTATCAGGGTTGAACAATTAATTAGTGGTAAAATATCAAGGGTTAGAGGAATGAACCATGGATAAGAAAATGATTTACCAAGGCAACCAAAGTATTATACAATGAAAAATAACTTGCCCAAGGTCACATGCTATTCATTTATTCATCTATCATTCATCCATGCATCCATCTAGCCATCAAGTATTTATTAAGCACAACTATTACAGTGGTGAACAAAACATGCCCCATATTTTTAGGGAGGTTTCAGAATCCAAGAAAGAAATCTTCCCAGAAAATAGCAATGCCTTTTCAAACCACAAATACCATGTATTAAGGGACCAACTCACATCCTGAAACAAGAGAAATGAAAAAGCACATACAGAAGCGTTCAGTCTCATTAGGAGTATACATTAAACCTAGTCATTCTAGCTAGTTAATTGAAGTTTCTTCCACCATTAAGAGACTATGAGTACATAGTTTTCTCTATCCATTAGAAGACCATTTTCTTTAATGAAATGTATACCTTCCTTTCAATGAGTTGGAAAACCTCAAGAGACACCTGTTTGTGAACCATTTTTTCTCTTATAACGTCCCTTATTTTTTCTTTCTGAAAGACATTAATAAGAAAGATTAATAACATATGATTTTTTTTCCAAATTATTCAGAATCTAATAAGGAAGATAAATGCAGTGCATAATTGTAGTTCATTGCGATTCACACATTCACATAAGCTTAGAGGGGGGTAAAATGTATGGGAAAATTCAAGAAAGGCATTGTATAGAATAAGGCCTACTTCTAGAATAAGGTTTCAAATAGACTTTCTGTTCATTCTTTTCTACAAATGTTTTTAAATTAATTTAAGGAGTTCCCACTGTGGTACAATGGGATCGGTGGAGTCTCTGCAATTCTGGGACGCAGGTTTGATCCCTGCTTGGCACATTGGGTTAAGGCATTGCTGCAGTTGCTGTGTAGTTTGCAACTGTGGCTCAGATCTGTTCCTTGACCTGGGAGCTCCATATGCTGTGGGGCAGCCAAAAAGGAAAAAACCATTTTTTAAAATTAAAATTAATGTAATGAGGAGTTCCTGCTGTGGCTCAGCAGGAATGAACCTAACTAGTATCCATGAGGATGTGATTTTGATCCCTGGCCTTGGTAATTGGGTTAAGGATCCAGTGTTGCCATGAGTTGTGTGTAGGTCATAGATGCGGCTTGGATCTGGCATTGCTGTGGCTGTGGCACAGGCTGGCAGCTGTGGCTCTGATTAGACCTCTAGCCTGGAAATTTCCATATGCTGTAGGTGTGGCCCTAAGAAATTAATTTAATGGGGTAAGGCTGTATTGTGGCATTTATTCAGTGATTGATTGAGTACCCACCATTAGACAAACTTAATGTTAATCATTAGGGGTATAACAAAGAGTAAGATAGTCCATGGCTTGAAAAATCTAGTGTAGCAAGGAGGTCAGTAAGTACTAGTTAAACCTTTACTACACATCCCACGCTTGGAGTAGAGCAGCATAAAATTAAAAACAAAAATGTTTACCCTTGTGGTGGAAACTGCATTCTAATCAGATGAAATTGACAACAATTATAAATAAGAAACACACTATTTTCTTAAGATAATGATGGGGGCTGTGGGAAAAAGTATCACCAAAGTATTCACAAGTCACTATGAAATCAGAGCAGAATAGCTATAGCAGAATAGCAGAAGAAAACAGTTGATCATCAAAGGCTTCCTGAGATGAGTTTTGAAAGCTAAGTAAGAATTATGTAATTATTAAATGAGGGAGAAGGCACATTAAGGAGGGAGACCAATCCCTTCATTCAGTTTTCTTAGGATCCCACAGTGACATTAGAAGGGAATAAAAAAGTTCCTGAAATTCTCGTGAGGAGCAAGGATATAGTTACAAAAATTTTAAAGCAACTGAGATGCTGGATGCAGAGCTGTACATAGTTATTAGCAATGGCCTGCTTGACCAAAGAAGCTCAGGATAGGAGTGCAGATAGGAGTGGTGGATAAAGCAATTACCAGGACCCCCAAAACTCTAGGAATTGTTTATGTTATGTTGGATTGCATAGCGGAGGGACAGCTGATCTGACACTTACGTTAATGACATTATACCACATAAGATTCCTGCAATAGGAATGCTAACTAGTGGAGAAATTGGGTGGAAAGAAGCAAGACTGTAAATTGACTAAGAAGTTAGTCAAAAAAAACCCTGAATAATCTAAAAAGGTTGATGTTAGGCTTAATTGAGAAATGGCACTTGTTGCTACTGAGTGAAATAAAGCAATATTTTATTTTATTTTTAGGGCCACACCTACAGCATATAGAGGTTCTCAGGCTAGGGTTCCAATCAGAGCTGTAGTCGCTGGCCTACACCACAGCTCACAGCAATGGCAGATCTTTAACCCACTGAGCTAGGCCAGGAGTTGAACCCAGGTCCTCATGGATGCTAGTTGGGTTTGTTAACTCCTGAACCATGATGGGAACTCTGATAAAGCAGTATTTTAAATGGAAGTATACTTGTGAGATAATAAAGACATTTGAGATTTATTATTTTAATTATTAAATGTAAAAGTCTAGATAAAATTAATGATGTTATAAGAAAATTTAGTAACAAAAATTTATAGAAGAAAATAAAGAAACCATGCAAAAAGTAAGAAATACTAACACAAAACTGCTAGTAAACCTAGGCAATTTCACAAATGACTTATTTAAAACATCTAATAAATGAGAAGTTCATAGATTATTAAACTATTTTTGTACTATAGAGAAAGAAGCGAAATTTCCAAATATTAGAAGTAAAATAAAGCTTCAGCATATAAAATTAATTTCAGGAAGATAAGGATATTGCAATATTTTGAAAATTACCAAAATTACATAGAGGCTGAAATGTGAAATTGCCGATGTGTGATCATTTTTAACTTACAAAAATAGCAGTTTCATGTGTTGACATACATTGGAACATCAAGGAGAGAAAGTAATATAAATCATTTTAAGGAGTTCCTGTCGTGGTGCAGTGGTTAACGAATCCGACTAGGAACCATGAGGTTGCGGGTTCAGTCCCTGCCCTCGCTCAGTGGGTTGACGATCCGGCGTTGCTGTGAGCTGTGGTGCAGGTTGCAGATGCGGCTCGGATCCCGCGTTGCTGTGGCTCTGGTGTAGGCTGGTGGCTATGTCTCCGATTAGACCCCCTAGCCTGGGAATCTCCACATACCATGGGAGCGGCCAAGAAATAGCAAAAAGACAAAAAAAAAAAAATCATTTTAAGTGTTTGGAAAAAATCATTATATACTTTATCAATCTTAAATTGTAGCTTCTTACTTTATTTATGGGTAATAAATGTACTGCAGGATAAATATGCCCCAATTTGTATGTCTACTCTCTTGCTGAAGGACATTGTGTTTTTTTTTTTTCACATTTTCTCCATTTGAATAATGTTGCTATAAACTGAGTAGAAATCACTTTGTAGACTCCTTTTTTTTTTCCTCTTGTATATATACCTAAGAACAGAAGTGCTGAGCAATAGGGTAATTTACTTTTCACGCTATAAGAAATTTTCAGTCTTGCAAAGTCTGTGTACCATTTTATCACAACCAGCAATCTAATATAGTCTATTGTTTTACCTCCTTGCCAACAATTATCAGTCTGTATTTAGCCATTTTAGTGGGTCTGTAGTGGTATTATCTTGAACTTAGTTTGTATTTTCCTGATGATTAAATGGTGTGTCACTTTTTTCATAGGCTTTTGGTTATGCTTCCTTCTGTGAAGTGCCTTTACTTTTTTGCCCACTTTTATTATTTGTTTAAAATGGAGTTATAGTTCTTTGCATATTCTGAATAACAGTCCTTAGACATATGCATTGTTAATATTGTTTCTCAATCTATGGTTTTCCTTTTCATTTTCTGTGACAAGCAAAGTAATTTAAAAGAAAAATTACTGCTGAGTTTAGCTGTTTCTTAAATGCCTTAAAAAATACAACTACTTTTTATTAAATATTTCCTATCTTTGTTTTAATAGTTGTTATTGTTGTTAACTGTTCATTTTAATATAAACATCTTTCAGCCACATTAAAGCTTTGTCCTGGTTCCTTTGCCCTCTCAATAGTTAGAGAAAATATTATTTTGAAAACTTCTTGGTTTCTCTGTGCCAGAACTTAACACAACACTGAAAATGGGAAGGCAAGCTTGTTCCTTAAATGAATGTTAGTAGTCTCAGTAACTATAAATAAAGGGTCTTTTTAAATTTAAAAATGTTTGAGTTTTCCAGTATAACCCCTGACTAAGAACTATGTTCTATTTTGAACTAAATTTAAATCTCAAAAAGGAGACAGATGTTATGACCCTAGTAGCAAGCAAATATTATTAAAATCATATAGGTCACATATTTATTTTTCAGTAGAATTCACTACAGAAACCAAAAGTCAAGTTCATGTGAAATCTTTGCCCATGCCTCACATATTTTAATAACTAATTTCTGATGTGGGTCAATAGTTCTATCATGCGTCTTTGTTTTTCTTGCAACTCTTTTCTTACCCAAAAAATGCTTCGATGAAATTATAATAGTAAAATATACACAAGCAATATATAGTTAAAAACTGTTTTAACAGCACGAGACTGAAAAAAGGCAATAAATTTGTCAGGGGTCCTATTATACTACACGTTTACCTAAGACAAAAGTGTGCATAAATTATATGGCTGCCTATATTAAATATTCATATCCCATATACTCTTAAAATTATTAACATCTTATGCACAAATATGAGTGTATCCTATATTAAGAGTGTATCCTATATATACCTAATATATACCTATATCAGGTATATATTTTCCATGCCTTCGTTTTAGTTTTTTGTTTTTGCACATACTATTATCTCTATTGAATGACATCTCACTTACCATATTGTATTTGAATAATGTATTTACCACTCAAATTTATATTTTTAGTTCTTGGGATAATGACTAGCAGAAAATATGTTCATCCTATAGCTGTATAAGGTAGATATTATCCACTATAGAAGATAAGATTCAGAAGGATCAATTGCTGGGTGTTCCTGTTGTGGCTCAGTGGTAACAAACCCTACTGTTATCCATGAGGATGCAGGTTCGATACCTATCCTCGCTCAGTGGGTTAAGGATCTGGTGCTGGCATGAGCTGTGGTATGGGTCACAGATGCAGCTCAGATCCACATTGCTGTGGCTGTGGCTGTGGCTGGCTGGCAGTTGCAGCTTTGATTGGACCACTAGGCTGGAAACTTCTGTATGCCACAGGTGTGTCCCTAAATTGGAAAAAAAAAAAAAAGAGAGAGAGAGAAAGAGAGAGAAATAAAGATCCAGATCAATTGCTTACCCAAAGTCAAACAGCTAGTTCAGAATTTAAACCATCTGTCTATTGTCACAACATCTATGTATTAGTGCTGTCAATATTAATAAAATACATTAACTGAAGTTACGTTTTAACACCAATTGGATCTAAAATTAACTAATTTATTATTAATAATATAAACATATATAGAAAACAATGACAAATTGCACAGCTCATTTAAGTCCAAACAATGATCCTTACACAATCCTTCAGGATCTTCCCCCAGCCAAAACTGGCCTAATCCATAGCAAAATGTTCTTTTCATTTTATTTTAGTTGCACAATTCTCTACTTCAAGATAATATATTGTCACTCACTGTCTTTTCTTAAAATAATTTTATATTCATTAGCCAAATGCATTTATAACTTGTTGATACTTGGTTAAAAAATGAATTGGATTATGTTAGTGAAGGAGAAAAAGGAGCACTTTGTAGCTGAAGCAAAGTCAGTCTAATGTTTATTCTGAAAAGAAGAAGGCTGGAATAAGACCAAATGGTGACAATTTCTGAGGGTGCCAGTGTAAACAACAGAATCTTCGCAAGCACCTTTTATACAATGAACAGAGGAAAATAAGAGTCAAAGAGCAGCAATGAATAAACATATGAGAACTGCTCTTGATTATCTTCCATTGCCCCATCAGATGCCCTGTCCACCTTTCTCCCTCCTCCTGTGCTCTAGCTCTGGGCCCCAGAAGGCTCCCTGTTCACCACTCTGATACCACAGGACAGCACCAATGGGCTTCCTCAGCCTTCGACCTCCTTTTAAATGAGTCCAAAGGGAGCCACCACAGAAAACAGTGTCAAGGTAAACACTTTTCCCACTCTATTTTGCCAGATCTCCAAAGACTGACTACAGAGATTCTCTGGTAGGATCCTTAAATCCCTTTCCATCTCCTAGACTATCAGCTGCTTATTCCTCTGGTGCCACCACCATAGGCAACCTATTTTGTGTAGGCCTGTGGAGTTTTTCCACATGAATGTGACCATCACAAGTTCCAGCTCTGATTCCTTTGCCACATATGATTTCAGAAAATGCCACACCAAGAAATGTAGGATCTGACTTACCATGGAGCTACCAAAGGAATCAGGTTACTAAACCTGTAATAATGGAAGTTAACTTCCCATGAGGGGAAACTTGAGAGACCATTAAAGTAGGATAAACTTCCTCTCCCTTTATCCCTTGGATAGATTATTCCAAGTTACAGTTTTGCGTGTTAGTAGATCTAGAGAATTCTTCCTCTAAGGCCAAGCAATTTTGCATTCAAAGCAATCACTCTTATTTCCTTGGATCCTTGTAAAATTGGACATCATCTTGAATCCCTTTCCATCCTTAAAACCTCACTGACATTTTCCTCTATCTCTGCTGCTATGAGAGGGCACACGCCAAATAAAGAATTAGTATTAAATCCTTGTATGAGATTCTGTTTAACAAGTAATGTAAGCAAAATATATTGCATATATGTTTATAGACAATACATATATCACCCCAATCATGTTTTTCACACTTCATTTCTGAAATTACTTATCTTTGTAACTTTGAAGTGTACAGAAACTTTTTTTTCTTGTTTCAACAGCCCTAATTACTATCTCTTACCACTCCCACTTTTATTATTATTATTATTATTTTTTTGTCTTTTTAGGGCCGCACCCGTGGCACATGGAGGTTCCCAGGGTATGGGTCAAATAGGAGCTGTAGCTGCTGGCCTACGCCACATCCAGCTCTGAGCCTCCTCTGCGACCTACACCACAGCTCATGGCAATGCCACCTCCTTAACCCACTGAATGAGGCCGGGGATTGAAGCCATGTGCTCATGGATACTAGTCAGATTTGTTTCCACTGAGCCACAGCGGGAACTTCACCACTCCCACTTTTAAAATGACCCTTGTGCTCAGTAATTCTACCTAACTTCTCCCCCAAATTCTATCAAATGCACTTTCATTTTTTTGCATTATGAAGGCTAATACTATTACATATTTCTTAAGATACAATTTTAAATTGTAGGTTTTCTGTAGGTTGTATATGAAATTTAGTATCACTAAGTATAACATATCATGGCGAATATGCAAACGTTGTTCACTGCAAAGGCAGTAATGTTATCACATTTTTTTCTTAGAACATTTATCGGGGATTGTAATTGCCTTATATTGTTTGAGATATATACGTGTGTGTGTGTGTGTGTGTGTGTGTGTGTGAATATATGTATATAACTTCTCCCATATAAAGTCATTTTTCCACATAACTCTTTTTCAGGGTCTTCCATCCTCCTGCGCCAGATTAAATAGATTAATCTCTAGATTTTTTGCACTGTGCCATCCTAGGACTTCACTCCTAGGATTTCACTCCTTGCCTTTTTAAGTTAGCTTTTCTGTTTGTTTGTTTGTTTGTTTGTTTTAATCTTTTTACGGCTGTGCACATGGCATATGGAGGTTCTCAGCCTAGGGGTCGAATTGAAGCTATAGCTTCTAGTGTACACAGCAATGTTGGGGGTTTATTTTGGGAGGGGGGGGGATTGAAAAAATTCACCATCCATTCCTGGTACAAACTTTCAGAGAGGTAGAAATAAGTTGGAACATCAACCCCATAACTATATTGGAAAACAATTTGGCAGTTTATTAAAAATTTAAACACACATTCACAATAATATCCAGTCATTTAACTTTTGGGTATTTCCTCAAGAGAAATGAAAGATGTGTCTGTACAGAGACCTGAACATGAATGGTCATAGTAGCCCTTGTATAATAGCCCCAAACTGAAAGCAGCCCAAATGTCTATCAACAGTTGAATGGGCATGCAGATAGTCATATATCTATATATTGAAATACTACTTATCAATAAAAAGGAATGGACTATTAATATATGCCGTACCATGGGGGAATCTCAAAATAATTATACCAAGTGCAAGAAATTAGAAAAGTGAAGTTTACTCTGTATGTTCCCATGTACATAAGTTTCTCAGAAATGCAAACTACTATAGAGTGACAAAAAATAAAATAAAATCTATGTTTATGTGAGAATAGAAACAGGGATGGAGAAGTATAAGGAAGGGAACAAAGGATGATTTGTAAACAGACAAAAGGAAACCTTGGAATTTTAGGAAATAATCAACATGGAAAACATAAAATGTTCTAAGATTCTAGAAACCACATTTTCATTCCTTCTGAAATAGCTTTAGGCCAGAACTGAAATATCAACAGATAACATTTACATCCCTCCCCCAGTTGAGCTAGAGCATCTAGCTAGCAATTGGATTAAAACAATAGTGATAATAATGAAACTACATTCCAGGCATTGTGCTAAGAACTCAGTATAAACTATCCATGCAGTCCTCTCATGAAATAAACCTATGAAGTATTCATTCCCTAATTTAGTAAGGAAGAAACTCATGCTTGGAAAAATAAAATACATTGTCCTATAATATTAGTGGAGTTGATTTTTGAGCTAACAAATTATGATTCTAGAGTTTAGGATCTCATACTTTAGGTATTATCTGAACCTCAGTAAGTTACAAAAGACATTTCTTTTGTGTAGTTCTAATACATGTGGATAGCAATCATGAAGCTGTATTATTGGAAGGCATTCATTATGATATACTTTTTTGTAGGCTTATTTTATCTTAAGGGCTTTTAAAAAATCAGATGGATTTTTATCCAGGTGAATTCCACAAAGATTTGCATGGAGTGAGAATCAGTGCCAATCTCCTTTTAAGTATCAATAGGTATATATAGCTGATTAAACAATGAAGCCACCTTTATCCAGCTCCCCATTCTTTTGGTTTTTGAAGATACTCATCAGCATAGTGCTACATGAGTTTGCATTTAATTAACTTAGGGCTTTTTTTATGTTTATAGGTATCTTATTCATCTTCTATCACAGCTGGAAGATGGGAGTCTTTCCTAGAGATACTTCATATGTATGTTATAGAACTCTAATGACCACATATATTTAAATCTATCTGATATATTTCTGTTCAGTTTTCTAAGTTAATGTATTTCAACTGAACTCTAGCTCAAGTGAGTAAAATAGTTATTGGCTTGCAAGATCCATGCATACATACAAATAGAAAAAGATAAATTACAATATGAAAAAAGAAATAAAACTAGTTCATTTGCAATGCCAAATCAATAGCTTGCTGTTTTATTGCATTATATGGTAACAGAACTGTTTTGACTGAATAATTCATCTCAAAAGGAATATTCGACTTGTTTTATAGAACACACATCAAAGAACAGTTAAAAGATAAAAGGTTAATGGAATCTGGCTGCCAAGAAAATAGAACATTTCTCTTCTTAAAAAAAAAAAAAAAAAAAAAACACTCGGCCCAATTCTTGTACATTTTTAATTAATGAGCTGTGGAAATAAGTCGGGAAACTATTTCTAGAATTCAGGAAATTAAAAATATAATTAAGAGTACATATTATCATGCTGTAGAAAGTGTATCTGTCATCAAAAAGTAATTTGACCTTTCAAATCTCTACTCATCTATATATACAATCAAATAAACTTTGAATTGAATTCATTTGAGGTGTAACCTATCTCAGAAAAGGTATACATTTTGAGATTTCTACAACCCATCTCTCTCTGTATCTCTTTCTCTCTCTCTCTCTCTCTCACACACACACGCACACATCCCTTCACCTTTTGGTGGAGGTATGGGGACAAAAGACTTAACATTTGAATTTTAAGAAATGTCAGTGTTCTTTTTAAAAACCTGGCCAGCAAATAATAAAAACATATTCCCAGAATATTAAATTTGATAGATGGTGTAATAAAAACGTACATCCTCTAACCAAATCTCATATCACAAACACAAATGTGAACCTCTTTTGTAATTACTATCTGACCTTTAAGTGCTTTATTTTCCAAATTCTGGTCCTCTTTCTCCTTAATCCAGATACTCATTTTATCTACTATGTACTTTTTCATTTATTTAACCTTCTTATTCCTCTTACAGAATTAACCATTCCTTGGTGCCCTACTAGTCTCCACACTGTTACTTCCTAGTATAGCTGAGTTACACTTGTATAGATTCCAATTTACTGAATCAAAATATATATTTTAATAGAATTCCATAATGATTCTCAGATATATTAGAGTCTAAGAGGAATTTATCAATTCTATATACATTTAATCTTGTATCTTTACCTTCATGTTTGCTTAAATGTGTTTCTCTCCTTTCTAAAGAAAAATCCCCTTAGATATGGAAGTAATACTAAAGTAATTTATCACCATTACTTGCTTCATTGCTAACACATGGTAGGATTTAATATCTACTTAACGAACATATGAAATTTATTACCCCACCAAGATATCTTATTGAACAAGCTCACTTTTCCAATGTTATCAACAAAAATGAATAATTTGGACCCATCCCATTTGATTGTCTTTTAGGAATATAAATTTATTCCTCTGAAGTGCTTTCACTGACCTTGTGACTAAGAAGGACCACCATTTTGGCTAAGACCAGGACCAAAGGCAGACTGTCACTAGACTTATTAACTAATAATGATTGCAGCCATAATGGCATGTGTTCAATGACAAGCAGGGAGTTAGCTTTTAGTAGTACTATAGTATTATGGGAAGGTAACTTACGTTTGAATTATATATATATATATATATATACATACATACATACATACACACATATATACACACACACACACACACACACACACACACATATATATATATATTTATACCCATATGACTTTGGAAACATTTATTATTTAAGGCCATTAATAACTTTTTTTTTGGTCACACCTAAGGCATGCGAAAGTTTCTGGGCCAGGGAGCAAACCCACACTGCAGCAGTTGACACATCAGATCCTTAATCCACTGAGCCACCAGGGAACTCCAAGAACTTTTTTTTCTTCATGTGTAAAACAGAGACTCAAAATGCAATCTCAAATAATCATGTAAAACTGCACCAGGAATAGCAGGCAAAGATGATGTGAGGTAGTAGTTACGTTTCAAAAGTAAGAATAATGGGCTCATCCACCAAAGAAACTCAGTAGTAATAGAATATTTCTCACTCTTCATATGTTATATAAAATATGGTTTGATGTAAATTGGACTACGACAAATAAGTTGATAGCAAGAAGCACACCCAGCACCCAGATGTTGGTTTCTAAAACCAAGGCTCCTTGAAGAAAATGGTTAATTCAGTGACTGGGCAGAAAATATGTAAGATAAACTCTGGCACTAGAGCATCTTTTAGTGCCAGCAAGTATGAATCTGTTCAAAAAAATTAAGCAAGGGAGTGCCCCTCATGGCTAAGTGGTTAATGAACCTGACTAACATCCATGAGGATGAGGGTTCAATCCCTGGCCTTGCTCAGTGGGTTAAGGATCTGACTTTGCCATGAGCTGTGGTATAGTTTGCAGATGCAGCTTGGATCCCACATTTCTGTGGCTCTGGCGTAGGCTAGTGGCTACAGCTCCACATGGATCTCTAGCATGAGAACCTCCATATGCCATGGGTGTGGCCCTAAAATTCAAAAAGACAAAAAATAAAATAAAGCATTAGTAGAGGCATGTCAAAAGGATGCCAGAACTGACTGAAATTATTTTCAATGGCCAAACCTGAAACAATTTGAGCAGCAAAATAAATAACTTTTTTATTGTAACCTAAAATATACAATAAATATCCCTGAATCCATGCTGATATAAATAACTGAATAAACAAAATAGATAGTATGGAAGAGTTATTCTCCCATGCAGAAGAATTCCAAATAATATGTAAGTACTTTAATTTCAAGGAGGTAGACTGTAATTCTCCAGTCCCTACTTTTGACATGTACTTGGTGACTTTCTTTCAAAGAGTACAGTATGGAACAGAGGAAAAGAAGGAAATTTACAGTGGAGACGCCTGACAAGCACTACCTGAGCTAGGTATAAAGGTCAACATCAACAGTAATATGCCATCTCCATAGTATGTACCCTCGATATGATATGAAAATGGCATTTGGCCACCTTGGTGTTCCTCCTCCAAATTCATAAGCCCAATCTAATTATGAAAATCATTAGGCAAGTTTCAGTTGAAAGCTGGTTTGCAAAATATCTAAGCAGCACTCCTCAGCTGTCAAGTTCATCAAAAGCAAGGAAAATGTAAGAAGCTGCCATAGCCAAGAGATGCCTAGAAACACATGACAACTAAATGTAGTGTTGTATCCTTATGGGATCCTGGAAAAGAAAAATCACATTTAACCAATACTGATATAGACTTTTACTAATAACAGTGCATAAATATTACTTTGTTATTGTCACAGGTGTACCATATTAACATAAGATGCTGATTATAAGGGAAATTGGGGACAGGGCATGTGGGAATTCTGTGTACTATCATCACAATTTTTCTATAAATCTGAAACAGTTCTAAAATAATATTTTTATTTAGAAAAGATGATAACAAATGTAGTTCCCATTTCTACTTAGCCGCTGAATGATTTGGAAATTCACTTATCCTCTCTGATTCATTTACCTCATACATATTTAAGTAAAAAAACAAGAACTTAGTTGTATGACTCACTAATTTTTTGTGTGGTTCAAAGGAAATAATTCATAAGAAAATATTTTGTAAACTGCAAGATTGTATTACTAACGCTATGTCTACCAAGAAGTCTAAAATTACCATCATTGAAGTAGTGAGGACTTTGTTAAGTAGGTAGATTTCTACTTCAGCTAATTGTCTCATTAAAGGGAAAGAGGAATGCCCTAATGTTCAGCAAAGTGTCTTAGGCAAATAAAAATAATACCTACTCTTGAGGACTATTGAGAAAGTAATGGAATAATTCATATAAAGCCGATAGTATAAAACCTAGAATCCAGAGCATTCACTAACTTCTATTAGACATACATGTATACACACTCATGCACACACACAAATAGAATGCTTGATAAAGTTTTATTTAGGAATAAGCATATGAGTGATCTAGAGCATATACAAAAGGTATAACCTTTTCTTGTAACAGAGATTCTTTCTCCTTCTGTGTAGGATTCCATCTCTATGATTAGGTTACAAGTTCCTACAGGAGTAGAACTGGATTTGGATTTGAACATGTTACGGACATTCCCCAGAGGATTAAGTATATTGTCTAGCACATTCTTTATTTGTATCATTCATGATTATAACTGACCCCAAAGGTAGAAGGGCATTTCTCATAGGGATGTCAACCAAGATGCTGGATCTAGATTTACTAAAAGATACTGAAAACTTTTGTGGGTAGATAGCAAGGCTTGTAACACATCTTCCTCCTAATCAACAATATTTTAAATAAATTAATTCAGAAATGTATCATTTAAGAAAATTTCAACTAGCTTTGTTTTGGAAACAGATTTCTTCCAATTAAAGTAGGAAAAAATAGTATATTTATAATTGAAATGCACCTGCCTCCATATGAGAAAAAATGTACTTGAAATATACCCATACATATAACCTTTATGGAATCACACTGAGTGAGAATTATTCCTACAATTGTCCCTTCCCTTGGGTCATTTAAATGGTTTAAATTCCATTTAGATATTAGTCCTACAGAAGCACCATAATTACTGAAGATAAATGCCTCATCTACTTTCAGATCTTCATTAAAATTAGCTTTGTTATTTTTGTGGTGCCCAATAGCACAGCTATTAGAGTTAAGAGTCTGTCAGCATTTCCATTTACAAACTCTGTTTTTTTTTAGGATTCATTATCTTTTCTGTTTTGAATTGCATTAGCCTGAAAATTAGCTGTCAGCATGAATATGTATTATATTACCCAAATTCCATGTATACATCAGTTTGGCAATATAGAAGGCAAAGAGCAGTGACCTCTTTCCTCCTTCTTCATAAAATTCTAAAGGTGTGTTGATTGCTTGATAATCTCATGACCAAGGACTGACTGAGTCTTTTAATCATGAACTTTCTCAAGGAATTGGTCCTAAACCTGACCTAATCATTTTGATATTTAAAAATTTATGAAGTCCAATTGAATATGAACTGTACTTGCTTTTCATAATGTACAGTGCTTTTGAAACTTCTGGACTAAATTATAATCTCACATAGTTAGAGATCTAGGAGAAACACATTGCTGGGGGGGAAAGGGTTCTGTGATTAGTGATTTCTACCAAAGAAAAAAAGCAATGTAAATCACACAGAGGGCTTTTATGTTAGTTTTGTTAGATCCACATCTTCACTTTAAAGTGGGCAATGACAGGAGGTGATACAGCAGTCACAACAGACGTAGCAGCTGCAGGGCATGTGAGATTGTATAAAAAGCATCTGGAATTTAGGCCACAGGATGTACCCTTCTGTCCAGAGTAAAGGCAACAAAGAGCAATTCTCTAAGTCTCCCTTTCACAAAATACTCCTCGTTTAGCTAATTTGTTACCACCTGTGTCAACACAAAACATCCTTCAGTTATCATTCAGTGTTTATCAGAAAACAGACCTCATCATCTGTTTTTTCTGGTTTTTTTTTTTTGTTGTTGTTGTTAACATGGGTTTGGGAGAGGGGAGAGATAAGGTAGCAGGGAAAGAACCATCCCTTTTATCATATTTAAATACGATAATGTGTCAGACATAATCTGTCATAAATAAGTGATAAACCTGTCCCATATCACACTGGCCACAGGCAAGTGGTACTGATATGAGAAAAATATTGTCTCAGATGAAGTGTGTTAGTGATACAACTATCACCCGACCTATTTGTAAGGAAGTTGAAAATTAAAGTGACAATGAAAGATGGGAAGTCAAGTATTATAATTATTTTTGCTGCAAAATATACCCATATTTCTCAGTCAGGGCTAAAGAGAAACAGCTAATGTCCACAGAAAGGAAGAAATATGAACAAGTCATGTTAAAAATCTACACACACAATAGCCCCACCAAGTCTGATTTTTTTTTCTCCAACGTAGTTGCAATAGCTACATGATCAAAAAATAAGGTAAAATACTTTTGTTACATTACAAAGAGTTAGACGGAAGTTGTCAGAATTTACAGCCGAAGAAACACAAAATGCAGATTCTAATAATATCTTATTAATATAGAGGATCATATTCTGTCACTTAAATTATTAACCTTCACAATATAATTTAAATCTTGCATAATGGTTATTTCCTAATGTTGGATATTAATGAGTGCTTATCATTAGTAACATCTGATCTATGATGATATTTGAGATCTTCGTTACTATAATTCCCCCATCCTGCATTTGACAGTTATACTCATATGATAATCCAAACAATATGTAATAGATCTTCTACCTTCCTGCATTTTAAAAGGGCAGATTGCAGTTCTCAAATAGTTCAAGCTAATGCAGGTACTTATTGAGCCATTGACTCCAATGAAGATTTCTGTGAATCTCTGTTCCCAACACTTGGGATTTTAAAATTATGTTTATTATTAGCAAAAATATAGACTAGAATGAATTATTTGTTCAAAAAAGTAGTGCAAAGGGGACAGGAAAGCAGAGGTGAGGCATTCAGGAAAGTAAAGAGTCTTTTTCCTTGGAGGAGAATATTTCTAAAGGGTTAGGATTACCACCTAGATATGTAATCTCTAGTCTAAGAATTTCTATAGAAATTCAGGTAAGACACTGTATGTTGGATTGATTGAAAAAAGTTGACTTGCCTCATTAGAATCTCAGAGTATTACTTAGGATTCATAGTAAATATGGAAATAATTACTTCATTGCATAAGATTAAAGAGAGTTGTCTATTATATATCCATCATCACTTAAAGCCCATTTCAAATGCAACAAACTTGATTTTCTTGAGAATTTCTCAGTTTCTCCCCCAAATTACAGAATTTCTGACCAGTAATATAACCTGAAGTACATCTTGTAATATACCTTTTTTAAATTTTTGTACATATCTCTTAAAATAGGTGTACTGTTTGAGAATAAGACATAGATCCTATAAGGTTACTGCTCTCCACATCATCAGTACAAACTCAGGCTTCATAAATGGCTAATATCCAACTATAAGGTGGAGACATAGCATCACATAAATATAAACAAAGCCAGGAGGAAAAAAAAAAGCACATACAATGAATTTCTAAGTATTTTTTACCAACAACGGTCTCTACTTAGGAAAAAAATCATTCTTTGGAATTTAGGTTTATTTAGACTTCAGTACAATCATAGCTCTTCTGTGATTTTTAAAAATAGGAGTTTTTAGACTATCATTATTCTTGTGGTGAGATATGTCTTATTATCTTCTTTCTGCTCTTTGGTAGCAGAAATGCTCTTAAACCCTTTAATGGCTTGCTGTTTTCTCTAAAAATCCACAATCGTTAATTGGCAAAGGCTCGTCATGGTATCTCTCTTGCTAACTTAAGAAGTATCATCTCTGTTTCATCACCACCTAACCTCCCACCCTGTTGTAGTGAGACTGCAACCTCTTTCTGCTTTGTGAATTTACCTTGTTCAATATGTTCATATAACTGGAAATGTATGGAACCCCCTTCCACTCAGAGTCCATTTGGTCATTTTTAATTGTAATAAATTAGTTTAGAACTCAGCCAACCTACAATATTGTTTTTTTAATTACTCAGTGAATTTTATTACATTTATAGCTGTACAACCATCATCACAACCCAATTATATAGGATTTCCCAGCCCATCTCCCCACCCCCCAGCCTGTCTCCTTTGGAAACCATAAGTTTTTCAAAGTCTCTGAGTCTGTATCTGTTCTGTGAAGGAGTTCATTGTATCTTTTTTTAAGAGTTCACATGTAGGTGATAGCATATGATGTTGGTGTCTCACTGTCTAACTTCACTTAGCATGATAATTTCTAGGTCCATCTGTGTTGCTAAAAATGCCATTATTTCTGTCCTTTTAATGGCTGAGTAATATTCCATTGTGTATATGTACGTCTTCTTTATCCATTCCTCTGTTGATGGAGATTTAGATTGTTTCCATGTCTTGACTATTTTATATAGTGCTCCAATGAACAGTGGAGTACATTTATCTTTTCGAGTCATTGTTTTCCCTGGGTAGATGCCCAGGAGTGGGATTTCTGGGTCAAATGGTAGTTCAATTTTTAGTTTTCTGAGGACTCTCCATACTGTTTTCCACAGTGGTTGCACCAATTTACATTCCCACCAACAGTGTAATAGGGTTCCCTTTTCTCCACACCTTCTTCAGCATGTATTGTTTGTAGACTTTTTGATGATGGCCATTCTGGCTGGTGTAAGGTGGTACCTAATAGTGGTTTTGATTTGCATTTCTCTAATAATGAGTGATATTGAACATCTTTTCATGTGTTTTTTGACCATCTGTATGTCTTTGGAGAATTGTCTGTTTAGATCTTCTGCTCATTTTTGGATGGAGTTGTTTGTTTTTTTGGTATGGAGCTGCAGAAGGTATCTATAAATTTTGGAGATGAATCCCTTGTCAGTGGATTCACTTGCAGATATTTTCTCCCATTCCGTGGGTTGCCTCTTATTTTTTTTATTTTTATTTTTTTAGGGTTTCCTTTGCTGTGCAGAAACTTTGAAGTTTAATTAGATCCCATTTGTTTATTTTTGTTTTTATTGTCATTACTCCAGGAGGTGGATATGAGAAGATATTGCTATGATTTATGTGAGTGTTTGGCTTATGTTTTCCTCTAAGAATTTTATAGTATCTTGTCTTATATTTAGGTCTTTAATACATTTTGAATTTATTTTTGTGTATGGTGTTAGGAAGTGTTCTAATTTCATTCTTTTCCATGTGGCTCTCCAGTTTTCCCACTACCACTTATTGAAGGGATGCTTTTCTCCATTGTATATCCTTGCCTCCTTTGTCATAGATTAGTTGACTATGCATGCGTGGACAACCTACAATATTGTTCTGTGCTCCCAAACCCAAGTTAAGCGCACTCCTGTTTTATCCTATAGCACCCTAGATTTTCCCTACTGTACAACAGATTAAACTATGAAAGAAATACAAGTTGGTTGACACCCTAAACCTATGTATTATTTATTTGAGGGACAAAGACTATTATATTTACAGGAGTTCCTGTCGTGGCTCAGCGGTTAACGAACCCAACTAGCATCTATGAGGATGCAGGTTCCATCCCTGGCCTCGCTTAGCAGGTTAAGGATCCAGCATTGCCATGAGCTGTGGTGTAGGTCGCAGACACGGCTCTGATCTTGCGTTGTTGTGGCTCTGGGGTAGGCTGGTGGCTACAGCTCTAATTTGACCCCTAGCCTGGGAACCTCCATATACCATGGGTGGGGCCCTAGAAAGACAAAAAAAAAAAGAGAGAGACTATTATATTTACCATTTTATCTAAAGTACGTAACACAATGCCTAAAACATAGTATGTATGAAATACATATTTTCTGAACCAAATTGACCATATGTAAATGGTTGGGCAAATATATTGAAATCTTAGTAAAGAAAAGGAGATATATATTTGGAAATATTAGTACATAGATAGTGAGATTGAATTTACAAGATGTTTTCTAAACATACCTTGTCACCTTTTTCATAAAAAATACTAACTTAGAATGACTACATTTCCAGGCTTTCAAAGCAGCTAGTTATAGCTGTATGATTAAGTGGTTGCAAAATATTATGTAAACTGAAGTGCCCCGAATCGGTTTTTTGGAAACCTGCCTTAAAAGATTTGTTGAGATATGCTCTCTGCCCTTCTTATACTTCTTTCTCTCTGAAATGTTGATGTAGTAGTTTTGGCTGAAGCAGCCATCTCAGACTATAGAGTGACCTTGGGCTTTAAGACCATTGAAGAAAATTGAATAGATGTGGGGCAGAACTCTTATAGGCACCCTAGGGGCTGCCTGCCTATCTGAACTTTTATATGAGACAAATTAGTGTTATATTATTTATCCTAATATAATTTTGAGTCATACCTACCCTAAATGAACATATGATTACTAATCCCAGGGAAGCATGTGAGATTACTCAGTAAGAATGGCATTTAAGTTTAATTTTTTTAAAGCAAAAAATAAATCCAAGTCCTATAAAAATGGGACAGAGTTGTCCAATGAAATGAATCAGGGAGTTTGCAGCAAAAGTACTTCATTTCAGACCCAGGTGAGACTCATACCCTTATGTCTGTTAATTGACTTTCCATATTCCCAACTCAGTCTGTGTTTTTCTATATCATAGCCCCAATCACACGGTTCTTCAAGTACTTATTACTTTGTCTTGCTCTACTGCTAGACTATGATATCCTTAAAATAGACGTACGAATCTTTCTTTTGAAACTTTAGAGCAAAATACCAGCTTTACAGAGGCTCCTGATAAATATTGCGTAGATTAATGAACTAATAAAATTCTTTATCCCTTTTTCCATTGTCACTGTTATGCAAATTAATCCAATGTAAAATAGAGGAGAGATAGTTTTCCAAGTAACTTTTCCTTAAATTATGAAGGTAACTGAGACCAATCTGCTATGTATGGTATGAAATAGCCGAATAATTCATTTTTTTTATGACTTTACTATCTCAATGCCTATGTTATTCTTCTCATTTGCTATTGATTTCAAAGTGTTGCCTTATACAGTGCTTTGACCTAGAAATTCCTTTTAGCTTATATCAATTTTCTCTCATATACTTCCACTTAGAAGTAAAACTCATGATAATGCACTGAAATCAGTTCAATTCTTTGACAATGGAAGGGATGGGGGATAAAATAACATTAGCATCCTTTAACTGAAATCAATTTAGCACATTTTAATGTTCAGAATTTTTCATTCTTATTCAAATGAAAATTTCTTAAAATGTTCTATCTCCAGTTGCAGAGCAAATCATTATAGAGAAAAGTATATGATATCTATTCATATCTAGCATATATTCTGAATTTCAAGACATGTGTCAGTATGAATACATTTTTTCTTTTCCTTTATAAATTATTTTAAAATGTTAAATCAAGTTTGAACTATAAGCATCATACAAATGTCTTTGTACTGCCTAATAAATTATGCTAGCTGAACTTTTTTCTTAAATTATTTTTAATAAGTAAGGAACCTAAATGGAAATGAATCATATGCTTGCACCATTGCTGTCAAAATGAGTTTGCATAAAAAGAATATGTATTAATATTGCATAGAGAGACCTTTAGGAAATAAAGAATGTGGTTGTAGTATTTATGAAAAGATAATTTTCTGAGTTGAATTTTAGGAATAGTTTTATGTTCTTTCATTCTGTTACATTAAATTCTATCACATTAAAAGTGTCAAAATGAAAATGCTTATATTAAAATACTATATATCTCATTTTAAAGAATGTACCAATCTTTCACAGTCCTTTTTCAACCCTTCCTCATTCTCCTTGAATTAATCAAATGCAGATTAAGTTTTCCTAGTGACCTTCCTGACACTTTTCCAGCCCTTTGGGTTCAAACCCCATCCCTGACATTTGCTAACTTCATGTGGTACTGTAAAGAAAAGATAAACTAGATGTCTTGTTTATTTTTTTATTGCAGCCTTGGGGCAATTTCCCCAAACTTCAATTTTCTATAATGTAAAACTGCTTCCAGTAAGATCCTGTGAAAATTGTGTTAATAAATTTAAGAAGCATATATTTAAGAATTATTATTATTCAATAAGAAGACAGCTCTGAGTAGGCAAATTGGGATAGGCTTGTCTAGCCTTTCACTGGAAAATACAGTGGTAAAAGCAAACATTTATTATTTTGGCCCACAGTCAAAAACCTAGTATCCAAGTGATGTCATAGAAGATGGTAGAGTATAAAGCTCCAGCAATTAGTCCCCCCACCAAAAGAAGCATTGAACTGACAAGAACTATGGAAACATAATTTTGGAATTTGTAGTCTATTTAATCACTTGGAATATCCAGGAAAGGACCTTATGGAAAAGGAGGCTGGTAACATTCAGTGAATTTCAGTGTTAAGCACGGCAGCTGTTGTCCTTCAGCCTCTCATAGGGTAGCTGTGGGAAAGGACTAGATTCATGTTGCAGCTTGCAATAAGGACAGTCTCCTCCAAAAATCTGAGATGTGTGTTTTGATCAGTGGAATTTAAGGAGATGGTGCACATTTTTATTTATTTATTTTTAAATTAGATCCAGACACTGAAAGAAACCTTTGTCAGGTCACTGGTTATTTTGGTGACATAGGAAGAAATGCTTTAGTGACTACACATGACAAGGAATATAGTCTTTGTGAAAATAGTTTGTAAAAGTTACTAAACAAATGGACAACTGCAAAACTTAACATGAAAAACAACAACAACAACAACAACAAATCCCTGGGAGCCTGGGAGAATTATGCTATCTATAGTTAACATATTAACATATTTAAAATGTCCAATTAGCAATAAAAATTACAACACATACGAAGCAATAGAAGAGAGTGACCATTTCACAGGAAGAAAAAAATTGACAAGAACCATTCCTGAAGAAGCCCAGACATTGGACTTCTAGAGAAAGATTTTAAATTAATTGTCTTAAAAATTCTCAGAGAGCTAGAGGTTATCAGATATTCATCTGGAATGATAAAATATTTTCAAAACTAGAAAGAAGTGGTGCTTGCACAACCATGTGAATACCGTCCTTCTGAATTGTACATTTCAAAGTGGCTATTGGTTGCTATGTGAGTTTTACCTGCAAACAAACTAAAACACAAAACAAACAGGAGAGGCCATTACAGTATAGTCAAATATTTACACTCAAAATGGAATTAAAAACAACCATATTGGAAAGTTTAGATTATGAATGATATAGATAAAAAATGAATTTATAGAAATCAAAAAAATGGGTAAAGTAATTATAAGGTGAGATTATAAAATTGGTCAATAATATATAAAAACAAACTCTACTAAATGCATAAAATGCAAAATCAAGTATCAAAAACTGCTAATTAAATATATTGTAAAAGAGATCCCCTCACACTCGTTTGTGGAAAAATATATTGAGAAAATTTTAGAAAAGAATTTTGGAAAATTTATCAAGAATCTTCAAAATATTTATATACTTTGTATTAGTAATCTATTTCAAGTATTCTAACCTAAGGAAAGAATGAGAAATTTGGACGAAGATTTAGATACAAAGATACTTAATGTTATTTATGGACACTTATAAATGACTTATAGTAGTTGAATTATGGCTAATTGTGTGATACAAAAAAGCTATTAAAACTGTTTTTTTTTCTTTTTTTTTAAAGTATAGTTGATTTACAATGTTTCTGCAAGTTCTGTTTTATTGCGAAGTGACCCAATCACACACATTTCTCTGTGCTATACAGTGGGGTCCCATTGCCCATCTATTCCAAATATAACACTTTGCATCCAAAAACACCCCAAATTCCCGTCCATTCCTCTCCCTTACCCTTCCCCACCTGAAAACCCCAAGCCTTCTCTCCTTGGTCATGATCTGTTTCTGTTTTCTTAGATAGGATCATCTATTTCATATTTCACATTCCCAAATAAGTGATATCATATAGCATTTGTCTTTTTCTTTCTGGCTTACTTCACTTAGTATGAGAGTCTCTAGTTCCGTCCATGTTGCTGCAAATGGCATTAGTTCGTCTTTCTATGGCTGAGTAGTATTCCATTGTATATATGTAGCACATCTTAAACCATTCATCTGTTGATGGACATTTAGGTTGTTTCCATGTCTTGGCTATTGTTAATAGTGCTGTGATGAACATAGGGGTGTGTTTATCTTTTTCAATGAAAGTTTTGTCTGGATATATGCCCAGGAGTGGGATTGCTGGATCATATGGTAGTTCTATATTTAGTTTTCAGAAGTAGTTCCATACTGTTTTTCATAGTGGTTGTACCAATTTACTTTCCCACCAAAGTGAAGGAGAGTACTTTTTCCTCCACACCCTCTCCAGGATTTGTTATTTGTTGACTTGCTAATGATGGCCATTCTGATTCGGTGTGAGGTGGTACCCCATTGTAGGTTTGATTTGGATTTCTCTAATAATTAGTGATGTTGAGCATTTTTTCATGTCTGTTGGCCATCCATATATCTTCTTGGAGAAATGTCTGTTTAGGTCTTCTGCCTATTTTTCAGTTGGATTTTGGTTTTTGTTAAGTTACATGAATTTTTTAATATATTTTGGAGATTAGGGACTTGTCTGTGCATCATTTGCAAATATTTTCTCCCATTCTGTGGGTTGTCTTTTCATTTTTAATAGTTTCCTTTGCTGTGCAAAAGTTTTTGAGTCTAATTAGGTCTCACTGGTTTATTTGTGTCTTTACTGTCATTATTCTAGGAGGTGGAGCAAACAGGACGTTGCTGTGATTTATGTCAAAGAGTATTCTGCCTATGTTTTCCTCTAGGAGCTTTATAGTGTCAGACTTTATATTTAGTTCTTTAATCCATTTTGAGTTTATTTTTGTGCATGTTTTTAGATAGTGTACTACTTTCATTCTTTTGCATAGAGCTTTTCAGTCTTCCCAACACCATTTATTGAAGAGACTTTTTTCCGCTGTATGTTCCTGCCTCCTTTGTCATGTGTTAGTTGAACATAGGTGCTTGGGTTTATTTCTGGCCTTTCTATCCTGTTCCATTGATCTATATTTCTGTTTTTGTGCCAGTACCATATTGTTTTTATGACTGTAGCTTTGTAGAATTGTCTTAAGTCAGGAAACTTAATTCCTCCATTTTTGCTTTTCTTTTTCAATATTGCTTTGCCTCTTTGGGGTCTCTTGTCATTTCCATATACTAACAATGAAAGATCAGAAAGAGAAATCAGAGAAACCATCCCAGTTACAATCACATAAAAAGAATAAAATACATTGGAATAAACCTATCTAAAGTGACAAAATAATTATACTCTGAAAACTATAAGATGTGGATAAAAGAAATCAGACACAACCCAAACAGATGGAAAGATGTATTATGCTCTTGGATTGGAAGAATCAATATTGTAAAAATGACTATACTATCCAAGGCAATCTACAGATTCAGTGTAATCCCTATCAAATTACCAAGGACATTCTTCACAGAACTAGAACAGAATATATTAAAACTATGTTTTAAAAGTTATTTATGAAAAGTTGATATCATGCTAAGTAAAATATATGCCTATACAAAATTTGATTTTAAGTGCATAAAACATAGCTATAGCAGGATAGAAAGCCCAGAATTAAACCCATGCACTTACAGCCAACTAATCTATGACAAAGGAGGCAAGGATATACAATGGAGAAAGGACAGTTTGTTCAATAAGTGGTGCTGGGTAAACTGGACAGCCACATAGAAAAGAATGAAATTAGAACACTCCCTAACACCACACACAAAAATAAACTCCAAATGGATTAAAACCTAGATATAAGACTGGACACTATAAAACTCTTAGAGGAAAACATAGGCCAAACACTCTCTGCCATAAACGACAGCAACATCTTCTCAGATCCACCTCTTAGAGTATTGACAACAAAAACAGAAATAAACAAATCGGACCTAATTAAACTTCAAAGTTTTGGCACAGCAAAGAAAACCCTAAACAAAATGAAAAGACAACCCACAGAATGGGAGAAAATCTTTGCAAGTGAATCCACTGACAAGGGATTCATCTCCAAAATTTATAGATACCTTCTGCAGCTCCATACCCCCCAAAAAAAACAAACAACCCCCTCAAAAAATGGGAAGAAGATCTAAACAGACAGTTCTCCAAAGAAGACATGCAGATGGCTAAAAAACACATGAAAAGATGTTCAATATCACTCATTATTAGAGAAATGCAAATCAAAACCACTATTAGGTACCACCTTACACCAGCCAGAATGGCCATCAGCAAAAGTCTACAAACAGTAAGTGCTGGAGAGGAGGTGGAGAAAAAGGAACCCTAACACACTGTGGGTGGGATTGTAAATTGGTGCAACCACTATGGAAAGCAGTATGGAGAGTCCTCAGAAAACTAAAAATAGAACTACCATTTGACCCAGCAATCCCACTCCTGGGCATCTATCCAGAGAAAACCACGACTTGCAAAGACACATGTACTCCAGTGTTCACTGCAGCACTCTTTTCAATAGCCAAGACATGGAAACATCCTAAATGTCCATCGACAGAGGAGTGGATCAAGAAGAGGTGGTACATATACACAATGGAATATTACTCAGCCGTTAAAAGGAACAAAATACCAGCATTTTTAGCAACATGGATGGACCTAGAAATTATCATGCTAAGTGAAGTCAGCTATGCAATGTATATATGTATATATTATATATTTTTGGTTTGCCCTTGCCCTGAAGTTTTTATATAGAAGTCTGCATATATATGAGATTTTTTTAAGTCATTGGCCTCTTATTTGCAAGTGTATCTCTAGTGTCCTGCATTTGTACCCTTTTCTTTTCACAATTTCTGACTTTGGTAGCATAATTGTTTGTGTGGATAATTTCCTATCTTTAATGTATATATGCCTTTATAGGTGAGCCTTGTCATTTGTGGTATTTTGTTTCTAGTTGTGGCCTTTTCTTTTCTTCCTAGAGAAGTTCCTTTAGTATTTGTTGTAAAGCTGTTTTAGCGTTGCTGAATTCTCTTAGCTTTTGCTTATCTGTAAAGCTTTTGATTTCTCCTTCAATTCTGAATGAGATCCTTACTGTGTAATGTAATCTTGGTTGGAGATTTTTTTCCCTTTGTCACATATATCATGCCATATATATCATATATCATATATATCATGTATGTATCATATGTATCATATATCATGCCACTCCCTTCTAGCCTACAGAGCTTCTGCTGAAAAGTATGCTGATAACCTCATCAGGGTTCCCTTGTATATTATTTGTTTCTTTTCCTGAGCTGCTTTCAGTATTTTCTTTTTGTCTTTAATTTTGGTCAGTTTGATTAATATATGTCTTGGTGTGTTCCTCCTTGGGTTCCTCCTTGGGTTTATTTTATATGGTACTTGTTGTGCTTCTTGGATTTGAGTGAGTAGTTCCTTTCTCATGTTTGGGAAATTTTGGGCTATTATTTCTTTGAATTTTTTTCTGTCCCTTTCTCTCTCTCTTCTCCTTCTGGCAATCCTATAATATGGATGTTGGTGTGTTTAACATTGTTCTAGAATTCTTTGAGACTATCTTCATTTCTTTTCAATGTTTTTTCTCTTTCTGTTCCACATCAGTAATTTCCACTAGTCTGTCATCCACCTCGCTTATTCATTCTCTGCCTCCTGTATGCTGCTGTTGGTTGCTTCTAATTGATTTTTTATTTCAGTTATTGTATTTTGCATCTCTGCTGGCTTAAGTTTTAAATCTTGTATTTCTTTGCTCAGTGTTTCCTGTAAATTATCAATCTTTACCTCCAGTTTATTTCCTATGTCTTGCATCCTCTTTAGTATCAACAGTCTAAAGTCTTTTTCATGGAGGCTGATAATCTCCACATCACTGAGCTGTTTTTCTTTCTTTTTCCCTCATCTTGGTTATTGTTCTCTGTATTTTCATTTTTATAGGTTTTTAGTGTGGTGTCCTTTTTGCAGACAATAGATTTTTAGCCTGGCTTACTTCTGGTGTCTGCCCCCCTTGTTGCTGAAGTTACTACAGGAGCTTATTGCAGGCTTCCTGATGGGAGGGACTGGTGCCTGCTCGCAGGTAGATGGGACTGGTTTCTATCCCTTTGGTGGGTGGTGCTTTGTCTCTGGGTGAGATTAGAAATGACTGTGTGCCTGGTGGGGGGAGGTTTAGGCAGCCTATTTACTGAGGGGCGGGGCTGTGGTCCCACCTGGGTTATTGTTTTTCCTGGGGCTTCTCAGCGCTGATGGGTAGGGCTAGATTTTCCCAAAATGGCCACCCCCAGAGAATATTCCCTAGTGCTTTGCCTCCAATGTACTTCCCCCACAATGAGTCACAGTCACCCCCTGTTTTCCCAGGAGATCCTTCAATAACTACAGTCAGGTCTGACCCAGATTCTTGTGGAGACTTTGCTTTGCCCTGGGACCCAGTGCACATGAATGTCTGGGTACACCTTTCAAGAATGGGGTCTCTGTTTCTCCCAGTCCTGTGGAGCTCCTGCACACAAGCCCCACTGGTCTTCAATGCCAGATGCTCCAGGGGCTTTTTCTCCCAATGCCAGGTCCCCAGGCATGGGGATTTAATGTGGGGCTCAGAACTCTCACTCCTGTAGGTGAGTTTCTATGATATAGTTACTTTCCAGTCTGTGGGTTTCCAACCTGGGAGGTATGGGGTTGCTTATATTGTGTAATCACCCCTCCTCCCTTTTGATGTGGCCTCCACTTTGTCTTCTGGAGTAGGATATCTTTTTGAAAGTTTCCAGTCAGTTTGGTTGAAGGTTGTTCAGCATTTGGTTGTAATTTTGTTTTTGAGAGAAGTTGAGCTCCAGTCCTTCTATTCTGCTATCTTAATCCTGTCTGTCAAGAAAACTATTTTAAATCTGACAATGTCAAGTATTAAGGATACAGATCAACTGGAACTCTAATACAATGAATGTGGAAAACACTTTAGCCAAATACTAAAAGTTAAATATAATCCACTCCATAGCACTACTTCTATATGTTGATCAATGGATAAATGAAAGCGTTATATTCATAAATGACTTGTACAAGAATGTTCATATCAGCCTTATTTTTGGAAACCAAAAATTGATTTACCAAAATGTCCATAAATGAGACTAGGGATTGGCCAATTGTGATATATCTACTCAATAATTAAAGGGAACATAGAACATTATAGGTAAATCTTAAAAATAAGCTTTGTGTACATCCTAGTTACTTTACAAACCATATGATTTCGTTTATATGAATTTCTAGAGCAACCAAAATGAGGCATTGGTAATAGAAGTTAGAGAAGTATTTGCAACTTTGTAGGTGTCAGAAGTCGGCAATGAACTAGGCACAATAAACTTGCTCTAGTGATAAGATGAGGGTTATGCATCTGCCAAAACTATTATAACTGTACATTTGAAATTGTGCATTTTACTTACATAAAGAATACTTCAGTTTTAAAAAATGAAAAGCTAACAAAAATAGCCTAAAGCAAATATAGATTAAAATATTTCCATGTGTATTAAAAGAGAGTCTGTCAATATTTCCTCTGGGAAAATAAATAGTAATATGATTAAAAGTGTCAGGTACAAAGATCTGTGAGCAAAGTGAAGAAATAATGAGCTCCATTAGTGTCTGTGTAGAAAATTTAAGCAGTAGGTCTATCACCTACAATGAATGGATTTTAATATTACCAAAATCAGTAACCATGCACTAGATTAAAGTACTGCCTGCATAATTATGTGCATTTAAAAAAAATCTTCCTCTAGATTTACAACCCTCCCCATTTTAGAAAGTACGTATATTATGAAGAGACAACCTGTTAAAAAACCAACAATGTATTCTCTAGCTTCAAAACATCCAAATTTAGGAGAGTAGAAAAGGGTATAATAATTATTCGAAGCATCTTCCTGAGATAACTGGGTTTCCTGAAGCTTTATCCATACGACAGACAGAGATGAAAGCCAGGTTAATTTTCTAATTCGCCAGGGGTCCTAAATTAACTTTACCAAAGAACATCTGCTTGTATCTGCTATAAATTGGGGCTTTTCAAGAGAATGTCTTCGAATAGTAAAGTCTTATTTTAAAAACGGAAGGTATCTGGATATATTCCCAGGAGTGAGATTGCTGGATCATATTTTAAAAAGATACATATACTTCAGTATTCATTGCAGCACAATTTACAGTAGCCAAGACTTGAACAAAATGCCCATTAACAGAGGAAGGGATAAATAAGATGTGGTATGCATATAAAATGGAATATTACTCAGTCATAAAAAAGAATGAAATAATGCCATTTATGGTAACATTGGTGGAACTAGAGATTATCATATTAAGTGAAGTCAAAGAAAAATATCGTATGATATCACTTATATGTGAAATCTAATAAAAATATTACAAAAGAACTTATAAAAGAGAAACAAACTTCTAGATTTCAAAAGTAAGCATGGTTACCAAAGAGGAAACCATGGAAGGGGGAGGGATAAATTAGGAAGATGGGATTAACACATACATACCACTGTGTAGAATAGATGACTAACAAGGACCTACCATATAGCACAATATACAAAACAATATTTTGTAATAGCTTATATGGGAAAAAAAGAATGGATATATGTATATGTATAACTGACTCACTTTGTTGTACACTTGAAACTAATACAACATTGTAAATCAACTATAATCCAATAATATTAAAAAACGTTATCCATCCCTATACATAAAACAGATAAGTGGTGGGAAGAACTGAGGAGGAGCACAAGGAAACTTTGTTGGTTTATCAAAATGTTATTTTGATTGTGGTGGTTCTTGCATAACTGTGTGCATTTTCAAAATTCATAGAGTAGTATACTTAAAAATTGATAAAAATTATGTGCATTTAACCTTAAAAAATCAAAACTTGATTAAAGCAGATGCTCTACATTCTGGTAAAAGCCTTCCTAAGAAATTACACATAAAATATCAAATTTTGTTTATTTTTGCCATTCCTTCTCAGCTTGGATAATTAGTATGCTATGTATACAGAGCTGGGTTAGGAGACAGGAAGACATGCCTCATATATCTCATGTTTAAAAGTAATTAAACACAGTGAATAAATAAATAAATGGGAAAGGAAAGAAGGAAGAAAATAACAAAGGAAAGAAATAAGGAAGGAAGGAAATACTTTCTCTTAATATCACAATGAGTGATCCTTACATTAGCCTAAAAGTGTATTGAGAAAGAAATCTAGGAAACTATTGCCTCCAATAGTTTATCCCAACAAATAGGGTTTTTTTCACATGCCATTTTTAATTCCATTATGGTCAGATAAGTTTTTTTTTTCAATTAATATTTTAATTATTTTCCATCTGTTGAGATTTTTTTTACTGTGTATTTTGTTTTTGTTTTTAGTGTTTCATGTACTCTTTAAAAGAATCTGTTTTCTGTTATAGATGGGTGGAGCAGCTTCTCTAGTTGTCAGTTAAATTTGGTTGATAGTGTTGTTTAGGTCTTGAGTATCTTTACTGATTTTCTGATTATCTGTTTTATTACTGAGAGAATACTGTTGAAGTCTCCAGCTATATGTGTGAGCTTAATCTACTTCATCTTTTAGTATTGGCAATGTTTACTTCATGTATATTGGAGCTCTGTTTTTGGTACACACACATTTAGGATTGTTACGTTATCTGTATTCTTGGTTATATTATTTTTGTTGAAATATACATTATCTCGTATTAATATAACCACGCCAGCTTTCTCTTGGTGGTGTTGCATGTAGTTTTCTGTCGTTTTATTTTTAACTTTTCATTTAAAATGAATTTCTTATAGACATCATGTAGTTGAGTGATGTTTTCTAAATTACAGTCTGACAATATCTGTCTTTAATTGTTTTTGAGATCATATAGATTTAATTTTTGATATGGTTGGATATTTTACCTTTTCTTCTGTTTGTCCATTCTGCTTTTCCTTTGGTCCTGCATTTGTGCCTCATTTGTGTTTATATAATTTTTTTAAAGTATCACCTTTTGTTTACTCATTGGATATTTAGCTACAAGTATTAATTATTTTTGAAAGTTTTTTTGGGGGAGATACAAAGGCTTATCTAACATTTCATAATCTATGTAGAGTAAATATTATAATCATGTAAAATGTGGAAGTCTTGCAACCATATAGGTGATTCCTTTATCCTTCCTTATTGAATTTTATAATATTGATAACATTTGTATTACATATACCTTCAAAACCGCAACACATTTATAAATTTAATCTTCAGAGTCATATTTATTTTAGATTATTTAAAATATTATTCTATATGTAACCAAAGATTTACTATATTGATTGTTCTTCCATCATTCTCAGATTTCCAGGTTTCCATCTGTTATTTTTCCTTTTCATTCTAAAGCACTTTCTTCAATATTTCTTTTAGAATGATCTCACTGGAAGAATTTTTTTTTTTAGTTTTCCTTTATTCTAGACTTTTTTATGTCTTTCATTTTTGGCCTTCATCCTTTTTGATGAGAAATAGGCAGTCATTGTAATTATTAACTTCTGTGTAATACAACTTTTTCTAGTGCATTTCAGTAATTTTTTATGTATTTTATGGTTTTCAGCAGTCGATTATTTGTCTTGTAGTTGTCTTTACATTTACATTGTTCAGAGTTTGCTGATTTTCTTAAATCTTATATTTGTAATTGCCAAATTTGGAAAGTTTTAGCCATAGTTGAAATATTTTTTATGCATCTCTTTTTTCATTTCTTTTTAGGACTCAAAATGAAACAACTATTTTGACTTTCTGAATCTACCAAAAATCTTTGAAGCTTTATTCAGATTTTTAAAATATGTTTTTCCAAATAAGAGAATTTCCATCAGTTTATTCTCATTTTACTGACTCATTCTTCTGTCATATTTATTCTAATATTGAACCCCAAAACTGATCTTTTCAAGATTTTAAAGCCTTTAATTTTTGAGTTCTAAAATTTCAAGTTAAATTTTTTTATATTTTTTACTTTTTTGCAAAATTTTTGTATTGCCCCATTTATTTCAAGTATGTAACCTTTACCTAATGAGTCATAATCAATGCTTTAAACTACCTGATATTTTCAACATTTGAATCATATCAGGTTTAGCATATGTTATTGCACATGATAGTTGATCATATTTCCTGGTTATTTGCATGTAATGTAATGTAACTTTGGATTGTGTTCTTGTTATTTTATTTAATTTTTTTTTTTTTTTTTTTTTTTTTTTTTTTTTGCGTGTGCTCATGGCATGTGGAAGTAGGCCACCAGGGCACTCCTAGACATTTTAAAAGACATTTTTTAGACTTTATATTCTAATATTCTGAACTATGATGACGGTTTTTTATTTATTTTAGCTGGGAGGAAGAATGTTTAGGTTCAATTTGCAAATTCTGCCTCACTTTCTATGAGCACTAGCTCTAGTCCCAGTTCAATTTTCAAACCCTTTGCATGTTGCTTTGGGTATGTTGCATGCATGTACCTCTTAAGTGTTAACTGATACTTAGGCAGAGATAGAAATTTCAGCTCATTTTTCAAAGTATTTGCTAAGATACTTTCAGTTACACAGATGTAGCTCTGACGTAAGCCCAAGACCACTCATGTGTAGATTTATATACAGAATTAAAAGATCTTTACCTCTCTCTCTCTCCTCCCACTTCTCACTCTTGGAATTTCCTTACATCTCTTGTCATGCAGAGGCTATCTTTTCACTTCCTCTGGCTAGAAATTTGGTTTTATTTTAGAATTTTGGCCATTTATACTACTGCTTCACCAAGAAGCAGCATGACTGAGGCCTGTCCTTGGGACAAAGCCATAAGAGGAAAGAAAGGTAGGGGCAACAGAAAGACTTTTGATTCTATGGTAATTTTTTCTCCAAGTTTTGACAACCCTTCACAATTCATATGTTTTTAATTACTTTTAACATTCTTCAGGTAATTTTTTAAAAATTTCTTTATTGTGGAAAAATACATGTAATACAAATTTTTCCTTCTTATTTTTAAAGTGTATATGTAATCTAATGATACTAAATATTTTCAAAATATTGTTCAACCATCACCACAATCTATCTCTGAACATTTTCACTTTGTTAAATTAAAGCTTTATATTGGAGTTCCCTTGTGGCTCAGTGGGCTAAGAACCAGCATTGTCACTTCCATGGATTTTGTTGCAGCTGTGGTATGGGTTCAGTCCCTGGGCTAGGATCTTCCATATGCTGTAGGTGAGGCCAAAAAAATCTTTATACTGACCAAATAGTTACCACTAACTGATAACTATTATTTCCTCCAATACCCAAACTGTGGCAACTATCATTCCTCTTTTAGACTCTATGATTTTTAACTACTCTAAGTACCTCAAAGAAGTGAAATCATAAAGTATTTGTATTTTTATGACTAGATTATTCCACCTAGAATAATATTCTCAATATTCATCCATGTTGTAGCATATGCCAGAATTTCCTTCCTAAGATTGAATAGTATTCCATTGCACATATATACCATATTCTACTTATCTATTTGTCTATTGATAGGCATTTGTGTTGCTTTCATAGTTAAGCTATTTTGAATAATGTCACCATGAAGATGAAAGTAACAAATATCTCTTTGGGGCCCACTTCCAATACATTTGGGTTTTTTTTTTTCCCCTAGAACCAGAATAACTGGACCATATGATAGTTCTTATTTTTTTGTTAAAAAACTGCCATATTCTTTTCCACTTCACCAGTACAACTTGGTATTCACATCAATAATGTACAAAGATTCCACAAGACGTTTGCTACAGCTAGACAAAAATAAAAAATTAAGTTTGTATTCCCAAGGAGGATTCAATCTTCAACAATTGTTTTGCTTTTGCTGTTGCTTTTGTTTTGTTTTGTTGTGGTTGTTCTTCTTGTTGTGCTAGCTACCTCAATGGGTGTGAGGTGGTAGCGCATAATTTTGATATTAATTTACATAGAGATTAATGATGTTGAGTATTTTTTCAGATGCTTATTGGCCATTTGCCTGTCTTTTTTGGAAAAATATCTTTTCCAGATTATTTCCCATTTTTTAAATTAAGTTGTTTGTTTTCTTGTTATTGAATTTAAGGACTTCTTTATATATTCTAGATACTAATCCCTTATCAGGTATACAGTTTGCAAATATTTTCTCTCATCCTTCAGACTCTCTTCATATAGAAATTATTGCTGACTAATGTCATAAGGCTTTTCCTCTGTTTTCTTCTTAGAGTTTGCTGTTTTAGTTCTTACATTTAGGTTTTTGATCCATTTTGAGTTAATTTGTGTATATGGAACTAGGTAAGAGTCCATTCATTCTTTGGATATCCAGTTTTCCCACAAGCATTTATTAAAAAGATTGTCCTTTCCCTGTTAATGGTATTTGGAACCCTTGTTGAAAATCATTTGACCATAAATGTAAAAGTTTATTTCTAGTTTTCCTCTTCTAATTGTTTCTGTGTCTGTCCTTATGCCAATACCATACTCTTGATAACTTTGTAAGAAGTTTTAAAATTAAGAAAGGAGAGAGCTCCAGCTTTGTTTTCCAAGATTGTTTTGGCTATTTGGCATGCCTTGATATTCCAAATAAATTTTTGAGTAGGATTTTCTATTTCTACAAAGGCGTTATTGGACTTTTGATAGATTAAATTGAATCTATGGATCACATAGTACAGTATTGGCATCTTGACAATATTGAGTCTTCCTTTCCATGAACATGTATGTTTTATTTATGTACGTCTTCCTTAATATCTCAGTAATGTTTTGTATCATGGTATAAAATTTTCACTTCCTAGGTTAATTCCTAAGTATTTATTCTTTACTGATGCTATTATGTTTTGGATTGTTTCCTTAAATTTCTTTTCAGACTTAATTTTTACTGTACAGAAATGCAGCTGCTTTTTATCTATTGAGTTTATATCCTGATTACTAGTTCAACTTGTATTTCTTTGAACCAAATAAAGGTAGAAAAAAATAATGACCATCTCATTTGATGGAAAAAAAGCATTTGACAAAACTTAGCCTAATTCGTTAATTTTAACAATTTTTTTTGTGTGCATACTTTAGAATTTATACATATGAAATTGTATAAACTGTAAAAGGAGACAATTTTATTTTCTTTCCAATTTGGATGTCTTTTGTTTATTTTCCTTCCCCAATTTCTCTGGCTAGAACTTTCAGTACTGTGTTGAATAGATGTGATGAAAGTAAGCAAGCACCCTAGCATTCTTCCTTATCTTGAAGGAAAAGCTTTCAGTTTTTCACCATTGAGTATAGTTCACTGTGGATATTTCATATATGGCTTTCATTATACTGAGGTGATTTCCTTCTGTTCTTAGTTTTAAGTATTTTTAATCATAAAAAGGTGTTGAATTTTGCTGAGTGCTTTTTCTCTGTCAAATGGGGTATTAATGTGTTTTTGTCCCTTCATTTCATTAATGTAGTATATTAATTACATTGTTCAATTTTTGTGTATTGAACAATTCTTTTTTTTTTTTTTTTTTTTTTTGGCTTTTTGGCTTTTTGCCTTTTTGCCTTTTGCCTTTTCTTGGGCCGCTCCCGCAGCATATGGAGGTTCCCAGGCTAGGGGTCGAATCGGAGCTGTAGCCACCAGCCCACACCAGGGCCACAACAACAACGCAGGATCCGGCACACGTCTGCAACCTACACCAGAGCTCAGGGCAATGCTGGATCCTTAACCCACTGAGCAAGGCCAGGGATTGAACCATCAACCTCATGGTTCCTAGTCGGATTCATTAACCACTGAGCCACTACGGGAACTCCTTGAACAATTCTTACTTTCCAGGAATAACTTGCAGTTGGTCTTGTTATCCAGTTCTTTTAATAGGTTGCTGAATTCAGGTTTTTGGTATTTTATTAAGAAATTTTGCATCCATGCTAATCAAGGATATTGGTCTTCAGTATTCTTTTTCTAGCGCTTTGATCTGGCTTTGTTATCAGAATAAAGTTGGCCTCATAGAATGAGTTTCTAAGTGTTTCTTCTTCAATAGTTTGGAAAAAGTTGAAAGGAATTAGTGGTAGTTCTCTAAATGTTTGGTAGAATTCTCCAATGAAGCCGTCAGATCAGGGCTTCTCTGTTGGGAGATTTTTGTTTATTGATTCAGTCTTCTTACTAGTAGTTATAGGTCTAATCAGATTTTCCATTTCTTTGTGATTTAATTTTGGCAGGTTTTTATTGTTACAAATTTGTCTATTTAGTGTAGGTTGTCCAATATTTTGGTTAAAATTATTTATAGTACAGTATTGTAATCTGTTTTTTATTTCTACAAAAACAGTAGTAATGGCCCTACTTTTATTTCTAACTTTAGCAGTTTGAATTTTCTCTTTTTCCCCCCTGGTCTATCTAACTAAAAGTTTGTAAATATGTTGATCCTTTTGAAGTATCAACTTTTGATTTCATTGATTTTCTACTGTTTTTTCTTCTCTCATTTATTTCTACTTTAATTTTTTTTATGCTGTTTTAAATTTCCTTTCTTTTTTTTTTTTTCCCACTGTACAGCAAGGGGGTCAGGTTATCCTTACATGTATACATTACAATTACATTTTTTCCCCCACCCTTTGTTCTGTTGCAACATGAGCATCTAGACATAGTTCTCAATGCTATTCAGCAGGATCTCCTTGTAAATCTTGTATGCGTTTGTTATTGGGTAGAATGTTCTCTACATGTCTATTAAATCTAGTTGGTTTGTTGTATTGTTTAATCTGTTTCCTTGCTTATCTTCTATCTGGTTATTCTATACATTATGGAATGTAGGTATTGACATCTTCAACCATTTTTGTAGAACTTTTCCCTTAAGTTCTGTCATTTTTTTTTACTTCATATGTTTTGATGGTGTGTTATTAGATACCTCAATGTTTATAATTATTAAACCTTCTGGGTATATTAAACCATTTATTATTATCTATTGTCCTTGTCTCTTCTGTTTATGATCAAAAACCTGTTTTTTCTGATATTAATATAGCCATTAATCCATTAACATCTAAAGTAATCTCCAGTAAGGAAAGACTTATTTCTGTCATTTTGCTATTTGTTTTTATTTGCCTTATGCTTTTTGTTCCCCACTTCTTACACTATAGTCTTATTTTGGGTTTAATTGATTTTTTTTGTAGGAAGATTTTTAAATTTTTTTCTAATCTAATATACAAAAGGAGTATATACTCTACACCTGTTTTTGTCTTGCCATGTGGATTTTATTTATCCTAAGTTTATAATATACTAATTTGAATTATCACCATCTTAACTTTAATAACATATGAAAACATTACTCTTTATAGCTCTGTCCACACTCCTTTTGGTTGTTAATATCACACTATTGTGTCTTTGTACATTATGTGTCCTAAAACATAAATAATAATTATTTTAAACATTAATCTCCTATATTATGCAGAAAACAAAATATGGAGTTAACAACCAAAGTTATAATAATATTAACATTTAGATGAATCTTTAAAATAATTGTATTAGTCTCTGAAATTGCATGCAAAATATAGTGGAATTAAAAAACATTGTGAAATTACTATCTTTATATATTTTATGAATTTCATGGATTTTCCAAGTTTTTGAACTTTTGGGTTCTTCATTTCTTCAGATGCTTTAAAGTGATTGTTTAGTGTCACTTTATTTCACCCTGAAGGACTTTCTTGAAAATTTTCACAGGGTGAATCTAGTGGTAACAAACTTTCAGCTTTTATTTAACTAGGATAATCATATATTCTCCCTCACTCTTGAAGAATACTTTTGTTGGATATAGGATTCTTGGTTAACATATTTTTAGTGCTTTGAATATATTGGTCCACCACCCTCTAGTCTCCAGTATTTTTTATGAGAAATCTTCTTATAATTTTTTGAGGATTCCTTGTATGTTAGAAGCCACTTCTCCCTTGCTGATTACAAGATTCTCTTTTTCTTTCAGTTTCTAAAGGTTGATTAAAATGTCTAGGTAATTGTTTTTTGGGGTTAGTCTTATTTAGAGCTTGATGCACTTTGACATTTTTATTTGTATTTTATTAAATCTTCGATTACTGTCATTGTTTTTTCTCTCCCTTTTCTTTGTGAAATTCTCACAATGCATATCTGGATCTGTTTGATTGTTTCCCTTAAATTCCTTAGGCTCTGATACTTTTTTCAATCTCTTTTCTTTATGTTCTCTAAACTGAATAATTTCTATTGTCCTATCTTCAAGTTCATTGATTATTTCTTCTGCTTGGACAAATCTACTTACAAATCTCTCTAGTAAATTTTTTTATTTCAGAGATTGTAGTTTTCAGGTCAAAAAATTTTTTAATGTTTTATCTCTTTATTAATATTTCAATTTTGCCTATACATCATTCTCTTTTTTCACTTCTTTTAGTTCTTTAAACCTTGTTAAGACAATTGTTCAAAAATCTTTGTATCATAGATCTGCTGCCAGCCTTTTTTCACGTTTCTATTGGTCATTTTTATTTCTTTGTATGAAATATACTTTCCTATTTCTTTGAATACCTAGTGGGTTTTTGTTGAAAACTGGACATTTGCATTTAACAACATGCTAACTCTGGAAATCATATTCTTCCTCTTCATCAGGGTTTACTGTTTTTTGGTATGGTTTATTTAATTTTTATTTATTAATAATAATAATTATGATTATGATTATGATTATTATTATAAGCTGTCTCTGTACTAAGAATCAGCCGAGGTGTAAACTTGAGGTATTTTCAGGTATTTACTGAGCCTGCATCTTTTCCTGGGCATACATGATTACTTCCTAATTTTCCCTGTTTATGCTCTTGCATTTGGTTACCCAGTCTTTAATGTCTGACTCCTAAAAGAGAAAAAAATAGAAAAAATGTAGAGGATAGAGCAGATCTCTTCTTAATCTCAGAGCTATAGGCTAGAGTAATTTTTTTCCTCTGACCACACTGATGAGAATTCCAAACTAATTTTCAGTAAAATGAGAATTCTTTAAGTATATGGTTTTATTATATTCTACAGCCTCCTTAACTTCCCAAAGGTGATCCTTTTTAATCCTAGCCTTCATTTTAATATGATATTGTTTGCTCTGCATTATCAAATAGGAAATGATGTATGTGCACGTTGAAACTCTCTGAAGAAAGATATTTTATAAATATTATTTATTTAATATCTGGTATTCCCAGTATTTACATTATTTTGTAAATTAAATTTAATCTTAACAGATAAAGCAGGAATGGAATTCCAAAAGTGAAAATCCCTTCTCTTTGATAAAACTTCAATGATTTTGCAATATAATCATTTTTTAGGTCTAGTCCTTTCCAATGGTCTAGAAACTGGGTTGTTTAAAAATAATCCATATGATAATATAAGAATCTGTGGAAGAGTAAACAATTGCATATGTTTTAGAGAGCTGATATGTAATAATCAGTTGCAAATTCAAAATAAAAACAGTTATATCTCCCAGCATTTTTTTATATTTATGTAGCATTTTAATTTCTTTTACATTTATTTAGACATTGTAATTTCTTAATTTTTTGTACCAGTATGAGTATTTTTGTTTTGTTTTGCTGTTATGCTTTCTCTTTATCACAGGAATCTCATGATAGTTTATTTCCACTTAATTGGGAAATTAAGACATGGAATTTCAGACTTGTACTATGAAAACTCTGTCAGGAGTCAGAGGAGAATTCAAATGCACTTTATGCTTTTGCTGGATGCAGGGGCTTCCCTACACTTCCTGCACTTTTTGGAATGCATATGCCTACAATCATACCTACCTCATGAGCATATTAAAACTGATACAAGACCAAACATCGCATGGATTGTCAATTCAGATTTGTGTATGATTGTTTTTAACTTGGGAAGTGTTCAATAGAAGTACATTTTAAAAGCAGAAAGTATAATAGTTTTATAAGCAGTCATTATTTAAGATTGATTAACAATTTTCTTCTAACAAAGCATTTTTTGAAGAGAAAAATTCATTCTTTTCTCCTTAATTCTTGAGAAAAGTATTAGCTTTTTACTGAATAGATGTATTATAAAAATCAATGGATGATTTATGAAAAATATTTTAAAACTGTGATATATATGAATTTATGGCATGGTGAGTGTGATCCTAAAATGCACATTTCTATAAGTTTTGACAAATGTATCCAGCTGGGAGTTCTTATCTCATTATAATATAAAATATTTTGATTGTCCCCCAAATTACCTTGTATCTCTGTATAGTCATTTCAATTTTAAATCATTCCAAAAAGGGATTTTTTGTGGTTTTGTTCATTTGCAGTTCATTAATTAACTAATAGTATTAATCATCTTTTCATATTGTTGTTTGTTAGCTTTATATCTCATTGGGAAAAGTGGATCTTTTTTAATTGAAGTATAGTTCATTTACAATGTTATGAGTATCAGGAATACAGCAGAGTTCAGTAATACCTACTATATATCTATTTTTTTTTCAGATTCTTTCCCTTATAGGTTGTTACAAAATATTGACTATAGTTCCTTGTTTTATACAGTAGAACCTTGTTGGTTATCTTTTTTATATATAGTAGTATGTGTATATGTTAATCCCAAACTCCTAATTTGTCCCTCCCCTCATTTCCCCTTTGGTAACCATAAGTTTGTTTTCTATGTATATGGGTCTATTTTTTTTTTTTTTGGTATATAGGTTCATTTGTATCATTTTTTTTAAAGATTCCACATATAAGTGATATATGATGTTTGTCTTTCTCTGTCTGGCTTACTTTACTTGGTATGATAATTTCAAGGTCTATCCATGGTGATACAAATGATATTATTTCATTCTTTGTATGGCTAATATTCCATTCTATAAAGATACCACATCATCTTTATCTATTCATCTGTCAGTGGACATTTAGGTTGCTTCCATGTCTTGGTTATTGTAAATAGCGCTGCAGTGAACACTGGGGTGCATGTATCTTTTCAAAATATAGTTTTCTTTGGATATATGCCCAGGAATAGGATTGTGGGATCATATGGTAGTTCTATTTTCAGTTTTTAAGGAACCTCCATAACTTCTCCATAGTGCCTGTACCAATTTAGAGTCACACAGACAGTGTAAGAGGGTTCCTTATTTTCTCCACACCCTCTCCAGCATTTATTATTTTTAGACTTTTTAATTATGGCTATTCTACTGGTATAAGATGTTTCCTTGTTTTAGTTTTGATTTTTATTTCTCTAATATTTAACGATTTTGAGCATCTTTTCATGTGCCTCTTGGCCATCTGAATGTCTCCTTTGGAGAAATGTCTATTTAGATCTTCTGCCCATTTTTTGATACAGTCGGGGTCTTTTTTTTTTTATATAAAGCTTCATGTTTGTATATTTTGGAGATTAATCCCTTGCCAGTTACTTTGTTTGCAAAGATTTTTCTCCCATTCTTTTGAATGTTTTTTGTTCTGTTTTGTTTATGTTTTCCTCTCTGTGCAAAAGCTTCTAAATTTAATTAGGTACCACATGTATTTTTTTTTAATTTTGATTACTCTAAGAGGTGGATCCAAAAAGATATTGCTGAGATTTATGTCAAAGAGGGTTCTGCCTATGTTTTGTTCAGGGTTTTTATGGTATCCGGCATCATGTTTACGTCCTTAATCCATTTTGAGTTTATTTTTGTTTATGGTGTTATAGAATGTCCTAATTTCATTCTTTTGCATGTAGCTACCCAGTTTTCTAAGCACCGCTTATTGAAGAGACTCTCTTTTCTCCATTGTATACTCTTGCCTCCATATTGTAGGTTAATTGACCATAGGTATATGGGTTTATTTCTGTGCTTTCTATCCTTTTCCTCTGATCTATGTTTTTGTTTTTGTAGTGTACCATATTCTTTTGATTACTGTATCTTTGTAATAGAGTCTGAAGTCAGGTGCCCTGATTCCTCAAGCTCTGTTTTTCTTTCTCAAGATTGCTTTGGCTGTTTGAGGTATTTTGTGTTTCCATACAGATTTTAAAAATTTTGTTCTAGTTCTTTGAAAAATGCCATTGATAATTTGATAGGGATTGCATTGAATCTGTAGATTGCCTTGGGTAGTATAGTTATTGTGACATTATTGATTTTTCCAATCCAACAACATGGTATATCTTTTCATCTGTTTGTGTCATCTTCAGTTTATTTCACCAATGTCATATGGTTTTCTGAGTGCAGGTCTTTTGCCTCCTTAGGTAGGTTCCTAGGTATTATATTATTTTTGATGTGATGATATCATTTGGAGAACTTTTTATTCAACTTTTTTGTGCATTGTTACTGAGTGTGTTGATGTATTATTATGGTCTTATAATAATTCATTGTATATTCTGGAAACAAGTTTTTACCAGAAATGTGTTCTGTAAACTAAACTGTATAGCTTACTTTATTTATTAGCAATATTTCTCAATGAACAAATTAGTCATTTTTTTTATAAAATGGTGTAAGTTTTTGTATCTTATCTATAAATTTTTGTCTAACCCAAGGTCATAAATATTTAATGCAAGGCTTATTCTTGTCATTTTATGGTTTTAGCTCTTCCATTTAGGGCTATAGTCCATTTTCAGTTAATTATTGTATATTATTCAGTGTAAGGATTGAGATTCCTTATTTTCTTTGGCATTTTACATGCAATTTTTGCATCATATGATGAAAAGACTTTCCTCATCAAATTACATGACTGCTTTTACTGAAAACAAACTAACCATATAAGTGTGGGTCTCTTTATGAGCTTTCTATTCTGTTTCTTTGTTTATATTTGTGACTGTAAATCAAAACCATGCTGTCTTGAGCTCCATACATTTACGGTAGGTCTCAAATCAGGTAGTATGAGTTCTCTCAATTCCTTCTTTGTATATATCATCTTAAATAGCAGAACAAAATACTTAAAAATTATAAATCCATGACAGCACTTAAAAAATGGTACCATCGGGAGTTCCCGTCGTGGCGCAGTGGTTAACGAATCTGACTAGGAACCATGAGGTTGCGGGTTCGGTCCCTGCCCTTGCTCAGTGGGTTAACGATCCGGCGTTGCAGTGACCTGTGGTGTAGGTTGCAGAAGCGGCTCGGATCCCACGTTGCTGTGGCTCTGGCGTAGGCCGGTGGCTACAGCTCCGATTCGACCCCTGGCCTGGGAACCTCCATATGCCGCGGGAGCGGCCCAAGAAATAGCAACAACAACAACAACAAAAAAAGACAAAAGACAAAAAGACAAAAAAAATAAAAAAATAAAAGGTACCATCAGCTGCACAAAAACATTGAAGAATATAATTAAGAATATAAAAATATATAATTAATGGTTTAAAAAAGATTGTCACAGTTATCCAGAAAAACAGAATCAATCATATATATAAATATATTTATATATATGAAGTGATAGATATCTGTATAGAAGAAATACATATATACACACATATATAGAGAGAGAGATCTAAATATGGCATATGTAGCTATATATCTGTATATCTATAGATTTATATTGAATGCTTGATTAATTTATATATGATTATATGATTAAAATATAATATATATTATATATAACACGCCTTTCTCTACAGAATGTTATTCATTGTAAGGAATTGGCTCACATGATAGTGTAAGCTGAGATGTCCTGCAGTCTGGAGACCCAGGAAAGTCAGTGGTGTGATTAGAAGGCCTGATAACTGAAGAATCAACAGTGTGGATTCCAGTCCAGGTCCGAAGTCTGGAAAACCAGGAATGCCAATAGCAGGTTAAGATCAAGATTCTAGCTTAATAGTTAGGCAGGGAACAAATTCAGCTTTCCTCTGCCTTTTGTTATATTCAAAAGCCCTTTTATTATATTCAAGCTCTTTGTTATATTCAAGGAAGATGAGCCCTTTCCATTCACACTTGGGTAGGTGAACTGCTTTGCTCAGTCCACCAATTCATATGCTCTTCTCTTCTGGAAATACATAATATTTAAATAAGTAGATATATCTGGGCATCTTGTGATTGAGCCAATTGACACAAAAATTTAACCATCATAGAAGACCTAAAGTCACAGACAACAAATATGGAAGAAAGAAACTATTACCAATATTTTTTTAAAAAATAGTAATACACTAAGATAAAAATCACCAAATACTAAGATTGAGGAAGATCTCTGAGGATCTTATTGAAGTGGTTCATTAAGAACTACATTCAAACACAAATGGGAATCAGTTACCACACTAGACTTCCAGTGTCAGTATACAAAGACATTCTCATCACAGTGTAATGTAGTGTGATTTTGGCTACAAGTAGAAAAGAACCTAATGTTAGTGGCTTTATAAAATTAATTTTTCCATATCATGCTCCATCATAAGTGACCAGATACAATTCTCAATGCTACACAGCAGGATCTCATTGCTAATCCATTCCAAAAGCAATAGTTTGCAACTGGGTCACCATGCAGTTGAAAAAAAGTTGTATTGGGGAAATAACAATAAAAAAATAAAGAAATAAAGTTAATCTTTCCATATAACAAGGTATCAGAAGAAAGAAATTTTTAGTGGTTCATAAATAATATGGGGTATATGAATATCCATGACTCTTTTGGTTGATCCTCATGAGCAAAGCAGAGCTGCCAGTCATTTAAGCAGGATGGAAGGAGGAAAAGGAGGCTTCTCTTCTCCTGATTCTATAGTTGTATCTAAGAAGAAAATATATTTTCCAGCATATTGTCCTTTATATCTCATTATCCAAACTGGGGCATATGCTTAACTAATTCAGGCCAATCATTGTTGCATTTTGAGTCCCTCAGGGAATAGCTGCTAAGTTGGAGGTTAGTTTGTTGGACCTTTATTGGAGAGTACAGTTGCTCCTTGGGATCTGTGTGAAATTGGTTTCAGGACCCCTACAGGTACCAAAATATGCAGATGCTAAAATTTATTACATAAAACAGTGCGGTATTTGCATATAACGTACACACATCCTTCTGTATACTTTAAATCTCCCCAGGGTGAAACTGGGCTTCAGTGCAGGAATATGATAGCCTCCTCTGACCCATAGGTAGCTTTGGAAATGGGATAGCCTTTTCAGAGTTCCCCAAGTTGGAGAGAAGACTGCACTTTAATACATTCAAGTTCATTAAGCATTAAATGTGGGCTCTGCTGGAAAGAAGCCTGGTCTTGGGAGAACCATCTGTCTTGAGCCAAAGCAATCATCAAGGAGGGTTGATAGCTGAGGGCTCTTTCCTGGCAGCACTTCCAGCAGCTGGAGAATTAAGTCTTTTATTCCTCCAAAAGATTCTGGACTGTTCATCACAAAAATGAAAAAAAGAAATGGAATTACCATGAAAGAATTGTAATATTTATGATTCATGATCTGTGGCTAGAGAAGAGTAGCACTTCCTTGAAGGTGTATGTCCCATATTTACTGCAGTTCTTGAATTGAAGGAAGGATTTTGCTCTTTGATAGACAACCAGTGTCTTATCTATCTGTCTCTCTTTACTCTCTCTCATTTCCTCTCATCTCTGCTTCTTCTCTTTCTCCTTCACTCTCCTTCACCCATATATAAAATAAAACCAAAACACTAACTAGCTAGGAGGAGTAGCCTTTATCTGTAGAATAAAATCCTAAAAATTCTCCAGTTTTATGTTTAATGGGACATGGGAGAGAAGCAGCCCAGAGCTTTAAATAACCTTGGATATCCACTCATTTCAAGGTAAAAAACAATTATGAGAAAAAAATTGTATCGTATAACTCAATATATGATTATCCCAATGTAGTAATTTTTTTAATTAGCCTCAACAATCCCATCACAGACATTTTGTAGATGTTTGAACTTTGTCAAATTATGTCACATTTTTAACCCTTAATATCCCTTCTCTTAATCAGAAAACATAATACTAAAATGGTAGACTCATGGTGTAAATATAAATATTCCTATATATCACATTCTATACATACACACACACACACACATACATCATATATATACACACATCACAGTGCCTAGTACCTCATCACAATATTAAAAGCTCTGGAAAATTATTTATCTTGTCTTCCTTGAATATTCTTAATATGTATATTTTTAATTTCTAGCACTCCATCAGCACAATTCTTTGGAAAAACTAAATGAGACACTAAAAAATTATTTATTATAGCATATGTGAACATATCTTATTTGCCTAAGTATCACCTTAAATTTACCCTCATTTTTTCAAATGATATTTCCAGGATTCTCTCCTCTACCAAAATAGAAATTTAGAATTTTCTGCTTCCCTTACCTCATGACCTCATTCTCCCAGGTTTACTTTTTATGTGTATTTTGAATTCAGTTTTCCTCTTGTCCTTATTACTATTGTCTGAGATCAGGCTGTACTCATTATAATTATGTATTTCTTGTAATAGTCTCCTTAGCTATGGTCTAGCTTTTTTTTTCTTCAAATCTATTCTTTAAATAACTATTAAGACAATTCATGCTAATTCAACCATATCAATTTTAGGATTAAAGTTCTTCATTGAACAGATGTTGCCTTCAAGACAATGCATACATTTTTTTAGCATAACAGATCAAAGTTTTCATTTCTTGGCCTCCTTCAGTTTCATCTACATTACCCCTTCATTCTTCAGTTTAAATTTCAGAAGAAAACTCTTCATGTAATTGCACATACATGCCATTCTCTGTCTTGATTCTCTTCCTTTCTCCATGTATATTAATATTATTTCCTTAATACAGTTTGAAACATACATTGGAAACATTGAAAGAACATTCTGAAACCATGTTTAATTTTTGGTGAATACTTTCAATTAAAGTTAGTTAAGATATACCTTCTACCTTGGTTGTATCTTCCTAAGTAGTGGAAGATTACTCTGAGTTTTAATTGCTATGCTTTAGTTTAAAATATTTTTGCTTAGTTTCAGGGACAGACTGGAGAAAAATTATTCATAGAGCAATTTATTTGAACTGATTTGAACTTTAAAATTTGTAGTAAATTCTTAGTAATTCATAAATAGAGAGGGTGCCGAATCTCCATATTAATCCCAAACATCCCTTTCTTATTAAACCTCAAGAGATAGCACACAATTTCCAAACAGAAGGCAATTTAGCCCTTTTTGTACTTAGAATATTACCCATCACTTTGGATAGGCAGACTTCCTTAATTGCTTTGTTGCAAAAACAATTTATGTGCTTTTTTAATGAGTTTAATTTTCTTTTAAGTTTTCCTTATAAAAAACATGCAGCATGGTAAAATCAAATAAATTATCCACATAGCAGACGCTATTGCTTTCTTCTGTCAGTAAAACTAAATCCCTCAAGATTCAGACCTAGCTAGGCATATTATGTAGAAAAATCACATGTTTGTAGAAAATTCAAAAAAGGAAAATACCACTGCCTGTATTATAAATCTCCACCTTCTTCTCATGAATAGTCATTGTAAATATGGCACTTCTCTATACCTAAGTTGTAAATATTATGGCCTGAAATACTACTAAACATAATTGAGATTATAGCATATATATAAAACATTTTTATAGCTAACTTTAGAGAAATTTTAGTGTTCTGTTTAAGGTCTAAATGATTTTTTAAAAATCATGGACATCTTTTATCTAACAACAATGTTTTGGTTTCATATATTTCATTTTCATACTGAATCAGTAATAAATAGGAAAGAAAACACTGGGTATGAGTTACAAAAGAGACCCACAATATTAAACTACTTGATTGATCCCAGTTAGATGATAGTTATAGCATGAAAATTTAGCTAGACTTTGTAATATGATTATGACTTACACAAACACTTAACACTTTTCACTTTAGAAGATTTTTAGTATCCAAGGTGAAGCGAAGGAATCTCAGTGTCCATACATGGCTGAAAGAGTAAACATCTAACAGTTTATCTCTCCGATGTATACTATGCTGAAAATTCCGGCTCAAGTTGGAAAACTAATACTGATCTTCCAACTGACCAAGGACAGCAATGTGCATTTCTTTTCCTGAGAAAAGACATCCTTGGACACCACTGGCAGAGCTTGTGTTTTAAGTTGCTTTGCTTTCACATTGGCTGTATGGGTACGCCTGTCTATCTGAGCTTTTAGTTACACTTAGGGGCTCTACAGATCTCTATTATCCTTTAGTTATTAAAGTCCCATGGTGGGCTGGCCTTTGCTAAATAGATCTCTGGGGCCTACCTAAACTCTTGCTTTCTCTATCCTACTCTTACCAAAAATCTTTTTTTTTTTTTTCCCCAGGGCAGCAATCTCAAATGGTATGTTCCTTGATCTCCTTCCAAGGGTGAATGAGGGCAGACAATAAGCTTCTGAAATGACTTCTCAGAGACCTCCACGTCTGAATTGGCCACTTTTAGTGAACCTCATAACCTACTAATAAATCTTATTACCCTGAGAATAGATTAAAGAAAACTCAGGAAATTTAACAAAATCACCCTCTCTGTGACATTTACTAGTACAATTTTTATGATCCTTATTTAACATAAGTTTTTGGATAACTTTTGTTTTAGGGCATAGGAAATGACTGCTTCAAGCTTCTAGCACTAAAACAAAGAGAACAATTCACATTCCCTTAGACACCAGAATCAACTGTCCTCTACACCTTGTAGGGAATATGAGGGCCATCAACAAATGTGGTGGCTGTCTCTCTCTGCAGAGGAACTATAGCCTGGGTGGAATGAGACATCATTTGATAGATACTAAAATGGATCCAGGAACAATCCTTGAAACTTCTGGTAACAATGTTGGTAGACAGGTTAGTTTGATATTCAGCAATAAAAGGGCTAAAGGCACCACACATACCATAATTAAAAGAAAAAGTATCATTTATAAACCAATTTTTAAAGAAAAGATAAGATCACAAAGAACTTTAAGAATACCTAAAAGTAATTTGTCACGACACTGGTGTACCAGCCAATATTGAAGTCTTTTTGCACTTACTTGCCTTGATAGTCAAAAGCTATTTGACATTTGTTAAACCTTAGAATCCTTATATTTGTTAATCCTCGTATTAGACTCTACATTTTGTTAATGCAATCTTATATTTTTTATGCACTATGGTATATCATATTGTATTATTTTAAGAATTAGAGTGACAAAACTAAAATGGTTAATTTCACATTTCCTTTCCTGTTTATAAATATTCATTACAGTTATATGTTCATTAGAACAGGAATCAAAACATCATGACCAATGGAAAATATTCCCACTCTATAAATGAAAAGTGTGTTTGTTTGTTTGCTTGCTTTTTAGGGCCTCACCCATAGCATATGGATATTCCCAGGATAGGGGTTAAATTGGAGCTGCAGTTGCTTGCCTATGCCACAGCCACAGCAATGCAGGATCCAAGCTGCGTCTGCAAAGGCCTACACCACAGCTCACAGCAATACCGGATCCTTAACCCACTGAGCGAGGCCAGGGATCCAGTCCGCAACCTTGTAGTTACTAGTCAGATTTGTTTCTACTGCACCACAGTGGGAACTCCAAAAAGTTTGATTGTCATCTGAAATTTGATGATTATGTGATTCTTCATCTTCATTCTAAGCAGTTTACATAACTTCAGTAACATTGTAAATTAATAATTTTCTTATACTTCTCAACCTAGATGAATTGAAACATTTGCTTTTCTGTGCCTGCAACTTCTTAACTAAGATATATTAGAGAAAGTCAAGCTGGGGGTGAGAGGTGTTACGACTATAGATCTATGTCTACACTGTCTAAATTTCCAACTTCCCAGTCACCTTGAATTTGTATCTTTATTATTGATTACATTATGAAGTGGAACTAACAATAACATCGATGAAAATAGAAACAGAACCTTCATCATGATTGAGGCATCACCTTATTGAAACCTACCAATGACTTTGACACGAAAGTATTCATTCATTGAATTGGTGCAGTTGATTCTCGCTTCATCTACATTTCCCTTTCTTTTTTAAATTAAGATTTTGAATGTAGTCATTTCTCTGTGGTAAAAATATGAGAGATAGTGTTCTTCCTTCTGCCTCCTGAATTTTCCTCTCAGACAGGCTTGTATTTTTCTTCTTCATCTTGAAAGACTCCCTCTCTTAAAATTAATGATCTGTGTGTGCCTGCTGACTTGACTTTGTGGTTGTTTTGAGTAGGGAGAGAATACAGAAGAGCCAAGACATGCTTTGTTCTCCTCTCATCTGAAGGGCTTGCCGCTAATTATTTTGAAATATCATACACACAGAGATGTGTGAATCATGTCGAGTAGAATATATTGTAATTTTATACAATTTAGAGATAGGTTCGGATTATATTAATTAACTTATTCATTCAACAAATATTTATTGGGGATCTTATATTTGACAAGCATTTTCTATAAAAATACAATCTCATACTCAAGTAACATACACAGTCTAAAAGGAAAACATATAAGTAAATAAACAGCACAAATAATGTTGGGTTTTATGCCAAAAGTTTGCTGAGGTATATGCCATAGGAACACAGAGACTGGCAGGAAACATCTAAACTAGCCTTGGAGTAGCTTAACAAGAGGTGTCCACAACACACACACACACACACACACACACACACACACACACACACCCTTACCCTTCAACGTGACCATTAAAGTAGTATATGTTGTATATTTAATTAAACTAAGTTTTTGAATTATCTCTGAAGTGAAGCTGCCTGGGTAATCACTTTCACCTCTGCTCCATCCATGCTCTATTCCCAAGGTTTTTCACCTGTCAAATAATTTTTAAAAATAGTACTAATATCACAAGCTTGTTGACAGTATTAATGAAAAAAATACCCAACACATGCTTTGAATAGGTCCTGGCACATAGTAAGAAATGAATAAATGCTAGCTTCTCTTACTTTTATAGTCCTATTTCGTGTGACTAAAGATAAATATTTGTTGAATTTTAGAAACAATGAGAATATGTTGATAAGCAAAACATTTATTAAAATATAAAATATCTCCCAATATAATTACTGTGAACAATATTTGCACTTATATTCATTTAGCTCATTATACAGTGTTTTTGCTGATGTCTGTATACACGTGTTTAAAACATATATGATTTTTTCATACATAAGGAATCTTTTTTGACATATCAAGTTATTGTAAATATCTCAATTGATAAATTCAATTTGCAGTATTTTTGATGACAATAGCATTATGTTGACTCAGTGCCTGATGATCTATTAAACTAATTTTCTATTATAGAACACTTACTTTGATTTCTTATTTCCACCTATATAAAAAAAAGTCTATGATGAATATTTTTTGTAATGTAACACCTATATGGTTAACTAATGTCTTGGGATTGATTCTTAGAAGTTGGACTTGCGCTCTCAAACATTATCGTACCTTTATAAACCTGTAGAATATTAAACTGAAGCTGTAAAATGCTTGAAAACCATTCTAATTCTGCAACTAAAATCTTATTATGGATGACTACCCAGAATTTTTAAGAAGTGCCAACAAACAGTTATAATGGATAAAGAATTTTCCTACATTTGCCATTCAACCAACCATCACTCACCTCTGAATATCCATTAACTTCCATAGAGAAAGTATACAGAAAAACTCATGAATGTTACACAAGCTTACCTCTCTTTCTGTGTAAAACAAGCATATCTGTATTAATCAGTACTTCTTTTGTGATTTTTGTCTCATATACTCTTGGCATAAAATTTCAACTCTGGGCTTTTTGATGGTTAGGGTAGGGGAAAGGGAATGGGTATTTGTGAAAAGGCTTTCCTTTTATGATGACAAAAGCAAATTTTATTCCTTTGTAGAAAATAGGGACATTTAGAACCAGCCTTAGTGTCTTTGTTTTCTGTTGAAAAAACAAATAAGCTTCCTAAATTTCAATGCCCTTTTGAAGCTTTTTATTTTACATTGAAGGTACTAAAGTTTAAAAAGTATTTTTTTAAAAAGCATCTTTTCCTCTTAAGGGGTGTCACATCTTTTAATTTGGATGATAACTACAGTATTTGATTTGCACTCATGAATATTTATGTGCTCAGGAAGTGTCTGAAAAACAACAACAATATTTCAAAGCAACTAAACTCAAAATAACACTTTTCCTCATCTGCATGTTTGGCATGAACAATGAGTCAGGCTTTTTCTCCTGATGCTCTGCCAATTCTTGATCTCAATACAGAGATCAGCCCTAGTAAAGCTGGTACTGGGGGAATCTTCAGATACCCACAGCTATGCTTTCCCTAAATTGAGCACTTACACTCTACAAGGAACAATACTGAGTGATTTAAAGTTATCCATTTTCATTCTTGCAACAGCCCTGTGATTTCAGTATTTGAACTCCATTTTTCAGATGAGAAAAAGGAGGATCAGAGAGAGAAGGTAGATTTAGAAACCTGTTATCTTGAACTAGAAATCCGCAAATTTCCATTCTAGTTTACTGCATCTCATTTTCTTCCTTAAAGCAGTCCTAGACAAAATTTTTTATATCTCAGATAACACATTACTGGCTGAGCACAATGTCACCATGTGCCTTAGCTGGCTATGGAACCAATCTTTGCTTTCCTGCCCTGATTCCATCTTTCTTTAATTTTTATATTTATTGAATTTTTCCCTTGTTCCAAAATCAATACAGTATTCTTTACAGTAAACTGATATTCAGGGTTTTCATATTTTTTCCTTACCATAAGCTATTTTTTTGTAGTGAAGTTTCCTGTTCAAATATCCTTATAGAGAAATGCTTTGTATATGTGAGAAAGATTTTAAAATGTGAGATTTCTAGACCAAAAATGAGATGTCTTAAAATGTATTTTTGGGTTTGGTTTTTGTTTTTGTTGTGTCTTTTTAGGAACACACCCAAGGCGTATGGAGGATCCCAGGCTAGAGGTCAAATTGGAGCTGTAGCCGCCAGCCTATGCCACAGTCACAGCAACTCCAGATCCAAGCCACATTTGCAACCTACACCACAGCTCATGACAACACTGAATCCTTTTCACCCACTGAGTGCGGCCAGGGATAGAACCTGCATCCTCGTGGATGCTAGTCAGATTTGTTTCTGCTAAGCCATGGTGGGAATTCCAAAATATATTTTGTAATACCATATTATTTTCTAGTAAAGTTGTAGCAACTCACCGTCCCAAAGTGACTTACGAGGCAGTCCAGTTCTGTTCACTGTTGACAGAATAGATGGCTCTGATTTTTTATTTAATTTAAAATTGGATGCATAAAGTCTCTTTCCTTTTTCTTTTTTTTTTTTCTTTTTTTTTTTTTTTGGTACTTTCCTGTCACAAAATTAAATAGAACTTCTTTTCATTTGGTTATTGACCAATCGTATTTCCTCTTTGTGAATAACTAACTAGATTTGTGAATAATTGAGTTGTAGTCCTTGTTACTGTTTCATCTTGGTTTTATCTTTTTAAAAATCAATTTGTAGAAGGCTAGCAAATATTAAGAACGCATAAAATATCCATTTATCTAACTACATTTTCTCAATCTATTGTTTGTCTTTTTATTTTATTTGTATATATTTGTCGTATGAGAATTTTAACTTGTGCATAATCAAAACTGTCAGGTTTTCTGTGGTTTTGGGATTTCATGTCATGGTTAAAATGCTATGTCCCACTAGCAAGCATTCAGATATTTTCTGCTTTTCTTATTATGTGATATTGTACCCTTCAAATGTATACACTAAGTACCTCATTCTGAAGAACAGTTTTTAGCCACCCATGATTATATAAGTAAAAGTTATCTTCTTGTTCAAACCCCTTCTTCGATTTGCTCTTATACACAGTTCTCCAGGGAAGTCTACCCTGAGATCATGCTTTTCTGCAGTAAGGTAACGATGAACGAGAAGGAGCCATTAATTCAATTTAAGCCATTCTACAAATTTAAGCCATTTTCTAAGTAGCTGTGGTACAGCTGTATTTAGGATAAACATAGGGCATGCTTTCCTCCTATCTTATGGTCTTTGGGAGAGCTTCCTTTAAGAATTGCCACCAAACTGACCCAGGCTTCATGTGTATATATGAAGTATATAATGTATACATTACTCGTGAGTGATTCTTCTTATCTCTAAGCAAAGATATATTTTAATATTTATTTTCAGATATTTAACTGCACTTTCATCTGTACATTTCAGTTGTGAAAATTTGTGTTAAGTTCCCCTTTCCCCTGCTCTCCAACCTGGCTTAATGTCTAGGAGATACTGTATGAACATCCTTTTCCATCTTTTCTCACTGGTATTTCTCCTAGTCAAGCAAACAAGTCTTCTTCATGGTGACTTTTACTCATGGCCCATGATCCTGAATACTTCGTTATTGACCATTGCTGGTCCTGCTTTATCTTGTTTTCATCTTCTTTGGGTCAAGTCTCATTAAATATCCTGAATTTTATAAAATTGTTTTGGGGATCTACAAGAACAGAGCTATTCCTTTTCTTCCTAGAAATATGACAGACATTTTTCTTGATCTTTGTTTTTCTCTACTAACTATAGCTTCCTCTTTTCCTGCAAATAAGTAGTGAAGCATTAGGCAACTGTCACCAGTCAGCTTACTAAAACACATATAATTCCAAGGTGAAAGAACACAGTTCAAACTCACAATGAAACAGGGTGGTCCAAAGTTTTAGAAATATGTCTAAACTAGATGCTATAAGCAAGCAATGCTAGTATCCAAAAAAGATTTAACTGGTAACAATAGAAACAAATAAACATTCTTATTTTCAGGTAATTTTTGTATTAAAAAATGGAAGGGTATTTTCCCTTTCTTTGGCATCTGAGGAGGAGGGGCAGAGGAAAAAAAGCAGTACAGCAAAAGACCAAACATGGAAGCTAAATCTTGATCAGCTAGATCAAGGGACTATTAAAAAGAGGGATGTCTGATATTCCATTCTAAGATATTTGTTCTGCTAGGGCATCAACTGGAGTTTAACCATCCAAGAAGCAACTCCTAGCACTTATTGTGCACATACTGCAAGCCTAGTACAATGATAATATCATTAATAATATTTATATAATTTATAATTATAAATTATTGTTGTCTATGTTAACCCTATTAATCATAATACTAGTTTTTAAAGGTAGGCGACATTATTTACCTACCTATTTAAAGGTGTAGAAAGTGAATACAAAGTTTGAGTGATTTACTGAAAGTCACACAGATAGTGAATATGGAGGTAAGAATTGAAAGGAAGTGATTTGGCCCCTGGAGTTCACATTGGCAGCATATCAAGTGTTCATTAAAGGCTGACTCACATGCACAAAAAGAAAAAAAAGCAGGTATTTGTTTAGGGGAAATGGGCATTGAATATGAGAACTGAGTTCTGTGGCTTGGTCAACATGTAGCAGAACATGGAGCATGCTCAGGATGTTAAGGTGTTTCATTTCTGCCACTTTCCTCATTCAAGCTACCATCCTTCCTTACATGGATTAGATGGCTGTACATACTTTCTAACTGGCTTATCTATTGCTACCTTTCTAACATTTAGTAATGGAACCACAAGTTTTAGCTGAGTGTTTTTTGTTGTTGTTGTTTTGTTTTGTTTTTTTTTGTTTTGGTCTTTTTGCCATTTCTAGGGCCGCTTCCGTGGCACATGGAGGCTCCCAGGCCAGGGGTCTAATTGGAGCTGTAGCCACCGGCCTACTCCAGAGCCACAGCAATGCAGGATCTGAGCCGCATCTGCAACCTACACCACAGCTCACGCCAACGCCGGATGGTTAACCCACTGAGCAAGGCCAGGGATCGAACCCGCAACTTCATGGTTCCTAGTTGGATTCGTTAACCACTGCACCACGACGGGAACTCCTTAGCTGAGTGTATTACCACATAATTAATTCTAGCCAATGAAGAGTGAGCAGAAATAATGTATGCTAACTTTCACATAAAAGAGAAATTGCTAATGCTTCATTTTCTTTCTTTCCCTCCTCTGTAGGCTGTTTTGAGGGCCTGACGCTAGTGAAGCATATTAATGTAGATAAAGGAGATATTATGGGATAATATTGAGATAATGGAAAATGGCAAACCTTTGAAAGCTAAAAAGGAGAAGGCTCTGGGTCCTGGGATGATCCTTTGTAGAGGAGATGCCCATCTGCAGCAGAACACCTGCTTCCCTCTACCTGCAAGAAAAAAATGTGATCTTATATGTTCTACTGATTTTGGTGGATATTACAAAGGTTAGTCTCTACCCTAAGGAATGCATTTCCCTGCAGTTCATTCACCATAGAGTGGCCAGAGTAAATTTATCTTTCAGATCACATCTCTGCTTTGTTAAAATCTTCCAATAGCTTCTAATGTATTTTATTTAAAATAAAATCCACACTTTTTACCACAGCTTACAAGGTCCTCATTTTTTATCTCTTACCTTACTTTCTCAAATTGGGCCACACTGACCTTTTTGCTGTTCCTTGATCAGCTTGTTTCTGCCTTTGGTCTTTGACCCTCAGCATTCCCTTTGGCTAAAAGACTTATTCCCTTGATGCTTTTTTATTTTTTTATTATTTATTATTTTTTTGCATAGCTGATTCTTCTTCTTCATTTAGATCTCCTTAGGCAGGCCTACCTTTGTGTTATTATTACCCTCACTCATTCTTTTTTATCACTAACATTGATTATGTTTGTAACACCCTTCCACCTGAAAATACTGTTTCTATTTTCTTTTCCATTAGCTTTCACTTCCTCCAAGAAGGTAAGCTATGTGAAGGCAGGAATCTCTGCTCTCTTGTTTAATTCTGCATACTGCCATCTAGAACACTCTAGATATTATAAGCATTTGAAAATTATAAATAATTCAGTAGATGAAGGAATTGAGAGGTGACCATGAGAATGTTCTATTCCTGTTCATCCTATGCAGTTCATTAAATTTCCATTAACCTTGATACTACATTGGGATCATAATAGTTTATAAAAGAAATCAATCCAAATACATATATTTTTAAAAATGAGGTAAACCCAGCTGACAAACGAGTTTAATTAATACTCCGTTTTAACTTAGTATTCAAAAGGATGTAAATTTCTGAAGAAATTGAGCTTTCCTATTGCAATCACAAGCCTGTGTTCTAGTTTAGGGAGAACTGCTTGGTTTTTAGGATAGGTAGATGAGGGAAAGTGTTATAGAAGCAATTGTAGTTCACTTGGATTTTGAAACATTTAAAGAATTTTAGTTTGATGTTTCAGAGAAATATTTATAAGTGACAGCTATACCAGTCTTGAATTTCAAGAAAAACTTCTTACCATAAATGTCCTGTTGGCTTACTATTCCAGATTTAACACCAGTGCTTTTTAGAAGGTAGGAACTCTTTTTTTTTTTTTTTTTTTTTTTTGAAACTTACAAAAACAGGCAAACCAAAACAGGAACAAACGAAAAACTTTTAAACTAAAAATTCTTTCAAAATCCCAAATTGCTTGGGAGCTGATCAGTCTATGTCTAATCTGTTTTCAGATTCTTCCTAACAGTTTAGTGTGATGGTAATATTTTATATATTGGCAATAGAAGGGATAGTAGGCTTAGTAGGATCGATATTTTAGATCAAGATCAGTTTATTTCTTTGTGTTTATTTTCTGTCTTGAGAGGTGGTAGCATTTTTATGCTTTCACTGAAGCTATGGAGTGATGACTAATGTTTCACAATTTACATAGATAATTTCATTTACCTTTGATGTTTCCATCACATTTTCAAACATTATAATTTTTCGTTTTTAATGCCACACTTCTGTCCCTGATAGCACTTAACGTGGAGTTTGCATATAGTAAGTGCTAAAAATTTTGTTGAATAGATTGTCATCAGGGAACATATCTTACATATAAATTATATTTGCCTTGAGTCTGTGAATTAAAAAAAAAAAACCCTCCTGTCTGCAGGAGTTTAAAATCTGCACTTCTTCAACACTTTTTCTCAAAATTCAATATAGCTTTCATTGTTATCTTTGTGGAACCATGGTGAGTGTGCATGTGTTTGTGTTTAATATATTAACTTCATATTACCTTAATTCTGGTGAACTACATTAAAGAGAACCAGGAAAGCAACCAAGCTTGAAGCAAATATTATAAGTTCATACATCCAAGATTTCAAATGTTTAATTAGCTATCCCAGTGTGATCCCTTCCAGGTATAGCATTGTTTAATTTCCTAGCAATATATAACTTTCTTCTTTTCTCTTTTTGGTGTTAAGGTTTTTATTGAATTATTTGATTCCTTTTAGTGTAGGAAACAAAGAAGGGGGTCACAGGAAAACTTTAAATGTCTTCCCCAACATTTTAGCAGAAAAAAAGATAAAATTCACATTTAACTTGTCTTTGAAAGAGAAAGTTTGCAAGGAAAAGACCACTCTGATATTTTATTTTAATACTAATGTATTTGGGAAATGACTTTGATTGTATTACATTTGCTGTATTTGGATACAGGAAAATATGAAATACAGAAAATTGAGCTATGGTTTAGTTTCTTCAACTCTATGTCCATGGATTATTACATGGAAACTTAGAGTTGAGAGACCAGCAAGGGATGCTCTCATGCCCTGTGATAATAGCAGAGCCCAACAAAAGAAAGATTCCTCTTCTTTCCCAGTGAGGATGCAGCCAATGAAAAGCCATGGACTATTCATGATAGCCCTTCCAACTTCCTTTCCCTCTCTATGAAGGAGTTCTCCTTTCCTTGGTGTACAGAGACTTGCATATGGCTCCTATGATTGTAGACCCTGACCTGCAGACCACAGATTGCAGACTATGATCAAGCTGAATAAACCCATCATTGCTGAAGAGATATCTGGCAATCTGTTTATTTCAGATCAACACTTTGTTGGCATATAGAGGGACCAGAAAAAAGACCTCCAGAGCTGATGAGCAAACATGCAATACCAGCAATTGAGTCCACTGTCATTCACCAACCCTGAAGTTGTAAGGTAAGAAGGTAAGTTTTTCTCTTGGATCAGAGCTCAAATCCTCTTCATGTTTGAAGCTCCCCATGCCTTATTCAGGATCTATTTAGAGGTTTTCCATTTCTGGTTAAGACCTTGACCTCTATGCAAGTACCGTTGTGGCAATTCAGCCTGATTTTGAGATCAGACTGTTTCACTGAAACTGACTGAGAAGCTTTGGCTCACTCCCTTAAGAACAAGGGCCATTTCTCCTAAAACTGGCTAGATTTCAATCCATTCCTTTGGGAACAGGGGTTGTTTCTCTGAAACTGTGCCACTACTCAGCCTTTGGTGTGTTGCTTTGGAAGGGGCTGACCTCTGGAGACGGGCCTAAAAAACCTTCAGCTTGGCTCCTCCAGGACTGTGGTGTCTCCTTAGGACTGGCCGGTATTAGCTTGCAAGTTGTTTGAATGAAACTGTTGTGCTGTAAGCTATTTGATTTTCTTTTCCTATTTTTTTAAGTTCCAGAGAAAAATGACTGAAATGAAATCCTAAATATCTAAGTATTTTGAGGGACCCTCCCCCCAAGGGACTCTCAGCTATTTTTTATTTTTGTATTTTTGTAAAGTTTTTTATTATACTTGATTTACAGTGTTCTGTTGATTTCTGGTATACAGCAAAGTGACCTATTTATATGTATATGTACATTCTTTTTCTCATATTATCTTTCATTGTATTCTATCACAAGTGATTGAATATAGTCCTGTGCTATATAGCAGGACCTCATTGCTTATCCACTCCCAATGCAGTAGTTTGCATCTACTAACCCCAAACCCTCAGTCCATCCCACTCCCTTCCCCTCTTCCTTGGCAACCACAAGTCTGTTCTATATGTCCATGAATTTGTTCCTTTTATATAGATAGGTTCATTTGTGCCATATATTAGTTTCCAGGTATGTGATGTCATATGGTATTTGCCTTTCTCTTTCTGAATTACATCACTTAGTATGAGAGTCTATAGTTCCATCCATGTTACTGCAAATGGCAGTATTTTGGTTTTTTATGGCTGAGTCATATTCTGTTGTATGTATATACCATATCTTCTTAATCCATTCATCTGTTGATGGACATTTAGGTTGTTTCTATGCCTTGACTATTGTGAATAGTGCTGCAATGAACATACGTATCTTTTCTAATGAAAATTTTGTCTAGATATATGCCCAAGAGTGGGATTGCTGGATCACACGGTAGTTCTATATTTAGTTTTCTGAGGTACCTCCATACAGTTTTCCCTAGTGGTTGTACGAATTTACATTCTCACCAGCAGTGTAAGAGGGTTCCTTTTTCTCCATACCATCTCCAGCATTTGTTATTTGTTGACTTGTTAATGATGGCCATTCTAACAGGTGTGAGGTGTACTTCATTGTAGTTTTTTTTTTTTTTTTTTTTTGTCTTTTTGTCTTTTGTTGTTGTTGTTGTTGTTGCTATTTCTTGGGCTGCTCCCACGGCGTATGGAGGTTCCCAGGCTAGGGGTTGAATCGGAGCTGTAGCCACCGGCCTACGCCAGAGCCACAGCAACGCGGGATCCGAGCCGCGTCTGCAACCTTCACCACAGCTCACGGCAACGCCGGATCGTTAACCCACTGAGCAAGGGCAGGGACCGAACCCGCAACCTCAAGGTTCCTAGTCGGATTCGTTAACCACTGCGCCACGACGGGAACTCCTCATTGTAGTTTTGATTTGCATTTCTCTAATAATCAGTGATGTTAAGCATTTTTTCATGTGCTTGTTGGCCATCTGTATATATTCTTTGAAGAAATGTCTATTCAGGCCTTTTGTCCATTTTTCAATTGGGTTGTTGATTTTTTGCTGTTGAGTTGTAAGGGTTGTTTATATATTTTGGAGATTAAGCCCTTCTCAGTTGCATCATTGGAAACTATTTTCTCTCATAGGTTGTCTTTTTGTTTTTTTGTTTTTGTGATTTCCTTTGCGGTTCAAAAGCTTGTCAGTTTGATTATGTCTCACTGGTTTGTTTTCCTTGATCCTGGACTAGAAGAATTAATATTGTTTAAATGGCCATACTACCCAAAGCAATCTATAGATTTAAGGCAATCCCTATCAAATTACCCATGACATTTTTAACAGATCTAGAACAAACAATACAAAAATTTGTATGAAACCATAAAAGACCCAGCATTAACAAAACAATCCTGATGGGGAAAAAAAGAAGAAGAAGAAAAAGAAAAAAACAAGCAGGAGGCATAACTCTCCCAAACTTCAGACAGTATTACAGAGCTACAGTAATCAAGACAGTTTGGTTAAAAAACAGACATACAGACAAATGGAACAGAATACAGAACCCAGAAATAAACCCAGACACCTATGGCCAGTTAATCTTCTACAAAGCAGGCAGGAGTATAAAATGAGAAAAAGACAGTCTCTTCAGCAGGTGGTGTTGGGAAAACTGGGTAGCTGTATGTAAATCATTGAAACTAGAGCACACCCTCACACCATGCATAAAAATAAACTCCAAATGGCTTAAATATTTATTTATTTATTTATTTTTTTGTCTTTTTGTCTTTTTGTTGTTGTTGCTATTTCTTGGGCCGCTCCCGCGGCATATGGAGGTTCCCAGGCTAGGGGTTGAATCGGAGCTGTAGCCACCGGCCTACGCCAGAGCCACAGCAACGCGGGACCCGAGCCGCGTCTGCAACCTACACCACAGCTCACGGCAACGCCGGATCGTTCACCCACTGAGCAAGGGCAGGGACCGAACCCACAACCTCATGGTTCCTAGTCAGATTCGTTAACCACTGCGCCACGACGGGAACTCCCAGGCTTAAATATTTAAACTTAAGACAGGACACCATAAAACTCCTAGTCTCATCTTCCTTGACTTCTTTGTCTCAGGCTCCATCTCTGATGCCATCTTGTTTCTCTCCCTTGGATTCACATAGCCAAAATCCACTTCTAGCATAATATTTCTCCCTCCCTTTGAACCATCTACCTATGTACCTTCAATTCTCCCATACTAATTCTCTTGCCAGAGTTTCTCTTCCCTCTGAAACTCTCCCTACTCCCTATTCTTGTCAGAAACTGTCTCTTTAAAATTAAGCCTTCTAATGGAGTTCCCATTGTGGCTCAGTGGGTTAAGAACCCAACATAGTGTCTGTGAGGATACATGTTTGATCCCTGATCTTACTCAGTGGGTTAAGCATCCTGCCATTGCCTCAAGCTGCTTTGTAGTTCACAGATGTGACTCAGATCTGGTATTGTCATGACTATGCCATAGGCTTGCAGCTGCAGCTCTTATTCAACCCCTGGCCTTGGAAGTTCCATATGCCACAGATACAGCCTTTAAAAAAAAGAAAGAAAGAAAGAAAAAAATTTAAGCCTTCTGAGGATCTGGAAGCTAAACCTTTAATTTCGTATATTACGTACACTGAAGGTGAACTGTAGAACACATTTTTTGTTTTTGTTTTCAGCTAAAGATTTTACAAAGAAACCAAACATCCTCAGAGATTTGCTGAATGATTTAATCTAGTCACTCAAATTTATAAACCTGGTTTCTCTAATGTTTATCGGTTAAGTTCATATGCTTGTCAGTGAAGGCCAGGCCCAGCAACAGATGAAAACCGCTAATTGGGAAAACCCTGAAAAACCTCCAAAATTACAACCAGAAGACCAGGCTGCTAACTTGTTATATGATCAGTCAGGTTCCAACAATCACTGGGCTGCTTCATTGAGCAAATCCTAGGGCTTTTCCAAAGCCTGTTGATTGGAACAAAATTCAGGCCTGCCCATAAAAATCTGATGAAACTTTTCATGATTTTTATAATATACTTCAGAATGCTTTTAAAGAAAAATTCTGATCTGCCTTCCAGTGTTGATTCCACTCAGATAACTTTTAATTCTGTTTACTAATGGGTTGAACCAGGACTTTTCCCTTCTAGGAAAAAGGATCAGGATGAAATGGGAAATTATGTTCACTTCATATTTAGATAATCTGGCAAATCATCTTTTTCACCTTCTAGGTGAATCACCTGAAAGAAATACTGCCAAAATTCTTAAACATCAGCTCTAGCAAATAAAGGATCCTAAACAAAACCAAACCCCTACCAGTTTCTGCCATCATTGCAAAGATCCAGAACACTGGAGAAGAGGCCATTACAAATTTAAATGCTTTAGTTGCCTCTGACTTCTAGCTAGTCTTCCCCACATAGTTCCAATTTTCAGAGATATCTATGGGGCTCTTCCCCATCAGAAGGTAAGGATCTACGGGGGTCTTGTCAATCCTTCCTCTTAATCAGCTTGAAGAAACATTTCTCCAGATTGGAGATGGATCTCTTCCAGTTCTGATGCTGAAGCCACACTTTTGGTGCTCAGCTCTGCTCTTATGAAACAATCCCTGCCTCAGAGTACTGAAACAGTTAAAATAGTCGGAATCTTTAAGGAACCCCAAGAGGTTTCTATCTCCGAACCTCTTCCCCTTTGTTCAGGCCCTTTGAGAGATGCACACCATTTTTCTCCTTAGTTCTTCCACCCCATCCATTTTTTGGACCAGGAATTCTTAGAGAAGGATCATGCTGAATGTCTTTTTCCTAAAAGGGTGATATAATCCTAGAAATTGACAGTAGTCATCAAAGTAAACCATCAAGTGCATTAAATGATCCTTTGACATCTTTTATTTGTTCCATTTCTGATAGTACTTGTGCAGATTCTGAAAACATTAATCCATTTTTTTTCTCTATCAAATCGGCTACCACTTTCCTTATGAGCACAATCTCTATCTGATTGCTAGAAAAATTCATAGTCCACCTCCCATCAAAATTCAAGTAGATCCCTCAAAATATCTTCCCAACATTAACTAATACCTTGTAAGGAAAGAAGCCCTTCGGAGCATAAAGCCCATTGTAGATTACAAGTCTCAGTGCCTCATTATCCTCTGTGCTGGCCCCTATAACACTCCCATTTTACTGTTAAGAAAAATCTAAGGGCCAAGGGTGGAGTTTTGTCTAGGACCTCTGAGAAGTAAACAACATTGCTCTCTCTCAGAATCTTGTTGTTCCTAATACATGACTAATGTCGATTTCTTTTGGAATTAAATTCTTTACCATGATTGATTCGTGAAGTGCATTTTTTAGTATTCCAGTTGAAGAATCTAGCCAATACCTTTTTGCCTTCACTTGGGAAGAAAAGCAATTCACTTTGACAATAATGCCTCAGGGTTTTACTGAGAGTTATTATTTCTTACAAATCCTGAAGACTGATCTGGATGATATAAACTTCCCTAGAGTAGAACCTAGAGGTTCTACTTTGTTGCAATGTATTGATGATTTGCTTTTTGATCTCCTCAAGCCTCCTCAGAGGAAGACCACATCCCCTTGCTAAAGATTTCATCCTGAAAGGGACGTAAGGTCGCCAAAGAAAAATTACAGTTTGCCTAAATCCTAATTCAATATTTAGGGCATCTGATATTGGAACCAGCACTACACCTAGATCCAGATAAAGCTCTTGGTGTCCTTAGTTTTCCCAAACCAAAAACTAAGTGTCAATTGAGGTTTTTCTTGGTGTAATTGTTTATTGCTGAAATTGAATTCCAAATTTCTTTCTTGTGGACAAATCACTTTATGCTTTAGTCTGTAATAACAACCTTGACCCAGTTTTATGGGAAGAATTACACAACACATCCTTCAAGGCCTTAAAGAAACATATAATAAACTCATCTGCCCTTGGGCATCCCAAAGATTAGATTTCTTTTGTTCTTTTTGTATACAAAAAGGAAGTGAATGCCCCCTGGGTACCCCTAAAACATGGGGACCACCAGCAATACACAGGGTATTGTAACCAGCAACTGTGTCCTGTGGCATGAATATACTGCTTTTGCCTTAGACTCCTTATGGCCACAGCTCTTTTCTTTAAGCACTGTGAGAAAACCATTGTGAGATCCCCTTTAACAGTTTTTGTACCTCATACAGTAGAAATTCTCCTAAATTCTCATCACATTCAACATTTCTCAACCAGCCACCTCACCTCTATGTAGTCCTTTTGTTAATTGCTCTTCACATAACTATTTTGTTATACTAATCTTAACCCTGCTACTCCTCTCCCCATGTCACTGAAATGCTGATGGATCACCACCTGACTCTTTGTGATGATCTCTACGAAATTGCATTGGGTAAGTTGGACTTCTCATGGTTCACTGATGGTTCTTATTTAAAAGGTGACAGAAGCAAATATTTTTCTGGGCAGGCTAATACAACTCATCTTGATGTTGTCGAGGCAGCATCTTAACCTGTGATTACTTTGGCCCAACAGGCTGAATTATGCACTCTTACATGGGCTTGAACCTTGACAAAACTGTCAGCGTTTATAATGATAGTAGATATGCTTTAGGAGTAGCTCATGATTTTGGCATATTGTGGAAGCAACTTGACTTCCACACTTAGTATGGAAATAAAATTTAAAATGGCCCTATATTCAAGAATTATTGAATGCAATACTTTTACTATACCTCTAGGTATCATTAGGAATCTTGTCATTCTAAACCTGCCTCTCTGGAAACTAAAGGAAATCACCTTGCTGATGTTTACATAAGGAGTGTTGTCTTGTAAAGGAACCAGTGGTAGCCAAACCTCTGCTTCAAAGGGATATAAAAATATCTCCTACATAATAACTTGGAAAAATCAGCTAGAGAAGCCCAACTTTAACCACACTAAATGAAAAACAAGATTGGAAATTCAACATTTTTTGGTATAAGAAAAAGCTCTAGTTTGAACGAAATAATCACTTTGTCCTCCTGTAGACTCTTAAAATTCCCACTTCTCATCAGGGTACAGGCAGCACACCCTTGGTCTACTGACCAAAAGATAGTCTTCATTAATCAGTAATTTGTGGAGAAACATTAACATGGTTGCACAAAGCATCTGTCTCACTTGTCCCACTTGTCCAAAGTACAACCCAAGGAAACCTGTTTGTACTGCTCTTGGACATTTTAAACTGTTGAATGGACTTTTCAGTATTTGGCAAACAAATTTCATCCAACTTCCTCTGTCTAATAGATAGAGATTTTAGTCTGATCTGTCCATTTTCACAATAGACTGAAGCCTTCTTTTTAAGATTGCCTCTTCTGTGACCAAAATACTTTTGGAAAAGTTACTCCTACCTAGACAATTCCTTTCAAACTTCATAGTGATTGAAGAACCCATTTCACTGACCAAGTCATTCAACCAGTCTGTACTTTTGGGCCAGTTTTACACTTTCATTGTTCTTAACCACCCTCAGGCCTCTGGTATGGTCAAATGTACTAATGACATTATTAAGCCTCAACTGGCAAAATTTGTAAAGGCACTCCAAATATTTTTATTTAAATCATTGCCTTTAGTCCTTTTAAATCTCAAAGACATCCTTTTTGGAACTCATAAATTCTCATTCTTCGAAACAGTCATAGGACACCCAATGCACTAGGCTTCTGTTTCTTTTGACCTATAACTGATAAAAGGAAAGATACTCTCATATTGTGAAGACCTAATTGCTTCTGTTAAGAAGAACCATGCATTAGTAGAACAGTTGTTTTATAGTACACCTCTGGGAGATGAAGAACTTAAGCATCACATCTTGTACCTAGGAGATTTTTTTCTATTGAAAAAACAAACAAATAAACAAAAAGACAACCAAAAAGAATCCCAAACAACCAAAACAAACAAACAAACAAACAAAAACCATCTCCATGAGAACTTTCTACAACTTCACTCTAAAAGCATTGCTGATTCACTCTTGTGACACCAAACGCCGAGGAGTGGGTCTTGGTGCCATACCTTGACTGGAACTGCCCCATTACCTGGTGGCCTAAAAGTAAAGATATCCCAGAGTTGAAATAAATGACATCTGATGAGACAGCTTACCCAAGATATCTTGACAAAGCCTGTTGGAAGTTTGTAGCCAAACTTTTAAAGATAATGTGGCACCTCAGATGATCTCCAGTGTCTGTGATCTTGATATCATATGGTCTTTAGGTAAGAAGTAGGTGAGAGTCCTTCTTCCTATCCCTCATTGTTATGCAAATGTGACCTTACTAGGTTTCCAGTCTGTGTGATTTTCCTCCAACATGAGATACTACATCCAGGGAAGGCCCTTCCTGACATTGTGGTACATAAAGGTGCTGAAGCTAGAAAATCTGAGTGATACTTTCATAGAAAGATCTTCTGACTGAAACACAGAAATGTAAAGATTAATAGTCAGAAAACTTAATTAAAGAGAGATGGGAGAGTAGAAGAGTGAGTTTTCACACACACTGAGATGATAACAATGTCCCACTGGAAAAAGAAAGAATTTCTTTCCTGGCAAGAATGCAGCCAATAAAAAACCATGGACTCCTGTTTACTACAGCCCTCCCAATTCCCTTTTCTTCCCTATGAAAGCAATCTCTTTCCGTTGCTGTGTGGGGACTTGCACATGGCTCACCATTGTTATGGAGGCTGAATTGCAGTTCTCTGCTGATCCTGAATAAACCCATCTTTGCTGGAGAAATATATGCCAGTTTTAGAATTTCAGGCAAAAGTTTTATCTACTAAAAACACCCACCAGGCTAGTGACAGAAGATAAATCTCAACAACTTGCCAATGACTGTTAAAATTGAGCCTGAGAGACTAACTTCTACAAGTTCAGTAGCCAATAGGATTGTGAAAATCACTGGAACTTTTGGGAATGATAGCTTTGTTTGGGAACTTAGTATGTGAATACCACCTGTTCTCATGGAGCAGAAGAAGAAGTAAAACTGCTTGCCTCTTCTAGGATGGGATGTTAGTGCCCTTCAAGAAGTTGAAGGAATAAAGTAACACCAAATTCTTTAACAAATATAAAATGTTCTTATCTTTTCCATTCAAATTAAAATAAACAACAATAAAACTAGAACAGGAAAGCATAGAAAGCAAGAAAGAGATAAACTAATTACCTGGATTTGGGTTTTCCTATAGATTATTTATGGGTTAAATTGTGTTTTCTTCAGAGAGATTTGTTGAAGTCTTAACACCAGGTACCTCTAAATATAATCTTATTTGAAACAGTGTCTTCACAGATTTAATGAAGTTAAAATGAGGTCATTAGATTGAATCTTAATCCAATATGACTGGTGAAGAAAGGGAAATTAGGTCACAGACATGCCTTTGAATGCCATGTGACAACAGAGGCAGAGATTGGAGTGATGCTTCTATACAAGAGGGAACACCAAGGATTGATGGAAACAACTAGAAGCTATAAGAGGCAAGGAAAGATCCTCCCCTAGAGGCTTTTGGGGAGGATGGCCATGCCAACACCTTGATTTCAGTCTTCTAGCCTTCAGAATTGCAAGATGATAAATTTCTGTGTCTTGTTTTTAATCAGTATAACCTATAGTATTTTGCTATGGCAGGCCTAGGAAAATAATACCAGGTTATTTTTACTTAGAATGCTATGTATATATCCACCTAAAATTACCCTCATAATCCTCATTCCAATTATTTACAGGGATAATAAGGTGCTTACCCAAAAGCCCAGGTCACTAGTTTGGTTTCTTTATATATATATTTTCAATGAATTACCCTAGCTTTGTGTATCTGGGATTATTTTTTAATTGAACTACTTTATAGATATATTCCTTACATGGATGCACATGTCCATTAAAAGTTACATGCTATAGAAGTTCCCTGATAACCTAGCAGATTAAGGATCTGGCGTTTTCACTGCTGTGGCTTAGGTCATTGCTGTGTCACAGGTTCGATCCCTGGCCCAAGTACTTCTGCATGCTGCAGCATGCCAATGTAAAAAAATATAATAATTTGTATGCTATAATAAAAATAATATGGTAATGATTAGGTCTTTATATTACACATTGAAAGAATATACAGCCATATTTCAGTATTTTAAATTGTTTGTTAGCAGTAACCCCTGGATAAAAAAGTGTATTCCTGACCCATAATGCCCAACAAAAAATCTCTGGTCAGACACTATATTCAAGATTATTGTTGTCTGGTTTTTAAAACTTAAATTCCTTCCTGTCTTCATTAGAATGCAGATTTTTCAATTTTCTGTAATCAAAGATGATTATACTTCTTTCTATATGCTAAGGTCAACCCCCTGCCCTGTAGTACTATATATATTGTTAGAGATGTAAAAGGATTTTTAAAATTTCATTTTATTTCCCTTTACATTGCATCACCATTTCCTTTTCTCCCTTTCTTTCTCCTACTTTGATAGTGGAGCATCCTCTTATTTCTAAAATTCTAAGTCACAAAAGTTGTTTCACATTCTTCTTAATGATTTTCGTGGTAGCCAGATAAATTTCTTATAATTACATGTGATATATTTGAATGACATTCATTAATTATATTATTCACAAGTATTTAGCATACACCTACAATATGTTAGATATGATAATAATTGCTGGAGATGATAAATGAAACATAGCCTTTTTTCTCTAAGAGCTCATAGTCCCCTGAAGGAAGTAGATATGCAGATAATAAACTGCAATAAACATGGCATATGGCACTACAGGGACAAAAACTATGCCATCATCAAGAACTGAATAAATATTTCTGCCTGAGAGACATTTTGAAGGGAAACACTAAGGTGGTAACATTTAAACTGTTTTGGCAGAAGTTCTCTAAGTGTTTACCAATTTTTCTGTAGCTTCTCCATTGACTCTTCCTGCTAAGCTTCATTTCCTGGATCTTGGCATCTAGATAATATCAGGTGAATACTTCTCACTAATAGAAATAATGACATATACCATTTCCAAGAGTAGGCTTTTAAAAAATCTCTCAAAGATATTTATTCTTTCAACATTTGATTGGACATAGAGGATCCCATAGAGGACTCTGAAACCTACCTTAGGAATTCAAACTTTTGAGATAAAAGAGTCTGGGTCCCTGAATTACCTTGTGAAAAGTAGCTTTCCAAATACCCAATGGTGGAAATGTATATTTTGCAATATGTGTAGCCACTTAGCTTTGGGAGCTAGCTATTATAACAGTTGGCCCACCCTTACTATATACTGTTAATATATTAGAAATTGAAAAGTTAATGAGAACTTTCCAGACATAGAAGGACTGAAGGACATTAATGGCATAAGCAACACCAACAGACTTAAGTCACAAGAAGTAGTAGAATATTCAGAGAGCAGTGGCCATCAGTGAATGATGACACATCATCCAGCAGGAATGCAGCATGGGCCCTTAAGTGAATGTCAGAAAATGGAGCAGTAAGTTAAATGATTTTAGAGGGATTTATATACCACAAAGGAATGAAAACCAGGGGAAAAAAAATGCTTTAAAGAAAAATAATACAAATGACGTCAGCAGGTATAGTTTCCTTCCATCTTCCCTTTCTCTTTTTCTTTTTTCTTTATGTGAAGGGAGATAACTCCCGATAGTTAATGGTCTTAAAGTGAGAAAGACTGGGTGGCTGGGAAGTCAGAGCACTGCTAATGCAGTTCAGAACTGATATGATAGAGGTTGTGTCTTATGATGAAGGCTTTGTTCAGGGAGAAGTCTGACTTTTCTCCTCAATTCCTGGAAGGTTATCTCTAAATCCCCAAAATTTTCTGTGATATGAGTAGTTTTGTTTTTCATGGTAGGCCCCTTGGACCACACATGTTAGTTTACTCTAAAGAAGTGACACAGGGTGAGGAAGCCACACCCTAAAGTCTTAGGTAGGAACTGTCATAAAGCCAACCGTACAATACAGGGTAGGGGCTTTGGATCATACAAATCGATATCTGTCAAACTAGAGACTGAGTTCAATTTAAAAACCAGGCATATTTTTAAGTTACACACAGGCAATTAATCATGCCTATATAATGAAGCCCAATAAAAATGCTGAGCACTAAAGCTTGGGTAAGCTTCCAGCATTGGCAAAACTATGTGTATATTATCATATACTGATATTGGTAGGATAACCCATCTTGAGGACAGCAGAGTCTTGCATTTGAAATTTTCCCAGATTCCACTCTGTATGTCTCTCTTCCTCTGACTGGTTTCCTGTATCCTCTTCTGTAAAAATTAAAAACATGGATATAACAGGTTTCAGTAAGTTCTGTGGACCTTTCTATTGAATTATTAAACCCTTGGGTGGTGTTAAGAAACCTTCAAATTTGCAGTTGATGCTAGAATTTAGGATGATCTTGTGTGGACTCTTCCCTCTAACTTTGTATTTGGACCCTAACTGTTTGCTGTTGGGGTTAGATGTCTTGGGTAAATGCAGCAGTATGGTAGACTGTGCCCTTAACCTCACAGTTCGGTCAACTCCAGGTAGTCTGGATTAGGGATTGGAAAGAAATTTGGTCTTTTTGAGTCATCTCCAATGATGTTAATGGAACACTTCATCCCTAATCCTCTAAATAATACTGGCTTCTTTGTATCATCCCTAATTCCTGCCCAGTGAAGTGGAACAACATAAGCTGAATACCTTGGGAGAGAAACAGGGCCTGCCTACTTTCTCTTTCCTCTTTTTCTTTAGAGATGACTTCCTGCAGAAAATAAGAATGGTGGTTTGCTGCTTTTCACTTAAATTTTATTGGGCTAGCTGCAATGGGGAGGGTGATTTAACAGATTTCTAATGTAGTAATTATTCTACTTCTGAGATTCAGTATTAGGAAATTCATTGTTTTGACACATCTAAGCCAGTTTCTCCTACCTACATTAATTATTAATAAAGCTATAAATTGATTTCCATTTTCTGAGTCTGTCCATTTCTCAATTAATCCAGAATCTGAGCAGGGTAAATGCAGTTAATTACTGCTCCTCCTTCATCTTGTCCAAAATTTCAGTAATTAGAAGTAGATATCTGGGGAACAGTTTTTGTAATGAGAAAGAATATAGGATAAATTAGTGAAATATTCATGATGTTAGATAGAAAGTTTTCACTAGACACTGTACAGACATTTTTTCCTCTGATTTACTATCATCTAGTAAAACAGTGGCGGTAAAGACGTACAAGATTAATCCCTTGTCAGTTGTTTCATTTGCAAAGATTTTCTCCAATTTGGTATGTTGTCTTTCCAGGGTTTTTTGATGTTGTTGTTGTTGTTATGGTTTCCTTTGCTGTGCAAAAGGGATTAATCTCCAAAATATACAAACATAGCATGAAGCTTTATATAAATTTTTTTTTTAATGGACAGATCTAAACAGACATTTCTCCAAAGAAGACATACAGACAGCCAAAGAACACATGAAAAGATGCTTGGCGTCACTAATTATTAGAAAAATGCAAGTCAAAGCTACAATGCGGTATCACCTCACATCAGTCAGAATAGCCATTATCCAAAAGTCTGCAGTAAATGCTAGAGAGGATGCGGAAAAAAGGGAACCCTTCTACACTGTTGGTATGAATATAAATTGGTGCAACCACTATGGAAGACAGTATGAAAGTTCCTTTAAAAATTAAAAATAGAACTATCATATGATTCAGCAATCCCACTTATGGGAATATATCCAGAGAAAACTATTCTTAAAAGGTAGCACCCCAATGTTCATTTCAGCACTATTTACAATAGCCAAGACATGGAAGCAACCTAAATGTCCTTAAACAGAGAAATGGATAAAGAAGATGTGGTACACATATACAATAGAATGTTATTCATCCACAAAAAGGAATGAAATAATGCCATTTGCAGCAACATGGATGGACCTAGAGATTGTCATACTGAGTGAAGTAAATCCATCAGAGAAAAACAAATATCATATGATATCACTTATATGTGAAATCTAATAAAAACAGTACAAAAGAACTTATTTAAAAAATGGAAACAGGAGTTCCCGTCGTGGCGCAGTGGTTAACAAATCTGACTAGGAACCATGAGGTTGCGGGTTTGGTCCCTGCCCTTGCTCAGTGGGTTGACGATCCGGCGTTGCCGTGAGCTGTGGTGTAGGTTGCAGATGCGGCTCGGATCCTGTGTTGCTGTGGCTCTGATGTAGGCTGGTGGCTACAGCTCCGATTGGACCCCTAGCCTGGGAATCTCCATACGCCACGGGAGTGACCCAAGAAATAGCAAAAAGACCAAAAAAAAAAAAAAAAAAAAAAAGAAGAAGAAGAAGAAAAAAGAAACAAAGTTACAGATTTCAAAACCAATCTTACAGTTACCAGAGGGGAAACTGTCGAGGGGAGGGAAGAATTGGAAGGGTGGAAATAACATATACACACTTCTGTATAAAACAGATGATTAATGAAAACCTACTATGTAGCACAAGAAAATATACTCAGTAGTTGTAATAACCTATATGGGAATAAGGAATGTGTATATTTATATGTATGACTGATTCACTTAGCTGTACACCTGAAACTAATACAACTTTGTAAATCAACTATAATCCAATAAAGTTAAATTTAAAAAATGTACAAGAGTGGCTATTTTGAGAAAACATTTTTAAAATTAGAATTACAATTTGAAATCTATTATACTTGAGAAAAGGAGGGTATGGATATTTATAGCTTGAGAGATTTGTATATGGTAAATAATAAATTTCCATATGAATCGGTGGAAAAGATGATTTCACTTGTGAGTATATTAATTTTGAGACTTCGTATAGGACATATGGATGAGATGTCTGGAAGTTAGCTTTAGACACCTAGATAGTACAGCTGCTAACAAAGACTGATACCTGCATTTTTTTTTCTTAATCTTTAGAAACTTATGTCTTCAGATATCTCATTTAAGAAGAACTTGATTTTCACATCACTTCTTAATCAGAAAGGATGTGTATAGTTTGATCATACTTAGAAACTAGGCATGTTTTTAAGTAATTTCTTTCTATCCATGATATGGTATATCAGCTCTATTAAAGCTGCAGGCAAGAGAAGCAGCAGTAGCAAGGTGGTGGGATTGGAGTTCCAGTGTCTGACTCCAAAGAAACATCAATTTGAAATGTTATACACACTCAAAAATACTTTTACAAGAGTTAGGGATTCCAGGTGAGAGAGAAGAAAGGAGCAGAGAAATAAGAAAAGATTCATTGAAGAGGGTATGGGGAACAATCTTGCATTACCCATGTCACCCCTTCCCCAAACCTGGGCAGCTCAGCTACAAGAAAGATACCCTCTTCATTGGGGAAAGAATGAAGTAGACAACAGACTTTATTATGGATCCCGGCTTTAAGCCTACCTCAGTGGATTCCAGCAGCAGGTCAGCATCAGGACTTAGCTCATCCTCATGAACCAAGCCATCAGACCCACCTAAGTGTCGGGCCAGATTCCACAGACTCAGATTCAAGTTCCTTTCCAGAGCCAGGTTGGTCCCTGCAGACTCAGGCTCCAGGCCCACTCCTGTAGACCCAGTCTCTGGGCTTGACACAGTGGTTCCAGTCAAAGTTTGCTTCAGTGGTCCCTGGCACCAGGTAGGCACCAACAGACCAGGATCCAGGCCAACAGACATGAACTTATGTCCCAAGCCTGTCACTGTGGACTCAGCTTACAAACCTGTCCGTTGGACCCAAGTACCATATCTGTCCATGTAGACCCAGGCTTCAGGCCCATTCCTATGAACTCAGACACCAGGCTTGCCCGCCTGCTGGCCCATGTACCATATGAGTCTGCCCAAAGTCCTGACTCAGCGGCCCTTTCAGAATCTTTGGTCAAGATGATTGGCGAAGGGTTTAGCTGCTAAAGCCAGTTAGTAAAGACCTAAAAATATACCTACTTCTTCAAATGTGCAGATACCACAGAAACAGTAATAATCAGGAAACAGAATATCATCATGGCAGCAAATTAAGTGCCAAAAACTTACCATAAAGAAATGGAAATCCACGAACTGCCTGACCAAAAATTCAAAATAATCATTTCAAAGAAGCATAGTAAGCTGCAAGGGAACACAGACAACTAAACAAAATCAGTGAAACAATCCATGAACATCATGAAAATTTCAACAATGAGATAGAAACAAGATAAAAAGAATCAAACAGGAATTCTAGAACCGGATAACACAATGACTTGAACTAGAAATTTTTATTGAGAACTTCAACAACAGACACAAGAAAGCAGAAGAATCAGTAAGCTTGAATCAGTCATTTGCATTACCAAGTCAGAGGACATAAAGAAAAAAGAGTGAAATAAAGTGAAGAAAGTCTACATGATGGACTTGGAGGACATATTTGTGGTTGCCAAGGGGGAGGGGGAGGGAGTGGGAATCTGGGGTTAATAGATGCAAACTATTGCATTTGGAATGGATAGGCAATGAAATCCTGCTATATAGAATTGGGAACTATATCTAGTCACTTGTGATGGAGCATAATAGAGGATATAATGAGAAAAAGAATGTATATATATGTGTATGACTGGGTCACTTTGCTGTACAGTAGAAAATAGAACACTGTAAACCAGCTATGATGGAAAAAATTAAAATCATTAAAAAAATAAATAATTAAAATTTCCTTAGTCTAGAGAAGTAACTAAACATCCAGATCCAAGAAACCAAAAGAATTTCAAGTACACTCAATATTAAAGAATCTTAAATGATAAACATTTTAATAAATTCTGAAAAGTTAAAAAGGATTTCAATCACAGCAAAAAGAAAGCAATTTCTCAGATATAAAAGGATCCCCATGAGAACATAGTGGATTGGTCAGAAGAAACTTCACAGGCCAGGAGAGACTGGAATGATATATTCACGTTATGAGAGAAAAAAAATCCTATCAATCAAGAATACTATAGCTGGCAACACTGTTATTTAGAAATAAAGGATATTTTTTAAATCTCTTAGACAAACAAATACTGTGGAAGTTCATCATCATTATACCTACCTTAGTTGTATTTCTAAAAGAAATTCATCAAATTGGAATGAAAAGACGCTAGCTAACAATTTCAAAATATGTGAAAGTATAAAACTTACTGTAAAGGAGAGTATAGTCAAACTGTAATTGTAATGTATACATGTAAGGATAACCTGACCCACTTGCTGTACAGTGGGAAAATAAAAAAAAAAACAAAAAAAAAAACAAAAACAAAATACTGTAATACTACTACAATGATAATGTGTAAATCACTTTTAACTATGAAATTAAAGGAAGATAAAAGAGGAAGGAAGAAACAAGGAACTACAAAATAGAAAACAACAAACACACAGCCTGGATGGATAGATTTTTTTTAAAAAAATTCAACAACATGCTACTTACAAAAGACTGGCTTTAGCTTTAAAGAAACACAGCATAAATGAATCAATGGAAGAAGATGTTTAATACCAATTGTAACCAAAAAAGAGCAGGGCAGCTACACTTAGGCAAAATAGGCTTTAAATCAAAACTGTAACAAGAGACCAAGAAGGTCACTATATAATGACAAGAAGTCAATTCATAAAAAGAGTATATAACATTGTAAATTTGTAAACATCCCAAATTGGAGCACCTGTCACTTCAGTGGCTTGGGTTGCTGCTGTGGCATAGGTTCAGTCACTGCCCCAGAAATTTCCACATGCTGCAGGCATGGCCTAAATAAATAAATAAATAAATAAATAAGTTGGAGCACCTAAATGTACAAAGCAAAATTATAGAAAAGAAGGGAGATATAGGCAGTAATCATCATGGAAGTGCAAATCAAAACCACAATGTGATCTCACCTCACACCTGTTAAAATGGCTATTATCAGGAAGACAATTGATAACAAATATTGCAGGGGATGTTAAGAAAAAGAAACCGTTGTTCATTGTTGGCAGGAATTAAATTGGTACAGACATTATGGAAAAGAGTATGGAGGTTCTTCAAAAAATTAAAAGTGGAAGTAATGTATGATCCAGAAATTCTGCTTCAGGTTATATATCTAAAGGAAATAAAATAAGCATCTTAAAGAGATATCTGTACTCCCATGATCATTTCAGGAGCATTCACAATAGCCAAGATATGAGATCAATTAAATGTTCATCAGTGGGTGGATAAAGATGGATATATTATACACAATGGAATTTTATTCAGCCTTAAAAAAAGAAGAAATTCTTGTCATTTGCAGGGACACAGATGAACTTGGAGGATATTATATTAAGTGAAACAAATCAGGCAAGGAAAGACAAATACTGCATTATCCTCCTGATGTGTGGAATCTAGAACACTTGGACTCATAGAAACAGTAGAATAATAGTTACCAGTAGCTGGGATGGTATGGGAAATAGGGAGATTTTAGTCAGTGGGTATAAAGTTACAGTTACATAGAAAGAATAAGGCTAGAAATTTAATGTGCAGCATCGTGACTATGGTCAATCTGAAGGAATTAATATGAATACTGGAAATATACTGAGAGTAAATTTCAGGTGCTCTCATCTCACACAAAAAGTATGTAAGAAGATAGTATATTAATTAGCTTGACTATAAAATCATTTTACTATATGTTTATCAAATCATGTTTTATCTGAGATATACAATTATTAAAAAGTAAATTTATATTTTATATTAAAATTTATACATTGAATTTATATATTAAATTTTTTTAAATTCATAATTTTGGCATAGGTTCAAAAAAAAGTGGAAAAGTATGGCTGACAAGTAATTTTTTTTATATCCAAGTTTCCAGGAGAAAGGTTCAACAAGGCACCAAATAATCACACTGACAGATGATTTTTACCAAGGATAATTTGAAAGACTGTTTAAGCATGATAAAATCAATTTTCCTATTTTAAAAAAGAAAAGTAGATAGTAACTTTCTTGGGGGCCTAAATGCAACCTAAGACTTTTTTTTTTTTTTTTTTCCACTTCTTGATCCTTAATAGACTTTGAAACTATTAGAAAACTAACTCAGGGAATTTATACTCTTCACTAAGTACTCTAGAAAACCATTATTTACTTCAAAGTGCTTGAAACTATTTTACCTGGAAATAAAACCAGTGTGGGCATCTAATTTTAATATGCCGATTACCCTGATCTGTAGCCCTGTACACAGCTAAGGATGAGTAAGACATTTCAGGTTTTCAAGAATCAGGTAGTCTATTTGGGTTGAGAATCTGTAACTTGAGGGATTGTTTGTTTTTTGTTTGTTTGCTTTTCACTTGCAATGGACTATATTCAGGGGGAGTTAAGGAAACAATGGAATGAGAGCTAAAAAAAAAACAGAGAAAAACACCAGGTGTTGCAAGTCCGAGACCCCCTAGAACTCCTCATCCTCATCTTTGCTATCAATATACTCTTTGCCCATTTTCTAATAATCTTCTCCAGGAAAGCCAGGTCCTCTCTGGCCCCAGAAAATTCCCCTTTCTCCATGCCCTCACCCACATATTAGTACACAAATGCCCACCTGGCATATAGAACAGCATAGGAAGGAGAACAAATCATACAATGCTTAAAGGGATTGAGATATAAAAAAAAAAAAATTATCTTTGCCTTCCTCTGTTCTAGATGTGCTGAAAATACAGAAGCTTATTCAGTACAAATAACGTCCATATGATTATTCCATTTAATAGATGAGTGAACCGAGGCAAAGAAAGTCTTAATAACTTGCTGAAACTCATGTAGCTAGTGAATTATTCATGGTTCTCCAGAAAAACGGAACTAGCAGGATGTATGTATGTGTATATGTATATGGTATGTGTTAAACAATGCTCATGCAGTTGTGGGAACTGGCAAGTCCAAAACCTGTAGGACAGGCTGAGAGACTGGAGACTGGGGGGAAAGCTGATGTTACAGCTCAAATCTAGAGGTGGAATCCACTCTCCTTAGGAGACCTCAAGTCATTTTCTCTTAAGGCCTTCAACTGATTGGATGAATCCCACCCACTTGAAGGAGTATAATTGCTTTACTCAAAGTCTACCAGTTTAAGTATTAATCTCATCTAAAGAATACCTGTTCAGCAACATCTAGGTACTGTGGTCTAGCCAAATAGACACATAAGATTAACGAATATAAACCCAAGCAGGGCTCACAGAATCCTTAAAAAGCTCCAAAGGAGAAGAGTGAAGAAGTAGTGACAAAGAAAGTGATTTAGCGACTTAACCTGAAGGAGAGTATATGAAGTATTTTATTTCCTTTCCACAGTCCATTCTTCTAGAAGTCTATTATTTTTATCTTCTTGAGTTAATGCTACCAAAGTGTTCATTGACAATAGACAAAATTTCACTATTTCCCAATGATTTTGTTTTCACCATGGGATAGCATGATAGATTAAGAAGGTGCACATATATTCGGAGCCAGTTCATGTTTCTGTGTTAGGTTCTCCCAGTACTGGTGGCATGTGGGCAAGACAGTACATTTCAGTCTCATGAGGTTTTAAAAATTCGTAAAGTAGTGTAATAATAACTACCTCATAAAAAATTTTTGAAAGTTGATTGAAAAAAATCAGATAATGTACCAGATTCACTTTGTGTCATACAATTAATCATCCAATAAATTCTAATTCTTTTTCCATTAAAACATACACAGTTGGTGGAATGATTTCGAAACTCAATTAAAATAGTTCTATTGGTAGAATTTTAATTTCAGTAATTAGAGGAGATACTGTGAAGAAAAAGATGTCAGTCTTTTCCTTCCATTTATCTATATATCTATCCATTTTCCTGTTATAATCTATCTTAAAAAGAGAAAGAAAATTATATTCATATAGTACTTATTCCATACATGAAGAACTGTACAGGGAAGGCACATGTAATAGACATCATTTTATTTGACAATTCAACAAATATTTATTGAGTGTATACTATGTACTAGGCACATTTATGCCCATGCTAAGTGGCCTCATAGTACTTTTTATCCTCATTTTACAAAAAATTAAATATTTCATTCATATCAGATAGGTAAGAAATAGTAAGGATGGTTAGAACTCATGACTCTTTACTCTCACTGACCTCATTTCTTACCATGTAACTTCCAGGCACTAAAATAATCTACATAAATCAGTCCTATAGATGTGACTCCAAGATGAAGGTTGTAAGAAATATGTGCTTGGTCCAGTCAGGTCTCACTCAGACTATTTCTGATTTTCTTTTATTGATTAGCTTGCTTCACAGTGATTGGTAACATCATAATACTGCTTATTTGCCAGGGTACCAATATCATTTAAAAATCATGTTTCTAACATAAATTTAACTAATTTTAAAACAGAAGCACTCCTATGATAAGAATAAAGATAATTGTTGTTACCTGATGCACTAGCCATGAAAATTAATTAAATAAATCTCCCAATTGCCCAGCCTATTAATATTGAAGAACTCATATGTGAACAGATGGACTAGATTTGGCAGTTTTTTCCACAATCTTTAAAAAAATATATCCTGACAGAATCTGTGCAACCCTGCCATATTCCATTTCAGCCAGGCTTGTTTTAGCTAATCAAGCTTTCCAAAAACTTAAAAGTGTTACTCAGAACTTGAAGCAAACAGAGTACTTTTTATAGTGCAAACGACATGCGAGCCAGTGGTCACATGGATTGCATATGTGCTTCAGACTGTCACACAGGCAGGAACAGGGTTCCTGATAATTGCTCTCAGTTCTGAAATTTAAGTCAAAAACTAATAATAATAATTCCATTGTAATGGCATTCCCCTTGCATTATGCATCATGAGTGGGGATATACATGGTCCTAGTCATCAGTGCTTGAAATGTACTGCTCTTGGTAAGGAAATATGTCCACTCTCTATGTAGGTACAGGAAATAATGCCAGCATCAAGGAGAGAACATTGGACCCAATATGGGGTCTCTCTTAAAATGTCATCTCAGAGCAATCTAAGAATATATATTTTTTGAGTATAAGTACAACATGAGTCGGACTTGAGAGGACAATTTAAATATGTTATATATTTAGTCCCTGGGATAACTTTGAAACCCCGTGTTACAGATTAGGATACTGAAGTTTAGAGAGATTAACTCACCACAATGGAGCCAAGATTTGAGTTCATTTTGTCTAACTCAAAGTCCAGACTCTAATCCACTAAACCACACACTCTCTAAGTAGGCTGGTGAAAAGTAAGGGTAGAAAATGAATAAGATATAATATTTACAGTATCTTATGTTGTCTATTAAATAAATATCTGTGGTGGGTGTTTTATGTATATACTGTTATATTACCATATTAGGGAGGTAATATCTTCATTCTGAGGTCAGGAAAATTAAGTTTCAAACAGGCTAGGTAATGTATCTTGGAGAACACAGGTGATAGTAAATGAGGCTAGGATATAAAAACAGATCAGTTATCCTCCTAACATTGAAGTCCTATTATGGTGCACATAGACATCCAAGACTAAGCCCCAAATTGGGGAGTTGGCTTTCAATGTCTCCCTCAATGTCATGAAATCAGGGCTAGAGGGAACTAACAATCTGAGTGACAAATATCAGAGTTGAAGAAAAGGGTTTTACACCAATAATTCTGCTTTCGTAGGGAGTGTGTTGAGTTAAAGACTTGTTAGAAATACATATATCTGGGCCAGTATAAAATTCTTCCCTCTCTGTAATACTAACACACGCATGTATACACAAATACTCATCTTAATTTTATATACGTTTTTATGCATCTGTTAATTCAATAACATGTATTGGGTGCCTAATACAGGAAAAGAGTGAATATTAAAATTTAAACATTATGGTCCAAAATTTCAAAATCTAACACTCTAGTAGGTGGAATAGATACTTAAAACTTTCTTTAAAAAAAAGTTTATTCTCCTCAGAAGGAAGTTCCAAATTAAGCGTTGTTGCTGTTTTAAGAAAGAAAAACTGGATGAAAAATCAGTTAGGGAGTCATGGGGACACATAAATTTATACTGGGCCTTCGTTTAAAAGCAGTCACGATTTGACTATATAGAACCTGAGAAGTTGAAATGATTTTGTCCTATTAAAAATTCTCTTAAAAACCATTAATATGATTCATTTCTTTGTGTGTGGTTTGTTTCTTTGTTTTTTGTTTTTGTTTTTATTTGTTTGTTTGTTTTGTTTTGTATTTTGTCCTTTTATGGCTGCACCCGTGACATATGGAGGTTCCCAGGCTAGGGGTCTAATCGGAGCTGTAGCCACCGGCCTGCACCACAGCCATAGCAATGCCAGATCTGAGCCAGTGTCTGCGATCTACACCACAGCTCACAGCAATGCCAGATCCTTAGCGAGGCCAGGGATCAAATTCACAACCTCATGGTTCCTAGTCTGATTCGTTTCTGCTGTGTCATGAGAGGAACTCCTCTTTGTTTTTTAAATGGGAAGGTAAAGAGTGAATTCGTACAGTCATAGAACAGAAGCTCAGAGATTTTATATTAATTATATATATTATTATTAGTTAATATATTAATTCATCAGTTAATTTTGAATTAGTTGCTCTTGATACATAACTGATATCAGTATAATTATGACTATGTATTAATGGTAATTAATTAATGATTTAGAACTTATTTAAATTTTTGATTTTCCTCTTAGTTATTCAGCTATGTGAAGGCAAGTACTCATTATCATTGGGGTAGATCATGGAAAGTAATCCATAAATATTTGTTGAATGAATGAATGAGTGAATGGGAAAAGTATGCCACCTTTTTCTCTCTGGAATATTGGAAACTTGATTTAGCATATGAAAGATTCTGGGGAATTTGAAAAGGAAGGTGAACTTTGGGACTTAATAGTGACTAAGATAGTTCCAACTGATAAAAACTATTTCAGAGCTTTGCATTATCTTTGAAAGAAGAGTGTATTTTTTTTTTCATAACAATGATTTATGTTCATGGAAGTAGATTTTATTCCTTGAACATAAGCAAAAGCAAGCAAACAAAAAAGAAAGGATGAAATAAAGTTTAGCACCAATAGGTTGAGAATGCTAGGGAATTATAGTTATAAAACTAGATGGCAAAAATTACTAGTATATCTGTCCTAAATGAACTATCTCTTTCAAGCAATGTCAGATAAGCTGTCTGGATATCAAGTAGCACTAAAAGATCAGGGGCTGTAAATTACTCAGTGATCATTTCTATTGACTAAATTCAGAATTTATGAGTAGAAATGTTCTAGTTGCTCTGGATGGTGAATAACAAATTTGCAATACATTTGGCTGAGATTCCCTTGGAAAATCTCCAGCAATATTAAATATGTCAGACTTTCTTAGAACTTTCATTACAGATAAATTCTCTGCATAAAGATCAAAAAGCACTCTACAGGGAGTTCCTGCTGCAGCACAGGGGTTAATGATCCTGCTTGTCTCTGTGGAAGTGCCAGTTCCATCCCCAGCCCAGCTGGTTCAGGACCTGGCATTGCTACACCTGTGGTGTAGGTCTCAGCTCTGGGTGAGATCTAGTCACTGGCGTCACAACTTCCATATGCCGCAGGTATGGCCAAAAAAGAAAAACAAACAAAAAAAGCACCCTCCGAACTGACCCTTCCTATAGGTTGGTTAGCTTATACCCTGTAAAAAGAAGCACAAGGCAGCATCTGAACAGTTAATTATTTATAGAAAGTCATTCTAAGTGAATTCATCTATATTCTACAGGAGTTCTGGTTATTTCTCCACTCCCATAATTTAAAGAGATAGTTTAAAAGATCTTATTTACTTTAATATTACACAAATCAATGTGGCTAAAATATATAATTGTTTTGCAGAATCTTTTATATTGTTAAATACTCCTTGAAAATACTAACGGCAGCCTAATATTGTGTCATACATACATAATATTAAGTTTTAACCAATCAAGTATTATTAGATATTAGGTTGTTTCTGGGCTTTTCTTTTTACTGTAAAAATAATTCTGAGTATCCTTTTACATAAAAGTTTGACAAACTTATGGTTATTTCTTTGAAATCCCAAAGTCTGAAAGAGTATGTGTATGTGTAAGTTTATCAATATACATTGCCAAATTACTTTCAGAGACTATATACTAAAAACAATGGGATAGAGGAGCATTCTTTACATGAGTAACTAACTTCACTAGGCACTACCCTTCAAAAAATGGATTTTGGCTGATTGAAGAAAAACTAGGTATTTTTATTTTAAGGTATGGTATATTTCAGTACTGAGTTTATATTGTGCTGTGTTTGTATATCTAATCTATTACAAATGACTTACTCCTGCATATATATGTGTGTGTGTGTGTGTATATATATATATATATATATATATATATATATATATTGCTTTTTAGGGCTACACCCATGGCATATGGAGGTTCCCAGGCTAGGGGTTAAATTGAAGCTACAATTGCCAGCCTATACCACAGCCACAGCCACACGGGATCTAGCAGTGTCTGTGACCCACACCACAGCTCACGGCAACTCCAAATCCTTAACCCACTGAGCGAGGTCAGGGATCAAACCCACAACCTCATGGTTTCTAGTCAGATGCGTTTCCACTGTGCCATGACAGGAACTCCACTCTTGCACATTTTAAATCAAGTTAGTTGTTATGGCTGTTGTCATTTTGTGTGTGTATACGTGTTACTGATTTGTAAGGTATTCAGAACATTAGCTGTTTCATTGATTTGTTATAAACATCTAATCTTACTCTGTTCTCCTTACTTGTTATCAAACCATGTCAGCTCTATCTTCTAAAACATTTATTTGATTCTTCTCAAGCTCATTGTCATGAGCTGAATCCAGGTCACTTTTTCTACCTGAATTAATTCAACAACTTCTGAACTTGATTCCCTCCTTCTGGTTTGAATATTCTCACTTATACCACCACACAGTAAGTATTATCGTATTCAAACAATTCTCATCAAGATGATCTCTTTTATAAAAGCTTCACATGGTTTTCTCTTTTTCTTAGGATAAAGTCCAAACAATTTAAAGTGGTTATAAAACCTTCAAGATCTTGCCTCTGTTTTCATCAGCACAATTTTGACCAATAATCTCCCTTCTACTGTACATCCAAACATGCAGTGCATCTTTCACTTCCTCAAATGTGCCATTATTTTTCCTATCTGGATACGTCCAAGAAAAAAAAAAAAAAGACCTTGAGAAAATAATTTGAATGTAAACAGTGTATTTACCAGGTGATACCAGGTAGCCAATTCAGTTGAGTTAATGAGAAATTTACTATCATGAGCAACAGATCAGAGCCTCTGGAATGCTGTAGGATCTAGGGTATTTATCTACTATCTTTTATCCTCATTTTTGTCAGCTCTATTCAGGAAGGCCATCAAGAAGATTGACCACAATTTAACATAGGGGCTGGTCCTGGACCATTGGAAGTTGCCTATTCCTTTCCCTCTACTTTGAATATACATTGCATTTTTTCTTACCCACTTCCAGAAGCATCCCCAAGGATACAGCTTTAAAATAGAAATATGATGTTGATACTATAAAAATGGTATCTGTGACAGACCCAGTTAAGTTCTATATATACATTTTTATGATTTGACAGGTGGCTGCAGAATGTACTCATCTTGTGGCCATCCAAAACAAGCCTCGTAAGTCAGTCCACTTGCTAATTAAATCTGCCATCTACCATTTGGAGTAATCAGCCTCTTTATTTTGGTCTTTCCTTTCCTTCTGAATATGGGGGCTGATTTGAGGTTATACCTGGGAAGCTCCTGGGGCTGCAGAGCAACAGTTGGTAAGCCAGACAGGAGACCGGATAAATGAGTTATGAGATGGATCCTTGGAGGAAATCTCAAGTTGGGCATTGACCTCCATGTAGGGAGGAATGACTCTTATATGTTAGATGCTTGTGGACTACTGTGTAAGTAGAGGGATACCTTGAAGATACTGTAATGCATCTGTTTGAGGAACTGTGCATAGTGCACTGTGACAAAGAAATGAAGGGAGCTAGCTTCTACTTCAACTGGACACATGCCCAACTAGAGGCTGAAACTCAAATTAGAAAGTTAAGAGACCTAAGATTAGAGAAGGGCATGCAGTTGTCCACTACTCTGGGATAGCAGACAAGGTGGAAGAGCAGGATTATAAATTAGAGACTTTAGCAGGCTATTTTGCAAAGCTAGGAGAGCAAAAATTCCTGTGGATTAAGATCCAGGCACTTGTGACAAAACCTGATTAGACTACTAAAAAGTGAAATCTCGGGGAAGGTGATGAGAATGAAGAGGAGGATGTTGTAGTGATCGCTGAGGAAACAGAGAAAATACCCCTTATACAAGGGAAATTTTTAAATAATGATTACTTTAAAACACCTAAGTGGAAATTTAGATTCTTTCTGTGTCTCTTGAAGTTGTTAAATCTTATCATGTCTTTGAAATGTATACACCCCAGGAGATAACCAAAACATTGCCCACTGAGACTAAAGAAAAAAGGGGGGGGAGGCTTTTTAAAATATATACTTCTGGGAGTTCCCCTCGTGGCGCAGTGGTTAACGAATCCAACTAGGAACCATGAGGTTGCGGGTTCGATCCCTGCCCTTGCTCAGTGGGTTAACGATCTGGCGTTGCCATGAGCTGTGGTGTAGGTCGCAGATGCGGGCGGCTCGGATCCGGTGTTGCTGTGGCTCTGGCGTAGGCTGGCAGCTACAGCTCCGATTAGACCCCTAGCCTGGGAACCTCCCATATGCCGCGGGAGCGGCCCAAGAAATGGCCAAAAAATAAATAAATAAATAAAATATAGACTTCTATAGACGTTCCCTTGCCCAGAAATCTAGTCCATAGCTTCCATGAAATCACAAATATCAGCAAAAAGCTTTAGTCATGTGTGTTGTTGATGCATGGCTAAAGTTTTGGAATGAAAGCTATAGGGCTTCTGTTTGTGTCTGTCTATACCTGTTTATGTATATCTATAGATGTATTATATATATATATATGATGTTTTTCTACCTTCATAATATTAGCAAAATTGATTTATAAAACTAAGCATTTTATAAAACTATTAGAAACATTAAAGCTGAAAGAAAATGACTAAATGTGAAAAATAGGTTAAAAATAGAATTTTTTTTAACATGAGAAAAGCTATGAAGAACACAGATTTTGTTTGGTTTGTGGGTTGGTTGTTTGGCTTCTGGTGAAAAGAAAAAAGTAATTTTGTTCTAAAGTAAAATAATACTTTTTGCAGGGTTTTAGGAAAAAAATGACAAATAAGGTTTGTGGATAAAGAACATTGCAAAAGGAATTTTATATGTTGTCAAGCTAAAATTATAATAGGTTTATTGAAGTTAAAAAGGAAAAAAGAGGAATATTAATATGAAAATGCTTTGGTACAATATTAGAATTCGGCTTTTTCTCTTAATTTTCTTAGGTCTGCTCTTAAAAGGAAATTGTAAACAAAGGCTTTTCTTTACTTTTAGTATAATCTGCCTAAGAGCAAAATTTCTGTATTTTGTCTTTATCAGGTTTTTAAATTATTTAAGAAAACTGAGTCTTCTCTATTAAAAGAGCTAAGTTTTCACAACCATGTAACTTTTCATATGTGTTAAATATCATTATCAAATAAGAAATGACACCAAACTTCCTTTAGGGTATATATGTAAGAAAGTCCTAAAAATTTGATATGTTCTGATATGATGTTATATCATAATTTTAAAATCTATAACAGAAATAACCCAATTCCCTTTCAATTACATTATAACAAACTCATCAAATATTTAACAGTGGCCATTTTAAGTCTTTTCTTATTTTCAGAAAATTATCTGATGCTTTGGTAAAATGTCTTCTTACAAAAATGCTTCATCTTCAAGAAGGTTCATGGAAAATACTTTGACAAGTAGAGGTTTCTGATAACTAAGATCAATTTGCCTTTGTGTGAGAGGGACAACAATAAATCATCTCTCAAGTGCTTTAACAGCCCCACAGTAGATGGTAGCCTGAGACATGTCCCTGTTCTCCTTCCACACAGAATGGGCCCATTACATTGATGATATAATGTTAATATATGAAGACTTGCCTCTGCTTCAAGATGCTGGGCAAAGCTTTGATGGAACATCTTTGAGGAAGAAGATGGGTGGTCCACTCACATAAATTCAAGGTACTACTTTAAGTGCTGGGAAGTCACTTGGTCAGGTAAGATGTGTGTTGTCCTAGAATTTGTGTTTCATAAGATGCAAATCTACCTAAGCCATAAGAAAATAGAGGAGATGTGAGGCTTCGAAGGGATGTATTGGTTTTAGAGGAATTCATTCCCTCTTCAGCATAGCACCTCCATTACTTATGACCTCTGGTAAAGAAAGGACAGGTGTGGGAGTGGGGGTCAGAGCAGCAAGCCACCTTTGGAAAGGAAAAAGATACGAGTGAAACAGATTAAAGCTCTGGATATCTCCCAAGCATAGCTAATGTTTGAATTAGGTGTGTCTGACTCTATAAGGTATGGATCAGTGCCTATGGCAGAGACAGCAGAAGAGAGAAGTGCCCCTTGTCTCATCCTTGGAAAGAGACAGAATCCCAATATACCTGCATAAAGCAACAGTGTCTAGCAATGCACAGAACTCCTCCAAGTGGAGTCTCTAAAAAAGGTAAAAAACTGCAGCAGACAATGGGCTAAACTCTAAGCACTTTGTCAAGTGATCACTCATGATTTTTGGTCTTTAACTCTTTCCACTGAGATGGGCTGTTCTAAAGAGATCAGTCCTATAGCTTGGACAATGGGAAGATGAAGGATGGATGATTGTGGATAAGTTCTGTGGAGTCAGGAAATGTGGAAAGGTATTTGGGCTCACCTGCAGGAGCCTGAGCCAGTCCTCACTATTTTCTGTGTTCATAAGGCACTGACACCCCCTGGGAATCAGGAAGCCAGTGCCATAGCTCAGGTGCAAGGCCTAGGAACTGATGCTTCACTAAATGCAGCAGATTGGTACATAGAAAGAGTAGAGATGGAAGTACCAGGTGAGATGGCATAGTGCCAAGGATAACAGATTTCCCTTGAAATACAGTGTCCTGGTTAATGCAGTAGCAGCATGTCCTGTGTGTTCTAAACAATACACAAGGCAACTGCCAAAGGAGTCTAAGGCCATTCATCAGAGTTCCCAACTGGTGAGAGATTGGCAAATTGATTATATCAGCCTCTTTTCTGAGAGTAAATGTTATAAATATGCCTTGGTTTGTGTGGACACTGAGTCTGCTTTCACTCAAGCTTTCTCATGTCACTGTGCAAACCAGGCTTCCATTATTAGGGGATGAGAGAACCTGAGTTCCAGGTATGGATACCCTCCCTGAATAGATATCAATTGAGGTTCACATTTCAAAGGTCATGATGTGCAGGGATGGGCAAAAAAACATACACGGCTTTGAATAGAGGGTCCATCTTCCCTATAACCTGCAAGCAGCAGATTAAACTGCTAAAGGTAAATCCCGTTGGCCAGGGGAATAAAGTGTTGATGCAGGCTTTAATAAATTTGAATAAGCAACCAGTAGGGCCTCTGGCCCCATAAGCCAGACCAGGGGATCTCTGCTGATGCACCCAATACCATAAAGTTATGGAAGTGCAGGAAATGGCCATTTTTCTGACTGTCACCATGTACCAACATGTTATGTTGCTGAGAACTCGGAGCCTTATCACAACTGGGACAGGAATTATCTAACAATTTGCAATGGGATGTTGCTCTGAGGTGGATGACTAGGGGTTCTGGTCTGGCATATACTGCCCCCAGTCCATCTCTTCACACCTGACAAGGTTGCCTCCCCTGGACAATGTATAACCAGGCCAAGTGCCTACAGCTGCCAGTCTCCCTCTTCTCAAGGCCAAGTGGGAACACGCTGTCTCCCACTGGCACAATGGTTTGGCTGCCATCTTTTTTTCTTCTGCTGGCCTGGAGAACATTATAGTCCTTGGTGAATTTGCCCACCAAGCTCCAAACAGTCTTATATGCTTACACCTGATGAGTCTGTTAATATGTTGTCCTCATTAAATAACATGAAGACACGCATGAGTACCCTGAGTGATCCAGCTTCTGGACTAGGGGACTTAGTAAATCAATGGTCTAGATATGGGGCTTCAGTGGAAAAAGTTGTCACTGATTTTGGAAATTGTTTTCCTAACATTTGTTTTCTCTTCATGTGTCCATATTGTTGCTGTGGCATCTGCCTCAGATGCAGCCAGACACTGCCAAACTAGCCACCTAGCCACCCCCATGCTAGTGAAACCCTTTGCTGAACACTCAAGGCACACTGAAGAAGGGGGGGGGGCATGTGATATAGTAAGAGTCAGTCATAAAGGGTGGAGTGTTGTGGGAGGTCACTGAAGAGATGTGACCACTAGTTGATCCATGATCTGGACTTGAGTGATTGTAGGCTCATTCTCTCCCCTGTCCTCAGAATGTGCCTTTCTCATTCCTAGAAACTGTCCCAAGGACACAGACTTGAGATAGCAATATGGTGTTGAGACTATCTGGAGAGTGTATGAATGAACCCAGTTAAGGCCTCTGTATGAACTTTTAAGATTTGGCAGGTGGGTACAGAGATTCACTCAGCTTGTCACTTCCCAAGATAAGTCTAGTAAGTTCTCTTCCTTATTAAACCTGCCACCTACATCTGGTCTCCTTCTTTCTTTGGTCTCTCTTTGGCCTTTACATATGGAGGCAGGTTTCCTGGCAGATTACCACCAGGGAAACTTCTGAGTTTTGGAAGCAACAAGCTCCCAGGCAACCAATGTTGGCCTGGCCTGAGTATGGGCCAAACCAGAGCTGACTCATACTTTAAGCAGTGCCTATAAGCTATGATAATATTAGAGGCCTTCAAAGAAGTTTTAATTTATTTTAAACTTGTAAATAATAAATATAATACAGTACAAACTATACTTGTCTTATATCAACATAGTCATAGAGTAGAATGTTTAATACAGTTTCTGGAAGAAGGGGCCTATGAGGACCCACTAGTCTAGGATCCACAGAAGACATAATATGGCCCTAGGATAAACATGCTTTTACAGGCAGAAAGCCCTCAGGCACAGAGTCATGGATGCATAGAAAAGGCCATTACAGCATCTGCTACAGAGGACTCACAATTGTTAAAATATTTGGTCTTTATGAAACACCCATTCTTTGTCAAGTGCTCCGTACATTTTCCTTGAAATAGTCCCCTGATATATACACAGACACTCTCAGAAATGCTTTTGATAAATTCTATTTATTCCTCAGTTTCAAGTTTAAAAGTCACTGCATTTGGAAGGCATTGTATGATCCTGAGGCCTGGATTATATGCAGTTTTTATGTACTTTTGAGATCTCCTTATATTTCTCCTATTTCTGTGCTTTTTACATTGGGAACTTCATCTTTATTTGCACTCCACCCTCTATTATATGATATATCCTGTGAGGATAGGATCCATTTCTATACATGTTTGAACCACATGAGCAGCGTGATTGGCACATAGCAGGCAATCAGGTAATTCTGGAAAAGTTAAAATGGTTAGAATTTATAAACTTGTTCTTAAATTGTCAAAAGAGAGTGTACTGGATGTGTTATATCAAGTTGGCTGAGGCCAGACACTGTTTTCCAGGGTCACTTTCCTTGTGCACTGCTGAGTAAAAATTAGGCAAAGAGGAAAAATACATGAGATTTGGCAGGAGTAAATCAGAAACCATTATCTCAAAAGATGGTCACAATCAACCAGAGTGGCAGAGGTACCCAGCTTTTCCTCACTCTTCTCTCTTTCACATTCACTTTATCTTCCTGACTGCTGCCCATGCTGATCAATAGTAGACTTAAGCCCACCAGTAAGGACCTGGCTGAGAACCTGCATCCATGCTAGCTAAACACAGATCAACTCTCAGAGGTGGCAGTCTCAATAGAGCTTTGTGGAAAGTCCCTCTTCATTGTCCCTCTCTGGTGTCCAAATGTATATGACTTCTTGCTTTAGATATACTGGTTACTGACTGTTTCTCTGAGTCTCTCACCCCCAGTTTCCGGATCTTTACTGCCTCAGTTTTTCCATATTTTTTATGTCAAATTCTTGTAATAAATCCATTATTCCCATAATATAAACATAGGACCTGTTTTTACTCCTCTGAATTCTGATAGTGGCAATATATTATGTAATTGTATGGCTGTACCACAATAAGTTAAACTATGTCATATATGTCAAATATTTACTTGATTCTCACCTTTTCCATTTTAACACTGTGATTTATTCCCATCATGGGTATTTTACATTGTTGATTCTGATTACATTTTTAGGCTGTAAGATCCCTACTTGTCATGTTTCTTACTTTTTTTGGTAATCATTCTTGATAAAGAATTGGAAAAATTGTTTTTATGTTCTGTTTTTACAAATGTCACAGGATGTCATTGTGAACTTTTTTCTGTCAGCTTTGGCCAACACACGGTAGGTAGCTGGAGAATTATATAGCAAGTAGCGAGCATTCTCTCAGTTCAAAGTGAGGCAGTAGACCATTGTTGCTGGACCCAATAAGAATGTAATTTAAAAAAAAAATGTCTCACTTAACACAACTCTGAACTTGAATATCTAAAAAACTTGAGACCTGGCCAGAATAATTTTCTACACGAGTTTCCCTCTGAGCCCCCTGCTGCCCTGAAGAACGTGAGGGGTCTCAGGGCTGTAGGAAGGAAGTCGTTCTATGTCCTCAAATCTAATGGAAGGAACTTTCAGAGAGCCACATAGAAATTTTATATTTATCACTGGAGTCTTTTTTGAGGAAAGGCAGTGGGGTAGAAGAGCTAAAAATAATGATATTTGTCCCACATCCAAAAGACTTAACAACCTGGGACTGGAAAGGCCCTTATAGTGGCAGAGGGAATAAAGATGGATACATTAGGCAGAAGCTATGCATGGAGATCTAAGTAAGACTCCTTATCCAGATGCAGGCTACATTGTAGGGAGTCAGCAGGAATCGTCTTCCAAGGGACTTTGTCCAAAATAGTCATTTGGAGTTATGGCATGACTCTCATAGAAAGAGTTGTGTTGGACAGACTGTAGAATGCCAGGAACTGGGGCTGGAATAAAAAATAAGCCAGAGAAAATCCAGCCCATTACACAACTTTCAGTTGGATGTTTCCAGTGAGAAAAACTCTAAAAAACTCTTGGAAATATTTATGAGAGAGAAAGTCACCTTTCAGATTAAACATTTGCAAGACGCATCAATAACAGATCACATATGACCCAGTAAAATAAGACTTTTTTAGTCTCTTAGATTATCTCTTCTGCCCTGTTCATGGTGAAACCAGAGGGGTCAGAAACAACAATTCCGATTATGGTGCAGAAGTACAAGGGAAAGAGGTATCAAGCAAAAAAAAAAAAAAAAAAAAAAAAAAAATGCAGAAGAGGTTGGGTAGACCTTTTCTCCACCATTGCAGGCTCCCCAGACTCAAGCTGTTCCAAGTTATTGAGAAAAGAGAAAATACAACTTGACATGATGTTCAGAGTTTCCTTACTGAACCCTGGTGTTTATTGTTATAGCTAAACTGTGGCTGTTCCTTTGGCTAAAATGATCAGAATATGTTTTTATGTATAAGAATCACTAAAAAATTAGAGTAGACTGGGGTTCCAAGATGCAAAAAAGGAGTCCATGGATTTAGATTTAAAATGAAAAATATTCTATGAGCCCTATGAAAACCTATACTTTCAACATAATGGTTATAGTCGATTTTAGTTATAAAACTCACAAAAGCCTCAAGCCTGACGATTAGCTCTACATATGCAAAAAGGTCATGTTACTCCTTAAACTATTACAAAAGGGTGGAATTCACCAAAAAAACAAAAAGCAGAGTTCCATATGTATTATATGAAAAAAAATCACACTTTAAAATAATTGCTTCATTTTATGTTTTTAAATAGACGGAGTAAATATAGTCTTCAAAACTCATTAAATTTATGATTTTATTCTAAAGACTGTAATAATTTGGCCATGTAATTCTAAGCCAAGAAATAAATATCTATACACTAATACATGAGAGCATAATATAAATATGTAATGTGGTATAAAGTTTAGACTGAATTATTGTGATCAATATTATTGTTGTACACTGACAAAAAGATAGTTTGTTTTTGCTATAGACAAAATTATATTCACTGACCATCAATGTAATGTGCCAAAGGGCATGCATTTCAAAATGAAATACTTATCTGTTCCTTGTCAAAGAAAATGACTTCCATTACCTATGAGGAAATGCATTGTGTATGAAGGGCACCATAAAATTAAAAAAAAAATCTATTTACCAACATAAATTATTTTTGGACACACAAAGAAGTAGAAAGAGTATTTGTCATAGAAGCCATTGGACTTAAGTTTGATTTCACTCGTTTACTAACTGTTGGTCTTTGAAAAGTCATGTAATTTTTTTGTATATGGCATCTGATCAGAAAAATAACATAAAAGGGAGTTCCCATCGTGGCTCAGCAGAAACGAATCTGACTAGTATCCATGAAGACACAGGTTCAATCCCTGGCCTTGCTTAGTGGGTTAAGGATCTGGAGTTGCTGTGAGCTGTGGTGTAGGCCGCAGATATGGCTCACATCCCACATTGCTATGGTTGTGGCATAGGCCATCGGCTACAGCTCTGATTTGACCCCTGACCTGGGAACCTCCATATGCCGTGCGTGCGGCCCTAAAAAGACAAAATAATAAATAAATGAAAAAAACCTCTCAAAAGGTCTTTCCATAAATGGAAACACATAGCTAATATGTATTAATATGTATTAATACATATTAATATTAATACATAGCTAATATTAATACATTAATATTAATGTATTAATATGTATTAAGAGTTTGTTGTAGAGTTTTTAAAAATACACTTACATGATGTCTTATTCCACTCTTGTTTAAATACTATTACTTTCTCAATTTAAAATAAAGAAAAGAGGTTTACATAGATTTAGAGATATTTTAAGGACACATAGAGTTAAAGACAGGTTGTCTAATTATTCTGGTTGTTAATCTCTGAATAAAAACCTGACCTCCCCACCCCCACCCCAGAATTCCATGGCTTAAAAACGCAGTTGTTTCATTTCTTATGATTTGGTATATTGACTAGCATTGGCTGCTCCACTTCACATCAGCTAGCGCTATAATCATCTGGTTGATGTTTAGGTGGAGATCTCAAAGATGGCTCTCTTGTTGGCAGAGCAAATGCTGTCTCTTGACTGATCATTCAGTTTGGACTGTGAAACAGTGGTGCTCCTCCACATTGCTTGGGCTTCTCATAATAGGATGGTTGTTTTCCAAGAGGAAGATGCCCCAAAGCAAGTATTCCAAAAGACCATGGAGGACACTCTAAATCCATTTGTGATCCAGCATTGGAACTTAAGCAGTGTTACTTGCACTACTTTTTTATGCTTACAGAGGACCAGCTCAGACATTGTGCAGAGGAGAACTATGCAGGACATGAATACTCAGAGACTGGGGTAACTGGGAGTAAATCTTATAGACGAGCTACCACACTGACTATAAAAAGCACTGCAAAAATTATTTTCATGTGATAGTATCTGCTCCAGTTATTTCAAACCATGGTTGGTAAATAGAAAATGAAAAAAAACAAAACAAAAACAACAATTAATGACTCACTGTAGCGGAATTATTTCTCTTTGTCCTCTATGTTCCTAGAAACTTCTGACCAGATGCCATGTTTATAGGAATCTAAAGTAAATTATTTGTCTGCCTTTCCCCCAACTGAAAATGCTTTATATCTAAAATGCAGGGTAAAAGAATAGATTTAAATGTCAATTTACCTGTGCTAAAATCTTGACTCTACCATTACTAGTTGTATAACTCTGACATAGTGGTGGATAATGTTACAATATACTTGCTAATGAAGTAGAAAAATCCTAAATGTTTATGAAGCAGCTACTTCTTATTGGCTGTGAGGATTAGACAATATAGTGCTTTAAGAAGGCTTAATTTGAGGGCTAGAAGGTAGTAAGTTGTTAAATATATGGTAGCTCCTTCTTTTATATCCAGAGAACAATTAAATGTAACAAATATAAATTTTGGATTATAAACTTAGGGAGCAGAAAATGCAACTTTATTTTCTCTATAATGGAATTTGGTATCTGTTATAAGTCTCCATTCTATAAGGGATGATTTTATCTCAGTCAAAGCAAGGCAATTTCAATAAACTTACTCTCTTCCCACCTCTCCCAAAGGTGAAGTTTAAGAATGTGAGGTGAAGGAGGAAATATCAGATAAACTCGGGGATAATGAAAAGCAGAGAAATTGGTGTTATATTCTTAACTAGATCAATGAAAAATTGAAGATGCCCACTCTTTCTGGCCCCTAGCATGTGATGCACCAGGGCCAAAGACCCTTGAGTTTTGTCAGTTACCTCATGATCTCATATTGATTTGGATACAGCAGATGTTCCTCATGTGCCAGAGTAGGGTGACAATGCAGCTGAAGAATAAACAAGAGCAGGAGCGGCTTTGTGTTTAGGTTCAGGCATTGCAAAAATACTCAAATCTGAAAGAGGATGTTTTGGCAGATGACAGCATGGTTGTGTGATGGGAATGCTCCAAACATGAGGCATTCCTTGAGTTCCCTAGGACCAAAGACACAATCCTAGAAAAGATAGTGGTCAGGTAAGATACTAAATTGATGGAGATTAGAATTATTTCCTCTATTGGAATAAAATTTTAAAAAATGATTTCCATTTCATTATGGAGAGAATGTAACTTTTTTTTTTCTACCTGAATTTTTTTCTTAGATTTGTATCAGGTGAATATGCATCCAAAATAAATGTAATTACAAATTTTTCCACCTTTAAAAAAAAGATCAAGTCATAGTTCTGATATCAGATAGGGAAACCCTTATCACAGCCTATCACAAAATCAACTTAAAGAGCCATCTTATTGTTAGATGAACTAACTTGTAGATATAATTGAGAATGTGCTAAATTGAACACTCACATCCATGTGTAACTTTATGAAAATCCATGTTAAATTTCAATCTATTTTTTTGAGATGGATTGACTGAATTTTAAAAAATAATATAGCATCAGAGTGTCAGTTAGTATAAGTAGAGAATACTTATGCACAGGATAACAACACTTCTTAAAGTCTACAGAGATCTTCCTGGTAGTTGCTCAAAAGGCCATTTTCAAGTATGAAGGACAGCAATATTCACTTCTAATGAGCTTTCATTTGTCTTGCTATGGCATGGGACTTAAGATCTCAAAACAATTGGGCCACTGTGACTTAGTATATCATTTTCTCTTGTTTTCCAAGTAGCATAGTGTTGCATTATTATATAGTGCCACGTCAAACTTCATAAATCAAGCCCCGAGACAGAGGATAAACAGTCGCAGAACAGAAAGCATGTGGACAAATGCTTGAGTTCACAAGTCACAGCTCGGTGAGCAGCCTTCCCAAAAGCATCTACCTCAACTCCTGTCAGTGACTTGCCCAGAACAGACTGCCTTTTGCATTTTTCCTTTCACCAAACTCACCCAGGCTGATGACATGTAATCAAAGCTTCAGAAACAAATCAATGAACCCTTTCCTTTCCAAGGAATTTGTTCTAGTCTGGCAATTGGTGACAGTGGATCCAGCACCTTAAGAATAATGTGGCATGGCAAGCCACATGTCTTTTTTGTTTCAGGGCTTGCTGAACAGGAGCTAGCATGCTTTTTCTGAGTCAGTATGAAGTGTCTTTTGTTGGTATATTGTAAAAAACTGCACCAGTTTTAGCCACTTTATAATTAGTTCTTAGGAAATACCAAAGAAAAATATTGTGAAAATATAAAATCACCACATAAACTCCTGACTTGATATAAAAACAGCAGTTTGACTAACACACCTGTATCACAGAGGGAGAAAGAGATAATAGTCAAAATGTGCTGCATCAAATGGATTCATATGGATCTTTGGCCACCAAGATAGAATAAAGTCTGCTTTAATTAAAACTTTAGTGTTTCACAAAAGCAAATAACCTGAATGCCCTTTCACATTTGCCATCACCCTCTATGTTTCTTAATGATTAATAGGTGCTCAGTACCTTAGAACCGGTTTCTGAGGAGTCAGATACAATTCTTATCTTTGCTCCTCTGTAGCGAGGTGTTTCTCTCACAACCTCTGGATTTTTCCAGAATTTTTTTTTTAATCTTTGATTTTCTGTTCTTTAAAAATAGTATGTTAGTGTATAGTTTGGGGGGTTGTTTATATTGCTTGGTGTTTTCTAAGCTTCCTGGATCTGTGATTTGGTGCCTGACATTAGTTTGGAGAAATCCTCAGTTATTATTATTTCAACTATTTTTTTTTTTTCTGTTCCTTTCTCTTTTCCTTCTCCTTCTGTTAGTCCCATTACACACATATTATACCTTCTGTGTCTGTCTCACAGTCCTTGGATATTCTGTCCTGTTTTTTTCAGTCTTAGTTCTCTTTGGTGATTCTATTTTTGGAGGATTCTATTGAGATGGCCTCCAGCTCACAGATTCTTTACTCAGCCCTGTCCAGTCTCCTAGAAAGCCCATCAGAGGCATTCTTTTCTGGTGCAGTGCTTCTGATCTATAGCATTTCTTTTTAGTTCTTTCTTGGGATCTCCATCGTTTTTGCTTAGATTTCCCTTTTGCTCTTGCTTGTGTCTACCTTAGTCATTAGATCCTTTAGCATATTAATCTTTGCTGTTTTCAGTTCCTGGTGTGATAATCTCAACATACTTTGCATGTGTGATTCTGATGTTTCCTCTGTCTCTTCAAATTGTGGTTTTTGCCTTTTGGTAATTTTTTCTTGATAGCCAGACCTGATATATCAGGTAAAAGGAGTTGCAGTAAATAGGCCTTTAGTGACATGGTGATGAGGAGAGGAAGAGTTTGACAGTGCTGTGATTAGGACTGTCACACTTAGTGAGCCTCTGTCTCTGGATGCTGAACTTCACAAGTGTTTTGATTATTTTTTCAGTCACCCCTTATGAGGGAGAAGATGACTAGAATGGGCTGAAACCTGGTATTTCATTTTTCAAGTAGGTTCGGCTCTGGTTAACTAGTTTACCTAGTGCTCTGGTATGTTTCAAAATGTTTTTTTCCCTCCCCTCTCCCAGTCAGAAGCAAGAGGAAATTTTTCTTTAATGTTTATCGTGGGAACCTGATCAAGCCCCTGAAGGTGAATATCACAAAATTGTGGGCACCCCTATGACTGAATCCCCTTAGCTTTTTAACTCTTAAGAGTTGTCCATACTTAGCCTTGAATGATTTGTCCATTAGTAGAGTTGTCTGTATTTAACCTGGAATGATTTGTCAAATACAGTTATGGGTTTCCTACCCTTGCAGTGGTTCCTGAGGTGGATTCTGCTCTCAAGTCTCTGTTCTGCTAAGTTATTCTCTGTGTTTTCCTGTTCATCTCTCCAATTTTGGGGGCAGAGCTTTGTCTTGTGTCCTCCTCTTTCTTATGGATCCTAGAAAAGTTGATTCTTCAGCCCCTTAAACTTTTTACCAGTTGTTAGAATTTAGTGGCAACTTCTAAACTCCTTATGTTCCAACACAGAAACTGAAAATCACACAAAAGATTTTAAGGGCAGTGGAAATACTCCATGAGATATTATAACAAATACATGTCATTATGCATTTGTCTTAAGTCCACAGAATGTACAACACCAAAAGTAAATCCTTATTAGCTATGGTTGATTATGGTGTGTTAATATAGATTTATCGATGTAATAAATGTACCACTGGTGGATGATGTTAATAATGGGGGAAGTTATGAATATGTTTGGGGACAATCAATTTGCTGTGAACCTAAGACTGCTCTAAAAAAATTCTTAAAAAAAAAAGTTGGAGGGAGTTCACTTCGGGGCTCAGTGGTTAACAGACCCAACTAGGATCCATCAGGATGTGGGTTTGATCCCTGGCCTCACTCAGTGGGTTGAGGATCTGGCATTGCTGTGAGCTGTGGTGTAGGTCACAGATGTGGCTCAGATCCTGCATTGCTGTAGTTGTGGCATAGGCTGGCAACAGTAGGTCTGATTCGACCCCTAGCCTGGGAACTTCCATATGCTGCAAGTGCAGGCCTAAAAAGCAACAACAACAAAAAAAGTTGGAATCATACAAAGTGTCTTAAAGTATGTTCTTTTGTGGCCAGAATATAAGCTAATTGGAAGTCAACAGAAGAAAATATGGGAAAGTCATATAATATCCAAATTCACAAAAATGTGGAAGTTAATGCACTAGTAAGTAACCAAAAGGTCAAAAGGTGTCACAAAAAATTAAATGCTTTAATGTTGAAGAAAGCAAAGACACAAAAATTTGTAGGATGTAGTGAAAGCTTAGGGACAAATTTAGAATATATAATTTCCTATATTAAAAAAGAAGATGGCAAATCAATATGTTAATATTCCATCTTAATAAACAAGGAAAATGAGCAAACTAACCCCAAAATAAGGAGAAGAAAGAAAATAATCAAGAATAGAGCAGAAATAAGTGAAACATAGAATATAAAAACAATAGGGAAAAGTCAGTGAAACCTAAAGTTGATTCTTTTAAAAATGTCAACAAAATTTAGAAATCTTTAGCTACTCTACTTCTTCATCCCCCAAAGTAAACTCATATTAGTAAAATCAGGAAAGAAATATGAGTATCACACTATCATTATAGAAATAAAAAATATTGTAAAGAAATGGTGCAGAAAACTAAATACTTAAATTAGATAGTTCAGTTGAATAGAAAAATTCTTAGAAAAACACAAATTTTTGAAACTAAAGACAGATACTCTTAAATAGATCTTTAACAGCAAAGGCACTGAATTACTAATTTTAAAACTTGCAACAAAGAAATTCTAACTCCAGATGGCTTCACTGGTGACTTCTACCAAACATTAAAAAAAAAAAAAAAATTAATGTCAATCTTTTAAAACTCTTCCAAAAATCGAAAGGAGAAAATTCTTCCCAATTTAGTCTATAAGAGTATTACCCTCATTAAAAAACAAAAACAAAAAACAAAGACATCACAAGAAAACTATAAACTAATATCTTTGATAAATATAACCATATAAGGCCTCAACAAAATACTAGCAAATTGAATTCAGCAGCATATAAAAGGGTTACATATCATGACTAAGCGGGATTTATCCCAGGATTGCACAGTTGGGTCAACATACAATAATTTTACATATTTCTTTACAATTTTTTTATTTCTATAATGATGCATAATGAACCTTAGAAATATTTCTATAGTTGATGATTTTAATCTGGATATATGACAACTGCAACAAAGAACCTCAGAATTCTTTGAAAGTAATGTATGAGCACAATTATAAGATTTTTCTCTATTGGTTTTTAAACCAGATTAAGATTTAGACAGTCATGTACACAGAAAGCAATTGTTAGGCACTCAGAACCAAAACAAACAAAAAGATTTAGGCATTTGAGCCATTGTTAAAAAAGTTGTTTGAGCATTATAGTGAAGTTAAATGAAACATTTTTAAAAACTTAACACTTTTAGTACAGAAGAAATTATCTCAATACTGTAAATCAACTATACTTCAAAAAGACTTAGAAAATTATACATTTCCTAAAACAGTCAAGTAATAAAAATGTTAATAAAGATATATATTTATTGCCATTATTATTGAACTAGCTAGCCTTTGTACCGAACCACTATTGTGTGTTATTGGTTTCTTAAAAAAAAATTAATGTATGTGTAAATTAAATATATGTTTAGTAATTGTGCACAATTCATTCTAAATTACAGATTTGAATTTTTTTTAGGATAAAAATTTTAAGCAGGTAGTCCTAGGTTAAAATTACAGTCAAAATTCAAGTTGCTTTTTTTTAATGGGAAGACCAGGCAAGCTATAATCTGAACATAATGGTGCCATAGCAAGCCTCCATATTTTCTGACTAAAGGTGTCATATTATACAAGTACACTGTATATCACCCAGTACTTTCAAATAAAAACCCACCTTAGCTACTAAAAAAGTAATAAAGCTTTGATAGTTGTAATGAATTCTTGAATCCTGAGTGAGTTAGTGGATGGATACAGGCATTTCAATTACCTTGTTCTTGCAAGATGGTGCAGAGAACACTCACTCACTAAGTATGAATTATATTCTTAGCACCTACAAATTATTTTTCTCTATTAGTGTCAGAAGGACATGTGCCTAAGCCAATATTACTAAATCTTTTGCCTTTTTATTTAACTGTCATCCCAATTTAAAATATACCTCTAATAAAGTATTCCTAAAATATATCTTTAGTTATAAAGTAACTATAATTAGCAACTGATAGCAAAAATATTTTCATAACAAGTGTGCGATTAAGAAGAGGTTGGAAAGCTTCTGGGGAGAACAACTGTTTGGTTATGGCCCTTATTGAACACTGACTTCTTGCTATTACTAAAAATAATTTCCTAGTAATAATAACTTTTAGGATAATACTGCCTTTTTCTCTACCTGCGCACTCTGAGTAAACCAGGCTCGACACTTGGTTTTAATGATAAATGCTTTTCTTAAGAAGAAAGGATTGTACAGGTAAAATAACTATGCAGCATGGGCACATAGGCTGAATTCAGGTCCAGGTTTGGAAATCATCACCTAAACAATAATCTTTTTATGGGTCCTTTGTTATTTTTCATTTTGGTCTTAGTATAATTCACAACTCTAATCCTTCATGCATTAATCCACTAATTTACTCACCAAATATTGTATTCAGTCCATAGGATGTGCCAAACCTTTTAATAACACAAACCAAACAGACATGTCTGTGGCCTTACAGAGCTTGAAATAAAATGATACATTCAGATGTTTATGTAATAGTTAAATTTTTGATAGGTAATATGGAAAGTAGCCCACAGGATATCATGGGAGAATATAATAAGGTGTAGAACTCAAAGAAGACAAGAAATGGTGTTTCCCTAAAATCTACATAGCAGAAGCAGTGAGATTAGAGAGAAGTAGACAGAGGAGAGATTTGCGATATCATTAGAAAATAGAACTGACAAAACTTTAATATATACATTTTCTTAACTGGACCCAGAGAAGGAAGGAGAAAATGTGGAGTTGTTACTAGGAGAATGCAGGCGAGCAAATGTGTTGGCAAATGTTATAAATCCACATTTGTAGCTGCTGTTTCTGTGATGCCTGAGGTGTGTCTGGGGCGGGTAATCAGAATTGAGATAACTGGAAAATATTTGTATGTTCAGGCCTGAAGTATAAAAGAGATTCTAGACTGCAGATAGAATTTCGGAGCTGCCATTATGCAAATGAGAACCACATAAATGAATGACTTCGCTCCAGGAAGAGTGTACAGAATGAGATAATCTCAGAAAAAGGCAAAATTTTTGAGTGCACAAACTTCAGGCAGAGGAAAAGGAGATTTCACAGGAGATTGGAGATGAGCTAAGAAACACTGGAGCCCTGGAAGTCCAACAAATAGTGTGTTCTAGGAAAAGGAACCTCTTCAAATGTCAACAATAGGAAAATGAGACAGGGAGTGAGTTCTGCCCATTAGAAATGATAACAGGGGGAGTTCCTGTCTTGGCTCAGTGGTGAATGAACCCAACTAGTATCCATTAGGATGTGATTTCAATCCCTGGCTTCACTCAGTGGGTTAAGGATCCGGAGTTGCTGTGAGCTGTGGTGTAGGTCACAGATGCGGCTCAGATTCTGTGTTACTGTGGCTATAGCGCAGATTGGCAGGTACAGCTCCAATTTGACCCCTACCTGGGAACCTCCATATGCCATGCGTGCAGTCCCAAAAAGACAAAAAAAAGAAAGATAATAGGGAAAATATTGCTGACATAGAGGGAGGTTGTTTCAGCAAAATAGTGAAAGCAGAAGTAGGATTGTAGAGTAGGTTATAGCAACTAGATTGATCATTTAAATTTAAAGACACATCATGTTAATCATTCTCTAGCTAAAAAAGATTCAATAGATTTCCATTATATATGAAATAAAATATTATCTTTTTATCATGTCCTCCCCAAACTCATCCTAAACCACTGCCTTGTACTTAGAATGCTTCTCACTCATCTCTGCATTACTATAAAACAAGAAATTCTTTCTGTGCTAGGTCTTTAAAATTGCTTTTTCCTCTTTGAAAGAAAATGTTTTCGCACTTCTGTTTTAGAGAGTTTATCTGTTTATTGATTTTAAACAGCTCCTTATATCTAATATATCATAATTATATGTCTGTAACAGATGTTCCAAGTATTTTTCTAGTGTTTATGTTAAATTTTCAAAATACAAACATATTCTGAAACCTTTCAGCCACCAATAGAAAAATGAGGAAAAAAAACATAGCCTCCCAATTCACAAAAGCTCATTTGCTAAGGGCAGAGTATTGTCTTTTAAATATATGAATGAGATCAGGAAAAAGTCAGGTTGAAACTTCCCAGTGGGTTTCCACCATGATTGGAAGGAAAGCCTGCAGGCTAAATGGCCCTGATAGTCTAGCTTCTCCCCATCTTTCTGAACTCTTCTGTGCCAAGCTTCCTTTTGCTTGTTCCACTCCAGGATCAATGGCCTTCTCTCAGTTCCAAAAATATCCCAAGTTTATTTTCTGCTTTTGTCATTGAATTTCATGTTCTTCCTAACTTCTGGGTCATTCTGGTCTCAGCTCAAAAGACTTCTTCAAATCCTACCCTGTTTATTTTTCCTAGAGCTTTTATTCCATTATTCTAATTATCTCTTGATGGTCTCCAGACAAGAATAAAGTTCTATAAGGGCAGAATGTGTTTTGTTTACTGCTTTGGTCCAAGTATATTGCACAGTGTTGGTGTTTACATTTTTTCTTATTGAATAAATGAATTAATGGATAAGTGAGGGCATTGCCTGATGGGTTATGGATTAAATGGAAAGACTTTTGTTGATTTGTATTGGTTTTTTGTAAATAAGAGAGGTCTTCATTTTCAGTACTGTTGGGAAGCAGCCTATATATTTGAGGACAGGCTGAATATATAAAAGAGAGAAAGGAAAATTGACAGAATAAAATCCATGGAAGATTTAAAACATAACACTGTTCTCTACAATAACCTACACTTTCTGTTTCATATAAGCTACTCATACTTGCTTTAAGATGATAATTTTTCAAGCCCTGTGGTAACAATTTCAAGACAACAATTGCATTTTTGAAATATACTATTCTTGGGAAGAAAAGAACTCAAGAGAAACCAGTGCTTGAAAATGAGGTCAATAAGGAAGACAATTTCAGAATCCTTCACTCGAACTAATATACGTCATTCAGCATGAGGCAAATGGGACCAAAGCAATACCACAGGAACTCCAGAGAAAATTATTTCTCCAGTTTACATGAGCTAAAAGATGTAGGTATATTTCTTTTGTTGACTTTCTGTAACTCTCACATCAGAACATTTTCAACAGCTTCTTGACTATGCTATAGCTAAACTGTATTTCTTAAAAACCGCAAAATGACCTCAAGACTTTTTCAAGAAATACTTCTCTTTCACTCTATTTTATTAACTGTGCTAAGCATTGTAAAGGGGTAGTAAAAAGCATGGATTAAATACATATATATATGTTGTATATAAAATATATAAAAAATATATATATATTCTATATCATGATTAAGTACTATATCACAAAGATGCAGTGGACTGGGGAGATGTAAAAGAGATATGATTTTTTAGAAGGATAACCAAGGATAGTTGATTTCCATACCTAGACAACTATAGTAACTTCTCAGATGATAGCCTATTCCTCTAAAATAAAAGTTGAATCAAAGTAAAAATTGATCTCCACCCTTCATTGCCTAAAATGCATAATCGATTCACCAGGATTGATTTAAAGTGCCCCCTCAAGGCTCTTCTTAGCCTGGCTCTTTTCTTCTTTCTCAAATTTATCCACCCATCCTCCCAACATGCCTCTTATGTACTAGGCATGGTAAACTGCTTACACTGTTTGAAATAAACCATGCATTCGGGTCCCTGAAACTTTTCACGTATATGTTCTCATTTCCTGAAATCCTAGTATGTCTTTTTTTTCTTCTAATACATACGACTATCTCCTGTATATTCCTAGACCAATATCTCTAATCTCCCCCAAACCCAACATTTTAGCAGGTCTCCCCCTCAGTGATTAATGTAGTACACCAAAATGATCACATTTCACTTTAATCATTGGTAGACTTCTTGAAGAGGCACTATACTGTGGTGGATTTTGGAAAAAAACAGAACCATTATTAAATGTAGCTCCTCTCACTAATAGATGTGAATTTTTCAGCCAATTATATAGAACAGCTGATCTCAGCCTTCATTTCTTCATCTGAATATTGGGATTAGTTGTCATGAAATCATGAATTTGATACAATAATTTGTCACAGAAAATGGGATATAATAAGGCATTTACTAAGAACGCCGTATGAAGAACGCTGTTGCTTCATTCCCCATTGATATCCAAGCTCATAGAGAACAGCAACTTTGCCACACTGGTGTCTGTTTCCCAACACTTGACATAGCATTGGAACACCACAGTTCTCAATAATTGTTATTGGATAGTGAATCAGTTGTGACTGCTACAGCCATGTGGTAAGGAACAAGAATTGGGGGGATATTGTCATAATAGGCTGCAAAATATATTTACTTCATTACATAAAGACATGTTCAGTATCTCAAAATAGAGATGTTATATTTATTTTCACCAATTACTTATAAATAATTTTCCTTAATATTTATTTGAAAGACTTTAACGGTTGTTTTCTGTCTGAAGGATCCTTGAATAAGATTACACAGCATATTATCAAAGAAGATAAATGTCTTAATTTTAGAGCTGGTATCTCTCTTCCAGTAGGTTTACTATAAACATCATACCAAATTAGTGAAAAAAATTATATATGTAATTTTAGAATTAAGTAGATTTTGTAGTGTCTCTGGGAAGTATATTGTTACGCCCATTTTACAGACACTTTGAAGTAGTGTTGTCAAAGCAGCAATGTATAAAGGAAAGCACACCAAGGAAGCACCATGCAGTCTATTTCTTAGTCAAGATTTAGATAATCTGAGTTCCAGAAGCAGATTGTCTGCATTCCTTTTCTCTGACTTCAAGCAAGTCTCTAATCTCTTCTTAACTCTCTATCCTCAACAAAATAATAGGACTAACAACTTTTCCTTTGGTTTTCACATGTCTTATTAATAGGCCCAAGTGTGATCATTAAAGTACATGTTGTTTGAATCTTTTAAAAAGTGTACTCTAAATGCTAATAAAAGTGGGGCAATTGAAGACTGCCTGAGTATTTGTTTACAGAATGATTTTTACTAACAATGAAAGCAAGTGAGAAAAAGGCATTATTATTGAATTCACTGGTTACACTTGATTTCTTAAGGTATATTTTTGAGACTAATAATACCATTTTTTTTAAATGTCAATCCATGATAAGTGGTTCTGTGTTAAACAAGAGATTAATAAGAAATGTATTTAAAAAGATACTATCATTTGGCAGATGAGGGTGCAGTGTTAAATGACCAGTATTTCTGTTACCAACCAGAGTTCTTGGACTCCTTAATCAATAGAAATTGATAAGAGACCAGACAGGAAATTCAGGCAAGGCTTTACTGGGACTCTTGCTACAGCACAAAGGAGTGAAAACAAGTAACGAATTCCCTTGCTCACTTCCTGAAGGGGGCCTAGCTTTTCTCTTATACAGGGTGAGAGGGGAGTGGATCCATGAGTGAGACTGGAGGGATGGCTTGGATGGCCTGCCCACTCCCAGGTGGTGCCAGTTCAGGGATCATGCACAGTACCCTGCTTTTGCTCCCAAACTGGGGAGTCCCAGCCTGTCTCAGTCTCAGCCTGCCTCATTCTCTTTGATACCTGTTTGAATGTACTTATTGATAACAACGAATAAGCAGGTAATGTTAATGCACATATACAAAGTAATATAATAAGAGGCTCCTTTATACTTTGTGGGCAGTGATGAGAAAAAGCTACCTTTGTGAATGAAGACTACAGAAATAATTATTTTTCCCTTGCTGGTATCTACTCACATGAAATAATAATTAAACCCAGAATAGATCCACCCAAATTAAGCACTATTTTATAGTACAGTTATACCATTTTTAATTCTAATTAAAAAACAATGTTATAATTTTATATCACCAGTATTTGTTTTACTTTACCAATACTTCTTACCAACCTTTGACTTACCATTTTTCATCAAATTTCATTTCTCTCATCCTTGCCTCCTTATCTTACTTCTTTCTATCTGGAATACATTTCATGGATTATTTTTTTTTTTAAGTTTGTTTTTGGTAAAATTTCTGTTATGTTTATCGGTAATGGTTTATTTCTCCTTTTCTTCATTTACTGGGTACAGAATTCTTTATTAACAGATACTTTCTCTCATCACAGTGAAGATATTATTACATTCTCTTTGGGCTTCCACTGTGACTGTTGAAATCACAATCAACAGATATCAGATAATTAGATATTTAGTCTAATTATCATACCTAATCAGTCTTATTACCCCTACACAAGTAATCTGTTGTTTGTGGTTGATTTTTACACCCTTTCTTTGTTTTGTTTTTTGTTTTTGTTTAGTATACAGTAGTTTCAGTATGATAGTTCTAGTAGTTGACATAGTAGAAATACCCATGATGTAAATAATACAATTTTATCTCTTCCTTTCCATATTAACTCTTAATCACTTTTAAAATATTTTGTGTATTTATCTATGCTCTATTCAGGGATATTTCTATAGCAGTATCTTCCAGTTTACTAATTCTCTAATGTGTTCACCTCAGCATTTATTTCAACTATTGGGTTCATTAATTTGTGACCATAGTTTGGTTTTTCATGATTTATAATTGGTTATTTTTGTTTCATAGGTGCCTATTTTATATGAATGCTATATTAATTAATTGAATGAAACACATTTTTATTCTTACTGACATAGTTTTCATTCAGTAAAAGGCACAAATCTTAAGAACTGCCATTTGAGGTATTTTGACAAATACATACACTGAAATTTATACACATCTCTACTATGGTTCAGAATATTTCCATCGATCCATAAAGTTTCCTCATGCCTGATCCCACAGAACTAACCAAAGTTCTGATTTGTATCTTGAAATTTTGCCTGTTCTATAACTTTTTATAAATTATTTTGTTTATGTCCAACATCTTTCACTTAGAATAAACTGTTTGAAATTCATTTATTTTGACATGTATCCTAAATTTTTCCCTTTCTATTGTTGAGTAGCTGTCTAATACATTAATATCACATAGCTGTCTAATATATTAATATTACAATATTAATATCACATGTGGTATAAATGTGTTTTTAATCATTCTCTTGTTGATTGACATTTAACTTATTTCTAGATTTGAAGTGTCGGGATGCAATTATCCATGATCCACTCCCCTTTTCATATATCTAGTTATTAATGGCCAATTTATTCTGAATTGTCTTTCAATGTAGAGATATCTAGCTTTCTTCCTCAGAGCAGGTTTGCTTATGTTAAAAGGTAATGAAGACAATCTGTTTCTCCAAAGGAGAAGATGGGTGGGTTTGCTAGCAGCCTCGAAGTAAGATCAGGGACTCCTAATCTCAAGGGTTTTCTCTTGTAATACACAGGGGTAGGCAACATCTGACCCCATCACCATGTCACCCTGTGAGAATTGGTGCTCAAACATTCTGAGACGTTATTCTGGCTAACGCTATTGCTGGAAGAATAAACTGCCCTTTGTCTCCAATCAAGGGATCTCATGTCTTCTGTCCAGTACCAATAAAACCAACAAGACTAACTAGTTAGCTAACAGATAGGGTAAAATCCAAAACCCTTCAAAGTTTTTGATTGACAAGGTAGCATTGACTTTTATGCATAAAGCTGGTATGAACATTCTTGTCCCCTGTCTTTTTGTAAATATGTTTTTATTCCTCTTAGTAAATATCTATGTTTAACTTTATTTTAAAACTACCAAACATTTTCCAGAGTTGTTATACAATTTCTTATTTTCACAAACAAACTCTTAGTGCTCCTTCTGCTTCTCATCTTAATCCACATTTGGTGATTTCAGTCCTTTTAATTTTAGCAATTCAAGTAGGTGTGTGGTGATATTGTGCTTTTTAAAGCCTTTTGTTTTGAAAAAATTCAAATTCAAAGAAAATTTTCTCAACACAAAGAGGTATTATATAGCCTTCAGCTATATTTTCCAGTTATAAAATTTTAGTGTCTGTTTGTTCTCTCTCATAGTGTTTCACTCAAATGTCTGAGTTGAAAATAAATTATAGATATGATGTCCCAATTATCTTAAGCACATATCTCTTTAAAACCAGAATAGATACTCATGTTGCAACAGAACAAAGGGTGGGGAAAAAAATGTAATTGTAATGTATATATGTAAGGATAACTTGATCCCCTTGCTGTACAGTGGGAAAAAATAAAATTAAAAAAAATAAAATAAAAAAAATAATAAAGCATATAATTATCAAAAAAAAAAAAAAACAAAACAGAATAGGCCTCTACATTACCAGAGTAAAATATAAAAAAAAAACAGGAAATTAACCTTGATACAATATTATCCTTAACCCAAACATTTATTCAAATCTTTCACTCCCCCAGTAATTTCCTTTGGAGATCCAAGATCCAATTGAATATCACACATATTTAGTTGTTATGTCCTTTCAGCTCCTTTTATTTTGAAATTTTTCCTTAGTCTTTTCACATCTTTAATAATCTTAATATTTTGCAGTAAAAAGGAAATTTGTAGATTGTTTATCAACTTAGTTTGATGTTCCCTCACAAGTTTTATATTTTCAGAAGAATACAAAAAAGTAAATTCCATCGGGAAACACATAATGCCAATTTGTCCCTCTGCCAGTGACGTTAACTTTTACCAACTGCTTAAAATGTTGTTATATTTGTCAGGTTTTTCTAGTGAAACTTAATAACTGTTTTAATTAATTAATAATTATTATTTAGTGGCTTATTAATTAAGTATATTTTTATTTATACAATTAATAAGTACCTTGTAGGGAGATACTTTGCAGTTCTTAAAGTATTCAGTTCTGTATTAAGCTTTTGGCCATCTTTTTTTTTTTTAATAAATTTTATTGGAGTATACTTAACTTACAAACTTGTATTAGTTTCAGGTGTACAGCAAGCCAAATCAGTTTTATATATATATAAAACTGTTCCTTTTCAGATTCTTTTCCCATATAGGTTATTACACAGTACTGAGTAGGTTACCCTGTGCTATGTAATAGGGCCTTGCTGTTTATCCATTTTATGTGTAGTCGTGTACATATGTCAATCCCAACATGCTAATTCATCCCTTCCCCACCATGTTTCCCCTTTGGTAATCCTAAATTTGTTTCAAAATCTTGAGCCTGATTCTATTTTATAAGTTCTTTTGTATCATTTTTCATTAGCTTCCACATATTAGTGATATCATATGATATTTGTCTGATTTACTTCACTTAATATGATAATTTTTGAGATCCATCCATGTTGCTGCAAATGATATTTTTTCATTCTTTCTATGGCTGAATAATATTCCATTATATATATGTACCACTTATTCTTTATCCAGTCCTCTGTTGACGGGCATCTAAGTTTCTCCTACGTTTTTGGCCATCAGCTTTAACATCCATTAGAGATTCCTGCTTGAATCGATCATTCTTTTGATAGTTTCTAAATAGTATTTAACTTAATTCCATCATTCCTTTTCCATTTGTGAGATAATATTCTGCTATAATGCAGAGTTTTCCCTTCTACTTGATTAATTCATTTATGTAAAATGAGAATGATAGATTTCTGTTGTTTCTAAATTGTAAGCAGTTAGTAACAATATTTATAGGACCTTCAAACTGTTTAAGACTTAGCAAATAGGAAATCATTCAAGCTACATACTGTGTTCTATTAAGGGCCCTGCATTATTTTTTATATACTCCTTTACTTTGGGAAAAAAGATGTTCCTTGCTTACCTTTTCATTTTTAATTTCCTGTTTCAGCCCCAGACTAAGCTATTTCTCCAAGAGGTACTGAATTGATTTTTAGAGGAAATAGTATCTCAAAACCAAAAAGTATACTTATTGATAGATTTATGATTGCTTCTAGAACCTCTCAACAGAGAAAGCTGGGAAAATATGTACATCTCTCTTTGTCTTTCTCTCCTTTCCTCCCTCCCTCCTTCTCTGTCTGTCTCTCTTACACACACATACATCTTTTTCTACAGGCATTTACTTATATCTACATTATTAAAAACCTTGCATTTTCAATCCCAATTCAACACCATGAAGTCTAGCCTTCCTCTTTTCTTTACTTAAAATTTACCGTATTAAGAAATCTGCCCCCTCCATTTGAGAGCTCCTTCAATATGTAGCTAATCTGGCCATGTTGACCATTTTTTTAGCATAACCAAACTTTCTCTGGACAACTCAGCATATTATTTGGCTCCAACCAAAAGTATTTTGAAGTAAAAGGAGAATGAGGGAGCCTAGTGTTTATCTTCTGAAGATATCTATCATTTCCATTTTATATTAAGTAAATTCTCTGAATAATGTGTGTGTACATGCACACATGTATGGTAGATAGAATTCACCAAGGTTTCTTGCCTTATGTGCCATTAATCTCCATACTTATTACAGAGGGAATTTTACTTTACTTTTTATTTGTGTTACTTTGCTTATTTTTCTGTTATCCTGCTCATTTTATATTTTTGTGTTTGATTCCTAATTTTTTAGAATAAAAGTACAATTTTTCAAGAAAAATAAAGCAACTCACTCTAAAAGAGGATTTGTAAAATAAAGTTTCCTTCACAAGATAATAAAAATATTTCGTGAATCAGTAGTAATTAGTGTCCAATTAGTACAAGTATTGCCTTCATAAATAATCAAATAGTTTGCTATGAAATATTTTAATATTTTATATAGACATTTATTAGTTTTTATAATTATTTCTGGTTCTAAAGTTATATATATTTATATATATAAATTTTAAATATATAAATATATAAATAAATATATATATATATAGCTCTTCTTTATTGATAATACTCTTTCCCAAGTGTTTCAATCTTTTTCTTTCTTTTTTTCCCTATATATATAAATATTGTTCCCAAACGTGCATTTGTAATGCTAAGGTAGCTTGCTCAAGAGCTGATGCAAGCCTCAGCACATTCTCAACCTCAGATGACCAACATCTCCATCCTTGATATGGGGTTCTGGCATTGAGCCCTGACCACCTTTAGAGAAATCTCTTCCTCAATTAACAGCTTCCTCATGGGAAAACTTGGTGTCCTTTTTATTAACTGATCTCAGAGAGTACATGTTGATTCTTAACTGAGGCTCTAAACATATCGCACCTCAAAAGTTCTCTATAAACTTGCTTATGCACTTCATTATCCAGGCAAAAAGTATCCTGTTGTTGTAGTCTCCAAGGGCATCTGGTGCTCACTAACCTTTTAGAACACTGAGGGGCTACTGAGTGATTTTTTTTTCGAAACTAAAAATATGTGCCAAAGTACTCTGTTGTCTCAATTTCTATATGGACATATGTATGGCTCATTTTCAGGAATAGCTACTCTCAGACAGAAAGATGGAAAACAGATAAATAAATATCAAGTACTGCCTCACTGGACCTTCAGTGAGGTCTATAGAGAAGAGACTTGTAGTTTCTAAGGGAGAAGGAGAGGGAGTGGGAGGGACTAGGAGTTTGGGGTAAATAGATGCAGAATGTTGCCTTCAGGATGGATTAGCAATGGGATCCTGCTGCGTAGCACTGGAAACTCTGTCTAGTCACTTATGATGGAACACGTAATGTGAGAAAAAAGAATGTATACATGTATGTGTAACTGGGTCACCATGCTGTGCAGTAGAAAAAATATATAAAGAAATAAAAAAATAAAAAATAAAGAAAAAAGAAAAAAAAAGCTTCTACAGAATATACTAAAAAAAAACAAAGCAACTCCACATTAAAGAGGGAGACCACTAAATTTCTTGCCCCTTTCCCAAAAAATGCTTCACTATCTCACATTTTATTCCAAATGTGTACATGACCCATCCCCACATAAATTCTTTCCAATATATTAAAGAGAGAATGGGTGCCAGGAAACCCTTTGGCTGCTCTTCTTGTTATGTTTTTCAGCCAAGGAAATGAAAAAGAAACAGCAATAAAAAAAAGTTAAGGTTCATGTAATTTTACTAAAGAAATGGTCTTACAAGGAGTTCCTTGGTGGCCTAATGGCTAATGACTCAGCATTGTTACTGCTGTGGCTTGGGTTTGATCCTTGGTCCAGAAATTTCTGTGTGGCGCAGGTGCAGCCAAAAAAAAAAGGAGGGGGGAGGGCAAAGGAGATGTTCTCTTAAGTATCAAAGCAGTAGAATAAACTTCAAAGGGAAAATTAGAACATTTGATTACGTAAAATTCAAAATTCTGTATGTCAGTAATACAAAAAGGGAATAAAAATGGTAAACTAGTTCCAGATTAACAATGAATTTACAAACTTGATCTATAAAGACTTTGTTAAAATAGATATTAAAAAATAAAGATTGTAAAAGAAAGGCAACTGGCATATTGTATCTGAATCAAAATGTTCAACTTTGTTACTAATAAATGCAATTAAAATTCCCTTGAAGTTCCCATCATGTCTCAGCGGAAAGGAATCTGCTAGCATCCATGAAGATTCAGGTCAATCCCTGGCTTTGCTCAGTGGGTTAAGGATCCTGTGTTGCGGCGAGCTGTGGTGTAGGTCACAGATGTGGCTCGGATCCCACATTGCTGTGGCTGTGGTGTAGGCCAGCAGCAATAGCTCCAATTCAACCCTGAACCTGGGAACCTCCATATGCCATGGGTATGGCCCTAAAAAACACACACACAAAAATTCCCTTGCAATTTATGTATTACAAAATTTTGTATACGTAATTCGATAAAATAGTAAATACATTATAACAGTTATCATTTATGGAGCACGTACTACCTTTTAGCTGTGTGAAATGAGATTATTTACATAAATCAATTAATAGTTTCTATGTATTAACCTTATGAGCTATGTATATTTTGGGTTTTTTTATGGCCACACCCATGGCACATGGAAGTTTCTAGGCCAGGGACTGAGTCTGAGATGCACTTATGACCTATCCAGAGCTGCAGCAACACTAGATCCTTTAACCCACTGCACCAGGCCAGGGATCAAACCTACACCTTCGCAGTGACCTGATCCACTACGGTTGGATTCTTAACCCACTGTGCCACAGGAGAAACTCCCATTTCCTTATTATAAAGAAGAAGCTATGCCTAGAATTTTCCATGTGTTCCCAACTCTAAATCTGGTTAATTTCACAGTCTAGCAATAACCACTAAACCTCTTATTAGCATTTACTCTTTTTTGATTATCAAATTAGAAAATGAGTACTTTTTTAATGATGCAATGTGTTAGTGCAATAGAATAAACAATGTCATTAATTGTTGGTGGATTTATACAATGATACACTTCTAGAAACAATTATCCAGTCCACATTAAGAGCCATAAAATATGCTAAGAATTAGAAAATACTTAGAATTATGCTAAATGGACTAAGTCAGATACAGACAGATATCTGTCTTATATGTGGAATCAAAAGAAAAAAAAAAGCCAAACTCATAGATACAGAAAACAGACTGATTGTTGCTATAGGAGGAAGAGGGTGGATGGGAGAAATGGGTAAATTGTTATTTAGTTTTTTTAATTTAAATAGTTTAAATTAAAAGTTAAAAAGTGCCATGGAATAATGAACATATAATTTATATATTTTGAAAAAGTGTTTTCATTCCAGAAATCTATCCCAAGACAAAAATCTGATATGCTGACAAAGATTTTTTTTTGGAAAGTTTTATGTATAATAGTACTATTAACAATAACGAAAAATTGGAAGCAGATGAAATTAACAGTATTGGAGCAGGTAAATAAATGATCAGATGTCTTAAAAATGAGGTACTTTGCAAGTGCTAAAAACCATACCTCATGAATACATAATGATATGTAAATACCTCCTCTCCATGTAATATTAAGTCAAATTGTTTAAAAACAGCTGGTAAAAACTAGGGCAAACTGCACTATGCCCATCTTTGCAGCATTCTGTTTGCAAAAATGAAAATGTTGGGAAAGAACTGAAGCGGGGGGTGACTGTATAGGCAAAACATTCCAACTAGAGTCCAGTTTCTGTAATCATTAAAGGCACACACCAGGAGAAACTGTGATACCAGTAACCATAACCTGTTGTCTATACATGTGGTAACATTTGGCTGTATTTTGTTAAGTGCTTTATGTTGCATTTATGGTTCAAAATATTGCACTTACATTGTATTTGCATTTTTATATGTATTGAAATACACATACACACACACATAAAGATAAGCCAAATGTTATCATCGGTTATTACTAGATGTTAATATTATGGATTATTTTTATATTCTTTGTTATATTCTGTATTTTTTAAAATTTTATGATTATGAATTACTTTTATGTTAAGAATAAAGGGAACTTAATTTTAAATAGTAATACCACCTACAGCAAATGTCTATTTTGAGGGTTAAATAAAATGATACTCATAAGTAATCTAGCAAAGAATTTACTGTGTCACAGAGCCTTACTAAGTAAATTAATTTTAGTGAATTAATTCTAAGATTTGCAAATGCATTCCCTTAAGACAAAGTACGTGCAGCTGTTAGCTCTGAAACTAGCTACTAGATATCAAAAATTATAATTTAACAACTCCTTTATAATCTTCACTTTTTTGCCATCATAGATCTCATACTCCAGGGAGAGAGCAAGGCTGAAGAGACAAAGATTAAACCCACAGAAAAATGTTATTCCACTGCTTGATAACTGTTTAATGTTTCAGATGCAGGGATTCTCAAGAGAGGTGAAACAGAGGAATAACCTTCACTCCTGTAGTGCTCTCAAACTACACATTTCACATTTCCATAGGGTTTATCAGAAAAGGCAGGTAGGGAAGATAAGAGAGTGGAAAAATTTCTTCAGGTAATTATAACATACCTCTCCTCTCCTTAATATCCTCTTTAAAAGGGTTCTATTTATTATTCCCTTTCTGTGAGTCCATATTTTAGCCACACAGAAGTTTTTTTAATAGTAGTTTGAGTGAATGGGCTGAACTGTAGTTTTACCAAGTTGATCAGAACCACAAATATGACAGTGTCAGGGCAAAGTCTATTGCATGTAGACCACTCAAAGATAGTTAATTTTTTTAAAAAGACAATATTTTATTTATTTTGGACTTCTCAGTGTTATGGTTATAAGAGAAGCAAGCACTGAATTTGGAAAGGGTCTTAACAATATTATATTTATGATTCACTCTTTTTTTTTTTCCTTTTTTCTTTTTAGGGCCAAATCTGTAGCGTATGGAATTTTCCATGCTATGGATCAAATCGGAGCTGCAGCTGCCAGCCTACACCAAAGCCACAGCAAAGTGGAATCTGAGCCGCGTCTGCGACCTACACCAGAGCTTGCAGCAATGCTGGCTCCTTGACCCACTGAGCAAGGGCCAGGGATCAAACCCGATCCTCACAGACACTTAAGTTAGGTTCTTTACTCACTGAGCCACAATGGGAACTCCCATAATCCCTCTCTCTTGATCAATGCCTAGAAAGCATTTCAGGTACAGACTACTGAGTAAATATGCAGAGCTGGTGCAAAGTAGTTCAGCTTTCTCATCATGGTCATCTTGTAGTTTACCTACAGCCAGCCTGTATGGGCATCTTCTTCCAGTTCTTTCTCCTTTATTTACCTAATCCTTATCACTCATTCTTATTATTCTTCCTGTGGATCTTAAAGTCCTATTTACTAAACAGGCAATAGTCCTTAGTGTGCATTTTTAAAGAAGCATCTTTCAGATTCCTCGGGACATAATCTTCAAGACTAACAAAGCCTACCACTTTCCTCAACCTACCGATCTCCACTAATAATTTCTGGCTGTTCAACACACCTGATGAGCCATTATGGCTAACAAATTTACTTTTTCTTTCCAGAGACCATATCTCCCTTTACTTCAGCCAAGACTGAGAAGTAGAAGAAATATGAAGTAGATATAATACCCCATCCTGCCACACAGATAACAATAAAACAAACGAAATACCCATCCTATGATCCAAAACATGAGCTCTATATTCAACTATTATTCCTCTGTAATGTATTAGAAAGCCAGCGGAATGGGACTATACCAAGTTACAGCGTCATCATTTTTTATCATAGAAATAGTTCATTCTATAAATCAGCTATCAATTTTTCTAATAGAGCAACTGTACATGACATATGATAAGTAAATTCAGTGGAAAAAAAAAAGACCCCTCTAATGGGCCCTATGACTTCCTATAGGTGTCTTTCAAATTTAATCTTACCATTAATTCCATGTTGCTGCAATTTCAGCTTCTCAATTTGAAAGTTGACAATGCCTTGTAATTAAGCCTGTCTAGGCTTGCAGGCTGGGTGAACTTAAGGAACTCTCCTGGTTCTAATTGTCATTGTTGTGAAGAGAAGTGGCATTAGCTTAATAAGAACTATGAGTTACAAAATCACAAGCAGTTCTCTTCTTGTGGTTGGTGAACCATCATGTGTGTACCAACAGGAACATAAAAAAAGGTTTGAGGCTACAGTGGAGAGGTGGTAGAAACAAATCCAAAGTGCCTGGTGAATGCATGGTTAGCCATGAGAAAACATTTCTATAGGACACTGGGGAGAGATTGGGAGAATATTAATCAGCTAGGAGGTTTAGTACAAGAATCCAATCACATATTTACTTTTAAAAAATACACCTACAATTGAAAGACACACAAACACAGCACTCATAAACATCACTGTCCAGTCAAGAGCTGGAAAACAGCTGTTGTTACAATCCAGACGGAAGGGAGTATTCATATCTAAGAATGGCAGTTTTAATTGCTGGAAACCCTAAGGGCAAACTATCCTCAGCAATATGAATCAGATGCTGTGGGACAAAGAGAACAGCTTTGGCGAGGATAGGCCATCTGTACCACACTGATCTTGCCAAGAAACAAGAAAATCTGCAATTGACATTGTAAAAAAGATACCAGGACCTTGGCCTCTCCACAGTCTTCTAGGTCATCTTGGGTGAGACAGCTTCCAGGCCAGACTGGTAGCCAAACACGCAAAATCAGTGGATCTCAATTGTTCATACCAAGTGTGCTTTTGAGCAGGACTGACTCCAGGTAACTTCACATAACGGACGGAGGTAGCTGTCTTCTGGATCATGAATGCTGCTTTGAGATCTCTCCCTCTTGAAGTGCTTACTTGTTTTGAAATATATATTAATTTTCTATTGCTGATCTAAAAAAAGTCATCATAAATTTAGTGGTTGATGGAGTTCCCGTCCTGGCTCAGTGGTTAACAAATCCGACTAGGAACCATGAGGTGGCAGGTTCGATCCCTGACCTCACTCAACGGGTTAAGGATCCGGCGTTGCCGTGAGCTGTGGTGTAGGTCACAGACAGCGGCTCTGATCTGGTGTTGCTGTGGCTCTTGCTTAGGCCAGCAGCAACAGCTCTGATTAGACCCCTAGCCTGGGAACCTCCACATGCTGTGGGTGCATCCCTAGAAAAGACAGAAAGACCAATAAATTAATTAATTAATTAATTAATTTAGTGGTTGAAACAACACATTTATTATGTTATAGTTTGAAGTTAGAAGTCTAAAATGGATTATGTGCTAAATTCAGAGTGATAGCAGAGCTGTGTTCCTTTCTGAGGCTCTAGGGCAATGCACCGTCTCACCTTTTCTAGCTGCTAGAGGCCACCTGCAGTCCTTGCCTCATGTCTCTTCTTCCATCTTCAAAATGTATCACTCCAACGCTCCTTCCATTGTTACCGTGTCTTTGACTCTGACCATACTGCCCTCTCTTGTAAGTTTCCTTCTGATTATATTGGACACTTAGAGTCTCCAGAATGATCTTCTAATCTCAAGCTCATTAAGTCACTTTTGCCGTAAGGTAACATAGGCACAGGTTCTGGCTATTAGGCTGAAAATATCTTTGGCAGAAGGATGGAGGGGAGGCAGACAACTATTCTAACACAAACTCAATGTTTAAAATCTTATGTATGTATGTCTCTACACAGAAGGAAAGGGTTCAGCTTTGAGAACATCGGAAGAGATAGGAAATAAAGAAGAGACAAAAAGAAAAATGGAAAAGGACTCAATGTATCTATAATAGTGATATGCACAAAATATCTGTAGGTGTCCTTTAGATATGAAAGGGATGCTGACAAACTATTGTGAATGACACATATACTGCAAACCCCTCTTATTTTGTGGAATCAGGTAGACATGTGTGTCAACTGCAGCTTTTCAGCAGGCCCTACTTTTGATGGGAATGATCTACAGACATGCACAGAACCTGGCTCACTTTCTGAAATGAGGTCTGAGAGTGCACCCTTGGAATTGTGAGCTCCACAGCAGTCAGTTACATTAGTAGGTTACAGTTGTGTAAAATGTGCACATAGAGTTAAACGCTTAGGATTATATTAAGTTCTACTCAACAAGTGTTCAACTAAGGAGGGATAGGAGCCACGTACTATGACAAAGTTGCAAAGAACTGACAAAGAAACCCCCTTCTACTTCTTGCTAAGTCCCAGTCCCATCAAACACCTAGCTCAGTTTCCAGAACAAATTCTCATTTGTATTTCTCTCCCTTTGCCTTAAGCCCTTCTCTTACTCAGAATCCTTCTCCTTTTCTCTGTTTATTATATTCTGCCTCATATTTCAATTCTCAGCTCAAAGGCACTCTCTGAGAAATTTACCTCCATCCCCTTCAAGTGACATTAATCACTGCCACCCCTAAATTCACATCATGCTTTAGGTAGTAGCACAGTTTATTAGTCTCTGTGCCCTCCACAGCAGTTCAAGTACTTTGCTCATCCCTAATCAACACCTGTGATTGAATTGAATTGGATTGATTATTTCATAACAATGTCTATGTTGAAATAATGTGTCACTTATTTAAAGGACTTTCCTGCATGTGACAAAAAGGAAAGCAAATAAATTCTTCTGTCCTTAGAACAGCAACTCCAAAACATTCATGTGTATAATAATCCCTCAGATAGTTTGTGAAAACAGATCCCAGAGTTTGAACATCTGAGAGTCTAAATCAGTAGGACTGAGGAAGACTCCAGGGTCTTTATTTTGATAAGAACTCTGGAATATATTGATCCAGGGGATCCTGGATTACACTTTGCAACAACAGCAACAACAGAAAGATATTTCCAGTGAACAGCTGTACTTTCATAGAATCCTCCATAAGTTTTAAATAAGAGCCTCTTTTAGTAAATAATATGCTTGATGAACTGAGTCCTCTATGGAGGTTATGGTGGAGCTATTATGAGCAGAATCATAGTCAAGTCTCTACACCATCTGGAAAGACATATTTGCACTGAATATGGAATTTCCCATCTCTACCATATGCCATAAAGGCCAATTTTGAATCATATATTTCTCTACGCAAAACTATTCAAGTCAAATAAACTTAATTCCTAGACCACACACATTTTAAAGTAGTAATAGAAAAAATAGAAGCTAAAATGAACATCTACTCCAACTATATTATTCTAGCTAATTCCTATTTAATTACAATTGTGGTACATACTATCTCAATATCTCTTGTCCTTGGACTAGCAGGATTTCACTATACTCAACTACTTTTTATTATTATTTTCATTTACCATTGGTCTACTTTCTATTTTTAATTACTCAGTGAATTTTATTACATTTATGCTTGTGCAATGATCATCACAACTCAATTTTATAACATTCCCATCCCAAACCCTCAGTGTATTCCCCACTCCCCAACTTGTCTCATTGGGAAACCATAAGTATTCCCAAGTCTGTGAGTCAGTATCTGTTCCGCAAAGTTCATTGTGTCATTTTTTTAGATTCCACATGTAAGTGATAGCATTTGATGTTGGTGTCTCACCATCCGACTGATTTCACTTAGCATGATAATTTCTAGGTCCATCCATTGTTGCTAAAAACGCCATTATTTCTTTCCTTTTAATGGCTGAGTAATAGTCCATTGTGTATATATACAACATTTCTTTATCCACTCCTCTGTCAGTGGACATTTAGGTTATTTCCATATCTTGGCTATTGTACATAGCTGCAATGAACAGTGGAGTACATGTATCTTTTCCAGTCATGGTTTTCTCTGGATAGATGCCCAGGAGTACTCTGAAAACTATAAGATGCTGATGAAAGAAATCAAAGATGACACAAACAGATGGAAAGACATACCATGCTCTTGTATTGGAAGAATCAATATTATGAAAATGACTATACTACCCAGGACAATCTACAGATTCAATGCAATCCCTATCAAGGTGCCAAGGACATTTTTCACAGAACTAGAACAAAATATTTCAAAGTTTGTTTGGAAGCACAAAAGACCCAAAATAGAGAAAGCCATTCTGAGAAAGAAAAATGGAGCTGGGGGAATCAGAATCTCTGACTTAAGAATATACTACAAAAATACAGTCATCAAAACTGTATGGTACTGCCCCAAAGCTAGAAGATCAATCAGTGGAACCGGATAGAAAGCTCAGAGTTAAACCCACACATCTACAGTCAACTAATCTATGAAAAAAGAGGCAAGAATATACAGTGGAGAAAAGACAGTCCTTTCAATAAGAGGTGATGAGAAAACTGGACAGCCACATGTCAAAGAATGAAATTAGAACATTTCCTAATACCATACACAAAAAAAAACTCAAAATTGATTAAAAGACCTAAATATAAGACCAGATACTATAAAACTCTTAGAGGAAAACATAGGCCAAACACTCTCTGACATAAACCACAGCAATATCTTCTCAAATCCACCTCCAAGAGTACATGACAATAAAAACAAAAATAAACAAATGGGACTTATTAAAAAAAAGTTTCTTCACAGCAAATGAAACCCTAAACAAAACAAAAATACAGCACACAGAATGGGAGAAAATCTTTGCAAGTGAATCAACTGACAAGGGATTAATCTCCAAAATTTATAAACACCACCTGCAGCTTAATACCAAAAAACAAACAACCCCATCAAAAATGGGCAGAAAGGAGTTCCCATCGTGGTGCAGTGGTTAATGAGTCCGACTAGGAACCATGAGGTTGCAGGTTTGATCCCTGGCCTTGCTCAGTGGGTCAACGATCTGGCGTTGCCGTGAGCTGTGGTGTAGGTCGCAGACGCGGCTTGGATCTCTATCTAGTGGCTGTGGCTCTGGCGTAGGCCGGTGGCTACAGCTCCGATTAGACCCCTAGCCTGGGAACCTCCATATGCCACGAGAGCGGCCCAAGAAATGGCAAAAAGACAAAAAAAAAAAAAAAAAAAATGGCAGAAGATCTAAACTTAAAATTCCCCAAAGAAGACATAAAGATAGCCAAAAAACTCATGAAAAGATGTTCAACATCACTCATCATTAGAGAAATACAAATCAAAACCACTATGATTTACCACCTTAAACCAGCCAGAATGGCCATCATCAAAAAGTCTATAAACAATAAATGCTGGAGAGAGTGTGGAGAAAGAGATCCCTATTACACTGTTGGTGGGAATGTAAATTGGTGCAACCACTGTGGAAAATAGCATGGAGATTCCTCAGAAGACTAAAAATAGAATTACCATTTGATCTAACAATCCCACCTCTGGTTCTGGTTTCTTAAGCACAATTCAATTTCTTGTGAGCTATGATAATACCTTATTAATCACTTGAAATCATGAGAATATATTCATGAGACAGAAGAAAAAATGTAGTTTTAAGAAAAAGTGCTTTTAGAGGTGATGTTTAAATATCAAAGATTCTTATATGTAATGAATATCCTACTCATGTTTTGTAGCATTTAACTTTTTGCAATATCTATAGACATAAACATATACACACACATATATTTGTATACCTTTACCTTATCTTGTCTTCAAACTACATTTTGGCTTCTTATTGCATGTCTTATCATAGCACTTTCATTGCTCTTCCATTTTTTCCCCATGGGATATTTCCTTCCATAATTGGCTCACAATTCAACATAACAAATGTTAATATCTATACTTGATTTTGTTGTGTGTGTGTGTAACCCACCATCCCTCTCTGCTCAGAGGAGCATTTATTGGCACAATGGTATATCCTTGCTTATAGCAAAATCAACTTATTTCTTGTCAACATGAGATTTAAAGCTGTATTAGCAAAAGTAGTCATAGTGGTTTTTTTTTGGCCACGGGCCCATGGCATGTGGAAGTTCCTGGGCCTGGGATGAAACCCATGCAAAGCAGCAACCTGAGCTGCTGCAGTGATAATGCCAGATCCTTAACTCACTGTGCCACAAGAGAGCTCCTATAGTATTCTTATCATATCTTGGCAAATTGATTGTTTAGTAGAGTTACTCCCTCCAAGTGTTATACCTTTTGGCAGAATATACTAATTCACCCATACACTTTCATAATAGGCACATAGTCAACTGAAAATAGCATAGATATACAAAACTATATGGTCATGTGTCAATTCAACCAATAGTTGAGAATGTGATTTAGCTGGGGTAATTACCACCTCTTTATGCTTCAGTATTATTGTGTATATTCAATAAAGCACTCAGCGTTTTGTGAGTGTCTGAATGGGGGGACAGAATAGGAATAGAAAAAATGAAAAATATGTATTAATTGACCTCAAAAGCTTTTCACTATAATAAGATAAATCTAACAGATACACTCTAAGTGTTATAAAAAGAGTGTGTGATGTATCATCAGTCATTAGAAAATTCTAAAAAATTGCCTGGTAAAATCAAGAAAGACTTTCTGAAAGGAAGTGCTATTAGAATTGAAAAATCAAGCTTTGAAAATTTTTATAACAAATGAGGTTATGAAACAAGATATTCTATGAATTTTTAATAATATGAGCAACCCAGTAATGCAGAACGATATAGAGTGACTTTGGGGAAAACTATGGAATCTATTTTGATGTGTGAAGGAAAATCATTTCTAAGATTATCGGAAACTGGGTTAATGAGAGCTATTGATGAGACTTGAATTTTAAGCCTCAAAATTAAAAATATTTCTGTAGGCATTATGCACTGATAAAAAAAAATTAAGTGGTGAGTGGTAAGATAATTATAACAGAATTGTGAATTAGGGGAGAAAGGAATTAATAACACTAGCCAATAAACAATTGAGAGACTTCTGTTCATATTGGAGTAACAGGGATTAGATTTGTTCTCCCACCCAAAGCGACTAAAACATCAGGCAAAATATATGAAATATTAGCACTGAAGCCACTAAAAATTAAGCAACAAAGGTCAACAGTGGTGGACCCTATAATTTCTTTAGCTTATTGCCTAGGAATAGTTTCTAGTCTCTGAGTAGAGGAAATGGAAGTGAGTCCAAAAAAAAACAAGTTGGAAATTTTTTGTTGAGTAGAATACTGGAAAGTAAAGAGAGATGCACAGAGAAAACTTCTGGGATTTGTACAGAATTTTCATCAAATATTCAGTCAAATACTAATTGGTATGTGCATATAATAATATCAGCTGAGCTGGAATGGTGGTGGGGGGGTGGGGGAAGAACCACCTGAAAGGAGTATAGGGGATTGTGCTTGGTGAACTACCTAGAAAAATTACTGCTTGCAATAGCCAGAGTGAAAAAACCTTAGAATAAACGAGATTTAGTTAGTGTGTGAAGGATATTGTCCCAGTTCTCAAGAAAGTTAACCCTAGACTAAATGGTTCTCTAAGTCTACCAAAGTGTGTCAGACATGACTCTAAAAATTCCCCAAGATTCTTGCCCCTTGAAGTATATGCCCTATGTAATTTCACCTCTTTGAGTGTGGGCATAACCTCTGAATATAATGGGATAGCCCATTCATATTTGGATATGCTATATGGCAAAGGTGAAGAAATTTTGCAGATATAATTAAGGTCCCAAATGAACTGATTTTTGAATGAAATAAAAAGAGAGATTATCTGAGGCAGACCTGATTTAATCTTACGGAGGCCCTTAAAAGGAGGAGGCCTGGATCCTTCTTGAAGAGAGTGATTTTCCTGCTGTCTTCGAAAAAGTAAGCTGCCCTGCTGTGAATGAGTTGCAAGAAAGACACTTGCAAGAACATGCAGAGGCTTCTAGGAATTAAGAGTGGAACATGGCTGACAGCTAGTCAGAAAATTAGGACCTCAGTCCTACAGCTGCAAGAAACGAAATTCTGCCAATAACTCCATGAACTTGTAAGAAGACTCTGCGCTCCAAAAATCCATGCAGCCCGACCAAGATTGTACATTGTGAGAGCTTGAAAAGTGGATACAGCTAAGCAGTGATCTGGGATCACCAGTCACCTAAACCACAGAAACAATGAATAATAATAATAGAATATAATTTTAAAATACCAACTTTGTGATCATTTTATGAAGCAATAGAAAATTAATTCATCAAGTGATTAAACTTTCCAAATAATTTTACCATTGCTATGAACAAACAGCAAGGATATTTATAGGCATATAAAAATACCAATCATCCAACAAGACAAAATTCATAATTTTACTGACAACCAGTAAAAATTAGAAAATTAAAAGAAGCCAAAAAATACAACTCACAATGAAGAGAAAAAAATGAGTCCAGGAGTTCCCATGGTGACTCAACAGTAAAGAACCTGACTAATATTCACAAGGATATGGGTTCGATCCCTGGCTACGATCAGTGAGTTAAGGATCCAGCATTGCCATGTGCTGTGGTGTGGGTCACAGACACGGCTTGGATCCGTCATTGCTGTGGCTGTGGTGTAGGCAGACAGCTGCAGCTCCAATTCAACTGCTAGCCTGGGAACGTCCATATGCCACACCCACGGCCATTAAACAGCAAAAAAAAAAAAAAAAAAAAGTCCAAATTCAGTCATGAAATTGAACATATTATATAATTAGTATAATTAGTAGACAAATATATTAAAATATTATTATTAAAACTAATTTATAATAAAGTGTAACTAAATTAGTTGTTAATTTTGTATTTCCTGTGTTCTAAAAACTAGAAGAAACGCCATGGAAATACAAAAAAGGTTCAAATTAACTTCCATGTATAAGTACCATGCGTAATTTGAAAAATATACTAAATGGAATTAAAGATGTATGAAACATTGCAGAAGAAAAGAATAGTGAATTCTTGACACTTCTAATCGACATAGTAGCAGAAGTCCTAGCAAGAGCAATTAGAAAAAATATAAATAAATGACATCCAAAATGTTACTACTTGCAGATGACATTTATTATATATAGAAAATCCTAAAGATTCCACCAAAAAACCTGTTAAAACTAATAAACAAATTCAGTAAAGTTACGAGATACAAAATCAATACACAGATTTATGTGTGGGATAAAATTGCATAGAACTGCACATACTCATACACACACAAAGGAATGTAGAAGGAAAAAATATGAAAAATTAATACGACCCATAGTTTAGGTAACAGTAATGTACCAAAGTCAATTTCCTGGTTTTGATGCTGTAAAATATGTAAGTTACATAAGATATCACTACTGGAAGAAGCTGGGTAAAGGGTACATGACATTATGTACTATATTTTAAGCTTCCTATGAGCCTATAACTAGACAAAATGAATTTTTTTAAAAATTGGATATTTAATTATAGACTTCCTGGATTTCCTTCTCTTATTTTGCATTTTAAAACAGTGGTTGAAAAATGAACTAGTGTAAGATGCTTTGTTGATACTAGTTCTTGATTATAAAAGTATAATTTATTTCTGGAATGGAGTAATTGATCACAGCTACATCTGGGGAAACTAAATTGTTCCCCAGGAATAATGTTCCCAATCTAGTATATATGACTTGGATTATATCTACTAGCTGCTAAATTGCAAAATTGCATTTTAAATTCAACCACATTGGTTTAGGTATTTGCTTAGATTGATGGCAACTTCCTGTGTAAAATGTTTCCTTACCTTCACCACAATCCCTCCTTAAATGCCACAGCCAGCCTACTTCAAATGCCTATGTAAAATGACTGCTTTTGTGGCTGTACAATAACTTGTTTATTCCTTAATTATTGTATGTTATCTAAAGTTATTTGATAGACATATCTTTCAATCTACGTATTATATATGTTTTCTTTCAGTCATTTGCTCATCCGCTGACTCTTGCTGATTTCTTATTAAAGGAATTTTCCATTAATTTTCATAGGTGTATTTTTCCAATTCTTTTCCCATCAACAAACCGATAGTGTGTTGCTAAGCTGGGATCTTTGGAATTACCTCAGATCCTTCCATCTCCATCACCTCTTTTTAGATAACATTCAACCATTTGATTCTCTGGGAGTTCCTGTGGTTGCTCAGCCAGTTAACAGCCTGACTAATACCCATGATGACACAGGTTAGAACTCTGGCCTCGCTCAATGGGTTAAAGGATCTGGCGTTGCCATGAGCTGTGGTGTAGGCTGCAAACATGGTTCTGATCCTGCACTGCTGTGGCTGTGGCATAAGCTGGCAGCTGCAGTGCTGATTCAGACCCTCGCCTGGGAACTTCTGCTTATGAAGGGTGCAGTCCTAAAAAGAAAAAAAAAAAAGTCTTTTGATTCGCTCTTCTAAGATCTCCAAACTATGTCTCCCTCTCATGTTTACTCAGATAGTTCATTCCCTTACCACCCTCTCTTATCATAATCCAATATTTTTTTCTCTGTCTCCATAGTGCCTCTCTCATCCATCATTTATGCCACCTTCTAACAGACTGACAATAAACATGTCACTTTTTTGCTTTGTGTTCTTTAACCATCCCACTTTTCAGTTTGTTTTTGTTGGTTTGAACTCTTATTTTTGTACTCCCACCTTGCCTCCTGAGAAGTTCATCATCAGGATGAGAGCAGAACTAAGGCTTCCTAAATGTCATAATAGAAAGTTAGCTTTTCTACCTGCCTGTTTAGAATCTAAATCACTTGCGTGAATGAATCTTCAGTCAACAATGCAGAATACCATCACTCCAGTCTCTTGCCAATACATTTGCAACTAAATTGATCTAGCACTTGCCAAAAGCTCAGCTGAGACTAATAGCTGCAAGAGAGGCGCATGTTCAGTAAATCCTAAACCACATGTAATGTATTTTATGTACATTTTATACTCTCCACAAAAAATGCTATTACGAATTGTAATTTGGTGATATGGCCTCAGCTTTACATTTTTCAAAGAGGAGCAATTTCTATTAAATTTATAAAAGTTAAATATTAATCTGTAATATGTTTCTTTATCTACCAAAAATCATACCTGGAGAGGGCAACTTACATAATGGTCATATGGTCAATTCTTCTCTGAATAGATTCTTGGAAGAATAATGTTTTGAGATAAACTTTGTAAAACCAGAGTATATTTTAGGTATTATATTGATTAATAAAGTCTTTTATTTTAGTACCAAATGACTGAAAGATAAAACTTCCAGCTGTAATTCTCTCTCCTAAATAATTAGTTCAAATATTTATTATTCTTTTTTTTACTTCTTTTTAGTTGATAATATTTGAACTGATTTATTTTGAGATTTTTTTAGAAAAATTAAATCCTTTATTTTTTGAAGATTGTCATAAATTTTAACAATAACAATGCACATGAAATCAGTATGCTGCTTTCCTGTCATAAACTTCAAAATTCCAAAACTGCAGTCATTATCTTCATTAAAAGGTAACTTTTCTTAACTTCCCTATTGTTATTAATAGCCTTAATACTATAATTCAATGGATCATCTCCTTTATTTTCAAAGTCCAATCAGATATCATTACTGATTTTCTGTTATATTACTCATGATTTTTCACAGAACCAAACTTTATTTTTTTCAGATGGTACTGTCTTTTCTCCATTTCTGTTCCAGCCAAAACTATCCTTAGCTCTTATTTGAATCACTACATCAAAATTTCGTAATTAAAATTCTTTTCCTATAAATTTCTATAGATTCCTTCACTCATTTTTAATTTTTTAAATTTACTTTGAAAAGTGGCATGTCTTGCTATTTTTACTTGTCATAGCGTTGCATATGTTAATAGGACTCACTAAATATCAGATCGTTGCTGAACTGCTAATAAAGTTGCCTGCAAGCTTTGATATTCTATTAGTTTTATACATAATATTTTATATAATCAAAATTATACTAGAGTGATATATCTCTCTAATTTATTGAAATATGTAGTATAGAATTTCATCTTAATTCTCACAGCAACTACCCAGTACTTATCTTTTTTGTCGTTGTTGTTAAAGACAAGGGAATCAAACCACACAAAATATGGAATTCAAAAGACCGAGTTCAAATCTCAGTTCTTAAATTCATTGGCTGTGTGACTGTGGGCAGGTTAATTCTGGGCCCACAATTGTATCTGTAAAATATAAGTATTTATGTATAGAACTATTTCTATGTAAATGAGTAGTGCACACTATACAAATATACGTCAAACATAGATAATAAAAATATTTCATAGAGTTGCTCCAAGGATTGAATGAAATAAGCATGTAAGGTGATTAACAGAGTTCCAAGAACACAGTAAAATTTCAATAATTGCAGTTATTGCTATACCTAATTTTCATTCTCCTAATGTAATTTGTCAATTTATATTCCTTTTCCTGTTTAATATAATTTATTCAGTACTACTAGTATATATTACACTTTGAAGTTGTTTTAGCAGTTTTTCTTTTCACATTTTGCATTAATTACTAACCTTTAATCTTTTAGTATTTAAAAATAAAATTGCGAAGTTCCCATTGTGGTTTAGTGGGTTAAGGACCCAACATAGTCTCTCTGAGGATGCAGTTTAAACCCTGGCCTTGCTCAGTGGGCTAATTTCTGGTGTTGGAGCAAGATGAAGTATAGGTGACAGATGCAGCTTGGATCCAGTGTTGCCATGGCTGGGGCATAGGCCATAGGAATTTGATCCCAGCCTGGGAACTTCTGTATGTCATTGGTATCGCTGTAAAAAGAAAAAAGAGAAATTTTTAGAAATCACAATTTTAAGATAGGATACCTGAAGTATATCTATATTGGCCCATAGAATGTGATATTATGATTTTAAATGATCAGTCAAATTATTAGGTTTGCAGTAGAAATAGTAAGTGTTTGAATTTTAAAAAATTGAGATGATGACAGTTTGAACCATTACTTTAGAGTTGGGTTAAAGTAATTAGGAAAACAACTCATTGAAAGAAAGTTACTTCTCAGACTGTACTTGTAGATACTGAAGAAAATACACCTTGAAAAGTTAAGGTTAAATAACAGCTATTTCTATTTTATCGGACCACTATAAATATAAAAAATAAAACAAGGAAATACTCCAAGCTTTGGTTGTAATCAAACAACAATCTCTAAAGTTTAAAGAAGCCTAGTAAAATGGAGGACTGTTTTTATTTGAACTTGTGGGTGTGTGTGCACGCACACATGTGTCTGTGTGTGTGTGTATGTGTGTGTTATACACAAGTAATAAATGAAAGCCAATTGGTCATTCCGATTTTCAGATTTTAAATAATATTTCCTCACTTTGATTTAAACTTGTGCTCAGGAATATCTTTTTAAATTCATATTTTAAAAGGAGGTTTTCCAGTCATTTTGTGCCAGCATTATGAGAAAACATTAGAACCAGTTCCTAAAGAAAAATGAATGGCTTAGTTTTAATTCATTAAAATAGGAAAAAATTTACACAAAATTGTGTATGCATTAAAACTGCATAAATGATAATATAGTAATCCTAGCTCTAATACTGACATGAGCTCTTAAGAACCGACCATATGTTATGCTCATAAATGTATTTAATACACAAAAATGTCTCACTTATGTAAGAAGATTTCTAAATTATAACTTTTAGATAATGAATAGAGTGCTGATCAGAATAAAAAACACAAAATTCCAGAAATATGCATATTCTCGGTATCTTTAGTATTCCAGTGTGAGTAAGCACCAAGCAACCAGTATGCCATGTGCACTTTATATCTGAAAGGCCACCTGCCAGCTCATTCCCATTTTCTCCTCAATGGGTTATCTGATGAATATAAATTAGTACAGTAGGGAGATTTTCAATAAGAGCTGCATTTCCTACTCCATTGTGCAATGGGTCAGATGGCAGCACTTACTTTGATACTGCCATTTAGATCCAAAGTCATGAAGTGCAACTTGCAAACCATTGTCCCCTAAATGATTATCACACAGGAGCTAGGCAGCATGACAATGATAGAGTGTCAATTAGTCCAGTCCAAAGGCAACTGGTCCAAATCGTTAGGAATTTTTAAAACAAAACATGTGTTCCCAATTCCCTTTAACACCCAATTGGCAGCAAGTCACTGGCAAAATCAGCTGCTCAGGGCACGTTGTTAATGTGTCTTTCTCAAAGGTAACAAACAGATGTAAAAAGAACTGGTCAAGACGGAGAGCATACCATGTGCTGTTGCTTTAGTTAATGTGCAAATTAAACCCAATAGGAGTGGGAAAATATGCTGATTATTTATTGTGATGGTTGTAACAACCACCAATTTTAAAATAACAAAGAGAAATTAAAAATATGTATCCCATTGTATCAACTATTAAAAATATTGGTAATTTATATTATTATTCAGGCTCTACCCCCATGTTACAAGGTGGTGCTGGCCAGTTGCTGAGACTCTATAATAAGATGTGAGTTACATGGCCAGGCTAGCAGAAGGAGTCCATGAATGAGATGTAGCTTAGACTGGCCTCCACTGGATTGGCCCTGGTTTTGATCTCCAGCTTCCAACAAAAACATAAAGCGATATTTACCCTCATTTATTTACATAACAACCACTTTTCATGAGAATCTATCAAGGAACCCTAAAAAACTGGGTTAGGTGCCTATGTTTTAGTAAGTGGGCTAATGCAGGTATGGTATAACAAACAAAAAAATTGCATCAAAATTAAAATTTGAAAAATCTGACTTGTGTATAGCACAACTGAGTAGTTGTAACAGAGAAAGCACAAAGCCTGGAATATTTACTATCTTCCCCTTCACAGAAAAAAGATGGACCATCCCTGGTATAAGTTCTTAAACATTAAAGGCACATTGAAAAGGAAAGAAACAGAATGGTTTCTACAACTAAGCAAAGGAGGAAAAATGGGAAGATCTTGTATTATATGAGAGCAAATAAGTGGGCAATAAGAAATATAAAATGACTTTGAAAACAGAAAAAAAGAAGTCATAGAGAACCTTGAAAGTTGGAAAACATGGGATCCAATTTTGTAAGATTAAAGGGTACATTGTTATTTATTCTTGATGTCTGGTGAACTCTGTTAATAAAAGATTTTCAAGTGGTAGACAAAACTAAACTATTAGGTACAATAGCATTCATATTCTGTATTAATTTTTCTTTTTCTTTTCTTTTTTTTTTTTGTCTTTTTGCCTTTTCTTGGGCCACTCCAGGGCGTATGGAGGTTCCAAGGCTAGGGGTCTAATCGGAGCTGTAGCCCCAGGCCTGTGCCAGAGCCACAGCAACGTGGGATCTGAGCTACATCTGTAGCCTACACCACAGCTCACAGCAACACTGGATCCTTAACCCACCGAGCAAGGCCAGATATCGAACCCACAACCTCATCCTGGTCAGGTTCATTAACCACTGTGCCACGACGTGAACTCCCTGTATTACTTTTTCTTAAATCCATGATAAAAAGATTACCCTTCCTATTTTTTCATAATTTTCCATTTGTTACAGAATAAATTGCTAGCTTATGTGCTGAAGAATATAAATGAAGTAGGCCACATAAAATTGCTCTAAATATATTTAGCAGAATTCTACATATTCTGATACTTTGTCATAGTCATTTGTGGATTTATCTTCATTGCAAACAACAGTCATATGAGAAATAAGATTTCATCTATTCTGAAATAGGACAGATGTTCTCATATGTTGGTAAACCCTTCATTAATTGAGAAAAACATTGAGAAGGAAATAAAATGTAAATTAAGTTTATTATAAATTTTATTTAACAACCTTAATATTCTGCCAAATAATTGTATCTAGAATTTCTGTTTCATGGCACTTTTATCTGTGAGATGTAGGTTAAAAACAAGAAGAAATCACTTTTTACTGGGTATTTGGGAGATAAAAATCTTGAAGCTTTGAACTAAATAATAGAACCAAATCATCATATACTTCTTTGTCGAATTTTCCCTTTTTTTTTTTTTTGGCCATATCATGGCATATGGAAGTCCCAGGACAGGCGCCAAACTGGAAATGCAGCTGATGGCCTATGCCATGGCCACAGCAACGCTGGATCTGAGCTGCATCTGTGACTTATGTCATGGTTTGTGGCAACGCTGGATCCTTAACCCAGTGAGGAAGGCCAGGGATCAAACCCATGTTGTCACAGAGATGATGTGGGTCCTTAACCCACTGATCCACAAGAGGAATCCTGAATTTTCAGTGCTTGAATACACAAACATTAGTTCTCAGACAGCATTTTTAGTGACAGGAAAATCAAATAGTTTCACCATTTACTACCAATGAATTTTGCCTAAAATCTTGGAATTTTTTTGAAACCTAACATTGAATCTTTTCCTCTAATGGGAAATTGAGGACTTGAAACTATTAATTTTAAGTAATATTTGTCAGTAGGCAAATCCTTCTGCTACATTCAAAGTCAGTAGCATGATGGACACAGAGACTATAAGGGTGTATATGTATCAGGTGACCTTCACTGCATTTGGAAATCAGAACGTAGAGATACTCCTGAATGTACAGTCAGGAAGTGCAGTCTGCATAGTGGCATCCACTCAAAAGTTTATGTCATTTGTGGACGATTGACCAGAGAAAAGACACTTACCACTAAACACCAAGGGTAATATTCCAGTTAAAACCATTTGGAATCTTTTACTTTACTCTTGTGGTAACAATAATTTGTAACAAGTTTTGACATGAGCAAATCAAGTTCACATGTTATTTCTTGATATCTGGAAAACAACTTAAATGTCATTTGGTAACATATTTTGCTGGGGACAAGAGCCAATATGTTTTTAGATCGTGTATTTTAAAGCAGCATGTTATGAAGAGGACAGGTTCAGCATGATCAATGGACACAAAAAGGGCATTTAAAAGTCCAAAGCTGTCTTTCTCTTCTTTTTTCCCTACAGACTTTAATGAGCAAAATTTGGTTATGTTAACCTTTCTTTTTTAAGTCATCATTCACCCTTTAATGATGTTTATATTTCTCTAAATTCCCTCTAGTGAACATACATTTTTCCTCCATGTTGACATAACCTTTAATATGGTTTCACTTCTGTGTGTATTCTACAATAACTATGCTGTCCTTTTAATAAAATGTTCTGCCTGGGTCTGGAACATTTTTTAGGAGTTACACTGTTTATAATATTCAGCAAGAGGCTATCTACATTGTTTTCAGGTAATCTGTTTCTCCCTCATACTTCCGGAAAATAAGAATTAAAACCATTGAGACTACCTTCATCTGGCTTCACCCAGAAAGTTTACAATTTTACAGCAATGGCTGTGTGAAAACACTGGACTGAGCTCCTCTCCCACCGTCCCTCTAACATCACCACCACCACCACCACCACCATCAACAGCACCACACTGTCACCCCACAGATAACACATAATGCTTCTCAGACTTTCCAAAAAGAATACTCCGCACTTCCACAGTAAGGTGAATTAGCTTCACAGCCAGTAATCAGTTCCTAAAGGGAATTAAGAAAGAGAAAATTCTTTGCTGTATTGGTGGTAAATATACATTGACCAGAAAGTATTCAGAGAAAAATAATAAAATCCATCAAAGAAGTAACTGAAACGAACATCTTCTCTTGAAAAGACTATTTGATTTCATTATATCTTGTATATCAGTATTTTTCCAAAATATGCAAGTCTACAAGTATTAGGTTAAAACTATTTGGGGCTTACATTTTAGAATTCAGTTCAACCTGGTGTTTCTGTAAGAAATGACTCATAGCAATGATTAGTTTAGGGATAGAATTCAATTCTCTGACTAAAAGGATAAAGGATGACTCCAAAGTGAAGATCAATGTTCTACATTGAAGAGAACGGATTTTTTTTTTTGGCTATGAAATTTCAGAGATATCCATAGAAGGATATCTGCCAGATGCCATCCTATCAGACATCTCTCTGACGTAGTGTTCCAACAAAAGACCCTGACTGTCTCATAAAGTGGCACAATGACACAGATTTTCTGCATAGTTAAGAATAACATTGGAAATCTATGTCATAAAATGCTAGGATATTAAAATTAACTGTCTCAGAGTTATATGTGAACAAATGTAATCAGATTTTGGGGAAAATACACTATGTCTTTATCTTTTAGAATAGAGAAGTAAGAATCCTTAGGAAAATAGGGGATAATTTTCCAGGTTTGGGGACCTTTTCAAAATTCCTTAAAAATTTTTTTTAAATCTTTAAATAATCATGATTGCAAAGCTTGAATCTAATCAAGCTTCTGCAGTAGTCATTTAAAATTAGCAATAGCAACATATGACCAGAAATCACATCTCTAGTATTTGTCCAAGAGAAAAAAGATATGTGTCCACACAAAAATCTAAGCACGATGTTTATAGCAGTTTATTCATTACTACCAAAAACTAGAGCTCACACATTAATTATCTGATAAATGGATAAACAAAGTATGGCATATCCACACAATGGGATACTACTTAGTAATTAAAATAAGGTGACAGTTGATAGATTAAATAAGATGGATACTTATTAAAATCTTGAAAGCATTTCACTAAATGAGTAAACCATACACAAAAGCCTAAATGCTGTATGATTCCATTTATATGACAATCTGAAAACAGGAAGAGCATAGGGTTGCTGTAAGATCTAATTTTGAAATTAAGTTAAAAAAATTTATGAGAGAGATTTCAGCATTTTAAAGTAAACATTGATAAAAGTCAGCGAAGAATGACTTCTCCACAGAATAAGCTAAATGGAACTATTAACGCATAGTTCTGATGGCATTCCCCAAAACAAAGCTAAATAATAGTATGTTCTATTTAACAAAAAAAAGAGTTTGTTTGCATATGGAAGTGTAGTTATTTTACATATAAAATTAATGTGCCAACTCCAAAATGATCCCCAAATAATATCCTAATTAAAGACACTGAAAAGCAAGCGTGAGGATCAAACATACCTCATTATCAGTGACTATAAGTTGAAATGAGACTATACCGATGTGCCATGCTGAGAAGATAAAGATCATGTTATCCCTGAATTTTTTATATTCTCCAAAGGTCAAAACTACTGCATTATAAAAATTGTAATGTCACAAAGCTTATAAATTGTTTGCTTTTTTATTCAAGTTTTGTACATATATTATTGAAAACCTGAAATTGCTGAAACATGAATTGCAAAAATCAGATTATGTTAGTTGTGATCTTGACAGTTGCCTAGATATTTTATAAAAACCTAACCAATTATAGATGATTGACTGTAAAATTACATGTGAAACTAGTTTGACCACATACCCATAATTGAAAGAATTGCATTCACTGTTCTTTATGTGCTGCTAAGAGGAGAGATGATGTAAAGAGTTGGATTTTACCGAGAATTTTAATTTTTCTTTGAAATGAGTTAGTGAAACTGGCCTTCCCAAAAGCATAGATTTGTATTTAAAATATTATGAGATTTTATTTATAATGTTTGCTTTAGGTAAAGTCACCAAGGGACATCTACTTTAATGGTCTTTTAGTTGCCTCGGGAAAGATTAGCTTCAATAGTAATAGTTTATTTACTGTTACTATGAAGTAGAGTTTATTCCCATTTTATGGATAAGTAAACCAAACACAGAGATGTAAGTAACTTGCCTTGTATGGCACCACTAGTATAGGTTAAACAATGCTGTCTCATTCCACTGTTGTAATCTTAATCACTACTGTATTCTAACTGATGTTCTAAGCAAGAAGCAAATTCTTCAATATCACCCAAAGGAACAGACCATCCAGATTTGATTCTTAAACTGAAATTCTTCCATTACATATCACTGCCCTCACTTCATGATATGCACACCTCATGATCTGTATTTATTCACTCCAACATTTTTTTATTAGATGTTTATTGTATCATATATATCAGAGTAACTTATTAAGTATTTTTCTTTAATCCTGGATTTTTCTAAACAGAATATACCATAAAATACATTTATATCATTATTTATCACATTTAATTCCCATACAATGACATACAAAAGCATAAAATTATTGATAAACATTCACTTAAGATTTTGATAGATTTGTTGACATTCTGAATGATATCTGATACTGTGATAGAATTTCAATACATATAGCTCTCCTGATTCTATAGATTCTAGTCCTAAAGGGCTAGATTCCTTAAGTATCTCCTACAAGATGTAACATTGACTTAAAATATCAGCTCTTTACATTTTCAATTGTACTGCATTTGATTGACCTTTTGTCAAAATACTGCATTGTAACATGCTGTTTTTCTAGGGTAATCAGATGCTCTGCATGTTACATTAAACCTGCTGTTATTGAATTATTGGATGCTTTCTCTTCAAAACATGGGTTTTTTACATTGCTTACAACTCTTCCTTAATAGACTCTTTTAAAATATCATAATGAAATTTTTGCCTTTTTCATAGTTAATGTTTTGTCCTTTCACATAATTGCATATTGACATATGTTCATAATTGTATTACATATGTATCCTCTTTAAAATGGTAGAAGCTATTAAATATGATTTACCCAAATGTTGTTTAGAAGTGCAATAAATTTTTTTAGTATATTTAGTAATTAAAAAAAATTTCAGAGATAGAAGCAAATTTAAAGGACATAAGTTTCAATCATCCAACTTAGATTTGCATAACCTGAGCAATATTCCTGCAATATGGCTCTTTAGCCTTTCCTTTAATGCCTCAGTAAAGGCAGTACTTTCTACCTCCATACCTTTTGGGCTATTTAAAAGGATTCCATTACACTGAACTCACTTGCCTTAGTTCTCACTTTTAAAGCTGCATGTATCTGAAAAGTTATTTAATATAAAATTATGACCATAAAAATCTACCTCTTTTTTTCTATACTAAGTTATAGATACATCTCTCAATAGCTTGAGAAAATAATCTTTTTCCTAATTAAAAAAAAAACTAATATAAATACAAAACTTCCTGGTCTTCTGCAGTAATACTCTACTAACCAAGAGACATGATGTCATTTACAATGAGTACGTTTTGTCATTTTGACCTTATCTATTATGACTTAATTATTTACAAAGAGAAAATTCAACACAAATTGATTAAATACTTTTTTTGAATAAAAAAGTAATGCATTGGTTTATGTAATGGTAAAGGCCAACTAACCATCTAATTTAAAAGCTCAAACATCAGCACCTATTTCTCATCCCCAGGCTTTGCATTCTGTTGTTTGCCTCATTTTCAGGATCTATGAGGGAGATAGGAAGAAGTTTGCTTGCTTGTTTTGTTTAGTTGTTTCTTGCCAAGTTTAAGTAAATAGAAAGGGAAATAACCTGTTCTTGAGAAAACCATCTTAGGCTTGACTTTAGATAGCTGCTCATTTACAGGTGGCTGGAAAAACGTGATGCCGTCAATAGTCTAAATCCTTTACTATTGCCTGGAACATTCTAAGAACTCAGTAGATGCGCATTATTAGTGTTTTTAACCAAGTCCAAGTAGTTTCTGTACTACTCTGGAATGAAAAGCAAATGAATTAACAAAAGGGATACTCTAGTGAAACTGGAGGGAATTGTTACTGAGAAACAGTAACAGATGCTCCCCAGCCTCAAACCTCAAATGTTCAGCACTCCATTCCCTCATCAGCATTATTCTAATTTGTCCACTATGGAGATATTTTTGTAGGTGGAGCATTTTTGTAGGTGGAGGATGTTCATTTTTCCCATTTTTTTACAAAATTAATTTATCTTTAATTCTAACTCTTCTGATTGTTTAGGTTCATTTTCTTTTTCAGTCTTGTTTTTCTTCCATTCAGCTTCAATTTTCTTTCACATTTTTTTTTTCATTTTTAAAGATTTATTGAAGTATAGTTGGTTTCCATTTTGTTTCAGTTTTGGTGATGGCTATTTTCTGTCTGCAGGTTCAGTGAATCTTAGTGTCCAATCTGCTATGAAATCCACCCAGTGACAATTTTGCAAAACATTGTAATTTTCAATTCTAGATATTCCATTTGGTTCTATATTAGAGTATCAGTTTCTCTCTAAAATTTTCAATCTCTCCACTTATTAGATCTGTCTTCTTCTGAATTTTCTTTAATGTATTTATAATTGTTTTGAACTACTTTTATACTTACTTTAATAACTTTTATTTGTGTTTCCTTCTGCTGTTGTCTGTTGATCATAAGTCAAGTTTCCTTGCTTCCTTGCATTTCTTATGCCTTTTAATATAATTTAGATATTGTATAAAAAGGCCATGAAGACTGAAGTAATATTTTTTATGAAAATAAAGCCTTATCCTCTCTCTAGCAATTGCATTTTATATTACTGTATATTTAGCAATTTTGTTTGAATTTCTTACTGGTTCTAAAAATTACTTGTAAATTTTGTGGAGTTATCAACATAGAAAATTATATAATCTATAATTGTTTTCTCAAAATCATATATATTTTATTTCTTTATGTTGTCTTACTACTGCACTGACATTAACTATCAGAAAATTTTGAAGAAAGAGGAACCATTTATATTCCTGATGATTAAGAGAATTCCTTCAATATTTTACTACTGATATATATCCTAAGATGATTTTTGTTTTGTTTTGTATTGTTTCTGTTTCTTTCTGCTGTTCTTAGTTTCCCTTAATTATTTTCTAAGATTTTTGTGTGTGTGTGTGTCTTTTCTAGGGCCTCACCTGTGGCATATGGATGTTCCCAGGCTAGGGGTCTAATCGGAGCTGTAGCCGCCAGCCTACGCCAGAGCCACAGCAACACAGGATCTGAGCCAGTGTCTACGACCTACACCATAGCTCACGGCAACGCTGGATCCTTAACCTGCTGAGCAAGGCCAGGGATCGAACCCACAACCTCATGGTTCCTAGTGGGATTCGTTAACCACTGAGCCACGACAGGAACTCCTATTCTCTAAGATTTTTTTAATGAACAAAATTTGTATGCTATCAAATTGTCTTACTACATTTGCTGAAGTAATCAAATGATTTTTCCTGTTAATATGTTATTGTAGTCAGTAATTTTAATCTTTTTTTTTTCTGTGATATATCAACCCTGAATTCCTGGAACACATCACAGAAAGTCATTTACATTGCTGCATTTAGTTTGTTAATATTTTATTTTTGATTATTGCATCAATGTTTGTAATGAAATTGCCCTCATTTCCCTATTATGACTATGTCTTTTTTGACTCTAGAATTATTTTTGAAAAATTTGTAAATATCATATCCTGAAATATCTCTTAGTACTTGTCTTATTTGTGAGGAATTGAATTCCTGGTATGAATTCTAATAGGACCATGGAAATTAGGGTTAAAGATTAGATTTAATAAATTATAGTTTGTTAGAGATAAATTTATTCACTCTATATTTTCAAATGTATGGACATTGTTTTTATAATATTGTATTATTTTCTGTTTAATCCCTGAAGTACCTGTAATTATATCTCCCACTCCTTCCAAATAAGATTAATGAATGCTTTCTAATCTTGATTTCATTTGTTATTTTTTTTCCTTCATTAGCCCTTCTAAATGCCATTTTTTTTGTCTTGTTGGCCCTCTTTATTTTGAATAGTTTCTATTTCCTTGATTTCTACTTTTTCATTTCCATATTTAAATTTTTGAGATTTATTACATAATTCTTTCCATTGCTGCTTGAAGTGATGTCTTGACTAACTATGGGCTTTATTTTTTCTAATCTAAGAATGTATATTTAAAAATATTTCTCAGAGTTCCCGTTGTGGTGCAGTGGTTAACGAATCCCTCTAGGAACCATGAGGTTGAGGGTTCGCTCCCTGGCCTTGCTCAGTGGGTTAAGGATCCGGCGTTGCTGTGAGCTGTGGTGTAGGTTAAAGATGCGGCTCAGATCCCGCATTGCTGTGGCTGTGGTATAGGCCAGCAGCTACAGCTCTGATTAGACCCCTAGCCTGGAAACCTCCATATGCCACAGGAGCAGCTCAAGAAATGGCTCAGAGAACTGAGGATGTGGGTTTGATCCATAGCATCGCTTAGTGGGTTGAATCCAGCATTACTATAAGCTGTGTTGTAGGTCTGCAGGTGTAGAAGGCTTTTTCTAAGTTTTTTCATGATAAAATACCCTAGTTTCTTTTAAAATCTGTAAATGTCTTTTCATCTTTCTTGAAAAATGTAGTATCCAGATATAAAATTCTAGTTCTATCATTTTTATTTCTTCCTAAACCTTTTCATCTATTATTTCAGTTTCTTCTGAATTGTCTTAATTACAACTGAGAATTTAGCTTTCAACTAAGTTATTTTTTCTTTAAAACATGACCTTTCTTTGACTACTTGTAAAATATATTTGTCTTTGATGCCCTACAAGATCTGTAAAAGGAGTCCATATATAGATTTCCAACATATGAAGACCTCATATGTCTGTTCCTTGTTGTTGGTCTTATTCTCAAATATGGCTTATTTTTTTTCTTATGTCTTTTGTGATTTTTAACTGAAAACTACTCATTTTTCTCAAATTTAATGTGATAATTTTTTTCAAATCTGAATTTGAAGTTGAGTTCCTTCAGAGGGGATTTGCGGAATTTCTTTCTGCTATTTTTCTGGCATTCAGTCAACCTATGAATTCTTCAGAAAAAAATTTTTTTTGCCCATATAGAACCTTTGCTTCTTTGTCTGGCCAAAAAAAAAAAAGGTATGAATTCAAACTCCAACTACCAGTGATGATTTATGATTTTAAATGTCAGAGAATATATGTTCTGCTTCTTTCTATGTCAGAGTTAAGACAAGCAAGTTTCCTATCATTTTCTGAATAGTAAAACTTATTTCTCATTTAATTTTGTAATATGAGTGTATTGCTTTTTGGTTCAGCTTTATGGGGGGATTCTACATAAAGAATTTTTAGATTCTTCGCTTTAGACTAGCCTTTGACTTTGTTAGAGGCTCAGTTCTTCACATCTTGTGAAGCTGTCAGTGTGGAACCTCTGATAAACTGGGTCCATCACAAAATTTAAAGTGAAGGCAAGCTCTGAAACTCACTTCTCAGATCCCTTGCTTTCACATGACTTTGAGGATTGAGATGTTCTCTTATCTTGTGTCAGATCAATGATTCTTTTACAAAGAGAATTATGATATATTTTAATACTGCTTTAGTGTGTGTGTGTGTGTGTGTGTGTGTGTATTTAATTCTCGGTTGAGGGCTTTCAATCTATTTCCTCACAATGTGAGAAGTAGAACTACTGAATACTTGTTTTTTTCCTAAGGGATTATACACAAGTTTTGTGAGGATCAATTTTGACCTATTATTTCATCAACAGTTAAAATTATTTTAATATTTTGAGAATATTTATTTTCTTTTTAACTTATACTACTCCCATGCTCCAAAAGGGTTATCCAGAATTAGGGATTCTACTGGAAACCTCTAAAATTTGCTTTCATAAAAAATTTTACTTATTGGTCTTTAAATGCATTCAGTGAATCAGTTGTCATTGAAATAGGTGGTATCAGTGTATCAGTAGTTAAGATTACAATAGGTTTGATATCTTCTGAGCTAACTAAATTTCATTAGTTAATATTCGAGGAGCACAGTAATGGAAACAATTTGATTTTAAATGTCATGGTACTTTCTGAATACATCTAGATAAGATGACATTCTTTGGTAGGTTATCTTTCCTACAGCCATGATCTGAGTACTATACCTTCAGAAGTTCAGAAGGTCACATGGTATATTTTCATACCAAGTGTTGCTAAGTTTTTTCAGTTAAAAAAATCTATTAATAAGAAGTACATGAGAATAGATTTTAACTAAATTCACTTTTTTACTTAAAGTGTTAGTTTTAATTAAGCTAAATTATGAAATATGCATGGAAATTTATAACATTTTCTAGTGAGAAAAAGAAAAAAATGGACAGAGGTATGCATGGGTTCCAATTTTAGTTACTAGCTGATTTGAGGATGGAACTTTTAGGAACATCATTTTTCCTTTCCTCTTCTCCCTAAATAAAGCTATTCATTGTTCCTGATAGTGTTAGAAAACACCCTTCATAAGTTATAAACATTATAGAGCCTAAAGCATTACTGTTTCATATAAAATGAGAAGGCTTTAAAGAATAACCTGTCATATTCCCACATCTCTCCATAGCCCACTTAATCATAGGGCTTCTGAAAAATATACTGTTTTATAAAATATATTTATAAAATATTTAGAAAAATATATTTCCCTAGAATATATTGAGAGACCCATATTTAGTGTTTAATCACTAGCTATTCATGGGGACAAATGCTACAATAAATGCTGTCTTTCCAAATGGGTTTTTTAATTCTCCAAATGGGTAAGCTATTTAGCAAATAAGCTAATGTTTACGGAGGGCGAAAACTTGTCCTCAAATAATTTTCGCTAGTGAGGATGTTGGTAAGTTTTTTTTTAATCATAAGCAAGACTCCTCAAAGGACATAAAACTTCATCCATATTATCAAATCAGCAAGAAACTTTTCTAACCTGTTTGATATTTACACAGTTTATTTTATTTCTTTTTATTAGAAAATCTAAATTTCCTTTTCCATTTAGATAGAAGTAAAGCCTTAACAAATATTTCTTTATCATGCTTATTCGTTTCTGTTCATACCTCTTCTTAATAATTCTGTGTTTAATACAAAGAAATGGAGGGTTGATGTCTGGAAACAGAATGGTGGCTTAACTATGGTAAAGGCATTTCACACCACTGCATCATAACTTTCAGGAAGACATGCTGAATATCGCCATGCCATATGTTAAATAGTGAAAGTGTTATTGAATGCAAATAGTAAATATGTATTACCATACACCTCTCCAGAGTCCATATTTTAGTTCACTTACCTTAAATTACTAAACCTGTTAGTTTGTGCAAACTGAGCAACAGAAAATGGCAGAATATGACAATGTTCTCAAAAGATTATTTCTTCTCTTATAGAAATATTGCGCATCAATGCCGAGTTACTCCAGCTTGAACTTTCTCTCCATACATATATATGTTTAAATCAAGGCTGAATGACTGCCAAACCAGCAATGACCTCTCAATAGGGGTGACATTACGAATTTTTTGTGGTTTGTGCTTTTGAACAAAGTAACATACAACTTCCAGAAGCTCCCATTCAATGCATACATTCATAGCTCTTTGTTCATTTTCTTCTTTTGTGTCAGTGACTTTTAGATTGGAAAAATATTGCCCTAGCTTAAGCTTTGCTCTTTTAGTGCTTGCAGATTTTAATATATATATTTTTTCATGACACCTACTAACACATAAAGATGATGTTATTATGACACATGAGAAACAGAAAGAGAATGAGTGTGAGACTAGGACTTTGGATATTTTGAGGGTAAAATAGATATATTGTTGAATTTTTACAATAAAAACTCTCTCTTGAGAGAAATGAATATTATTTTTAAGTAGGTATGGTGTCTTATTTTTTTCCTAAGGTTTGATGCTTTCCAACACTCTATGTAATATAATCTTATAAGCAAAGGCAGAGTCTTATAAACCATATTCCTCCTTGAATAATATAGTACTCAGTTTCTTGAATTTTAAGTGTCAGTAAGGGCTGATTTATTAAAACTCATGCAGGTAAATGTGCTTATTCTTTCATCATAAATTGTGTAGATGCTTAATTTTATTTACTACTGTAAAATACCTGTAACATCACTGCAGATATGGTAAACAGGAATTCAAATGCACACAAATTTTACAGATCTCTCAAACAAAAGGTATGTATCCATGACAACCTAGCCAGTAAGATACATCGGTATGTTAATAATATACTCTCTAGCATTATGTAGATTTTCCTTTTAAAAATTGACGTGTAGTTATTAAGGTAGGATTTATGAATGTGTAAGTGACAATGCATTATGGGCTGCTGAATTTGTTTATGATTTAATTGACCAAAAGCACCAGGAATGTTCAACCCCAGGAATGACAATGGATAGAATCAAATTTTTCTATTTTTGCTTTGATTTTCATTTGAGGAAAAGGGACTTTGGGGACTTTATTTATTTTGTTTTTTAGGTTTTTGATGGAGGAGGAAGTCTTTCCTTTGAAACAAGTGCCTTGAATAGATTGTCAAAAACCAAACCAAACAAAACCCAACTTGACCTCCTTTTCCTAGGGAGGGGAAACATGGGGGAATAAATTTAAATTGTACTAGCACTTCAAAAAAAAAAAAACAAAACAAAACCCAAACTTTCTGCACCTTAGCTGTTTTTCAGTAAGTGTCTTTCCATCACTGCTTCTTAGGGCCACACTCATGGCATATGCAGGTTCCAGGCTAGGGGTAGAACCAGAACTGCAGCTGCCGACCTACACCGCAGCCATAGCAGCATGGGATCCAAGCCACATCTGCAACCAACACCAGAGCTCACTTAACACCAGATCCTTGACCCGCTGAGTGAGGCCAGGGTTCAAATCCACATCTTCATGGGTACTAGATGGGTTAGTTTCTGCTATGCCACAGGGGAACTCCCTGCCTACTATATTTAAGTAGATAAAACTTGGCTGTAAAATTCATGGCCATGCATTTACTTATCCCACACTTCTATCTCATTTTTATTTTCCTACCCCTGCATTCTAACCAAACTGGATTAATAATTTCTGAATTTATCTCCCAGATCCAATGTAGTGATTGACACATGGTTGATGATAAATATTAAACAGATGAGGAATTTACATTTAGGATGGAGAAAATCTTGGTGCCATGTATTTTTTTTCCAATAAAATCCATTCAACAAAACCAACTATAAAAATATGAAATTGTTAACATAGAACTCGAAACAAAACTGCATGTAATTTAAAAATTATAAATAGGAGAAAAACATTTTTGATTTAAATATTCTAAAAGTAAGAACATGAATGGATACAAATAAAAATAAGTGATTATCATGAAATAAGGTGGTTTAAAAAAAATGCAAAGCAGCATCAGTACCAAAGAATAAAACACAAGATATCCAAACAAAGATACATTTGAACAAAGATTTAATAACATATTTGAAGAAAGGATGGTAAACATTAAAGAGGAAAAAATAAAGAGGAGTTCCTGTTATGGCACAGCAGAAATGAATCCCACTAGGAACCATGACATTGTGGGTTCGATCCCTGGCCTTGCTCAGTGGGTTAAGGATCTGGTGTTGCTGTGAGCTGTGGTGTAGGTCGCAGACATGGCTCGGAACTCACATTGCTGTGGCTGTGGCATAGGCCAGAGGCTATAGCTCTGATTGGACCCTTAGCCTGGGAACCCCCATATGCCACAGGTGCAGCCCTAGAAAGACAAAAAGACAATCAATCAATTAATCAATCAATAATAAATGAATAAATAGAAAGTATTAAAAAGAAAATAATTGAATAAGTCACGCAAAAAAGACAAAGCAAACCTAAAATTGGAGCCACTAAGGCAGAAAGAGAAAAGTAACAAAAAACTCAGAAATACTGTTTCATCTAAAATTTTAGAAGATTTCCCCAAAATAAAAGAAAAAGCAAATCTATGTGTTGAAATTATCTATCATGTGTCTGATATAACTGACCCTGAACAATCAACCGCAAGCGTATCTTAGACTTTAAAGACAGAGAAAAAAACTTCTTAAAAGCTTCTAAGGAGAAAAGATTTTTTTTAATAATGGCAAGAATAATAACTCCATATGCCACAGGTGAGTCCCTTAATAAGTGGAAAAAGAAAAAAATATATTTCTTAAGCATGGCAGATATTTTTAGCATGTTTACACACCAAAGAGAAACAGCCATTGATGGCTTTTAAAATAAATAAGTCTCCAGTCTTTATCCTTTGCTGATGTTGGTAATATAAGTATATTCCCTCTATGGAGATTTTCAAGCTATCACCAGTTTAATAACCTCTTAAAAATCCCTGAATATTTAATGGAGCAGCAGAATTTGGAGATACCATTACTGGAATCCCAAGCGTAATTACGGAAATGTGCATCCCTGGTGCTAAAGGAGAAGAAAAAGACAAATGCAAGTAAAAATATTTTGTGGGTAATGAAAAAAGAAGTGGTACAATTTCACTAAAATTCTTGATTTTATAGAGGAATAGTGGCAAAGTTTTCTAGGGAGATCAAAAGAAAGACTGTAGATCGGTTGTCTGAGGAAAGAGATGAATGTCATGAATAGCTAACAAGGTAAAAGCAAAGAAACTAAATCATAGTAGCATTAGAAAATTTGTCAATTGAACTACCACTGGAGATCATCTATGGTGATGTTTAACAGTCTTTAACAGGCTGGATGGAAAAGTCAAATAATCCAGGATGAATGTTTATAGAGTTGTTAAAATGAGAAAACAAGGTGTTAGTAGAACCGAGGACCATGGTGAGTATTTTGTTTGGTACCATGGTACCTAACGAGGATAGGAAAACAGGGCTCAGTGGGAGGATGAACATGGAGACACGGGAACCATTCATTAATTTACTCACAAAATGAAAATAACTTGAGTTTATGGGTATCTGTACCTAATTTGCTTTCTATTTCCATGGAGAAATTTTTCTGCATGCATCTAAAGCCAAGATGCCCCCTTGCTCACTGCAATAATCAATGCCATCTCTTCTTATCTACTCTTAGATTTGTTTCTGCAGTCATTTCTAGTCTCTATCTTATTTCTAAAATTCTCTCTCTCTATGGAATCATACATTGGCAAACAAATATTTTTTACACCCATTTCTAATCAAACCCTCTCACTTCCCCATCTCTTTCCAGGTACTGTCCCTTTTCGCTGCATCTCTCCATATCAAAGCACCCTGAATAGTTGTCTGTATATAGGCTACCCTACATTCTTAATCTGTTTCCTTCTTGATTTATGTTTTAGATTTTCAGCAAATATTGTGTTTGTAACATATGCCAATGAATAATCTGTGCTCTGAGAGTGTAGAAATCAACCAAATAAATTAAGTCTATGATTTGACAGTGCTTATATGTTTTAGTTAGGAAAGAAGGGGAAAAACAATAAGCAAATAAATATTTGTCAGGTGGTAATTAATGCTTTTTTGTAAAGTGATTATGTGCCAAATATTAAATAAATGGCTAAAAAGATTTAAAGTTTAAAGAAAAAGGACATGATTTGGTTCATAATGATAGTGTCTTATTTTTAGTAAAGTTGCCAAACAAAGGTTGTATGTGATATATATGGAACTTCACTATAAATAAGTATTTGGACAATGTATAATCAAATACTAACTGTGTTGTCTCTTTTATTTACAAATTAAAATATACCTGAGAGGATTATAAGTAGTATGTATACAAAAATAAATAATAAATATTTGAGAATCCATTACTCAGAGAAGAAAATGGAAAATTGTCAATATATCAGAACCTCTGCCATGGCTTTCCATGATGGGGTCTTCGCAGGAATTGCTATGTGATTTGTAAGGCCCAGCTGAAAATGAAAATTTCAGGTCTCTTGTTAAAAAATTATTTCAATATAGCAATAGCAGATCACTAAACTAAAGAGGCTCTTCTGAACATAGGACACAGGGAGGCTATCAGGTTGCACACCCAGCTGGCCCTTCATCACTCTCTCTCCATTCCAGAAGTAACACTATACTAACATTTATAATAATAATTTGTTCAGTTTTTTTATTGATTTACTGCCTTTCATATTGATACAAATTATATAAAATTGTAGGTCATTTTTGTAGGTCACTTCATATATTATCTAATGTGTTCTGTTTTTATATTTGATCAAATAAAATTGGATCATATTAATTCTCTATCTTCGTGCATAATATTATTAGTATGAAAGTCATAACATGGCCATATGTAGCTATAGTTTACCTGTCTTCATCATTGTGTTATATAACACTCTAAGAATATACTATAATTGATTTATCCAGTGTATAATTAATGGGCATTTGGCTTGTTAAAAGTATTGCACTCTTATGAATGTAGTTGTTATCAACTTATATGTGCTTTTTTCCTCAGGCATAAAACCCAGCATTTTTCTAAAGCAAAAACCAGAATGAAATTGCTGGCCAAAAAAATTTACATAAATTCAATCTTAGTAGATAATAGCAAACTTTCAAATTTGTTGCTCCAATTTATGCTGAACCTGGTGACGTATGGGTGTTCCCATTACTGCATACTCAAACTAAGATCTAAAAATTCGAATTTACATATTCACCAGTCTGATGGACCAAACTTAAAAAAAATTTTTTTTTTGGACCTGAACTTTAAAAAATTTTTTTTTTCAATTCCAGTTTCTTTGATTATTAATTTGGTGGGGGATATTTTTATATTTATTTTTTTAAAGTATAGTCGATTTTCAATGTTGTGCTAATTTCTACTATACAGCAAAGTGATCAAGTCATACATATATATGTATACATTATTTTTCTTAGATTATCTTTCTCTTTTTTTTGTTTTTATCACTGTGATTTTACTTTTTTTATTTCCCCCAATTCATTATTTTTTTTTCTACTGTACAGCATGGTGACCCAGTTACACATACATATATAACTCTTTTTTCTCACATAATCATGCCCCGTCATAAGTCTACTAGGTCCCAGTGCTAAACAGCAGGATCTCATTGCTAATCCATTCCAAAGGCAATATTGCATCTATTAACACCATGCTCCCCATCCATCCCACTCCCTCCCCCTCCCCCATGGCAACCACAAGTCTATTCTCCAAGTCCATGATTTTCTTTTCTGTAGAAAGTTTCCTTTGTGCCATATATTAGATTCCAGGTATAGGTGATATCATATGGTATTTGCCTTTCTCTTTCTGACTTAACCTCACTCATTATGAGTCTAGTTCCATCCATGTTGCTGCAAATGACATTACAACTCAACAGCAAAAAAGCCAACAACCCAGCGGGAAAATCAGCTAAAGACCTGAATAGACATTTCTCCAAGGAAGATATACAGATGGCCAACAAGCACAGGAAAAAATGCTCAACATCCCTGATTATTAGAGAAATGCAAATCAAAACTAACATGAGGTACCACCTCACACCAGTCTGAATAGCCATCATTAATAAGTCCACAAATAACAAATGCTGGAGGGGGTATGGAGAAAAGAGAACCCTCCTACACTGTTGGTGGGAATGTAAGCTGGTACAACCACTATAGAGAACAGTATGGAGCTACCTTAGAAAACTATACATAGAACTACCATATGACCCAGCAGTCCCAGTCTTGGCCATATATCCAGACAAAACTTTCCTTAAAAAAGACACATGCACCTGCATGTTCATTGCAGCACTATTCACAATAGCCAAGAAATGGAAACAACCCAAATTACATTATCTTTCATCATGGTCTATCCAAGAGCCTGAACACAGTTCTTTGTGCTATACAGTAGGACCTTATTACATTTAGAATTGTTGAGAGTATTTATATATATTTTTGGTCCCTTTAGATTTTCTCAGTCGTGAAGTATCTACTCAGGAATTTTTCTTACTTGTTTGTTAGGTTTTTTTGAATCATGTAAGCTTTACAGATGCCCTGTAGGTAGCAATCCTTTGCCATTTATTTGTATTAAAATAAATTTATCTCTGTGTTTTGTTTTCCACTATTATGCTATTAGTTAATATAAGTTCTAATTTTTAACTGCTCTTATTAACATGTTTTTTATGTCTGTGCTGTGCTGTCTTAAGACATTTTCCTATATCATAATGCTAATGCTTTATAGTTTTGCCTTTCACATTCAGAAAGGTTTACTCTGCTTGGAACTGATGTCAGTGTGATGCTGTGTGATATAGGCGATAAGAATCTAATATTTTCTTTATAATTTTGGATTCTAAACTTTCTCAGCACCATTATTAGGAAATTGATATCAGATGTTCAAAAATGTGGGGGCTCTCCATTCTCTTGTTTTGGACTATTTGCCTAATTCTGAAGCAGTAATGCAACAATACAATTAATTCGTTTTTTAAAAAGTTTGGATTTCTGGAGTTCCTGTTGCGGTGCAGCAGAAATGAATCCGACTAGGAACCATGAGGTTGCAGATTCGATCCCTGGCCTCTCTCAATGGGTTAAGGATGTGACGTTGCCCTGAGCTATGGTGTAGGTTGCAGACGCAGCTTAGATCTGGCGTTGATATGGCTGTGGCGTCCGCAGGCAGCTGTAGCTCTATTAGACCCATAGCCTGGGAACATCCATGTGCTGTGGGTGTGGCCCTGAAAAGACAAAAAAAAAAGGTTTGGATTTCTACTAGGTATGTAAGCCTACCTTGTTCTACAGATATTTTATCAATTTGGTCCTTGACATTTTAAATATTCATTGTAATCAATTCATCAGTTTTTGCACATAAATGTTAGCTTTTAATTGGGATTACATTGAATCTGTGTATCAATTTAGACTGTATTGACGTCTTCACAATATTGGTTATCCAAGTGATGAACATCGGACTCACTGACATTGATTTTGGTTTTCTTTGATGTTTTCCAAAAACTTCATTATGTTCTCTGTAAAGGACTTGCACACGTAATATTAAAATTTTTCCTATTATTGAATTCATGTTTTCATGGTATTAACATGCTAGCTTTCATAGAATTTTGCTTTCCACTCTTTTGATGGTATATAGAAATAGATTTTTCTTTACTCATCTTGTAGTTTGTAAACTTAAAATTTATCACATAAGTATTTTAATATTTTAATAATCTGTTCAAATAAATCCAGTCTTTTTCTTCCTTTTATGGTCCTAATTTTTAAAATTTACTTTAATTTACTCTGTTATAAGGATATGTCAATACTTGCATACCAAAGTAAAATTATAGCCTTCTGATGAGTGTCATTTTTACTTTAGAATAAGATGCATATTTTCTATGGTAATTCATTTGGTTCTAAATCTATTTTCTGTAATGTTGACAGACCAAATTCAACTTACATATTTTAAGACTGGCTTGATATGACTTTTCCCATTATTTTTTATCACTTTAATGATATTTTTATTCTGAAGATCTTTGTCTTTTTTACTAGATTAGTTAATCTATTTGCATATTTTATAATTAATAATTTTTGTCATATCTACCATCTTCCTTCATTTTTGTCCTACTTGTGACTTTCTGGATGGTTTCTATTTTTTTACTGCTTTAATGAGGTATAACTCATATATGAAAATCATGCATATTTAATTCATAAAATTTTATGAGTTTGGGCATATACGTACAACTGCAATACTATCACCAAAGTCAAGATAATAAATGTGTCAAACATCTCCAAACGTTTTTGTGTCCCTCTGTGTGTGTGTGTGTTTGTGCATGCATGTGTATGTAAGGACATGAACATGAGGTAGAGTCTTCTTAAATTTTGGTGCAAATTACCATATTCTTACCTATAGGCACTAGGTTATACAGTAAATCACTAGGTTATACAGTAAATCTGTATGACGGGAACATTAACCAATTTACAAATGGCTCTTCATTTCTGCCTTCCTCTAACCTCTGCAAACTATCCTTCTATTTTCTTTTCCCATAAATCAGACTTTTATTAATTTTTTATATTTAATGATTTATATTTTTTGCATTATAGCTGGTTTACAGTGTTCTGTCAGTTTTCTACTCTACAGCAAGGTGACCCAGTAATACATAGACATATATATTCCTTTTTCTCACATTATCATGCTCCATCATAAGTGACTAGATATAGTTCCCTCCCAGTGCTATACAGCAGGATCTCATTGCTTATCCATTCCAAATGAATAGTTTGCAACTATTAACCCCAAATTCCTAGTCCATCCCACTCCCTCCACCTCCCCCTTGGCAAACACAAGTCTGTTCTCCATGTCCATGATTTTATTTTCTATGGAAAAATTCATTTGTGCTATATATTAGATTCCGATATAAGTGATATCATACGGTATTTGTCTTTCTCTTTCTGACTTACTTCACTCAGGATGAGAGTCTCTAGTTCCATCCATGTTGCTGCAAATGGCATTATTTGGTTCTTTTTGATGACTGAGTAGTATTCCATTGTGTATATTTACCACATCTTCCTAATGCAGTCATCTGTCGATGGACATTTGGCTTGTTTCCATGTCTTGGCTGTTGTGAATAGTGCTGTAATGAACATGCAGGTGCATGTGTTTTTTTTTAAGGAAAGTTTTGTCTGGATATATGGCCAGGACTGGGGTTGCTTGGTCATATGGTACCATTCTATGTATAGTTTTCTAAGGTAGCTCCATACTGTTCTCTGTAGTGGTTGTACCAGCTTACATTCCCACCAACAGTGAAGGAGGGTTCTCTTTTCTCCACACCCCCTCCGGCATTTGTTATTTGTGGACTTATTAATGATGGCTATTCAGACTGGTGTGAGGTGGTACCTCATGTTAGTTTTGATTTGCATTTCTCTAATAATCAGGGATGTTGAGCATTTTTTCCTGTGCTTGTTGGCCATCTGTATATCTTCCTTGGAGAAATGTCTATTCAGGTCTTTTGGCCATTTTTCAGTTGGGTTGTTGGTTTTATTGCTGTTGAGTTGTATAAATCCTATGTTATAGAACTCATACAAGTAGAATCATGCAGTATTTGTCCTTCTGTCACTGGCTTATTTTACGTAGAATAATGCTTCTAGACTCATCCATGTTGTCACAAAAAGTAGGATTTCCTTTCTTTTTAAGACAGAATAAGATTACATTATATCTATATACCATCTTCTCATTATCCTTTCATCTGTTAATGGACATTTGAGTTGTTTCCCTGTCTGGGCTGTTGTGAGTAATTCTGTAATAAACAAGGAGTGCAGAATTCTCTTCAAGACAGTGATTTCTTTTCCTTTGAATAAATACCTAGAACTAGAATTGCCAGATTATATAGTTGCTTTATTTTTAATTTTTAAGTAATCTTCATTGCTGTTTTCTCTAGGGGCGGTAACAACTTACCTTACCACCAATATTGTACAATGGCTTCCTGTCCTCCACATCCTTGCAAAAGCTTGTTATCTCTTCTCTTTCTGATGATAGCAATCATAACAGTTTTGTTTTTTTTTTTGTGGGGGGGTGCACTCACAGTATATGGAGGTTCCCAGGCCAGGTAGGGGTCAAATCAGAGCTGTAGCCACTGGGCTATGCCAGAGCCACAGCAATGTGGGATCCGAGCCCTGTCTGCAACCTACACCACAGCATGGCAACACTGGATCCTTAACCCACTGAGCAAGGCCAGGGAATGGAACCAGCAACCTCATGGTTCCTAGTCAGATTCATTAGCCATTGCGCCATGATGGGAACTCCAACAGTTTTGAGCTTTTGAGCATTTTTTTCATGTGCCTCCTTGGAAAAAAAGTCTATTTAGTTCTTCTACCCATTTTCCTTTTTCTTTTTCTGTTTTATGAACAGCTGCAACTGCAACACATGGAAGTTCCTGGTCCAGGGGTTGAATCCGAGCTGCAGTTGCCAGCCTACACCACAGGCAGAGTGATACCAGATCCAAGCTGCATCTACAGCCTATACCACAGCTAGCTGCAACACTGGATCCTTAACCCACTGAGAGAGGCCAGGGATCAAAACTGCATCCTCCAGGAAACAGTGCCATGTCCTTAACCTGTGGATCACAACCGGAACTCCCTTCCATTTTTTAATTTTAATTGTTTATTTGAGTTGTTTGCTGTTGAGTTTATGGTATCTTTATATATTTTGGTTATTAACCCTTTATCAGATACATGATTTGCAAATATTTTCTCCTATTTCATAGGCTGCTTTTTGTTGTTGCTGGTTACTTTGCTGTACAGAATTTTTTTTAGTTTGATTAGTCCTATTTATTTATTTTTGCTTTTGTTGCCTCAAATCATCACCAAGACTGATGTCAAGAAGCTTAACCTTTATAATTTTTCTATGAATTTTTGGTTTCGAATCTTACATTCAACTCATGAATTCATTTTGAGCTGATTTTTCTGTACAGTGTAAGATAGTGGTTAGGTTCCGTTATTTTGCATGTGGCTGTATGACTTTTCCAATACCATTTACTGGAGAACTATCCTTTCTTCATTGCATATTCTTGGATCCTTCACCATGGATTAATTGACCATATAAGCGTGAGTTTATTTCTAAGCTGTCTAATCTGTTCCACTGATCCATGTGTCTATCTTTATTCCAAAACCATATGGTTTGATTATTATAGCTTTGAATATAGTCAAAATCATGAAGTGTAATGCCTCCAGATTTGTTAGTTTATCTTGGATGTTCTGTTCTTTTTTTTGTTTTTGTTTTTCCCCCTTTTTTTTTCATTTCAGTTGGCTAATTTTTAATTGACCTATCTTTAGATTTGTTGATTTTTGACTGACCTTTCCTTGTCTGTGTGAAGTTCTGTTGATGGCGTTCTTTATCTCTTACTGTGTTTTCTAGTTCTAACATTTCCAGTTGACTTGTCTTATAGTTTCTTTCTCTCTGCTAAAATTGCTTTCATATTGTCTCCCTTGTCTCTAGAGCCTTTAACATATTTGTCATTATTTTATATATTTGCTTGACAGTTTTTACATTCATATCATATTCAATCTGGTTCTGATGATCACTTTGTCTTTTCAGACTGTGCTTTTTGTTTGCCTCAAATTTTCATTTTCTCTTTATGTTGAAAGCTGTATGTATTATATAGTATAGTGGAACCTGAGGGAAATATTTTTATACTTGGAGATGACTGTATGTTTCTTTCTCCTACGCCTTTAGTGTAGGGGTTTGATTTTTCCTATTGAAGAGTTGGTTTGGGTTGAAGCTCATTGTGCTGTGGAGATCCTCAGTGCATCTGAGGCCTCAGATTCCTTTGATGAATTTGCTTCTCACTTGGCTTTGGATCTTCCTTTTATACTACTTTCCAGAAAAAGTTCTTTTGTACCTCTCCTAGTAGTCCTCTTTAGTTTTATGTGATACTTTTTATTGTGCTGGTGGGGGGCAGGAATGGAATGCCATTCTTTGATTAGCTCACTGTTTTAAGCGGCACTCTAAACCTGATTCTTAGGGGTTTAGACTTCACAAATATTTCTGTCCTCTTCTAGATGTAATGCTGGCCCATATTCCTATTCATTTCCTTAAAAAACAGAACTTTTTCTTTTCGCCTGTTTCCATCTCCAAGCTCTAGTAGGTTTCCACCAGCATACTCAAGCTACAGATTTGCATTTATTTATTATTCTTGATTGCTTGTTTTTTTTTTAAGTTTTATTGAAGTATAGTTGATTTACAAGGTTGTTATAATTTCTGCTATACAACAAAATGATTCAGTCATACATATACACATATTCCTTCTCTCTCATATTCTTTTCCCACATAGATTATCACAAAATATTGGGTAGAGTTCTTTGTGCTATGCAGCAGATCCCCTTTGGCCAGTCATTCCAAATACCTCATAGTGCATATGCCAGTCCAAAACTCACAGTATATCCCACCCCACTCCCTCACCTGTCCCCGTTGGTAACCATAAATCTTTCAAACTCTGTGATTCTGTCTGTCCTGAAAATAACTTCATTTGCATCCTTTTCTAAGATAACACATATAAGTGATATTATATGTTGTCTGTCTTTTTTGATTTTTTTCTTTAAAAGATTTTATATTTTTTGATTTTTTTATTGTTATTTCAGTAATATAATATTTTTTCCTATGTACAGCATGGTGACCCAGTTACACACACATATATATATTCTTTTCCCTCCCATTACAGTGCTCCACCGTAAGTGACTAGACATAGTTTTCAGTGCTACAGAGCAGGATTTCATTGCTTATCCATTACAAAGGCTGCATCTATTAACCTTAAGCTCTCCATCTATCCTACTTGGCAAACACAAGTCTATTCTCCAAGTCCATAATTTTCTTTTCTGTGGAAAAATTCATTGGTGCCATATATTAGATTCCAGATATAAGTGATATCATATGGTATTTGTCTTTCTCTTTCTGACTTACTTCACTCAGGATGAGAGTCTCTAGTTCCATCCATGTTGCTGCAAATGGCATTATTTGGTTCTTTTTTGATGACTGAGTAGTATTCCATTGTGTATATTTACCACATCTTCCTAATGCAGTCATCTGTCGATGGACATTTGGCTTGTTTCCATGTCTTGGCTGTTGTGAATAGTGCTGCAATGAACATGCAGGTGCATGTGTTTTTTTTTTAAGGAAAGTTTTGTCTGGATATATGGCCAAGACTGGGGTTGCTTGGTCATATGGTACCATTCTATGTATAGTTTTCTAAGGTAGCTCCATACTGTTCTCTATAGTGGTTGTACCAGCTTACATTCCCACCAACAGTGCAGGAGGGTTCCCTTTTCTCCACACCCCCTCCAGCATTTGTTATTTGTGGACTTATTAATGATGGCTATTCAGACTGGTGTGAGGTGGTACCTCATGTTAGTTTTGATTTGCATTTCTCTAATAATCAGGGATGTTGAGCATTTTTTCCTGTGTTTGTTGGCCATCTGTATATCTTCCTTGGAGAAATGTCTATTCAGGTCTTGGGCTGATTTTCCAAATGGGTTGTTGGCTTTTTTGCTGTTGAGTTGTATGAGTTGCTTATGTAATTTAGAGATTAAGCCCTTGTCAGTTGGATCCTTTGAAACTATTTTCTCCCATTCTGAAAGTTGTCTTTTTGCCTCTTTTTTAATGGTATCCTTTGCTGTGCAAAAGCTTGTTAATTTGATTAGGTCCTGTTGGTTTATTTTTGCTTTTATTTATATTGCTTTGGAAGACCGACCTAAGAAAATATTCATGATGTTGATGTCAGAGAATGTTTTGCCTATGTTCTCTTCTAGGAGTTTGATGGTGTCCTGTCATATATTTAAGTCTTTCAGCCATTTTGAGTTTATTTTTGTGCATGGTGTGAGGGTGTGTTCCAATTTCATTGCGTTGCATGCTGCTGTCCAGGTTTCCCAGCAATGCTTGCTGAATAGACTGTCTTTTTCCCATTTTTTTGTTCTTGCCTCCTTTGTCAAAGATTAATTGACCATAGGTGTCTGGCTTTATTTCTGGTTTGTCTATTCTGTTCCATTGGTCTGAATGTCTGTTTTGGTATCAGTACCACACTGTCTTGATGACTGTGGCTTTGTAATATGGCCTGAAGTCTGGGAGAGTTATGCCTCCTACTTGGTTTTTGTTCCTCAGAATTGCTTTGGCTATTCTTGATCTTTTGTGGTTCCATATAAATTTTTGGATTGTTTGTTATAGTTCTGTGAAAAATGTCGTCAGTAATTTGATAGGAATCATGTTGAATCTGTAGATTGCTTGGGGTAGTATGGCTATCATTACAATATTAATTTTTCCAACACAGGGGCATAGAATATCTTTCCCTTTCTCTACATCGTCTTTAATTTCTTTGATTAATGTTTTATAGTTCCCAGCATATAAGTCTCTTACCTCCTTGGTCAGGTGTATTCCTGGGTATTTGATTTTTGGGGGTGAAATGTTAAAAGGTATTATATTTTTGTATTGCTTTTCTAATATTTCATTGTTAGTATACAGAAATGCACCCAATTTTTGAATGTTAATCTTCTATCCTGCTGCTTTACTGAATTTGTTGATCAGTTCAATTAGTTTTTTTGTGGACTTCCTAGGGTTTTCTACATATAGTATCATGTCATCTGCATATAGTGACAGTTTTATCTATTGTCTTCCTACCTGGATGCCTTTTATTTCTTTTGTTTGTCTGATTGCTGTGGCTGGGACTTCCAGTACTATGTTGAATAACAGTGGTGAGAGTAGGCATTCTCATCTTGTTCCAGATTTTAGGAGGAAGGCTTTCAGCTTTTCCCCATTGAGTCTTGTATTTGCTGTGGGTTTGTCATAAATGGCTTTTATTAGGTTAAGGGATGTTCCCTCTATACCCACTTTGGTAAGAGTTTTGAGCGTGAATGGATGTTGGACTTTGTCAAATGCTTTCTCTGCCTCTATTGAGATGATCATGTGGTTTTTGACTTTTCTTTTGTTAATGTGGTATATGACGTTGATTGATTTGCATATGTTGAACTATCCTTGTGAACCTGAGATGAGTCCCACCTGGTCGTGGTATACAATCTTTCTGATATGTTGTTGGATTCAGTTGGCTAAAATTTTCTTGAGAATTTTTGTGTCTATATTCATCAAAGGTATTGGCCTATAGTTTTCTTTTTTGATGGTATCTTTGTCTGGTTTTGGATTTAGGGTGATGGTGGCATCCTAGAATGTCTTTGGGCGTGTTCCTTCTTCTTCAACATTTTGAAAAAGTTTAAGGAGAATGGGCACCAGTTCCTCTTTGTATGTTTGGTAGAATTCACCTGTGAAGCCATCTGGTCCTGGACTTTTATTTGTAGGGAGTGTTTTGATGACATATTCAATTTCATTCCTAGTGATTGGTCTGTTCAGTTGATCTATTTCTTCTTGATTCAGTTTTGGCAGGCTATAAGACTCTAGAAAGTTGTCCATTTCTTCTAGGTTGTCAGATTTGTTGGCATATAATTGTTCATAGTCTTTTCTCATGGTTTTTTGTATTTATGTAGTATCAGTTTTGAATTCTCCCTTTTTATTTCTTATTTTGTTTATTTGGGTTTTTTTTTTTTTTCTCCCCTCTTCTTGGTGAGTTTAGCCAGAGGTTTGTCAATTTTGTTTATTTTCTCAAAGAACCAGCTCTTGGTTTTATTGAGTTTGTCTATTGTTTTTTGAATCTCTATTTTATTGATTTCCTCTATGATCTTTATGATTTCCTTCCTTCTGCTGACTTTATGTTTTGTTTGTTCTTCTTGTTCTAATTCATTTAGGTGGTGGGTTAATTTCTCGATTTGAGATTTTTCTTCTCTTTTGAGGAAGGCCCGTATTGCTATGAATTTCCCTCTAAGCACTGCTTTTGCAGCATCCCATAGATTCTGATTGGTTGTGTCTTCACTACCATTTGTCTTGAGGTAATTTTTAATTTCCTTCTTGATTTCCTCATTGACCCATTGGTTTTTTAGTAGCATGTTGTTTAGTCTCCACATAGTCGGTTTTTTCTCAATTCTGTTCCTGTGGTTGATTTCTAGTTTCATACCATTGTGGTCAGAGAAGATACCTGAAATAATTTCTACACTCTTAAATTGGTTGAGGTTAGCTTTGTGCCCCAGTATGTGATCTATCCTTGAGAATGTTTCATGTGCACTTGAGAAGAATGTATATTCTGATTTTTTTGGATGTAATGTCTTGAAAATGTCAATGAAGTCTAACTTTTCCATTTTGTCCTTTAGGATCTCTGTTGCTTTATTGACTTTCTGACTAGAGGATCTATCCATTGATGTGAGTGGAGTGTTAAAGTCTCCTACTATGATTGTACTTCCATCAATTTCTCCTTTTATGTCTCTTAGTATTTGTTGGAGGTTTCTGGGTGCTCCTATATTAGCAGTGTATATATTAATGATTGTAAAATCCTCTTCTTGAATGGATCCTTTAACCATTAAATAGTTTCCTTTGTCTTTCTTTATGCTTCATTTCAAAGTCTACTTTGTCTGATATGAGTATTGCAACTCCTGCTTTTCTGTCATGTCCATTGGCATGGAATATCTTTTCCCATCCTCTAACTTCCAATCTATATGTGTCCTTTGCCCTAAGGTGAGTTTCTTATAGACAACAGATTGAAGGTTTTTGCTTTTTTATCCAATCTGCCACTTTGTGTCTTTTGATTGGACCATTCAGTCTATTGACATTTAAGGTGATTATTGATAGATATGTATTTATTGCCATTTTAAACCTTATTTTCCAGTTGATTCTGTTTCTCTTTTATTCTTTTCTTTTTGTGGTTGGATGGTTTCCATTTATTTTATACTTGAGTACTTTTCAGTTTTTGTGAATGTAATGTTTGGTTTTGATTTGTGGTTGCTCTGTTTTTTAAGTATGTTAACCACTTGCTGTATCTGCTTGCTTTAGCCTAATAGTAGTATAAGCTCAAACACATCATTAAAATAAAAAAAAATCTATATTTTCTTACTTTCCTTCCCTACATTGTGTGATTGTGATGTCTTTTTTTTTTTTTCCAACATCTTCATGTTTAGATCTCTATGCTGGCTTATTTAAGTGACTGATTTCCAATTGTTTTTCCTCCATCCTAATTCTTTTTTTCTTTTTCTTTTTCTTTTTTTTTTATGCAAGAGAAGCCCTTTCAGTACTTCTATTAGAATGAGTTTAGTATTGCTGTACTCTTTTAGCTTTTGTTCGTTGGGGAAATTCTTTTTTTTCCCCTTCTATTTTAAATGATATTCTTGCTGGATAGAGTGGTCTAGGTTGATATTTTTTTTCCTTTTAGCACTTTAGCTATATCTTGCCACTCCCTTCTGACCTGTAGTTTTCTGTAGAGAAATCGGCTGATAGCTTTATGGGCATTCCCTTATAATTAATGCTTTGCTTTCTCTTGCTTCCTTTAGAATCCTGTCTTTATCATTAACTTTTACCATTTTTATTACAATATGTCTTGGTGTGGGCTTGTTTGGGTTCAACTTTTTTGGGCCCTCTGTGTTTCCTCTGTCTTGGTATACGTATCCTTTTGCTTTGGAAAATTTTCAGCCATAATTTCATCAAATATATTTTCAATCCCCTTTTCTTTTTCTTTCCTTCTGGAATTCCTATTCTGTGTAGACTGGACTGCTTTATATTATACCATGGGTCTCTTATATTGCTTTCATGGTTTTTTCATTTGGTTTTCTGTCTGCTGTCCTGATTGTGTGATTTCCATTATTCTATCATCCACATCACTAATTCATTCCTCTGCATTATTCATTCTGGTCTTTATTGCCTTTAGCTCAGTTTGCATCTCTGAAAATGAATTTTCTAGCTTTTCTTGGCTCCTCCTTATATTTTCTATTTCCTTTCTAAAGGAATCTGCATTACTATTCATATCCTCTCTTAACTCTTAACTCCTTGAGTATTTGCACTATCTCCCTTTTGAACTCAATGTCTATCAGACTGCAGGGGTCTATTTCATTGTTGACTGCTTTAGCTGAATTTTACTGTTGCTTTCACTGGGAATGGTTTCTGAGTTTCTTCATCTTGCTTGTGTTTTTCTTTTTCTGTGAGTTTGGGGAAGCCAAACTATAGTCTTGTAAGACTACTTCTATACAAAATACTTTGTAGTTTTTTGGGGGGTTACTATTTATTTTTGATGTGAGAGTTTGAATATTTGCTGTCTCCTTCTTTGGTGTGAACTGTATGGTATTCCCAGGATGCTCAGTGTGTTTTCAGGGAAAAGGAGGCAATGGGTAGGGCTAGTAGTCAGTGCCTAGTTATTGGGCTCTCAACAGCAGAAAGGACCTGAAGGAAGATGGCACAGGCTACTCATAGTTGCAGGGCCCTGGGAAGTGGTAATAAGCTCTAGGCAGATCTTCAAGGTGACCAGAGCATTTGGTAGAAGGAGCAGCAGGGTGCATGAATTCCTAGGGGAGTGAGAGCAACAACACCTTGTGTTTGATTGCAGTGCCCTCCTCTGAGGTGATTGGAACTGCAGGTGACACCTGTTCGGCAACCCCTAGTGGGAGCAGCCCAGGACCTTCTCTAGAGTCAGTGATAACTGTGGTGGTTTGCCCCTACCACTTGTAGACCATGCATGAAGCAACCTGTGTCACTTAGCCCACATAGGAGCTGCTGTGTAGGCTGCTCCTAGTTGCAGGATCCTGGGAAGTGACAGAGATCAGGCGTTTGGGTACTGCCTAGAATGTTTGGCAGTGGCAACATCAGTGTGGGTGTGTTCTCAGGGGTATGAGAGCAGCAACAGGTGGTATGTGGTCACAATGCCCTCCTCTCTGGTGCCCTTGAGATGAATGGAGCTGCAAGTGGTGTCTGTTCACAGACCCCTAGTGGTGGTGAGCCACTCCCACCTCTGGAGCCAGAGATAACTGCAGTGGTTTGTTCCCGTCTCCTGTAGACCATGCCAGAAGCACCTCGTCCTGCTTCGCCCCCACAGGAGGTGCTGCACAATCTGCTCCTAGTTTCAGGTTCCTGGGAAGGGACAGTGATCAAGCATCTGGGCACTGCCCAGAGTGTTTGGCAGTAGCAACCGCAGGGCAGGTGTGCTCCCAAGGGATTGAGAGCAACAACAGGTGGTGTTCTATCACAATGTCCTTCTCTGTGGTGCCCTCTGAGGTAGTTGGGGCTGCAAGTGATTTTTGTTCAGGTATCCCCAGTGGTGGTGGGCCATGCCCACCTCTGGAATCAGGGATAACTGTGGTGGTTTGCCCCTTCCACCTGCAGACCACGCAAGAAGCACCCTGTCTCACTTATCCCATGAAGGAGGTTGCTGCACCAGCTGCTCTTAGTTGTAGGGTCTTGGGAAGGAACAGTGACCAAGTGTCTGGGTGCTGCCCAGAGTGTTTTCAATGGCAGCTGAGGGTGGGTATGTTCTCAGGGGAGTGAGAGCAACAGCCTATGGGGCTTAGTTGCTGTGCCCTCTTATTTTCTTTTTTGCCAACCCCTGAGGTTGGAACCCACTCACAGGCCTCCAGTGGTGGCAATCCATGCATCTCTCTGGTCTCTGAGACAACTGCTGTGGTCTGTCCCTGTTACCTATAGATCATGCAAGAAGCATCACTTTGCACTTAGCCCTCTGATGCCCTTAGCCCACACAAGATGTGCCTGGCCACCTGTAGCCTATACAAGGAGTGCCCAATCTCCCCTAAACAAGCAAGAGTCTTCTCGCCACCTGTAGCCTGAGCCAGAGCCACCCCACCCTCTGAGAACCTGTGGTCATGTGCATGCTCTGGTTCAGGGAGTTTCCTATGACATCTGCCCCTCCTACTCTCACCCTCCTCAACAATGGCGCCTTGTCTCTCCTACAGGTCCAGACCTTCTCCCAGGTTCCCTCTGCTGTGGCATTCCCCTCCTCAGCCCATGGCATGCCGCTCCCCTGCCAGTGGCACACTCTTCCTAAGCTCCTCAAGCTGTCCCTACACAGCCAGGCCCAGTCTTCTCTTGGGGACTGACCTCTGGAGCCTGAGTCTCAGCGCTCAGCCACCGCCTGAATGTGTCAGGCTGTGGTGTCTGGGCAGGTTGTCAGGTGATCTGTGTGGCTTTCACTCTGATTTGCTGTTCTCAGTCCAGCTGCTGCGCTTTTCTTGGAGACTTTGAAGTCCCAACTACTTGGCGATCTTTCTGTCAGTTAGGTGGCTTTCCAGGATGTGGGTTCCTTTTTTCCTTCACTGCTCCCTCTTGGGAATGCTAGTCCCATCCTGTTTCCTTTTATCTCTCTCTCTTTTTTTCTTTTGTTCTACCCAGTTATGTCAGAAGTATCTTGCCCTTTTTGAAGGTTTAAGTTCTCCTGCCAGCATTCAGTTGATGTTCTGTGCAAGTCATTTTACATGTAGATGTGTTTTTTTGATGTGTTTGTGGAAGATGGTGAACGTGACCTCTTACTCCTCCACCATCTTGCTCTGTCCCATCTGATGTTTGTCCTTCACTGCCTAACTTCATTTAGTATGAGAGTTTCTATGTCCATCCAAGCTTCTTCAAATGGCATCATTTCATTCTTTTTTATGCCTGAGTAGTATTCCATTGTATATATGTACCACATCTTTTTATCCATTTCCTATGGGCATTTAGCTTGCTTCTATGTCTTGGCTGTTGTAAATAGTAAAGCAGTGAACACTATGGTGCATATATCTTTTTGAATTATGGTTTTCTCTGGATAGATGTCCAGGAGTGAGATTGCTGGATTACGTGATAGTTCTATTTTTAGTTTTTTTAGTAACTTCCACACTGTTTTTGCTTTGAGGTTTTTTTTTGTTCTTCCAGTACACATTAAAGTTCTTATTCCGTAGGAAATACAAAGATGTTCACGGGTGAAGTTTCAGCAGTTTGCCCCCACTAGCCACCATCAACTCTGCAAGCTTTCTCTGGATTCCCTTTTCTCTTTCAAGAGGGGCTATGAGCTATTAGAGGATTTCCTAAAGGAAAAGCCTGAAGGAGGATGTGAATTTCTTGTCTAAAACTTGCAAGCTTTTCAAGTTCTCATGCTAGCTCACTTTACCTTAACAATTTCTTGAGATCTCTAGCTGAAACTTTTTACTAGTTTCTGTAATGGCCTATGTCTTTTGCTTTAGGTAGGCAAATATTTAAGTCTTGTTTCTCCTTGCAGGTTCCTGTTTTTCTGCACATTTTGGATTATTCCTTTGCTCTGCAACCTCAGTTCCTTGATAGAATCAAGAAAAATATTAGCTTGCAGTTTGCTTTCTTATGATAAGTGTGGAGACAATGCTTTTTCAGCTATCTATATCACAAAGCTGAAACTAAAACTTTTTGTTCAGTTTAATATTCAAATCCGTGTTATAAGAGGAGACTTCCATTTAGTAGGTGGTTGTTTTGTGAGTAGAATGCAAAAAAAAAAAAAAGGAGGATCAGTATTTATGGAATACCATTTATGTGCAGCAATGAGAATAATTGAAAATATGAGTTAAAGTTAGTCATAGAAAACAATTGGTGGTCAAAACCGTATCTCCTGATTTGATTCAGTTTTAACTAAATTTCTGTGTAATTATAAAATATAAATGGTGGCCACTAATGTTACTTCTCAGTATGCTGTGTGAGGAAATAGGCCACAAATCTGAAACAATACATTTCCAATGTGATGTACACTGACTTTGAAGGGAAAGATACTGCCATGAATTTTAAAATTAGGATTAAAATTTTTAAAAAGCTTTTAACAATATGGAAAAATTCTAACAAAACACTTACTTATGATTTCAAGTGACTTTCTTCAGCAGTGTACTGTGATGATACATTAGTATTTTATTATTTTAATTGAAATATAATTTAATATGCAAAACAAATGAGATTAAGATATACAATCAGTTGATTTGATAAGCTTATATATTGCAAATTATTACCTTTGTGCCTTAGCTAACATTTTCATCATGTCACATAATTGTCATTTCTTCTTTGTAGTGAAAACAATGAGTCTCTTTGTATCTCTTAAGTATATAATATTGTATCATTGACTAAAAGTATTATATTGTGCATTAAGTCCCCAGGACTTACTTATCTACATTTTTTGAGTTTGTACCTATAAACGACATATCCCCAGTTTATTCACCCTTAGTGTCTGGTGGTAATTACTCTATTCTCTGTTTTCAGGAGTTCAGCTTTTTTAGATTCCACATACAAGTGGTATCAAACAATATTTGTCTTTCCCTGTCTGTCCTCCTTCACTTAGCATAATTCCCTCAAGTTTCATCCATGTTGTCACAAATGGCAGGAACCTCTTTCCCATGTTTGAATAATATTTAAAACATGAATACAATATTCAGCCATGATATATTCATATTTTAAAGAATCTAAGCCTTTCACTTCAAGTCCAGAATATCATTATGTGTAGTCTTGAGAATATCTGTGTTTCTATAGAATACCAATTCTAATGCAAATAACAGTTGGAAAGATTTTAACTTTCTTAAGAATTGATGCTTTTTTTTCTACTACTTGATTCAATGAGGTATATTAAGAATACACACACACATATTTAAATGTTGTTAATGAATTTGATATATACATCTAGAACTAAATGTATGACAACAAAAATTGAAGTAAGAATACTGATGTTGTCAATTCATATATATAATGGAAACCAGATTTTATTCTTGATTCCCCTGGCAATAGTTCATCATCTTTCAAATCCATCTGCAACACTCCATCTCCAGGACCATCAGTCTAGTTCAAGGCATCTTCATCTCTCCCTCCCCCACCCCAACAAATGCCTGGCTCCTTTCCTGACATCCACTTTTGTCCTCCTCAAATTCATTATCTACAGTCTTCTGAGCAACATTTTTTAATGTCAAACATCCTATTACCATTCATCATCAATGGTTCCTTTTTTTTTGTTTTAATTGCCTTTGGGATTCAGTTCTATAGCCTTTACCTGGCATACAAAACCTTGTGTGTCTAACTCTCAAGTTGAGTACTCTACAACTACATTTCCTGTTTCCTCCCCCAGCTCCTCCCCATGTCACTCTTCTCCAGCTATTCTCCTTTCAAGAGTATAGTTTCCTTAAGCTATATTACTTAACTCATTTTACTTCCTTAAGAAATTCACACATCTTACTCCTCATATATTCAAAATCTAGATAATTTTTGCTCCTCCTGCTCTAGGATTCTATATAAATGTACTTTATTAGAGTAACCCTCTGGGACTCTCCAATCTGGAATGTTTTACTCCTCTAGGACATGCTCCTATTTCAAAAATTGATCCTTTGTACCAGTTTATACTTAAAATAACTTCATCAGTATTTGTCATACACTCTAAATGACAAACCCTATGAACATTATAAAACTTAGATATTCTGTTCATCTCTGTAATCTCAATGATTGACATACAATGGACAATTAACAAAGGCAGCAATCTACCCTATTTCCAAAATTGGATGGGTCTCAACAGATTATCAAGCAAAGCAGCAGTGAAGAAGGTGGGATTCAAAGAAGGAATAGTGTTTCAAGAAGGAAGTGAGGTTTGAAGGAAGAGTTGATTGTCAGTGGAGGAAGTTAAGATATGTCTCAGTAGGCAAAGCACTGAGGAGGGTGGTGGTGGGTAAAGATCACTGACAAGGATTGAGTCAGTGGGAAAGTGAGTGTCCAGTGCCCATGGAAGGGAATTCATATTTCAGGTCCACACAGTAAGACTTACTACAAGGTATACCTCTATGTCTCTGTCCTTGACAGATCTGGTTTTAGAATTGCATTGGTTTGAATGGACACTTAGAAATTAATGACATTTACTGATAGAAATTGAGTATAGGAAGTTGAAGCATGCTTTTTTCACCAGTGGTTTTCAAACTTTAGCATATATAAGATTGCATAGAAGATTTGTTGAAACACAAATTTGGGGGTTGCACTTCCAGAGTTTCGGAGTCAGCCAGGTTTGGGATGAGGTTGAGTATTGAATTTTAAGCAGTCTTCTAAGTCATGTAGTTACTTCTTATGTAGAGATCAAGCCCTGGCAAACACTGTTCTTGATGGGACACTCTATTTCAGTAGAACTGCATGCATTCTATAATCTCCCTTCATTCCCTGACTTCTGACCCTAGCATTTTAAATAAGCAAGCAAATAAATGAAATGAGGTTTAAGACACTAGTAGGGAGTTTTATTATAAGGTTGTAGAGGTAACACCAATAATGAATCATCTAGTTCACAGTTGAGAAAAATTGGAGTAGGAGGATGTTTCTAGTCTCATTTTCTCTTTCCTTCAGAATTATTGTGGGAGGGAATTTGTAGCCTCAAAGCATTAGTGTATCTTATGCCTCTCCCTGAATACCTAAAGCAATGTTAAATCCACAACTCCACAACTTTATTTTTTTGGTAAGAAACTACAGTTGTCTAATGCACCCTGGAGTAGTGATTATTTTTCTGCTTTTCAAATCAGTTTTTTTTTATTTTAAGCATTATAGCCATTATTTTTCATTCTGTTTAAAATGATTCAATTTATTCTCCTGTGCCATATTTTCTGTGAATTGAATATATAGAGCTAATTTTATCTCAGTGCATAAGATATATAGTGTATATTTTTACACTTTTATTTTGATTAAATCAAAAGATTCCAGATGATTTTGTTCATATAGTTCCAAACATCATGAGTATGTATTTAACATGGTATAATTTGAAGAGGTCAGAATAAAATTTTTGAGATATTACAGATTCAGTTCCCTGTGGAGGAATATTGCCTAGACAGAGTCTGTACACACACTGTCTTCTTTGAAAGCTGGGTAATTGAACTTACCTGTCTTTTTCCAAGTGTTTTCATCTATTAAATAGCATGATAATATATTTGTTTCATAAGATATTCAGAATTTAATATAAATAATTTTAAACACTGGAATATAATTGGTAGTCCTAAAGAAAGAAAGAAAGAAAGAAAGAAAGAAAGAAAGAAAGAAAGAAAGATCATTATTATTGGTTGAATGTCCATCTAGTTTTATTCCTGACATTAGTTTTCGCTTTTTCTCTCTGGCATTTTTTTCCTATTGAAATCTTTGCACTTGCAATTCTTATTTGTATAGCTACAGTTTATTGAATACTTATTAAACTCCAGGCACTGTGCCAAAATCATTACATAATGCATGTGATGTACTATTCATAGCAATCTCTTGGGCTATAAATATTATTATCCCAATTTTACAAATGTAGGTAATGATATTTAGCAAATTCTTCTATTATCATATATTGAGCAAGAATTTTATGTGCATAATTTTACTGAGAGTTAGGGTAAAGGACAGGTTAAAAATATGGACATTGGCTTTCAAAGGATAGAGGAGACTGCTTTTCCATATTCCTCTTGCAAAATGTGGCAAAAACTAAGGATATTATGTTTAAAACAAACATAAATAAGACTCAAAAAGTTAGAGAAGAATTCCTGCCTTGGCTCAGTGGAAATGAATCTGACTAGTATCCATCAGGATGCAGGTTCAATCCCTGGCCTCACTTAGTGTGTTAAGGATCCAGCATTGCTGTGAGCTGTGGTGTAGGTTGCAGACTCAGCTTGGATATGGTATTGCTGTGGCTGTGGTGTAGGCTGGTGGCTACAGCTCTGATTAGACCCCTAGCCTGGGAACTTCCATATGCTGCAAGTGTGGCCCTAAAAGGACCAAAAAAAAAAAGGTGAAGAAAAGAAAGATTGACTAATGGCCAAAAACAAAATGACATTGCGTTCGCTGGATTTTCTTTTTTGCCTCTCATATTTAGACTGATCTTTGGAAAAGCTGGCACCTGGAAATGCCAAAGAGCCTAGATAATAAAAAGCCACAAGAAAAACATACAGCACTAATCAAAGGACCTGTAAACGGAACTGCTTAGCAAGACAAAAAAGCTTTAGAAAATAACCAGTCTACTTCAGCCATATAACTTAGAGAAAATTGAACCCTGTTACAGCCACCTCAGCAAAGGTTAAGTGGGAAACCTAGATTCTCATCCTTGCTAAACTCTAAGGAAGCATGCCAAGCTCAGTCAGCATAGTGGCAAAGAAGGACGAGAGGGAAAAAAGTTTTATCTTACCTAGTGATAATTAATTAAGCCCTTACCTTGCATGGTATCCATAGAAACCACTTGGGAAGTGTGGATTTCTACCACCCTTTGACGGTAATGAGGCACTGTTCTCTCTCTGTGTTGAGCTATGTCAGAAGAGGCCTACTGGAGAATCAGAACTATTACAACCACCCAGTAGTAAGGACACTATCCCTCCAATGTCAATGGAAACCAAATTGGGAAGATGATTTCCTGGCAGTTTTGAGGCAGTGACGTTTCCCTTCCCAGAATTACCAGAAGAGTCCTGCTAAAACCAAAGATTCAAGTAAGATCCAGAATCTCATGACATAGTACTCAAATTTTCAGGTGTCAATTAAAAAAAAAAAAAGCAACTGTTCATCCTACCAAAACAAGATATGAGAAAAGACAGTTAATGGAAGTCAACACCAAGATGATACCCTCTCTGAATGGCAAGCTAAAGAAACTGAACCAAATAAATCAAGTTAAGGACACAGGGGTCTACAGCAAAAGACTTCCACATGTCATAAAAGACTCAGAAGAAAGGATGACTCGGGTCAAGTGTTGTTGAAGAGTAGGGATAGATGTTGCTGAAAAAAATATTAAAAAAAATGGTTGAAAATTTCCCAGATTTGGCAAAGGACATAACCTACATCTTAAAAAAGCTAACTGAGTTCCTAAAAAGAAAAACCCAAAGAAATATATGCCAAGGCACATCATTATCAAATTTTTTAAAACTACAAAGAAAAATCTTGAAAGAAGCTGAAGAGAAATAGAGCATTACCTAGAGGGGAAAACAATTCAAATGACAGCTCAGTTCTCATCAGAAGCTGTAAAGGTCAGAAGGAAGGACACAACATCTATCAAGTGCTAAAAGAAAAGAGCTGTCAATCTAGAATTCTATATTTACTGAAACATCCTCCAGGAAAGAAGGAGGACTCAATCAATTTTCAGATGAAGGAAAAATAAAAAAAAAAATTTGTTGCCAGCAGATCTAACCTAAAAGAAAAGACAAAAGGAAATAGTAAAAGAATACATGTTGGCATGTCAGAAAGAAAGACCAATGTAAAGAGCAAACATATGGATAAATATAATAGACTAGCCTTTCTGCTTGAGTTTACTATAAAAAGTTTGGTAATTAAAACATAAATTATAGCATTCTCTGATATGAATCTTCAAGTATGTAGAGGAAATATTTTAAGACAACTCTGAGTTCCCATCGTGGCGCAGTGATTAACGAATCCGACTAGGAACCATGAGGTTGCGGGTTCGGTCCCTGCCCTTGCTCAGTGGGTTAACGATCTGGCGTTGCTGTGAGCTGTGGTGTAGGTTGCAGACGCTGCTTGGATCTGGCGTTGCTGTGGCTCTGGCGTAGGCCAGTGGCTACAGCTCCGATTCGACCCCTAGCCTGGGAACCTCCATATGCCGCAGGAGCGGCCCAAAGAAATAGCAAAAAGACTATATATATATATATATATATATATATATATATATATATATATTAAGACAACTATATTATAAATAAGAGGGGGTCAAGGGAGGAAAGGGAGGTAATATTTCCAAACTTAATTTGAACTGGTAAAATTTTAACACCAGTAGAGTGTGATAAGGTGTGTGTATATATATATAATTTGATATCTAGAACAACCATTGAATAATATATACAAGGAGATATAATCAAAGACACTATAGATAAGCTAAAATGAAATTCTAAAATAAGTTTAAGTAACCAACAGGAAGATAGGGAAAAAATAGGATAAACAGAAAACTAACATAAATGGCTGAGTTAAGTTCTAACATATCATGAATTACATTATCTATAAATGATATAAATGCACCAATTAAAAGAGATTGTCAGGGAGTTCCCATTGTGACACAGTGGAAACGAATCCAACTAGGAGCCTTGAGGTTGCAGGTTTGATCCCTGGCCCTGCTCATTGGGTAAGGATCTGGGATTGCCATGAGCTGTGGTGTAGGTTGCAGACACTGCTTGGATCTGGCGTCGCTCTGGCTGTGGTGTAGGCCAGTGGCTACAGCTCTAATCAGACCCCTAGCCTGGGAACCTCCATATGCCACAGGTGCAGCCCTAGACAAAAAGACACACACCCCCCAAAAAGAAACAAAAACAAAAGAGAGATCGTCAGAATAAATTTTTTAAACGAGTGATCTAACTAAATGCTGTCTATCAGAATCTCACCTCAAATATAATGATCTTATGGGTATTCTGTTGAGTGAAAAAAAACTCAAAAGTTACATGATTTTATTTATATACCATTCTAAACATGACAAAATCATACAGATAGAGAACACATTAGCAGCTGTCGTGAGTTAGGGATGTTGCAGGACAGGGTGCATATATGAGTATATGAGTTGCACAAAAGAGATTTCTGTGATGGTCTTAATATGTAGAAATGGCTACATGAATCTATACTTGTGATAAAAATGACAGAGTATACACTATATGCACTATATACATGTATACATTATATCAAAGTCAACTTCTTAGTTTTAATATTTATTATAGTTACATGAGTGTGACTGTGGGGGAAATCAGATGCATGAACATCTCCATACTAATATTACAACATCCTGGGAATATATAATTCTCCCCCTAAAAAGTAAGGAAAGATTATGTTAACAAAATGAAAGGTAAAAATCATATCATCATCTCAAGAGATGAAAAAAAAGCATTTGACAAAATTCAACATCCATTTATTATAAAAATTCTCAGCAAAGTAGGTAGAGAGGGAAAATAATCTCAACATAATAAAGGCTATGTAAGAAAACTTCATAGCTAATGTCATACTCACTGACGAAGATCAGAAAGAAGATAAGAATGCCCACTCTTGCCATCTTTATTCAACACAGTACTGGAAGCCATAAGCAGAGCAATTAGTTAAGACCAGAAAAAAAAAAAAGAAATCAAAGACATTCAGATAAAAATGTAAGAAGTAAAACTGCCTCTCTTTGCACATGAGATGACATTATATATAGAGAAAACCCTAAATACTCCACAGAGAAACTATTAGTACTAATTAACAAAGTCAGTGAAGTTGCAGGATACAAAATCAATATGCAGAAATAAGTTACATTTCTACATACTAATAATGAATTATCAGGGAAAAATTGAGAAAACAATTACATTTACAATTGTATCAAAAAGAATAAAATACCTAGGAATAAGTTTAACCAAGTAGGTGAAAGATTTGCTCACTGAAGGCTAAAATATGTTGATCAAAAAATTTGTCACAATAGCAAGGCAAGAGGAAAATGCAAATAAATGAAAGAATAGTCCATTCTCATGAATTGGAAGAATTAATACTCTTAAAATGGTCAAAGTACACAAAGAAATATAGAGATTCAGTGCAAAACCTATCCACATTCTAATAGCATTTTTCACAGATGCCAAATTCCAATGGCATCTTTCATGAACAATCCTAAAATTTGTATTGAACCACAAAAGAATCTGAGTATCCAAAGCTATTCAGTCTCTCAAAAAATTAAAAATAGACTACCATATGATCTAGCAATTTCACCTTTAGCTTCAAAGGAAAGCTAAATAAATGGAGATGCATACAAAGTCCATGGATTAGAGAGCTATTATTAAGATTAGTATTAAGATTAGTATTATTAAGATTCCAGTTCTCTGGAGTTCCCTTCATGGCTCAGTGGTTAACAAACCCAATTGGGATTCATGAGGATGCAGGTTCGATCCCTGGCCTTGCTCCATGGTTTAAGGATATGGTGTTACTGTGAGTTCTCATGTAGGTCACAGATGTGGTTCAGATCCCAAGTTGCTGTGGCTGTGGTGTAGGCCCGTAGCTGTAACTCTGATTTGACCTCTAGCCCGGGAACTTGCATATGCTATGGGTGTGGCCCTAAAAAAGAAAAAAAAAAATTCTAGTTCTTCTTCACTTTGATCCATTAATTCAACACAATGCCAAACAAAATTCTAGCTAGCCTTTTGTTACATATGTACATTATAATTCTAAAATTTATATGAAATATGAAGGAAATAGAATAGCTAGAAAAATTCTGACAATGGGAAACATTTTGGAGCATGATATCATGGTCTTGGTGAAAGTATAGACACATAGATCAATGGAAGAGAATAAAAATGTCAAGAACAGACTCACAAAAACATAGGCAGAACTTCCATTTTCAGGCTCCACCTGAGAAAAATGCTGAGAAACATTTGCAAAGTTTACAGTATACAGGCATAAGCTTGCTAAACATCTGAGACCGAATCATTGCAGTATAGATCTCACCCCTTCCCCCCACACTTCTATACTACATTACCAAAGGCAAATTTACAGCATTTCTTTTTACCCAATACATCATATCTGGCTATCAACATAAACTATAAGGTATATCAAAAAGCAAAATCATGATTTAAACTGACGGAGTGATTATAAGCAAAATGAATGACAGCAGTTGTACAAGGGGCAGGCAGAATGAATTAGTGCCATTTTGCTATTATAAGATACCCACCCTACCTGTGAAATGGTGTTATGTTCTTTGAAAGAGGACTTAGGTTTGTTGTAAATTTATATATTGCACACTCTACAGCAACCAGTAAAAAAAAGATTTATTACTGATATGCCAAGAAAGGAGAAAAAAACAGACTCATATGCAATGCTTTATTAAAATCATAAAGGCAGAAAAAAGATAAATATAAAAACAAGTTATTTTATGAATATTAGCAGAACAATTCCAAAGTTTACAGGGAAAGTAAAAAGACCAAGAATAGCTAATACAATATTGAAGAAGAAAAATATCTTAACGGATTTTTAAGGGCTGATACTACTTAGCTTTAAGAATTACTATAAAGCTGCTGGAATCAAGAGAGTGGGGTAGTGGTGAAAAATGGACAAATAGTGGAATAAAATAGTTCAGAAATATATATATAGTCAACTAATCTTTGACAAAGGAGTAGTGGCAATACAATGGAAAAAAAGATAGTCTCTTCAACAAATGGTGCTGGAACAATTGAACATCAACATACAAAAAAATAAAATGTATCTAGACACAGACCATACATCTATTACAAAAGTTAACTCAAAATGGATCACAGACCTAAATGTACAATGCAAAAATATAATATTCTTAGAAGAGAACATAGAAAACCAGGATGACCTTGAATATGGTGATACCTTTTTAGATACAATGTGAAAGACATGATGCATAAAAGAAGTAAGTAGTTGGGTTTCATTAAAATTAAAACTTTTAATCTGAAAAAGACAGTATTAACAAAACATAGGCTGGAAGAAAATATTTGCGGAAGACACATCTACTAAAAGACTGTTACTCAAAATATACAAATAGTTCTTAAAACTCAACAATATGAAAACAAACAATTCTACTGGAAAATGATTCACTAACCATAATACACACTTCAAGACAAAAGGAAGGCCTATGGCAAATAAGGATATGAAAAGATATTCTGCATTATAAATCATCAGGGAAATGAAAATTAAAGCAACAATGAGGTACTACTACATAGCTATTAGATGTCCAAAATTAAGAACACTACAATAGCAAATGCTAACAAGGATGTATAGCAACAAGAACTTTCATACATTACTGGTGAGAATGTATACACAACTGTACAGACACTTTGGAATATAATGTATTTTCTTACAAAACTAGGCATATTTTTACCATACCATCCAGAGTTTGTGCTCCTTGGTATTAACCCAAAGGAAATGAAAACTTATGTCCACACAAAATCCTGTATGTGTTTACAGCAGCTTTATTCAGAATTTCCAAACTTGAAGAAAGATGTCCTTCATTCACTTCCTAGTAGATGCATAGATAGTCTTACAACCATACAATGAAATATTGTTCATTGCTAGAAAGAAACGAGCTATCAAACTATGAAAAGACATGAAGGAAACTTAAATACATATTACTAAGAGAAAGAAGCCACTCTGAAAAGGCTACATACTGTATGATTCCAAATCTATGACCTTCTGGAAAAGGTAAAAAAACTATAGAAACAATAAAAAGAACAGTGGTTACCAAAGTTGGGGTAGGATGAAATGAATAGGCAGAGAACACAGGATCTTTAGGACAATGAATATACGGCATATCATGTATATATATATGTATATGTATATATGCCAAGTGTGAGCCCTAACGTAAATTATGAACTTTGGGTTATTATACGGTGTCAGTGCAGGTTCATCCTTTGTTTAATAAAAAGTACTGTTCTGGTGAGTGATGTCGATAATGGATGAAGCTAACTTTGTGAGAGGGCAAGGGGTATTTAGGAAATTCCTGTAAATTCCTCTCAATTGTGCTGTTGTTCTCTAAAAAAAAAAAAAAAAAAAAAAAAAAAAAAAAAAAAAAAAAAAAAGTCAGAAAATAAAAATAGGCAAAGGTTTTTGACCAAAATACACAAACAATTTGATGGAAGAAAGATAGTCTTTTCAAGAAATGTTGTAAGCCAACTAAGTGTTCACATGGAAATTAATGAAACTCAATATATGCCACATAACATACCATATAAATGTTAACTCAGAATAAATCATTAGCCCTTCATATAAAATGTAAAACAACATAACTTCTATAAATCGAGATAGGAGAAAATCCATCATGATATTGGATTTGATAATTAGTGTGTAAGTATACCAGCAAAAGCACAATCCTTAAAAGAAAAAAAAAAAGCTAGATTACAGTAGTCTTTTGCTTTGCAAAATAAATTTATAAGAGAATAAAACTACAGCTCACAAACTGGGAGAACTTATTTGCCAATCACCTATATTATAAATGACAACATAAAGAATACAACTCAGTCATAAAAACAAAACACTCAAAAAAAGTACTCAAGGAAAATAATAGGCAAAAGAGCTGAATAAATACAGCTCTAAGAGATACACACATAAGGAAAAGAAGCATATGAAAAAATGCTCAACATTATTGTTCATTAAAAAGGCAAAGTAAAACCACAATGATATATATCACAGCATACCTTTATAATGACTAAAAAAATTAGAAAAATATTAATATGAAATCCTGAGGAAAATGCAATGCAGACTACTGTTCATGGAATGCAAAATGATACAGGCACTTTGGAAAACAGCTTGACAATTTTACAATGTAATGTTAAACATACACTTACCAAACAATCCAGTGGCTTCACTCCTAGGTGTTTACCTAAGTGAACTGAAATCTTCTGTTAATACAAGCCTGCATGTGAATGTTTATAGCAGCTTTATTGATAATGTCAAGCATACTATATCAATCACTGTATGGAATGTAACCTGTAACAAGTGAATCTAACTCTTATAACAAATGTCTATATAGCTTCCATGAAGGTGAGAATGGAGGAGCTGACCTAAGTAATTTTAGAAAACAATGTTTTGACAAGATAAAAACTGAAGAATTAAAAAATAAAACTATATAATAACAGTACGTTATAGTTGATAAATTTGTTAATCATAAGGATTCATTTAATGATTCTGAAATTAATTTACATATGCACTAGGGTTGAACAAGTAGATAAATAAATTGTAGGTGACGGGAACTAGGTTTCTCATAATCAGAGAAAAAAGTTATATATTGCAATGTGAAAGTGAAAGTCTTTAATGGATCTTTATCTGTGGTAATGGACTGGAGTGGAATATATCAGTATGAACTCATGCTTATTTTAATATACATATAGATAAATACAGAAGTAAATACATATGTATATTTGTGTATATGTGTGTGTGTGTGTGTGTGTCTGTAGATAGGCTAGTATACACACATATATTTTCAGCTTTGTCTACTGAGAGACCAGAACTTGTGACCCCCAAAATGGAGTAAGTACACTTAGCACCAAGACCTTGGATTCTAAATTTCAATCTTCAATAAAAGGACCAGGGCTCTTTAGAGCAATGGCTGATTCTTGGGCTGCAACTTGGGAAATACAGGATGAACTCAGTATCTTGTTGTGCCAATAAAAGGAAAATACTGGAAAAAAAAAAAAGGTTGTATACATTTCAAAAGGATGAAGTGACTGACAAGTGATTAATCTCCAAAATATACAAACACCTCCTGCAACGCAATATCAAAAAAAAAAATGAAAAAATGGGAAGAAGATCTAAATAAACATTTCTCCAAAGAAGACATACGGATGGCCAAAAAGTACATGAAAAGATGGTCAACATCACTTATTATTAGAGAAATGTAAATCAAAACTACTATGAGGCACCAAATTATACCAGCCAGAATGGCCATCATCAAGGTAAATGCTGCAGAAGGTGTGGAGAAAAGAGAACTCTCTTATACTGTTGGTGGGAATATACATTGGTGCAATCACTATGGAAAGCAGTATGGGGGTTCCTCAAAAAACTGAAAATAGAACTGCATAGGATTCAGCAATCCCACTCTTAGGTGTATATTCAGAGAAAACTGTAATTTGAAAAGATAGGTGTACCCCATCCAGTGTTATTGTAGCACTTTTTACAATAGCCAAGACATGGAAACATCCTAAATGTCCATTAACAGAGGAAAGGATAAAGATGTGGTTCATATATACAATGGAATATTACTTGGCCATAAAAAGAATGAAGTAGTGTCATTTGAAACAACGTGGATGGATCTAGAAACCATCATACTAAGTTAAGTTAGACAGATGGTGATAACACCTATATGTAAAATATATTTTTAAAAAAGGGTTACAAATGAAGTTATTTGCAGACCAGAAACAGATTCATGGACTTTGAAAAACTTATGGTTACCAAAGGAGACAGGTGAGAGGTGAGAGGGATGGACTGGAGCCTTGGGATTGGCTTATAGAATGGCTTATACCTTACAATGAGGTATATAGAACAGTTGCTGACAGGGTACCTGCTGTGCAGCACAAAGAACTCTACCCAGTATTCCATGATAATCTATGTCGGAAAAAGATCAGAGACAATGGATATGTGTATATGTATAACTGGGTCACGTTGTACAGCAGAAATTATCACAGCCTTGTAAATTAACTATACTTCAGTGAAACTTTTAAAATGATGCAGCAGTCAATCTGAAATAGTTCCCAATGTCTGAAGCTAGAATATATAATAAGCAAAAGAAATCATTATAATATTGCATTATCATTTAAAGGATAAAATAAATATACAACTAAATCTAGAACAACTGGTGGCTTAAGGACACCAACCCTAAGTTGAAAATATGGCCCTCCGTATTCATGGTTCCATGGAATCTGAAGTTCCTCATCTGCTTATTTAACCAACTAGGGATAAGTATAGTACAGTGCTATTTACTATTGAAAAAAAAAATCTACCTATAAGTGAACCCACATGGTTCAAACTGATACTGATCAAAGGTCAAGTGTACATTAGTGCATCCCAATATAAATAAATTATTGAATAAAAATAAATAAAAGAAAGGGACAAATATTTATAGATAATTTCCAAGTAATAAATAGGAGAAATGAGGGAAATAGAAAGCCATCATTAAAACATGGCAATTATAGTTGCTACAGGCAAAATCCAAAGATGAACGATATAATTTTCAGGTAAACTTTAAGGAAAATAGAATAGTTTAATAACCTCAAAATATCTTCCTGTAAATATTTCCTAATTATTATGGTTGTTTAACTAATATCCATAATTTTTTGATAATTTTCTCTCCAAGTGGTGGAACTCAATTCCCCTCCCTTGAATGTGTGATGGAGTAAGTAACTTGCTTCTAACAAAGAGAATATGGAAAGGAAAAAATAGTAATGTAAAAGTGGAGAAACTCAGCATCACTTTAACCATATCCACAAGGTTAAAATGACCAGCAATAAGTCATGTTGCAGTAAAATAATGATACAACTAGGAGCACATTTCTCCTCTGTAGTAATCTTTACCCAAATTTTTAACCCCAGCTTAATTATGAGAAAACATCAAATGGGCCCAAATTGAGAGACATTCCACAGAATACCTCACCAATACTCTTCAAACCTGTCAATGTCATGAAGGACAAGACTGAGAAACTACCACAGATTCAAGGAAACTAAGGTGACATGATGATTTAAGCAACATGGTAAACTGGATTGTATGCTGAGACATAAAAAGGACAGGACGGAAAAAAATACTATTGAAATCTGAATAAGGAATATAATTTAGTGAATAACATTTTCCAATACTATTTTCCTGATTTTAATAAATTTGTCATAGTTACGTGAGATGGAAACTATGATACGTCGGGCACTCTGTACAATCTTTGCAAATCTCCTGTAGATCAAAAATTCTTTCAAAATAAGTTAAAAAATAAGTCAGTGAGCCTTATATATGTTCTAAACATATTCCTAGAGCTGATTCATATTTTTGATATTAGTTGTTTTAGACAACCCTAAATTGATATGTCTATTAAGACACATATGGGCTATTAATTTTTCTTCTATATTACATGCTACTGATAGTGCGTGATGACATAGTGCCATTTGACAGAGGAATTCTGCCAACTGCTAATTCTGTTTTCTCTCTGAGCATATTATTTGTCTGGTTTTCTAAGAATCTTGGCAGTAGTTATGTCATGCCAGTTAATGCTATATGTGAGTACAACTTTGAGTGATTCTTCTACAGTCAGTTTTTCTCCTGTATTTACTAACAAAACTCCTTTTTTAACCTAGAAAATACTCGTTTAAATTTTTGTGGGGGAAAATAAAATACTTTAATTGGCTTACCAGATAAATTACTATGCTTGATTTGAAAATACCTAAAAATATGTGATGATAAATTACCATTTTTTGGAAAAGTTTCATAGGAGACAATAAACTTTGCATTGGAGCAAACTAATCACTAGTCCAATAAAGTTAAATGCAGAAATTTCTCTTTCTGTTGTTTGTACATATGGATTACACTTTAAGATTCATTTATCTAGCACAGATTTACATTATATATGTAAAATGCAGTTCTGTTCATTGGGATTGCAACTTGATTCTGAGTTCTAGTATTACCTGGCAGTTACTTCTTCAGTAAGTCGTTTTCAAGACCTTAGATACATTATTGTGAACTGGTGATTTTGTTTATTTTCTATTGCTGTGTAGCAACTAATGACTACTTTAGGGGCTTGAGAAAACACACATTTATTATTTCACAGTTTCCATAGGTTAGCAGTCTGGATAGGACTTGACCAAGTCCTCTGTTCAGGATTCCACAAAGCTTCAATCAAGAAATTAGATTGGTGCATTCTCATCTGGAGGTTTGACTGGGGAAGAACCCATTTCCATACTCACTCATGTTTTGACACAATTTATTTCCTTAATGTTGTATAACTCCAGGCTCTAGCTTTCCAAAGGCTGAAGGTTGTATTCCGTCAAGTTTTCCCAATGTGGCTGCTTCATCAGGCTTTCAAGGAGAGTTTCTATTTCCAGTCTATCCAGGAAAGAGTCTTACATAAAGTCACTTAATTATGAGAGTGACATCCTCTCACTTTTGCCATATCCTATTAGTTAGACCCAGATCAAGATACTATAGATAATCAGGTGATTAAACAAAGGCTTGAACACCAAAAGATAGAGTTCATTGGGAATTGCCATTGCATCTGTTGGTCACAGCAATGTAATATAACAAATAATATCATTATAAAATACAAACCAAATAAATGAAAATTCCAAAATAGCAAATTATATGAAATGATATTTATTGAGAATATTAACTAAATGTTAGCTGAAATATTTTTGTAGAACAACAACAATAATTAACAGGTATTATGATTATTAACATAATGGAAACATATATAAAATTTTAATTTACATTTCTTGTGTATCATGAAAAATTTTTTTTTCTTTGAAACCACTAAAATGCCTTTCTGTCCTTAATCAATAACCTAACACCACTAGTGTTCAGTTGATTTTTTGTAAAGAAATAACTCTTGGAGTATTGGTCTCTTAGACTATAGTCCATGTAATCTCATCAAGACAAAGATATGGATTTAGGGCATTTTCTTTACTCTAATTACAGAATGCTACTTCAATATTTTTTTCTCTTCAGTAAATTCTTTCTTGGTTAATATTTCTATGAACATGAAAAATGTAAAAATTATCATAATAACATCTTCTGGAGAAATAATTTACATGCAAAGGTAAATGATTAGCACTTTTTGATACATTACTATGTTGGAGCTTCCTTCAGCTAAATTGTGAAAATATAGCAGAATGAGTAAGACAAGATCCCAGATTTTCTGGCTATTTAAAACTGGAACTGGAGTTCCCGTCGTGGCGCAGTGGTTAACGAATCCGACTAGGAACCATGAGGTTGTGGGTTCGGTCCCTGCCCTTGCTCAGTGGGTTAAGGATCCGGCGTTGCCGTGAGCTGTGGTGTAGGTTGCAGACGCGGCTCAGATCCCGCGTTGCTGTGGCTCTGGTGTAGGCGGGTGGCTACAGCTCCGATTGGACCCCTAGCCTGGGAACCTCCATATGCTGCAGGAGCGGCCCAAGAAATAGCAAAAATAAATAAATAAATAAATAAATAAAAGCAGAAACTATTAAAGTGTGCCTATGGCAACTGTTTATATAAAAGATTGGGGGGAAAAATGATCCCAGAAAGAAAAATAAAGTTAATCACTTATTTTGAAGTGGATTTGGAGTAGATCTATTTAACTCAATTGGTAGGAGCAAATATCATCTTAAATATAGTTTAAATAATAAGCAAGGGAATATACTACCCTTCTACCTCTTTTCCTAAAGACCTATTGTTTTTTATGCTAACTAACCCATTTCAAACACATTTAGTCAGCTATAGGGCACCCTATGTCCTTAGTAATTTTTTTTTTCCTGGCCTACAGGGCCCAAGTATGCTATTAAACTATGTAAGGAAATAGATACGAAAAGTATTAAAAAATAAATGGAGTACTTAAAATATGGCATTATAATGAGAAAGGGATATATCTCTTTTTATAGGCCTAGATATAGTACAAAAAAGATGAATATAGCTGTAGATTTATGGAATGTTGCAGGAAGTTTTTTTGTGTGTGTCGTTTTTAACATATAGCTTTTCATCTCCTTGAACTACTACCTCAGGTGGTAGAACTAACACATAACACACTATTTTGTTTCTGTAACTTAACTTTTAAATAGCCTAAAAATGTAACTCTCAAATATGTTTTTATGTTTTTCTTATATCCACAACATTATTAAAACATTGATAACTTAGCTTGATATGCTTAAATCATATCACACAAAGACTTCCTTCCTTACATATTCATTTTTGCTCAAATTCAATAGCTATATACAATAAATCTCATCTAACTGTGGCAGAAAGTAAGAAAATTATGTATTAATGCTATATAATGGTTTCATAGTTAAATAAATTTCACCAAGGCATAGGTCTCATTGTTCTGAAGTGAGCTTTCCCTTTAGCAATATTTCCCTGTGATTAAGTAAGAGATCAGATAACCTTCATATGCAGTATATGCCCAATAGCAATATAAAATTCAATATCGGCTGCATTATTCTATAGACTTATCTCATTCTACATGCAAAATGAATTCAAAATAAATAGATAAACCAAATATAAAATGTAAAACAGGGAAAATTTATCACTTCCGAACATATATACGGAGAGGGCAGAATAAAGAAAACAAAATTTCTGTTGACAATAGAAAAACACAGCAAGTAGAGAAATCTGCATCTTTACATTTTCAATAAGCATTTTAGATGGACTTTTATAAGGCACCAATGCTTGGAAATGAGAAATATGAATTGTATAATCATCTCCATTAATACACATTGCTGCTGCAGGCTAGATAATGCATTCATTTATATTTTTTTCTTTCTCCTGAAAATCTCAGCAATATTTCATTCAAACAAAATCAAAGCGTTAGTTTGACAACTAAAGCTACATCTGGCTGATTTACTTACTTTATTTCAGAATAAAGTGGTTGCGGTTTTTTTCATGGATTTGAAAGTGGTCAATTAGGCTCTAAAAACTGACTCTCCAGTCATGTTAGAGATCATTATTGTCATTGCCAAATAACCTGCATTAAATATTGGTTGAGACATTGTGATGGAATGGAAGTAGTTATCTGGTATTATCCAGTATAAATGTAACAGTTGAGTCAGAGTTCTGTTTAGAACGGTACTTGTTTTATACAATTTATTGAACTATATGTAAGCTGATGCTATAGGTTTTAGACAATTAAGTCTTTTTAAAAGCATTATTTTTCTTAGATCTTCTGAAGATGGACAAGGGTGGGATCTGTGTTACCTAGACAAAAATCAAATACACTTGGAAAAAAATCAGTTTGTTCTACTTCCAGAACAAATTTAGTCAAAATTCACTTGGAGAGTTGCCAAGTTGAAGATTGCAATTCTAAAACTCTTATTTCCTCTCCTTCCTTGGCAAATTAGACTGAAATGAGTAAATACATCTCTGAACATTGCATGCTTTTGATTCCTTTTTATAGCTTTCTATTCCTTCTCATCTTTGTACACAATAACTCTCTTGCAGTTTTAACAACAGGAGTTGATTTTAATAGAGTTTACTTTAAATTTTCTTATCAGGAACAGTATCTGTTAAATCTGTTTATTTTTATCCTGTTTCTTCTAACTAGGTTTGGTTTATCCCTGTAGGAAGCAGACATTAACCACACTTCCCATTCTTAGCAGCATGATTCTCAGATAAGCCTTTAGAAGCAAAGTGAGTAAGTATATGCTGTGCTACTTCCTTAAGCAGATGTAAGTTATGCAACTTAAAAATTAAGAAAAAAGAATACTTACCAGCTCTCAGAATCATAGATTTGATTAAATTTTGCATTTTAACACTTTTTGTAAAATGATTGACCTCTATTTGCCCAACAATAATTTGCTATTTATTTTTCTGGAGACATTTGGTAGGGAAAGCGTGTAGTAAACTGTGCTGGAAAATTTGTTCAATGCTATGCATGTACTTCAGAAATGCTTTTTTGTTCCATCAAAGACCATACTGCCCATTTCAGGAGACAGAAACATTCATTGTTTTAAATGGTAACATTGAGATAAGCATAGAGCATATAGAGCAAAGAGGAAATTCTAGTCCAAGTTGGGTAAGGCAGGGAGAGCCAGCAAAAGATACACAGATAGGTATCTGGGATTTATTGGCATCAGAGAAAAATAATGCACTGAGTATTGGTTGCAGTTGTCTACCTTCATAACAAACCACTGAGTTTAAAAATTTATATAGCAAGTTTAGTTAGTGCATATCCATACTTAGATATGGCCCTAAAAACTGAGAAATCCAATTTAGAAAGCTTAGGAAGCTTAAGAAAGAATGTTAGCAGGTACCCAAACAGGCATAAAAAAAGGACCAGAGGCAACTGGTTACAGTTGTTCATTTAAACCATCTCTCTTCCTTTTTCTCTCACTGCTTTGGGTTGTCCAGGGCCTAGCAATATAATTGGAAAAGTTCTTTAGTAGGCCAAATGTACAAGGCAATTTTGCCATTTAGTGGGTTATTCGGCTCATATTTTCCAGACTAGAACTCTCCAAATGGTGGTGGTATTGAGGAACATTGCTAAATAGCTTTCCAAAAAAGTCATAGTTACTGGCAGCTCTCCTCAACCCTCAACACAATAGATGTCTACTTTACTCAATAGGGGAGTAAAGCAGTAACAGAAAGAAAGGCAGCATGCAAACCAAAGGAGGTGCATGAGAAGGCGGGGAAGAGTAGTCAAAAACACCAATAGGTGCAGACCATTTGGCTAATGTCTGCCCATTACTCATGGGCCAAATCATGTAGTTTCAGCAGCTGTAACATATGCTGACCTCTCCTGTATGAGTACAATGCCTGAAATTAAAAAAAAAAAAAAAAAAAAAAAAAAAAAAAAAAAGTGGGCAATAATCTTACTGGAGTGTGGGAGGAGTTTATCTACAATAAAGAGTGAGTGGTTTAGCCTAGTGTAATAGTAGTGGAGGCACTCTTGGAATGGAAAAAAAGACAAACTTTCCATCCAAAAACTAAATCAGAGGAGTATAATCCTGTAGTCTGTTTTGTGTTTTGCTCAGAGATGGCTGATATTATATAAGATAATAGTAGAAAATAAATTATACAAACTGAAAGGAGAAAATATGATACATTTAATTGATATTTCTAATTGAAAATATTCAGTAGAGAGGAAAAAATGTATAACATTAAAAATTAAGATAGAATATAAAGGAAAATTTTGACAAATAATTAATTACAAATCGGTGTAGATTAACCTTGCTGATTAAAAGATAAATGCTTTTGGAATTCCCTGGTGACTCAGTCGGTTAAGGATCTGGTGTTACTGCTGTGGCTCAGGTTGCTGCTGTGGTGCTAGGTTTTATCCCTAGCCCAAGAACTTCTATGTGCCATGGGTGTGGCAAAAAGAAATATAAATACTTTCAAATTAGATTTAATTAAAAACAAGAAATATCCATATATTGTTTTTAAAAGAAACACTTAAGTGAACACAAAAAGAAGGAATGCAAAGGGAAAAAAAAGCATAATTGATAAATACAAATCAGAAGGAGAGATAGTTGGGAGTTCCTGTTGTGGCTCAGCAGGTTATGAACCCAACCAGTATCCATGAGGATGTGGATTCAATCCCTGGCCTTGCTCAGTGGATTAAGGATCTGGCATTGCCAGAACTATAGTGTAGGTGGCAGAGGTGGCCTGGATCCCGCAATGCTGTGGCTGTGGTATAGGCAGACAGCTGCAGCTCTGATTCAACTCCCATGAGCCACAGGTGGGGCCCTAAAAAGCAAAAAAAAAAAAAAAAAAGAAAGAAAAGAAAGAAAAAGAAAAAAGGAAAAGAAGATAGATACTCATTTATCAATTTGACCATCTAAAAATGATAAAAAATGCATACTCATAAAAAGACTAATAAAAAAAGAAGTATCACTATCTTAATGTACTTAAGTCTGGGGTATGGAGCTGTACTTACCAGGTAGAAGTTACTCATTCACCCAATAGACAGATAACTTTCTAAGCCTATAAAAGAGAGAATTTTGCCAACTCTTCCTTTTATCCATCTGCAATTATATTTCTCCTTCCATTTAGAGAGTATAATTGCTATTAGCTATAAAATCACTATATGGAATCGTAAAGCAGGGTTGTATTTTATCCGAAGATGTAAAGAAAGTGTGTTATGAAAGTCCAGGTAAGTACTGGGAGCCTTGCATACAGGGAATTGTACTCACTCTCTCGCTATACTTAGTGAATGAGACAGAGAACATGAAAGAGAGATTATTCAGCCCACATCCACCAGATGAACACTAAATACATGCCTGAGTGTCTGCAAATCTTAACGGAGGCCCTATGCAATCAATCTGGCTTTCATACTTGAATTTGAAAGGAAGGAGTTAGTAGATGCAAGTGAACAATGATTGAAGAATTGAGGACCTGATATGCAAATTCTAAACCTAGAAATCTTTCTCCAAATTTGAAGATAAACAACCAAAAAAATTGTGACTATGAAGGAAAAATATTAACACAAGATCAAAGAACATTACCAGGAAGTCTCAGTGTAAGAACTTATATCTAAAATCAATATTTCATTTTTAAAAAAATAAGTTTATAAGATACCAGTTAACTATCCTGGGAGGAAAAATACCTTAGAAAGAGTAGTTTCTTTGAAGAGACATAGGTAACTATGAAGTTAGAACAGTATTGAGATAAAGGAGCAAAAGAAGATTAAAGAAAAGTGGAAAATCATTCAAGATACCTAAAATTCAGAATAGCAGAATTTAATGTATATCATTTTAATGTAATAAGCATTTAAGATATAAAAGACACAACAGGATTAGAAAGAAAATCAAGCCACTGAGAAATAGGAAACATGAGAGTCTATCCCAAATAAAAGGTGAAAAAAAAATAAGCAAAGAGGAAAGGAACTGAATGTATAAGAAAGAAGGTGATAAATTAGATGAATGAATATAAATCCAACCTAAAAATAAAAGGTTCCACAGGGAGAAAACAGGACAATAGAAACAAAATCAATTATCTAAAATATGATGATGAGAGTCTTCTGTGGCTCAGTGAGTTAAGAACTCGATCTGGTGTCTATGAGGATGAGGGTTCGATTCCTAGCCTCGCTCGGTGGGTTAAAGATCTGGCATTGTCACAAGCTGTGGTGTAGGTCACAGGTGTGGTTCACATCTTGTGTTGCTGTGGCTGTGGCATAGGCCGGTAGGTTTAGCTCCAATTCAACCCCTGGCCAGGGAACTTCGATATGCCTTAGGTGCACCCTGTGACCATAAAAAAAAAAAAGATGACTGTGATGAGGAAGGAGTGAAGAAGGATAAAGACAGTGATAGCTGTAACAGCAGTGGCATCCCTGTGATAAGTTTTCAATGCCGACAAAGTTATTCAAAGTTATTCAATGCCGACAAAGTTATTCAGAAAATTTAGCATTTACTCTCTGAGAAACCTAAGTGAAGAAATTTTCCAATTCCCATTACCTATGGTTTTAAAAAAATAGATAAGAGGGGGGTGGAATGGGCGGGGAGTTTGGGATGAAAATGTTGTAAAATTGGGGTGTGATAATGGTTGTACAACTATAAATATAATAAGATTTATTGAGTTAAAAAATTGAGGAAAAAAAAAAATCCAACTTTGGAGTTCCTGTCGTGGTGCAGGGGAAATGAAACCAACTAGGAACCATGAGGTTGCAGGTTCAATCCCTGGCCTCGCTCAGTGGGTTCAATCCCTGGCCTCGCTCAGTGGATTAAGGATCTGGCTTTTCTGTGAGCTGTAGTGAATGTCACAGACACGGCTTGGATACTGCATTGCTGTGGCTGTGGCATAGGCCAGCAGCTGTAGCTCCAATTGGGCCCCTAGCTTGGGAACCTCCATATGCCACAGGTGCGGCCCTAAAAAGCAGAGCAAAAAATGGATAAGAATAATGTGGACTTATGGGTTAAAAAATCTGAGTATTATGTGGTGAGCCAGATAAGTGTATATCAAGTTAACTATTCCACACGAATATGAGTCAAAAGTAATAATTTTGATTTTTTGCTCTGGTAACTGGAGAAACATGTAAAATAGGATGTATTCACTTTATTTTTTTCCAGATTTATTGAGGTATAATTGATTTGCATGATATTTAAGTATACAATGTGATTATACAGTATATATATTGGACACATTCATTTTATTTATTTTTACTTTATTTTTATTTTTGCTTTTTGGGGCTGCACCCATGGCATATGGAAGTTCCCAGGCTAGGGGTCAAATTGGAGCTACAGCTGCCAGCCTGAACCACAGCTTATGACAACATTGCATCCTTAACCCACTGAGCTAGGCCAGGGATTGAATCTGTGTTCTCATGGATACTAGAAGGTTTGTTACCACTGAGCCACAACAAGAACTCCCAAAACATTCATTTTAAAACTTAAAAGACAATAGCTAGAAGAATTAAAAACTGGTTTCAATCTTCTAAATCACTATGGAATCTAATTAATTTTTAGGTTCCCAATGAAGTGATTAGCAACTACATGAAAAATGTGAAAAATTTGAGTAACTACTGAAAACTAAGAAACTATGCAATGATTTTTCTAAATGAAAACAGCGTCATGTTGAAGAACTACAAAGGACTTGTTCTCATTCCCTCCCTTTCTTAAAAGAGAAGAATGGCATGGAGAATGAAGATGACAATTATAAAACTTTACTATCACAGCCAAACATGAATAGTGAGGCTAGGTTCTGGGGCAAGCAGACAAAAATGTAAACAGCTTCCTGTTTCAGAAATAGGTGACCTCTTAAAATAATTTCTAAATGGAAATTATTTCCCTGGGAGCAATCAGCCATAAGTAATGGTTTACTGGTAGGGGGTAGGTTGAAGCTCTCTGTACCAGGCCAATATTTAGCAGAGGTAGATAAAGATAAAGGGAAAAATTAATGTTACCATGGGTATACCTACATAGATTCGTATAACTCCTCTTAAATTTTAAGTAAACAACAAAAGCAAACAAAAAATTCAGAGAGTAAAATGAAACTTTGTAACAATAAATTCTTCTAAAAATCTCTCCTACAAGTATATTGGTGCATGTAGAAAAGATTTATGTACAAGGATGTAAATGGTAGGTCTATGCGTAGTAGCAAACATCTGGAAACAATCTAGAAGCCTATCAGTACAAACTAATTACTTAAATGATTGTACATCTATACAATGAAATAGTGTAGCCCTTAGGATAAACTGGGTACATTTATCTAATCTCATTGCACTAGAATGTGTGATTAAATGAAAAAATACAAGGTACAAAACAATGCCACTATTATGTTCCTACATGTGTATTAAAGATTATAAGAATGAATATCTAAGCATGAAACATTTCTGTACTGAAAACCACCAAACTCTTGAAATTATTTATTTTTGTGCAGTAGAGCTGAAGTCTGGAATGTCAAAAGTCTTTGCCATTGTTATTGCTTTTGTATTGGTTAAAATTCAAATGTCACATTTATTTTAAAATATATTTAATAGACACTTATGTATATAATTTAATAAAAACTAATTTAATTTATATGTAAAATATATTTAATATGTATGGATTAAAATGCATGTACATTTATATTTTAATATGTATCTTACACTAAAATTTATAGTTGACTATATGTGAAATGACTATGAAGACTGAAAACCCGCATGTATTTTCAACTAACATGTCTATCACATGTACTAGTGTTAGACATGATTATATAAATAGAATTATAAATAGATAATTTCAGAAATTAGTCTTAAGTCAGATTTAAGACTTGAGGTTATTTATTTTTTGCTCTACTTAATGCCCGTTATCAAAAGCACAGTTTTGTCTGTCTGGAGGAAACCCACAGCTTTTTGTAAACTCAGGCTTTACAAAAGCATTTGCTCAAATGAAAGTAATCAACCAATTGTAACCTGACTGTAAGAGCAATTGGGGGTGGGACGGGGTGGGGGAAATTGGCCACAGATCTACAAAACCTTTGGAACACATAGCATACCAGGAGTCACACTATGGTAAGATATGACCTTAGATGTGAAGAGGGTGAGGAGGGTATAATCCTCTTTAGTGACATGATTTTTTGAAATAAAATTTTTTAATTAGTGTCCATATGTATGCCCCAGAAGTGTTTTGAGGCAGGCTTTGCCACCTAAAAAAAAGCAAGGAATAGTTAAGTATCAGTTCTTGGTGCCTGCTAGAAGTTCTTCACCTTTACAAGTCAATGAGAGAAGTATTAGCCCTACAGTGGCAGACTGCATGTTGTCACCCCACATTCATTAGCCCTTCCTTCTATAATAATTAAGTTTTACTGGGGCACGTGGCCATCCAGCTAATCTAACAATTCCTAGTCTCTCCCGGTAACACAGTTTGTACGGTCAAATGACTAAGTTCTCACCAGTGAAGTGAAAGAAGAAATAATGAATGCAAAGGACCCCTTGTAAGGATAATGGTTTGCCCTGGGCTCCATTTTTACCTTTTTTACGGTTTGGAGCTCAGACAAGGTAACAAAATAACTGCAACGAAGGAGACATGGAAAATCCCCTCTGTAAGAGTGGAGCAAAAGTGCAAGAAACACAGGTCCCTGAATTCCTTCTGGAACTAAATTTTTAGAATTGAGAAATAAATTTCTATTGCCCTGCAACCACTATATTTATAGTTCTTTTTGCATCAGTTTAGCCATTATCCTACCAAATAAATGTCTCTTCTAAATCAAGATATAGAGCCTCTGATACAGTAACTTGACCAAAATCAGAGGCAGAATCAGTGATTACCTCCAGGCATTCTGATTATATTCCTCAGTGTCTTTTTCCTAGGTGTATTTTAACCCAGATATTTTTATGTCTCTGTACCTTTGGAATAACCCACCTGTCTCATAGTCAATTTCTAATTTTTTCTACACGAGTTGTACTCAGCAGTAAAAGTTTTTTAGACACTGTATGAAACAGCACATTGCCTGAATTGACCATTCAAGGGAAAAAAAAAAAAAAAAAAAAAAAAAGGCCTGAAAGCCTTATATGGAGTCCTGTCTCTGAATTCAGACACTCATTATCTTTTCAAGGATGAGTTTTTTCATGTCATCAGAGCTGTAAAGCTGAATCAAAGTGTCTAATACCTAGCACAGTAACTTGCACCTGGAGAGACCCAATAATTAATTACTCCCTTTCTCTCCCTTGCTCTGCTCCCCAATTTGATGGCCAAAAATTTAATCCAAATATTTTCTTTATAAACACTGCAACTAGGAGTTCCCGTTTTGGCTCAGTGCGTTAAGGGCTCAGCATAGCCTTTGTGAGAATGTGGGTTTGATCCCTGGCTTTGCTGAGTAGGTTAAGGATCTGGCATTGCTGCAAGCTGCAGCATATGTCGAAGATGTGGCTCAGATCCGGTATTGTGCAGCTGTGGCTGTGGGATAGGCTCTAGCTACAGCTCCAATTCAACCCCTGACCTGGGAATTTCTATATGCCACAGGTGTGGCTTTAAAAAGAAAAAAAAAATACTGCAACTAAAATCATTGTATCTATTCTATTTCTTAAGGAGAAAAAAAAGCAGGAAATAAAGATTTAAAACAACATATATTGTTAATTAATAATTTTCCTTAAATTATAAGCAATTCATAAGTTATATTTAACTATAACTTATCTGAGTCAAAAAGTGAAACAGTAGTCATGGAAACTGTAGAAACTGATATCCAAGCTAACAATGAACTAAGTGCAATTGAATTGAAATATTTTTTCAAGCCATCTAGTCTTAGATTTGCAGATTCAAAATTTATGTTCCACCAGTAACTGTAACTCATCATTTATGCATGGGTAGTGTACATGAATATCTATACAAAAAAAACACATAACACATTATATATAATATATATATATGAGTAATAATAATATAAATAGATTCTTTTAATGGTTTATAATTTATTTATAATACTTAAAATTAGTTATTTACTACCATGACAATGATAATACAATATAGTATATTAATGTGAACACAGAAACAAAATTAATGTGGATATGGTAATTTTCAAAATTCAAGTTATTATCTTATAAAATTAAGCACATTAGCAAAGTCCAAGTTGTAGGTAGATTATCATGAGAATTAAGAATCGCCCTGATTTCTATCTCTTATTTTGTCACATTCCCCATAAATATGGCATAATTACATTGTGCCATATTAATATATTAATATAATATTCATATGCCAATAATTATGCCATAAATATTTCCCATAAATATTACTCTAAATAAAATCCTCTATCCTGGTAAAACTTTTTTTAATCCTTATTACCCCAAAGGAGTCTTTCATTTTTCCACAGGTATGTCCTTAATAGCACAGTTCTCACTGCTTAAAATGTCTTATTCTATTCTCTATAGAAATCCTTTCAACTCAGCTTGCACCTTTATTTCACCACTGAGCTTTCCTTGGCTGTCTTTCCAGGACCAGGATTTGGTGCTTCTTCTTTGATTCTCTTTTGTGATATTATATATAAAAATAGCTCTGAAATATTGAGTGCCAGACAGTATGCCAGTCATTTGGCAGATTGTAATACTGTGTTTTAGGAAGTCTGCTCATGAAGAAATTGAGTAAAAGGGCCCAATGTCACAAGCTCAGTAAGTGATGGAACCAGAATTTTAGATGAAACCTATTTGACTTCATTTTCCAGTATAGCACACCATGATTGAGGAAAATGTTTTGGACGTCTGAATCAGCTTGAAAATTGCAAATGGAAATCAATTGTGTATTTTTCTATAACACTACTTATCAATGGCATGAAATAATTTGAAATATGTATTTTGACTACATTTTGGGTTATAGCAGTGAAGAGTACTGACAAAGTCTCTACCATCCTGATATTTTATTCTTATAGGAAGAAATAGTAAATAAATAAGATGATTTTGCAAAAGTAAAAAGTACCAGGAAGAAGGAAAAAACTCAGAAATAGTAAATAAGATGATTTCAAAAAAGTAATAAGTACCAGGGAGATGAAAAAAAAAAAAAAAGTAACATATCAGAAAGTAATGGAGATTCTAGAATCCTTATGTGTATCTGAGAAGCCTCTCAGACACCTCAGTGATTAGTAAGATCCAACCATGGATTTCCCTTCAGGAAGAACTTTGTGAGCAAAGGGCACAGCAAGTACAAATGTCCTGATAAAAGAACAAGTCCTAAGAGTTTGAGAAACAAGCAGGAGGCCTGTGCAACTGGAAGATTCTATGTAAGAGCAAGCTAATCTGACTCAAAGTCTGAGAGGAAGACCAGGGCCAGATTACATAGGCCGTGTATTTTATTGTAAACTCAGTAGGAAGCCACTGAAAAGCTCTAAGCAGAAGGTGACATAGGAATATGTGTGTGTGTGTTTTAAGGATTCCAGGAATGAGTGAGGAATGAAGTATGGAATAAGGAGCAAGAGTAAGCACAGGTAGATCAGTGAGGAAGTTACTGTAGTCCAGGCAAGAAATGATGGCAGTTAGGACCAAAATGGAAAAGGGGAAAAACACATGGACTTGGGGCTCTGTTGGAGAGGCTCTAGAGATAGAAGCAACAAGATTTGCCAATGCATTAGATGTGGGGAATAAAGAATAGAGAGGAAGGGAGGACTCAATAGTCATACAGATTGGAGCCAAATAAACCTGAATTCAAATCCAGGCTATACAATTAAGTAGCTCTGACATCTTGATCAACCAATTTGTCCTCTCTTAGCTTCATTTCCCCCAACTGCAAATTGTAATAGATTGAGTTAAATAATACTAAAATCATTAACATAATGCCAAGTACATGGTGTGCATTCAAGAAAGGTAGTTATTAGTATTAATACTCTGTTTCCTTTACACTGAAAAGCACCAATTCAATTGTGGTTTTTGCCAGAATCATGATTGTTTCAAATAAGTTCCATTGTTTCAGTTCTGCTACAAACAAACAAAAACAACATTTAAAAAAACTACCAGATATTCAATACCATCCATCAAATATTGAGTGGTCACTTAGTACAAATAAGAACTATGGAAGGTAGAAGAAAATTAAAAATAAGAAATAGGAGTTCCCGTCGTGGCGCAGTGGTTAACGAATCCGACTAGGAACCATGAGGTTGTGGGTTCGGTCCCTGCCCTTGCTCAGTGGGTTAAGGATCCGGCGTTGCCGTGAGCTGTGGTGTAGGTTGCAGACTCGGCTCGGATCCCGCGTCGCTGTGGCTCTGGCGTAGGCCGGTGGCTACAGCTCCGATTAGACCCCTAGCCTGGGAACCTCCATATGCCGCGGGAGCGGCCCAAGAAATAGCAACAACAACAACAACAACAAAAAGACAAAAAAGACAAAAGACAAAAGACAAAAAAAAAAGAAAAAAAAAAAGAAATAGTCCTCGATCTTAGGGATCTCCAAATCTAGCAAGGGAAATGATGCAGCTAAAAATTTACCATCAAGTGAGTTAAATAACAATGTAATTATATACACACTGTTATATCAGCATACGTATGATTGAGGGAGCATGTATTTCTAGGGAAGGAGAGTATATTAGAACTATCAGGAAGAGTTTTCCGGGTCATCTGCAGCAAAGGGAATAAAAAAGGGAAGACCATTTTAAGTCAAAGGAACAGCATCAGCAAAGGAAGTATGATGGTTTCAGTATGTTTCCTGGGAGGAGAGTAGTCCACTGTGATATGTGCAGAGGGTAGAGGAGAGAAGAGCAAAGGGAAGGGAGATGAGATAGCTCTGAGGCAGACTGAAGCAAGCCATGTGAAGGGCTTTAAATGTCAGGGCATGGAGGTTAGGAGTTATTCCCTTAGGCAATGCAATGTCAAAATTATCAGAGCCTTTTTTTGTTTGTTTGTTTGTTTGTTTGTTTGTTTTTCCTTTGGGGCCACACATGCAGCATATGGAAGTTCCCAGGGTAGGGGTCAAATGGGACCTACAGCTGCCAGCCCACAGCCACAGCCCCAGCAGTGCAGGATCCGAGTCACATCTGCTACCTACACCACAGCTCACGCAACACTGAATCCCCAACCCAATGAGCAAGGCCAGGGATCAAACCCACATCCTCATGGATAATAGTTGGGTTCATTACCACTGAGCCACAATGGGAATTTCTTATCAGAGACTTTTAAGCATGATCAAATTTGTGTTTTAAAAATATTACCCTTTTGGCTTTTGAAGTTTAAATCGAGTAAAAGTTGCTGGGGAAGTAAAACAAATTCAGAGACTCTGGCTCCCCCCCCCCCCTTTATTTTTGATGGAAGTGAAAGTGGTACACAACAGAGTTTTTGTTATGCTCTTTTTCCCCTCTTAGTCAGTCATGGGCTAAGTCAAGGTCAAAAAAACAAATCAGAGACGTAAACCAGGTCCACAGCTCTTGGTTCTCAGTTCAGTACTTTATGCAGCTAAATAATGTGAAAATGTGCCTGGATGCTGCCTGATAGAGAAAGGTTCCATTTTTATATGTAAAAATTACCTTTATATGCACAAAATAAATTATAAGAGCTGTGCCACTTTAATCAATCTGTATTGCTAGAACTAGGCTCTATAGCTATTAAAAGACTTCTACTTCCTGAGACTTCCCCATGCCATGCAGCTTAGTCATGCCTCCTTGAGCACATGGAGGCATGAATAAACTTTAAAGGAGAAAGAGGAATATGCCTTCACTGGTTTTGTAAACACAGCAGCCGATGTGTTTGCCCTGAAGGGAGAGATCTGCCACTTTGTAAGTTAAGCCTGAGTGAATCGCAGGGCTTCCAGACAGATATTCAGGAAATATGTCCGCAAAGTTTTAAAATAAAATCATTACTGTCCTTCCAGAGCACAGGTTATAGGGTAGATGGCTATTTGGGAAGAAGGGCTAAAAGGTCCAAAAAGAATGGTATGTGCCTTTCATAATTGTCTGAGTCTGTGGAAGTAGCGTCATACAAAGACTTATATTTAAAATGAGAAATCAGAATTAAGTAAAGTGCCTTATCCAAGGTCAGACAGCTATTAAGTGAAAGACCTGCCACTGCACCCCTGGCCTTGTGATGACACATGCAGTGGATTTTTCTACCTGGCCACTCCACATATAATGAAAGCAGGGGCCGGTGATTAGCCACGCTTTCACCATGTTTCCTGATTTATGTCTCTCAAGATCTCTTTTCCTGTGCATTTCTCCCCCTTGCTTCTTTCCATCCATAAATGAATTTACTCTGTGCAATCACAAATTAAATTTCCTATTAACTCATCTATCTATGCACTCAGCAAATATCTATTAAGCATCTATGATCTAAGCTCTATGACAAAAGCCCTAAGAAGTTTATAGTTGAAAGACAGGGTAGGAGAGAAAGATAGCAAGTATATAACCACCAGAAAGTATGAAAAATATTTGTTTTTTTTTTTTGAGAAACAAGAGAATCATAGATGAAATATAATTATCAACACATTTCTTTCAAGTCACTGAAAACATACTGCTTGAGGTTTTTTTAAGCCCTTAAGAAACACCAAGTGCTGGACACTGCATATTCAAAATCACTTCCTAATCTTGACGTAAGTTAAATAAGATGCCAGCTATGTGATGAGATTTGGTAGTCCCCAGAACACTTGCTGGTCTGCCACCACTAGAAATTTTCATAATTTGAATCAAGTTATTAGACCAGCAGTGTTATTTAAAAAGAGTGAATCCCAGTTAAAATCTCATTAATTCACTACTAGCAAGACTTATTTATTTCCATTAACTTGTTGATGGAGCAGACCCTTCAGACACTGATGCTGAAAAAGGTGACCTCAGTGAGCTTTTGGACTGTCAGTAGATTCCTCTTCAACGATCTTCCCTAGTGTCTTTAAAAGGAGTTCTCAAGAGTTAGCTTCAACAGAAGCATGACAAAGGATCTTTGAAATGAATAGTTTCTAGAAATCATCTCCTCTCAAGAGACAGGAAAAAAAAAATGTGCCGATCCTTTTCCTCAAACTATACAGAGACAAAAGACTAATAAAATAAACTACTTCAATTTAAAAATCCACTTGCCTCCTAAAAACAGGGTGATTAAATATCATTTAAAATTTACACAAAGAATTTGCTCTGGCCTGATATAAAACCTTGAAGTTATGAATAAGTTACTATTTACCTATTAAAGGGACTTTAGAGCAGCACAAGTCTTTCAAGTTGTTTTCAATACTTTTTTCTTCTGACTTTTTCCATTTAAAATGAAGTCAACAAAGAACATTTTATAAGCCAAAAAAGTATTTGCATTCAATGTAATATAATAAATAATATATTTAGGTTTATGGATTTTTATCTCAAATGAATTGAAAAACATTATGATGCTTTTTTTTTCCTTGAAAAGCCTGAATGTTTCTATTATTTTTGTGTATGTCATCTTCTTCAAAGCCTGCAGTGCTTTAAAATCTCTGTCCTTAGAATTGGATAACAAAAGCAGGGTGCTTATGCGTTATTTAAAATTAGTTTGTGGTCTTTGACATTTAAAAAAATGCCCTCATGACCTCTTCTCCAGGTTTTGGAAGAGGATTGTTCAAAGATTATGAGGAGTGTGTCTCTGATGAGCAGGGCACTGAGGCTCCCCTGAGTGATGAAATCCAATGGAGTCCTGAGCCCAATGACTAAACACTGGACATAGACCATCAGGCACAAATCAACTAGCATGGTCTAAGATTTTAAAAAATGCCATGGTCCAGGTTGCAGCCTTACTTTTTCAGTCTTCTAACTCATCAAGAGCTCTCTTTGATGTTGCACTTTCATGGTCCTGTTCATGCCTGTCTTGTCTGATGAACTGATTAGCTTAATTACTGTCTGTCGGCATTAACATTTTGCAGACATTACTAATATCAGATACATTTCTTCTTTCTTTCTTTTTTTTTTTTTTTTTTTGCTTTTTAGGGCCACACCTACAGCATATGGAAGTTCCTAGGCTAGGAGTTGAATCAGAGCTACACCTGCTGGCCTATGCCACAGCCACAGCAGCTTGGGATCCAGGCCATATCTGCAACCTACACCACAACTCACAGCAACACTAGATCCTTAACCCACTGTGCGGGGCCAGGGATACAACCCTCATCCTCATGGACACTAGTCGGGCTCCTTACCACTGAGCCACAATGGGAACTTCCTCAAATACATTCATAAAGCTTTGATTACAATTCATCTGTGTCAGAAGCACCCAAGATACTTCTTAAAAATTCAGAGGACCACATGCCTACTGTCTGAGGATGGAGCTAAAATATCTTTCGTACCCAGTGATTTTTTTTTTTCCAAGCTAATGCCGAAGAGTCATTGGCTTACGAAATGAGAAATTTCTATTCTATAACACAGTACATCACAGCTATGGCTTGGATTCAGTTCCTGGCCAGAGAACTTCCATATGCCATGAGTGCCACCATTCTAAAAAAAAAAAAAAAAAAGCCTAAATTATCTATATTCCTCTGTACTGTATATTCAGCACCTTGGACAGCACCAGCTCATAGTAATTTTTCAAAAATCTATTAATTATAAATTTGTTGTAGAAGTTAATTTAATGGACTGTATACACAACATTGTAATGGAACCTGAAACGTAAACTAGGTTATCATCATCATGACTTTAAAGTAAGAGAATATTCAAAATAAATTAGTAATAATAGACAAGTGGACTCTGGTTTTCTGAAGAAGAAAATTAAGGGAAGATCAAATTTCTTCAAGAATGCATGTGTCAAATTTGCCGTCATGGCTCAGTGGAAACAAATCAGACTAGTATCCACAAGGATGAGGGTTCTGGGATCCAGCATTGCTGTGAGCTGTGGTGTAGGTCACAGATTGGGCTCAGATCACACATCTTGCTATCCACAATAGTTGCTATGGCAATTATAGCTCTTACTTGACCCCCACCCTGGGAACTTCCATATGCTGTGGGTGCAGCCTTAAAAAAAAGAAAAAAAAGAATGCATATGTCAGTTCAGCATGGTAGAAAAGTAATTCTGATTCAGGAGAAACCTATCATGTATCAGAAACCATGCAAGGACTGCAGCTATTCTTAGAGTTATGAGTGCTTAGAAAAACTTACACAGAGCTAAGAATTATTTTTATGAATAGCTTAAGTTTAGATTTAGAATGCTATTGAAAGAAAATTAGAGTGATACAAACCAGCATTTTATTAATAGCTTGATATATTTTTAAAAGGGAAAAGTGTACTTATACCTTTCCAAATAAGTGAACTTGAACTATGAAAATAACGGCGTACCTATACTGCAAGGTATTTTCAAATAGAGCACAATGATGGTCCTAAAAAAAAAAAAAAAAAAAAAAAAAAGGTTGCATTCAAAGTTACCCTGAGGCCCATATAATCTACTGCCATCTGTTACCATCAGTTCACTTATGTACTGCTAGTCGGACTCTGTCCAGTATCACCTAATTAGAGAAGCCATTTCTGGCCTCCTTATAGAAAATAATAACTCTTCATTTTTTTTAACTACTTTATTTTTCTCTATAACATTGATCACCACATTCAGCATACAACTCTATTCATTTAATTATCTGTCTCCTCACCCAAAATAATACAAATAGAACACCTGAGTCAGTGGGAAACTTAGACACAGGTAGACTGATGGTCCAAGGTTTAAGCAATGTAGTAAAAAAAAAAAAAAATGGGCCAAAATAGGGTTGGACGCTGAGGGTCAGGACTGGTCTTGAGCAGTGGGAGATTCATTGATGTGGCTGTCTCCAGCAGGATGCTAATAGATACTGAGAGCCACATGAAAATTTTATGAATATCATAGCCTAGGCCAGCATTTGCTAAAGTGTGTGCTATGAAATGCTTTGGAAAACAGAACAAAAAAAAAGAAAGAAAGAAAAAATGAATGAATAGGAAAGTAGAATCTGTAGCTATTCCTCCAAACCATACCCTCTATGGTTTCATTGGGTATTAATACACCAAACACTAATCTACTAAGAGAGATCTTGGAGCAAAGAAACTTCAACTTGAATACCCCTTGCTTCCCATACTTATTTGATCAATGACTAGTTTTTCTTCTCTATATCACATGCATTCACAAGAAGTCTGAAATAAATAACTAAGGAGAACTAAGAATACAGCAGGTTTATAGCACTGAGAACTACATCTAGTCACTTATGATGGAGCATGGTAATGTGAGAAAAAAGATTGTATATATGTATGTGTGACTGGGTCACCTCACTGTACAGTAGAAAATTGAAAGAATACTGTAAACCAGCTATGATGGAAAAAATAAAAATCATTAAAAAAAAAACATAAAGAAAGTATAGCAGGTTTAGCCAAGTAAGGAAGGAATTAAATCCTTTGGAGAACGCCAATGAAAAACATGTCAACAGTGATTTTGAAGCCATATACTTTGTCATTAATATAAGCTGTTGGTACCCACAAATTAAAGATAGAGAGATGTGTGGCTCAGTGGCCTTGCTCAGTGGGCTAAGGATCTGGCATTGCTGTGAGCTGTGGCGTAGGTTGCAGACACGGCTCAGATTTCATGTTGCTGTGGCTGCGTTGTGGGCTGGCAACTACAGCACTGAATCAACCCCTAGCCTGGGAACTTCCATATGTTGTGGGTGCAGCCCTAAAAAGATCAAAAAAAAAAAAAAGAGAGAGAGAGACAGAGAGAGAGATGTGACCCCAAACTGAGATTCAGTCTCACAGATACATTATTAGATATTTCCTCTTGCTAGATCTGAGTCTGAATTCTGGATGGGGACCTATAATATTCAACGACACTTCATGTGTATTATTACCTTTTTCCTTGTGATTCAAAAAAAAGACTAAGAGCACAATATTCAAATGTACACTAAATGGATGGTGGGATCCCTGAAGTGATGCTGTTTGTTTCACTGATATGTAAAACAAATCATTTGGATTCATGTTCATTCCAAAACCTGAGAGGAAACCTGGGAAATCAACTAATTTTTTTTTTTTTCTGCTAAGTATCTGTCTAAAGGGCATTTTGAAAAATACCAAATTTGACCTGTCTTTTGCCAGGTCCTGAAACAGAGAAAAGGGAATTTTAGTATTCTAAGAGAAACCTGAGCCAGAGCCAGTAAATCTCTGCCATGTCCCTTCCCAGATCTTTACCATCAACCTTGATGGGTCTTTGAAGTCAGAGTAGGGATGGAAATGCCGTGTTGGAAACAGCAGCAACATGAGCTCCAGATGTTCTGACAGGTGGTCTCTAGGAAGGCTTCACTATAAGAGTAATTAATATGGATGTGACCTTCATCCTGAAATGAACCAAAGAGGCATTTTGATATATTCTGTGTTTCAGGTCTGAGACTATTTCACAGCAGTCCAGATCAGATAGAACCAGCCGATTAAGGCTCTCTGGATTCAAATTTACAAAGGTGTTGAGAGGAGAGAACATTTATCATGAAGGTCCAAACTATTTTAAGTGTTTTCCCCTCCACTAATGACAAAACTGTATAAGCCTTTCTCAATCCCCACTCTAGTTCACAACACACACACACACACACACACACACACACACACACACACACATATCTCTACAAACTACAAATACACATGCACACACAGATGTACATTCTATACTCTCATAATGTAATAAATGGGATATATAAATGGAATATAAATTTTGTCTAGAGTTATAAAACACACTGCATTTTTGTTCTTCGCCTCATGAAGTCCACATAGAATATATTTATCCATTGCTAACTTGAAATATCCTACCTATATTTCAAATTTTAACTTCGTTGCTACTCCCTCCAAAAATCTTCCCTTATCTTACTTCAGAATGACTTAAGTGGTACTGTGCCAGGTTTTCAAAAGATTCTTAACCATCTATATATCTTGAACCCTTACTGTCTTACATTGAAACATGATTATCGTCTTATGGTGTGAAGATTTCTCAAAGAGCAAGGACCTAGTCTTGTATTCCCAGAATAAAGCACAGTTTCTGACACATACCCTATTCCCAGTACTGCTTGTAGAATTCATTCTTCCCTGAGCCTGTGTGCACAATTAAATGGTAATCTATCCAGACAAGAAATTGTTTAACACCTAGGAGAGGGTGGGCAAGTGAAAATATAATGATTCAATATACTAATTGTAATTCTGTGTGTATGAGAGAGACCTCTCTTAAACTCACGTTTGACTAATATTTTCAAACAGAGTTGGTTATCTGATTAAATATGTTTAAAAGCAATAAATGCAGTTCATCATTGCAGGGTGCCAAATCCCTTTCAAATTTTTTTTGTCATGGTAAGAGGATACATAAATTTTTTAATCTAGTAATTTTAGTGTGAAATAAATAGTACTTTGATTAAATATTAAGGACAGTATGATAAAAATAATTTAATTTCTCACTTTTTTATCATATTGAACACAGTATCTCAATCAGGTATATTTGCTATCACCAAATAAAGGTGATATTTACAGAAGATTTATAGTTGGCTTGCGACTATACTTTAGCATTAGGTATTCTTATCATGAAAGACCTCTTCTCTCTGGTTTTTCTTGGATGAAATAATCACTTATAAAAAAGGTATTTCTTTTGAGAAGTGAGATCATAAAATCATGGCATCTGAATTATGAATTTCTTAGAGTATTTTTATTTTGTATTATTATCACACTTTACACACCTCTTTGACTCTAGCCCCCACAGAGACTGATTGAACTGTCACAAGGTTAAAGTGTCTGGAGTTCACATCATGGCGCAGTGGTTAACAAATCCGACTAGGAACTATGAGGTTGCGGGTTCGATCCCTGGCCTTGCTCAGTGGGTTAAGGATCCAGTGTTGCCATGAGCTGTGGTGTGGGTTGCAGATGTGGCTCGAATCCCACGTTGCTGTGCCTCTGGTGTAGGCCGGTGGCTATACCTCCGATTCGACCCTTAGCCTGGGAACCTCCATATGCTGTGGGAGCAGCTCAAGAAAAGGCAAAAAGACTAAATAAATAAATAAATAAATTATTCTAAAAAAAAATGGTCTACATACATAGGGGAGGCTATTTTTTTTAATGACACATTATTTTAGGCCTATCCAATATTTTCTGGGAACATGCTATCTAATACTCCATCTGGAATTGCTCACAAACACCCAAAGTATTTACTCTCAGAGACAACTTAGTATAATTGGCAAACTTGTCCAACTTAATACCTACTTCCTCTTCCAAGTCATTAATAAACCTAGCATATAAACCATCTGCACCTCTAATCTACTGTTGTTAAATAGCCTGAGGCTGATTCTGTTTTCCAAAATTGCTTCAACTGCACTTCATTCTATTGTTAACTATTTCTCTGAGTACAGTCTCCTCATTAAATACATTGTTCATAACAAGTTATAGGAAAATGACTTATCCACATCCCTCAGAAAACAGCACTCCATTGTGGAAAAAACAAACAAACAAACTATTCTTTCACAATCATGGTGAAAACCATTATTATCAATCCCTCAGCGTTACACATCATGAAACTAACAGGATGCTTCCATTCTCCCTTCTAGGCCCCAAACAAGCTCTTCAGAGCAGCAATTTATTCATGAGATCAGGAAATTAGTTCTTCCCAGTCTTTCAATTTATTGCTTATGTAATCATTCTTCAATAATTAAGCTCATCTCTTGTTATTCTCAATGTGAAATGATTGTGTGCCCTATTGTTATTTGATTTATAACCTTTGCCTTTCAACCACAGTGAGCATTAGCCACATTTTATGAATCTCTCTTTTCCTTTTTGAGAAAAATAAAGCATGAAATCAAAGAATAAGCTTTAACAAGAATATATCACATATAACAAATTTTGATGTCAGCTTTCTTAAGATGGTAACTACAAGGTTAAAAAATAAACCATTGCAAGATTTTTTTTAAAGAGGTATCTATATCATCTCCTTTGTTTTTCAGAATAATGTGCTTGAGAACTAAGGCACAAAATCAAAGGACCTCAGTTTGAATACTCTATCCTTTTACTTGGCCATGTGACTTTTGGAAAGCCTCAACTCTGAAATTTGGTTTCTTTATTTATAATGTGGATAATGGCAATTGCCTGTTTACCTTCACCATTATAAGACTCAAATCAGATATTATATGAAGGAACTTTATAAGATGTAGAGCAGAGTAGGAAAAGGATGTAATATTAGTTAGTTGTCCCGGAAAAGGAATAATGCTGAAGAAAATTGAAAATTAAGGCCATATCAAGATTTTTTTTTAAAGAAGCATGTATGACAGCATGAGTTTTCTTTTCTTGGATGTTAAAAGACAATATTAAAAATTAAGACCAGCATGTTTAAATTGAAGTATTGTTTAAGAGGTTGTGGTTACAGCAAAGCTGTGTTTCTCTTTAATGGAAATAAATATCAGGCAATAAAAAAATGAGGCAGGCAAATACTCTCCACACAAAACAAAGTCAAATGATTCTTTCTAACAAGACTATATACATACAGGTGGTCATCTACTAGAAGAGGTAAAATAACCAAAGAATAAACTACAAATTTGAAGAGCAGTCCCCAGAAAAGTAATTTGAATCTAATGTCTTTTTATATCTTTGACTTCAAAGCAGTTGAAGAAATAGAGCACTCAATTATAAATTATATCAATAAACTTTGCTTAGAGAAAAACAGTTTAGTGCCCCAGCTGTGAGGCTGAATGAATTGCTTCAAAGAGAATTGCTGTGAACTAAGTTACTGGAGGCTGACTATGGTCAAAAGGAAGAATTGACACATTTAAAGAAGGACAGAGCCTATTGAAGGAAGTCAGGCAACGTGATAATTCTGTCCATGTCCATTTCTTTCCCTTCCTCTAATTCATTAGGAATATAGGTAATAAAGGATCTTAGATCTAGTTAAGTCCTCATTAGTAAACTAGATCTGAACCTCAGATAAGACCATGAAGTGGTATCCCTATTATTTGATCTGTAAAATTGGGAAGTCAGTCTTCCTAAGTTTTATATTAATTAATTATATCTTTAAAAATAATCCCTCTTCTCTTACATGCTCCTCATCTGTGTGCTAAAGTTAATTTTTATTGGTTTGCTTATTTTCAGGTAGGACTTGAGACTTAATTCTCCCACATTTAGTCATCAATACAGCTTATGTTCCACTCTGTGTTGTTCCTACATGCCTCCCCATTGATACTCTTTTCCTTTTCCGTTTGCTTTTAAGCATCCATTTCTGTATTATTTAAGAAGGTTTTTTGATGTTTTAAGGTCCTGAAAGGTTAATCAGTCTAGAAATCTTTGTACCAAGGAGCGACTTGAGATTTTAGAAAGCTAGTAGAGCTGTGTCTAATAATTATCTCCATGAAAATAATGATAAGTGTCTTTGAATGCTTGCTGGAACCAGACATAATTGAGGGGGAAGGGATGAGGTGTATCCTCTATGATCTTTTCAGGCAGGCAACACTTGACTCTTGGATCAGGAATTTCTGAAATTATTGGTTTATAATTACAATATATCAGAGGAAGTTTTTGTCGTGACTCCATGGTAATGAGCCTGATTAATATTCATGAGGATGTGAGTTTGATCCCTGGCCTTGCTCAGTGGGTTAAGGATCCGGTGTTGCTGTGAGCTGTGGTGTAGGTTGCAGACATAGCTTGGATCCTGCATTGCTGTGTCTCTGGCACAGGTCAGCAGCTGTAGCTCTGATCACCCCCTAGCCTGGAAACTTCCATATGCTGCAGGTGCAGCCCTAAAAGCCTAAATAAATTAATTAATTAAATTAAAGTAAAATAAAATAAATCAGACACTAGTGTCCTAAAGAAATGAGTCCTATCATGATCCTAATAGTAGCTTTGGCTCTAAGAGAAGATATGATAGCTATAAGGAATAAATTCTCAGCCATACGCCATCCTATCATTCATCAGTTAATTTGGCAAGAAAATTTATGAGAGCACTTTTTCCCTTTAGCATATTCTAGGTCTCTTCAGTATGCAAATGAATGAACCAATCGACTTTAATAAAAGAAGAAAAAGAATAGGAAAAAACGCAAAAAAAAACTCAGCACTCGACAAAGCATTGGAAGCTTGAGTGAGAAATATGTTATACCTCTAACGCAAAGGTCACTTTTGAGTTGAGAATCTGAAATGTTCTTCAAGGCTAACTCATCCTAAGAGGGCAGGGAAAGCAAACAAGCAAAAATGCTGGCATGATCTATGGCCAAAGTTAAAAGTAAAGAAGACACAGGCATTCACCACAACTACAATGGCATTGCGGGCCTAAAATATAATAGGATATTATTATATTACTACATTATATTATTCTGTTATATATTATAATATTATATAATATTATAATTATTATTCACTAATAATTATATTATTATTAGTGAACTTTCTTCACTATTGATAATACTGATTGATTATATTACAAAGGGGCAAAAAGGCTCAGAGGGGCTTAGTAACCTCTCCACAGTCATGTAACTAATAAGTATAGATTTGATTCCAGATTCATCCGAGCACAGGTGCTAGGTACTCAGGATTCTTTCAGATGCTATCAAGGATAAAAGAAACAGTGGCAGATAGTAGGAATTGACACTTACTACTTGTCAGACAATAGTCTAAGCATTTTACATATATCACCTTGTTTATTCCTTCACAAGATTTTAGATAGACATTATTATATTACAATTACTTGGATATGAAAACATATAAAGAATTTAATTAAGGTTGCTCAAAATATCTACTAAGTGGCAAAAACCTGAGTAAGCATTAGCATTTGATTTCAAAGCCCCTGCTATTAACCACTATTTTTTCAGTATGTAACATCTGAATTCTAAAAGATTATGTTCTACTTTGGAATTAGAATTCCATATTTGTAGCACTCAATGCATTCATTCACTGAATATTTATTGAGTGCTGTCTATAGTATACACTCTATTAGGAACTGAGGATTCAAAGAAAAGTAAATCTATGTCTCTTCTTTTGAGAACATAACATTAATAACAACCAAATCCAGTCACAGAACCTGTCTGTAATTACAAAACCACATGTGCTACGGAGAAGAGATTAAGATGGTGGAATAGAAGGACTGGAGCTCAACTTCTCTCCTAAAAACAACAAAATTCACAACTTAAGACTGAGCATTCATCACCCAAATGGACCCAAACCTTAAAAAAGATACCCTACTCCAGAAGAAAAAGAGGAGGCCACATCAAGAGGTAGAAGGGGTGATTTCATGATATAAACAACCCCATACCTCCTGGGTGGGAAGCCCCACAGATTGGAAAGCAACTGGTACACAGAGACTCACCTACAGGAGTGAGAGTTCTGAGCCCTACATCAAACTCTCACGTGTGGGGATCTGGCACAGGGAGAAAGAGCCCCTGGAGCATCTGACATTGAAGGCCAGTGGGGCTTATTAACAGGAGCTCCATGGGACTGGGGGAAATGGAGACCCCATTCTTAAAAGGCGCACACAGACTTTCACATGCACTGGGTCCCAGGGCAAAGCAAAGTCTCCATAAGGAATCTGGGTCAAACCTGACTGCAGTTCTTGGAGGACATCCTGGGAAAACAGGGGTGAACGTGGCTTGTTGTGAGGGAAGGACAATGAAAGCAAAGCTCTGGGGAATATTTAGCAGCCATGTCTTTCTCTGGAGATGGCCATTTTGGGAAAATCTGGCCCCACCCATCAGGCAGCTGCTGAGAAGCCCCAGGGCAAACAACAAGCCAGGTGGGATCACAGCCCCACCCCTCAGTAAAGAGGCTATGTAAAGACCCCTCAGGCACACAGTTGCTTCTAATCCCATTCAGAGACTAAGCCCCACCCACCAGAGGGATTAGAATCGGCTCCACCTACCAGTGGGCAGGCATCAGCCCCTCCCATCAGGAAGCCTACAGCAAGCCCCCCATACCGACTTCAGCACAGGGGGGCAGACACCAGAACTAAGAGAGGCTACAACTCTATTCTCTGTAAAAAGACCACCACACCAAAAACCTATAAAAATGAAAAGACAGAGAACTATAACTCAGATGAGGGAGAAAGGAAAAACCCCAGAAAAACAGCTAAGCAATGAGGAGGTTCTCAGCCTCCAGGAAAAAGACTTTAGACTGTTGATGCTGAAGATGATGCAAGACATTGGAAATAAACTGGAGGCAAAGATGGACAACTTACAGGAAACACTGAGCAAAGAGATAAAAGATATAAAACTTAAACAAGAAGAGATGCAAAATACAATAACTGAAATAAAAAATTCACTAAAAGCAACCAACAGAAGAATACAGGAGGCAGAAGAACAAATAAATGAGGTGGAGGACAGATTAGTGGAAATTACAGATACAGAACAGAAAAGAGAAAAAAGACTGAAAAGAAAGGAAGAGAGTCTCAGAGAACTCTGGGACAATGTTAAATGCACAAACATCCCTATTATAGGGGTGCCAGAAGGAGAAGAGAGAGAGAAGGAGACAGAAAAAATATTCCAAGAGATAATAGCTGAAAACTTCCCTAACATGGGGAAGGAATCACTCACTCAAATCCAGGAGGCACCATATAAAGTAAACCCAAAGAGGAATACACCTAGACACATATTAATGAAACTGACCAAAATTAAAGACAAAGAGAAAATCTTGAAAGCAGCTAGGGAAAAGAAACAAGTAACATACAAGGGAACCCCAATAAGGTTACTGGCAGATTTTTCAGCAGAAACTCTGCAGGCCAGAAGGGAGTGGCATGATATACTTAATGTGATGAAAGAAAATACCTCCAACCAAGATTACTCTATCCAGCAAAGCTCTCATTCAGATTTGAAAGAGAAATCAAAACCTTCACAGATAAGCAAAAGCTGAGAGAATTCAGCAACAGTAAACCAGCTTACAACAAATACTAAAGGGACTTCTCTAGGCAGAAACGAACAAGAGAAGAAGGAAAGAAAAAAAGAGCAGCAAAATCAAATCCAAAGCAATTCATAAAATGGCAATAAGAACATACATATCAATAATTACCTTAAATGTTCATGGATTAAACACCCCAACCAAAAGACACAGACTGGCTGAATGGATACAAAAACAAGACCCATATATATGCTGTCTTCAAGAGACCCACTTCACTTCTAGGGACACATACAAATTGAAAGTGAGAGGATGGAAGAAAATATTTCACACAAACAGGGATCAAAAGAAAGCTGGAGTAACAATACTCAAATCAGACAAAACAGACTTTAAAATGAATATTTTAAGGAACAAGGAAGGATATTACATAATGATCAAAGGATCAATTCAAGAAGAAGATATAACAATTTTAAATATCTATGCACCCAACATAGGTTCACCACAATATATAAGGCAACTGCTAACAACCTGAAAAGGAGAAATTGACAATAATACAATCATAGTGGGGGACTTTAACACCCCACTTACAGCTATGGACAGATCAACCAGAAAGAAAATCAATAAGGAAACACAAGCCCTGAATGATGCATTAAACCAGATGGACTTAATAGATATTTATAGGATATTCCATCCAAAAGCAACAGAATACACATTCTTCTCGAGTGCACATGGAACATTCTCTAAGATTGATCATATCCTGGGCTACGAATCCAACCTCGGTAACTTTAAGAAAATTGAAATCATCTCAAGCATCTTTTCTGACCACAACACTATATGACTGGAAATCAGCAACCAGAAAAAAACTGCAAAAAACACAAACACGTGGAGACTAAACAACATGCTGCTAAACAACCAATGGATCACTGAAGAAATCAAAGAGGAAATTAAAAAATACCTAGAAGCAAATGACAATGAAGATATGACATGCCAAGCCTATGGCATGCAGCAAAAGCTGTTCTAAGAGGAAAGTTTATAGCAATACAAGCCCACTTCAAGAAATAAGAAAAATCTCAAATAAGCTAAATTTACATCTAAAGCAGCTTGAGAGAGAAGAACAGACAAGACCTAAAGTTAGTAGAAGAAAAGAAATCATAAAGATCAGAGCAGAAATCAATGAAAGAGAAATGAAAAAGACCATAGAAAAGATCAATGAAATGAAAAGCTGGTTCTTTGAAAAGATCAACAAAAATGATAAACCGTTAGCCAGACTTATCAAGCAAAAAAGAGAGAGGACTCAAATCAATAAAATTAGAAATGAAAAAGGAGAAGTAACAAGGAACATCACAGAAATACAAAGGATCATAAGAGACTACTATATGCAACTATATGCCAATAAAACGGAAAACCTAGAAGAAATGGACAAATTCTTAGAAAAGTACAATCTTCCAAGACTAAACCAAGATGAAATAGAAAAGATGAATGGACCAGTTACAAGAACTGAAATTGAAACTGTGATTAAAAAACTTCCAACAACCAAAGTCCAGGACCAATTTCACTGATGAACATTGATGCAAAAGTCCTCAACAAAATACTAGCAAACCACATCCAACAATATAGTAAAAGGATTATACATCACGATAAAGTGGGATTTATTCCAGATATGCAAGGGTTCTTCAATATCCACAAATCAATCAGTGTGATACAGCACATTAACAAACTGAAGAATAAAAACCATATGATCCTCTCAATAGATGCAGAAAGTGCCTTTGACAAAATCCAACATCCATTTCTGATAAAAACCCTTCAGAGAGTGGGCATAGCAGGAACCTACCTCAACATAATAAAGGCCGTATGTGACAAACCCACAGCTAACATCATTCTCAATGGTGAAAAGCTGAAAGAATTCCCACTGAGATCAGGAACAAGATAAGGATGTCCGTTCTCGCCACTACTCTTCAACATAGTTTTGGAAGTCCTAGCTACAGCAATCAGAGGAGTAAAAGAAATAAAAGGAATCCAAATTGGAAAGAAAGAAGTAAAACTATCACTATTTGCAGATGACACAATACTATACCTAGAGAATCCTAAAGATTCTACCAGAAAACTGCTAGGGCTCATCCACAAATTTGGCGATGTCGCAGGATACAAAATTAAAACGCAGAAATGAATGGCATTTCTCTACACTAACAATGAAAGAGCAGAAAAAGAAATTACGGAAACAATCCCGTTTACCATTGCATCCAAAGGAATAAAATACCTAGGAGTAAACCTACCTAAAGAGACAAAAGACCTGTACTCTGAAAACTACAAGCCACTGATGAAAGAAATCAAAGATGACACAAATAGGTGGAAAGATATACCATGCTCGTGGATTGGAAGAGTGAATATTATCAAAATGACTATACTACCTAAGCCAATCTACAGATTCAGTGCAATCCCTATCAAATTACCAAGGACATTTTCCACAGAACTCAAACAAAATATTTTAAAGTTTGTTTGGAAGCACAAGAGACCCAGAATAGCCAAAGACATCCTGAAAGAGAAAAATGGAGCTGGAGGAATCAGGCTCCCAGACTTCAGACTATACTACAAAGCAACAGTCGTCAAAACTGTGTGGTACTAGCACAAAGACAGACATATAGATCAGTGGAACAGGATAGAAAGTCCAGAATTAAACCCATGCACTTACAGCCAACTAATCTATGACTAAGGAAGCAAGACTATACAATGGAGAAAGGACATCCTGTTCAATAAGTGGTGCTGGGAAAACTGGACAGCCACATGGAAAAGAATGAAATTAGAACACTCCCTAACACCATACACAAAAATAAACTCCAAGTGGATTAAAGACCTAGATATAAGACCAAACACTATAAAACTCTTAGAGGGAAACATATGCCAAACAATCTTTGACATAAACCACAGCAACATCTTTTCAGATCCACCTCTTAGAGTAATGACAGTAAAAACAAAAATAGACAAATGGGACCTAATCAAACTTCAAAGTTTCTGCACATCAAAGGAAACCCTAAACAAAACAAAAAGACAACCCACAGAATGGGAGAAAATCTTTTCAAGTGAATCAACGGACAAGGGATTCATCTCCAAAATTTATAAATACCTCATGCATCTGCATACCAAAAAAACAAACAACCCCATCAAAAAATGCACAGAAGATCTAACAGACAATTCTCCAAAGAAGACATACAGATGGCCAAAAAACACATGAAAAGATGTCCAACATCACTCATTATTAGAGAAATGCAAATCAAAACCACTATGAAGTACCTCCTTAGACCAGCCAAAACAGCCATCATCCAAAAGTCTACAAACAATAAGTGCTGGAGAGGGTGTGAAGAAAAAGGAACCCTAGTTCACTGTTGGTGGAATTGTAAATTGGTGCAACCACTGTGGAAAGCAGTATGGAGATTCCTCAGAAAACTAAAAATAGAACTACCATTTGATCCAGTTATCCCACTGCTGGCATCTATCCAGAGAAAACCAGAATGCACAAAGACACATGTAATCCGATGTTCACTGCAGCACTGTTTACCATAGCCAAGACATGGAAACAACCTAAATGTCCATCGACAGAGGAGTGGATCCAGAAGATGTGGTACATATACACAATGGAATATTACTCAGCCATTAAAAGGAATGAAATACCAGCATTTTTTGCAACATGGATGGACCTAGAAACTATCATGCTAAGTGAAGTAAGCCATACAATGAGACACCAACATCAAATGCTTTCACTGGCATGTGGAATCTGAAAAAAGGACAGACTGAACTTCTTTGCAGAACAGCTGCTGACTCACAGACATTGAAAAACTTATGGTCTCCAGAGGAGACAGTTTGGGGGTGGGGAATGTGCTTGGGTTGTGGGATGGAAATCCTGTGAAATCAGATTACTAAGATCATTATACAACTACAGATGTCTTAAATTCATTTGAGTAATAAAAAAATAAAGTAACAAAATAATTAAAAAAATAAAAAAGTGAAAAAAAAAACCCACATGTGCTACAAATTACATATCCTAGCCTGGCTAGAAAAGGAATAGTAACAAATACTAAATGGAACATAAAAGTTATGGTTGTACTTATTTCAGGTATATGTAGGGTTATGCTATACAAAACATCTGTGTTAGGCTCTTTGTAAGTGCTCACGAAACTATAAGTGAAGGAAAAAGAGAAAAAAATTATTTTAATGGAGCTCACATTTGATAAAGCCCCAATTATATTTACTGTATCACTTTTATCAGCAGAAGCACTATTACTCTAATTGATATATAAATAGAAGACACTTGCTATTGATTTTGTAGATTTCCAGGCATATGTAGAAAGATGAATATGTGACTTCATAAATAACTATTTTCACTCTTCAGTTATATTGATTTTTTATTAATGGTTGTTATATCTCCTAGCTAGTTTGTCACAATTTTCCTCTGGTATGTAGTAAAATAATACCTATTTCTACTTTTAAACTCCTTTGTTCAGCTGTTGATTTGAATCCCAGAAGTGTACATGCATGTGGGACTGTATGTCAATCACACTCTTATCTTTTCTACTGCCTGGCACTCCTCCCCCAACCCCACCACCATAGCCCTCTTGGATCAGTTAATGTCTAGTATAAAATAGGATGCTGCATCTCTACTCTAAATCCACACCACTATACTTACTTGACCTTAAAATGTGTCTCTTCTCTGGGCCTTTCTGATATTTTTTCCCAAATGCATTGTGCTTTTGACCTTATGGCCAACAGACAAATTAAACATGAGGCAATAGGCAATAAAGGCACTGCCCAATCTGGCTTAAGTGCAGAAGTCCATTTAATTCTACAGCTCTTCCCAAGTAGTCCCCAGGGTCTACACTGAATGGATACAATTTTGCAGCTACTAATTTTCTAAGGGATTCAAAAGAAATCATGAGAAAAGAAAATATGCATGTGGACAAAAAAAAAAAAAAAAAAAAAGCCCTTTAGTGCATTTTGCAATTTATGCAAATCTACACCTACTATAGCTTGCCATTTAGGAAATTACCTTAAACCATTTTCCATTCACCCACCATTAACCTAGCTTGACGAATGTCCACTAACTTCCCTACAGTTAAGGCACTATAAAATCCCCATTTATCTCCCCAGCTAGATTTTATTTCATTCAAAAGACTCTTGCAACCCCCAATGGTTTCAGCCACCATGCAGAGCCTTCCCACTTTTGTTTTAGTGAAAACCTTTCAAACAAGTATTCAGAAGTGTTTGCCTCAGAATTCTCTACCCCCACTCTCAACCCCACCCCATATTTTAAATGGATCACTGAGACAAAGCTCAAGGATATTTTCTTTTTATCTTTTTTTTCCCATTGTAAGAATACAGTTGTACTTAAAGAGCGGTTCAATTTGAGAACAGATTGATACAAATCATTTCTGATGTGAAAGCATCCCTGAAAGATGCATATGCTGTTACTTGTTGGCATCTTTTTCTACCTACTTGAGTTTACCTGTCAGCTTTGAAAGACACAATAGCTGATATTCCATGCAGGCTCATCTACAAGCAGAGGCTTAGAAAGAAACTCAAATGAAAGGGAGAGTTGACATCCTTGTCTTGTTTTTGTGGGAGGAGGTGAGTTCTAGGTCCTTCTCCTCTACCAATCACTTATATGTGAAATCTAATACAAAATGATACAAAATAACTCATTTATTTACTTATTTATTTACTTATTTCGTCCTTTTGCCTTTTCTAGGGCCGCTTCCCACGGCTTATGGAGGTTCCCAGGCTAGGGGTCGAGCTACACCACAGCTCAAGGCAACACTGGATCCTTAACCCACTGAGCAAAGCCAGGGATCGAACCATCAACCTCATGGTTCCTAGACAGATTCATTAACCACTGCTCCACGATGGGAACTCCAATCTTTTTTTTAAAAAAATAAATTATTTATAAAATAGAAACAAACTCATAAATTTTAAAACAAATCTTATGGTTTTATATAGGTGAAATTGGGGGAGGGGAGGAATTGGGCAGGTGGGAATGACATATACACACCACTGTATAAAATAGGTGATTAACAATAACCTACAGCATAACATAGGAAAATCTACTCAGTCATTTGTAATAAACTATATGGGAGAAAAGGATGTGTTTATATGTATAACTGATCCGTTTTGCTGTTCTCCTGAAACTAACACAATATTGTGAGTCAACTATATGCCAAAAAAATTTTTTTAAATATGGAAGGGCAAGCTGTCTTGAGAGCTTTTATATGATGCCCTGTTCCTACAGAAACCATTTTTAGTCTTTTTTGTACAAGAACAGACCTGTTTCTGTCATAAGAAAAAGTGTATGTTTTATATTGCCTTTTAATCTTTGGATTATAATTGTAAATCTGATTCCTTCATGTAAAAGTGATATTATTTTATATATTTTCTCTCCTTATCCACTACTCAGGGTGAGGGCTTGAATTTGAACAAAAAGATTAGAGACAACCTTTGATATTACAAACATTGTAAATGTTTCTTAATATAAATCACTATAATTTTATTAAGGTCAGAAAGGTAAATATGATATCATCACTGTGTTAAAGTTTATTGATATAGTATCTTAATAAAGACCTAGTTATTCTAGGCTTCACAGAAAAGAAAAGTGCTCATATAAAATGTTCATGATTTTGTATTTCTCCATATTCAGGAAAAGATGTTGACATTCACACACTTCAAGTGCATTTAGTCAAAAGTTATTATTTGTCATCTATGTATGTGAAGATCACTTTGTAAATCAGACTCTTTTGATCCTAAAACTTCATTTTTCTTTTTCTTTATGGGAAAAATCCTCATATATTTTTCAATGATTTTCAACAGGAAATGCTAGTTATTTCAGATTCTCCACCTCCATGGAATAAGGGAATCAGCCTCAAACTGAAAATCTCTCTATCTGCAAAACATGTTTTAAAATCTTGGCTCTAATGTCAGTGTATCTTGGGAAATAATATATAAAATCAGTAATTTCTTTGTTTCTGAGATATATGCCAAAATGCAGTGTCTATCTCAGGGGCAACCCTAGGTTTAATTTTTCTCTTTGATTACAAAATCCATAGAATTAGGAATCTGAAAGTCTTTAGGAAATTGTGTATTGTAATAACAATTCTCTGTTACTGTCCCACTTCCTATCAGTGGGCCTGAGATAATTACCTCATTTTTTTCCTTATAAATAACACCTAACAGCTTGAGAAGCATGGTTTATACTATTCATTCTCAGACTGTATCCCCTACAGTTGCTGCTATGGGCACATGATGAAGGGAGGTTTGTTCATCATTACTTCTGCTGTGCTTCCTTTCTAGGAAGGGTATCACTCAACAAAGATGCTATATAATTAAAGCACTGTGTTCTCTGAAATGACAGGAGAGCCCAGCATCAGTAAATTCCCATTATAAATTTGGTTTGGTCTGTTCCACCTCTATTGTTACTTTTTAATCATCACTCCCATAGGGCATTGTTTGCCTATTGAGACAGCAGCTAAATGAGTTGAGAATTCTGTCAGGTTTCTACCAACAGAGGGTACCACAGACATTACTAACTCATTATAAAATATATAAAAAAAAGAAATTCAAAAGAAACAAATAAGAACTTTTCTCTAACTTTCAAATACTGCTAACAGTTACTGTTCATGGTTCAAAAGGTGGAGACACAAACTACAGCTCCACGGCAGACTAATTTGTTATTTCTGCTTAAACAACATCCGTAAATGTTTAAGAAAATGTTGCCCTATAATCTCATTTTTGTTTCATTATGGACATGTTTATTATATGCCTTGAAGAGTTAAAGTGACCCTATATTAGCTAAAGTACACAATATTTATTCTAACAAAGTTTTAAAACAAAATCAAATCACCATAATCTGTGATGTATTTTATACATGCAATCATTTTCCGTTAAGACAGAGATGGAAAATGCAGATAATTGCACACTGCAAACAAAAATTGCACACTGAGTTTGGCACCCATTTGCCTTCAACATAGCTAAAGCTATTACTTGAGTCCAGTGTAGAATGATACTTATTGACATATTTCGTAATTTTCTTCTATTCAAAATTTACTTCCCCCAAAACAATATTTAAAAAAAAGTTTTCCATTGTAATCTTATAGCTGTTTCTGCCTTTGCAGCCAACTATACTTGCAGGCACTTGTATAATAAAAAATAGTCATAGCAAAATCTCATATTTAGAATTATCACAAGGACAGTGCCCAATTAAAAATTCTCTGGTTAGGAAAGAATCTTAAGGAAGTATCTTTGCCTATACTTTTATATCAGTATTTGTCATATTATTCCAAAATAAACAAATATATAACCATTACTAGCTACCTTTTTAAAATATCACAACCATAATACTAAAATGATTTACCTTGCCCATTGTATCAATTAACCATAAGCAATTTACTTAATAGCCTTCTATCTCAATTTTATTGTTTCTTTGACCTTAATGATTAGCGAATATAATTAATTGCTATAACAGAACGTTGTTATTAAGGTGATGGATCTTGCATTGTTACATGTTTTCTTCCCTTTGCTGAAGAGTGAAATTTAACTAAATACATTATTTGCAAATATAGATGTTTTTAAAATATTTGCTATTCTTGCAACTCTTTAACAAAAGAAGGGACTGAAAAATATTCTAATTTATATTTTTAAGTAAGTTAATTCTTTATTAATGGCAATTATTTCTTACGAAGTATCTTTTTCTGTTGTAGTGCAGTTACAAACCTATCACAGCTAATAACATAATGAGAGAAGAAATAAAGACCTCCCTAACAACTCCCAAACCCACCAAATCCAACTTATTTCCTTAACTCTTGATTTATTAATTTTGAAATTGTAAGCCTTATAGCTGTTAAATATGAAAATAAAAATGAGTATCTTTTTAATTTTTTAATTTTTGTATTTTAGTTGATTTACAATGGTCTGTCAATTTCTGCTCTACAGCAAAAATAACCCAGTTACATATATGTGTGTGTATATATACATATATATATATATATTCTTTTCTCACATTATCATCTATCATGTTCTATCACAATATCTTTTTAAAGGTTCTATATCAATATTTTAACAAATCAACTAAAATATTTAAGTACAAGAATATATTTTCCTCTGGAGTAGTTACGTTCAGCACCTGTGCTTATCTCAAAGTGTTATTCATCTGAAAATATTTTGGGACTACTCTAAAAGATTTCCTTTCTGAGAGAGGGCATGAAGAATGAATGAAAAGTCTAGGAGTCTAGGGTTTTTAATTGGATTGACCTGAGTTTAAGTTCTAACTTCATTGTATCTGTAATTTTGTGAAAAATTACTTAATCCCTCTGTGTCTCAGTTGTTGATTTGTAAAATTAAGTCTATGATAATGGTGTTTACCTGTAGATTGTGGTCAGGATTAAGTTTTTTAAAGTTTAAAAAAATGTCAAGTGCTGATCATTCGGTTTGACAAAAAATATGACCTCAAAACCCACAAGCTGTTATATATAAAAGAATGAACCTTTCAAAAATAAATCCTTCCCTGAAAGAAAAATATTGATATGCACCACTGAAGAAAATTAAAACTTTAAGTTGGAGGCTTAGAAGAGAATTTCAAATAAGGGGATCCATATTATTTTTTATTTTTTTAATGATTTTTATTTTTACCATTATAGTTGGTAACAGTGTTCTGTCACTTTTCTACTGTACAGCAAAGTGACCCAGTCACACATATATATATACATTCTTTTTCTCACATTCTTCTCCATCATGCTCCATCGCAAGTGATGAGATATACTTCCCTGTTCTATACAGCAGGATCTAATTGCTTATCCATTGCAAAGGCAATAGTTTGCATATGTTAACCCCAGATTCCCAGTCCATCCCATTCCCTTCCCTTCCCCCTTGGCAACTACAAGTCTGTTCTCCAAGTCCATGAGTTTCTTTTCATTTGTGCCATATATTATGTTCCAAATATAAGTGATATTATATGGTATTTGTCTTTCTCTTTCTGACTTACTTCACTTAGTAGGAGCCTCTAGTTCCAACTATGTTGGTGCAAATGGCATTATTTTGTTCTTTTTCATGGTTGAGTAGTATTCCATTGTGTATATATACCACATCTTCTTAATCCATTCATCTGTCCATGAACATTTAGGTTGATTCCATGTTTGCCTATTGTGAATAGTGTTGCAATGAACATACAGGTAAACATGTCTTTTTCCTGGAAAGTTTTGTCTAGATATATGCCCAGGAGTGGCACTGCTGGGTCTTATGGTAGTTCTATGTTTAGTTTTCTGAGGTACCTCCATAGTGTTTTCCATAGTGGCTCTACCAATTTATAATCTCACCAAAAGTCAGTGGGGTGGTTTCCTTTTCTTCACACCCCTCCAGCATTTGTTATTTGTGGATTTATTAATGATGGCTATTCTGACTGGTGTGAGGTGATATCTCATAATTGTTTTGGTTTGCATTTCTCTAATAATCAATGATGGTGAGCATTTTTTCATGTGCCATTTGGCCATCTTATATCTTCTTGGGAGAAATGTCTATTCAGGTCTTCCGTCCATTTTTCAATTGGGTTGTTGGTTTTTTTGCTGTTGAGCTGTATATGTTGTTCGTATATTTTAGAGATTAAGCCCTTGTCAGTTGCATCATTTGAAACTATTTTCTCCCATTCTGTAGGTTATCTCTTTCTTTCTTTTTTTATGGTTTCCTTTGCTGTGCAAAAGCTTGTCAGTTTGACTAGGTGCCATTGGTTGATTTTTGCTTTTATTTCTATTGCTTTGGGAGACAGACCTAAGAAAACATTTGTAAGGCTGATGTCAGAGTATGTTTTGCCTATGTTCTTTTCTAGGAATTTGATGGTGTCTTGTCTTACATTTAAGTCTTTAAGCCATTTTGAGCTTATTTTTGTGTATGGCGTGAGGGTGTGTTCTAGTTTCAATGATTTACATGTAGTTGTCCAGATTTTCCAGCACCACCTGCTGAAAAGACTGTCTTTTTCCCATTTTATATTCTTGCCTCTTTTGTCAAAGATTAATTAATCCCAGGTGTCTGGCTTTATTTCTGGATCCTCTATTCTGTTCCATTAGTCTGTATGTCTGTTTTGGTACCAGTACCACATTGTCTTGATGACTGTGGCTTTGTAATATTATCTGAAGCCTGAGAGAGTTATGCCTCCTGCTTGGTTTTTGTTCCTAAGGATTCCTTTGGCAATTCTGGGTTTTTTATGGTTCCACATAAATTTTTGGATTGTTTGTTCTAGTTCTGTGAAAAATGTCATGGGTAACCTGATGACTCTGTTGATTGCTTTGGGTAGTATGAGCATTTTTACGATATTAATTTTTCCAACCCAGGGGCATGGAATATCTTCCATTTCTTTGAATCCTCTTTAATTTCCTTGATTAATGTTTTATAGTTCTCAGCATATAAGTCTTTCACCTCCTTGGTCAGGTGTATTCCTGGGTATTTAATTTTTGGGGTGCAATTTTAAAAGGTTTTGTATTTTTGTATTCCTTTTCTAATATTTCATTGTTAGTATACAGAAATGCACCCAATTTTTGAATGTTAATCTTCTATCCTGCTGCTTTACTGAATTTGTTAATCACTTCAAGTAGTTTTTGTGTGAAGTTCCTAGGGTTTTCTATATGTAGCATCATGTCATCTGCATACAGTGACAGTTTTATCTATTGTCTTCCTACCTGGATGCCTTTTATTTCTTTTGTTTGTCTGATTGCTGTGGCTGGGACTTCCAGTACTATGTTGAATAACAGTAGTGAGAGTAGGCATTCTCATCTTGTTCCAGATTTTAGGAGGAAGGCTTTCAGCTTTTCCCTATTGACTCTTGTATTTGCTGTGGGTTTGTCATAAATGGCTTTTATTAGGTTAAGGGATGTTCCCTCTATACCCACTTTGGTAAGAGTTTTGAGCGTGCATGGATGTTGGACTTTGTCAAATGCTTTCTCTGCCTCTATTGAGATGATCATGTGGTTTTTGACTTTTCTTTTGTTAATGTGGTATATGACATTGATTGATTTGCATATGTTGAACTATCCTTGTGAACCTGAGATGAGTCCCACCTGGTCGTGGTATACAATCTTTCTGATATGTTGTTGGATTCAGTTGGCTAAAATTTTCTTGAGAATTTTTGTGTCTATATTCATCAAAGGTATTGGCCTATAGTTTTCTTTTTTGATGGTATCTTTGTCTGGTTTTGGATTTAGGGTGATGGTGGCATCCTAGAATGTCTTTGGGCGTGTTCCTTCTTCTTCAACATTTTGAAAAAGTTTAAGGAGAATGGGCACCAGTTCCTCTTTGTATGTTTGGTAGAATTCACCTGTGAAGCCATCTGGTCCTGGACTTTTATTTGTAGGGAGTGTTTTGATGACATATTCAATTTCATTCCTAGTGATTGGTGTGTTCAGTTGATCTATTTCTTCTTGATTCAGTTTTGGCAGGCTATAAGACTCTAGAAAGTTGTCCATTTCTTCTAGGTTGTCAAATATGTTGGCATATAATTATTCATAGTATTCTCTTATGGCTTTTTGTATTTCTGCAATATCTGTTGAGATTTCTCCTTTTTCATTTCTTATTTTGTTTATTTGGGTTTTTTTCTCTCCTCTTCCTGGTGAGTCTGGCCAGAGATTTGTCAGTTTGGTTTACCCTTTCAAAGAGCCAGGTTTTGGTTTTATTAATTTTTTTCTGTTGGCTTTTAAATCTCTATTTTATTGATTTCCTCTATGATCTTTATGATTTCCTTCCTTCTGCTGACTAGGTTTATTGGTTCTTATTTTTCTAATTCCTTTAGGTGGTAGGTTTAGTTGTTTATTTGAGATTCTTCTTCTTTGAGGAAGGCCTGAATCATTATGAATTTCCCTCTAACCTCTGCTTTTGTGGCATCACATAGATTTTGAGTGTTGTGTCTTCAATATCATTTGTCTTGAGGTAATTTTTAATTTCCTTCTTGATTTCCTCATTGACCCATTGGTTTTTTAGTAGCATGTTGTTTAGTCTCCATTTAGTTAATTTTTCCTCATTTCTTTCCCTGTAGTTGATTTCTATTTTCATGCCAATGTGGTCAGAGAAGATACTTGACATAATTTCTGTACTCTTTAATTTGTTGGTTTTTTTGTCCTAGTATGTTGTGGTCAGTCCTCAGGAATGTTCTGTGTGCATCTTAGAAAAATATATACTCTGATTTTTTTATTTTGGATGTAATATCCTGACTGTCAATTAAGTCTAACTTTTCTACCATGTCATTTAGTATCTCTGTTGCCTTATTGATTTTGTCTAGAGGATCTGTCCATTGATGTGAGTGGGGTGTTAGTCTCCTACTGTTATTTTACCCCCATCTATTTCTCCTTAAATGTCTGTTAGTATTTGTTGTATTTATATGGGTGCTCCTATATTAGGGGCATATATATTGATGATTGTAATATTCTCTTCTTGAATGGATATTTTTTATCATTAAATAGTGTCCTTGTCTTTCTTTATGGCCTTCATATTAAAGTCTATTTTGAAAAAAAAAAAAAAAAAGGAGTTCCCTTCATGGCTCAGTGGAAACAAATCTGACTAGGATCCTTGAGCACACAGGTTCAATCCCTGGCCTTGCTCAGTGGGTTAAGGATCTGGCATTGCCATGTGCTGTGGTGTAGGTTGCAGACTTGGCATTGTTGTGGTTGTGGTATAGGCTGGCAGCTGCAGCTCCAGTTGAAGCCCTAGCATGGGAACCTCCATAGGCTGTGGGTGCAGCGCTAAAAAGACAAAAAAAAAAAAAAAAAGTAGTCTATTTTGTCTGATATGAGTATTTCAACTCCTGCTTTCCTGTCTTGTCCATTACCATGAATTTTTTCCTATCCCCTCACTTTCGGTCTGTTTTCTTTGCCCTAATGTCAGTCTCTTTTAGACAGCGTATTGTATGTTTTTGCTTTTTTTTTTATCCAAACTGCCACTCTGTGTCTTTTGATTAGAGAATTCAGTACATTGACATTTTAGGTAATTATCGATAAATATATATTTATTGCCATTTTAAACCTTGTTTTCCAGTTGATTCTATGTTTCTCCTTTGTTCCTTTTTTTTTTTTTTTTGATTGGATGATTTCCATTTATTTCATGCTTGTATACTTTTTTTTTCAGTTTTTGTGAATGTAATTTTGGTTTTGATTTTATGGTTTCCCTGTTTTTTAAGTATGTTAACCCCTTCCTGTATCTGCTTGCCTGATAGTCATGTAGGCTCAAGCACATTATTAAAAAAAAAAAAAAATGTCTAGGTTTTCTTACTTCCCTTCCCCAAATCCTATGTTTTTTAAATCTTTTTTTAACATCTTCATGTTTGTCCTGAATCAGTTCCCTTGATCATTTGTGGCAGCTTAGCCCTGTTGAGGCAGGTGGGGCAGCTATGGTCTAACAAGTCTCTTTAGGACTGGCCTCAAGCTGTAAAAAGTGATGGAAAGACAACATCTGGCTTCTTCTTTGAGGTTAATTCTCATCTTTCTGCTCTCTCTGCTTTCCCAGATACTGCAGTGGCTGCCATAGAGCTAAATGTTTGTGTAATCCTCAGATGTGCCCTCATCTTAGGCTCATTCCTTATATGCTCTTTATCTCTAAGAAAAGGTGTGTACATAACCTCACTTTTTGCAAATAACCTGTAAAACTATAATGTGTTAAGTTATATATAAGCTGAAAATGCAACTGAGGGTAAGTTCAAAAATAAATACAAAATAAATTTATCACTACAATTGCTGTCATTTTGCTGTTCCTCGTGTTTATTGTCACTTTTACAGTAGGTTTTAATTTTTTCCTTTTAGATCTGTATATTGGCTTATTTAAGTGATTGCTTTCCAATTGTGATTTCCTCCATCCTATTTCTTCTTACTTCTTTTTTATGTAGAGAAGACCTCTCAGTATTTCTTTTAGAATGGATTTAGTATTATTGTACTCTTTTAGCTTTTGTTTGTTAGAGAAATTATTTATTTCTCCATCTATTTTAAATGATATTCTTGCTAGATAGAGTATTCTAGGCTGCACATTTTTCCCTTTAGAACTTTGAATATATCTTGCCACTCTATTCTCGCCTGTAGTGTTTCTATTGAGAAATCAGCTGATAGCCTTATGGGGGTTCCCTTATAATTAACATTTGGTTTTTCTCTTGCTGCCTTTAGAATCCTCTCTTTACCCATAACTTTTGCCATTTTTATTATAATATGTCTTGGTGTAGGCCTTTTTGTGTTCAACTTGTTTGGAACCGTCTGCGTTTCCTGTGTCCTGATACCTGTTTTCTTTATATTTGGAAAGTTTTCAGCCATAATTTCTTCAAATATATTTTCAATCCCCTTTTCTTTTTCTTCTCCTCTGGAATTCCTATCATGTATAGATTGGGCTGCTTTTATCATCATATAGATCTCTTATACTGCTTTTGTGTTTTTTCATTTGGTTTTCTGTCTGCTGTCCTGATTGGATGGTTTCCATTATTCTGTCTTTCAAGTTACTTCCAGGATGCATTATTCATCCTGCTCTTTAGTGGCTTTAGCTCAGTTTGCATCTCTGCAAATGACTTCTCTAATTTTTCTTGGTTTCTCCTTATATTTTCTAGTATCGTTCTAAAATAATCTTCATTACTGTTTATATACACTCTTAATTCCTTCATATTCAGCCTCAATTCATTTGGGAGATTCACTGCTATCTCCATTTTGAACTCAGTGTTTATTAGACTGCAGAGGTCTGTTTCATTGTTTGCTGCTTCAGGTGAATTCTCCTGTTCTTTTAACTGGGAATCATATCTGAGCTTCTTCATCTTGCTGATATTTTTGTAGTCTTGGAGAGCTATTTCTATGCAAAAGCTCCTCTTTGTATTTTGTGGGTACTACTATTTATTTTTGGCATGGGAGTTTGGATATTTGCTATCTCTCTCTTTGGTGTGAGAAGGCTGTTATCTCCAGGGTACTGAGTGTGTTTCCAGAGAGAAGGAGGCAATGGATAGGAATAGTAGTTGGTGCCTGGTTGCCAGACTCTTGACAGTAGCAATATCTGCAGGAAGGTGGCTCAGGCTACTCCTAGTTTCAGGGATCTGGGAAGTGGCAATGACCCTTAGGCAGATTTAGGAAGTGCCCAGAGCCTTTGGCAGTGGCAATGGTGGGGTGTGTGTGTTCCCAAGAGAGTGAGAGCAATAACAGGTGGTGTTAGGTCACAATGCCCTTCTCTATGGTGCCCTCTGAGATGACTGAGGCTTCAGGTGGAGCCTGTGCATAGACTCCCTAGTGGTGGCAGGCCACACCTCACTCTGGTTTCTGAGATGACTGCTATAGTTTGTGCCTGCCATCTGTAGATCATGCAAGAGACACTGCATCACACTTAGCCCCCTGCTGCCCTTAGCCTACACAAGAAGTGCCTGGCCACCCATAGCCCACACAAAAGTGCCCAGTCTTCGTCTTCCATAGCCTGAGCAAATGGTCTCTCACCACCCATAGCCTTTTTCAGAGGCACCCCACACTGTGAGAGCCATTGTGTGCACAGGGAGATTCCTATGGAGGTCTGCCCCTCTTCCTCTCACCCTCCCCAACAATGGAACCTTGCTTTTCCTGTAGGCCCAAACGTCCTCACCAGTTCCCTTGGCTGTGGTGTTCTAATCCCCAGCCTGTGGCACACCACTCCCTAGCCCCTCAGGCTATCTCCACATAGCCAATCTTAGTCCTCTCCTTGGAACTGACCTCCAGAGCCTGAGTCTCAGTGTCCAGCCCCTGCTCGAGCATCTCAGGTGGTGGTGTCCGGGGTGGTGGTATAGATGATTTGTGCGGCTCTCACTCTGCTTTGTCCTCCTCAGTACAGCTGCTGTGCTTTTCTCTGCAACTTTTCTCAGCCTAGGTCCCTCCATCTAGGCTAATATCCCAGTTGGTTAGGTGGCTTCCCAGGGTGCGGTTTCCTTTTGTCTTTCACAGCTCCCTTTCATGAATGCTAGTCCTCTGATTCCTTTCTCTCTCTCTCTTTTTTTTTCTTTTTTTCTTTTGTTCTATCCAGTTATATTGAGGGTTTCTTGACCTTCATGGAAATGTAATTTCTGCCAGCATTCAGTAGATGTTCTGTGCAAATTGTTCTACATGTAGGTGTGTTTTTTTTGATGTGTTCATAGGAAAAGGTGAGCACAGTGTCTTACTCGCCCACCAACTTGATCCAAAATTATTTTTTTTAATGACTTAACCTTTAAAATACAAATGCATTGGATTTTTCAGTTGAAAAGTTTTGACATGCTTGTGAAAAGTTAGTCCATTTATTGCAAAATAGTTTTTATTTATTTATTTATTTATTTATTTATTTTTCTCTTTTTAGGGCCACACCCATGGAATATGGAGGTTCCTGGGCAAGGGGTCAAATTGGAGCTATAGCTGCCAGCCTATGCCACAGCCACAGCCACAGCAATACCAGTCCAAGCTGCATCTCTGCCCCACACCACAGTTCATGGCAATGACCATGGCCAGGGATTGAACCTGTGTCTTCATGGATACTAGTCAGATTTGTTTCCTCTGAGCCATGGTGGGGACTTTAAAACTGTATTTTAAATTTGTGTTTAGGGTCATGGATTTCAGTGGTGTTGCCTTAGTGCCTGCTGCCTGGAATTGAGGGGCAAGAGTTAGGAAGGAGATGATTCATACTCAGGGATGCTGAAGTGAAGCACTCAAAATAGAAACCAAATGTAAGAATAATCTGTGAGAGAAAGATGTGGTAGGGATTTTTCAAACCGCTTTTTATTATTAAAAGATAATATATGATATGGCAATCCAAAATGAAGGGCAGTAGGTACAATAAAGTTGAAAAAAGGAATGACTTCAGGAACAAAGTGATTGGGCTAGGTTATTTCCATTATTACTTAAAAATTCTACAATCCTAGACAAGGTATTAAACCTATGAAATTGCTTATTTGTCTATAAAATAATGCATCCTTCTAAGAGCTGTTGTAATGAGCATAACAAGTAATATATGTGAAACTTTCAGTATTGTTTGTGGTATGTCCCAGCATAAATCCTGTATTTTTTAAAAATAGATTTTATTTGAGTAGAGTTGTCTTAGGAAGTTGTGTTAGTTTCACATGTACAGCAAATTAAATCAGTTTTAGACACACATATATCTGTTCCTGTTCAGATTCTTTTCCCACATCGGTTATTACACATTACTGAGATTACCCTGTGCTGTACAGTAGGTCCTTGTAAATCCTGTACTTTCTAAGACAGCCATATGAACATGTTCAGCTGAGGAGAATACAGAAAGATAATAATGTAAGTGTTACTTACAAATATAAAGGAAAAATAGGATTAAATTTAAATAAGAACAACTTAGGTAAAATTAGTAACAGTATATAAAATATTTATCCTTTTATTTTCAGATTGAAATAAATGAAAATAGGTTCCCTCTTTCTGTGTGCATATCAATAAAAATATATACAAAAGATATTTGGTTACTGTTATTGGGAAGACAGGAGGTAAGGAGCATACTGTAATAGATACTGCTACCATTTTGGAGAACATGAACATTTGAGAATCTTCTGGTCTGTCTCACTAGAAGAGCTGATGCAAAGTCTCATGTGCCGTGATGTTTCTGTAGAACTTGACATCAACAATTTCCATAACTTAATCTTTTCAGGAGTTCCCATTGTTGCTCAGTGGTAAAGAACTTGAGTAGTATCCGTGAGTATGTGGGTTCGATCCCTGGCCTTGCTCAGTGGGTTAAGAATGCAACACTGCCATGAACTGTGGTGTAGGCAAGCAGCTGCAGCTTCAATTCAACCCCTAGCCTGGGAGATTCGTTATGACACGGGTACAGCCCTAAAAATAAATTATCTTTTCACATTTTAATGTCTTCCCCAATATCCCCTACAAAAATTGAGAACCCTTTATCATACCAACCACCTACCTTCTTTCCTTCTTCACCTAGTATAAGGAACATGGCTTAATACTGCTGTATGATTGTGGTCCCCAACTTCAGTTGGGATCTTGGCTGTAACCATCAATTCCATTATGCACTTCTGTTATGCTTCCTCTTTAATTGCTGCTGAAGCCATTCCAAACTTTCCCCAGTCTCATAAAGACACTCACACTTCACTTTCACGTTTAGCAAACACCTTTAACTTCGACTTCAGAAAAAAAACAAAGTGACCTTTCTGTCACCTAGAATGATAAGAGTCTCATTAACTTAAATATATATGTACATCAAAAGTCAAACTATTTTATTTTTCCTCTTATTTCAGTAAAAGTTATATAACTCATCACTCTGGAAGAAACCTATCTCTTCAGAGACCTATCTTCCTACCTCCTGAAATTCTTCCCCTTTGCTGATTCTTGAAGATATAAACACTTTTAACTATCTTTGATCTTAAAATGAACATCAGTTAAAAAGTAGCAAAGAATCCTTAGCTAATTTTAATAGTGAAGTGAAATGGCAAAGGTGTCTATAGTCACTTGTACCATTTTTATTACCAATCATTTAGTTAGTCTTCAATTCACTGTAATCTCTATGCCTTCTCCCACCTATCATTGAAACTACTGTGACTGGGGTTAAAAGTGACTCACTAATTACAGATTTCAATGGAAAGATATTTCTATACATTTCAAAATGATCATCACTATATAACTCTAGTTATGATCTGTCCTCATACATAGATATTCCATAGTTATTGACTGCATTTTCCAAAATGTACACTTTATACCTGTGATTCATTTATTTTGCTACTGGAAGTTTGTACTTCTTAATCTCCCTCAACTGTTTGTTTCTTCCCCCAACCCTCCTTTCCTCTGGCAGCCACCTATTCTCTGTATCTATAATTCTGTTTTCTTTTATTTCTCTCTTTAAACTTTATACTGTAATAGACTGTCTAAAAACCTTTTCTTAGAGAGTTTTGATGTTTTCTATTTCTGTCTACTTATCATCTCACTCGAAGTTTTGTGTATTTTGGTCATTTTGTTTCTGGTAGAAAAACTCCTTTCAACACTTCTTGTAAGGCAGGTCTAGTGTTGATGAATTCCCTCAGATTTTGGTTTCATAGTCTTACAATGCTTGCCTCCCTTCATTACCTTACCATGTATTTCCTTTGTAGTGTTGACTTCTTCTGCCTCACTTATGAAAATTAGTATCCTGCAGGATTTCGTTCATGATCTCCTCTTCTTTAAAGTTTGTAACTTAAAGAAAAACATACAGTCTGATGACATTCAAATCCTTATTGCTAAATCAAGTGATTCTCTTCAATGCCTTTCTCTGGACATTTTCATTTAACTGTCACACAATCCCATATTCAATTCACCTAGTTCTGAATGGAACTTGGTATATTAGTGACAAGCTGACTCTTGCTTATACACATTAATTTTAATAAATGGCACCAGTCAGATGTTCAGGTTTGAGTGTCTACTCCTTTATCACTCTCCAAATTCAGTTACTCAACAAATAGTTTTAATTTACACCCTAAGATATTCTTGCTTTTTTAAAATCCCTTCTGCCCCATTTCTGCTTTGGCTTTCGCTATAGTTTGTTTGGACTTCTGCACCAGTTTGAAAATGATGACTTGCTTCTGTACATCTTTCATTTGTACTACTGTCCAAGGTTTCCTCCAAGCACTCCTCTCTGGATTTAAACATAATCCCTGAGTGTCTGGCAAGAAAATAATAAGCAGGACAGGATAAGCATACTTTCATTCCCACTTATGTAACCTTTCTCTAACTCCCATCCCCTAGGGCTCCAACTCAGGATTCCATTGTCAAAGTCTGCAGCAAGCTCTTCTGAAATGAGTATGTTGTGCCTTGCCCCAACCTTCACAGAAGAGCAAGGAGAAACTAGATGAGGGGAAATACCATAGGTGAAAGATGACTACATTGAGTTAGTGTAATCCCCTACCAATTTATTCCCAGCCCCTTTGTATGCATCCTCGTAGCCCTGGAGCTTTCTTGGCATCTATGACTCCATCTGAGGATCACGTGTTGTCCAGTATCCAGGCCCCCATTCTAAATATATCTGATCTTGATTTATATTTCTTGTTTTTAATCCATAGCACAGATATTTTTAGTCCTACCCCATGTCAATGCACAGAAACTGGAACCCTCAGCACCATCCAATTACTCTCTGTCCCTTTGGTCTTGCACCAAAACCCAACCATTTCTTCAATAAAGGGTAAAAGGAGACAAACACGTGATAACTGCCATTTATGTGTGTCAATGCACAGTCTTCTACTGACCATGGAAATTTCCAGGCAATGCTCCATCCTCCCATGTAAACATGGTCTCAGACATCTTCATTGCCTAGCCATAACTTTGAGAGTATCAAGTATAGTCTTTGCAAAACATACAAATTATTTCATTTTTTGCCCAAATGTCTAGCAACATCTCTTAATATTTTCCCAGATTCGGTGAGGAGATGGACATAATATGTTTTATCTTCACTATATCTTCATTTCATGGGATATCGTTAGGTCATGCCATTTACCTGTTATTATACCTATTACTACTTATTAGGAGTCTTAAATTAAGAAATTACTAAGGTGTCTGGTACAAATATTTTCACAAATATCTGTATTTTACTCATTTCTTTTCAAGGAATCATCATAAAACAACAAAATGGACTAAAAGTAAAATTATAACCTCCAGCGTAGGGTCACCTTTTGGTTCTGATCATGGCGAATTAATAGATATCTGACTTATCTTATTTCATTAGCAACAAACACAGGACAAACTCTTGCATTCAGGAAATTTACAGCAGACAGTGCACAGTAGTTATAAACCTTGAAAAAAGGAAACACATGAATTTAGCTCCATAAGCGTAATGGCTTTCTGCCTGATAGCACTTTCCCAGCTATGCACATAGACATGGAACTCAAGGACTATGGATCTTGCTATTTGGAAAAAACAAAGGTTCGATATCAGTGCTGTGAAGGTGGTGAGGTGTGTCAGGGCAGAGTACAGAAAACAGGGACATTCTTAGAAAAGGAGACTCAGAAATATGTATAGCTTCTATTAACTCTTTGGCCAAACATTAATCTTTATATGCATAGGCTTACTTCTTTTTTCTGGTTATGTCTTTCTTTTCCCTTCAGAAAATAAAATATACCTAGAGAATCAAAAGGTCAGAATTATTAAAGTCATTCAATTGTGGGCTATAAATACATTTAAATAATGAGTGAATAGAAGGTAATATCACTAGAGAGATGGAAAAACAATACAAAGGGATAACTAAATACAAATTCTATATTTAAAGATGTAATATCTGATATTTAATAAAAATTAATGGAAGGGCTTACATAAGAATAAGCAGTACAGAATAAAAGATAAATTAACTAAAGACAAAAAAAATATCCAGACTTAGGCATAAAGAGAAATAAAGGCTGAAAATAAATTAGAAAGCACTTCAGTAATATGAGGGATATTATCAACCAGTTTAACAAACATGATTGAAGTTTTAGAAATATAGGAATGAGAGAGAGATATTTTGCTAAGATAAATATTTCAACATTAAATCATCCCAAAATTTTACAAATTTGATGGACACCATAAATCTAAATACCCAAGAATCTAAATTAAACAAAACTGGGGTCAACACACAGAGCAACACACATAAACATGTCAAAGTCAACTGCTAAAACCAAATTTAAAAAGAACATTTTTAAAAGAGACAGAACATAAAAGAAACATTGCATTTAGAAGAGAGTAAAAAGAATGTCCATTAACTCCTGATAAAAACCAACATGAACCCTAACAAAAAAAATAATGGAATGGATACTTCACATTACTGGGGAGAAAAATTAATATTCCCTATAACAAAAATGCTTTTCAAATATAAGGGGAAAGTATCTTCAGGTAAATAAAAGGTGAGAAAATTTATCACTAACCAAACAGGACAACAAGAAATAAATAACAAAGTTCCTTAAGGAAAGGATACCAGGTAGATGATTGGAAAACCCAGGCATACATAGAAGAATCTTTGTCTCCAAAATAGTGTTCTTGGTATAATGGTTAGCATAGCTGGCTTCCAGAAATAATAAACATATATGGGGGGGGGGATTGAGATGACACTTGAACTCATCTTCTCCCATGGGGACACCAAATTACAACTTCATACAGAGCAACTCAGTGAGAATGACCCGAAGACAAGTAGAAAAGATTTCGCACAACTAAGGATATAAAGAAAGAACTACAGTGAGAGCAGTTGGAGGGGTAGAGATTCAGTCTAGTCAGGACTCTAGGTCGGTAACCCACAAATGGGAGGAGTATCACAGCAACAGAGGTCCTCCTCAAGGATCAAGGGGTCTGAGCCCAAATCAGGGTCCCTGTACCAGGAAGATGAGTCTCCAGAATGTCTGGCTTTGAAAACCAGTGGGCTTAAGTTTTGGAGAACAAGAGGGGCTGTAGGAAACAGACACACAAACACTCTGAGTCCTAATGTGGAGGCATTTATAAAATCAGTAAGTCATGGGGATGCAGTATCTAGCATAAGGAATATGGTCAATAATATAATAACTTTATATGGAGACAAAGGGTAAATAGACTTACTGTGGTGATTATGTTGTAATGTATTTAAATGTTGAATCACTGTGTTGTACACCTGAAACTAACATGATACTGTACATCAAATATATTTCAATAAAATATAATATGAATTTTAACTTGATTTTAAAAATTGATATGCTTCCAGAAAGATGTAATTGACACGTTTCCTTATTTCTTCCACTAAAAACTGCTAAAACATTGAATAGAATTAATAAAACAAACATAAGAGATCTCTGAAAAATAAAGAGAAGATAAATAGGCCATGATCTTGGGACTCAAGGAATGATACAATAGTGATTTTCCTAGGTTTTCTTTTTGCCACACAAATCTTAGAATAGGAGCTGAATAAGCTGGCAGCTGTGAAAGACAAACAGTAATAGAAAAGAAAAACCACAACAAAATTGTTCTCTGTAGCCAGAGAACTTATTAAGGAACAGCCCAGAAAGACAGAGGTATTTTAGATAATAATCACTAAAGTCTAGCCAAAAAGTAAACAAGCAAACAAATTAGAAAACAGGAAAAAAAACTGTGATTGAGCCCAAACCTTTGCTAGCCAGGGGAAAACAAAGAGCCTAGAACTCCACTTCCAAGAGACTGTGACAAAATGATCCAACATCCTCACTGGAGTTATTCAGAGAACACCAAGAAGGAAGCCAAAATTTTCTTTCTCATCAACTAGTAATAATCCCTCCCCACTGACATGTAAGTGGAGACATAAGATGTCACTGTGCCCCTATCAGAATGACTAAAAAAATGTTGCAACACCAATGCTGGAGGATGGAGAGAAGAAACTGAATCACTCATAAAATGCTGGTAAGAATGTAAAGTGGTACAGCCAATTCTGGAAAATAATTTGACAGCTTTGTCAAGAACTAAACAAATGACTACTGTACAACCCAATAATTATTCTCCTAGGCATTTATTGCAAAGACATAAAGACATGTTCAGACAAAAAGCTGCACACAAATGTTTACAGTAGCTTTAGTTGTAATAGTTCCAAACTGGAAAGAATTCAGATTTCTCTCAAAACGTGGAAGTTTGGTACATCCAAACCAGGGAACATTGCTGAGCAATAAAAACCATCAAAATATCAATATAGGCAACAATCTGCATAGATCTTCAGAAATATGCTGCAGGAATTGGCTAACTGAAAAAAAGCCAGTGCCAACAGGTTGATTATTGTACAATTCCATTTAAATGGTTTTCTTGAAATGAAGAAATTTTAGAAATGGAAAGCATATTAGTGATTCCCAAGGGGTTAAGCGGGGATGGAGTGGGAGGGAAGTAGGTATGCCTACAAAATGACAAGTTGAGGGTTACATATACTGAGGGAGATGTTATGTATACTTACTATGTACATATCAATATCCTGGTTGTGATATAGTATAGTTTTGGAAAATGTTATCATTAGAAGAAACTGGATAAAAGATACATGGAATCTCTGTATTATGAAAACTGCCAGGAATAATATGAAAATTTTCACTTGTACAACTTTTGAATTTTACATCATGTGCATGTATTCCTTATTTTAAAATAAAATAGATTTAAAACTGTGTCAAACAGAATGTAAACTCCATTTTGATTAAGCTAAGTGTATAATATCTATTTGTTGGAATAGTTACTGATGGGACAGGAACAAAGTGAGAAGAGGACAGAGGGATCCTTGGAAGAAGTTTCTCAAGTGGAAAAAGAAGCTGATTTCAGAGAGTACCAACCACGATACTTCTTAAAAGTGAGGGCAGCAGTTTATATATTGATTTTATATATATTGATTAATATTCAAATTAATTAATGTAAATGTGTTTAGCTCACATTTTAAAAAGCATATCAGATTATACCATAACAGAACTCATAGCTTTGTAATATATACATGTCATATTAAAGTGATCAAGAAGTCTTGAAAATAAACAGATGTGCAGAAGTATACACAGAGAAAATTGAAGGCAATAATTTTACTCTCAGACATGGTTGAATTCAGTACAAAAGAGTGTTATGGGAAAAGTAGAGAATCTTAAAATGCTAAAAAAGATACAACTCAAAGATGTAAGAGTTAATGTGTATGAATTTTTTGCAATACAGCAACATTTGCAAAACTGAAAACAGAAAATTAAAGGAGAACTAGACAAAACATACAATGGGAGATTTTAAGTCACAACTAACTTCTCTTAATCTAGTACCAATTACATAGGCCAAAAAAAAAAAAATAGAATGTAATTCTAAATAATGATAACTAAAAACAAAGACCTAGTTAGAGGGTTCAGAGCCCCTAGAGATGAGGATAACACTAGAAGAACAGAGCCTAACTTTTTTTTTTTTTTTTTTTTTTTTTTTTTTGGTCTTTTTAGGCTGCACCCACAGCATATGGAGATTCCCAGGCTAGGGGTTGAATCAGAGCTGCAGCTGCTGACCTACACCACATCAGAGCCGCGTCTATGAACTACACCACAGCTCAAGGGCAATGCCGGATTCCCAGACCAGTGAGCGAGGCCAGGGACCACATCTGCATCCTCATGGTACTAGTCCTCTGAGGCTTCCTTTCCACTGAGCTGCAATGGGAACTCCTTGATGTATTTCTTGTTATTTAGAAGAGGATGATGAGGATAGTGTTCCCTAACCTCTCTGTGCTCACCTACAAATATAAATTACAACATCGGCTTGTTCTCACTCATTTGGTGCTTCTGATTCCAGTCCTGCCTTCTAGGGAAGGCAAACACTGCTCTGTGGTTAAATTGGTGATGGTGCATTTAGAATATTTATGGTGAGGAATAACAAGAGTTCTGGAGCATTCTGTGCTCTGCTATTTCTCTAGCCATATTTTTTTCCCCCCATCAAGACCTTTGTTATATCTGCATAAGAATTTACACACAATGTGGGGTTTCATGTTTATGGAGTTACACAACTTAACTGGACTACCCCAGGGTTTGAAAGATTTTCTACTTGGAGACAACAAACAAGAGTTCACCAGTAATCCTAATGAAAAAGTAACCATTAACCCAAGAGTAGACAGTGTGGCTGTAGTGTCCATTAGCCCAGAATCCTCTAGAGTGGCTGCTAAAGCCTCTATGTCTTAAATCTCAGAAGGGGACTGAAGAGCTGTGGTGGTTCATTAGTCCAGGATGCAGCAAGATATTGGAGGCACCTGCTTCGTGCCCCACAGGACATGGTACCATAGCTATAGATTATAAGAGACTAAACCCCCCAAAGAAGCAGTTTATTTGAAAAACACGAAGATATGCCATGAAAGAAAACTCCTGGATGGTGACACTTTTCATAACTAGAACAACAGGAGGCAAAATTCTTTGAGAATATTATAAAACATATGTGCATGATTTCTGAAGTCTGGAGAAACTGATAAAATTATAAAAATCAGTGAGACTAGCTGAGATGTTCTTCATAGCAGTAAGGTAGATGGACCAATACTAAACTTACACTGGATTTCAGAACATTAAGAGGAGAATACAGACAAGGAGCCGGTCTGGGACCTGAGCTTGCATCCCTCTCCCTAGTGAACAATTAAAACATTTTTGAACTAGCTGGATACTAGTTTACCTGGCTAGTATTTTGTTTGTTCTATCTGAAATATACTTACTAGCTTTTTGCCACTCTTTCATTTTGATAAGGATGCTTTGAGTGTTTGAGTGCTATATTGGTTTTCTTTTGCTATGTCAATGTAACTGCAAACCCAAGAATCTTAAAACAATACTCATTTATTAGCCCCAAGTTATGTAAGTCAGAAGTCCCAGCACAGCCTGGCTAGGCTGTCCACTGAGCTTCTCACAAGACCCAAATCAACTTGTCTGCAAGTCATTTCCTCATCTGGAGTTCTGAACCCTTTTCCAAGCTCATTCAGGCTCTGGACAGAATTCAGCTTTTTGTGGGTATCAGATCAAATCCCTATTCCCTTGCTTACTATCAGGCAAGGACTGCTCTCAGGTCTTACAGGGCACTCTCAGTCCCTTTCTGTGTGGTCCCTTCCAACTTTCAAGTGAGCAAAGAGATTGTTTTGTTCAGAATGTTCTTCAAGTTTCAAATCTCTGAGTTCCTCTTCTACCACCAGATAGGAAAAAAATCTCTACTTTCAAAAGACTCATGTCCATCAGGCCCACCCAGATAATCTCTATGTTAAGGTCAACTGATTTGGAACCTTCATTACATCTTCAAAATCTCTCCAGAGCTGTACCTAGATTAGTACTTGACTGAAAAACCAAGATCAGTTGTTAGAACTCTGTGATTTGGGAATCTCAGAGACCATCTTAGAATTCTGAGTATCACATGCAAGAACAAGTGGATTTTTATATGGTTCGCCTTTCGATTCAGTGGAATACATTGGCCAAGAATGAAATGTATTTTGCCCAGATTGTACAACTGAAACAATAACTTAGATTAGAAAAACAAAAACACTTGATCTTAGAGGATAGCTAGCTCAGGCAGTTGTGTTACCCAAAATCATTTCTTTTTTTTTTTTCTTTTTGTCTTTTTGCCTTTTCTAGGGCTGCACCTGCGGCGTATGGAGGTTCCCAGGCTAGGGGTCTAATCCGAGCTGTAGCCGCCAAGCCTACGCCAGAGCCACAGCAACGCAGGATCTGAGCCGCATCTGCAACCTACACCACAGCTCATGGCAACGCCGGATCGTTAACCCACTGAGCAAGGCCAGGGACCGAACCCGCAACCTCATGGTTCCTAGTCGGATTCGTTAACCACTGAGCCATGATGGGAACTCCTCAAAATCATTTCTAAATTTAATATCCTGGAGTTCCCATCGTGGCGCAGTGGTTAACGAATCCGACTAGGAACCATGAGGTTGCGGGTTCGGTCCCTGCCCTTGCTCAGTGGGTTAACGATCCAGCGTTGCCGTGAGCTGTGGTGTAGGTTGCAGACGCGGCTCGGATCCCGAGTTGCTGTGGCTCTGGCGTAGGCTGGTGGCTACAGCTCGGATTAGACCCCTAGCCTGGGAACCTCCATATGCCGCAGGAGTGGCCCAAGAAATAGCAAAAAGACCAAAAATAAATAAATAAATAAATAAAATAAAATAAAATAAAATAAATTTAGTATCCTGACTGACTAGTGGAAGAGTTAGTGCTTAGAGCTTTAGTGTGGACCACAGAGGCTTAAATAAGAAAATAGTTCTGATGTTCTCTTTTACTTGACACCTTATCAGTGACTGAATGGATATCACCATTGGCACTTAGTACGGGGGCTTGGCCTTTATTTTTTATGTACAGATGGAAAGGAAAACAAAATCAATTTACCTTTATTACAGGGTATCAATGAGTTAGATAAACTATAGTAGCACTCTTGGTGGATGTACCATTGACATGAAGATGGCTTTTTGACGACAGCCTCTGCTAAGAAAATTGCTTTCAGTGCCTTGAACACTATCTGAACACAACAAACTAAAGATGAATGGACTTTGATGGAAGATATAATCTAAGACACTACCACCCGAATATTCATCTTGGGAGCTATCTAAACTATAACATAAGAACATTAAAGGTGAGCTGTTAAAACTATGCAGGAAGTTCAACACCTGATTAGTCACTTTGGGTATTGGAGAAGGCACATCTCAGGCCCTGGAATTCCATAACAATCTCTATATCAAGTCAACAGACACATGGTCAAATGTGAGTGGAAATCCTTATAGCAAAAATCTCTGAACACAGTGCAGACAAATAACAAAAACAGGTTCATTCCTGCAATCCTCTCTGTTCATTTTTACCACTGCACTCAGCACTAACTACAACTCTACTTCAAATTATTTCTCACCCAAATTATTGCAATAGCTTCCTAAATTGCCTCTCTGCTTTGCCTTGCCTTCTTACAATCTATGCTCCATTCAGCAACCAATGTAATCTTTTAAAAATGTGTGTCAAAGCGTCTCACTTATCTGCTTGAAATCCTCTCTGATTTCCCATCTTGCTCAGTGAAGTGCAAGATTCCTACTCAGAGCTCTCAGTATCTGGGGCCTGTTCAAGTGCCAGCCCTATTTCCTGCTATTTTCTTTTTCCCCTTCCTCGGTCTGCTTCAGCCACGTAGGACTTCTTATTTTAAAGAGAATGTACCAGGTAAGCTCCAGGTGCAGAGCATTGTGCTGTTTCCCACTCCTGGATTTCTCTTATCCCTTATACCCCAAAACCTCACTTCCTTACTCCTTGAGGTTTTTTTTTTCCCTCAAATTCCACCTTACTTAAAATGGAAGCAGCACTTTTTCAGAAATCTATTCTATTTCCTTGTTTTATTTTCTCCTTAGCATTTAAGAGGATTCATATCATGTGTTACTTTGCAATTGGAGGTCTGTCCCCTCCTTCCTTTTTTTCTTTTTTCTTTTTCTTTTAAGGGCCACACCTGCAGCATATGGATGTTCCCAGGCCAGAGGTTGAGTCAGAGCTGCAACCTCTGGCTTTTGCCACAGTCAAGGCAACACAGGATCCAAGCTGCATCTGCAGCCTACACCACAGTTTGCAGCAATGCTGGATCTTTAACCCAATGAGCGAGGCCAGGGATTGAACCCACATCCTCATGGACACTATTGAGTTTTTAACCTATTGAGACACAACAGGAACTCCACCTCCTTTAAAACATAAGCTCTCTGGAGTTCCCTGGTAGCCTATTGCTTAAGGATTCAGCATTGTCACTGCTGTGGTGTGGTTTCAGTCCCTGGCTGGGAACTTCTGCATGCTCTGGGCGTGGCAAAACAAAACAAAACTCTCTGAGGGCACAGTTTTGCATGTTTTATGCCCTGATGAGCTACCAGCTCCTAGGGCAAAGTCTGGTACCGTTAGCTTGTAACTATTTGTTGAATGAATTGAGTTAATAAACAAAAGGTAGCATCTCAAATCACAGAAATCTAATCGCTTGCCCAATAAATGATATTAGAACAACACCATAGCCATTTCAGAAAAACAAAATTGGATCCATACTTTACACCTTATAACCTGATAACTTCCAAATAGTCAAAGATATAAATGTAGAAGAAAAACCATGTAATACTAGAAGAAAATTTAGGGATATTATTTTACATTTCCGAGTGAAGAAGCATTTTTAACTATGACATAAATTCCAAGAGATTGGAATAAAAGAGATGATTTATAAATTGTATCACAAAACCTAAGCTCTAACCTTAGGGCAAACACTATAATAAATAGACTCATAAGGCAAATGATAAAGTAGGAAAATATTTACAATTAACAGAGTAGAAAAAACTACTAGTCTTCCTAATATGTGTGCCTATAAGTGGATATGAAAATGGCCAGTAGAATTATGGGCAAAGGATATTAACAAACAGTTCATTATAAGGAAGACATGAAGGGCTTTTCAATGTGAAAGGAAGCACAATAAGTGAAGAGTAAAATCCAAATATATAGGGATTCAGTAAAGACCTGAGCTTGATAACAACTTTATTGTCAAGGAGGTAGGGAAACAGTCTCATTACATGGTGGTAAGAATATATATATTAATACAATCTCTATGAAGGAAAATTTAGCAAGATCTATCAAAATTATAAATTTGTGTGCCCTTTGTCTCTGCAATTCCATTTCTCTAAAACACTTCAGATATTCTAGTACGTCCACAAAATTATGTATATTCAAGTGTTAAGTATATTCATTAAAGCATTTTGTGTAATAGAAAAATATTAACTTATTTTTCTTCTGTCTTTTTAGGACTACACCTGTGGCAAATGGAAGTTCCCAGGCTAGGGGTAGAATTGCAGCCAGTGGCTGCCAGCCTACACCACAGCCACAGCAATGTGGGATCCAAGCCATGTCAGTGACCTACACCATAGCTCATGGCAATGCCGAATGGTTAACCCACTGAGCAAGGCCAGGGATCAAGCCCACATCTTCATGGATACCAGCCAAGTTTGTTACTACTGGGTCACAAGGGGAACTCCCTAACACCTTTTTAAATGTATGCTATATAGGGAACTAGGCTAATACATTGCATTAAAGTAAACAAAAAAAAAAGAAAAGTCTTCATATTTAATATGCAAAATGAAATCCAAGTAGAGAAGCTAATTCTAAAACAGAGAAATGTAATTGTGTTAAGAAGGCAGAGGGGAAAAAAAGGCATCTTTGTATTTTCTTTTATATATGTCTGGAAAATTTGGGGAAAATATTTAGGATATTAAAAAAAATAATAAGAGCTACCTGTATGACCAGGTAATGAAATGGTTTGATAGAGCAAAGGTGAAGAGGGAAAGTTTTTCTGCATAACTCAATTTTGAACCGTGTAAATATTAATTGTTAAACTATGTGAATTTTCCTATTTAAAAACATATATAAATATTGAATTTAAAAGTAAGCCCTCTACAGAGTACAAACAAGTTGTTCTCATTATACTAAACCCCTTGCCACTCTCCCACATTAGTTCTCAGTCCTTCTTGCTCTTGCATATGTTCCCAAGTCCCAGAAGAATTTTCCAGCACCCGTGGTACAATATCATGTTAGCCAGCAGCTCCTCTTGAAGCACTGCCAATTTCCCACTCATATAGAAAATCAGAAATAGATAAAAACGAATTATAGAAATGAAAACGGAATGAAAACAGAATTCCAGAACCCTAGAGGAATGTCTGCCAACTATAAGAAATATGAAGCTACATTAAAAGGCAGACCTAGGAGTTCCCATCATGGCTCAGTGGAAACAAATCTGGCTAGCATCCATGAGGACACAGGTTCAATCCCTGGCCTTACTAAGTGGGTTAAGGATCCAGCGTTACCATGAGCTGTGGTGTAGGTCGCAGTCACAGCTCAGATCCAGCGTTGTTGTGGCCATAGTGTAGGGCAGCAGCTACAGCTCCGATTTGACCCCTAGCTTAGGAACCTCCATATGCCTTGGGTGTGGCCCTAAAAAGACAAAAAAATAAAAAGATAAAAGGTAGACCCAGCTTCTAACTTATAGCCCAAGAGAGCTTACTTGCAATCATTAAAAGCTATTTTAAACATTAGAAAAATTAAAACACAATACACCAGAAGAACAAAGAGGGGTTATAAAGCTTTATTCAAGAAACAAAACAATGGACTATAAATATGTTGAAAGAATTGAGAATATTGTTAGCATATAATAGGTACTCAGTCAATTTCCCTATCTTCTTTATCACATATTCCCATGGATAAAATCAATAAGTGACTTCCTGGCTAGACTACATCAAGACCTTATCAAAAATAAGATAGCTGGTATTTTAGCAAGATCAATATCATTTTCTGAATTGTTTAATTTTCATTAATTATCACAAAAGAGTATGTCCTATAAAACCCTTCATTTGTAACATATGGTGGAATGTTTGCATCACATGTCATTGGTATCTTCAGATAAATATTCATAAGAGTAAAGAAACAGTTGTATACCTGATGACCAATGTAGCCTTGAGTAGAAACTTTTCAAAATAGAATAGCTAAATTCACTGTTTATTTAATTGAATCGGAAACCTTTTAAAGCTGTCTTCTTGAAAAATTCCCAACAAGCAAAGTTTTAATCAGATGGCTTTAAAATAACCTGAAAGCATAGGAATCAATGTATGTCTACATTACTCAGATATTTTTAAAATTAAAGATAAAACTGACTGGCAGTTTCTTGCCTTGAATTTTGGAAAGATCTTTCATTTGAAAATATTTCCAGACATTTAACACGTCCAAAATGTGACAGGATTTATCCTTTCCCAGTTTAGATACCTGATTTGGACTAATGAGGCGAGGCTTTTCACTTGAAAATGTTTCCATTTTGGATTTATTTTTGCTTAATCTTCCTTAGAATCAAGGCGATGACACAGAGTACTCATTTTGACATAACTTTCCCATAACTTTCCCTTGCTTCCTACCCTATACTTAGCATTTTACTGTCTGTTCATTACTTGGGCAGCTATGGCCATTGGGACTATTCATCGGTCGTTGTACTGTTACATAATTTATTTAAAACTCCTGATTCGTGATTCTTGATGTTCATTCATTCAGCATCAATAACAGAAGGCATAGCCTTTCCCTTTCCCTCCCCAACCCTAAAGACAACCATTAGAAGAAATTGTCTTGGGATGGTAGCCAACAGAGCCAGGAAAAATAAAAATCCAGACATCCAATAGTAAGCATCTAGCCCTCTTATGTGATATAAATTGTATATCTCTTGGGAAAGCCAGCCATAAGCTTTTGACTGTATGTTTTTTAACCTTCATGTAATAAATCATAGTGATAACTTAATCTGTAGATAATTCTGATAATCTTCCTCAATTGACAGCCCACCTGGAGTTGAATTAGTTCAATAAGTGTAATTTTTGCATAATATCCCAGATACATTTATATGATTAGAAATGACAGCTACTTTTAAAAGAAGAGTAGAACAGCATCAGAAGGGAGCAATAGAGATAGGCTTTCAGCAGGACAAAGCGGATCAGTAATAATTCATAGAGTGATTTCTATAAAACACGAAAGAAAAAAGTCCTGAAATGAAAATCTTCAGAAGAGGATAAGAAAGTTTTAAGGTGAGCTCTCTAAGCAAGCCTATTCACAAAGGAAATTGTAGGTTTGGTTGTAAGCTGCATGTGGCACACAAAACTAAGTGACCCTAGCCAAAATTCTGCTGCCAGTTCTTCTGAAATTCCCCTAGCATTTTCTCTTTGACAGTGAGCTGACAGACAAACACTTGAATCCCAGCTCATTGACAGACTTTCTTTAAAATGGACCTGGGAAACAACAATGTACAGGACACATTCCGTCATAATGCAGGGTAATGACAATAACATGATGGAATCATTTATATTAGTATTCAGAAGATAAGACTGCATATAGGACATGCAAAAGATCCATTATTGAGTTATTTTACAAAATCAAGAAATTGCAGTATCAACCATCAAGTGTGATGCTGGAATTTTTAAAAACTCTATAACTGTGAGAGTGAGTGAAAAAGCTTATGCATTTTTCCTCTAAAATGTACGCCTGATTCATTGTGTAAACCATGTCTCTGATTACTGGCTTTTTAATGGGATGCGTATAATCTAAAGGTGAGACTATACTCATCTCACCAGAAATATTTAGCAGTGAGAATGAAAAAGGTGAATTTTAACTTTGAGTCTTCTAGCCTATATTTGTTTTTCATTAGTTACTCATTGGGTTTCTTTATGTAGAATGTTCAAATTTAGGCATACTCTAAGATACTTCCTGGCTTCCCACGTTGTAATTGCCTGTTTGGTTATCACATCACCCAGTGAGGTAGTGTGATCAACAGTTCTTAAAAAAACGCACTATTTTATGGCAGACCGTGACACCAACCATATTTTATAGTATTAATAAAATCAGATTTTTCTTCAAACGTTGAGTTTACTCCTGAATAGAACTTTGATGGTGTGGTGAAAGATCACACTCTTGACATTTGAGCTCAAACTGGCTATAACTTAGCAAGAGCTTTGTATCTTTGTGTACATTTGATCTTCAATTTCCTTATCTATAAAGTTAAAGTATCCTTAGCTTTCCTTCCAATTCTGGCATCCTGAAATGTTCTGTGGCAAATTTGTATAGAAATGAGCTATTTTATAAAGAGGTTGGTGTAAAAAAGGGCGAAGGTACATAGGAAGAGAAATGTATGATTATGATGGCAGATGATTTCATTGCTAATTATAACTCACTATTGTCATAATTGTAAAACTCAAAATAAGTATTTTAAACTCTTGTTGTCACTGGTCTACTTAATTGTAAAATGTGAAAATGTTCTCGATAAGATGTTTACAACATTGCAATTCATGTCATTTGTGCACCACAAGTTGTTAATGAGGAATAAATGATGACCACATCAGTGTTTTGCAACATGTCTAAAGGATGGCATGACACACAGCCCAATAACCTTATGCCATTAAGTACTTCAGAAATGTGTATGGGCTTAAAATTTCTATAACCATAGGAAAACATTAGAATTATAGAATTTTAAAACTAGAAGAGCGTAGATGGTGTCCTTTAATTACGTTACATACATAACCTCTGCATATTTCTAATATATCATCATTTCAGGATTACCTCATGTAATCCTGACACCAACCCTAGAGGTAGGTACCCTATGTTATACATATTTAAGATAACTTCTCTTGGTTTCTGCACTTGGCCATAGCCATATGCCCATCTCATGGATCCCATAGACAGAGGTGTCTGAAATTCCCTCTTCAGAGTCCCAGATACCACCTTGAAAATACTGTTACAAATTAAATTACTTTCATCTAGTAGAGTGACAGTGAGTGATCACCTAAGCATAGGTTAGTAAGGATTCTTGGGCCCTTCTTCAAAAATACTCTTGGATGGGTTAGGGAAAGAATCTTTCAAGTTCTTGCTTGAGACCAGGAGGATGACTCCTCCAGGGAAGCAATTGTTAGTTGTTGCCAAGTTTCTTAGACAGATTTATTTAACTTCTGAAAATATTTATTTTTTATTTTTAATATATCAGAAATTATAGTCTTGGGAAATTAAGACATCAAGACTTTGGATGAAGAAGAGGTGATAATAAATGCAATACCACCAGAGAGAAAGTACATTGAATTGAAGGGCTTAGAGAGTTAAGTTGGTAGGGTCTTGGAGTTAGTGAAAACTGAGTTCATAAATCCATACACCAACCCAAAATAGAGCATGGAAGGAAGATGGGTAGCAGACAGGAGATGGCACAGAAATATTGATATCTGACTGTAGTGTGTAGTCTCCACTATGAACTTTAGTAGTAGGTTAATCCCTACATAACTAATGTACCTGAGTCTCTACAATCTGCTTATAGTTACCTTAAGAGACAGAAATGAGGTCAATTCTTAAAGATGGATGAGATGGACATACATATCAAACTTTCCTAGTAAACATGGATGTGAAGGGACTCTACAGTGGGGAACCACAGGATTCCTCTTATGGGGATTTGAGGAATGTGACTAAGGACAAAAGTTTCTTTAAATTTCCATGTTCATTCTTAGAAGGGAATCAACCTCAATAGTTAGCCACAAAGATGTCAGTCATTGATTAAATTCTGTCAATATCAATAAATATGTCTGGATTTTAGGTCAAATAACTTAATTTTTTGAATCTCAATATCCCACATCTAAAATGAAACAGGGTACCTACCTCTAGGGTTGGTGTCAGGATTACATGAGGTAATCTATATAAGGCAGTGAGAACTGTGCCTGCAAAACAGCAAAAGCTGAATAAATGCCAACTATTATTTACATAGAAATTGTGTACCATGCAATTTTTTTTTGATGAAGGCTCTCTGGGCTTAAGTTCTGTGGCTTTAGGTTCATGTAACAGGTTCTTCTGAAATAACATTTGACATATTATTTTAGCATTATAGTAGTTGCTTTATTAGGCACTATTCTTTCAGAAACAAAGAATGTGTATGGATTCATTCTAAAGGCATAGAACCATGGCTGTGTGGCAACTGCTGAATTAGACATGCATTGTTCTCAAACACTAAAATCAAATTAAGTGGCTGTACTATTAATAGGACTACTTATTCAGCTCCTTTCCCCTTTAAAGTACTTTATAAACATTAACTAATTAATCCTCACACTCTTATGAGGTAGGTAAATAATTGTTCGCTCCCAGTTTGAGAAAACCAAGGTTGAGGTTAAGTGGTTTGCTTGCTCAGGGCAATAAAGTGAGGCAATATTTAAGCCCCAAATTAGGGCATTTTAATTTATATTAATTTATTTTGGACACTGTATTGAATTAATACAATTTATTATATTGTATTACCCTACACTATTTCTGTCATATAACAGATGGAAGAATGTAATTAATTGCTAAGTGAATGACAATAAGTAGAAAATAATATAGAACTACTATTCCCCATGGCTCACTATGACGTTAAGAACTTATAGGCATGCAGCTAACTAGCCAGAAATTGCCAGTCATTTCATCTGACATCTTGTTCTTTTTTAGGTGTGTGCGCACATGCAAGTGCACACACACACACATGCACACACACACACATCTTATCTCTCTTACTAGAATACAGACTACTTCATGTTGGGAACCATGGCTTGTACCTTGATATCTATAAAACCATATATTTGTAAGATACCGCCTTGGGGGAAGCTAAGTGTTTAAAGAAATAAATCTTTGCCATAGCCTCCCAATTACTTTTTATTTCACTCTCAAACCTCATCGTACATCTTCTGCATTGCTTTCCTCATTATAAACAACAGAACATGAACATAGCCATCTTGCTCCCTTGCTCAAAATCACAAAAGCCCCCACGTTTCTGCCCCCACCTTCAGGTCTTTCTCTGTCTTTTTACAGTAATTTTGTAATGTGGAATTCATTGAAACATATTTATTTTTCTTTTCTTGGCCACATCCGTGGCATGTGAAATTTCCTAGGCCAGAAATTCAATCCAAGCTGCAGCTATGACCTATGTACACCACAGTGGCAGCAATGTTGAATCCTTAACCCATTGTGCCAGGTCTGGGATTGAACTCACTGCCACAGAGACAATGCTAGATCCTTAACCTGCTGCTCCACAGCTGGAACTCCCATTGAAAAATATTTTTTACCATAATGCTTAAAACCCTAGACTATGACTACATATATACTTTACGATTGTTCTATGAAGGCAGAAAAGAAAGGTATGTTGCAAAGTAAATATTATGTCTTGGTGCATGACACAAAGTTAAGTGCACAGTAACTATTTGGTAAATAAAGACATAATGTAGAAATAAGATTTTAATCTACCTTCTTCCAGGGTGAATTTTGCTACTAGCTTATTACTTGTGAATTTCTTCATGTTTAATTTTGATGTCCACCAAAGGAAAGCCTTTGTTATTTGTCTACACTTAGCCTTTCTAACAGTCTTATTTGTTTTCTGTAATCCACATATGATCAGAATCTCTGTGTACCCACCTGTAATCGCACTTCTGGCAAACTGTGTCAGGGTAGGTATATTTTGGGTCAAGAGTTTAGGTGAATGTAAAAGAATTCTTCCAACAGAAATCTCTGACCCAGCAACCATATGATTAACACTTTACACTACTTCTGCATGAAGTCAAATAAGTTCTTACTTATTTTATCTGTTTGCCATAATTACAGAAATAATACAGACTATTTTTTGAGACCCTTGGAAATGCTGTGGTACTTTTTCTACTGCTCCGTAAATGGCTATTTGAACCTAAAGCTAGGGAGAAAACTGTTTTAAGTCTTGTGAGGCTATGTTCCACCAACCATCATCCCAAGCATAAACAAATCCCTAGGCTATATAAGTGCATGAGAACCGGAGATCAAGGGAAATTTTCATTTTGAAACTACTACTTCATTTATTATATATTTCTCTCCACAACTTGCTCCATACTAAAAACAGAGAAATTCAGACAATATGGCCAGTTCCCAGAGAACACAACGTAGTCTTTCCACAACCACTGTGCCAACCTTACAGTATCTGAAATAGCAAAGGGAGATAAAAATTGATGAAAATAGCAATGATGACTCTTGAATAAATTTTTAAAATATGATATTTGGACAAGAACAAGCCTTTCCAGTAATCAAGCACAAACCTTATTATTTCTTAACCCCAGAGTGATACAAGTTCAATGCATTCAATTTTAGAAATCTAATTGCAGCAAATTCAAGAAGATTCATTTTTTTTCTAAGCAATAAATAAAACCATGTCTTTTTTCTTCTTGGAAGGATAAAAGAACCGGTGCTAGAAAACAGCTGCAACTCTGAAAAGATAGGCTCAGTATCTCAGAATACACAGTTTTGGTTTTTTCTAAGTGGACTAAATGAACAACCAGTTCCATTTCTCTGCCCCCAGGAAAAGGATGTGAATAAAGCATCCTTTCAAACAGCTGCAAATATGAATGATTAAAGTGACTCAGACAATGGAAGAATGAAACCTGCATTTGCAGATGTCACCTTCAACATAGTGTGGAGTTGACAGCTTTGTTTTTCTGCTCCTGCCACCTAAGAACAAGCAAATTGATTTTAAAACGAGGAACCAATGTATTCATTTTCATAAAAAATACCAGTCAAGTCTGGACTCTGTAATTTTTGTTATTGTTTTACCAGAGGCCAGTGCACCACAAAGGTATTATTCTTTGTAGCCATAGAGTTGATTTCATCTTTGGCAGTCAATTGAATGCAAAGATATGTAAACAGAGTTCTCAGTAATCTTGATTCTCATGTAAAATCACAGGGCTTTAGTATCACTTCGAGATTATTACTTTTAGTGCATTTTTCTGATCTTCATTTTGATTTGGAAACTTTTTTTTTTAAGATTGTCCCCTGCGAACTATGCCAATCACTATCAATGACTGGCCAATACCAATAAATCATCAGTGTAGGGAGGTTCTGATTTTACATGCTAATTGTTATTGTTTCTAGGACAAAAAGAAGTGTTCCATGGAGGTGGAGGGTGAGACTGTGTAATAGAGAATATTTTCATGCTGCTTCTTAAAGGATTAGCTAGATTGTCTGGAACTAATATTTCTGTGAATGTTGATGTTTCCGAACCCTACCTCACTTCCATTCCTGGCTTTTGTGGAATTATTAGTCTTCATTTTATATTCTTCAGCTTTTTTCTGATCTTATGCCCACATCTAATTCTCTGCTGGCAACTGTATGTAACAGAATTTTAATGGATG